>NC_091260.1:66817500-69317500 GCF_042477335.2 Ovis canadensis
ATACCCACTGGTTCAATTTTCATTTTACACTGGGCCCTGCCATTATGTAGCAAATCCTACTTTAGGAAAACTGTTAAAAATAGGTTAAGTTTCTTAAAGTTACATCTGTTAAGTGGCAGTGTTGTAGAATCCATAGTCGCAAAACACACCTCAGAGGAGAGGTGAAGACAGTGGAGTACAGTTATTATACCAGTGGGTCTAAAAGGAATCAGTTCCCAACAAAGACCCTAGATGTTTCTGAGAGGCCCAGTTTTATACCCCCCTACATGACTAGTTACATCTTAGCAACCTCTTTGTTGTATATGACTGAGTTTTATAACAAATAGGTGCTAGGAGAACAATTAAGGTTAAGGGTGGGGGGGCATTGATTATACATCAAGGGGAGGATGTCTCCGTGTAACGTTAATCTAACACGGGCAACTTGACCTCAACTACCTTCTCCATTTGTCATTCTAGGGAGGGAAGTCTTCAGGAGACCTGGTTTTCATTAGCAACAGTTTCCTCACTCTTGGGCAAGGTTCATGCCCAGTTCATATCTTGTCTTTAAGATGGATGACAGGCTTCAAGATGGAGTTCCTCTTGCTTTTCTCACACTGGCCCCAACATTAGGCTCATTTTCTGTCTGTCAACTTTGGATTTTTGTTCCTTTTACACCACTCTGCCTGAGACACTGAAGTACCAACCAGCCACCCAAGAGACTGTTAAATAATGTGAGTTTAGGGAGTAGAGTTAGGATGTGGTGTTGAGATAGAGCACACAGGCACCAAGCAGATTCTAGTATGTTAAATTAATGGTGGCAGCTTAGTCATATCATATCCCAAGTCATATCCCACTTCTGCGACCCCTTGGACTAGCCCACTAGAGTCCTCTGTCCATGGAATTTCCCAGCAAGAATACTGGAGTGGATTGCCATTTTCTTCTCCAAATGAATGAATATACAATTGAATTAAATAAATATATTTCCTTAAAAATGTTTTGAGACCGTGGATAGCTCAGAACAAGCCAGGGATTTGAGGACTCTAGTCTAGGAAGAGTATTTCAGAAAGCTCTGAGAACTGTTCCACCCATTGGAAGAGAAGGCAGAGTTATATACATTTTGTAAATGTAGACAGTTATACTGTGTTGTGCTGTGCTAAGTCGCTTTGGTCATGTCTGACTCTTTGTGACCCTATGGACATAACCCATGAGGCTCCTCTGTCCATGGGATTCTCCTGGAAAGAATACTGGAGTGGGTTGTTGTGCCCTCCTCCAGGGGATCATCTTGACCCAGGGATCAGACCTGCATCTCTAAAGTCTCCTGCATTGGCAGGCAGACTCTTTACCACTAGCACAACCGGGAAGCCCATGCAAGTATATAAATACATGTTTATCTGTATATATGCATCTGTACATCAAATGATGTTTTCTTGACACTTTACATAGTTCAAATCTCAGTGGCATCATGATGTCTCCTTACAAGATGAAGAAAGAATGCTATATTTGAGGAGTTGTCTGTTGATGCTGGGAGAATGTTGCTTTTGATTTAAAGTGGGCATTCTTGCTGATGGGGAGGTTTGGATGATGCATAAAGCAGACACACAAAGCAGGGAGAGGGGAGAGAGGATGCCAAAGGGCAGATATTTTTTTATGTTTAATTTTTTCTTGGCTTTCCGTAAAATATGAATAAGTAAAATTTAAATTTATTTCGCAGCGTTCTTCTTCTATGTACATAAAGTTGTATGTTTGAGATAATAAAATACAAAAGACTTTGTGATACCTGGCAGTATCAGATACTTTCTCAGTATCTAGAAAAAGGTTTATTCTAAAATTTTGATCATTTTGAGTGATATTATTTATTTACTTTTAAATATGTAGTAATAATTTAGTCTTAGATTATCAGATTACTATCAGCATTTGAAATAGTGTTATTTTCTTCCAGGGGCATGCTCTTCACAGGAATTTCTGGCTACCGTATTCTACACATTTCTTCTTACCTCACTAGTGTCTTCTCCTCAAGCTTCTTTGATGGTACTGTTCAATTTCATATTCATCTAAATATTGATGGATCCAAGGGTTAGTTCCTGGAACCCATTCCTGTGTATACTTATTCCACAGATGATATTCAGCTTATGTGATTGCATGCTAAGTCACTTCAGTTGTGTCTGACTCTTTGGAATCCTACGGACTGTAGCCTGCCAGGCTCCTCTGCCCATGGAATTCTCCAGGCAAGAATACTGGCATGGGTTGCCATGCCCTCCTCCAGGGGATCTTCCTCTGATCGACCCTCTGTCTTCTACATCTCCTGCACGGGCAAGAGGGTTCTTTACCACTGGCATCACCTGGGATTCAATTATCATCTTTATTCTGATGATCCACAGCCCAGAACTCTTACCTTGAACACCTTTCTGCTCACTAATTATTGCGAAGAGCTCATCAAATAAGCACCACAGTTCTAAAGGTGGAAAGTGTGTTAGTTGCTCAGTCATGTCTGACTCTGTGACCCAATAGACTGTAGCCTACCCAGTTCCTCTGTCCAGGCAAGAATATTGGAGTGGGTAGCCATTTACTTCCCCAGGGGATCTTCCTGACCTAGGTATCCAACCCAGGTCTCCCTCATTGCAGGCACATTTTTTACCACCTGAGCCACCAGGGAAGCCCCAAAGGTAGCAAACTGATATTTTAATATTTCCTCCCATGCACCATTAAAAAATCTTGCCTTCTTTGACATTTTCCAGTAAATGTAAACATTTTGTAAATGTGAACATGACATTTCCAGTTTAGCCAAAAGATATTGGATTTATCTTAGAGTTCCCTCTTTTTATTTTTTTTAACTGCCCATATTATAATTTATCAATGAATTCTCTTGGCTTGCCCTTCGAAATATACCTAAAATCTGACCCCTTCTCACTATCTCCAGTCCAAGGTACTCTCATCTCTCCTTGGGCTCTGGTCCCCAGACTTCTACCTTTGTCCCTCTACAGTCTGTTATCAACAGAGTGGCCAAAAGTTTCCTGAAGAAGAACAAGTCAAGTCCTTCTTTTGCTTTAAGCACACTCCACTCAGATTCAAAGTACACTTTTTATAGGGATCCTTACAGCATCTGGCCCTCCCTCACCTCTCCAACTTCACTCCTTACTCTTCAGCCACCTTCCTATTCCTGGGAACAAACTCAGGGTCATGAGGCCAGTCTAGTCCTAACCCTGATTCTTTTCTCTCACATTCTCTATAATAAGCATGCTTACCTCCTTCATCCATCCATTCATCCATTCATCTATCCATCCATCCATCACATGCTCCATCATGTCCAACTCTTTGTGACCCTATGGACTTTAACCGACCAGTCTCCTCTGTCTATGGGATTTTCCAGGAAAAAAAAAAAAATACTGGAGTGGATTGCCATTTCCTCCTCCAGAGGATCTTCCTGACCCAAGGATACAACCCACATCTCCTGAGTCTTCTGCACTACAAGCAGATTCTTTACCACTTGAGCCATCAGAGAAACCCCTTACCTCTTCCAACATCTAGATAATTTATGCCCAGAATCTGTCAAATGGGAAACAGTCACTACTATTTTCAGATTTATCAAGAAGTGTGAGAGGCACTGAGACCCTTAGCTGCTAAAAATCTAGGTTCTTTCTGTGCAAAGATTTTAATAACAATCTATAGTACAGTACATCTATTTTTTTTGATATTTTGATGTTTTTATATTATGAAATTCTTTTTAAATTAGTTTTTTATATCACAAATTTATGTAAACTGGAATAAAATCTTAGCCCTAATTTCAGATGGAATCAGTTTTTAGTTTTCATCAAGATCTACTAGCCAATTTATAATCTAGTCAGCTCCTAGTTGAAACTGATGCTATTTGTGTACAGAATGTGATTTAAATACCAAAATTCTAAGACATGAACAATGATTCAAGAAAATGTCATTAATTCATTTAGCATGTTTATTAAAAGAAAGTGAAAGCTTAAGACTATTAGAAAGTCTTTTGGCATTACCTAAGCAAATTCAGTGCCTTCCAGTAAAGAAAAGAATAGCTTTGCTTCCTCCACTATTATCTCTAAATCCTATTTGTCTAAAAATCATTTTAAAGTTTGAGACCTATATGTACATGCATGCTTGCTCAGTCACTTCAGTTATATCTGACTCTTTGCAACCCTATGGACCGTAGCCCACCAGGCTCTTGAAAGGTTGTTGTTGAATCACGACGCCGGGATTCTTGGCCCCCGGAGGAGAAGAATTCAATCCGGGGCCAGAGACGAGGCTTGATCACTCAGAGCTTTTGTGTAATAAAGTTTTATTAAAGTATAAAGGAGATAGAGAAAGCTTCTGACATAGGCATCAGAAGGGGGCAGAAAGAGTACCCCCTTGCTAGTCTTAGAGTTATATGCTCTACAGTAAATCCAAAGAATGTCTGGAGGTTGTAAAGACCTCACCAGACCTACTCCCATAATTTACATTTTAAGATAACAGAATTAGCCAAGAGGTTTAATCAGAGGCTGTCCTCAGGCAGAATACATTGTTGTTATATAATCCTTGTAAAGAGCAGGTCTACTCCCATAATTTACAGAATTAGCCAGAAGGTTTAATCCAGAGACTGTCCTCAGGCAGAATACATTATTGTTATATAATCCTAAGGAATGTAGAGAAGGAAAAAAGGTTTGTCCTTTCTTCCTCCTTGAGAATTCCAGACCCCTCTCTCCTTGGGGACCCCTAGACTTCTTATCAACCTGCCTAGGAAATGACTCTGTCACTCTTCTGTCCATGGGATTGGATTCTCCAGGCAAGAACTGGAGTGGGTTGCCATGCCCTCTTCCAGGGAATCTTCCAGACCCAGATATTGAACCCACGTCTCTTACATCTGTTGCATTGGCAAGCAGGTTCTTTACCACTGTCATTACCCACAAAGCCCTCAAGATGTACACACTGCTATATTAAAAATGGATAACCAACAAGGACAATATAGCATAGGACTCTACTCAATGTTATGTGACAGCCTGGAATGGGGGGGAGCTTGGGGAAGAATGGATACTTGTATATGTATGGCTAAGTCCCTTTGCTGTCTTACATGAAATATCACATCATTGCTAATCAGCTATATTCCAATATAAAATTACAAAAAATAAAATCATATGTAAAATTTGCAAAATTGCCTTTAAAATTTACTGGAACTGAATTAGAATGTTTTCCTAAAATAACATGAAAATATATTGTCTGAAGTGAAGTCTCTCATTAATTTCTTTATCTTGATACATTTTTATAAAATAAACATAACTGCACTGAAGAAATTTTGAAAATAGAAAAAAAATCCTGTAACCAAATTCCAAACATACCTATTTAAATTTTACATATCATTTCAGTCTTGTATTAAATGAATGTTTATTTTTAATTATGTGTATGTTTGCTTCATAACTCAGTCATTTCTGACTCTTGAAACACCATGGATTGTTGCCTATCCGGCTCCTCTGTCCATGGGATTATACTGGCAAGGATACTGGAGCAGATTGCCATTTTCTCCTCTAATTTTTAATATCAATATTTCAATAATAATTTATAAGTAGTATAAATATAATAAGCCAACATACTACAAAGGTCCTAAGGGAATCATTTATATAATCATTTTTAGGATAAAATTCAATAAAAAAAATCCCCTTGAAAAATATCTTAAATGAGGTAGTAATTGACTTTTTTTTTCTTGTTTAAATCTGGCATCCCAAATATGACAACTTCTTAATCTACATACTAGATGGTAAGCTCTTATTTTATTTTATTTTTTGCTGCTGTTCAGTGGCTCAGAAGTGACCAGCTCTTTGCAACCTATGGACTGCAGTATGCTAGGCTTCCCTGCCCTTCACCATCTCCCAGAGCTTCTCAAACTCATGTCCATTGAATCGGTGATACCATCCATCCATCTTGTCCTCTGTCATTCCCTTCTCTTCCTGCCTTCTATTTTTCCCAACATCAGTATATTTTCCAATCAGGTAGCTCTTCACATTAGGTGGTCAAAGAATTGGAGCTTCAGCTTCAGTATCGGTTCTTCCAATGAATATTTGGGATTAATTTCCTTTAGGATTGACTGGTTTGGTCTCCTTGCAGTCCACAGGACTCTCAAGTCTCTTCTCCAGCACCACAATTTGAAAGCTTCAATTCTTTGGCACTCAGCCTTCTTTATGGTCCAACTCTCACATCCATACATGACTACTAGAAAAACCATAGGTGCGGCTATATGGATCTTTGTCCACAAAGTAACATCTCTGGTTTTGAATACACTGTATAGGCTTATCATAGTTTTTCTTCTAGGGAGCAAGCATCTTTTAATTTCATGGCTATAGTCATCATTTGTAGTGATTTTGGAGTCCAAGAAAATAAAGCCTTTCACTGTTTCCATTGTTTCCCCATCTGCATGCCATGAAGTAATGGGACCGGATGCCATGATCTTCGTTTTTCGAACATTGAGTTTTAAGTCAGCTTTTTCACTCTCCTCTTTCACCTTCATCAAGATGTTCTTTGGTTCCTCTTCATTTTCTCCTATAAGACTGGTGTCATCTGCATAGCTGAGGTTATTGCCATTTCTCCCCGCAATCTGGATCCCAGCTTGTGCTTCATCCAGCGTGGCATTTTGCATGATGTACTCTGCATATAAGTTAAGTAAGCAAGGTGACAATATATAGCCTCGATGCACTCCTTTCCCAAGTTTAAACCAGTCCTTTGTCCCATGTTCAGTTCTAACTGTCACTTCTTGCCCTGCATACATTTGAGGTGGTTGCATTTGAGGTGCTCTGGTACTCCCATCTCTTTAAGAATGTTCCACAGTTTGTTGTAGAAACTAGGAATGGGATCCCAGGGAAGCCTGGAGTGATGCAGTCCATGGGATCGCAAAGAGTCAAACACAACTGAGTGACTGAACTGACTGACAGTTTGTTGTGATCCACATAGTCAAAGGCTTTGTCATAGTCAATAAAGCAGAAGTAGATGTTTTTCTGGAACTCTCTTGTTCTTTCTATGATCCAGTGGATTTTGGCAATTTGATCTCTGGTTCCTCTGCCTGTTTTAGATCAAGCTTGAACCTCTGGAAGTTCTTGGTTCACGTACTATTGAAGCCTAGCTTGGAGGATTTTCAGCATGACCTTGTTAGCATGTAAAATGAGTGCAATTGTGTGGTAGTTTGAGCATTCTTTGGCATTGACCTTCTTTGGGATTGGAATTAAACTGACCTTTTCCAGTCCTGTGACCACTGCTGAGTTTTTCAAATTTGCTGGCATATTGAGTGCATTACTTTAATAGCATCAACTAATAGGATTTGAAATAGCTCAGCTGGAATTCCATCACTTCCACTACCTTTTTTCATAGTGATGCTCCGTAAGGCCCATTTGACTTCACACTCCAGGTTGTCTGGCTCTAGGTGAGTGATCACTCCATCATGGTTAACAGGGTCATTGAGATCTTTTTCATATAGTTCTTCTGTGCATTCTTGCCACCTTTTCTTAATATCTTCTGCTTCTGTTAGGTTCATACCATTCATGTCCTTTATTGTGCCTATCTTTCCATGACATATTCCCTGAAATGTTGATTTATTGCCACTAAAAGCTCTTATCTTAGTGGCATTAAATCAACATTCATTTTTATCTGTTGTAGCTAAAGTGGATGGTAATTATTAAAACATTACTACTGGAAAACATTGCATTTTGAGAATCAAGCACAGCTGGGAGCTACATGCTACCTCCAGCACCAGATGCTCCATTTGCTGTCATTGGTTTAGAATTATCTGCTCACATGAATGGTTGACAGAAGCATGGGGAGGTACCGAACATCTGTATTACTGCAACATTTATTAAATTTTTCTAGATAATGTATTTATATAACTTAACATAAAAAGGAAAAATAAAATATACACCAGAAAATGTCCTTTTTATCCAGTACATTCCACCTGGTCTCCACTCTTCTCCAAATAGGAAGTACTGTAATTCATCACATATTTTTTTAAAGAATTGCATAAGGAAGTAAATATAGCAGCATGTTTTATTTCATTTCTAAGAGAGGCAATAGCACACTGTACACACTATTCTGAAATCTTCCTCCTTTTCCAATATATCTTGGACATTTCTCCATATCAATACATAAGGAGATACATAGTATTACATTGCAGGGGCCTCTCATAATCCCTCAACTAGTCATCTGTAGAGAAACATTAACAAGTACATGTTAACAGGTGAACTTTCATTGTAAGGAAACATTTCCTTTTACCATGGTGTTAAACACTGCATAAGTTTCACATAGATCATTTTCTGGGTATGTGATTAAATCTGATACAAAGTGTTCTTCATACAGCATGAAAAGAATCTGCTGACTTCCCTTTATTCTTCTTTTCAATTTTAAATGACATGTTTTAACAATCTATAGGACAGATTACTAGAGTGAATGTATTAGTCAGAAATCAGCTTTATAATTTTTGTAGAAACTGATGACTATCCTGAAAAGGATGAGCCTGTTTTTATATAACCATAAGCAATGTGTCAGAATGCACACCTCCTCCCACAGTCTTACCAAAGGAGTTAGCAACACTTGGGTTTATTTTTTACAGTCTCATGAGTGGGAAATTTTATGTCAATGTCGTTTCATAGTTTTAATTCCCATGTCTCTTATTATAAGTGAGGTTGATGATTTTCTTAACACATTTGAAAGCTTTCTTATGTTTTCTTCCTGGGAATTGTCCATTATGTCCCTTGCCCAGTTTGAAGAGATGGGATTATGGAGCATTTTACCTCATCTGCTTGTTATGTTCAGGCCATTCATTTCAATTTTTATAAATTGTTTCCTTTAATTTTTATTTTACTTGGTTTCTTATTTAAGTGTAGTTGATTTCAATGTTGTGCCAATCTCTGTTGTAAAGCAAAGTGATTCAGATATATATATACATATATATATGTGTGTGTATATATATATATATACTTAGTTTATATCATTTCCCATTATGGTTTGGGTAGAGTTCCTTGTGTTAGATAGTAGGACTTTGTTGTTCATCCATTCTAAATGTAATACTTTGCATCTGCCAACCCCAAACTCCCAGTCCATTCCTCTCCCTCCTCACCCAACCTCGGCAACCATATACCTGATTTTTATGTCTGTGAGTTAGTTTCTGTTTTGTAGACAGATTCATTTGTGACATACTTTTGTTTCTAGATATAAGTGACATCAGATTGTATTTATCTTTCTGACTTAATTCATTTAGTGTGATAACCTCTAATTGAATCCATGTTGCAGACACTGTTATTTCATTACTTTTTATGGCTGAGTAGTATTCCACTGTATATATGTACTCCATATGTGCCCATTCATTTGTCAATGAACATTTATATACTTTCCATGTTTTGGCTGTTGTGAATAGTGCTGCTATGAATGTAGCAGTGCATGGGTCTTTTTTTTTTGATCAAAGGATAATTGCTTTACAATATTGTGTTGGCTTTTGCATATAACTACTGAATTAGCCATAAGTATATATATGGCCCCTTTCTCTTGAACCTCCCCGCTACATCCCACCCCAACCCACTCCTGCAGGTTGTCACAGAGCACCCACTGGATTGAGCTTCCTGTGCCGATACAGCAGCCTCCCACTAGGTATCTTTTTTACACATGGTAGTGTATATACGCCCATGCTACTTTCTTGCTACCCTTTCAGTTTGCCCCACCCTCTTCTTCCCTCGCTGTGTCCAACAGCTTTGGACGCTGCATGTATCTTTTGAGTTATAGTTTTGTCCAGGTATATGCTCTGAATATACCTGAGATTCTAGATTATGTAGTAATTCTATTTTTAGTTTTCTGAGGAACCTCTCTGCTGTTTTCCATAGTGGTTACACCATCTTACATTCCCACCAACAGTGTAGGAAGGTTCACTTCTCTCTACACCCTCTACAGCATTTATTATATAATTTGTTTTATAAACATTTTTTTTAAAGAGTTCATGTAGGGAAAAAATAAAGAGGCTTCCCACATTAGAGCCTGATCCAGTATTTATGGTGCTAGCACTACAGTTATCAAAATTAATTGGCTCATGTGACTAGTTCAAGATGTCAGTTCTCCCTAGAGACAGATTACTCTCAGAAAGTCTACTATTTTTATTATTCTGGGTGTTGCCCTGCCTCCACTGCTTTACTGGGCCATACTGAGTCCAGGAGGGATTTTCTACCAACCTGACATTTTCTTCCCCCAGTCAAGGTCCTGTTGAAGATAAAGTGTTATTCCAGGCTGTGTATCCTCATCCTCCAAATGTTTATTTCAGCTGATATTTACTACTAATGATTCCACTTGTTTCCGCAGTCTCCGTGAACATTTCTGTTCCTTGCCTCTGCCCCCTTCCATGTAGCTCTTGGAAATTCCTTTGGTTAATTTCAATAGTTATGGGAAAACTTTTATGTATAATTTAGATTCTAGGTATTAAATGTTGTTAAGGAGTGATCATTAGTGTTTCTGCAAATTCACATGTTGAGGCCCCAACCATCACTGTGGCTGTATTAGAAGCCAGGAAGGTGCATCATGAAAATTTGCTGTCTGTTTTGATAATTTACAAATTAAACATAATGTGGGTAAAAAAGTATGGACAATCCTTTGTTTCTCATTTAACCATATTTTAAATGAGCTTAGTTAACCACATTTGCAAAACCATGCTAATAAAGACACATGGCATAAACAGGTTGCTTAATTTTTTTAATCAGTAGTATAGAATATTCTATCAACCAATAAACTGAAAGCCTAATTTTTTCTTTAAGATTTTACATCTTTGGAAAGAAAAGTGATTGTTGTCTCCTGATTTGAAAAAGCATATTAGTTTCAAGACTTCAGTATTTGTATGTATATCAATAAGCAAATATTTAAATTAATGAGCACTCTTATAAGTCTGATATATGATAGATAAAAATACTAGGGCTAGAGTAAACACCAACTACATTGCTTATTTGGGTAAAAAGCATTATAAAATATTAATATAACATGATTCAGTATAAAAAAATCAGCTTAATTTTCTTCTTTCATTTATCCCATGATGCTATAGCTATTAATTATTATGATTTATCTTCAGGACTATATATGAATATTAATTTTTATATATGGAAAGTAGAACTTAGAATCAGGAGAAGGAAGAGGGGTTTTTCAGGGAGGGGTTAGTTTTTTGCTTTGTTTTTGCTTTTTTTAAACTTTTTTATTTATACCCAGTTGTACTGTTTTTATTCACTTATTTTCTTACCTTAAGAAGGTAAAACTTTTATAGTAAGAGCAAATAATAAAATCATCATCATAATAAATGCCTCCAGGATAAAAATCTAGACCTAGAGAATATGCTTTTAATTATTTGGAACATGTATGTAAACATCTTCTAAATATTTCCAGTAAAGATGTATCAGTTAAGAAGTATTTTTAAGGGGCCACAAGATAGCGATTATATTAGCAATATGGTAAATTCTCCATGTAAACCTATCAGTGAGTTCCCTAATAATACCCTGGAGAACTTTATACAGTTTTGTTGTTTTGTTTTTACTATAGTTCAGTGAAGTTATACTTTAGTAACCAACAAGAATTAACTGGCATGAACACAGGGACTTTATTCCAATTAGGGGACCCTTCCTTATATTTTGTCTCTTGAATGATTTTATTATACAAACATATTACCTGCTTGATTCTCTAATTGCTAAAAGCTATAAAACAGCATACACAGGGAAACACAATAACTAGAGATAGGAACATCAAATTGCAGATAAGGACTCTGATAGTAAATGTAAAACCCTTTACTTTCTGAGCTCTCTCAAAAAAATGAATATTTAATGTATCTTATTCTATTAATAATTGAACACTTACTAATGCTTCAAAAATATTTGGGTTAATTTTTCTCTTACAGGCTTGAGAGATCAATAACAGTATAGATGATGAAAGTCTTCCATAATTTGCCTGTGTGCTTTTATTTACTGTAAATCGACATCTCAAAAGAAAATTTTCCTACCATTGAAGGCAAACCCACCTATGTAGAGATTGTTCCTCGAGCTTATCCTCATTTGCAAGGATAGGAGAATGAGATCCGTTTAAAACATAAGCATCTTATCTTATTGAAGCTATTAGAAGACTCTTGAATATGTATCACTTTGATTTTTCTAAGTCAGTAGATATATATATATATAAATGTGAGAAAACTTACTTTTATCCTAAACATTGTGTGTAGTTGAGTATCAGACTGCATACATTTACTGTTTAATTTTAGGAGAGTATGCTAGATATAAAAAAGAAAAGGCCTTCCTTATCTTTATATTTAATTTTTTTGGATAGAAAAAGTAACATGTAATAAAAATAAATGTGATTCAAATGCTTCAATGGGATGTCTGTATAGCAAAAAATGATAACACTGCTAACACATTTCAAGGGTTTATTAAGAATTAGAAAGTGTTCTCAATTCTTTATCTTCTTTTGGCTCATGTAATACTAACTACAGTCTATGAAATAGGTCCTACTGTCCTACTCATTCAACAGCCAGGAAACTGAAGATTTGAAATGTTGCATAATTCTCATCTCAAGGGCCAAAGGCAAAAAGACAAAGCTTAACGATTTGGACCTCAGTTCAGTTCAGTTCAGTTGCTCAGTCGTGTCCGACTCTTTGCGACCCCATGAATCGCAGCACGCCAGGCCTCCCTGTCCTTCACCAACTCTTCTATCTATTTATTTATTTATTATTATTTTTTTTATGCATTCCCACACATGACCCCCCCTCCCACCTCCCTCCCCACAACAACTCTCTGGGTCATCCCCATGCACCAGCCCCAAGCATGCTGCACCCTATGTCAGACTTGGACTGGCGATTCAATCTTACATGATAGTTATTCAAATCCAATGTTAGAAGATGTTGAACTCAAATAGAACTGGTTTCAAATGTCATTTCTCAAGTAAGCTATTCTGAGGCTTAGTATCTTCAACTAGAAAATGATCATGAAGCAATTTAATTAAATTAGGTAATAGATTTAACATATAGCCCATTATATAGCACTATATAGCATATTAGTAGATGCTAATTTCTATACTTTATTAATTTATTTATAAATTTTATGAATATAGACTTTAATGTCAAGGTAGAAATATGTACTTAAATTTATTATTAAGGTTGGTTGATGATGTCTGGGTCTTCCATAAAGATATTATTTTAAATAGTTGTGTCATTCTTCCTCCTCTAAAGTACTTTGTACTCTAGGGTTCCAGGGTTCTGCCCCATACTACCACTACTATCACCCTGCATATTTCCCCCATTTCTTATACAGGAGTCTAATCTTCCGATTTTTACTCTAAATATTGAACACCCTATATGGAGACCTATGCTGCATGCTCTTACCCATCTTAATTTCCTCCAACATGACTTTAATACTCAGTGGCTTTAACTTACCTTCGTATCATGCTGACTCTTGTGCTAATATCTTAAGTCTTGATCTCTCCACTGAGCTACACTCTAGTTTAGTTTAGATGCCTCATCTTTTGGATGACTCATAGGTAGCAGATACTAAGTCTACAAACAAAAAATATCACCTCCTCCTTGTTACTCTGTACCACTTTTAATTCTTTTTGAATTTTATCTTCTCATCTAACAATCATAAAGTCTGAAACATAGTTAGCTTATCTATCTGTCTGTCTATCTTTATGCCCTCTTTGCTAGTACCTTATTCTTAGCTACTCTCATCTTCAATTTTTAAGGGAATATTTTAATTTTCTCTCTTTAATTTTTTCTTCTTTGAAATATTTTTTTAAATTGAAGTATAGCTAATTTGCAATGTAGTGTTCAGCTCAGTCGCTCAGTTGGTTCCGACTCTTTGCGACCCAACGAATCACAGCACGCCAGGCCTCTCTGTCCATCACCAACTCCCAGAGTTCACTCAAACTCATGTCCATCGAGTCGGTGATGCCATCCAACCATCTCATCCTCTGTCGTCCCCTTCTCCTCCTGCCCCCAATCCCTCCCATCATCAGGGTCTTTTCCAGTGAGTCAACTCTTCGCATGAGGTGGCCAAAGTACTGGAGTTTCAGCTTCAGCATCAGTCCTTCCAATGAACACCCAGGACTGATATCCTCTAAGATGGACTGGTTGGATCTCCTTGCAGTCTTCTCCAACATAGGTGGAGTATCTATCAATTTAAAAAATATTTAAAAGAATAAAAAATAAAATAGATAAAATTAAAATACTCCCTTAAAAAATTAAAGATGAGAGTAGCTAAGAATAAGGTACTAGCAAAGAGGGCATAAAGAGAGACAGACAGATAGATAAGCTAACTATGTTTCAGGAGATATATAGGCAGTTTTCTCCAACACCACAGTTCAAAAGCATCAATTCTTCAGCACTCAGCTTTCTTCACAGTCTAACTCTCACATCCATACCTGACCACTGGAAACACCATAGTTTTGGCTAGACAGACCTTTGTTGGCAAAATCATATCTCTGCTTTTTAATATGCTATCTAGGTTGGTCATAACTTTCCTTCCCAGGAGTAAGCATCTTTTAATTTTATGGCTGCAGTCACCATCTGCAGTGATTTTGGAGCCCCAAAAAACAAAGTCTGACACTGTTTCCACTGTTTACCCAGCTATTTCCCATGAAGTGATAGTTACTGCTATACAGCAAAGTGATTCAGTTATACATGTATGTACATTCTTTTTTAATATTCTTTTCCCTTATTGTTTATCATAGGATACTGAATGTAGTTGTTTGTAGTACACAAAGGGACCTTGTTGTGTATCCACTCTCTATATAAAAGCTAACCCCAACTGTCCTGTCCATGTCTCCCACAGCCAGCTCCCCCTGGTAACCACCAGTTTGTTCTCTGTGTCCGTGATTGTGTTTCTGACCCTGGGATTTCTTTGGAAGGAATGATGCTAAAGCTGAAGCTCCAGTACTTTGGACACCTCATTCGAAGAGTTGACTCATTGGAAAAGACTCTGATGCTGGGAGGGATTGGGGGCAGGAGGAGAAGGGGATGACCGAGGATGAGATGGCTGGATGGCATCACGGACTCGATGGACTTGAGTCTGAGTGAACTGTGGGAGTTGGTGATGGACAGGGAGGCCTGGTGTGCTGCGATTCATGGGGTCGCAAAGTCGGACATGACTGAGCGACTGAACTGAACTGAGATAGGTTCATTGGTGTCATATTTTAGATTCCACATATAAGTGATATCATATAGAATTTGTCTTTCTCTTTCTGACGTATTTCACTAATATGATCATCTCTAGTTGCATCCATGCTGCCACAGATCACATTATTTTGTTTTGTTATAACTGAGTACTATTCCTTTATGTATGTATGCCTCATTTTCTTCATCCATTGATCCAGAGATGGGCATTTAGGTTCTTTCTATGTCTTGGCTGCTGTGAATAGCATTGCTGTGAACATAGGGGAGCATGCATCTTTGTGAATTTAGCTTTGTCTGGATATATGCCCAGGAGTGGGCTTGCTGGATCATATGTATCTAGCATATGGATTCAAGTATGCTGGATTATCTATTTTTTAGTTTTTCTGAGGAAGCTACTGTCATCTTTAGTCTGCACTCTGAAGTGGTTTTCAGACTCATTTTTTAATCTTCCTGGTTTCCTCTTATTCCATTCTCCCCATGAATGCTAGAGTGTTCTTTTACTTTAGTTGATGTTACATATTCCTCAAAATGCTCCAATATCTTTTCATTTCAATTAGTAAAATTTCAAATGTCCTGAGGGATGTCAGCATGATGACAGAATAGGAAGTCCCACATCTTTCTCTTTCTCAAGTAGACATTGATTCAACAGCAATATACAGAAAAACTCCCTTTATGAGAAATTCTGAAACTAGTTACAAGACTCCTGCATTCCAAGTATTAAGCCAGACATATAAAGGTCAGTAGGAAAATTTGTAGCACCCTTTCACCATAATCCCTCCTCCTGGAACAGCACCATGCGTGCTATTGGGAGGAAGCTGTAACCTCCCGACTTCTCTCTGGGGAAGATTAGAAAAGACTAGACCATATGTTTCTCTTTCTAAATTTTTTAGAGCAATGCTTAGGAGAATGGCCCCTGTCTTCTGTATTGGAATCTTGACAGGACCCAAGATACTGCCCACTCTCACCATGTCTATTCAACTTCGTACTGGAAGTCCTAGTCAGAGCAACTAGGCAAGAAAAAGACACCCAAATTATAAAGGAAAACATGCATTTTTTTTCTAATCATAGATGACATGATCTTATATATAGACCAACCTGAAGATGCCATTTGGGGGAACAACAACAACAAAAAAAACCTGTTAGAACTGAAAAACAAAGTTAACAGTTGAAGAATATAAAATCAACCTACAGAAATCGGTTGCACTGCCATATACCAAAAAGGTACAATCTAGAAAGGAAATTAAGAAAACTCTCTTGTTTACAATAACATCAAAAAGAATAAGATACTTAGGAATAAATTTAACCAAGGAGAAGAAAGACTTCTACATTGAAAACTATAAAACACTCCTGAAAGAAAATTAGACACAAATTGGAAAGACGTGCCACATTCATACATTGGATTAATATTATTAATTAATGTTAAATTGTTATTTATATATAAATTTAATATATAAAATGTTATTTAACAAAAATTAAATTTAAGTAATTAAATTTTAAATTAATATTCTCTTAATAATGTTAAAATATCCATATCACCTAAAACAATCATACGTTCAATGCAATCACTGTGCATGCTTTTTTTTAATATATATAAATAGGAAGAATAATCCTAAAATTCATATGGAATTAAAATGAATTCTGATAGTCTAAGCAGTTTTGAGAAAGAAGAATAGAGCTGGAGGCATCACATTATCTGATTTCAAAATGTTACAAAGCAATACTTATCAAAACAGCATAGTCCTTACATAAAAACATATATAGACCAATGGAACAGATTTGAGACTGTAAAAATAAACTCAGCTAACCTTCCAGAGTACCACAGATGCACATTGGAGAAAAGGTAGTCTCTTTAACAAATCGTGCAGGGAAAACTGAATATGTACAAGGAAACAATGGGATTGGATCTTTGTCTTGCACCATACAAAGCATCAACTCAAATGACTTAAAGACCTACATGTAAGACCTTAAACTAAACCTCCTAGGAGAAAATATACCAGGTAAACTCCTTGACATCATTCTTGGCAAGGATTTTTTTTTTGGGGGGGGCGGGGCTATGACACCACAAGTAAAGGCAGCAAAAGTACAAATAAACAAGTGAGACTACATCAAGCTGAAAAATTTCTGAACAGCTTAACAACAAAATGAAAAGGTCATAAATGGGATGAGAAAATACATTTGAAAATTATATATCTGATAAGGCTTTAATATCCAAAATATATTTTAAAAGCACAAAAATCTAGCAAAATAATCAAATTTTAAAAATGGGCAGAAAAACTGAATAGACATTTTTCCGCAGAAAACATACAGATGGTCAACAGGCATATTAAAAAGTGGTCAACATCCTTAATCATCAGAGAATGCAAATCAAAATCAGAGTGAAATACCACTTCACACCTGTTTGAATGGCTGTTATCAAATGTCAAGAAATAATCAGTGTTGGCCAAGATGGGGAGAAAGGGGCCCCTTATGACCATCTAGACATGTAAATTGGTCCAGGTGCTATTGAGAACAGTTTCTCAATAGCAGATTTCTCAAAAAATTAAAGATAGAACCCCTATATGATACAGCAGTCTCCTTTCTGGGTATATGTCCAACAGAAATGGAAATACTGTCAGAAGGAAATAGCTGCATTTCCATGCTGACTGCAGCATTATTCACAATAGCCAAGAGGTGGAAACAAACTCTTGTCATGAAAGGTTTTCCCTGGTGGCTCAGTGGTAAAGAACCCATCTGCCAATGCAGAAGGGGCAGGTTCGATCCCTGGGTTGGAAATATACCTTGGAGGAGGAAATGGCAACCCAATCCAGTATTCTTACTTGGGAAATTCCATGGACAGAGAAGTCTGGTGAGCTACAGTCCATGGGGTCACAAAGAATAAGACATGACTTAGCAAAAGACTTTCAGTTTTTCCCTTTTCAAAGCAGTCAAACAAATCCGGGAAAAAAGAAAAAGAAAAAAAAAGAAAGGAATGGTGGATGTCAGGGGCTTGAGGAGGGGGAAATGGAGAGCTATGGACTGATGGCTAAAAGATTTCAGTCATGAAAAGTGGAAAGTTCTAGAACTTTGTATCATATTGTACCTACAGGAACAATGCTATATGGTAACAATACTATATGGTAAAATTTGATAAGAGGGAGAGCTAGTGTTTGTGTGCTTTACAATAATAATAAGCCCCATGTTCTTAATGAGCAGTCTACTCTGCCCCAGAAAGCTAAAAATAAATAAATAGACCTAAGAATTTCACTGTCGTAAAGGTCCTTGGTGCTCTTCCTTCTGTCTCTGATGCTGTGCTCACTTCTTTCCAGTCTCAGCTCCTCTACATTTGAGCACAGCTGGGTTTCACATTTTTGTTCATTATAAACTCATCTCCAACTAAAGACCTTTGTGTCCACTGTTTTCTTGGTCTGGAGTGATTTTCCTTTTTTTAAAGTAATTCAGGTCTATTCTCAAATGTCAGGCCCACAGGAGAGGCCTTCTTTCTGACCATTCATTTCGAACTTCTTGCCTAAAACTGCTAAACTCACTTGCCTTAAAACACCTTGATGTTTTTCGTGTGGTTTTCCTGCCATAGTATATATTTATATCTAAAAACTATTTGTGTATTTGTTTACTTTTTAAGCATAATATAATGACAATCTTTTTTAGTAAATTAACATCTCCAGCTTTAGAGCAGTGAATATTAATGGAGGGTCAATATCTTTTCTAAATATTAAATAAAATAAATGACTGATTAAAATAATTGAATATTTAAAATCAAAATCCATAAGTGAAACCCTTGAAACCTCTCATAAAACTTCCTTAAGTCTTTCAAATATGGAGGATACTGTTTCTCATCTCAACTCTTCTTGCATATTATTCACACATTGTTAAATACCTTATCACTTTCCAGTTACCTTATAGGATTACTGTGAAAATCAAATAATAAGAAAATATGAGAATGAACTTGTGCATTATAATGTAGCATACAATTCTTTTCAGCAACGTGGAATTTGAGCTTATTTACATATGTTCTATTTATCTTCTCAGTCTCCTGTTGCTTTATGGACTATCTTTAGTTTCAATTTTTAAATTTTGCTATCCTGTAAAACCACAGTATAGGAATTTTCATGTATTGAAAGTTGATTAAAATTTTTTTACTGAATACAAAACGGACATAATGAACATGAATTTGAACAAATTCTGGGCATGCCACAGACTATGGGTTAGCAAATAGTCATACATGATTTAGCAACTGAACAACAACAGCAGCAGCAGATTAAGTTGATATCTGTCATCATATGATTTAGAAATTCATTTAATCCTGTTTCTTTATGCCCACCCTGCTCCAAATATTTGAGAAATGAAAGTGGATATCCTTCTTGTTTTTGAAAGTTGACAGTCTAGTGTGAAGAAACAAGAAGATGTGATAAATTTTTATAGTAAAAGAAAAGTTGTTTGCAGTGTGTTTTGTGTGGGTGCAGAGAAAAGGAAGTGCCTAAGCCATGCACAGTGGTAAGAATTGCAACTTGAGGAGACAGAGACTGCATGTGTTTAAAGGATGCATATAAAATTTTTGAGTGCTAAAGTTGTTAAAGCTTCCAAAAGTATGTGGGCAAACGTTGTACATTCAAACTACTATAATTAACCATATAGATTATAGAGTTTTAGTGGGTATGACTTATGAGAAAGTGCTTTCTTGATCTGTTACCCAGTTTAAGTGTATGGTGTGAAAACTGACAATTGGGTCATAATTAGAAAAGTTGTATGGATAACATGATTTATGGCATGCAAGAGGATAAAGGAACACTGAGAACCATTTAGGATTGGAGTCCGTGAATCTCTGCTGACACCAGTACACATGCAGATAGCATATATGCGGTAGTCTTGGGTTACAATGTCTCCTAAACCTTCCCTGGTGTCCCAGCGGTGATGAACACACCTGCCAAGGCAGGAGCCGTGGGCCGACCTCTGGGTTGGGAAGGTCCCCTGGAGAAGGAAATGGCAACCGCTTCAGTATTCTTGCCTGGGAAATCCCATGGACAGAGGGTCTGGCCGGGTACAGTCCCTGGGGTCCCAAGAGAGTCAGACACAACCTAGTGACTAAACAACTACGAATTGTCACCTAGCAGGTATAACAGGCTTATGATTTGATGTAAAAGTTGGCTGTGTTGGTAAGATTATGACTGAGAAGGTAAGTTTGGACCTGAATAGAAATATAAACTATTTTAATTATCAGGCCCTGTGAACATAAGATCTTATGTATATATAAAAACATAGCACACGTCTTTTTCTTTTCAGGACATTTTATCACATTTTCTCACTACTTAGAATTCAGAAGTGTAATATCTCAGAGTCAAGCAATATTATGGTTCCTATAGATTTATATTTTCTAAAGAAAGCTATGTGTAATGCAGTTTTAAATTAAAAGTTCATTTGACTTCGTATTTTACATGGAACTTTGATGTATATAAGGCATGCTAAAAAATTTAACAACATTTTCTTACAAACTGGAATCAAGGTGTTATATACTGTGTTTTAATTAAAGCCACAAATATTCATGTAAATTAAAGATATTGAAATATTCCAAAGAAGGGAGGCTCATAGTCCTACTTTTTATTAGGAGAGATAAGCCAGTTTACTGTGGAAATGGTTGAAGAAAATATAGTAGAGCAAATTTAAATTCTTTCAATTTTATTGTCGGTTTATTATACCCATCATTAAGTATCTTTTTGGGTGTGCATCAATTTGAAGCATTTATGTAGTTACTTTATAGAATGTGTGCTTTCAAAAAAGTTTTTCAGAACATATGGGAAGCTCTTTTTTAAAATTACACATGTACCATATATTATATGAATAGAAACAAGAGCTCTAAGAAAAGGCACACAAGTATTAAATATTCATTATCAAGTCAGTATGCAAGCACTGTTGTTTCTTAGTGTTTGCTTTAATTTCTTTCCCCAAAATATAAAATCCAAATTATAATTAAAATATTTCATTGTTATCTGAATCATAGCAAATAATTCCAATAATACCTGCAAATTACATATATTATATCATATAAGGAATATGCTACTGAACCATATACTTTATTTTCCCAGAAGTGATGGTAGATTTTAACTGAGTCTTCTGTGCACTCTTGGCTGTGTTCACAGCTTTGATTAATTCTCACAGAGCTTTTGTGAGTTATTGGACCTATTTTACATATGAGAATATTGGGCTAAAGACACATGAGTAGTACATGGGACACTCAAAACTGATAGAAGCACAAACCTGGCTTCGTTTTTTTCATTTGATTGTTTGTTCATTGACTCAACTGAGTCTTGACTGCCTGCACCTGATAGGAGGTTCTAGTCTTTTCTGGAAGACCAGAAATGTGTAAGTCATGTAATTAATATGACTCTAGGGGAAGAAAAATGTTTTTTTCCATTTACCTTTTAGATTCTTGACTGGGGCTCTTGAAATAAGACCAATTAATAAAAGAAAAACATATACGTTTATTTAATAGAAGGTTTTTGGGTTGTGTTTTTTTTTTTTTTGTGACATGGGAATCCTCTTAAGGAAATTAAGATCCAAAGAAGCAGTTTGAGCTGATATTTATATACTGAGTTGGACAAAGAGTAACAAATTGTGAAAAAGTGACAAGGCAAAAGCTGTTTGGGCTACTTAGTGAATTAGGTAGAGAAGTGACTAGAAAGCTATGAGTTAATTTAGCAAGTTTTCTTTATACAGATTTCTCTTGGTCTCCACTTCCCAGTTTGGTGAGAATGTTTCTTTCCTTTTATATTAAAGAGGGCATTTCTTCTATTTGAGTTTTATCTCCTACTTTTAGGAAAGTCAAGGTATGCTTTTTGCATCTGGTGATTTTCAAGTGCCTTTAACTTAATCTGTATGTCTGAGTGGCATATTTTGGAGTGGCAAATTCTGAGCTCTTTCATGACTATAAAGAGAACAGGGGACCTTGGCAACATGGTGACGGTCTCTGAAAACTCACTTGGGACCTGGTGATTTGCTGGATATTAAAAGAATGTCATGGACTTTTCATTTAGAAGAAACAGCACATACAGAGGCATAAAAGCTAGCAGGAGCGCAGCCTAGTCAGGAGATGGTCGTTTAGTCACTAAGTCATGTCTGACTCTTGTGACCCCAGGGACTGTAGCCCGCCAGGCTCCTCTGTACATGGGGTTTTCCAGGGAAGAGTACTGGAGTGTGTTGCCATTTCCTCCTCAAAGGAATCTTGCCAACCCAGGGATCAAACCCAGGTCTCTTGCATCTCTTGCATTGCAGACAGATTCTTTACTGCTGAGCCACTATGATATGGTGAACATGGTAAAATATGGATGGGTTGTGGATTTTCCAGGGCAGACAGTAAAGATGAGAAGAGAAGTGGAACTGCCTCAGATATTGGCAAGTCATGAATTTCTTGTGAAGTTTTTCCTTTTTTTCTATTCTGTAAGTGAAGCAAAGGCATGAAGGAATTTCAAGCAAGAGTTTGAGGAGATGAAGTATAGCTGGAGGGTAGATTTCAAAGGGAGAAGCATTGTGGGAGCCCTTTGTCACTCCTTCTATTTGCATCACGTAGTGCTATATGCTGGGAATGACACAGTGAAGGCATAACATACGCCTTCTGACTTCAGAGGAAAAACAGTGAAAAGCAAGACCTGTACATTTTCAGACTGTGATCAAAAAATGCAGAGAAGATTTCCTCCAAAAAATAAGTTCACTGGCGTTTAGAATAGACTGCCCTGCATCATCTTCCCATGTTTTTATTCTTATTTTCCTTTCCTTTCTCTCCTTCCTCTGTATTTTATTTCCCAAACCCTCCTTCATCTCCAAAGCCATGGAGAATACACCGTTTCAGCTTAGTAGTTGTTAAATCAGAGTTATGGTCAGCTCTGTGTAACAGAAACATGAAATAGTCGCGGCTTTACACAGACTGGAATACTTTCTTAACTGAGCTCAGAGAGGCAGCCCAGGGCTCACTCGGCAGTTTGCTCTTCGGTGTTCTCCGGGATAAAGTTGCTTGGTTCCTCTTGTCTCTAGGCTATGGCTTTCATTTTCATGATCCAAGTGGGGCCTCCAGACGTCACAATCAGGATTCTTGTAGCGAGATGGAGGGATTGGGTAGGCTATATCAACAGCCTTCTAGGGAAATTTCCTAGACAGTTAACAGAGTTCTTGTCCCTATATTCCATTGACTAGAATTCAGGAATTGGACCATACTCAGTTACTAGTGAGGCTAAGAAATATAGTCTTTTTTTATTACCCCAGGGAAGTGAGGTTAAGAGACTTAAGTCTGGCATACGATAGTGAAGCCACTCTGAGTCTCTCTGCCAGTAGGATTCCTTTAGTATTTTTTGATGCTTTAAATCAAACCAAATAATCATTTTAAAATTAATTTCATGAAACCCTATTATATGAAATGCACACATACATACAAGAACATAAAACACAAAAATAGTAAGACAGGTAGAAGTACTTTTCAAAGATGTGAGGAAATTCAAAATATTGATCACTCTGACAAATACAGATAAGCAAGGAAATATTACATTGGATACCATTTTCTTTCTTCTATTATTGTTTTCTAATTTTTTGAATAACTTTGCTATGTATTAGGAAGATTAGAATCAGCAGCCTGAAAACTGGGAATAATTCTATGATATTAACGGTTGCAGCCAAATCAAACAATATTGTGAATATCATTTTACTTATGCATATCCTTTCAGGACATTGCTCTTCCTACTTCTATGCATAATTTCTGGAATGTATGAAATAATAAAACCCTACATAAACATGTTTGCATTAATTTAAAAATAATGAAGTTTATCTTGAGAGAGAAGAATAGCAACAATGTAAATGGTCTCCAATATGTATATATGTGTGTGTGTATGCCAACATAGTAGGAATGTTCATATACATATTTAATCTATATATAGTGAATAAAATATTGCTCATAGTAGCATAGAGTATATGCCTTTGCAAAGTTTACTCATGCACATTTAGTTCCATATTTGAATGACTTCCTTAATTTCCTCTGTTTAACTTAGTGAGAAATTAGGATTTGATTGATGAAATGAAACTGTGTTATCCAGTACAGTACTTTCACTTCCTTGATTGTGACAAGTTTTAAGTAAGAAACAAAGTATGTGAACCACATCATAGCACACAAAGTATATTTTATCTTTTGTAACACATTATTATAATTAAATGTTCTAAGTTGAAACTTGGAATTTTAACACCATTCTTGCTATACAAACCCTGAACTAATTTGTCTGTTTCCTATGTATTTATTACCTCACTCAACAAATAATTACTTATTGTCTACAATATGTAAGGTACTTCACTAACCAGTACAGGAGATGGAAAATACAAAATACATAAAACATGGTGTGAGAACTATAAAAAATCTGATTCAAAGAAAAAAATAGCACCTACATTAAAAAATAGAATAGTGGTTTGCAAAAGTAAGAAGGAATTAGATAAATGTTATAGAAATTCAGAGGAGCAAGTGATTACATTAAACTATGATATCGTGACTTTCAAGTGAAGAATTTGAGATGTTACTGTATTTTCAAGTTAATAAGTTAGGTTGCCACAGTTTTATAGATGCTGGAGGAACACAGAAAGCTCTGGATCAAAGGCTTTATTACAGCACAGCAGAAAGCATGAGTTTCCATTGTCCTTGCATGCCATGGGGGAAGAGGAAGCAGCCAGCTACGTAATGCACACATAGTATATTTGGGTCACAGCTAAGGACCCCTGAATTTTGTGATCCCCTGTCTCCTAAAGGATCTAGTAACACACCTCTCCAAGCTTTTACCTAGATAAAGACATGATCTTTATAATTGTCAGAAAATAAATCTACCTGCTTCCCCCAAAGAAGGTTCTGTCTCTTCCAAGAGTGTTTGCTATATAACATCCTTGAAAAAATAAAATGAAACAAAGCTGTCAATGCCTCTTGCTCAGAAAATGTGCAGAAACACAAAAGACCTGAAGAGAATTGTCTCCTCAAATAGAGAAGTCTTTATAAAGAAACACCGTTTAATCCAGGCTACAAAAGATAGGTTTTGCTAAATGGGGTTTGGGGAATAAGGCTTTTACGGCAAAGAAAATTGAATTAACCATGTGAGAAAGTAATGCCTACAAGTGCGTAGTGGGTTTAACACCATCTCTATGAAACTTAAATTAATATTTCACATTTTAAGACTATTTAAAGCGTATTTTATATTTGTATGCTTAGTCAGTCATGTCCGACTCTTTGTGACCCCATGAACCGCAGCATGCCAAACTCCTCTGTCCATGGAATTCTCCAGACAGTGATACTAAAGTGGGTTGCCATTCCCTTCTCCAGGAGATCTTCCCCACCCAGGGATTGAACCCAGTATCCTACAATGCAGGCAGATTCTTTATCACCTGAGCCACCAGGAAAGCCCATTAAAATTTTTTTTCAATCTATTTATTCAGTTGGAGGATAATTACTTAACAATATTGTGTGTGTTTTTTTCTTTTTTTTTTTTTTGCCAAGCATCATTATGAATCGACCATTGGCTTCCATGTATCTCCTCCATCCTGAAAGACCCTCCCACCTCCCTCCCCACCCTATCCCTCCAGGTTGTAAGAGCACTCATTTGGGTGCCCTGTGTCATATATCAAACTCTCACTGGTTATCTGTTTTACATACGGTATTATATATGTTTCAATGCTATTCTCTCAAACCATGCCACCCTCTCCTTCACCCACTGAGCCAAAAGTCTGTTCTTTACCTCTGAAATACACATATTTTAAATATAAAATAAATATATATGTTTTAAGTAAACGCAGTTGATCATATGCAAATCTTGGGACTGTGAAGGACTATATCCTGAAATGGACAAATTGAAATTGAAAAGATTGATTTGGGAGCCAACCTGGAAATAAAACTTGCAACTGATTTAGGTGAAGTTCTCTACAATGTCATATGATTAATGAGTATTTGCATTTTGACTATAAACAAGAGCTGTTTAAGTTGACACTTAAGGAGACAAGTAAAATTAATTACTAATCAGATAACTTATCAATTAAGGAGGATTAAAACACTAATGGAAAAAATAGTAAAATTGAAAATGGCAGTGATGTTTTAGTTGCTAAGTCGTGTCCGACTCTTTGCAAGCCAATCGAATGTAGTCTGCCAGACTTTTCTCTCCATGGGATTTTCCAGGCAAGAATACTGCAGTGGATTGCTATTTCTAGAGGACAGGTAGGTAAAACCAAAATTCAGAAGCCAGAATCACTGGAAATTCAGAACTAGGCTTAGAACAAGAGAATGCTACTGGTATTATTCATCACTCATTCCGAAAATGATGGAAACCACAGTTCAAAGGGTCAGACTTACATCTGAGAATGCATCTTACCAGCAACAGCTGTTTTGCCTGTAAATACTAACCCAACAGATAACTTAAGGTTGTCGCTCAATCGGTTTAAAATCCATACGCAATGGAGGGACCCGGGTTCAATTCCTGATTTGGGAAGATCCCCTGGAGAAGCAAATAGCTACCCACTCCAGTATTCTTGCCTGGAGAATCACATGGACAGAGGAGCCTGGCAGGCTACAACCTATGGTATCGCAAGAGTCGGGCATGACTGAGAGACTAAAGACACATAGAACACAATATCCTGAATGTAGATAGATAAGTAAATACATATGTACATATAAATACACATGCACAAAGATAGATGGTAGTACATTTATTTTTATTAAACTGAAACATAGGTTTTGTTCAGTTTTTGTAACGTTTGCTTTATATAAGCACCCCAGAATGCAAATATAAATTTCCTTACATTTAAATCTGCCTGGCAAATGGATTTTAATAATTTACTGTTGAAAAGTTAAGTTGCATCATGTTCAAGATGCATCTCATTCTTAAGAAGAACAGCCTTCTTACCCAATGGGTTTGTAGGTTTGACAGCTGAGAAGACCCCCTTGTGTCCACTGGACATCATATTATCATTAAATTGTGTTTCTCCACCTAAGATGTCCTTGTATATTTGCAATGAAAAAAATCCAAAAATTATGAACTTTCAATCATGCTTTATCTTCTTTGACATTTTCTGCTTAAATATGCAAAGTCAGATCAATTACTGCTAGTAATACGTGATGCTAAAGCTTAGAATTTGGTAGCAATTATAATTCTAGGCTTTTTGAACATGTGAAATGGTATCTTACATAATTCCATGCACACAGAAAATAGAAAGATGCATTCATAAAATAAGGTTGACAGTGTATATTTTACAGATGTTTCCAAAACAAGAAAAATACCAAAGAAATCTTCTTTAAGAAAAAAAAAGTAAACAGAAGGTATTCTCTAGACTTCTTTGGGTTTCCAGATTTATAAATTGAGAATGAACAGGAAAGAAAGTCCAGTCAAAGGCCCAAGTTAAAAGCAATACATATGGAGTAAATGTGATAGTTATTTTTCTTTAAGAATGGCTCTTCCCCAAAGCCCTTTGATGGAATGATTATACTTAAAATCTGTAAATGGCTCATTACTGAATCTTGGGTGATGCTCATGAAAGTCAGTATAAGAAAAGTCTTAAGTGATACTCAGCAATTAAATCATAAATTCAAATATTTAGCTGAGCATGCTTAAAGATGATTCAATGAAAGTTTTTATTCATAAATGACAGGTGTGAAGCTCAGAGAATAAACTGCTCATAAACAGATGAATAAGCATTTGAGGTCATGACTCAGTACAGAGGTCATGACTCAGTACAGTAACTTAACTACAGAAGAAAGAGTAGTTATGGAAGCAAGGGTACTAGTTTCTGGAGGCAGAGCTGAATCATCTCAATTAGATACTGCAGTGGGGTGAGAAGTCTGCATTTCACATTAGTGCAGTTAATGCTGTATTCATATTTAGGGGATTCTGACAGTATTATGACATTTATCAGAGAATGTTTTCATTATCAAACAGCAAAAACCAACTCTGACCAAGGAAAGCAACAAAACAGTTTATTGGAAGAATATTATGTAGCCATCAAAATTGGTGCAAGGTGTTAAAAATCAGGTTTGGCAAAAAGCAGGAACCAGTAGGGACTTCCCTGGTAGCTCAGCTGGTAAAGAATCTGCCTGCAATGCAGGAGACCCCCATTCAATTCCTGAGTTGGGAAGATCCCCTAGAGAAGGGATAGGCTACCCATTCCAGTATTCATGCGCTTAACTGGTGACTCAGATGGTAAAGAATCAGCCTGCAATACACGAGACCTGGGTTTGATCCCTGGGTTGGGAAGATCCCCTGGAAGTGGGCATGGCAACTCACTCCTGTATTCTTGCTTGGGGAATCCCCATGGACAGAGGAGCCTGGTGGGCTACAGCCTATGAGGTCATAGAGAGTCAGACACAACTGAGTGACTAAGGCACCACATAGCACAGGAACCAACAGAAGTTAGGCAGTAAGAAAGGTTTCTTACTGGTACTCGCCACTGAAACTACGCAGCCAAAGTGACCCTTAATTCAGGCAACTGCCACCTAACTCTTTCTATTATGGCTGCTAAGTTCACCATGGCTGCATCTGGCCTTTAAGTCATTTACCACTGCTATGAAAAATGCCTCATGTGTCCCTATATCCATCAATCATCTGCTCCAGGGTATTGCAGCCTGTCATTAATATGCACATGCCATTGATGCAAGTTCTAACTAAGAGATTAGAAGGAGATATCTGGTCCCATTAGGTGTTATGCTTAGGGTTCTGTTTATCACCTTTCATATATTGGAGAGTTCCAGGCAAGTAGGAAATGTGTTTGAATGCTGCTAGTTAAAAAGCAACAACAACAAAATAACGAATGGCTGTAAAGTATTTCTATTGTGTTGTTTTCAACCAGTGGTTTGTTTTTATTATTCATATTTTAATTCTAAGCTATATAGGAGCGGATTTCTTGAAATAGGACAGACAATTTTCACATTTGGATTTCTGTCCTCTCGTTGTGTAGTAAATGAAGTTACTTTCACAAGTATAGTTGTGATGTTTACATTTGCTCTTTTGTTCAGTGGGGCCTCACTTACTGCTTCTCATAATTATCATAATAGAGATTCAGAAACAAATAATACATAGGCACATTAAATTGCCTTTATGTACTTTGGGTATGTCATACAAGATAAATTATTGCAGAGAAATCACTCATTCTATGCATCTGTAATGCCTTACAAAAGCCGCTTTCTTCACCTTCTACTCATGAATTATGCTTTGTTAAACAACTTGGCATAAAGGGCAAAGATGTTAATTTCACTTAAAAATCACACCAAATGGTGTGAAGACATTAAGAAAGCAACACCTTCTATATATTAATCAACATGACTTCTAAGAAGAAAGTCTCCTTTATGAGATGCATGAGTTGGAAATTAGGAAGTTTTTAAAATATATATTTATTTATTTGGCTGCACTGGGGCTTAGTTATGGCACTCAGTTATCTAGTTCCCTGACCAAGGATGGAACACAGGCCGCCTGCAGTGGGCGTGTGGAGTCGTAGCCACTGGACCACCAGAAAAGTCCCCCAAATTAAGAAACTTCTGATAAATTAAAAATTAATGTTAAAAATGATCCAAATAATGTATTAGATAAACTGGAAGACTATTCAAATCAATTATTCAAGTCACCAATGAGAAAACTGAGACTCAAAATTAGATGTTTCATGTGAGTACACATTGTAAATAAGTTGTCAAAAGAAAAAAAAGAAAATCTCTGTTTTTGGACTTTCTTTCCATTGCTCTTACCATGTTGGTGTTAGAGTGGTATTACTCTTTTTTTTCAATGTGTTAGAAGCATTTTTGAATTATTTTAATTTAAATCAATCAAAGTGTGTCTTTGCCCTTGACAATATTGCAGATTTCAATTTATATTTTCTAGCAACTAAAATAAAATTTCAATTCAAATTCAGTATAATTCTTGCACAATTGGTGAAGTAAGAATCTTTATTAATTCTAATTATGGGAAGAGATATGTGTGCTTAGTCACTCGGTTGTGTTTGACTCTTTGCGACCCCGTGGTCTGTAACCCACCAGGCTCCTTTGTCCATGGGGATTCTCCAGGTAAGAATACTGGAGTGGGTTGCTATGCCCTCCTTTAGGGGATCTCCATAAACCGGGGATAAAACCCAGGTCTCCCGGCAGGTGGATTCTTTTACCATCTGAGCCACCAGGGAAGCCCATAGGGAGAGATACTGATAGAGAAAAGCACCTTGCTCTGGGCCTTGTAATTTTTTTCATTCCCCGACTTCATGTCAACATTTTTTCCAATTGAGAAAAAGAATTATGCTGTGATTGATTACTTATACTCAGTTATTTAAATCATTTATATTTTCATGTCAACCACATTGTAATTCGTTTAGATCTACATTTTGGTTTACTCTGATTTGCAAGGGTGAACTTTATGGAGTGAGAAAGTGATACAGCTAATGTTTTTTACTAGGTGAAATGGCTATCAGTTCAGTTCATTTTAGTCGCTCAGTCGTGTCTGACTCTTTGTGACCCCATGGATCGCAGCACGCCAGGCCTCCCTGTCCATCACCAACTCCCAGAGTTCACTCAGACTCACGTCCATCGAGTCCGTGATGCCATCCAGCCGTCTTATCCTCTGTCGTCCCCTTCTCCTGCCCCCAATCTCTCCCAGCATCAGAGTCTTTTCCAATGAGTCAACTCTTCAAAATAGCTATAATCTTGAGTAAATTTTTTTTTCCTAAACACATGTTGAAACACACATATATACAAATAGAGAAAATCATGCTACACAGTTTAATGTGGTTTCAATAAGCTAATAATTTTACTCAACCTTTTCCATCCCAAATCCTGTCTTTTGTTTTCCAAAATGTTTCTGAAGTTTCACTTTATTGTCTAGTTGTACTAAAACCAAAGTTCAAGTCCTCAGTTCAGTTCAATTTCATCTCTCAGTCATGTCCGACTCTTTGCAACCCCATGGACTGCAGCACGCCAGGCTCCCCTGTCCATCACCAACTCACAGAGCTTACTCAACCTCATGTCCATTGCGTCAGTGATGCCATCCAACCATCTCATCCTCTGCCATCCCCTTCTCCTGCTTTCAATATTTCCCAGCATCAGAGTTTTTTCCAATGAGTTGGTTCTTCACATCAGGGAGCTAATGTATTGGAGTTTCAGCTTCAGCATCAGTCTTTCCGATGAATATTCAGGACTGGTTTCTTGTAGGATTGACTGGTTGGATCTCCTTGCACTCCAGGGGACCCTCAAGAATCTTCTCCAACACCACAGTTCAAAAGCATCAAATCTTTGGCACTCAGCTTTCTTTATAGTCCAACTCTCACATCCATCCATGACTACTAGGAAAACCATAGCTTTGACTAGATGGACTTTTGTTGGTAAAGTAATATCTCTGCTTTTAAATATGTTGTCTAGGTTGGTCATCGCTTTTCTTCCAAGGAGCAAGTGTCTTTGAATTTCAAGTCCTCAGCATTCTTTACTTGAAAAGCAAAGTATTTCCTCCTCTGTTCTTTTTGCCACCATCTTTTTTTTCCGTACCTCGCTTTGCATAGCTGCTAGAATTATGTGTAGTGTCATTCTAAGCTTGAATCTCTCTTGCCTGAAGGTGAAGACCACATTCTACAGTATTATCTACAGGCCTACTAAAACCCAAGCAAGCTAGTATTCAGTCATTGATATTCGTACTTGTTTAGTTGTGCTAATCTTATACCAGATGTGGAATGGCTTTCAATAGCATGCATGTTTTTCAGCCATCTTCTTTCTTCTTTTTTGCTTACTAAAGATCTTAAGTACCTGCTTGATTGCTGTGATGGTTTGTGAAATATTTTCAACCTGAGGGAATATTCCATGAAGTTCTGTGAGTCACATGTAATAGGTGATTGATTTATATTAAGTTGTATTACATCTAACAAAAGCAAGATAAACACAAAAAAACAAATTAAAAATTTGCACTTAGTGTGGAGTCCCTAATAAGTCACATTTTGTAAGGCACATGTTCATGGTCAATTTTCAATCTCTCTAGGACTATATTTCTGTTGTTTTAAATAATTGTGTATATATATAAAGTTGGGATTTAAAATACAAATATGTATGCCCGTGTAAAAATACCATGCACAGACTTAAGAATGACTGTGTATGCTTGTGTTTATTTCCTAAAGAACTTGAACATATTCTTTGCCTATCAGCATCACCCTGCAAAACAGTATAATTTGTATTCTGAGCAAATACTTAAAATTGCCATATTTTGTAATGTATATAATTTTCTTTCTATCAGGTAGAAAATGGTTGCCCTTGTTCACCTGCTGTGAAGACTTAGAATCACACAACTACGGCTTTGGTTCTCCAAGTGTTTCAGGATGTAAATGCAGCCTGACTTTTCCCCGATGGGCTGTTAAATCATGGACATGCTAAACAATTTTCTTAGGACTGTCCTTCCAGAAGATGCATTGGCTTCTCTCTCGAATGCTCACTAGGCATTTGTAGCTGACAAGGAAAGTCAAGAAGGCTGTGAACTGGAAAGTTATCTTACAATGAAAATTACGAGTACCTCCTGCATCTGCCCAGTCCTGGTGTGTCTCTGTTTTGTGCAGAGGTGTTATGGGACCACTCACCACAGCTCCATCAAGGGGACCAGAAACCAAACCAAACACATCGAAGGTGAAACTGAAGTCCACCACCGTCCCAAAAGGGGGTGGGTTTGGAATCAGTTCTTTGTTTTAGAAGAACATATGGGACCAGATCCACAGTATGTTGGAAAAGTAAGTTTTTGTTTATTGTTTGTTTTTTCCTCTCCTGGGAAATTGAGGGGTGCGATGAGGGTGGAGCTGGAGTTGGATTTGAAGAGATATGGAACATCAAGTGAATTATGTTATAGAACGTTATTTCTTATTCTGAACATTTTGAAATAATGATTATAAAAAATGAACATTGCCAAGCATGTCACATCTCCATAAACATCAGTTCATACGTACTAGACTGAATTTTCTTTCCAGAGTATCACTCTTTCTGTTCTCTCATGTAAAATGTAAACACTTTAAACACACAATTCAGTAATTTTGTCTTTATACTGTGAAGGTGTATTAGAATTCACCATGTCATTTCTTGGAGCATTGGTATTTACAGATTTTTTTTTAATCTACTACTGTTGTACATAAAGCTAAGAAAATCTATGACTTCTAATATATTTTTGTTAATTGTTACAAAGGTTGTAGTTGAATTTGTCAGCCTTTATAAGCACATGGATATTTATCGAATCTCCAAATTAATTTCCATATACATAGTAATATATTTTAAATATAGATTAAATATGTACTCAATGTACAGGTTTTGTTAAAATCCCCAAAGAATGAAGCTGATAAAATGATCAGGAACTTCACACCAGCTTTCCTTTCTCTTAGATATACAGACAAGATAATTTAATGGCTGATCAAACCCTTTAGGAAATTGTGCGCTCAGTAATAAGGGGGAGTTTAAGCACGTGTTATCAAGCTCCAGGGTAAAGAAGAACATGGGAAGTGGGGAGACAGTCTTCTGATAAATTACTGATGGCTGGCAAGCAGCCACACTTAGGTTGGTTCAGTACCTATGGGAAAAGAAGCAAGCACAGCAGTAGAATCTTCATGACTACAGGCTCCCTTTTTTTTTTTAATATAAATTTATTTTAACTGGAGGCTAATTACTCTACAATATTGTATTGGTTTTGCCATATATCAACACGAATCCACCACGGGTGTACACATGTTCCCCATCCTGAACCCCCCTCCCACCTCCCTCCTCATACCATCGCTCTGGGTCATCCCAGTGCACCAGCCCTGAGCATCCTGTATCATGCATTGAACCTGGACTATGTGAAATGAATCACCAGGCTCCGTGACTTCTATCTCCCTGCTTGACTATTTATTTTCACTTTAGCACTGTTAGTGCTAAAAAAAAAAAAAAAGAAATAGTACTCCATCCAAAGCCAGGGTGCTTCCCTAATGTGTAGGCAGTGCAGGAGCACAGCCATCTGTTCCACCTCTCATCCAACAGGAACTGAGTTGCAGCTGTGTTTTCCATACAAGGCAGGAGCTATGGAGTCAGAATATGAAGCACAAAACGATCTGGAACAAATCTATCATTCTCTGATATGCATATCAAAACAAGAAGAAAAACCCCTTATCTTCATTCTATGCATTTTCCCTATGGTGTATTCCATATAGTAAATGGAAATAAGTATACTAAAAGTAAAAACATAATAAATTGAATTACTGTAAAGTTATTTTTGTTATGAACTTCAAAATCTTTTTTCTATAACCCTTTCACTCCTTCAAAAGGAGGGGGTGGGGGAAGGAACAGAAAAATGTTTCTTTTTTGGAGTATTCCAAAAGGAAAAAATATATATATGTTAAAATATTTTGTTGTTTACTTTTTGTCATTTTAGTTTAATTAAGAATCAAAATACAATTTGCTAGAAAGAAGAAGGGAAAGATCAGATAGCTTCTCAGTTTTTGATGGTTTTAGTAAAAGATGGAATCTCAATCAGTAGTTTAGCTACAAATAATCTTTCTGGGCTTGGGCACCAGAGAACATATGGTTGAGAGCTTGTGAGCCACCAGGAGGTGGTGAGGGCTGGGAAACTGTTCCTTTGTGAAGGTTCTGCAGAAATCGGGGTCCATTCTAGTTGTAGTATTAACAGACAAATTAAAGGGTCACACCCTTAAGGTATGGTCCTCTTATTCTGTATCTGACTTGTATCCCTTTACTCATAATCTTCTTTCCCAATATTCATCTGCCTTTGTGAGCAATCTAACTTGATTGTACAGGCTCATTCCCCTCATACATCACCCCCTACAAACATATATACATACATACGTGATTGTGAAAATTAAAAAAAAAAAACTTTCAATGTCTAACATTACACATGTACTTGTGTATTCAACAATACACATGATGCTGTCCCATTATTTTTATTAAAGAAAATAATTTATATTTAAATAAAGTAAATGCATTATTACATACATATGAATACATTCATAATGAACCAGCCATATATTTTCAAAGTGTTCCTGAGTAGAAGATAAAATCATTACAGTCTCTATGATCATGAGAAGGGAACACATCCAAAGATCTGAAAATTATCTCCTTTACCCCTCTCTGACACAGAAATGTCCACAGGATTTTTGTCAACAAAAATAAAATAATAATCATACAATACAGTTCTGTTATTAATATATTCTCTACATTATAATTTTGTTTCCATCATCCTTAAGCTCTGGATTATAATTTTGTATATCTATTTCTATATTTCACATTACAAAACATCTGAAACTGCCAGAGCTCAAGCCAAACTGTTTGATACTTACCAACTTCTTTTATATTTTTTAAAATTTTGTTTGAGTTTTGTTAGTCAATGATTGGATTTATTACAAGGGAACTTATTTTATTGACATTGGTCAATACATATTACTCACTACTAAGAGTTTTTTTTAAAATAAGGGTAAGGAAATTTCTAATGGTAAATAGTATATATATACATGTATATATATACACACACACATATATTAGGTATACAGCATCTACACTTTAAATATATGCCATTATACATATATACAGGTATGTGTAATTGACAATTCATACTTTTTTCAGAATGTAAAAACCATGAGAAATTAAATACCAAAATTATTATGTGTAGTGCGTGTCTACGTATCTATCTATCTATATATCTTGGATTTGATCTCCCTGATTTATTAAAGATCTTTTTAAATACTTGAAAGTTTAGGGTCAGGAAGCTATAATAGCACATTTGTTAGTAAGTCCTTTTTCCCAGAAAAAATCCTATATGGTAATGTTATTATAGCTTTACAACAAAAGTCTTCTCTCTTTTCCAAAAATTATATAATAACTAATATAGATCATTGTCTTTTATTTTTTAAAAATTGAACAGAGCTAAATGAATCCCATTATAACTAAGAATTTACTTTTATATAAAATATCACACGCATCCTAAAATGCAGGCTGTGTATGACACCCATCATTAGGGTAGACTCATTGCTTTCATGAGATAATGAGAATTACTAAGTAAACAGCGGAGTCTGAGTTACGACTTCTCTTCTTTTTATCTGTATTACAACTGGTGAGTGTCTTTGATTTCCTTACATGTAACATGAAGAAAGTTATGACCAACCTAGATAGCATATTCAAAACCAGAGACATTACTTTGCCAACAAAGGTCCGTCTAGTCAAGGCTATGGTTTTTCCAGTGGTCATGTATGGATGTGAGAGTTGGACTGTGAAGAAGGCTGAGTGCCGAAGAATTGATGCTTTTGAACTGTGGTGTTGGAGAAGACTCTTGAGAGTCCCTTGGACTGCAAGGAGATCCAACCAGTCCATTCTGAAGGAGATCAGCCTTGGGATTTCTTTGGAAGGAATGATGCTAAAGCTGAAACTCCAGTACTTTGGACACCTCATGCAAAAAGCTGACTCACTGGAAAAGACTCTGATGCTGGGAGGGATTCGGGGCAGGAGAAGGGGACGACCGAGGATGAGATGGCTGGATGGCATCACGGACTCGATGGACGTGAGTCTGAGTGAACTCTGGGAGTTGGTGATGGGCAGGGAGGCCTGGTGTGCTGCGGTTCATGGGGTCACAAAGAGTCAGACATGACTGAGCGACTGAACTGAACTGAACTGAACACTGAGAAATACTGTTTCAGATTTCTAATTCAAGCATGTTATAAAGTTTGGTTTATTTTCGATTGTCAGTTAAACCACTGTCTGTGGTTGTGCTGGTGTTGCTTGCATAATAGATAACAATAACTATTAAAAAATTTTAGGTATTATTGGTGATACATGGAAATAGTACAAAACCAAATTCAGTTTCTAAACATGATGTCTTTTTGTAATGCAACTAGATTCACATTTATGTATTGAATGTAGCTGTTTTCAAGCTATGATGATAAAACTGAGAAGCAGTGAAATAAAGTAATATATGCAAAGTCTAAAGTATTTACTAATGACCATTTACAGAAAATATTTGGAACCCCTTTTCAAGGTTCCTGCCTCACCTAGTAGACTGTGAACACTCTGGAAGCAGTTATGGGGCTGTTTCATCTTCATTTACACAGAACTCTATCTCAGTGCCTATTGTAATGTTCAACTGTGGTAATTCACTGGAAAGGGTTCTATAAATTACAGCATTTTGTAGTCCTGTTAATGGTTGTAATAATTATTTGAAATTATTGATACAAAAATCTCTGCCATCAAACATTTCTTTTATGGAAGTGTGAATTTGCAGAGGTCTTTAGTTCACCTCTTTCACTGGCATGCCCTCTCCCAAGGTTATTTTAGTGAATGTTTATTAGCTCTTGGTATTTTTGTTGTTATTGCTGTTTAGTTGCATTGCAGGCAGTACTGTAATGAATGTCTTTGTATGTATATCATTTAGCAAATGTATAGATGTCCCTGAAGGAAGAGGTTTCCAGAGTGGAATTCTGACTCAAAAAATGAAAAATCTTTAATTTTGGTAGCTGTTACCTATCCTCCTCCATAGGTGGTAGTGTACTTTACACCTCTGTCAGTGATATGTAAGAATATATATTTCTCTATAGCAATGCCAACAAATGGGATTGTAAGATCTGGACTTTTGTAAATAGGTAAAAAATTACATCTCTATGTGCTTTCAATATACATTTGTCTTATTATGAATGAAATTAATCACATTTTTGTAGTTGAGGGGATATGAATATTCCTTTTTTTACTAACTGACTCTTTAGACCCTTTTGTTACTCTTTTAAACTTATCAGTACTAGTCAATAACTACATAATAGATGGAATAAATCTTTGCCAGCAATATTACCAATAATTTTTTCACAGTTGCAATTTACCCTTTGGCTTTGTTTATAAGTTTTGCTTTATAGAAATGTATTATTTTAATTTGATCATCATTTGCATTCCTTTAATTGAAACAACACTTTTATTTGAGTTGAATTTTTCTGAAATTTGAAATATTGGTGTTCAGAATTAGTGCCAGGATATTCAAAATGCATTCTTCATGTCTTAATATCTACAGTTTATCACATATTTTAGAAAGTGTTGCTTATGGAATAAAAAACATGGTGTAAAAATAGAATTGTTTGCTTTAGAGATCAAAAGCTATAATTTAGAATACATATGATATCATATTTTGATCACTAGCTATTGACTGTATTGCATTTATGTCTCATATTTACCAATAGAATACATTAGGGTACAGGTTGTAGTTGAAAGTATACTGACTCTTTCTGGTATATTCTAGGAGTATTTAAATATATGAAACTGTTAGAACTAACTAAGGACACTTACTGGAAATAATGTTTGTTACTATACAAACACTGACAGTGAGCTTCATGTATTTCAAGTGATAATTGCTGTGATTAGCTAGGTGTCCTGCTCCATAAATACATTAAAAAATATGTATTATACATGTAATATGAAAATTTTCACTTCAAAAATAGTGAAGATGACTTCTTTTTTTTTAAATTTTTTTTTAATTTTAAAATCTTTAATTCTTACATGCGTTCCCAAACATGAACCCCCCTCCCACCTCCCTCCCCATAACATCTCTCTGGGTCATCCCCATGCACCAGCCCCAAGCATGCTGTATCCTGCGTCAGACATAGACTGGCGATTCGATTCTTACATGATAGTATACATGTTAGAATGCCATTCTCCCAAATCATCCCACCCTCTCCCTCTCCCTCTGAGTCCAAAAGTCCGTTATACACATCTGTGTCTTTTTTGCTGTCTTGCATACAGGGTCGTCATTGCCATCTTTCTAAATTCCATATATATGTGTTAGTATACTGTATTGGTGTTTTTCTTTCCGGCTTACTTCACTCTGTATAATCGGCTCCAGTTTCATCCATCTCATCAGAACTGATTCAAATGAATTCTTTTTAACAGCTGAGTAATATTCCATTGTGTATATGTACCACCGCTTTCTTATCCATTCATCTGCTGATGGACATCTAGGTTGTTTCCATGTCCTGGCTATTATAAACAGTGCTGCGATGAACATTGGGGTACATGTGTCTCTTTCAATTCTGGTTTCCTCGGTGTGTATGCCCAGCAGTGGGATTGCTGGGTCATAAGGTAGTTCTATTTGCAATTTTTTAAGGAATCTCCACACTGTTCTCCATAGCGGCTGTACTAGTTTGCATTCCCACCAACAGTGTAGGAGGGTTCCCTTTTCTCCACACCCTCTCCAGCATTTATTGCTTGCAGATTTTTGGATCGCAGCCATTCTGACTGGTGTGAAGTAGTACCTCATTGTGGTCTTAATTTGCATTTCTCTAATAATGAGTGATGTTGAGCATCTTTTCATGTGTTTGTTAGCCGTCCGTATTGAAGATGACTTCTTTAACTGGCCAAAAATTCTTATATGAGAGATAAAAGATGCTATGTTTACTTCAGTATATCTTTAAGTGTATATTATCTATATTGTATTATCTGGTAGTTAAAAATAATAGAATAAAACATAGAATAGGATAGAATCAAATCAAATTAAAGGTAAGACCAAAAACTGTTCCTCTGTATTAACGTGTTTTAGGCTAAGATATCTACTCTATTAACAATATAGCATTAGGATTTGGGCCTTATTAACATTAAACATATCTTTGATAATAAAAATTAATGAGACTAGACTTTTTCAGGATGAACAAATGTATTACATTCCCCGTATTCATTTCTCTTCATTTTATAGTGTATGTTCTTATGACTGTTAGGATTTTTTTCCAGATTAAAAACTGTATCATGTAGAAACTGTTGCATACTTCTATAAAGAATTTAGTTACTAAAATTCTACCTCTAACTCCCCTCTTTTCCCATGTCCTGTGTGTGTGAGTCAGTGGTAAAGAATCCACCAGCCAATGCAGGAGACAAAAGTTTGATCCCTGGGTCAGGAAGATCTCCTGGAGAAGCAAATGGCAATCCACTCCAGCATTTTTGCCTGGGAAATCCCATGGACAGCGGTGCCTGGTGGGTTACAGTCCATGGGGTTGTGAAAACGTCTGAGACAACTTAGTGACTAAACAATTGCAATATGTGTGAGTAAAGTGTAGACTCTAGTCAATTATTCTAAACGTGCTGTATTAAAACAAAACAAAACAAAAACAACCACAGCAAGCATATAGAAAGTAAGAAAAGAATTCTGGTGGCATAAAGGAATTAAATCATCTTGTCAAATTCCTCAAATAATGGAAACCAACGATGCTTGAAACAGTTAAGTGATCTCTTCATGGGAAGGGGGATTAGTTATGGCAGTGCCAAAGAACAAATTGTAAGATATCTAATTCTTTAATGAAAATCAGTTTCTAGTATATAGTGCATGAAATTCCCCTCTCATCATCACCATTACTTCCATTATTCTCTATTTTTTCTGTCTTTAAAAAGAGAGCCTTCAAATCTCTTTTAATATGAAGTACTGTAACTTCAAATTAAATAAATGATTTTGAGGTTCAAGAGAGAAAAAATCATGTAAAAAGGAATGGGAAGGTTCAGGTTTTATAGAAAAAAAAGATAACTTTAATGTCATCATGAACTCTGAATTAAAAATTAAACCACCAGAAAAGCTTCTGATTGTCATCTTATTGTCAAGATGATGATTTTATAAAAAAATTTTTTTTTTTACCATAACTTCTTGGAAATGGAAAACTTCTTGTATGAAAACATGACATTTTAATTTTGTGCAAGTGACAATGTGATGAAATGATGTCATGTGAAATTAACTCATGGTGTGCAAGTGCATATGGATATAGAAATTTCTCAATAACCATCCTGGAAATTTAACTATTTAGGTCCAGTCCTAAAAGAATTGGGTGCACAAAAGAGAAATTTGATTTGGCATATACTTCATTTAATTTGTAGTGATATAGAACCTGATATATCTTTTTTAGAAGAAATCAGATTTCACTAAGTTTCACTTTAGTTTTAGAGAAAAGTGACAATATGGTCGAACTACCTAAAAATGTTGAAATTAATAACATTAGCACTCATTATATATAGTGTTTCTTAGTCCTATATTGGAAAATTTTTAAACATCATCAGTATAAAGCGGTACTATGGGCACAATCTATGAAATTGTTCACCATGTATACTTGGTATTACTATATAAACATAACCACCTGTATGTTAATATGTGTGTATTTGTTCTTGAGTGTATCAGTGGTGCTAAACAGAAAGTGACTTTAACACTCGGGGGCATTTGGCAATGTATAGACACATTTTTCACCTCTGCTACAATGTCTATTAGTTTAAGATGGCATAATCATTATGGCCACAAACTGAAAGAGTTCAGGAAAATATCTTAATGTGCTTTCAACTCAGAATAAAATATGAAAATGAATATAATTGTCTATGTTAGTCTTTATATCGATACAATTGCAAATAGAATTTATCATTTTAATTGAAAAAAGAAAAAGGCCCACAAAGGCAAAATGGCCAAGGGTCTCTGAAAGTTATAATGCTGCTGCTGCTGCTGCTGCTAAGTCACTTCAGTCATGTCCGACTCTATGCAACCCTATAGACGGCAGCCCACCAGGCTCTGCCCTCCCTGGGATTCTCCAGGCAAGAACATTGGAGTGGGCTGCCATTTCCTTCTCCAATGCATGAAAGTGAAGTCGCTCAGTCGTTTCCGACTCTTGGCGACCCCATGGACTGCAGCCTACCAGGCTGCACCGCCCATGGGATATTCCAGGCAAGGGAACTGGAGTGGGTTGCCATTGCCTTCTCCTGAAGTTATAATGAGGACTTGATTTTTGTGATGGAAGGATCTTTACCGAGCCTTCCTTCCTCGCTCGTAGATTGCTGTCTTCACATTCACATGGTGTTCTCACTATGTGAGTGTCTGTGTGCAGATTTCCTTTTTTCTTTAGAACATTAGTCCTCTATAAGGACTCCATCTCAGATAATGTACTGGGGTTAGAATGTCAACATGTGGATTTCATTGGTTTAAAATTCAACCCATAATAGACTGAAATCAATATATTTTTGTGTAATTGTTAGGATTTTTATACTTTATAGAAATACAGCATCTATTATTTCTTTGAATTTTCTTCTCCCTCGTTTATTGTTTCATTCTGAAACTTCTATTTGATATGATTCTTCTGAGATTCACTTTTAGGATTCTAATACTTTCTTCAACTTAGTTGAATCAGTTCAGTTCAGTTCAGTCGCTCAGTCGTGTCCGACTCTTCGCAACCCCATGAACTGCAGCATGCCAGGCCTCTCTGTCCACCACCAACTCCCGGAGTTCACTCAGACTCATGTCCATCAAGTTGGTGATGCCATCCAGCCATCTCATCCTCTGTCATCCCCTTCTTCTACTGCCCCCAACCCCTCCCAGCATCAGGGTCTCTTCCAATGAGTCAAATCTTTGCATGAGGTGGCCAAAGTACTGGAGTTTCAGCTTTAGCATCCATTCCTTCCAGTGAACACCCAGGACTGATCTCCTTTAGAATGGACTAGTTGGATCTCATTGCAGTCCAAGGGACTCTCAAGAGTCTTCTCCAACACCACAGTTCAAAAGCATTAATTCTTCAGCACTCAGCTTTCTTCACAGTCCAACTCTCACATCCATACATTACTACTGGAAAAACCATAGCTTTGACTAGACGTTTTTTTGTTGGCAAACTAATGTCTCTGGTTTTGAATATGTTATCTAGGTTGGTCATAACTTTCCTTTCAAGGAGTAAGTGTCTTTTAATTTCATGGCTGCAGTCACCATCTGCAGTGATTTTGGAGCCCCCCCAAAATAAAGCCTGACGCTGTTTCCACTGTTTCCTCATCTATTTGCCATGAAGTGATGGGACTAGATGCCATGATCTTCGTTTTCTGAATGTTGAGTTTAAGCCAACTTTTTCACTCTCCTCTTTCACTTTCATCAAGAAGCTTTTTAGTTTCTCTTCACTTTCTTCCATAAGGGTGGTGTCATCTGCATATCTGAGGTTATTGATGTTGAGTAGTAATATTTTTTTTATATTTAAATTGTGGCTCAGATGGTAGAGAATCTGCCTGCAATGCAGGACATCCAGGTTCAGTCTCTGGATTGGGAAGATCCCCTGGAGAAGGGAACAGAAACCCACTTTAATATTCTTTCCTGAAGAATTCCATGGACAGAGGAGCCTGGCAGGCTGCAGTCCCTGGGGTTGCAAAGAGTCGAACATGACTGAGCAACAACCACTTGACTTAAATATGAATATTAGCTTGAACACATTTAAAAATTTTTGCTTTACATTGATTCCTTTTCTCCTTTTTATATATACCTTGTCTTTTCATTTTGACCAGTTTCTTCTCTTAAATATTTAAGTATTGCAAACCAACTGTTTAAAAATCGTGTTATTCATTTCTGCTTGGTTAATTTGCATATTTCTTTTGTCTATCCACTGGCATGGAAATTTGATCCTGGTGTGCCTTTAAAATTTTTTTATTCACTTGTCTTCAATAGAATGCAATAAGTAGGAATGAGGATTTTGATGGAATTCCTCTAAAATACAGCTTGAGGTAGATCCATAGAGAGTCATTTATTTTTTTTGTTTGCTGACAACCCATTGATTTCATAAATCTTAATACATTTTATTTTTGTTTTTAATATGTTTTCTTTCTGTTAAGTAAAGTATAACTGATTTATAACATCATGTTAATTTCAGGTTTACAGAAGTGATTCAGTTAAATGTATATTAAATTTTAATTTTAACTATTGATTCATATCCATACTTTTTAATGAAAACAACAATTAAAGAACACTAGCAGCACACAAATAAATCTTGTATGGACAGGGAGGCCTGGCGTGCTGTGCTTCATGGGGTCACAAAGAGTCAGACAAGACTGAGTGACTGAACTGAAGTGAACTGATACCTTTCTTCTAGTCTGCTAGTTTGAATTTCAGTTTATCACAGGGATGGTTATTTTTCTACAAAGCGCTATTAACCAATCACAAGCTACCTTGCTATTTTTTTTAAGCTAGTGGGTAGATAGTCCAATTTTCATTTCATAGAGTTTGTTTTCAAGTAGTCTTGCTTTGTTCAGACATCTCCTTTCTAATTTTATACTTTGATGGGACTGAAAGTCATAGTTTCTAATCTTCAGAAGATGGAAAATTTAATCTTGGTGCTCATGGCCTGTATCCAGTTTAATTTCCCCCAAAGTCATCTGACTATCTGCCAGTTGGAAATGACTTTCCTGGTGAAAATCTCTTCCTTCCTTTCTCCAGTAAATTACCTTTCACTGAATTACCATTTAGTGAATTACAGTGAATGTTTCTATCATATTGCTCTTTATATTTACAATTGTTTATAGTAGGAGATGTCTTTATTAACTTTGTCTGACATTTTTATGGTCATATCTTACTGCAGGTTTTTCTTTACACAAAACAAGCTTTGGATTAGATAATTTTGTTAATATATTTTCTATATATATAATAGTATTCTTTTACCATGATTTAATATTTTTATGCAGAGATAGAAATGAAAATCTAAATAGTCTCCAAAATATGAAAAAATAGATATATACATTCTGAAAAATCTATCACACTTCATAATTAACTATGGACTGTTTTGTTCCAGTACATATTGGCCCTAAGAAAATGAATCATTTTCAACATAGGTATTATTCAGGAAATCTGTTCCATAATTTTATTGATTTTTTTTAATCCAGTAAACATTTAATTGCATCAGACGTCACATAACAAAAGCATTTGGTTGGAAGTTAAGCTTAGAGGGTCTTCAAATACATCCAGTTTTTACTTTTTCTAAATTTCATAAAGAAAATACCAGGCATTTGTTACAAGAATCACAGAGTGAAATATCATCAATTTTTTTTTCCTCTAGGATTGTTTCCTCTATATAGCTTATTTGTCACTATAATTATAGACATTAGAAAGGTATAAAATATGCAGTCCTATTCTACAATAAAAGATAAAATAATATAAAATATAAATCATTAAAATATACTAACATCATAGTCTTCCCTTTGGTTTTCATTTTTTATAACCATAGCTTTATTTTAGTTTAATTTTTTTAATATTTAGTGGAGAATAGTTGATTTGCAATATTGTGTTAGTTTCACATATACAGCAAAATGAATCCGTTATACATACTCTTTTATAAATTCTTTTCTCTTAAAGGCTATTAGAGTATTAGAGATCCCTGGGCTGTATAGTAGGTCCTTATTATCTAATTTATGTTTTACCAACTGAGCTATGAGGGAAGCCCCAATTTATGTATAGTAGTGTGTATATGTTAATCCCAATCTTCAAATTTATCCCCTTACTTACCACTAGTAACCATAACTTTATTTTCTACATCTGTGACTCTGTTTTGTTAAGTTCATGGGTACCCTTTTTTCCATATAGAAGCAATATCATATGAAATTTGTCAGCTGAGTTTATTTTGACAAAGGCTGAAGACTAGGTCATATTCATTCAAAATTTATCAAATACCTCCTCAGTTCTGGTCACCGTGCTAGGCATTGTTTATATAGTGGTGAATGACACAGGTATTTTGGGAGACATTGACATTAAGGCAACATTCATACAAATGAATATTCATCTATAAAGTGTGGTGAGGATAATTAAAGAATGTTGTACTTGGGTGTAGTGTTAAACCTAGATTGGGGGTGAGGAAAGAACTCTCTAAGGAAGAACAGGCCAGTATCTAAAAATAAATCAGGACTAATTCTACCAAAGTGACCGTCACATATGCTTGTATGTGACTTTTGAGCTTGGGGCAATGTCCATGGTGAAGGATTAACACATATAAAGCTCTTGAGATTTGAAGCAATCTGCATGCAATGCAACCCACTCCAGTACTTTTGCCTGGAAAATCCCATGGGCGGAGGAGCCTGGTGGGCTGCAGTCCATGGGGTCGCGAAGAATCGGACACGACTGAGTGACTTCACTTTCACTTTTCACTTTCATGCATTGGAGAAGGAAATGGCAACCCACTCTAGCGTTCTTGCCTGGAGAATCCCAGGGATGGGGGAGCCTGGTGGGCTGCCGTCTATGGGGTTGCACAGAGTCCGACGCAACTGAAGCGACTTAGCAGCAGCAGCAGCAGCAGCAGCAGCATATTTGACTGCATTCTTCTTCCAAGAAAGACTGGGTAACTCCAATGTAGGGAATGAGCAGTAGAGAGATGAGATTAGACACAATAAGACATAGATACTACAGTGTTTCTGGGGTAAATAACTGTGGACTTCATATTTAGAGAAATGTGAAGACATTGTTGATTTTAAGAAGAAAAGGATGTGGCATCAATATATTTGACATTTATTGCTAAGCAATCACTCTTCTGGGCTTCCCTTGTGGCTCAGCTGGTAAAGAATCCGCTTGCAAGGTGGGAGACCTGGTTTGATCCCTGGGATGGGAAGATCCCTTGGAGAAAGGAAAGGCTACCCACTCCAGTATTCTGGCCTGGATAATCCCATGGACAGAGGAGCCTGGCAGGCTATAGTCCATGTGGTTGCAAAGAGTCGGACAGGACTGAACAACTAACATACTCACAATCACTCTTCTTTATGAGTATCAGTATCTCAGGGAAGAATTTCAGAACAATCAAAAGTATGTTAGTTTCTGTAAAGCAGCTGCTGCTAAGTCACGTCAGTTGTGTCCGAGTCTGTGCGACTCCATAGATGGCAGCCCACCAGGCTCCTCCATCCATGGATTTTCCAGGCAAGAGTACTGGAGTGGGGTGCCATTGCCTTCTCCGGTAAAGCAGCTAATACATTATAAAAAAGAGGGTAATAGTTGGCTTATTTCCTGTTCCATAATGATTTAAAGGATCTTATACTTATGAACCATATAATGTGTTACTGGCTCAAGGCAACAACTGAGACATACTTGTAACATACATATATAAGGAACAGGAAACAGGGGAGGGAACATTGGACAGGTAGCCTTGATTTTTATACTGTATTATCTTTTGACCTGAGTAAATCCAGACTTTCAGAACAAGGCTTTATTATGCACATCAAAGAAGTGAATGAATAAGATGATTACAAGAATCCTGTTTCACTTTGAAAGTTACTGTTTCAACATAAATTCAACTGTTAAGAGAAACTAACAGCATGTCTTATACTATGCTAGATGTGGAGATTATACTAATGAAATATACAATCTCCATTATTAATGAAGGCAAGAAGAGGAGGGGGTTTTGAGAACAAGTGGTGCCATCACAGTGCTAGTGATGCTATAGCAGTGCTAAACATAGAGGATGATGGTTCTAGGGGAGGAGAAATATACTTGACTCACATCAATTTAGAGAACGCTCCTCCGAAGAGTGAGAGCTTTCCATTGTTGGTAGCAATGGAAAATGAGACAGGTAAAATACACTGGTTAAGAGAGACCTGCTCTGGAATGGCAGGAATGCCATATCAAAAGAATCTAAGTAATAATAACATATAAGTGCAGCAGCTGGAGCACAGATCACATGCTGAAAAGTGAGACTGGGGATGAAGCTAGACAGTATGATGGGCCACCTAGGACCAGTCTTTTTATGAGACTCAAAGGAGAATATAACTATATTCTCCTTTACCTCCAGGTGTTCGGGAATGAATTGAAGGATTTTCAAATGTGAAGTGACATGAGACATAAAGAACAAGTTCAGAGGCAGAGAGGACATTGCACAAATGTGCAATGCACCATTGCGCAAATCTAGACTTGAACTTGTACATTTCAAAAGAATTGAAGGGAGTAAATAGATTAAAACTTTAAAAAAATTTTATAATATAGAATTGACAAGATTTTGGGTCCATTGAGGGTGAGAAAGGGCCATTTGAAGATGTTGAGTAGGCTCCTTAAATTGTGGAGAGATTCTAGAGAGGGCTTCCCAGGTGGTGCTAGTGGTAAAGAGCATGCTTGCCAATGCAGGAGACATTAGAGACAGGTTTGATCCCTCAGTTGGGAAGACCCCTGGAGAAGGGCATGGAAAGCCACTCCAGTATTCTTGCCCAGAGAATCCATGGTCAGAGAATCCATGGTCAGAGAAGACTGGTGGGCTATAGTCTACAGGATTGCAAAGAGTCGGACAAGACTGTAGCGACTTCGCATGCATGCTAGCGAGTAAAGGAGGAGAAACATATCTGGAAGTGAGGGTGATGGAGCTAAGTTTGGAGAGTCTATATCCTGGGAGCTTTGTGGCCATGCAGGTTGGAAATTATGAAGAGATGCAGAGCTGGGGGAAGGATGTAGGCTATTGATGATTGAAGCCATGCGTAAAAATTTAGAGAAATGTACATTGACTCCTGGCTCAGAATATAAATCTGTAGTGTGAAAAAGTTAGAATGGAAAAGAGAAAACTAAGTCTGCATAAAGAGTTTGCAAATAAAATTCAGCAAAGAACTTAATAGAATAGAAATGGAATCAGAGTCGATAAATAAGGAGAAAATCTCAAGGAGCAAGTGATCAACAAAATTTGAAGCATGAGTGAGAATACGATAGCACTGTATTGTCTACTTGAAAGATTGCTAAGAGGGTAGAGTTTATGTTGTGTTCTTGTCACAAATAACAACAAGAGAGGGCAGGAGAAAACTTTTAGAGGTGATGTTTATGTTTATGACATAGATTTTGTGATGGTTGTATACTCATGGCCAAACTCATTCAGCTGTATACATGTATAAATATGTATAGTGTTCTGTGTTTAATTATACCTCAGTAAAGTGGCTTTAAAAAGAAAATGATAAGAATAAAATATTTTAAAATTGGGACTTATATTTTCTACAGCTATTTGTTTTACCCAGGAAACTATTTTCTCTGAAAAGTGGAAGAGAAACTGAAAGTGACTCAGTCATGTCCCACTGTTTGCAACCCCATCGACTATAGCCTGTCAGGCTCCTCTGTCCATGGATTCTCCAGGCAAGTATACTGGAGTGGGTAGCCATTCCCTTGTGCAGGGGATCTTCCCAACTCAGGGATGGAAACCAGGTCTGACACATTGCAGGTAGATTCTTTGCCATCTGAGCCACCATTTTCTCTGAAGAACCTTACTCTTTACAGCTTGACTCATGTTCAAGAGGATTGAATAGTGATAGAGGAGGCTGTAATTGAATATGAATCTGTGGAGTCTTTGAGGGGTTTCCTTGGTGGCTCAGATGGTAAATATCTGCCTGCAGTGAAGGAGACCTGGATTTGATCCCTGGGTCGAAAAGATCTCCTGGAGAGCAAATGGCAACCCACTCCAGTATTCTTGCCTGAGAAATGCTATGGACAGAGGAGCCTGGCAGGCTCTAGTCCATCGGGTAACAAACAGTCGGACATGACTGAGCAGCTCACACTTTTTAACACTATGGCATATTTGCTTATTTGTAATGGAACTGTTCATCTTCCTCAGCCCTTCTAATTGTTGCCTGCTGCTGCTGCATCTAAAAATTTAGGTGTTCCTCTATATGCTGCTCATCCTGAACTGTTCTCATCTGCCTAGTGATTGACACAGTGTTTGTGTTGGTTAGTAATATCCTGCTGGCTGGTGAAGGAAACTATATGAAGCTAATTTAATAATGGGAAGTGATTTACTAACTTCATACCTGAGGAGTAGAACAGACTCCAGGCAAGTAAACAATCAGTGATACAAATAGTGTGATTAGGATCCTAGCCAATTGCCTACAGCTGCAAACTCAGAAAGCATGTGAAGCCCAAGTCCCAACATTTGTAGGCAACAGTTCAATCTGTTTCTATGTCTCTTATAAAAAAATAAAAATAAAAAAGGGATTTGTTTGCTTGCAGCTAGATGGTTTCAAGTGCCCACATATTTTTCAAATCCACATTTAAGGGTCTGTCCTTTAAAAACTCCCATGTAGAGATACTAGTTTCTCAAACAGTGAGAGTCTTCTTGTTAAAAAAAAAACAAAGACAAAAACTCATTGGTTAACAAACAAAATATATATAAAAATATAAAATAAGATAGTAATTTTATGGTAAAGGCATACTTTCTTTGAATCTTTTTGGACTGCTGTTCAAGCACATGCTGAATTAATGATAGTCAACCTGTGTTGAATAACTGAAGTCCAGATTTCTGATTTAACCATGGGGAAAATTGGATTATCATTATGTGTTTAGACCAGAGCTGTTTAGTAGAACTTTCTGTAATTATAGTCCTGTTTTATATCTGCACTGCCATTTTGGAAGCTGCTGCTGCTGCTAAGTTGCTTCAGTTATGTCCGACTCTGTACGACCCCAAAGAGGGCAGCCCACCAGGCTCCCCCATCCCCGGGATTCTCCAGGCAAGAACACTGGAGTGGGTTGCTATTTCCTTTTCCAGTTCATGAAAGGAAAAGTGAAAGTGAAGTTGCTCAGTCGAGTCCCACTCTTCGCAACCCCATGGACTGCAGCCTACCAGGCTCCTCCGTCCATGGGATTTTCCAGGCAAGAATACTGTGGTGGTTTGCCATTGCCTTCTCCATTGGAAGCTACTCAGTTCAGTTCAGTTCAGTCATTCAGTTGTGTCCAACTCTTTGCGACCCCATGAATAGCAGCATGCCAGGCCTCCCTGTCCATCACCAACTCCTGGAGAAGCTGGAAGCTACTAGCCACCAAAAAATGTTTGTTTCAGAAAAAAAAAGCAACCAATTAGCTTCCTTTTAATTGACATTTGAATATTTGAGTTTTGGCTATTGCAATTAAGGTTCTGAATGTTTGTTTTATTAATTCAAATAGCTACTTGTAGTTTTTGGCTCCAATATTGGATGGACAGATAGAATAATAGGTAGGGAATCTAGCATCATGTGCATAAATATATACAAATGTATGAGTCTGTGATTTTGGAAAAGACTTTTGAGAGCTCCTTGAACTGCAAGGAGATCAAACCAGTCGATTCTAAAGGAAATCAACCCTGAATATTCATTGGAAGGACTGATGCTAAAACTGAAGCTCCAATACTTTGGCCACCTGATGTGAAGAGCCAACTACTTGGAACAGACCCTGATGCTGGGAAAGATAGAAGACAGGAGAAGGGGACGGCAGAGGATGAGATGGACTGACTCAATGGACATGAGTTTGAGCAAGCTCCGGGAGGTGGTGAAGGAAGGCCTGGCATTCTGCAGTCCATGGGGTCACAAAGAGTCAGACATGACTGAATGACTGAACAACAGTGAGTCTGTGAAGGTCACATAAAGTTATAGGCAGACAGAATGACATTAAACACTGTGGATCTAAAAGTTTGATGCTAATATGTAAAGAAGGTTATGAAAACTGGGAGGGTGGAGCCTGGCTCTCTTTCCCTTTGCATAAAGCATCATAATAATTTGTTATTGTTCACATTATTTCTATGTGTGGAGGTGTGAGGTGGGTATTGCACTGAAAGGCATGATTTAATAGGTCACCTTCTTGACTGCAACAGAATATGACCCACTTCAGCATAAAATTAACTTTCCAGATGGATATTGGCTAGATGATGGAATTGGCGGAGAGGCCAATGAGTCATTGTTGGAATAAAGCAGGAACCAAGAGAGGTTGAGTAGCTGTAAATGAAGCCAGGTTGATACCCCAGAAATGGTTAAGTCAAAAGATTGCCAGTGACACTTCTGCCACTGTTCCTGATAACATAGCCACAAATAGTAGCAAATCTTTCCTTTGATTTTTGTGTCAACTGGTCGCATTTTAAAGCTCCAGACAAGAAAGCATATGTTGCTTCATCCTAAGTCGACTGTCAGTGGTCTAAGTGCCCAAGTGGGGAAGATGCAGAGTCTCGTTCCGGAAGTTTCCATAATTGAGGCCACATTATCTTCTACCAAAGTCTTATAACGGGATACCAATTCTTTCAAAATAAGATGGGATTCCCTAAAAGATACACTGACACATACCTAGCTATAGTTTAATATAATTCTTAACTGTGTGAAAAAGTTTCATATATTTGACTCTTGTTTTACTTCAGTATATCATTTTACCTAGTATGTCGCCAAGCTATATCAAATATCATTCATCTTATTTTAAAATAGGGACTCAGAAAAATTGCAGACCACTCTTTCTTTTTTTGAATTTACTTCAATGTCCAACTTTGTGTATGTATGTTGTATTAATGCATATGTATGTGTGTGTGTGTGTATAAAGCTAAAAATAGTGGTTCATAAACTTGTTCTGGAACATCAGGTATGCTCAGTAATTGCTTGTTCAGTTCATTAGCTCCTTTGCATGCATGGGTTCCTTCTATTGTTATTTCAAAATTATGAGAACTATTAAATACATCTGTAGTATTCAAGGCAATATAAACTACTTTTAATTAAAGTAAGAGGATGCTACGCAGAGAGGAAGTGCTGTAAGAGAGACATATATATTTCACTTGAAATTACATTTCCCTCCTAAATATGACTTATGTTATGGCCTTATGCTTTCTTTCTTCACGCATTGCTGCGGTTGTTCTTTGAACCCTGTTATTATTATTCCATTGAATTAAATTGACTATGAACATTTTTCAGTTTTATTACTATTTTTATAAACACTGAGATGAGGAAGGGTAAAATAATATCTAATTATATATCAATTATCAGAACCAATAACACTAAGTAAATATTTATGTTTGGGGGGTGGAACATCAGTACAGTGCAGCTGTGGGGGACTAAAGACTCTCTAGAGAGCTGTTAATTTGCATAGAAGTTATTTCTATTCTGCATTTTGCAGCTGCATTTCTCTTAGTGTCTGTAAAAAATGTGACAATAACAAGAATGAAGATAAAGAAAATGCTACAGTTGAATTAATACATTAAAAACAAAGCTTTTGATTAGGTATGTATTACCAGGAGACAAATATTCACAAGGTAGATACCTTAGTTTTCAGCCTTCTTTGAGTATCAGAATTACGTGGGAAGTTTTTAAAGATCCTCAAGTCCAGCCTGTGCATCCAATTGAGTAAGTCAAGAGATCTAAAAATAGAACTCTGATATCTATTTGTCAAGCTACCAAAATGATCCTAAATTAAGTATCTTTTAGAGCCACTTGTCTTTAGGTTCATTTTACTAGTGATACATGAGGATACCTTGAGTAAAATGACAAGAATCTTTGTGTTAGAAATGGCTACTTTGTTTTAATAATAGATATCTGTGAAATAATGATCATTTTAATGTAACATATATGTGCTTAATCTCATGGTCTTGAATAACTCCTCTTTTAAAATATATTGATAAATGAGATCAAGTATTTTTTCTTTATGTACATGTTTTCGAATACCTTTATTTGTACTGATATATAATACATGCAGATAGGGAAAAAAAAGCAAATGTTACAAAAAGTTATCACAAAATTGATATTCCTCTTTTCCCCTTTCATTTCCTTCTTTCAGCTTTTCTTACAGATTAAAAAAAAAACAACCTGTGATATTTTAGTCCTTTTATTTTAAAATGACTAGACTTTATCTTGATTTCCCGCTATAGAATATGAGAGTCTACTTGTTTAATCACCCTACCTCCTGTTCCCCTTTTCCCATACTTTTTCATTAATCATATTGTTCTTCCCTAAGTTGTCTTTTTAAAATATGTAAAATACTGATGATTATTCCTACTCTTGCTAACTTTAGATAGGCTATAATTGCTTTCCACCTTTTAGAATGATGATACAGAAAACCCTACCATTGTCTTCAGAACATTGAGACAGATGATGAGAGTTTGAGCCAATTTCATCACTATCTCCCTTGTTAGTTGTCTCAGACATCTTAATTTTTTTCCTAAAAAGTCTTACACTTAATTTTTCCAAAAATGTGCACTTTTTTTCAGAGAGGAGAATGACTGGCTGTTGAGAGTTCTGCTTGGAGACATGTACTTTTTCTATAATTTGTCCACTTACCTTTATGTTTTAGAATTAAATCTCATCCCCAGTCTCCATTATACTTGGCATTTTTGACTCCTAAGCTTTTGGGGAAATAATGCAAGACATGGCAAAATCCTGCATGCCTATTCCCTTCCACACATGTTTAAGGATATAGTTTCCTTTGTCCTTCTATTTTACTCATCATTGTTTCATTCATAATTTGTCTTTGAGGAGCTTACTGAAATATCTTTTCTGTTGGGAGCAAAACTTACCATCTTTAATTTGTGAAATATTTCAATATTTTTAATACCTCTTATAGTTTAATGAGACTCCAAGAAGAAGAAATAAAAACATCTTATCTCAAACTCCATCTTAAGAAGAAATATTTTAGGAAGCCTTACATAAAGGAAAATATGTATTACTTGTGCTATCATGTTCCTTGAAAATAGGTGATTTGCAGACTTTATATGTGCTAAATATTGGGGCAATACAAATGTGCTAAAGATACATATAACACCAGCATTGTTATCAAAGCCAACTAAATAGTCACCAGTTTTAACATATTGACTTCACTGATCTTCATTATCTTAGATCTTAGACCAGAGGAAAAAAAAATCCTGGGATAGTAATGGAGTAATGAAGATATTGATTTATATTTTGACATCAGCAAATAGTTATATTCACTAATGTTATGTGATAACTCTATATTCTCCCCATTTTAGTGACTTTTAATAATAACTTATCACCCACTCCAGTACTCTTGCCTGGAAAATCCCATGGACAGAGGAGCCTGATAAGCTGCAGTCTATGGGGTCGTGAAGAGTTGGACACGACTGAGCGACTTCACTTTCACTTCTCCCTTTCATGCATTGGAGAAGGAAATGCCAACCCACTCTAGTGTTCTTGCCTGGAGAATCCCAGGGATGGCGGAGCCTAGTGGCCTGCCATCTATGGGGTCGCACAGAGTCGGACACGACTGAGCGACTTCACTTTCTTTTTTTCTTCTTTCTATCATTTCATGTATACGTTATAATGTATTTATCTGAGCATCCAAATTGTGTAATTTAATTAACACCTGTGCTTAAAGAATTAGCAGAAATAGAGCTTTAAAAGATACCAAGACTTATCTGTTCGTTTCAGAATGAGTGTAAATTGATTCTCAATGTCTGATACAGTTTATATTCTATTCTGATAAAAGCATGGAGGCCAATTTAATGATCTTTAGAGACTTCTTCTAAAGTTGCTTTAAGATATAACTTATGATCAAGAATTGGACTTTATGTATTTATGTAAGCAGAGACTCTTTTTGTTCATGCCCCTCCTCCCATGCCAATTACAAACAAAGGTGCTATATGGCCAGCATTGATATCAAAAAGAGATAAGTAACTTCTTTATCAAGATTGTTTTAACGAATTAAGATCCTGTATCTTCCCATAGAAATTTTGGAATAAACTTGTTTATGTCTATAAAATATCTTTCCTAAATTTTTATAGACAATGTATTCAACTTACAGAAGGATTTGGGAAGAATTGACATTTTACTATGTTAAGCATTCTAATTCATGAACATGATATCTTCATTGATATAGTCTTTGGCATTTTGCAGTTTTCGGCATATGATACAGAAAACACCTTGTACACATTTTATTATTATGCAGTTTATTCAATTTGGGATTTTCTTTGGAAAATCTTTGGAGTGATTATAAATGGCATTGTGTTTTAATTTTAATTTCTGCATATTCATTGTTACAGTTGATTTGTGTTTGTTCATCTTCTATCTTGCAAACTTGCTAAACTCACTTATTCTAGAGCTTTCTTTTTATTCCATTTGCTTATTTTGTAGGTTTTTCTGCATAAATAAGATGTCCTCTACAAACAGGGAGAATTTTAATTCTACTCTTTGATCTGCATGCATTTTTATTTCCTTTTCTTGCCTTAGTGATGCACTGGCTAGAACATAAAATACTATGTTGAATAAGAGTGGTAGATGACATTTTTGCCTGGTTTCTTATCTTAGTGGAAAAGTATCCATGATATGAATATGATTTTAATTGTAGGTTTATTATATAGATGATTATCAAGCTGAGTTAATTCCTCTCTATTTCTAACTTTCTTGTTCAGTCGTTAAGTTGTGTCCGAATTTGTGACCCCATGGACTGCAGCATGCTAAGTTTCCCTGTCCTTTACTATCTCCCAGAGTTTGCTCAAACTCATGTTCATTGAGTTGGTTATGCTACCCAACCAACTCAGCTTCGGTTACCCCCTTCTCCTTCTCTTTCAATCTTTCCCTGCATTAGAATCTTTTCCAAGGCTCTTCATATCAGGTGGCCAAATAATTGGAGTTTCAGCAACAACACCAGTCCTTCCAATAAATACTCAGGGTTGATTTCCTTTAGGATTGACTGATTTGGTCTCCTTTTTGTCCAGGGGACTCTCAAGAGTCTTCTCCAGCAGCACAATTCAAAAGCATCAACTCTTCAGGGCTCAACCTGCTTTATGATCCAACTCTCACATCTGTACATGACTACTGGAAAAACTGTCATCTTTGTGACCCCATGGACTATAGCCCACCAGTCTCCTCTGTCCATGAAATTTCCCAGGCAAAAATACTGGAGTGGGGTGTCATTTCCTCCTCCAGGGGATCTTCCAAACCCAGGGATCAGACCCACCTCTCCTGGGTCTCTTCCATTGGCAGATGGATTATTTACCATATTTAAAAGCAGAGATATTGCTTTGCCAACAAAGGTCCATCTAGTCAAGGCTATGGTTTTTCCAGTGATCATGTATGGATGTGAGAGTTGGACTGTGAAGAAAACTGAGTGTCAAGGAATTGATGCTTTTGAACTGTGGTTCTGGAGAAGACTCTTGAGAGTCCCTTGGACTGCAAGGAGATCCAACCAGTCCATCCTAAAGGATACCAGTCCTGGGTGTTCATTGGAAGGACTGATGCTGAGGCTGAAACTCCAATACTTTGGCCACCTCATGCAAAGAGTTGACTCTGGAAAAGACCCTGATGTTGGGAGGGATTGGGGGCAGGAGGAGAAGGGGACGACGGAGAATGGGATGGCTGGATGGCATCACCGACTTGATGGACATGAGTCTGAGTGAACTCTGGGAGTTGGTGATGGCCAGGGAGGCCTGGTGAGCTGTGATTCATGGGGTCACAAAGAGTCAGACATGACTGAGTCACTGAACTGAACTGAGTGCCACCTCAGAAGCGCCATTTCAAACTTGCTGAGAGTTTTTATCATGAATAGATGGTTGGAGCTTACAGATGCTTTTCTGCATGCGTTGATGTAACCATGTTTTTGCCTTTACATGGTTGACTACATTTATTGATTTTCAAAAGTTGAACTAGCATCAGATACCTGAATTATTGCATACCTGGGCCTTTTCATTCTTTTATACATTGATGATTTAATTTATTAGTATTTTGTTGAGGATCATTACACTTGATATCATGAGAGATATTAATTGGTAGATTGTTTATGTTCATATTACTTTTGGCATCAGAGCATTATTGGCTTATTAAATTACTTAGAAAATATTCCCTCTTCTTATATTTCCTGAAAGATATTTTGTAACATTGGCATTAAATGATACTGGATGCTTGGGACTGGTGCACTGAGATGACCCAGAGGGATGGTATGGGGAGGGATGAGGGAAGGGGGTTCAGGATGGGGAACATGTGTATGTCTGTGGTGGATACATGTTGATGTATGGCAAAACCAATACAATATTGTAAAGTAATTAACCTCCAATTAAAATAAAAAAATTTATATTAAACATATTTCATAGAATTATCTAGTGAAAACTAAACTTCCAACATAATACTACCATCTGGAACTTTTAATTGTAAATGCAGTTTCTTTCATGGCTATAGACAATTCATATGATCTTTTTCACTGTGGGATTTTGTCATTTTCAATAAATTGATCTGTTTCTTTTAAGATTTCAAATATATGAGCATGAAGTTTTTTGTAAGATCCCCTAAGTATCTTTTTAAAGGCTGCAATCTCTATGGTATCGTTCCATCTTTGATACTGAATTAGTGATTTTTGTCTTCTTCTTTTCTTAAAAAAAGTATTTATCAGTCTTCCTAGAGGTTTATCAATTTAATTGATTTTTTGAAGAATCAGAATTTTGTTTCATCAAATTTTTCTATTTTTTTTCTTGTTTTCAATTTTATTGACTTATGCTCGCATCTTTATTGTTTCCTTCCTCCTATGTACTTGAATTTGTATTTCGTTTTTTTCCTAGGTGTTGAAGTAAGAACTTAAGTTATTGATATGAGGCCTTATCTCATTTCTAATATAAGCAAATAGCTATAAATTTCCTTCTAGCATCAAATTTAGTTGTGTTCCACATATTTTGATATGGTGTATTTTCATTTAAATATATTTCTTATTTCCTTTGAGACTTTATCTTTGACCCATGGATTTTTTAAAATATTTTTTTAAAATCTCCACATATTTAAAGATGTATCTGTTGTCTTCTGTTGTTCATTTTTAATTTTATTCCATTAAAATCAGATGACACGTATATAATTTTTTAAATTTTTGAGTATTGTTTTGTGGTCCATGATATGATATATCTTAGTGAATGTCCCATGGGTTCTTGAAAAACATTTTATTCATTTTATAATGTTATTTGAAAATACTGTTCTATATGAACCAATCAGATCCTTTTGATTTTTCCTTTAGTTCACATATGTATCCTTTCTTGTTTTCTTTCTCTAATTCTATAATTTGATGAGAATCAGGTGTTGAAGTTCCAAAATATATTTGTGGATTTGTCTATTTCTCTTTTCAACTCTATCAGCTTTCTTTCATATATTTTGAAGCTATTTGTGCATACCTATTTAGAATGTAATGCATTCCTGATGGATTGGTCCTTTTATCGTTATGTTTTCTGTAGTACTTTCCTTTGTTAAAAAGCCTATTTGGTCAGATATTAAGATTGCCACTCATTTTTTTAAAAATAAAATAATGATTTCATGGTATGTCTCTCCCATTTGTTTATGTTCAAAATCTGCATATATCATTGGATTTGAATTGAGTTTTTTTATAAGCAGCTTACAGTATTCCGTTGTTCAAACTGTTTTCTCTATGGTAGGCTTTCTCTTCTCCAGGGGATCTTCCCAACCCAGGGATTGAACCCAGTCTCTCGCATTGCAGGTGGATTCCTTACCAGCTGAGCCACAAGGGAAGCCCAAAAATATTGGAGTGGGTAGACTATCCCTTCTCCAGGGGATTTTCCCAACCCAGGAAACAAAGCAGAGTCCTTGCAATGCAAAAGGATTCTTTACCAACTGAGCTATGAGGGAAGCCAAGCCAATCTGTAAGCTTAGGTCTAATATCAACAGATTCTTTTGACTTTCATTCATCTAAGGATGTTTGTATTTCCTTTCATTCTTGAAGAATGTTTCTGCAATGTTGAGTTCATAGCCGACTGTGCTTTTCTTTCAAACTTGCAAAATACTCTACTACGTCCATCTACTCTCCTTTATTTCATAGGAGAAACCCATTGTCATTTAAATTGTTTTCTTTTTTTTTTTTCCTCTATAGGCAATGTATCATTTCTCTCTGGTTGCTTTCAAAACTTTTAATCTTTTTTCTTCAATGGCTAAATATCATAAATCACAGTATGGATTTCTTTGCCTTTAACTTATCTGGGTTTTTCTCAGCTTCTTGGATACGTTGGGTGTGTTTTTAACCAAATCTGGGAAGTTTTCAGTCATTATTTCTTCATAATTCTTCCACCTTCTATCTTTGTACCTCTCCTCTTAGAATTCTAGTAATATATCTATTTATTATTTTGTTATTGCCCCTTGGGTCCCTGAAGCTCTGTTTATTATTTTTTCCAGACAATTTTCACTGTTTTTCAGACTGAGTGAATTTCATTGTGTCCTCACGTCTGCTGTCATTTCTACTCTACTATTATGCCTATACAGTGATCCTTTTTTTTTTTTTTCTTCTGTTATTGTGTTGTGAAATTATATAATTTCCATTTGGCCATTTTTTAAAGTAACTTCTTTTCCTTTTCTGATATTATCAATTTTTCTTCTTTTTTATTAATGATTTGTTTCCAGATAATTTGTAATGTATTATTGAAGCATTTTTATAAAAGCTACTTTAAAATCCTTGTCAGGTCGTTCCAACACTTGATTCATCTTTGTATTGGCATCAGTTGGTTGCCTTTCATTATTCAAGTTGTGATTTTCTTAATTCTTGGTATAATGGGTGAGCTTATATTATTTCCAAGACATTTGTTTTCCTATAATTGTAGGAGACTCTGAGATCTATTTAAATATGTGAAAGTGAAAGTCACTCAGTCATGTCCAACTCTTTGCAACCCCATGAACTATACAGTCCGTGGAATTCTCCGGGCCAGAATACTGGAGTGGGTAGCCTTTCATTTTTACAGGGAATATTTAAATAGGCAGCCACCTAGTTTTCATTTAGCATGTGGGTTTTGGATTAATTTTAAAGATTTTGGTTCAAATGGCTGTAAATGTTCTGTGTCTTTGTGGTATTATTTTGGTCTCCTTAGCTTATCTGAAGTCCCTGAGTCCCCAGATTTCCCAAATAGTCTCTTGTGAGGGCAAATGAGTTTGCCATAGGCCAGTCTGTTGAGTGTGTCTCTTAATAGAATGGTATGGTGGAATTCCTCTACCCTTGACCTCCAGCTTCCTTTGCATCCTTGGACAGGGATGGAGAATCTCATGACCATGAAGTCAAAGAGATCTCCTGGACCAGACTGGCCAGTAGTGGGTCTCTCCAGCAACTCTGCCCCCTGTCTCAGTAGCTCTTGGTGAAAAAGGGGAGTCTCATATTCTACGAAAAAGCAGAGTGCTTCGTTTGACTCTTTATTCTTGATGGCTCTTCCAAGTAGTCCTCTTTAACAGAGTTGTCTGCTCACCTGATGTGGTCATAGGGACTTCTGTTTGTTCCAGGGGGAAATAAGCCTATCAAGTAGCTTCTGTTCTCAGGGTTGGGAGTCAGGAAATGATAGGGTGCCTTGTACCCTCCAATGGAGGGTTGCTGTCCTGTTCTTCCAGATCTATCATTATGGACAAGCTCTCCTCCTTTCAGATTCACTGATAATTATCCTCAGGGCCATTTTCACAGTTGATACTTGTGCTTATGTGGCAGGAATAAGAAAATTAGGCATACACAATCTTTTCTGTACTAGAAGCCTAATGTACATTTTATACATCAAATCAGTTTATTTACCAATGTGAATACCTTATCAGAGATCAAACTGCCAGAACCATAGACAAATTGCCAACATCCACTGGATCATCAAAAAAACAAGAGAGTTGCAGAAAAACATCTACTTCTGCTTTACTGACTATGCCAAAGTCTTTGATTGTGTGGATCACAACAAACTATGGAAAATTCATAAAGAGATGGGAATATCAGACCATCTGACCTGCCTCCTGAGAAATCTGTATGCAGGTCAAGAAGCAACAGTTAGATCTGGACATGGAACAACAGACTGGTTCCAAATAGGAAAAGGAATACGTCAAGGCTGTATATTGTCACTCTGCTTATTTAACTTATATTTAAAGTATTTCATGATAAATGCCAGACTGGATGAAGCACAAACTGGAATCGAGATTTCTGGGAGAAATATCAATAACCTCAAATATGCAGATGACACCACCCTTATGGCAGTAAGTGAAGAACTAAAAGAGCTTCTTGATGAAAGTGAAAGAGGAGAGTGAAAAAGTTGGCTTAAAGCTCAACGTTCAGAAAACTAAGATCATGGCATCTGGTCCCATCACTTCGTGGCAAATAGATGGGAAAACAGTGAGAGACTTTATTTTTCTGGGGCTCCAAAATCACTGCAGATGATTTCAAGACTGCAGCCTTGAAATTAAAAGATGACTGCTCCTTGGAAGGAAAGCTATGACCAACCTAGATAGCCTATTAAAAAGCAGAGACATTACTTTACCAACAAAGGTCTGTCTAATCAAAGCTGTTGTTTTCCTGGTAGTCATGTATGGATGAGAGAGTTGGACTATAAAGACAGCTGAGCGCTGAAGAATTTATGCCTTTGAACTGTGGTGTGGAGAAGACTCTTGAGAGTCTGTTGGACAACTAGGAGATCAAACCAGTTAATCCTAAAGGAAATCAGTCCTGAATATTCATTGGAAGGACTAATGTTGAAGCTGAAACTCCAATACTTTGGCCACATGATGTAAACTGGCTCACTGGAAAAAACCCTGATGCTGGGAAAGATTGAAGGCAGGAGGAGAAGGAGATGAGAGAGGATGAGATGGCTGGATGGCATCACCCAACTCAATGGACATGAGTTTGAATAGACTCCGGCAGTTGATGATGGACAGGGAAGCCTGGCCTGCTACAGTCCATGGGGTTGCAAAGAGTGGGACATGACTGAGTGACTGAACTGACTGACTGATACCTTACTTATCAACTTTCTGTCAGTATGTTTCATGAATGTGTTTTTGAAGCAATAAATGCCATTAACATATAATATTAAATCTGCTTTAATTATAGTGAAGCCTATTTCATGATGTACTGTCATTGAAAGCACTATTTCAAACAAAACAGAATCCATTGGTTTGTGGCTGAATCTTGATAATTTCATTTGGATTTTGAGAGAGAAGCTTTTGTTGTCATATATAAATATTCAAATGTTTTCCAAGAATATAAATGTTTGAATCTGGGCCATGTTTCCAGCTGTAGTGTTGTAATGTCAGATTGGAACTTATTTAAGATAGGGGATAAAGTATTCCCAAACTTACCATTTCTTATTTGACAGTGAAAGTGAAAGTGTTAGTCGCTCAGTTGTATCCAACTCTTTGGGACTAGGCTCCACTGTCCATGGAATTCTCCAAGCAAGAATACTGGAGTGGGTTGCCATTCTCTTCTCCAGGGGATCTTCCCGACCCATTTCCTATTTATGTGATTGCTTTTCATGTGTGCAGAGTTATCTCTAGTCGTTTTCCCCAAAATGTATTAAAGTGAAGCCTTACCACCTTCCAGAATACATCCAGGTCAGAGCTGGGTTATCAAACCTCCTTGTATAACCTGCTCCCTCAGACCCTCTCCTGACTTTCAAGAATACAGCACCAAGACCCTGATTTTTATTTGTTTTACTCTCTCTCTTTAAAGGATAAAATACAGACAAATTATGTCTGCTCTCTTCTCATCCTAACCTAGCTTTCACTCAACAAATTCTTTTTTTTTTTCCTGTTCCTGGTACCAGCAAAATTCACAATGAATGCAACAGGTAAAAACAACTAGGATTGCTTCTGTTTTAACCCTGTGGGGTATGGTTTACATGTGCTTTCCCAAAATAAAACATAGGGAACATTTGATGATGAATTCTTTTTTTTTAATATTGAAAGCCAAACATCTATTTGTAAAAATAATTTATGTATTTATTTGGCTGTGCTGGTTCTTCGTTGCTGTGCATGGGCTTTCTCTTGTTGCGGTGAGCAGGGACTACTCCAGTTGTGATGCGTGTGCTATTCATTGCAGTGGCTTCTCTTGTTTCAGAGCACAGGCTCTAGGTGCACGGGTTTCAATAGTTGTTGCACACTGGCTTAGCTGCTTCCTGTCACGTGGGATCCTCCCAGGCCAGGGATCAAACCCATATGCCCTGAATTGGCAGGTGAATTCTCAACCACTGGAACACCAGGGAAATCCCTGATGATGAATTTTAATATCACCTTAGCTCTGGGACAGCAAATACTCATTTTTTATGCCGTCCCAATTATATTGCTAAAATGACTTAAAACACTCAGTGCATTACATCCAATTATATAAAATTCATGTAACAAATGATTGATCTACTTATTTTATAGATATTGAACAAATAAAGTTCCATTTCATTATGCAGTTGTGTCCCAGTTTGCCTTGGTTTATGTCTATGCCTTGGTTAAAAAGTCTATGACCTGGACATCCCTAGTAGTCCAGTGGTTAAGAGTCAGTGTTTCCATTGCAGGGGGCATTAGTTTGATCACTGATGGGTGAACTATAATCTTGTGTGCCACGTGGCCAAAAATGAGTAAAAAAATGAACAAGGGGTACATTGTATTTCTAAATAAATAAAAAGCCTGGGATAAGTAAATAATAAAGCTATCTTTAGGTCCTATTAACTAAAGTTTAGAAACCAAATAATCATGCCTAACAAATTATTGTTTACCTGTCTTACATGGTTAAAAAGAAATATACACATTCACATTCCTTAATGTTCCTGCAAAGTAGTCTGGTGTAGAGCCCCACAAAATAATGTGATGGAACAAGGGCTGTGGAAAGTGGGGAACGTCTTGCTGAATTTTTCAGAGTACTGACTCTGCTTCGACTGCTGTAAATGAATAAGTAAATCTATTTCTTCCCCTCCTGTTTCTGTCACATTTCTGGTGAGAATCTGATTCACATTCGGAGTTTGAAATGGAAAATAAAAATAGAGCACTGTTTGGCTTCTGCTGTGTCAGATAATTACTTTCAGAATTCTGTAACTGGAAGCCAGTTGAGATTGGAACTGTGTTTTTGTTCCTGTGAAACAGAAATTCTGTCATGTGCAGCCACAAGATTTGAGTGATAACTCTTCCAGTTACCTCTCTGCTGAGTGAGGCTGCTGCTGCTGCTGCTGCTAAGTCTCTTCAGTCGTGTCCAACTCTGTGCAACCCCATAGATGGCAGCCTACCAGGCTCCGCCATCCCTGGGATTCTCTAGGCAAGAACACTGGAGTGGGTTGCCATTGCCTTCTCCCAAGTGAGGCTGAGTGGCTAGCTTATCCGGGCACAAGTGATGGGGGAGCTGTTTAAGGAAGGATACGAGATGGCAACCCACTCTAGTATTCTTGCCTGATAAATCTCATGGACAGAGGAGCCTGGTGGGCTCCAATCCACGGGAACACAAGAGTCAGACACGACTTAGCAACTAAGCCACCACCACTGATGCGTTTTCACATAATATAAATATTATCTGTGCAGTATATATCTTATTTTGAATATAAAGAACAAATAATGCAACTTTTGTTAAGGTAATTATTTTTCTGCCCCTACTAAATGTATGTTGAACCTCGCATATATAAGTACACACGCGTGTATGTCTGCATGTACGTGTGCTCAGTCGCTCAGCCGTGTGCACCTCTCTGTGACCCTGTGGACTGTAGTCTACCAGGCTCCATAGAGTTCTCAGGCAAGGATACTTGAGTGGGTTGCCACTTCCTACTCCAGGGAATCTTCCTGACCCAGGGATTGAACTCAAGTCTCTTGCATCTCCTGCGTTGGCAGACAGATTCCTTACTACTAGCACCACCTGGGAAGCCCATGTATGTATGTTTGAAGGTGCACAAGTATCCGTAAGCTCACATACCCGCTGTCTCTGCCCAGTGTTATGTGCCTGGCATTTTGTACATGTTCATGTTTATTGTCTCACACAGTGCCACCTTCATTTTCCAGTGAGGACATTGGTGATGATGTAGTGATTAACATTCCTAACTGCACCCTCCTTTCTGAGCATCAGATTCCTGTAGGTAACATACATTTAACATATACATTTTCAGGCTTTTCTGGCATCTAAAAAATTAACTGCTACAAAATTCAACTCTGAGTCTCTCTCCTCCCATCGGCGCATCCTTCATTTCCCTGCAGAATCCTCTGTTCGGTAATTACACCTCCATCTGCTCCAGTGTTGAAGCAAGACACCTGAGAATCATTCTTGACACCTTTTTCACACTCACCTCTCCCTCAACCCAATCTGTTAGTGAGTCCTGTCAGCTCCTTATCTAAAATGAAACTCACATCTTTCTGGTTCTCTTCATTCCACCCTGCTCCTCTCTACTTTATTCTGCCATTGTCTCTCACCATAAACACTGCATGGCCACCTAATTGGTACCTGCTTCTCTTTCTGGTGCCATCTAAATTCTTCCCAATCAGGCTGCCACAGGGATCATTTACAAACAGAAATCTGGTCCCATCATTCTAGGGTTTAAAGTTCTTCTGTGGCTTCTTAGGGCATTTAGATTAAATCCCAGATATGTAACACAAAAAGAATGGCATGATCTGACCTCTGGGTGCATTCCCAGAATTGTCTGTTGCTGCTCCTCCTGGAGAACTCTCAGCTACCCTTGCTTTGTATCTCCTCTCATAGCTACTTTTATTATTCAATTTTATAATTTACCAAATTGGAATGCCTTAATTTTAATTATCACTGTATTCAACGCTTGCTTTATCATTAGGTTCTTAACTTCTTAAGGGTATGATGTTTGTCTGTTTTTTACTCACCATGTGTCTCTGGATGCAGCAGAGGGCCAAGAATTGGTTTACAGTCAATAGTCTATAATCACTGAATAAAGGAAAGCTGAAGGAAGAATACTTTTAGAAATCACACAGAGTAAAAGAAAGAACCAGAATTGGAATATTTGTTGTTGTTATTCAGTTGCTAAGTCGTGTCTGACTCCTTGTGACCCAATGAACTGCAGTACGCCAGGCTTCCCCGCCCTTCACTTTCTTGCGGAGCTTATTCAAACCCATGTGTGTCAAGTCAGTGATGGCATCCAACCACCTCATCCTCTGTCATCCCCTTCTCCAGCTTTCAGTCTTTCCCAGGATCAGGGTCTTTTCCAATGAGTCAGCTCATCACATCAGGTGGCTAAAGAACTGGAGCTTCTGCTTCAGCATAAGTCTGGTTTCCATTGTTCTTATCTCTTATAGTAACTAGAGAAGTTTAAAAGTAGATCTTTGAAAAATCAAGGATGCTTGGGAAGAGAGTAAAGAAGATTTAAGGCAGAATAGGATAATTCTGATCAGATATTCAAGCCAATGAAAAATCTGCTATCTGGTTGACCCAAAATGGTGCGATTACTTGGTATTGTTGAAATTTTTGGTATGGTATATATGTTACATATATAGAAGAGTCATAATAATAATGCTAATGATATATAATGTTGCCAAGTGTGCTTTTATCTGCATCTATTGATGATCAAGTGATTTCTGTTAATGAGGTGCATCGCACTGACTGATTTGCTTACATTGAATCATCCTTGCATCCCAAACTCTTTGTATGAAGCCAGCATCAAGCTGATACCATTAACAAAGGGACTCCACATGCAAGAAAATTTACAGTCTAATGAACTTATACAAAATCTCTTAACAAAATATTAACAACTGAATTTGGTAGTATGTTAAAAGGCTCATAGAACATAAGTAACATCTTTTTGATTACAGTGAAAAATGAGAAGTGTTATTAAGACTCTGAAGATTGATTAGTAATGAGGGAAGAACAATATAAATTCCTTCCAAATGAACATATGGGAAAATTTCAGAAAAAGCACATATTGGCTGGCCTTTTCCCGTTTCTTCGACTGCTGAACTTATTGTCTTAGAATTGGTATTTTCCTGAGGACTGCTTTTCATAGTTCTAGCTACTATTGTTAAGTAGCAACATTAGGAAAAATAATAAGCAATAATAGCAATTGCAAACATATTTATATACTATATATATCTATATGCCAATGTATTTTACAATTGCAAATATTGTACATAAACATAATATACATATACATCCATATATGTAACATATCTGTTATATAGTCTACCTTAGTAACACTCATGTGTATTCAATATGTGCATATATATTATGTAAGATTGTTGCAAACATTATATGTAAAACTTTATTTATATATAAGTTCTTTTAAATTTTAAAATATTTTTTACAGATTTACAAAAAAACCCCACAATATAAACCAAATTTTAGTCCTCTCTCCCTCTCCTTCTATTAGCTTGCTTTGGTTCTCATGCTTTTTTAATTTAATTTTTTTACAAAACATTTAAAAATATACACTCTGAGCAATTTTACTGTGTTTTGCATATAAGAAGTTGCAAAGTTGTTTCTTTTTAAATTCCCCTCAGTCCTTTGCTTGCTAATTGACTACTGAGTTGACAACTTTCTAACTGACATCTTAATTGACTACAGAAGAACATAAGTGAGCTGGAATTATAAATGTATTATTTACACACAATTACAGTGTCTAATATTTTTCAAGTAATTATTAATGCCAAGTATTATTCTAAATGCTTTATATATCACTAACTCCTGTTGACCTCATGGCAACACTCTAAAGAGGGTAGAATCATTGTTTTCACTTTAGAGATAAAATAACTGAAATGCAGTGAGTTAAGTAACTTTCCCAAGATCCTATCATCAGCAATTAGGATAGTCAGTATTTGAAGATGTGCTCTGGCTTCAGAATTCTGAGAGATTAATATTTGTAAACGCCATTGCTTAATGGCAACTGGGGGAAGCAAGCTCTCCTTTTAATATTAGAGTATTAATGCTCTAATGCTCCCTTAGATACCATAGCTCACTCAAAACACTGGGAGGTAGAGAAGATGATACACGTGGTGCAGATCTAGGTGGCTCTTATCATTGATTTTTAACTGATTGACCCTCTTATCATTAGCTAAGCAGGCAATAAACAGTCAAAACCCCAGTGTGGGGAGGCAGGAGAGAAAGGCCACAGTTAATGCCAAGATGTAAATATCAAATTGATTCCAAAGAGTTTAAACTTCTCCATTAACAACAAATCATGATTTCACATGGAGACTAAAATACCAGGTGGCACAGTGGTAGACAATCTACCTACCAATGCAGGAGGCGCAAAAGATGTGTGTTAGATTCCTGGATTGGGAAGATTCCTTAAGGAGGAAATTGCCACCCACTCCAGTATTCTTGCCTGGAAAATCTGATGGACAGAGGAGTCTTGTTGTTCAGTTGCTAAACTGTGTCTGTGTGATCCCATGGACTGCAGCATGTCAGGCTTCCCTGTTCTTCACTATCTCCCAGAGTTTGCTCAAACTCATGTCCATTAAGTTGGTGATGCCATCCAACCATCTCATTCTCTGTTGTCCCCTTCTCCTCTTGCCCTCAGTCTTGCCCAGCATCAGAATCTTTTCCCATGAGTCAGCTCTTTGCATCAGATGGCCAAAGAATTGGAGCTTCAGCATCAGTCCTTCTTAATAATATTCAGGGATGATTTCCTATAGTATTGATGAGTTTTATCTCCTTGTGGCCCAAGAGACCCTCAAGAGTCTCTCCCGCACCACAATTCAAAACCATCAATTCTTTGGTGCTCAGCCTTCTCTATGGTCCAACAGTCACATCTGTACATGTCTACTTAAAAACCATAGTTTTGACTAGAAGAACCTTTGTCAGCAAAGGGATGTCTCTTCTTTTTTTTTGTATGCTGTCTAGGTTTGTCATAGATTTTCTTCCAAGGAGCAAGTGTCTTTTAATTTTCGGGCTGAAGTCACCATCCACAGTGATTTTGGAGTCCAACAAAATAAAATCTGTCACTATTTTCAGTTTTTCCCCATCTATTTGCCTTGAGGTGATGGGATCTGATGCCATGATCTTCATTTTTTGAATGTTGAGTTTTAAGCCAGCTTTTTCACTCTCCTCCTTCACCCTCATCCAGAGGCTCTTTAGTTCCTCTTCCTTTTCTGCCATTAGGGTGTTATCATCTGCATATCTGAGATTGGTTATATTTCTTTCAGCAATCTTGATTTCAGCTTGTGATTCATCCAGCCAGGCATTTTGGATGATGTACTTGGCATATAAGTTAAAAAAAGCAAAGGACCTTCGTGGGGTCACAAAGTGATGGACACAACATAGTGACTGAGCACAAAATAGATCAGAAGTTAGAGTCATACTGTGAAGGAGGTGCATGATCCCCCATATTGCACTGAATAGTGTCCATATTTAATTGTACAAAATTATATGTCTTATGAAACTTTGGAGAAGGAAATGGCAACCCACTCCAGTACTTTTGCCTGGAAAATTCCATGGACAGAGGAGCCTGGTAGGATATAGTCCATGGGGTCACAAAGAGTCGGACATGACTGAGCAACTTTACTTTTACTTTATGTCACTTAAGTGCCTTTTCAATTACAAAGCACTAATATATAATCTGGTAGGAGGTTCATTTTGCTAAAGCCAATGCAGTGAGCAAGGTGGAGACGCTTGTTGTAAGTTTGAATGGCTATGAACTCTGGTAAATTAACAAGATGCATTTCACACCAAGTGAGAATTTAGAACTTTACCCAGAATATATTCTTAGGTTAAAATGTTTGAAGAACAACACATTCTACCAGTTACATGTATTTATTTAGGTTTCTTTCTCATTATGCACTTGAAATGAAGATTTTATTTTTATCATGGAGAATCTAATAATATAAATGAATTAACTGACAAAAATTTCAACAAGTCTTTTGGAAGAATGAGATCTCCCTTTTAATCTCAGATTGTCTCAGTTATAGATTTCTTGAAAGATCTATGTGTCTAAAGTAGACACATTCCAGCTTCTGCTATAGTTGCTTGGTTACCAGTTTTCAGCATCCAAAAAGTAACAGAATTTTTGAGGTTTTGAAAATAACAAAAAGGTTCAATTTTTCTGCTGCCTTTCCCATACTTATTATAAGCAAACTGGTAAGCACAATCTAACAGTTTTTCCATCCCCATTAGGTAATTATAGGCAATGAGTGGTAGAAATTCAATGAGAATGCAAAGGACCTAGAGAGAGAGAGACAGATTCGCAAACTGATAAATATTGCTAAGTGCTTCATCCAATAAAATAAATATTGCTTATCTGACCTAACTTTGGAAATTACAAGTTTTATATTGGTTTTAAAATTAATTTTAATGGACGTTACTGCTATTGGATGATTTTGAGATATCTTTAAATTCATTTAATTTGTCACTTTACCTTGAACTTCTCTGTCTGATTTTTGCTATTTTACTTGCTCTTTCTCTCCTCTCATGCTAGATTTTTATTTGTTTTTTGAAGGTCTCATGTTAGACTTTCAGCTTTTCTGTTTCGTCACATGACCTTAGGTCTCTTCATTTGCTTTTCTTCCACTTTTAGCTTTATTTTATTCTTACAGGCACTGTCATTATCCAGAAGTGGTATCATTCAGGAATTTGGGATAAGTTATTTTAAATACCAACCACAAAAAGAACAAAAAATACTCTTAAAATACAAAATATGATGAGATACAAAGTAGGATGTCACAGAATAGATACATTTTTACTTTTAAATGTTAATAATATAATATATGGAAGTCTTTGATACCAATATTTTTATATGTAATACATTGTTTTGATTTTCAACTATACTAAGGTAATGGTTGTTGAAATCTTTTTAGAAAACATATGAGATATTTTCGTAAATATACAAAATCGTGTGTTTATAATTTTGCTGTTGTAAAAACACTAGATTAATTGAATCAGGGAATTTGAAATAATAGTTTATAAAATATGTTATATTTCAATTATCTGGTAATATATGTATTAGAATTTTGCTCTTTTCTGTGTTAATATTTGAAGAAAGACTTTAGCATTTTTTGCATATTGAATCACCAGAGAGCAACATATCATTTTAAAATGATATAATAATTGCCATATTGGGACAAAAAAAAATTGTAGTGAAATTTAAAAAATAAAAATAGCAGAGACGAATACATGGAGAGTAGTAGAGATTAATGTAATGTGTGTTGTATGATCTTTGAACTTTTCAAAGGTTATAGCTATCTCATGGAGAAGGAAATGGCAACCCACTCCAGTGTTCTTGCCTGGAGAATCCTAGGGACGGGGGACCCTGGTGGGCTCCCGTCTATGGGGTCACACAGAGTTGGACATGACTGAAGCGACTTGGCAGCTGCAGCTATTTCATACATGAGAAATTCCTCTTTACAATCTTAGGTTTGTTTTTCTTAATTATTTTTATCATTGGGAACTATAATATTCTGTGACTACTCTTAGATTATCCTGTCTGTTAATATTGTAAAACTTAACAAACCTGTTATCATCATAATACTCGTCACAATTTGCATTTATAAAAATATGCATTTTTCATTCTGTAGGTTTTTCTTAAGCAAGATATGTATCTATTTTGAAAATAAAAATTGTTCTTCCATTGTTTACTATTGCTTACCCTACAAATTATTTCTGAGAATATTTTAAAAATTCTAGAAACATTTGCCTCAAGATATAGTTTATATTTTATATACATATACTTTTAAATTGCTAACATTGACCTGCTAATTCAGATTTTATAAATATTGTTTCTTTCAGTATTTCACAGATTTTTTTCTTTTTTGTTTTAGCCTTTAATGTTGTTGTTTCTAATTATTCTGAGAGACTGTGCATTCACGGTTATAAATATAAAAAGATAACTGAGGAAAAAAATTAGCTTTGTGGTTCTGTTTACACAATTTACCTTAGTGACAAAATGTTTTCTTCCTCATTATTTATTCCTTAAATTAAAAACAAACTTTTTGTATAAATTTTATTTTTAGTGCCTATTTTTTGTGATGACAATTAATTCTACATACTATGGTGTAGCATGCTTATTTTTAAAAATTGCCCTTGATGTGACTATAAATCTCTCTGTGAGATAATAACATGTAAAAAAGTAATTAAGTTACAATTCTGCCATTGAATAAACGTTGAATTTTTGAAAGCCTAAAGCTGCAAGTTGCACTTGGCAGTAATCTGATATTTTCCAATGATCTCAATTGGTGTCTACCCAAATCAGAGTAAGCAATAGTAGACAGATACCCATAATTTTGACAACTAATCAGAATAATGCTGTTTTTCATTTCAGGATTCAGTTATTCATCAAACAAATTTTGTAAGCTTTGCCACATACTGTCCTAATTTGGTATTTGGAAAAAAAAAAAAAAAAGTCTCTCAAGGAGGTCAGTCCAAGGTGAAAAAAACCTTAGATGTGTGAAAAGTGTATGCCAGAATTAGCTAGTTACCCACAAAAGTTCTCGCTTTCTTTCTGTAGAGGTACCGCCTCAGCATCTACATTTCCCAGTGCTACTCCCATTTGTATCTATTTTTACTCAAAGAAAGTAAGAATGGAAGGGATAAATTCACACCCTGTCTACAGGGGATCTGTACCCTTTCTTTTCCTTCTTTTGCCTGTGGGATGCAGAGTATCCAGCAGCGGTTGTGTCAGACCTGCAAGGTAGATGGAGCTAGAATATAACCCAGTCCCATCTGACCTCAACTGTTACTATAGAGGCTAGACTTTCCGTGAGCTGGAAATACGCCTTTCTCATGGTAACCTACTGAGATGCTAAGGTTAGCTCTAGCTGTGTGATGTGTGGTTCCGTGACATGCTGAGTGTCCATGCAGAGCGCAGTGAGGACACGGGAGAGCTGGAGTTCAAGGGTGTCTTCAGGAGCATTCATGGGGGGTTGTTTTAGAACCGTTAGCTTGTACCATGTTATCCTTTCCCCTCACTTGAATTTAATTTTTGGTTATTTGAAACACAGGTCAATATCTTCTTTAAACAATAGAACCACACTGATAAAGTGAGCCCAAACCTCACTAACAAACCAGAAAATGTTGCTCTCTCTTTAATAGATCTGCTTTAAAATATGCAGGTGAAGCAATTACTCTCTCCAAAATCAAATACAAAGTAACCTAATGTATTATATAGCAATATTGGAGACTGAAGAAAGCAGTCAGTTCATACTAAGAAATCTGTCAGGCTGACATTTTTACATCAATGTTGTAACAGCAAGGCCATTTTAATTTAGAAATAATTGAGGGCCTATTACATTATTTTTAGCACAGGCTTTGTTGACTTTTCTTTTTTGTTTTTCTTAATTGATTACTCTAGACTAATATATTGGTATTCTTGAAAGTGTACTGTGAAAAGCTGGGACATAAAGCTTTTTTCCTTTATTTTTTTTCCATTGTTTTTACTGTGGTGGTGGTATGGTCATAAAAAAATTTTTTTAAGCACTATTTGACAATCTCTGAATGCTGTACAATTTTCTCTTCTGAATTTGTTCCAAATTATAATGTTTAAGAGCAGTTCTCTACTTATAAATATGCCAAGTGTACATCCCATGCTTAAGTGTATTTCATACTACTTTTCTGAAATATGAAAACAGTATTGAATGTTTATTATTTTTGAATTCCTGAACTTTACTGAAAAAAGATCACAGTGTATATATAAGATGATGCTATGGCTGTTACAATGATTATTCATATTTCACAAGTTATTTACTTTTATTCATTTATTATTTCAGAAATAATAAGTGTATTCATTGTAGGAACATTGAAAATACAGACCAAAGGAAAGAATCATTTTAAAGTTACTCTTTATATTATATTGTAGAAATATTTCCCAGTAACACTTTTTGTGCTATTGTAGAGCTTTTCTGTACCTATCATATATACTTATGCTGAAAAAGATAGGGTCATTCCTCCCCTTACATTTGAAAGTGTATATAATAAGTTTCCATCAATAATTATTAATACATTGAAATAATAGCATTCTTAATTGCTAGATAATATTCCACTTTCAAATATACCATAATTTATCTAGCAAGTTACCTATTATTCAACATTGTGTTTGTTTTCTATGATTCATTATTATATAGAATGTTGCATTGGACCTCATTGTATACCCAATACTGTAATTGACCTTTTGTTTAATTTTGTTTTCAACTGATACTTCCTAAATGGAAAATATTGTATTATGACCTAAGACAGGTGTCAGTGACTTTGCGAGTGCAGATTCAGGAGTCATGTCTTTTACGCAAGAACAATTGACTAATTGTGTGATCTTGGTCAAGTTATTGAACTTTTTGTCCATGTTAATTTATCCTCATGATGTCTAGTGATATTAATCATTTCAGTTCAGTTTAGTCACTCAGTCGTGTCCAACTTTTTGTGACCCTAATAACTGTACCACTCCAGGCTTCCTTGTCCGTCACCAACTCCTGGAACTTGCTCAAAGTCATGTCCATTGAGTCGGTGATGCCATCCAACCATCTCATCCTCCCCCATCCCCTTCTCCTCCTGCCTTCAATCTTTCCCAGCATCAGGATATTTTCCAGTGAGTCAGTTCTTCGCATCAGGTGGCCAAAGTATTGGAGCTTCAGCTTCAGCATCAGTCCTTCCAATGAATATTCAGGACTGATTTCCTTTAGGATGGACTGGTTGGATCTCCTTGGACTGCAAGGGACTCGGAAGAGTCTTCTTCAACACCACAGCTCAAAAGCATTAATTCAAATATGTGATACAGTATAAACTATAGTCACCTTGCTGTACATTATACCCCCATGACTTATTTATATTTATTCTTCCTGGAATATCTGCCACTTTTCTATAGGCTTACATGTTTTATTTTCCTCTTAGAATTATTAAATATATTAAATTTATATAGTTATATATAAATTATATAATTTAAATAATTATTAAATAAAATCACCATTTAAAAGTAAAATCTATGGTTTTTATGCCTCAGCTTATTTTTTTGTCTCTTTTAGTCATCCTTGTTATTAATGTAAAGGTTTTTAGTAATATGAGGTCATTATCAATATTTCCCTTTGTTATTTTCTTTAGAGAGTGCAAATTACTGCTAAAAGACCAGTTCCAAACCATCAATATCTCTTTTAGCTCCTTAATATTTATTTTAAAAGTTTTAACTCAGTGGGATTCTGTTTTGAGTATTTTTTGAAGAGTCTTATGTGTATTTTTCCACAGAAGGAACATTTCATTATTTGGCACCAATTTTAAGCAGCTATCCTCCCCTCCACCACTGATTTGAAATTCCATTTTCAAAGTTTAAATCCTCTCTCATATATATCTTTATTCTACTCCACTGGACATTTTTCCTTCTAGTTTTTCAATGATTTCAAATATCACAATGTTTCATCCAATTACTGATAATTGCTAAGTAGTTTTTATATATTCACATAGTTAATAATAAAGATCAATAAACTTTGATGGATGTTTATACCCCTCTGAAGAACAGAGCTGCATGTTCAAAACTGTAGCCACAGGTGTCAAATGAATAGCTGGTGTTGCTAGTTCAAATTGAAATGTTCTGTAATAAAAAATATGTGTCAGATTTTTAAAGACTTGATGTTAAAAAAACACTGTTACTTATCAAGCAAATAATTATTAAAAAAAATTTTGATTGCAGAAAGAGATAGCATTTTAGGTATAATAAGATATAGTATTGTATTGTTAAAATGAAATTAATTTGTTTCTTACACTTTTTAAGTGATTAATATGAGTATTAAATTGCATTTGTGGCCTACATGATGTTCAATTCAGTTCAGTTCAGTTGCTCAGTCGTGTCCGATTCTTTGAGACCCCATGAATCGCAGCACGCCAGGCCTCCCTGTCCATCACCATCTCCCGGAGTTCGCTCAGACTCATGTCCATCGAGTCCGTGATGCCATCCAGCCATCTTATCCTCGGTTGTCCCCTTCTTCTCCTGCCCCCAATCCCTCCCAGCATCAGAGTCTTTACGAATGAGTCAACTCTTCGCATGAGGTGTCTGAAGTACTGGAGCTTCAGCTTTAGCACCATTCCTTCCAAAGAAATCCCAGGGCTGATCTCCTTCAGAATGGACTGGTTGGATCTCTTTGCAGTCCAAGGGACTCTCAAGAGACTTCTTCAACACCACAGCTCAAAAGCATCAATTCTTTGGCGCTCAGCCTTCTTCACAGTCCAACTCTCACATCCATATGTGACTGCTGGAAAAACCATAGCCTTGACTAGACGGACCTTAGTCGGCAAAGTAATGTCTCTACTTTTGAATATGCTATCTAGGTTGGTCATAACTTTTCTTCCAAGGAGTAAGCGCCTTTTAATTTCATGGCTGCAGTCACCATCTGCAGTGATTTTAGAGCCCCACAAAATAAAGTCTGACACTGTTTCCACTGTTTCCTCATCTATTTGCAATGAAGTGATGGGACCAGATGCCATGATCTTCGTTTTCTGAATGTTGAGCTTTAAGCCAACTTTTTCGCTCTCCTCTTTCACTTTCATCAAGAGGCTTTTTAGGTCCTCTTCACTTTCTGCCATAAGGGTGGTGTCATCTGCATAGCTGAGGTTATTGAAATTTCTCTCGGCAATCTTGATTCCAGCTTGTGCTTCTTCCAGCCCAGCGTTTCTCATGATGTACTCTGCATATAAGTAAAATAAGCAGGGTGACAATATACAGCCTTGACATACTCCTTTTTCTATTTGGAACCAGTCTGTTGTTCCATGTCCAGTTCTAACTGTTGCTTCCTGACCTGCATACAGATTTCTCAAGAGGCAGGTTAGGTGGTCTGGTATTCCTATCTTTCAGAATTTTCCACAGTTTATTGTGATCCACACAGTCAAAGGCTTTGGCATAGTCAATAAATGTTTCAATTTGTGTGTGTATGTGTGTGTTCAGTCCTACCCAGCTCTTTAAAATTCCCCATGGATTGTAGCCCACCAGGCTCCTCTGTCTATGAGATTTTCCAGGCAAAAATACTGGAGCAGGATGCCATTTCCAACTCCAGGGCATCTTCCCAACTCTGGGATTCAACCCACATCTCTTGTGTGTTCTACATTGGCAGGCAGATCCTTTACTACTTCACTACCTGGGAAGCATGATAGGGATGTTTTCTACCTTCCCAAATGTCTTTCTCCCTTCTCCCTGAAAAGCACTGACCAGATTTCTGTCACTATAAATTTTTTTATTTTTATTTTTCCTATTCTAGTCCTTTAGTCACTCAGTCAAGGCCAACTCTTTGCAATCGTATGAACTGTAACCCACCAGGCTTCTCTGTCCATGGGCTTCTCCGGGCAAGAATACTGGGGTGGGTTGCCATTTCCTTCTCCAGGGGATCTTCCTGACCCAGAGATAGAAACCCAGTCTCCTGCCTTGCAGGCAGATTCTTTTTTTTTTTTAATTTAAATTTATTTATTTTAATTGGAGGCTAATTATTTACAATATAGTATTGGTTCTGCCACACATCAACATGAATCCACCATGGGTGTACACGTGTTCCCCATCCTGAACCCCCCTCATACCTCCCTCCCTGTACCATCCCTCTGGGTCATCCCAGTGTACCAGCCCCAAGCATCCTGTATCAAAACTGGACTGGTGATTTGATTCTTTTATGACATTATACATGTTTCAGTGCCATTCCCCCAAATCACCCCACCCTTTCCCTCTCCCACAGAGTCCAAAAGTCTGTTCTATACATCTGTGTCTCTGCTGTCTTGCATACAGGGTTATAGTTACCATCTTTCTAAATTCCATATATATGTGTTAGTATACTGTATTAGTGTTTTTCTTTTTGGCTTACTTCACTCTGTATAATAGGCTCCAGTATCATCCACCTCATTAGAACTGATTCAAATGTATTCTTTTTAATGGCTGAGTAATACTCCATTGTGTATATGTACCACAGCTTTCTTATCCATTCATCTGCTGATAGACATTTAGGTTGCTTCCATGTCCTGGCTATTATAAACAGTGCTGCGATGAACATTGGGGTACATGTGTCTCTTTCAATTCTGGTTTCCTCGGTGTGTATGTCCAACAGTGAGATTGCTGGGTCATAAGGCAGTTCTATTTGTAGTTTTTTAAGGAATCTCCACACTGTTCTCCATAGTGGCTCTGCTAGTCTGCATTCCCACCAGCAGTGTAAAAGGGTTCCCTTTTCTCCACACCCTTTCCAGCATTTATTGCTTGTAGACTTTTGGATCACAGCCATTCTGATTGGTGTGAAATGGTACCTCATTGTGGTTTTGATTTGGGTTTCTCTGATAATGAGTGATGTTGAGCATTTTTTCATGTGTTTGTTAGCCATCTGTATGTCTTCTTTGGAGAAATGTCTGTTTAGTTCTTTGGCCCATTTTTTGATTGGGTTATTTTTCTGGAATTGAGCTGCAGGTGTTGCTTGTATATTTTTGAGATTAGTTCTTTGTCAGTTGCTTCATTTGCTATTATTTTCTCCCATTCTGAAGGCTGTCTTTTCACCTTGCTTATATTTTCCTTTGTTGTGCAGAAGCTTTCAATTTTAATTAGATCCCATTTGTTTATTTTTGCTTTTATTTCCAATATTTTGGGAGATGGGTCATAGAGGATCCTGCTGTGATTTATGTCGGAGAGTGTTTTGCCTATGTTCTCCTCAAAGAGTTTTATAGTTTCTGGTCTTACATTTAGATCTTTAATTCATTTTGAGTTTATTTTTGTGTATGGTGTTAGAAAGTGTTCTAGTTTCATTCTTTTACAAGTGGTTGACCAGTTTTCCCTGCACCAGTTATTAAAGAGATTGTCTTCTCTCCATTGTATAGTCTTGCCTCCTTTGTCAAAGATAAGGTGTCCATAGGTGCGTGGATTTATCTCTTGGCTTTTTATTTTCTTCCATTGATCTATATTTCTGTCTTTGTGCCAGTACCATACTGTCTTGATGACTGTGGCTTTGTAGTAGAGCCTGAAGTCAGGCAGGTTGATTCCTCCAGTTCCATTCTTCTTTCTCAAGATTGCTTTGGCTATTCGAGGTTTTTTGTATTTCCGTACAAATTGTGAAATTGTTTGTTCTAGCTTTGTGAAAAATACCATTGGTAGCTTGATAAGGATTACATTGAATCCATAGATTGCTTTGGGTAGTATACTCATTTTCACTATATCGATTCTTCTGATCCATGAACATGGTATATTTCTCCATCTATTAGTGTCCTCTTTGATTTCTTTCACCAGTGTTTTATGATTTTCTATATATAGATCTTTCGTTTGTTTAGGTAGATATATTCCTAAGTATTTTATTCTTTTCGTTGCAATGGTGAATGGGATTGTTTCCTTAATTTCTCTTTCTATTTTCTCATTATTAGTGTATAGGAATGCAAGGGATTTCTGTGTGTTGATTTTATATCCTGCAACTTTACTATATTCATTGATTAGCTCTAGTAATTTTCTGGTGGAGTCTTTAGGGTTTTCTATGTTGAGGATCATGTCAGCTGCAAACTGTTAGAATTTACTTCTTTTCCAATTTGGATTCCTTTTATTTCTTTTTCTGCTCTGATTGCTGTTGCCAAAACTTCCAAAACTATGTGGAATAGTAGTGGTGAGAGTGAGCACCCTTGTCTTTTTCCTGACTTTAGGGGAAATGCTTTCAATTTTTCACCATTGAGGATAATGTTTGCTGTAGGTTTGTCATATATAGCTTTTATTATGTTGAGGTATGTTCCTTCCATTCCCGCTTTCTGGAGAGTTTTTATCATAAATGGATGTTGAATTTTGTCAAAGGCTTTCTCTGCAGCTATTATGATAGCCATATGGCTTTTATTTTTCAATTTGTTAATATGATGTATTACATTGGTTGATTTGCAGATATTGAAGAATCCTTGCATCCCTGGGATAAAGCCCACTTGGTCATGGTGTATGATCTTTTTAATGTGTTGTTGGATTCTGATTGCTAGAATTTTGTTAAGGATTTTTGCATCTATGTTCATCAGTGATATTGGCCTGTAGTTTTCTTTTTTTGTGGCATCTTTGTCAGGTTTTGGTATTAGGGTGATGGTGGCCTCATAGAATGAGTTTGGAAGTCTATGTTCCTCTGCAATTTTCTGGAAGAGTTTGAGTAGGATAGGTGTTAGCTCTTCTTTTTGGTAGAATTCAGCCGTGAAGCTGTCTGGACCTGAGCTTTTGTTTGCTGGAAGATTTCTGATTACAGTTTCAATTTCCATGCTTGTGATGGGTCTGTTAAGATTTTCTATTTCTTCCTGGTTCAGTTTTGGAAAGTTGTGCTTTTCTAAGAATTTGTCCATTTTTTTCCACATTGTCCATTTTATTGGCATATAATTGCTGATAGTAGTCTCTTATGATCCTTTGTATTTCTGTGTTGTCTGTTGTGATCTCTCCATTTTCATTTCTAATTTTATTGATTTGATTTTTCTCTCTTTGTTTCTTGATGAGTCTGGCTAATGGTTTGTCAATTTTATTTATCCTTTCAAAGAACCAGCTTTTGGCTTTGTTGATTTTTGCAATGGTCCCTTTTGTTTCTTTTCCATTTATTTCTCCCTTAATTTTTAAGATTTATTTCCTTCTACTTACCCTGGGGTTCTTCATTTCTTCCTTTTCTAGTTGCTTTAGGTGTAGAGTTAGGTTATTTATCTGACTTTTTTCTTGTTTCTTGAGGTATGCCTGTATTGCTATGAACTTTCCCCTTAGCACTGCCTTTACAGTATCCCACAGGTTTTGGGTTGTTGTGTTTTCATTTTCATTAATTTCTATGCATATTTTGATTTCTTTTTTGACTTCTGTGATTTGTTGGTTATTCAGAAGCGTGTTGTTCAGCCTCCATATGTTGGAATTTTTAATAGTTTTTCTCCTGTAATTGAGATCTAATCTTACTGCATTGTGGTCAGAAAAGATGCTTGGAATGATTTCAATTTTTTTGAATTTACCAAGGCAAGATTTATGGCCCAGGATGTGATCTATCCTAGAGAAGGTTCCGTGTGAGCTAGAGAAAAAGGTGAAATTCATTGTTTTGGGGTGAAATGTCCTGTAGATATTAATTAGGTCTAACTGGTCTATTGTATCATTTAAAGTTTGTGTTTCCTTGTTAGATTTTCTGTTTAGTTGATCTATCCATAGGTGTGACTGGGGTATTAAAATCCTGCACTATTATTGTGTTATTGTTAATTTCCCCTTTCAAACTTGTTAGCATTTGTCTTACATATTGTGGTGCTCCTATGTTGGGTGCATATATATTTATAATTGTTATATCTTCTTCTTGGATTGATCCTTTAATCATTATGTAGTGTCCTTCTTTGTCTCTTTTCACAGCCTTTGGCAGACTCTTTACTGACTGAGCTACAAATGAAGTCCTAAATGTTTTTCTTTTCTAGTATGTCATATAAATGAAATCATGGTATATATACTCTGTTGTGTTGAGACTATTTAACTCAGTTTTTCCTCATTTTTATCCCTATTGTTATTTGTGTCCATTTATGAATATATTATTGTTTTTATCAATTCACCTTCTCATGAGCATTTGAGTTGATTCCAGTTTTAACCCATACGAATATAGCTGCTATGGTCATACATATGACTTTATGGACATATGGCTTTCCTTGAGCAAAGTGAAATTTCTAAGTCATATGGTTAAGTGTATGTCTAACTTAATAACAAACTGCCAAACTATTTTCTAAAAGGTTAAACACTTTACATTTTCACAGTGAGGTAGTTCAATACTTATTGTTCTGCATCCTCACATGGAATTGTCAATATTTTATGTTAGCTCTGTTAAGAGGTGTGAGGAGATAGGTATATTGTGGTGGTAATTTCTTCACTGCCATCTTTTCTGGTACACATTTTGTATATATCTTTTATGAAAGGACTGTTCACATATTTTGTGTATTTTTTGTTAGGAGGTTTGCCTTGTTATTTTGAATTACAAAAATCCTTGATATACTCTGGATGTGAGATCTTTGTAAGATGTAAACATTTAAAATATTTTTTCTTAGATGAGGTTTATATTTTCATCTTAATAAAGACATCTGAAGAGAAGGTTTTTAAATTTGATAATATCTTATTTATATATGATTTTATGTGGCTAGTGGTTTTATATTTATTTTTTTAGGGTGGTCTGTTTTCAGAATTATTTGACTTATAGAACCCAAAATTTAACCATATATTTTTTAGATGATTGATGTTTTTGCTTTTTAAGTCTATGATCCAGTTTGAATTGAGTTTTGTATCAGGTTTTGTTCAGTTTTTTCTAGACAAATATCTAGTTGTTATGTCATCAGTTGATTAAGGAACATCTTCTCTATTAACTAAATTAAGTGAACACTTGTGTGTCTTTTTATGAACTCTCTTATGCTAGTTCATTGACATATATATCATTAGTGCAGTTTAAAATTAAATCTAGAAGTCAGGTGGTCCTGATTTCCAAGTATCTCAAATTTGTACTTTCCTTTTTCCCAAATGTTTTAGGTGATTTAGGTCTTTATATTTTCATGTGAAAATCAGATATTTTTATTTGGATTCATATTATATATTATATTCATATTATATATATTATGTATTACATATAATGTGAAAGTCACTCAGTCACGTCTAACTCTTTGCAACCCTATGGACTATAAAGTCCATGGAATTCTCCAGGACAGAATCCTGGAGGGGGGAGGTTTTCCTTTCTCCAGAGGATCTTCGCAACCCAGGGATTGAACTCAGGTCTCCTGCATTGTGGGCGGATTCTTTACCAGTTGAGCCAAGGGAAGCTCTATTACATATATTGTATATGTTTGTGTGTGTTTGTGTGTGTGTGTATGTGTGTGTATTAGTTACCTAGTAGTGACTGACTCTTTGCAACCCCATGGACTATAGCCCGATAGGATCCTCTGTCCGTGGGATTCTCCAGACAAGAATACTGGAGTGGGTTGCCATTTCCTTCTCCAATTGCATATTTACATAATCATATATTATTAATATATAATATATTACATAATTACCTATTATTTATACATATATATATATTTGGAGAGAAAAGATATTGTACCAATGCTGAGTCCTCAAAGCTTTTATTAATGTTAATAATATGGCATCAATTCAGTTCAGTTCAGTTGCTCAGTCATGTCCAACTCTTTGTAACTCTTTGCAACTGCAGCATGCCAGACTTCCCTGTCCATCATCAACTCCCAGAGCTTACTCAAACTCATATGCATCTAGTCGGTGATGCCATCCAACCATCTCATCCTCTATTTTCCCCTTCTCTTCCTGCCCTCAAACTTTCCCAGCATCAGAGTCTTTTCAAATCAGTCAGTTTTTTGCATTAGGTGGCCAAAGTATTGGAGTTTCGGCTTCCACATCAGTCCTTCCAGTGAATATTCAGGATTGATTTCCTTTAGGATGGGCTGGTTGGATCTCTTTGTAGTCCATGGGCTCACAGTTGAACACAACTGAGCGACTGAAATTGCACACGAGGATTTCAGATTTAAATCAGTTTCTTTTAAAAATATCTTTCTGTTTCTTCTTAAAGCAGATTAGATATGTTGTTTTCATATTTAATTTCAATATTGATATTAAACCTACCCATTGGCATCACTTACCCATTGGCAATACCTACCCACTGGGAACACCAACTTAGTGGGCATGAGTTTGAGCAAGCTCTGGCAGATGTGAAGGACGGTGAAGGATAATGAAGCCTGGTGTGCTGTAGTCCATGGGGTTGCAAAGAGTCAGACATGACTGAATGACTGAACAGTAGCAATTGATGTAGAAATTTTCATACCTTCATTATCTTTATTAAAACCACTTTATTGACTTGTTGGAGAAGGAAATGGCAACCTACTCCTGTATTCTTGCCTGGAGAATTCCATGGACAGAGGGTCCTAGTGGGCCACAGTCCATGGGATCATAAAGAGTTGCATATGACTGAGCAACTAACTCTTTCACAGTTTCATTGATTTGTAAGGGACATACAAAAAGCTTTACACATTTAATGTATACAATTTTCAGAGACTGGAAATAAGTATATCATAAGCAATGCAATAAACATAACACACCAGCTCCAGAAGTTTCCTCAAGACCTCTTTATGTATTTTTGTGTGTATGATGTGTACTTAAAACCTACATTCTTAGCAATTTTTTTAGCATACATTTATTGTTAACTTTAGACATTATGCTATATGGTAGATCTCTAGGACTTATTCACCTTGGATAATTCAGTCTTTGTACCTTTAACCAATACTTCTCTGTGCCCTCTCACACCCCCACTTCTGGTAACTACCATTCTCCTCTCTGCTTCTGTGAATTTGTCAGTTTTAAATTTCTCATCTAAATGGAAGCACATAGTATTTATACTTCTGTGTCTGGCTTATTTAACTTAGCTGCAGTAATTTAGGGAAAAAAATTAAAGTCTCAACTTCGATCAAATAAAAGGTGGTATATGGGTCGAGACGATATTTCTCACTTTCAACATTTCATGTTATAGTCGATGATAACAATAATTTTAATAATTAAACTTGGAAAGTCCAGGTAAGATTTTATTCCTCACTACTCCCTCCATGAGCTGTCGATTTCAGATACAATGCCTGCTTCTTTATGTTTCCAAAGGAGCATTCCTACTGCTGCTTGAATTCAATATTTGGCCTCACTTCCATGTCTCTTAGTAGTCCAGTAGTACACCAAAATTTTATTCAGCATTCATTATATCAAAACAGTTTTGGAGCTTCACGATTTTTGCAATAACTACCATGTAGTAAAACTATGGCCTAGGCTAAGGTATTAATATGTGTATACACACACATTTTGTTACATGTACCAAGTCATTTAATCTTCCTGTAAACACTATATCTCTATTCTGCGTTTTATAGATGAACACAGTCAGATAGTAATATTTGTGTTTAATTAAGTCACTAAATCCATATTCGATGATTACCATTTTGTACTTCATTTCATGTTCTGATGGAAGTTGGAGATAACGCAGTAACAAAGAATATTCTCTGTGAGTTAATGGAGTAGTATGTCAGAAAATAAGTAAACAGGCAAAATAGCAATAATAATGAAAAATACATATATGCACATGCAAATTATGACTATGGAAGTTTTAAAATAAGTCTGACAATGCTTGGGTGTTCTTCTTTAAGAGATGATTCTAGGCTGCCTTTGATGACTAACTCAATGTTGATGTTATGATGGCCTCAGTGACTCAGTCTTAATTCTCAGATGGCCTCAGTGACTCACTTATGACTAATATAAGTGGTGAAGGTGATGCTGTGTGATTTCTGAGGTCTGGTCAGCATAAATATGCAATTTCCTCCCAGTTCTCTTGGGTCATTCTGTCTGGGATAAGCTGGGGACCTTATAAGAAAGCTGAGTCTTGAGGTAACAGTGTTGAGGACCTACTTCTTTTAGACTTTGCCTAAATAATCATGTATCCAGGTAAAACCCAGGAAATATAGGAAGAAGTAAGATGGCATAATGGAAGAAATTTAGAAAGTCTTTTCCCAAATATGAATACTTAGAGCCCAGGGCCATTTCTTAATAGCAATCTACGGTTAATTCCTTGTTTGTACTTATTAGTGACCTGGATATCTTCACTTTGCTTTTTAAAAAGTTCTTTGGGTTCAACATATTCTGATATAAATGAATATTACTCCAAAAACTTGTACCTTTTCATGGCTATTTGTTAAAGATATGTGTTATATTAAGCAGTTGCCACATGCCAAGAACTATACTAAATATGCAATAAGTTTTATGTTCCCCAACTTGAAAAATGTGATATGTGATCACTCAGTTATGAAAGCTGGACACATTCAGTCATTTGAAAAAAATTTAATTTATGGCATACTTTATGATAGGGTACTATTCTTGCTGTGGTTGCTTCAGCAGTAAACAGAAATGCATTTAGTCTAAGGTAAGTTTCATAAAAATGAAGTGAAGTGAATTCACTCAGTCATGTCTGACTCTTTGCGACTCCGTGGACTGTAGCCTCCCAGGCTTCTCCATCCATGGGATTCTCCAGGCAAGAATACTGGAGTGGGTTACCATTTCCTTCTCCAGGGGATCTTCCCAACCCAGGGATTGAACTCCGGTCTGCCGCATTGGAGGCAGACACTTTAACCTCTGAGCCACCAAAGGCATCCTATATTTTGTTCATTACTGTAACTACTGTAGCAAGAATAGTGTGACATATAATGGTAATTGATATGGAAAAATAAAAGCAAGGTAGAGAGACACAGAGTTCTAGGGTTGGGGGTGCTATGTTTAATTCCATTGATCAGAGAGGAATTCTCTAGTACATGACCTTGGTACAGAGACCTGACAGTGGAGAGGGAGTCATACATTTCATGAGAGTATTGTAAGTGTACCAGTAGAACATGCAAAAGTCTTGAGGTAGGCAAGTTTCCTGCAAGGGAGGTATGAACTGATAGAAAATTAGGTTAGTGAGGCTGTGCAGAATTAGATTATTTAAGTCATTGTTGGAAGTTATGGGAAGTCATGCCCACCTGAGTTCTATAATTTAGATGAGAGCTTTCATTTTTAAAATTGTTAATTTCACAGTTTAAGATCTCCAATGGCTGGTGGGAGGAAAAAAAAAAAAAAGGATATTCAAAGAAAGAAAAAGTTCTGCAGTGGAACAGTAGTTGCAAAGTTTAAAATACAGACCAAAAAGGAGAAGCCACTTTTATCACATAGATGGTGACCATAGATGCGGAAAAGTAAATATGACCTCAGGTTACTAAAGTCTTTCATATTTTTTTCATACTTAACACAAAATTGTACAATAAATAGATTTGTCAATGGTATGATAAATGGAATTATCATATTTTGTTAGGTTATATATAAGGAATGTAAATTGAGAAATCACTTTGGTTTTCACTTTTGGCAGTGTTTCATAAAGTTAAAGATTCTCCTGTGTTGTAACACATTTGGAAGGAAAAGTCATATGTGAACAGATTAAATGTACAAATATTAATATATTTATTAGTTTATTAATATAAATTAATTACTGTAATATAATAAATATTATTTTTGCTGCTGTTGCTGCCGCTAAGTCACTTCAGTCGTGTCCGACTCTGTGCGACCCCATAGACGGCAGCCCACTAGTCTCTGTCCCTGGGGTTCTCCAGGCAAGAGTACTGGAGTGGGTTGCCATTTCCTTCTCCAATGCATGAGAGTGAAAAGTGAAAGTGAAGTCACTCAGTCGTGCCTGATTCCTAGTGACCCCATGGACAACAGCCTACCAGGCTCCTCCATCCATGGGATTTTCCAGGCAAGAGTACTGGAGTGGGTTCCCATTGCCTTCTCCAAAATATTATTTTTATTATAATATAATTCATTATTAAATTATTAATATAAAATATTAATTTATTTTTGGTGATCAGTTTCTCTCTTTCCAGCTTTACTGATGTGTAATGGCATATAACATTGTGTGCATTTAAAGTGTGCAAAGTATTGATTTGACACATTGATATCTTACAATATGATTGTCACCATAGTGTTGACCAACACCTCCATGACTTCACATAATTACCATTTGTTTTATTGTGGTGAGAACATTTAAGATCTACTTTCAATAAATTTCAGTATTATTAACTCTAGTTACTTTATAACTTTGGAATTTATTTATCCCATGTCATGAAACTTCATGTTCTTTGAAAAACATCACCCTATTTCCCTCAACCTCAAGCCATCATGCTACTACTCTCTGTTCCTATGAGTTCAGCTATTGTAGATTTCACATATAAATGATATTGTACAAGTTGTCTTTCTCCTTGTGATTTATTCCCTTAGTATAATGCCCTCAAGGTTCATCCATACTACTGCAAATGCCTGATTTTATTCTTTCTTCTACTGGAAAAAGAAAAGAAACTATATATATATATATATACACACACACCTGCATATGTATATATGCATACATATATGACATAATCTTCACTCCTCCAGCCATTTATTGATGAACACTTAAGTTGTTTCTGTATCTTGGATGCTGTGAATATATGACCTGTCCCTCTTTGAGCGTTGACGATGCCCCATTCATCTCTTCAGCTGCTCTCTCTCTTGTGTGTGTGCACAGTCACTCAGTCATGTCCTGCTCTGCAACATTGTGGACTGTAGCCCACCAGGCTCATCTGTCCATGGAATTTTCCAGGCAAGAATACTGGAGCAGGTTGCCATTTCCTCTTCCAGGGGATCTTCCCGATCCAGGGATCAAACCTGCCTCTCTTGCATCTCCTGCATTGGAAGGCAAATTCTTTACCACTGTGCCATCTCTCTTACTCATCTTGTATTACCCTATATTTTCCTTGAAGGCTCCATGTCTGATTCATCACATGATCCTCACAGTTCAGTGTCTGATACAAGGAAGGGGCTCAGCATATGATTTCATCTGGGTGGGTGCTCAGAAACCATTCCTATATGCTTCTCTGGTGGTGGGCATCAAATGCAGGCTAGCCAGGGGAAGAAATTGTTCTTGCTACAAGTGCAACTGGGTGCTTTTGAGCATTGTTAAATAGCTTAAAAAAAAAAAAAGAATGGAAACAATCTAAAGCAAGAGAGAAAGATGAAAAATGTGACAATCTTGTGTGATGGAATACTATATTAAAGACCTGTCATATCATATAAAAAGCTTATTAATATCAAATAATCTTATTTACTTGTCTCAACAAGATAAATCATCAGAATATAATGATAACTGAAAATTTCTAGTTACAGGAAGGTACATGGAGAATGATGTTGTTTTATAAGAATATTTGAGCACGAGAAAAAAGTACTATATTTCACTTATGGATACATATGTATTTATATAGAAAAAAGTCATAAACAATTTTAAGAAAGTTGAATATATTTAGATTCAGGAAGTATAATCTTAAAAAAAGATTGCCAATGTATATGGAAAGACATTTCATTTGTTAAAATTGAACAGCAGATTCAAATGTGATCATTATATTATCTTGACCTTTGTATGCATCTATGATGTTTCATCCTAAAAAATTAAGTAAGCATACGAACATAACTTTAACTAAGTACATTCTCCCTATATATGTATATAATATTGAATATATCTTTAAATACATTCCTTATCTATATATATAACCTATGTAGTTTACACATCTAAACACATTTTAAAAGCATGAAATGAGCTTCATATATATTAACTTATATACATTGTATATATAAAAGATATTATGCATTATATTTTGCATATAAATTAATTATGTATGCACATACATATGTGGTGGTGGTGGTGGTTTAATCGCTAAGTGGATATCAACTTTTGCAACCCCATGGACTGTAGTCTGCCAGCTTCCTCTGTCTATCGAATTTCCCAGGCAAGAATACTGGAGTAGGTTGTCATTTTCTTCTCCAGTGTATCTTCCTGACCCAGGGATCGAATCCACATCTTCTGCATTACAGGCAGATTCTTTACTGCTGAGCCACCAGGGATTCCTGCACAAATGTATAGTTGTAAATATTAGTTTCTCTTTGAATTACAAAAATAAATAATTCAAGTTGAAGAGAGATATTTGGTTATTAATGATGTATACAAAATATTTCCTAGAGATCTAAAATAGATAAAAAAGATCACAAAATATATTTTGAAAAGTGCCATACATGTGACATGTTATATACATATGTTGATGCATGGTTATATCTGAAAGTAAGTTAGGGAAATATTACATTGTATTTTATTCTCCTGATTCCTAAAGAATATAAAATTATTTTATATCCTCTGTCTCCATCACTCAAGATCAAAATATTTGTTTACAAACATTTCATCATCATATGCCAGACTTCTGGCTCTCCAGAAGATGTTAATTTTATGCACTTTCCTCCAAACCTGTTTATCAAAGGATGTATTTTCCTATACCTAAAAAGACTTTCACCTTAATTTAATCATTTTTAACCTCAACTATATAATTCACTTATGAAATGCTAAAATATAAAATATTTAAATTGGCACTATATAATGATTTTGTGATTACTGATGAAGAATCATTCAGTTCAGTTCAGCTGTTCAGTCGTGTCCGACTCTTTGCAGCCCTATGAACTGCAGCACGCCAGGCCTCTCTGTCCATCACCAACTCCCGAATTTCACTCAGACTCACGTCCATCAAGTCAGTGATGCCATCCAGCCATCTCATCCTCTGTTGTCCCCTTCTCCTCCTGCCCCCAATCCCTCCCAGCATCAAAGTCTTTTCCAATGAGTCAACTCTTCGCATGAGGTGGCCAAAGTACTGGAGTTTCAGCTTCAGCATCATTCCCTCCAAAGAAATCCTAGGTCTGATCTCATTCAGAATGGACTGGTTGGATCTCCTTGCAGTCCAAGGGACTCTCAAGAGACTTCTTCAACACCACAGCTCAAAAGCATCAATTCTTTGGCGCTCAGCCTTCTTCACAGTCCAACTCTCACATCCATACATGACCACTGGAAAAACCACAGCCTTGACTAGACGGACCTTTGTTGGCAAAGTAATGTCTCCTCTTTTGAATATGCTATCTAGGTTGGTTATAACTTTTCTTCCAAGGAGTAAGCGTCTTTTAATTTCATGGCTTGCAATCACCATCTGCAATGATTTTGGAGCCCCCCAAAATAAAGTCTGACACTGTTTCCACTGTTTCCCCATCTATTTCCCATGAAGTAATGGGACCAGATGCCATGATCTTCGGTTTCTGAATGTTGAGCTTTAAGCCAACGTTTTCACTCTCCTCTTTCATTTTCATCAAGAAGCTTTTTAGTTCCTAAATATCACTAAATCCACAGTGTCTACCAATTACAGCCCACGACTTCCTAAATATTTGAATTTCTGTTATATATCTACATGTGAGTTCCTTTGTCAGAAAATTGTAAGCTGAATCCCTAGTTTGTAGAGAATGAAAATCAATGACCTTTCTGGATAATTCTTAATTATTGTCTGACATAAATTTTGGAAAATTCGAATACTTCTGAAAAATGTACACTCAAATATACTTCATGTGTATATTATTTTACATTTAAAGATATTGTAATCTTTACTAAATACAGGCTATGCATTAAAAAAAAACAAATTTGTTAAAAAAAAAACTTGCACCATATTATGCACATGGCACATAATTTAAGTAAATATTGAATGAATAAATGAGCATACTTGTTTAATACAACCCCAGAAATATGTTTTTACTTCTCTATAAAATGAAGAAAATAATAGCTACCTGTATGATTTTTGTATGTAAAGGATGCTAGATTATATCTGTCAAAGAGTAGGTACTTCATAAATAGTACAGAATATTTTAATATTAATAATGTAAAAATGTAATGTAAAAATAATATAAAATGCATGAAAGGCACCTTAATCACAAAAAATTGTATCATTATAAAATCCCCTAGTAAATGTCTTCTTGTATAATTCAAGTAAGTTTTAATCATTTGCACTTAGTATCATGACATTATACACTTTCCCAAGGTAATCATGATATATGGAGATAAGATTCTCAGCAAATGAAATAGAAATATTCCTAAAAGTTTTGGAGGAGGCAGAGGGAAGGAGCAGAGATGATAGAAGTGCATGTAACCCCATCTGGTAAGTGAGCTTTCATTGACAAAAGAAATATTTGTCTTTATCATCCAGAGACTCCTAATTGAAATGGTATTTAGTTTGAGATGTAAGAGTATCGGTCAGTGCACATGGGTTATGAAGTATGATGATTTAAAATCTAGGCATGTTCCATCTCCCCTTACTCTGGCTTCTTTGAAAGTTGAAATGATACAATAGTATGTATATATGATATCTTTTAATATAAATTTATTTATTTTAATTGGAAGCTAATTACTTTACAATATTGTATTGGTTTTACCATATATCAGCATGATTTATCAATATAAATTTGTGGCTTTCAAGATTTTATTTCTTCTGGTCTGTTATTTCCACATTCATAGCTCTCTATAGAATCCATTTCAGAGAGGTTAAGAGACTTCTTATATGTGTGCCTTACTAATAAATGGTGGAGTCAGGATGTGAATGGGAGCTCATGTTCCTTCCACTGTTGACTCCTGCCTTAGTGCTTTGTATGGGAGTGTGCAGATTAATTTATAATTCTAATACATAAACCAATAAAATTTCCGAAAAAGGTTTTATCAGTATGTGTCCCAATTAACTAGGTAGAGGCAAAATAAATGCAGATTAGAGCAGCAAAGAATTTTTATTCAAATAATTTGATATTTGTCAATCATATGTCATGTTCACAAGTCTCAGACTACAGAAAATACTGAACTTATCTTAAGAAAAGAGGGGCATTTACAGAAATTGAATACTAATGTTTTATACAAACAAATATTGATACACTGTTGCTTGATGTGTGTGAGTGCACAGTCACTAAGTGATGTCTGACTTTGCTCCCCTATGGGTACAGCACACCAGGCATCCCTGTCCTTCACTATCTCCCAGAATTTGCTCAAATTCATGTCCATTGAGTCGGTGATGCTACCAAACTATCTCATCCTCTGTCTCCCCCTTCTCCCTTTGCCTTCAATCTTTCCCAGCATCAAGGTCTTTTCCAGTGAGTCCACTCTTTGTATCAGGTGGCCAAAGTATTGGAGCTTCAGCTTCAGTATCAGTCTTTCAAATGAATATTCAGGGTTGATTTCCTTTGGGATTGACTGGTCTGATCTCTTTGCGGTCCAAGGGACTCTCCAGAGTCTTCTCCAGCACCACAGTTTGAAAGCATAAATTTTTTGGTGCTCAACGGAATTTAGGGTCCAACTCTCACATCTGTAAATGACTACTGGTAAAAACCATAGCTTTGACTATCTTACCTTCCAATTCACTCATGTTTCCTCTAAGTTATCAAGTGTTAATCATTCAATCTTGTCTGACTCTTTGTGAGCCCATGGAAGAGCCTGCCAGGCTCTTCTATCCATGGAATTCTCCTGGCAAGAATACTGGAGTGGGTTGTCATTCCCTTCTCCATAGGATCTTCTCAACCCAGGGAATGTACCCTATTCTAGCACATTACAGGCAGATTCTTTACCATTTGAGCCACCAGGGAAGTCATAATACTTGAAATGAAAACATATTTTAGGCCAGAATATATATTTTCTTTGCAGAAAATAATTTAGCTGATTTTAATTTTAAAGAGAAATACCTTTTTTTGTTAGTAGAGTTTTGGTATCAGTGTTCATTAACATAGGATGCCCGAGATGTAGTGAAACCATGCAGAAAATACCCCCAAAATTACAGGTGTGGAGAATTTAATGCTACTTCTCACTTTTTATTTAAAACGAAAGATTCTGCTCACATGCATTTTCCATTTTTACCTACATTTCTCTCAGTACTAAGTCAATTATGAGTTTTTAATGTATTTGATAGAAACGCTAATGTTGAAAAATGTGAAGTTATTAAATCATTTAATAATCATTCTTCACTCTATAAGACAAGTTTTCTTGAAGCAGTTTCTGTAAAATCTAATTTTAAGAGTGAGAGATAAATAATCTAATAATTAGTTAAAATATATTCATAAGTCTATAAAAGCCAGAGATATCACTTTGCCAACAAAGGTTTGTATATTCAAGGCTATGGTTTTTCTAGTAGTCATGTATGAATGTAAGAGTCAGACCATAAAGAAGACTGAGTACCAGAAGATTGATGCTTTCAAATCGTGGTGCTGGAGGAGACTCCTGAGAGTCCTTGGACAGCAAGATCAAACCACTCAGTCCTAAAGGAAATCAACCCTGATGATTCAGTGGAAGGACTAATGCTGAAGATAAAGTTCTAATACTTTGGCCACCTGATGTGAAGAGCTGACTCATTGAAGAAGACCTTTATGCTGGGAAAGATTGAAGGCAAAAGAAGAGGGGCAGCAGAGGATGAGATGATCAGATAGCATCACTGGCTTGCTGGATGTGAATCTGAGTAAACTCTGGGAGACAGTGGAGGACAGAGGAGCCTGGAGTGCTGCAGTCCATAGATTCACAAAAAGTCAGACACTACTTAGAAACTGAACAACAGCAGAAAATCCATCAATTCCCTTGGCATTTGTATAGAGCCTTGTTTTAGAGAATTTTGGTACTGCTCACATTATCTGTCTTTTTATTACTTAAAAAATAATGATCATAATTAATTCTTCATGAAAGTTCTAGGTCATAGATACAGTTCTATTTTTCAGTAGCTTCTATAGAGTTAATGGTAGCTATTTTTCCTCTCATCTGTCAATTTTAAACACTTTTCTGATATGTGCCTTGGAATAACACATTTATTTGTGAGCTTTTCTTTTTAAAAGCATTTTAAGTCTTTAATTTGCTTGATTTAATTCTATATCATTCAATAAGAAAAGCACTCAAAAGCCCTAATTTGATCACTGAAAGCATTTGTTCTCTTATAAAAAGTATAAGTTTCTCAACACTTGTGCCATTACGGTTCCCATGACCAAACCTTTGTCCAAATCCAGTAGAAAATCTGACCTGAAGATAACTGTAGCCCATAGTTTAATTTAGGAGGCATTATTAACAATCTAGAAAAGCGTGGCCGCATAGAAATAAACATAGAATTCACAATAAGGCTACAGAGAATATAAATTTGTCTCCAGTGAGTTTGCTGCTAGTGATGGAAAATCATTTCACTCTTCAGGGAAGATATTGAAGCAGAAATGAAAAAAAAAAAATTGGCATGGACCAGGTTGTGATGTTCTGCTGTTTGGTAGATTAGATAGCCAAGAGCGAGGGGGAAATGTATCTACAAGCAGTATAAGGCTTGTGTTTTCAAGACAGATTTTTTTTTTTTAATTTGTAAGCTAAACAAAAATATTTAGATATGTTGTGAAAATTAATGTAGAAAACAGAGTGATAACATAATTTAATGTATTGAGGAAATCAGAACAAAAGTAGTTCATGAAAATGAGACATTGTTGATTCAGGAAGAATGCAAAAATTGCATCATGAAAATTACTGGCATCGTAGGGATTCATTGTCACTTTTTATTGACAAAAACTTAGATATTCAGTTCAGTTCAGTCACTCCGTCGTGTCCAACTCTTTGCAACCCCATGCATTGCAGCACAGCAGGCCTCCCTGTCCATCGCCAACTCTCAGAGTTTACTCAAACTCATGTCCATTGAGTCAATGATGCCATCCAGCCATCTCATCCTCTGTCATCCCCTTCTCCTCCTACCCCCAGTCCCTCCTAGCATCAGAGTCTTTTCCAATGAGCCAACTGTTTGCATGAGGTGGCCAAAGTACTGGAGTTTCAGCTTCAGCATCAGTCATTCCAATGAACACCCAGGACTGATCTCCTTTAGGATGGACTGGTTGGATCTTCTTACAGTCCAAGGGAATCTCAAGAGTCTTCTCCAACACCACAGTTCAAAATCATTAATTCTTCAGTCCTCAGCTTTCTTCACAGTCCAACTCTCACATCCATACATGACCACTGGAAAAACCATAGCCTTGACTAGAAGGAATTTTGTTGGCAAAGTAATATTTCTGCTTTTGAATATGCTGTCTAGGTTGGTCATAACTTTCCTTCCAAGTAGTATGTGTCTTTTAATTTCATGGCTGCAATCACCATCTGCAGTGATTTTGGAGCCCCCCAAAATAAGGTCTGACACTGTTTCCACTGTTTCCTCATCTATTTCCCATGAAGTGATGGGACCAGATGCCATGATCTTAGTTTTCTGAATGTTGAGCTTTAAGCCAGTTACCTGTGTACAATTAACCTTCAGACCTAATATAACAGGTGAACTTGACATCTGTAACTATATTCTGTTAAATGATAAAAATATTCTGTATTTGCGAAAGTGTCAGTTACTCATGAATACATGGAAAGCTTTGGTGGTTAAAAATAAAAACTATAGTTACACCTTGACAATTAGAAGGCAGGTGATAACGATGATAGTATGTACTGAATAGTAGATACCTGGTTACATGAATAACTGATACCTTAGACATAATAAAGAAATGCAACTCTTACCTTCCTAGCTTGGTGATTATGTAGCAGCAACTTCAAGGTTATTCCCACTGACTCACATTTCCACATGAGAGTGAAGGTTCCAAGTTGCTAGGAAAAGAGATCTTCAAATAAATCTTAGGTAGGGATTGAGGTTAAGGCAGAGTTAGAGACATGAAACCTTACCCTCCTGATCTTACTTTCAAATGTCAAATGCACACTCCAAAAGTTCCTTTCTAGAGGGAGACGATTATATAGTACTTAACAGATACTGCCCAGTTCCCACCTCTTAAACTGGTAAGCTGCCAAGAAGGTTACATTTATTAAGAAAATTATATAAGAAGAGACATTAACAGTTTCCTTCTATATCTTTCCTAAGAATGCCTGAGTTCTTGGGATATATATAATTTATAAGTTTCCATGTTTATGTGGAACCTTCTAGATAACTGGTATGCCACGTACAGAACTAAACTTCATAGTCATTGTCGTATTGTGAGTCAAAAAGAAGTCTGGTTTTGAAATCAAAGTGTTTACTTCTGTGAGTCACACATTTTCGGCTATATGATGATGCAGATAGACTGAGAGTTGCACCCTAATGTCTGATTGCCTGTTGTACATTTCAATGATATAAATGTCCCTTTTGTAACATATGTCTGCCATCTAAGCGATATCTTAATCTTCATTCTTTGGCCATGATTATGTTTTAGTATGTTGGATGTGAGTCCAAGTGGTATGTGCATCTTTCCTACAGATTCTTAAGCAGAAAACTACATGCATGTTACCCATTTGCTCTTTTGTTCCTCTTTTGGATGGGACATGTGAATGCAGAAATGAGAATTTTGAACCCAGACATGAATTGAGGATGGCAGAGTTGCCGTGCTAGATATAGATTGCTTAGCTGTGGACTCAATAAGACAAAGAATTGCTCTGGTATTGTAGTTTATCTCTGTTACAGTAATTTATTTGCTACTCAAAATAATGACTTTAAGCAAGTTTCTTAATCTCTCTGTTACTAGGTTCCTACATTAGACAAAAGAGGTAAAAACAAATTTATAGTAGTGATGTGATAATTAAAATAACCAACGGCATCATTAAACTTCTTTTTGGTGAATATTATCCTATGAATGTTAAGGTCATGGATTGTATAAGCCTTTGTATGAATCTGTCTAAGCTATTTATTTGTTGCTTTACTTGGGTCAGATTAACTTTCCATAGTCTCAAGTTTCCTCTCTATTAAATGGTATAATGCCTACCTCATAAAATTACTGTTAAAGTATGCCTGTATATAGTAAAATTACTGTAAAGTATGAACTTTAAATATTTTTCCTAGCCAAAAGTGAGAACATCTTTTGTATACGCAAAGGCAAAATTTTTGAAAAAGAGTACTGAATATGCCTTGTGAACAGTAGAAGATGGCCCTGGGTTCAGTGGAAAGAGGAAGGATCTTTACGTAACACAAGCAGAAAAAGAGGAACTGGGCTGTTCCCTAAAATCCACTGGCTGGGGACAAGATACTAGTAAGAGAAAACAGTATCCTATTGGCTGCAGAGTCCAAAAAGGACTTATGGGAAACAGGGGAAAAATATTTTTGTTTCTGTGTTTAGTTGTATGTACTCTCTTTTGGGTTTCCATTCAAAAGCGCTTGTAAGTTTGACTCTGTACACTAAAGGCGGCTGTTGCTGCTGCTGCTGCTGCTGCTAAGTCGCTTCAGTTGTGTCCGACTATGTGTGACCCCAGAGACGGCAGCCCACCAGGCTCCCCCATCCCTGGGATTCTTCATAGAGTTTCCTGACTCTGCTTTAAGACTGGCATGCAGTAAAACCAGAGGTTTTCCAGGCAAAACCAGTCTCACACAGGTTCAACTATTGATAATAATACCTTCTGTTGTTGTTTTTCCATTGCCACATCGTGTTGGACTCTTTGTGACCGCCTGGACTATAGCACGCCAGGCTTCCCTGTCCTTCACCATCTCCCTGCTGCTGCTGCTGCTGCTGCTAAGTCACTTCAGTTGTGTCTGACTCTGTGTGACCCCGTAAACGGCAGCCCACCAGGCTCCCCGTCCCTGGTATTCTACAGGCAAGAACACTGGAGTAGGTTGCCATTTCCTTCTCCAATCATATCTCCCAGAGTTTGCTAAAACTCATGTCCCTTGAGTCAGTGATGCCGTCCAGCCATCTCATCCTCTGTTGCCCCCTTCTCCTCCTGCCCTCAATCTTTCCCAGCATCAAGGTCTTGTCCAATGAGTCTCCTCTTCACATCAGGTGGCCAAAATATTGGAACTTCAACTTTAGCATCAGTTCTCCCAGTGAATCTTCAGGGTTGATTTCCTTTAGGACTGACTTGTTTGATCTCCTTGCAGTCCAAGGGACCCTCAGTCCAAGGGACCCTCAAAAGTCTTATCTGGCACCATAGGTTGAAAGCATCAAATTCTTCAGCCTTCTTTACCATCCAGCTCTCATGTCTGTACATGACTACTTGAAAAACCATGGCTTTGTCTATACGGACCTTTGTTGGCTTACATATTGCAGAGTCTGGAAAAGCAGTTACTCAAAAAATGACTACTGTTAGGTAATCTTATGTTTGCTTTTAATTGTGAGTAGCTAATATTAACCTAGATTTTGCTTCTTTGTTCAATATCATATGCTCAGAAAATAGGTAACTTCAGAGAGAACTCTCAATAAATAATATTTTGAATGGATAAATAAATAACAAATGAGTGATTATTGAATGTATGAATAAGTAAATAAAAGAATGGGAAAACTATGACTGATTAAATAGATGGATGAATGATTGATCATCAAGGTGTTGTTTGCATAGTTTCTTTGTTAATTAAATTATTTTTTTACTTTACAATATTGTATTGTTTTGCCATAGATAGTTTTTTTTTAATATGAGGAGTTTATCACTTCATGGAGACTTCTATTGCTCTTTTGCATTTTGTCAAGGTGTAAGTGGCATGTGATAAGCTCAATTAAGCATGTTATTTGTAAGGTTTGTCACACAAATAAACAATAAAAAAATCAGGATATCAACGACCCCAAACTTTTCTTGTGCCACTTGAGAATCCTTCTCATCAGCCCCATATTTACTGTAGATAAATCACATTTTCCTGTGTTTGGTGTAAATAGCATCATGAAGGAAGTGCTCTATTTTGGCTGGTTTCCTTTATTTTTTTCCACTGTGCAACCCACTTCAGTGCCTGTAGTACATGGGCACAGGCCAGGCAATATTTTGGGGCCAGTATGATTTGCCATGGCACTCTGTGAGAGGCCCGGGGGGTCTGATTTCTTTTAAGCAGCATAATTGCTTTGAGATTTATCCATGTTCTAGCATATATAAATAATTATAATTTTTGTTTGTTCTTGCTGCAAATGATTTGACAGTGTGTATATAACATGATATGTTTATTCTTCCACCATTTAATGGAGAGAAATGAGCTATATCATGTTTGTGTCTATAACAAACTGCCAAGAACATGTATGGACAAATCTTTATATGCACACATGCTTTCCTTCCTCTTAGAAAAAACAGTTAAAAGAGTGTCAAAGCTGGATCATAGAGTAGCTGCTTGTTAATTTTTCTAAGAAATAGGCAACTGTGCCATTTCACATTCCCACCAGTAATGCAGGTGAATCACGGTGTTCCTTTGCATCCTTTTCAACATTTGGCACGGTCAGTATTTATTATGATTATGGACGTTTGTTGTGCTTTCTCATGGCATTTTTAGCTAAATTCCTCTAATGGCCAATAATCTTAAGTGTTTTCTCTCGTGCTTATATTCCAGCTCCTCTGGTGAATTCTTTGGTTAAATATTTTACTTATATATTTTGTAGGTTATTTATTATTATTGATTTAATTTCTTAAATATTGTGGAGAAAAGTCCTTTATAAATTATGAGACATACATAGTTTCACCCAGTATACAACTTGTCTCTTAATTCTCTTAACATTATCATTCAAAGAGTAATTTTAAAATTTTTGATGAAGTTCAGGTTATTAATATACCCCGAATGGATCATGCTTTGGTTGTGATATCAAAATTATTTTTTTCTTTTGCCTAACTGAAAGTCACAAAGTTTTTTTGTTTTTATTGTTGTCCCAAAGTTTTATAGTTTTAGATTCACCATTAGTATTGACACTGTGTCTATTTTGAGTTAATTTGTTTATATATGTGAGTTATGGAAGGAAGTTTACTTAATTATGCATGTACATCAATAGTTTCTGCCTCATTTGCTGAAAAAAATATCAGTTCTCCCCTGCATTGCTTTTGCATATTTGTTGAAAATCAATTGGCCATGTATTTATGGATCTATTCAGGATCTCACTGTCGCTTTTCTCTAATGTATCTGTCTTTGTGCAATATCTCACTATCTTGAGTATGAAATATTTTTAATTAGTCTTGTAATGGGATAATGTTAATTCTCCAATTGTTTATTTATTTTTTCTTTTTCAATATGATTTTAGCTGTTCTCAGTTCTTTGTATTGCCATATGAAATTTAGAAACAGTTGTTGATTTATAGAAAAACAAAAGCCTCCTGGGAGTTTGAGTGAGATTATTTCAAACCTATGGATTAATTTTGTAGGCTAGACAACTTAAAAATATTGAGTCTTCTGACCCATATACAGTTATTTCTCCTTTTAATCAGATTCTGCTTACTTTTTTCTTTGTCACATGTAATTTGTCTTAAAAATGTACATGTATTTCATATCTTTTAAATGTTTTTCCTATACAATAGTTTTATACTATTTAAATAATATTTTTGATTTTAGTTATTGGTAACTTGTATAAAGAGATAAAATTGATTTTTATGTACTGAGAGGAGAAAGTAAAATTGTGAATTCACATTTTTATTATCTATGTAAAAACTCCTGTATGTGTACTATGTAGAAACATACATTCTAACATTTTTGTAGATTCAAAAGAGTTTTTACATAGATAATAATAATGTCTGTGAAGTCACAATTTTACTTTTTTCTCTCTAATCCAGGGAACTTTTATTTATCTTTTTATAAAATTTTTTTTAGGATAAAACTTCCAATAAATGTAAAATACCGGTGATGATATGATACACTTCTGTTATGTACCTAATGTTAGGCAGGAAAGTGTTCCATATTTCATTTTCAATCAGGAAGTTTTAGATGTAAGTTTTTCATAGATGACCTTTAGAAGTTTAATTTGCATCTTTCTGTTTTAGTTTGCCAGTAGTTGTTTTATTGTTATTTGTTTTGTTTTGACAGTAATGTGTATTGGATTTTGCCAGTGTTTTGTCTATTGAAATGTTTGTGTTTTTGTTGTTGTTATTTTCAGATTAAAATGGCAAATTGCATTCATTTTTTTAAATGTTAAACTGCACTTCATTCTTGTGATACTCTCAATTTGGTCATAATGCCTTAACATTTTCATGCATCACAGGATTTGATCTGCTAATATTTCTTCAGAATTTATCTGTATTCATGAGTGATATTTACCTGTACTTCTGTTGTAATATTTTTGTCTTATTTAGGAATCAGGTGGAATTACAGAATGATGTCAGACTACTTTAATTCATCTTTTTCAATTTTCAGGATGTGTTTAGGTAGAATGGCTTAAAAAAAAAAAAAAGAACAACTTTGATTGAGTTTACCAATCAAATCCTCTTAGGCTGAAGAAGTTTCTGTTTTGGGAAAAATTTAAACTACAATTTCAATTTTTTAATAGGTACTGGGATATTTGTATTATCAATCTTTTTGAGTGAGATATGATAAACTGTATCTTCAAGGAATTTGTCAACTTCATTTAAGCAGCTGAATTTATTGACAAAAACTTGTTCATATTAAGTTCAGTTCAGTCACTCAGTTGTGTCTGACACTTTGCCACCACATGGACCTCAGCACGCCAGGCCTCCCTGTCCATCACTAACTCCTGGAGTTTACCCAAACTCATGTCCATTGAGTCGGTGATGCCATACAATCATCTCGTCCTCTGTCGTCCCCTTCTTCTCCTGCCTTTAATCTTCCCCAGCATCAGGGTCTTTTCAAATGAGTCAGCTCTTTGCATGAGGTAGCGAAAGCATTGGAGTTTTGGCTTCATCATCAGTCCTTCAAATGAATATTCAGGACTGATTTCCTTTAGGATTGACTGATTTGATCTCCTTGCAGTCCAGGGGACTCTCAAGAGTCTTCCCCAACACCACTGTTCAAAAGCATCATCTCTTCTCCACTCAACTTTCTTTGTGGTCCAACTCACATTCATACATGACTATTGGAAAAACCATAGCTTTGGCTAGATGGACCTTTGTCAGCAAGGTCATGTCTCTGCTTTTTAATATGCTGTCTAGGTGTTTCATAGCTTTTCTTCCAAGGAACAAGTGTCTTTTAATTTTGTCTGCAGTTACCATCTGCAGTGATTTTGGAGCCCAAGAAAATAAAGTCTGTCACTGTCTCCATTGTTTCCCCATCTATTTGCAAAGAAAGAGAAATGGGTTACAGGTAAGACCAAGGTATTTTCAGCTTTAAGAATGATCAGAGTTTTTGGCAACAGATGCAATAGTCAGCATGGTTTCCTCCTTTTCAATAGGTTGAACCAAAAAAAGAGGGAGGAAATAAGTAACAGAAAAAAAAAGTACAGTGAGTGGTACTGTCCATTTGGGAAAACTCTCTTCATCAGCTGTCATCTGCTCAAGTCATGAAAATCTTTATCTGCAGGTCATCAGTTGGTATTGCAGTTCCAGTCAGGGTTTGGTGCTTTCTTTTGATACAACGTATGGATCCAAAAATCTTTTCCTTAGAGTCTGGTAGCACAAGAGTTGGTTAACAGTACATGATAATGGTTGTTTTTTTTTTTTTTTTCCCAGTGGGGTTAAAGAATGACTTTCTCTTCAAAAGGTACAGATACCTTTTCTAATAGATGAAATCCCTAGGCTGACAGGTACGATATTTAAGATTTCTGACTCCCAGGAACATGCTGAAAAAAGATTGCTCTTCTAAAGCATGTTTTCTTTTTTAACTGAAGTATAGTTGATTTACAATATTGTATTAGTTTCAGGTATACAGCAGCATGATATGGTTATATATTTTTTGTAGATTATTTTTCATTATATTACAAGATATAGAATATAGGCCCTTGTTGTTGTTTAGTTGCTAAATCGTATCTGACTCTTTTAGACTCTTCTAGTCCACCAGGCTCCTCTATCCATGGAATTTTGCAGGCAAGAATACTGGAGTGGGTCGCTATTTCCTTCTACAGGGGATCTTCCCAACCCAGCATTTCCTGCATTGCAAGCAAATTCTTTACCACTGAGCCACCAGTGAAGACTATAATTTCCTGTGAAGAGTGAAGTGAAAGTGAAAGTCGCTCAGTCTGTCTGACTCTTTGCAACCTTATAGTCCATGGAATTCTCCAGGCCAGAATACTGGAATGGGTAGCCTTTCCCTTCTCCAGGGGATCTTCCCAACCCAGGGATTGAACCCAGCTCTCCTGTATTGCAGGTGTATTCTTTATCAGCTGAGCCACATGGGAAGTTCAAGAATACTGGAGTGGGTAGCCTATCCCTTCTCCAGAAGATATTCCCAATCCAGAAATCGAACTGGGGTCTCCTGCATTGCAGCAGGATTATTTACCAACTTAGCTATAAGGAAAGCCCATAGTTCCCTATGCTATATAGTAAATCCTTGTTGCTTATCTAAATTATGTATGGTGGGTTTTGTCTGTTAATCTCATATTCACAATTTATCCCTGGCCCTCCTTTCCCCTTTGGTAACAGCATAGTCATTCTTAAGGGCTTCTCTGGTAGCTCAGATGGTAAAGAGTCTTCCTGCAATGTGGGAGACCCGGGTTTGATCCCTGGGTGGGGAAGATCCCATGGAGAAGGAAATGGCAATCCTCTCCAGTATTCTTGCCTGGAAAATCCCATGGAAGGAGGAGCCTGGCAAGCTATAGTCTATGGGGTCACAAAGAGTAGGACACAACTGAGCGACTGACACTTTAGTTGCTCTTAACAGAGGTACTATTGAAGTACCATCTGCGAATCAAAAGAAGCAGAAGCCAAATGCATTAAGTATCCTGCGATTATCTCAAAGGGTGAGAGTTTATAGGTTCCAAGACTTGAGATTTAGGTCTTACAGCAGTGCCTTTGGATGGGTTATTTTAAGGGTCTCTCCAAACTTGCCCTAGTGGGTTAACTAGTCAATTAACTTTGAGGATTGAGGTTTGTAAGCAAATGAAAGTGTTGTAAAACTGGCCAAACAGTAAAGATCTGTTGAAGGAAGCCCTTGACTGGTAAAATGAGTTTCCTGGTCACTTTGAAGTTTAAGGAAGGATTCCTCAAGTAGAAATGATCCATAACAATAGCAGTAGCCTGATACAAGACTTCAGTCCAGTGAGAAAACTTCCAAGCCATTACCAAATCCTTGAGATCGGAGACACTGAATAAAATCCATTTGCCAAACCTTGCACAGTCCATTGGTTAAAGTGTTTAAGAACAGTGTGGACAGATTTTCCTCAATTATGTTTCATATAAGTAAGGCAAATAAAGTAGACATTGATCGTGGGCCTGTTAATATTTCTCCACTGGTACTGGCTCATAAAGTTTATTTTATCAGTAAGCCAGTGTTGCAGTGCATGCATGGTAGTTAGTGATGTAAATTTTAGCATCTCTTGCAGAACTGGATTATTATCTGGCCCATTCCAAAAGTTCTCTCTTTATTGAAACAAGAGTTATTCTACTTTCAATATTGTTTTACCTTTTCTGTGAATGCTTACTGGACATCTCTAGTCAGCGTGTCTAGATTATCATTTAGGGAAACATTTCTTTCAACCATGGTAGTGGTTTGGTTGCTGGTTCCTTTGATGAAACAAAGTCATAAGCGACTCCAAAGGCATACTGACCTTCAGTATAGATATGTACAGTTTCTCCCTTATCTGAAATGCTGGTCCACGTAAGTGTATGACCCACGCTGTTAGCTGGAGATGCTAGAGGATGCTGCACGGTGACTCCAAAAGGAGTTTCGATACTATACCCCGGATAATATGTACCATTTTCTCTCTAAAAATGAGAGCCATCAGTAAACCATGAAAAGTCAGCATTATCCAAAGGATTTTCCTGTTAGGTTATCATGGGTCGTGAGGTGACAGCCAGACTGTCATGAGGGATATTATCCATAGAAGAGAGAAGGGTGGAAGCGTTAAGATTATCACAGTTAATAAAGTTATACAAAGAGCAGTTAGCAAGAGGATTTCATGTGTTGTGAGACAATTGGCTGAAAACTGTTGGACGTGATAAGAATTCAGGAAGGTTTCTACGGCTTGAGATGTAAAGATGGTTCGATAAGATCCCATGACTTTCTCGTTGGTGGCTTTGACTAAGAGGCTAGTGGCAGAAATGACTCAGAGACACCGGTGAATTTTCATTTCACAGTGTCTAGCTGTTGGCTATAATACCTTATGAGTCAGTGGTAGTCTCCATGGTTTTGAATGGGGAATCCAAAGGCATTGCTTTTCTTTTCAGATACAAAAAGTAGAATGGGAAGTTGATCATTGACGTGTCCAAGTGCAGCAATCTTATAGGAAGAGCTGACTCACTGGAAAAGACCATGGTGCTGGGAAAGATTAAGGCCAGCAGAAGAAGAGGGTGACAGAGAATGAGATGGTGAAATGGCATCACTGACTCAAGGGACATGCGTCTGAGCAAACTCCGGGAGATAGTGAAGGACTGGGAAGCCTGGTGGTGCTGCAGTCCATGAGGTCATAAAGAGTTGGACACAACTTAGCGACTGAACAACAACAAAGGGCAAGGAAATTGATCAAGCCTTCCTTTAAAGCTTTAAAGGTTAAATTATCCTGATCTTGAATAATAGGGTCAAGTTTGCTATAGTTTAGTAACACGGATAAAGTTTGGGCCATAAGAGGGAAGTTTAGAATCTGGCTTTGAAAGTAGCCAGCTAGCCCTGGCAAAACTTTATGAAAGGCTTTTAGTTTTTGGTTTGGGGAATTTGGGGATATCAGAAAGCCTGTTTGAATCTAAATATAACCATTTTGTTCTGAGATCAGGTGCCCCAACTATTGAATGTGAGTTTGAACAAACTACAGATTTTTTGTTATAGACTTGATGGCTTGCAACTGATCTAATAAGTGCAAATGGCAAAAATTTTAAGGTTAATATCCTTAAAATTGGGCTTCCCAGGTGACACTGGAAGTAAAGAAACTGTTGTCAGGAGACATAGAATTATGCAGGAGACATAAAATTGGGCTTCCCTGGATCAGGAAGATTCCCTGGAGAAGGGCATGGTAACCCACTCCAGTATTCTTGCCTGGAGAATCCCCATGGACAGAGGAACCTGGTGGGCTATAGTCTATAGGGTCACAAAGAATTGAACACTACTGAAGCAATTTAGCTTGCATCCTTAAAATTAGCTCTACTGTTAGAGACAGGACAAATAAAATATGTTCAGTGATTATTTTATTCATCTGGTTGAATATCTTGCTTTCAACTATCAATTTCTAGAATTCTCTCTCCTTTTATGAGAAAGCAATTCTGGCTTTGATTGCTGTCTAAGAAATTTTGGCCCAATAAATGAACAGGGACAGAGAAACTAAGGAGAAAAGGATGAATATTTCTCAGAGTGTCTAAAGCAAAGGGAATACGATTAATACAGAAAACTGTTTAAAAAAAAAAAAAATAAAGGGCTTCCCAGGTGGCTCGGTGGTAAAGAATCTGCCTGCCAGGGCAGGATATGTGCAATCAGTCCTTGGGTAGGGAAGATCCCCTGGGGGAGGAAATGGCAAAGCCACTCTGATATTCTTGCCTGGAGAATCCTGTGGACCTGGAGAGCTACAGTCCTTGGGTCACAAAGAGTCAGACATGACTGAGCACACACACATGCAGGAACCTGTTAAAGGTTATATATCATGTTAGTACCCCAAGTCAGGGACTATTGAATAGCAGTAGGGTTGACCACCAAGAGTGCAGCTTCAGTGTCAACAAGGACAAAGAGAGTTTCATTCCCACCTGGAGAGTTGTTTCTTCTAGCTAGTTAAGAGGAAGGATTGGGAAAAGTACCTGTAATTCCTGAGTTCTATGTGAAAGTCACTCAGTCATGTCTGACTCTTTGTGATCCTGTGGACTATATAGTCTGTGGAATTCTCTAGGCCATAATACTGGAGTGGGTAGCTGTTCCCTTCTCCAGGGGATCTTCCTAACCTAGGAATGGAACCCAGGTTTCCTATGTTGCAGGTGGACTTTTTACCAGCTGAGCTACCAGAGAAACCCAAGAATACTGGGATGGGTAGCCTATCCCTTCTCCAGAGGGTCTTCCCAGCCCAGGAATTGAACCATGTCTCCTGCATTACAGGCAGATTCTTCAGCAACTGAGCAATCAGGGGAGCCCCAGAGTTCTATAATTGGGAATTAAGAGGGCATTTGTAAAGGCTGATTAGAGAGCAGAAAGTACCTGGGACAAAGTTAAGTATGTATCAATCTTTTTCCCAATGACTTTCTGCAATAATGACAAACACCAAGAGGGGTTTGATTTAGTTTGGGAACCTCTACTTATTGTAGTTTAAAATTAAGGATTTTAATGGTCTTCCTTTGAGTTTAATCATCCAGGGTGTGGGTGAGCCAATTTGCTTTATTAAGTCAAGCTGGAGAGGATATTGTTTCCCATTTTATTTTGGTCCTTTAAATAGATGGGAAAGATTTAGTTTCTGCTATTTAATGAACAGTGAGTTGAAGGCTACATGAGTGTATTCAAAACCTGAAGCGGCCAGAATTTACCTTAAAAATAATTTGGAGTTGGGTATAAGTGTTAAGTGTTAGTCACTCAGTTGTGCCTGACTCTTTGTGACCCCATGGACTGCAGCCCACCAGGCTCCTCTGTCCATGAGATTTTCCAGGCAAGAATACTGGAGTGGGTTGCCATTTCCTTCTTCAGGGGATCTTCCTGACCCAGGTATCAAACCCAGGTCTCCTGCCCTGCAGGCAGATTCTTTACCAACTGAGTTACAAGGGAAGCCCTCACTGGGTCTGTAGGGATAAACATGAATCTTACTTCTGTCAACAGGTTTTGGGAAAGTCCCAGGGATTTCCAGGTGAAGTGAAGCAGTGACTGCTGAGCCTAATCATTTAACAAGGATTGGTGCTGGTCTCTCCTTTGCAGATTCAGAGAGATTTCAGTATATATGTAAGATAAGTTATGTCCAAATCTCTGCAACCCCATGCGCTGTAGTCAGCCAGCCTCCTTTCTCCATGAAAATTTCCAGGCAAGAATGCTGGAGTGGGTTGTCATTTCCTAATGACTATCCCTATTAGCTGTTTTTTGTAGTATTAGGCTTGTCCTTCACCAGGGCGCATATGAACTACTGGTATAACTCTCGGCCACCCGATTGGTGTGTTTAAATATTAAGTTTCTTGGCATATCTATGGGGAACCTCAGTTATTCAAAAAACAAACAAACAGAAACACCTCAGTATATGGTTTCTACTTTGGCTTAGTTCTGAGGACATGAGATTTTAGTATTACAATCCTCACAGGATAGGCTCTAATGGGTTCAGAGAAATTAAGAGCAGAGAGAAGTTTGGAGAGAGGCAGAGTATGAAGTCTGTGAGGATGGAGACTGAAGATGGGGTAGGAGAAAAAGAGGCCTTAGATGTTTTGCTTTGCTTTGTTTTCTTTCAGTTTTCTGTTGATGCCAGTTAATTTATAGATGGGTTTCTTAAAGAGGCCATTCTAGAGCCCTATATGGGTTTAGGAGCCTTAAGATACCGATTGAAATAGGCTTCCCTTTCAGCTGATTTTATTTTAGAGCTGCAGTCTTCTAATTTGACTTTGTGAAGTTTGGGGAGCTCACACTTCCCCCATAATGGCCATTAGAGCTTTAAGTTATTTCTGAGTAGGTTGGTCCAATTAATTAAAAAATGTGCAAAAGGAAGGACCTAAGGTTTTAAAAATAAAACTGGCCAGGTTTCCAGAAGGAGAATTCTCCTGAGTGAAATTAGCAGATTGTGATCCCATGAGTCAAAACTAGAGGTTCAAAAAGAACAAATGAGTGCTCATCAGAAAAGATGAAACCTTTAAACAGATCGTGAGTAAAATTAGAGCTCAAACAAAAGGAGGGAGCTCAAACCTAATGAGACACTGACCAAGCAGAAAGGAAAAAAGACCACAAATAAACTGAGAGCACCAAGTGTTCAAGTGGGAAACTCAGTTCAGGGAATCATTGGTTCCTGATTTTAAATTTTAATTTAAATTTTAAACCATTAAAATCATTGTTTTAAGTGAACTCTATGTTCACTTAAAACCAAATGGCCAGTTATTTTAACAGCAAAATTAGTTCACTTGGGAATAGCAGAGAACTGCAATTTGGGACAAGCAGACTCTGTTGAAACAGGCTGGTCTGTGAACAGAGGAAAGGGGCTATGCTTATGCAGGAAAGAGAGAGCTTGGGGAGGACTGTTGTGGTTCTTCATTGGCTGCAGGCAAGTGGGCAGCTGCTTGTTTTTTTTTCTGATGGGATTTGCAAGTTGTAGTGTGATGTGTTGGAGAGTGCTCCCTCTAGAACATCGCATGGTCCCATTTTATTTTTTTAAATTGAAGTATGATTGCTTTATGATGTTGTGTTAGTTTCTGCTGTCCAATCGAGTGAATATATTCCCTTCCTCTTGGACTTCCCTCCTGCACCCCAATCCCACTACTCTAGGTCATCACAGAACACCAGGCTGAGCTTCCTGTGTTTTATAGCAGGTTCCCACTAGCTATCTGTTTTACACATGGTAGTGTAAATATATCAACCCTAATCTCCCAATTTGTGCCACTCTCCTCTTTATACCTGGTGTCCACTGACAGATGAATGGATAAATAAGATGCAGTATGGCTATACAATGAAATATTACTCAACCATAAAAAATGAAATTGGCCCATTTTTAGAGATGTGAATGAACCTAGAGTATGTCATATGGAGTGAAGTAACTCAGAAAGTGAAAAACAAATATTGCATATTAACACATATATGTGGAATCTAGAAAAAATCCAGAACAGCACACAACTCCATTTTAAATGAGGTTTCTTTTATTCTTTTTCACACTTTTAATTTGCATTATGTAGAGAGAATAAAAGCAAAGATTTCCAAATAAACCTGTTTATGATTTAATACTTGCATTTTTTTTCAACATTTGGATAGAAACGGGAATATTTAAGTACAGTTAACCCTTGAACAACACATATTTGAGCTGCTCAGGTCTATTGCCATGTGGATTCTTTTCAACAAATATACAGTCAGGCCCTCCATATCCTCAAGAGAAGATTCAAGCAACTGTGAATGCTGTAATGTGTTTAAGATCCATGGTTAGTTGGATTTAGGTCTGTGAAACGACAGATAGGAGGGCCTGATTCTGGGATGTGTTTCCTGTGGATTTTGGTATATGAAGTGAGTCCTAGAACCAATCCCCTGTGGATACCAAGGGATGACTATGATATGTTATATAATATTTTATTAATATCATCTACTTTAGAGGGACTTGTTTTTTGTTACTAGGCATTATGATACTTTACTGGCATCTCATGACACTTTATGATTATCTTGATTGTTATTATTGCTTATACTTTTTAAGTGAGTAAATGGAAACTACAAAATATTTCCATTGTTCAGTCCTGCAAGGATATATAGTCATATTTTAATATGCTGTCACTTAATCATGAAGAAGAATAACAGCTTGGCATTACTATGTAAGAGTAACGTCTATGTGCTTACTTAATGTAAATATATCCTTGTTCTAAATCTTCTCATTTTCTAAAATATCTCATGGACAATATATGGCACTGCTCATTATTCCATTTTTCTTCCATTTTAATTTGAGCATAGTATTATCATTGTGCCATGTATGAATTTTCCCCTTACCCCCTCCCTTCTCTCTCTCTGCATGTCTGCTAAGCTCCTCTGTCCATGGGATTCTCCAGGCAAGAATACTGGAGTGGTTTGCTGTGCCCTTCTTCAGGGAATCTTCCCAACCCAGGAATCAAATCTGTGTCTCCTGCAATAAAGACAGAGTTTTTAACCATCTGTGCCTCACCACTGTTAATTAATCCACCAAGACTTTGATTCCTACACTATTATTTTATTTACAGATAGTATGTTTTTAAATATCTGTTCATTCTTAACAATTTCTTGTTATTCAAGCGTCTTTGTAATTAACTCCTTTATTCCTATAATCATTGTGTGTTCAGTATAATCTTTATCTTGCCTGATTTTACATCTGCAGTTTTTGATCATTAAAATTCAGCTGTTTCTCAACTTCATTTCTTATTTGTTCTCATCCAGATGCCTTTTCAAGTATTTGTTGTTCTGAATACATACTTCATTTTACTGGGTAGTGCTCCTGTGGGCCCCGCTTAGTGAACCTTTCTTCTCTAGAGCACGTGCATCCACTTCATCTTCTCCTGTCCCTGGACTGCTTCAACTCAACTCACTCCCTGTAATTTTGTCAGGGAGCTGGTACAGAATCCATTCCAGTCAACTTCATCCTCACAGCCCAGTTGTTGCCGTCTGAATCCTTGCCCCTCTGGCTACTGACTGCTCCCATCTACTGCTATTCCTGCCCTGCCTCCCAGCATCTGCCAGCTTGGCCCTGAGTACCTTTCTGGCCCAGAGATTCCAATGATTTTGAGCCCTGGGTGTCGGGTTCTGAAATATATGCATTTGCCTGCTTAGCTTCTCATCACCTCCCTCACATCCTAAACTCTTGTTGTTCTGAAGGGGTCCTTGAATACCAGCAGTATCTCCCAATGGTTTATACTCTGGGTCTTGTTAAGTAAAGTAAGCATTCCACAAAATGCTCTAGGAATTTCTTTCTTTGTCTTTTAATATATATGTGTGTGCAGATGGGGGTGAGTGTTTGCCTGCTTTTTCCTTAAATATTGATTTATTTTCATGTGTTTAGAACTGTTTTTAGCTTTCTTACCTGTTTGCTGGATTTCATTACCATCCATGGCATGCTATATAGTCCATGGAGTCACAAAGTGTCCGAGATGACTGAGCATGCAACCACACACACACATACACACACCCACATGTATATATATATACACCTAACTTTCAAGGTCAACATATTGCTTAGGTTTTCTTCTGTTTTCAATAAAAGGCTTTAAACTCCTTGACATCCTTGAAGAATCTGAGCCCTACCAACCTTTTCAGATCTAATCTGATCTTGTCTTATAGACTCTGGAACTTAAGCATGGATCCCATTTTATTTGTCCTTGAGTTTGCACTTACTTTTATATTGCCTGGTCCTTTATAGTCCATTAGTTGGGGCTTAGTAAGTATTCAATATATAACTGCTGACATATAACACATACATAAGAGATTACTTTAATGTACCCTCCAAACATATATATATATGTGATCTATATACAGTATACAGCATATCAGAAGAAAATTATAATAGAAATACTGTGCAGCAGTTCATCAGCCTTTGACTGTTTACATTTGTTTAAGAGGAGCCGTATAACTAATATTTAAACTTAAGTTTGATATTTAGTGTATGATTATTGCAGAAGATGTGAAAATGTGTATATACTTTAGGACATTTAGACTTTTTCACTAACTCTGTGTGTGTGTGTGTGTGTGTGTGTGTGTGTGTGTGTATGTACAGTAATTTGGGGGCTATTATAGTGTAAGAGTCCAAGTTCTGAAGTCAAGATGTTCAAATCTAAATTATCTTACTTAATAGCTTTGTAGCCCTGGGCAAATTAACTAATAGCAGCAATATTCAGTTTATTTATTTAAAAATATGGAGGTAATAATATTTAACTCAAGATATTATAAGAAACAATAGATCAATGGAACAAAATAGAAAGCCTAGAGATAAATCCATGCGTCTATGTACACCTCATCTTTGACAAAGGAGGCAAAAATATACAGTGGAGATAAGGCAATCTCTTTAACAAGTGGTGCTGGGAAAACTGGTCAACACGTGTAAAGAATGAAACTAGAACACTAACACCATACACAAAAATAAACTGACAATGTATTAAAGATCTAAATGTAAGATCAGAAACTATATATCAAATATGGTGACATAGATATTTCAATGCTATTCTCTTGCATCATCATTTACATCTGTGTCTCTTTTGCTGCCTTGTATATAGGATTGCCATTACCACCTTCCTAAATACCATATATATGTGTTAATATACTGTACTGGTGTTTCTCTTTCTGACTTACTTCATTCTGCATTAGAGACTCCTTTTTCTTAGAGCAAAACATAGGCAGAACACACTCTGACATAAATCACAGCAAGATCTTCTATGACCCACCTCCCAGAGTAATGGAAATAAAATAAAAAACAAACAAATAGGACCCAATTAACTGAAGAGTTTTTGCACAACAAAAGAAACTATAAGCAAGGTGAAAAGACAGCCTTCAGAATGGGAGAAAATAATAGCAAGTGAAGCAACTGACAAATAATGAATTTCCAAATTATACAAACAGCTCTTGCAGCTCAATACCAGAAAAACAAACAACCCAATCAAAAAGTTGCCCAAAGAATTAAACAGACATTTCTCCAAAGAAGACATACAGATGGCTAATAAACACATGAAAAGATGCTCAATATCACTCGTTATTAGAGAAATGCAAATCAAAACCACAACAAGGTATCATCTTATACAGGTCAGAATGGCTGCTATCAAAAAGTCTACAAATAATAAATGCTGGAGAGGGTGTGGAGAAGAGGGAACCTTCTTTCACTCTTGGTGGCAATGCAAACTGGCACAGCCACTATGGAGAACAGTGTGGAGATTCCTTAAAAAACAGGAAATAGAACTGCCATATGACCCACCAATTCCATTGCTGGACATACACACCAAGGAAACCAGAATTGAAACAGACACAAGCACCCAAATGTTTATAGCATCACTGTTTACAATAGCTAGAACATAGAAAGAACCTAGATGTCCATCAGCAGACGAATGGATAAGGAAGCTGTGGTACATGTACACAATGGACTATTACTCAGCTATAAAAACGAATGCATTTGAGTCAGTTTGAATGAGGTGGATGAAACTGGAGCCTCTAATGCAGAGTGAAGTAAGTCAGAAAGAGAAACACCAATACAGTATATTAACATGTATATATGGTGTTTAGGAAGGTGGTAACGGTGATCCTATATACAAGGCAGCAAAAGAGACACAGATGTAAAGAACAGACTATTGAACCATGTGGGAGAAGGCAAACGTGGGATGATACAAGAGAATAGCAGTGAAATATGTATATCACCGTATGTAAAATAGCTGACCAGTGCAACTTCAATGCATGAAGTAGGCCCCTGCTCTGGGACAATCCAGAGGGATGGGGTGGGGAAGGAGGTGGGAGGGGTTTCTGGATGGGGGTGGTGGCATGTGCGTCTGTGGTTGATCCATGTTGATGAGTGGCAGGGGCCACCGCAGTGTTGTGAAGTGATTGCCTGCCAATTTAAATAAATAAATAAATGTTAAAAATTAAAAAGATGCTATAAGAAAATATATGTTAATCTTTTAACAGGATATGTGACACATGCAGTGGTATAATTTTCCTACTGCTGAAACAAATTATCACAAACTTAGTGGTTAAATAACACATATTTATTATTTCACAGTTCTGGAAATCCCAAGTCTTAAAATCAAGGTAGCAATATGGCTGCATTCCTTTTGGAGGCTTCAGGGGAAAATCTGTTTCTTTTTAAGCTTTGAGAAGCTGCCTGCCTCTCTTGGCTTGTAGCCCATTCTGAGCTCTTTGAGCCAAGCAGTATAACATCTTCAACTATTTCTCTCCACGTGTCTCTGTCTCTCACTGACTTCTGCTTCTGTCATCATATATTTTATCTGACTCTCCTGTTTCTTTCCTTCAAGAACGCTTAGTACATTGGGCACACAGGGATAATCCAGGACTATCTTCCCTTAAGTTTACATCAGCAAATTTTTTTTCATGTAAAACAATATTAATAGGACATGGACATTTGGAGGGTGTAGTAAGTGGAAAGTAAATGTAGTTTCTTATTGTTTGTAGGAAAAAACATGTGACAGTAAGTTCTATCACTCTAAAGTTGACTCCAGATACAAATTAATTAGTTGTAGGACCATAGCTTTACAAGAGCTTAGGAGCAACATTTTAAAGGCAGATTCCCTAAATAGATTTCACAAGAAGAATACAGAATGGAAAAAGAATCTGTATATTTCTTTATCTAGTAAGCTATAGAAAAATTGTAAACTTTAACTTTTAAAGATAGACATGTTATTTTCAAGCTTTAAGTCCTTCAAGACAATTTGAGATTATTTTTCTCACCAAATTTCTATTTCTTTTTTTTTTGCTAAGACTAATATCATTGAGAGAAATAGCCGAGTACATGTGAAATGAATCTTTTTCAAAGCTTTATTAACATTACACCTGAAATGATAGGTCATTTTACCTCATTCATTTGCCAAAGCAACCATTTAATAAGTTGAGGGTGGGCTTCACTGATGGCTCAGTGGTGAAGAAGTGAAGTGAAGTTGCTCAGTCATGTCCGACTCTTTGCGACCCCATGGACTGTACCCTACCAGGCTCCATTGTCCATGGGATTTTCCAGGCAACAGTACTGGAGTGGATTGACATTTCCTTCTTCAGGGGATCTTCCCGACCCAGGGATCGAACCCGGGTCTCCCGCATTGTAGACAGACGCTTTACTGTCTGAGCCACCAGGAAAGCCACCATTCCCGTCAAGATAATGAAATCATTGTACTCAGTCATTAACACACCTCATGCTGACAACCACTCATATATCTAAAATAACTTAGTTTTATCTATGTGTCTAAGATAGGTATGTGTACTAAGTCATTTCAGTCGTGTCTATACTTTTATACAAGTGAAAAAATATATGTGCCTTTTTTGTGTTTGGATCATTTTATTCAGCACACTATTTTGATATACAGCCTTATGCTTTACTTAGTGGATTAATTATTTCCCAAGGACTCAGTGGCTTAAAAATGACAAAGAATTTTTATAGTTTCTGCAAGTCAGGAATTCAGGCTTAGTTTCTCTGGGTGCCTCTGATTCAAAATCTTCCATAAGGCTACGATCAGGTTGTCTGCCGAGGTTGCAGTTATATGAAGGGAAAAGTTTGCAGAAAATCCACATCGAAGTTCATTCACATGTCTACTAGCAGACCTCAGGTCCATGCTGTCTACTGGCCAGAAATATCAGCTTTTTGCCCTGTAAGTTTTTCTGTATGGATTCTCATACATGACAGCATGCTATCTTTAGGGGTGTAAGAAAGAGAGAATGCAACAAAGAGTAATACATGGCAAGATTTGACATGTATGACAAAAACCAGTCTTTCTCTAAATATTTTTCAAAATGACATCTGATCACTTTTATCTACTTAGAAAGGCTTACTATGTCCCACTTATAATTCAGGATGAGAATTATATAAGTGTGTAAACAGCAGGAGATTGTAATTACTATGGGTCATTCCATTAACTGCCTGCTATAGTCTGCTCTCTGATGCCCCAGTGATGTGTGTTTCTCCTACAAAGTATACTCATTTCCACCCAAGGTCCCAACAAGGATCATCCTATTATGGTGTTAGCTCAACATCCAAAATTTCATCATCCAGTTTAAGTCCAGCTATGGATGAGGCTTTTTGGATCTGTAAGTACATATCCTCCGGTACAATGCCTCTTGATTTGCCTTCCTATAAAAATCTAAAGATGTCATTTGCCCACCGCACACACAATGATGAGACAGGCATAAGAAAACTAATATGTATTTATTTATTACTTTATTTATTTTTTATTTTATTATATTTTTTCTTTACAAGACTGTATTGGTTTTGCCATACATTGACATGAATCCGCCACGGGTGTTATTTAGAAAGAACAAAGTTGGAGATGCAAAGGAGTTACTGGTCCATAGCAAACATGAAATTTTTTCAGGCAAATACTAGGAATTCCTTAATTAGGTCTTGAGATGTAGGAATATATATATATTGTGTGTGTGTGTGTGATACTACCCTCAGGATTCTCTTTTCCTCAGACTATGTCATTGTTCCTCTTCTTGTACAAAAGTTAGAATGTGTGTGAGATGGATTTTTCTCTTAGCTGACATCTTGCAATTAGAAGTCTGGACACCCATCAGCTTCTTTTCCTTGAATTTTTGAAGAAATATCCATGTTAAATTATACTTTTCATTAAATTATGATGTTATAACCTTTGTTGAAATTCAAGTTCTCATAAATATATATGTAGTGTCTATTCTTTGACTCTCTATGCTGTCCCTTTAATCTGTATATCTATATTTACACCAATGTTTTTTTGTTTTGAGGCCTAAAATCAAATAGTGGGAATTGATAGCTTACACCTTGTCTTGGGATCCCAGGTGAGCCCCCAAGATGATAGATGGAAGCTTACCGTGTTCCGCATAATTCGTGGTCTCCAAATGAGAATGAGAATATTTAACTCTGGGACCAAAAGCAGTCTCAGTCATTCAGAACTCCATGTAGTAGAGATTCTATTACAGTGATAGTGACAGAAAAAAGCTTCTGACTTAGACATCAGAAGAGGGTAGAAAGATTAACTGCCTTGCTAGTTTTAAGCAGGGAATTATATACTTTTCTGCCAGCTGTTGAGAATAGGAAAAAAAAAAAAAAAAGAAAGAAAAAAAAAATCCTCAAAGCTGTGAAAGTCTTGCCCAGACCCTTTCCTGTAACATGCTGCTACTGCTAAGTCACTTCAGTCGTGTCCAACTCTGTGCAACCCCAGAGACGGCAGCCCACCAGGCTCCTCCGTCCCTGGGATTTTCCAGGCAAGAATGCTGGAGTGGGTTGCCATTTCCTTCTCCAATGCATGAAAGTGAAAAGTGAGATTGAAGTCGTTCAGTCGTGTCCGACTCTTAGCGACCCCATGGACTGCAGCCCAGCGGGCTCCTCCGTCCATGGGATTTTCCAGGCAAAAGAGTACTGGAGTGGGGTGCCATTGCCTTCTCTGTCCTGTAACATACATCCTGGGAAAACATCAGCACAAGATTAGCCAGAAGGAATGGGTTAACCCAGAGCTCAAGGCTGTGGAAGTTTTACCCAGATCTTCTCTCATAACATACATTTGGAGTTCAAGAAAAACATGTCCTTGAACAAGAGATACTGTTACCTACAAGGCCTCTGTGTCGAAGACAAAAGAATGGGAAAAAGAATGTTCACCTCCTCCTTAAAGGGACCTTAGGCTTGGACTCCTTATTAACCTGCCCAGATTAACTTTCTCAGAATCTCCCAATTAGATTATTTCTCTTTTCCAAAACTGCTTAGACTATCATAAGTAATTGTCCATCTCCTTTTTCTTTTAAGAATCTGCTTGTCAGTTTCTTAAAAAAAAAAGCCCATGGTAGTATTGATTAGAATTTCATATACCCTATAGAACAATTTTAGAAAAAAATGAGTTATTAGACAACTTTCAATCTATGCATATGCTAGAACTTTTTATTTTGATTTTAAAAATTAGCTGTAATTTGTAGTTTTCAGGAAAGAGATCTCATATATCTTTTTCAAAATGTTTCCCTTAATATTTAGCCTTTTCGTATTTAGTGGTTTTATTAATGCCTTAATTTTGCTTATTGCTAGTGTGTAAAAATGCATTCAGTTTTAAAATATTGTCCTTGAATCCTCTGAATTTGTTAAACTCACCAAAGTGTAGTTACTGTGTGTGTTTGTGTGTGCTATATACAAAAATTCCTTAGTATTTTACAGAGTGATGAGCATATTATCTGTGTGTACAGGGAGGTTTACTTCTTTTTAATCTGTATAATTTTTCTTATATGTTTCTTTTGTTTTATTGTAATGTCTAAAGCGTTCAGTACAATTCTGAGTATAAGTAGTACAAATGCACGTACTTACTTTCTTCTTAATCCTAGCAGGACAGGCTTTTGGATATTTGTCTTTCATGACCAAGTTTGATGATTAGTTTTACCTCTTTAAGTGCATATTATGAGATTGAGAGTTTCCTTGTATTTCTAATGTGTTGAGTGTGTCATGAATGCACATTGACTTCTATTAAATGCCTTTTATGCATTAATAAGAACTATATAATTATTCCCCTTAATTATGTTAAAGTAGTTAATTTCATTGTTTGGTTTTTGAATATAAAACTTTTCAATAACATGATAGACTTTACTTTATCATGGTATACTATTCATTTCATGTAATTTTGTATTGGATTTGCTAATTAATACATAATGAAGAACAGTACATGTGTTTTTATAAGGGGTATTGGACTCATAGCTTCCTGGTTTAATATCAGAATAATATTGTTTTCATGGAATATATTTGGTAGCAATCTCTACTTTCGGGAAGGGACTGTGCCATTTTGGTATTTTCTCTTGCTTAAATGTATGAAAACATTCACTGGTGAAACTGTGGCTCAAGCAGGTGTTCTCAACTGGTGGTAATTTTGCTTCTCAGGTGACATTTGGAAATGTCTAGAGACTGGAGAAAATGCTACTGGGTATAGGCTACAAATTCTAATAAACATCCAAACAACAAAATATGCAGTGTGGGCTCCCTCAGTAAAGAAAGATGTGGTCTAACTTAGCAAAAGTATTAGTCTGTGTAATATTGGCTTAGAGTTTTCTTTATGGCAAGGATGTAGATTATAAAAACAATTGCTTTAAAATATAATAAACTATTTATCTTTTTTTCTACTTTTAGTCAGTTTTGATTAATTGTGCTTTTAAGAAATTTGTCCATTTTACATGAGCCAACATTTTTGGCAAAAGCTTATTTTTTTCCTTATTGACATTTTAATGCTTGTATTATCTGTCATGGGATTCTTTATGTATTCCTGCTACTGGTAAATTCTTTTCTTCTTTATTTTAAAAATGTTTTTTGTCTTGCTAAGATTTTATAGATTTAAGAAATTTTTGTAATAACTAAATTTTGGCTTTTAAAATAGTCATTTGTCTGTTCTTATTTTTTTTCTTTTAAAGTGTCTTCTCCAGACTGTATTTTTTTTTACTTTTTTAGTCTACATTCCTAAAGTTTAATTTTCTTTTTTTTTCCCCCTATCTTCTTGATGTAGAAATTTAAATCACTGTTTTTGGGCACTTTTTAAATGCAATTGACCCTTGAACAACATGGGTTTGAATTCCATAGGTCCATTTATACATAGATTTTTTTTTCAATAAATACTCACTACAGCATTACATAACACATGGCTGAAACTGTAGATGTAGGATCATGGATATGAAAGGCCAACTGTAAAGTTACCTGTGAATTTTCAACTATGTGGAGAGTCAGCACCCCTGATCTCCACGTTGTTCAAGGGTCAGCTGTATATACATTTAAACCATATGTTTCTCATTCCCTCTAAAATCAAGAACAAGACAAGAGTGCCCACTCTCACCACTGTTACTCAACATAGTTTTGGAAGTCCTAGCTATGGCAATCAGAGAAGAATAAATAAATAAATAAATAATAAATAAAAGGAATCCAGATTGGAAAGGAAGATGTGAAACTCTCACTCTTTGCAAAACATATGCTGTTGTGCATAGAACACCCTAAGATACTGTCAGAAAATTACTAGAGCTGATCAGTGAATTTAGTAAAGTTGCAGGGTACAAAATCAATACACAGAAAACACTTGTGTTCCTATATATTAAACCATATACTTCTCAACATAGCTTTAGTTGTATCCCATACTTTTCAAAATATTGTGTTTTCCTTATATTTAGTCAACACTTTGTTAGTTCTCCTGTTTTTCTTCTAGTTTTATTGAGATATAATTGGTATACCACACTGTATATGTACAGCAAAGGACCCCACCCTAATGGCTGAAAGTGAAGAGGAACTAAAGAGTTTCTTGATGAAGGTGAAAGAGGAGAATGAAAAAGCTGCCTTAAAACTCAACATTCAAAATAATAAGATCATGGCATCCAGTCTCATTGCTTCATGGAAAATATATAGGGAAAAAGTGGAAACAGTGAAAGACTATTTTCTTGGGTTCCAAAATCACTCTAGACAGTGACGGTAGCCACAAAATTAAAAGACACTTGCCCCTTGGAAGAAAAGCTATGACAAACTTAGACAGCCTAATAAAAAGCAGAGCTGTCACTTTGCCGACAAAGGCCTGTCTAGTCAAAGCTATGGTTTTTCCAGTAGTCATGTACAGATGTGAGAGCTGGACCATAAGGAAGGCTTAGCACCAAAGAATTAATGCTTTCAAACTGTGGTCTTGGAGAAGACTCTTAAGAGTCCCTTGGACAGCAAGGAGATCAAAGCAGTCTATCCTAAAGGAAATAAACCCTGAATTTGGAAAGGTCGGTGCTGAAGCTCCAATACTTTGCCCACCTGATGCGAAGAGCTGACTCACTGAAATAGACCCTGATACTGGGAAAGAATCAGAGCAGGAGTCCTCCAGTTCCATTCTTCTTTCTCAAGATTGCTTTGGCTATTCGAGGTTTTTTGTATTTCCATACAAATCTTGAAATTATTTGTTCTAGTTCTGTGAAAAATGTGGCTGGTAGCTTGACAGGGATTGCATTGAATTTGTAAATTGCTTTGGGTAGTATACTCATTTTCACTATATTGATTCTTCCGATCCATGAACATGGTATATTTCTCCATCTATTAGTGTCCTCTTTGATTTCTTTCATAAGTGTTTTATAGTTTTCTATATATAGGTCTTTAGTTTCTTTAGGTAGATATATTCCTAAGTATTTTATTCTTTTCGTTGCAATGGTGAATGGAATTGTTTCTTTAATTTCTTTTTCTACTTTCTCATTATTCGTGTATAGGAATGCAAGGGATTTCTGTGTGTTGATTTTATATCCTGCAACTTTACTATATTCATTGATGAGCTCTAGTAATTTTCTGGTGGAGTCTTTAGGGTTTTCCATGTAGAGGATCATGTCATCTGCAAACAGTGATAGTTTTACTTCTTCTTTTCCAATTTGGATTCCTTTTATTTCTTTTTCTGTTCTGATTGCTATGGCCAAAACTTCCAGAACTATGTTGAATAGTAGCGGTGAAAGTGGATACCCTTGTCTTGTTCCTGACTTTAGGGGAAATGCTTTCAATTTTTCACCATTGAGGATAATGTTTGCTGTGGGTTTGTCATATATAGCTTTTATTATGTTGAGGTATGTTCCTTCTATTCCTGCTTTCTGGAGAGTTTTTTATCATAAATGGATGTTGAATTTTGTCAAAGGCCTTCTCTGCATCTATTAAGATAATCATATGGTTTTTATTTTTCAATTTGTTAATGTGGTGAATTACATTGATTGATTTGCGGATATTGAAGAATCCTTGCATCCCTGGGATAAAGCCCACTTGGTCATGGTGTATGATCTTTTTAATGTGTTGTTGGATTCTGATTGCTAGAATTTTGTTGAGGATTTTTGCATCTATGTTCATCAGTGATATTGGCCTGTAGTTTTCTTTTTTTGTGACATCTTTGTCAGGTTTTGGTATTAGGGTGATGGTGGCCTCATAGAATGAGTTTGGAAGTTTACCTTCCTCTGCAATTTTCTGGAAGAGTTTGAGGAGGATAGGTGTTAGCTCTTCTCGAAATTTTTGGTAGAATTCAGCTGTGAAGCCGTCTGGACCTGGGCTTTTGTTTGCTGGAAGATTTCTGATTACCGTTTCAATTTCCGTGCTTGTGATGGGTCTGTTAAGATTTTCTATTTCTTCCTGGTTCAGTTTTGGAAAATTGTACTTTTCTAAGAATTTGTCCATTTCTTCCATGTTGTCCATTTTATTGGCATACAACTGCTGATAGTAGTCTCTTATGATCCTTTGTATTTCTGTGTTGTCTGTTGTGATCTCTCCATTTTCATTTCTAATTTTATTGATTTGATTTTTCTCTCTTTGCTTCTTGATGAGTCTGGCTAATGGTTTGTCAATTTTATTTATCCTTTCAAAGAACCAGCTTTTGGGTTTGTTGATTTTTGCTATGGTCTCTTTTGTTTCTTTTGCATTTATTTCTGCCCTAATTTTTAAGATTTCTTTCCTTTTACTAACTCTGGGGTTCTCCAACTCTTCCTTTTCTAGTTGCTTTAGTTGCAGAGTTAGGTTATTTATTTGACTTTTTTCTTGTTTCTTGAGGTATGCCTGTATTGCTATGAACTTTCCTCTTAGCACTGCTTTTATAGTGTCCCACAGGTTTTGGGTTGTTGTGTTTTCATTTTCATTAGTTTCTATGCATATTTTGATTTCTTTTTTGATTTCTTCTGTGATTTGTTGGTTATTCAGAAGTGTGTTGTTCAACCTCCATATGTTGGAATTTTTATTAGTTTTTCTCCTGTAATTGAGATCTAATCTTAATGCATTATGGTCAGAAAAGATGCTTGGAATGATTTCGATTTTTTTGAATTTATCAAGTTTAGATTTATGGCCCAGGATGTGATCTATCCTGGAGAAGGTTCCATGAGCACTTGAAAAAAAGGTGAAATTTGTTGTTTTGGGGTGAAATGTCCTATAGATATCAATTAGGTCTAACTGATCTAATGTATCATTTAAAGTTTGCGTTTCTTTGTTAATTTTCTGTTTAGTTGATCTGTCCATAGGTGTGAGTGGGGTATTAAAGTCTCCCACTATTATTGTGTTATTGTTGATTTCCCCTTTCATACTTGTTAGCATTTGTCTTACATATTGCGGTGCTCCTATATTGGGTGCATATATATTTATAATTGTTATATCTTCTTCTTGGGTTGTTCCTTTGATCATTATGTAGTGGCCTTCTTTGTCTCTTTTCACAGCCTTTGTTTTAAAGTCTATTTTATCGGATATGAGTATTGCCACTCCTGCTTTCTTTTGGTCTCTATTTGCATGGTATATCTTTTTCCAGCCATGTAGACTATCATGTAAGAATTGAATCGCCAGTCTATGTCTGACGTAGGGTGCAGCATGCTTGGGGCTGGTGCATGGGGATTACCCAGAGAGGTGTTGTGGGGAGGGAGGTGGGAGGGGGGTTCATGTTTGGGAACGCCTGTAAGAATTAAAGATTTTAGAATTTAAAAAATAAAAAAAAATAAATTAAAAAAGAAAAGAATCAGAGCAGGAGGAGAAGGGGGCAACAGAGGATGAGATGGTTGGATGGCATCACAGACTCAATGGACATGAGTTTGAGCAAAGCCCAGGAGATGGTGAAGGATGGGGAAGCCTGGCATGCTGCCATTCATGGGATCACAAAGAGCTGGACATGACTGAACAACAACAAATAAGTACAGCATTAAGATTTTGCTTTTTTCTTTGTTTTCTCTGAAGTATAATTCACTTTCAACACTATGTTATTTCCTAATATGCATAGAGTGGTTCAATAGTCCTATACATTTCAAAATATTCATCATGATGACTCTAGTTATAGGTCACCATGCGAATATATTACATAGTTAGTGACCCTATTCCCCACAGTGTAGATTTTATACCTGTGACTCATTTATTTCTCAGGTGGAAGTTTATGCTTCTTAATTCCCCTCCCTCATTTGTCTTCTTTCCTTCACCCACCATTTCCCCTCTGGCAGCCACATGTTTGTTCTCTGTATCTACAAATCTGCTTCTGTTTTGTTATTTTTGTTTATTTGATTTGTTTTTTGTATTCCACATATAGTGAAATTGTGCCATATTTGTTTCTTTCGGTCTCATTTATTTCACTTAGCATAATATCCTCAATTCCATCACTGTTGCTTCCCATGACAAGATTTCATTCCTTTTTTGTGACTAATATTCCATTGTGCATATGTATAGACACCACATCTCCTTTATCCATTCATCAGCAGATAGGCATTTGGGTTGTTTCCATAACCTCGCTGTTATAAATAATACTGCAAATATAGGGTTGCATATATCTTTTTAAATTAATGTTTTAATTTTCTTCAGATAAATACCCAGGATTGGAAAAGCTGGATCACATGATAGTCCTATTTTTAATTTTCTGAGGAACCTCTATATTGTTTTTTATAGTGGCTGCTCTGATTTACATTCCCACCAACAGGGCATGAGGTTTCCACTTTCTAATTGTTGCCAATACCTGTTGTGTTTTTGATCAGAGTTATTCTAACAGGTGTGAGGTGGTATCTCATTGTGGTTTTGACTTCTGTTCACCTGATATTTAGTGATATTGAACATCTTTTTGTTTGCCTGTTGGCCATCTCTATGTCTTTGAAAAAATGTCTATTCAGAGCCTCTGCCCACTTTTTAATAAGTGGGGTTTTTTGATGTTAGATAGAATGAGTTCTTTATGTATTTTGGATATCAAACCTTTATTAAGTATATATTGAATAGTTTGCAAATATTTTATCCCATTCAGTAGGTGGGCTTTGCATTTTGCTGATAGTTTTATTGATTGTATAAAAGCTTTTTACCATGATATAGTCCCATTTATTTACTACGTTAAATCTTTTGACTTCTTTTGGCTTCTGGTTTATTTAGAGATGTGTTATTCAACTCTGAATATTTTTTTATATATCTTATTTTCATTCATTTGTATTTTTCCATTTTTATCACTTAGCATAATCTATAAGTTTATATCCTTTTGAAATTTATTATTACTTATGTAATCAAGCATATGATGCTCTCTTGGAGAACATTCTTTGTCAGCTTGACAAGGATATGTTTCATACAATTCTTAAGCAGTGTTTTGTACTCAATTTGGTTAGCTTGATTGATGGCACAATCAAAGTTTTCTCTCTCCTTTGTAATTTTGTATATTTGTTATATCAATTATTGTGAGTGAGGTGTTAAATATACCACCTTTAATTGTATTACCCTATTCCTCCTGTTAATTATGTCAATTTTTGCTGCATGAATTTTTGTGTTCATTAATTAGGTTTATGCATATTTTGGATTTTTTCTTTGTTCTTAATGAATCATGAAATGGTCTCTTTTGTCTCTTGTAATGTACTTTGTATTAAAGTATAATTTATCTGATATTCAAAAGCTTTGCTTTTATATACTTATAATTAGCTCATAAATCATTTTTCTTCTTTTACTCTCAGCCTTTTTATGTATTTTCATTTAAAGTACATTAGTGCAGACAGCATGTAGCTGGGTCTTATTTTTTTAATTTCATCCAAGATTTCTGCCTTTTAATTGGTATATTTAGTACATTTATGTAGTTTATTAGTTTTTATTGTGATATTCACAAAATATAATATCCATCCTTAGGAAAATGCACAATTCTTTGTCTCTTAATATATATGCAAATGTGTACAATCATCACAACTCTTTAACTCCAGAATATTTGTATCACCCCTGAAAAGAAACCTCATACTCATTAGGAGTCACTCTCTTTTTCTCTTCTGACCCCAAGTTCAGTTCAGTTCAGTTCAGTCGCTCAGTCACGTTCAACTCTTTGCGACCCCATGAATCGTAGCATGCCAGGCCTCCATGTCCATCACCAACTCCCAGAGTTCACTCAGACTCATGTCCATCGAGTCAGTGATGCCATCCAGCCATCTCATCCTCTGTCGTCCCCTTCTCCTCCTGCTCCCAGTCTCTCCCAGCATCAGAGTTGTTTCCAATGAGTCAGCTATTCGCATCAGGTGGCCAAAGTACTGGAGTTTCAGCTTTAGCATCATTCCTTCCAAAGAAATCCCAAGGCTGATCTCCTTCAGAATGGACTGGTTGGATCTCCTTGCAGTCCAAGGGACTCTCAAGAGTCTTCTCCAACACCACAGTTCAAAAGCATTAATTTTTTGGCACTCAACCTTCTTCACAGTCCAACTCTCACATCCATACATGACTACTGGAAACACCATAGCCTTGACTAGACGGACCTTAGTCGGAAAAGTAATGTCTCTGCTTTTGAATATGCTATCTAGGTTGGTCATAACTTTTCTTCCAAGGAGTAAGCGTCTTTTAATTTTATGGCTGCAGTCACCATCTGCAGTGATTTTCTAGCCCCAGAAAAATAAAGTCTGACACTGTTTCCACTGTTTCCCCATCTGTTTCCCATGAGTGATGGGACCAGATGCCATGATCTTTGTTTTCTGAATGTTGAGCTTTAAGCCAACTTTTTCACTCTCCTGTTTCACTTTCATCAACAGGCTTTTGAGTTCCTCTTCACTTTCTTCCATGAGGGTGGTGTCATCTGCATATCTGAGGTTATTGATCTTTTTCCTGGCAATCTTGATTCCAGCTTGTGATTCTTCCAGCCCAGCATTTCTCATGATGTGAGGGTGACAATATATAGCCTTGACGTACTCCTTTTCCTATTTGGAACCAGTCTGTTGTTCCATGTCCAGTTCTAACTGTTACTTCCTTACCTGCATACAGATTTCTCAAGAGGCAGGTCAGGTGATCCGGTATTCCCATCTCTCAGAATTTTCCACAGTTTATTGTGATCCACACAGTCAAAGGCTTTGGCATAGTCACTAAAGCAGAAATAGATGTTTTTCTGGAACTCTCTTGCTTTTTCCATGATCCAGGGTATGTTGGCAATTTGATCTCTGGTTCATCTGTCTTTTCTAAAACCAGCTTGAACATCAGGAAATTCACGGTTCATGTATTACTGAAGCCTGGCTTGGAGAATTTTGAGCATTACTTTCCTAGCATGTGAAATGAGTGCAATTGTGTGGTAGTTTGAGCATTCTTTAGCATTTGAGTGCAGCACTTTCACAGCATCATCTTTCAGGATTTGAAACAGCTCAACTGGAATTCCATCACCGCCACTAGCTTTGTTCATAGTGATGCTTTCTAAAGCCCACTTGACTTCATATAGCAGGATGTCTGGCTCTAGATGAATGATCACACCATCGTGATTATCTGGGTCGTAAAGATCTTTTTTTGTACAGTTCTTCTGTGTATTGTTGCCACCTCTTCTTAATATCTTCTGCTTCTGTTAGGTCCATAGCATTTCTGTCCTTTATCGAGCCCATCTTTGCATGAGATGTTCCCTTGGTATCTCTCATTTTCTTGAAGAGATCTCTAGTCTTTCCCATTCTGTTGTTTTCCTCGATTTCTTTGCAATGATCACTGAAGAAGGCTTTCTTATCTCTTCTTGCTATTCTCTGGAACTCTGCATTCAGATGCTTATATCTTTCCTTTTCTCCTTTGCTTTTCACTTCTCTTCTTTTCACAGCTATTTGTAAGGCCTCCCCAGACAGCCTTTTTTTTTTTTTTTTTTTTTGCATTTCTTTTCCATGGGGATGGTCTTGATCCTTGTCTCCTGTACAGTGTCACAAACCTCATTCGATAGTTCATCAGGCACTCTATCTATCAGATCTAGGCCCTTAAATCTATTTCTCACTTCCACTGTATAATCATAAGGGATTTGATATAGGTCATTACTGAATGGTCTAGCAGTTTTCCCTACTTTTTCAATTTCAGTCTGAATTTGGTACTAAGGAGTTCATGATCTGAGCCACAGTCAGCTTCTGGTCTTGTTTTTGTTGACTGTATAGAGCTTCTCCATCTTTGCCTGCAAATAATATAATCAATCTGATTTCGGTGTTGACTATCTGGTGATGTCCATGTGTAGAGTCTTCTCTTGTGTTGTTGGAAGAGGGTGTTTGCTATGACCAGTGCATTTTCTTGCCAAAACTCTATTAGTCTTTGCCCTGCTTCATTCCGCATTCCAAGGCCAAATTTGTCTGTTACTCCAGGTGTTTCTTGACTTCCTACTTTTGCATTCCAGTCCCCTACAATGAAAAGGACATCTTTTTTGGGTGTTAGTTCTAAAATGTCATGTAGGTCTTCATAGAACCGTTCACCTTCAGCTTCTTCAGCATTACTGGTTGGGGCATAGACTTGGATTACCATGATATTGAATGGTTTGCCTTGGAGATAAACAGAGATCATTCTGTCGTTTTTGAGACTGCATCTAAGTAATGCATTTCAGACTCTTTTGTTGACCATGATGGCTACTCCATTTCTTCTGAGGGATTCCTGCTTGCAGTAGTAGATATAATGGTCATCTGAGTTAAATTCACCCATTCCAGTCCATTTTAGTTTGCTGATTCCTAGAATGTCGACGTTCACTCTTGCCATCTCTTGTTTGACCACTTCCAATTTGCCTTGATTCATGGACCTGACATTCCAGGTTCCTATGCAATATTGCTCTTTATAGCGTTGGACCTTGCTTCTATCACCAGTTACATCCACAGCTGGGTATTGTTTTTGCTTTGGCTCCATCCCTTCATTCTTTCTGGAGTTATTTCTCCACTGATCTCCAGTAGCATATTGGGCACCTACTCACCTGGGGAGTTCCTCTTTCAGTAGCTTATCATTTTGTCTTTTCATACTGTTCATGGGGTTCTCAAGGCAAGAATACTGAAGTGGTTTGTCATTCCTTTCTCCAGTGGACCACATTCTGTCAGACCTCTCCGCCATGACCCGCCTGTCTTGGATTGCCCCACGGGCATGGCTTAGTTTCATTGAGTTAGACAAGGCTGTGGTCCTAGTGTGATTAGATTGACTAGTTTTCTGTGAGTATGGTTTCAGTGTGTCTGCCCTCTGATGCCCTCTTGCAACACCTACCATCTTACTTGGGTTTCTCTTACCTTGGGCATGTCTATAGCAATAATATTTATTTAGAGATTGTTTGAAATTTGTTTTCATTTCTCTTGGGTACATACCTCAACTATTACTACTAGGTCATATAGTAAGTATATGTATAACACATTGAAGAGTTGTTCAATATTTTTCAAAATGACATCATTTTACAATTCTGTTGGCAATGTATGAGCATTCTAATTTCTCCACATCCTTGCTTGTAATTATATTTTATATCTTACTAAAATTTTAGCCATCCAAGTGGGTATGAAATGTTAGCTTATTGTAGTTTTAATTTTCATTCTCTAATGACTAATGATGTTGCTCATCTTTTTGTATAGTTACTAGTTACTCATATATCTTCTTTTGAGAAATGTTTATTCAATTTTTATACAGTTTTCAATTGAGCTATTTGTTTTCTTATTGTTGAGTTTTGTGCCATTTATAAATTTTAGATACTAGACTCTTATTGGATATATGGTTTTCAAATATTTCTCTCAATATGTGAGTTTCTTTTCACTTTGTTGATGATATCCTTTGTTGTAACAAAGATTTAAATGTTAATACATTGAGTATTTTTTTTTTTTTTGGTTTGGTTCCTTTTGATTTTAATGCCATAGCTGGAAAATATTGATTACCCCAATGTTACAGAATTTATACCTCAGTCTTATATTAAGATTTTTCCACATTTTGGTCTTAGTGTTAGTGTTTTGTTTTTTTTTTTTAATTTTTTTGATTCACTTTGACTTGGTATTTATATGTGATGTGAGACTGGAGGGAAGTTTCATTTTTCTTTTTTTGCCTCTGTAGTCCTTCCAAATTTGTTTAAAAAAGTGTTCCTTCCTCCATTAAATTATCTGCGTACATATATATTGAACATCAATTGACCCTAAATGTAAGGGTTTATTTTGGAACTTGGCTTGCATTTCTATTCCACTGATCTATATGTCTCTCCACATCCTAGTTACACATATATTCTTCTGTATTATAGTTTTGTGTTAAGTTTTGAAGTCTAGTATATCCAGTTTTCTTATTTTTTTTGACAGTATTGTTTGCCTATTTACGTTAAGATTACCTTACATTTCCATATGAATTTTATGAATGACTCATCTTCTAAGAAAAAGTGGAGATTTTGGTAAATAAATAAATTTGGTAAAATAAATAAATATTGCATGATTAGCAATATTAATGGAGAAGGAAATGGCAATCCGCTCCAGTATTATTGCCTAGAAAATTCTGTGGACAGAGGAACCTGGCCGGCTACAGTCCATGGGGTCACAAAGAGTCGGACATGACTGAGCACATCAGCACAGCAATATTAAATTTTCATGTCAAAAAATAATTTGGATCTTTTAATTTTTTTCAGGGATAATTTATAGGTCTCATTGTTTACATTTGCTCTGCTTTTGCTATATTTTTACTCCTAAATACTTTATTGTCTTTAATGCTGTTTTAAATTGATTTCTTAATTTAAATTTTAATTATTTATTGGAAGCCTATAGAAATAAAATGTATATTTCTATATTCATCTTATATCTCAACATATTCTAAACTTACTTTCTTTAGCTTTGATAATTTTTGATGCTCTGTTTAGGGTTTTGTATATAAGAAAAATCATGTCATTTGCAAATACAGGCACTTTTTGTTTGTTTGTGGTTCTAAAGTGGGTGCATTTTTTTTTTCTTATTTAATTGTCCTTGCTAGAACCTCCAGTGTAAGGCTGAATAGAAGTGGCAAGATTGGATATTTGTCTTGCTTTTGATCCTTGGAGGAAAACTTTTAATCTTTCACTATTAATTATAATGTTACCTATTGATTTATTGTGAGTATATCTCCCCCTGGAGAAGGGACGGCTGTCTTATCAGATTGAAGCTGTTCCCTTCTATCCCTCATTTGTTTATTATTTTTATTGTGAAAGGTGTTGGTTTCTCTCAAATGGTTTTCAGAATCCATGAAATAATTATATAATTTTTGTCCTTTATAATACTGGTATGTTGTATTATATTAATTTATTTTGATATGTTTTAAGCAAACTTTCTTCTCTGAATAAACCACACAGTTATAGTGAATAACATTTTTTATATGTTCCCAGATTTGATTCGCTAATATTTGTTGAGGATTGTTGTATCCTATATTTATGAGGTAAACTGACCTGTAGATTTCTCTTAAATTATTTTTTGGAGAAGTTTATAGAAGAGGGATGTTAATTATTTCAGTGTTTGGTGAAAGCCACCATGTGGCTATTGGACTCTAAACTTTTCCTTGTGGATTTTCACTGTGATTTCAAGATACTGCTTTTCAAGACTACTGTGGAGTTAAGGGAAGCAGGGAGGATGTAAATAGGGCACATTGTGTGTGCTAAGTTGCTTCAGTTGTGTCTGACTCTTTGTGACCCTATGGATTGTGGCCCACCAGGCTCCTCTGTCCATGAGTTTCTCCAGACAAGAATACTGGAGTGGTCGCTATGCCCTCCTCCAGGGGATCTTCCCAATCCAGGGTTCGAACCTCAGTCTCTTAAATCTCTGGCATTGGCAGTGTGATTCTTTACCACTAGCAACTACCTGGGAAGTCCATAGGATGCATTGTAACAGCACAAATTTCACTGCTCACACAAAGATTCAGCTGTTTTTCTTGTTTACAATCCCCTTGGAATGCTGCAAGTCACTGGTTAATTTCCAGAGCCCTAAAAAAGTTGATTATTACAACTTTTTGTCAGCATTCCCATTGCCTTTATGGAGGAGACAGTTTTAGTGGTCCTTCACCATTTTTGCGGATTCACCATTTTTGCTGATGTCTACAGTGTATTTGTATGTAATATAATGAATGACTTTGGTAATGTTGGTTTTGTTCCTACTTTGTCTTGTTTGTTTTTGTTCTCTTACATTCCTTTCTTCCTTTTCTTGTTTATTTCATTTTTTGATAATTCTGCCTACTTCTTATATTGAGGTTTTGAGTCCTGGATTACTTTACTAATTTGTATTTTTTTCTAGTGTCAAACATTCATTCACAATGTGTAAGAGTCTATTTGAAATCAGTATTGTACCAATTCACATCTGACACTTCGTGTTTGCTACACTGCCCACTTCATGCATGACGCTTCTGGCTTTTGAACTTTCACTTCATGCTTCAAACTTTGCCCTTCACAAATGCAATATTTTATGACTATGTCTATTCAAGGGGAAACGTGCAGTAGGAGAGCTGTGACTGCATTTTGTTCAGGGTCTTACCGAGGACCACATTGGAAGATGGTCTGCAGTAGTAACTCCTCCCAGGGGACTGCTCCCAAGGAGAAGCAGAGAAACCAGGATATATATAACTTTTGGTGAGGCAGTATATGCAGTCACACATCATCTTAGAAACAGAGTTACAAATGTAGACAATGAATTTATGGTTACCAGGACTAATAGGGGAAAGGGATAAATTGGAAGACTGGGATTTATACTGATGACTTTAAAATATGCACCACACGAAAGTTGTGATTTAAGTTTCATTTGGGGTAAAATGAGGACGATAACCCAGGGGATAGCTTTTCATATAGCTCTGAGACAGTGCTCCAAAGAGATAGGGAAGAAGGTAAGTATGTATGTGATTTGGGTGAAGGGGGAGTACATGTAATTAAGCATATATGTTTTTACAGGAGTTTTCTGCCAGTCTTGTGAAGTTTACTGCTAGTAACAAGGAGAAGACATTAACATTGATGGTTTTAATAATTTTCTAGATATGAGGAAATGCAAGAATTGGGCTTATCAAATCTTCTCCTGAAAATATCTATCTGAGGACCCATTATGCTGGTTTTTCCCAGAGCACAGAGTGCCTCATTCTTGCTGTCCACCCTAAACTACTTTCAGTGGGTATTGAAAATCAACAGCTGCACCAGCACATGATTTAATCCCTTAGAGGTAGATGGCACTTGTCAATTTGTAATTGACAACATATATACACTACTTTATAAAAGAAATAACTGAAAGGATCTACTGTATATCAAAAGGAACTCTACTCAATACTCTATAATCGTCTATATGAAGAAAAAATTTAAAAAAAGAGTGGATGTGTGTATGTATAACAATCACTTTTCTGTACATCTGAAGCTAACACAACATTGCAAATCAGCTATACTCTAAATATAAAAAAAGTATGCTATACCAATTGACCCTCTTTAATTCATAGAGAATTCTTTGTCCCTCTCATATTCAACTTTTAAAATATTTTGATCTTTGCCAATCTGATGCATGAATTAACAAAGAACAGATATCTCAGGTAATGTTTTCATGAGTTTCAATATATGAAGATGTGCAAAAATTTGAGTTCAGTAAAATTCTTCCTGACATATACATCTAACTATCTAAGGGGCCTGTTTTTCCAAAGGACAAAATGCCTCACCCTGTTTTTAATCCTGAGTCCCTTTCAGGATGCAGTGTTCATCAGCGGCTGTAGTGGCAAATGACTTAATCCTTATAGAACTAGGTGGTGAGTCACATACTTTGTTTTACAACAGTATAATAATATTTATCTACCCATTTGATTTATTTCTACTTCTGTCATACTGTTTAGTCAGATAGCCTTATAAAACCCATCTTACAGTGTTATTAATCTTGCTTTAAATAGTCAGTTGTTTAAATTGAGTTTTTAAGTGTTTTTGAAAATGTTTACCTCTCCACTGTGCACTTTCAGATCTTGTCATTTCTTCCTATTAAACCAAGTTTCCTCTTGGCATTATTTTAATATCTTGACTTTCTTTTGTAACTTTGTAATTTCTTTATTTTCTGTTTATATACAGTAATATATCAGGAACTTATTTATGAAAATTTCAATAATATTTCATTCTTTAATGATATTCATTGAAAAAAGATATATTGGGTACTAGAAACTTTAAAATGAATGAAATGTGGCTTTTGCACTCAATGAGAGTCACATAAAGTGGGGAATGTCATTGAAAAAATGTGATGAGTGCTGAAAGACAGATAAGCAAAGCGTTCTTGGCATCACAAAGGAATGGCAGCTTATTTGGGTGAAAAATTCAAAGAAAACTTCACAAAACATAAGAAACTACTAATCTCTGGGTAGATAAATAGAAAATGTCCAGTTTGAAATGGGTCTAGTGTGGACAGTCTGACTTTTTTGGAGGCAGATTGTCTACTTGAGTTTGACTGAAATTCTGTGTCCATGGTGAAGTGAGAAAAGATCAATTTGGACACACCAACGGAAGCCAGATGGAGAGACGTTCCATTTGAAGGCTGTGGGGCCCTCTCAAGTGGTTTGTGTAGAAAATGATCAAATTCAGATTTTATAAATAACACACTGAACTGTACTATGAATACTACTTTGATAGATCAGAAAGAGATCATGGGAGCACTTGGGGATAATAGCAAAAATCTAAGAGAATGTAAGAGTGTGAATTACTCAGTAGTAACTATGATGTAGAGTAGAGGGTGAGGGGTGGGAGATTTTAAGGAGATGGAATCAAAAGCTTTTAGAAAGTTCAAATCAGGAGAAATGAAGAAAGAAATCAACATTAACACACACAGTTCCTTTTGAGTGACAGGAGAGTAGGTCAGCTCTTGTTATTCAATCTGATGATAAACACAATAGGAGAAACAGAATGAGTTCAGGCTTGTAACTGAGCAACTTGGATTTTATGGTTCCAAAATTTCTGAATAACATTTCTATCCTTAGCAAGCTTAACTATGAGGAAAATTTGTGTGCAGCTGAAGACTGCAGTTTTTATTTCAACATGCAGATTATATGAGCTTAGCTCATGTGTAGTAACTCCAAATTCCAGCACAGAAAAATAGCAAGACAGCTTGTATTGTATTCCTCATCAATCCTCAATCCACAATGTGCTCCATTAAGGAAACTTCACTATTCCCACTTTTCAATTTCCAGAAAGTGAAAGTGAAGTCGCTCAGTCGTGTCCGACTCTTTGCCACCCCTGGACAGTAGCCCATCAAGCTCCTCCGTCCGTGGGATTCTCCAGGCAAGAATCCTGGAGTGGGTTGCCGTTTCCTTCTCCAGGGAATCTTCCCAACACAGGGATCAAACCCAGGTCTCCCACATTGCAGGCAGATGCTTTAACCTCTGCACCACCAGGGAAGCCCAAATTTTGAATTTCCAGAGTGAACACTTAATGTTTGAGTTTTCATTGTCTGTTGTGTTATCATGTTCGTAGATTAGCCCTTTCCTTTAAAATATGTTATTCAGTTAACATATTCAATAACAATAAATTCTATAACAAAACAATAAACTGTTTAAATAACAATAAACAATATTCAATAATGCTTGCTGACCTTAGAACAATTTCTGTTGAGTGATAGGGTTAAATGTGCAAATGATTAAAGATAAACTTGATGAGAATTTTTTTAAAAATCTTGAAAAACTTTCATCCTTTTATAGAAATGTGGAAATATAGCTATAAATTGAGAGTCACTGCTTTTTCCTATGAGAAACTTCTCAACAAGAGAAAGGTAGTTCAACTCATGTCTTTGTTAAAATATTGACTACTATGTGAATCTGATGATCTTTCTTGGTCACTGCACTAAAAAAATTTATAATGGTAGACTCTATATGATTTGTCTCAGCATACAGTTTGGTACGTATATATCTATAGTGGGGTTGCATTTTTTTTTCATTTAATTACATCAAATTAACTTCGGTTTTTAACTTTGAATAAACATAAGGCCAGAGGGAGAGCTAACTACAGATATAGAGATTATAGAGGTCAGGTGAGGGGCATATGAGATGGGAGGGTACATATCCTAAAATTTCAGATGGACAAGACATGTAGTCAGTTACGAGTAAGCTTTACCTAGCAATACTGGGCTGTGCTTAGTTGTTCAGTTGTGTCTGACTCTTTGTAACCCCATCGACTATATCCCACCAGGCCCCTCTGTCCATGGAGATTCTCCAGGCAAGAATACTGGAGTAGGTTGCCATGCCCTCCTCCAAGGGATCTTCCCAACCCAGGGATCGAACCCAGGTCTCCCACATTGCAGGTAGATTCTTTACCATTTGAGCCACAAGGAAAGCCCACACCTGGGCAGCTCAATACTATATCCTGAGAAATGTGGCTAAATTCAGGACAGAATTTTACACCCTGAGGCATGGCCAGAAGAATGATCGGATTTTTAAGCCTCTTAAAATGAGAAACACACAAAGATTAGAGGCTATTCACGGAGCTGAAGTGGTACCTGAGATTTTCTAATGATTCTTAACTGTGTGAAGAAAGGGCTACAGTGTTTTATAAGTTTTCCTCATAATTGGCCTAAATAAAACTCAGAATCCTTGTTTAATAATAGCAGTGACACTTATACTAAAAATAATGGATACTCATTCAATAAATCAAAACTGAAAGATATATAAAGAAAATTGACTAGTTTACAGCAGTATAATTTCTTTTTCTGACTTCCCTCAAGTGTAAGATACCTGGATTATATTTTTCTTTAACTTTCTATGTTAATAAACTGAAATATATAATATTTATTGTTTTGTTTTTATTTATACTTTTTATCTAAATAAGATGTTTTCTTGCTTATTAATCCACAATATAATTTCTCTCAATGAAAAACAAATTATAGATAGTTCTTCAAAGCTAATTATCCATATTTTTTATTTTAATGATAATTTATAATTTGTAAAACAATGTCCCTCCAGCTGAAGCTTTAGATATTTTTTTTTTCCTCTAAGATAGTCATTATTATTTTCATATAGCTATCCATATACACAGGTGCTTAATTTTCCCCAGCCACAGGGCACTAACCAGCGTTATTGTTTTCTCTTTCTTGATATATTTCTGGTTCCTCTGCCTTTTGAATTTTAAAACCCTATGGGTTTCAGCCCATCAGTCCTTCCTTTTTTTTTTTTTTTCTCTAAAAAAAAAAAGGTCTGGAAGATGTAGTGGAGAAAGAACAGGCTATCCACTCCAGTGTTCTTGGGCTTCCCTTGTGGCTGAGCTGGTGAAGAATCAGCCTGCAATGCAGGAGACCTGGGTTCAATCCCTGGGTTGGGAAGATCCCCTGGAAAACGGAAAGACTACTCACTCCAGTATTCTTGCCTGAAGAAGTCCATGGACTATAATCAACATCTTGGTTGACTGCAACTTCTTGCTTTTAGTAACTATAGCTAAAGAGGTAACATCTGTGCTTCACTTCGCAATTCACTTATACCTCATATTCTCTCTCTCTCTTTTTTTTTTTTTTTTAGGAAATATTTGCTCTTTCACCTTCCTTCATTCTTTCCACCACTACTGAAATGATTGACATATGACATTTCATAAGTTATAGGTATACAGCTTGTTAATTTATACAATTATATATCCCTAGCTAAATCCTCCATTCTGTCCTATAATTATCATTTCCTTTCTGTGGTGAGAACATGTGAGATCTATTCTTCTGGTATCTTTCAAGTATTACTAAGCTATTATTAGCTATAATCACTACGTCATACCTTAGACTCTCCAAACTGTATTCATCTTATCGATGGAGGTTTGTACTCTTTGACCAATATCTCTTTTCCCTCACCTCTCAGTTCCTGGTAACTACCACTCTAGTCTGTTTCTATGACTTCAGCTTCTGTAGATCTTACATATAAGTGATATCAAACAATATGTGTTTAGTATCTCAGGTATTGTGAATGAAACTGCAATGAACTTGGGACTGTCAATATAGCATCAAGATTCAGTTTCATTTCTTTTCTTATATATATATATATATATATATACATACATATATATATATATACATACATATATATATATATACACACACACACATATATATATATACCCAGAATGATAATTTCTAGATCATATTGGAGTTCTATATTTAATTTTTGAGGAAACTATACTGTTTTCTATAGTGAGTGTGACAAACTATATTCCCCCCAATGGTGCTAAAGTGCTTCTTTTTCTCCACATTCTCACCAATACTTATCTCTAGTCTTTTTGATGATAACTGTTCTAATAGATGTGAGGTAATATTTCACTGTATTTTTGATTTGCATTTCCCTAATGATTAGTGACACTGAGTACCATTTTATGTACTTGTTGGGCATTTGTATGTCATCTTTGGAAGAACACTTTCAGTTCCACTGGCCATTTTTGAAATGGATTGGTTTCTTTTTCGCGGTTGAGTTATATTAGCTCTTTTGCACATTTTTTATGTTAACACTTTACCAAAGATATGATTTGCAAATACTTCCTCCTATTCCCTAGGTTGCCTCTTCATTTTGTGGATGGTTTTGTTTACTGTGCAGAAGTTTTTCCATTTAATACAGCCCTACTTCCTTATTTTGTTTTCGCTTTTTTAAAAAAATATTATTTTGGTGTTGTTTACTTCACTTTCAAAATATATTCATGATTGCACCATTTTTTACCACCTTCACTACCGTCCTTGGTCTGTGCTGTTATCATCAGTCATCTTGTTAGTGTGGTAGCTTTCTATCAGCTATCCTAGCTTTCACTTTGGTTCCTGTTTCCTATTCTCAATAATGAAGCCAGCAGAATCCTTTTGAGATGAAAGTTGACACTCTACTGTCCTAACCATTCAGTTTCTCCATATGTCATTCAATTGCCCTTCATAATCTCACTTCCAGTTAATTCTCTGATTTCTTCTCCACTACCGTCCTCTTTGCCTGTGCTACTCTGGTCACACTGGCCTCCTCCTGGTTTCTGGAATATGCTAATAATACTCCTATTTGATGCTTTCATTCTTTGTTGCCCTGCCTGGAATACTTTTGCATGAAATATAAATTTGGACATCTTCCTTTCCTTCTTTCAGAATTGCTAAAATATCATCTTTTTAATATGCCTTACCTGATTCCTTTATTAATTTCTCGTTGTGCTGTTAACAAATCACCACCCAACTAGTGATAGCTTATGGTGAATAGTGTCAGATTCATGATCTCTGAAAGAGAGAATTTCATTTTGGAACCAAAGATATGGCTTCACTCACTTAGAGCTTTGTGTGGCAAAAGATTTATTACAGTGAAAAAGGGACAGAGAAAGATTCTGACATAGACATCAGAAGAGGGCAAAGAGTACCCCACTTGCTAGTCTTATCAAAGCCTTATATACTTTTTCAGTTGGTTACTAACAATAGAAATGTCTAACAAGACCCACTTCAAAGCATACATCTTAAGATAACAGGATTAGTCAGAAGCCTCCTGTTAAGAAGGCGAAACATGTCCTTGAGCAAGATACGTTGTTGTTATATAATTATTAGTACAGAGCTTAAGGAAAAACATACCCTTGAGGAAGTTGTGTTGTTTTGTTGTATAATTATTAGCTTTGGGCTTAAAGAAAGTTAAGGAGATGGCACCCCACTCCAGTACTCTTGCCTGGCAAATCTCATGGACGGAGGAGCCTGATAGGCTGCAATCCATGGGGTCGGGAAGACTCGGACATGACTAAGCGACTTCCCTTTCCCTTTCCCTAAAGAGAGTTAATCTTAGAAGAAATAGATTACATAACAATTCAGAGCTCAAGAAAAAATATGTCTTACATAAATAAGACACAAAGGAATGTGGAAAAAAAAAAGTTTATACCTTTTTCCTCCTTGGACTCTTTATCAACCTACCTAAGAATGAACTCCATCACTAGGGGGTTAAAACAACACAGATTTTTTTCCTAAAGTCAGAAAGTGAAAGTGAAAATCACTCAGTCCTGTCTGACTCTTTGCAACCCCATGGACTGTAGTCCATGAAATTCTCTAGGCCAGAATACTGGAGTGGGTAGCCTTTCCCTTCTCCAGGGGTTCTTCCCAACCCAGGGATCAAACCCACGTCTCCTGCATAGCAGGCACATTCTTTACTGCTGAGCCACAAGGGAAGCCCTAAAGTCAGAAAGTCAATATAATTCCCATGGCACTAAAATAACAGCTTAGACAGAGCTTCATTCCTTCTGTAGGCTCTGGGGAAGAATTCCTTTTCCTGGCTTTTCCTGCTTATAGAGACATTACTTGGGACTTCAACAAGTCTCTTACATTTCAGACCCAGCAATGAGGCACTGAATACTTCTCACACTTCCTATTCTCTCTCTCTCTCTCACCTACCTAGAATGGATTCCTCCCTATTAAGAAGCCACGTGTCATATTAGTCCAATCTAAAGAAATTAAGGGGATTTCCTTATCTCAAAAGACCTCAGATTCAATCATATTTGTGAATTTCTTTTTCTGGAAAAGCAATATATTCAGAGTTTCCCAGAATAAAGACATATGTTGAAGGATAAATAATCCACCTAGCAAATTTAATATCACTTTAATATCATGACTTCTGTGTACCACCTGATCTCTTCTGATATTACTGCTTCTTTACTTTTTCTGTTTCCTTATTAAGTGTGATTCTTGCATATGGTATATTGCCATGTTTTCTGCTTAATGTCTGCTTTTCCCCAATGGAATGAATGTAGGCACTACCCAGACAGAAATCTCTGCCTCCTTGTTCAGTGATAGATTTAAGTACCGAGTACCGTGACTGATACATGGTGGATCAGTTCAGTTCAGTTCAGTTCAGTCGCTCAGTCGTGTCCGGCTCTTTGCGACCCCATGAATCGCAGCACGCAAGGCCTCCCTGTCCATCACCAACTCCTGGAGTTCACTCAGACTCACGTCCATCGAGTCAGTGATGCCATCCAGCCATCTCATCCTCTGTCGTCCCCTTCTCCTCCTGCCCCCAATCCCTCCCAGCATCAGAGTCTTTTCCAATGAGTCCACTCTTCGCATGACGTGGCCAAAGTACTGGAGTTTCAGCTTTAGCATCATTCCTTCCAAAGAAATCCCAGGGCTGATCTCCTTCAGAATGGATTGGTTGGATCTCCTTGCAGTCCAAGGGACTCTCAGGAGTCTTCTCCAACACCACAGTTCAAAAGCATCAATTTTTCGGCGCTCAGCCTTCTTCACAGTCCAACTCTCACATCCATACATGACCACAGGAAAAACCATAGCCTTGACTAGACGGACCTTAGTTGGCAAAGTAATGTCTCTGCTTTTGAATATGCTATCTAGGTTGGTCATAACTTTCCTTCCAAGGAGTAAGTGTCTTTTAATTTCATGGCTGAAATCACCATCTGCAGTGATTTTGGAGCCCCCAAAAATAAAGTCTGACACTGTTTCCACTCTTTCCCCATCTATTTCCCATGAAGTGATGGGAGTTTCAAAAAAATTTTTTTCCAATTAAAAAACTAAAAATGACTAATGGATGAAACAATAATCTTAGATTTTATTGTCAGATGACATTGCCAAAGGAACGAAGTCGTTCACACCATTATCTTTCTCCTCCCTCACTTCTATATACAATTGCTGTTTTCTTGCCTGAGAAAAAGGTGCTTAAATGAATAGTTTAAATGGAGATGAAATCATAACACATTTGAGAGTGTGAGCAGTGGTTTAGGTGGGTAGTTTTATGGAATTGTATTAATGTTTAGTATACCTTGAGGTTTGTTTTTGTTTTGTTTTGTTTTGTTTTCCTCTTTAAAAGCAGATGACAGAGCCACCCTTTTCTCAGCTAGATTTTTTTATTATTTTTTTTAACTTTTTATTTTTTTGGAGTATAACTGATTACTGGGCCTCAGTGGTAAAGAATCCACCTGCCAGTGCAGGAGATATGTGTTCTAATGCCTGGGTTGGAAAGATCTCCTGGAGAAGGAAGTGGCTACTAAGTCTAGTATTCTTGCCTGGAAAACCCCATGGACAGAGGAACCTGGCAGGCTACAGTCCATGGAGCTGCAAAGAGTCAGGTACAACTCAGTGACTAAATAGCAACAACATACCTGATTAACATGTTATGATACTTTCAGGTGGAGATCGAAAGGTCTTAGGCATACATATACATGTATCTGTTCTCCTCCAAACTTCCTTCCCATCCAGGCTGGCACATAACATTGAGCAAAGTTCCCTGTGCTATACAGTAAGTCCTTGTTGGTTACCCATTTTAAGCATAACAGTTCTCAACTAGATATTGGCACTATTGATTGGCACTATTGGCACTATAAATATTGATTAGAAGATGAAAGAAGACATTAAATCTGATAGGGAATATGTCTTCTGGTGCCTTATGTTTCTCATTTTAATTCTAATCAATTGGTCACTTATTGAGGCTACACAGTGATTTATAGTGAAATTCTCAACCCATGAGTGTATTCTGCAGTGGCCAAATATTTGGCACACTGAATGGATCTCTCTGAACGAGAGCTGATGGGCATGGGATTCTGACAACTTCCAACTTTAGAGATATTTTGTAGTTTTTCATCTTGTGTGCTAATACCCCTGATCTGGGATTCAGGGGGAGGGGATATAATAGTTAAAACATGTGTTCCTTTTTGCTCCTTTCCTCCTCCTCTTTTTCATTTACTAGTTTTCTTTTCTAAAAATACCAATAAAACAGTCAAAAGCTAGAAAGTAAAATTCAATCATGAAACCTTTGTGTGTATGCAAGGACGTTGGATGTTTCTAGTTAAACAAATGCAATCCTTATTTTTTTATGCTCATCTAATTTCTTAACCTTTAATTGATTAACACTAGTTTTGTGGTTGAACAAAATACTTTACTGACACTGCATTTAGCAGAACTTTTTACATATGAATTGGTGAATGATTAAATCTGATGATTATGTATTCTTTTGTTGTTGTTGTTGCATGAAGAGACTGATGTGTTAATTACCAATAGTAATTAATATGTATGGTAAAAACATAGTCTATATGTTTCTTCTTTGCATCAATTACTTATTAAGAGTTCAATTGATTTTTGTTTTATCTGCTTATGGTTTAAAATAAATATTAACATTTCCTGGAATGAGAGATACACAGTAAGTTTTAATGACATGTCTTTCCTATGACCTTTACATAGGTCTAACATTATATCACCTGTATTTTATGTGTTGGAAAAATGATTATAATGAAATCACTATATAATATTTCTGACTCTTTCTGATTTCTACTGGAATATTGTAAATACAAACTTCCTATTCATAAAAATACATACACTATATAGTTCAAATTATCATATTTTAAGTCAGTGGACAAACCACTTTCAAAATTAATTGCTCTGATACTATCATCTTCTTAACCTTTTAAAGTTATTTTCCCCCAAAGGATAGAATATTATCTCAGCGAGGAATTCTGCATTAGAAAGAAAGTTATAAATGTTTAGGTCCCATTCAAATGTGGTCCAGGGTGAATAAATAGTTTTCTGAGAGAAACTCACGTGAGTCATGTTAGCTTTCTAAGTGCTATAGGTTACTCCTTAACACTAAGGAAGAGACAATTTATTAAAGGAATACCAAAGAAGAGTTCATTTTGCTTCACTTGGGTGATTGTGTTTCCTTTTCTTTTCTTTCTTCCTTCTTGTCCTTTTACTGTTCTTTAAAGAACAACTAATTAACTCTATGTTATTATGTGATCAGATACACAAGGATATTTTATTCTTGCTTTAGGACAGTATAATAGCTCTCTTTTAGCATAAAAATATCACTCACTTTGGAAAATCTCATGATTCTATAAGTATATTCCCATCACTATGGGTTATGTAAGACCCTTCTACTATTCTCTTTGTAGGATTACTGAACTATGTGTGACTAAAATCAACTTTATTTTCCAATTTTTAAAAAAATATTTTAATGGGGAAAAGATGGAATCTCTCAATATAGTAGCTAGCTAAACTTACAATGCAATATTTCAAAAAAAAGTGGTAGTTGCTCAGTCATAGCCAGTTCTTTATGATCCCATAGACTGTAGCCTGCCAGGCTCCCGGTCCATGGAATTTTCCAGGCAAGAATGCTAGAGTGGGTTGTAATTGCATTCTGCAGGGAATCTTCCCGACCCACAGATCAAACTCAGGTCTCCTGCACTGCAGTCAGATTCTTTACCATCTGAGCCACCAGGGAAGCATCCAGAGCATTCCTACTTTATGACTCTTTTTCTAGTTCCTTTCACTTGATGTCTCATTGCTGCCCACCCTCAAAGATAATACATTTCTATTCTGATTATCAGTGTAACCTAATCATCTGTATCTAAGAACTTTCTCTTCCTGACTTAAGATTTCTACCTCTTCTACACTCATTACTCTTCAGCCATTTCATTCGAAATATTCATTCATTCATTATTTTTTGCCTTATAAAGCCTAATAGAAAACCTGTGTTCTTCCAGAATCTTAAAGCCTACTTGTTAAGCAAAACAAGACAATGTAAGCAGTGTGTCCCCTAATTTCTGTTGGAGTGTATGTTGTAAACAAAAATGAATTTTTAAGAATAGGTTGACTAGAGAAGAGGTAATCCTGAGGGTGGATCACTTTGTGGGTTCACAAATAATTCTCATTATAGTCTTGAAAAGTATTTATTGATTGACCTACTGCTACTGTGATGGATTTCCATTAGTGTTACATGGAAACTATTATTTAAGGCCAGATTTTTAATTTTAAAAATCCATTGAATAAGTGATTATCTCCATTAGTAAAACACTCAAACCACAATGAGATACCATTTCACACCATTCAGAATGGCTGCGATCCAAAAGTCTACAAGCAATAAATGCTGGAGAGGGTGTGGAAAAAAGGGAACCCTCTTACACTGTTGGTGGGAATGCAAACTAGTACAGCCACTATGGAGAACAGTATGGTGATTCCTTAAAAAACTGGAAATTGAACTGCTTTATGACCCAGCAATCCCACTGCTAGGCATACACACCGAGGAAACCAGAACTGAAAGAGACACGTGTACCCCAATGTTCATCATGCCACTGTTTATAATAGCCAGGGCATGGAAGCAACCTAGATGTCCATCAGCAGATGAATGGATAAGAAAGCTGTGGTACGTATACACAATGGAGTATTACTCAGCCATTAAAAAAAATACATTTGAATCCGTTCTAATAAGGTGGATGAAACTGGAGCCAATTATACAGAGTGAAGTAAGCCAGAAAGACAAACACCAATACAGTATACTAACACATATCTATGGAATTTAGAAAGATGGTAATGATAACCCTGTATGTGAGACAGCAAAAGAGACACAGATGTATAGAACAGACTTTTGGACTCTGTGGAAGAGGGAGAGGGTGGGATGATTTGGGAGAATGGCATTGAAACATGTATACTATCGTGTAAGAAATGAATCACCAGTCTAGGTTCGATACAGGATACAGGATGCTTGGGGCTGGTGCACTGGGATGACCCAGAGAGATGATATGGGGAGAGAGGTGGGAGGAGGGTTCAGGATTGGGAACTCATGTACATCCGTGGTGGATTCATATCAATGTATTGCAAAACCAATATAGTAATGTAAAGTAAACTTTAAAAATAAATAAATAAAATAGAGTCACAGATATAGAAAGCAAATTTATGCTTACCAGGAAATAAAGAGGGGAGGGATAAATTAGGAGAAAAGAACTGACATACAGTACTATATATAAAATAGATAACTAGTAAGAACCTACTGTATAGAACAGGAAACTCTACTTAATGATCTGTAATGATATGAGTTGTTGACTTATATCAGAATAGAATGTAAAAACAAGGGGATATATATATGTGTGTATATATATATAACTGATTCACTTGGATATGCAACTGAAACTAACATGGCATTGTAAATCAGTTTGGTTGCTCAGTTGTGTCCGACTCTTTAGGACCCCATGAACTGCAGCATGCCAGGCCTCCCTGTCCATCACCAACTCCCGGAGATTACCCAAACTTCTGTCCATTGAGTCTGTGATGCCATCCAACCATCTCATCCTCTGTTGTACCCTTCTCATCCTGCCCTCAATCTTTCCCAGCATTAGGGTCTTTTAAAATGTGACAGCCCTTCGTATCAGGTGGCCAAAATATTGGAGTTTCATCTTCAACCTAAGTCCTTACAATGAACACCTGGGACTGATCTCCTTTAGGATGAACTGGTTGGATCTCCTGGCAGTCCAGGGGACTCTCAAGAGTCTTCTCCAACACCACAGTTCAAAAGCATCAATTCTTTGGCATTCAGCTTTCTTTATAGTCCAACTCTCACATCCATACATGACCACTGGAAAAACCATAGTCTTGACTAGATGGACCTTTGTTGGAAAAGTAATGTCTCTGCTTTTTATGCTGTCTAGGTTAGTCATAACTTTCCTTCTAAGGAGTAAAAGCATCTTTTAATGTCATGTCTGCAATCACCATCTGCAGTGAATTTGGAGCCCCTAAAAATAAAGTCTGACACTGTTTCCACTGTTTTCCCATTTATTTGCCATGAAGTGATGGGACCGAATGTGGTGATCTTAGTTTTCTGAATGTTGAGCTTTAAATCAACTTTTTCACTCTCCTCTTTCACTTTCATCAAGAGGCTCTTTAGTTCTTCTTCAGTTTCTGCCATAAGGGTAGTATCATCTACCTTTCTGAGGTTATTGATATTTCTCCGGGCAATCTTGATTCCAGCTTGTGCTTATTCCAACCCAGTATTTCTCATGATGCAGTCTGATATAAGTTAAATAAGCAGGGTGACAATATACAGCCTTGACGTACTCTTTTTTCTGTTTGGAGCCAGTCTGTTGTTTCATGTCCAGTTTTAACTGTTGCTTCCTGACCTGCATATAGGTTTCTCAAGAGGCAGGTCAGGTGGTCTGCTAAATCAACTATACTAAAAAAAAAACCACAATAATTTTAGAAAAGTAAAATACTCAAGCTAAATATTATCAACTTATGTAATGCATTTTTATAATATTTCAGTGTACCTTTGAATGTGTTGTATAACAATATCAATACTGCTAAGTAAGGAAATCAGTCCTAAATATTCATTGGAAGGACTGATGCTGAGGCTGAAACTCCAATACTTTGGCCACCTGATGCGAAGAACTGACTCCTTATAAAAGACCCTGATGCTAGGAAAGTTTGCAGGCAAGATGAGAAGGGGACAACAGAGGGTGAGATGGTTGGATGGCATCACCCAACTCAATGGACATGAGTTTGAGCAAGTTCCCGGAGGTGATGATGGACCGGGAAGCCTGGAGTGCTGCAGTCCATGGGATCACAAAGAATCAGAAACGACTGAGTAACTGAACTGAACTGAAGTTATAATTCACTGACTACTGCACATTGTGAGGGCTACCGAGGTGGCACTAGTGGTGAAGAACCCACCTGCCAATGCAAGGACTAAGAGATGCAGGTTTGATCCCTGGGTCTTGAAGACCCCCTGGAGAAGAGTATGGCAACCCAGTCCAGTTTTCATGCCTGTAGTATCCCATGGACAGAGGAGCCTGGTGGATCACAGTCCATAGGGTCCCAAGGAATAAGACACAGCTAAAGCAACTTAGCACACACTGAGCATTTACTATCTAGTTAAACATAACTTCTGAAAAATTTATGCTAAGTGCTATGTTAATTCTCAAAACTTTATAAATGTGGAGTTAGATTCAAGTGTTAAAATCTAAAGCCATAAATTTGCTGGCATTTATCTTTAATTGAATTATTTATCATAATCCATATAAAGCATAGAGCATATAAAATTTTAACAGATGCTTTAGATTGACAACTTTACTACTTTTACATACTTCTGTTGCTGGTCTGTGTCCATATGCCTATTCAAAAAATACATATAGTTAACTGCAATGTGATCCTTTCTTCCCAAACTAAATAATTTCAAATTAAACACTCTAAAAATGTAAAATAGCATGTGATAATATCCTCAAGAGTCAATTTTCACCGTTGTCATATCTTTCAATAGTTAGTTGTTAGAAGGTTTAACCGTTTCTGTCAGTTTTTAATTAGTTATATTTATTATATATAGATTTATAATCCATACACAATATAGCAATAGCTATTAAAATGACTTCACCTTTTGTTAATTTAATACCATGCATGTTCCAGAAAATGTTTTAAAAACATTTGTTCAGAGAATTTGGTCCTGTCCTTTGCTGTGTTTTCGTCATGGATAGACATAAAATTGGAGAATAACAGACTGCTCAATCGATATTTTGTAGATGTCTGATGCTTAAATGGTAATTTTCTTCTTGTAGGTGCTAAAATGATGTAAAGAGATATACATAAGTGAATAAATTCATTTTCATGCATGCCTACAACTGTCTCCACACAACTCCGTCTACTGCTTCTTTTAGTAGTTAATTTACTAATGAAGTGTGAATCTTTGAAAGCTGTGATTTTTATATTCTGCTATTGTAGTTTTCTTCCTTTTTAGAAAAACTCCAAAAAATCGGTTTGAAAAAGATTTAATTTGTTGAATCTAACTGAGTGATGCCTATCAAAATTTTATCCCTGATTATGTCTTATGTGTTTTCAAGAAATAAGTACAATTTTTCCTGATGTACTGTTGTTTATGTTTCAGACCCCTTCATTTTCCTGGTGAAATAGTCCTTTCCTTATATTATCTTTTTTCTGTATTTTATCTTTAAAAATGTCTTCTAAGAGTTCGGAGACTTTAACATAAACCTTGAAAATTTTTACTTTGGCTAGAAACCAAAATGCTATGTGAACAAGGTTATATATTTTCAGTGTTTCGGAGTGTCAGAAATGTGCAAAAGGTGAGTAGTTGAGGTTATGTGACCAAAAAGGTTTCATGTGAAGGATAACTGTTCAGATCTCTTGGGAGAAACAATTTTTCAAGTATGTGTTTGAGATTTAAGAAAATACTGTGGATGTTCTTAGCTAGAAATATAGCAATGCTATTCATAGAAATATTAACTGAACTTGGATGTTATAAATAATAGCCATTGTGTGAATTATATGCAGTTTAAAAGCATTTGCCAATATTTAAATGATGAGTTTTTAATCATCTTAATGTATATTATTTATCTTTCTTATTGAAGACCTCTGTTGAAATATTACTCCTATAATGTCTTTTCAAAGAAAATTCAATCATTTTAGTTTTATAAGTGAGATTTATTAGTGTATCTCAATTAAAAATCAGGGCCTGCTTACTGATTACATCTATACTGCCATTTAAATTTTGAGTGTAAAGTTTCATAATTTTTCAAGAAAGGTTTTTTCTTTTTTAAATTTAGCAATCTGAAAGATATTTGTTTTTCCAAATTATAAAATTAACATTTCTGTGATAAATAAGTGTCCATTTTGTGGAAATTTTAATAAATAATTTGAATCTCAACTTTACTGTAGTATTTTTTTAACTTTAATATTGAAATATAATGGCAAGCAGTTAATTATTTTTTTTAAATTCCCTGTGGAAATATGGAAGACAACTATGATTTACTGGTAGTTTCTTTTACAATTTTATTCTATATAGGTAGCAAAACATTAATTTAGTAGAATGACAGCAAGGGTTGTTCTTTTAATAAGTATTGCTCATTAATGTTTCTTCAATAATTACATCTCTTAGAACATAATAAAATATCCCTATTTATACCAAATAGAGAAAAACTGCAGATAAACATGATTTTAGCAACACCTAGGACACTGGAGAGAAAAAAAAGGTCATAACCCAATTAAGTATTAAATTATAGATAGGCAATTTTCAGAGAACACCATGTAAGGTTGGAATATAATATTATATTACATTTTTCCGTCTTTGTCTACAGCTGCACTCCAATTCTGACAAAGGTGATGGGTCTGTCAAGTACATCCTTACTGGAGAAGGTGCTGGGACTATTTTTATCATTGATGATACCACGGGTGACATCCACTCAACGAAAAGCCTAGACAGGGAGCAGAAGACCCACTATGTACTTCATGCGCAGGCTATTGACAGACGAACAAACAAGCCCCTTGAGCCTGAATCTGAGTTTATCATCAAAGTGCAAGACATCAATGACAATGCTCCAAAGTTCACAGATGGACCATACATTGTAACTGTGCCTGAAATGTCAGATATGGGTAAGATAAATCATTTTTATATTTTGGAAGTTAATGTATTTTTGAAGATCTAAAATTAATATTTTGAAGACTAATATTTAAATATTTGGAGGGGTGTGAAGAAATTTGAAGAAATTCCAAACATTTTAATAATTTCCTATGGCCTAAAGTTTTCAGGAATATTTCTGCTAGCTGTTCTAGTATTTATTAAAACAAATTTCTGAAGTTGTTAGTGTAAGTAACAACTTGATCTCAAGGAAAAACCATTCATACATGATAAAATACTCTGCAATTCTTGCTTAATTGGTGTAATTTTTTTTTTTTTACCATACCAACACAATCAGTGACAGTTTGTGTCAATATTTACAGTAGAATGTTGGAAATCTATTGCTATGTCTTTTCAACTTTCAAGTTATGATCAAATTATAATAGGACTGATAGTACAAGCAATAGCTACATTAATCAATAAAATTTGCAGATACCCTTAAGCAGTTGCATCCTTTATTTTAAACTATATGATAACCATGTGAAATATTTTAAATGCCACGTTAAAGCTATACAAACTGGTATACAGTGTGTAAGTAATTTTCCCAAGTTCTTTTCTGAATTGCCATGAAGAAATTGACCCCAGTCTCTCCTGAATACAGAGCCTACACTGTATTTGATAAGTCATGATAGAGATTTCCAATCTTCTGGTGATTTCTGAAGCCTAGCTATTTTATTTTATTTTTATCTAAAGATGAATTTCCTAAATATAATAAAAATAAAGTTCAACTATAATGACAAACTTTTCATTACCTCTGCGAGGCCCTAAGTTTGGATTTAGAAAATATATTTTGAGTACATGTTTTATATACTTGTTTATATATATGAGTATTGAATTAGGTTATTATAGTCACTAACAAAATCACTCTGTGCAAATGGATATATATATATATATGTTTAAATTTGGAAAATATTTACACTTTTATTGAGATATAATTGATATGCAGCACTTATGAATTGAAGATGAACAACAGGATGGCTTAACTTATATCTGTTTTGAAATGATTCTGCAATATGTTTTTTTAACATCTTTTGTCTCATATATGTAAGGTTTTTTAATGGGAGATTGCAATTTCTTTTGTTTTCCCAAATCTAGTCTTTTTTAATTCTCCTGAGATTAGCAGATAGCTCCTTAAGCTGTGAGGGAATAAGGTTAGAAAGAGAGACTCAGTTTTCCTTCTTAAATAGAATCTCAGGGGAGAAAGCAATTGCCAAATGGACTCCCCAGAGACGAGAGTAAAATGCAGGGTCTAGTCTCAGAGAGCCAGTGGAAAGGACTCAAACACACTCAGACTCATCGGTCTCTTAAGAAAGTTGAAGAGAATTCCCTGGTGGTCCAGTCATTAGAACTCTACACTTTCATTACCACGAGCTTAAGTTTAGTCGATGGTTGGTAAGCTAAGATCCCACAAGCTGCAAGGAATACCTCCCCCACCCCCCCACCCCCGCCCACACACAATGCTAAGAAACTCAACACCATTATTTCTGGCAGGTGAAAGAAAGTTTGTGAAAAAACTCCAGAAGACACTTTCTTCTGGAGGCTTGTCAAGGGATTGATAACACATTTGCCAATCATCTCCTTACCAAAGCAAAGAGCTCTGTGACACCATCACTTGTGAGAATGTCGCTGGTAAGGTACTGCCAGGGGCCACGTAAGAACCCCAGGGAGCACATTGGAAACTGACCGTCACTCTGAGGGCCAGAGCACCAAAGAAGAAAACAGGCACAGCAGTCATTACCAAAAAAGAATATTGAACACTAGGTAATCAGAGCATTCATGTTTTAAGGACACTGCAGAGAGATTCCTATAACTCAAAGCCATGTTTTCTACAATAAGTAAAAAACAGAAAAACAATACGTACATTGTGGCACATAGGGTCACTGATAAGACCCAAATTGTTTTCCCGGAACTTAAGAACTTCCAAGACTGGAAGAAGGAGCTAAAAATCAGAGAATAAAAATACAAATATATGGAAATTGTGAGAAATAGATGAGACTTAGAGGATATATTAACTAGACATAGTGTGAGAATAACATATGTTCTCAGAATGCAAGAAACAGCAGATGAAGGAGAGGAACAGTAACATTTTTTTTTTAGCATTTAGGTGTAGAATATACAGAATTTGCAAGTTGAATAAACTTTCTGAATTACAGGGTTAATTGGAAAAGAATCAAACTTAGTTGGATGCTGGCAAAGTTTTCCTAAAGCCTATGAATGAAGAAAAAATTATATAGACTTCAGATTTTTAAAAGTTACTCACTAGGAAAAGATATTTTCACAGCATATTTTTCACTTGAAATACTGGAATGTGGTTAATAATTTAATACCATTGTCAGCCTTCAGAGAAAAGACTGAACACCAAATCCTTCACTCAATCAAAAACATGATATATCTGTTAGCATGAAAGAAATATGTAGAAAGGAATCCAGAAAGTATATCATCCTGCTATCTTTTTAAGAATTTTTTTGGTTGCACCACACCGCATGGGAGATCTTAGTTCCCTGACCAGGGATCAAACCCACATCTCCTGCACTGGAAGCGTGAAGTTTTAACCATTGAACCACCAGGGTAGTCTGTATCCTCCAACTTTATCTAGAGAAATGCTTGGGAAAATAGTTGACATAGAAAATAGTTGAAATCAATCAAAACAGAGATCAAAAAGCCAAAGAAAATAATAAAAGGAGAAAAAAGTTATTATAAGTGCAATCTAATATATATACCTGTGTGTGAACACAGTTAAATCTAAGTGAGTACATGTGAGCATCGTGAATGATACTGGGCTTTTAGGACTCATGAAGCCTGAAGAAATCATTGTAGCAAAGGCTGAAGGACTTAGGAGCAAGCCAAAACATTTCATCCCTCATCTAAGACTTGGAGAGAAGGGTAGGAATGGGCAATACTAGTGTAGCTGACCCTTGAGCGACACAGGTGTGAACTGTGTGAGTCCCCTTATAGGAACCTTCTATACGAGGGCCAACTGTAACAAGTTACATATGGTTTTTGACTGCAGGAGGGAAGTTGGTGTTTCGAATCCCCAAATTGTTCCAAGATCAACTATATTTTTAAGTTCTTTGATAGAGACAAGCCTGGTTGAAGGAGAAAAGTTAATGCCTGAAAGCACTGGGGAAAAAGGACAAAGCAGAGGAGGCTTTCAGTCTGTCTTGTACCATGGGTCCAGGCATAATTTCTGGTGAAACAGTATGGCAAGCTATAGGCTGAATATTGGAAATCATATTGTGTGTGTATGTGTGTGTGTTTGAACTTATTGTGGAAAAATAAACACATAAAACATCATAATAGCATCTACTGCACATGTAATATGAACATATAGAAAGTGATATGGAGGTTAGCATAGTAAAGAATTTGCTTTACATTGTGGGCTTAAGAATAAGTGATATTTGCACTGCCTCTGATTTTAAAAATAAATACACAAAAAGAACCACAAAATAGCTAGTAATATGGTACAAAAGGGACCAGCAAACCATGACAGTGGACACAAATCCAGCCTGCTGTTTTTTTGTTTGTTGGTTTGTTTGTTTCTATTTTGTTGTGGTAAAAGTCACATAATACAAAACATACTATTTTAACCATATTTAATTGTGCAGTTCAGAGGCAATAAGTACATTCACATTGTTGTGCAGCACTCACCATCATGGATCCCTTGACTTTATTACCTTCCTAAACTGGAATGTGGGACTTCCCAGGTAGCACAGTGGAACCTGGCAGTGCAAGAGACGTGAGAAATGAGGGTTCAATCCCTGAGTGGGAAAGATCCGCTGGAGGAGGAAATGACGGCCCCCTCCAGTATTCTTGCCTTGGAAACCCTATGGACAGAGGAGCCTGGAGGGCTACAGTCTCGGGCATCACAAAGAGTCAGACAAGACTGAGCACAGAGGCAAAATGAACTCTGTCCTCATTAGACACTAATTCCCCATTTGCCCCCCTGAGTCCTGCACCCAGCCCCTGGCATCTGCCAATGTACTTTCTGACTCTATGAATTCAACAATTCTAGGTACCTCATAAAAGTGAAATCAAATAGTATGTGTGTGTACCTAATGCGTATTGGAATGCATTTTTTAAGATTAACTTAATATATGTTTTCCAAACAGATTCTACCTTCTTTTCCCCCCTTGTGCTATACAGTAGGTTCTCATGGTCTGTTTTTGTAAACAAAATTTTATTAGAACAAATCTGTACCCATTCATTTAAATCTTGCCTATGATAGTCTAGGTACTGTGGGAGCAGAGCCATAGTTGCAGCCAACATATGGCCCACAGAGCCTGAAACATTTCCTGTGTTGCTTATTACAAGAAAAGTTTGCTGGTCTCTAATGTAAGAGGTTTTATGGAATAAGCTTGGAGGCAGGAGGAGCGATTAGAAGAGAGTGTTGTTCTCTAATACTCTTGATAGATATGGCATTTGCTGCAAGGAAAGGGTGGGGTGATTTGAGAGAATAGCATTGAAACATATATATTGTCATATGTAAAATAGTCGGGGATTTGCTGTTTGATGCTGGGCACCCAAAGCTGGTACTCTTTGACAACCTAGATGAGTGAGATGGGGAAGGAAGTAGGAGGGAGGTTCAAGAGGTAGCGGACTTATGAATACCTGATGCTGATTAATGTTGATGTATGGCAGAAACCATCACAAAATTGTAAAGTAATTATCCTCTAATTAAAAATGAAAATTTAAAGAATATGCCATTTGACACAAACAATAGAATCATGCTTCTTCCCTTTAGGTAAATGATGTTAGTTATTTAATATTCGGCTTCTCTTTCCCTACAGTTTGCTTAGGTTGACACTATGCAGAATTAAATGTCCATTTACTACAATTTTTTTTTCACCTAAAAATGACCATGTGATGTAATTCTAAATAGTAGGATGTTAAGTGTACGCTAGTAGGTGGAACTTTCAGGAAAGATACAGGCTTCCTGCCAGAAAGACACACCTGGCACGGATATTTTACCCATTGCCATTTTCCTTGTTGCCTAAAGCAGATGTGGTCTCAAAATACATCAGCCACTTGCAACCATAAAGATGAAAGCCTATTGCTAAGTGAGATGGATCAGAAAGATAAAAAGGCCCGAAAGGATGATCCATCTCAGAACTGATGCTCCAGACCTGGTCTGTGACTCCCAAGAGCTTCCTTAAGAAAGTAAATCTTGTCTTTTTATGTTATCGAGTTGGATTTCAGATGTACACAGCTGTATTCAGTCTGAATTGGTACTCAGACAAATTCTCGGTTTTAACATGAAGCCAGGAGCCTGGCGGGCTGCAGTCCCTGGTGTCACAAAGAGTCAGACCCAACTGAGCAACTAAGCACAGCACACAGCACAGTTGCTAAAGAATTGAATCTAATACTGAATACAAAGGAATGGGAAGAAAGATTTTAGCATCACAGAACAATGATGGGGTTAATATAATATAGTTGTATCAAGTTGCTTGATTTGGAAATGATGCATAAAATCATTCCTGTTTACCATCTCTACTGTATAATTGTGATGCGAGATGATTTTGCTGGGGCAGCACTTTTTCTTTCTGTCTGTGGTGAAGCTAATAGTTGATTTCAGATAACTAAATCTTGCTTCTTATCAACTACATAACTGACTGACTCCATAAAGTTTTGATCAGTGGATCAAAAGAGATAGAGGTTTTGAATGCTGACTTTGAGATTTGCAGAAAATCAAAAGTTGATTACTATAAAATATCCAGTTAGGTTTGTTGAAGTCTGAGACCACATGAGGCTACAGCAGTTGTGATAAGGATCATTGAAAACAACTCCAAGGAATATTTATTGAGCACTTACTATGTATCTGACATTGCATGTCATTCGTAATAATTCCATGCTTGTATCATCTTGAGGTCAGCATTACAAATTATTCTTGTTTTATAGAGGATAAAACTAATAATATAGAATTAATTAATTTCCCCAAGATCACAGGGTTAGTAAGAAGTACAAATGGAAGAGATGTCTAAGCTTCAGCTTTTGAGTTCCCGTTTTCAATATAGTTTAAAAAACACAAAATCTAGATCAAGCTAGTTGTGCAATAATTATAACAAGGAATAGTGTGTTCCAGGATACATACAGTTTACTGGACCAGAGGTAAGGATCCCCTTCTTAATTCATTGGAATAGATTTGATATTATTATAATGTTTCTCTTGTTCAAGAGATAGCATTTTGCGATGGTTACAATCCCTGGGTTGGGAATATTCCCTGGAGAAGAAAATGGCAACCCACTCCAGTATTCTTGCCTGGGAAATCCCATGGACAGAGGAGCCTACAGTCCATGGGGTTACAGAGTCACACATGACTTAGCGACTAAACAACATCAGCATACCATACAAAGGAAAATTCATCCAATATTGCCTGGAAATAAAGGAATAGCTATTCATTTATACCCGAATTTAATCCCTAGAGGGTCCAATAAGGGAATGCTTTTTTAACACAAATCCCTCTCACAACCCCAAAATACATACATCAGGGATAGTGTGGGGAAAGAAGTACTGTGGAGAAAGAAAAAGCTCCAGGTAGCTGAAAAACCTTAATAACCCAGATGGTGTGGACAGTGAGGTGAATTCTGTGTGGAAAGTATCTGTATGAACTGAGCTAAGGAGTGGAGTTCAGACTAGGCATGGTTACAGTGTTGGGTGATATGAAACTGTGTTTTCCCCAACACTTAACAACAATATAAATGGTAAATAAATCTGTAATTAAGGTATATAAAACTGAAACATTCAATATGCTTATAAAAATCAGTTCAGTTCAGTTCAGTCGCTCAGTCATGTCCAACTCTTTGCGACCCCTTGAATCGCATCACTCCGGGCCTCCCTGTCCATCACCAACTCTCAGAGTTTATTCAAACTCATGTCCATTGAGTCGATGATGCCATCCAGCCATCTCATCCTCTGTCGTCCCCTTCTCCTCCTGCCCCCAATCCCTTCTATCATCATAGTCTTTTCCAATGAGTCAACTGTTCTCATGAAGTGGCCAAAGTACTGGAGTTTCAGCTTCAGCATCAGTCATTCCAATGAACACCCAGGACTAATCTCCTTCAGAACGGACTGGTTGGATCTCCTTGCAATCCAAGGGACTCTCAAGAGTCTTCTCCAACACCATAGTTCAAAAGCATAAATTCTTTGGCACTCAGCTTTCTTCACAGTCCAACTCTCACATCCATACATGGCCACTGGAAAAAACCGTAGCCTTGACTATATGGACCTTTGTTGGCAAAGTAGTGTCTCTGCTTTTGAATATGCTATCTAGGTTGGTCATAACTTTTCTTCCAAGGAGTAAGCATCTTTTAATTTCATGGCTGCAATCACCATCTGCAGTGATTTTGGAGCCCCGCAAAATAAAGTCTGACACTGCTTCCACTGTTTCCCCATCTATGTCCCGTGAAGTGATGGGACCAGATGCCATGATCTAGCTTATAAAAATGCAACCACTGAAAAGTAAAACAAACAAATGTGATGAAGGATTTTTAATGTAAGATATGAATCTAATAGTCAGAAATAAGATATGAATTTAAATGAATAAACAGTTGAAAATAAAGATATCAAATAATTATGTTAACTCTAATAAGATGAAAGATAATAAGCTAAAATACAAACACATAGGGCAGACAAAGTACTAAGTTTCCTTACATAAGAAACTGTTTCGGGCTTCCCTGGTATCTGAGGGTAAAGAATTCCCCTACAGTATGGCAGAACTGGGTTCGATCCCTGGGTTGGGAAGATCCCCTGGAGGAGGACATGGCAACCCACTTTAGTATTCTTGCTTGGAGAATCTCCATGGACAGAAGAATCTGGTGGGCTATACAGTCCATGGGGTCACACAGAGTCAGACACGAATGAGCAACTGAGTACAACAAAAGGAACTGTTTCAATAATAAGAAAAATGCACTATAACCAAATGAGCATGGGTAAATTACATTAGCAGGAGATTCATAGGAAAATAAATGTTACTTGTATTAAAACATTTCAAATTTCACTAGGAATTTAAAAAGCTCAAAGGAGAAAGAGATAGCAGTGTTTGCCTATCCAGTATGCAAATTTGATAATTCACAAAATTATTAGTGTGCAGAACTATTAGCAGAAATGTTGATTTCCATAGTTTTTTGGCGAGTAGTTTGGCAATATCTATCAAAATTTTTAAAAGAACATAAATTTATAATAGAAGACTCTTATATAGATATACTGACATGGATATCTAAAGTTGTATGTTGAAAGTTGCCCATTGTAGTATTGTGCACAGAGGTGAAAAGTAGAAAACATACTTAAAGTACAGTGAAGTTCTCAAATTATTCTTCATACAGTGATACCCTAGGCAGGCTTAAAATGAATGAATTTAAACTGTGTATACTGACATTCAAAGATCCAGAGTATTTTAGTGAGAAATTTTTCAGAAATCTGTGTGGAATAGCATCCTTTTTTTGAAAAATGAATATGTGTTCCTGAATATGAATGCACACATAGAAATATATGGAGACCACACACATCAGTGAAAGCAATTACTTCTAAAAAAAAGGCTGCAGTTTTATTTGGTATAACAGAAGTTCATCATGATTCTTCTTTATTAAACTGATATATGTATATATATATATGTTATTTGTGAAATAATAATAAAAAGTGTTATATGATCATAAAAAATAATAGCATTCATATTTAAAGCTATATCAATTTCCAATAGTAATAATCGCTTACAAGAGTGGGATAGTTGACAAAAAAATTTTCACAATAGAAGGTGCCTAATAAGATCACTGGTTTTACCATATGCACATTACTTGAGTTTTGGATCATCCAGTCCTTAAAAAAATCTTTATTCTTTAAATTGTCTAATTCTTCTGGAAAGGAGAGAGAGGGAAGGAACTTAGTTTGCTTAGAACTGTGATATGGTCTAGTAATAAAACAGTAAAAAAAAAAAGTACCTACATTTGAGCAGGTTGCAGATGTGTAAACACATTTTCAATATGGCGTCTGATAAGCAAAAAATAGAGGAACAGTACAGTTGGACTGAGAGCCCTGCTTGCAGACAGAGAAAATATCCTCTGAATCTTTTATAAAACATGGACTTTTTTTTTTTTTCGCTTAGATGAGGAGAAAAAATAAATGCATTTTGCATAAAGGACAATTCCTCTCTCTTCCCTGCAGTTATATAGCTTAGAGTTTGTGTGTGTGTGTGTGTGTGTCTGTGTGGTTAAGGAAGAATAAGCAGAATCATCATACAACTGACGAGTTCCCTGTAGAGCTTTGCAAAATGTGCTCTGAGAAAACAGAAGAGGCAAGAGAAAGCACCTCTAGGGATTTCTCATGCGTGCACGTTTTTATCAGATTGTTGTTTCTTGTATATCCACAGTGCTAAGAAATGATTGTGGAGCCCTCCCAGTAATTGCTGTGTGTTGTATTGCCTGTGAGAAAAGCATGATTTGGTTGTATATGTCTTGTCAGTGAGTAATAATCAGCAGACAAAGTCTTGACATTTTGGGTATTTCAATAAAGAAAGATGCAAAATAAACTGAAGTGCTTTTTTGATGCATGTTCTAATATAAGGTTTTCCTTTATCTCTTGCATTTACATACACCATGTAATTTCAACTATTATCTAGGGACTCATATCCTTCCAAAACAGGGTTTTTCAGCATTGCCACTACTAACATTTTGGACTAGATAATTCTTTGTTATGGAGGACTGTCCTGTGCATTGTAGGATGTTTAGCGCCATCCCTGGTCTCTCTATTCGTTAGATTCCAACAACATCTCTCCTCTTGCTGCCTTACTGTGATGTCTTCAGATATTGCTCGAAGATCTCTGGAGGCCAAAATTGCTCACAGCTGAGAATCACTCTCCTAAGAAACATGCAAGATAAAATAATAAAACAACTTCAAAGTAGAAACATGAATGGAAGAAATACTTATTAAGAAATAATACTTGTCCAAGAAAATTCCATAGTGTTAAAATGCTCATGCTATAGGCTGCTGCTGCTGCTGCTAAGTTGCTTCAGTTGTGTTTGACTCTGTGTGGCCCCATAGACAGCAGCCCACCAGGCTCCCCCATCCCTGCGATTCTCCAAGCAAAAACACTGGAGTGGGTTGCCATTTCCTTCTCCCTCATGCTATATGCTTGTGACCAAAACCAATTCTATCTGCCGGGTAAGCAGTTTTCATGTTTAGATGTTAACTGTCATATTTGAATAGATACCTTTATGAAAATAGCTAGGAAAACCACTGTGTAAAGTATTTGTGCTTATAGAAATAGTAACAGTGTGGTGCATGAGAGTCACTGTGGCTCCCATTTAAAAAAAAAAAAAGCCTGTTTTTATAGCATTGATTTAAAAAGGACCCTTTGGGTTATGATGGATGTCTAGTAAGCTACTGGCTATCATTTTGCTTTCTCTTAAACTTATCTAAAAATGTGGTTGCCTTCAACAAAATGAACTTATGTGGACAGAATGACATTATAATATCATAGAGGGATAATGTAACCTGAGAGGACTATGATGAGGCTTGTATACATTTTATCAGTACACATTTGACATATATTTTGTTCTTTTTTTCTGTGGTATGTGGTTTATTATCATTCCAGCCTTAATGATTTTACCATCTCCTATCCGTTATTTTATAGAAGCACTTCTTTAATTTGATTTTCTATAAGTTTATTAAAAGTCTAGTTGCTCAGAACTGAGTCCTAAAATTATGAAATGATGAAAGTTAATATTCCTGATTGTCATTGCAAATAAAATGGGAAAAAAACCTGAGATGAAACTATTCTTGTTTTTGGAGTCAGTGTTCAGGTTTCATGTGTGGCTTTGGGAAATGAAGAAAGAATGGATAAATCTTATTTGTAAATGGCATTGCCACTCTCAGATGGAGTGGTATCTGTTTTAAGATATTTAGTGATATTACAATAGCATATATTATTATCACAAAATTAGTAAGGGTCTTTCTTTTAAATTGTGTGTATTGGTAAATAAATCTCTTTTAAAAAAACACATGCATTTGTCTCTTTTTTATGTAAGTATACCCACATTTCTGCAATTCTGGTTTTAATTTTGCCTGGAATCAGAAGATTTTAGTACAAAGTTTAAAGCATTAATTTTATTGCATTGTAATCACCTTAAATTTAAAATATGCTTTATATATAGAAATTGTTTCAAAGAAAACCATAGCAGATCACAATCTTGGAAATAAATTTTACATCTTCGTTTTTCACAGAAATGTATCTATAAGGAAATAAATAGATTTCTACCTATTCTCTTCTGTATGCTAATGAAATATACAATGATAAACCTTACTTGAAAACATTTTAAAATTGTAACACATTTTAGCAATAATTATTCTAAGTTCATTGGAGGGAGAACAAAATATTTTGTGAAATTATGAATATGAAATTTATGAACTTTAATTCAGTGGAGTACTAAAACTTAATTTGGCATATAAGGAGAGGATATAAAATTTTACCACATGACCCTTATATTCTGTAAGGTCCCTTGTCTTCGTAGATCTAGTAAAACATCTCTAATCATTTTCATGTTTTTTTGTTCCCTTCCAATCTCTAAACCCCAGACCTATTTCCATTTGCAGCTGTGTTCTTTGTTGCAAAGCAACAAGAAGAGACACCAGCTGTGCTTATTTTATTGTGCTGCTTGTTGGGGAACTGATTTAGTTCTGCCCAAACATCTTGGGAGCTTCACCTGGATATCTTCCAGGATTCTAGCAGCCATTTTAAAATTATTACCCTGGGGCATAACTTCAGGATAAGATAATTTCAGTAAAGTGAAGCTGACTTTACAATTCCACATGGTAGATCAGAGTGAATATGAACAATTACATAGGACAAGTGATAAATTATATATTGGAGAAAAATTTCCGTCTTAACTTCATTCTCATAACTTTTCCTCTCTATCAGTTAGCTTTTCTTTTGTAACAAACCAAACCAGAGTTTATGGTTCAGAATATCATTCGTTTTACATTATAAAGAGAAATTAAGAAATCATTCCATTTAAAGTAACATCAAAAAGAATAAAATATTTAGGAGTAAATATACTAGAGGAGGTCAAAGATCTGTACAATGAAATTATAAGATATTGAAGAAAGAAATTGAAGGAGACCAAATAAATAGAAAAGTATTCCATTTTCATAGATTGTAGGAATTTTGTTAAAATATCCATACTTCCTAAAGTAATCTACAGATTTAACAAAATCCCTATGAAAACCTCAATATTGTTTTCCATAGAAATAGAACAAACAATCCTAAAATTTGTATGGATCCTCAAGAGGCTCCAAATAGCCAAAGCAATCATGAGAAATAATAAATGTAAAGGCATCACACTCCTGAATTCAAACTATACTATAAAGCTGTAGTGATCAAAACAGTACAGCATCAGCATAAAAACAGACACACAGATCAACAGAACAGAATAAAGAGCTCAGAAGTACCCATTCATATGTGGTTGATGAATTGTTGACAAAAGAACTAAGAATATATAGTGAGGCAAAGTATATGTATGTGTGTATGTTAGTCACTCAGTCGTGTCCAACTCTTTGTGACCTCACGGACTGTAACCCACCAGGCTCCTCTGTCCATGGGATTCTCCAGGCAAGAATACTGGAGTGGGTTTGCCATTCCCTTCTGGTATCAGGAAAACTTGATAGCTATATGCAAGACTGAATCCCTGTCTTACATCAAACACACACACACACACAAAACTCAAAATGAATTAAAGACAAGTTGAATGTGAGACACAACCAAAAACTCCTAGAGGAACACAGAGTGGGTAAACTTGATATTAATCTTAGTAATGGGCTTTTTCAATTCGATACTAAAAGCACAAATAAACAAGTGAGGCTTTCAAAGTTTTCTGCAGAGCAATGGAAACCATCAACAAAAAGAAAAGGCAACCTGTGTAGTCGGGGGAAATACTTCATATTTATTCTTAGGATAGCATTTCAGGAGAGTGAGAGCAGAAGCTTCAGATGTTTTTCAAGACAAGGCTCAGAACTTCCACTACTCTACTTTTGCTGTATTCTATTATTGTAAATCACTTAAAACAATGTTTTGTGAATATTTATTGAATAATTACGTGTCAGTCTTTTCTACCTACACTTATGTCTGGAGAAAAAAGTTTGTAAAAATAAACCACCTTAATGTTTGGAACATCATTGTTCTGATATCCGGTTTAAAAAAAATGTTGTATTACTTTATGGAGCAATTATTCATTTATTTTCCTATAAATAATTGCACTTGTGTTTCAAGAAAGACCCCCAAACCAATTTATTTTCTCACTTTTATCCAATGATTGATATGATCTACCAGATTACATTTTATGCTGCTTCAGATTCCTTTGTTTCTCCATTTTCTTTTTATGAACATAGACTAGACTTGGAATTCCCCCAAAAAACTGCTCAGTTCATTATAGAAAGTACTTCACTGGAATAGATAAATTATATGACCATAAGCTGGACACAGTTTATAAAAATTAACGCTGCATATTATGTTTTTAAAAATATATCTCCAAATGATTTTCAGATGTATGCACCTTGGTGTAGGAAATGCAAATACAAAGTAAACCAATCGGTTTGGGCAATTCTAGATTCAACTTACGTTCAAATAATTGTAAAAAATGTAATGGGTGAAATATTCATGATGGATAAAGGAACATTCTTGTGTATAAATTAGTCTTGGAACTAAATACTCTCTTCATGGAGATAATGCTTTTTTTAAAAATGCAGCTTACATTCTTACTACAACTGAACTTAGAGCATCCTGGGCTTATTGTTTTATTACTTACTACCTTATATTATGGGCTTTCTGGGTGACTCAATGGTAAATCATCCACTGCCAGTGTAGGGGACACAGGGGACGTGGGTTCAATCCTTGGACTGGAAAGATCCCTCAAAGAAGGAAATGGCAACCCAGTCCAGTATTCTTGCCTGGAAAATTCCGTGGACAGAGGAACCTGGCAGAATATAGACCACGTGTTCTCAAAGAGTCAGACATGACTTAGCAACTGAGCCCACATGTACATGCTTTATATTACACATTAGTTTGAACTTGTATTTTACTGATTTGTAGACACCTCACTTTTTTGATTATTTTATTTCTGTGTCATGTGCACCTAACGAACTATCACAAACATAGTAGTAAATAGACATTTAAAAACACCAATACAGTATACTAACACATATGTATGGAATTTAGAAAGATGGTAATGATGACCCTGCATGCGAGACAGCAAAAGAGACACAGATGTGTAGAGCGGACTTTTGGACTCTGAGGGAGAGGGAGAGAGTGGGATGATTTGGGAGAATGGCATTGAAACATGTATACTATCATGTAAGAAACGAATTGCCAGTCTATGTTTGATGCAGGATGCAGGATACTTGGGGCTGGTGCACGGGGATGATCCAGAGAGATGATGTGGGGTGGGAGGTAGGAGGGGGGTTCATGTTTGGGAGCTAATGTACACCTGTGGCGGATTCATGTCAATGTATGGCAAAACCAATACAGTATTGTAAAGTAAAATAAAGTAAAAATAAAAAATAAAAATAATTAACTAAATAAATAAAAACTAAAAAAAAATAAAATCTATATGAAATAAAGACAAATTATAATGTTTTATAGAGGTGAAGAGCTATTATTCCATGTGATGTTTTCTCTGTATTTTTATCACATAAATATATTTATGAATTTCCTTGTTAAAATTATTCTTAACATTTGGAAAAATTTACTAACATTTTATTTTTTTTCAGTTTGTTTATTTTGGATTTTTATTTTTACTTTATTTTACTTTACAATACTGTATTGGTTTTGCCATACATTGACATGAATCCACCATGGGTCTACATGAATTCCCAAACATGAACCCCGCTCCCACCTCCCTCCCCATAACATCTCTCTGGGTCAGCCCCGTGCACCAGCCCCAAGCATGAGGTATCCTGCATCGGACATAGACTGGCGATTCGATTCTTACATGATAGTATACATGTTTCAATGCCATTCTCCCAAATCATCCCACCCTCTCCCTCTCCCTCTGAGTCCAAAAGTCCGCTCTACACATCTGTGTCTTTTTTGCTGTCTTGCATACAGGGTCATCATTGCCATCTTTCTAAATTCCATATATATATGTTAGTATACTGTATTGGTGTTTTTCTTTCTGGCTTACTTCACTCTGTATAATCGGCTCCAGTTTCATCCATCTCATCAGAACTGATTCAAATGTATTCTTTTTAATGGCTGAGTAATACTCCATTGTATATATGTACCACAGCTTATGTATCATATTTATGGCCACTTTATTGTTTTTCTTCCTTTCCTTTCTTCTTTCTTTCCTTTCTGGAGAAATTCACCAAAACAAAAAACTCATGTTAGACACTGGCCACTACTCAACTACCACTTCTACTATTAATTAGTCTATTTTATTGCCCCTATATTTTAATAAAAGTTCATAAATGGAAATTACTATGGAATATTATAAAATAAAAATATTTTAAGTTTGAAATTATAATGTTAGGACATATAATGCTGAAATTTCATTCTAAAAACTCATGTGCAGTACATTTAACCTAACCTTTAATTTAATTTGATTTCTAATTTTATGTTGAAATTCAACTTTCTTTTCTGAGACACTTTGGGGTGGTTTTGCCATTTTCAAGGTGTTGGGTATAGAGTGAAAGAATAGTAATCAGCTGTAGAGTAAAGGCATAGTGACTAGGAGTTGGGTGAATGTTCATTGTTTAGGTATACCGAGAAGGTTCAGAATGAGGTATGGAGAACATGCCCAGCGAAGAGGTCCAGAATAAATACCCAGTGCCCAGAAAGCAGGCATACAGTGATTATACAGTGATCAAGGCTAGAGAAGTCATAGTGACCACATAGATTTCTGCTCTTGTCTACTAGGGATCTTTGTTCCCAATGGTTTTCACGCCTCAGTCCATGATGGTCATAGTTGCCTGTTCTCGGTCTTAATTGCAAGTCCTTTTGTGATCCACCGAGTTTCTCTCAGATAAATTTCATTTCCTATCTTAGTAAATGGCAAATATTTTCTTGCTCTCATAACCTGGTATGGAGAGAACTCTGTGGTCAGTCTAGACCTTTTATGGTTTCATAAGCTAAATGGCCTACCTCTTTATTTTTAAAATATTTTGTACTCTTTATTATGTTGAGGTATGTTCTCTTTACATGTACTTTGTTCAGGTTTTTTAAAGATGAGGTAATGTTGAATTTGTTAAATGCCATTTTGCATCTGCTTTATTTAATTTTTATTCTCCAGAATGTTAATGTGATTTATCACATTAACTGATTTGCAAATATTGACCTATTTTTGTGTTCCTGGAATAAATCCCACTTGATCACAGTATATGACCTTTTTAATGTATTGTTGGATTTGATTTGCTTATTCTGTTGAGGATTTTTGCATCTATGTTTATCAGTGATATTGATATTGGTCTATATTTGTGTGTATGTTTGTGTTACAGTTTTCCTCTCTGGTTTTGGTGTCAAGGTGATGTTGACCTAGTACAATGAGTTCAGAAACAGTCCTTCATCTTCAATTTTTTAGATAGTTTGGGAATGATAGACATTAATTTTTCTTTACATGTTTGGTAGAATTTACCTGTGAAACTGTCTGGTCCTGGACTTTTATTATTATTATTATTAATTCAGTTTTGTTACTAGTGTTTGACTTATTCATATTTTATATTTTTCTTGATTCAGTCTTGGAAGATTGCATATTTGTAGGAATTTATCTTCAAAGTTGTTCAATTTGTTGGTTTATAACTTATAATATTCTCTTATGATGCTTTCTATCCCTGTGGTATTGGTTGTAATGTCTCCTTTTCCAATTCTGGTTTTGTTTATTTGGGTGTTTTCTTTCGATTCTTTCCTTTGATGAGTCTGGCTAAATGTTTATCAATTTTCTTTATCTTTTCAAGGAATCAGGTCTTAGTTTCATTGATACTTTCTATTATTTTTTGAGTCTATATTTCATTTATTTCTTCTCTGATCTGAATGTTTTCTTCCTTCTACTAACTTTGGACTTTATTTTTCTTCTTTTTCTAGTTCCTGTAGTGTAAGGTTATGTGGTTTATTTGAGATTTTTCTTGTTTCCTGAGATATATCTTTATTGCTACAAACTTCCCTCTTTAACTTGCTTTTGCTGGGTCTGCTAGACTTTAGAACATTGTTTTTCCATTTTAATTTGCCTGGCTGTTTGTGAGACCCAGTCATGATTTCTGTAGGCATGATCACCACTGCCACAAGGGTGGTGATGCATGGGGCTGGCCCCACCATGACTGGCTGCAAGGCCTCACAGCAATTGCTGGTGTGCTAGGCTGGACTCCACAGTGTGAGCTGTTTTGGAAAGTCTTTGGCAGAGCTGGAGACACACACTTGATGGGCTAGAGTGAGAAGTACTTTGGAGGGGTGATGGTGTCAGTCCACAGGGGAACACATGGGCAGGGTCCATGATGTTAACTAGTTTAGTGGAGAGTAACAGAAAGGGTGCCCACCAATGCTGGGCCAGCTGGATGAAAGGAGAGTTAAAAAAAAAATGATGCCCACCAGCATTTTTGTCCCTGGAGAAAGTTCCACCTCCTCCATACCTTCTCAGTACCTGTCCTAAAATTAGTCAATGAATCTCCTCACATGACCCAGGAACAGTTTAAGCTGCTCCCTCTGCACTGGGACTTTGGGTGAGTTTGTATGTAAGCTCTTCAATAGTGATATCTGTTTCCTTTGGCTCTCCCAGATGTAAGCCCCGCTGTTTTTCAAATCCAGACATTATGAAAGCCTGTCTTCCCCATGAACATCTCCCAGACTGGGGAGCACACTGTGGGGCTCATGCCTCAGGAAAGCTTATGAAGTCGTGATATTCCTCTCACTTGTGCACTGCCACACTGGGGTGTAGATTTGACTAGATTGCATCTCTATCCCTCCTATGGTCTCCATGTGGAGTTTTCTTAAGTCCTTAATTGTAGAAAATCTGTTCTGCTAGTCTTGAGTGAAAGTGAAAGTTGCTCAGTCCTGTCCAACTCTTTGCGACCCCATAGACTATACAGTCCATGGAATTCTCCAGGCCAGAATACTGGAGTGGGTAGCCTTTCCCTTCTCCAGGGGATCTTCCCAACCCAGGGATTGAACTGCTCTCTCCTGCTTGGATGGCAGATTCTTTACCACTGAGCCACCTGGGAAAACAGTTGTTCTATATGTAACTGTAATTTTAGTTTGTCTGTTGGAGAAGGTGAGCTCAGGATTTTTATCCTCTGCTATCTTGATCTGGACTCTGGTAGAAATATGCTATTAAATTTTAGCAAACCGATCCTAATCTGACTTTGCTATTGAGCTTTTTCATGGAAGAAAATTAGTATTGAATTTTTGGTAGTGCACTGAACAATAGTTGGCAAAGGAACCATATAAGCTATGATTCCATTTACTTGAGGCCATCACAATGGAATGTTTCCCCATTCTCACTGATGTGTTCATTAGTGTAAGTCTGACTAAATGGTCTCATTAAATTTTTCACTGCTGTTTCACATAGCACCATGGAATATTGCAAAATTTGTGCTCCTTCTATAGAAGTTTATCACAGCATGAAATGCATACATGACAAGGGAAAGGCAAACACAAATATAAGAATATATACTTTTTTGTTTTACCCAATTGTTTGTGGTAAGTTATCAGAAACAAAAAGAAACTCAACTGGAAGAATCTAAATGCATATCAGAAACACTATGGAATATCATATGAATATGAAAATTATATTTACCTAGCTGCCATGGAAATGTCCATGACATGTTCTGTTATTACAGGAAAAGTTGTATAAAGTTCTGTTTATATGTACACAACTACAAGATAGACCTTTGAATGAGTGGAGACAGTTATGAAAAGACATGTAAGACATTTCTAACATTGCTTTTCTTAAGGGGAGTGGTTAAAGGAGTTGTATTTTTCTTACTAAGATCATATTTGACTTCTTGAAGATATTCTGTAAGATAAATGCAATTAATAATAACAGATTGATTGAGCAGGGATTTTCTGTATTGTCCTTTGAGTAAAGAGGTGTAACAGCACCTGTTTGGGAACTGCTTTGTTGCTTTGTAAATAAATTTACACTCTGGCTCATAGTCTGTGTGAATAAAGCAGCTGGTGAGATAGCAACTGACAGAGTCAAAGAAAAGTTGTTGATTTCAAGCAGCGTTTAATAAGTCTCTGCCACCAGGTCTAATCTTGCAGTCTTCATATATATACATGTCTCTTATGCAAGAGACAAAAGAGATGCAGTTTCAGTCCCTGGGTTGGGAAGATCCCATGGAGGAGAGCATGACAACCCACTCTAGCCTGGAGAATCCCCATGGATAGAGGAGCCTGGGGGCTAGAGTCCGTAGGGTTGCAAAGAGTCAGGCATAACTGAAGCAACTTAGCACTCATTAAAGAGGATTTTAATTTTATATCTGTATTGTTATGTTTTGTTTTTTTCTAACTGTGAAATACACTGGGCTATTATAATGTTTAAAATTAATTTTTCAGCTAACTGGTAAAAAATAAATTGGAGTTATTTCCTCAATAATTGAAATCAATGTCAACTTTAAATATGTACCTTATATAATATATAGTAATAGCATATATATTGTCTTTCATTAAACTCTTCTGAAACATTATTACCAATTTTTGGTGAGCAAAGGACAAAATAATTCTGTCTCTGGTATTCTAGTCTGTAGTAGATGTTTTGTTGTTGATTGGTTTTGATTTTATTTTTTCTCTTGTTTTTATTGAATGAAAATTTAGCTGAAATACAAGGTATTATTCAGAATAATGCTGAATTTGTTAACAACTTTTATTTTTTAAATGAAATTCTTTTCCTGAGTGGAAATTAAAGCAACTTATAGATATAAATTTAATTTTTGATGAGAAGTTGATATAAAATTAGCAAATGAAATGGACTTAATTATCATATATGGTAAACTAGGGAATTAAGTATTAAAGTGTTATGTGCTATTTAAGTAGATAAATAGACAAACTATATATACATATGTATTTTCCTCCAGGTTAAAAAAACATTCTATCCTAAAGTCTATTTTGCATACAGAAGGCAGCTTTCTAGGCTTCCCAGGTGGCTCAGTGATAAAGAATCCACTTCCCAGTGCAGGAGACACAAGAGACTCGGGTTCGATTCCCGGGTTGGGAAGATTCTCTGGAGAAGGAAATGGCAACCTGTTTCAGTATTCTTATCTGGAAAATTCTATGGATAGAGGAGCCTGGAAGGATACAGTCCACGGGGTCAGAAAGAGTTGGACATGACTGAGAAAACACACAGGCAGCTCTCCAAATGATGTATTTGTCAGATTCCAATATGTTAAGTAAATTTCTAGTTAGTGAATGTAAACACACACACACACACCTACCTAGATTCCTATTTGAAAGTAGTAACTATAGAAGAATCAAATGCAGAACCTAATCATAATATTTGGTATCATCATTATTCAGAAAAGAAATAAAGGGTAGTTGGGGAGAAACCTGTTAATACCTTCTGTCTGCATTAGAGTTTAATCAGGAAAAATCAGATCCTCTGTCATTTAGCTCAATAAAAGGGACTGAATTGGTGGAACAAGTTAAGAAAATGGTAAGAGAAGCAAAAACCAAATAGTGGGCTGTGAGACAACCACCGAAGGAGTGAAGCATCAGTAAGGCTGGGAGGGTGGGTGTTACCTGACCCCAGCAGGTGTGCTTTAATGCGGAAACATGGGAAACACTAATTGCTGATGGATGTTAGGTTTCTGCAGAGCAGAACAGGGTAGGAAAGTAATGTGAGCACAGCATGCAGATGCGTTTAGAAGATACATCAAGCTGGTGGGATTACAGCAGTCTAGTCAGTTTTTACTGCAACCATTTACTCTGTACCGAAATTAAGAATATTGTGAGCATTCTATAAGGCTACAGAAGACAGCAGCACTATTGTTGGTACCTGGAGGTTGCTTCTTCCTAAGTATTTTACACACACCTTCATCTGACAAAATATATTTACTGACTTGGGCTTTGGCTATGGTTTGGGTGGGAGTGAGGGTAAGGTATAATGCCACCTCTCTTTAAGTAGATGCATCTGGAAAGCCATTACATTCCACCAAGCAAACAGACAAGAAAAAGGTCTAGAAGATATTAAAACTATTATCAACTAGATATTGTATTATCAACTAGATATTATCAACTAGTTTTTGTAACTATATCCAGCCATGATTGGATGCGGCACTGGAGTATGGAAAAAAATACCACATAGGAAAAGAGTAAGACCAGCTTGAATTCTGCCTTCTCAAATTGTCAACTATGTTACCTTTATGAACCTCAACATTCCCATCTGTAAAATGGCATTGAATGTAATTTTCTCAATAGATGCATCTTATTGTTATATTTATGATATATAGCAGAGAGATCCCACATCCTTGGTGCTATATATATATTTCCTTATTTTTTCATTTATGGTATATGATTAAAAGTTTACTTGAGTAATATCAAATCTCACATTCAGTTTAGTTCAGTACAGTCAGTCGTATCCAACTCTTGGTGACCCCATGAATTGCAGCATGCCAGGCCTCACTGTCTAACACCAACTCCTGGAGTTTACTCAAATTCATGTCCATCGAGTCAGTGATGCTATCCAACCTTTTCATCCTCTGTCATCCCCTTCTCCTCCTGCCCCCAATCCCTCCCAGCATCAGAGTCTTTTCCAATGAGTCAACTCTTTGCATGAGGTGGCCAAAGTATTGGAGTTTCAGCTCTAGCATCAGTCCTTTCAATGAACACCCAGGACTGATCTCCATTAGGAAGGACTGATTGGACCTCCTTGCAGTCCAAGGGACTCCCAAGAGTCTTCTCCAACACCACATTTCAAAGCATCAATTCTTCAGTCCTCAGCTTTCTTCACAGTCAAACTCTCACATCCATATGTGACTGCTGGAAAAACCATAGCCTTGACTAGATGGACCTTTGTTGGCAAAGTAATGTCTCTGCTTTTGAATATGCTATCTAGGTTGGTCATAACTTTCCTTCCAAGGAGTAAGCATCTTTTAATTTCATGGCTGCAGTCACTATCTGCAGTGATTTTTGGAGCCCCCCAAAATAAAGTCTGACACTGTTTCCACTGTTTCCCCATCTATTTCCCATGAAGTGATGGGACCAGATGCCATGATCTTCGTTTTCTGAATGTTGAGCTTACAGCCAGCTTTTTCACTCTCCTCTTTCACTTTCATCAAGAGGCTCTTCAGTTCCTCTTCACTTTCTGCCATAAGGGTGGTGTTATCTGCATATCTGAGGTTCTTGATATTTCTCCCAGCAATCTTGATTCCAGCTTGTGATTCTTCCAGCCCAGCGTTTTTCATGATGTACTCTGCATATAAGTTAAATAAGCAAGGTGACAATATACAGTCTTGACGTACTCCTTTTCCTATTTGAAACCAGCCTGTTGTTCCATGTCCAGTTCTAACTGTTGCTTCCTGACCTGCATATAGATTTTTCAAGAGGCAGGTCAGGTGGTCTGGTATTCCCATCTCTTTCAGAATTTTCCACAGTTTATTGTGATCCACACAGTCAAAGGCTTTGGCATAGTCAATAAAGCAGAAATAGATGCTTTTCTGGAACTCTCTTGCTTTTTCGATGATCCAGCGAATGTTGGCAATTTGATCTCTGGTTCCTCTGCCTTTTCTAAAACCAGCTTGAACATCAGGAAGTTCATGGTTCACGTATTGCTGAATCTCACATTAGGTACTTCCATAAAAAGGATCTGACCAAATCTAACTGAATCTCTACTTGAAGTACAAGGGACTTCCCTGGCAGTCCAGTGGTTAAGACTTCGCCTTCCAATGCAGAGGGTGCAGTTTCAATCCATGGCCAGGGAGTTAAGGTCCTACCTGCCCCCTGGCGAAATAGCCAAATCATAAAACAGAAATACTGTAGCACATTCAACAAAAACTTTAAAAAATTCAGCCATATCATTAAAATATCTTAAAAATAAGAGACAATACAAAAACTATCAATAGCCATGACTGAAAACATATAATTAGAATAGTGAATTTTGCTTTGTTACCCAGATGTTTCATAAGTGTGCTTACAGAGGATTCTTTTTTAAATCCAGTGACTCTTGGGTGACTACTCAAAGCTTTGTAAAATTACACGATGGCTAGAATACTATGTTATTTCTCCATTGGTGAAATTACAGTCCTCCTGTGTAGAATGAAATTTAAGTTGTATCTTGATGATTATTACTTTTTCGCAGTCCCTGGAAAAAAATCTTCTGAGAATTAAGCCCTAAGAGATTCCTTCAGAGAGCTACTCTCAGCCCTCATAAATCTCCAGCTTATTTTTACTCAAAGTTCTTGCTCAATGTTAATTCACTTGAGATTTTAACAGAGCTGTGAGCTCTGACAAGTCATGCATAATGATTTGCAATCTCAGAGAATATTTGCTTGGTATTAAAATGCCTTATTAAATATTTCAAATTGGTCTTTAGAGGTTTTTGGGAAAGTCCACTCTGTTTCTCATTGATATGTAATGTTACAAAATGTGTGTTATTTGTAAAACAGCAGTACAAGAGGAAACCACATGAAAAGAATGACACAGGGCGGTCCCCAAAGAAAACAAGACTTGAATTTTATTTTAGAAAATAGATCTTGAAAGCTTTTTTATGTACTTGAATCTTTTCAGCTTTGTTTCATAAATCAACTGAGAGGCTATAATCCCTAGCATAGGATTACCTAAATGTGCACTGTAGGATATATTTAATGTGAAAATAAAATAAATAGTACACTAAATAGCCAATGAAATTTTAAAATGCAATGTTTCTGTGGTTATTGTTTTTAATGAAAACAGTTGTAAAAATGAAAGACACTTATGTAGCACTGTTTAAAGTTTTCTTTGATTGGAAGCCAGTTGTTTAGGGAAGGTACTGTGAGTTTAATATCTATTGACCAAACCCATATAATAATTTCCAGAGAAAATTAGATACTTATTTTAATATTCTAGTGGAATAATGGGCTTCTAGGTATCACTTCTCATATTTCTCTTTGGAAATCTAGCACTGTAGAGGATAATAATCCTTTTCTATTATGTATACAGTTAGGGGCGATAGCATGAACAAAGGAATTTAATGGCGCAATGTGGAATACTTTTCTCAGACATAGATATAACATACGGATTTTTTTTTTTCATTTAAACTTTTCAACCAGGAATAAAAAGTATTCATTAAAATAACCAATATAGCTAATTAATTTACTTAGAAAGGCCAACAGTTGGATCACTCAGTTCAGTTCAGTCTCTCAGTTGTGTCCGACTCTTTGCGACCCCATGAATCGCAGCACGCCAGGCCTCCTTGTCCATCACCAACTCCCGGAGTTCACTCAGACTCACGTCCATCAAGTCAGTGATGCCATCCAGCCATCTCATCCTCTGTCGTCCCCTTCTCCTCCTGCCCCCAATCCCTCCCAGCATCAGAGTCTTTTCCAATGAGGCAACTCTTCACATGAGGTGGCCAAAGTACTGGAGTTTCAGCTTCAGTATCATTCCTTCCAAAGAAATCCCAGGGCTGATCTCCTTCAGAATGGACTGGTTGGATCTCCTTGCAGTCCAAGGGACTCTCAAGAGCCTTCTCCAACATCACAGTTCAAAAGCATCAGTTCTTCGGCGCTCAGCCTTCTTCACAGTCCAACTCTCACATCCATACATGACCACAGGAAAAACCATAGCCTTGACTAGATGGACCTTTGCTGGCAAAGTAATGTCTCTGCTTTTGAATATGCTGTCTAGGTTGGTCATAACTTTCCTTCCAAGGAGTAAGTGTCTTTTAATTTCATGGCTGCAGTCACCATCTGCAGTGAGTTTAGAGTCCAAAAAATAAAGTCAGACACTGTTTCCTAATCTATTTCCCATGAAGTGATGGGACCAGATACCATGATCTAGTAATGCCTAATATTTCACAAATCAAATAACATTAGTTTCTACCTAATTCTGTCTATTTGTGAAATTAACTTTTTATTTGCTCTCATTTATGATGTATCTGGTATCAAAGAAGATATTATCATTTTTTCTTGGCTTTTAACTCCTGACTCTTATCCAGAGTCAAAGAACAACTGCAAATTCTGAGAATAAATGTCCTTTCCTCCCACTGCAGCTATAACACAATGTATCACTTTGCTAGGACTGCTAAACCAAAGAACGACAAACTTAAAAAATACGCCTTTACTGTTATCACTGTTCCTGAAGTTAGATGTCTACAGTCCAGGTATTATTAGCAGGGCCATATTCCCTCTTAAAGACCAGGGGGAGGGTCTTTTCAAGCCCCACCTCCAGCTTCTAGTGCTTTGCTGGCAATCTGACTTACCTTGTCTTGTGGAAATATCATCTTTATCTCTGCCTTCATCTTCACCTAATGTACTTCTCCTGTGTGTGTGTGTGTGTGTGTGTGTGTGTGTGTGTGTGTGTATCCATCTTTTCCAAGTGTCTTATTTTTATAAGGACAGCAGTCATAGTAGATCAGTAGCCCAAACTATTGCAGTATGACTTCATCTTAATTGCATCTATAGTGACCCGATTTCACCTGTTAAATGGCACAGTGGTAAAGAATCTGCCTGTCAGTACAGGAGGTGAGAGAGATGCAGGTTGGATCCCTGGATCAGGAAGATCCCCCAGAGTAGGAAATGGCAATCCACTCTACTATTCTTGCCTGGAGAATCCTGTGGACAGAGGAGCCTGGTGAGATACAAAGTCCATGGGGTCGCAAAGAGTCAGACCTGACTGGGCATTCATGCAGGCCAGAGACAGATGGAGAGAGATTGGGTAAAGTGAACCATGGTAAATAAACTGCTGCCTGAGAAGCAAACTCCTTGCCCAGGTGAGCAATCTATTGTGAAAAAAAAAGAAAGCTGATGACTAAGATGAAAAATTGTCTCAGTTCATTTTCTGAAATTTTATGAAGGAAATAGGGGAAATATTTATGAGGTTCAGTTTTATATGGTTCCCAGGTGGTGCTAGTGGTAAAGAATCTGCCTGCCAACTCAGGAGAAGCAACAGACATGGATTTGATTCCTGGGTTGGAAGATTCCCCTGAAGTAGGAAATGGCACCCCACTCCAGTATTCTTGCCTGGAAAATTCCATGGACAGAGGAGCCTGGCTGGCTATAGTCTTTAGTGTCTCAAAGAGTTAGACACAATGGAGCATCACCATTGTTACCATTTAAGCATCTAGACTTTAACAATGTAACATATGAACTTAGAGGGAAAATCATTCAGCTCATAACACACACACTAAAGCAGTCTATGTTTTTATTCTTTATATATTAAAAAAAAATCTTCCTTTGGAAGTAGCAATAGTTCTTAAAACGTTCCCCTCAAACCTCCAAATAAATGAGAAAATAAAATAAGTATATGTTTTCCTTTTGGTCTAAAACCTCTTGGTAGGGAATCTTTGAACAATTGAGTAAACTCAGGATTTATTTTCCACCCCTGCTATTTAATTCTACTCTTGATGAGTTCAGGGCAGGCTGACTTTTGGTTGAGCTGTGCTGTACATATGCCTGTGTTCCCTCAACCAGCAATCTGTTTACGCAAAGTGGCAGGCTGCTACCTTCAGATGCCACCAAAGAACGATGATAGAGGACATTTACTAATCTTTGCTTTATGCACAACTAGGATTGCCCAAAACCCATGAGACCAACTGTTCCAAGGTATCTGTAGCTGATAATTGTTGATACTTGATAATTTTTTGAAGTAGGGTAGAGAGTTAGTATGTTTTCTTTCTTTCCCCTGGATCTCTTTTCTGCTCTGCTCACTTCTTTTTTTTTTTTGTACTTTCAGCCATCACTTAGTCAACACCACCAGGCTACGTTGATTTCTTTTATTTCTCCTTTTCTCATTGTTCTCTCACCTGTCACTCCATTCATGTGTCTCAGCTTTCACCTAACAAGCCTGAGCTTTTAAAGACAGCTCAAGCCGAGCAGAACACTCTTTTTCTTTCCTGTGGTGGTCCAGCCTATCACAGTAAATGAGGTATAATTTTGAAAAATTGTCCTTAACCAGTTTTTTCAATGGAATGGTTCCTTTGGGACTGCTTTTAAGATATTAACATTATTTAGACGTAAATCAGTATTGTAAGGCCACAGCAAGTTTTAAAACCTGAGAATTTTGTAAATGTAGTTTCTTAAAAGATAGCCATTATTTTACAGCTTTCTATCTATACTTCTTTTTTTTTTCTGACTCCTAGTATTAAATAATGTTTGTATGCCCAGTATGATCATCATTTTTCCTATAAGATCAAAGATTTAGCTGGTATAATTTCGCAATATTTTGGACACAGTATGGGCTTTTTACCTTTTTAGAGTCTGACCCAGGTACCTACTATAGATTTTAATTTTTGCAATTATATATATATATATATGTATGTATAGTACACATCCAAGTCCAAATAGGGCTCTAAGAATGGAATAGCACTAAAGCAAGAAGATATATTTTTTAACCTTTTTTTTTTTATTTTTTTAGTTTTTTATTTTTTAAATTTTAAAATCTTTAATTCTTACATGCATTCCCAAACATGAATCCCCCTCCCACCTCCCTCCCCATAACATCTTTCTGGGTCATCCCCATGCACCAGCCCCAAGCATGCTGCATCCTGCGTCAGACATAGACTGGCGATTCAATTCACATGATAGTATACATGTTAGAATGTCATTCTCCCAAATCATCCCACCCTCTCCCTCTCCCTCTGAGTCCAAAAGTCCGTTATACACATCTGTGTCTCTTTCCCTGTCTTGCATACAGGGTCGTCATTGCCATCTTCCTAAATTCCATATATATGTGTTAGTATACTGTATTGGTGTTTTTCTTTCTGGCTTACTTCACTCTGTATAATCGGCTCCAGTTTCATCCATCTCATCAGAACTGATTCAAATGAATTCTTTTTAACAGCTGAGTAATACTCCATTGTGTATATGTACCACAGCTTTCTTATCCATTCATCTGCTGATGGACATCTAGGTTGTTTCCATGTCCTGGCTATTATAAACAGTGCTGCGATGACATCATAGATTCACATGCTGTCATGAGAAATAATATAGATCTCTTATAGCTTTACCCATTTTACCCAATGCTGCTGCTGCTGCTGCTAAGTCACTTCAGTCGTGTCCAACTCTGTGTGATCCCATAGACAGCAGCCCACCAGGCTCCCCTGTCCCTGGGATTCTCCAGGCAAGACCACGAGTGGGTTGCCATTTCCTTCTCCAATGCATGAAAGTGAAGAGTGAAAGTAAAGTCGCTCAGTCGTCCCCTACTCTTCACGACCCCATGGACTGCAGCCCACCAGGCTCCTCCATCCATGGGATTTTCCAGGCAAGAGTACTGGAGTGGGTTGCCATTGCCTTCTCCTTACCCAATGCTGCTGCTGCTGCTGTTGCTAAGTCACTTCAGTCGTGTCCGGCTCTGTGCGACTCCATAGATGGTAGCCCACCAGGCTTCTCCATCCCTGGGATTCTCCAGGCAAAAATACTGGAGTGGGTTGCCATTTCCTTCTCCATACCCAATGTTAGCATCTTGCAAAACTATAAAGCAATATCATAATCAGGTTATTGAAATCATTTACCAATCCTACTTACATTTCCCTATTTTTACCTGTGTGTGTATGCATATATTTAGTTCTTGTGTATCCATAATCAAAATACTAAACAGTAGCAGCTTTATCAGGATCCCTCATGTTGCCCTTTTATAACCAAATCCACACCTTTCCACTCTTTCTCCCCCAGATTTTAGCAACTACTAATCTGTCATCCATTTCAAAAATTGCATCACTTCAAGAATGTTAAATGCATGGACTCATACAGTATATAGTATTTGGGGGTTGTCTTTTTCCACCCTCTAGGCATAATTTCCTGAAGATTTATATAAGGTGATGTTTATGTTAATATTCTTTTCATTTTTATTGCTGAGTAGTATTCCTCAATAATATTGTACCATAGTTTGTTTAATTATTTTCCCATTGAAGGATATTTCAGCTGTTTCTAGTCTGGTGCTACTAAGAATAATATCTCTGAATATTTGTAAAACAGATTTTTATGTGCACATACATTTTCATGACTTTAGCATAAATGCCCAAGAGTACAATTTGCTGCTGCTACATGGTAAATGTATGTTTATTCAAGAATTTGCTAAATTTACATTTCCACTAGCTGTGAATGAGTGGCCTAATTTCTCACCAGAATTTGGTGTCACTATTATTATGTTTTATTATCCACAATTAAGAGTTTCTTTTAGGTATATAACAGTCCTTTTCTTCTGAGTGTGCATAATTACTAGTTATATTTTTAGTTAGCATCTCAATGTAAAAATTCTGCTAAGAGGCCAAAATCGTGGCATTTTACTAAAAGTCTATGTATACAGTTATCCCTTAGTATCTGAAGGGAAATGGTTCCAGCACTGCCATGAACACCTGTAGATGCTCAGGTCCTTTAGGTGGCCCCCAATATCCATATCCATGGTCCCATATCCAGAAATTCAACCACTGGAGATCAGAACATAGAACATGACCAGCAGTTGGTTATATTTATGGATGTGGAACCAAATGTTGTTGTTGTTGTCTGTCAGTCATGTCCCACTCTTTGCAACGCCATGGACCAAAGCACTCCAGGCTTCCCTGTCCTTCACTGTCTCCTGGGGTTTGCTCAGACTCATGTCCATTGAGTCAGTGATGCCATCCAACCATCTCATCCTCTCGCCCCCTTCTCCTCCTGCTCTCAGTCATATATATGAGGAGTCATATATATGGAGGGCCAACTGTACATGTATGATCTGCTAATAAGGATTGTCAGATGAACTTGGGATTTCGTATTAACTGGTTCTGTGCTTTCAGAGGATCTATTTCTAGGATCCTTTGAAGGTACAGAACTAGTTTTGCTTAAAGTTGTGTCTAAATTTCAACATGGAAGTAAAACTTTGTAGTTAAGCAGATATTACTCTTTATAGATGTGTTAGATCTAAATCATTGACTGAATTATTAAAATTGAAAATTATCAGTAACCCCCACATTGTTCAAGACTCAACTGTACACCCTCAAAATACTTTTCATTTTACCCCCTCCCCTGCTGGTTAACACCAGTTTGATTCTTGAGAATTGACCCAACCCACTCTGATTACATGAAGTTTAAAACAGGCCCTTCATAATGGTATCATCACATAAAAAATAATATTAAAATACCTGAAATCCAGTGTTACATCCTGGGCTCTCATTTAGGATAATTGGTTGCACAGAAAGAAACCAAGTACCAGGTTTGAAGGATGATCTAAGAAATATAGGAAATTATCACTTTCCACAGATGTTTCAGCATAAATGTTTTTTTTTTTCTGAGTACAAATTAATCATGTGCTTAATCATTTGTTTTCCTGAATGCACAGGTACCTCTGTTCTACAGGTGACAGCCACTGATGCAGATGACCCCACCTATGGAAACAGTGCTCGGGTGGTTTACAGTATTCTCCAGGGACAGCCCTACTTCTCCGTAGACCCTAAAACAGGTTAGTACTTTTATGGATAATTGATGTACAAATGCGTACTACAAAAAAAGAAAGCAGTGTCTTCATGTCTGTGTGGTCTTCTGCATTAGACATTGTTATTTTAGAACTTTAAAAATGCCCTCAGTTTCTCCAGGACAATTTGATTAAATAATTGAAGATAAATTAACTGTCCTCCTTAATACCTGATTATCCATCATTTATACCCATACCAGTAAAAACTTTTCATTTTTTAATCTTTCTGTGACATTTAGATAAATGCTGTTTAAAACAGAGATTACATAATACTTCAGTCTTAAAGTAATATGTTATGTAAATTAAATTAACCGAGAATAAGGCCAAAGACATATAAGCATTTGTTAAAAATTATATGAATTCTGCTCTATTTCTTCTCTTTTTTTGTAGCCAAAATAGTCATATCATACTATATTATGTGATGCCAAAATGGTAATGAAGGATACTCAATAATTCAGTGTAGGGCTGTGTTCTAGCAGCATAATCTATAAACCTCATGGTCTTATCAGTAAAGAGTTTGTGAATAGAAATTTGGCTAAAGATAAATATAAACCCATTTTTTAAAGTAGCCAAATGTTCAGTATGAAATGGTTCAAGTTTAATAAACAGTTTCAAGAATATACATAATCAGGAGATATAGATGGACCAGAGAAAGGTCTAAGATGTTCCAGCAGCAGCTTCCTGGATCCTTTCTGGTAATGTGAGATCCATTCTGAATCTAGTTAACATGTGGGATCTTTAAGTAAAGGTAACCACCAGATAACTAATGCAGGAGTAATATTTGGTCAAATATCTCCTTATCATCTTACAGTTACATAGCATACAATGCATTTTTCAGGGAACACTGTTCAATAAGTGCCCATTACAGTTTATTAACCATTGTCTCAGACAGTGAGGTACATTCACTGAAGAGATGCTATGGATAAGCTAACGTCACTACTAGACTGCTAGGAGGATTGTCATTGACACGTTTACAGGAAGGTGCCTTCTTTCTCTCCCTGGTGTGCTCCAACACAAAGTACACTGGGCAGGAGGAGACCTCAGACACACAGTCTTAACCCTTGAAATTCCCATAACTTAAGAAGAAAACAGTGAGAAGGTGTAAAGATGCTGACATGTAAATGAAGAATTGCACATATATACCTGCATATATATCCACATATTATATGCATTATAATTATAAAATAAATGAGATTAAAAAATTGGGATATAATAAAAATAAATAATATAATGTGACCTAGAGTGAGCATGCAAGCTCTTATGTCAATAGTACCAAGGTATTACTAAATATTTAGAAATAAAAATATTTATCAGCTTAGTAATCAAAATTCTGGGTCAAAAATTACATACATTTATTTATGTTGTTCTGATAGGATACTTCAGAATTGATAGAATATATTTTTTACTGAGATATATTTGAAGTGTAATGCTGTGTAATTAAAAGGGCACAGCATGTTGACTTTTTTTTTTTTTTTAATTTTTTTTTTAAATTTTAAAATCTTTAATTCTTACATGCGTTCCCAAACATGACCCCCCCTCCCACCTCCCTCCCCACAACATCTCTCCGGGTCATCCCCATGCACCAGCCCCAAGCACGCTGCACCCTACGTCAGACACGGACCGGCGATCCAATTCTCACATGACAGTATACATGTTAGAATTCCCATTCTCCCAAATCATCCCACCCTCTCCCTCTCCCTCTGAGACCAAAAGTCCGTTATACCCATCTGTGTCTTTTTTCCTGACTTGCATACAGGGTCGTCATTGCCATCTTCCTAAATTCCATATATATGTGTTAGTATACTGTATTGGTGTTTTTCTTTCTGGCTTACTTCACTCTGTATAATTGGCTCCAGTTTCATCCATCTCATCAGAACTGATTCAAATGAATTCTTCATGCCTGTATTGTAATATGATTGACATGTAGTGATAAACATTCTTAAGCCAACTCATTATTTGACAATAGTGTTTCTCATTTTGTGGTAATTTCCCAATAACCATGATTGTTTTATATATAAAAGATGTGTATTTCTCACTTTAAATATGCATCTTCTTGGAGGAAAGAATTGAGGAGACTAAGTTCCAGTTACCTCGTCTGAGGCTGACACACACACAGACACACATGTATGCATGCAGACACGTGCACACATGCAATTTATTCCATTAACTGTCCTTTTAGAGAGCCGAATGTTTATTTATATATACATGTTATATTTACTTAATAGAATATTGCTAGGCTATAGACATCTTATATGGGTTTTAAAACTTACCACACACTTGAACTTCTTTAAAACCAAATAATAATTCTGTGTGCTTGTGTATCTCTGAATATCTGTCTGAATGTCTGCATGTGTTGGTGTGAGTATATGCAGGTATGTATATGGGTGTGTGTGTGTGTGTGTGTGTGTGCGCGTGTTTACTTTGGACAAAGAAAGCAGGCCAATGTGGATAAAAGGTGACCAGTGTTGAACTCTTCTGTTGCTTGTTTTTTAGTAAAGCAAATATATCAAACAAAAAATTCAAATAAAAATTGCATTTGGTTGTACATATTTATTATGGATTAATTAAGTCCTTCAGGAAACAAAAATGATTATCTGAGATATAAATAGGCTGCTATTAAGGTTCTGCTCTATTGAAATGATCCTTGCTCTTATAATGTTTGCTCTTTTATTTAAGCAAAATGATTTATTGAATGAAATTTATGCCTCCATATTGATATGTTTTAATTTCAATATTGTATTGGCTGAAACCTCAGGGAAGTCTATGGATATGTTTTCTGCTATCAAGATTGTTTGAATATGCAAATCTCTTATACTGGTTATCTGCACAAAGTGCTAAGAGGGATTATAAAACAAAATGCTGAGTATTCTCTTCAAAGCTAAGAAGTTTTTGGTAATTTAAGCTTAAGAGATCTATTATAATGCAATTAAACATCCTCAGAACTAATGAATTTAGTGGAAATTGTGCCTTAAATAACTGGAATAAAACACATACAAACATCCTTAAAGGTAAGGAATCAGTTGTTATAAATGAGATATTATATAAGAAAATTAGATGAATAGTTACTTTAAAATGTACAGTTTAATTAGTAATACTTTAATTCTATTCTCTCATTTGGCATGACTATAACATTTCCAGTTAGTCCATTCAAAGAAGAATAATTATAATGCAGCTGAACTTTTGTATTCAAATAGAGTTGTGAGTGCTTATTGTTAAGATCAGGACTTTGGATTGCCTTATTTCCATTGTGTTAAAAGGTATATTGGATTCCCTGGTGACTCAGCTGGTAAGGAATTTGCCTGCAATGCGGGAGACCTGAGTTCAGTCCCTGGGTTGGGAAGATTCCGTGGAGAAGGGAAAGGCTTACCCATACTGGTATTCTGGCTTGGAGAATTCCTTGGACTATGTAGTCCATGGGGTCACAAAGAGTTGGACACAACTGAGCAACTTTCACTTCATCTTGTACTATGACATTTCTAGTTAGTCCTTTCAATGAAGACTAATTATAATGCAGCATAACTTTTGTGTTCAAGATTCGTGGCTCTTGGATTATTATACTATAGATAATTTGTTTAATAAGGTATGCATTGTTTTCTACTGAATCTCGTTAATCAATATGATGAAACATAAATCCTGTGAATAATTTATTGCTTCAAATAAGTTTTGTTTTTGTTATTTCATAATGCTTGCTTAATGTGGAACAACAATAGGAGAATACTTCTTAATGATTGATTAAATATTAACTACAAGAGAAGAGTGAAAAAGTTGGCTTAAAGCTAAACATGCAGAAAACTAAGATCATGGCATCTGGTCCCATCACTTCATGGGAAATAGATGGGGAAACAGGGGAAACAGTGTCAGACTTTATTTTGGGGGGCTCCAAAATCACTGCTGATGGTGACTGCAGCCATGAAGTTAAAAGATGCTTACTCCTTGAAAGAAAAGTTATGACCAACCTAGATAGCATATTGAAAAGCAGAGACATTACTTTGCCAGCAAAGGTCCATCTAGTCAAGGCTATGGTTTTTCCAATGGTCATGTATGGATGTGGGTGTTGGACTGTGAAGAAAGCTGAATACCAAAGAATTGATGCTTTTGAACTGTGATGTTGGAGAAGACTCTTGAGAGTCCCTTGGACTGCAAGGAGATCCAACCAGTCTATTCTGAAGGAGATCAGCCCTGGGATTTCTTAGGAAGGAATGATGCTGAAGCTGAAACTCCAGTACTGTGGCCACCTCATGCGAAGAGTTGCCTCATTGGAAAAGACTCTGATGCTGGGAGGGATTGGGGGCAGGAGGAGAAGGGGATGATAGAGGATGAGATGGCTGGATGGCATCACTGACTCAATGGACGTGAGTTTGAGTGAACTGCGGGAGTTGGTGATGGACAGGGAGGCCTGGCATGCTGCGATTCATGGGGTCGCAAAGATTCAGACACGACTGAGCGACTGAACTGAACTGAACTGAACTGTTTGAAAGATCAGAGAACTGAAAAATTAACGGAGATGACAATGAATTGTAAAAAAACATATAATATTTCTGGCCACATATATGTAGAAAATGTGTTAATGTAGGGTTTATGAAGATGTTGTTGGTTTTTCATTGCGAAGTCAAGTCTGACTCTTTGCCACCGCATGGACTGTAGCCTGCTAGGCTCTTCTGTCCATGAGATTTACCAGGCAACAATACTGGAGTGGGTAGCCATTTCCTTCTCCAAGGGATCTTCCCAACCCAGATATTGAACTCATGTCTCCTGCATTCCAGGAGGATTCTTTATTGATGAGCTACCAGAGAAGCCCCATTTATGAGGATGATGGTGGTAGTATAGTCACTAAGTCGTGTCAGACTCTTGCAACTCCATGGAATGTAGCCTACCAGGATCCTTTGTGGGATTCTCCAGGCAAGAATACTGGAGTGGGTTGCCATTTCCTTCTCCAGGGGATTTTCCCAACCCAGGAACTGAACCCAGGTCTCCTGCACTGCAGGCAGATTCTTTAATGACTGACCTACAAGGGAAGCATTCTACTTAAACATTTTCATTTAATTCAACAAAGAAAACTTTTAGAGTTATTACATGAGGAATTGTTTTAATGCTTATGAAAACTACTAACCCTAAACTGAGTATTATGAAGAAGGCAGCTGAGTAAGAAAGCCATATTAAGTGCTCAGAGGACTAAAGTCAACAGAAATTTGGGCTAATGCTTGTTTATTCAGTTCAGTTCAGTTCAGTTCAGTTCAGTCGTTCAGTTGTAGCCCCATGGACTGCGGCATGCCAGGCCTCCCTGTCCATCGCCAACTCCTGGAGTTTGCTCAAATTCATGTCCATTGAGTCAGTGATGTCATCCAACCATCTAATTCTCTGTTGTACCCTTTTCCTTCTGCCTTCATTTTTTCCCAGAATCAGCTTCTTTTCAAATGAGTCAGTTCTTCACATCAGGTGGCCAGAGTATTGGAGTTTCAGCTTCAGCATCAGTGTTTCCAATGAATGTTCAGGACTGATTTCTTTTAGGATGGACTGTTTGCATCTCCTTGCAGTCCAAGGGACTCTCAAGAGTCTTCTCCAACACCATAGTTCAAAGGCATCAGTTCTTCGGTGCTCAACATTCTTTATAGTCCAACTCTCACATCCACATGTGACTACTGGAAAAACCATAGCTTTGACTTGATGGGCCTTTGTTGGCAAAGTAATGTCTCTGCTTTTTAATATGCTGTCTAGATTGGCCATAACTTTTCTTCCAAGCTTCAGTCACCATCTGCAGTGATTTTGGAGCCCCAGGAAAAAATAAAGTCTGTCACTGTTTCCACCATTTCCCAGTCTACTTGCCATGAAGTGATGGGACCAGATGTCATGATCTTAGTTTTCTGGATGTTGAGTTTTAAGCCAACTTTTTCATTCTCCTCTTTCATTTTCATCAAGAGGCTTTTTAGCACTTCTTCACATTCTGCCATAAGGGTGGTGTTATCTGCATATCTGAAGTTATTGATATTTCTCCCAGCACTCTTGATTCCAGCTTGTGTTTCATCTAGCCTAGCGTTTCTCATGATGTACTCTGCATGTAATTTAAATAACCAGGGTGACAATATATAGCCCTGACATGCTCCATCCCTATTTGGAACCAGTCTCTTGTTCTGTGTTTGGTTCTAACTGTTGCTTCCTGACCTGTATACAAATTTCCCAGGAGGCAGGTCAGGTGGTCTGGTATTCCCATCTCTTTAAGACTTTTCACATTTTTTTGTGATACACACAAAGACTTCAGCATAGTCAATAAAGCAAAATTAGATGTTTTTTCTGGAACTCTCTTGCTTTTTCCATGATCCAGTAGATGTTGGTAATTTGATCTCTGGTTCCTCTGCCTTTCCTAATTCCAGCTTGAAATCTGGAAGTTCACAGTTCCACATCCTGTTGAAGTTTGGCTTGGAGATTTTTAAGCATTACTTTATTAGCGAGTGAGATGAATGCCATCGTGTGGTAGTTTGAGCATTCTTTGGCATTGTCTTTCTTTGGGACTGGAATGAAAACTGACCTTTTCCAGTCCTGTGGCCATTGGTGAGTTTTCCAAATTTGTTGGTGTATTGAGTGCAGCACTTTCACAGCATCATCTTTTACGATTTGAAAAAGCTCAACTTGAATTCCATCACCTCCACTAGCTTTGTTCTTAGTAATGCTTCCTAAGGCCCAACTTGACTTCACATTCCAGGATGTCTGGCTCTAGGTGAATGATCACACCATAGTGATTATCTGAGTCATGAGGATTTTTTTTTTTAATATATAGTTCTTCTGTGTATTCTTGCCACGTCTTAATATCTTCTGCTTCTGTTAAGTCCATACCATTTCTGTCCTTTATTGTGCCCATCTTTGCATGAAACATTCCCTTGGTATCTCTCATTTTCTTTATAAATATCTAGACTTTCCAATTCTATTGTTTTCCTCTGTTTCTTTGCATTGGTCACTGAGGAAGGCTTTCTTATCACTCCTTGCTATTCTTTGGAACTCTGCATTCAAATGGGTATATCTTTCCTTTTCTCCTTTGCCTTTCGTTCATCTTCTATTCACATCTGTTTACAAGACCTCCTCAGGCAACTGTTTTGCCTTTTTGCATTTCTTTTCCTTAGAGATGATCTTGATCCCTTCCTCTTTAGCAATGTCAGGAACCTCCTTCCACAGTTTTTCAGGCACTCTATCAGATCTAATTGAATCTATGTTTCACTTCCACTGTATAATTGTAAGAGATTTGATTTAGGTCATACCTGAATGGTCTAGTGGTTTTCCCTGCTTTTTTTCCATTTAAGTCTGAATTTGGCAATAAGGAGTTCATGGTCTGTGCCACAGTACCAGCTCCTGGTCTGACTGTGACTGTGTTTTGTTTAATGACACAACTCAAATATCACTCCTATTCAAGTTAATATAGTGCCAACTACATTAAAAATAAATCAATATGCTCAAAGTTTCTTCACATCTTTACAAAGTATGAAATTTATGTCAGGTGGTCGTAGCAGAAGCTTAATAATTGAGTTGCTGCAAAAAGATTAGTTCCCTTGATTTAGGTCAAAGACAAAACAAGAATCTACCATGTCTCTTTCTGGGCTCTTAGAATGAAGGATTCACAAAGGGTAGTTATGAGGTTTTTAATTGAGGATGCACATCTCTAAATAGTCATATTATTAGTAGCCACTTGATTTTTTTTCCACTAGCTGTTTCATAGTCAACAACTTATAAATTATTTCTTGCTTTTTTTAAAGCTGGTACATATCTATTAAATTATGTCTGTGCCTATTCACAGAGAAATGTGTTGAATCTTCCTTATGGTCAATTTAGGAAACATGAAAACCTGGATTAAAACCGGATATCAGGGAAAACAGGGATATGTAATTTACAAAATCCAATTTAAGTCTTATCCACAGTTGCTCACAGTGGTAGCAATGGTGACTACCAGCTCTTGTGACTATTAACATGAACCATAAATCAATGATTATCAATGATGGAGTCTGCATAAATGGTACTTACAGTGGTTTTTCACCACACTCCTAAAATAAAGACTATTGAGACAGGTATGCCGTATAATATAGATCAGTTATACTTTTAATTGTGAATCATTTTCATATAACATTTATGAACTTTTTCTTATTATAATGAATATTTAATTAGAAAATATAGTTACTTTAAACATCACTGTTGATAAATGCTACTTCTAATTTTTTAGGTACATACAGTAGAAAGGCTAGAAAGACTACCTTTTAGTTATATACACAGAACATACTAGATTTTTTCAACACTTCTAGCTCATTTTTGTACTTGAACATTTTTGTGACATGATGTTAAAAAAGGACAGAATTGGGTTGCAAATCTCTTGTCAGTCAAACCTTTCTGAATTAATGACATCCATTCCACAGGGAACAAAGCAAGTTGACATCCAATAAAATGTACTACTATACCTAGAGATGGCTATTGGTTCTGAAGGCACACATAATATCATTATTTATTTTAAAAATACACTATTGTAAATTTAATAAAGAAAAAGGGACATCCTGGCTTTCCAGTAGTAAAGCCTCTGTGGTTCCAATGCAAGGAATGCAGGTTTGATCCCTGGTCAGGTAACTGAGATCCCACATGCCATACAGTGTGCTCAAAAAAAAAAAAAAAAAAGACATGAAAAAAAAAAGATATAATTGACCTTCCTATGAAAAAAATAGTTATCTTATAATTTAGTTTATATAGAGAAGTAACACATATTTATTTGTTTTCCAAAATATCAAAGTTTATTCCCAAGTTGCTTGGAGATACTTCCTGGTCAAATCCTAGGATGTACTTAGAATCATAGTAAATTGATCAGTCTACTTAAATTTTATGCTTCCATTTTCTTGTATCTATATACCGATAATGATAATGCCTGTTCCAGCTAGGAAAGTAATGCAATGGTCTCAGTTAATCCAGACACTGGAAAAGCATCATTACTCAGTAAAGTTCTCTCATTTTGCTCTCTTTAATGTTGAGGAGAATTTCCAAAATTACTATATAGCTCACTGTAATGAATTTGAGTCTTATCTAAAACAGAAAAAAAAAATTTCATGTGGAATATTTTTTTACTCCAAATAATTAGACAAAATTGTAAAAAGCAAGTGTTCCACTATTAAATTTTATGTCTTTAATTTTTTTCCCAAAATTTCAAGGAAAATTATTTCTATGAATATTATTAATAGAAGAAATATACTTTTAGAAAATGTGGAATGGTAATTCAAAGAGAAATGAGTTAGACAAAATAACTAGTCATTTAGCTATGCAAAGAATTAGAGGAAAACAACAGAAGGGGAAAGACTTCTCAGAAGGGGAAAGAAATCTCTTCAAGAAAATTGGAAATATCAAAGGAAAGTTTAATCCAAAGATCTGCACAGTAAAGGACAGAAATGGTAAAGACCTAATAGTAGCAGAAAGGCTCAAGATGAGATGGAAAGAGCACACAAAAGATGGAAAGAATAAGTACAAAAAAGATATTAATGACCCAAATAATCAGGATTGTGTGGTTAGTCACCCAGAGCTAGACATTCTGGAGTGTGAAGTCAGATGGGCCTTAGGAAGAACTGCTGCCAAAAAAGCCTGTGGAGGCGATGGGATTCTAGCAGAGCTATTCAAATTCTCAAAAGATGATACTATTAAAATGCTGCACTCAATATGACAGCAAATTTGGAAGACCCAGCAGTGGCCACAGGACTGGAAAATGTCAATCTTCATCTCAATTCCCAAGAAGGGCATTATTAAAAATATTCAAACCATCAGACAGTCGCATTCATCTCCCATGCTAGTAGGATTATGCTCAAGATCCAGTATGCTAGGCTTCAGAATTATATGAACTGAGAACTTTCAGATGTTCAAGCTGGGTTTAGAAAAGGCAGAGGAATCAAAGATCAAATTGCCAGCATTTGGTGGATCATAGATAAAACAAGGGAATTCCAAAAAAAAGAAAAAAATCTACCTCTGTTTCATTAACTGTGCTAAAGCCTTTGACTGTGAGTGGATCATAATAAACTGTGGAAAACTCTTAAGGAGATGGGAGTACCAGACTATCTTACCTGTCTTCTGAGAAACCAGTATGCCGGTCAAGAAGAAATAATTAGAACCATGTATGGAACAACTGAGTGGTTCAGGATTGAGAAAGGAGTATGATATGCCTGTTTATTGTCACCCTGTTTATTTAACTTATACACGGAGCACATAATGGGAAATACCAGGCTGGATGAGTTATAAGTTGGAATCAAAATTGCCAGGAAAAATATCAACAACCTCAGATATGCAGATGATGCCACTCTAATGCCAGAAATTGGAGAGTAACTAAAGAACATCTTGATGAGGGTGAAGGAGGAGAATGAAAAAAACCACCTTAAAACTAAATTTTTTTTTTTTTTTTAAGTAAGATCATGGCATCTGGTCCCATTACTTCATGGCAAATAGAATGGGAAATGGTGGAAACAGTGACAAATTTCCTCTTCTTGGGCCCTACAATCACTGCAGATGGTGACTGCAGCCTTGAAATTAGAAGATGAGTGCTTCTTGGCAGGAAGGCTATGACAAATCTAGACAGTGTGTTAAAAAACAAAGACATCACTTTGCTGGCAAAGGTCTGTATAGTCAAGGCCCTGGTCTTTTCAGTAGTCATGCACGGTTGTGAGAGATGGACCATAAAGAAGGCAGAGCGCTGAAGAATTGATGCTTTCCAATTGTGGTGCTAGAGAAGACTCTTGAGATTCCTTTGGACACCACAGAGATCAAACCAGTCAATCTTAAAGGAAATCAACCCTGAATATTCATTAGAAGGACTGATGATGAAGCTGAATCTCCAATACTCTGGCCACCTATTGTGAAGAGCTGACACACTGAAAAAGATAATGATGCTGGGAAAGATTGAAGCCAGAAGGAGAAGGGGATGATAGAGGTTGAGATGGTTGGATGATATCACTGATGCAATGGACAGGAACTTGGGCAAACTCCAGGAGATTGTGAGGGATGGGGAAGCCTAGTGTGCTGCAGTCCATGAGGTCATGAAGAGTCGGTCATGACTGGGCAACTGAACAACAATTTAGAGAGGAATAAGTTAGACAAAATAACTAGTTTTTAACTTTAGATATGACTGTCCCAACTCAGAATAGTGTCTCTAGTTGAGGCAAAGTGGCATGCTTTCTGTGAAATAATTATCACTAACACATAGGTCTTAACCAACAATAGCTTGATTCTCAAAAATGACCTTTTCTTAACTTCTTATAGCAGAAATCAATCAACTATTAAAAAAAAAAGCACTTAGTGGAGGGCCTCAATAATTTTCCTAGAATGTAACTGTAAACAAGATTTATAACATTCTTCAGTCTGTATGATGTAATTGAATATAACAACAATCTTCATCCTATTTAATCTCAATACTTCAAATTTATCTCACTTCACAAATGAACAAATGAAATGTTTGTAGGAAGGTGTGATGTATACTTGGATAAAAGACGTAAAACCTCTTAAATATTTTGTGTGCACAGACTAGGTTGCTTCAGTCTTGTCTGCCTCTTTGTGACCCTATGGACTGTAGGCTGCCAGGCCCCTATGTATGTGGGATTCTCCAGGAAAGAATATTGAAATGGGTTGCCATGCCCTCCTCCAGGGGATCTTCCTGACTCAAGGAATGAACCACATCACTTACGTCTCCTGCATTCACAGGCAGGTTTTTTACCCTAGTGCAACATGGGGAGAAGGCATTGGCACCCCACTCCAGTACTCTTGCCTGGAAAATCCCATGGATGGAAGAGCCTGGTAGGCTGCAGTCCATGGGGTCACTAAGAGTCAGGCACGACTGAGCGACTTCACCTTCACTTTTCACTTTCATGTATTGGAGAAGGAATTGGCAGCCCACTCCAGTATTTTTGCCTGGAGAATCCCAGGGACAGAGGAGCCTAGTGGGCTGCCGTCTATGGGGTCACACAGAGTCAGACACAACTGAAGCGACTTAGCAGCAGCAGCAGCAGTGCCACATGGGAAGCCCCATTTTTCATAATTCTATAAGAAACCTACTTGAATATAGTTTTTTCCCAATGAAATATTCTATATTTGTTAATAACTAGGAAGTTAAAATATTTAAATTATGCTTCACAATATCTACAGAACATAGACTATTCTGCAGTATAATATGTTTTATCAATTTTTTTTCCTTTGTAACATCCCTCAGTCATATAATAATGATAATAAGCATGTACAAATTATTCTAGATATATTTTCAAATCATTTTGCGATGATTGAGTACATAATGACCCAAAATATTATTTGGTAATCCCAATGCTAGAAAATATGCTTCTCTTAGAGAAAAATATTATATACTCATTCAAAACTGTGCCATATTATCAAATTACTGAAAGACATATTGTCCTACTTTGTCTTCTATAGGGAAGAATTCTAAATTTTTCCTGAATTTCAAAAGATTCTATGGTATTTAACAAAACATGAAGGCCAGTTATATAGCATTTAATAAATAATTAATGCACTATGGTAGACACAAGTGGTTGTCCACTCAATATTAATTTCTTATTTTGCTGATCCTATCAGAATCCTGATTTTCTCAGTATAGCAACCTAACTCAGTTAAAAAGTTACATTTCTCAGCCTGTCTTCAGCTTCTATGACCCAGTTCTAGTCAGTGAGATAAAAAGAAAAGACCACCAGGAGGTACTAGGAAGGTTTTGATATCTCTATACATGTGCCAGGGGTTCCTCTTTCAGTCTTTCTCTATTCTAGATTTAAGCACATATCTAATTGTTGGCAGTACAGTAGCTATTTTGTGATCACGCGACAAGTACACAAGGTGAAAATCACGCACAAAAGATTGCTGAGCAATAGGCTGGCGGGGTAGTCACTCTGGTTAGGTTATTTTTATGTGCAGGCTGGTTCTGGTAGCTGGATCATTGTGAAATGTGCTTTGCAGGGTGATAAATCACCCTGACAGCACAATGCACTGCCCAGGGAGGTGTAGAGCAGGCTCCCCAAGATGACTTTTATTCCTCTCAATCCAAAATCCATGATCCACAGAAAGCATATTGTTCTCTGTGTATGAGTAGCCATTTTACAGTTTGAGGACCACTGCTAAACTGGAAAAGGAAATTTGTCATGCTGACTTAAATTAAATATCAAAAGTTATACTAATTGTAGATATTTATGAGATCAGAGAATGGAACCAAAGGTAGTTTTCTACTCCATTGGGAATGCATATTTGAAAAAAAAAATTATTATCATCTTGAAGTTGCCAAGTATTTTAAAGACACTATCAATTCAGTTTAGTTCAATCACTCAGTCATCTCCAACTCTTTGCAACCCCATGAACTGCAGCACATCGGGCCTCCCTGTCCATCACCAACTCCCAGAGTCCACCCAAACCCATATCCATTGATTCAGTGATGCCATCCAACCATCTCATCCTCTGTCATCCCCTTCTCCTCCTGCCCCCAATCTTTCCCAGCATCAGGGTCTTTTCCAATGAGTCAGCTGTTCGCATCAGGTGGCCAAAGCATTGGAGTTTCAGCTTCAAAATCAGTCCTACCAATGAACACCCAGGACTGATCTCCTTTAGGATGGACTGGTTGGATCTCCTTGAAGTCCAAGGGACTCTCAAGAGTCTTCTCCAACACCACAGTTCAAAAGCATCAATTCTTCGGTGCTCAACTTTCTTTATAGTCCAATTCTCACATCCATACATGACCACTGGAAAAACAGTGGCCTTGATAAGATGGACCTTTGTTGGCAAAGTAATGTCTCTGCTTTTTAATATGCTGTCTAGGTTGGTCATAACTTTCCTTCCAAGGAGTAAGTGACTTTTAATTTCATGGCTGCAGTCAACATCTGCAGTGATTTTGGAGCCCAGCAAAATGTAGTCAGCCACTGTTTCCACTGTTTCCCGATCTATTTCCCATGAAGTAATGGGACTGGATGCCATGATCTTCATTTTCTGAATGTTGAGCTTTAAGCCAACTTTTTCACTCTCCCCTTTCACTTTTATCAAGAGGCTCTTTAGTTCTTCACTTTCTGCCATAAGGGTGGTGTCATCTGCATATGTGAGGTTATCGATGTTTCTCCCAGCAATCTTGATTCTAGCTTGTGCTTCTTCCAGCCCAGCATTTCTCATGATGTACTCTGCATTTAAGTTTTTTAAATAAGCAGGGTGACAATATACAGCCTTGATGTACTCCTTTTCCTGTTTGGAGCCAGTCTGTTGTTCCACGTCCAGTTCTAACTGTTGTTTCCTGACCTGCATGCAGGTTTCTCAAGAGGAAGATCTAATAACTCTCCTTCTCAGTAGCAACGATGTCATCATGTCCTATTGACATGAATAAAATTAATAATATCTGTTCAGATGAATTGCTTTGTGTATAGTTCTCTTGAAAAAAGTCATAGATTAGTGTTCTGTGTTAGTCAGTTAAACTGTTTGTTGTAGCCTTAGATGGATCTATATAATTGAACTGACTTAAATTGAACACTTAAGTAAATTTCATGGTATGTAAATTAAACTTAAATAAAGCTAAACAAGCAGACAAAGAAATGAAAAAAATTGAATATGCTTTTACACAATTATTAGCTTCTTGTAACAAAATTTACCAGCTATTACCAGGAAGGGGGAAAAATAATCTCATTGGCTATAAAATGTAAATAATAGGAAATGATAGGAATCCGTGTTGGTTAATTATAGCATGTTTTATGCCAATCCTTCCTGTTTAAAAAAAAAAATCACACAGGTTTATCTTCTTTTGTACTTCACTCTGTGTATGCTGCTTATCAATAGTGACTGTTGCAGAAAAGGTCAGAAATTAATATATTGGTATCTCGAGTCCTATTAGCTCCATGATAATTAATTTTTGAACATTGAATAGATGGTTGACAGAAAGTATGCCAGTTGTTTTGTTTAGACTGTGAACCTAAATAAGCATCATCTGTGGAGTACAATCACCAAGCAATTCAATTTTCATTCATATACTTGTATTTATTCTAAGAGACTATTTATTCCCCAGAAATATACTATCATTCCATTGACTCCCTTAAGATTTTCGCCTAATCAAATATCTTAGATATTTAAAATGAAATCTAGATTGCCTTAGGATAATATTATTTCTGTCATCTGTCTATCTATGTATCTGTCACCCATCAACCTCTGTATTTCAGCCAAGTATGATTTGTGCATTTTTGTTTTCAAGTTAGACAATTATTCCCTTAAGGCTAATCCTTCCAAGGCTGCTGCTGCTGCTGCTAAGTCGCTTCAGTCATGTCTGACTCTGTGCGACCCCATAGATGGCAGCCCACCAGGCTCCTCTGTCCATGGGATTCTCCAGGCAAGAGTACTCGAGTGGGGTGCTATTGCCTTCTCCGCCTTCCAAGGGAGACTCCTCCAATTCTGGTTGGTTCCCCGTACTATTTAGTCAGAATTAACTTCTTTGATCTTTACACTCCCTCTTTGTAGATCTCATAAAACACGAAAAATATAACTTCTGCTCACATATTACTTTTCCTCTACTTTGAGAGCTCCCTTTTTATAAATCTAATAAATTTGAGATGTAAAACTGTGTAAGTTAAAGATATACATTGTGTCACTTTGATACATTTACCTATTGTAATATGATTGTAATACAGTGATATTTGTCACATTATGTAAATATGGTGCTATAGTATCTATATTCAGTGTCCTGTGAATTGTATTCTCTAGGGCTTATTTATTTACTACTTGGTATAAGATTGTACTCTTAAAGATGATCACTCTTATCCCCTCCACTCCTCCATCCCCTGGTAACCACCCCTTTACTCCCTGTCTTTTACAGATTTCATGTTTTTAAATTTTACACATAAATGATATCATAACAGCTCTTTTAATGTGTGGACATGACCATGTTTTTGTTTATCTCCAAATCAGATTCCACATAGTGCCTTATTCTTGGGAATATGTTTCTAATATCTTTACTGAGGAAATATATTATCTAACTTTAACTATAAATTAAGTTTATAAAAATTTGGTAAAAAATGATCTATTTTTATTAGAAATTTGATTTTTGTGGTAATTATTGGGCTTCCCTGATAGTTCAGTTGGTAAAGAATCTGTCTGCAATGCAGGAGACCCCAGTTCGATTCCTGGGTTATGGAAATCCGCTGGAGAGAGCATAGGCTACCCACTCCAGTATTCTTGGGCTTTCTTTGTGGCTCAGCTGGTAAAGAATCTGCCTGCAATGCGGGAGCCCTGGGTTCAATCCCTGGGTTGGGAAGATCCTCTTGGAGAAGGGAAAGTCTACCCACTCCAGTATTCTGGCCTGGAAAATTCCATGGACTCATAATCCATGGGGGTCACAAAGAGCTGGACATGACTGAGCATCGTGTAATTTTGTAAAAAAAAAAAAAAATTACAAATTTGATTTTTTGTAATTATTATTATTTTTATTATACTTTCTAACATATGCCCCATCTTTGGTCTTCTATAAACATCTTTTTTATTATTTTTTTTCTATTCCTGTCAGTCAGGTAATCTTTTAGTTTATGATCCTTTTCAAAGGAATGTCAGGAAATGAGTATGTAGCTGCTGTCAGAAAACTATTGTAACTGCTGTTAGAAGACCAAGTATTTGAGGGCATCACCATAAAAAAATCATTAGTGAGTTGCAAGATAACAGAGAAAATTATTCCTAAGAAATGAAAACACGTTTTACATGTATATAGTTGAAAAGTGAATTCCTAAAATTGGAACTCCTTGATAATTTCCATTCCTCTTCTTTACGTCTTCCATAATGATTCCAGCAGGATTCCCAGGTGTCTCAGTGGTAAAGAATCCACCTGCCAATGCAGGAACTGAAGGAGACACAGGTTCAATCCCTAGGTTGGGGAGATCCCCTGGAGGAGGAAATGGCAACTACTTTGGTATACTTGCTAGGAAAATCCTGTGGACAGAGGAAACTGGCTGGCTACAGTCCAGGAAGTTGCAAAGAGCAACTATGCACAAAAATGCACAAATGATTTGCGTGTCGTGTGACAAGTACATGACAACACTGTATTTATAGAAATATGATTCGTGAAGTATGGTTTCCAAAGTAACCCAAGTTTCTAGTGTAACTGTCATTGTATGTTATTACCACAATTTAACATAATTATTTTATTTTTCCAAAATGTTCTTCTCTTTCACTTATTGAATTTAGACAGGTTGAACATCTGGACCAGAAAAGAATAATTAAATTACCATCTTTAATATTCATTTTTCTCTGTTTTTTTTCCTTTCTGTCATTTTCTTTTCCTTTGATCTTTTGTGCCTACTTCTTCGAACCTTTTCCAGTAAGCCTGTCTTTTAAATGTTAAATAAATGGCTAAAGCTGCCATTCCCTGTAGAGTGGAAAGAAAACTGGTGTCCCTGGTATTCTTCTGAAGTTTCAAATAGAAGCAGGGAAGAAGCCTCTTCTCTGATTTCTAGGTCCTAACTCCAGTTTTAGTTCTTAGGGCTACTATCTTCAGTCTACTTCTACTAAAGAACAAAATCACCACTTCTTCATTACCCAAAATCTGCTAACATAGGATCCTGGAGGAACTAGAATTTTTTGGAGGTTGAGGAAGTGTGGGAGGTAATCATGACTCATGTAAAAAGAAACCAACTTGAAACAGAAAAATAAATATTCCAAATTCTTCATTACTCTATCTCACTGGAAATTTCAACTACCATTTTGTTTCAAAGGAGCCCCATCTCCCTCACTCTTTGAACCATTTTTTGTTGTTGTTATTTGTTTCCATCTTCTCAATACCTTTGAATGTTCCACAGAAATGGGATTTTTTTATTATGCAGATAAATACAGATCTTTTTTTTTTTTTTTTTACACTTTTGTTCACCTGACACCTACAAGGAGGTTTACCACTTCTCTAAGTAACAGTACAGTGTGGATTGTTTTCTTCTAAGAGAAAATGCAAGTTGATCCCTGGGTTGGAAACATTCACTGATGAAGTGAATGGCTACCCACTCCAGTATTCTTGCCTGGGAAATCGAATGGACAGAGCAGCCTGGTGGGCTACAGTTCATGGAGTCACAGAGAGTTGAACAGAACAGCGTGCATGCAGACCACAGTCAGTCAGTCAGTTCAGTCACTCAGTCGTGTCTGAGTCGTTGTTACCCCATGGACTGCAGCACGCCAGGCTTCCTTGTCCATCACCAACTCCCAAAGCTTGCTCAAACTCATGTCCAGCAAGTCCGTGATGCTGTCCAGCCATCTCATCCTGTGTCGTCCCCTTCTCCTCCTGCCTTCAAACTTTCCCAGCATCAGCGTCTTTTCCATTGAGTTAGTTGTTTGCATCAGGTGGCCAAAGTATTGGAGTTTCAGCTTCAACATCAGTCCTTCCAAAGAATATTCAGTACTGATTTCCTTTAGGATAGACTGGTTAAATCTCCCTGCAGTCCAAGACACATACACACACACAAAAGAGAAAAGAGAAGACAGGAAATTTCTAAGAGAAGAAATTGTCCTTCTCTCACAGAGATATGTGTAAGCCTTCTTTTAAAACATATGCATTTCCCATTTTGTTAATGAAATATTTCACCAAATATGCATGACTTAGACCTTTTTATTATCTTAGCAACATTTCTCATCCTTTTCTGTATCTACTACGTTATTTTTATTTATAATAATTTACTCACTACAATCATTATTTGTCCTCTTTGTATTTCTTGATTCTTGCTTGTTTCTTTCTTTACTTTTTTTCTTTTTCCCCTCACTAGATTGCTCCACTTTAGTCGGTAAAATTTCACATGCTTTTCTTTAAAAAGGATTTTGCAAATTTTTCTTTCAATCTGATGTTAACTAAAGAGTTTCACAGGATGAGAATTTTAAAGAAACTGCTATGATCTCAACAAAGAAAGAAAGTGAAGTTGCTCAGTCGTGTCCAACTCTTTGCAACCCCGTGGACTATAGCCTGCCAGGCTCCACTGTCCATGGGATTCTCCAGGCAAGAATACTGGAGTGGGTTGCCATTTCCTTCTCCAGGGGATCTTCCCAACCCAGGGATCGAACCTGGGTCTCCTGCATTGTGGGCAGACGCTTTATCCTCTGAGCCACCAGGGAAGCCCCTACACTTTTCTTGGGAGAAAAATAATAAAAGCCCTTCCTATTGGGAAAGATCAGGTACACAAATACATGAGCAGCTGTGGGAATCCACCGAAAAGTACTGACAGACAAGCTTTCCTGTGGGCACACCCATGTTTGCAAAAGACTCATCAGAAACTGTTGTCCCTAGTTGGTGAAGCATTCATCCAAAACAGAAGTTAAATTTGGTGTGAAGAGATGAGGGCTTTGTGGTCACAATCCTTCGCTGTGAAGAAACTATATGCAAACTAAAATAAAAGCAAATAAAAAACTGAAATAAAAGCAAATCAAAGCATAAACAGCTTCAAAAAGCTCTCTACTATCTATTTATCTACCGATATTATACATATTAGAAATTATGACATAATTAGCAAAAATATTATATGTATGTGTGTGTCAGTATCAGACAGAGTTATTACCAACAACTGAAATTTGTTTCACATTCTTGAAGCCTTTATTCATATATTCATTGTGTGAATAAATGTTTATGATGCATTATAGGTAGCATTTCCTCTGCTAGCTGAGCATTTATAGATTTACTTACGATTTTACTGACATAGCCACTACACACTCAAAATGCTCAGTTCCCTCTGATTGTACCACTTGAAAACAAATCCAGGAACAGAGCTATGCCTGTCAAGATGGTTCACTGTTGTTCACATCCCTTCAGTCCTGCCAAACACTGGTGAACTGCTCTCTCCAGCTGAGTGCTTGATTGACTGCTAGGTGTAGCTGGTTGATAGCAGTGATTGACCCAAAGGAATAGGTCTTTGTTTAAGGCACTTGATAACCATACATAAATAAAATCAATAATATTAATGCTTTGGGCTTCTCAGAGTTTACTTAAGAGCATTGCAAGTGGAGTGACTCATGGAAACCAATTTGATTTTCAAAATTAATTGTTCTCTACTCAATACTTTTTTAAAATTAATATTTATTGGAGTATAGTTGCTTTACAATATTGTCTTTGTTTCTACTGTACAGTAAAATATATCAGTCATTCATATAGATATATCCCCTCCCTTTTGGATTTCCTTCCCGTTCAAGTCACCAGCGTACATTAAGTAAAGTTCCCTGTATTACAGATTATGTTCTCATTATTTATCTATTTTATATGTAGTATCAGTCCAGGATTCTTGGGCTTCTCTTGTGGTCCAGCTGGTCAAGAATCCACCTGCAATGCAGGAGACCTGATTTAATCCCTGGATTGGGAAGGTCCCCAGAGAAGGAAAAGGCTACCTACTCCAATATTCTGGCCTGGAGAATTCCATGGACTGTATAGACCTTGGGGTCACAAAGAGTGAGACACGACTGAGCGACTTTCACTTTCACTTTTCATCAGTACTGTATGTGTCAATCCCAGTCTCCATTTCCTCCCATCACCGTCCTCCCCCCTCATTATCAATATATTTGTTCCCTAGTCTGTGTCTGTATTTCTGCTCTGCAGATAAGATCATCTATACCGTTTTTCTAGATTTCACATTCATGCATTAATATATGATGTTTGTTTTTCTCTTTATGATTTACTTCACTTTGTATGACATGCTCTAGATTCACTCACATCTACAAATGGCCCACTTCCCCCCGTTCCTATGGATAAGTAACATTGCATTGTATATATGTACCACTTCTTTATCCATTTCTTTGTCAGTGGACATTTATGTTGCTTCCATGTCCTGGCTACTGTAAATAGTGCTGCTATGAACATTGAGGTACGTGTATCTTGTTGAATTATGATTTTTCTCTAGGTATATGCCCAGGAGTGAGATTGCTGCTTAAGTCTATAGGTTTTTATCTGTAGCTGCAGTTCTCAATCTTTATGCTGCCTCAACATCTTTTAGTACTCATATTTATAATGTATTCTCTTTGGGGATATTAGAAATGGTCATTCTCAATGGATGAAAAAGAGAAAGCATTGGCGAGTAGGGCAGAAGAATTGAATACTCAATAAGAATAACTTACTGATACACGAAAGCTAAAGTTTTAAATTTCATTTGTCTTCTCTTTCTCAATGAACTATTCCAATACACTATTTGTGGGCTACTGCAATCAAATCATGACTTTCAATAACTACATTTATATATGAAAAGTAGCGTGACACAGTGGAAAGAGTTAATGGCTGTGGCTTCAGAAAAGTAATTTATTCTCTCTGAGCCTCTATTTCATCATCTTTAAAATGAACAAACTAACGAGTACCTTACATGATTACTTTAGAGATGAGAGGAAATACATTCCCAATATCCTGGATAACTCCTAATATTTGCTTGCAGTTATCATTTATATATCCATTTTGATGAATGTAGCTATTATTTATATTTTATATTCTATATATGAATACACTATATTATTCTTGAAAGAAACATACCTATCTTGCTTTTGTTTATTCACACCTCCCAGCAAACAACATTTTAAGTGTCTAGAACATGTCTATTGCCACCTTGTGTTATGTGTATTTTACCATAAAAAGGAAACAAATATCTGTTGCTTTAAATTTAATTTTCTCATCTCTTTAAAATGTTTCTTACCTCTGATACAATTTTCCAGTTGTTTGTGTATGTACTATGGAGTAGCACTGGTGGTGTTTGCTCCATGCAAGTATAGCACAGATGTTCTAAGCAAGCAAGTGGAGTCTGATTTGTAACTCCCACACACAGGATAAGTTGTGCAGTATTATGCACTCAGAAGCTACGTAATTTTGATGGGGCATAATTTAATGACTGCTTTAGAAAAAAAAAATCTCTTTTTTCCAGAGGTAAATGGGACAGGGATATCTCCAGGAAAAAGTGTTATAAGAGTACATCAATCAATAGCTAGAACAGATTTAACATGCAAAATGTTTTTGATCTAAAAACTTATCTTCATACAAAGTATAAAGAAGAAATTTTGCTAATCCCTCTCAAACTCTTCCAAAAGACTGAAGAAGAGGGAAGAAGTAGCCACAGCAGTCAAACAAGAGAAAGTGTTTCCAATTGGAAGGGCAGAAAGTAAAATTGATACTATATGTAGATGACATGATACTCTATATAGAAACCCTAGGGATTCCACACAAAAAGTACTAGAACTGATAAATGAGTTCAGGATGATAGGACATGAGATTAATATAAAGAAATCAGTTGTATTTCTTTATACTAACCATGAAATGGAAGAAAAAGACTATAAACAAACAATATATTTTAAAATTGCACCAAAAATTAAAATACTTAGAAATAAACCTGAGTAAGAAGGTGAAAGATATATGCTGACAACCATAAAACATCAATAAAGGACATTAAAGATGATTCAAAGAAATAAAATGATATTTCATGCTCTCAGATTGAAATAATGTTGGTTAAATGGCAATACTATCCAAAGCAATCTACAGATTTAATGTGATCCCTATCAAATTACCCATGACATATTCCACAGAACTAGTACCAGTAATTCTAAAATATAGATGGAAACATAAAAGACCCAGAATTGCCAATACAATCCTGAAGAAACAAAGCAAAGCAGGAGACATAGCCTTCCCAGACTTAGAAAACACTGCAAATGTAGAGTGATCAAAACAGCATGGTAATGACACAGCAATAGCCATATAGATTAATACAACAGAATGTGGAATCAAGAAATAAACCCACAAACCTCTGGTCAATTAATCTTCCACAAAGAAAGCAGGAATATACGATGGGGAAAAAATGGTTTCTTCAGAAAGTCATGCTGGGAAAGTTGGACAGTCCATGCAAATCAATGAAGTTAGATTATAGTTAGAGTATAGCCCTACAACATACACAAAAATAAACTCAAAATGGCTTAAAGACTTAAATATAAAACAAGACACTATAAAACTCCTAGAAGAAATCATAGACAAAGTATACTCTGACATAAATTGTACCAATTTTTTTTTTAGGTCTGTCTGTCAAGGCAGTAGATATAGAATAAAAAAATAAACCAATAGGACCTGATCAAATTTACCAGCTTTTGCATAGCAGAGGAAACCATTAGAAAGCAAAATAAATAAATAAATAAATAAATAAATAAATAAATAAATAAACCAGCCTACAAAATGGGAGAAAATATTTAAAAATGATGTGACTGAAAAGTGCTTAATTTCCAAAATATATGAACAACTTATACAACTCAACAACAAAACACAAACAACTCAATTGAGAAATGGGTAGAAGACCTAGACTTCTCCAAAGATATACAGATGGCCAATAGACACATGAAAAAATGTTCAGTACTGCTAATTATTAGAGAAATGAAAATAAAAACTGCCATAACGTACCACCTAACATGAGTCAGAATAACCATCACTAAACGGTCTACAGATATAACAACAAATGCTGGAAAAGATGTGGAGAAAAGGAGATCTGCCTACACTGGAAGTTGGTGTAGCCACTATGGAAAACAGTATGAGAGTTCCTCAGAAATCTTAAAATAGAATTACCATATAATTCAGCAGTCCCACTCCTGGGCATATATCTAGAACATAATTAATACAAAAAGTGCACGCAACTCATATGTTCATAGCAGCACTACTCACAATAGCCAAGACATGGAAACAACCTGATTGTCCCTTGATAAATGAATGGATAAGGATTGCTGTTGTGTTGTGTTAGTCACTCAGTCACGTCTGACTCTCCACCAGGCTCCTCTGTCCATGGAATTCTCCAGGCAAGAATACTGGAGTGGGTTGCTATTTCCTTCTCCAGCAACAGATACTACTACTCACTTATTTAAAAAAAAAAAAAAGAAGAAGAAGAAAGAAAGAATACCATTGCAGCAACATAGATGCAACGAAAGATTATCATATTAAGTGAAGTAAGTCATAAAGAGAAAGACAAAGACCATATGGTATCATTAAACATGGAATCAATATGGGGCAAATTAACCATCTACAAAACAGAGGTAGATTCACTGACATAGAGATCAGATTTGTGGTTACCAAGGTGGGGGAAGGTAGGGGAAAAAGGGACTGGGAGTTTCAGGTTCACGGATGCAAGCCATTAAGTATAGAATGTATGAACAAGGTCCTGCTATATAGACTAGGGAACTATATTCAATATCCTGGAATGGAAACAAATAGAAAAAGAATGTATATGTATAACTGAGTCAATGTTCTATATAGCAGAAATTAACACAACATTGTAAATCAACTATATTTCAATAAATATATAAGGTATAACTCCAGGATATGGAGTGTGCTCCTTAGTGGAAAGACTTGGAACCAGCAAACCAAGGGTGATCCTGATTTTACTTATTTTTTGGCAGTATAATTTGGAAATGCCATTTAGCCTTTCACAGACCCATGTGCAGGACATTTTGAGTAAGACAACATGAGTGGGAATATACAGTCCAATACAAAACATGAGTGTGTTAAGAGATTGAAGATACGTGCATGATCAGTGAATATGCCCATGCATACATACATCTGCACTGAATAGAGGCTGATTAACCTGTTAAATAAAATCCCTGAACACTGAAATATTTATATATTAGAAAAACAAAGGTTATCAGCTGGGATAGAACTCATGCAGTATTTCAGGACAGAGGGAATGTTTATTAGGGTCCAGCGAGTGTTCTACTTGGCAATTGTTGAAAAAAGGAGAGGGTCTCACTTATTCTGGGAGTCCTGCAGAGAAGACTTAATTATGCTTGGGACCCTAAAGGAAGAGAAACAGACTGACATGACTGTCCTAAGGAATATATATGATGGAAACTATGATTATATCCTATTCTAAGAGCATTCATTTCCTGATCATGTTCTGATATTTCGCCTTCAAGTCAAACCCTAGTTGGTGAGCACTCCTCTAAAGTCCAAAGGGTACAATCACCTATCACGAAACATTGAAACATACACATTTAGAATTCTATGTCTGTCCCTCTCCCCTCTTTTCCAAGAATTGTTGTTTATATAGATACATTTCTTTAATTTCATAGTTATTGAAAACTGTTAAAATTTTTTATGGATGGAAATTATGCCTACTTCCAAGTTTTACTATACTGCTTTCTATTTATAATATTCTCCTCATACAATGACTTTGGATTTATGGTAATTTTTGACTCATTATAATTTCAAACATATAAATATTTAAAGATAACTTTTGAAAATATCTTATTATTTATGGAGTCAGATTAGACATGTGCAACACCAAAAACCACTATATTGAAGCTAGGGCTTTTCTCAGGAGTAACCATTCATACCACTGTGTCAGTTTTCTTCTGATGATTTTCCATAGCATCATAAGAGATATTGTCAGATTTGTAAATAAACCTTCAATAAAATGAGCTATGTTTTACAACTTGTTAATACCCTGACTAGGAGAATAAAATTTTTAAAGTCATACATTAAGAATTCAGTTATAAACCACTTAAGATAACCAATATGCCTACAGTCAAAATGAATACATATTTAATAAACAATTTTGCATTTGGGATACAATTTAAATAATATATCAGTTTTATGTTCTATTAACTTGAATTATGTGAAATATGTAACTGAGACTGATCTACAGCTGATCATTCTCATCCCAATAAATTATATGAGATTTAATTTCCCTTTGAATCTGAAAAAGTCAGAGGATCACCTGGAGCAATTGCCCGATACTGGGATATATGCAGGAGGGAAATTACACTTTTTGAACATAAAACAAGTATTATTTTCTACTTTCCTGAATATCTTCTTCTTTGTAGAAACAATACTTGTTTCAACTAAAACTTCCAATTATTTCTACAACTCGAATAAAAGCAAAATCACTCATAAGATTCATTTCAACTAATTCATTCATTCAGTCAGTATTTCTCACTTACCCTGTATGTGCAAGACTAAAATGTTAACTTTTGTTCAATTAATTTATTCAGTTAATGGAATAAATTCAGGGTTTAAATTGCTGACAACATTTTCTTTCTCTGATTTTCATAAAATATTACCAAGAAACAAAAACAAAATTTCCAAACTGGTGCTCAGCATTATTTATATTAACAATGCCCATCATATTTTCCCTATAGAATGAGATAAATATGTTCAATCTTATTTGAAGTCACTTTTGTAAATAGTAAATATGTTCAGTCTTATTGAGAACAACTGGGTGTCTCCTGCGATCTCTTTGTAGAGGATAAATCATGTTCAAAACCGGATTCAACTGAAAAATGTTGTCAGTGGTGACAGCATTTAGAAAAATTCAGCTCTCTGTCACTAAAGCTTATGTTGATTATGCAATATGCCTTCATTCTGTGTAGCATATCTTTGTCCATAAAGTACACTGACACTTAAAATTCATTCTAAGTTTATCATAAATATATTTTTAACCTCCAAATCAAGATACAAGTTTTAAAAATAGTGTTTAGAGGATTATTTACATGAAACCTTTAGAGTGATGGAAAAATCTACACTTAAGATAATGGTCTTTATTAAAAATTAATTAAATTCTATGGAATCATGACTACTATAGCCTATTAAACTATTTTTAGATCATAATGAAGGAGTAATGAGACTTATTTGTTCCATAAGATATTTTTAATGAACTAAGAATATGTTTACCCCATGGATAAAAATTCTACAGTTAACTGAAACACAAATGGTCTACAGTTACCTAATTTTTGAAATCTGTGAATAAAGCACTTGATTTGCTTTAGTAGTTAGTCTTTTCTGTGGGGACATGTAAAACTATACTGGTTAGCAAAACTCCCTCAAATTCCAATCAAAATTCTAGGTTTTCATTTGCTTCCAGATCTCTAATTTAAAGAGCCAGTAATTTGAATGAGATGTAGCTTTGCATGTTCTTTGAAATCTAGACATGAGCTGAAAAAAAGAAAAAAAATGACTGGTGAGCTCTGAGAAACAGATTTTACGTAAGTGGTCCCATATTCTAATGATAGGGTTGTATTTCTTCTTTGGCATAGACTCCTCATGTGACCAATTAAATCAGTTCTTGACCCTCAGCTTCAATTTTCTTGCCTTTGAAATAGGAATAAAAATGCCTGTCTTCATTTGCTATCAGGATAGATGTGGATATTAAAAATCTTACACACATGGACACACACATGCAGGTTCATACACATGTATAACTTTTATGTGTTCTAAGGAATTATCGTTCTTACATCATTGAATTGCATTAAAGCCGTGCTGCAGTGTATGTTCTAAATAATTGTGTGGAAATAGGTACTCTTATTTGACTGCAGGTAAACAGCTGTGCAATCAACCCTATTTTGACTTCTATGTTTGAGGTTGTGTTAAAGCTTTTGATTGGTGATGTTGAAGGTGAACTCACTTCTTCAAGGTGTTTATCTACCTCGCATAAGAAAATTCAACTTTGGTTGCATTTGAAGTTAAAGGTAGCTCTACATGGCACTTGCAATAAATTCTGACTTTGATTCTTAGAGTTGAAGTTATCCAAAATGTCAATTCAGGGAGCATTAACTTGGTCCTGATTACAGCCCCAGGATGCTGATTGCCATGGGAAAACCTGTGTCATGGGCAAGCCCATGTGTTATTGTCAAGGAAGGAGCAATAATTGCAATTTTATGACTATTTGTATAACTGATTGTCAGGCAAAAAAAAAAGTGTCACATTTTTAGGCTTTCAGTATATTCTAAATTTTACAGGGAGTAGACAGGCTATTTCTGTTATATAAGCACATCAGTGATCATTCATTTGGTCCCTTTTTGAATAGCAAGATAATATTTAACAAGGAAGAGCCTTGCATCCTTAGAGTTAACACTGCAGTGATATTTTTAAAAGTATCCTTTGTAGCAAACATACAACATGACCACAATTTATGCCCTTAATGTGTACTTGTTCAATAGAAAAATCATTAGTTTGGAGACAGAAGCTCAATGCAGAAAAAGAAAATAATTATGAGTGTATCCTTCTAGCAAATTGCAGCACTGTTCTGTATGCACACACACACAGCCCTGGAGCTATAATTCTGTCACCCGTCCATTTCACACATGCATGCATGAATATGTGTGCACAAAGTCACACACTAGGAAAGAGGTATTTTGTTGTACCACAGGCAATCAAGTGGAATAAAGCACAAAGCTCTGGGTTCAATCAGTACAAATTACCTGAGCCCTGCTCTGTTTCAGGCTCTGTCCTAAGTGCTGTTATACTGTTCCCAAATGTAGCAAGATTGCCCCTCCTCTTCTTTTTTTAAAATTTTCTTTCTTTCTTTCTTTATAGTTTTGGCTATACTGGGTCTTTGTTGCTGCACAAGGGCTTTCTCTAGTTTCAGAGAGTGGAGATAACTCTCTAGTTTCAATGCATGGGCTTCTTACTGCAGTCTCTTCTCTTGCTGTGGAGCACGAGCATTAGGTCCATGGGCTTCAGTAGTTGTGGTACATAGGCCTAGTTGACCTGTGGCATGTGGAATCTTCCTGGACCAGGGATTGAACCTATGTCTTTAGGATTAGCTGGCAGATTCTTATCTATTGGATTACCAGGCATTGTTGTGCTAAGTCACTTCAGTTGAGTGTGACTCTTTGTGTCTCTATGGACTGTAGCCGCCTGGCTTCTCTGTCCATGGGGATTCTCCAGGAGTGGAGTCACCACCCTCCTCCAGGGGATCTTCCTGACCCAAGGATTGTACCTGTCTCTTTTATATCTCCTGCATTGACAAATGGGTTCTTTACCACTAGCACCATCGTCTTCTGTTTTTATGTTTGTTTGTTTGTTAGTTTGGGGAAGTCCTCTTTCCCCTTGATATAATTTCTTTCCTAGATTCCTTCTTGAAGTGTTACCTAAGTCTTCTGACCTTATTATATTATGTCCTCCACTGTACATAGTTGACCTTGTCATTTATTTATTCAACAAACATTCATTAACATTCAATAAACACTCACTAACAATTATCTCCCACAAAGTGTTAGAGACTCCAGTAGGCAATACAAATAAAGGTAAAGATTACCACCCCCGACTATACACATACACACAAAGAGATTAATTATAAATTAATTCAAGAATCTATGTATTGGATATTGCAGCAATATTGATCTGGGGTGAACATGGCCTCTAGTGGCTTGAAGTCACTGGATTTCAGTTCCCGGGCAGATATTGGGGTCAGGTCATGGCAGTGAGAGACTCAGTCCTAGCCACTAGACCAGTGGTCAATGACAAGGCCCTGTCCCTTTGGCTTTGCAGAAAAGAATTTCCACAAAGACAGCAAGTAGGGAAATAAGTGTTTATTAGAAGAAAAAGTATAGTATCTATAGATAGACACATGGGTGGACTCAGAGAGAGAGTAGAACCCTCATAGTAGTTTGAATCACTTATGGGGCATTTCTTCTGGGTTTCCTTTGGCCAATCATTTTGATCTGATTCTGAGTCCATGTTTAGTATATCTTAGGATCCTCCCAGGTGTGTTGTGCACATCTGTCAATCAAGATGGATTCTAGCAAGGAGCTCTGTGGGTAGACTTGACATCACTCTCCTTTGGAACTCTAAGGAACTTTCTAGTTGGGAAAGATTCTTTGACTTCAAGAGTGAGAAATATGTGTTCTCTTATCTGGGCAGGGCCCAGCCTCCTCTCTCAATTGTCCTGCTATTGATATTTTAGAATTCCTATCCACAGAAAATGCTCAACATGTGGGGAGAGGGGCATCTCTTTCCTCAATATGATTGCTAAGCTAGTGAAATATAGATTCAAGAATAGTAAATATCTATTGATATTTATGAAAGTTTGTATTTTATCTTCTTTAAAACTTTCTATATCTGCTTTAAAGTATGCCTTAATTATTTGTTATTATTCTCTTGCCAGATAAGTTACAAAATCAAAATGATGGGCATATGGAGAACGTATTCTTGCTTATCACTTTCCATTGTTTAATTTTATCTATTATCAAATATTTTATTCAGTTTCCTTAAGAGAGTTTTGGTTACCCTCTCTATACTGTTCAGTCACCATTGCTCAGAATAGAATTTAAAATAGCAGACAGTGTAGGGAGAATACACAGCTTGAAAAAATAGCCTGAAAAAATTAACTGTGCCCTTACATATTGAGGAGACTGGGCCTACTGACATGAAAATTTGTTCTCAGTCCTGAAGACTGAGTTGTGTTTGTGTGTCAGCTTTTGTAAATGTGTGTGTATGCACATGCATATGAATGCAAAGTGTGCAAAAAAGTAAAATATGCAACTGTCTTAAATATGAAATGGATTGGAAAATAATTGAACCAAAATTTGACCCAGATTTCTCAGTTTCAACTTTCCTGGTAACATTTCATAGAGACATCATCCAATCATATATTTAATTACATATGACCAATATTTTGAAACAAAATTATAGTTTGGGAAAGATTTAAATAAAATACTGAATTGAGATACCAAGAATGAATATGGAGGGAGGTGCAGATTACTAATCATATGGAAATAATAAAATATTTTCCAATTTGAAATCACAAGAAAAATGCATTTTATATGGTTTCAAACATTTTAACTATTTTTTTTAATTTTTAAAAATATAAAGTTGATTTCAATTATCTTACACAATTTCCAAGAATATTTATTGCTTGAAATAGAAACATATCGTTTACCTTTTACTGATTCTAAAAGTGTAGGTTTAGAGTTAGTATGAATTTAAAAAACAGTAAAAGAATTTTTATAGAAATAATTATATGTTTTGAAATTTGATTTTTAAAATGTTGCTTATAAACACTCTCTGAGCTTCATAGATGATTCAAATGTTTTATGGTGCCCTTGTTTCTTTGAACATTTTCTATTTTTAACAAATTTTATACAAATGATTAATAAAGCAATCTGAAGTTCAAAAATGTAGATACAAACAGAATTTGTAATACATGAGATCATATAATCATCAACTTTTTGATATTACAGGTATAATCTCTTCCCTTAACCCATTTGTATTATCACAGAAGCTAATTTTGTGTATGTGTGTGTGCTTAGTTGCTCAGTCATGTCTGACTCTTTGTGACCCATGGGCCTCTGTCCACGAGCCCACCAGGATCACCAGGATCCTTTCTTCACGGGGATTTTCTAGACAAGAATACTGGAGTGGGATGCCATGCCCTCCACGACATCTTCCCAAACCAGGGATGGAACCCAGGTTTCCCACATTGTAGGCAATTCCTTTACATCTGAGCCACCAGGGAAGCCTAAGAATACTGGAGTGGATAGCTACTATCCTTCCTGAGGGAATCTTCCAGACCAAGGAATCAAAGAGGGGTTTCCTGAGTTGCAGATTCTTTACCAGTTGAGCTACCAGGGAAGCCTCCTTTTGTGGATATTGAATCACTTTTCAATCTTAGATGAATTGTCTTCGATGAACTGAAATGGACAAGGCCTTCTTTTTTTTTTCCAAATTAAATTAGTACCAAGTTATTACTACTTTGTTTAATATATCTACAATAATGGCTTAATTAAATACACATTATTTGCTAGACAAATAGTATGATTTATTTTTCTTCATTTTTTGTTATAATACTTTTAATCCACCAACAATTTTCTCCACAGATTCTTATATCTAACTTGAGGTGATTCTTGATTGGGTATGCTTGGTGGAGAAAACATTTATAATATTTCTGGTTGTAATTTTAAGCCCCCTATTATTTTTTTGAAACAATGACAATAACAGTGATTTAGTGAATTTGAAATACAGTGAATTCTGCTATAAAGCTTGTTTTCTAGATACAAATGTATTCCAATGTGGTAATTTTCACATAATACCAATTTTGCATTTGTTTATGCACTATTTTTAGAGAAGGAAATGGCAACCAACTCCAGTGTTCTTGCCTGGAGAATTCCATGGACAAAGGGGCCTGGCAGGCTATAGTACATGTGATTGCAAAGAGTCGGACATGACTGAGCAACTAACACACATGTATTATTTTATCCACAAGAAACACCAGGTAAATACAAAGTACTGCATCCAACTGAGTCCACAAAAGGTGCATGTACGCACATTGCAGACATCTACCAGCTACCTCACAGCATTTATAATAAACTCCATACCCACATCAGATATTACAACTTTCCCATCTGATTTCAGAAAACCGTCTTTTCATCATTTCACTGTAATCAAACTGCAACTCTTCAAACAGCCACTTTCATGTGCAAACATCAGGTTTTTTCAAGGAAAAGTAATATATTTACTGCAGTATTGTATTTTTTAAGCATTTAGTAGGTGTAAACAGTTTTCATTAGGTTCCTAATTTGTAATTTACTATGTAACTGACAACTTTCTGATTATTTTTTCCCATCTAGAAAAAAACTATAATTTACATATTTCTAGAGATTTTTATTATTCTTATGAACATCAGTTCAGTTTAGTCACTCAGCCGTGTCTGACTCTTTGCAACCCCAAGGACGGCCAACACACCAGGCTTCCCTGTCCACCACCAACTCTTGGAGATTGCTCAACCTCATGTTCATTGAGTCAGTGATGCCATTCAACCATCTCATTCTCTGCCGTACCCTTCTTCTCCTGCCTTCTATGTTTCCCAGCATCAGGGTCTTTTCCAATGAGTCAGTTCTTCACATCAGGTAGCCAAAGAATTGGAGTTTCAGCTTTAGCATCAGTCCTTCCAATGAATATTCAGGACTGATTTCCTTTAGGATTGATCGATTTGATATCCTTGCAGTCCAAGGACCTCTCAAGAGTCTTCTCCAACACCACAGTTCAAAGGCATCTATTCTTCAGTGCTCAGCTTTCCTTATGGTCCAACTCTCACACCCATACATGACTACTGGAAAACCCATAGCTTTGACTGGACAGGCCTTTGTCAGCAAAGTAATGTCTCTGTTTTTTAATATGTTGTCTAGGTTTCTTCCAAGGAGCAAGCTTCTTTTAATTTCATTGCTTCAGTCACTATCTTCAGTGATTTGGGAACACAAGAAAATAAAGTCTCTCAGTGCTTACAATGATTCCCCATCTATTTGCCATGAAGTGATGGAACTGGATGCCATGATCTTAGTTTTCTGAATGTTGAGTTTTAAGCCAACTTTTTCACACTCTCTTTCACTTTAATCAAGAGGCTCTTTAGTTCTACTTCACTTTCTGCCATAAGGGTGGTGTCATCTGCATATCTGAGGTTATTGATATTTCTCCATGCAATCTTGACTGCAGCTTATGCTTCATTCAGCCCAGAATTTTGCATGATTTATTCTGCATATAATTTAAATAAGCAGGGTGACTATATACAGCCTTGACGTACTCCTTTCCTAATATGGAGCCAGTCCATTGGTCAATGTCTGGTTCTAAGTGTTGCTTCTTGACCTGCATTCAGATTTCTCAATAGGCAAGTAGTGTTGTCTGGTATTCCCATCTCTTTAAAATTTTCCCACAGTTTGTTGTGATCCACACAGTCAAAAGCTTTGGCATAGTCAATAAAGTAGAAGTAGATGTTTTTGTGAAATTCTCTTGCTTTGTTGTAGATCCAAAAGATGTTGGCGATTTGACCTCTGATTCCTCTGTCTTTTCTAAATCTAACTTGAGCGTCTGGAAGTTCATGATTCATGTACTGTTGAAGCCTGACTTGAAGAATTTTGAGCATTACTTTACTAGCATGTGAGATGAGTGCAATTGTACATTAGTTTGAACATTCTTTGGCATTGCCTTTCTTTGGGATTGGAATGAAAACTGACCTCTTCCAGTCGTATAGCCACAGCTGAGTTTTCCCAGTTTGCTGGCATATTAAGTGAAGCACTTTAACAGCAGCAGCTTTTCGAATTTGAAATAGCTCAACTGGAATTCCATTACCTCCACTAGCTTTGTTCATTGTGGTGCTTCCTAAGACCTGCTTGACTTCGCATTCCAGGATGTCTGGCTCTAGGTCAGTGATCACACCATCATGGTTTTCTGGGTCATGAAGACCTTTTTTTTTGTATAGTTCTTTGTATTGCTGCCACCTCTTCTTAATATCTTTTGCTTCTTTTAGGTCCATACCATTTCTGTCCTTTATTGTGCCCATCTTTGTATGAAATGTTCCCTTGGTATCTCTAATTTTCTTGAAGAGATCTCTAGTCTTTCCCATTCTGTTGTTTACCTCTATTTCTTTGCATTGATCACTGAGCAAGGCTTTTTTATTTCTCCTTGCTATTTTTTAGAACTCTGCATTCAAATGGGTATATCTAAATATATATAATACATGTAATTAATTCTATAGCTGAATAATACTTATATTTTATTATGTTAAAACAGTTCATTCATTCATCACTGGTTTTCTTTTTTCTCAATATTTTTAAATAGTACCTTTGTCAATATATATTGGAGGCTTCACAGGTGTTGCTAGTGGTAAAGAACTCATCTGCCAATGCAGGAGACTTAAGAGACTTAGATGGATTCAATCCCTGGGTTGTGAAGATCCCTTGAGGAGGTCATGGTAATCCCCTCCAGTATTCTTCCCTGGAGAATTCCATGGACAGAGGAGCCTGGTGGGCTATAATCCATGGGGTCACAAAAAAGCTGGATATGACTGATGTGACATAGCATGTACACATGCAATATATATTTATTCATAGACATTAATACACTGGGTGGTGGGATGAGAGGAACAAGTGAGGGAGATTCAGAGGTACAAATTTCCATTTATAAAAATAAATGATTCACTGGTGATTTGATACAGAAAATAACAAAATATATATTTAAATAATATTTCCATGCATCACTGATTATTTCCTTGGTAGAAAAATTTGTTTGCAGACTCAGTTGTTGCTATTTTTGTGTAAAAATATATATTTAGCTGTATTTTTACAATTATAAACTGACATCTGTATAAAATGTCAGCTATTTTGCTTTCTTAATTTTTCCTGGTAAGTAAAAGCTATAGACCATGGATTTGTAATTTTTCCAGAAGTAATTGGAAGAGTTTCTCACCTACAAGCGAAAGTGATCTAAAAAAGAAAACTAGTAAAGTTTTGGCACAGTGAAGTTGATAAAAGAGGAAATGATAACAAAAGTATAAAATAGCTCTCTAGATCTTAGCCGGTACTTTTTCCTTACTCCCTCATTCAGCATGTGCTGTTCTAAACTCTTGGGAGCTCAAGGCTGCTTAGGAATGCAGGCATTCCACAGAAGAAATGCAGAGTGGTTTAAGCAATTGTGGGCTTCCCAGGTGGCTCAGAGGTAAAGAATCCTCCTGACAATGCAGAGTGAAGCAGGGGATACGGACTAGATTTCTGAGTTGGGAAGATCCTCTGGAGAAGGGAATGGTAAGCCATTCCAGTATTCTTGCCTGGAAAAATCTATGGACAGAGGAGCCTGGTGGGCAAACAGTCCAGGGGATTGAAGACTGGGACATGACTGAGCATTCGTGCACCTAAATAAGCAATAGTAAAGCAAAATGCTTGGAAGGAGGAAATTTGAAACCTCTTTGAGGAAGATTAGAAAATGTGCCCAAGTAAAGTTTTAGTGAGTTTCTATATCAGGAAGATCTTCTTATAGATGATATACTTTGAGTAGAGACATGAAAGATCAAGCTGAATGAGTTCCAAAAATGACAGATAATCTTAATAGCTACCACCTTTTGTGTTCCTAAAATATCCCCACTTCACTACTAAACACTAATTTCATTTAATATTAATAGAAACTCTATGAGCTAATGATCAGATTATTGTTAAAGAAACCAAGAGTTAGAGTTTAAATGACCTGTTAAGACCATCATCTAGCAAGATTGAAAACTGGCATTATAAAACAATCTCTAGCATTCAAAAGGCCATGCTGTTAACTCGTATGAAATTCTACAATCTTTTCTCCCTTCACTCCATTCTCACCACAGAACCACAAATGTATAATAAAAGGAAAAGCAAAACTGCATTACTGGTATTAAACCTGTATGGACATCCATGAAGCTATAGAAGTGGCCACATGGATATAATAGTGGTCACACTTCTAAAGGACCCAGCATATACTAGGAAAACAATATATGAAAAATCTGTTTAACTACTATGGTACAATTTCTGATTTTGTACCATATACACACAGGGTATGTATAACTGTTAAGAAAATATTAATATAAATATTTCCTTAAGCTGCAATGTCAGGTTAAGTTTTTCCCATTTTCCACAAAGTGATTAATGATCAACAGCAAATCCCCAAAGAACTGAAGGGTCAAGTGTATATGAAAAATAACTTTATAAAATAGAAGAAATATATATGAGTATTGTTCAAATATCTGAAAGGGAAAGAGCTTTCTAAGCATTAAAGTATTGCAAGATATGACAAGTAATAAATATATATAAGTAACTTCTATAGTAATAAAATACTTTATTCTTTTTTATCTATAAAATTTCTATCCTTTCACCTATCAATTGAGTTAACATGATACTGCTCAAGAGGGCTTGATAAAACTAACACCTCATATCCTCCTTGTATAATGAAATTTGATATTATCAATTTATAGTTCATTATCTTGTCAAAAAAGAAGTTATTCTGCCGGATATTTTAACAGAGAAGAAATGAGGTAAGAAATATCTGTTAAAGAACAATAAAGACAGAAAAAAAAAAAAGAAAGAAAATGACTCTGAATAACTGCCAGTTAGTAACTGCAGGAAGCAGCCACTCTCTACCCCTCCCCGTCTAGGGCTGGGTAACAAAAGAGAGATAGGAGTCAATGGAACATAAAAGTTTAGAGAAAGGGACCCAGGCAACTATGGTACCCTGGAATGGGGAGGCAGGTCTCTGAGGCAGAGGCATTGTCTAGGTGCTATTGGCATCTCAGAGGCCTGGAAGAGGGACCTCATGGAGATATGAGTGATGCTGCCTTACGGGGGCAATAACTTTGAGAGATACACAAGCTAATTCTGAAAGTTCCAAAGAACCAAAGCAACATCAGAAAGTGCAGTTAAAATGAAGACATTCAGATACAAATGATAGAAACCTCCACGGGCGGTAGGGGAGCGGGGGCGGGGGGCGGGGGACAGGAATGGAGGAAAAAGTCCTAAACACTATTGAAAAAAAAAAAAGGTAGATAAAGAACAAAAAGCTGGTTTCTTATAGAAGTCAAAATTTTAAATTATGAGTGAGCACCTACCAATGTTCTTTCTTTTTTATTCTCTTTCTTTGGATATTTTTGCAACAGTGTTTGGATTTTTTAAATTAAATCCTTAAGTAAAATTCAGTTTTTACATAGTTCCTTCATTTTGCAAAGTCACCTTTTAAATGTGCTGAACTCTCCAGTTTGCAAATGCTTGAGAGGAGCATGTCTTATTTTCTTCTATTAAGTTGAGCCCTCTTACCAAATTCACTATGTTGCAAACTTATGAGTTTAATATTATCTCTTCTGCTGCTGTGTCAGAAAAATACACAGAAGCTGTAATCTGGAAAATTGTTCTTTTCCCTCTTCATTTCCTAATCAGTTTGTGAGGGTCTTGTGAAATTTGATTTGTGTAAATGAGTTTCTTTGTTAGAGATGTGATTTTTATAAAGGTTGAAAGGTCAGACTGCCTGGACCCTGTTTGTCTATATGAAACTTGGCCAAGTCTCCTAAATAGAGATTATATCAGCAGCTCTCTCACAGCTTTATTGTAACAGTGACATATCTTTATACTGGGTTAGCCAAAAAGTTCATCTGGGCTTTTCATGTTATAGGAAAACTCGAACAAAAGTTTTGGCCAGTATATTTTTGAGATTAGTTGTTTGTCAGTTGCTTCATTTGCTATTATTTTCTCCCATTCAGAAGGCTGTCTTTTCACCTTGCTTATATTTTCCTTTGTTGTGCAGAAGCTTTTAATTTTAATTAGATCCCATTTGTTTATTTTTGCTTTTATTTCCAGAATTCTGGGAGGTGGATCATAGAGGATCCTGCTGTGATTTATGTCTGAGAGTGTTTTGCCTATGTTCTCCTCTAGGAGTTTTATAGTTTCTGATCTTACATTTAGATCTTTAATCCATTTTGAGTTTATTTTTGTGTGCGGTGTTAGAAAGTGATCTAGTTTCATTCTTTTACAAGTGGTTGACCAGTTTTCCCAGCACCACTTGTTAAAGAGATTGTCTTTACTCCATTGTATATTCTTGCCTCCTTTGTCAAAGATAAGGTGTCCATATGTGTGTGGATTTATCTCTGGGCTTTCTATTTTGTTCCATTGATCTATATGTCTGTCTTTGTGCCAGTACCATACTGTCTTGATGACTGTGGCTTTGTAGTAGAGCCTGAAGTCAGGCAAGTTGATTCCTCCAGTTCCATTCTTCTTTCTCAAGATTGCTTTGGAGCAACTTATGCAGCTCAACTCCAGAAAAATAAACGACCCAATCAAAAAATGGGCCAAAGAACTAAGTAGACATTTCTCCAGAGAAGACATACGGATGGCTAACAAACACATGAAAAGATGCTCAACATCACTCATTATTAGAGAAATGCAAATCAAAACCACAATGAGGTACCACTTCACACCAGTCAGAATGGCTGCGATCCAAAAATCTGCAAGCAATAAATGCTGGAGAGGGTGTGGAGAAAAGGGAACCCTCCTACACTGTTGGTGGGAATGCAAACTAGTACAGCCACTATGGAGAACAGTGTGGAGATTCCTTAAAAAATTGCAAATAGAACTACCTTATGACCCAGCAATCCCACTTCTGGGCATACACACCGAGGAAACCAGAATTGAAAGAGACACATGTACCCCAATGTTCATCGCAGCACTGTTTATAATAGCCAGGACATGGAAACAACCTAGATGTCCATCAGCAGATGAATGGATAAGAAAGCGGTGGTACATATACACAATGGAGTATTACTCAGCCGTTAAAAAGAATTCATTTGAATCAGTTCTGTTGAGATGGATGAAACTGGAGCCAATTATACAGAGTGAAGTAAGCCAGAAAGAAAAACACCAATACAGTATACTAACACATATATATGGAATTTAGGAAGATGGCAATGACGACCCTGTATGCAAGACAGGGAAAGAGACACAGATGTGTATAACGGACTTTTGGACTCAGAGGGAGAGGGAGAGGGTGGGATGATTTGGGAGAATGCCATTCTAACATGTATACTATCATGTGAATTGAATTGCCAGTCTATGTCTGACACAGGATGCAGCATGCTTGGGGCTGGTGCATGGGGATGACCCAGAAAGATGTTCTGGGGAGGGAGGTGGGAGGGGGGTTCATGTTTGGGAATGCATGTAAGAATTAAAGATTTTAAAATTAAAAAAAATATATATATATATAAATGCAAAAAAAAATAAAATAAAAATAAAAAGAATGAAGGCAGGAAGAGAAGGGGATAAAAAAAAAAATCATATCAGTAACACCAGGTATTTTCAACTGTACCTTACACTGCTGTCCCAGGGGAAGTAAATAGAAAAATAAACAAATGATAGAATGAGAAAAAAAAAAAAGTTTTGGCCAGCCCAATAATTGTAGAGTTCATTGCGTAGTAAACATCATAGTGTTTTTTAAGCATTCTTATGCCAATTACAGAAGTAAGATAGGTCTGTGAAACAATGAAACAATAGAATACAGAAAACTGATTGAAGTTATGTGAATTAATAAAAAGGAATATTTCAGTAATGCATTTTTAGAGATATTTAGATTCATTTTCCAGTGAACTTCGGATTTTCCTTGTGGCTCAGCTGGTAAAGAATCCACCTGCAGTGAGGGAGACCTGGGTTTGATCCCTGGGTTGGAGAGATCCCCTGGAGCAGGGAAAGGCTACCCACTCCAGTATCTTGGCCTAGAGAATTCCATGGACTGTATAATCCATGGGATGGCAAAGAATCAGACAGGATTGAGCAACTTTCACTTTCTCTTTTCCAATGAACAGCCACAATAAATATATGTAGACTTATATTTCTTCCCTGAATTCTGGATTATATGGGTTCATATGTGGGTTAAGAAAGGCTTAAAATTTCCAAACTTCTGAATATAATAGAGAACTAAAGCATATCTATGTTGTAATCACCTGGTTTTATCAAGAAAATATAGTTTAATTGCTAAAATAAATAGCTAGAGACATGTAAATAACTACTTCAAAAGATTATTATGGCTTAAAATATTTCTAAAGTGATATAATATTACTCCTTGGTAATCTTTTGGCATCTGATATTTGATCTAATGATACTGAACCTGAGAATGTCTAGCAATTCCCAGCAGTCTAAGAAGAAGCAAAACAAAGAGGAAAGAGCAGAGCGCAGTGAAAGGACAAGCATCTATTGACTAGCTCTTCCTTCCTTAGCATCTCATGTTGGAAAAAATATTCCACTCGAGTGGCTGAGTACTGTTTAATGTTAAATGAAATAAACCATTACTATTCTTGGCAGAATATGAATGAGGATTATCTAAAAAAAGATTACTCATTTAATTCAAGAAAAGTCATTTCTGAAAATAACTGTGTTGAGCACTCTTTATTGTATATTGTCTATAATAATAGGATATAAGTCTAAAAATCTTGGCTTTTAAAATACTCCCTAACTAACAGATTATTAACAAATATGACCATCTAATATTATCACTGACAATAACCCCATTCCCAATAATGTTATACTTTTGGTTTTCAATACAAGTATTGACAGAATATTGCTTATAGCTTCTTATCTTTCTGTCAGATAACCCCTATATTTTTATCATATTGATTTTTTTTTTCACTCACATCACTATTCCTATGGGATTGGTCTTTCAAAGTAAGCTCTCTTGAACTTTAAGGGGATTGATGCAATCAACCTGTAAAGAAAACTGTACTAATTAATTGGTCTTTTATTAACATTTCTAATGATTAAAATGGTTATAAGAATCATTACATAGTCATAAAAAAATGAAAAGTTGCCATTCATAGTGTCATGATTGTACCTAGAGATTATCTTACTAAGTGAATTCAGTCAGACAGAGAAAGATGAATATCACATGACATCACTTATGTGAGAAAGCTAAAATAATGATACAAATGAACTTATTTTCAAAACAGAGATTGAGTCACAGATGTAAAAAACAAGCTTATCATCACCAGAGGTGGAAGGCAAGGGAAGGGATAAACTGGGAAATTGGGACTGACATGTACACACTACTATATATAAAATAGATAACTAATAAGGCCCTTGGAGTAGACTCTTGAGGGTTCCTTGGACTGCAAGGAGATCCAACCAGTCAATCCTAAAGGAAATCAACCCTGAATATTCATTGGAAGGACTGATGCTGAAGCTCCAATACTTTGGCCACCTGAGCCGACTCATTGGAAAAGACTCTGATGTTGGGAAAGATTGAAGGCAAGAGGAGACGGGGATGACACAGGATGAGATGGTTGGATGGCATCATCAACTCAATGGACATGAGTTTGAACAAGCTCCAGGAGTTGGTGATGGGCAAGGAAGTCTGTCGTGCTGCACTCCCTAAGGTCACAAAGAGTCAGACACGACTGAGTTGACTGAACTGAACTGTCATCAATAAAATTTTAAGGGTATAAACATGATATAGTTATAACTATTTAAAAAATAGCACTTTAATAATGAGATCATTTGATATTGTAATTTATCATAACAAACATATATTTGATTTTCATCCCTGTTTCTGGCACAGAGCTTTTAAAACTCTTTGGAATTTTCTAGGTTAGTAGAGCCATAAAAGTGTCTTTTGTTAAGTTGATGTTAGGTAACTTTTGGACCACATCTAAGGATGGGAACTGGTTGTTAAGAGACCCAACCATGAGATTAGAGGTTAGAACTTTTAGTACCACACCCTGGTCTCCAGGGAAGGGAGAGGGACTGGAGGTTTAATCAATTGCCAATGGTCAATGATTTAATAAATTATGTCTCTGTAATGAAGCCTCCATAAAAATCCAAAAGGATTGAGCATGGAGAGCTTCCATGGTACTGAACATGTATAGATTTGGGGGAGAGTTGACTCATTGGAAAAGACTTGATGTTTGGAAGGATTGGGGGCAGGAGGAGAAGGAGATGACAGAGGATGAGACGACTGGATGGCATCACCGACTCGATGGACGTGAGTTTGAGTGAACTCCAGGAGTTGGTGATGGACAGGGAGGCCAGGCGTGCTGCAATTCAGGGGGTCTCAAAGAGTCAGACAGGACTGAGCGACTTAACTGAACTGAACTGTGCTCTCCAAGGACCATGGAAGACTGGTGACTTTTCCCATATCTTCCCTCTGTATTTCTTTCATTTGAATGTTCCTCTGTGCAGGAAACTGTACCCAATACTCTGTAATGGCCTATAGTGGGAAAAGAATCTAAAAAAGAGAAGATACATGTGTACTTATAACTGAATGACTTTACTGTGCAACAGAAACTAACACAATGTTATAAGTCAGCTATACTCCAATTAAAAAAAAATGCTTATGGGAATCATATAGAGAAAAATGGTGAGCACATATCACTTTATTTCAGAGAAAATGAAGAGTTATGATTACTTTTCTTAAGAGAACTTTCTCCATACCAAAGCCTTCAGTAGGATAACATGAGAGAAATTGTCCAATCCTCTGAGTAAAAGGAATAATCATTTATTTAGTAAGCACTCTTTCTGTGCATTCACATAATTCCCACAACAATTTTATAAATGCTGTTGTTGTTGTTCAGTTACTAAGTTTCACACTCTTTACAACCTTATGAACTGCAGCACTCCAGGCTTCTCTGTCCTTGACTATCTCCCTGAGTTCACTTAAACTCATGTCCATTGAGTCAGAGATGCCATCCAACCATCTTATCCTCTGTTACCCCTTCTCCTCCTGCCCTCAATCTTTTCCCGCATCAGGGTCTTTGCAAATAAGTTGGCTCTTGGCATCAGGTGGCAAAATATTGAAGTTTCAGCATCAGTCCTTCCAATGAATATTCAGGGTTAATTTCCTTTAGGAAGAACTGGTTTGATCTACTTGCAGTCTAAAGGACTCTCAGTAATCTTCTCCAGCACTACAGTTTGAAAACCAATTCTTCAGCACTCAACCTTCTTTATGGTTCAATTCTCACATCCATACTTGACTGCTAGAGAAGCCATAGCTTTGACTATATGGATCTTTGTCAGCAGAGTAATGTCTGTGGTTTTTAATATGCTGTCTAGGTTTGTCATAGCTTTTCTTCCAAGGAGCAAGTTGTTGTTGTTGTTGTTGTTGTTGTTTTGGTTTTGTGGCTTCAGTCGCTATCCACAGTGATTTTGGAGTCCAGAAAATAAACTCTGCCACTATTTCCACATATATCCCATCTATTTGCCATGAAGTGATGGGACTGGATGCCATTATCTTCATTGTTTGACTGGTGAGCTTTAAGCCAGCTTTTTCACTCTCCTCTTTTACCTTCATCAAGAGGCTCTTTAGTCCCTCTTTGTTTTCTGCCATTAAAGTGCTATCATCTGCATATCTGAGGTTCCTGGTGTTTCTTCTGGAAATCGTGATTTTACCTTGTGATTCATCCAGCCCTGCATTTTCCCTTGATGTATTCTGCATATCAGTTATAAATAGATATAAATATAATGATAAATATATAAATGCTACAGTAAATATATATATATATATATATATATATATATATATATGCGCCATGGTATAAACTATAAATGCTACAATATTATTTGAATTTTATAGATGTGTAAACTGGTGCACAGGAAATATTTCCCAAAGGACACATGGGTAGTCAGTAGTGAATATGTGGTTCAAATTCTGCAGGCTAATCCTCTACTAGTACTTGATGTTGCTCTTCCATCAGCCTAAGGGTTTTTTTTGTGTGTGTATCTCAAAGCAGCTGTGGAATCAGATTCTCCAGTGGCTTTCTTGAAGTTCTGAGTTCTTAACAAATGTTTTGTATTTCTCAGTCTTTCCCAAAATACCATATTGTTTCATTTTTGATGGGAGAAAACCTAGGAGTACAATATACAGTAATTCTTTATCTGGATGTGTTTACTGCAAAATATCCAGGAACTGTTCCTATATACCAAGATTCTTCCATCCTCAGTGGTGACTCTTTGTGATATAAGCAATCATCATGCATGTGCATTAGAGTCTGTTTAAGTCATGCTCTTGACCTACCTCTGGAGTTGAGCTAGACACAAATATGCTTCCATTTACCTGCATTTAGGTTTAAAAATTAGATTTCTCCATTGTAAACATGATTCTTCTGCCTTGACTCTGTTCCACACTTTATTCTCTGTTATCATGATCATTTATATATCATATAATATTCTGTTATAAACCAAAACAAATCTTGAAATTGAGTTATGTAAATATAAATCAATTTACTTAAAAGATTATTTGGCAAGATTCCATGTCAACATTATGCAACCTAACATTTAGAACATAAGATTCACCAATTTTCATCAGGTAAACTTTGCCCTCTTTTATAATTCTGAATGGGACCGCAGAGGAATCAGATGTGAAAAGCACAGCTAACCTGATGTTAACCTTTCAGTACTCCAACAAAACATTAGGATGTTAAAAAGATCTGCTAAGTAAATAAACAAAGTTAAATCTTAGATCTGATGAAACAAGCACAGAAAGTTGTGACCTGAAAGCACATTAATTCTTAACCGCCTTCTCTTTGACTGACTGTTCAGTCCCTGAACTTTATCTGCTTCTTACATTGATAAATTGCATGAGTAAAATAATTTACTCTTCTTTTTTAATGCAAAACTTTACCCTTTGCTCATAAATCTCAAATGAATTTCAAACTGGTGTATTTAAGTACATACCAGGTATTTCTACTTAGATATATACTAGCACTACAACCTGTTTTATCTGCTTATAAATGTTCTGTTTCTTCTCTCTCCACTCGCTCATTTGGCTTAGCAAGATAGTAACCTAGACATTCTTCTAGAAATCTCCATTTATTTCATCTCTTTATAGTCAAACTATCTTTATGGAATTTTGGTAAATTCTCTGTGATATATTTTGATACTGATAACTTATTTATTCTCATAAGTAACACATTAGTTACCATTTGTCATTTTCCTCAAAAGTGTTACAAAGTGCCCCAACTGGTCTGCCCTTTCCCATGCTTGCTTCCTGGATTCTCTCAGACATATTGAGCAGAAATTCTATACGGAGCTTCAGAAAATATATGAATATCTTGAAACTTCTTGTAGATATTGCTATTTTCACCCCAACCATAGACTTCATATTCACACAGAGCATGAATGAGCTTTTAATGTATATCTTACCATGTTATGAGCCTACTTACAATTCTTCAATATCTTCCAGTCCTTGGAAATAAAAGTTGAAATTGGCCTAAATGTCACAAAAGCCTGTCTGTGTTCAAATCTTAATTCAATCTTTAGTCACATATCTGGCCATCCTTCAGTGCAGTAACGCAAACTTTTGACTTTCTGTTTTCACCCTCCCTCATAAGTGTTTATATTCCTTAAAATTTATGCAGACAATACTGTTTTTTTCTTTAATGTGCTTTCATCTTCTCACTAACTGAATTTGCTATCACTTAAAATATCTATACTGAAAGCATAACTAGTTTGCACCATTTTTAATACCGTAAACCATTAAGACATTTCCATATTGTATCTGAAGAAGCGAACAGTTTTTAATGAAAGGCATTGTCTGTATGGAGGTTACCAACATAAGCTTCTCTGTCATTCCCTGCTGTCCTCTGTACAGAATTTTCTCTGTGAGTTTTGTTCTCCAGACCTATGGAGGAATCCATCCCTACCCTCTTTCCCTAGTTTAGTCCCACTTTTCTTTCCAATCTCATTTCAAAGGTGATTTCCAATTGTGCTCAGGTTCACACTTCAGTACTTTACAAAATACTGAACCAGAAGAATCAGCAGTGCCTGAGAACTCACTAGACATGCACATTCTCAAGCCACACTCAGACCTCACAAATACTAAGACACTATGATCCAGAAGATAGGAACTGATTGTTTCGTTTTGGTTGTTGTTGTTGTTAACCATTATATTTTACTTATACAAGGTACATCAGTGATCCCCATCCTTTTTGCACCAGGGATTGATTTCATAGATGATTTCTCCATTGACCGGGGTGGGGGGAATGGTTTGGGGATGAGTCAAGTGTTTACACTCATTGTGCACACTATTTCTATTATTATTACATCAGCTCTACTTCAGATCATCAGCCATTAGACCCCAGAGGTTGGAGACTCCTAAGGTATGGCACTGGGTAACTATTTACTGAATAATGAATGCACAGGTAAAATCTTTTCTGTTTTTTTCCCTTGCCTTTCTTATTCTCAGTTCAGTTCAGCCATTCAGTCGTGTTCAACTCTTTGTGACCCTGTGGACCACAGCTTGCCAGGCCTCCCTGTACATCACCAACTCCTGGAGTTTACCCAAACTCATGTTCATTGAGTCGTTGATGCCATCCAACCATCTAATCCTCTGTCATCCCCTTCTCCACCTGCCTTCAATCTTTCCCAGCATCAGGGTCTTTTCAAATGATTCAGCTCTTCGCATCAGGTGGCCAAATTACTGGAGTTTCAACTTTAGCATCAGTCCTTCCAATGAATACTCAGGACTGATCTCCTTTAAGATGGACTGGTTGGATCTCCTTGCAGTTCAAGGGACTCTCAGGAGTCTTCTCTAACACCATAGTTCAAAAGCATCAATTCTTCTGTGCTCAGCTTTCTTTATAGTCCCGCTCTCACATCCATACATGACCACTGGAAAACCATACATTGACTAGATGGACCTTTGTTGGCAAAGTACTGTCTCTTCTTTTTTAATATGCTGTCTAAGTTGGTCATAACTTTCCTTCCAAGGAGTAAGGGTCTTTTAATTTCATGGCTGCAGTCACCATCTGCAGTGATTCTTATTCTAGGATCTCATTATGCTGGACTCTCCCTCTCCTCCCTCAGTCTCTCCCTTGATAGACTGATAAATAGATAAATATACATATGTAGATATACTTGTGTTGCTATTTAGCCACTGTCATGTCTGACTCTTTGTGTCTTACATTCAAATACCTCTCTCTATATATATATACATGTACATACATATATACATATGTTATTGAGATCTACTGAATTTTCCAGTAATACATATTTTCCTCTCCTTTTCTCAGGCAAAGTGACCATTATAAAAAATGCACAGACCAAGCTTGGTATAATATTGTGTCATGAAAATTAATTTTACTCTTTGGATATCTATATAAACACAGTGTGTTACATTCAAAACATTGTGAAAAACTGGCTGGAAATGAAATCATATTTAGTATTTCAGTGTTTTTGTATATTATTTTATTCCTATTTAAATAAAGCCTCACAAACAATTATGGTTCAATACAGCAAAGTATATTAGTTTTTAAAGTAATTGATATTACTAAAATATGTATTTATATGAATGCAGGATAAACACAAGGAAACAGATGTTTTTCCTGAAATGAATGTTTCAAGACTGAGGTATCATCTAATTAGGGAACATACTAACCATGTAGTGACCTTCATTTCTTATTTTTGACAGTCAAGAAACATCCTTCATTACAAGACTATGTTCAATTATTTTAAAAATATCTCTTTCATTCGTACATCTTTTAAACCACACTGAGCTCTTTGACTTTCACTTTTTTTATTCAGAACTGAGCTAAGCTGATAAGTCTTTTATTATTTTATATAATAGTGACTTTAATTCTCTGCAACCATTCTTGATAGACAGTTATCTCTTACTAATTAAATGGATACCATTTACATTTTAAATTACTATAGCAGTTCTTTTATGATAGTGGTCTAATGCCCTAGAAGAATAGAAAAATATTTAAAATAAGTGGAAGGTCATTATCATCTTATTTGTTTTTTTGAAGCTAATGAGAATCATAGAAACTAATAGAATATTAATGACAGCTTTATGGTAACTTGAAAGTCTGTCTGAAAAATTAACAGTATATATTTAGATGTTTTCATAAGTGCAAGCAAAGGCCACACACATAGATTCACAAAGAATATTCTAGTATTGTCTCATTCACAAATGGATAAGAAAAAATATAATTGCATACTAAAGTTTTTAATTTGTTACTCTCCAGGCAGTCATTTCAGATAATTTGCCTTATTTTAAGTATTCAAATTCATATTTTTGCATTAAGAAAGTCCTTGTCTTTACATCAAAAAAATCAGTAAACCAACCATAATTTTAGGAGAAAGTGAAAGAGTATTTTATAATTTTTGATTACCTTTATTGGTAAAACTAAATACCCCAAAATATGTTTAATCATTCTTTTTGTCATGAGACGTATCACATGACTAATTGGGAAGCAAAAGATACAACTAAAATGGTTCTGTAGCATCAAAAGTAGATTCCTATTGTAAATGACATTTGTTTGGTATATCAGCCACATTAAGGTGAGAACAAATATCAATTGGATTTTAGTACAAGGTTAAAATAATTCATAAACTTGAGGATATATTTATATAACAACTTTGTTAAATAAGATATTTGAGTAAAAATATATTTAGATTCTTTGAAAAAAATTAATACATGTATAAATTTAACCATTGCTTAAAATAGCAAATATTACTATATATGATATATGTTGTTGTTGTTGTGTTAGTAACTCAGTCATGTCTGACTCTTTGCAACTCTAGGGACTGTAGTCTACCAGGTTCCTCTGTCCTTGGAATTCTCCAGGCAAGAATACTGGTGCCTTCTCCAGGGTATTTTCCTAACCCAGGGATCAAATCTGGGTCTCCCACAGTGCAGGCAAATTCTTTACTATCTGAGTCACCAGGGAAGCCCACATTATCTCTGATAAATGGTGCTTAAATAGTCTGTTTAATTACTTTTAATATGACTTCTATATCTGTATCTAACTCTGGGAGATAGTGAAGGATAGGGAAGTCCAGCGTGATGCAGTCCATGGGGTTGCAAAAAGTTGTACATGACTTAGTGACTGAACAGCAACAACAGAAATTTGTGTCACTCAGAATTGGCAAGCTAGTTTATGTATGAACTAGCAAGCTAGTTTATATGCACGATTACCTAACCAACATACATTATGGATATAAGTATCATGAAAAATGTTAGATTATAAAATACTGAAGGATGCTTTTATGGTTTTAGGATTTAAGAAATCCATAATCTATTATAATAACTAATTGATTAAATACTAAATATATTAATTCACATGTATAAAATAATATTGACAATAAATAATTGAAAGTTTAATTCATTTAAGCTGTTATTTATATAGTAAGAAATAGTTTGGTCTATTCTGTACAGATAAAATATGAGATGCTTCAATCATCAACTTGACCTGCATACATGGAATTTCCTTATTTTTATCAATTTGGCCTGTATGGACAAAATTAATTTCTCAGCAAATTTTAATTGCTAATTTAAAAAGGAAAATGTTTTATTCAAACAGCAGATTAATTAAAAACTTTATTATTTCAACATTTAAGAAAACTTATTTGTGTCAATCTGTACCATATTTTGTTTTATTTATATTTTATTGGAGTAAAGAATGCTCAAACTACCACACAATTGCACTCATCAAACACTCTAGTAAAGTAATGCTCAAAATTCTCCAAGCCAGGCTTTAGCAATATGTGAACGGTGAATTTCGAGATGTTCAAGCTGGTTTTTGAAACGGCAGAGGAACCAGAGATCAAATTGCCAACATCTGCTGGATCATTGAAAGCAAGAGAGTTCCAGAAAAACATCTACTTTTGCTTTATTGACTATGCCAAAGCCTTTGACTGTGTAGATCACAATAAACTGTGGAAAATTCTGAAAGAGATGGGAATACCAGACCATCTGACCTGTCTTGAGAAATCTGTATGCAGGCTTTGAAGCAACAGTTAGAACTGGACATGGAACAACAGACTGGTTCCAAATAGGAAAAGGAGTACGTCAAGGCTGTATATTGTCACCGTGCTTATTTAACTTATATGCAGAGTACATCATGAGAAACGCTGGGCTGGATGAAACACAAGCTGGAATCAAGATTGCTGGGAGAAATAACAATAATCTCAGATATACAGATGACACCACCCTTATGGCAGAAAGTGAACAAGAACTAAAGAGCCTCTTGATGAAAGTGAAAGAGGAGAGTGAAAAAGTTGGCTTAAAGCTCAGCATTCAGAAAACTAAAATCATGGCATCCAGTTCCATCACTTCATGGCAAATAGATGGGGAAACAGTAGTGACTTTATTTTATTCCGGGCTCCAAAATCACTGCAGATGGTGATTGCAGCCATGAAATTAAAAGACACTTACTCCTTGGAAGGAAAGTTATGACCAACCTAGAGTCATTAAAAAGCAGAGTCATTACTTTGCCAGCAAAGTCCATCTAGTCAAGGCTATGATTTTTCCAGTAGTCACGTGTGGATGTGAGAGTTGGACTATACAGAAAGCTGAGCCCAGAAGAAATGATGCTTTTGAACTGTGGTGTTGGAGAAGACTCTTGAAAGTCCCTTGGACTGCAAGGAGATCCAACCAGTTCATCCTAAAGGAGATCATTCCTGCGTGTTCATTGGAAGGACTGATGTTGAAGCTGAAACTCCAATACTTTGGCCACCTGATGCAAAGAGCTGACTATTTTAAAAAGACCCTGATGCTGGGAAAGATTGAAGGCAGGCAGAGAAGGGGATGACAGAGGATAGGACGGTTGGATGGTACCACCAACTCAATGGACATGAGTTTGGGTAAGCTCCAGGATTTGGTGAGGGACAGGGAGGCCTGGCATGCTGTGGTCCATGGGGTCACAAACAGTCGGACGTGACTCAGTGACTGAAGTGAACTGAACTGAACTGATAGTTGATTTATAATGTTCTTAGTTCTACATGCACAACAATGTGAATTAGTTATACACATACCCACTCATTTATAGATTATTTCCCCATGTATTCCATTACATGGTATTGAGAAGAATTCCATGAGCTTCAATAAGTCCTGATTAGTTATCTATTTTATGTATAGCTGTGTGTCCCAATTTCCCTGTTTATGCCTCACCCCCTTACCCCGTGGTAATCAGAATTTCATTTTCTACATCTGTAACTATTTCTGTTTTGTAGATAAGTTCATCTGTACCTTTTTTTAGATTCCACATGTAAGCAATATTAAACAATATTTAATTTTCTCTTTCTGACTTACTTTACTGTTTATGAGTCCCTACGTCTAATCATGTTTCTGCAGGTGGCATAGTTTCTTTCCTTTTTAATATTTCATTGTATATATACCACATCTTCTTTACTTATTCGTCTGTTGATGGACATTTAGGTTGTGTCCATATTCTGGTTGTTGTAAACAGTACTATGTTAAACTTTGGGGTGCATATATTGAGTTGTTAGGGGAAACACACTGATTGAAATCTCCCACCCTGGCCAGGCACCATAGTAACCATTTGCATGAGTTGTTTTACAACAGAAGGTCCTGGTAAGGAACAAGGAACTAATAAAGGACCACCAACCGGAAGAGTTTGGGAAAGGTCCAAAGGAGACACCACATGTCTGACCACCTCCTTCTCTCTGGCATCCATCTTGGCTCAACAAAGCTTGCACCACCAGGAAGGACTCTGAGTCAGAATGATTGGCTAAAGACAACATGGAAACTAATCCGATCACCATAAAACCTGAGACTGCTAGCCAAGTGACAGAGCTATTCTCTTGGGTTCCCTTACCCCACTGCTCTCCACCTGGGTGCCCTTTCCCAATAAAATCTCTTACTTTGTCAGCACACGTGTCTCCTCGGACAATTCACTTCCAAGTGTTAGACAAGAGCCCAGTTTCAGGCCCTGCAAGGAGTCCCTTTTCCTGCAACATTTTCATTTGTATTTGATACATTTCTCCCTCTTTTTGCATATCTTCCCCTATCCTCCAACACAAACTTAGATAAGGACACAAATAACTCTTTGATTAAATGTAATGATCTGTGTAAGTTCTTAATCTCTATTTCTATCTGCTTTCAAAACACTTTTTAAAAATTTTTACTGGTGCCACAAATTCTACAGGTTTAAATACAACAGGAATAAGTTTTAATCATGTATTCTTCCAAGTATGATGTCTGAGTATTTCATCTATTTTCCTAGAGCAGACCCTGAAAAATATGTTTGATTATTCCTTCCCATTTGTCATTTAGGATAGGTCATCAAAACATCATTTTTCCTGAAAAGCATGTGATGGATAATCTTTGTTTTAGTTACTTTAAAGGTCATTATTACATTTTTCTTAACTTTTCTTTAGTAGTCTGAAAAAATTCAACTTGAATTTAAATAGCTTTTTGTCAGTCCATCGTGCAGAACAATGCAATGTTCTGCAAAACCATTGCTCTGTGTATCACACATTCTGCCCCAATATCTTATAATAAGTCATTTAAAACCTTAAGTTTTATAATGGCTAAATCACCCCAGTCATTTCTGACTCTTTTGCCATCCTATGGACTGTAGCCCGCCAGGCTCCTCTGTCTTTGGGAATCTCCAGGCAAGAAGACTGGAATGGATTGTCAGGCCCTCCTCCAGGGGATCTTCCTGACCCAGGGATCAAATGGAGTCTCTTAAATCTCCTACATTGTCAGGCAGGTTCTTTACCTCTAGTGCTACCTGGGAAGCCCACATTCTATAATATCTAAATAATATTCTATATTTAAATAATAAGTTCTATAATAATATTTAATCTGTCAACAGTTTAAATTAATGTCTTGATATTATAGAACTTGGGCTTCCCAGGTAGCTCTAGAGGTAAAGAACCTGCCTGACAATGTAGGAGATTTAAGAGACTCCATTTGATTGATGCTGAAGCTGAAACTCCAGTACTTTGGCCACCTCATGTGAAGAGTTGACTCATTGGAAAAGACTGTAATGCTGGGAGGGGTTGGGGGCAGGAGGAGAAGGGGACGACAGAGGATGAGATGGCTGGATGGCATCACCGACTTGATGAACATGAGTTTGAGTGAACTTCGGGAGTTGGTGATGGACAGGGAGGCCTGGTGTGCTGGGATTCATGGGGTCGCAAAGAGTCGGACATGACTGAGCGATGGGACTGAAATGAACTGAACTGAACCATAACAATAGCTCTTTCTATTGTATAATCACACTTCTTTCTTGGGTTAACTTTCTCACTATTCCCTAATCCAATACTGCATTTCCATGTGCAAATGATTCCTATTTTCAGAATACCTATTTTATCATGTTCATATCCTGATCCATTCCCCTTTTCCATTCATAACTTACATATTTCCTGAGCTTCTAGAATTTAAAGATCAAAACAATTTACCTTTTTAAATGAAAACCTATACTGACTTAATCAGTAGTGCAGAATTGTATTCACATATGCTATTGCATAAATAACATAACTGAAAGTTGCTGATAAGAAGAAGCAGTTAATACATTATCAAGGTGTCTTTTAGTCTTCCATCCTGCAAAGAAAAACATTGAGCACGTAGCAGCTATATAAATGTTGCATGAATGCTAAGTTGCTTCAGTCATGACCAACTCTTTGCAACCCTATGAACTATAGCCCACCAGTCTCCTCTGTCCATGGAATTCTCCAGACAAGAATACTGGAGTGGATTGCCATTTCCTCCTCCAGAGCATCTTCCCAACCCAGGGATCGAACCCTCATCTCTTATGTCTCCTGCATTGGCAGTCAGGTTCTTTACCACTAGTGCCACCTGGGAAGCCTATATGAATATGAAGAATTTCAAATTTAGGTCTTTCTAGTGCAAGGAGATCCAACCAGTCCATTCTGAAGGAGATCTGCCCTGGGATTTCTTTGGAGGGAATGATGCTGAAGCTGAAACTCCAGTACTTTGGCCACCTCATGCGAAGAGTCGACTCATTGGAAAAGACTCTGATGCTGGGAGGGATTGGGGGCAGGAGGAGAAGGGGACGACAGAGGATGAGATGGCTGAATGGCATCACTGACTCGATGGACGTGAATCTGAGTGAACTGCGGGAGTTGGTGATGGACAGGGAGGCCTGGCATGCTGCGATTCATGGGGTCACAAAGAGTCGTACATGACTGAGTGACTGAACTGAACTGAACTGAACTGAGTCAATAAATATAAATATTGATATATTAGATGATTTGACAATTCATTCCCCAGTTTATTACTTGTGTATAAAAAATTTTTACTCTAGAAAACAAAAGTAATAAAGATGTCTATAATTTTTTTCATTTATTTTTGAGATAGTTTATATAATGTTTTAATGTATACCTCATAACATGACATGAATATGAATAGTAATTACTATAATAAAATAATTTTGTATAAATTTTTTCTACAACATTCCTAAATGACAATATAGGTCTGACATTTTCTTCTTTTTTAATGTTTATCTTTAGAAATACAGTAAGAAAATTTTTATGGAAACATTCTAATTATTACTTATGGTTGTTGCCTAACCTGTGGAGGTCTTGATCATGCCTAGATTCCCTCAAGCCATTCATTTTCCAAACATATTTATGGATATCCAACTCTATGTCATATATTCTTCTACATATGGATATACAGGAAATATAAAACTGATATAATTGTCATGATCAAGGAAAAATACAGAAATTTTTCTTGCCTTGGTTTTAAGAGCTGTAAATTGGAGGTAATGGTTTGTTTTGAGAATTAATTAATTTAATGTCTGGAGGGTACAATATTGTGTCTCACACATAGGATATGGTGAAAAACTGCTAGCTTGTTTCAATGCAACCTGTGATGCCATCATGCTTTTTCATGAACACATAATATTTGAGACTCACTTTGAACATATATTTAAATAAACATTCTTAATATTTTTTCAGATATATTAGGGCTGATTTTAAAATATGTAGTTTATTTTTTAATATTAGGTTTAGAATTTCACATTATTTTTCATCCTTTCATATATAATAAAGATTTCTACCTAGATTGGAATTGCTTTAATGGACCTAGAGGTTTATTTTTTTTCAATTTTACATAGTATACACATTTGGTCAGTTTTCCATTTGTATGACTGTATTGATCATAAATACAATAACAAACTTTTAGGACTGATGAATGTTCTAAAGGACATCTAAATGCTATAAATTTATCTTGAGTCTCATACTAATTTTACCATGAGAAAATTTGATCATGGGAGATAAATTTAGGATATTCTGAGTGTCTCCAAAATTAATTTCTCTGGATGGCTTTTTCTTTTTTAATTGAAGGCTAGTAGAGTGATCATGTCAAAAACATTATGACCAAAGTCATCATATATTTTCTTAAGACCCCTGGTTATATTGTAAATTGACTAACAAGCCCTGGCTTGTTGCTGAACGCACATTGCTTCACAGAGATAAACGTACTTCTTCAAAATTATTGCATACCATTTCTTGAAAATTTTATTCTACTGTTTGGCATTAATTTTGTAGAATCCACTTCAGGAAATATAGTTGTCAATATATTAATTAAAAATACTTATAACTTCTAAATGTTCCTTTTTTTCCCCCTCACTAAAGAACTATGTTCAAAAGTTAGGAATACTGGAGTATCTTACATTTTCTTTTGTTTTGAAATTTTCTGTTATTCAAAGCTAAAGAAAAACTCTAAGAAAGAATTCCATCCTGTGACAGAATTTCAAGTCTCAAAATATTTCATGTGAAATATTAATACACTCATTCAAAATGAATAAAGTTAAAAAATGTTCACTTGTCAAGTAAATTGAGAATTGGAGTTTATTAGGTTTATTCAGTGCAAAACTTATTAATGTGTTTAGTGTGTAATGTAAGGGGTTTGATTTAGGTCATACTTGAATGATCTAATGGCTTTCCCTACTTTCTTCAATTCAAGTGTGACCTATATCAAATTTCTTATGATTATGCAGTAGAAGTGACAAATAGATTCAAGGGATTAGATTTGATAGTGTGCCTGAAGAACTATGGATGGAGGTTTGTGACATTGTACAGGAGGCAGTGATCAAGACCATCCCCAAGGAAAAGAAATGCAAAAAGGCAAAATGGTTGTCTGATGAGGCTTTACAAATAACGGAGAAAAAAGGGAAGCTAAAGGCAAAAGAAAAAAGGAAAGATATACCCATATGAACTCAGACTTACAAAAAAAAAAAAAGCAAGGAAAGAAAGAAAGCCTTCCTCAGTAATCAATGCAAAGAAATTGAGGAAAACAATAGAATGGGAAAAACTAGAAATCTCTTCAAGAAAATTGCAAATACCAAGGGGACATATCATGCAAAGATGACACATAAAGGACAGAAATGGTGTGGACCTAACAGAAGCAGAAGATACTAAAAAAAGGGTGACAAGAACACACAGAAGAACTGTACCAAAAGATCTTCGTGACCCAGATAATCACGATGGTGTGATCACTCACCTAGAGCCAGACATCCTGAAATGTGAAATCAGGTGGGCCTTAGGAAGCATCACTATGAACAAAGCTAGTAGAGATGATGGAATTCCAGGGGAGCTATTTCAGATCCTAAAAGATGATACTCTCAATATGCCAGCAAATTTGGAAAACTCAGCAGTGGCCACAGGACTGGAAAAGGTCAGCTTTCATTCCAATCCCAAAGAAAGGCAATGCCAAAGAATGTTAAAGCTAATGCACAATTGCACTCATTTCACATGCTAGCAAAGTAATGCTCAAAATTCTCCAAGTGAGGCTTCAACAGTACATAAACTGAGAACTTCCAGACGTACAAGCTGGATTTAGGAAAGGCAGAGAAATCAGAGATCAAATTGCCAACATCTGTTGAATCTATGAAAAAGCAAGAGAATTCCAGAAAAAACATCTACTGCTGTATTAACTATGCCCTAGCCTTTGACTGTGTGGATCGCAATAAGCTGTGGAAAAAACAGTGCTTCATTTTCATTTCATGAGTTACCAAAAAAAAAAAAAAAAAAAAAGCACAATGGAACAAAATATCCTAATAATCATTGCCTCATTTTAACAGCAAAGACATTAAGAGTGCTTTCTGAAGTGTGGAGTGAGACACTGCTGTATACATACAGACACACAGCCTTTTCTTGCTTTTCCAAGAATAAGTCAGCAAGTCTGATATTTGAGACCCTGACCCTACAGCTCCTGTCTCCCCAATGTCTCCCACAGTTCAAAAGCATCAGTTCTTTGGTGCTTATCCTTCTTTATGGTCCAATTCTCACATCCATACATGACTACTGGAAAAACCATAGGTTTGGTTAGATAGACATTTGTTGGCAAAGTAATAATTCCTCTGCTTTTTAATATGCTGTCTAGGTTGGTCATAGCTTTTCTTCCAAGGAACAAGTGTCTTTTAACTTCATGGCTTCAGTCACCGTCTGCAGTGATTTTGGAGCCCAAGAAAATAGTCTGTCACTGTTTCCATTGTTTCCCCACCTATTTGCCATAAAGTGATGGGATCAGATGCCATGATCTTTGTTTTTGAGTGTTGAGCTTTAAGCCAGCTTTTTCACTCTCCTTTCGCTTATCTTTTGCAGAAAGATAAAATCATTTTATTTCCTCACTAAGGCATTTTCCCCTGATAAATTCCTGTCATTATTTGAACATCTCCCAAAATGCCCAAATGGCCATTAGCCATATAAAAGAAAATGATTTTCAAAGCATTCATTTTGTTAGTTTTAACACACAGTTGCATTATTGTGATATTTAAATATCTGCAAAAAATCCCTGAAAACTGTTAGCTGAGTAGTGTAATTTTCAGCTTTAGTGTAATTTTCAGAGTTTTATGTGACCTTTTCTCATCAATGTTATAACAAATAGGGAATTACAGTAGATAAATTCATTCCCCTAATTTTTCTACCTATTTCCCCAAGTTGTCTTTGTTCATTTTGCATTCTTTTTAAAATTGTACAACCGTATAAGCCTACCTACTTATTAGTCTCACATACACAGTGCTTTATTCATTTTGGAAATGAAAGTATAGGTGTGTTATGCTATAATTTTACACCCTTTTTTTCACATTTCACATTAATTTCCAACACTCTACCTGTGTTGAGTAAAACAAAACTCATAAGAAATGCATGGATAGTGAAAAAGAGGACAGATAAAATAGTATGCTATTTACAGCTGATCACACTGCTATAAATTGTATAGAAAGTTGGAATAGATACATAATAGAAAAGACATTTTAAATGTTTTATTAAACAGGATGGCAGACCCCAAGCTTGCACAGGGTCACAAGAGTCGGACATGGCTTAGCAACTAAACCACCATAAGCTTCTAGAACTAAAGTGTGGAGATAATACAAGCTGTGCAATTACATAGTTTTCAGGTGATAAAACTGCGTATCTGTGGAACTGAAACATAAAGTCATAGCAAGAATTCTTATATGGTGATATTTCCCTCTTCTACACACAGTAACTACTGGTAAGCAACTGCTTGTGGCTGAGATGATAAAGAATCTACCTGCAATGCAGGAGTTCAATCTGTGAGTCAGGAAGATCCCCTGGAGAAGGGAATGGCAATCCACTCTAGTATTCTTGCCTACAGAATCCCACAGACAAACCATGGTGTCGCAAAGAGTCAGACAGGACTGAAAAATTAGCACTTTCACTTTCACGCACAGTGAGAAACAGTACATTGGAAGACTAGATGACCCATTTGTTCTTTTTTATTCCCTCAAAATATCTATGCAGCATTTAATCAGCACCACTGTTCAAATGAGTGGCATATGCTAGCTTGAAATAAATGCCAGAATATCATGATAAATTCTAAACATGGAACAACATCTTGAACATTCTGGGTACATACTTAAATATATTTTCATGTGTAAAAGAAAGACCAGTTTTTAAAAAGAACATACTCCCTTGTATGAGATTTTAAAGCATTTAAAACATCTGTAAATAAATTGTATGTTTTAAAAAAGTCAGTTTATTTTAAAAAAGTGAAAAATGTAAGCTAAAGCAGTGACTACATTTTATTAGCTCCCACATATTTTCAATTACCCAATGGGCATTGTAGTCTCCAAAAACATGAGTTTGAACTGAGGCATGCTTATCATGAATTATTTTGTACTCCCGAGGTGAAATAAATGTAAAAGCTGACTTGTATCATCCTCTTTGGGTTTTACTTCACACAAACATGCAGTCTTGCTCTAGCTTCTAAAATCAGAACCTATTGTTGGTGGCGCTAGAGGTAAAGAACTCGCCTGCCACTATAGGAGACACTGAAGACGTGGGTTTGATCCCTGGGTCAGGAAGATCCCGTAGAGTAGGAAATGACAACCCACTCAGGGATTCTGGCCTGGAGAATCCCATGGACAGAAGAGCCTGGTGACTACAGTCCATAGGATCACAAATGGACACAACTGAAGCGACTTAACACACACATACACATTGTATGCAGATTGCCAGGAGAAATATCAGTAACCTCAGATATGCAGATGACAACATCCTTATGGCAGAAAGTGAAAAGAAACTAAAGAGCCCCTTGATGAAGGTGAAAGAGGAGAGTGAAAAAGTTGGCTTAAATCTCAATACTGTGATATTGTTTCCTTACAGTGACCAAAAAAAAAGGAATATGATATCATTTTGTGAGAATGTGGAAAAATAGAGGCATTCCCATGCATTGTTTTAATTGGGTATTTCATATGATTCCATTCTCTCTCTCTGCGGCTGCTCTGTATGGCTATTGGGATCTTAGTTCCCTGACCAGGGATTGAACCCAGGCCCTTGGCAGTGAGAGTGTGGAGTCCTAACCACTAGACCACAAGGAATGTGGTCTTTTTTTCTTCCTTAGCACATCAGTTATACTTAAAAATGTTGGTTTTCATTATTGCTTTAGAGTTTGGAATACACATTTACATCCAAGTCCACTTTCAAACAATACTGTAAATACTTCATAGGTAGTGGGAGTACCATAACAAAATAATCCTAATCCCCCCTCCCATCTTTTGTATCATTTTATTATTCATTGTACTTATACATAAGCATATGCACACACATAACTAAACACATTGTTGGTATTATTTTGAACAATTTTTTTCCTATTAGATCAATGAAGATCAAGAAAATTTTAAAATTATTCCATATTCTTTCTTTGATGATCTCCCTTTCTTAATGTAGATCTGAATTTCTGCCCTACCTGATTTTTCTTCTGCCTAAAGAACTTCTTTAAAATTTTTTTTTAATGTGGTGCAGATCTACTAGCAGCAAATTTCTCAATTTTTGTTTATCTGATAAAGTGTTTCTCCATTTTTGTAGGGTACAGAAGTCTAAGTTGTTATTTTTTACTCTTAATGCTTTAAGTATTACTTTCCACTTCTTTTTTGCTTGTTTGGTTTCTTAGGAGAAGTTGGATATAACTAATCTTTGTTCTTTTATAGGTAAGGTTTTCCCCTACTCTAGTTTCTTTTAGAATTTTTTCTTTATCTTTGATGCTTCTATAATTCACACACACACACACACACACACACACACACACACACACAGAGTTTCTTGGCATTCATCCTGCTTGATGTTATTTGAGTTCCTGGATCTGTGATTTGGTGTCTGACATTAATTTGGGGAAATTATTAGTCTTTATTATTTTAAATATGTCCTCTGGTACTTTCTCTTTAGTCTCCTAATATTCTGATCACACATACATTATAGCTTCTGTGGTTGTAGTACAGTCCTTGGATATTCTGTTCTGTTTTTGCAGATTTTTCTCTCTTTTTTTTTTTTTTCAGTTTTAGAAGCTTCTATTGCTATATCCTCAAGCTCAAAGATTATCTCTTTGGTCATGTCTAACCCACTGTTAAGTTGATTAAAGGCATTCTTCATTTCTATTACAGTGTTTTTGATCTTTAGTATTTATTTTTGGTTCTTCCTCAGGATTTTCATCTCTCTGCTTACATATTTCATTCTGATTCTAGCTCTATGTGTTCAAAGTGTGTTTTGTGCCATTTAATATACCTTGTAATTTTTCCTTGATAACCAGACATGATATGCTAGGTAAAATGAGCTGTTGTAAGGAGACCTTTAGAACTATGCTAGTAAGGTGTCAGGGGAGAGGAAACATAGTCCTATGATTAGGTCTCAGTCTTTCAGTGAGCCTATGCCACTGGACTGTGAATTTCATGAGAATCTCAGTTTTTTCCCTCCCGTCTTGGGTGAGGCAGAATGGCTAGAGGGAGCTGAAGTTGAGCATTTCCCTTCCCTCCTTACCCTCCCACCCCCCAACCCCCAGTAGGCTCTGATATCTCAGCAGATTAGGCTCTGGTTAAACAGTTTTCCCTGATGGCAGGTCTTGACAAAAAGAACAGAATGATATGGCATATTTCAAACTGGTTCCTTTTTCCTTCCTCATGCTGGAAACGTGAAGGGATTTTTCTCAGATATTTGCTGTGGGAACTTGGTTGAACAACACTGTGGGTGCTCCCCTATGACTGTTCCCTGGAGTTTTTAACTCTCAGACTTGCCCATGTCAAGGCTCCAGCAATTCACAATTACAGTTCAGGTTCTCCTTCCCTAACACTGGTTTCTGGTTCATTTTCTGCTTAGGCAGGAGTCTCTGCTCTGATAAACTGTGACTCCCTGTATTCAATTGTCTTTCTGATCTTGTGTCCTCAGTTTTCTATTTTTCAATCTGTCAACTTTTTACTCAATGTTAGAATGGAGTGGTGACTTCCAAGCTCCCTACATGTGAAACTGGAAGTCCTCATATATTACTGAGGGAAGTTTATAGCAGTATTTCTATGGAAGACACCTAACAAAATCTATTAAAATTACAAATGAATATATCCTTTAACCCAACATTTTTACTTATGAATTTATTTCATAGATTTATATATATATATATGAAATGACATTAAAATTACAAATGAATATATCCTTTAACCCATTTTTACTTATGAATTTATTTCATAGATGTATATATATATATGTATATATATGAAATGACGTATATTCAAGTTATTCATTGCACCACAGTTGTATTAGCAAAAGATTAGAAGCAACTTGATATTCATCAACTGAGAGCTTGTCATGTCCACATATTCATGGAATGGAAAACTAAGTAGCCATACATATGAAACTGCTTACACCAGTTGCTTGAGTGAAAAGGAACAATAACAGAAGGTAGATATTTCGTTATTCACTCACTTGTGTCTTTTGAGTGTTGAATCACCTGAATTTACAAGTGCCTAAAAATAAATAACTGAGTTAAACCCCTGCTCCCCCAGCCCTTTGAACCCGCCTTCCCTGGTTCCCCAAGGACCTTAAACCTGAGATGGACATGTCTAGAATGACTATTATACTCACTCTGGATACCCAACTATTAGGTTGGTGCAAAAGTAATTGTGGTTTTGCATTGTTGAACTTTGCCATTTGATACTGGAGTATATTCTTAAATAAGTATGTTTATGTTATACATCAAAAACAAAACATAACAACAAAAAACTCAACATTCAAAAAATGAAGATCATGGCATCTTGGTCCCATCACTTCATGGTAAGTAGATGGGGAAACAATGCAAACAGTGACAAACTTTATTTTCTTGGGCTGCAAAATCACTGCAAATGGTGACTACAGCCATGAAATTAGGAGATGCTTGCTCCTTGGAAGGAAAGCTATGGCAGACCCAGACAGTATATTAAAGAGACGTTACTTTACTGACAAAGATCTGTCTAGTCAAAGCTATTGTTTTTCCAGTAATCACATATGGATGTGAGAGTTGAGCCATAAAGAAGGCTAAGCACAGAATTGATGCTCTTGAATTGAGGTGTTGGAGAAGACTCTTGAGAGTCCCTTGGACTGGAAGGAGATCAAATCAGTCAGTCCTGAAGGAAATCAATCTTGAATATGGTAGGGACTGATACTGAGGCTGAATGAAGCTCCAAAACTTTCGCCACCTGATGTGAAGAGCCGACTCACTGGAAAAGACCCTGATACTGGAAAAGATTGAAGACAGGATAAGAAGGGGATGACAGAGGATGAGATAGTTGGATGGTATCTCTGACTCAGTGGACATGAGTTCGAGCAAGCTCCAGGAGATTGTGAGGGCCACGGAGGCCTGCGTGTTGCAGTCCATGGGGTAGCAAAGAGTTGGACACAACTGATGAATGAATAGCAACACACATTGTATAGCACAGGCTTCCTAGGCAGCACTAGGAACAACCCGCCTGCCAGTGCGGGAGATATGAGACATGAGTTTGATCCCTGGGTTTGGAAGATCACCCGGAGGAGGGCATCACAATCCACTCCAGTTTTCATGCCTAGAGAATCCCATGAACAGAGGAGTCTGGCAGGTTTACAGCAAGCCAGACACAGCTGAAGTGACTTAGCACACTGTATAGTTCAGGGAGCTCTATTTAATGCCCTGTGGTTACCTCAATGGGAAGAAAATTCACAGGGGTGGGGATATATGTACATGATTGGCTGATTCATTTTGCTGTACAGTAGAAACAACATGACGCTGTAAAGCATTGATACTCCAATAAAAATTATTTTGTAAAAATTAAAGGAAGTGGGGTGGGATGCAGAATGTCAGCCATTAGGTGTGCTTAGTTGCTCAGCCACATCTGACTCTTTGTGACCCCATGGACTGTAGCCCTCTGGGCTCCTCTGTCCATGGGATTTCACAGGCAAGAATACTAGAGTGGGTTGCCATTTCTTTCTCCAGGGAATCTCTCCAGCCCAGGGATTGAACCTGGGGCTTTTGCATTTTCTGCATTAGTAGGCGAGTTCTTTACCACTAGCACAACCAAGAAGCCCCAGGTCAACCATTGCTAAGTCACCTCAGTCGTGTCCGACTCTGTTCGACCCCATAGACGGCAGCCTACCAGGCTCTGCCGTCCCTGGGATTCTCCAGGCAAGAACGCTGGAGTGGGTTGCCATTTCCTTCTCCAATGCATTAAAGTGAAAAGTGAAAGTGAAGTCGCTCAGTCGTGACCGATTCTTAGCGACCCCGTGGACTGCAGCCTACCAGGCTCCTTTGTCCATGGGATTTTCCATGCAAGAGTACTGGAGTGGGGTGCCATTGCCTCCTTTGGGTCAACCATTAGGTGATCCCTAAACTCAACTCACAGAGGAGGGCAAGTTCAGTACTCACTATCCATCTGTGCTTGAGTGTATGTGAGTCAGGCTCTTAGAAAGTTCTTATTTCTCCTTGCAAAATCCTTCTTATCTCCAAATTATGGCATTATGCTTGATAAAACCTTTCTCTTCCAAGCTCCATTCTACCTACAGGTTATTCTGTGTATTTTTTTGATATTTTTATTATGTTTTGTAAAGTATTTCCAAAAATGTAATGACTAACATGAGATATTGTATTTGAATCTCACTTTGCCAATTAAATTTTTAAGTCTATTCTCTCACTAGTCTTATTGAAAGGGAAATAAAGTAAAAAGTCTAAGTGTTAGTCACTCAGTCAGGTCAGACTCTTTGGGACCGCCCGGACTGTAACCCTCTAAGCCACTCTGCCCCTGAAATTGTCTAGGCGAGTATACTGGAGTGGATTGCCATTCCCTTCTCCAGGGGATCTTCCCAACCCAGAGATTGAACTCTGGTCTCCCATATTGCAGGCAGATTCTTTACGGCCTGAGCTACCAGGGAAGTAAAAAGTAGAAGAAACTTTAATATTATTTTATTTTAAAAGAAATATCCTCTTTTATGAACTACCTTTCAAATATATAACATTTCTTTTTTGGCCAGCAAATAGATTAAAGGATGCTATAAGTTATCAGTCTTTGCCTTTTTTTACACAAACACTTTAAGAAATAAAATTTGCCCAAGAACCTCAATTCTTTTCTGATTCTAAAATATATGTTTGGGGTATTTAATTGGAAATTAAAAAGGAAACAGAAATTTAAAAGATTTGAAATTAAGTACTGTTCAAACTTAAATAGATATGCAAATATAATAGTAACTTTTCTTTCAAAGCCAAAAGGATAATTATATAGTCAATATGCTTATCACCCTTCCCAATGTTTTGGTTTGTGTTTGAATTTTTTTGCCCTCCCACAGGAAATGAAGTTTGTATTCAGTCCCCTCTTTTAGCGTTAGTTTCTACAGCTGTTTAACAAATTACCACAAACTAAGAGGCTTGAAAGAGTAGCACTATGTTGTCACAGTTGTTCAGGTGGGCTATACCAGATTGTCTGCTGGGAGTCTCACAAGCTGAAATCAAGGTGTTAGCTGACTCAGTTTTTATTTTTATCCTGAGGTTCTGGGGCTCTGTGGGGGGGGCTCTTTCAGCTTGTTGGCAGAATGTAGTCCCAGGCTTTTGTAGAACTGAGATCCCAGTTTTCTTGCTGCTCTGAGGTGGAGGTGGATACTGTCTTCCCTGAGCAGCTGCTCTCAGGCCTCTCGGCTGAAGATGCCCCCCTGCTCTTCAACTCCAGCAACAAAATATCTCTTTTATCAAATCTTTCTCAACTTCACAACTCTACTTGCACTGTAACTACACCTGTCAGTGGGGCTTTCCTAGTGGCTCAGAGGTAAAGGCTCTGCGTGAAACATGTTAACACAGGAGACTCTGGTTTGATCCCTGGATTGGGATGATCCCCTGGAGAAGGAAATGGCAACCCACTCCAGTATTCTTGCCTGAGAATTCCCATGGGCAGAGGAGCCTAGTGGGTTACAATCAAGGGGGTCACAAAGAGTCGGACATGACCGAGACTTTGTGGACATAAGTTCATATAGCCAAAGCTATGGTCTTTCCAGTAGTTATGTACTGATGTGAGAGTTGGACCATAAAGAAGGCTGAATATTGATTGGAAGGCTGTTGTTTATATTTCTGTTATTATAATCATCTAAGCACTACTTGCTCTAAGATAGTTGTATGAATAAATAGCTACACACAGGTTAAATTGACATCTACCATTTTTTAGCTTTACTGAGATAATTGACATATAACATTATATAAAGTGTAAGGTGTACAGTGTGATGCCTTGATACTCATACTGATAAATGATTACCACAGAAGGGTTAGTTAATAACTTCATCATCTCAAATAGTTATCATTTCGTTTTTGTGGTGAAATCACTCAAGATCTATTATCTTAGCAACAGTTAAGTACACAATACCATAGTGTTAACTATAGTCACCATGCTGTACAGTAGATCTCCAGATATATTAATATCTTATAAGAGGGGATTTGGTTCCCTTTTGACTGGTACCTTCCCACACAACCTCCCACCCCCATTTTCTGGCAAACACCCATCTACTGTCTGTTTCTATGAGTTTGGTGTTTTTAGACTTTACAAGAACATGATTCCATAGAGTATTTGTCTTCTCAATCTAGCTTGTTTCACTTAGTATAATATAATACAAGTTTCAGCCCTATTGTCACAAATGTTAGAATTTCCTTCTTTCTCAAGGTTGAGTAATACTCCATTGTGTTCATGAGTGTATACATACCACATCTTCTTTAACTATTCATCTGTAGGTAGATGGATTGTTTCCATTTTTTGACTATTGTGAATCATGTTGTCTCAAACATGGGGGTGTAGATATCTCCTGAGATCCTGATTTACTTTCATTTGGATATATACCCAGAAGTGAAATTGTCGGGTCATTGAAATTGCAGAATTTGTTGAAATTCAGAAGTTGAAATTGTTGGTCATTCCATTTTTATTTTTTTGAGGAACTTTCGTACTGTTCCACAATATATTCCCATCAACTATGCATAAGATTTCCCTTTAATCCACACCCTCACCAGTTGCTTGTTATCTTTTGTCTTGTTCATGATAGCCATTCTAATAGATCTGAGGTGATATATTACTGTGGGTTTAATTTGCATTTTTGGTGATTAGTGATATTACACATCTTTTCACATACCTGATGACTGTTTACATGTCTTCTTTAGAAGAATGTCTCACCTTTCTCATTTAGATTTTATTTTTGGCTATTGAATTGTATGAATTCCTTAATATTTTAAATGTTGACCCGCATATCCTACTCTCTCATGGCCTGAACCATCATGTGAGAAATCTGTTGATAGTTTTATGGTATTTTCTTTTTGAATTATAACTTGTTTCTTTTTCTGAAGATTCTCCTTGCTTTTCATTTTTAACCACATTTTGTTATAGTGTGTCTTAAAAAAAATCTCTAACTTGCATTTTTTGGTGACCCATGACCTTCCTAAACTTGGATATGCAGATCTCTCCATATATTTGAGAAGTTCTCACCTCTCTTTTCCTTATAAGTCTCCAATACTTTGATGGCTGTTTCTTTTTGAGGTTATTCAATACATCACTTACACTTCCATTCTTCCATTCTTTTTCCTTTGTTCTCCTCTTACTGGACAGTTTCCAAGTTCTTATCCTCTAATTCACAGATTTTTAAAATTCCTATTGATCTCTTCTGTTATTGATTTTTCTCTATTTCATTTTTTTATTTAATCTATTCATTTTTAGCTCCAGAATTTCATTTCTTATGAAATTTCTTTATTAAACTTCTCATTTTATTCAGGTATTATATTCCTAATTTCATTAAACTATCTTTCTGTATTTTCTTCTAGCTATTTTTTACTCCTTTAGAAAGCTATTTTTAATTCTATGTCGATGTATTTAGGGACAATAGTTGTGATCCATGAGTGGAGCCAAGTTTCCTTGATTTTTTTTTTTTTTGATTTCTTGAAGTTTTGAGATGCTGTCTTTGCATATGCAATGATAACTACCTCCTCCAATCTTTAGGGACTTTAGTGGTGGCCCAGATGTACAGACTCCACCTGCAATGCAGGAAACCCAGGTTCAATCTCTGTGTCAGGAAGACCCCCTGAGAAAAGGAAATGCAAACCACTCCAGTATTCTTGCCTGGAGAATACTGTGAACAGGGGCTTGGCATGCTACAGTCCATGGGGTCCCAAAGAGTTGGACACAGCTGAGCAACTAACACTTTCTGGTCTTTAAGGACTGACTTTGGGAGAGAAATATCCTCTACCAGCCCTGGGAGGGATGCAGACTTTCCGTGGATATGCCTGCTTCACAATTTCTTGCTCCCTCTTGTGGCAACATTCTTACATTTGTATGCCTTCCCTTAATCATGCAACACTTAAGGGCAAGTGCTGACAGCCTCTTTTGCTTTCTCCAGAGTGCCCTGAAGTTAAGCTCTGTGATCTCTCCCTGGGCCACATAGTTAGGCTGATTTTCTGCAAGTGGTCAACAGCCATTTGCCAAAGGACAGTTTTATGCATGTGCAAAGAGCCAGCCACAGGGTGGGGTGAGTAGAGGGGTGAGGGGTGTACCATGCTGGGAGTGCCTGGGAGCCATGTGAGGGAACCAGGAGGTGGGGCATCCTCAGAGGCTCATGGACTGCCTCTTGATGGAGGCTGTGATACAATTGGTAGGATTCATGTCCCTTGAATGCTCTTTGATGGTCCTCCTTGCTGCGTTTCAGGTCTTTTCCAGGGCCCCCATTCATAGAGCTCACTTCTCAGTGCTCTAGAAGGGGCGAGAGACACTTGGGCTTCTTTGGCTAAGTCCCACACAGCTGGGACAACCAGGCATTTACCCACCTGATCTCACTTCCCCCCAAGGGTAACTCATGTCTTGAAAAGGTCTCACTTGGCACTAAGCTGGGCCACCTCAGGGAAGGGAATGACCCAGATAAAGTCAAACAGTCCCTCTTACCCCCTTCAATGTATTCAGTCCCAAGTGTTTTTAATCCCAGTGATGTACTGGAACTTCTCTGCTGGAAACTTTGATTTCTGCATAGACTCTCAGCCATGGGTGATCATATAAGACCTTCTTCTCCCAGGGCCTCCCAAGACAGGTGCTGACAGGGGCTGGAGCCAATTCACTGCGACTGTAGGACCCGACCCACAGTTGTGACTGAGGTCTGTGTGCCTATTCCCACATGCATGGGTAGGTGAGACTGCTCCCAGATCCTTTGGCACAAGATGTGGACCCCATAGCTCTCACTAAGGCATTTTTATCTGAGGATGGATGCCAAATCTTTGTTGTTGAGGCTGGATGCTGTCCATGATTATGTCTTAGTCTTGTTGCTGATGTCACTCCAGCATCTTTAGTTGAGATACTGGTGTTCTGCTTGGAACCTGACCTAGCACTGGGGACTCCCTAATATGTACAGAAGTTAATTCCATTTGTTATTTTCTGTACAAATATCAAAAGTGGTCAGCTCTCATGTGAATATTTGTCAACAGAAATTAACATTTCATCAGTTTCTGTTTTTGTTTGATTGCTTGTTCTTTTTCCTCCTTGTTAACATTTAGTCATTCCAGCCTGGCAGTTGACACATATATCTTTGTGGTTGTTGTTTAGTTGCTAAGTCAGGTCAACTTTTTTCCAACCCCATGAACTGTGCCTGCCAGGCTCCCTCTCTATGGAATTTCTCAGGCGGGAATACTGGAGTGGGTTGCCATTTCCTTCTCCAGAAAGGAAAGATCCCTTCAGGGGATCTTCCTGACTCAGGGATTGAACCTGTTTGTCCTGCATTGGCACATGGATTCCGTAAAACTGAACCATTATGTATTTTCAGCAAATTCTAATCGACTTGAAATAATTCTCTTAAATTCAGCTATATATCTATACTGTTCAAAAGGAGGGAGGAAATGTATGCCTGTCTCCACGCTTTCCTTATAGTCAGCCTCAATAGAACTTGTTCAAATGGCAACATGATCCACCTGTAGTTGTTTTGCTTAGCAGTGGTTTTAGCTTGATTTTTACGTATCTTTTCTATTTAAAATATGTTAATTAAGGGTTTATTAAAAGGTTTAAAATGCTGCTGTTCAATCAAAGAAAAATAAAAATGTGATCATCACTAGATTATGGGAGATATAGTAAGTTAAAATTAAATATGATATCCTGGCATTAATTGTGGTTAAAATGTTAGAAAGAGTTGCCTTTTTTTTTTTTATGTACTCAGAGATAAGTTACTCAAAAATAAATTTCCTGCCTACTTGCATGAAGGTAGCTTTAAGGGAAATTGCATTCCTGTTGGTTATGCCTGAATATATTTCACAGTCAGAATTTCAATTACTAAGGACATTACATTAGTGAGCCAGGAGAAATCTGTCAGTAAAATAAATAAATAAATAAATAAGTGAGTAGACTAAAAGTATGTCTTCTCTTGTGCTTCTTCTATGTATGGGAAGAATCAATTTGCTTTCATCGTAATCCCAAATAGAAGGAGCAATTGACTTTGGGGAAATCCTGTAAAATTTATTGCTGACAGCATGTTAGAGAGTACTTTCTAAGGATGACAGAACACATGAATTGATTTTGCTTCCAGTGACACTGGGATAACTGATTCTCTCAATCACCTAGCAGAGCTCTGGGGTTTGTTGTCACTTTTTCCTGCAGTTTAAAAGTTTTATATCAAATTAGAGGGAGGATAGTCTGAAAGGAAATATCTATTGTGGTACTTAATTAATATGATATATCCAACTGCCATTGCTCATATATAGATGCTTTACAGAGAGTTATTTGATTAAATATATAAGAAAGGAAATGTTGACTTAAATATAATTGTAAGATTTAAACACTAGCAAATATATTAAAGGATAAAATAATGTACTCCAAAAACCTTAATTAAAACTCAGTTTAAGAAAAAGACAATTTAGAGAGACACTCTCTTATTCAGAAATATATGTGTTCCCTTATGCATCAACTTTAGCATTTATAATATAAAAATGCATATAGTTATCAAATACAGTGGTTGGTTTTGGAAGACTACATGGAATTCTTGAGTAGCTAATATACAGCTTGCAGACTTCACAGGGTATTTGTGAGGTGTAAGTACACGGAAAATGTGTGAAGTATATAATACATAAGACAGTATGGGGTACATAGGCATATGTTTTGTATGGGCTTCCCCAGTGGCTTAGCAATAAAGAATCTGCCTTCAGTTCAGGAGATGCAAGAGATATGGATTTGCTCCCTGGATCAGAAAGATTCCCTGAAGGAGAAATGGAAACCCACTCCAGCATTCATGGGGAAAATCCCATGGACAAAAGAGCCTTATGGGCTATAGTCCATAGGTTCACAAAGAGCTGGACCCAACTGAAGAGACTGAGCATGCACACACACACACGGTTTTGTATATTTTATTAGTATACATTGAAGCATATATACACATGCATGTATATTGGCATTTATATATGCACATATACGTGTACAGGCATACATCAGAGATATTAAGGGTTCAGTTTCAGACAACTATGATAAAACAAATACCACAGTAAACCACAGTATACATAAAAATCGTATTTACAGTGTATTGTAGTTTAAAAAGGCCATGATGCTGGGATGAATTGAGGGCAGGAACAGTAGGGGGTGACAGAGGCCAAGATGGTAGGATGGCATCCTTGACTCAGTGGACATAAGTTTGAGCAAACTCTGAGAGATGGTGAAAGAGAAGGAGGCCTGGTGTGCTTCAGTCCATGGGGTCACAAACAGCTGGACACAACTTAGTGACTGAACAACAAGTGTGAAATAGCATTATGTCAAAAAATGTTTAAACTTTAATTTAAAAATTAAGGGACTCCCCTAATGGCTCAGATGGTAAAGCATCTGCCTACAGTGTGGGAGACCTGCGTTCAATCCCTGGGTCAGGAAGATCCCCTAGAGAAGGAAATGACAACCAACTCCAGCACTCTTGCTTGGAAAATCCCATGGACAGAGGAGTCTGGTAGGCTACAGTCCACAGGATTGCAGAGTCAGACACTACTGAATGACTTCACTTTTACTTTAATTTTAAAATACTTTTTTAATTACTAAAAATGCTAATCATCTTCTAAGCTTTCAGTGAGTCATATTGTTGTTGTTTAGTTGCTAAGTCACGTCCAACTCTTTGTGACCCCATGGACTGTACGTAGCTCTCCAGTCTCCTCTGTCCATGGAATTCTCCAGGCAAGAATATTGGAGTGGGTTGCCAATTCTTTCTCCAGAGGATGTTCTAGGCTCAGAGATTGAACCAGCATTTCCAGAATTACAGGCAGATTCTTTACCACTGAGCTAGCAGGAAAGCCCCTCAGTGAGTCATAGTGGTAAAATTAAAGATCACAGAGCAGCATAGCAAGTATCATAATAATAAAAAAGTTTTAAATGTTGTGTGAATTACCAAATGTGACACAGGGACATGAAGAGAGCAAACCCTTTTGGAAAAATGACATCCATAGACTTGGTCTACTCAGAGTTGCCACAAGCCTTTATATCTGAGAAGCCCAAGAGAACAAAGCACACTAGGATGAGATATGCCTGTGATTAGTTTCATATATGCACATATAATTTAAATATTATAAAGTATTTTCAAGTATTTTAAATACTATTTTCAAATACATAGTATGTAAGGGGGAGTTTTTTTAATCTGCACAAGACCAAAAAACCCCAGAACATTAGAGATGTTTTGTAACTTCTTTTCCTCCTCTCACTTATGCCTCCACCATCTCCAAAAATACCCTCATGGGAATCCAAACCAAGATTAAAATACACACGTTCTATTTTTAAAGGCCTGTGTAACAGATTGCAAGTTAGCCTCTCCTATTATTTTAACAATTCCACTGAGGACTCTAAGAAAGGCTGAGAAAGAAAAACAATAGGGCCATTTCATCTCCCTCTGGGGAGAAGTAGGAGTTGTCTATCATTAATTCCAAAAGGAATGACTCAAGTGTCCTTTGGGGAACATTAAACAGTCAAGCACCTGCCTTTGCTAAGAGAGGTAGTGGTCAAAAATGTGGCAGATGGGACCTTAATAGAAAATTTGAAGCATCTTGCCCGTCAATCACTTCCGCCAGCCCCTTCTTGGGCAAAAATATGGAATTCTTCCCTTCATCTTAAGCCAAGTCAAGGAGATTTGAAGGGAAGCACAGCAAGAGTGTGTGATCTCTTAACTGGGACTTGAGGACCCCAGGGGCCAGCAGGAGAGGCTACAAAAATATAGCTAAGGTGGCAGAGACAGAAAGCCAAGTCTATACTTCTAGCAAGATGAATGTACCCCAGAGAGAGAAAAGTAAGACAACCATGGGGATTCTGCACAAGTGAGTAGATTTGAAGTTTAAAATAACCCTTGATGACAGAGTCTCAGCTTCCCTTGACCCAGAGGATGAGAAATGCTAAGTAAGGTGCCAGAGAAGTTTTAGATCTTGTCTATATCAAGGCTATTGCTATTGCAGGTCTGCAAAAAATGGACACTGAGAAAGATACAGTGAGGATGCCTCAGTGATGGAGAGGACACTAACACAGACCACAGCTCACTCTGTCTCATATGATCACGTTGCTTTCAGCAAATCCTACCTTCTTTTGGGTCAGATTCTGGAAGTGTTTTAAATTTCAGCTATTAGAAAGAAAAATAATCACATATTAATACATGTATGTAGAATCTATAAAAATGGTACAGTTGAATCCATTTTCAAAGCAGAAATAGAGACATAAACATAGAGAACAAACATATGGACACAAAGGGAGGGAGGGAGGGATGGGATGAACTGGGAGATTGGGATTGACGTATATACACACACTCTCTCTCTCTGTGCTGAGTTGTGTCCAAATCCTTGCAACCCCATGGACTATAGCCTGTCAGTCTCCTCTGTCCATGGAGATTCCCCAAGCAAGAATACTGGACTACGTTGCTATATATGAAATACATAACTAATGAGAACATACTGTATAGCACAAGGAACTCTATTCAATGTTCTATCAGTTCAGTTCAGTTCAGTTCAGTCGCTCAGTTGTGTCCAACTCTGTGACCCCATGGACTGCAGGACGCCAGGCTTCCTTGTCCATCACCAACTCCCAGAGCTTACTCAAACTCATGTCCATTGAGTTGGTGATGGCATCCAACCATCTCTTCCTCTCTCATTCCCTTCTCCACCTGTCTTCAATCTTTCCCAGCATCAGGGTCTTTTCTACTGAGTCAGTTCTTCACATCAGGTGGGCAAATGAAAGAGAAGTAGGTGCTTTTCTGGAACTCTCTTGCTTTTTTCATGATCCAGCGGAAGTTAGGAATTTGATATCTCGTTCCTCTGTCTTTTCTAAATCCAGCTTGAACATCTGGAAATTCATGGCTCATATACTGTTGAAGCCTGGCTGAGAGAATTTTGAGCATTACTTTGCTAGCATGTGAGATGAGTGCAATTGTGTGGTAGTTTGAACATTCTTTGCCATTGCCTTTCTCTGGGATTGGAATGAAAATGGACCTTTTCCAGTCCTGTGGCCACTGCTGAGTTTTCCAAATTTGCTGGCATATTTAGGGCAGCACTTTATAGCATCATCTTTTAGGATTTGAAATAGCTCACCTTGAATTTCATTACCTCCAAAAGCTTTGTTAACAGTGATGTTTCCTAAGGCCACTTGACTTTGCATTCCAGGATGTCTGGCTCTAGGTGAGTGATCAGACCATCATGATTATTTGGGTCTTGAAGATCTTTTTTGTACAGTTTTCTATGTATTGTTGCCACCTCGTCTTAATATGTTCTTCTGTTCAGTCCATACCATTTCTGTCCTTTATTGTGCTCATCTTTGCATGACACATTCCCTTGGTATTTCTAATTGTCTTGAAGAGATCTCTAGTCTTTCCCATTCTATTGTTTTCCTCTATTTTTTTTTTTTTTTGCATTGATCACTGAGGAAGGCTTCTTATCTCTCTTTGCTATTTTTTTGGAACTCTGCATTCAAATGGGTATATCTTTCCTTCTCTCCTTTGCCTTTAGCTTCTCTTCTTTTCTCAACTATTCATAAAGCCTCCTCAGACAACCATTTGTCCTTTTTGCCTTTCTTTTTCTTGGGGATGGTCTTGATCACTGCCACTGATACAGTGTCACAAACCTCCATCCATAGTTCCTCAGGCACTCTGTCTATCAGATCTAATTCCTTGAATCTATTTGTCACTTCCACTGTATAATTGTAAGGGATTTCATTTAGGTCATACCTGAATGGTCTGGTGGTTTTCCCTGCTTTCTTCAATTTAAGTATGAATTCAGCAATAAGGAGTTCATGATCTGAGCCACAGTCAGCTCCTGATCTTGTTTTTGCTAAATGTATAGAACTTCTCCCTCTTTGGCTGCAAAAAATGTAATCAGTCTTATTTTAGTGTTCACCATCTGATGATGTCCATGTGTAGTTTTCTCTTGTGCTGTTGCAAGAGGGTGTTTGCTATGACCAGTGCATTTTCTTGGAAAAACTCCCTTAGCCTTTGCCCTACTTTTTTTTTTGTACTCCAAGGCCAAATTTGCCTGTTATTCCAGGTATCTCTTGACTTCCTATTTTTGCATTCCTGTCCCATATAATGAAAAGGACATCGATTTTGGGTGTTTGTTCTAGAAAGTCTTGTAAGTCTTCATAGAACCATTCAAATTCAGCTTCTTCAGCATTACTGGTCAGGGCATAGACTTGGATTACTGTGATATTGAATGATTTGCCTTGGAAATGAACAGAGATCATTCTGTCATTTTTGAGATTGCATCCAAGTACTGCATTTCAGACTCTTTTGTTGACTATGAAGGCTACTCCATTTCTTCTAAAGAATTCTTGCCCACAATAGTAGATACAATGGTCATCTGAGTTAAATTCACCCATTCCAGTCCATTTTAGTTCACTAATTCCAAAAGTGTCGATGTTCACCCTTGCCATTTCCTGTTTGACCACTTCCAATTTGCCTTGATTCATGGACCTAACATTCCAGGTTCCTATGCAATATTGCTCTTTACAGCATCAGACTTTACTTCTATCACCAGTCACATCCACAACTGGGTGTTGTTTTTGCTCTATAGTGACCGAAATGGGAAGAAAATCCAAAAAAGAGGAGAAATATGTATATTACAGCTAATTCATTTTGCTATACAGCAGAAAGTAACATAACATTTTAAAGTAACTATACTCCAATAGAAAATTTTTAAAACATTTAAAAAATTGCGGCTAAGTAGAGAGTAGTTCAAAAAAAATACCTACAGAAGGAACCAACTAGTTCATCTCCCACCAGAGGCTAGCAGGACTTGAGCAGATCCACGTTTTGCATCTGCTGGTCTGAACTAGGTTGTTGTTATATAATGAATATCCTGTCTGGAATGTTTTTGCAGAAGCAAGGAACTATTTATATTGTATATTATATGGAGTGTCTGAAAAGCTTGAGGGCTAGTCTAAAGATTTATCCTGGAGCATTAAAAGAAGGATTAGACCACAAAGCAGATGCAAAGGTGGGAATAAAAGTAGGTTGGTTTCTCATTACAAGCCAAATCAAGTTCGTTCAAAACTCCAGTATTCAAAGGCATGAAACTGTTTCCATATCTAGTAACTCCACTTGTAAAGAAATACATCCTTTTATCTAAACTTAAAGAAAATGTTGGTGGTTCAGATGGTAAACAATTTGCCTGCAATGCAGAAGACCTGGGTTTGATCCCTGTATTGGGACAATCCTCTGGAGAAGGGCATAACGACCCACTCCAGTATTCTTGCCTGGAGAATCCCCATGGACAGAGGAGCCTGGCAGGCTACAGTCCATGGTGTCGCAGAGAGTCTGACATGATAGCAACTAAGCACATCACAAAGAAAACTTTTATTTTCCACCTCAATAATATATGTATATAATTTGTCCCTCCTTGGCCACCCTGATACTCCCTTAGCTCATATATCGTTATGCCATCATCATTGTTCTGACTGGTTTTGCTACCTGTGGCATCAGAATTATCAGTCTATATGCAACACTTTCTCCAGTCTGGTATTAATATTCAAAAAAATTAGAATCCAGTCATTTCAGTTTTTGCTTCATATATCTCAGCTCCCCCAACACCTTCAGAATAAAAGCTGTTCTTTTCTTTCTTTTTCTTTTCTCTTTTTTTTTACAACAGATATCAGACCCTTTTTTGATCTGTCTCTTGTTTTGCCTTTCAAGGGTCATGTTTATCATCACTGCATAAACTCCTTTTGTTCCAGTATTTCCCCAAAAATGTGATGTCTCCATATCTCTTTATTAAATGTCAGTATCACTGCTTGACTCCTTCCACCATTTTTTAAGCCTGACTAACATCTTCTTTGCCATAAAAATTAGTCTCAGAGGCACTTCTAACTAGTGATTTCCTTAAAGGCCCTTTCTAATTTGTTTCCAGCTGTTACTCTGAGCTAAATCTCTCTGTCCTGCTTTGTAACCTCCCAGAAATTTCTGTCATTGGGCTAGATCTGTCAGGTGTGCATGCTCAGCTGTGCCCTGCTCTGAAACCCCATGGACTGTAGCCCACCAGGCTCCTTTGCCCATGGAATTTTGCAGACAAGGATACTGGAGGTCTGTCATGAGGAAGTAGTAAATTAAATAGATACTGCTAATAACATAGAAATTGCCAGGGAAATGACTTCTACAGAAAGCCCTGCTCTTAGTGAATTTCTCTGCTTACTACAGCTTATAAATACTGACAAGGCTAGTCTACACTTCACATCTAATCTTCTATATTATTTAGAACTTTCCTGGCTATTTCCATCTACTTGCTTCACTTCAGCTTTAAGATCAGCTTATCAGATTATAAAAAGCAAATTTCTGTTGATATTTTAATCAAATACAATTACATCAACTTTGTAGACTAATTTAGAAAAAAATGACATTATTATTATTACTTGAGTTGTGAACGTGAAAGTGAAGTCACTCAGTTGTGTCCGAGTCTTTGTGACCCCGTGGACTGTAGCCTACCAAGCTCCTCCATCCATAGGATTCTCCAGGCAAGAATACTGGAGTGGGTTGCCATTCCCTTCTCCAGGCGATCTTCCCAACCCAGGGATTGAACCTGGGTTTCCCACATTGGAGGCAGACGCTTTAACCACTGAGCTACCAGGGAAGCCCATTTGAGTTTTGCTCTATAAGAATAAGATGGCAATGACGACCCTGTATGCAAGTCAGGAAAAAAGACACAGATGGGTATAACGGACTTTTGGTCTCAGAGGGAGAGGGAGAGGGTGGGATGATTTGGGAGAATGGGAATTCTAACATGTATACTATCATGTAAGAATTGAATCGCCAGTCCATGTCTGACGTAGGGTGCAGCATGCTTGGGGCTGGTACATGGGGATGACCCAGAGAGATGTTGTGGGGAGGGAGGTGGGAGGGGGGGTCATGTTTGGGAACGCATGTAAGAATTAAAGATTTTAAAATTAAAAAAAAATAAATAAATTAAAAAAAAAAAAAAAGAATAAGATATATGTAAGGGAGGGGTAAATTGGGAACTGTCAGAGTAGGAAATGGCAGCCCACTCCTGGATTCTTGCCTAGAGAATAACATAAACAGGGGAGCCTGGCAGACTAGTCTGTGGGATTGCAGAGAGTTGGACATGCCTGAGTAGGCATGCACATACAGGGAACTACACTCAATATCTTGTAATAAACTATAATGAAAAAAAAAAGAAAACCATATACTAATGATTAGCTTCCACCATCATGTGAATGTAATAAAAATGTTACATGTGAAATGAAATGTAAATAATAGAACTAATTATCATGCCAACCAAATAAGAGGACAATATCTTTTATTATGGGGCTTCCCTTGAGGTACTGGTGGTAAAAAACGAACCTGCTCATGCAGGAGACATAAGAGATGTAGGTTCAACCTCTGGGTTTGGGAAAATCCCCTGGAGGAGAGCATGGCAACCCACTTCAGTATTCTTGCCTGGAGAATCCCATGGACAGAGGAGCCTAGCAGGCTGCAGTCCATAAGGTCACACCGAGACAGACATGACTGAAGTGACTTGGCACAAAATGTGTATGAAATGTTAGCAGTAATATGAATAACATTGATAGTTACTACTTGTTAAGGGCTTACTTAATCCCAGGTAAGTTTTATAACTCTACAGAGAACATCATATAAGTTAATTAAACTTCAAAAAACTGTAGTTTATTCTTATTTTTTTCCATTCTTATATAAGAAAACTGCTCTTTTGAGAGATTAAGTAAATTCACAGAGGTAATAAAAGAGCAAGATAGAGTGCTAACCCTATTCCTGATCCTGCAATTGTTTCAGTTGACTTTTAGTTTTCACAAAATAATCCTGATGACCCATAATTCTTGTTTTTATTATATCTGCTAACTATAGATATGTATCCCTTTAAATAAAAACAGGAATGCAAATTGATGATTTTAGCTTGGTTCCTAAGTGTATTTAACAGAGAAGGGAGGCGGGAGAGAGTTCTTTCTTATCGTTTTGATGAGACTCACAATGAATCCTCATTTTGGAGTCTTTTAGATCAAATCTTCTCTCTGGTAAAATATTTCTTTTTTCCTTTAACACAGTTTTGATAGAACTTAAATTCTTCTGTTGCTGCTTCTGATGGGCTGTTCTGACCTCTAAGTGTTTATCATGCTGATGCTGAGGGCCAGGTCTTTATGTCTCAATATTTTAAGTATATTTTTAGTTTTACAACTAGCTATGAAAAAATGCCTTTGACAAGCAATTCTATTGAAATACTTAAAAAAAAATTCCAGAGATAAGTTTTGGCAACTTTATTTCTGTAATATTATCTGGAAAATATTTCCTTCATTTATTCATTCTTCCCACATTGACTTAGGAAGTATGTAATATAGTGATAAAAGAAAAGGGCTTCATATATATCAGTTAATGTTAATTTTTACTGAATCTTAGTTGGAAAACTTGGTTGTTTTACAATTACAAACCTATTGCTAAGCAAGGGTTTTCCTGTATGGATACTCATAGATTTCTAAGAAGCTGATTCAGTATTAGGATTTATTATGTGGATGCTTTAATGTGTGGGTCAGAACAAGTGGTTTATAGATTTCCATGCCATGTACTGTTTCTTCCTGCCTTAATGGAAAACTCTTAAACAAATGTGTATATTAAGGAAGTATCCCAAGGTAGAGGTAAGTGGTAATTCACAATGAATTCTTTATTTAGCTTCTGCCATAAAATTATCCTTGCTGTAAGATAAGCACAATATGCTAACATATTAATAATATATACTAGGGTCACAAAATATGTCAAAATTTTTCATTATGTATATATATATATATATATATATATATATATATATATATTCTAATTTAAAGTGAAAAATATCCCTCCATGTACAAAATTTTGTTTATTGTGAGGAATAAGAGATTTCGAGTCATAAACTAAAAGTGCTATGTAAATTCAAAACTAAGTTTTTCTTTCTCTAATTCATCATTAAAATTATTGGGGGAATCAATATCTGATTATAAAATAATTCATCATCAAAGAGAGAGATTTCAAGTGTAAAATGATTTGAGCACCAGTTGAATAGCTAAGGGATGAAAGACAAAAGAGGAAGACTTAGTAAGGCAGAGACTGGAATTTTGTTCAAAAATTGATTCTGAAAATAAGTAACAAAATAAAATTGGAAATATATGAGTAACATTTAGCTACTTATGAAACATTACAGAATGTCTAATCTTTCTTCCCATTTTATTGACACTGAACGTACAAGCCATGTAAATGTACAAGCTGAGATCTGTTTAGATCTGGTTCTTGTAATCAAGACTCTATGCCAATGGATAGCTTGATAGTTCTATTCTCAAGTATCTTTAAAGCATATCATATATCATTTTTTTCCTGCCTGCATAGCTCTGGTTTTGAATATTTGGGATTTCAGCTATTCTCAATTATAAAAGAACACCTAAACCATAAGAATCCACACCTAAATTAAGAATACTTTACTGATTTTCTCACTTGTACTGATTAGGGAACTTAGGGTTTTCAAAAATGATAGCTGAACCCTCTAGTTTCCTGATGGCATGTCACCATCAATGCAAAGCTAGCAGAAGAGAACGCAGTAGCAGATGAAGTGCTCAATGGTCCTTCTGAGGCTCTGGTGAGCTGGCCGAGGCCTTCAGGAATACTGGCCATATAATTTCTTGAAACTGTTCCCTGTGTAAGTATTGCTGCAGAGAGGAGATTGCTGCTTCTAAATTGTTTCTGCCTGCTCGGGGCTGGCCTCTGGGACTCACTACAAAAGGCTTTCTTAAATTGCATCAATCTCTAATTGCCTACGGGGTTCAAAATTATGCATTTCTTGCCCTTCAGTTAGGAATGTCAGTGAGAACCGTAACTCCTCTAACTTTATCTTGTGAGACCACACTTCTTTTCTTGGGCGTTGGGGTGTAAATATGCCCAAATCTGCAATTAACCTTGAAATTGAAAAAAAAAAAAATCCTTGCATCAGTGCTGTTCAATGCTACTCCCTTTTATTATAATTCTCACTCTTAACAATGAGTATGTTTGATCTAAAACTTGTTATCTTTCAGTCAGAAACTTTACTCCGTGACCTTATCCTCATCTGTCTTTTTGACCCCACCCTCTGCTATTTTTGATCATTGCATGTGTTATATTTTATCATTTTAATGACTTTGTTGCCATTTATTCAGTGCTGGAATCTATCCCCTATGTTGGCTTTTCTCTTATTCTCTTCTTTTTTTGCTATTCTCTGTGAGAAATTTTCAAGATGTTTTCTACATCGTTTGTTTGATTTAAAACTTTCAGTGCTGATGTTGTATTTTATTGCTACTAAATTTTTAATTTAAATTCAGAAATAAATTTTGTGGGTTTTTAAAATGTATTTTTTCTCATATAGGCCATATTTTAATTTATATTTCAGTTTCTCCATCTCAGTAAATGACAAATTCATTCTCTGGTTATTCACAGTAAACAACAACAAAGCAGAAAGTCATCCTTTCTCCCACACCTTAGCCCATCCATCAGCACATGCCATCAACTCTACTTTCAATTTATATCCTCAATTCAGTCACTTCATTTCTCCTCTATTTCTTGTATCTTAGAAAGAGGCATTATCATTTTATATATAAAACCTCAGTATCATCTGACCTAATGATCAGATCAGGTATTATATCTAATCCATGGGGCCACAAACAGCTGGACACAAGTGAGCAACTTTCACTCTTTCACACTCATCTCCAGATTCTATTCTCGTTCCCATATAATGCATTCTCCACAAAGCAACCACTGAAGTGTCCTTTTAAAACTCACTCAATCATGCTACCTTAAAAAATGATATTACTCTTTACAATCACCTGATTCTTCCTTTTTCTTGGGTACATATTCTCTATACCTGTTACACTGGGATTCTTAGGAGAAAGAGTACACATCCTGATGTCATAGTGACTTGGGGAGTAATTTGATGTAAATGCAGTGATCTGGGCCAGTTCTCAGCAGAAGCAAATCCATTTTTCTTACTCTTCCTGTCTGCCTTGGGGCATGGTTGTTCAGCATGGTGCCCAGAATGGAAAGACACAGAGCAAAGTCATAGCTGACCTATATCCATGCATGTGTAATGTGAACAAGAAATAAGTCCTTGAAGTTTATGTCACAGTTCAACCTATCCAGATAGAGTCCTCTACCTTCCCTACCAAAACCATCCAGTGCTTCCTGCAAAATGGAAGACCATACCCTTTTGAGGGCCTGCCTGTAGGGCCTTCCGTGATTTAATGTCTCTACCTCTCTGCTCTGATTCCTGTATGAACTCTGATCCAGCCGCACTGAAGTACTAATGTTCCTGGACTCCTCCAGATCCCTCTCACTTTGCATGGTGTGCATTTACTTTCAGTTCTGCCTGAAAAGCGTTAAAAAACAAAATATGTGAGTCACTCCCTCCCTCAATTTAGCTCTCACCTTTCATAAAGGTCTTTTCTAACCACTCAGTAAATTATTCAAAGTGAATGACTTTGTGTTTCATACCCTGCATTATTTGTCTTCACAAACCTATTGCTTACACCTTTAAAAACAACCATAACAATGGATAACATTTATTGAGTAGTTACCACATGGAAGCACTGTTCTAAGTCTTTTCTATGTCTCATCTCATCTTATCCTCTCAGTAGTACTATGAAAAATGTACTGCTATTATCTGATTTTACGGATTAGGAAACTGAAGGACAAAGAGGTTAAGTAATCTGTCCACATTCATAAAGAATTAAGTGAAAAAGCCTGTAACAAACCTGTGCATTCTCATTTTAGAGAACAGGCTCTTAGCCAGTATGCTAAGCCAGCCTGCAGTTGTCTCAAGTGTGTGGATGACTTCTCCTTGGGGCTATTCGCTATTCATCTAGAAGCTATTGCAATTCCTTGCCAAGATCAGAAGTTGAAAGCTGGTGTGATGTAACCTGGCAATATTATTTCAGAGGTTCAGCAGATTTAGAAAAGCCAAGATGCTATTCAGGCCATAACAAACCCTAGCAAAGGAAACAGGCATTCTGTCCCCTGTGTTCCTCTTTTCATATATATTTTTTTCTATTTTTTAAAATTTTTGTAATTCTTTGGAGGATCCACATAAAGAAAATAAGCATTTCAGTATCTAGCTTATCACAACTTCCATGGAATAAGTAGATCCTATGTAACAATAAAGATCTAGTGATAATTAGATCATGAATAATAATAATAACTTCTTAGCTATGATCCAGTGTCAGAGAACCTTGAACTCTACTGCATGGAAAAAGGAAGAGCAGTCTCTAATGAGTTGTGTGCTCTCTGTTTATTATGGCTTTCTAGCTCTGGGCTTCCAGACATAAGCGACTCAGAATGGCTTAGATACACAACACAAGAAACAGGATTTGAACATATTGCTGTCATCTCTTATAGCCCTTACTCAATTGGATATGCTGGTGAAGGAAAGCTTAGATGGTGTTTTTGTGTTTCCTGTGATACATGCCACAGTATTAGGAAAGAAAACATACACCTCATCCCTAAGAATTTTCCGATCATTTGATTTTCCAATCCATGACCATGGGGCTTCCATTCTAGTTGTTGAGGGTGGTGAAGAGAGAACAGACAATGAACAATAAAAATGGAATAAAAATAAAATTACATAGAATGTTAGAAGCTGGTAACTGCTATAGAATAAGAAGAGCATTCAAAACAAAGGGGTTAGAAGTGTGCAGACTAGAACAAAAGAAGGTTTGGTATTAAATAAGGGGTCCGGGTGTCAGCATGGATATTAGTATGTCCAGTCTGAAGAGGATAAAAATCTACCTGCAATTTGTAGATTCCCAAAGCCTCTACCTTAGTTTTCCCCAGAGGAGCAAAACTCCATTTATGAAAGAGGCACAGATGGCTTTGATTCAGTCTTTTCTCTCAGTTTTGCTTGAGAGGCGATGGCATTTATTCTGTCATTTCTGGCTGAGTCATATTGCTTAGAAAAGGTAAATTCATAGTTACGGAAATAAGATACAAAAGAAAATACATGCTTACAAAATGTCAATAGCAGCCGAGATTTGGCTAAAAATGAACATTGTCGTGATTTCAGTTGTTTTTTTCCTTGTTTTTACTATCTGAATAATATACTAATATGTGAATAACTAGAACATAGTGTGAACAAATCCAGACAAAAAATAAAGGAATACATAGAATACAGAGTAGTGGATTTTTAAAAATAATGACTATGCTGATTCCACAATTTTATATACAGCATCTATTATTTACAATATAAATGAAAATATTAGTTTGAATTTAATTTATATTAATAACATCTTAGAGTTTAGAAGAGTATATGTAAAAATTACTAGTCAAATGTTTAAAAGTAAAATAATTAAAACTTAAATCATAAGTAAATTTCTTCATACCCTCAAGATACATCATATGAACAAAACAGTTATGAACACAGAGATAAATTAAAATATTTTCACTACAAAATCATTTGAATTAAAAATATCATACATATTTAATTGGAAATGTTTGTTTATGGCATTTGAACTATTAAAAAGATGAATAATATTTATTAATTAAGCTTTAAAACCAGGTATATTTGTAAATCCAGAGCTTATAATCCTTTTCTGTAGTATTTATTGCCTTAAGTGAATCAGACTATACAAAAATCAAGGGAGGGTTTTTTTTTAACTTAGTAATTGAAAATCATCGATTGAACCAAACCTATTTCAGCAAATAGTGGTTTTATGGGTAAGATTTCACAATTCATTGGCACTTTACTAAGAGAAAAATCCTAATTTACTTTTAGGAAACATTCTCTTGCTGCCATCACCTATAATAAATACATTTTGACTGAAAATTAATGGGAATCTCTATCTTTTCCTCTGCCAAACACATAAAAATGATTGTAACTCTTGAAGGCAACCACTTTGGAGAATTATATTCTGTACAATCATGGCAAGCTTGTTAAACATACCTTTGCAAAACCATATTCAAAGACAGTTTGAAATAGAAAACAGAAAAGTAAAACAGAAGACAGACAGATAGATGCCTACATACAGTCTGCTTTCTCAAGATTTATACCTTTTTTTTTTTACCCAAACACATCATATTCATTAAATTTAACCACTTATTAATTAGATTTAGCATTAAGTTGCTACTTATATTTCTAACCATTAATGAAGCTTAAGAAGATGAAGGATTTGTCATTAAGGGTTTCCAAAGCAATCATTTCATATTTCTTCTGGTCTTCCAGGAAAGTGAAAGTGTTAGTCTCTCAGTTGAGTCCAACTTTTTGTGACCCCATGGACAGCAGGCCCCCAGACTCTTTTGGGCATGGAATGGAGTGCATAGCCATTCCCTTCTCTAGGGGCTCTTCCCGTCCCAGGGATGAAACCTAGGTCAACCACATTGCAGGTAGATTATTTACAGTCAGAGCCATGGTTCCGAAATAATTTTCAATAGCAGCACCTTTGATTTTAAAATTAAACCACAAAAAGACAATTTGTGGATTTTCCATATGTATATATGTAAATTTTTATCTCATGTAATTTAAGGATTACCTAATGATCAAATATCAATAAAGTTATCAAATATATACTTATGTCAAAAAAGCTGCTACAGTATAATATAAAGAACTCACATAGGCAACTCTGGTTCCATGTAAGGAGAATACTACATTCATTGCTCTGGAAAAGCAAATCTGGCATCAGTGATCAATAAAACATAGCTAAACATTTATCGGCTAATCTGAATGAGTTATTTGACATTTTGTGCCTTTCTCCTCCTCAATAAATTAAGAGTAATGTATAAATATTGTGTCCGGCCACCTCATAGGACTATATGGAGTAGAAAATTAGACTAAGTTACATGATTTTGAAATTCTGTAAGAATTGTGAGAACCATGTTCATCCCACATATTCTCTGAGAGAATATTTCCCTCTAAACTGACTACATTATCTTGTTTTCCTGACACATGGTACTATATAAAAATGATAAATTTTCCATGTGATTTTGGTGGTGCTTTTCTGTGCAGTTTTGCATGCTGTGTACATTCTATTTTATTTAATCAATATAATAGTCCCATGACAAGATGAGAACTCATGACCCAAATGTTCTAAAGGAGGAAACTGAGTGACAAAGAAGGGATTGTCTTAAAGGCACAGTGTTCATTAGTGAGAATAGGAATTGAATTCCACTGGCCCATCGGCAGAGCCTATGTTCTTAATCTATACAGTATTTTCAGTACTGTCTCTATTTCTAGTGTGGGAATGAAAAGAACCATCAGTTTGTTCTATAAGTAACAGTATTAGGGTTTCCCAGGTGGCTCAGTGGTAAATAACCTACCTGCCAATGCAGGAGATTTGCGTTAGATCCCTGGGTTGGGAAGATCCTCTGGAGAAAGAAATGTTAATCCACTCTAGTATTCCTAATTGGAAAAATCCCATGGGCAGAGGAGCCTGGCAGACTACAGTCCATGGGGTTTCAAAGAGTCACAAAACTTAAGCGACTAAGCAATAACAACAAAATTGTTGTATATCAAAATATAGTTATTTCAGCTTTTTAATTCACACATTAAAAAAAAAAAACTGTTCTGCAGAAATAGCCTGATATGATATTAGACAAGAGAATAGGAAGTGTAACTGAAATTCCCACATGATATTACAAGTATACTTCAGGGAAAAGGAATTTGTCTTGAATTTGATTAATGTTCCCAAAAGACAAGTGAGAAGTTACTGGAGCAGTATAATTCCATCCAAGAGCTCACTCATTTCTCACCATAGCGTATCTATTAGCTGGTAAATAATTTAAATATTAATTAGCATATAGTCCCATCCCTCATTGCCTCATTCTCTAAATAAATTTTTTAAAAATGTTTGATATAATCCAGGCTAAACTAACTTGGTTATTTAACATTAATAAAAAAGGTCATTCTCTTTAATCTATAAGGACACGCTTCTGGGGACTGTTTGCTGTACCCTTTTGTATTCTGAACACTTATTATGTGATAATGCAGTCAACCCTCACGGAATTAACTACTTCATTATACAAAGTAACTGAATTATTTTGGTGATTTCCAATTTGTCAGAATTTGGTTCTTTTAACATGCAAAATGCAATTGAAGGAAATCGACTGTGTTTAATATCTGTTGACATATGGAAATTAGGCTGATGTCTTTGCTTCCTTATTAATTCTATTTAATGACAAGCCTGCAAAGTAAAATCTGAAGACAGTTTATAATAAATCTACTATAGAAAAGAGAGACATTACAGGGACCCAGATATACAGAAATTTTGTAATTGTCTTTATTTACAGTAAGGAGCTAGTTAAGTAATTATGCAATGTAAATGAATACACTGCATGGGCCACTACTTACAACATCACACTATCTTCTCTAGAGGTCTCTAGCAGTCAAAGCAACCTTTGCAACCTGCAGTGAAGCAGAGAGAGACAGCAGGAAGTTGGACAATGCGTGCAAAAACATGGGTGTGATGTTTTAGTGGAAGACATGCACCTCCAGAATATAGGGTTGGAGGCACACGAGCAGTAAAGTTCATCTTCTTCACCTGAACAATGGTGCCCAGGTAAAGAGAAAAGATGGAAAGCAATTTCTATAAATCTAAGACTTGATAAGTAGGAACTGGGATCACAAGGATAATTATGTGAAATAGCTACAAAGTTACATTTATCATATTCATAGCACATGTAAAGATTTTGTAATTATGTAATATACACATAGTGAGGGGCTTCCGGGGAGGCTCAGATGGTAAGGAATCTGACTGCAGTGAGGAAATGTGGCATCAGTCCCTGAGTCAGGAAGATACCCTGGAGAAGGAAATGGCAACCCACTTCAGTATTCTTGTCTGGGAAATCCAATGAACAGAGGAGAACAGTGGGCTAGAGTCCAGGGGGTTGAAAAGAGGCAGACATGAGTGAGCACCTAAGAGCCCCACACACAAATACTGAGAGATAATGACCATCATAATAGCATATAGTAAAAGCTCACTAATACAACCAGGAAATTTTTTTTTTTTTTTTAGAAAAGAGATAGTCTTGGCTTTGGGAGTAGCTCAGATGCTTTAGAATCAGCAGGAAGAGAATTAGAAAGAGTGAAGGGAAAGTAATTGTATATTTAAGGAACAGTTCATGCAAAGATGGGCACAGTACAGGACAAAAAAATGATATGGACCTAACAGAAGCAGAAGATATTTAAGAAGAGGTGGCAAAAATACACAGAAAAACTATGCAAAAAAGATCTTAATGACCCAGAAAACCGCACTGGTGTGATCACTCACCTACAGCCAGATGTGCTGGAATGTGAAGTTGAGTGGGCCTTAGGAAGCATAACTGAACAAAGCTAGTGTTGGTGTTGGAATTCTAGTTGAGCTATTTCACCTGAAAAGATGATCCTGTGGAAGTGCTGCATTCAATATGCTAGCAAATATGGGAAACTCAGCAGTGGCCACAGGACCTGAAAGACTCAGTTTTCATTCCAATTCTAAAGAAGGCAATGCCAAAGAATGCTCAAACTACTGCACAGTTGCACTCATCTCACATGCTAGCAAGGTAATTCTCAAAATTCTCCAAGCAAGGCTTCAACAATACATGATACAACAGATAACTTCCATATGTTCAATCTGAATTTAGAAAAGGCAGAGAAACCAGGGATCAAGTTGCCAACATCCATTAGATCATAGAAAAAGCAAGAGAATTCCAGAAAAACATCTACTTCTGCTTCATTGACTGTGTGGATCATAACAAACTGTGGAAAATTTTTAACCAGATGGGAATACCAGACCACCTTACTTGCCTCTTGCAAAATCTGTATACAGATCAAGATGCAACAGTTATAACCAGACATGTAACAATGGACTGGTTCCATTGGGAAAGGAGCATGTCAAGGCTGTATATTGTCAGTCTGCTTATTTAACTTCTATGTGAAGTACATCATGTGGAACCCTGGACTAGATGAAGCACAAGCCAGAATTAAGATAGCTGGGAGAAGTATCAAATATCTCAGATATTCAAGTGACACCTCATGGCAGTATGCAAAGAGGAACTAAAGAGACTCTTGATCGAGGTGAGAGAAGAGAGTGAAAAAGCTGACTTAAAACTCGACATTCAAAAAATTAAGATCATGGCATTGTCACTCAGTTCAGTTCAGTTCAGTTCAGTTCAGTTCAGTTCAGTCGCTCAGTTGTGTCGAACTCTTTACGACCCCATGAATCGCAGCACGCCAAGCCTCCCTGTCCATCACCAACTCCCAGAGTTCACTCAGACTCATGTCCATCTAGTCAGTGATGCCATCCAGCCATCTCATCCTCTGTCGACCTCTTCTCCTCCTGCCCCCAATCCCTCCCAGCAACGGAGTCTTTTCCAATGAGTCAACTCTTCGCATGGGGTGGCCACAGTATTGGAGTTTCAGCTTTAGCATCAGTCCTTCCAAAGAACACCCAGGACTGATCTCCTTTAGGATGGACTGGTTCGATCTCCTTGCAATCCAAGGGACTCTCAAGAGTCTTCTCCAACACCACAGTTCAAAAGCATCAATTCTGTGGGGCCCAGCTTTCTTCACAGTCCAACTCTCACATACATAATGATGCTGCTGCTGCTGCCGCTAAGTCGCTTCAGTCGTGTCCGACTCTGTGCGACCCCAGAGATGACAGCCCACCAGGCTCCCCTATCCCTGGGATTCTCCAGGCAAGAACACTGGAGTGGGTTGCCATTTCCTTCTCCAATGCATGAAAGTGAAAAGTGAAAGTGAAGTCGCTCAGTCGTGTCCGACTCTTTGCGACCCCATGGACTGCAGCCCACCAGGCTCCTCCGTCCATGGGATTTTCCAGGCAAGAGTACTGGAGTGGGGTGCCATCGCCTTCTCCGACATCCATACATAACCACTGGAAAAACCATAGCTTTGCCTAAACAGACCTTTGTTAGCAAACTAATGTCTCTGCTTTTGAATATGCTATCTAGGTTGGTTATAATCATCATCTGCAGTGATTTTGGAGCACCCCCCCAAAAAAAAGTCTGACACTGTTTCCACTGTTTCTCATCCATTTGCCATGAAGTGATGGAACCAGATGCCATGATCTTAGTTTTCTGAATGTTGAGCTTTAAGCCAACTTTTTGACTCTCCACTTTCACTTTCATCAAGAGGCTTTTGAGTTCCTCTTCACTTTCTGCCATAAGGGTGTTGTCATCTGCATATCTGAGGTTATTGATATTTCTGCCAGCAATCTTGATTCTAGCTTGTGCTTCTTCCAGCCTAGCGTTTCTCATGATGTCCTCTGCATATAAGTTAAATAAGCAGGGTGACAATATACAGCCTTGACGTACTCCTTTTCCTATTTGGAACCAGTCTGTTGTTCCATGTCCAGTTCTAACTGTTGCTTCCTAACCTGCATATAGGTTTCTCAAGAGGCAGGTCAGGTGGCCTGGTATTCCCATCTCTTTCAGAATTTTCCACAGTTTATTGTGATCCACACAGTCAAAGGCTTTGGTGTAGTCAATAAACCAGAAATAGATGTTTTTCTGGAACTCTCTTGCTTTTTCCATGATCCAGTGGTTGTTGGCAATTTGATCTCTGGTTCCTCTGCCTTTTTTAAAATCAGCTTGAACATCTGGAAGTTCACAGTTCACATATTGCTGAAGCCTGGCTTACAGAATTTTGAGCATTACTTTACTAGTATGTGAGATGAATGCAATTGTGCGGTAGTTTGAGCATTCTTTGGCATTGCCTTTCTTTGGGATTGGAATGAAAACTGACCTTTTCCAGTCCTGTGGCCACTGCTGAGTTTTCCAAATTTGCTGGCATATTCAGTGCAGCATTTTCACAGCATCATCTTTCAGGATTTGAAATAGCTCAACTGGAATTCTGTCACTGCCACTAGCTTTGTTTGTAGTGATGCTTTCTAAGGCCCACTTGACTTCACATTCCAGGATGTCTGGCTCTAGGTGAGTGATCACACCATCATGATTATCTGGGTCATCAAGATATTTTTTGTACAGTTCTTTTGTGTATTCTTGCCACCTCTTCTTAATGTCTTCTGGTTCTGTCAGGTCCATACCATTTCTGTCCTTTATCAAGCCCATCTTTGCTTGAAATATTCCCTTGGTATCTCTAATTTTCTTGAAGAGATCTCTAGTCTTTCCCATTCTGTTCTTTTCCTCTATTTCTTTGCATTGATCTCTGAGGGAGGCTTTCTTATCTCTCCTTGCAATTCTTTGGAACTCTGCATTCAGATGCTTATATTTTTCCTTTTCTCCTTTGCTTTTTACTTCTATTCTTTTCACAGCTATTTGTAAGGCCTCCCCAGACAGCCATTTTGGTTTTTCTTCATTTCTTTTCCACGGAGATGGTCTTGATCCCTCTCTCCTGTACAATGTCATGGACCTCTGTCCATAGTTCATCAGACACTCTATCTATCAGATCTAGTCCCTTAAATCTATTTCTCACTTCCACTGTTTAATCATAAGGGATTTGATTTAGGTCATACCTGTATGGTCTAGTGGTTTTCCCTACTTTCTTCAATTTAAGTCTGAATTTGGCAATAAGGAATTCATAATCTGAGCCACAGTCCACTCCCAGTTTTGTTTTTGCTGACTGTATAGAGCTTCTCCATCTTTGGCTGCAAAGAATATAATCAAGCTGATTTAAGTGTTGACCATCTGGTGATGTCCATGTGTAGAGTCTTCTCTTGTGTTGTTGGAAGAGGGTGTTTGCTATGACCAGTGCATTCTCTTGGGAGACCTCTTATTAGCCTTTGCCCTGCTTCACTCACTTCATGGCAAGCAGATTGGTAAATAATGCAAACAGTAACAGACTTTATTTTCTTGGTCCCCAAAATCGCCACAAATGGTGACTACAGACATGAAATTAAAAGAATCTGTAGTACTTGAAAGAATAGCTATGACAAAACTAGACAGTATATTAAAAAGTAGAGACATTAGTATACAAAGATCCGTATAGTCCAAGCAATGGTTTTTTCAGTAGTCATATATGGATGTGAGAGTTGAACCATAAAGAGGCTGAGCCCTGAAGAACTGATGTTTCCTAATTGTGGTGTTGAAGAAGACTCTTGAGTCACTTGGACTGAAAGGAGATCAAACCACTCAATCCTAAAGGGAATCAACCCTGAATATTCATTGGAAGAACTGATTCTGAAGCTCCAATAATTTGACCACCTGATACGTAGAGTCAACTCACTGGAAAAGACCCTGACGCTGGAAAAGATTGAAGGCAAGAGGAAAAGGGGATTACAAAGGAAGAGATGGTTGGATAACATCACGGACTCTATGGGCATGAGTTTGAGCAAGCTCCAGGAGATAGTGGAGAATAGGCAATCCTGGAGTGCTGCAGTCCATGGGGTGCAGAGTTGGACATGACTAGATGACTGAACAACAGCAAATTGTATATTTGGAAGAGAAAAATTTGGTGCAGTCAACCTGTAGAAAATATGGGTAAAAATGCATTTCTAATTGAAATTACAAACAAAAAATACAAAATTCTGCAATTACAGATTTAGCTGTTACTGATACTTATGCAAACAGAACAAATAGCTCACCATTCTAAATTTACTAGGGAAAAAAAAATTAGAGAACAATTCAGTTTTTTAAAGCTTCTGACTTGCATATTTGGCTTGAAAAAATATAAAGCCATTTTGAATAAAAAGGAAAAACAGAAATGCAGTCAAAGCAGATGATACCTTTATTTAGCATTTCTATGTGATATGTGCTTTCCTAAATGTTTTCATGAATTAACTAATGTAATTTCACATTAATCAAGTAAAATATGTAGTATTAGTGTTTCCACGTGCAGCTGAGGAAATAGACAAGAAAAAAAAAAAAAGAATGGTGGGACTAAGATTTAGGCAACAGGCTCTAGATCCCTAGGCCTTAAACCATATATTGCCATAATGTGCCATTTTTGTGAACAGTCTACAAATGTAGCTAATGGAAAATCTCAGTGGTTCAAGCCTGCAATTAATGACCAAAAAATTGAGTTTAAAACAGAAAAAATATACAGTAAATCCTTCAAAATATTAATGTAGAATGAGATATTTTTTATTTGTATTGAAATATAATTGACATATTAGTTTCAGGTATACAAGATTCAATATTTGTACATATTACAAAATGATCTTCTCAATAAGTCTATCAGCTGTCACCATACATAGTTGCAATTTTTTTTCTTGTGATGAGAACTCTCTCTACTCTCTTAGCAAGTTTCAAATATGCCATACAGCATTCAGTTCAGTTCAGTTCAGTCATTCAGATGTGTCTGACTCTTTGCAACCCCATGAATTGCAACACGCCAGGACTCCCTGTCCATCACCAACTCCTGGAGTCCACCCAAACCCATGTCCATTGAGTCAGTGATGCCATCCAGCCATCTCATCCTCTGTCGTCCCCTCTTCTCCTGCCCTCAATCTTTCCCAGAATCAAAGTCTTCTCAAATGAATCAGCTCTTTGTATCAGCTGTTTGCATTGGAGTTTCAGCTTCAACATCAGTCCCTCCAATGAACACCCAGGACTGATCTCCTTTAGCATGGACTGTTTGGATCTCCTTGCAGTCCAAGAGACTCTCAACAGTTTTCTCCAACACCACAGTTCAAAAGCATCAATTCTTCGGTGCTCAGCTTTCTTTATAGTCCAAGTCTCACATCCATACATGACCACTGGAAAAACCATAGCCTTGACTAGATGGACCTTTGTTGGCAAGGTTAAGATTATTAACTATAATTACCATGTTGTACATTATATCCTCATGACTTATTTATTTTATAACAAGAGTTTTGTACTTTTTTATTCCCTTCACCCACTTTGCCTACCACCTAGCCCTCAACACCCTGCGTCTTATTCTCTGTATCTGAGGATTTTCTTTTGCGGGGAGGTATTTGTTTATTGTCCACATATGTATATATGAGATTGTACAGTATTTGCCTTTCTCTGTCTAACTTATCTTGGCAAAACATTCTCAGTATCTATCTATGATATCACAAATCATAAGGTTTTGTTATTTTCTTATGGGTAATGATGGTAATAGTATGTGGTACCTATTACCTCTCAATGATTTTTAACTGTAGTATTGGATGTTAGTTAGCTATATTTCTTCAGCGTTTCAAAAGACAATATTATCTTCAGTTATTGTGAATAAAATGTGAGTACATTTCTTAAGACAGTTCATAAGCCCTTCAAAAAAGCTCTGAATACTTTTGTGGTATGTAGTACAATCTCTTGACCCAGTCTGCTTGAAAATAGCCTCAGAGTTTGAGAAATGGCTGATTCAGTGACCTTGCCAAAGGTTCCACAAAGGAGACATTAAGAAGTAAAAATGTATGTTTTAAATTAAGGGCTCATGTAAACTAATTTCTGTTACAAAGCAATGCAAAAATGGACAAATTGATGATCAATTTGTATCTCAAATTGCTAAATGGAGTAAAATTGAAATGAGTTATATATATATATATATGTATATATATATATATATATATATATATAAAATGCTACTTCTGAATTGATGTCAAAATATGTCAGAATCCCCCTTAATATACCTTCTGAATTGTCCATATGCATGAAATATTTCAGGCTTTTGACTCACCTCTACTCACATTTGGTGCTGTTTAGTTAATTTCTTTCAGAATTACTTTTGAAAGGGAAATACTGCAAAGCAAGATGTATAAACCCTTGCTTGGTGAGTGCAGGCAGTAACTTTGATAAATAGCACTTGAGGTACTAGGGAGACATTTATAGGTTCTCTGGAACTGTAAGAGTGAACAGCATTAAAATAAGCAGTGAAAAGTGCTAAATCAACAAAAGTGATATGATTTCTGGGTTTATTTTAATAGAAAAAAGTCTGTAAATAACTAAATCAATGCCTCATTTAGCCTTCCTTCCTCACCATTATTTGCCATGTTAATGCTTTTCCTGGTTCAATCCTTGTTCCATAATCCTGTCTGATTATTTTCTTGTTCTCTAATATAACTCATTCTTCAAATTCTAAATAGCTATATGAAGTATTCTCAAATATTTCCAGCAAACCAGACTGTCATTTTCAATTTCCAATATATTACATTAATTAACGCAGTATTTGTTCTGCTTACTTCATAGGCCACCTGAGGTTCTCTTTCTGCCTGATTGTCCTACTAAGATACAAAATGAGAACATGTTGAATGGCAAGTGCTTCAGTAGGGAAAAAAAAAAAAAAGACTTTAGTAGGAAAATTAGAAAGCAGCCACTCCCAAGCTGTAAGAACCTGGTCCGCCTCACAGAACACAAGCATCCATAACTTCAAAACAACAAGAGAACACATAGATATGTACAAAACCCCAAACAGTGATTCTAATTAAGCCTGTATGCTACTTTAGGGAATGTAGAAATGCCATTAAGAATATAACGCTTCAATAGGGCAGATTTTCAAATATTTTTTATTAGTTCTGGTTGCCAGATATCTTGTGGGATATAGCTTGACAAATGAAGGACCACATTGATAGCTAATTACTAATGACTGAAGAAGGATATGGATAGACAGTTTAATTTAGTGACTAAAAAATATTAAATCTACTTCCCCTTTCTTATATTATTTTTTACTGTAAATCCTTTTACTTCCCATTTTGGGGCATGTAGCCTACTTTTCTAAGTGTCCTAAAACAATCTTTATATTGTGTAAGAAAAATCCTTCAAATTTTCCTGAGGAAAATTCAGTGTAGTCGAGTTGTTATAGTCCTCTCTGATCATAACTTGCTAACATAAAGGAGTAATTCAGGTAATTATGTCCATTCAGTAGTCATTTTATAGATGGAAAAGGTCATGACATTTTCAGTCAAAATATTTATTTATTGTTTTATATTCACTAAGGTTTTGATACATTGATTTTATCTCACTTGCCTTTTAAGTAAACTTTCCGTCATGACTGATAATTTTTAAGATTAATACAGGATACAAGGAATAAAGATTCAAGAGAGAACAATTTAGGCCATTAATTGTAAGTGGCACTCTCTTCATTATGTTGGGCAAGTTTATATCCATCCATCTCTTTATAAGTATCATTATTATCTTGCCTCACCAACCCAGACCTTTCTATAAACGCCATGTGTTCAACTAGTCTTTTTCACATAGATAGCTCTCAAGCACATAAAAGTCAAAATAACCGTGAATTAACTCTCTTCACTGATCTTTGTCTTATACTCCTCATCTTGTAGAGGGCTTCCCCCCGCTGGCCAAGTTCTTAAGCTAAAAGCCTGAGGACCGTGTGAATCATTTCCTTTCCCTCCCACCCTACTTTCCATCAATCATCTGGTCCTTACAAATGTACTCTAAAATGCCTCACATATCCTTTTTTTCATTTTGTATCTACTGTTGAGTTTAGATCTCGCTGTCACATTTCACATTATGATGTTCCTGACATTGTACTCGACTTAGCCACAGCATTTGCCATACTGGATTCCTTTCTCTTCCTTGAAATACTTTTTCCAGAACACCATACCCTCTTGGTTTTCTCCCTTTCACAATAATCACTGCTTTTGTGTGGCTTCTACCTTTTCTCCTAAACTCATTGGCATGTGGCAATGTTCATTAACTGAGCCTCTTTTATACCCTTACTCCTTTGGCTGATATCATCAGTCTTAATGGCTTTAGATATTATCCTTCTGCTGAATACATTACAATCTGAACTAGTATTCTCTGAACACTGGAATGTGAAAGTGAAAGTTGCTCAGTCTTATCCCGACTCTTTGTGATTCCATGAACTATACAGTTCATGGAATTCTCCAGGCCAGAACACTGGAGTGGGTAGCCGTTCGCTTCTCCAGGAGATATTCCCAACTCAAGGATTGAACCCAGGTCTCCCGCATTGCAGGCAGATTCTTTAGCAGCTGAGCCGCAAGGAAAGCCCCAGAATACTGGAATGGGTAGCTGTTTCCTTCTCCAGTGGAGAAGAGGTCTTCAATTCCTGATCAAGGAATCAAACTGGGGTCTCCTGCATTGCAGGCAGATTCTTTACGAACTGAACTATCAGGGAAGCCCCCCAAACACCAGCTTACTGATTATCAACCAAACATCTCTGTCTGGGGGACTGAAGATACTTATCACAGAGTTCGTTCAAAACTGCTTTCTCTAACTTCACCCACCTCCCCCAAATAGTTCTTCTCACACTCTTCTACATCGCAGTGGAAAAACCTTGGATCATAGTCCATTTCTGTTTTTTTTTTTTTTAATACAACACATCTATTTCATCAACAAGCACTGCTTTCCAGACACATCTCCTTGCTTCTGTTTTTTTAAAAAAAAAAAAACTTTATTATCTCTAAACCTATTTACTTAATTCTACCTAGTCTATTCCCAACACAGCAGCCAAAGCATTATTTTTTTAAGGCCCTGCACACAGCTTCTTGGGGCTTCCCTAGTGGCTCAGTTTTGATCCCTCGGTGGGAAAGATCTCCTGGAGTCAGAAATGGCAACCCCCTCCAGTATTCTTGCCTGTAAATCTTTTGGACGGAGGAGCCTAGTGAGCTACAAACCATAGGGTCCAGAAAGAGTCAAACACAACTTAGTGACTAAACAACAGCAACAGGTTTTTAGAGCCCTGGCCAGGGATTAAACCCAGACCCTCAGCAGTGTAAATGTGGAGCTCTGACTTCTAGACCACCTGGGAATTCTTGGAATCATGTTAAAATATGTCAGATCACATCATTCTTTGCTGAAAACCTGCCAATGGCTCCCTGTCTCTTTTGTCATCAAATAAACAACTATACAATAACTTTCATGCCTGTAAATGATATGGTCTATGATGTCATTCTGATCTTGTCCCCTCTTTTTCATGTTCTTTTTGCTGTAGAGATGGTGCCCTCACAGATTTCCCTCAAACAAGCTACAAAAGCAACCACATTAGGACATTTGTACTTGTGATTCTTTTTCCCTGATATTTTTTTCTCTCAAATCCATTTAACACCAGCCATCAGTCATGTGCTAGTAAATATTTAGCAATCAAAAATATATAAGCATGTATATAAGCATATACATGATTATACAAGTTTATTATACAATAAAATAGATATATAGCACCCAATTTACAAACAATTATAATGTACACATTATTACAAATTTAACTAATTTATTAATTCTTACAGAATGCTAGCATTGATTTTTGCCAAACTCTTGCATCCACGCACAACTTATTGCTGCAATCCAACAGATATTGACAAAACCCCACTGCAAATAAATGCTTGATTGCTATCTGATTCAGCAAGAAGTTTCTCAGGTCATTGACAAATGCATTTTAGGTTCTGGCTTGGGTGCTGGTCAATATTTTTATTTGCTTTCAGTTCAGTTCAGTTCAGTCACTCAGTCGTGTCTGACTCTTTGCGACCCCATGAATCGCAGCACTCCAGGCCTCCCTGTCCATCACCATCTCCCGGAGTTCACTCAGACTCACGTCCATCGAGTCAGTGATGCCATCCAGCCATCTCATCCTCTGTTGTCCCCTTCTCCTCCTGCCCCCAATCCCCCCCAGCATCAGAGTCTTTTCCAATGAGTCAACTCTTCGCATGAGGTGGACAAAGTACTAGAGTTTCAGCCCCAGCATCATTCCTTCCAAAGAAATCCCAGGGCTGATCTCCTTCAGAATGGACTAGTTGGATCTCCTTGCAGTCCAAGGGACTCTCAAGAGTCTTCTCCAACACCACAGTTCAAAAGCATCAATTCTTCGGCCCTCAGCTTTCTTCACAGTCCAACTCTTACATGCATACATGACCACTGGTAAAACCATAGCCTTGGCTAGATGGACCTTTGTTGTCGAAGTAATGTCTCTGCTTTTCAGTATGCTATCAAGGTTGGTCATAACTTTCCTTCCAAGGAGTAAGCGCCTTTTAATTTCATGGCTGCAGTCACCATCTGCAGTGATTTTAGAGCCCCGCAAAATAAAGTCTGACACTGTTTCCACTGTTTCCCCATCTATTTCCCATGAAACGATGGGACCAGATGCCATGATCTTCGTTTTCTAAATGTTGAGCTTTAAGCCAACTTTTTCACTCTCCTCTTTTACTTTCATCAGAGGCTTTTTAGTTCCTCTTCGCTTTCTGCCATAAGGGTGGTGTCATCTGCATATCTGAGGTTATTGATATTTCTCCCGGCAATCTTGATTCCAGCTTGTGCTTCTTCCAGCCAGCGTTTCTCATGATGTACTCTGCATGTAAGTTAAATAAGCAGGATGACAATATACAGCCTTGACGTACTCCTTTTCCTATTTGGAACCAGTCTGTTGTTCCAGGTCCAGTTCTAACTGTTGCTTCCTGACCTGCATATAGGTTTCTCAAGAGGCAGGTCAGGTGGTCTGGTATTCCCATCTCTTTCAGAATTTTCCATTTCTTTGCTTTAACCTGTAGATAAAAGACGTTTGTAAAAAACTTCATTTTTTAATCAATTATATGAGCCACCATTTTTTTTTCTGCTTAATTGAACAATATATTTCATTAGTTAGGTTAGTATTTTCTTCACACTTTTTGTTATTCTCATGTGGTATTCTCTGAACACTGGAATGTAATGACTCATGTAATGACTCATGTAATGACTACACATTTGAGTTTAATATTCTTTATTTATTCCTTCTCTCTTACTCTCTTAAGTTTAGACATCACTAACAAAATAGATTCAACCTTGATTTGGTCAGCACTTGCTGACCTTCCTAAAAATATTTCCATCTGCCAAAGATTTCAAGTAACCCAGGTGATACCACTGAATATATTCTGGGGAAAGGATGAGCAGCAATACTTAATTCTACAGTACTTCTACCACATAGATAAAAGAAGCATAATTAATATCAAGAGCATAAGTAAAAGTGAAATATAATAGATCACTTGGACAGTGACAAGATTCCATATTTTTATAAAGATATGATGTTACTATGTAAATTTATATAATTAATTCCTTATAGCCTTAATTCCATCAAGGGCTATATTTACTAGCCAGCTGGCCAAATTCTAGAAATTTTAACAATCAACTCTTCTGAGTCAGTACTAGCTAACTCCAGTACCTCAGTATTACAGTCCTAATTAAAACTATTGTGGTTTAGACACTATGTCTTATCTGACTCTAGTGACCCAATGGACTGTAGCTTGCAAGGCTCCTCTGTCCATGGGATTCTCCAGACAAAAATATTGCAGTGGGTTGCCATTTCCTTCTCCAGAGGATCTTCCCAGCCTGGACTGAACCCAGGTCTCCTACACTGCACACAGATTCTTTACTGACTTAGCTACAAAATGATGGAAAGCTCAAAATGATGGTAAATCTGCACCACTAGAGCCCTGGGGCTACCAGTTTACCTCAAGTAACCAGTGGGGAAAGTTCAAGTTCAATTAAAACTATAGCCCCTAACCAAATGCTTCATTTCTCCCCTCACCCCCTGGCAAATCTGCTCCGTATCATGTAGGTAGTTATCTTGTTGTTGTAGTTTTCTTTTTTTCCCCTATTCTGTTTTCTCTAGAATGTAAGCACTGTGAGGGCAGTAATTTTGTCTACTCTTAGGACTGTATCTACATTTTAGTAGGCACCCTATAACTACTCAGAGAAGGCAATGGCACCCGACTCCAGTACTCTTGCCTGAAAAATCCCATGGACAGAGGAGCCTGGTAGGCTGCATTCCATGGTGTCGCTAGGAGTCAGACACGACTGAGTGACTTCACTTTGACTTTTCACTTTCATGCATTGGAGAAGGAAATGGCAACCCACTCCAGTATTCTTGCCTGGAGAATCCCAGGGACGGGGGAGCCTGGTGGGGTGCCATCTATGGGGTTACACAGAGTCAGACACGACTGAAGTGACTTAGCAGCTATAACTACTGCTTGAAGGAATGAATGAGAAATGAGACTTTACAGTTCACTTGATAAGGGAATTCACAGCCACTCTTCTGATCATACATTTATATAATCCATCTTCTTTGATCTCTGAGACTACTAACACAGAAGTCTTTCTTCATCTCCATCTTTTCTGTGACATATTCTTTCACTTTTTGTATTTTTTTTTTTAATAAGTGCCTTCACCACTCCCTTTTGGGTCAAACTAGCTCTTACAAATTTACATAAAGAGTTTCTCTAACATAGGCTCAAAAAGTCTCACATATTCAATATGCATTCATTTTTTTCTTGGTGCAATTTTTCTTTTCATACTCTTCATGGGGTTCTCAAGGCAAGAATACTGAAGTGGTTTACCATATTTTGTCAGAACTCTCCACCATGACCCATCTGTCTTGGGTGGCCCTACACCACCTACAGCATGGCTCATAGTTTCACTGAGTTAGATAAGGCTGTGGTCAATGTAATCAGTTTGATTAATTTTCTGTGATTGTGATTTTCACTCTGTCTACCCTCTGACGGATAAGGATAACAGGATTTTGGAAGCTTCCTGATAGGAGAGACTGACTGTGGGGGAAACTGAGTCTTGTTTTGATGGGTAGGGAAATGCTCAGTAAATCTTTAATATAATTTTCTGTTGATGGGTGTGGCTGTGTTCCCACACTGTTGTTTGACCTGAGACAAAATAAGGTGGGAGTAATGAAAATAATGGCAACCTCTTTCAAAAGGTCTTGTGCACACACTGTTATATTCAGTACCCTTCACCCTGCAGCAGGCCACTGTCTACCCACGCCTCTGCCAGAGACTCTTGGACAATTATAGGCAAGTCTGGGTCAGTCTCCTGTGAGGTCACTGCTCCTTTCTCCTGGTCCATGTGTGCAAAGGTTTTGTTTGTGCCTTCCAAGAGTCTGTTTCCCCACTCCTGTGGAAGTTCTGTAATCAAATCCCACTGACCTCCAAAGTCAAATTCCATGAGGATCTCAGTCCATTTGCCAGATTCCCAAGTTTGGAATGTCTATTGTGGGTCCTAAAACTTTCTTAACAGTGCAAGAACTTATTTGGTATAATTGTTCTACAGTTTGTGGGTCATCTGCTCAGTGGCTATATTATGGGGTTAATGGTGACCTCCTCCAAGAGGGCTAATGCCACATGCTGTGTGACCCAGGTCAGCTGTACCCAGAGTCCCTGCCCCTGCAGAAGGCCACCGCTGACCCATGCCTCCACAGGAGATACTCAAACACTCAAAGACAGATATGTCTCAGTCTCTGTGGGGGTCTCTGAGTCCTAGTGCACACAAGGTTTTATTTGAGCCCAAAATAACTGCAGATAGTGACTTCAGCCATGAAATTAAAAGATGCCTGTTCCTTTTGGGAGAAAAGCTGTGACCAAACTAGACAGCATATTAAAAAGCAGAGAAATTACTTTGCCAACTAAGGTCCATCTAGTCAAGGCTATGGTTTTTCCTGTGGTCATGGATGGATGTGAGAGTTGGACTGTGAAGAAGGCTGAGTGCCAAAGAATTGATGCTTTTGAACTGTGGTGTTGGAGAAGACTCTTGAGAGTCCCTTGGACTGCAAGGAGTTCCAACCAGTCCATTCTGAAGGAGATCAGCCCTGGGATTTCTTTGGAAGGAATGATGCTGGGGCTGGAACTCCAGTACTTTGTCCACCTCATGGGAAGAGTTGACTCATTAGAAAAGACTCTGATGCTGGGAGGGATTGGGGGCAGTAGGAGAAGGGGACAACAGAGGATGAGATGGCTGAATGGAATTACTGATTTGATGGACGTGAGTCTGAGTGAACTCTGGGAGTTGGTGATGGACAGAGAGGCCTGGTGTGCTGCGATTCATGGGGTCTCAAAGAGTCGGACACAACTGAGCGACTGAACTGTACTGAACTGGGTCAATGTATCCCCTACCCCCAATTCATATGTTGAATTACCTAGCCCCAGGATCTGATAGTGAGATCCTTATTTAGAGATAGGGTCTTTGAAGAGTAAATCAAGCTAAAATGAATTTTTAGTGGTAAAGAATCCACCTGCCAGTATAGGAGATGAAGTAGATGTGGGTTTGATCTTTGTGTTGGGACAATTCCCTAGAGTAATAAATGTCAACCCACTCCAGTATTCTTGCCTGGAAGATTCCATGGACAGAGGAACCTGACAGGGTACAGTATATGGGTTGCAAAGAGTAGGATATGATTGAGCAACTGAGCATCATAGGGTGACCCTTAACACAGTATGACTGATTTCTTTATAAAAAGGAGAAGTGTAGACATGGAGATACTACAGAGGAAAAATGATTTGAAAATACAGAGAAAATATGATGTGGGCGTGAAAATAGTCATCTACAAGTGAAAGAGAGAGATCTGGACGAGATCCATCTCTCACAGCCCTCAGGAGAAACCAATCCTACCAAAACCTTGATTTCAGACCTTTTGGTTTTCAGAACTATGAGAAAATAAACTCATTTTAAGCTACCCAGTTTTTGGTACTTTATTACAGATAACAGATTTTATATCCAAAGAAAATAAATGGAATGTACTAACTTATTTATTTTAGAACCTAATGTTAATTTTATTTTAAAACAAAACTCAACACTATGATGAATTCTTGTGGGTTTTGTGGCACTTCATTCATTTAACAAATATTCATTGAGAACAACTATGGATCAGGAATTATTTTAGGCAATGAGGGTACAGCAATGAAAATACAGCAAACAAAAATCCTCGGCATTGTGAAGCTTTTATTCTAGTAGAAAAGAACAAACAGTTGCCAAAAACTATAAATGAATTTAGATAATGACAATAAGGAAATTCATGTGATGACAATATGAAACATAAGAGAGAGAGGCAAATGGAGTCTTTGGGAAAGGTAAGAACAGTACACTGTGGTCAATTTGCTGCTGATGAAATGAAAACAAACATCTATTGGACCTGGCAATATGAGAACTATTGAAGGGAAGAACACATGAAAATGTATACTGTTGCTTACAGCTTCAGTGGAGGGAAACAAACCACATCACCTGGCATAGACAAAGATACACGCCTGCCTTAAAGAAAGGGTTTCAACTCAGTGTGGGGAACACTAATCAACACCCCACTCCCAACATTCAGCTTCTTAAGACCTATGTCAGGTGCTGATGGACATCTTGCTGGAAATGTATAATCTAAATTTAATGGTCTTAGGGGTAAATTTAGAAAGCCAACCATCTTCTATTTCCCTGTGAGAAATAAACATGTATGTGTGTTTATTCATATGTATTTATGAATGTATATATGTGTGTATGTATGTGTATCTGAATATATATGTGTGTGTATGTGTGTGTGCATACACATATTTATCGGTTTCTGTATATGTGTACTCCAAATTCGAATGTCATTGCAAACTTCCCCAACAAAGAGCTTTCAAAACAACAGTGATTTTGGAAGGAAAGTAGTTGAGCACAAATCTGACAATTTCTTGATCCATGTGACTCTAACTTAGTTACCTGGTAGCATTCATCTGGCAAGTGGAATCATTCAAAACTGAGTCCCTCATATGCCCAGTGCCTCAATGAGAAGAGCTGTGGAACTGGGCTCAGATGCATCCAAAGCACGTTCCATCTCAGAGCGTCTCTATGTGGTCTCTATCACAGTAATTAAACCACTTACCTGAAGGCTCAGAGCTTATTTATACTAATCCAGAAGCTTCCAGTCCTCTTAAGTCCAGAGAAGAAATTGATATACCATCACTTCTACAGTACTATATTAGTCAAAGCAGTCATAGATCAGCCATGGTAATGGCATTGGTATTTGATATCCTGCGAAAGACCATAACCAGCTAATGACCATGTGCATCAAGATAAATCTCAGGCTTCTGTTTCTCACTCTTTATTCTTTTGAACAAAATACTCAACCATCAGCTTTTAAAGTAAGATCATTTGGTTACCTATGGTTGAAAGTGAAAGTGATAGTTGCTTAGTTGTGTCCAACTCTTTGCGACCCTACAGACTGTAACCCACCAGGCTCCTCTGTCCATGGAATTCTCCAGGCAAGAACACTGGAGTGGGTAGCCATTCCCTTATCCCAGTTGATCATCCCCAAGGATCAAACCCAGTTCTCCTGCATTGCAGGCAGATTCTTTACCATGTGAGCCACCAGGGAAGCCTCAATGCTTGAGACCCAGGTTTCATCCCTGGGTCTAGAAGACCCCCTGGAGAAGGAAATGTCTACCCACCTTGGTATTCTTGCCTGGAGAATCCCATGGTCAGAGGAGCCTGGCAGGCTACAGGCCATGGGGATGCAAAGAGGTGGACATGACTGAACATTTAACACTTTCATAACCTGTGATTATCTACCATCTTTCTGACCTCTTCTTGATTATAGTAAGAACTTTGATTCCAGTGCGATTAGAACCTAAACTTTTCAAGAGAAAGTGATTTTTTCTGATACCACACTATCAAGATGCAGATATTCTCCCAAAATCAATTTCAGGCTCTTTGGCAGTATATTCCTCAATTTACTTGCAAGGAATCAGAAGCTCAGAAGGTAGTGATCATGATAGTGATCATGAATTCTAATTGCATAGATTAAATACTGATTCTATCATACTCATCTGTCCTTGGGCAATCTTAACCTTTCTGTTCTTGAAATCCCTCTTTGATTAAAAAAAAGGGGATAATATAAATAACTTCCATAGTCAGTCGATGTGAGGATTTAGTGTGAGGATTAGTGATTTAACCTAAAGCATTCCTCATTATGCTCAATAAATGCTAAATAACTGTCAATAGTTCTATTATCAAGAACATCATCACCATTGGAATTTCATCCCCCAGATAAGTCTTTTTTTTTTAAGTTGATACTTTATTTTTCTCCCTACAATGCTGTTGCAGTACATTTTTTCTGAATGGAGTAGTTAAGCTGAAAGCCTAAAAATCCATATAATATTTGGTCTTCACAAATGCCCTGGAAAAGCTATGATTATCAGTGTGGTTATTAAATATATTGACTAGAAGCACTGGGGCTTCCCATATAGCATAGTAATACAGAATCCACCTTCCAATGCAGGAGACACAAAAGATACAAGTTTGGTCCCTCAGTTGGGATGATCCCCTGGAGCAGGAAATGGCAATCCACTCCAGTATTCTTGCCTAGAAAATTCCGTGGACAGAGGAGCCTGACCAGCTACAGTTCATGGAGTTTCAAAGAGTCAAACATGACTGAGCAACTAAGCACACACACACACACACACACACACACACACACAACACAGAAAGACCGGTCTTTTGAAATTGTAGATCACATTGAAACACTAGAAATAGATATAAGCAATAAACAAATGCAAAAAAAAAGTAGAGAGACATGGAAATAAAACCTTCCAAGTCAGAAGCATATTTAATGATGCATAAACGCAACTACCTTCTCTTTGGATCTGTCTGATCTGTGCCCACAAATCCATAGAGAGGGTAATACCTATTTTTAGAATTCTGTTCCTGTCTCTACCTGCTCTTCTCCTCTCCTTTCTGTCTCTCTCTTTCTCTATCTACCACCTCAGACCCCTTCCTGTCTCTTTCTTTCACAATATCACAAGACTCTCCTAAGGGCCCACAAGGTCCGAGGACTTCATTACTTGAACTAATAACTCTGTGGTATTCTGTCAGGAAGCCCTTGGTTACATTTGGCTTCTGCTGATTTCTCATCTGGAAAGCATTACTTAAACTTTGAGCTTTCTCTCCCATGAAGAACATGTGGAAAAATCATATACCTGAAGAGAGTGCCTGAGTCATAGTTCATACTCAAAACATATAAATTCACCATTCTTTTCTCCTCACCAGAAATAAAATGATTCATCATCAATTTTGAGGGTAGGAAGAAAAAACATGTAAAAGAGGAAAAATTGAATCTTCCTCTTAAATCATAAAAATGTCTACATTCCTGAATTTATGATGATTAATTCCATGAGTCATAGCTTGAAGCTAAAATAAATATGTTTATTTTTAATTCTGAGATGCCAGTGTTTCATATAATATAAATTTTCTTTAAAAATAAAATGTATCATATAATGAAAATATAAATAAAACTCTGAAGTTTAATTAGTTATTAAATTAGTTTAGAGTCTGAAATGTGTTAAATGTAGCTGTAGATATAACCATGTATCTGCTGAACCACAGCCTCTGACAACTTACCGGTAGTGATGTTTAGTCAGTGATGACTTTCCATAGGGGTGCAGTGGAGCTATTCAATCTTTCAGTCACTTGAGGAACAAACCATAGAAATATTCAGAGTATAAATGAGTACCTAAATCTCTACTATTTCCCACAATAATTTTCCAATGGAGACAATCTTGTCAATACATCCATGTACTTTCTGTACCTGCCCCTTTGTTGATGGCAGATCCCCTTTCCAAGGGTTCCTTGCTTCTCCATTCTTTCTATATCCTACAAACTTGTTGTTGTCCCGTAAAGTACTGTTTTATCATGTTCATGCATATGGATAGCTACAGTCTTCATAGTCTGGGTTTTGCCTGTTCATTTAACAAAATCTATTTGTAGTATTGGGGCTTCCCTCATGGCTCAGATGGTAAAGAATCTGCCTGCAATGCAGGACACCTAAGTTCAGTCCCTGGGTTGGGAAGATCCCCTTGAGAAGGGAATAGCTACCTACTCCTGTATTCTTGCCTGGAGAATTTCATGGACAGAGGAGCCTGGCTGGCTATAGTCCATGAGGTCTGAAAGAGTCAGACACGACTGAGTGACTAACACTTAACTTTCCATAATTTCTTATTTATTTCCCTGTCAGTAAACACTCTAATCATGACCTTCTAAAATCGTAAGCTCTATCCTTAATGTCCCAGTACCCCACATTTTAAATATAGCAGAGACACATTCAATATACGTTGGATTGGTGGTGAATGAAGAAAACAGATTTCTGAAACTGTGGTGATGATTTAATGTCTCAGTGTTTTTGATTTCAATGTAGACAGGAATTTATGAAAGTCACATTATCTTTACAAAATCAGTAGGGAAAATTCATAATGTATAGTTGAATAGAAGTACCATATAACATACTAAATGTTGAGACAAATAGCACTTCATTAGCTAACATAAAAAAGTCTCACAGGTACCTAGATCATCATGATCAGGCTGTTGGAAGGATGAATTATTACTGCAAGATGTTAACTGTCATTGTGTAGGAACTGGTTAATGAAACTTCTAAATGTTTATAAACCTCTTAATGTTTTCCTAATTGTTTTAAATGATTAGATACTCCAATGAAATATGAACACTTGGAGGCCAGATATCATATGTCCTCAACTGCAGGTGAATATCTCAGATTAGACCATTCATGGGAACCACAGAAGAGGTTTGTCACGAATACTGATGTTGTGCCCACTTCCCTAAATTTTCACTCAGTAGGGCTAGAATGGTGTCCTTGAAGGTGCATTTTAATTGTAACTTCACATAATTTTGTTTTTAAGTACCCTTGCACCCCATTTGGCATCTGGTCCTATCACTTCATGGGAAATAGATGGGGAAACAGTGGCTGACTTTATTTTTGGGGCTCCAAAATCACTGCAGATGGTGATTGCAGCCATGAAATTAAAAGATGCTTACTCCTTGGAAGAAAAGTTATGACCAACCTAGATAGCATATTCAAAAGCAGAGACATTACTTTGCCAACAAAGGTCCATCTAGTCAAGGCTATGGTTTTTCCAGTGGTCATGTATGGATGTAAGAGTTGGACTATGAAGAAACCTGAGCACTGAGAAATTGATGCTCTTGAACTGTGGTGTTGGAGAAGACTCTTGAGAGTCCCTTGGATTGCAAGGAGATCCAACTAGTCCACTCTAAAGGAGATCAGTCCTGGGTGTTCTTTGGAAGGACTGATGCTAGAGCTAAAACTCCAGTACTTTGGCCACCTGATGTGAAGAGCTAACTCATTTGAAAAGACCCTGATGCTGGGAGGGATTGGGGCCAGGAGGAGAAGGGGACGACAGAGGATGAGATGGCTGGATGGCATCACTGACCTGATGGACGTGAGTTTGAGTGAACTCCGGGAGTTGGTGACGGACAGGGAGGCCTGGCATGCTGTGATTCATGGGGTCGCAAAGAGTTGGACACGACTGAGTGACTGAACTGAACTGTGTCCCATTAGAAAAACAGTAGGACTCTGGTACATTTTGAGGCTTCCCAGGAAGTACAGTAGGAAAGAATTTCCACCTGTCAATATGGGAGATATGGGTCCTGGAAAATTCCATGGCCAAAGTCCATTGGGTCACTCAAAGTCAGACATGGCAGAACACACTCTTACACAGACTGATATCTTGTAATAGAAAGTGAAAGTGAAGTCGCTCAGTCATGTCCAACTCTTTGCAACCCATGGACTGTAGCCTGCACCAGGCTTCTCTGTCCATGGGATTCTCCAGGCAAGAATACTGGAGTGGGTTGCCATTTCCTTCTCCATGGGATCTTCCCAACCCTTGGATCGAACCCAGGCTTCTCGCATTGCAGGCAGATGCTTTACCGTCTGAGCCACCAGGGAAGCCCTGATATCTTGTAATAGGCGTTACATAGTTATATAAGAAAGTTCAAACGAATGAATGAACAATTGACAAAATTAAGAAGGAAAATAAGCAACTGAGCCCACATGAATATATGTAGTTAAGATATGGAAGAAAATTTACCAGCTCTTCTTATAAATGCACATATGTACTTGAAAATGTTTTTAACAATTTGAATGTCATGCCTGTTTATTTGTTCCGCTCTTTTAGAGATTTTATTTTTCAGTCTTCTGTGGTATTACCTAATAAACTAGATTTGTATATTTCCATCTTAAATTCTTTTTAGTGGCTAAAATGCAAGAAACCATTTTGGAGGATCTATTGCTCTATATGAATATCACCAGTCAAAGAAAAAAACACGTGGTGATCTAGTGAGTCAGGTTCAGTGAGTAATGTTTATAACTGCAGATGAGTTCCAATGTTATGAGCTTGTATTCAGCAAAGAGTCATTCCCAGTTACAAGCCCCTATATATCAAGGTGATTGGGAAGCCGTAGTCAGAAGGTAATTTGCAGGCAGTGGGGTACCTGTGATCATTTACCGGGAAAGTAATAAGAAACAAAACAAAATGATACAAAGGTAATCACTTCCTGTTGATTCAACACAACATCGCAGGCGAACAAAAGGCAACAATTTCTGTTAAAAATTTTGAAATAAACATTGCTAGTGAAGCATATCAGACAAACATTCAGAATATGCTAAGAGTCGTTACCTAGCATATATTGAAAAGTGGAGTGTTTCCTTTGTTCTTATGCAAACACTGCACTAATTTAAGGTGATTAATTTAGCTACTCTGCATTGTTTTATTTACAAATTTACCAAATAAAAAGGCCAGGTGATAAGTCTTTATTATTGTTTATTTGAAAGAAAAAAATAAGTTAAAATACAATTACTGGGTCCATGGATACATGATAGAAAAGCCAAACAAAAAACCAAAATATCAGTTCTTGTTTGGTCTATACAAATATAGTTTATCCTAGTCTTGTGTAGGAGTTTAGGCTTCATAGTTTTGAAAAATGTTTATTATAATTGAATATTATTGGTTGTTTTCATGTGTGTATCTCCACATATATTTTATTGATATGACAAGATGGTGATAAAAAATGAAGAAATGTTTGAAAACAATGGCAGAATTTTGTCTAATTGTGACTTTTCATACTTTTGACCTACTTACACTGGAATCACCTATAGTAGTTGTTGATGTCAGGGGAGATTGTTCAGAGGACATGAATGCCAATTGACTAGCAAGCTGAACCCAGGTAATCAGAGACTCCTCACGCCCTTCTCTGTCCTTGGAATCATTTTTCTGCCAACATTTCCCAGAGCGGGAGCTATGTCCAAGGACAGTCCAGAGAGAAAGCTTTCAGGATATAAGGTTGATATATAAAAGTCAACTTCTTTCCTATTTACCAGCAATAAAGAAGTAGACTTTGATTTAAAAATACAATGCCATTTAGGTTAATTTCTCCTAAAAAGAGATACTTGGGGGTAAATTTAACGATAAAAGGTATGAAATCTATATGAGGAAAACTATAAAAGTCTCAGTAAAGAAATAAGAAGTAAATAAATGGAGATATATGTTATGTGCATGGATAGGAAAGACTCAATATTATCAAGATGTTAATTCTGCCTAACCTTATCAATACATTCAGTGGGATACCAATCAAATCCCAGACATTTTTTATAGGTATTGACAAACCTGTTTTACAGTTTTTAGGTGAAAGCTAGAAAAGATCATTGCAACCCACTCCATTATTCTTTCCTGTAAAATTCCAAGGAGAGCAAAGCCTGGTGGGCTACAGTTCATGGGGCTGTAAAGAGTGAGACATTACTGAGCACATTCAACAGTTTTAGAAACAAAGAAACTATAAAGCCATGGATAGACACGGAGGATCCTTAAATGCCCATTACTAATTGAAGAGGCCAATCTGAAAAGGTTGCACACTATATGGTTCCAATTATATGACATTTTTGAGGAAGCAAAATTAAGGAGACAGTAAAATGATCAGTGATTGCCAAAGGCTGAGGGTAGGGAGGGATGAATAGGTGGAAAAGAGAGGATTTTTAGGGCAGTTAAAGTATTCTATGTTATGCTGTAATGAATACATATTATTATACATGGATCCAAACCCATAGAATATGCAACACCAAGAGTGATCTCTAATGTAAATTATATACTTTGGGTGATCAGTTCAGTTGCTCAGTCATGTCCGACTCTTTGTGACCCCATGAATCGCAGCACGCCAGGCCTCCCTGTCCATCACCATCTCCTGGAGTTCACTCAAACTCACATCCATCGAGTCAGTGATGCCATCCAGCCATCTCATCCTCAGTCGTCCCCTTCTCCTCCTGCCCCCAATCCCTCCCACCAACAGAGTCTTTTCCAATGAGTCAAAACTTTGAATAAGGTGGCCAAAGTACTGGAGTTTCAGCTTAAGCATCATTCCTTCCAAAGAACACCCAGGACTGATCTCCTTTAGAATGGACTAGTTGGATCTCCTTGCAGTCCAAGGGACTCTCAAGAGTCTTCTCCAACACCACAGTTCAAAAGCATTAATTCTTCTGTGCTCATGTTTCTTCACAGTCCAACTCTCACATCCATACATGACCACTGGAAAAACCATAGCCTTGACTAGATGGACCTTTGTTGTCAAAGTAATGTCTCTGCTTTTCTATATGCTATCTAGGTTGGTCATAACTTTCCTTCCAAGGAGTAAGCATCTTTTAATTTCATGGCTGCAGTCACCATCTGCAGTGATTTTGGAGCCCCAATAAATAAAGTCAGCCATCGTTTCCTCATCTATTTCCCATGAAGTTATGGGACCAGATGCCATGGTGATAATGATGTGCTAATAATGTAGGTTTATCAGTTGTAACAAATGCACTATTTTAGTACAGAATGTGGCTAGTCTGGGAGGTGGTGTACAGTCTGGAGAAAAAGGGTACATGATAACTCTATTTTCTTAATTTTACTGTGGACCTAAAACTACTGTAAAATAATAAAGTGCTACTGAAAAGGAAAAAACTAAAGTAACTGTGCACCAGCTATGTTCTAGACTACCCCACTCAGGAACATCTGGGCTATATGTTGGAATCATATTATTATATAAGGGGATCATGTGGCTATGGCAATTTGCCCTATAACCTGTGTGCCCTCAGGCAAGGTCATAGCTTAGTACATGCAAATGAGCCATTCTCAGGAGAATTGAGTGTTTAAATGATTCCTTAGATAATCATTTCTGAGAAATATGTGTCAATTCTAGATATGCTGTTTTCTTTCCGTAAGCAAATTTCTTTGACAAATTTCTTCCCATTTCATGTCATAGTGGTGCTATTATAAAAGAAAGGAGATAATGAAATTATTAAATCTGTGCTATAAAACAGGGTTTGTGTTAATTCTTCTTCTCTGATCCTTTTAAATGAATGACATTCAGATTGCATAAAATATCTGTCATTCACTTTGGAGATAGATGGGAGGGAAGGTTCAAGAGGGAGGTGACGTGTATACACCTATGGCTGATTCATGTTTATGTTTGACAGCAATTATCCTTCAATTAAAAAATAAATAAGTTTAAAAAAAGATTTTATTTTCATATTTGTATATTCTACAAATATTACTGTAATGATTTCTTTGTAAAATATCCTGGATAGTAATCTCATATTTCTACATATCAGAGGTAAGTCCCTTTTTTTTTTTCCAGAATGGCATCTTTTATTTAATTTTAGAAAGTATAAATTTCTTTCATTAAATGTTTTCATAAACTCTTAACTTGTTCCCCTCTGCATCAATTAACTTTTTTCTTATATAATTATTTATGGGAAAAAAAACATTGTTCTTTTTAATAAGAATGCTTGAGGCTTTTTCATATCTATGGATTAGATGAATCATTTATTATCATATTATTATAATTCATTTCGATATGAATAATTTTCATTCTTATTTAGCTTCAGGAAGGTTCTCCTAAACTTCCTCCATTATATGTCCACAAGTATTAAAAGCTGGAATTCTATTTTCCTGGGGCCTGTCGCTCTCACTCAAAGTAATTACATATGCAATCAAGTCAGTAAAGAAAAAAATAAATAAATAACATAGTGGTTAAGTGTCCTATATTCTGGAACTCTCTTGCTTTTTCGATGATCCAGTGGATGTTGGCAATTTTATCTCTGGCTCCTCTGCCTTTTCTAAAACCAGCTTGAACATCTGGAAGTTCACATTTCATGTATTGTTGAAGCCTGGGTTGGAGAATTTTGAGCATTACTTTACTAGTGTGTGAGATGAGTGCAATAGTGCAACAGTTTGAGCATTCTTAGGCATTGCCTTTCTTTGGGATTGAAATGAAAACTGACCTTTTCTAGTCCTGTGACCACTGCTGCATTTTCCAAATTTGCTGGGCAAATTGAGTGCAGCACTTTCACAGCATCATCTTTTAGGATTTGAAATAGCTCAACTGAATTCCCTCACCTCCACTAGTTTTGCTCATAGTGATGGCTTCCAAAGGCCCACTTGCCTTCACATTCCAGGATGTCTGGCTCTAGGTGAGTGATCACACCATTGTGATTATCTGGATTGTGAAGATATTTTTTGTATAGTTATTCTGTATATTCTTGCCACCTCTTCATTGGATCATCAAAAAAGCAAGAGAGTTCCAGAAAAAAATATGTATTTATGCTTTATTGACTATGCCAAAGCCTTTGATGGTGAGGATCACAGCAAACTGTGGAAAATTCTTCAAGAGATGGGAATACTAGACCACCTGACCTGCCTCTTGAGAAATCTGTATGCAGGTCAGGAAGCAACAGTTAGAACTGGACATAGAACAACAGACTGGTTCCAAATAGGAAAAGGAGTACGTCAAGGCTGTATATTGTCACCCTGCTTATTTAACTTATATGCAGAGTGCATCAAGAGAAACGCTAGGCTGGAAGAAGCACAAGCTGGAATCATGATTGACAGGAGAAATATCAATAACCTCAGATATGCAGATGACACCACCCTTATGGCAGCAAATGAAGAGGAACTAAAAAGCCTCTTGATGAAAGTGAAAGTGGAGAGTGAAAAAGTTGGCTTAAAGCTCAACATTCAGAAAACTAAGATGATGGCATCTGGTCCCATCGTTTCATGGGAAATAGATGGGGAAACAGTGGAAACAGTGACTGGCTTTATTTTGGGGGCTATAAAATCACTGCAGATGGTGACTGCAGCCATGAAAGTCAAAGATAATTCGTCCTTGGAAGAAAAGTTATGAGCAAACTAGACAGCATTTTAAAAAGCAGAGACATTACTTTGCCAACAGTTCCATCTAGCCAAAGCTATGGTTTTTCCAGTAGTTGTGTATGGATGTGAAAGGTGGACTATAAAGAAAGCTGAGTGCCGAATAATTGATGCTTTTGAACTGTGATGTTGGAGAAGACTCGAGACTGCAAGGAGATCCAAGCTGTCCATCCTAAAGGAAATCCGTCCTGAATATTCATTAGGACTGATCCTGAAGCTGAAACTCCAGTCCTTTGGCCACCTGATGCAAATGACTGACTCACTGGAAAGACCCTGATGCTGGGAAATATGGAAGGTGGGAGGAGAAGGGAATGGCAGAGGATGAGAAGGTTGGATGCCATCTACAACCCAATGGACATGACTTTGAGTAAATTACAGGAGTGGTGATGGACAGGGAGGCCTGGCATGCTACAGACCATGGAGTTGCAAAGAGTCTGACTTGACTGAGTGACTGAACTGAAGACATATTTGGTAGTTCTAATATAAATGTGACCTGCTGGAAAATTTGTTTCAGTTTTAAATGTAAGGCTCTATTGACAGAGCTCTCTGTGTGTGTGTGTGTGTGTGTGTTTCTCTATGTGTGTGTATCTGTGTGGTGTGTTTACCTACGCATAATTACATATGACATATATAATTTGTATCTCTTTATTGAATGTCACTGCAAGACAAAACCTATTACATGTCACTGCAAGACAATTAATGTGACTTTACATATAATTTTTCAAACAATCTCATCACTTTCTTTATTTTGCTCATGTACTTAGATCTAGTTTTTATTATAGTTGTTATTTCCTGACAAAAAGTAGTCAGTTTCTTAGTCTGATAAATATTAAAGTACTACCTGCCTATAATCTTTTTCAAGTGTCTACACTCTGCCAACATTTTCATCATCAAAATTTGACAACCCTTTCGGAAAACTATGTAAATTGTTGTATAAGGAGAAAAATTAACCTCTGCTCAAATCATCTGAGCTGACACTTAGGATGAGCACAAATCATGAAATATTCAACCCACCAGCAGAAGGAAAGAGCAAGGACCACAGGTCTACCTCTGATGGGCCTGTCACCCCAAGGAACGCCAAGCAATGGGATATCTTCATTTGTCCCTTAGTATCTATAGATTCCCTTTGGACCTATGGTTGCAAACAAATATTTACATGAGACCATTTTAATAACATGGGCAGGTAATGTTTGTCTCAAAACCCTGACTTTCTCTCAAAAGCATTTCAGTTAAAACTACTTTTCTTAAATGGTACAGATAAACCTATTTGTAGAGCAGGAATAGAGGTGCAGACATAGAGAATAGACTTGTGGGGACTGAGAGGGAGGATTATTGAGAGACTTACATTAACATATATATGCTACCATATGTAAAATAGCTAGCTAGTGGGAAGCTGCTGTATAACTCAGAGAGCTCATCTCGGTACTCTGTGATGAACCAAATGGGTGGAATTGGGGACAGGGAAGGGAGGCTCACGAGGGAGGGGATAAATGTATACATACGGCAGATTCATGACGTTGAACAGCATGAACTAACACAACACTGTTGAGCAATTATACTCCAATAAAAACATTAAAAGATCTACTTTTCTTAAAATGAAAATAAAGAGATATATATAGCTATATTGCTTTTCATTTAATGTATAACCCATGCTATTCTGTTTAAAACATGTATTACAGGAGTTATTAGAACTGCCTTACATAATATGGACAGAGAAGCCAGAGAACATTACTCAGTGGTCATTCAAGCCAAAGACATGGCTGGGCAAGTTGGAGGGCTTTCAGGATCCACCACAGTCAACATCACCCTGACAGATGTCAATGACAACCCCCCAAGGTTTCCTCAGAGTAAGTACAAGTTTCTTTTGATCTGCACTTATCATTATTCATTTATGTAAAACAAACTGAAAAACAGCTAAGCCTTGAACAATATGGACTTGAGATGCAAGAGTCTACTTATTTATTTTTCTCAGTAGTAAGGGCTATAGGACTACATGACTAGATCAGTGGTTGGGTGTATCTGCAGATAATGAGGAACCTGGATACAGAAAGCTGACTATAAGTTATATGTATGGACAGTGTAGAGGTTGGATGCTCCTAACTCTCACATTTTTCAAGGGTCAACTGTACTTGGATGTATAATGTCATGTGCCTATTCTCTTAAATGGAAAGATTGTGTTTGTACAGTCTTTTTTTTATACACAAGACTAAAGAAATCACTCCATCTGTTGTCTCCTGAACTTGGTAGATAGATGTCACTATCTGGATGATAGTGGATAAAGATATCTGGATATAAAGATATCACTGGATAAAGATATCATCACTAGATAAAGATATCATCACTATCTGGATGATACTGGATAAAGATATCCATTTCAATTGACATCAGGGTTAAATACTAAAAATGAGATAGTAGTACTAAGAAATGATACTTTGTATTTGCTGAAGTATTTATGTATTACTAATGAATTCTTGGAGGTATTCAGAATAAACATTTTGATATGGACATTCTACTCTTGGAAAACTATTGAATATGTACTGTTTGTGGGATTTTTAAAAAATTCTTCATATGAGGAATGAATGCTCTTCACATACACACAGAAGCATACCATCCAATGGCAAGGTATTGCAAATAAAATAAACTGCAATCTCAGAGTAGAATATAAACCTTGTGAGTGGAGAGCCCACCAGGCAATTCAAGGAGAGAGTATCAGTTTTGTGAGTTCAGAATGATATACTGTTTATGACACCTTCAGAAAGGGAAGGAAACATATTTGAGTATTTCTAATATGGCAGAAGCTGTGGGTAGCATTTTATAGTATAACCATTAATTATTTAAAAATCCTGAGGGGAGCTGTGCTTCTTGCACATGATGTTTAAAAAGTATAAAAGACAGAATGAAGTAAGTCATAAAGAGAAAAATAAATATCATCCATTAAGTTCAGTTCAGTCACTCAGTTGTGTCCGACTCTGTGTGAACCCATGAATCGCAGCACCCCAGGCCCCCCTGTCCATCACCAACTCCCGAAGTTCACTCAAACTCATATCCATTGAGTTGGTGATGCCATCCAGCCATCTCATCCTCTGACGTCCCCTTCTCTTCCTGCCCCCAATTCCTCCCAGCATCAGGGGCTTTTTCAATGAGTCAACTCTTCACATCAGGTGGCCAAAGTATTGGAGTTTCGGCTTTAGCATCAGTCCTTCCAAAGAACACCCAAGACTGATCTCCTTTAGAATGGATTGGTTGGATCTCTTTGCAGTCCAAGGGACTCTCAAGAGTCTTCTCCAACACCACAGTTCAAAAGCATCAATTCTTCTGTGCTCAGCTCAGTTGGATGTATATTCACAGTCCAACTCTCACATCCATACATGACCACTGGAATAACCATAGCCTTGACGAGACGAACCTTTGTTGGCAAAGTAATGTCTCTGCAAATGTATGGAATCTGGTAAAACAGTACAGATTAACCTGTTTGCAAAGCAGATATGGAGACCCAGATGTAGAGAAAAAACATATGGTCACCAAAGGGAAAAGAGGGGGCAGGTGAGTTGGGAGATTGGAATTGATGTATATGCACTATTGATATGGTGTATAAAATAGGTAGCTGATGAGAACCTATTGTATAGCACAAGGAACTCTACTCAATGCTTTGTGATGACCTAAATAGAAAGGAAGTACAAAATAGAGAGATATAAGTATGTGTATGGATGATTCACTTTACTGTAAAGCAAAAATAGCATAATATTTTAAACCAACTCTACTCAAATTATTTTTTTAAAAGGACCTGCTAGGTTTGTCTTTGAAAAAACAACTTAGCAAATATCATCAAAAAGTTACAGACAAGTAGCTGCAGCAGTGATTTTTAGAAAAATTTGCAGAGGCATATTTGAAATAAAACAAGTAATGGACATACAGATGGCTAACAAACACATGAAAAGATGCTCAACATCACTCATTATCAGAGAAATGCAAATAAAAACCACAATGAGGTACCGTTTCACACCAGTCAGAATGGCTGCCATCCAAAAGTCTACAAATAATGATGAGTTTTAAGGACAAAAGAAATTTCAGAGGTAAAGAATTTTGTCTATTTGTGTTTATAGTCCAAGGAATACAATTCAACTTCAATAAATCTGGGGTGAGGAAGAAAATAAACTCTGTAACAAAGTAGACAGGGTGGCAAGTCAACGGCTGCTCTCCACAAGTCAGTGTAAAAGGCTTACCCAGCCTTATCTCTCAGTATTGTTCTCAGGACTCAATGGAATACTGCTTGTTCCGAAAACACAGCAACAATATGCATATTTTTATATCAGTCTAGACTTTTTCACTCACATTCCTTTGTTTGTGATAGACACTCAATTGTGTCTGATTCTTTGTGACCCCATGAACTATAGCCCTCCAGACTCCTCTGTCCATGGAATTTTCCAGGAAAGAATACTGGATTGAGTTGTCATTTTCTCCAGGGGATCTTCCTAAACCAGAGATTAAACCTGAGTCTCCTATATTGAAGGCAGATACTTTACCATCTGAGCCACCAGGACTACCACATTCCTTTGTTTAAAAGGCCTCTTAAGAGTTTCTCTGAACTCCATCACAGAATTAGCAGACAGTTAATTAACCCTTGGTTTCTGTAACATGGCCTTTCCCATGTACTTTTATGCTATATTTATCTCCATAGGTGCACATCTCCCCTACACTGTGGGTCCCTCTAAGTAAGAATGATGCTTGATTTGTCTTTGTAACATTAAGTGTTTAGATTTGTGCCCAGCCCTGGATAAATGGTTATGAAATGAATAAATAAATGAGTTGAATTTAAATACTCTGTCAAACTACTATTGTTAAAAGACCATGGATAAAGATAGGCAAGTTGAATTCATGGTTAGGCAAAGCTACTTTAAAATTTCAATTCTAAGGACAAGATTATGTGACTTGGTTCTTTCAAGTGGCTTTTGCTCTATGAAGAAAACATGTTTAAAAGAAAATTATAAGTCATAGATAAGTCCATATTATTAAATTATGAAATATAATTAAATTCCAAGTCATTTTACAAAATTGCAGTGTATTTTTGTATTCATTTAACCCCTTATTCCACACAATATGCATATACACATATTTCATTATGAGACAAGTGTAATCGGATGGTGACTGCAGCTGTGAAATTAAAAGATGCTTGCTCCTTGGAAGAAAAGCTATGACAAACTTAGACAGCATATTAAAAAGCAGAGACATCACTTTACGGACAAAGGTCCATATTGTCAAAGGTATGGTTTTCCAGTAGTCACGTACGGATGTGAAAGTGGGACCATAAAGAAGCCTGAGTGCCGAAGAATTGATGCTTTTGAACTGTGGTGCTGGAGAAGACTCTTGAGAATCCCTCGGACTGCAAGGAGCTCAAACAGGTCAATCCTAAAGGAAATTAACCTTGAATATTCATTATAAAGACTGATGCTGAAACTCTGAAACTTTGGCCAATTATATGTGAAGAGGCAACTCATTGGAAAAGACCCTGATGCTGGGAAAGATTGAAGGCTGGAGGAGAAGGATGAGGATGAGATTGTTGGATAGCATCATCAATTCAATGGACATGAGTTGATCAGACTCTGGGAGATAGTGAAGGACAGGGGAGCCAGGTGTGCTGCAGTCAACAGGGTGGCAAAGTGTTGGACTAAACAACAACAAAACCCTTTTACAGAATAAGGAGTTGATTAGTTGATTTAGTCACTAAGTCATGTCCGACTCTTTTACGATCTCATGGACTGTAGCGTACCTCGTTCCTCTGCCCATGGAATTTACAAGGCAAAATTACTGGAGTGGGTTTCATTTCCTTCTCCAGAGAATCTTCCTGATCCAGGGATCGAATTTGCATCTCCCAGGTCTCCTGTATTGCAGGCAGCATCTTTACTACTGACCCACCAGAGACTAAAGTTCAAAGTTTATTTGTTTGTTTTTAAAGAGGTAATGAGTGATAGTGCTGAATTAGGCAGAATATAAACTTTATTATAATTACAACACCAACCTCATTTTCAACCTATGTTATTTAAGTAGATTCTACCACTGCTATTTTTAAGATGTATATTAATATTATAGCCCTTATTATAATAGAGTGAAAAACTTATTCAGGGGGCTCAATAAACCGATTTTAACCAGACAAGCCCATTAAAACTTATTTTAGAAATCACCAAAAAATAAGAAAATGGTGATGAATAAAGAAAAATGTATCCCTAACTTTATTTTGATCTATGATTGTTGCTGAAGCATCAGTTCATAGTGAAACAATTGTTTAACTTGACAAAGAATAAATGAATACTCTTTGAGTGAACTCATTACATTAATCACTAATGGGATCGACGTATCTTCAGTCTCCCCAGAATGACTGACAAGTGTCAATTCTGCCACATGATGATATGCTCTTAGTGTGTTGAAATAAAGGCAGTACACACCCAGAACTTCACACTCTGATTTGTATAAAAGATATTTTATTTTGCACCCGTACCGCTTTAAACACATTGCTGCTCTCAGAATGATTTGGTGTCACCACAATAAGAGTAGCTTGCAATATTCTTTAATTTTCCCAAAAGCATTATAACTCATCAAATGGAAAAAAAAATGACAAACTATATCTTGGGAAACTTTGCAAATTGTTTGAAGAAAAAACAATGATGTATTTTATGAAGACTTGCATACGTAAAGCACCATGAAATACACAAATATAAACACAGTTCAAATCCTATAAAGATCTTATCCAGTGATTAAATAGACCCAGTAATCTAATTGTTTCTCTTAAGGTGTTCTTGTTTGTTTGTTTTAAATTTTTTCTGACATTTATTTTTCTTTTTTTCTCTTTAGCTGTGAAAGCCATGTTACAGCAAGACAATATCTGGCACACATTTTTAACATTGCATTTTTCTTTCTTCTGTTAATTTACCATGGCCTCAGTTTCTTACCTCTTATATCTCAATTTAAAACTACCACTATATCTTTTCTAAATTAGAGTATAATCCCTTTACAATGTTCTGTTGGCTTCTGCTGTGCCCTCCCATTTGAGACTTCCTACCATCCTCCACCCCATCCCACCTCACTAGGATATCACAGAGCACTGAGCTGAGCTCTCTGTGCTATACATCAGGTTCCCACTAGCTATTTATTTTACACATGATAGTGTATATATATATCAATCCTACTCTCCCAATTCACCCCCACATCCCATGTCCATATGTCCTGTCTCTACATCTGCTTATCTATTCTTGCCCTGCAAATAGGTTCATGTGTACTGTTTTTCTAGATTCCACATGTGTGTGTTAATATATTTGTTTTTCTTTTCCTGGCTTACTTCACTCTGTGTGACAGACTCTAGGTCTATCTACTTTATCTTAATTTAAGCTGCATAGGTTTTGAGTAAGCATTTGAGAGTAAGAGAGGGGACTAGACTAATAATTTGCTTTACAAAGACTCTGCACTAGGGAGATACAAGCGCAGTGGCCTGGAATACAAGACAAACAAAGGTCCAGGTGAAAGCAGGCTGCCTGTGAGTGTCAGGGAGGTTATAGGGGAGAACAGAGACTGGAAGGTACATATACAGCTAAAAGGACAGCCACTGCTCAATTCTAATAATGCCTGCATGTGGGCAGGCAAGTATTAGGAATGGGAGCTACTTGCAAGACTTGCAATGTAAGAGAACAAATCAGTATATCTGTGGCTTGAATCTTTACTCCAAGGACACAAGTTTCCTAGTTCTTCTTCAGAAAAAAATATCTCAAGGTATAAATGCCTCAATATTATCCCTTCTATTGAAAGGGATTTATTCTACTTTTTAAGATTTTTGCTATTTCCTTCTCTGGTTTTAACTGTATTCTAGTCATTTAAAAATTTATTCACAAAATAAAATAAAATAAATAAAAAATTTAAAAAAATATTTTCAGGCAGGTAAAAATCACTGAAGTCTAATATTCTGTATAAATAATATGCATATAAATGTCAATTATGAACATGGAAGTTTATAAAGTAAACTTGAACCCTAAAGGGAGTTGTATTTTGAGAGTTGCCCTTGTAGAGTTTTTGCTTTGGCTCCATGCCTTCATTCTTTCTGGAGTTATTTCTTCACTGATCTCCAGTAGCATATTGGGCACCTACTGACCTGGGGAGTTCATCTTTAAGTGTCCTATCTTTTTGCCTTTTCATACTGTTCATGGGGTTCTCAAGGCAAGAATATTTAACTGGCTTGCCATTCCCTTCTCCAAGTGGACCACATTCTGTTAGACCTCTCTGCCATCACCCATCCAACTTGGATGGCCCCACATGATATGGCTTAGTTTCATTGTTTTAGACAAGGCTGTGGTCCATGTGATCAGATTGGTTACTTTTCTGTGATGGTAGTTTCAGTCTGTCTGCTCTCTGATGCCCTCTCTTAATTCCTACCATTTTACTTGGGTTTCTCTTACCTTGGACGTGGGGTATCTCTTCATGGCTGCTCCAGCAAAGTGCAGCTGCTGCTCCTTACCTTAGACATGGGGTATCTCCTCTTGACCACTCTTGGACTGCACAGCTGCCACTCTGAAGCACAAGGTGGAAGCAAGACTTCCGGGAGAAATATCAGTAACCTCAGATATGAAGATGACACCACCCTCATGGCAGAAAGTGAAGACAAATTAAAGAGCCTGTTGGTGAAAGTGAAAGAGGAGAGTGAAAAAGTTGGCTTAATGCTCAAAATTCAGAAAACTAACATCATGGCATCCTGTCCCATCACTTCATGGTAAATAGATGGGAAAACAGTGGAAATAGTGGCTGACTTTATTTTTGGGGGGCTCAAAAATCACTGCAGATGGTGATTGTAGCCATGAAATTAAAAGACACTTACTCCATGGAAGGAAAGTTATGACCAACCTAGACAGCATTTTAAAAAACAGAGTCATTACTTTGTCAACAAAGGTCCATCTAGTCAAGGCTATGGTTTTTCCAGTAGTCGTATATGGATGTGAGAGTTGGAATATAAAGAAAGCTGAGTGCAGAAGAATTGATGCTTTTGAACTGTGTTGTTGGAGAAGACTCTTGAAAGGACTGCAAGGAAATCCAACCAGTCCATGCTAGAGGAATTAGTCCTGGGTGTTCATTGGAGGGACTGATGTTGAGCTGAAACTCCAATACTTTGGCCATCTGATGTGAAGAGCTGACTCATTTGAAAAGACCCTGATGCTGGGAAAGATTGAGGGCAGGAGGAGAAGGGGATGACAGAGGATGAGAGGTTTGGATGGCATCCCCGCCACAATGGACATGAGTTTGGGTGAACTCCAGGAGTTGGTGATGGACAGGGAGGCCTGCCCTGCTGTGGTTCATGGGGTTGCAAAGAGTTGGACCCGACTGAGTGACTGAACTGAATTGAACTAGTAGAGTAAGTAACCTAATCTAGGGAAAGAAGAATAATACATGTTAAATAATCACAATAAAAGAGTAAAAATTTGATTATTTAACAAAACTCCCATAAGAACTTGAAATGATTGCAAAATTGTTAAGTTATCCACTTGTGAATTCAGGTGATATAGTGAAATGTAATGTTGGGAGGATCAATTGCTAAAATTTCAATAGATGACAGTATTTCCCATAATTTGAGTTATAAAGTTGTAACTGATATGGATAAATTTTAGTGTTAGTGAAAAAGGAAATATCACTGATGAATACATTAATATTGAAATGACATTTGTCAATAGCAAAATATTTCAGTGAAGGATCATTGTTTTTATTAGCTTAGTTTTTATGAAAACAAATATAAATGATACATAATAAATTCAACATTAATATTTTATTTGAAAAAGTTGTGAAACAAGCAACCAAGCTTCTCCTCAATCCATCAGAATGTGAACTGTATGTTTTAATTACTAGCAAGTGGAAGTTTTTCCCATATACTTTAGAAAAGATACCTAGTTTATTATGGTTAAGACATGTATTTTGAAACTGCGTGAGAGTTTCCTTAAATGTCAACATCTACTTGATTTACAAGAAGGTGAACCAACTTCATGGTTTGTTTCTACATATATAAATTAGTTCAGGTTTATTCAATCAGTTCAGTCAATTCAGTCACTCAGTCCAGTCTGACTCTACAGTAGGCCCCCCTGTCCATCACTGACTCCCAGAGTTTACATGAATTCATGTCCAAAGAGTCGATGATGCCATCCAACCATCTCATCTTCTGTCGTTTATTCCTTTCTCCTCCTGCCTCAGTCTTTCCCAGCATCTGAGTCTTTTCAAATGGGTCAGTTTTTCACATCAGGTGGCCAAAGGATTGGATTTCAGCTTCAGGATCAGACCTTCCAATGGATATTCAGGACGGATTTCCATTAGGATGAATTGGTTGAATCTCCTTGCACTCCAAGGGATATGCAGGGTCTTCTCGAACACCACACTTCAAAAGCATCAATTCTTCACTACTCAGCTTTCTTTATAGTCCAACTGTCACATACATACATGAATACTGGAAAAACCACAGCTTTAACTAGACAAATCTTTGTTGGAAAAGCAATGTTTCTGTATTTTAAAAAGTTATCCATTCACCATTGCAACAAAAAGAATAAAATACTTAGGAATATATCTACCTAAAGAAACTAAAGACCTATATATATAAAACTATAAAACACTGTTAAAAGAAATCAAAGAGGACACTAATAGATGGAAAAATATACCATGTTCATGGATCAGAAGAATCAATATAGTGAAAATGAATATACTACCCAAAGCAATCTATAGATTCAATGCAATCCTTATCAAGCTACCAACGGCACTTTTCACAGAGCTAGAACAAATAATTTCACAATTTATATGGAAATCCAAAAAACCTTGAATACCCAAAGCAATCTTGAGAAAGAAGAATGGAACTGGAGGAAATCAACCTGCCTGACTTTAGGCTCTACTACAAAGCCACAGTCATCAAGACAGTATGGTACTGGCACAAAGACAGAAATATAGATCAATGGAACAAAATAGAAAGCCCAGAGATAAATCCACACATCTATGGACACCTTATCTTTGACAAAGAAGGCAAGAATAGACAAAGGAGGCAAGAATAGACAAAGGAGAAAAGACAATATCTTTAACAAGTGGTGCTGGGAAAACTGGTCAACCACTTGTAAAAGAATGAAACTAGAACACTTTCTAACACCATACACAAAAATTAACTCAAAATGGATTAAAGATCTAAATATAAGACCAGAAACTATAAAACTCCTAGAGGAGAACATAGGCAAAACACTCTCTGACATAAATCACAGCAGGATCCTTTATGACCCACCTCCCAGAATATTGGAAATAAAAGCAAAAATAAACAAATGGGACTTTTAATTAATAGCAAATGAAGCAACTGACAAACAACTAATCTCAAAAATATACAAGCAACTTATGCAGCTCAACTCCAGAAAAATAAACGACCCAATCAAAAAATGGGCCAAAGAACTAAATAGACATTTCTCCAAAGAAGACATACGGATGGCTAACAAACACATGAAAAGATGCTCAACATCACTCATTATTAGAGAAATGCAAATCAAAACCACAATGAGGTACCACTTCACACCAGTCAGAATGGCTGCGATCCAAAAATCTGCAAGCAATAAATGCTGGAGAGGGTGTGGAGAAAAGGGAACCCTCCTACACTGTTGGTGGGAATGCAAACTAGTACAGCCACTATGGAGAACAGTGTGGAGATTCCTTAAAAAATTGCAAATAGAACTACCTTATGACCCAGCAATCCCACTTCTGGGCATACACACCGAGGAAACCAGAATTGAAAGAGACACATGTACCCCAATGTTCATCACAGCACTGTTTATAATAGCCAGGACATGGAAACAACCTAGATGTCCATCAGCAGATGAATGGATAAGAAAGCTGTGGTACATATACACAATGGAGTATTACTCAGCCGTTAAAAAGAATTCATTTGAATCAGTTCTGTTGAGATGGATGAAACTGGAGCCGATTATACAGAGTGAAGTAAGCCAGAAAGAAAAACACCAATACAGTATACTAACACATATATATGGAATTTAGGAAGATGGCAATGACGACCCTGTATGCAAGACAGGGAAAGAGACACAGATGTGTATAACGGACTTTTGGACTCAGAGGGAGAGGGAGAGGGTGGGATGATTTGGGAGAATGCCATTCTAACATGTATACTATCATGTGAATTGAATCGCCAGTCTATGTCTGACGCAGGATGCAGCATGCTTGGGGCTGGTGCATGGGGATGACCCAGAAAGATGTTCTGGGGAGGGAGGTGGGAGGGGGGTTCATGTTTGGGAACGCATGTAAGAATTAAAGATTTTAAAATTTAAAAAAAATAAAATAAAATAAAATTAAAAGCTTCTACACAACAAAGGAAACTATAAGCAAGGTGAAAGACAGCCTTCTGAATGGGAGAAAATAATAGCAAATGAAGCAACTGACAAACAATTAATTTCAAAAATACACAAGCAACTCCTGAAGCTCAATTCCAGAAAAATAAATGGCCCAATCAAAAAAATGGACAAAAGAACTAAATAGACATTTCTCCAAAGAAGATATACAGATGGCTAACAAACACATGAAAAGATGCTCAACATAACTCATTATCAGAGAAATGCAAATCAAAACCACAATGAGGTGCCATTTCACTCTAGTCAGAATGGCTGTAATCCAAAAGTCTACAAGCAATAACTGCTGGAGAGGGTGTGGAGAAAAGGGAACCCTCTTACACTGTTGGTGGGAATGCAAACTAGTAGAGCCACTATGGAGAACAGTGTGGAGATTCCTTAAAAAACTGGAAATAGAACTGCCTTATGACTCAGCAATCCCTCTGCTGGGCATACACACCGAGGAAACCAGAATTGAAAGAGACATGTGTACCCCAATGTTCATTGCAGCACTGTTTATAATAGCCAGGACATGGAAGCAACCTAGATGTCCATCAGCAGATGAATGGATAAGAAAGCTGTGGTACACAATGGGGTATTCAGTTCAGTTCAGTTGCTCAGTCGTGTCCAGTTCTTTGTGACCCCATGAATCGCAGCACGCCAGGCCTCCCTGTCCTTCACCAACTCCCAGAGTTCACTCAGACTCATGTCCATCCAGTGATGCCATCCAGCCATCTCATCCTCTGTCATCCCCTTCTCCTCCTGCTCCTGATCCCTCCCAGCATCAGAGTCTTTTCCAGTGAGTTAACTCTTCACATGGTGTATTACTCAGCCATTAAAAAGAATGCATTTGAATCAGTTCTAATGAGATGGATGACACTGGAGCCTATTATACAGAGTGAAGTGAGTCAGAAAGAAAAACACCAATACAGTATACTAACACATATATATGGAATTTAGAAAGACGGTTATGATAACCATGTATGTGAGACAGCAAAAGAGATACAGATATATAGAACAGTCTTTTGGATTCTGTGGGAAAGGGAGAGGGTGGGATGATCTGGGAGAATGGCATTGAAACATGTATAATATCATATAAGAAATGAGTCAGCAGTCCAGGTTTGATGCAGGATACAGGATGCTTGGGGCTGGTGCACTGGGATGACCCAGAGGGATGGTACAGGGAGGAAGGTGGGAGGGGGGTTCAGGATGGGGAACACGTGTACACCTGTGGTAGATTCATGTTGATATGGCAAAACCAATACAATATTGTAAAGTAGCCTCCAATTAAAATAATAATTTAAATTTAAAAAAAAGTTATCTAAGTTGGTCATAACTTTCCTTCCAAGGAGCAAGCATCTTTTAATTTCAAGTCTGCAGTCACCATCTACAGTGATTCTGGAGACCAAAAAAATAAAATCTGTCACTGTTTCCCCATCTATTTGCCATGAAGTGGTGGAACCAGATGCCATGATCTTAGTTTTCTGAAGGTTGAATTTTAAAGCAACTTTTTCACTCTCTTCTTTCACTTTCATCAGGAGTCTCTTTAGTCCTTTGCTTTTTGCCGTAAATGTGGTATCATCTGCATATCTGAGGTTATTGATATTTCTCCCCCAAAACTTGATTCCAGTTTGTGCTTCATCCAGTCTGGCATTTCTCAAGATGTACTCTGCATATAAGTTATATAAACAGGGTGACAAAATACAGCCTTGTACTCCTTTCCCAATTTTAAACCAGTCTGTTTTCCCCTTTTCAGTTCTAACAGTTGATTCTTGACCTGCATACAGGTTTCTCAGGAGGTAGATCTGATGGTCTGGTATTCTTATCTCTTGAAGAATTTTCATAGTTTTTGGTGATCCACACAGTCAATGGCTTTGGCATAATCAATAAAAGAGAAGTAAATGTGTCCTGGAACTCTTTTGCTTTTTTTCATGATCCAACAGATGTTGGCAATTTTATCTCTGCTTCCTCTTCCTTTTCTAAATCCAGATTGAACATCTGGAATTTCACAGTTCATGTCCTATTGAAGCTTGGCTTGGAGAATTTTGAGCACTACTTGCTATTTTGTGAGATGAGTACAATTGTGCAGTAGTTTGAGCAGTCTGTGACATCGCCTTTCTTTGGGATTGGAATGAAGACTGACCTTTTCCAATCCTGTGGCCACTGCTGAGTTTTCAAAATTTGCTGGCATAGTGAGTGCAGCACTATCACAGCATCATCTTTTAGGATTTGAAATAGCTCCTTTGGAATTCCATCACCTCCACTAGCTTTGTTTGCAGTGATGCTTCCTAAGGCCCACTTGACTTCACATTGCAAGATGTTTGGCTCTAGGTGAGTGATCACACCACCGTGATCATCTGAGTTGTGAAGATCTTTTTTGGATAATTCTTTTGCATATTCTTTCCACCTCTTGTTAATATCTTCTTCTGTTAGGACCATACCATTTCTGTCCTTTATTGTGCTCATCTTTCCATGAAATTTTCCCTTGGTATCTCTAATTTTCTTGAAGAGATCTCTAGTCTTTCCCATTCTATTGTTTTCCTCTATTTCTCTGCACTGATCACTGAGGAAGGCTTTCTTATCTCTCCTTGATATTCTTTGGAACTCTGCATTAAATGCATGTGTTTTTCCTTTTCTCCATTGCCTTTTGCTTCTCTTCTTTTCATAGCTGTTTGTAAGGTCTCTCAGACAGTCATTTGACCTTTTTGCATTTCTTTTTCTTGGGGATGGTCTTGATCACTGCCTCCTGTACAATGTCACAAATCTCCATCCATAATTCTTTTTTTTAATATAAATTTATTTATTTTAATTGGAGGTTAATTACTTTACAATATTGTATTGGTTTTGCCATACATCAACATGTATCTGCCACAGGTATACATGTGTTCCCCATCCTGAACTCCCCCTCCCTCCTCCCTCCCTGTACCATCCCTCTGGGTCATCTCAGTGCACCAGCCATATACACAATGGAGTATTACTCAACCATTAAAAATGCATCCATAATTCTTTAGGCACTTTGTCTATCAGATCCAATCCCTTGAATATATTTGTCACTTCCACTGTATAGTTGTAAGCAGTTTGATTTAGGTCATACCTGAATGGTCTCATGGTTTTCCTACTTTCTTCAAGTTAATCTGAATTTGGCAATAAGGAGTTAATGATCTGAGCCACAGTCAGCTCCCAGTCTTGTTTTTGCTGACTGTATAGCTTATCCCTGATGCTGGGAGGGATTGCGGGCAGGAGGAGAAGGGGACGACAGAGGATGAGATGGCTGGATGTCATCACTGACTCGATGGACATGAGTTTGAGTGAACTCTGGGAGTTGGTGATGGACAGGAAGGCCTGGCATGCTGTGATTCATTGGGTCGCAAAGAGTCGAACATGACTGAGTGACTGAACTGAACTGAAATGATAGCTTATCCATCTTTGGCTGCAGAGACTATAATCAATCCAATTTCAGTAATGCCCATCTGGTGATGTCCATGTGTAGAGTCTTCTCTTGTATTGTTGGAAGAGGGTTTTTGCTATGATCAATATGTTCTCTTCACAAAACTGTTACCCTTTGCCCTGCTTGATTCTGTACTCCAAGACCAAATTTGCCTGTTACTCCACGTATGTCTTGACTTTGTACTTTTGTATTCCATTCCCCAATAATGAAAATGACATCTTTTTTGGGTGAAAGATGAACTCCCAGGACTGTAGCTTTATTCAGTATGTCATTCCAATTTTCTATAGCCAAACAGAAGTTTTATTTGTCAGCTACTGAGAGATGTATATTAATGTATGCCATTAAGATACTAGATTTTTCTATTTGTTTTTAAATTTTTGATTTTTTTTGGTTAAGTATAGTTTGAAATCATGTTACTGGATATACCCAGATTTAAGGCATAATGTCTTTCTCTTAGTTTGAAAATATTTCCTTTTGAAGCATCTCTCTTTAACAATGATTTATAACTTAAAGTCCAGTTTATCTGATATTAATATAATTATTCAAGATTTTTCTTTTCCTTTTTTTAATTTATCAGTTGGCTGAAACAATATTTTTCATGATTTTCCTTATTCACTATATTTTCTTATTTTTAAAATGTTTTATGTAAGCCACTAAACTAAATTTTTGTTCATTTGTTTTAATCTGGCTTCACATTTTGTTGTTTATTTTTAACTGTTGGGGTTGTGTGTAATTTCCTCAGTTCTATCTCACCACAGCAAAAATTTGAAATGTCAGACTAGTGTTACTGCTCAGCTACAGCTCAGTTTTATTTGGCAAGCAAAGGAAAAATACATCCTCAAGGCATGAGGGTGGGCCAACCCAAAAGAGGCAAGTAGCTCAATTTTGACTCCTCTTTTTATATGTTTTTTCTCTTCCCTCTGAGCCTGCCCTCTGTAAATTGGGCTAGCCAGGAAGGCTGTTTGTTTCACTCAAGGTTCTCTGGTCCTTGGACCGTCCTTTGTTCTATTTTCATAGGCTTTTCCCTTCTGTCTTTTAGCCACCACTATTTTGGACTCTTTTTTCCTATTCTAACTGCCCAAATAGTTTACTGATACATTCATAAATAATTACTGATACATTTTTATTTAAGTCATTATCTTGGTACTTGTTTCTTTTGTTTGTTTTTTTTCTATTCTCTCCTTCCTTACTTTCTATGAATTATTCATATATTTAATTTTGTTCATTTTATCCTCCATCAATGTTTTATTTTACTTTCTTCTATTTTCTTTAATGTTTGCTTTATATATTACAGTTTATTTCATTCGACCTTAAGATATAATTTATCACTTGAAATAGTGGAACAACTTTAAACTCTGAGCCTCTTTGAGTTTTGCTACTTTTGTCTCATATTTAGCCTTATATGGAATTGCCATTTTCTTATTAAAGATTTGTGCTTTAAGTCAGTTATAATTTATCTTTCTGGTGCTATTCATTTATTTTCTATTTTACTTCTATAGCCATTAATAGTTTTCTATATGTTTTTAAGCATTGATCTTCAGTTCAGTTCAGTTCATTCGCTCAGTCGTGTCTGACTCTTTGCGACCCCATGAATCTCAGCACGCCAGGCCTCCCTGTCCATCACCAACTCCTGGAGTTTACCCAAACTCATGTCCATTGAGTTGGTGATGCCATCCAGCCATCTCATCCTCTGTCATCCCCTTCTCCTCCTGCCCCCAAACCCTCCCAGCATCAGAGTCTTTTCCAGTGAGTCAACTCTTCGCATGAGGTGGCCAAAGTATTGGAGTTTCAGCTTCAGCATCAGTCCTTCCAGTGAACACCCAGGACTGATCTCCTTCAGAATGGATTGGTTGGATCTCCTTGCAGTCCAAGGGACTCTCAAGAGTCTTCTCCATCACCACAGTTCAAAAGCATCAATTCTTCAGCACTCAGCTTTCTTCACAGTTCAACTCTCACATCCATACATGACCACTGGAAAAAACATAGCCTTGACTGGAGGGACCTTTTAGGTATTTAAAAATCCTTTCCTAATAATTCCCAAATCAGCATCATCTATGGGTCATTTTACTGACTGGTTCATTTCTTATTTTAGTCATATTCCATTTTCAAGTGTATCTTATCATTAGTGGTTGAACATTGTATCTAGGCAACTGTAGAAGTTCCTGATTATGTCACCTTTATCCACAGAGGTTTGCTGTTTTCTTGTAGATTTAATTTAGAGTATGTTGTTATCATTCAGTTGCTCAGTCATATCTGACTTGTTGCAACTCCACAGGCTGTAACATGCCAGTCTTCCCTGTCTGTCACTGTCTGCCTGAATTTGCTCAAATTTACAAATGTAGGTAATTTACATAGAGTTTTATATAATATAGAGTTAATGCCCCATACTAGCACAGTTACGGAGAAGGCAATGACACCCCACTCCAGTACTCTTGCCTGGAAAATCCCATGGGTGGAGGAGACTGGTAGGTCGCTAAGAGTTGGACACGACTGAAGCAACTTAGCAGCAACAGCAGCAGCACAGTTAAACTCTGCAAAAACTGGTATATTTCATCTTTTCCCTTACTCCTGGGAAATTAACTCTTACTCCTAAGAACTAATTTTTCTCTAATATAAACTGGAGTCAAAAGCATTTACTAATTCTGATTCCTGGTGCCTCTTACCTTCTGAAATATCTGTGTAGCTCTTTATATCTTTCAGCTTTGCTTTATTTCAGTTTATTTGAGTCTCTACATGTACAAATGTAGTGCATATATCTATAATCACCACAAGGAAAGACATTCAGTCTTTGGGGTTCATTTCTCTACAGTTTCTTATTTGTGCCTTCATTCTCCTTTCAGCTACTATGGCAGCCCTTTAATCCCAACCTTGGTCTCGCAAAGTACATAATTTCTGTTAGAGTCTTCTCTTTAGCACGTTATATTGAAAAATGCCCTGAGTCCCTGTGAATATAAAACTCATCTCATGTGCTTCCTGTCCCTCAAGGACTATACCTCATCCAGACCTTCCTGCATTGAATGCTTTTCAATGACAGTCATTTTATGTACATTGTGCAGCTTGTATACTTGTAGTTTTGATGGGAGAGATTGTCAGATATGGGCTTCCCTGGTGACTCAGATGGTAAAGAAGCCACCTGCAATGTGGGAGACCTGGGTTTGATCCCTGAGTTGGGAAGATCCCCTGGAAGAGGGCATGGCAACCCACTCCAGTATTCTTGCCTGGAAAATCCACACGGACAAAGGAGCCTGATGAGCTATAGTCCATGGGGTTGAAAAGGGTCAGACACATGACTGAGCACCTAAGCCCACAGCAGAGTTAGATATATACCATCCCATCAAATCTAGATTGGAAAGACCACTCCACTAATTTAAGTTGAAAGGTCATAGAAAGTACTTGGAAAACCAGTATGTCAATTAGATATTTAACCTAGCTAAATTGAAAGTATACATTTTGAAAGAAAGTTGGGAATCTATTAAAAATAGTTTCTCATTCAACCCTATTAAAGACAAAATATATTTATCTATATTATGAGTTATTATATAAAATAAAAAATTGAAAAGGTATTTTATATTTATTCTTTTAAACCAGATACATATACCTGAAGAGAATAGTCTCTCAGACAAGGTAACAGCTAAATTTAATAAGTTTGTAGAATTATTTGGAGAAGGCAATGGCAACCCACTCCAGTACTCTTGCCTGGAAAATCCCATGGACAGAGGAGCCTGGTAGGCTGCAGTCCATGGGGTCGCTAAGATTCAGACATGACTGAGCGACTTCACTTTCACTTTTCACTTTCATGCATTGGAGACGAAAATGGCAACCCACTCCAGTGTTCTTGCCTGGAGAATCCCAGGGATGGGGGAGCCTGGTGGGCTGCCATCTATGGGGTTGCACAGAGTTGAATACGACTGAAGTGACTTAGCAGCAGCAGCAGCAGAATTATTTTAATTTTGAAGTTGTCTATTTTAGAATAATTTGAAATTACCTAGGTGGAAAATGATCAGTTATAACATGTTAATTATTTTATGATTTGTTTTTGGTCTGTTTGGCTGCATACTATGGCAGAGTTGTAGACTGATTTATTTATTTACTTACTCATTTTTACTTGTTCTGTTTATCTTGTATAGATATATGTGTTCATGGTCACGGGCATATATTTCTTAGAGATGATTTGATTATTACTAGTCTTTACAAATCAATTTCTTATTCTTCATTGAACACTGAAAAAAAGTAGGAAAAGTTTTCAGTTTGTATTTATAATTTCACTTTTTTTTTTTTTTTTTTACTATGTTGTATGTAGTCTTCTGTAGTTGTAACTCACTGGCTTAGTTGCCCTTTGGCATGTGGGTCTTAGCTCCCCAATCAGGGGGTCAAACTCATATCCCCTGCATTGGAAGGGAGATTCTTTACCTTTGGACCACCAGGGAAATTCTAAACATTCTTTCAGTTTTTTATAAATCATGTTTATGATTATAAATGAGGGGATGATAAAAAGAAAAGTGGCCCCATTGTATCATTGCTTTGAAGAAAAGCACATTTTGTACAGGAGAACCAGTTTTGCTATAGTGCATGTTGACACATGATAATGCAGAAGTAGACTAAGCAATTTTAAAGATATTATTCCTGATTACAATGAATATTCTGATGTAAATCAGTTGTCCTTCTAATGTATGGAATTCAAATAGCCATAGGATTAGTAATTCATTTTATTCATGTATTAAAAATATTTTAGGCAGAGCTTAACATAATGTTTAATGATTAGTATTCAATAAAAGTGTCTTAGATTCAGGAAAGTCTTTTTTCTGTTTTTAATTTGAAATTAGCATTTCTTTTTTTGTTTTTATGTATAATTTATTTCAAAATATTTTATAGTTTTCAGTGTACAAGTCTTAGACTTTTGTTAAATTTATTCCTAAATATTCTATTCTGTTTCATGCTATCATATGTAAATTGTTTTATTTTCATTTTATTTTTCTTTTTTATTTTTTTTCCAGTGAGCTCTTTAGTTTTATTTTTTTAATTGATTTTTTTAAATTTAATTTTTTTTTAACTTTACAATACTGTATTGGTTTTGCCATACATTGACATGAATCCACCACAGGTGTACATGAGTTCCCAACCCTGAACCCCCCTCCCACCACCCTCCCCATATCATCTCTCTGGGTCATCCCAGTGCACCGGCCCCAAGCATCTTGTATCCTGTATCAAACCTAGGCTGGTGATTCGTTTCTTACATGATAGTATACATGTTTCAATGCCATTCTCCCAAATCATCCCACCCTCTCCCTCTCCCACAGAGTCCAAAAGTCTGTTCTTTACATCTGTGTCTCTTTTGCTGTCTCGCATATAGGGTTATCATTACCATCTTTCTAAATTCCATATATATGTGTTAGTATACTGCATTGGTGTTTTTCTTTCTGGCTTACTTCACTCTGTATAATTGGCTCCAGTTTATACTGTATATGCATAAAGCAAGTTAATATAGAGATTTTAAAACTCTCTGGTTAATTTATGATATCTGATATCCTGGTAAGTCATATATCACAATATCTATGCCACTTACATTTCAATCAACTTTCTCTCTCTCAAAGTCTTCTATAAATAAATATATATGTTATTAAAGATAGTCACTTTCCCAAGTAAATGTTATTCATGTAATAAAATATTAATTAGTTTGCATAAATGTAATGATTAGTTGATTGCAGTTCTTACAGGCTAGGGCATGGGGTTAATCTTAGGGAATGGCTTATTTGCTCACCTTGCAAAGTTATTGAAGCCTAGACACAAAGTCTTCTAAAAAACAATTAAAATCAAGACTATCCTGGGAAAAAAAGTGTATTAAAAGGGACAAGCTTCAGTGAATCAAATGCTCTTTTGTTATTCCCATCAACTCTTCCTTTCTTAAATGTGCTTCAGCTAATCATTAGCTTTTTATGATAGATTCTAAGAAGTTATTTGAAAAGGACCACATATGACATGTGAAATTATGGCACATTCAGAAATAAAATATGAAATGATATCTGTATCTCTATGCCGTGTAAAATTATGTAGTCAAACACCAAAATAGGTAATATTATTTAAAGTTATCTTTAAAACTTGCTAATGAGGCAGATCATTACTTAGAAATAATACACATATATTCAAACTAAGAGAAAAGGACATTACTAATATGCTATAAATAATATGGTCCCTAGAATTCAATAATGCACATTCTGTCACCTCATAGTTCAGCCAGTCTAAGCTTCATATCCAGGATTAATCCTAAGTGTTCCAATATATTTAACTTTCCTAAAAAAGAATAAATTCTACCTTAAAATAATTTAAGGCATCAAAAATGCTATAGATTGTATAGTAGACATTTGGTGTAACAGACATTTCTTTAAGAGAAAAATTTTCGAGTTTGTGCCAAGTCTTATCCATTGATAAGGTGATGCCATCCAACCATTTCATTTTCTGTTGCTCTCCTCTCATCCTACCCTTAGTCTTTCCCAGCATCAGGCATGGTACTTCCCAGTGAGTTGGCTTTTTGCATCAGGTGACCAAAGTATTGGAGCTCCAGCTTCAATATCAGTCCATTCAGGGTTGATTTCCTTTCAAATTGACTGGTTTGACCTCCTTTCAGTCCGAGGGGCTCTCAAGAGTCTTCTCCAACACCACAATGCAAAAGCATCAATTCTTTGGTGCTCAGCCTTCCTTAGGGTCCAACTCATACTCCTGTACATGATTACTGGAGAATCCATAGCTCTAGCTATACCAGTCTTTATTGGGAAACTGATGTCTCTGCCTTTTAACATGCTGTCTAGGTTTGTCATTGCTTTTCTTCCAAGGAGCTATTGTCTTTTTCTGGAGTTACCATCCATAGTGATCTTGGAGCCCACAAAAATAAAGTTTGTCACTGTTTCCATTTTTCCCCATCTGTTTGCCATGAAGTGATGGGACTGGATGCCATAATCTTAGTTTTTCAAATGTTGGGTTTAAGCCAGCTTTTTCACTCTCCTATTTCCCCCTCATCAAGAGACTCTTTAGTTCTTCTTAACTTTCTGCCATTAAAGTAGCATCGTTTGCATATCTGAGTCTGTTGATATTTCTCCTGGGAATCTTGATTCCAACTTGTAATTCTTTCAGCCCCACATTTTGCATGATGTACTCTGCATGTAAAGTAAATATGCAAGGTGACAATATGCAGCCTTGACCTTGACGTGCTCTTTCCCAATATTGAAACCGTTCATTGTTTCATGTGTGGTTCTAACTGTTGCTTCTTGACCTGCAAACAGGTTTCTTAGGAGGCAGCTATGGTGGTCAGATATTACCATCTCTTAAGAATTTGTCACTGTTTGTTGCAATCCACTTGTCAAAGGTTTAAGCATAGTCAATGAAGCAGAAGTAGATGTTTTTCTGGATTTCTTTTGCTTTTTCAACAGTCCAACAGATGTTGACAATTTGATCTCTGGTTTCTCTGCCTTTTCTTCAGTCCAGCTTATACATCTGGACACTTTCCATTCACATCCTGTTGGAGCCTAGCTTGAAGAATTTTGAGCATACCTTGCTAGCATATGAAATAAGTGTAATTGTATGGTAGTTTGAACGTTCTTTGGCATTGCCCTTCTTTGGGGTTCGAATGAAAACTTACCTTTCCCAGTTCTACGGCAACTGATGAGCTATATCTTATAACTGCTAAGAGTGAACCAACCTTCCTGATCTTTATAGGAAAATAAATGTAGTGTATAAATTATTGATATTTTGCTTTTACAGCAGTTGTGTAGCTACTATAAAAAGGAACTTTAGAAGAATGAGGGGAAAAAAGTTGCAATCTGAACATTGATTTCATTGTTAAAACACACTCTCTCTCTCTCTCTCTCTCACACACACACACACACACACACACACACACACAATTCAATAGATATAAGTTAGTCCTAGAATCCATAAGCTGGCATTAACTATAGAACTCAGATACTCCTTTTTTTTTCCCAATATAGTCACATCTTCTGCTAGGGAGAATATACTCTTGCATATTTGCCTAGGTATTGCAGTGCTGTCTTCTGACCTTAAAAATATAAAGAACATGTGGGAGTTCCTTTCTACCAGAGATCTGTTATAGAGTTCTGTAAAGCCTAAGTGTGATACTCTGGAATAATAAGAATTTAGGAGTTTATGAGCATTCTGCCACCGATATAAGTTTTCCCTCAGTAGACTTCATATTTTCACGTGGTCATAGTAGTGTGAGTGCATTGGTACTTCAAGTAAGAAATTGTCAAGTTGATGTTGTGGGAGCTCAGAGCAACTATAAGGCAGGATCTGGCTTGGCATCTTAGCTTGAGAGCCATGGAGGAAAGAGGGAGTATACAATCCCAGGAATTCAGTGAGATGTTACTAGAGTGAGGTGTATGGCATGAAACCAGGGTTTGCTCTGAAATAAAAAAAAAATAAAAAGGAAAAAACTGCACCTGTCAATCAACAGAAGATACAGCACAGGCATTGATGTTAAGAACAAGTTAAGGAAATTAAGGAAAAGAGTTAGACACAACTGAACACAGAGAAAGGAAACTAGAAGACGTATTTGAAGAAAATCAACCAAAATTCATCTGAGAGGCTCAAGATTAAAGAGAGAGAAATAATCATGTGCCAAAGAAAACTAAACTTTCAAATGTACATTCAGAGGACTTTTGTATGAAGACACCAAAGAAAATGGTGAGGCAGTATTCAAAAACAAACAAACAAACAAACAAAAAACCTAGACTAAGATTTTTCAAGAATAGAGACATGAATCCTTAAATAAAAAATTATAAGAAGCTCCAAACAGGATCGAAATTATTATCACCTAGATGTGTTATGGTGAAGTTTAGAATCCCAAAACCAAAAAGAAAGCAATTAACTTACCATGAACTTGTCAACAAAAATAGAATACAAAGAACAATAGAGAAGTGGCTTCAAAATTGAGGAGAAAGAGGAAAATCTGTTTCTCAGAGAACCGTTAACATGCTAAATTGCATTTTAAAAAGATGATATGAAGATGCATTAAAACAAAAAGTGCATTCAGCGAGTTCATTATTCAAACTCATTGACAAACTACTTAAGATGTTTGGGTCAGGGACTGCAATCATTATACAACATTCATTCTCATTTGTCTCACTTCCTCAGAGAATTATGTTTGTAATAGCATGTTACTGACTTCCTGTCCTCAAATACTTGGTATCTCTCTTACCTGCCCTATTAGATGTAAATATTCTCTTCCTGTCTCTGCCGTACTTTCCTATTAGTGAAAGTTATTCTCCCATTGAATTTAGGATTCAGCAATTAATTTGACTAAGGCAACAACAACAAAATATGTGGATTTGTGTTTGAAGAAGAGCAAAGCACTAAGTAATGCTTATAGGATGCTATAAGGTGACTGTATTTTGCTTTGATAAATATTTTCCTAGAATACTTGGAGGGCAGAAAATGTACCTAATGTACCCATGGCTTTAGGAGAAGAGATTTTAAATGAGAATGTCTATGAGTTGATTGCTATTGGCTGTATTTGATAAGATACTACAAAAAAGAGATGAGCTCAGGAGAAAAAAATGCCAATATATTTTGTAACAGACATGAAAAAGAAGAGGAAGAAACCAAAATTTCATGACTTTTATGGCTAAAATGTAAATAGTTCAACAAATAAATTAGCCTCAAAGTCTTAAGGACAGAAATCCTTGTAATGATTGCATAGAATAATTTTTGAATTGCTATGAGCCACTAACATTTTTTTTCCATCTAAATGAGATTTTTATTTCAATAATTTTGTCCTTATTTATCCCCAGTTATATGTTGAACTTGTGGTGGGCAAATAATGAGTCTTAATTGAGTGGTCTCTGGAAGAAGAAAAGCTATGTTGTATATGATTATATTGAAAGATCTTTCATTTAAAGAGATTTGGGAATGTCAGGGAACTGGTAAGTATTTTTTAACTCTAAGCAACACATAGTTCCTTAGAGTCTAGAGAATAAACTAAAGAGTTATTTGAGTCCAGAGAGTAGACTGTGTACAGGTTATATTATTTTTTCAGAATCATTTATTTCTTTCCCTCCCTTATCATGTTTTCCTATAAATAGTGTATATGCTCCTGCTACTTAACTTTGTGCCAAAGACTGTTTTACCAACCAAATATGAATAGACATGCCACATGGCACTTTAAATGCCATTCAGTGGCTTCACCCTTTGTTCCTTATCTTGGCCTTCCCAATGACTATCTTTTCAGCTCATATTCTGGAATGAAAATTCACTTTGAACTGAGCCTAACCCAGCAGTTATAACTTAGTTATAGTTCTTATACTATGCAAGATAGACTTAAATATTTGCTGTTGTCTGAGATATTTTGGTGATTAATCAACATATAAACAGATAATAAAAATCTGTTATTTTTAGCAATATCACTTCATAATATACTATAAAGTTTTTTCATATATCTTGCCCATAAGAATGTGCACTCCAAAAGGATGAGGATTTTGGTCTGTTTTGTTTACTGTATACTTAGTACTTGAAACTGGGAATTCCCAGGTGGTACTAGTGGTAAAGAACTGAGACTTCAGGGATGTGGGTTCAGTTCTTGGGTCAGGAAGATCCCTGGAGAAGGGCATGACAACCCACTCCAGTTTTCTTGTCTGGAGGACCCATGGACATAGGAGCCTGGCAGGCTACAGGCCATGGTGTCACAAAGAGTCAGACACAACTGAAGTGACTTAGCACATATGCACAGTACCTGAAATTATGCTGGCACAAGGTAAGTGACATTTAGTGAATGAGTCAATAATCTAGACTGATCCAAAATGTCAAGTGAAAGGGTACATATTCATAAATAATCAAGAATTTTTAAAGGAAAATAATTGAAGGGGAGTTGATAGAACAGATATCAACATCCGCTTGGTTTGAAAAGAAGATCTAGTGGACTTTGTGAAGCCCTTAGGAAGCCATACAGTGTGTACCCCAGGACTTGGTATATGTCCAAGTTAGAGTTACAGATGAAATACACATCAGATTATGAAAGGCACAGGCACCAGTGGTCATCCTTGTAAAAGTAGACAACTCAACATCTTAAAGGTTTACCAAAGTGATTAAAGACATATGTTATTTACACTTTAAAGGAAAATATTAGGTTATTTTATGGCATTAGAAAAGGGAAGATTAAAAAAGAAAGACATTAAACATAAAGTGATTGATCAATATTACTGCATAAGCATTACATTTCTTTACACAAAAGATATAAACATAGGGAAAATATAATTTGCTTTGTATATTTTAAAACATAATACTCATAATAATTATATATAATTAATGAAGATTTTAAAAAGCTTTTTGTATTATAAAATCATAATAGTTAGGAGTATATACAATTACTATGATAAAATAGAAGATGATATTACAGACGTCCAGAGATCTGAAGATAAACCAAGTATAGGCAACAAATTTTCTTGTTTGAAAGCTAATCGTCATTTTTAATAAAATAGAAACAGAAATAGTTTCAATGTAATAAGCAAGAAAGGCTTGAAGTTTCTGATATAAATACATTTTTGTTCAGCACCCTGATGATGTGTAAAAGAAGATGTAGGAAATAAATTAGGAGTTCTAGAAAATTGAAAATGCTTAATGAAGATCAGTCTTGAAAGCAATACAAATCAAAAGAATCAATGATCATATGAAAACAATTATATAAAAATGAGAAAAAAGAGAAAAATCTTTATACAATAAGCACAATAGTATTTTAAATGCAGGAGAGGACAGAGAGAAAAATCTATGAATGTAAACATCCCTTCAAAAACAACAACAAAATATAAATGTTTGGAAAGAAAATTTTTATGAGTGGGAAAAAAGAAACTCAGATTAAAGCAACTCAACATGTTTTAACATTAAAACACCACCCAGATTTAAACATATCCTGGTGATATTTGTGTATTATAAAGACCAAAATATATCCAAAAATTATAGATGCAGGAAAAGAGCTTACCTCACAGCATTACGTAGGCTGGCTGGTTGTAATTTTCATCAACTATAGCTCATCTCCTCACAACATGTAGTGGTGCAAATGTGGACATTCTACTTAGTTTGGGACAGTTTTAGCATCATAGTTTTGCAAGTCATTAAATACTTTAGCCTTAAACAAAACAAAAATTTGCTTTGCTATGAAAGTTTTTTTTTTTTTTAGTGATTCTTTATTGCTTCACAATTCAGGCAGCATATCCCTCCATAACTGATGACTATCAAAACAATAACCAGGGCTGTTCTGTTGTAGCTTGTGAGTATACTGGAAAAGCACAATTATTAAATATGACTATTTTTTACAAAAGCCAAGCTATAGGTTAGAAAAAGTTGACTGTTTTATATACCAAATAATGTGTAAAATAAGTTTCTTCATTTTAAAAAATATGTTAAATGATTGGGATTTTATTTTTTAATGCATAACCTATTCTATAAAAGATTATTTAATCAATTCCTTTGTTATATCAACTAAATCTATGATTGTATCTATGACATTATGAGATTTTAAAGTGAATATTTTCTAACTATGCAATATATATATAAATAGTTCACATATATAGTCATACACATGACAAGTTTTCTCTTGTAAATGCTCCAAGAAAAGAAAGGAAACTGGGGGAAAAAGAAATCTCTCCCCTTAATTTTAACAAGGAAAATTAAGAACCAAGTTTATTGTTTTAAATTTGTGTTTATCCTTATGAACCCAATTATAAAATTTATTTCTGTAAAATGAATGCATGCTCTCTCTCTCAAGCTAATATATACATGATGATAGTAAAAAAAAACACAATCCATATGATTTGTTTGTGTGTGTGTTTTTATATGTGTCTGTGAGAAAGAAAATCTCAATGTATTTTTTTTAGTCCTCCTTACTCCTCTTGAAAGTTGAATAACACTCCTACAATATATAACCTTTTTGTGAACTCAAGCAGAGTACACTGAGGGAGTTTTTTGGCAACTATATAAATGCTTATTAGACTGTACTGTAAAATTATCCAAGGTAAAATCTTTTTTCTTTTTCCCAGAGAGAGCAATTACCGAGTAAAAATAACACAGAAAGCCAAGAGATCATTTACCTTGTGTACCAAGATTCTGAGAGTGTTGACCTTTGCTAATCTTATTTAAATAAGAGTGTATTTCTTTCTAAATCATAAACTGACTCTTTCCATGTGATTGAATTATATCATGAATAGAAAAGCCAAAACTTTAGACCACAGGTCAAAGATATCTAAATACATTTGAACTATATCCTTTAAAGATTCTCCCAAGTGTTTTTACTCCTAAAGGGAATTCTAATTTTCATAAAATAACAGGCAAATGAAAATTCTTGTATTATCATTATTATTCAAAGATAATAGTAACCTAATTATTTTTGGACTGTTGACCTTCAGTTGTCAGAATTCTTAAAGGTGGCTCTACATGCTGTATGTCTTCATAATTGATCATTGCATGATTTTGTTACAACTAGCATGTAAAGTTTTCTCTAAAATCTCTTGTTATTTTAGGATAATTTTAGATATTTCCTCCCAAGGTTAACCATAGTATCTTAAAATGTGGTAAAACATAAAAAATATATTTAGAATTAAATTTCAAAGGAATGTGTAAATATTTATGTTTAACATAAATGTTAATAAAATATTTGAGCATTAAGTGTCCTGGGCTCTTTTTAGAATATGCTTTCTACTTTAAAAGCATCTGGATCCCAAAGGTGTTGGTTTCCTTGAAATCATTTAAATCCTAGTAACTTTATTTTTATATTCTTAGTGATCTTTGTTGTCAGAGAGTTCAAAAGTTCATTAAATTCATATCCATTTATCATAATATCTCTGTTTTATTTTAAATTTTCTCTTCTATTAATTCTATAATTATCTCACTAGAATAGCATATATACAACACATACCCACTATACATTCAACAGTTCTGTTTCCCAAATTGCTGATATTTTTATCTTATTGGACAATTTCTTTATTCATTATTTTTATTCACTTATGAATAAAATAGACATGGGTTGTTTCTGTTATCTTGGCCATTGTGAATAGTGCTGCAGATACCATAAGGACACAGATATCTCTTTGAGATTGTAATTTCAATTCCTTGGAATATGTACCCTGAAGTAGGATTTCTGGATCATGTTGTAGTTCTATTTTTACTCTTTTCAAGGAACTCCATACTCTTTTATATAGCTGCTACACCATTTTACTTTCCCGCCAAGAGTGTCCAAGGATTTCAATTGCTCCAAAACCATGCCAATGCTTTTTATTTTCTGTTTTGCCAACAATAGCCAACCTAACAGGTTTGAGGTTATCTCTCACTAAAGTGTTAATTTGTGTTTCCCTGATAATTAATGATGTTGAGCATATTTTCATATAACTGTTGCCTATTTTTATGTCTTTTTTTGAGAAATGTCTGCTCAAATCATTTATGCATTTTTAAAATTGTTATTGTTTCTGTTTTGTTTTGCTTGAGTTGTAGGAGTTATTTATATATTTTGTAAATTTGCAAATATTTCCATGCATCCTCTGCATTGCCTTTTTTTTTTTTTTGGTAGATTATCTGCTTTGCTGTGCAGAACTCTTTTAGTTTGCTGTAGTCCCATATTTTGAAAACCACAAACTACATTGTTAACTGTAGGCACCATGTCATACAGCAGGTCTCTAGAATTATTAAATCATCTGATATCATTGAGTCAGCTTCCCAGGTGGCTCAGTGGTAAAGAATCCACCAGAAAATGCAGGAGACACGGGTTCAATCCTCAGGAAGATCCCCTGAAGTGGGAAATGACAACCCACTCCAGTATTCTTGCTGGGATAGTCCGATGGACAGAGGAGCATCATGGGATACAATTCATCTGGTCCCAAAGAATCGTACATGACTGACACACACAAGAGAGAGTATGGTTGAAATTTTACATCCATTGGACACAGAGGGAAAAGGATTCTTGACATCGGTCTTGGCAAAAATTTCGTGAATATGGCACAAAACATAGGCAATAAAAGCGAAAATAAATGATGACTTCCAGGTTTTATCTGTGATGAATAAAGATGCTATAAAAGTCCAGGTGTAGGTTTTTATGTGGAAAGAAATTTTCAACTCCGTTTGGTAAAAAAAAAAAAAAAAGCAAAGAGTGTAATTACTGAATGTATGGTGTCTTCTAGGGGCTTCCAAGGTGGCTCAGTGGTAAAGAATTTGTCTGCAGTGCAGGAACAGCTGGCAGCATGTGTTCAATCCCTGGGTTGGGAAGATCCTCTGGAGAAGGAAATGGCAACCCACTCCAGTATTCTTGCCTAGGAATCCCATGGAAAGAAGACCTTGGCAGAACATAGTCCATGGGGTTTCAAAGAGTTAGACATGACTAAGCAGGCACCTACTTCATGGTATCCTCTAACCCAGAAGTCCCCAACTTCTAGCCAGAGGACCAGTACCTCCTGTCAGATTAGCAGCAGCATTAGAAATTGAATGCTCAATAAATATAATGTGCTTGAATCATCCCCAAACCAACCTCCACCACCAGTCCATGGAAAAATTGTTTTCCATGAAATGGGTGCCTGGTGCTAAAAAGGTTGGGGCAATTGTCTAGGAGGATGAGCTGATAGTTTGATTATAAGTATTTCACCTTGAGCACTGGCTATAACAGCAATAATTTATTTCTTTACAAAATAAAATTGGGAGATTAAAAGACATTTGAAAACTTTGCTCCAAGAATAACTGCTTATCATGTTTTGTTTGCTTGTTTGGATTTTTGTTTCAATTTTGCTTTTAATTTCCCCAAGCATTATGCAAAGCAACACAGAAAGGAAAGAACTAAATAGGGTCCCTTATATTTGTCAAATTACTGACAACTACAAGGCTGCTGTATATGAATGATCTATTGCTGTATTGCAAATCATCCAATTGAGGTGCTTAAACAACCAATATTTATTACCTCATGATTTCTGGAAATCAGGAATCTAGGTTTGACTTAGCTGGGTACTTCAGGTTCAGGTTTATTAGATCCCAGTATGTTTGGCAGCAGAGGCTGTGATCATAATCAGAAACTTTTCTGGGGGAGGCAGGGATGGTTTTTGCTTCCAGCTTACTAACATCACTGTTGCCAGTTTTCAGTCACTTGTCATATGGTACACTCCATAGGGCTTCAATGCAACATCATAGATAGTTTCCCCCAGGGAAGCAATCTAAGGGAACTTGAAAAATAATACTCATGAAAGAAACCACAGCGCTTTCATAAGCGTATCTTGGAAGTGATGAGTGAAGTCACTCAGTTGTGTCCGACTCTTTGTGATCCCATGGACGGCAGCCTACCAGGCTTCTCTGTCCATAGGATTTTCCAGGCAAGAGTACTGGAGTGGGTTGCCATTTCCTTCTCCAGGAGATCTTCCCAACCTAGGGATCGAACCCAGGTCTCCCACATTGTAGGCAGACGCTTTACCATCTGAGCCACCAGGGAAGAGCCCTAAGAAGTGATACCTCAATAATTTTGCTATATTCAACTTACTAGAAGTGAGCCCCCATATTTAGCCAACATTTGAGGAAAGGGAATTATTTAAGGGCATTGATATCACTGCAGATGGTGACTGCAGCCATGAAATTAAAAGCCACTTGCTCCTTGGAAGAAAAGTTATGACCAATGTAGATAGCATATTAAAAAGCAGAGACATTACTTTGTCAACAAAGGTCTGTCTAGCAACAAATATCCATTCTTCCTTTGAACTGAATCTTCTTCTTCCAGAATAGGCTTCCTCTTGAAAGACTGCCTAAAGGTTTTCTGAGCCATGCCTCTTTTATGACCCACTGGTACTATTTTTTCAACTTCCTTTGTTAAAACAATGTGCTTTGTAATAATACCATCATAATAATTCTGTGATTTACTTATTTATCTCTGTGTATAAAGACTCTTTTTTTTTTTACAAGTGTCATCACCCTAATTTTCACTAGCCAAAAGTCCTTTAGGTGGCTTATTGAATTATAGAAAGTTATAGTATAGCTGGAACTTACAGTCTTTCACAACCAGGAAGTTGACTTCCTAGCCTATCTCAAAAAGTTTTGGGAAATAGATTCTAATTTATTTTGCAACTTTTCTATATGTTTTTCATTGGAACAGTGTTCTATTTTATATGTAACTTCCTGGAGCTTCCCTGGTAGCTCAGATGATAAAGAAAATCAATATGTAAAACAGGAGACTCAGGTTCAATCCCTGGGTCAGGAAGATCTGGAGAAGGGAATGGCTCCCACTTCAGTATTCTTGCCTGGAAAATCCCATGGACAGAGGAGCCTGGCAGACTACAGTCCACGGGGTTGCAAAGAGTTAGATATGACCGAGTGACTAAAACTTTCACTTTCAGGAATATTGTAACATTTTTAAGGATTCAAAAAATTTATTACAGACCTTGGATTAGTTATTCCAACATCAATTTTGGAAGCACACCTATTGTCAAAAGCTTCTTTCAGTGTATCACAGCGAAGAGAGATGAGCTCCAGTTTGAACATTTTGGGGAATGGAATCTCCTTGTGAATCATTGTGAATCAACTGCCTATCCTTGTATCCATCGACTGTGAGAAGAATGGTGGAGTCCTATAAAATTGTGGGTCTCATGCTTTTCCCAGGTCAAATAACTTTGTTAAGAGGAATATGGTACGTTTAGCAATCTGACAGATCCTGGTCAAAGCACATGATTAATATCAGGGGATCATGTTTCACAGAAGGTGCTCTACTCATGAACTATTATGTTGGGGAGGGCTGTTGAACTAAAAAAAATAATATTTGAAGTCAAGTATAGGGTAAACAAATTTATAAAACTGGGAAAAATCTTTGTTGAATAACAAGCAGATACATAGAGACACGCATATAAAAACAGTTTTCAGTATCTTGATGTAGGTGCTGGAAAAGACTCTTGAGAGCCTGTTGGACAGAAGGAGATCAAACCAGTCAATCTAAATGAAATCAACCCTGAATATTCATTGGAAGGACTGATGCTGAAGCTGAGGACCAATACTTTGGCCATGTGATGCAATGAGCCAACACATTGGATTAGACCCTGATAGTGGGAAAGATTGAGGTCAGGAGGAGAACAATTGACAGAGAATGAGATGGTTGGAAGGCATCACCAATTCAATGGACATGAACTTGAGCAATCTCTGGGAGATACTGAAGGACAGGGAAGCCTGACATGCTGTAGTCCATGGAGTTGTAAAGAATTGAACATGACTTAATGACTGAACAACAACAACATATAGCACTTTAAAACATGCAATTTTACCTTTAGAAGAAAATTAGAATACTCCATACACTTACAGATGCACTAACCAAAAAAATGAAATGTACCAAAACTAAAAAAAGTTATTAACTCAGAAATTATTTTTATAGATGTTTTACATTCACCTATCTATATGGCCTAATTCTATTTATGTATAATGATGCTGGGAGGGATTGGGGGCAGGAGGAGAAGGGGACGACAGAGGATGAGATGGCTGGATGGCATCACTGACTCCATGGACGTGAGTCTGAGTGAACTCTGGGAGTTGGTGATGGACAGGGAGGCCTGGCGTGCTTTGATTCGTGGGGTCACAAAGAGTCAGATACAACTGAGTGACTGAACTGAACTGAACTGATAGTGTTAAATCTCATTAATTTAACCTTGGTTGAAATTTTTTATAAAATTACATTTTAATTAAAGGTTTCTGTTATATAGTTATTTGAAGCTTTATATATATATATTTTTATTTTTTATTTTTACTTTACAATACTGTATTGGTTTTGCCATACATTGACATGAATCCGCCATGGGTGTACATGAGTTCCCAATCCTGAACCCCCCTCCCACCTCCCAACCCATATCATCTCTCTGGATCATCCCCGTGCACCAGCCCCAAGCATCCTATATCCTGTATTGAACATAGACTGGCAATTCATTTCTTACATGACAGTATACATGTTTTGGTGCCATTCTCCCAAATCGTCCCACCCTCTCCCTCTCCCTCAGAGTCCAAAAGTCCGTTCTATACATCTGTGTCTCTTTTGCTGTCTCGCATGCAGGGTTATCATTACCATCTTTCTAAATTCCATATATATGTGTTAGTATACTGTATTGGTGTTTTTCTTTCTGGCTTACTTCACTCTGTATAACCAGCTCCAGTTTCATCCATCTCAGTAGAACTGATTCAAATATATTCTTTTTAATGGCTGAGTAATACTCCATTTTGCTTATGTACCACAGCTCTCTTATCCATTCATCTGCTGATGGACATCTAGACTGTATCCATGTCCTGGCTATTATAAACAGTACTGCAGTGAACATTGGGGTACCTGTGTCTCTTTCAATTCTGGTTTCCTCGGTGTGTATGCCCAGCAGTGGGATTGCTGGGTCATATGGCACACAAAAATAAAATCAAAATGGATTAAAGATCTAAACATAAGACCAGAAACTATAAAACTCCTAGAGGAGAACATAGGCAAAACACTCTCCGACATAAATCACAGCAGGATCCTCTATGATCCACTTCCCAGAATTCTGGAAATAAAAGCAAAAATAAACAAATGGGATCTAATTAAATTTAAAAGCTTCTGCATAACAAAGGAAAATATAAGCAAGGTGAAAAGAGAGCCTTCTGAATGGGAGAAAATAATAGCAAATGAAGCAACTGACAAACAACTAATCTCAAAAATATACAAGCAACTTATGCAGCTGAATTCCAGAAAAATAAATGACCTGATCAAAAAATGGGCCAAAGAACTAAATAGACATTTCTCCAAAGAAGACTTATAGATGGCTAACAAATGCATGAAAAGATGCTCAACATCACTCATTATCAGAGAAATGCAAATCAAGACCACAATGAGGTACCATTTCACACCAGTCAGAATGGCTGCGATCCAAAAGTCTGCAAGCAATAAATGCTGGAAAGGGTGTGGAGAAAAGGGAACCCTCTTACACTGTTGGTGGGAATGCAAACTAGTACAGCCACTATGGAGAACAGTGTGGAGATTCCTTAAAAAATTGCAAATTGAAGATTTATATAATAAATAAATCACTGTAATAGATGTTTCTAACTTTTCAATAAAACAATTGGTGACAACATGTACATTATGCTTAATATCTATTATAAGTGCCTGTAAGGAAATGTGAACATTGATGAAATAGATGTAAACATAAATAGATGTGTGGCCTAAATATTTCAGTGTCTTTTTATGAAATGATTCTTGTTTTATGACCATTATTATAGCAAATAATTTTAATATAAAATATTTTTTTCAGAGCACTATCAGCTGTATGTTCCTGAGTCAGCTCAAGTTGGTTCAGCTGTTGGGAAAATCAAGGCAAATGATGCAGACACTGGCTCGAATGCGGACATGACATATTCCATCATTGATGGTGACGGTGTTGGCATATTCTCCATCTCCACCGACAAAGAGACAAGAGAAGGGATCCTTTCCTTAAAAAAGGTAAAAATACTTAATGAGCTAGGCAATTCACTCAGTTTTCTATGAAAGCAAATTTGGCAAGGTATTAATAATGTATATTTTCAAGTCATCAAAATGACAAAGTATTTCATCTTTAATGTGTAATTACATTTTAATTATGATTATGTCTAACTGTTTAAATCATTTCTTAAGTGTTAGTTGCTGAGTTGTGTCTGACTCCACGACCCCATGGACTGTAGCCCACCAGGGCTTCTCTGTCCATGGGATTGCTCAGTCATTGGAAGTTGCCATTTCCTCCTCCAGTGTATCTCCCTGCAGGCAGATTCTTTACTATCTGAGCCACCAGGGAAGCCGTATGTGTTTTAGTATGGTGGGAAGATCAGATGTAGAATACACTATGAATGTATTCCCTTTTTTTTCCCTTTTTCACATAGTTATTGTGAATTCCAGTTCTATTAATATCATTATTTTATGTTATGCTAATCAAAGTAGCATTATAAGACTTTCCTGCTTGATGGTCATGGACCTTTTAGTGAAGTCATTTACTTCTCATTACCCTCATTCTGTTTTATTCCTGAGAATTTGTCACCAGACTAAGTCTATTGCCTTTTGCTTTAAAGAGAACACTATGCTCATGTCTCTGTAAGAATGAAGTAGAACACAGGCAATTAGCAAAGGAGAATTTAAATGTAACTTCTAAAGCAGTATGCCTCAGTGTTTAAATGTTTAACAATTACAGCTTGAAAATCTAGTAACACGCAAGTCCCTAGGCCTTACCTTCATTATATTTTGATTCAGAAAGGCTGGAATGGAGTGGGGAATCAGTCTTTTTAACAAGTACTCTGGATGATTTTACTGTATAATATGTTGAGAACGAAGGCTGAAAAATTATATTCTGATGGCTCAAAAGATAAAGAATCTGCCTTCAGTGTGGGAGACCTGGGTTCTATCCCTGAATTGGGAAGATCCCCTGGAAGAGGGCATGGAAACCCATTCTAGTATTCTTGTCTGGAGAATCCGCATGGACAAAGGAACCTGGTAGGTCATAGTCCATGGAGTCACAAAGAGTCAGACATGGCTGAACAACTAAGCACACACACTGTAACATTGAAGTGAATCTATCAATATGTCAGTCAATCAATCATCTATTTATCTATTTGAATCTAGTTGTCATTTATTACATTATCTAGCTATCTGTCTAGATATCTGTGTGTTTTTGTATATATATTTATCTTTGCACTATATAAAATCTCATTTAGTCTTCCAATAATCATAATTTTATATTGATTTAAGATTGAAGATTAATATGTCTTTTGTATGTCACAAAAGGGGCCTGAGAAGCAGAGTTTAAAGTGTGCAAATACTTATGAAATAGTCATCACTGATATATATATGATATTGATTCTTCACCTAAATATCTTCTCATTTTAATCTTTCTGAAATTGTCAAAATTGGATAAAAAAATGCATTGATAAAGGAGTTAATTTTCACATCTTTATTTTAACAAATATTGAGTTTTAAGTGTCTCTTAAGTGCCAGTAATTGTGTTCTACATGAGCCATGAAAGCCTGAGCAGAGCAAAAGTCAGTCTCAGCCTGCTTAGAGCTTCCCACCTATGGAAGTGGAGAGACACCAACAGTCTATCACATGCACTCTTAGATGGGTAATAAAAGTGATCTACAACAGAGAGTTCAGAGAAGGCAATGGCAACCCACTCCAGTACTCTTGCCTGGAAAGTCCCATGGACCGAGGAGACTGGCGGGCTGTAGTCCATGGGGTTGCGAAGAGTCAGACATGACTGAGCGACTTCACTTTCACTTTTCATTTTCATGCATTGGAGAATGAAATGGCACCCCACTCCAGTGTTCTTGCCTGGAGAATCCCAGGGACAGGGAAGCCTGATGGGCTGCCATCTATGGGGTCGCACAGAGTCCATCACGAATGAAGCGACTTAGCAGCAGCAGCAGCTGCATGACAGAGTTAAACAGTGCTATTGGGAAGGCAAAATCTAGGGTGTTTAATCCTGTCTGATTAGTTAGCAGAGATTGAACAGAGAAATAAACAATACTTCAAATCAGTTCATTTCAGTTCAGTTGCTCAGTCGTATCCAACTCTTTGTGACCCCGTGAATTGCAGCACGCCAGGGCTCCCTGTCCATCACCAACTCCCGGAGATCACCCGAACTCATGTCCGTCAAGTCGGTGATGCCATCCAGCCATCTCATTCTCTGTCATCCCCTTCTCTTCCTGCCACTAATCCCTCCCAGCATCAGAGTCTTCTCCAAAGAGTCAACTCTTCACATGAGGTGGCCAAAGTACTGGAGTTTCAGCTTTAGCATCAGTCCTTCCAAAGAATACCCAGGACTGATCTCCTTTAGGATGGACTGGTTGGATCTCTTGCAGTCCAAGGGACGCTCAAGAGTCTTCTTCAATACCACAGTTCAAAAGCATCAATTCTTCAGCGCTCAGCCTTCTTCATAGTCCAACTCTCACATCCATACATGACCACAGGAAAAACCATAGCCTTGACTAAATGGACCTTTGCTGGCAAAGTAATGTCTCTGCTTTTGAATATGCTATCTAGGTTGGTCATAACTTTCCTTCCAAGGAGTGAGCGTCTTTTAATTTCATGGCTGCAGTAACCATCTGCAGTGATTTTGGAGCCCCCCAAAATACAGTCTGACAGTGTTTCCACTGTTTCCCCATCTATTTCCCATCAAGTGATGGAACCAGATGCCATGATCTTCGTTTTCTGAATGTTGAGCTTTAAGCCAACTTTTTCACTCTCCTCTTTCACTTTCATCAAGAGGCTTTTTAGTTCCTCTTCACTCTCTGCCATAAGGGTGGTGTCATCTGCGCATCTGAGGTGATTGATATTTCTCCCGGCAATCTTGATTCCAGCTTGTGTTTCTTCCAGCCCAGCATTTCTCATGATGTCCTCTGCATATAAGTTAAATAAGCAGGGTGACAATATACAGCCTTGATGTACTCCTTTTCCCATTTGGAACCAGTCTGTTGTTCCATGTCCACTTCTAACTGTTGCTTCCTGACCTCCATACAGGTTTCTAAAGAGGCAGGTCAGGTGGTCCGGTATTCCCACCTCTTTCAGAATTTTCCACAGTTTATTGTGATCCACACAGTCAAAGGCTTTGGCATAGTCAATAAAGCAGAAATAGATGTTTTTCTGGGACTCTCTTCCTTTTTCCATGATCCAGCAGATGTTGGCAATTTGAGGTATTTAGGTGAGAGAATTAAAGGAAGAGGAAAGAAAACACAATGAGAACCTGAGCAGGGTGGAATGTGGCACAGTGAGAACCTAATAATATCCTTGATTCTGGAGTAGAGAGAGTGAAGAAGCGAGTGCATAGGAAAACACACAGAATTCTGTTATATTTAACCTGATGGAAAGCCACTGAAGCTATCTAAGCAGGAAGTGACAAGGTCTCATTTGATGTCTCTATTTCTAATGAATTTTTAAACTACAAGAGAATGAGATTATTTTTTTAATTTGTTGCTGCATTGCCAATCTAGCATGTTTTCTGACACTGAATAGGCATTCAGTAAGCACTAGCATAATGAATGGATATATTGAATTGGCCAAAAAACTTTGTTTTGGGCTTTCTATAAAATGTTAAGTAAAACTCAAATGGACTTTTTGGCCAACACAATACTATAGACTGAAAAATGAAACAAGAAATGTCTGCTTTTCATTCCTTGAATGGCTTCTTTACTCAAATAAATCCAGGTAAGTGGATGAATAATTCTTTCTGAAAGATGAATCCTAAACCCTAGGGAACACTAGCATTTAAGAAACAAGCAGAAGGCAAGAAAGAGAGTCTTTGAAGAAAATATCAAAATAAAAAGAGAATTTTATCAGTGAAAATTCCCAAAGGAGGCTGAATAGGAGGGATATAGTCATTAAAAACAAGAAGGATTCTAGATCTATGAAACCATTTAGGATTATAAAAGTTAATTCAGATCACCATCAGCATGTCATTTTCATCACAATAGAGAGTAACATCACATTTATTACATGTTTCCTGTGTCAGGAAGGGTTTTAAGAGCTTATTCCCAAATCTTTACTGAGCTGGTACACATTATGGAGCTTCCCTGGTGGTTGAGTGGTAAACAATCTACCTGTCAATGCAGGATCGCAGCACACTCAGGTATGATCCTCATGTTGCGAAGATCCCCTGCAGTAGAAAATAGCAACCCACTCCAGTATTCTTGCCTGGAAAATTCCATGGACAGAGGAGTCTGGTGGGCTACAGTCCATGGGTTGTAAAGATTCAGAGTCAGATACGACTGAGCAACTGAGCACACAGGCACACCTTTACCATTCCTTTAAACCTAACTAGAATGGTGTGTGGGCTTTCCTGGTGGCTCAGTGGTAAAGAATCCACCTGCCAATGCAGGACATGTGGTTTGATGCCTGTGTCAGGAAGTTTCCCTGTTGAAGGAAATGGCAACCCACTCCAGTTTTCTTGCTTGGAAAATCCGATGAACAGAGGAGCCTGGCAGGCTGCCATCCATGGGGTTGCAAAAAAGTCAGACGTGACTTACCGACTAAAACAACAGAAATTAATGACAGAAAATTTGACTCAGGAGTTTGTCTCTTTAGAATCTCAAAAGTTACTTGTATTACCTACTTGAAAGGAAACATGAAGGAAACATCTGCTACAATGAAAAGAACAAATTTACTGTAGTGTAGAGACTATGATGATGCTGTGAAAGTGCTGCACTCAATATGCCAGCAAATTTGGAAAACTCCAGTTTTCATTCCAATCCCAAAGAAAGGCAGTGCCAAAGAATGATTAAACTACCGCACAATTGGCCTCATCTCACACGCTAGTAAAGTAATGCTCAAAATTCTCCAAGCCAGGCTTCAGCAGTAAGTGAACTGTGAACTTCCTGATGTTCAAGCTGGTTTTAGAAAAGGCAGAGGAAGAGAGATCAAATTGCCAACATCCGCTGGATCATGGAAAAAGCAAGAGAGTTCCAGAAAAACATCTATTTCTGCTTTATTGACTATGCCAAAGCCATTGACTGTGTGGATCACAATAAACTGTGGAAAATTCTGAAAGAGATGGGAATACCAGACCACCTGACCTGCCTCTTGAGAAACCTGTATGGAGGTCAGGAAGCAACAGTTAGAAGTGGACATGGAACAACAGACTGGTTCCAAATAGGAAAAGGAGTACATCAAGGCTGTATGTTGTCACCCTGCTTATTTAACTTATAGGCAGAGGACATCATGAGAAACGCTGGGCTGGAAGAAGCACAAGCTGGAATCAAGATTGCTGGGAGAAATATCAATAACTTCAGATATGCAGATGACACCACCCTTATGGCAGAGAGTGAAGAGGAACTAAAAAGCCTCTTGATGAAAGTGAAAGAGGAGAGTGAAAAAGTTGGCTTAAAGCTCAACATTCAGAAAATGAAGATCATGGCATCTGGTCCCATCACTTGATGGGAAATAGATGGCGAAACAGTGGAAACAGTGTCAGACTATATTTTGGGGGGCTCCAAAATCACTGCAGATGGTGATTGCGGACATGAAATTAAAAGACGTTTACTCCTTGGAAGAAAAGTTATGACCAACCTAGATAGTATATTCAAAAGCAGAGACATTCCTTTGCCGACTAAGGTCCATCTAGTCAGGGCTATGGTGTTTCCAGTAGTCATGTATGGATGTGAGAGTTGGACTGTGAAGAAGGCTGAGCGCCGAAGAATTGATGCTTTTGAACTGTGGTTTTGGAGAAGACTTTTGAGTCCCTTGGACTGCAAGGAGATCCAACCAGTCCATTCTGAAGGAGATCAACACTGGGATTTCTTTGGAAGGAATGATGCTAAAGCTGAAACTCCAGTACTTTGACACCTCATGAGAAGAGTTGAGTCATTGGAAAAGACTTTGATGCTAGGAGGGATTGGGGGCAGGAGGAGAAGGGGACAACCAAGGATGAGATGTTTGGATGGCATCACTGACTCGATGGACGCGATTCTGAGTGAACTGCGGGAGTTGGTGATGGACAGGGAGGCCTGGCGTGCTGCGATTCATGGGGTCGCAAAGAGTCGGACTCGACTGAGTGACTGAACTGAACTGAATTGAACTGAACTGAACTGAGATACTATGTATGGGAGGCAAAGAAATGGGAGAAAAAAGTTTAAACACACCATGCTCTTTGAGAAGCTTTGTAGAAAAGCCAGGGAGGCAAATAAATGAGAAGATCATAAAACAAAGATTTTAATAGTAAGTTGGGAGATGGAAAGTGTGTTGATAATAGATGGATAAAAAGTCAAGAGACAAGAAATAGGATACTAAAGAAAGGGTAATTAAATTAAAAAGATGCTCTGAATTAGAGATGACCCTGTTTGAGATATTGATTGCAGATGGAAAGAAAGAATTTATGATAATATGCCTCCTTCTTTGACATAATCAAATAGGAGGGAGAATTTAATGTTTGCAGATACATTTGGAGTGATCTAGCTGGAATATCGGAGAAGGCGATGGCACCCCACTCCAGTACTCTTGCCTGGAAAATCCCATGGACAGAGGAGCCTGGTAGGCTGCAGTCCATGGCGTCGTGAAGAATCGGACACGACTGAGCGACTTCACTTTCACTTTTCACTTTCATTCATTGGAGAAGGAAATGGCAACCCACTCCAGTGTTCTTACCTGGAGAATCCCAGTAATGGGGGAGCCTGGTGGGCTGCCGTCTATGGGGTCACACAGAGTTGGACATGACTGAAGTGACTTAGCAGCAGCAGCAGCAGCAGCAGCTGGAATATATATATGTGGGGGAATGGGAAACAGAGGATCCTTCCCAACTGAGAACTATTGTTTGTATAAAGTAAGAAGTTTTATTATCTTTACAAAATGTGGGGGAAGTCATGGATGGTGTAAATACACACATAATATAAAATATAAGTATATATTTTGTGATTAAGAACAATGGGGATCTTATCACCCTTCATGGCCTCCATTAGTTTTAAGTTGCTTGTGAAAAATGAAGCCAAAATCATATGTGTGCACGTGTGTGCACCTATATGTAATTAACATTCTCTATTCTATATTGCATGCACACATGCACATACACAAAAGGTATTTTCAAGGTAAGTGTTGTAATTGTGTTAATTGGTAATGTTAATACTAAAAATAACGTTGATATTTAATGAGTCCAAATTATCTTTCACTTTTTTCCTGAATTTATTTTTTTAATATAGTGTATACTTCCTCTAAAATCCAATGTGTGCATTTATCTAATTTCTTAATCCTTCAGATTAGGATTATCCATTTTAGAGTTATTCCATTTATATATATATATATATATATATATATATATATATATATATATATAATGTTACAAACTATTGCAATTTGAAAATTAAGCTATATAACTCTGTGGATTTTAACCTTCAAGAGGCACTCATACAGATGGCAGGAAATAGATAAAACAGTCCTTTCGAACTTGTACCTTATTTAATCTCTAAGGCAGCTCACTTGAGCCAGCAAGGCAGAACAGCTAATCTTCCCAAAGATCAAAATCAGTCCTGCTCTATAAATCAGTTTGCAGGAGCATCCGCACATTCTTTCTATATCATGCCTTCATCAGAAAATTGCCAAGTTGAATTCACTGGTCCATGGTGTAGTACGTTGTAAATACACTTTGATAACTTTCATTCCTTGTTTAATGGACCCTGACTGGGTGGAAAGGGGAAAAAGATAGGGATGAATGCAAGTTGATGCATTCTTTCCTGTGACATAAGCCTCTGTAGCCAGGGATATGCTTTGTAGTAGCCTCTCTAAGATTCAGTTCTTGTGGCCCCTATTTGCTTTCTTTATAGAAGTTATTCCATTTTTTGGTTTGTTTGTTTTAACTCAAGGCTCCAGCCCAATTTTCTTTTATGACTTTCGGCAAACAGTATCTGTAGTACCACTTTTCTCTTTCAAGTATACTTAATGGCAAAAACAATGCCTATTATTTTAAGCCTAAAATCTTAAACTTGGTTTTTAAGTCAGTGAAGGACAGTGGAAAATACCATCTTTACTGTTTAATGAAAAATAAATTTTGGTCTTGCCATGTAAGAGATGTATGACATTATCACAAATCTCTAATTTCAGTTTTCTTAATTTTAATGTGCTACAAAGTGATTGTTACAGAGAGATAAATGAAGTAAAATAGTGCTCTAAGTTGTGCCTGGCTAATAAGCACAGTGATACTTCAATACCTACATTTCTTCTTTTCTTTCTTTCTTCCTCTATTTGCACTGCATGTTAACTACACTTTCCAGAAAACTCCATGAGCTTATCTTACTGCCTTCCTTTATTTCACGTTATCTATATCACCTATAATCACATAAAGAATAGCACATCCTATGTATACTTTTGTGAATGATATAAATATTTTCTCATTGAAGCATAGCTGATTTACAATGTCAGATTAGTTTCAGGTATACAGCACAGTGATTTCTATAGACAGTTATATATGTATATAACTGTCTATATATATATAGATATATATAACATATCTATCTATCTATATCTATATCTATATATCTTCTGCAGATTTTTCCCTCAGAGGATATTATAAAATATTGAGTATAGTTGCCCATACTATAAAGTATAGTTATACATAGTAGTTGTACCTAGTTATACATAGTAGTGTGTTTATATTAATGCCATCTTCCTAATTTATCCCTCCTCATCCCTCTTCCCCTTTGGTATCGCGTGCATAAACACCCTGGTAGCTCAGATGGCAGAGTCTCATAAACTTCCTGGTGGCTCAGATGGCAGAGTCTTCCTGCACTGTGGGAGACCTGGGTTGGATCTCAGGGTTGGGAAGATCTCCTGGAGGAGGAAATGGCAACCCACTCCAGTCTTCCTGCCTGGGAAATCCTGTGGACAGAGGAGCCTGGCAGGTTACAGTCCATGGGGTGGCAGAGTTGGACACGACTGAGCCACTAAGCACAGCACAGCAGGGACTGTCATTCATGGCTTTTGGCAATCTACATCCCCCTCTGTCTTCTGTAAGCATTTTTATTAAAATTCTAGTTTTGTCTTTGTAGTGTTACATTTCTAGGTAGGTTTCACTCACGCATATCTTTCTGTGATTTATGGTCTCTGTTTTACATATCAAGGTAAGCATCTCTCTAGTTTTTCATTGTGCAAGTGTTAGTCGCTCAGTTGTGTCAGACTCTTCAGAATCCCATGGACTGTAGCTGACCAGGCTGCTCTGTTCATGGGATTTCACGGGCAAGAATATGACAGTAGGTTGCCGTTTCCCCCTCCAGGGGATCTTCCTTACCCGGAGAGGAACCCAGATCTCCTGCATTGCTAGTGGGAAAGAACCTGCCTGCAAATGCTGGAGATCTGAGAGATGAAGGTTCGATCCCTAGGTCGGGAAGATCCTCTGGAGGAGGGCACAGTAATCCATTCCAGTACTCTTGTCTGGAGAATCCCATGGACAGAGAAGACTGGCAAGCTACAGTCCATAGGGTTGCACAGAGTCCGACAGGAGTGAAGCGACTTAGCATGCATGGTGTGCTCCAGCACTGCAGTCAGATTCTTTATCATCTGAGCCACCAAGGAAACTCCAGCAATTCTATACCCTTCTTACATCTTCTAGATCTAGTAGAGTATAAAGAACTTATTCTAATTAATTCATTATAAATATACTGAAAAATCCCATGGACAGAGAAACCTGGTGGGCTATAGTTCTTGGGGTCACAAAGGGTTGGACATGAATGAGCAACTGAGCACAGCACCAACATACTGATAATTTCCAGGAACGTGTATCTAATGTGTGCTCTGTGTATGTGTATCTCTAGCCACAGTAGTTGGTGCACATTTTTTTTGCAACTGGATACCTTGTACTTTTTTAAATTTTATACTCTATATCATTTATAACATTTTATTTAATAAAGGATCAGAGGTGGATAGCGACAGTAAACCTAAAAAGTTATAAAAGTATTTGTTTAAGTTTAAATTAACCCTGAGAAAAAATAGGAAATGTTTCCAACTAAAACCATACTACACCCATTCAAAATAATCACATTTTTAAATTGTTAGTGGATTGTATTTACTGAATTTTTCTGTATCATTTCTTTGTCTTGCGTTGAGTGATAGAATAAGAATCAGGATGTTCTTTGCCATCTGACTGTAAAGTTTTGAGGCTGTGAGCCACAAAGTGCAATAAAAATATGGTATACCAACTTATTACAAATGCACACACTTCATACATAAGAAGAAATAGGTTTCTAATACTAATGAAGTATTTAAATAATACATGCATTAGAGATTATATTTAAAAATCAGTCAAACTATTATTTTCATTATTATAAGATTTAAGTATCTTGAAAGTGGTCTCTGTTCAGCCAGAAACTGAAGAGACAAAAGCTCAATTCTGTGAAATCTACCACTGTATTTATAATACCTTTGACAGAGGACTGCTTTGTGGCAACTTTAGTTCTGATTCTTCATTCATAGGCATGGCTATGGAGTGATAGATTCATTGAAACTACTTTGACATTAATTAACACTTTTTAACACCTATTCCAGTAATATTATTTGGGCTTCCCCAGTGGCTCAGTGGTAAAGAATCTGCCTGCAATGCAGGAGATTCAAGTTCGATCCCTGGGTCCTGGAAGATCCCCTAGAGTAGGGTGTGGCAACCCACTCCAGTATTCTTGCCTGGGAAATCCTATGGAGAGAGGAGCCTGGGGGCTATAGTCCATGGGGTCACAAACAGTCAGACACAACTGCAAAGACTGAGCACTCAGCACCGTAATATTTAGTATACTAGTTGGAAATTAACGATTTGTTGAAACAGCCTGATGAGTTGAGCTATCCACAATTAAAAAAAAAAAAACACTAAAAACTAAAAGTAGAGCTACCATAAGACCCTGCAATCCCACTTCTAGGCATATATGTGGAGGAAAACATGATCTGAAAAGATACATGCACCCCAATTTTCATTGCAGCACTGTTAATAATAGTCAAGATGTAGAAGCAACCTAAATATCCACTGATAGCGGAATGGATAAAGAAGATGTGGTACATATATACAATGGAATATTACTCAGCCATTGAAAAGAATTAAATGATGCCATTTACAGAAGCATAGGTGGACCTAGAGAGTCTCATGCTAAGTGAAGTAACTCAGACAGGGAAGGAGAAACATTGTATGACATACCTTATATGTGGAATCTAAAATGAAATGGTACAAATCAACTTACAAAACAGAGAGAGACTCATAGAGTTAGAGAACAAACATGGTTTCCAAGGGGGAAGGGATAATTAGGGAGTTTGGCAAGGTTATGTACAATACACACTGCTGTGTAAAACGTATTTAAAATGGATAACCAACAAGGTCCTACTGTATAACACAAGGAACTCCATTCAATGTTAGGTGGCAACCTGGGTAGGAGGGGGATTGCAAGAGAATGGATACATGTATAAGTATGACTGAATTTTTTTTGCTGTTCACCTGAAACCATCACAAAATTGACTATACCCCAATACAAAAATAAAATTTCAAAATAACCAAATAATAGAATATGCTTTTCTTCAGAAAATTCCAGGATTTGGCCATATTTTGCACAATTGCAGTTCCATTTTTTATTACAATATTGATATCAATATCATTATTACCATCCCATTTCAATGATGGAACACATGGATCATGATGCAATATAATAACTGGATCAAGGAGAGGTCCTGTGAGTCATTTTTATTATGTAGGAAAACACCCAATACAATATTATAAAGTAATTAACCTCCAATTAAAATAAATAAATTTATATTAAAAAAATAAAAGTTATCCAGATAATTAAAAAAACAGAGAAAACAGAATTTTAGGATCTTCTTGCACTCCATAAAGAAGTGAGTCTTAGAATAACTTGGCTAAATGCTGTTTTTGGTATCTGTCTATTTATGATGGTTGCATAGTTCCAGAGAAGGAATATATTAGTGTGATTTAATGAATAGTAGAAGTGATTAATGAGAAACAATTAAAATGTTCCAAATATGTAGAGCTGGCTAGAAAATGATTGATGGGGAAGATGATAACTTACCTACAGGAATATGAAATATGTTCTTATTAAGGAGGGAAAAGTTTGATTTTATAAGTAAGAAAGAGCAATGATATGTGAAAGTAATTACTAGGAGTAATATGATAAAATTAAGAAATGAAAACTTAAGATTAAAATTGGAACCAATCAGTGACAGTGAACTGCATTAGAACATTGAAAAGTAACTAAAGAAAAGTAAGAGAAGCCCCACTGCTTAGGGAAGTTAGAATTATACCAGAATAAACAGCTCTAACTGTCACAGAGGTGAGAGAAGATTTTGCAACAAAAGAGTTTCAAGTGTTTCAGTTTTTTAGCTTTGTGAGTCTGAATTAAGAAATTATAAAACTAAGAGTTTTGGTAGCCAGAATTAATGAAGTTATAATTAGTGAAGTTAATAATTCATGTTCAATGTAATTATAAACACTTGGCAAGAGGCAAGAATGTATCCTTTAATAGTGAGGAAATTTTATTCCACTAAAAATCTGGCAAAAAGTGAAGAAGAGCTAAAGAGCCTCTTTATGAAAGTGAAAGAGGAGAGTGAAAAAGTTGGCTTAAAGCTCAACATTCAGAAAACGAAGATCATCGCATCCGGCCCCATCACTTCATGGCAAAATGATGGGGAAAAGTGGAAACAGTGACAGACTTTATTTTGGGGGGCTCCAAAATCACTGAAGATGGTTATTGCAGCCATGAAATTAAAAGACACTTGCTCCTTGGAAAGAAAGCTTGACCAACCTAGACAGCATATTAAAAAGCAGAGACATTACTTTGCCAACAAAGGTCCATCTAGTCAAAGCTATGGTCTCTTCAGTAGTCATGTATGGATGTGAGAGTTGGACTATAAAGAAAGCTGAGTGCCTAAGAATTGATGCTTTGGAACTGTGGTGTTGGAGAAGACTCTTGAGAGTCCCTTGGACTGCAGGGAGATCCAACCAGTCCATTCTAAAGGAGATCAGTCCTGAATATTCATTGGAAGGACTGATGCTGAAGCTGAAACTGAAACTCCAATACTTTGGCCACCTGATGTGAAGAACTGACTCATTTGAAAAGACCCTGTTGCTGGGAAAGACTAAAAGCAGGAGGAGAAGGGGACAACAGAGGATAAGCTGGTTGGATGGCATAACCAATTCAATGGACATGAGTTTGAGGAAACTCCAGGAGTTGGTGATGGACAGGAAGCCTAGCATGCTTCAGTCCATGGGGTCACAAAGAGTCAGACACAACTGAGTGACTGAACTGAACTGAAAAATCTGTTCCTTGTTAGTCATCAAGTTGGAATGTTATATTATACCCTTTATATGCTAATTAGATTTTAGGCAGACTATCACAGTGCTTAAGAGCAAAGCCTGTAGAGTTCCCACTGCCTGAGTTCAAATCCCAAGTATATCACTTATAGCCCCCTGAATAAGTTTCTTGACTTTTATGTACTTTGTTTTCTTCATTTGTAAATGGAAACAGTTGTAACTCACAAGAGTTGTGATCATTAAATTAGTTAATATATGTTAGTTGTTTCGTTCACACATAGGAATTAACTTCATACTTTAAAAATAACAAAATTTTTAATCCTTCAAGTGTAAACTATAAAATAGCACTTTTCCATACTCTAAACAAAGCTATATTTGAAATTGAGGGAGGCTATTAATCACCCGCCATGTACCAGGAATTATGCCAGATAACTAAAATGCGAAGATGAATTAGATAATATTCTCTCTCTTAGAGGAAACTGAGTAGCCATGATACATTGTTATAATACAAGATGTCAAATGTTAATGGTAGGAGTTTATTTAAGTTGTCATAAGCACTCAGATAAAAGAAGGCCAATTTTTCAAAGGTGGAGGACGGTCTGGAAACATTTTTATGGGAAATTTGTTTTAAGCATGCGTGAATACTTCCCATATACTCAGGAAAGTAAATCTGAGTCCCAGTCTTTATATCCAGTTGAAGCACCCTTCATATATGGAGATCACAAATAGTTTTGAGCTTTAAAAATGAGGAAATATTATGAATATATAACATGATCTGACCACAATAGTTGTTGCATGAGTCACCTGGAGTTTTCTATGTTTTCTCTGAAATACAGCTTTATGACCCAATAGCTATACAACTAAGAGTTTGTAATACCAAAGTTAGAATGAAAACTGGATTCTCAACTGTGCTGGGGTGTCTTCTTTCCCAGGTGTGCCAGGGCAGTCACAGAAACTGGAAAACAATTTGTGAGGGACAATTTATAGGCCCTATAAACCCAAGCACTGCCAAATTTCAGACTCCTACGTTCCCAGAACTGTAAGAGAATACATTTTTTGCTGTTTTAAATCACCCAGTGTTTACTGTTATGGCAGCCCACAGCAACTAATGCAGTGACATTTATACAAAGACTAATATACTAATACAAATATTAAGCAACCTCTTGTCACCTGTTAAAAGACGCTTACTCCTTGGAAGGAAAGTTATAACCAACCTAGATAGCATATTGAGAAGCAGAGATATTACTTTGCCAAAAAAGGTCTGATGGTTTTTCCAGTAGTCATGTATGGATGTGAGAGTTGGACTGTGAAGAAAGCTGAACGCCAAAGAATTGATGCTTTTGAACTGTGGTATTGGAGAAGACTCTTGCAAGTTCCCTTGGACAGCAAGGAGATCCAGCCAGTCCATTCTAAAGGAGATCAGTCCTGGGTGTTCTTTGGAAGGAATGATGCTAAAGCTGAAACTCCAGTACTTTGGCCACCTCATGTGAAAGACTCTGATGCTGGGAGGGATTGGGGGCAGGAGGAGAAGGGGACGACAGAGGATGAGATGGCTGGATGGCATCACCGACTCGATGGACATGAGTCTGAGTGAGCTCCGGGAGATGGTGATGGACAGGGAGGCCTGGCGTGCTGCGATTCATCGGATCGCAAAGAGTTGGGCACGACTGAGTGACTGAACTGACTGACTGACTGAACTGACTGTCACCTGTAGAACCATTCTAGTAAAACAAAGCACATCACAAGCTGAATTATTCCAGAAATGGTTCAGTGTCAGAAAATCAATTATATTAGTATATCAAGGATATTATGGAGAAAGAAATGGCAACCCACCCCAGTATTCTTACCTAGAGAACTCTGTGGACAGAGGAGCCTGGTGGGCTGCTGTCCTTGGGGTCGCACAGAGTCAGACATGACTGAAGTGACTTAGTAGCAGCAGCAGAAAGGATATTAACAAATATCAAGGATATGCCAATACATATCCTTGTTATAGTTCCTAGTAATTATATATTGCTAGTATATTTGATTACTTATGATTATCATGATTGCATCATATTTAGCATAGCTAGATAAAATACTAAAATTTAAAATATTAAATTTAGCTAGTGACAGTTTCCTGGCATAAGTATATCCTATTTGGTAATTGACACATATGATATTAAAATTGTTTTAATTTACTAAATTTGTCAACAATAGTCATCAGTTCAGTTCAATTCAGTCACTCAGTTGTGTCCAACTCTTTGCAACTCCATGGACTGCAGCATGCCAGCCTTCCCTGTCCTTTACCAGCTCCCAGAGCTTGCTCAAACTTATGTCCATCGAGTCAGTGATGCCATCCAATCATCTCATCCTCTGTTGTCCCCTTCTCCTTCTGCCTTCAATCTTTTCCAGCATCAGGGTCTTTTTCAGTAAGTCAGTTCTTCCCATCAGGTGGCCAGAGTATTGAAACTTCAGCTTCAGCATCAGTCCTTCCAATGAATACATTTGTTAACTGTGAACTTCGATGATGACACAGTTTTGGTTCCTGTCTCTAAGAACTTGTACTGCAACTGAGGCCAATCCAGGGAATTAAGGCAAAGGCAAAAAAAGAAAATGAAAACAGAGTCTGATAGAGTTCCTGGAATATTTCTCCTTAAACGTTAAGATTATGTTAGTAAACTCCAGTAGAACACCTTTCCCTTAAACACATCTGCTTCTCATCTTAAATACTGAACTGATAATCCAGACTTACAGTTTTGAAAAGAAAGAAAGAAAAAAGAAACTTGGCATGGGTCTGATATTTTGTCAAATGGGATAAACAGTATGCAAATTATAGACCCCCCCCCACCCCCCACACCAATATTTTGGTGAGGCAAAATCTAGGAGTAAATAATGGTGAACATTATCAAAGACTGGAGGCTCATCTTTCCAAGAGTTGTCAAGTGGCTCAAAAGGGTTGATTGTTTTAATCTTCTGTCCAATTCAGCTGTCAGAATCCTGCCCCCCAAAGCTGCAGGCATGGGCGGTTGAAATTTTAACATTTTATAGCTGCAAAAGATTATTTATCTTGCTCATAAACAATCTCTGGTTCTATAATTGCCCTAATCAACTTCCTACTATGCCTCACACATATGAATTTGTTCTGTATCCCCCCCCCCTTTTTTTTTTTTGGTTGCTGTTTTGTTTTTTGATAGGAAAAGTGTGTGTTTTGTATACTCTCAGTTAATTTTTTTTTTTTGCTTTCTTTGGTATTTTTATAAACTGAGAATGTTTTTAAATTTTTTTCTTCATCTTTTAATCAAAACTAGGTATTAGATGAATAGATTTCACTGTTTTTGATTTATTGTTTTTGATAGACTACTTTCACATAATAAAAATAAAAATCTTATAACTATGAAAAATGATACCCTTAGACAGAGTTCTAACTAATTTCCTGGGAACAAAAGATTATTAGGAAATTACTGAGTGATCTGCTTATAGTGTGTGAATAATACATACTTGGATGACATTACCAGAATTTACAGTAAATGGAAAAAATTATAATCCTAAAAAAATTATAATCCTAATTCTTTGTACACTATTGTATATTCTTTGTTTTAATATAAAACCAAGAATTAACATACTTCATTTTGTATACATAATCTTGCAAAAAAATCCTCCAAAATTGTAATTTATTTCCAGTTTCTATAATTTGCAATTTAGCACTGCAGTGTTTTATTTATAAATGAGCTTGCTAAAACTATTTCCATGTGTGTTATTAATTCATCTGCTTCTGAAATTTTGTCCTGATCCAAAATATCCTCTCTTTCCTTAGTGACTTGAGATGGGTCCTATCCATCCATCTGCCAGACTTGACAAACAGGTCCTTTAAAATGATTATCTCTTTCTTGGGGTACTTAAATATATGTGAGTTAATCATAAACATGAAACCATGTGTTCACATAAAAATCTATACCTTAGCAGTAGGTAGGCCAATGTTAAGATAAATGACATCTAACTTGCCAGGGGATCTGCTAAAAATGGAAAGAGATGCCTGTTGTATGGGATGCACAGTTTGATAATAATATCTGATGGGACAGAGGTGGCTAAAATTATTTCCACAAGTTGCACTGAAAGTCTTTCTGACTATCAGTGAATCTTAGTCATGACAAAGTCTACCAGATGCAGTCGGTTAAGTCTAAAAATTTACATTGATTTTCAACAAGTAGTAAACCTGCCAAGGGTGTTGCTTTCCATGAGCCAAATATCTAGATTCTGATGGTCCCTGCTCCTCTGTGCCAAGGGGACCATATCCATGCACCTAATTCTTTTTTTTTTAATTTTTATTTTAATTTTTATTTTTTTCACCTAATTCTTGATAGGCAGCAATTGTGTACCATTTTGAGGAGAGGTCATTTAAATTTGGATGAAACTTATTGAATTACTCCAAAATAGATTCTTACTTACTAATGTTAAGGAGAAAGGAGTCAAGGAAGGAAAAGCGCAGTGAATCTGTGGGTCCAACTAAAAGTCATGCAAGTCCCCAAACAAGATGGATATTAGATACACTGGCAATTCATTTCTAGCTTTAATTCTCTGAGAAGGAAATGTCTCCCACGTGGTGGGTCATAAACTGCAGATCAAGTAGCCTTTCTTTAAAATTCTTGTTCTGTCACTCAGTCATGTCTGATTCTTTGCAACCCCATGGGCTGCAGCATGCCAGGCTTCCCTGTCCTTCACTGTCTCCTGGAGTATGCTCAAACTCATGTCTTTTGAGTCAATGATGACAAACTACCATCTTGTACTCTGTCATCCCTTTCTTCTCCTACCTTCTATCTTTCCCAGCATCAGGGTCTTTTCCAATGAGCAGGCACTTTGCACCAAGTGGCCAACGTATTAGAGCTTCAGCATCAGTCCTTCCTTTGGTGTCTCTTCTTTAAAATATATAAATCTAAAATGCATAATATTTTGCTGTATATAAATGTATATGTATTATATATTTGGTTCACATTAAGAATTTGAGTTTTTAACATTTTTAATATTTTATTTTGTCTTAAAAACACTTGTAAAATAATGTTATGACAATGTCTTATCTATCTCCCTGAGAAGTATTATTTGTTCTAGGTTGTTATTATTTTGTTTGGGAGTTCAGTCAGTTCAGTTCAGTCACTCAGTCACGTCCAACTCTTTGTGACCCCATGGACTGCAGCATGTCAGGCTTCCCTGTCCATCACCAACTCCTCAAGTTTACTCAAACTCCTGGAGTTTACTCGTGTTGGTCATGTCATCCAGCCATCTGATCCTCTCTTGTCCCCCTCTCCTCCTGCCCTAAATCTTTCCCAGCATCAGCATCTTTTCAAATGAGTCAATTCTTCGCATCAGGTGGCCAAACTATTGGAGCTTCAGCATCAGTCATTTCAATGAATATTCAGGACTGATTTCCTTTAGGATGGATTGGTTGGATCTCTTTGCAGTCAAAGGGACTCTCAAGAGTCTTTTCCAGCACCACAGTTCAAAAGCATCCATTCCCTGGCACTTAGCTTTCTTTATGGTCCAACTCTCACCATACATGACTACTAGTAGCCATCCATACAGGACTACTAGAAAAACCATAGCTTTGAGTATTTCGACCTTTGTCAGCAAAGTAAAGTCTCTGCTTTTTAATATGCTGTGTAGTTTTGTCATAGCTTTTCTTCGAAGAATCAAGTGTCTTTTTAAATGGTTGCTTTCCTTCTATACAATCTCCAACCCTGGGTAGGTCAATTTTTCAAGGCAACTCAGAAGAGACAAGGGAAATAATCATCAGTAGGACTGACTTTCTGTTTATAAAATCCCACTAAATGTGCTCTATAGCTTCTCCTTGGGCCTTAGGGTAAATGAAAATATCTGATGTCCCCTCTAGGCAATGGTCATTCTCTGATCCTGCCAGGAAAGAAGACTGCAAGATTGAAGCAGACTGCTGCAAAATCAGTTGCAGAAATAGGGGTGGAAAAATAGCCATAGTTTTTTCTCATAGATGTTAATATAGGTACTTCCGCAGGCTCAAAATATAAGGTTGATCTCTGCATTGCCTGCACTAACATCACCATGGAGACTTTGAGTGTGATTAATCCTATAACTAAGCACAGTTTGGATTACAGAACCTGTTATGTCCCGCATGTTTAACACTTTCAAATGTTTCCATCATTACCTATAAAGGTACTTCTTCTTGGAAATACTACCTACTGACTCACACACTCTTGTTTCTAAGTCTGCATCCTTATTATTTTCATAATACTTGATGTTCATGCTTAGTTGCTAAGTCATGTCCTACTCTTTTCAACCCCATGGACTGTAGCCCATGAGGATCCTGTGTCCATGGGTTTTTTCAGACAAGAATACTAGAGTAGGTTGCTGTTCATAATGCCTAAAATGTCATATATCACTAAGTGTCCAGTGCTATAAATGTGTTTACTATTTTGTATCCTATAATAAACCATATATTCTCTTGGACAAAACACCAAGATTGATCTAGTTCTTCATTATTGTATGTGAAGTCAAATTCATGGCTCCTGATAAATATATTATTAGAAGATACATAAATATTATCTGGATGATTTTTTTAAATAGGAAAAAATAACTAGAAAGATACAGAGAAACTATTAATGCTGATTCAAAGCTAAAAAGATAAATGGTGTAAACAAGCAGAATACTACAATTGAAAAAACAAAGTGGATAAAACTATCATAATAAAGGAAATGTAAACCAAAATAAATATATGAAATGGTATTACAAGCAAAAAAAAGTAAATAATTATGATTAAAACTATAAAAATGAACTTTAGAAGTCTGTATAAAACCTTTTGCTAAAATTTCAAGATAATGTTAATTGAAAGCTTGAACATTTGTCGGATTTTAAAATAAGATATCAAGTTTAAGACCAGCAAGGTAAAAATAAGATGATGATAGATAAAAATCAGTGGTATAAGATAGATTAAGTATAAAGCAAACAAACAAAACAGTACTTTTTCAATTTAGCAGATTGGTAGAAAACATTTCCCCATTGGTTCAGGAGCAAAGAATCCACCTGCAGTGCAAAAGATGCAAGTTCCCTTGCTGGGTTGGGGAGATCCCCTGGAGGTGGAAATGGCAACACACTACAGTATGCTTACTGGGACAATCCCATGGACAGAGGAGGCTGGTGGGTTCCAGTCCATGGGGTCATAAAGAGTTGGACACAACTGAGAGACTGAACATCCACACAGCAAATATTTTAAAAAGTTAATGACTTAAGTTGAACAGGAGATAGAAAAAAGTTGCTTGAAGAGATTCCCCAGAAAGCAATATTAGCTTACTGGGGGAAATATTCTTTTGTCCCTAATTATCTTCATATTTATGGCTGTGAAAAATCACTGTTGTTTCAGATCTGAGTTTCCATGATTTCTACTGTAGATATTACTGCTAAGACAAACTTCATAGTTTATGAGTGGATAGATCTACCTAAACGTATCCATGTTTGTTTGTTTCAAAAATGGAAAAGGAAATATTTGTTTGAAAAGTGATGGGACTCATAATATTGGAAATCTTATTTTTTCCCCACAGCCACTGAACTATGAGAAAAAGAAGTCATATACCCTCAACATAGAAGGAGCCAATACACATCTTGATTTTCGCTTTTCTCACTTGGGTCCTTTTAAAGATGCTACCATGCTGAAGATCATTGTTGGGGATGTAGATGAACCACCACTATTTTCCATGCCTTCCTATGTCATGGAAGTCTATGAAAATGCCAAGATCGGGACAGTTGTTGGCACAGTTTTGGCCCAAGATCCTGACAGTGCTAATAGCTTAGTAAGGTATGGTATACTTTCTCCTTTTAGACATACGAAGATTTTATTGTCTCTGATAATAATTTTAAATGGATAAATAATATTTAAAATGTTTATTTTCCATGTCATTTTCCATTAATGCAATTCAATGATAGTATCATCTATTTCATTAACTGAGTAAATAACAGATGGGTTTCTGTCAAATTTAGCAGACATGTAGCTATCTTTATGAATATATTGGTGACCACACAGATGATTTTTTTTTCATTTGATCATAGATGGGGGCATTATTGACTGGAAAAATTCATAGAGAAATATTTCAGTGCAGACTAGAAACTCTTTGGTACCTTAGTAATAGGGAATATAAATACAGTGAAAAAAAGGTGAGCATTTGGGAATAGCATTCATCTCTGAGTCCTTGTTCTGTCATAATGTGGTAAACCTTTGAGAAATTATCTACTCATTTCTAAAAGAAGAACACTAATATATATCTCTCAGACTTATTATGATTATTTATCAAGCAATGTGCTCTAAGTTCCAAGACAAGTGGCCTGCACCTAATAGCCACTCAATAAATGCTAACTCGTCCAAGGCAGGTTCAGTTCAGTTCAGTTCAGTTGCTCAGTCATACTTGACTCTTTGCAAACCCATGGACTGCAGCACACCAGGCTTCCCTGCCCATCACCAGCTCCTAAAACTTAAGGCAAGTTAGAGACTCACCTCTAATGACAGGAAGACCAATATGAGAATTCTGGTGACTTGATTTACTAGTTGTGTAATCTTATGCAGTCATTTAACCTTGCTAACTCTCAATATCAAGTAAATGGATAAGAAATAATAATATTGCATGAATATGTTGACAGAATTAAATTACATTGACAGAAAGTACTTAACACAGTAAGTGCTCACCAACGTTATTGTGGCATGTCATGCACAGAGATAATTAAAGCTTTCCTTGCATAATCAGAAAGATTTGTGTATCTTAATTATGATAAAAATCAAAGAACTATGTAAATATATAAAACTCTTTAGTTACCTTGTATATATACCCTTGGATAATTCTAAGGCCCTAGAAGGTCTGAAATCCTTAATAAATCTGTCTGCTTTTTCCCATCAAGGCTATATTCTCACTCTCTTTAGTTCTCATCCATTTTAACAAAAGCTAGTATGATAAATAGTCTCCTCAGAATCTATGAAATCTATGTAAAGGGTTTCAATTTCCTGTTATATAAGAATGATTCTTTTGAAATTTAAAAGAAATGACCAGAACACTCACGTATGGAGAGAAACAATGTTCAGAGCACAAAGTTATGTGTTTAATAATTCTGTTTCATCTGTGAATGTAGAAAAGTAACCGTGTTAGTTGATAACCCTCCTGTCACACTGAGAACAAGAACTCAACATTGCTAGAAGCAGGATAGGCAAAGTATACAAAACAAAATGAATGAATTCAGTTGTGAATGTTGATCTTTAATTAAGGGTTCCAAGCAGAAGTTGACATACTTATTTGTTCAACCACAAGAAAACCCACTATGCTTCATCATTCCATAGAAGGCCATATGCATTTCATAAGGGAAATGTGTCTTTAAAACTAACTACATGAAAAGCTAACATCATAAAGTGTGGAAGTGTTACTCGCTTGGTCGTACCTGACTCTGCGACCCCATGGACTGTAGCCCACCAGGCTCCTCTGTCCTTCAGATTCTCCAGGCAAAGCTACTGGACTGGGTTGCCATTTCCTTCTCCAAGCATTATAAAGGATACTTACAAATCAGTGGCAATTTACCTAAAAGAGCCAACATCTTTTGAGAATAAAAAATTTCATGCTGTGAGTTTGATGTGAAAATATTTGATAAAGACGAGTAAGACTTTCTTTTTAAAACTAAAGTTTGATATCAATGATACATTCTATATTTGTGGTTAAAAGCAGCAGGAGGTACGTGGAATCTAAAGTGATATCTAAAGCACCGTATCATATGCAAATATTACAATATTCCTCATGATAAAGAAATTAAACACACACACACACACACACACACACACACAGAGCAGCTTGAAGTCCAGTGGAGAGAGAGAATAAAGATCTAATACAAATGCAGGGAACAAGTGTGCCTGATATCTTCTAGAGGGAATGAGTTGAGGAAGACTGAATTGAAGTTCAAAACCCAGGTTAAGGATTAAACAGGAGAAGGATAGGGAAAATAACTGTGGTTTGTTGTGTACACAGGGAGCTTAGGTTACCTGTGAGGGAATGGCAAATAATGAGGTTGTAAAAAGAAGCTCAAGAGAGATTGTACAAAGGCTTTGCACTAAGCTAACATCTTGGAAATTCATCCTGACAGCAATGTCAGTGGGGGAAAAAGAGAAATCAGAAATGCATAAGTGAGTTTAATAAACACAGTGATAGGAAGATGTACATTTCAGAATAAATAATAATGGATTTTCAAAATGTCAAAATGCTGTGAAGGGAGGAATGTATGTTCCCAAAAGATATGCCAAAGGAGGAAACATTGAGGTCAGTGGCAGACTTTCTCTCAGTGTTGCTTCTGTATATCCCAGTAAAACAAACAAACAAACAAAAACTGATTCCACATAAGATAGTAGTCATCCAAGGGCAAATTCTCTGCTTTTGTTATTTAGTTACTAGTCATGTCAAATCCAGTTCCTTTGAAACCCCATGGACTATAGCCCACTGAGCTCCTCTGCCAATGGGATTTCCCAGGCAAGAATACTGGAGTATGTTCCATTTCCTTCTCCAGGGGATCTTCCTGACCCAGGGATGGAATCTGTGTCTCCTGCATTGGCAGGCAGATTCTTTACCACTGAGCCACCTGGGAAGCCCCAAAGTACCCCCTACCTGGGGACATTTGACAATGTCTGAAGAAGTGCTTGGTTGTCACAACTGAGGGAGGAATATTATTCTCATTTTCAGGCAGAGGTCAGGGGTGGTCCTGAACATCTTCCCACTCACAAGTGAGTCCCCACAACAAAGAATTTTCTGGTCCAGAATATCAATAGTGCTGAGGTCAAAAAACCCTCACACAGAATAAACCAAACTGGGTAGTATACTGGTAAAATTGGGGTGCTAATTATACTCATGGTAAATGTTGAAAAATATTTTGGGGCAATGCATACCCCGTATGTATATGTTATGAATGTTTCAACTTATGCATTTTATTTAGCAAAAATTATTTATATATAATTGTTCCATTTATAGTGCTGTTTGCCTCTGTAGTTGCTCTATATTATTGAGGGCATTTAATTGAACACCAGGTATGTTACACACATATGCCCAGTTGTTGCTATGCAAAACTGATGGGTATATGTCTCTAAATGCAGATATTGAGAAGCACAGACCCATTAGAATGTACATTTTTCTTTCAGCTTTGTTTTGGTTAGACAACTAAAATGAATCCTTCCGAAGCTGTCTTAAAATAATCAGACTGCATAGCTGGTGTTTGGGGGCATAATTTACATAATATTTGTTCTTGACTTTAATAAAAATGTGTCATTCACATGGGCCTCTAGGTGCTAACAGGGAATAAAAAACAGAAAACATTAACAAATACAAAAGCAATCCTTATTCTTCTACCTTTCCCAGGGACCAAATGTTTGTACTAATTAAGGAAGTGCACACTGAAAAGATGTACCTTGCCTTGTGCCCTGAAATGCAATTAACTCCAACTCTGTAGCATGGATAATGAAAGGGAGTTTTAGCCTTACAGGCATTTGTGAAAAGCTTCCTTACTTGTCTTTTGTATTTTCAATTTTCTAAACTATTAGTAAGATCCTTCAGATTTTTAAGAGCAGACCATGTCCTGCTTTTGTCTCTTTTAACTCAAAACAAGGATGTGCAATTTGCAGCAATATCACCATCAACTCTCTTAAAAATAAAAATCAGAACTGGGCTATTTACCAAAAGTGAAGAAACCTTTGTTTAAAAAGGCTGTGCTCACTTGCTGGAATTTTGCAAAAGGAATTCAGGAATTTCCTCAGTAGCTGCTGACATATGAGCACTCCTATGATGCACAAGAGAAGCTAGAGAGCTTTCTGGAAATGTGATCCTGCATTGTGTCACTATTTATTGCTTGCTATCTGTGGGCCAGAGGAACCAGAGATCAAATTGCCAACATCCGCTGGATCATGGAAAAAGCAAGAGAGTTCCAGAAAAACATCTATTTATGATTTATTGACTATGCCAAAGCCTTTGACTGTGTGGATCACAATAAACTGTGGAAAATTCTCAAAGAGATGGGAATACCAGATCACCTGACCTGCCTCTTGAGAAACCTATATGCAGGTCAGGAAGCAACAGTTAGAACTGGACATGGAACAACAGACTGGTTCTAGATAGGAAAAGGAGTAGGTCAAGGCTGTATATTGTCAGCCTGCTTATTTAACTTCTATGCAGAGTACATCATGAGAAATGCTGGGCTGGAAGAAACACAAGCTGGAATCAAGATTGCCGGGAGAAATATCAATAACCTCCGATATGAGGATGGCACCACCCTTATGGCAGAGAGTGAAGAGGAACTAAAAAGCTCTTGATGAAAGTAAAAGAGGAGAGTGAAAAAGTTGGCTTAAAGCTCAACATTCAGAAAACGAAGATCATGGCATCTGGTCCTATCACTTCATGGGAAATAGATGGGGAAACAGTGGAAACAGTGTCAGACTTTATTTTTGGGGGCTCCAAAATCACTGCAGATGATTGCAGCCATGAAATTAAAAGACGCTTACTCCTTGGAAGGAAAGTTATGACCAACCTAGATAGCATATTTAAAAGCACAGACATTACTTTGCCAATAAAGATCTGTCTAGTCAAGGCTATGGTTTTTCCAGTAGTCGTGTATGGATGTTAGAGTTGGACTGTGAAGAAGGCTGAGCACCAAAGAATTGATGCATCTGAAAGAGTCCCTTGGACTGCAAGGAGATCCAACCAGTCTATTCTAAAGGAGATCAGCCCTGGGTGTTCTTTGGAAGGAATGATGCTAAAGCTGAAACTCCAGTACTTTGGCCACCTCATGTGAAGAACTGACTCATTGGAAAAGACTCTGATGCTGGGAGGGATTGGGGGCAGGAGGAGAAGAGGACAACAGAGGATGAGATGGCTGGATGGCATCACTGACTCGATGGATGTGAGTCTGAGTGAATTCTGGGAGTTGGTGATGGACAGGGAGGCCTGGCGTGCTGCAATTCATGGGGTCGCAAAGAGTCTGACATGACTGAGTGACTGAACTGAACTGAACTGAACTGATCTGTGGGCCAGGGGGTTGTAATAACATGCCCCAAATTTTTGTAACAGACCTAGTGAGGCTGCAGTATTAGTCCCATTCTATAGTCAAGGTGCAGACGGGAATTTTGGCCAATTTTACACAGTGATACAGTGGCAGATCCAGAATTTAAATTCAGTTTTGCTTCACTAATAAAACCCCTGTTTTTTTTAAAGCCCCAAACTGCTTCTCATGTGTTTCAAATAATAACAGTGTAAACTGCATTAAAGAAGTCAAATATCATGTAGTTGGAAATGAATGTTTTATGTTCAGATGTGTTACATACTCTGGAGAAAAGAGATGCTGAAAAGAGTTCCATTTCTAACTCTAGCGTCTCATGAAAAAAACTTTTTAATTTTAGAGTTTCTCCATATTGTAAAATCAAAGACATATAATTTTATTTACTGTAATATAAAGAAAATTACTAAAGTCCTCAATCAATGATTCTTATCCAGTGAAGAGCTTTAGTGTGAATTTATATGAGTAAATCTGCCCTTTTCTACTCTGATTTATAATCTGAATTTATCTATTTATTTGCTTATTGGTAATATTTTAATATTTTTTTGCATAATAACTTTAAGCCATCAGAAGGAAATATTAAATATCTTGTGTAATTGTTTTAAATGCTTAGCATAACATTATTTAGGAAACAATAGCCAATTTATATGCTAAAATAAGAAATAAAATTGTGATCAGGTTTGGAAATAGCTGCCAAATTAAAAAAAATTTTCTAAAATATCCTTAGGAAAAGAATAGCTGAAGAGCATTAGGAGTGTTTACTTAGTTGATTTTGAGTTTAATTGTAGCCTCAGAGAACAAATGCTTCAAGTATGTTCACTGCATTCTTATTATGGTGCTTAATTTCTTACACTTTCCTGAGATTTTCATATAGCTTATGATGAGACGGAAGTTAGAAATACCTCTTAAAATTAACAAAAAAAAAGAGAGAGAGAGAGATTTCAAAATGATAACAAGGTCATATAGCAAACTTGAAAAAGAAAGTAAACATTTGATTAAAAATTTTGAATATAGGACTCAAACTTCTGAAAAGAAGGCAAAAATACTCAGAAAATATGTTCCAAAATGTACTCATATTAAAGTGAGTTTTTATTCTATAGATCAAATCAGTCAATATTGTAATTAAGCCTTTAATAGAAAGTCTTAATATACCCTCATAAAAGCTGTCATAGTTTTCTGATACAAAGGAGATAACTCATTAAGGATATTTCATGCAAACTGAGTGCGGCTTCCATTAAGACTGCAGGTGTTTGTCTTAGACTCCTGTTTTGTGATTCAACAAATTATGTACAGCCAAGTTGGTACATTTAGAGAGACCAATAACTTTACTATTAAGTGACATGTGACTATGGCATTTGCAAATGTAAAGGGACCTAAAGATGTCCAAGACAAATCTGTTCTTATAGAGATGAAAGATCGTAGACTAATATGGCTGAAAATTCAGCACCCAGTCACACAACTGACAACTCTAGAGACTGGATAAAATGTGATCTCTTCTACCATGCTTCAATAAAGACACAGAAGGTCTCTGAACATTTTTAAATGTGGGGCTGAGATTTACCAAAGGGTTGAATTTCCTGATGTTCAAGCTGGTTTTAGAAAAGGCAGAGGAACCAGAGATCAAACTACCAACAACCGCTGGATCATGGAAAGAGCAAGAGAGTTCCAGAAAAACATTTATTTCTGCTTTATTGACTATGCCAAAGCCTTTGACTGTGTGGGTCACAATAAACTGTGGAAAATTCTGAAAGAGATGGGAATACCAGACCACCTGACCTGCCTCTTGAGAAATCTGTATGCAGGTCAGGAAGCAACAGTTAGAAGTGGACATGGAACAACAGACTGGTTCCAAATAGGAAAAGGAGTACGTCAAGGCTGTATATTTTCACCTTGCTTATTTAACTTATATGCAGAGGACATTATGAGAAATGATGGACTGGAAGAAACACAAGCTGGAATCAAGATTGCCGGGAGAAATATCAATAACCTCAGATATGCAGATGACACCACCCTTATGGCAGAAAGTGAAGAGGAACTAAAAAGCCTCTTGAAAGTGAAAGAGGAGTGAAAAAGCTGGCTTAAAGCTCAACATTCAGAAAACGAAGATCATGGCATCTGGTCCCATCACTTCATGGGAAATAGATGGGGAAACAGTGGAAACAGTGTCAGACTTTATTTTTTTGGGCTCCAAAATCACTGTAAATGGTGACTGCAGACATGAAATTAAAAGACACTTACCCCTTGGAAGGAAAGTTATGACCAACCTAGATAGCATATTCAAAAGCAGAGCATTACTTTGCTGACTAAGGTCCGTCTAGTCAAGGCTATGGTTTTTCCAGTAGTCATGTATGGATGTGAGAGTTGGACTGTGAAGAAGGCTGAAGCTGAAGAATTGATGCTTTTGAACTGTGGTGTTGGAGAAGACTCTTGACAGGTCCTTGGACTGCAAGGAGATCCAACCAGTCCATTCTGAAGGAGTTCAGCCCTGGGATTTCTTTGGAAGGAATGATGCTAAAGCTGAAACTCTAGTGCTTTGGCCACCTCATGAGAAGAGTTGACTCATTGGAAAAGACTCTGATGCTGGGAGGAATTGGGGGCAGGAGGAGAAGGGAACGACAGAGGATGAGATGGCTGGATGGCATTACTGACTCGATGGACGTGAATCTGAGTGAACTGCGGGAGTTGGTGATGGACAGGGAGGCCTGGTGTGCTGCGATTCATGGGGTCACAAAGAGTCAGACACGACTGAGTGACTGAACTGAACTGAACTGAACTTAGCATGTGGTGTTAACCACTCTTGATCAGGGTCCTGACACCAAAAGGAGAATCTGAGTTCTGGTTGGGCATGTACAATTAATTTAATTCTGGAATGAATATCTAAATCCTTGCTTAGTGATGTTTATTAGTCTACTGACTGGAGACTAAAACATTGAAATAGCTTTCATGTGAATTTTACAAAGAAAGAAGACAATGCTTAAAATGGTGCCAGAGCATTTCCAGAACTCAAGATTACTGGAATTTTTAAAATCTTAGTTACTTAAAGGCATAAATAACAGATGGAAACTTATTTTTTGTGCAGAGATTTCACTTCTTTAGGTGCTGTTGTTGTGTTGGATCAAGGTTTCAGTACAGGAAGTTAAAAAGCCTTCTAAAATATCTATGTGCTATATGTGCTGCCCATTTTATTAAGCACAGTACATTATCAAGTGACAAATGATCCCTAAGTTCTATTTTTTTCTTTTGGAAAGATTATTTTCTGGATGCATGACTTGTGGAATAAATTGCATCCCCAAAGTGAGCCAAGGGAATCTTAACTTTTTTTTAATGAATCTGAGCTATACTGCAGATGTGTGACTTTTTGTTAAATTAAAGATGAGGCCAAGCTGCTGTAATATCCTACAGGGTGTATATTGATTATACTTTATCCCACCTATTGATCATGGTCAGTAAAACTTATGAAAACAGCTGTTTGGGAGGCAAGATCTCAAGTATATTAACTTCACCACTCATATTCTATATGTATAGGTATCAGAAGTATGACAATGGAAAGGCATCTTCTATTATTTTATCCAACTAATGTTTCTTCAAATATATCACTGTAAAAATAGATTTCCATTATACAAGTTTTAAATTAATTTTATGGTGAAATAGATAGACTGTAATAAAAATAATAAGTGCCTCTGAGGACTGAAATTTTTTGTTACTGAAGTAAAAAATAACTTTTCTAATGTACTTTAACATGATTAATAATTATTTTGAATGGTTGGAGAAGGCAATGGCAACCCACTCCAGTGTTCTTGCCTGGAAAATCCCAGGGATGGGGGAGCCTGGTGGGCTGCCGTCTATGGGGTCGCACAGAGTCGGACATGACTGAGTGTCTTCACTTCACTTCACTTTCATGCCTATAGGTAGCTTCTGTTGAAGAAAATTCTTTGAGATTGACTGCATCCTATGGCCAAAACTTGTTTGTAATTTGTTTGCCCAGAAATTCTAACAATAAAATTTTATCATATTTCAATGCAATGCACTTTCTTTCCACTTTGCTCATCACATTAAAATGTATTTACTAGAAATATGAAGGTGCATATATTGAATGGCAGAAACAGAGAGTAGCTGTAGGAATAAAAATGATAATCTAGGTTTATAAACACATACAAGTTTGCAAGTGTTAAATGAACCCATTTCTCAGCCAACATGAAATTAGACATGGACTGAATATGGAATTGAACAGTTAAAACACTATAAGGAACTACTGGACAAATCTGAGATAGCACAAACTTAATTGCACTTCCTCTGATCTATAGCCAGGGGATCGCCAATCCCTCAGCGGCAACATCTTGTTGATCATTGATCATATAACTTCCTAAGTAGCACTTAGCATAAAGATCATTCTGATACCTAGTTCATGAAGGATACAGTGAACTTATAGTGGTGGTTGAGTTATAATGTGATTTGGAGAAGGAAATGGCAACCCACTCCAGTATGCTTGCCTGGAGAATCTCATGGACAGAGGAGCCTGGGAGACTACAGTCTATGGCATTGCAAGAGTTGGACATGACTGAGTGACTAAGCACACAGATACAGTCATCATATCAAGCTTCCCAGATGGCGCTAATGGTAAAGATTCTCCTGCCAACACAGGAGACATAAGAAACACAGGTTCAATCCCTGGGTCAGGAAGATCCTCTGAAGGAGGGAATTGCAACCCACTCAATTATTCTTGCCTGGAGAATCCCCTTGGCAGAGAAGCCTGGAGGGCTACAGTCCATAGGGTTGCAAAAAGTCGACAGGACTGAAGTGACTTAGCATGCACACATGCAATCATCATATCAGAGTAGCCCTTGAAACTGCCTAAACATTTCCTCCCTAACTAACTTCCAAATGAACAGTCAAGCTAACTGTTTTTGCTACATATACCTGTGGATTTGCCCAAAGTGTCAGCTGGATGTAACGCAAACTGCATTTTTCTTTGATTCAAACTGAAGTCTAAAAAAAGTGAGTGATAAAAACAATCATAACTGTATCACACCTTATAATTAGTTCCAGAACTATAAGCTAAATAAAATACTGTAAAAAGTGTACATTTGTCCTTTTCGACAGTGTTTAGATATCCCTCAATGAAAGAGAGGTGTAAACTAAGCACAAGCTGTAAAAAATAAAGTCTATTCTGGAATTATTCTGACAAATTTCAAACATAATATTGGGAATATGTATAAAGGGTAATATTAGGAATCTGTGTCTCTGACATTGACAGGTACTGGCAAGCAGATTCTTGACCACTGAGCCACCTGGGAAGCTTGTTCATTCTCTTAGCACTGCTCAGTGCCATTTTAACACATATGCTAGATCTATTTTAGGAACAAATTTCCATAAAATTCACATTTACATTGTGCATGAATTGAGGCCAGAATCTGCAGCTTGTTAAGCACTGAGGAAAAGGATGTAGAAGATGTACCTCTATGATATCTGAAAATGGGCCTCCCAGGTAGCCCTAGTGGTCAAGAATCTGCCTGCCAGTGTGGGAGACACGGAAGATATGGAGTTGATCCATGGGTCAGGAAGATCCCCTGGATACTGCTGCTGCTACTGCTAAGTCACTTCAGTCATGTCCGACTCTGTGCAACCCCATAGATGGCAGCACACCAGGCTCCCCCGTCCCTGGGATTCTCCAGGCAAGAACACTGGAGTGGGTTGCCATTTCCTTCTTCAATGCGTGAAAGTGAAAAGTGAAAGTGAAATCGCTCAGTTGTGTCCGACTCTTAGCGACTCTATGGACTGCAGCGTACCAGGCTCCTCTCCCCGTGGGATTCTTCAGGCAAGAGTACTGGAGTGGGGTGCCATTGCCTTCCCCTGGATAAGGAAATGGCAACTACTCCAGTATTCTTGCCTGGAAAATACTATGGGACAAAAGAGCCTGGAGGCTACAGTACATGGGGTTGCAAGACTGGGACATGACTGAATGACTAAATCACCACTATATCTGAAAACTGGGAAATTTGTTTTGGGTAAATCCCCTTGTCATTTTTCTCAACTCTTTATTTATCTTCAAGAACCAGCCTATGCAGAAATGTACTGTGAGTTGAATTTTCCCCACCAACCACCTCTAATCTCTCTCTTAAGCATTCTCTAATCAGTTTATTTGATACTATTGAATCAATATTCATTCCTTACCAAAGAACATTTTGTTTTTAAAGTAACTACTTACTTCTAGTGTAACACTGTGTAAAGTAAAAGTGAAAGTTACTCAGTTGTGTCTGACTCTTTGCAGCTCCATGGACCTTGGAATTCTCCAGGCCAGAATACTGGAGTGGGTAACCTTTCCCTGTCTTCTCAACCGAGGGATCAAACCTAGGTCTCCCACATAGCAGGTGGATTCTTTATCAGCTGAGATACAAGGAAACCCCAAGAACACTGGAGTGGGTAGCTATCCCTTCTCCAGATATCTTCCTTTTCGAGGAATCAAACTGGGGTCTCCTGCACTGCAGGCAGATTCTTTACCACCTGAGCTATCAGTTCAGTTCAGTTGCTGAGTCGTGTCCAACTCTTTGTGACCCCATGAATCGCAGCATGCCAGGCCTCCCTGTCCATCACCAACTCCCGCAGTTCACTCAGATTCACATCCATCGAGTCGGTGATGCCATCCAGCCATCTCATCCTCTGTCGTCCCCTTCTCCTCCTGCCTCCAATCCCTCCCAGCATCAGAGTCTTTTCCAATGAGTCAACTCTTCGCATGAGGTGGCCAAAGTACTGGAGTTTCAGCTTTAGCATCATTCCAACCAAAGGAATCCCAGGGCTGATCTCCTTCAGAATGGACTTGTTGGATCTCTTTGCAGTCCAAGCAACTCTCAAGAGCCTTCTCCAACACCACAGTTCAAAAGCATCAATTCTTCGGCGCTGTGCCTTCTTCACAATCCAATTCTCACATCCATACATGACTACTGGAAAAACCATAGCCTTGACTTGACAGACCTTAGTTGGCAAAGAAATGTCTCTGCTTTTGAATATGCTATCTAGGTTGGTCATACCATTTCTTCCAAGGAGTAAGCATCTTTTAATTTCATGGCTGCAGTCACCATCTGCAGTGATTTTGGAGCCCAAAAAAATGAAGTCTAACACTGTTTCCACTATTTTCCCATCTATTTGCCATGCAGTGATGGGACCAGATGCCATGATCTTCGTTTTCTGAATGTTGAGCTTTAAGCCAACTTTTTCACTCTCCACTTTCACTTTCATCAAGAGGCTTTTTAGTTCCTCTTCACTTTCTGCCATAAGGGTGGTGTCATCTGCATATCTGAGGTTATTGATATTTCTCCCGGCAATCTTGATTCCAGCTTGTGTTTCTTCCAGCCCAGCATTTCTCATGATGTACTCTGCATAGAAGTTAAATAAGCAGGCTGACAATATACAGCCTTGACCTACTCCTTTTCCTATTTGGAACCAGTCTGTTGTTCCATGTCCACTTCTAACTGTTGCTTCCTGACCTGCATACAGATTTCTCAAGAGGTAGGTCAGGTGGTCTGGTATTCCCATCTCTTTCAGAATTTTCCATAGTTCATTGTGATCCACACAGTCAAAGGCTTTGGCACAGTCAATAAATCATAAATAGGTGTTTTTCTGGAACTCTCTTGCTTTTTCCATGATCCAGTGGTTGTTGGCAATTTGATTTCTGGTTCCTCTGCCTTTTCTAAAACCAGCTTGAACATTAGGAATTTCATGGTTCACATGTTGCTGAAGCCTGGCTTGGAAAATTTTGAGCATTACTTTACTAGTGTGTGAGATGAGTGCAATTGTGCGGTAGTTTGATCATTCTTTGGCATTTCCTTTCTTTGGGATTGGAATGAAAACTGACCTTTTCCAGTCCTATGGCCACTGCTGAGTTTTCCAAATTTCCTGCCATATTGAGTGCAGCACTTTCACAGCATCATCTTTCAGGATTTGAAAGAGCTCTACTGGAATTCCATCACCTCCACTAGCTTTGCTCGTAGTGATGCTTTCAAGGCCCACTTGACTTCACATTCCAGGATGTCTGGCTCTAGGTGAGTGATCACACCATCGTGATTATCCATGTTGTGAAAATCCTTTTTGTACAGTTCTTCTGTGTATTCCTGCCATCTCTTCTTAATATCTTCTACTTCTGTTAGGTCCATACAATTTCTGTCCTTTATTGAGCCCATCTTTGCATGAAATTTTCCCTTGGTATCTCTAATTTTCTTGAAGAGATCTCTAGTCTTTCCCATTCTGTTGTTTTCCTCTATTTCTTTGCATTGTTTGCTGAAGAAGGCTTTCTTATCTCTTCTTGCTTTTCTTTGGAACTCTGCATTCATAAGCTTATATCTTTCCTTTTCTCCTTGGCTTTTCGCTTCTCTTCTTTTCACAGCTATTTGTAAGGCCTCCCCCAGACAGCTGTTTTGCTTTTTTGCATTTCTTTTCCATGGGGATGGTCTTGATCCCTGTCTCCTGTACAATGTCACGAACCTCATTCTGTAGTTCATCAGGCACTCTATCTATCAGATCTAGGCCCTTAAATCTATTTCTCACTTCCACTGTATAATATAAGGGATTTGATTGAGGTCATACCTGAATGGTCTAGAAGTTTTCCCTGTTTTCTTCAATTTGAGTCTGAATTTGGTAATAAGTAGTTCCTGATCTGAGCCACAGTCAGCTCCTGGTCTTGTTTTTGTTGACTGTATAGAGCTTCTCCATCTTTTGCTGCAGAGAATATAATCAGTCTAATTTCTCTGTTGACCATCTAGTGATGTCCATGTGTAGAGTTTTCTGAGCTATCAGGGAAGCAAAAAAATCTCAAAATTCTAATCCCTCAGGTTTTATGAAAGTGAAAGTGTTCGTTACTCAGTCACATCCGACTGTTTTAGGGACCCGAGTCACTTCTTAATTTTAAATGACTAACATTGAATGGTTTCACTTATAACACTCCAAAATAATATTGCATAGTTCTTTTCTGTCACATTTCTGTTTTCCCTTTTCTGACTTTTTATCACTATGGCTGGGTAGAAATACAAGGGTAGTTAAGCGGAACTATTCAGTTCTACTTGAGTCAAAATTCAACTGCAACCCCATGAATAAGATTCTTTGGCTCCAAGCTCTTCTAGTCTGTATGTTGTAGATTTGCAAGAGAATTAGGTCACATAGAAAACCAAGAGGTAAATACCATAAGTCTGGGACTCATGCCTCGTATTAAACCTACCGTTTAAACGTAGGTTAGCTTTTTTTTTTTTAATTTCAGATAAAAATGTATTTATTCTAAGTGTTTAACCACTATTTGTAGCACGTATTGTTAGTAAGCTCTGTGTGAAGAGCCTAAAAGAGAGGAGATTGTTCTGATAAAGGGACTACATATTTTCAGAGTCTTGGTTCAGCTTATAAGCAGAAGAAAACCCATTTTCTTCCAGACTGACAGTTATAAAATGATCAGATTTCTAAAATGGGGCTTGTCCTGCTATATTTCATAGAGGCATATTGATAACAATGCAATCTGAACTTTGCTGATAGTTGCTGCAGGAAACGTTGAGGTTGAATAATATTTTCAATTTCAGGTCCAACTTTCAAATCCAGTAGCTGTTGTTCTTAAAGTAACCCAAAATGGAAAATTTCTTAAAGACAGGTTACTTTAGATGATGTAATAACCAGATTGCCAACTGATTACATTTTAAGGATGTTATTCTTTTCATGTGACAAGATTGCTCACATCTCCTTAGCAATTCAGCCTTCATCCTCACTCATCCTTGACATCAGGCCTCTGGGGAAGGATATTATGAGAAGATATTTTTGTGATATGAACTTAAGTCAAAGAAGGTAAATCAGTGTCAACATGCCATGGCCTAATGCTTTGGGAAAACCCAGTGATATCTCTCTTAACCACTTTTCTATGGAGTCTGGATCTAATGTTTCTTGCAATCAGATTTCTTTTATACCTTTATCTTTTCGTGTTTAAATTGATTTTGCATGTTGAATTTCCTTTAAGTAACAGAATTGCTATTAGAACCATCAATGCCCAAAATGGTCAATTCCTTGTCTTGATCATACAGTTTCAAGTGATTTATTATCTTATTTTCTGATGTTATTTTCACTTAGTGAGCTCCTAGATTTCTTGGGACATTCTATAGCCTGGATCTCTGTGGTACTGTCTTCTACCATGTTTGTCCATAGGTTTTTATGATGTTTATACCTTAGCAATATGCTTTAGGTACCCTGTTAAAAGAGTATGCCTATGCTATGTTTCCCTCAATATGGTGGACGAGGAGGCTGAGGACACAGAGAGGATGGAAGTCAGCATGGAGTTGCTGCAGACCCCTCAGCAACTGGCGTCTGTGATGCATTAAGCCTCATCAGTCTAGACTGGATTTACTTAGAACAGTAGATAATGGTACAGGAGTCCAGCTGGAATCACGTTGCAAACTCTTCAAGATACATTAGATTTCTCTGGGCAAGACTTTGAGTTTTGCAAGATAGTAGGTAGATGACCAGATAAGGCAATGGCACCCCACTCCAGTATTCTTGCCTGGAAAATCCCATGGATGGAGGAGCCTGGTGAGCTGCAGTTCATGGGGTCGCTAAGAGTCAGAGTCAGACTGAGCGATTTCACTTTCACTTTTCACTTTCATGCATTGGAGAAGGAAATGGCAACCTACTCCAATGTTCTTGCCTAGAGAATCCCAGGGATGGGGAAGCCTGGTGGGCTGCCATCTATGGGGTCACATAGAGTCAGACATGACTGAAGCAACTTAGCAGCATGCTAGGCATGGGTTGTATTTCAATTATACTCTGTTCTAGAAAGTATGACAGAGTTTGTAATATTTACATTACCACAATCACCTGTCTTTTGAGATTTTCTTAATGTTAAAATTGAAAGAGTTTCTCTGTTACTTTCAATAGAAATCCCTATTTTTGTGGCCTGGAACCTAGTCTGTTCACCTTCTCATGAATTTCATCTTTTTAGATATTACCCTCATTACAATTTGTCATTCTTTTCAGCAAAGATGGTATTTAATATTTCCTGTATCAGAAAAGATTAATTTTTGAACCCTCTTCTTGGATGACATGACACCATTTTTTATATCTTCATTTCAGGTAATGGTATCCAATAAACTGTCAAGACTCATGGGCTTCATACGTTCAATAGACTTTTGAATCCACCACAGTAAAACTTCCATGCTTCAAATTTTATTGAAATTACTCTTTTCAAGTTAACCAGGGATGTCCATCCTGCCAAATCCAGTTCAGCCTTTATATTCCAATTTAACTTCTTGTAGAAGTGGACAGGCCATCTGTCCACTTAGAACCCTCCTTTCTAAGAGTGCATCCTTACTCTCCCAGTTTTCCTTCTCTCCAGGGCTGTTCTTTCTCTTACACCTTCTCCTATTCAAAGACTGGACTCCTTCAGACTCAAAAGTCTGGGGATTTTACTGCTCAGTCTTTCACTTCCTGTTTTCCTTACAGTTCTCTCCCAGATGAGACTGTTCCTATTACCTTACATTTAGACTGATCTAACTGATCATTTATATTTTCTGTTTATTCAGAAAGCATATTTGAACTCTACAACCATTTCTAATTTTCTAGTTTATTTTCCACATTTATTTTTTTGGCATCTCAGACATAACATTGCAAAATCATTGATTGTTCCCACTCTTTTTTTTCTCAAAGGGAATTTTTTCCCCTAACTCTTTATCCAGTGCCATGAACAGGCTTATCAAATACATGCTGGGTCAAATACAAAAAAAAAACACAAAAATTGAGTCATTTGTAATTTCTTCTTTATACTGATACCACTCCAACAGAAAGCTGTATAGTTTGTAGCCAGCTTATAGCACTATTTCATGTATTGTTCCATTTCCTTCTATTGTTTCACATTTGTCCATGATGACATCATTTCTTTTCTGAATTTTGTTAAAATATTCTACAGTCCGATTCAAAGTAAGCACTATAATTTTTCCAGAATCTAAGTAAATCTATGTCCTTTGTTTAGAATGTTTTCCCATTTCTTTCATTAAAAAAAAAAAAAGAAGACAATGTTAATCATGTGCTACAGGGCTTGCTTGTCCTATGCCCTAGCCATCCACTTAATTCACTCTGCCAGTTACATTAAAGCATCTATTTGTTTTTCAACCAAGTCAAGCTTTTTCTTCATTTCGATCTTTGACTTTAGTCTGTTATATCCCAGTATTTTTCCCCTTGTACTTTTCACATAGTAGTTCATCTTTTTTCTTTTCAGGTGTTGATGAACTGTTACTTAAGCTATCATGGATATGAGAGGGAAGATGTATTAGAGGTTTAAGGAGAAAAGAAAACACTCTCTCCTTAAATCTATTTAGGAATAGTTTGGAACATTTCGAGAATATATGATGATTGTTGACTATATTTTGTATTCACATTTATGTTCATTAAATATTGCTGAATAATGTAAAACCCCCAAGGCTATAGAGAAATGTCATGTATAACCACATTGTATGTGTCTGTGAGTTAACTGAGGATTGGCTGAACTTGGCTGGCTTCTGTTTGCCAACTGTGCTACCTCCAGGACATTCAATCCTGCATCTGCTCATTTATTAGGTAGCTCTGCTCTAAGAGGGACCCTGACAACTCTGCCTGTGAGGTTCATCTTTCTTCTGGGGACCAGTAGACTAGTCCTGGCATGTTCTTCTTATGGCAGTGGCAGAGCATAAGAGGAAACCTAGACCCAGATGTGGGATAGGACACCATGACTTTCAACTCATTCAATTGCCCAAGTTAGCTGAAGGCCAAACCTAAGGGAAGAGAACCCTGAAAAATTACATGAATTAGTGAGGGAAGAAGATTTGTGGCTGATAATGCAATCTACTTCCTGTTTATTTTATCATTATTTAACTAAACAAGGTGCTAGGTGTTGTGGACATGATGGTTATTAATCAAAATGTTTTGGTTTTTATTTTGTATATATCTTCAAACTTCAGCTATGATGAAATTATAAGATAAATTAGTCCCTGACCTGTTATCCTAAAAAAAAAAATTGTACATACAGCAATTAGAAGTTTTATTAAAGGTTCATTTTTTTTCCAATGTACTATGAACTTCACAGAGACAGGTTTTTTTTTTTTTTAATCTTTCCTTTATTAATTACTGCAGTTTTGCCATCTATTACCTCCTAAGCTACTTATGGAGTTTAAAGTTTTGCTTTTTAACTTTTTGAATTAGTAATTAAATTGAATATTAAGTAAGGACAGACAGGAAAATAATTAATATCAGTCTATGCAAATATAAAATGGATGGGCAAAATGGAGGGCCAAATACAGAAAATAAAAGTGCACATTTCAATATTTGAGTATAATAGATTTAATACCTTCCTTGGTTCAGTTTTCTTTATCATAGCACCAGGTAAAAGAAGATTCATCCTTGTTTTGTTTTTTTGTTTTTCCTTTAGATACTTCATTGACTACAATGCTGAAGATGATAGATTTTTTAACATTGATGCCAACACTGGAACCATTAAGACTGCCAAGGTTCTTGATAGAGAAGAAACTCCATGGTACAACATCACAGTTGCTGCTTCAGAAAATGGTAAACTTCTTTATTTTATGTACCATAGAAAAGATGTCTTTTAAACATGAAGATTTATGTTGAGATTTTCTCCAGAGCAGAGCTTTCATGATTTTTATTTTTTAATGCACCTAACAGAGTGCACAGAATGTATTAGACACAGTTACTCATTGTCAGATGCGATTAGTAAATCTTATATCTTTTCCTTTACTATAATCTCTGCATAATGGTAGAAAGTTGATATCACAGAGTACTTAGTCTGCATCACTTAATCAAAATATCTAATTCTCTTAATTGTGAGACTTGCTTTGTCATGTGCTTATGCCTTACTTAAGTAGAAGAAGAATGCTTCATATACAGTGAAGCAGTTAGGAAAATAAAGAGAAGAAAAGAAAATTTAACATTTTACTTGAATGATTTTGTCAATACAACACCTTTCTTCAAGCTTCAATTGACTCTTAGAAATTTTACAGTAAAGGAATAGCTCTTGATATTTCAACAGGCAGGTCTAAGTCATTTTTAACAAATGTACACCACCATACAACTGAGGAAGGCCGTTGTTTGATCCTCATCCAGAACACTGCATTGTGCTAAATAACCACATTATTAAAAAAGTATAAATATCAACAATTATCTCAGAGTTCAAAGATATGCATAAATGTTTTCAAATGAAATTAGAATAAAGCTCTAGGAAAATGGATCTGCTATCAAGAAATTGAAGTATGTATTTGCATGTTGAGAAAGAATTCAAAGGTATAAACTGCCCCAAGTTTACTATTATACATGAAAAATGAAAGTGAAAGCATTAATTGATCCACCATGTCTGACTTTTTGTGACCCCATGGACTATAGCTCCTCAGACTCCTTGGTCCAAGGAATTTTCCAAGCAAAAATACTGGAGAAGGGGATCTCCTTCTCCAGGGGATCTTCCTGACCCAGGGATTGAAACTGCATCTCCTGAATTGTAGAGAGTCTCCTGTATTTCAGGCAGATTCTTTACCATATGAGCCACCAGGGAAACCCAGTATTGCATATATCATATGTATGTGTGTGCACTCAGTCGTGTCTGACTCTTTGTGACCCCATGAACTATAGCCTGCCAGGTGCCTCTCCATGGGATTTCCCAGGCAGGAATACTGGAGAGGGTTATCATTTCCTTCTCTGGGGATCTTCCCGACACACAGATCAAACCTGCGTCTGTTACATATCCTGCATCAGCAGGTGGTTTCTTCACTACTAGAGACACCTAGGAAGCCCAACTTACAATGACTTTTAAAAGATTTCAATATATTCATAAGAGAATGATAAACATTAACATTTAGGAATACTTTATATTGGGAAATGGTATACAGTTCAGTTTAGTCGCTCAGCTATGACTGACTCTTTGCAACCCCATGGACTGCAGCATGCCAGGCCTCCCTGTCCATCACCAGCTCCCAGAATTTTCACAAACTCATGTCCATTGAGTCAGTGATGCCATGCAACCATCTTATTCTCTGTTGTCCACTTCTCCTCTTGCCTTCAATCTTTCCCAGCATCAGGGTCTTTTCAAATGAGTCAGCTCTTCTCATCAGGTGGCCAAAGTATTGGAGTTTCAGCTTCAGCATCAGTCCTCCCAATCAACACTTAGGATTGATGTCCTTTAGGATGGACTAGTTGGATCTCCTTGCAGTCCGAGGAAATCTCAAGAGTCTTCACCAACACCACAGTTCAAAAGCATTAATTCTTCGGTGGTCAGCTTTCTTTATAGTTCAACTCTCACATCTATACATGACTACTGGAAAAACCATAGCCTTGACTAGATGGACCTTTGTTGGCAAAGTAACATCTCTGCTTTTTAATATGCTGCCTAGGTTAGTCATAACTTTCCTTCCAAGGAGTAAGCATCTTTTAATTTCATGGCTTCAGTCCCCATCTGCACTGATTTTGGAGCCCCCAAAAATAAAGTCTGGCACTGTTTCCCCATCTATTTGCCATGAAGTGATGGGACCAGGTGCCATGATCTTAGTTTTCTGAATTTTGAGTTTTAAGCCAACTTTTGCACTCTCCTCTTTCACTTTCAAGAGGCTCTTTAGTTCTTTGTTTTCTGCCATAAGGGTGGTGTCATCTTCATATCTGAGGTTATTGATATTTCTCCTGGCAATCTTGATTCCAGCTTGTGCTTCATACAGCACAGTGTTTCTTATGATGTACTCTGTATATAAGTTAAATAAGCACAGTGACAGTATACAGCCTTGACATACTGATTTTCTTATTTGGAACCAGTTTGTTTTTTTATGTCCAGTTCTAACTGTTGCTTCCTGATCTGCATACAGATTTCTCAAGAGGCAGGTCAGGTGGTCTGGTATTCCCATCTCTTTCAGAATTTTCCGCAGTGTATTGTGATCCACACAGTCAAAGGCTTTGGCATAGTCAATAAAGCAGAAGTAGATATTTTTCTGGAACTCTCTTATATAAAATAAAATTATACTCTTTCTTCTGCCCTCAGAAGATATATGAAATTTTTACAAAATATTCAAGCTTCATTTAGAAATACTTTGCATACTGTATGATTTACCTTTTATAGTGTATCAGTTCAGTTCAGTTGCTTAGTCGTGTCCGACTCTGCGACCCCATAAATCACAGCACGCCAGGCCTCCCTGTCCATCACCAACTCCCGGAATCCACTCAGACTCATGTCCATCGAGTCCGTGATGCCATCCAGCCATCTCATCTTCTGTCGTCCCCTTCTTCTCTTGCCCCTAATCCCTCCCAGCATCAGAGTCTTTTCCAATGAGTCAACTCTTCGCATGAGGTGGCCAAAGTACGGGAGTTTCAGCTTTAGCATCATTCCTTCGAAAGAAATCCCAGGGCTGATCTCCATGTCTAATGACTATTAGTATATTCAGTTATCCATCAGTTGTCACAATGGATTTTAGAATGTATTGACTACTTCAGAAAGAAATCCTGCATCCCTAGTCATCCTGTTCTAATCCCTCTTGCCCATGCCTCAATCCAAGGAGCCACCACTCCAAGTATCTGTTTTTATAGATGTCTTTTCTATATAGGCTGCTGTAACAGTAGGTCATAAACCTAGTTCTTAAACAGCAAACATTTATTTCTCACAGTTCTGGATGCTGGAAATCCAAGATCAAGAGGTCAACAGATTTGGTGTCTGGTGAGAACGCAGTTTCTGTCTCCTAGTGGTATACTCACATGGTGCAAGAACAAGGGATCTCTCTACGATCTCTTTTATAAGGGATTTAATCTCCTTCATGAGTGTTTCACTCTGAATTTGGTGGAGAAAAAAAAAATTCAGTCTACAGCAATAGTTTTTCCTTTAATTGGCATCTTATACAAAACAATCACATAACATGTAGTTCTTTGTGCCTGGCTTACTTCACTTAGTGCATTATTTTCAAAGTTCATTTACATTGTAGCATGTATCTGTGTTTCATTCTTCCTCACTACTAAAAACCTTTCCTTTATTTGAATATACTGTATTTTATGTATCCATTCACCACTTGATAGACATTTGGGTTATTTCCACTTTTTGCCTAATTTGAAGAATGTTGTCATAAGCATGGATATGGATGTTTTTGTGTGAATGACTTTTCATTTCTCTTGAGTATTTCGCTAAGAGTGGGATTGCAGAGTCAAACAGAAACTGTGTTTAAATCTTTGATGAATTGCCAGACTGTTTTCCAAAGTGACTAAATTTTACATTCCCAGCAGCACTATATGAGTGTCCTAGTTATTCTATATTGTTACCAATATTTAATGTTCCATACTTTTCTGATCATGATCATTCTATTAGATGTGAGGTGATAGCTCATTGTGGTTTATGCACTTTCATAATGTCTTGAATCACAAAACAATAAAGCTGCTCCAACCTTTTCTATTCTATCTGAATTTTTCATGTGTTCACCTGTAAAATCAACTCAAGTGGTTTCCATTTAGATCATTTTTTCAATATAATATTTCTCATTGAAAATAAGGATTTACTAATTACTTTTAAATGAGTATTATAAATAATACATGAACAGATTCATTTGCTATCATTCTGGTTAATTTTCATTTTCAAAATGGCCAGAATAGTTCTAGAATTGCATGTGCTTACTTACCAGGAACAATAAAATAACTGCCATATGATAAAGCCTCATTTAAAATTAGTTTTAAAATAAAGGAATAAGTGGATTGATAAATTGAAGCATATGCAATGGAGATATTGAAAAGTTTCCAAAAGTATTGTATAGTTATTCTTGCAATCAGGCTCCATGTATAGAAGATGGAAGGGGAAAATCCCTGGAGAGAATACTTGCTTGTCAGAAACAGTAAGGACTTATTTTATAACATCGAATTCAACTCCAGAGGTATTTTGATCAGAAACTTTACTTTCATTCACTTAAATCTCATCTCAACCCATATAATATTTGCATCAAGACAAAGCTACTTTGTAAATATACATGAGTTCAAGGGTATCATGAGAAGTATATTTGCAATCATTACCAAAGGAAACCAAAGGGAATGTTAATTTTTACTAAAGTAGCATCTTAGGTATGTACTTACTTTCTTTTTTTTAATTACTAATTGGTAGATTTCATATGGGAAATGAGTTAATACACATCTACTAAGTAAAACAGTACAGTAAATTGTAATATCATAAATTTTACAGTTGGTAATAAAGAAGCCTTAGAGACACCTCAATGAGCATTACTAAAATATAATTTAATCCTAATCATAAACAGGTATGCAGAAAGAATGGGCGCTAGTTAAGATTTTATAGCTATACTGGGAGACTGTGTTTAGAAAAGTGCACATTCACCTACTAATGGCTTGGCCTAAGTGCCTATTAAATAGAGTTGGGAGCTCTTCCACATACAACTGTTTGTAAGCATTAACAGGAGTTATGTCATAAAACTATTTTCTGGTATATTTCATTTTGGATACTTTTTCAATAGAACTTTTTAAAAGGCTGTACTTTTTTAGTGCATTTTACGTTTAGTAAAATTCAAAGAAATGAACAACGATTTCCTATGTATCTTCTGCACCTATACATGCTTAGCTTCCTCCACTATCAATAACCCCCACCAGAGTGATGCATTTGTTACAACTGATGAGCCTACACTGACACATCATAATCAACCAATGTCTATAGTTTGTTGTAGGGTTAACTCTTATTATTCTATGGTTTTGGACAAATGCATAATGGCATATACCCACTAACATAATATCATATAGAGTATTTTGACTGCACTAAAATGTTCTGTGCTCCATCTGTTCATCTCTCTCCATCTCTACCCCTGGTAACCACCTATCTCTTTATTGACTCCATAGTTTTGCCTTTTCTAGAACATTATATAGTTGGAATCATACGGTATGTGGACTTTTAGGTTGGCTTCTTTCACTTAGTAATATAGATTGAAGTCTGTTCAAATCTTTCATGTCTGTTCCAGTTTTGATAATGCATTTCTTTTTGTACTCAGTAATATGAAATTGTCAGCCTGCACCAGTTTGTTTACCCATTCATCTACTGGAAAACATCTTGGTTGTCTCCAAGTTTTGGCAATGATAAAATAATGTTGCTATAAATATACATGTGTAGGTTTTTGGGTGGACAGATGTTTTCAGCTCCTTTAGGTAAATACCAAACTCTGCAATCCCTGGATCATATGGTAAGAGTATGTTTAATTTTATAAGAAATGAATACTGTCTTTTGAAGTGCTTGTGCCATTTTGAATACCCACCAGGTATGAATGAATAAGGGTTCCCATTGTTCCACATTCTAACTAGCATTTGGTGGTGTCATTATTCCCTGGATTAGCACCACTCCAATAGATACATATTGGAATATTGTTTTAACTTGCATTTTTTTCTGATGATATATATGTGGGGCATCTTTTCATAAGGTTATGCCATGTGTGTGTTTTCTTTGGTGAAGTATTTGTTAAGATCTCTGGCCCATTTTTTAATCATGTTTTTTGTTTTCTTAACATTCAATTTTAAGAATTCTTGGCATTTTTTTTGGATAGCTAATTTATCAGATGTGTCTTTTGCAAATATTTTCTCCCAAACTTTATCATATCTCCTCATTCTCTTGACAGTGTCTTTCAAGAGCAGAAATCAAATTTTTAAAAATCTTAATGTAACAATTTTGAGGAGACTGTTGCTCTATGGAATTATAATTAGAAGTTAATGCTTTAAAATAGTCTATCCACTACCTAGGGGCTTGAGGCAGTAAGAGAAATGTTCTTCCTTTGGGCAGATGAAGCGATGCACCTGATTTAAGACAGAACAGGAGCAAAGCACCTTTGTGCAAAAGAAAAAAAAGCAGCAACTCCAAAAATCTTGCTGCTTTCTTGAGGTGAACAGGCCTTATGCTAGAAGACCATGCGGGGGTTGAGGGTACCACAACTGGGCATCTGTTGAGCATGCAGGTGGGGCTCAGGTGCAGTGCAATCGTTAACTACATGGTGTTTGATCTGCCTTCTTTCATCCTGTAGTTTTTAGGTCACAGTGATTATTCAGTTGCCCAGTCAGGCAAGAAAGGCAGGAACCTTGGGTCTGGTCTATGAATATCTTTTATTTGTTGTTGCTCAGTTCCTAAGTTGTGTCCAACTCTTTGTGAGCCCATGGACTGCAACATGTCAGACCTCCCTGTCCCTCACCATCTCCCAGAGCTTTCCCAAACTCATGTCCATTAAGTCAGTGATGCCACCCAACCATTTAATCCTGCCCTTCACTATCTCCCAGAGTTTGCTCAAATTCATCTCCACTGAGTCGGTGGTGCGATCTAATCATTTCATCCTGTCACCCCAACTCCTTGTGTCCTTAATCTTTCCCAGCATCAGGGTCTTTTCCAATGAGTTGACTCTTGACCTCAAAGAGGTGCCAAAAGTATTGGAGCTTCAGCTTCAGTGACAGTTTACTACTGTAGCTAAACATAGTGAAAGTGAAAGTGAAGTCGCTCAGTCGTGTCCGACTCTTTGCGACCCCGTGCACTGTAGCCCACCAGGCTCCTCCGTCCATGGGATTCTCCAGGCAAGAGTACTGGAGTGGGTTGCCATTCCCTTCTCCAGGGGATCTTCCCAACCTAGGGATCGAACCCGGGTCTCCTGCATTGCAGGCAGGGTCTTTAACCTCTGAGCCACCAGGGAAGCTAAACATAAGTAGCAGCAGCTATTTTCACTGGTATATTGTGCTTTACAGCCATGTCATTCTAAGAAAAATCCCTGAGAAATAGAAAAAAACAGATATTATTCTTGCTTTATAAAAAAAAGAGAGACTTATACAAATCTGAATATTTTTGTTCCTATGTCTGTGTTCATTCTATGTCAGCTGATGTTCATTGAACCCAAATACTTGTCAGGTATTTTAACCAGTTGAGATTTATCTTATTATTTTGAAAATTCATTCTGTGACATAGGATTATTTTCACCATCTTAAAGAATACACTAGGAATCAAATAAATTCAATATATATGTCTTTGGTCAGGGGAATAGAAAGTGGTGTCTCATTATCACATATCAGAGTTCTTAGGGAAGAGGACTTTCTTGATAAATTCCTGCAGAATATTTCTGTTACAGCTAACAATGTAATCCATAATAGAACTATTTGGTAACTTCTGTTACTTTTTTGTTGATGTGTAACAAATAGTCACATGATTTCTGTAGGTCAGAAGTCCAGGAGGGTTCAACTTAGTCCTTTGCTTAAAATCTGGAAAGACTGAAGTCGTGTGTCAGCTGGGCTGGTGGTCTCTTATCTAAAGGCTCCAGGGAAGAATCTGATTTCATGCTTATTTCCCTCATTGGCAGAATCCACTTCATTGAGGATGTAGGTGGGAGGGTTATATTTTTTATTTTTCCTGGATCTTAGCTGGGAGAGCTTTCTCCTTTTAGAAGCTGCCTGAATTTCTTCTTCAAGCATGCAATTGTGTGTCAAGTCCTTCTTATGTCTGAATCTCTTTCATTGTCTCTTCTGCTACCATCTGGAGAAAGTCTCTGCTTTCAGTGGTTTTTCACCTGATTGAGTCAGGCCCACTCAAATAATCTTTGTACATTAAGGTCACCTTCCTTGAGACTTCAGTTACATCTGCAGAATTCCTTCACAACAGGACCCAAGTTAACGTCTAGGTGAATAATCGAGGGACAGGAATCATAAGCTGGAATCTTTAGAATTCTGCTTCCCATGACCCTAAAATGTCTGTAAAATTTGGGATAATTTTTTTATAGGATAATAAATATTCTTTCTAATTTGGATGTCATGGCTTACTTTTCCTTTTATATGACTCCTCAGTAAAATAAAGGCTCTAGTAGGCACTCAATAAGTAGTTCTTCACATGTTTTTTCAAATGACTAGCTCTCATCTCCCTCCATTTCCTTGTTAATGCCTCAGTTCAGGATAATGTATATTTTTATTCTAACTGCTTTTCAGAAATGCCACTGTGTTCATCAGTTCATAATAGCTAAGTTCAATGAATTGTCTTCATTTCTTATCTCCCTGATTTCTTTGTGATATCTGACTATGTTAATCATCCTCTTTCCTCTTGGAATGTTCTGCTTCCTTGGCTGCCATTCTGGTACTTTGGAATGCTGTACTTTATCATCTGTGTTCTAAGGAATACATTAACTGACTCACTTGGAATGCAGTAATAAATGATACCTGCTAGGGAGTGTAGTATTTTAGGGGCTAATCATATAGAGGGATTATTTTGTCTTTGAGGAATTTAAGAGCCTAATGCAAAAGACGGGGTAGCTGAATAATTGCATTATGGATAATCACTGTGAGGATAAGTTTTTTTAGGGACTAGAGAAGCATGAAAACGTGGTGGCTTAATCTCTTTGTGAGGACCAGTGAAGATTTCATAGAGAGTACAATGATTGGATTGAGTCTTGAGGTGAAGGATGAGTAAAGGTTAGCCTGCATTCTGCTCTCAAAATAGTGGCTCAGATGGTAAAGAATCTGCCTCCAATGCAGGAGACCTGGGTTCTATCACTGGCCTGAGTAAATCCCCTGGAGGAGAGTATGGCAACCCACTCCATTTTTCTTGCCTGGAGAATCCCCATGGACAGAGGAGTCTGGCAGGCTATATAGTTCATGGGGTCTCAGAGTCAGACACGACTGAGGACTATGCACAGCACAGAAAAACAGAACAAATAGGATTCAGAACCAAAGGGAAAGTCACTCAGTTGTGTCCGACTCTTTGTGACCCCATGGACTACGCACTCCATGGAATTCTCCAGGCCAGAATACTAGAGTAGGTAGCCTTTCCCTTCTCCAGGGGCTCTTCCCAACCCAGGGATCAAACCCAGGTCTCCTGCACTGCAGGCAGATTCTTTACCAGCTGAGCCACAAGGGAAGCCCAATAATGTATTAAGTAAGTATGCCATTTACCCTCATTAAATTTTAATAAAATAGAATTAACCCACTGAAATAGTGTTCTAATGTCACACGAAGTTGGGAATTGTTGATGCAAGCCACAAATATCAGGAAGCAAACTAAAGACAGGTGAGCATGAAAGAATTCTGATGGCCATAAGGCAACCAAGTATGTTAAGTAATTCTATGAAGATGCTGAATATAAAAGTTAATATTTGGGAACTCTGGGGTTTTCATGTTCTTGTTGAGTCACTAAGTCATGTCTGACCCTTGTGACCTCTTGGATTATAGTCTGCCAGGCTCCTCTGTCCATGGGATTTCCCAGGAAAGCCTACTAGAGTGGATTGCTATTTCCTTCTCCATAAGAACCAAAAAGGATATTTATTATGAGGACTGGTTAATGTCAGCTCATGCAGTATTGAGGTTGGCAAGTCTAAACTCCTCAGATCCCCTGTCCTACATCAAACTTTCTTGCCAGAACCAGAACCAGTGCCTCAAAAGTCATCAGGAAAGATAATTCTCTCTTATTAGAGGGAAGGTCAGCCTTTGGTTCTATTCAGGTCTTCAGCTGATTGGACAAAGCCCACTCACATAATGAGAACAAATCTGCTTTACTCAGTTTCACAATTTAAATGCTAATCTTATACAAAGACAGCCTCACAAAATCACACAGAATAATGTTTGACCAAATATCTGGGCCCTCCATGAATTAGAAACTGCGGCCCAGTGTCTTTGGTATTATCAGCCCTTCTAGATGATTTTCATGCATACTAATGTTTGAGAACCACTGACTTATGTGATTCTAATGTAAATGAAATTCAAGAAGCATTGTTGTGTTTAAGAATTTGATTTATATCTTGGTTCTATCAAGAACTACTCTCATGGACATACACATAGGCACACACTCACTCACTCATATACATACACACAGCCTGATGGAGAAATAAACTTCATGTAGGGCATATGTGGCATTTTTCCCCCCTTGTGGCTTTCTTTATTTTATTTTTTTTAATTTATTTTTTATTGGAAGATAATTTCTTTACAGAATTTTGCTGTTGTTATGTGGCTTTTGTTTATAATATTTGGTCTGCTCTCAGCTTAATCCTCTGAAAAATGTAATCACACTTTTAGCCACAGACCCTCAAGTAGGCCATGTCCTTTCAATAGTTTTATAATTCTTTCATCTCTTAAAGATTTCTTCTCATTGTTTGCTGCTTTACAAACAATTATTTTCTTTCAAGAACTGTTTCAAAAGTGACAATATCACTGAAATCTTTCTCAACTTCTCAGGCATATTTTGTAGCTCCTTATCTTCTATACTCTATGTAGACCTTAGAATAATGTTCATCACTTATACTCTCATAGTCTTAAATATACCACTTATATTTTATTGTAATATTTTTGACCTATACTACATTGTGAACATCTCAAATCTAAGAATCAGGTCTATTTTATCTTTTTTTATTAGAGTATTCCCAAATTCTTAGTAAATTCCCTGACACATAGAACTGGGTTAATAAAATTTTGTTAAGTTCATGAATATTATTTGTCTTCATTTCTCAGCCCACCTTAATTACCCAACAACTACATCATTCACTACACATTGCAATGATCACTGTGCATTTTCCAGTTTACCTAAAATATTCTATTTCTGCTTGTTCTGTTCATTAAATGCGAGAATTCATTGTACCTGATCAATATACCAAAATGGGACTCTTTTTATTAATTGTTTGCAAGATGATGTTATTTCCAAAGGAGTAAAATTCAGGGAGATGCTTATTTATTCATCTATCTAATGAGTTCAAAAGGTTCTGATGTCTCCAGAGTTCACAGTTTAAGCAACAACAAAAGCAACTGCATGTTTTGTGCATTGATAGGAAAAATTTACCTCAGCTTCCTGTTTCACGTTTCTCTCACATTATCTACATAATTGCAGTCCCGAAACCAATGTATACTTTTTTTGTATTCATTGAATCTTTCTTGTTTTTCTCCTCAATTTTTAATGGAAGCATATTCAAAGATTAGGATCCACAAATTTCAGATTTAATCCAATTGTTAACTGTAGGCATTGGAAATTAAATTTAGATTTTATGAACTCATTCCTTGTTTCCTTTTAATCTGAAGTTAATTTTTGTTAGCAGCTGCAGCTAACAACATAAAACCTTGTTACTGAAGAGTGGGTGGCTTTAAGTCCCTTTGGTTACTTTACATTCTTTTGTTATTGTAAATGTGCTTACTTTGATACATAAAAGTTGTCTTCCATAGTGTGTTCATATTAGCAATTTCCTTTTGCACAAAAAGGTTCATAATGAGACCTTATACCTTAGCCTACAGAGAGGATAACACACAAAAAAATTGGCATCGCTTTTAACCAATGATCAAAAGTAATACAACAAAATACTTTTCTGAAATTTTTATTTATACATGCAAGGGTCAGTGTATTAGCTAACTGTAGCCATATGATAGATTACTTCAAAACATCAAAAAGTAGTTCAGTTTTTTTCTAAGACTTAAAATAAATTTATTGACTCATTTATCTGAATATTCCATAGATAAATTGAGCTTCAGACTTACCTTTATTAGGACTCTTTATCTCCATTTCTTTGTATTTTTTTCTGCATTCCCTTTTATCATATTTTGATTTAAGGTTGCTATATTATAGTATCAAGCAACTAGTACTATGTTAACTTTTACTATGTTAATAGGGTGAATGCCACCTCAAGTTGGTACACACTCAGCCTCATTCAGAGTGCAATAGATTGTCACTTTGGATAATAAGATGCTGTGTTATTTAATCTATTTATAAATTAGTCTCCATTCACTTTCTTTAAAAACTATGTTTAGTACATGAACTGTGCCCATAATTTAACTGCTTAGTATGACAAAAGGTATAGAATTGTTCATATTGGCTCAAGACTTTCAAGATTCACATTTTTATTTTCACTTGCAGTCAATTCCATTAAAATCTCTTGGATTCTACATATAAGGAGGAGGCTTATCAAGCAATTATAACATTTAATACATTTTATTTTTGTTACTGTTTACTTAATATGTCAATACACTGAGACATTACTCTTTACACTATCCCAAACTCCGCATCAAATTCTAAAATAAGTAGAACATATTAGTTTATTCAAGAGAAACTCAAATAACTCAAGCGATTATATATATCCTGCTAAATATGTATTTTTCTGACAAAAGCCCAATAGTCAAAGCTATGGTTTATCCAATAGTCATGTAGGGATGTGAGAGTTGGACTATAAAGGAGGTTGAGCTCCAAAGAATCCATGCTTTCAAACTGTGGTGCTGAAGAAGACACTTGAGAGTCCCTTGGATTGCAAGGAGACCAAAACAGTCAATCCTAAAATAAATCAACTGTGACTATTCATTGGAAGAACTGATGCTGAAGCTGAAGCTCCAGTACTTTGGTCACCTGATGTGAAGGGCTGACTCATTGGCAAAGACCCTGATGCTGGGAAAGATTGAGGGCAAGAGGAGAAGGGTGCAGCAGAGGATGAGATGGTTAGAAAACATCACCAACTCAATGAACATGAGTTTGAGCAAACTCTGGGAGATGGTGAAGGACAGGAAAGCCTGGCATACTGTAGTCCATGGGGCCTCAAAGAGTCAGACATGACTTCGTGACTGAACAACAACAAATATGAATTTACAGGTTTCCTCTTGGCACAATTTTTTTAATGCTTCTTCCAATTTCTTTATATACATCAGATATTCTTGCTTCTTGAATGACATCAAATAAGACCAATTAGAAAAGAGTTTGCACGTTTTCCTTCTATCAGATCTACCAACCTACCCAGTACTAGGGACAATAGTCTCCATAAACCTGGCTCCTGTCAGATTACTGTGAATAAACTCTCCATGTCATGCTTACAGCCACCTCTCTATGTGTGCTCTGAATCTTGTCCCTTCTTGCTCACTGAGACATTGCACTATTAACAATTTCTCCACTTCCCTGTATTTTTATATTTCTTTATCTGGTACATATTTCCCCTATCCTCAAAAACAGGCTTTATTTTCTATCTGAAAATAAAATCAACTCCAGCAACCAAAACCTGAAAACCTGTCTTGATTTAGTTTCCCTCCAGGTACAACTCTAATATTTCATTCCCTTGAATGAGAAACTCCTTGAAAGAATTGTCTATATTCACAGTCTGGCATTGCCCTTCTCTCAGTGTCTTTAAAACTCACTCTAAAAAGATTTTTATCTTTGTTATGTCACAAAATTACTCTTGTCCTTCATATGGTAGAAACCCAAGTAAAATTCTCATATGTCCATTTTCTCAAATCTTTGTAGTATTTGGCACAATTGACAAGTCCTTCAAAACAAGCTCTTTCTTTAGCTAAAGGAAACTACATTCTTAATCCTTCACCAATTCTTCATTGCTCCATTCACTGAATTGTGATGTATCTTGATTTTCAGACCTCAGACTTTTCTTGAATTATTGCCCAAATAATGTCATTCAGTCATATAGACTTTTGTAGCATCTACATATTGATGACTCTTGACTTTAAATCTGTAGCAACTTGCTCACTTTATCCCTGAATACCACATTAGCTACTCTAATATCTTCACTTAAGAGGTCTCAAACTTGATATAAATCAAATAAATCTTTTCCTCAAAATCTAAAAACCTAAAATCTGATCTGTAACAGACCTTCAGTTCAGTTCAGTTCAGTCACTCAGTCGTGTCCGACTCTTTGCAACCCCATGAATCGCAGTATGCCAGGCCTCCCTGTCCCTCACCATCTCCCAGAATTCACTCAGACTCAAGCCCGTCGAGTCAGTGATGCCATCCAGCCATCTCATCCTCTGTCGTCCCCTTCTCCTCCTGCCCCCAATCCCTCCCAGCATCAGAGTCTTCTCCAATGAGCCAACTCTTCACATGAGGTGGCCAAAATACTGGAGCTTCAGCTTAAGCATCATTCCTTCCAAAGAAATCCCAGGGTTGATCTCCTTCAGAATGGACTGGTTGGATCTCCTTGCAGTCCAAGGGACTCTCAAGAGTCTTCAACACCACAGTTCAAAAGCATCAATTCTTCAGCGCTCAGCCTTCTTCACAGTCCAACTCTCACATCCATACATGACCACAGGAAAAACCATAGCCTTGACTAGGCGGAACTTAGTCGGCAAAGTAATGTCTCTGCTTTTGAATATACTATCTAGGTTGATCATAACTTTTCTTCCAAATGATGATCATATACTTCAGTTTCTATGTATATCACCCAGAGTCATATCTGGCCCTTCTCTTTCTGTGATGCTGCATGCCCAGTTCATCAGACACTTCTCTTCAGTTCAGTCACTCAGTCATGTCAGATTCTTTGCAACCCTATGAACTGCAGCACTCCAGGCCTCCCTGTCGATCACCAACTCCCAGAGCTTACTCAAACTCACGGCCATTGAGTCGGTGATGCCATCCAACCATCTCATTCTCTGTCATCCCTTTTTCTACCTGCTTTCAATCTTTCCCAGCATCAGGGTTTTGCCGGTGAGTCAGTTCTTTGCATCATGTAATCAAATTATTGGCGTTTCAGTTTCAACATCAGTCTTTCCAATGAACATTCAGCACTGACTGCATTTAGGATTGATTAGTTGAATCTCCTTGCAGTCCAAGGGACTCTCAAGAGTCTCATCCAACACCAAGTTCAAAAGCATCAATTCTTCAGTGCTCAGCTTTCCTGATAGTCCAATTCTCACATCCATACATGACCACTGGAAAAACCATAGCTTTGACTAGAGGAAACTTTGTTAGGAAAGTAATGTCTCTGCTTTTTAATATGCTGTCTAGGTTTGTCAGAGCTTTTCTTCCAAGGAGCAAGTGTCTTTTAATTTCATAGCTGCAGTCACCATCTGCAGTGATTTTGGAGCCCAAGAAAATAAAGTCTCACTGTTTCCATTGTTTCCCCATCTATTTGCAATGAAGTGATGGGACAGGATGCCATGACCTTAGTTTTCTGAGCTGTTGAGCTTTAAGCAAACTTTTACACTCTTATCTTTCACTTTTATCAAGAGGCTCTTTAGTTCTTCTTCACTTTCTGCCATAAGTGTGGTGACATCTGCATATCTAAAGTTATTGATATTTCTCTTGGTAATCTTGATTCCAGCTTGTGCTTCATCCAGTCCAATATTTTGAACGATGTACTGTGCATATAAGTTAAATAAGCAGGGTGATAACATACCGCCTTGATGTACTCCTTTTCTGATTTGGAACCAGTCTATTGTTCCATGTCCAGTTCTGACTGTTGCTTCTTGATCTGCACTCAGATTTCTCAGGGAGGCCGGTCAGGTGGTCTGGTATTCCCATCTCTTTCAGAATTTTCCACAGTTTGTTTTGATCCACACAGTCAAAGGCTTTGGCATAGTCAATAAAGCAGAAGTAGATGTTTTTCTAAAATCATCTTGCTTTTTTGATGATCCAACGGATGCTGGCAATTTGATCTCTGGTTCCTCTGCCTTTTCTAAATCCATCTTGAACATCTGGCAGTTCGTGGTTCACATACTATACTGTTGAAGGCTGGCTTGGAGAATTTTGAACATTAATCTGCTAGGGTGTGAGATGAATGCAATTGTGTGGTAGCTTGAAAATTTTTGGCATTGCCTTTCTATGGGATTGAAATGATAACTGACCTTTTCCAGTAGTGTGACCACTGTTGAGTTTCCCATATTTGCTGGCATATTGAGTGCAGCACTTTCACAGCATCATCTTTTAGTATTTGAGCTAGATCAACTGGAATTCTGTCACGTCCACTGGCTTTGTTAGTAGAGATGCTTCCTAACACCAACTTGACTTCACATTCCAGGATGTCTGGCTGTAGGTGAGTGATCACACCACGGTGGTTATCTGGGTCATGAAGATCTTTTTTGTATAGGTCTTCTGTATATTCTTGCCACGTCTTCTTGATACCTTCTGCTTCTACTAGGTCCATACCATTTCTGTCCTTTATTGTGCTCATCTTTCATTAAATGTTCCCTTGTATTTCTAATTTTCTTGGAGAGTTCTCTAGTCTTTCTCATTCTGTTGTTTTCCTCTATTTTATTGCATTGATCATAGAGGAAGGCTTTCTTATCTCTCCTTGATATTCTTTGGAAGTCTGCATTCAAATGGATATATCTTTCCTTTTCTCCTTTGCCTTTTGCTTCTCTTCTTTTCTCAGCTATTTGTAAGTCCTCCTCATACAACCATTTTGCATTTTTGCATTTCTTTTTCTTGGGGATCGTCTTGATCACTGCCTCTATATGATGTCAGGAACCTCTGTCAATAATTCTTCAGGCACTCTGTCTATCAGATTTTATCCCTTGAATCTATTTGTCACTTCCACTTTATAGTCTCAAGGGATTTCATTTAGGTCATACCTGAATGGTGTAGTGGTTTTCCCTGCTTTCTTCAATTTAAGTCTGAATTTGGCAAGAAGCATTTCATGGTCTGAGCCACAGTCAGCTCCCGGTCTTGTTTTTGCTGACTGTATAGAGCTTGTCCATCTTTGGCTGCAAGGAATATAATCAATCTGATTTCAGTATTGACCGTCTGGTTATGTCCATGTGTAGAGTCTTCTCTTGTGTTCTTGGAAGAGGGTGTTTGCTATGACCAGTGTGTTCTGTTAGGAAAACTCTTTTAGTCTTTGTCCTGCTTCATTTTGAACACCATGGCCCAATTTGCCTGTTATTCCAGATATCTCTTGATTTCCTACTTCTGCATTCCAGTCCCCAGTAAAGAAAAGGACATCTCTTTTGGGTGTTAGTTCTAGAAGGTCTTATAGGTCTTCATGGAACTGTTCAACTTCAGCTTCTTCAGCATTCATTACTGGTCATGGGTATAGACTTGGATTGCTGTGATACTGAATGGTTTGCCTTGGAAATGAACAGAGATCATTCTGTCGTTTTTGAGATTGCATCCAAGTACTGCATTTCAGACTCTTTTGTTGACTGTAATGGTTACTCCATTTCTTCTAAGGGATTCTTGCCAACAGTAAGTAGATATGATGGTCATGTGAGTTAAATTCAACCATTCCAGTCCATTTTATTTCCCTGATTCCTAAAATGTGAATGTTTACTCTTGCCATTTCCTGTTTGACCACTTCCAATTTGCCTTGATTTATGAACCTAACATTCCAGGTTCCTATGCAATATTGCTCTTTACGTCATCAGACTTTACTTCCATCACCAGTCACATCCACCACTGGGTGGTGTTCTTGTTTTGTCTTCATCTCTTCGTTCTTTCTGAACTGATCTTCGTTATTTCTCCACTGATCTCCAGTAGCATATTGCACACCTACCAGCATGGAGATTTCATCTTTTAGTACCTTTTTTGCCTTTTCATACTGTTCATGGGATTCTCAAGGCAAGAATACTGAAGTGATTTCTTATTCCCTTCTCCAGTGGACCACATTTTGTCTTAACTCTCTACCATGCCCCATCCATCTTGGGTGGCCCTTCACAGCATGGCTCATAGTTTCATTGAGTTACAGTAGGCTGTGGTCCATGTGATCAGTTTGGTTAGTTTTCTGTCATTGTGATTTTCATTCTATCCTTTGCCCTCCAAAGGATAAGGATAAGGGGCTTGTGGAAGCTTCTTGATGGGAGAGACTGACTGAGGGGAAAACTGGGCCTTGTTCTGATGGGCTAGGCCATGCTCAGTAAATCTTTAATCCAATTTTCTGTTGATCTGTGGGGATGTGTTCCCTCCCTGTTGTTTGACCTGAGATCAAACCATGGTGTAGTTAGTGAAGATAATGGCGACCTCTTTCAAAATGTCCCATGCAAGCACTGCTACACTCAGTGTCCCTGACCCTGTAGCAGGGCACCGCTGACCCACGCCTCTGCCAGAGACTCCTGGACACTCACGGGCAAGTCTGTGTCAGCCTCTTATGGCGTCACTTCCCCTTTCTCCTGGGTTCTGGTATGCACAAGGTCTTCTTTGTGCCCTCCAAGAGTCTGTCTCCCAGGCCTGTGTAAGTTCTGGCAGTTCTATGGTGGGGTTAATGGTGACCTCCTCCAAGAGGGTTTATGTCCTACCCAGGTCTGTTGCACCCAGAGCCCCTTCCCCTGCAGCAGGCTACTGCTGACCTGTACCTCCGCAGGTGACACTCAAACACTACTGTTAGCTTAACTTTAAAATATATCCGTGAGGCAATAACTTCTTCCCATTTCCATCACTCCTACCCCTGTCCAAACAACCATCATTCCCCACTAGAGCATGGCAATAGCTTTCTAAATAGTACCTTGAACTTAACCCTCACCTCCTTTCATCTGCCAGTGTTCCTTTTAAATCATAAATATATCATGTAGTTCTGTTTTCAGTATGATAAAATATTCCCAAATAGATTAAAGCTACACTACATGACACTTATGTAGGATGTACCAGTACACACACGCACGCGCACACACACGCGCACACACACACACACACAGACACTAACATTGTGTCAAATAAAAGGTAAGCATAAGATATATCTTCTGTTTTAACTTTTGTTCTTGGTAGACGGAGTGAAAGTGTTACCCATCAGAAACTGTGTACATGACACTTCTTACATGTCATTTCAGATCACCTTAAGCTCAATGACTCTGACAAGTAGGAAATGGAAACTAAAATAATTAAAGTAGGTAAACATTGCTATTTTGAAATTTTTTAGAAAGAAAATTATCTCAAAAGGAAGGTCTAAGACTCAATTAGAAACAATAACAAAGAAAAAGGTACACATGAGAACACTGAGTCTTTAAAATAACATAACATGTCAAATTTGATGAATTAACAAAATCATAGGCATCATCATAGCATTGCCATAACTTATAGGTAAAAAGTTGTGTGAGCTGATTGAAATTAAATCATTTAAAATTTATTTAAATGTTTGGGAAAAAAGTAAAGATTCTGATTGTTTTTAGATTTTCTGGAGTTACATGACCATGTTAATGTTTGCAGATTTTAAAAAATTAGCATACAAATGTAAAATTAGAGGGGAAATATAATAGGAATAAAACCTTAAACAATCTACTGGAATGTAAAATTACAAAGAGCTAAAAACAAAAATTTGGACAAATTTGAAGTGTATAATAAAATGGTAAATATATATGTATTGCATATATATATATATATATATATAAATCACCAAAGTGGCATAAATATGATAAACAAACAACATTACCATACCATAGTGAAATAAAAAAGATATCGTCTTCATGCTACTCATAATAGGCACATGATGAAATATAAAGATATAGAAAGTTCTAAAATAAGAGGATACAATAAAACATAGATAATTCTAACCAAAGTAAATCTGACAGAACTATGTTAGTATCGGAAAAAAATATACTATAAATCATATAGCTATCAGGATGGTAAGAACGTCAGCCCGTATTAATATGTATTTTGTATCACCAGGATCTTCCCTCTTAGCTTAGCCTGTAAAGAATCTACCTGTAAGGCAGGAGACCTGGGTTTGATTCCTTGGTCAGAAAGATCCCCTGGAGAAGGAACTGGCAACCCATTCCAGTATTATTGCCTGGAGAATCCCATGGAGAGACCAGTCTGGCAGGGTGGAGTCTACAGTGTCGCAAGAGTCAGACATGACTTAGTGACTAAACCACTATCTTGTATTATCAGAGTGAAGTAATTATATGGAGCTTGTATGCACCTAATAAAATATCTTAAAAAATAAGCAAAAACCTAAGCATGAAGAAAACTGGTAATGGATTTCTCTCAGAAACATTATACGAAGCAGATCAAAAAGTTAGTAATAATAAAAGTGTTTCAAAGAACACAATAAAAACACATATTTGACTATTTAGAGTGCAGTAAATTTTAAAAAAATCATATCGTTTTTTACACATGAAGCAAAATATACTAGCATTGATGACATATGAAAGCACATTGAAATTTGACAAAAAATGTGTTTATACAAATTTCATCCTTTGAAAAACACACAATCAAATTCTTAAAAGTCAATGTTTTTTGTAGGCTAGTGGGGAGAAAGGACACACACTTCAACAAACAGAGGTATGTCATCTAACTCTGAAAATGAAAATTTATCTACATCCCAACTGTAAGCAATACGCATTTCCAGTTTGTGGAAGATGAAAGTTAAACCTTAAATGAAAAGTAGGATAACCTAACTACAACTTTGAAATAGAGAAAGTTTTATAAAAAGACAAATTGTAAATCCCTTAATGGATGACATTGATAAACAAAACTGAAAATTGTGCTTGCTTGGTAATTAGAAAATAATTTGAAATAATAAATGAAGATGTATATATATACATGTATGTATGCATATAGGGATTTCCTGGTGGCTCAGTGGTAAAGAACTTTCTGTCAGTGCAGGAGACACAAGAGTGATAGGTTCATCCCCTGGGTCAGGAAGATTCCCCTGGAGAAGCAAATGGCAACCGACTCCAGTATTCTTGCATGGGAAATCCCATGGACAGAGGAGCCTGACAGCTATAGGCTATGAGTCCATGGGTTCTCAAAGGGTCAGATACAACTTATCAACTGCGCATGAGCACATATTCATATATATCTATTAATTTATGGATAAATTAAAATAATTGTGCTATTTTGGGATCGGTATTACAAGATATATCAGATTTTTGACATCAAGTATATATTCCATTTAAATGATAAAATAAATACTAATTTAAGAACCACCTACAGTGAAAAATAAATTTTACATGTGACTCACTGTGACATTCCTCTCCATTCCAGCCAAAGTTCATCACTATTGAATTTTATATCATCTATTCATTTGGTTTTCTTTATAGTTTTACCAAATACAATTTAGCTGTTTATCTACATTTATATATATAACTGCATCTTTATATTTATTAACTCATGGGCATTGTAAATTAAATGGCATAATATTCTATGTACATTTTTTTGTGTGTGTGATTTTTTTTTTGGTTCTGTGTTTTAACGATTCATGTATACAGAAAAGTACAGCAGAAATTTATCTATTTTTACTATGATAAGAAAAATAAATCAAATGTAATTAATGCATGTAACTTGCAGTGGCTTTGGGCTGTTTTCTCATTTTCTATAGCTTCAGGTATTATTATTGCTGATATAATGCTTTAAACATATTTGTCGTTGCAAATGTGAAAAACCTTCTCTATGTCTACCACTTTGAGTGCACCTACCAAAGTGCTAGAGTGCACTTCTAGCATATATTTCTGGAAGTATTCTGAAATGTTTTTCAAAAAGAATATTTAACATGTGTTTTATAAAGTATGTAGTATTTTCAGTGATTGACTCAGAAATTAAGGTGTATATTTAATATGTGAACTAAAGATCTTTAAACCAAGATATTTCATTTTATAAAGAAAAAAATTCCACTTTCAAATATGCTTGTATTCAGTTGCAGAATTCAGTTAACTGTCCTGTCTCACCTTTTAGGCTACTTGAAATTGTAAGAATTTAAAGGTTATAGAAAATGTATTCTAATATATTGTATATGAATTGGAATACATTTTAGAGATGTTTTAGTAAATGTGGACTGTTCTAACTTTTTTATGGTTTTCCTTATATACACTTTTCTATTTTTACTTCTATATTTATTGAGGATATTGATTAGATCTAATTAATTATCACTGTAATATCAATAAATCCTTGCATTATCATAGTAAGCAGTAATGCACAATATTTAAATCTAAAATAAGGCAGGCTCTAGTTAGATTCTGTTTATGTTCAATATAAGTAGTTGGAACTTGGCAAATTATTTAACAAAAATATTACAGATTTTCTTATCTGTAGCAAAGGATTAGACTAAGAATTAAATGAAGTATAACTTCACCTAGTGTCTGGCATATAGTGTCATAACAAATGACAGCTCTTATCATTATCATAAATATGAATGAACTATATGCTAAATCAGTGTCAGTCATTACTTGTTACATCTTCATGGGGCTTGAGACAAAATTACATTTTGGAAAGCACTAGAAAGTAGCATTGGAAATGCATTTCTATAATTTTTATATATAATGATAAATTATTCAAGTACCTCTGTCAACATTTTAAATATAAATTTTAATTGGAGCCCTGTTAAAACACATTCATTAAACTCTCTTAACTGTGATTGATTTTATATGAAACTTACTTAATAGATGTCCATAATCAACTGCATGTTAGTAATCATAAACAGATTCTCTCTAGAATGTATGAGAATTCTATTCTCCTTAACTAAGAGATTTTTTTTTAAATGTGGATAGGTGCACAGGGATGACCCAGAGGGATGTTATGGGGAGGGAGGTGGGAGGGGGGTTCATGTATGGGAACGCATGTACACCTGTGGTGGATTCATGTCAACGTATGGCAAAACCAATATAGTATTGTAAAATAAAGTAAAAATAAAAATTAAAAAAAATATTCTCACAGCAAAAAAAAAAAAAGAAAAGAAAGAAATGTCCTAAGATATACAAATCTTGTCACATTTCAGTGGGCTTTCAAATGCACACTTCCATGGTTATCACATCCTTATCAAGCTACTGGACATTTCTGCAACCTCAGAGAAGTTCTCCTCTACAGTGAATTCTCTTACCCTTTACCCCTCAGAGCTAGCAATATTATTTATTTCTGCCACTTCTAGAATTTCATATAAATACAATCAAAAAGTATAGAAGATTGGGTTATTGTTGAGTCACTAAGTTATGTCCGACTTTTTGTGACCTCGTGAACTGCAGCATGCCAGGCTTCACTGCCCTTCACTATCACCTGGAGCTTGCTCAAACTCATGTCCATTGAATCTGTTATGCCATCCGACCATCTCATCATCTGTTGGCCCCTTCTCTTCCTATGTTCAGTCTTTCCCAGCATCAGGGTCTTTTCCGAGTCTGCTTTTCACATCAGGCGGCCAAAGTACTGGAACTTCAGCATAAATTCTTCCAATGAATATCCAGGGTTAATTTCCTTTAGGATTGACTGGATTGAATTCCTTTCTGTCCAAGGGACTCTCAAGAGTCTTCTCCAGCACTACAATTCAAAAGCATCAATTCTTTGGTGCTAAGCCTTCTTTATGGGTCATCTCCTCACATCCATACATGACTACTGGAAAAGTTATAGCTTTGGCTATATATGGACATTTGGCAAAGTGATGTCTTTCCTTTTTAGTATGATATCTAGGTTTGTCATAACTTTTGTTCCAAGGAGCTGCTGCTGCTGCTGCTGCTGCTAAGTCGCTTCAGTCATGTCTGACTCTGTGCGACCCCATAGACAGCAGCCCACCAGGCTCCCCTGTCCCTAGGATTCTCCAGGCAAGAACACTGGAGTGAGTTGCCATTCCCTTCTCCAATGCATGAAAGTGAAAAGTGAAAGTGCAACCACTCAGTCGTGGCTTCACGACTCTTAGCGACCCCATGGACTGCAGCCTACCAGGCTCCTCCATCTGTGGGATTTTCCAGGCAAGAGTACTGGAGTGGGGGTGCCATTGCCAAGGAGATAGCATCTTTTAATTTCATGACTGTGGTCACTATCCAGTGATTTTGGAGCCCAAGAAAATAAAATCTGTCACTGTTTCCGCTTTTTCCCCGTCTATTTACCATGAAGTGATGGGACCGTATGTCATGATCTTAATTTTTTGAATGTTGAGTGTTAAGTCAGCTTTTTCATTCTCCTCTTTCACCCTTATTAAGAGGCTCTTTAGTTCCTCTTTGCTTTCTGCCATTAGAGTGGTATCATTTGCATATCGGTGGTGGTTGATATTTCTCCACTGGCAATCTTGATTCCAGTTTGTGATTCATCCAGCTTGTAACACTGTTACTGCATAAAGCCTGTATGATTTTACATAGTATAGTTTCTACTGAAAATCACATGTATAGGATTGTCAGTGTGCCCTATGTTTTGTTTCTTGATTTGTGGAAAGGTTTAAATACAATATTCTGCTCTCTCTTAGTCTCAGCTTTTTAAAGTTTACGTAACTTCTTTAATTGTGTCGCAAAAGTACAGTTTGGCCTATGGCACCATTCTTATTCCTGTTTATAGAGTAAATAATTAAGTTACAGAAATAACAAATAACTTTCCAAAGTTCATGTTCCTTAAGGGTTCTGGAAAGTGGCTCCTACTGAATAAGTTGTCTGAAGACAGTATATTTTTATTTACTGTGCCATCAAAAGGACTGAACACTTATTTTGAGAAATGCAGCGTGAGCATGAAATTAATAGTAGCAATAACAGAAATGTTGCATTAAGAATTCCTGGGACATTATCCAGTTTTTACCATAATAAAATGCTTCTCACACACAAAAATATGTCTGCATGTATAGGTAAAGTAATTGGCATTCAAAGAATAGAATACTAACCCTAGGGCTGAGGGAAATAAAGAAAAAGATACCAAAGAAGCTTGCTAATTTACTAATATAGATTTAGCTAATTTCAGTATAGAGCAGAAATACTAGAATGAGTGTAGGTAAGCCACAATTGGTTACAAAACTATAGTGAGTTTTCCACTCTAATTATCTGAAATTATGTGAAATTTTACACACCATACTACTTTTCAGTTCAGTTCAGTTGAGGTCAGTCACTCAGTCGTGTCCAACCCTTTGCAACCCCATGAGCACAGCTTTCTTCACAGTCCAACTCTCACATCCATACATGACCACTGGAAAAACCATAGCCTTGACTAGATGGACCTTTGTTGGCAAAGTAATGTCTCTGCTTTTGAATATGCTATCTAGGTTGGTCATAACTTTTCTTCCAAGGAGTAAGCGTCTTTTAATTTCATGGCTGCGGTCACCATCTGCAGTGATTTTGGAGCCCCCAAAAATAAAGTCTGACACTGTTTCCACTGTTTCCCCATCTATTTTTGGAAATAGAAATTATTCAGTTTGCATCAATGTTAGAATCAAGCTTACTCTGAGACTATTTTTCATGACTCTTCATCAGTATCTCTTGAGATTCCCCTGACAAAGCATGCCCTACAGATCACTAGTTGCATCCACAATAAGGTTAGATTCTGTTCCCTACAGAACAGAAAATGATAGTACACCTACATACAATACACCTACAATAAGTATCTGTTTGATCACAGCTCTGTACTTTTAATCTTTAAGTGATAGAATAGTAATTGTACACTGGAGATCTAATATATAACATTAGAGAAACATGGAGAGAGTCTGTTTCCATCCAGGAGGATTTAGTTTCCTGTGCCCAAGTATGGAGTATGGGCAAGGCTATGCCAATTCCAGAGCACAGCATGAGCAATGCAGACGTAGGGCAGTGAGAAGTGATGTTTGAAAACAGTCAAATGCTTAGTCATTCTTTTATTCTAGTATTTCCTCAAGACATAGTCTTCCCAGAATCCTTTCCTAAAAACATTTTTTTTAATTTTTTAATTGAAAGGTAATTACTTTACAGAATTTTGTGATTTTCTGTCATACTTCAACAAGAATCAGCCATATGTACACCCTGGTCCCCTCCCTCCTAAACCTCCCTCTCATCTCCCTCCCCACCCCACTCTTCAGCCTGTTTCAGCCCCTGTTTGAGTTCTTTGAGTCATACAGCAAATTCCCATTGGCTATCTGTTTTACACATGGTATTATAAATTTCTATGTTACTCTGTCCATACATCTCCCCTTCTCCCGCCTCTCTTCTCACCTTGTCCATAGGTCTGTTCTCTATGTCTCTTTCTACACTGCTGCTCTGAAAATAAATTTATCAGTGCTATCTCTCAGATTCCATATGTGTGTATGTGTGTGTGTATGTGAGTATACAATATTTGTATTTCTCTTTCTGACTTAATTCACTCTGTATAATAGGCTCCAGTTTCATCCACCTCATTAGAACAGATTCAAATGTATTCTTTTTTATGGCTGAGTAGTATTTCATTGTACATATGTACCACATCTTCTTTATCCATTCATCTGTTGATGGACATCTAGGTTGCTTCCATGTTCTATCTATTGTAAACATTGCTGCAGTGAACATTGGGGTACATGTGTCTTTCCTGAAAATATTTTTCTGATACAGCAAAATAACATCTAGTTCTTCTCATTCAAAAAAGGAGCAGAAAATTTTGATGGCTTTTAAGATTGCTGATACCAATGATTAAAATTAATGATATTATTCTTGTTTCAGGTTTATAGAACAGATTTCTTTGTCTGCTCTTAAAAGTGAACAAATACCTGGTTGAGAAGTATGGGAATAAACTAGCATATATACAATGGTTATAATAGAAAAAATGCATTTATATAGTGGCAGTTGTATAAGGTCTGAGAAGTAATTCATAACCCTGGCTTTGTCAAGATAAGTCATTTAAACTGTGTCAGTTTCACTTTGGTAATTTACAAAATGAGAATTCATACTGAATATTCTTTTTATTATTAAAATTATAAAATGATCAAGTATGATTAATATCAGCTTCCACAAAAGCTTAGCAATGCCTTTTTTTCATAATGTGTTATCGTGTTAGTTGCTCAGTTGTGTCTGACTCTTTCCAAAAAAGGCTGAATAGATGCAATAACTGTGATTAGTTTATATCATCAGTTCAGCTCAGTCACTCAGTCATGTCCAAATCTTTGCTACGCCATGAACTGCAGCATGCCAGGCTTCTCTGTCCATCACCAACTTCCAGAGTTTACTCAAACTCATGTTCATTGAGTTGGTGATGTCATCCAACCATCTCATCCTCTGTTCTCCCCTTCTCCTCCTGCCTTCAACTTTTCCCAGCATCAGAGTCTTTTCAAATGAGTCAGGTAGCTGCAGTATTGGAGTTTCAGCATCAGCATCTGTCCTTCCAATGAATATTCAGGATTTATTTCCTTTAGGAAGAATAGCAGCAGAGCTACAGCAATAGTTAAAATCTTAGAAACGAAATGCTAATTGAAATATATATTTTCAGAAATATCTCAGAAGACTGCATTTAAAACTGTAGTATTTTGTAAAGATGGAAAAAAATACATGCAAAATTAAATAATTCATTGCAAAATGAAATAGTATATTGTTGAGGATAACCTTCTTAATAATATTAATTCTTGAGTACAGTGATATGATAAAACATATTTATTATTATGCTTTGCAATATCTTCTTTGTTGATATTAAGTTAAATATACAGACTTCTAACTTTGTTGTTGTTTAGTCAGTAAGTTGTATCCAAATTTTTTTTTACCCCATGGACTGTAGCCCTCCAGGCTCCTCAGTCCAGGTGATTCTCCGGGCAAGAATACTGGAGTGGGTTGCAATTTCCTACTCCAGGATATCTTCCCAATCCAGGGATTGAACACGCATCTCCTATGTCTCCTGCATTGGCAGGTGGATTCTTCATCACTACGCCACTTGGGAAGCCCCTTTTTCATAATAAACCACTCTAAATAAGCAAATATTTTAATCAACATTGAGCTAACTTTAAATTAATGGATCTATTTGTCTTTATAATATAATATTGACTGATACAATACATCAGAATCCCATTATCTTTTATTTTACATTGACAAAATATCATAAGTGCCAATTCTATTAGTCATTATATTAAGCTATTCATAAATATATTAATTTTAATTTTTATAATTTTTTTCTGTATATTTAGGTCTCCATGGTGGCTCCATGGTAAAGAACCTGCATGCCAGTGCAGGAGACACAGGTTTGATCCTAGGGTGTTTGTCCATGGTTGTTGTACAGTCACTTAGTCATGTCCAGATAACCCCATGGACTGTGGCACACCAAGCTTCCCTGTCCTTCACTATATCCCTGTGTTTGCTCAAATTCATGTTCATTGAGTCAGTGATGCCATCCAGCAATCTCATCCTCTGTCATCCCCTTCTCCTCCTGCCTTCAATCTCTCCCAGCATCAGGCTCTTTTCCAATGAGTCAGCTCTTCTCAAATATTGGCCAAAATATTGGAACTTAATCTTCAGCATCAGTCATTCCAATGAATATTCAGGGCTGATTTCCTTTAGGATTGACTGGTTGGATCACCTTGTTGTCCAAGGGAATCTCAAGAGTCTTCTCCAGCACCACATTTTGAAGGTATCAGTTCTTCGGCATTCAGCCTTTTTATTGTCCAGCTCTCACATCTGTACGTGACTTCTGGGAAAACCATAACTTTGACTATATGGACCTTTGTAGGTGAAGCAATGTCTCTGCTTTTTAGTATGCTGCCTAGGTTTGTCACTTCTTTTCTTCCAAGAAGCAAATGTCTTTTAATTCCATGGCTATGTCCATTCTAACTGTTGCTTCTTGACCTGAATACAGGTTTCTCAGGAGACAGATAAGGTGGTCTGGTGTGTCTGTCTGTTTAAGAATTTTCCACAATTTATTATGATCTACACAGTCAAAGGCTTTAGCGTAGTCAATAAAACAGAAGTAGGTGTTTTTTGTTTTTGTTTTTTTCCTGGAATTCTCTTGCTTTTTCTATGATCCAGAGGATGTTGGCAATTTGATATTTGGACCTCTGCCTTTTCTGAATCCAGCTTGTGTATCTGGAAGTTCTCAGTTCACATATTGTCAAAGCCTACATTGGATAATTTTGAACATTTCTTTGCTAGCATGTGAAATGAGTGCTATTTTGCAGTAGTTTGAACATTTTTGGGCATTTCCTTCTTTGGAATTGGAATAAACACTGACTTTCCAGTCCTGTGGCCACTGCTGAGTTTTCCAAATTTGCTGGCATATTGAGTGCAGCACTTTGACAGCATCATCATTTAGGTTTTGAAACAGGCTCAGATGAAATTTCATCACCTCCACTAGCTTTGTTCATAGTGATGCATCCTAAGGTCCATTTTGTTGTTTGTTTGTTTGTTTAGAATGTATGGATATTACATTTTATATCTTACTTTCTGCTATGTATATTAAGAGATGTATCTCTGTATTTTTTCTTTCTCCTTTAATGCTTTGACTTTTTAGATAACTTTTATATTTTTAAAAAACTTCCCTTTATTTCTTCTTTCCCTCTCTCTTTCCTTCTATGTTTCCTTCCTTTAAAGAGGAACTAAGGTGTCCATATGTGTGTGGATTTCTCTCTGGGCTTTCTATTTTGTTCCATTGATCTATATTTCTGTCTTTGTGCCAGTACCATACTGTCTTGATGACTGTGACTTTGTAGTAGAGCCTGAAGTCAGGCAAGTTGATTCCTCCAGTTCCATTCTTCTTTCTCAAAGAAGATTGCTTTGGCTATTCAAGGTTTTTTGTATTTCCATACAAATCTTGAAATTATTTGTTCTAGTTCTGTGAAAAATATGGCTGGTAGCTTGATAGGGATTGCATTGAATCTGTAGATTGCTTTGGGTAGTATACTCATTTTCACTATATTGATTCTTCCAGTCCGTGAACATGGTATATTTCTCCATCTATTAGTGTCCTCTTTGATTTCTTTCATCAGTATTTTATAGTTTTCTATATATAGGTCTTTAGTTTCTTTAGGTAGATATATTCCTAAGTATTTTATTCTTTTCGTTGCAATGGTGAATGGAATTGTTTCCTTAATTTCTTTTTCTACTTTCTCATTATTCGTGTATAGGAATGCAAGGGATTTCTGTGTGTTGATTTTATATCCTGCAACTTTACTATATTCATTGATTAGCTCTAGGAATTTTCTGGTGGAGTCTTTAGGGTTTTCTATGTAGAGGATCATGTCATCTGCAAACAGTGAGAGTTTTACTTCTTCTTCTCCAATTTGGATTCCTTTTATTTCTTTTTCTGCTCTGATTGCTGTGGCCAAAACTTCCAGAACTATGTTGAATAGTAGCAGGGAAAGTGGGCACCCTTGTCTTGTTCCTGACTTTAGGGGAAATGCTTTCAATTTTTCACCATTGAGGATAATGTTTGCTGTGGGTTTGTCATATATAGCTTTTATTATGTTGAGGTATGTTCCTTCTATTCCTGCTTTCTGGAGAGTTTTTATCATAAATGGATGTTGAATTTTGTCAAAGGCCTTCTCTGCATCTATTAAGATAATCATATGGCTTTTATTTTTCAATTTGTTATATAAAACTCCTAGAGGAGAACGTAGGCAAGACACTCTCCGACATAAATCACAGCAGGATCCTCTATGATCCACCTCCCAGAATTCTGGAAATAAAAGCAAAAATAAACAAATGGGGTCTAATTAAATTTAAAAGCTTCTGCACAACAAAGGAAACTATAAGCAAAGTGAAAATACAGCCTTCTGAATGGGAGAAAGTAATAGCAAATGAAGCAACTGACAAACAACTAACCTCAAAAATATACAAGCAACTTATGCAGCTCAATTCCAGAAAAATAAACGACCCAATCAAAAAATGGGCCAAAGAACTAAATAGACATTTCTCCAAAGAAGACATATGGATGGCTAACAAACACCTGAAAAGATGCTCAACATCACTCATTATCAGAGAAATGCAAATCAAGACCACAATGAGGTACCACTTCACACCAGTCAGAATGGCTGTGATCCAAAAGTCTGTAAGCAATAAATGCTGGAGAGGGTGTGGAGAAAAGGGAACCCTCTTGCACTGCTGGTGGGAATGCAAACTAGTATAGCCACTATGGAGAACAGTGTGGAGATTCCTTAAAAAATTGCAAATAGAACTACCTTATGACCCAGCAATCCCACTGCTGGGCATACACACTGAGGAAACCAGAATTGAAAGAGACACATGTACCCCAATGTTCATCGCAGCACTGTTTATAATAGCCAGGACATGGAAACAACCTAGATGTCCATCAGCAGATGAATGGATAAGAAAGCTGTGGTACCTATACACAATGGAGTATTACTCAGCCATTAAAAAGAATACATTTGAATCAATTCTAATGAGATGGATGAAACTGGAGCCTATTATTCAGAGTGAAGTAAGCCAGAAAGTAAAACACCAATACAGTATACTAACACATATATATGGAATTTAGAAAGATGGTAATGATAACCCTGTATGCGAGACAGCAAAAGAGACACAGATGTGTAGAGCGGACTTTTGGGCTCTGAGGGAGAGGGAGAGGGTGGGATGATTTGGGAGAATGGCATTGAAACATGTTAATATCATGTAAGAAACGAGTTGCTAGTCTATGTTTGATGCAGGATACAGGATGCTTGGGGCTGGTGCACGGGGATGATCCAGAGAGATGATATGGGGTGGGAGGTGGGAGGGGGGGTTCATGTTTGGGAACTCATGTACACCCGTGGTGGATTCATGTCAATGTATGGCCAAACCAATACAGTATTGTAAAGTAAAATAAAGTAAAAATAAAAATTAAAAAAAAAGAAGAACTAAGAAACATTCCAAGAACTAAACAAATAGTAGATTTTGTTTTACATACCAATGGAATAGGTTTGGTATTATTTTTTTTAATCCACTGACAGAAAATACCTCACATGAGTGGGAGTATCTGATATTGATAGTAAAACTTTACTGGCCACAGAGAACAAGTTGTAGCATATTTTATCCTTTGTCTTCTGGGAAAAAGATTTGTAAGATTGAAGATATTTTTTTCTTTAACTTTAAGTAAAATTATCTAGGATGATATTTTATCTTTGAAAAATATTTTTTAATCTAAAAATTTATCTTCTTTAGTTGTTGTAGTAGCACTCTGATTTCCTACTTTTTTAAAAGCACCTATGTCATGTGTAATACATAAATTTTCTTAATGTATAATTAAATAATGGATAACTTAAATATCCACTTTCTTTAATATTTTATGTATATGTATTTTATCCTTTTGTTCTAAAATGTTTTGGTTTTGCCTTCCCATTAATTTTTCCACTATGAATTCTATATTTTTAGCTTTGACATATAAAATAAACCAAACATTTCTTTTCTTATACCTCATAACTAATAAACCTACTGAAAAATGGTAAGACTGCACTTTAGAAATATTTTAAAAGAGTAGCTCTAATATTTTGATATTTATCAGGATCTCATATGAATTCTATGCTAAGTTCCTATTTAAATTATTCTTTTTATTTTTCTCCAAGTATGACTTGACACCACAGACTGCATATATTGTCCTATAAGAATAATTTTATCCATGTGTAAAAAACTTTTATTTTCTCCAAGTTGATTTAGTCTTTAAACCTTGAATGTTTTAAAGATTATCTTATTTTTTTTCCAACTACTGTGCTTTTCTTAGATTAATGATGAAACCAATTGTTCATCCTTTGGACTTTGACAGCATACAGTGAGTTCTGACAACTTTCTCCCACTCCAGTTCCTGAATAACATGTAATTTCCTTGATATGACAAAGTATCATTTTAGCATTCATGTCATGCCATGGTGTTCATTTTTCATTTTTCTGTAAGTTAATGAGTTCTAACAAAGAGTGGCTTCATAAAGTTGTCTTTTGCCAAAAGTCCTGCGGCAGCATGTGCGGCTAGTGACAAGCGAGTTTTAAGGAGATTGGTTTTAAACCAAGTCTCTAAAGTGTGCATGGAAATACTAAATGCATCCCTATGTGTTTTGCAGACAATCCGAGCTTGCTGAGCCATGTCACAGTGGGTATTAGAGTTCTGGATGTCAATGACAATCCTCCTGAGCTTGCCAGGGAATATGATATTGTTGTCTGTGAAAATTCTAAGCCTGGTCAGGTAAGTTAATTGTTTCCTTCCTATAATTTGAATGGAAGAAAAATAAGCAGCTTTGTTTCTATTATTCTTAGGTATAATCCTCAAAAATCCCTCAGTGTTATTTTTGTGCTTAGTACAAATAATTTTATAAAGCTTTAAGTGCCAAATAGATTTTTTGAGAACCATAGAAAATAAATGTTCTCTGGATCACAAATGTAATTCAACAAATGAACTCCTTCATGCATGTATTTTTTCTGCCAATAAAATTGTACTGAATGATTTGCATACAACCCTGTATTAAGTGAGGAGGAAACAGTGAACTTTCCTGCCCTGATGAAGCTTATAAAATAGAGTGGGAAGAAGAGAATGGCCTGGTCTACTTTGGAGGGAATGAGGGAGCAACATACAGTGGCCACTGAGTAATATTGATACTAGAAGGTGATTAGGTTTCAACATGAAGAATGTATGTGTTTTGAGGAGGTAGGGAGAATGAAAGATGGACAGAAGAACTGGAACATGGAACTTGCATCTGGATGTAGCGTGGCAGCCAGATAAAGGAGCATGGTGATTCCATAGGGAGACCAGTGTTGTTGATGCCCATAAAACAAGTGGGCTATGGGAAGGGGATGTGCCTCTGTCTTTGCTGTGTAACAAATTATACAAACTTAGCAGCTTCAAACACCTATTTTGCATCCCATAGTTTCTGCAGGTCAGAATTCTGCTGACAGCTTAGCTCAGTCTCTGTAGGAATAGCACAAGATGTAATCGAGCTGTGTTCTTACCTGAGGCTGGGAGAACTCTCCCATGCTTACATGTTGGTAGCATTCAGCTGCTCTCAGCTGCAGACCTGAGCATTTCAGTGTTCCCCAGACTTCTGAGATGCCACCACAGTTGGTTTTGTTTGTTTGTTTGTTGTTCATTTTGTGTCTGTTTTTCTTTTCTTTTTGTCATATAAGCTTTCCCAATATGGCCACTTCAAATAAGTAGAGTCTTTCTGAAGAGTCTGACAGTTTCATATAATGTATTGTAGCGTTACCAGTGTGATATATCATATTTCCATATTCTATTGGTCAAAAGCAGGAAACAAGACACACCTAGAATTCAAGAAAGGGAACACAAGGAGGCATGGGTTCCATGACGGACACCTTGAAGTCTGTCACATGAGTCAAGAGAAGTCAAAATGGTCTAGATCTAGCTCAGTCAGATAGCCCCTTTTACTGTCTTTCCAAAACCAGAATAAATATATCATACAAAATCATTTTGAAACTTGTGATAAAATTATGGTTGTGAGAAACATTGCCTTGTGTTTTTCTGTAAAAGGACAATCAGGTATGGCTTGTTAAAGTAATCATTGCATATTTGTTTTTAATATAGAGAAGATACTTACATATGTATAAATACAGGACTCTTTTTATAAAGCTTACATAAAGCTTTCTCATGTCCATTCCTCACAGGAAACTTAGAAACTATGAGTGAGAACAAAATGACTAAAAGTTACATTATTTTTGGTATTAAAAGGTTATCTGTTTTACTGTTTAGTCAGTTCAGTTCAGTTCAGTCTCTCAGTCGTGTCTGACTCTTTGCAACCCCATGAATTGCAGCACGCCAGGCCTCCCTGTCCATCACCAACTCCCAGAGTTCACTCAGACTCACATGCATCGAGTCAGTGATGCTATCCAGCCATCTCATCCTTGGTTGCCCCCTTTTCCTCCTGCCCCCAATCCCTCCCAGCATCAGAGTCTTTTCCAATGAGTCAATTCTTCCCATGAGGTGGCCAGAGTACTGGAGTTTCAGCTTTAGCATCATTCCTTCCAAAGAAATCCCAGGGCTGATCTCCTTCAGAATGGACTGATTGGATCTCCTTGCAGTCCAAGGGACTCTCAAGAGTCTTCTCCAACACCATAGTTCAAAAGCATCAATTCTTTGGCGCTCAGCCTTCTTCACAGGCCAACTCTCACATCCATACATGACCACAGGGAAAACCATACCTTGACTAGACGGACCTTTGTCGGCAAAGTAATGTCTCTGCTTTTCAATATGCTATCTAGGTTGGTCATAACTTTTCTTCCAAGGAGTAAGTGTCTTTTAATTTCATGGCTGCAGTCACTATCTGCAGTGATTTTGGAGCCCAAAAAATAAAGTCTGACACTGTTTCCACTGTTTCCCCATCTATTTCCAGATGGGGACCAGATGCCATGATCTTCGTTTTCTGAATGTTGAGCTTTAAGCCAACTTTTTCACTCTCCTCTTTCACTTTCATCATGAGGCTTTTTAGTTCCTCTTCACTTTCTGCCATAAGGGTGGCGTCATCTGCATATGTGAGGTTATTGATATTTCTCCTGATTCCAGCTTGTGCTTCTTCCAGTCCAGCATTTTTCATGATGTCCTCTGCATAGAAGTTAAATAAGCAGGGTGACAATATACAGCCTTGACGTACTCCTTTTCCTATTTGGAATCAGTCTGTTGTTCCATATCCAGTTCTAACTGTTGCTTCCTGATCTGCATACAGATTTCTCAAGAGGCAGGTCAGGTGGTCTGGTATTCCCATCTCTTTCAGAATTTTCCAAAGTTTATTGTGATCCACACAGTCAAAGGCTTTGGCATAGTCAGTAGAGCAAAGATAGATGTTTTTATGGAACTCTCTTGCTTTTTCCATGATCCAGCGGTTGTTAGCAATTTGATCTCTGGTTCCTCTGCTGCCAGGGTCCAGCCCCGGTGGATCCAGGGAATTTGAAGCGGGGACGGCGTTGGCATGAGAAAAACATTTATTTATTAATATAAGATTAGATTAGGAAAAAATAGTGTAGTAGGAAAATTAAGTGGAGAGAAGAGGCTGATTAACTTGGGTTACGTGGAAAACCAATAAAGTTCCAGACAAGGAGCTTGCACCATCTACGTTAGGCCACAGGCGCCTGTTTGAATATTGGAGAGTGCCCCGCCTTGGGCTCTCTCCCTTTTGGATCTTAAAAGCCAGGACAAGTAAATAGACATAGTGAGCCTCCATGCCCCAGATGGGAATTCAGCCTGAAATTAGAGTAAAGAAGAGACAGGGGGGAAACCAGTCCAGCTACTGGCTCTCCTTCTATTGTCCTTCAAGTCCTTTAATACTTTTGATTATACATAGAGATCAATGGGTAATACAGAATTATGTAGCATTAGCAGCCCAGACTCTTTCTGTATATCTTTTTGTGTACAAAAGGTCTCAGGTGATTTACATTATCTTCTGGCCAAGAGGCTTGTTAACACTTTTTGGCTCTCTTCCTTAATGAATGTTAATCTCGTTTCCCCTGAAGTGTTTTTCTTTAATCTCCATCTCCTTAAAGCATTAAAGTTACATCTCTATATAACAAAGGTGCAGTGGGTTATAACAAAGAAGGCACTTAACTCAAAGATCTAATGTTGCTAATACCAGGTCTACTACTTGTTTTTCTATATACCAACTATATCTAAAAATAAAGGATATGAAAATTTGGCATCAAGTATTGGCTCAACAAATGAAACCTTTAATCAGTCCTATTCTAATGATTTTGACTCTTTGGAAGCCCCTACATTCCTAGGATGTTTTAAGCTTCCTGTGCCTCCTGCGGTCAGGAGGCCTCAAACAATCACATGCGCAGCTGTACAGTCCTGCAGGTGGGCTAGAAAGCCATCAGAGGGGTTTTTGGATTGAAACACTCTTTCAAATGCAGAAGATTAAAGCCCTGAATTGACTTTTTCCAGAGACTGTCAGAAGAGTGGAAAAGCAGGCAGATTCTTATTTTTGGGGGGTGGATGCTCAGGAAATTCCCAGGGGGAAAACCTGAGGTCTGATTAGCCTTGCTATCAGAGCTCTGCCGCATGACCTTGTCACAGGTGGAATTCCTCACGCTGGCTCCCGGCACTCTGCCTTTTCTAAAACCAGCTTGAACATCAGGAAGTTCACAGTTCACGTATTGTTGAAACGTGGCTTGGAGAATTTTAAGCATTACTTTACTAGCGTGTGAGATGAGTGCAATTGTTCAGTAGTTTGAGCATTGTTTGGCATTGCCTTTCTTTGGAATTGGAATGAAAACTGACCTTTTCCAATCCTGTGGCCGCTGCTGAGTTTTCCAAATTTGCTGGCATATTGAGAGCAGCACTTTCACAGCATTATCTTTTAGGATTTGAAAGAGCTCCACTGGAATTCCATCACCTCCACTAGCTTTGTTCATAGTGATGCTTTCTAAGGCCCACTTGACTTCAGATTCCAGGATGTCTGGCTCTAGATGAGTGATCACACCATCATGATTATCCAAGTCATGAAGATCTTTTTTGTACAGTTCTTCTGTGTATTCTTGCCACCTCTTCTTAATATCTTCTGCTTCTGTTAGGTCCATACCATTTCTATCCTTTATCGAGCCCATCTTTGCATGAAATGTTCCCTTGGTATCTCTAATTTTATATTAAGATTATCACTTCTGGTGCTTAATTTTTTTTTTTCCCACTTCACCATGTGAAAAAAAAAAAAACAAAACAGAGTTTTGTGGTACACATATAAAATGATTTACCTGCCAAATCACACTTCAGTAGTGCTAGAAATGGATTCACACACCCTAAATCTATTTTCTTAGCAGATATTATAGAAATACAATTGAAAAGGGAAATGTTTAAATATTCAAATAGAAAATTTAGATTTTACAAAAAGTCATTTAATATGGGATTTCAGTTTTGGTACTAGCATCAGATTAGACATAGCTGATGAGAAAACAGTGAAAGTAGAGAACTGCAAATTAGTTTAGATTAAAATATTCATGTTAAAGAATGGAAAGACAAGAAGATAAAAAGTATAAATAAGAATAAGAAAAATATAGAACATGCAGATCTAATATTACAAATTAACCAATTCTCAGAAAGATATTAAAAAAGAAAACTGGGCAGAAGTAATATTTGAGGTGATCATGACTGTACAGTTTTCCATACTGTTGGCAAACATCAAGTCAAGAATTCAAGAAACAGAGAAAAACAAAAAACGGAGCAACTGTTTATAAAAATATCTTAACCTAGATAAATTGAAATAAAATTTCAGAAATAAAGTTAAAATTTAAAATATCAAGAGAAAAGAGACACTATATTGTTAAGAATAAATGAAAGCAATGCCAGGCAGAGGTCCTGAGATGACACTGAAAGCATAATCAAAAAGTCAATAAATTTGACTTGATCAAAATTAAGCATTTCTGTTTTCTGAAAGACCATTAAGAGGATGAGAAGTAAAATCATAAAGCAAAAATTGGTATTTCCAAACCATTTATCCAATGAAAGATTAGCATGTAGAATATAAAACAAATACTCAAAACTTTCTAAAGGACAATTTTAAAAGCTGATTATTTAATCAGGAAGATAAAATCCCTCCATAGGGGAAGATAATTCCCAAAAGCCAGAAGATAATATATGGCAACCATAAAGTCTTTTCCTACCAAAAATATTCCTCAAAAGTAAAGATAACACAAGTTCATATTTAGACCAAAAAAAAAAAGAGAGAGAGAGAGAGAGAGAAAGTTTCTTACCACAATAAGCATACTAATGATTTTCTTTTTTTTTTTCGTTGGTGGGGAGGGAAGGTAATCAAATTGGCAGTTTGAAGTGGCAAGAATTCTTAAAGACCAAAGAAATCTGTAATTATATTGGTAAAATTAAATTATTGATAAGTGAATAGCCCCTGTAAAACTCTTTAAATTTGGGGTAATTGATAAATTACTAAATTATAATAGATTGTAGAAAAGCTATAACTTTAGCTTAAGTGACAAAATAGTAAAAGTCTGTGTAACTAACATAATAGAAATTATAATTTAAAATATTCCTAAATAAAGTGATTTTAAAGTTTTATTTTTGACCTTTATTATATTAATTAAAATTTAAGGACTAAAGAGCCTCTTTATGAAAGTGAAGAGGAGAGTGAAAAAGTTGACTTAAAACTCAGCTTTCAGAAAACTAAGATCATGGCATCGGGTCTCATCACTTCATGTCAAATAGATGGGGAAACAATGGACTTTATTTTTGGGGGCTCCAAAAATCACTGCAGATGGTGACTGCAGCCATGAAATTAAAAGATGCTTGCTCCTTGGAAGAAAAGTTATGACAAACCTAGATAGTATATTCAAAAGCAGAGACATTACTTTGCTAACAGGTGTCCATCTAGTCAAAGATTGAAGGCGGGAGGAGAAGGGGATGACAGGGGATGAGATGGTTGGATGGCATCACCCACTAAATGAACATGAGTTTGAGTGAGCTTTGGGTGTTGGTGATGGACAAGGAAGCCTGATGTGCTACAGTCCATGGGGTGGCAAAGAGTCGGACATGACTCAGCAACTGAACTGAACTGATATTAATTAAAATATTCATTAATTTAAATAATTTACACAGTGACAATATTGTTGCATGTGGCTTTATTTTGATTTCTTTATATTTTACAATACAAAGATACAGGGAAATGATTTTTATATAGGATCTATTTTAAAAGATTATAGAAGGGCATATTCAAAACTAAGATGTAATCCTAATAAAATATAAAGTCTATAACCAATTTAATATTTCCAAAACAACCCAGAAAATTCTGTAAAGTTTTTAAAGCTGAAAGTTAAAGTGACAAATTTTCATATTTGCCCTTGAGATATAGTTTTGTCTTTTAACACAAGATAGCAAAATAAAAGGGAAAGGTTTAGTACATAAAATTATAATAGCTAGATAGAATCATGGTAATTAAAAAATAATAAATATAGATTGAGTTCAGTTCAGTTTAGTCACTCAGTCGTGTCTGACTTTTTGCGATCCCATGGACTGCAGCACACCAGGCCTCCCTGTCCATCACCAACCTCTTGGGTTTACTCAAACTTATTTCCATTGAGTCAGTGATGTCATCCAACCATCTCATCCTCTGTTGTCCACTTCTCCTCCTGCCTTCAATCTTTCCAATTATCAGGGTCTTTTTCAATGAGAATTCTTCGCATCAGGTGGCCAGGGTTTTGGAGTTTCAGCTTCAGCATCAGTCCTTCTAATAAATATTCAGGACTGATTTCCTTTGGGATGGACTGGTTGGATCTTCCTGCAGTCCAAGGGACTCTCAAGAGTTTTCTCCAACACCACAGTTCAAAGGTATCAATACTTTGGCTCTCAGCTTTCTTTATAGTTCAGCTGTCATATCCATACATGAGTAATGGAAAAACCATAGCTTAGACTACGCGGACCTTTGCTGGCAAAGTAATGTCTCTGCTTTTTAATATGCTCTCTAGTTTGGTCATAACTTTTCTTCCAAGGACAAAGTGTCTTTGAATTTCATGGGTGCAGTCACCATCTGCAGTGATTTTTGGAGCCCCCCAAAATAAAGTCTGTCACTGTTTCCACTGTTTCCCCATCTATTTGCCATGAATGATGGGACCAGATGCTATGATCTTAGTTTTCTGAATGCTGAGTTTTAAGCAAACTTTTTCACTTACCTCTTTCACTTTTATCAAGAGACTCTTCAGTTCTTCTTTGCTTTCTGCCATAAGGTTGGTGTCATCTGCATATCTGAGATTATTGATATTTCTCCTGGCAATCTTGATTCCAGCTTGTGCTTCATCCAGCCCAGTGTTTCTCATGATGTAGAAAAATAAAAATTAAATAAAATAATATAAACTTAAAGAAGTATACATCAGTATATTAAAATGACATAACATACTTTAAAAATATCTATTCTCATAATAGGTAAGAAAAAATGTCAATTTAATGTTGCTTATAAGAGATCCATAGTCAATATAATAAAATGCTTGAAAGAAAAATCATGGAATTACTTGCATAATTGCCACATACATGCTCACCCAACTACACACACACATATACAAAGATACAAATTTTCCAAGGAAATATTTGTAATATACAGAAGCACACTTATTGGGATAAAAAGGTTCAAACCAGTAGACAGAAACAATTTTAAATTTTATATACTTATCAAAATATCTTCAAAATAAATAAAGTAAAAATGGATAGCAAAATAAAGAATAATATACAAGCCCATTATTATATTATGAGTTTTAGTATGCTTTTGCAAGAAATTGATAGAATAATAACATAAAATTTTAGTAAAAAGGCTAAATATTTGAGCACTACAATTAACCAAGCATTACTCTTTAACACATACAGAATATTGCAGTAAACAATTTTAAATTGCATTGGTAAAATTTTACAGAAATATTGACCAAATGTCTTCCATATTCAGCACCACAAAGCAAGTTTTAGTAATTTTCAATAATTGACTTCATTTTATTACAATAAAATAATGTTAGATACTAATTCAAAAATATTACTAGAAAAACTCTACCAAAATTTAAGTCATTTCCAAATAAACATGAGCCAATATAGTAATAAAAATTGAAAATATTTCTGTGGAATTATAATCAACATATACTGTATCAAAAAGGAAAAAAAAGGCAATCAATTTATTACTCATTTTATAGTGATGACAAAAGTTTGAAATCAAAACTTGGAAGGATATAATTTGAATTATATTCTCTTTCTTGATCAAAGAAATAGCATAAACAAAATATTGTCAAAGAGAATCCAGAAAAAATAATACTTTAAATTGGAAAGGAGAAAAATTAAAACTCATTTTGATAGATGAAACCAAATATTTTGATATAGTTAAATACTCATTATTAATAACAGTGCTGCTAATAATAGTGGTAATACTACTACATTGCTCTTGTTTGTGACCCCATGAACTGAAGCCCACCAGGCTCCTCTGTCCAGGGGATTTCCTGGGCAAAAATACTGGAGTGGGTAGCTGTTTCCTTCTCCAGGGATCTTCCCTGAACCTGTGTCTCATGTCTCCTGCATTGGCAGTCATATTCTCTACCTCTAGTGCCACCTGGGAAGCCCTTTTTCTTCATATAACTGTTATTATTTTTGAAAGTAATTGCTAGACTTGAAACCCCAAAGTTCTAACATATATTTTAATATAAAGGTATTTATTTTAACTGGAGGCTAATTACTTTACAATATGATAGTGGTTTTGCCATACATTGAATCCACCACAAGTGTACATGTGTTCCCCATCCTGAACCCCCCTCCCACCTCCCTCCCCATACCATCCCTCTGGGTCATCCCAGTGCACCAGCCCCAAGCACCCTGTCTCATGCATCGAATCTGGACTGGTGATTTGTTTCACATATGGTAATATACATGTTTCAGTGCCACTTTCCCAAATCAATCCACCCTCTCCCTCTCCCACAGAGTCCAAAAGACTGTTTTATACATCTGTGTCTCTTTTGCTGTCTCGCATACAGGGTTATCATTACCATCTTTCTAGATTCTATATATATGCATTAGTATACTGTACTGGTAGCAATGATGCTAAAGCTGAAACTGCAGTACTTTGGTCACCTCATGTGAAGAGTTGACTCATTGGAAAAGACTCTGATGCTGGAAGGGATTGGGGGCAGGAGGAGAAGGGGATGACCGAGGATGAGATGGCTGGATGGCATCATGGACTCGATGGACGTGAGTCTGTGTGAGCTCTGGGAGATGGTGATGGACAGGGAGGCCTGGCGTGCTGCGATTCATGGGGTTGCAGAGTCGGACACTACTGAGTGACTGAACAGAACTGAACTGAAGGAATCTCCACACTGTTCTCCATAGTGGCTGTACTAGTTTGCATTCCCACCAATAGTGTAAAAAGGTTCCCTTTTCTGCACACCTTCTCCAGCATTTATTGCTTATAGACTTCTGGATAGCAGCCATTCTGACTGGCGTGAAATGGTACTTCATTGTGGTTTTGATTTGCGTTTCTCTGATAATGAGTGATGTTGAGCATCTTTTCATGTGTTTGTTAGCCATCTGTATGTCTTCTTTGGAGAAATGTCTATTTAGTTCTTTGGCCCAGTTTTTGATTGGGTCATTTATTTTTCTCTAATTGAGCTGCAGGAGTTGCTTGTATATTTTTGAGATTAGTTGTTTATCAGTTGCTTCATTTGATATTATTTTCTCCCTTTCTGAAGGCTGTCTTTTCACCTTGCGTATAGTTTCCTTTGTTGTGCAGAAGCTTTCAAGTTTAACTAGGTCCCATTTGTTTATTTTTGCTTTTATTTCCAATATTCTGAGATGTGGGTCATAGAGGATCCTGTTGTGATTTATGTCAGAGAGTGTTTTGTCTATGTTTTCCTCTAGGAGTTTTATAGTTTCTGGTCTTATGTTTAGATCTTTAATCCATTTTGAGTTTATTTTTGTGTATGGTGTTAGAAAGTGTTCTAATTTCATTCTTTTACAAATGGTTGACCAGTTTTCCCAGCACCACTTGTTAAAGAGAGTGTCTTTTCTCCATTGTATAGTCTTGCCTCCTTTGTGGAAGATAAGGTGTCCATCAGTTCAGTTCAGTCACTCAGTCATCTCTGATTCTTTGCGACCCCATGAATCGCAGCACGCCAGGCCTCCCTGTCCATCACCAACTCCTGGAGTTCACTCAGACTCACGTCCATCAAGCTAGTGATGCCATCCAGCCATCTCATCCTCGGTCGTCCCCTTCTCCTCCTGCCCCCAATCCCTCCCAGCATCAGAGTCTTTTCCAATGAGTCAACTCTTCGCATGAGGTGGCCAAAGTACTGGAGTTTCAGCTTCAGCATCATTCCTTCCAAAGAAATCCCAGGGCTGATCTTCAGAATGGACTGGTTGGATCTCCTTGCAGGCCAAGGGACTCTCAAGAGTCTTCTCCAAAACCATAGTTCAAAAGCATCAATTCTTTGGTGCTCAGCCTAGTCCAACTCTCACATCCATACATGACCACAGGAAAAACCATAGCCTTGACTAGATGGACCTTAGTCGGCAAAGTAATGTCTCTGCTTTTCATATACTATCAAGGTTGGTCATAACTTTTCTTCCAAGTAGTAAGCGTCTTTTAATTTCATGGCTGGCTTCACCATCTGTAGTGATTTTGGAGCCTGCAAAAATAAAGTCTGACATGGTTTCCGCTGTTTCCCCATCTATTTCTCATGAAGTGATGGGACCGGATGCCATGATCTTCGTTTTCTGCATGTTGAGCTTTAAGCCAACTTTTTCACTCTCCTCTTTTACTTTCATCAACAGGCTTTTCCTCTTCACTTTCTGCCATAAGGGTGGTGTCATCTGCATATCTGAGGTTATTGATATTTCTCCCGGCAATCTTGATTCCAGCTTGTGTTTCTTCCAGTCCCGCGTTTCTCATGATGTACTCTGCATAGAAGTTAAATAAGCAGGGTGACAATATACAGCCTTGACGTACTCCTTTTCCTATTTGGAACCAGTCTGTTGTTACATGTCCAGTTCTAACTGCAGCTTCCTGACCTGCATACAGATTTCTCAAGAGGCAGATCAGGTGGTCTGGTATTCCCATCTCTTTCAGAATTTTCCACAGTTTATTGTGATCCACACAGTCAAAGGCTTTGGCATAGTCAATAAAGCAGAAATAGATATTTTTATGGAACTCCCTTGCTTTTTCCACAATCCAGTGGATGTTGGCAATTTGATCTCTGGCTCCTCTGCTTTTTCTAAAACCAGCTTGAACATCAGGAAGTTCACGGTTCATGTATTGCTGAAGCCTGGCTTGGAGAATTTTGAGCATTACTTTACTAGCATGTGAGATGAGTGCAATTGTGCAGTAGTTTGAGCATTCTTTGGCATTGCCTTTCTTTGGAGTTGGAATGAAAACTGACCTTTTCCAGTCCTGTGGCCACTGCTGAGTTTTCCAAATTTGCTGGCATATTGAGTGCAGTACTTTCACAGCATCATCTTTCAGGATTTGAAACAGCTCAACTGGAATTCCATCATTTCCACTAACTTTGTTCGTAGCGATGCTTTCCAAGGCCCACTTGGCTTCACATTCCAGGATGTCTGGCTCTAGATTAGTGATCACACCATCATGATTATCTGGGTTGTGAAGATCTTTTCTGTACAAGTGTCCATAGGTGTGTGGATTTATCTCTGGGCTTTCTATTTTGTTCCATTGATCTACATGTCTGTTTTTGTGCCAGTACCATACTGTCTTGATGACTGTGGTTTTGTAGTAGTACTTGAAGTCTGGCAGGTGGGTTCCTCCAGTTCCATTCTTCTTTCTCAATATTGCTTCAGCTATTTGAGTTTTTTTTTTTTAATTGTATTTCCATACAAACTGTGAGATTATTTGTTCTAGTTCTGTGAAAAATACCATTGGTAGCTTGATAGGGATTTCATTGCATCTATAGATTGCTTTGGGTAGTATACCTGTTTTCACTATATTGATTCTTCTGATCCATGAACATGGTATATTTCTCCATCTGTTTGTGTCCTCTGATTTCTTTCATCATTGTTTATAGTTTTCTATATATAGGTCTTTTTTCTTTAGGTAAATATATTCCTAAGTATTTTATTCTTTTCATTGGAGTGGTGAATGGAATTGTTTCCTTAATTTCTCTTTCTGTTTTCTCATTGTTAGCAAGAGATTTCTGTGTTAATTTTATATCCTGCAAATACTATATTCATTGATTAGCTGTAGTAATTTTCTGGTGGAGTCTTTAGGGTTTTCTATGTAGAGGATCATGTCATCTTCAAACTGTGAGAGTTTTACTTCTTTTCCTGTCTGGATTCCTTTTATTTCTTTTTCTGCTCTGATTGCTGTAGCCAAAACTTCCAAAACTATGTTGAATAATAGTGATGAGAGTTTCACCCTTGTCTTGCTCCTGACTTTAGGGGAAATGCTTTCAATTTTTCACCATTGAGGATAATGTTCTAATATATTTAAATTAAATTATGTGATTTCTTTGCATTCTTTAAGTACTATATTCACATTTAATATAATTGCTATCTTTAATATCACAGTATCACATGATTTTATTTTTCATTATAAGGAAAAGATTCTTTATCTGAGCTTTTTCCAATTATTTTACCAAAATGAATTTAGAGTTTTCGTTGAGAGGATAAAAACATCATGTTTAACATATTGTTTGTTACACCTGTATTTAAACAAATCATTACCCATTCAGTTCTATGAGCAACCCATTATAGAGAAAAGTGATCTTAATCTTTCTGTTATTTAATTTTACAGTCTTTGGTTCACTTAATCTTGGTGTTGTAGCTTTTCTAGAGAAACTGTATATTTTGAGGCAGAGTTGGAATAGGAAACTATTCAAATAATGATTTGTGAAATAGGTTTTCCTAAGCGTATTTGTATTGCAACAGTTCCTCTTTCTATGACAATTACTTTTAGAACTGCAGACACTTCTATTATGGATGTTGTGCATTTAAATATAGCAGCATGTGGCTATGACAGAGACTGGTCTTTTCTGAAAGCAGAGGTTCAAACCACATGTAATAGCGGAGTTCTGGTTGATTCAGGTATCAATATAAACTTCAACAATATATTTCTCTGAGTTAATATGTTTTCCTACTCTGGAAAAAATCTTTTGCATATGTTTTATGAAAAATATTAAAAGAAAATCGTGCATGCATAAAATTTTAAATCATTTCTGGAAGTAGAGTGAATTCAAAATACTTAAGATATGCCAATAACTAGAAATTTTGAAAAATAGCAAAGAGAATTCTTTCTATCATATTCATATTGAATTTTTCCTCTGTATTTTTTTCTTTTTACAAGTAAACTTAGAAAACATAACATATAAAAGAAAATATTTCATTACAAAACACCAACCTCTGCCCACAAAATATCCAATTATTAATAGTACAACTAGTTGTCAAAGTTAAACTTCAACTAAGTAACAAAAGTTGGTATTATTTTCACTGATCATTTAAGATCATATTATAGAACAAACTCAATTAATTTTAAAGAAGATGCAATGTATTCCATAGAATTTTTTCTTCATTTTAATTTAAATTTTAGATGGAGTTAACACATTTCCAAAATATAAAGCTATGTTATTCGTATAAATTTCTGACACTATTTTTCCTAATATAATATTGTATAAGTAATGGATTTAATATGTTTTAAACATGTTTGAACAAGGGGATTGAAAGTGGAAGTGTTTGTTGCTCAGTCCTGTCCACCTCTTTGTGACCCCATGGAGCATAGCCCACCAGGCTCCTCTGTCCATGGAATTCTCCAGGCAAGAATACTGGAGTGGTTAGCCATTTCCTTCTCTAGGGATTGAACCTAGGTATACTTGCATTGTAGGCAGAATTTTTCCCATCTGAACCACTAGAGAAGCCCAAACAAGGGGATACATTTATTTAATAAAAGAAATATAAAATTGGTTTTAATTAGTTTATACCAAAAATGTATCCTTATTCATGGGCATTATCAAAAAATTCTAGTAAGTTTTTATAAATAAAACTCATCAATTTGAGTTTTTCTCCTTTTTTTTCTTTTATTTATTTATTTATTTATTTTATGTCTGTATATGATTGATTCACTTTGTTTTTTGTTTTTTTTTAGTTTTTTATTTTTTTTAATTTTAAAATCTTTAGTTCTTACATGCGTTCCCAAACATGAACCCCCCTCCCACCTCCCTCCCCATAACAGTTTTTCTCCTTTTGTCAGAGTAAATCTCAGGTCTTTAAAAGTAATTAAACACTTTACACACTTAATACATAATGTGCAAGTGATAAAAAACATTTGAGTTCAGTTAGAAGGTATGAGAGTCAGAAAATAAAGTTTTATGGATCGTACATTGCCAACCAGTTGCACAACCAAGAGCACACAGGTAGAACAGAGTAGATAAATCAGTAAGTTTGAGAAAAGTGTAGAAAATATTAGTGACATAGCAACTATCTAGATATTTGCCAGAAGTTTAAATCTCCTAAAAATCCAAAACATGTTTAACTTTCAAGTATGTTTTCTAAAAAATGTCTAAGGAAAAATGAAAATCCCATTTCCTATTGACAGAGAAAAAGTTAATAGTAAAATAACCAATAGAGAAATTAAATATGCCTTCTCTCATCAAGAGTATATCTAGGAGTGCTAGATTTAAAACAGACCAACATACTAGGTTTTTGGAAGCATCTTTCAAAAGTATTCTGGAAAAATATTTAAGTACAGACACATGTCCAACAATTCTACAGAAGTTCAAGATGTATGGTTCACTCTTAAACAAAATATGTGAACCAAATTATCATTTATTATGTAGATGAGACCTTGAACCCTTTCTGAGGAAAAAGATTTGCTCTGTGTGAACTTCCTGGTAAATTGAGATTTGAAATTACCTGCATAAAAATGGGAAGATTTATATTTCAAAGTTAATAGAAAAAAATTGTAAATGTAATAGAATATGAATTATACCAATGTTTAACAAATTGAATAGGGTCGTGTTTGTAAAAATATTAAGAAAATTTAAACTAACTTATAAACTAACTTTGAAAGGAGAAAATTGTTTCAAAGAAGTGATAGCAATAAGCATATAATAGCTCAGTTAATTTAAGTTAATTGTTCTTTACCAACCCCCTCCAAAATTGCTTTCTAAGATAAGAGATAAACTTGCAAGTATGTCAGCATATCATTGTCAGATATCATTGAGAAAAATATTGCCCATCTGAGAATCACAATGAATGAAAAATAGGGGTGGGAAAATATTTATTTCTCCCCTCAAAAAATTTACACAGCTGTCCACAGAAATTTATACAATTTCTGTGGAAAACTGGTTCCAACATCCCCCTTTTGCCCCTGCGATACTGAAATCCATAAATGCTCAAACCCTTTATATCAGTGGTGTAGTATTTGCATATAAACTTCACACATTCTTCTATATATTTTATTTTATTTATTTATTTATTTTTGTTTGTTTTTAATTTTTTAAATTTTAAAATCATCTCTGATAATAGCAATATTATACAATGTAAATATCATGTAAATAGTTGTAATTACAACATAAAGACCATCTAAATAGTTGCCACTGCATGCCAGTTTCAAGTTTCACTTTTTGGAAATTTCTGAACTTTTAAAAAACATTTTTGTCCATGGTAGTTGAATCTACAGACTCAGAACCATGGATATGAAGAGTTGACTGTATTTGTTTTACCTATCCCTGAAAATGTGATGTTTTATTTCCATCTGATACTAAGTAACTAATCTGTAGAAACTGCAATTGTGCTTTTAGAATCTGCACATTCTAAATTAAACTTGACTACGCTAAAGCCTTTAACTGTGTAGATAACAACAGACTGTGGAAAATTCTTGAAGAGATGGAAATACCAGACCGCCTGACCTGCCTCCTGAGAAATCTGTATGCCGGTCAAGAAGGAACAGTTGGAACTAGACATGGAACAATGGACTGGTTCCAAATTGGGAAAGGAGTACATCAAGGCTGTATATTGTCACCCTGCTTATTTAACCTATACACAGAATATATCATGTGAAATGCCAGACTGGATGAAGCACAAACAAGAAGTAAGCTTGCCAGGAGAAATACCAGTAACTTCAGACATGCAGATAATACCACTCTAATGACAGAAAGCACAGAGGGAATAGTCTCTTGATGAGGGTGAAAGAGGAGAATGAAAAAGCTGACTTAAAACTCAACATTCAAGAAACTAACATCATGGTATTTGGTCCTATCACTTCATGGCAAATAGATTGGGAAACAATGGAAACAGTGACCAAGTTTATTTTCTTGGACTCCAAAATCAGTATGAACAGTGAATGTGATAGCAGCTACAAAATAAAAAAGATGTTTGCTCCTAGGAAGAAAAACTATGACAAAGCTACACAGCATGTTGAAAGAGACAAAATAAAAAACAAAGACATTACTTTGTGGACCAAGGTCCATATAGTCAAAGCTATGGCTTTTCCAGTAGTCATGTATGGATGAGAGAGCTCTACAATAAAGTAGGCTGAGCACTGAATAATTGATATTTTCTAATTGTGGTGCTGGATAAGACTTTTGAGAGTCCCTTGGTAAGCAAGGGATGCTGTTCAAGTGCTGCACTCAATACGCCAGCAAATTTGGAAAACTCAGCAGTGGCCACAGAACTGAAAAAGGTCAGTTTTCATTCCAATCCCAAAGAAAGGCAATGCCAAAGAATGCTCAAACTACTGCACAATTGCACTCATCTCACACGCTAGTAAAGTAATGCTCAAAATTCTCCAAGCCAGGCTTCAGCAATACATGAACCGTGAACTTCCAGATGTTCAAGTTAGTTTTAGAAAAGGCAGAGGAACCAGAGATCAAATTGCCAGCATCCGCTAGATCATGGGAAAAGCAAGAGAGTTCCATAAAAACATCAATTTCTGCTTTATTGACTATGCCAAAGCCTTTCACTGTGTGGATCACAATAAACTGGAAAATTCTGAAAGAGATGGGAATACCAGACCACCTGACCTGCCTCTTGAGAAACCTATATGCAGGTCAGGAAGCAACAGTTAGAACTGGGCATGGAACAACAGACTGGTTCCAAATAGAAAAAGGAGTATACCAAGGCTGTATATTGTCACCCTGCTTATTTAACTTATTTGCAGAGTACATCATGAGAAATGCTGGGCTGGAAGAAGCACAAGCTGGAATCAAGATCGCCGGGAGAAATATCAATAACCTCAGATATGCAGATGATACCACCCTTATGGTTGAAAGTGAAGAGGAACTCAAAAGCCTCTTGATGAAAGTGAAAGAAGAGAGTGAAAAAGTTGGCTTAAAGCTCAACATTCAGAAAACGAAGATCATGGCATCCGGTCCCATCACTTCATGGAAAATAGATGCAGAAAGAGTGGAAACAATGTCAGACTTTATTTTGGGGGGCTCCAAAATCACTGCAGATGGTGATTGCAGCCATAAAATTAAAAGATGCTTACTCCTTGGAAGAAAAGTTATGACCAACCTAGATAGCTTGTTGAAACGCAGAGACATTACTTTGGCAATAAAGGTCCATCTAATCAAGGCTATGGTTTTACCAGTGGTCATGTATGGATGTGAGAGTTGGCCTCTGAAGAAGGCTGAACCCCAAAGAATTGATGCTTTTGAACTGTGGTGTTGGAGAAGACTCTTGAGAGTCCCTTGGACTGCAAGGAGATCCAACCGGTCTATTCTGAAGGAGATCAGCCCTGGGATTTCTTTGGAAGGAATGATGCTAAAGCTGAAACTCCAATACTTTGGCCACCTCATGTGAAGAGTTGACTCATCGGAAAAGACTCTGATGCTGGGGGGGATTGGGGGCAGGAGGAAAAGGGGACGACAGAGGATGAGGGCTGCATGGCATCACTGACTCGATGCATGTGAGTCTGAGTAAACTCCGGTGATGGACAGGGAGGCCTGGCGTTCTGCAATTCATGGGGTCACAAAGAGTCAGACACAACTGAGCGACTGCACTGAACTGAACTGAACTGGTAAGCAAGGAGATCAAACTAGTCGATCCTAAAGGAAATCAACCTTGAACATTCCCTGGAAGTACTGATATTTAAACTGAAGGTCCAATATTTTGGCCACCTGATGCAAAGAGCCAACTCATTGAAAACGACCCTGATGCTGGGAAAGATTGAGGGCAGGAGGGGAAAGGCGTAACAGAGGACGAGATGGTTTGATGACATTCCTGACTCAATGAACATGAGTTTGAGCAACTCTGGGAGATGGTGAAGGACAGAGAAGCCTGGTGTGCTACAGTCAGTGGAGTTGCAGAGTCAGACATGACAGGAGTGAACATCAATAATAAACTATAGAACTTTTCCTGCACTTGAGAAAAATCATCAAGTTTCCTTCTGATTATCCATCAATTTATTCTATTTATAGTCAGAAGGCAATAACAACAACAACAAAATTCTGTTCAGAGACTAGCTGTACTTTAAGTGAGAAAAAAAAATCAGCAATTATGTAAATGTTCAGTTCATATATAAATGATACAGTAATATGGAGTGAAATAATGAAGAGAAGGATTGAATGTGTGTGTGTGTTTGAGGAGCTGGGGTGGTGGGGGGGGGGGGCGGCTTTTACCAGGATCTCTTGCTGAGAAAATACGGGCTGAGTGGTGATGGAAAAGAATATAAGGAGTGACCCTTGGGACTATATGGAGGAAGTTAATCACGTCTATATCTTGAGGCCCTTTCTTCATGTTCACTTCATGAAAGCATGTCCTCTTCTGGTCCACTGACCACTCATTCTCACTACTTTGATATTTCTTCACTTCTCCCTTGCAAACTAATGGGCTCAGTACTTGGAGAGGAATTTATCTTTTAAATCTGATGTGTATTGGTGGTTTGTTTCACTTGTAAAATATTGAAATGGAGTGAATGAAAATGGGTAAGATATTCTTAGTAATCATGTCAGTTTTTGAAATGCATGTACTATATTTCATATGCAGAAAATACTATTTTTCTGGCTCTACTTCCCCTCTGTATGTTTTCAGTTTCTCTACAGAAACACTGCAAAGAGGATACCTAAGCTTTAGGATACCATTTTTTTTTCAAAAGGAAAATATTATCTTATTTGTTTCAAATATTGTTTTTAAAGATTGTGATGAGTATAAATATTGGAATGTGTGTATTGCTGTTAAGCTACCTGGAATATTTTATTTATGTATTCTAATTTTCTTTGTTCCTTAAAGTGCATAAAGTCCAAATTTTGGCATTGCTTTCTCTCGACTACCAGGATGAAAAATATATCGTAAAGCTCTGAGTGATTTAGTTTTACTTCTGTCACTATTTTACAGATTTGAGGGACATCACATTCCTTTTGGGACTCAGAGTCTTCCTCTCTCAAATTCAGGGCCTAGATCATGAACTCAGAGGTCTCCTGAAACAAAAATTATGGCTCTAGTGCCTTTGTGTTTTCTGGCTGAGCCCAACATGTACTGAAAGGCTGTTCTGCATCAACACTGGGATATTTGTATTTGTACAAACAATACTTCATGTCTCCCCAAACAGGTGTTCGCACAAAGCCTTACAACTAATTGGCCCCAAGGTACTATGGGTAATAAAGGAAAACACACACACACATTAAATATTTGTGCCATTCTGGGAAAAAAAAATTGTGAATGATTGTAAGGTATGCCATACTACATTTCTTAAAGTCTAATGCAAGGGAGAGCAAATTAGTTAATTCTGTCATTAGAGTAAGAATTTGAAAACACTCAAGTTGGATATTGAAATGTTATAATTGAAATCAAAGGAAGAGCTAAATTAAGTTTATTCTTAATTTTGTTTTTTCTTTAGGTTATTCATACCATCAGTGCCACTGATAAAGACGATTTTGCCAATGGACCAAGGTTTAGCTTCTTTCTTGATGAACATCTGTCTATAAACCCAAACTTCACTCTGAAAGATAATGAAGGTGAACATGCATTCATATATTTTTTTATCTTTGTGGTATCTGCTTTGACTTGATATGGAGTAGGACTGAGCAGCTTTGCTTGATTCTGATATACCCATGAACAGCTTGCAAATCAACATTCAAAGTCAGTTTGACGTTAATGCGTTATGATCTGTGAATAGCTTGTATTTAAAATTGAGCCATATGTACAAATAACTTCCATTGAGTTTATTCAGAAGCATCTCTTTAAACCAGAAATGTACATGTAATATGCTCTTGGGCAAATTTTAAGAGAAATCTTAGCTGACAAACATGTTTATGAGAGCTGCTATAACTGCTAAGAGGTAGAAAAAATTTAAATTAGGAAAAATGAAAAATATGTCCTAGGGACAGTTAGGAAAGGAAATGCAATGTTTGAAATCATCTTGCATTAGCCAGGCTATCAGGATGTGATATACAAATTATATTTCCTCTTGCTATTATGAATATTTTTCTAAAATATGGGTAGATACATATGCATAATTACAGAGCATTGTGGAATTTTTTGAATTATTTTTGTTTAACGTTCTCTACTGTGTGGAGGAAAAATAACACCATAATAACTAGGGAAGATTTACCAAGATTTAGATTCCCTTGTTGGATAAAATCTATTCTTCTGTATGGAAGGGAAGCAGCAAGTTATTCAATATGTACAGTGTTCTGATTGGCATCAACTTTCTTGTCATAACTGTTTTTGATCACATTTATCTGACTATGCTATTATTTAGGATTTAACAATAGCCTCTGAATCCCATGAAAGAAACAATGACGCATACATTTTGGAGTAAACAGTTGAGTTCTTCTCTGTTTTCTTCATGGAGCATTTTCAAATTCAAGAGAAATCTCTGACAACCCAGTGAACAGTTTACTCATTATCCCAAGCTTCTTTAAATTATTATAATAGGGATACTAAATTGTGCGTGTGGCTGTTGCAAAATTCATCTAAAAATACCAAACTTGTTTGTTGTTCTCATTTAAAATATCCCTGTGGTCAGCTCTACTTATGGCAATACATATTTATCCATGTTTGTGTATAACAAATCATGTTAATTGACTATTGTATATTTGTTTACATATGTACATCTCACCCCAAAATCCCAAATGTATTTATTATAATTAACTATGCTAAATATGTAAAAATAAATTCATATTGTCCATATTCAAATAATTGCACATTTAGAGAACATTCAACTTTCTGCCTTAGTAGATTGAAATCTACTATATTTAGAAATCCATATTTAGAAAGCATATTTATATTTCAGTTGAATGTTTCTATTCCAATAACACTTTATTATACATTTGAAAAGTAATTTTAATGTGATGATAGAAATAAAAATTGACTTAGATTTAATGATGTATTATAATCAAGCTATTTAATATAAATAATTCCCAAAGTATTTTAGAAAAACAAGAGAATATTACTTGTTTAAACCCACATTAGTGACTAAAAGTCCTTTATTCAAGATTATTACATCTGACATTTTTCAGTTTAATTAATGGATGTATTCAAAAGGTCTCAGTTCCGTTATTTGACAATGTTACCAGTTCTAGTAACTCAAACTGAAGAAACACCCCTCAAATATATATACTCTTTTGAAAGGTTTATAATGCTGATGTAAATGTTTTAAAATTTATTTTAACCATGTATATGAATGTTTTAAATCATCTATGCTATATCAAGTATGTGATACCTTCAGACAGTTGTGTAGGGGTGTTTTAATTTATTTTTAAATTAAAAGATTTTAAAATTTATTTTTAAATGGATTTAATTTATTTAAACATATTTGGGAATTGATGAAATTATAAATAGCACCAATAATTTATTTTGGATAGAAAAAGCAACAAGATTCTGAAGAAAAAATGAAGAGATGCTAATACATCAATAAATACATGTGCTTGAGCAAACAGTTTTGTTTATGCTAGATAAGACAAGCCACCCAACTTCTCTCAACCTATTCTTACATCCATTAAGTTGTGGTTTGAATTATTTACTTTGCAGCATTGGGGAATGAATGACACTGTGTGTAAGAGTATTACAGTCAAGATGGCTTTTTCTCCAAACAGAAAGAAGTTATGGATAATAATTTATAAAGGTGAAATTTAATATGGGATTTATTGTGGGCTTCCCTTGTGGCTTAGTTGGTAAAGAATCCGCTAGCAATGTGGGAGACCTAGGTTCGATCCCTGCACTCGGGAGATCCCCTGGAGAAGGGAATGGCTATTCACTCCAGTATTCTGGCCTGGAGAATTTCATGGACTGTATAGTCCATTGGGTCACAAAGAGTCGGACAGGACAGTAGCTAAGTCATGTCCAACTCTTTGTGATGCTATGGACTGTAGCCTGCCAGGCTCCTCTGTCCTCCACTATGTCCTGGAATTTGCTTAGTTTCATGTGCATTGAGTAGGTGATGCTCTTTAACCATCTCATCCTCTGTCTCCCCCTTCTCCTCCTGCCCTCAAACTTTCCCAGCACTAGATCTTTTCCAGTGAGTCAGCTGTTTGCATCATATGTCCAAAGCATTGGTGCTTCAGATTCAGTGACAGTTCTTCCAGTGAATATTCAGGGTTGACTTCCTTTAGGATTTACTGATTTGATCTCCTTGCAGTCCGAGGGACTCTCAAGAGTCCTGGAATACTCATACCAAAATGAATATATCATGAGTATATAAACAGCTCTCAGGACAACAACCAGAACAAAAACAAAGAAAGTAAGAGTCTCGAAATCTAGGCCTACAGCTTGAGCATTGCATTCTGTGAGTTAGTAGACATTTACATGCCATCAAAACACAGAAAAATCTAGAAGAAAAAATTAATAGCATTATTTTCTGTGCCCACTGCTTACAAGAAAGGGGAACAACAGAAAGCAGACAGAGCCTCCAAGCCAGGCTGAGTGATCAGAAAATCATCGGTTTAGTGGCATCTCCAAACTGTTTATGGCAAAGATTTATTGCAGAAAAAAAGCTGTTTCAAAAGTTAGACACAAAGAAATGCATATTATATTCATAAGTCTGAAAATCAAAATATTAAGACAGTCAATAGATAATAAGATAATGAGAAAATGAATTAACTCTGAATAATGCAAAATATATAAATGAACAGATAAAAGGTAACTATTAATATGTTTTTAATGTTTAGCATTTAAAAAAATTTTTTAAGTGGTATCTTTTGAAAAAGACTAAGAAGTTATATGAAATGAGACAATGAAATTAAATGTTTACATAAATATAATTTCAAAATATTTATCAAAATAAAGCTATAGTTTTCTCATAATTAAAAAATATATAGTTATATGAATATATATATATATTTAGTGTTATATACATAACTGTATAAACCTATAATTAGATGTTAAACTTTTGTTTTATATATACTGTGTACATGTATATATCATGTATGCATGTATGCATGCTCAGTTGCTAAGATATGTCCAATTCTTGCAACCCCATGGACTATAGACCATCAAGCTCCTCTGTCCATGGGATTCTCCAGGCAAGAAGACAAGAGTGGGCTGCCATTTCCTTCTCTAATATATCATGTATACATAAGATATATATTAAAATATAGGTATTAAATATATAAAATGTATACAAAGCTATATTTATAAATTTATATTTAGATATATATATACACACTAAGCATATATATTATCCATATATTTAAAATTTAGTTATGTGTAAACATATATGTATATATACAAACACACATACAGACCAAAAGAAAGAACAATAGGAAAAAAATTAATAGCATTACTTTTAGACTGGACACAAAGAGAGATTTAACAAGCCAGATGGAAATCTATTAATTCAAGCAAAGTTCAGGTAGGTCAAAATTTTAAAATATTTTGAGAACACTTAGATATAGAATATAATATATTCAGAAGAATTAGGAATAAATTATATCAGCAGGCAATATATAGATAGATTAAATTGTTCGGCAATTTTTTTAAGTTAAAAATATGTAAACCCTCACGATGACCATGAATAACAAAAAGAAGTAGAAATTCAATTCTGTACTTAAATATTTCAATTTAAAAGTGTTAAACCTCAAAGATAAAGATAAAAAATATTAATCAAAATAAAAGGGAGGATCAGTTCAGTTCAGTCGTTCAGTCTTGTCCGACTCTTTGCGACCCCATGAATCGCAGCACGCCAGGCCTCCCTGTCCATCACCAACTCCCGGAGTTCACTCAGGCTCACGTCCAACGAGTCAGTGATGCCATCCAGCCATCTCATCATCTGTCATCCCCTTCTCCTCCTGCCCCGAATCCCTCCCAGCATCAGATACATTAAAAGTAATAATAATTTGCTCAGCTCCAAAGTAGATTCCTGTTAGAAAAGCTATATGACAGAAATGATAGCAATTATATAATCAAATTGCTAAAGGAAAAAAATTTCCATTGTCAACTTTTTCTATATTTAGTTAACAGTGGCAAACTATCAGGAATTAAGGGAAGACAGTAAATAAAGTCATTTTCCAGTGTATAAGAAAATAAAATTTTTATTTTTAGCTACTTATGTTTTGACAAATATTATATTAATCTTTGTCTTCATGATCTCTGCAAGAAATAATAGAAAAAAGGCTTATAATTGATATTGATTTCTAACACGAATAAATTTGAAGAGTTAACACTAAATTAATAGAATAAGAATTTATAATTTCTAAAGCAAAGCAATTTTTAAAAAAGCTAATAAATCTTATTTTATCAATAGAGCAGAGGCCAGAAAGTAGAATAAAAGATTCACATAGAAACAATGACAATATTCTGTGTAGAAAGTAGTTCAAACATATGATAGTCACACTCAGATTAAATATCATTCTTAAAGATATTTTATTATATTTTTTAAATATAGCGTTATATGCTGCTTACAAGAGCTATATCAAATTCAAAATGTGATAGGAAGTTTTATATAAAAAGGTAGAAAGAGGACATATCCCTGTAGGTATTGAAATATCATAAGATGGTAAAGATTTATGTCTCTATAAAAGGAAGAAATGTCTGCCAACTGAAGCAGTAAGTATTTGGATTACTTTCTTTTTGAATGGATGTATTTGCCTTGATATGACTCTTGCTACCTTGAGCAGAATGTGATTCAAGGAATAATCTCTTGTTTCCTCTAAAGTGAAAGTGTTAGCCCCCCAGTCCTGTCAGACTCTTTGGGACCCTAAGGACTATAGCCCACCAGACTCCTCTGTCCATGGAGTTCTCTACAGAAGAATACTGGAGTGGCTTCCATTACCTTCTTCAATTATAAAAATATGAAGCTAATATGAGCCCTGACTGCTGGCTTTTCTTCCTTTTTTTTTTTTTTTTTCTTTTTGTAATGCAACTAGCTGACTAAAATTTGATTGATTGATAGGATCAACTTCAAAGAGGCACCCATTTCAAAGATGAAAGTCTTGACTAAACACATTGCCAGCCACTGGTAGATGAAAAGCCAGCTCCCCCATTTCCCTTTGTTCTAGAGATTTTTGGATATTTCAGTAACTGATACCTTGGGCTTCTTTGCTTGTTTGTTTGTTTTATTTTTTCCTTTCCCTCAACTTTAAATTCCTGCTCTTATGTTTTAAATTCATCCATAAAGAGAGAGCTTGAGAAACTCTCAGCCTCTGCCCTTGACCACAATGAAAGCTGAACTGCAAGATAAGACAGATAACTTAATAATATTACTGCCTGGAATCATAGCTAATTTTCTCATATCAAGTAAAAAGATCTTCCTCAATCTATACCCTGATGAGATTCTCCCATTTACAGCCCAGATCTGCTTGATAAACACTTAAATTCAAGATAATGTTTCATGTTGTTCCATATCTTTGCCATCTTTGTTAGATCTTTCCTGCCCTATGTTTTATTCCTCATTGATTTGAAATCTGCAAATTTATTTGAACATTAGTGAAAAGATGTCTTCTTAAATGTCCCATCCTATGTATGTGAAAATTTTGTTATTTGGAGCATCTTTTGTTATTATTATTATTCACTGTGACATATGCTAAGAATATATTGGTAGAAAACATTAACATGAAGCTACTATGCTACTCAAGGGTGCAGATCTCTTATCAGAGCAAATGAGGTCCGCTCACTTGGCTTTGGTTGATAGCCATGTATTTTTTCATTTGTTTATTTTCTTTTACAGAGATGTAGATCTCTAGTGAAATTCTCTATCATTTCTTTTGTTTTCTTTCTATTTTCATGAACCTATAATCTTAATGATTTTAGAACCATTGTTAGCTAACTCTACTTTCTCAATGAAGTGATAGGTTTTGTTTTTCATCAGGGAGGCTGGGGAAACAGGACTGAGGTATTATGGTCTGGTTTGTTAGTCCTTAGTCATTTTTAGTTGGGTTTCACACATAATGTCTAGACCTATAAGAATCTCAAATGGTAATAAATTTATTCAGAGAGAGTTTGTCATTTTATTGGATGAACAGTTAGAGAGGGACATTATTACTGGTGAACCACAGAGACATCATGGGTTTAGTTCCTATCCACCACAAAAGCAATTATAATAAAGTGAGTCCCATGATTTTCTTCCGATGCATATAAAAGTGTGTGTACATTTAAATCTATTAAGTATGAAATAATGTTATGTCTAAAAATATGCATAATTTAATTAAAATATTTTATTGCTAAAAAAACAGTAATCACCATCTGCGTAATTAGTGAGTCATACTATTTTTGCAATAGTAACATCAAAGACCCCTGATCACAGATCACCATAAAAAATATACTAATAATGAAAAAGTTTGAAATATTGTGAGAATTACTGAAATGTGATACAGAGACTGGAAGTGAGCAAAGGCTGTTGGAAAAATAGTGCCAATAGACTTATGTGACACAAGGTTGTCAAAAAAATTCAATTTTTTAAACAAACACAGTGTCTGCAAAACACAGTAAAGCACAGCAAGATTAAAGGGGGCATGCCTGTATATAAGAGGCTTATGGAAGTTTCCTGGTGGGAGAGACTGAGGGAGAAACTGTGTCTTGTTCTGATTGGCAGGGCCATGCTCAGTAAATTGTTAATCTAATTTTCTGTTGATGGGTGGAGCTGTGTTCCCTCCCTGCTATTTACCTGGAGCCAAACTTCCCTGGTGGCTCAGATGGTAAAGCATCTGCCTACAATGTGGGTGACCTGGGTTCGATCCCTGGGTCGGAAGATCCCCTGGAGAAGGAAATGGCAACCCACTCCAGTACTCTTGCCTGGAGAATCCCATGGATGGAGGAGCCTGGTGGGCTAAAGTCCATGGGGTCACAAAGAGTCGGACACGACTGAGCGACTTCACTTTCACTTTCAAACTATGGTGGAGGTGATGAAGATAATGGTGACCTCCCTCAAAAGATCCCATGCATGCGCTGCTACACTCAGTGCCCCCAACCCTGCAGCAGGCCACCACTGACCCACGCTTCCCCCAGAGACTCCTGGACACCCACAGGCAAGTCTGGGGCAGTCTCCTGCAGGGGTCACTGCTCCTTTCTTCTGGGTCTTGGTGCACTAGGTTCTGTTGTGACCTCCGAGAGTCTATTTTGCAGGCCTGTGTAAATACTGGCAGCTCTATGGTGGGGTAATGGCAACCTCCTTCAAGAGGGCTTATGCCATACCCAAGTCTGCTGCACCCAGGGCCTCTGTCCCTGCAGCAGACCCATACCTGCACCAACCCATACCTCCATAGGAGACGCTCAAACACAGTTCTGTCTGTCTCTGTGGGGGTCCCTCGGTTTGTTTGAGCCCTCTGAGCATCTATGATGGAAATGGGGTTTGATCTAAACATGAATTCGCCCCTCCTACTATCTTGCTGGGGCTTCTCCTTTACCCTTGGATGTGGCGTATCTCCTCACAGCCATTCCAGTGCCTACCTTCTTACTGGGGTTTCTCTGACCTTGGACATGGGGTATATCCACAGGGCCTATCCAGAGCCTCACAGCCACCACTTGCTGCTCCATAAACCTCTTATCATTCTCTATTAGAGGGCAGACAGACTGAAAAACACAATCACAGAGAACTAACCAATTTAATCACATGGACCACAGCCTTGTCTACTATGAGCCACGCTGTGTAGGGCTACCTAAGATGGACGGATCATAGTGGAGAGTTCTGACAAAATGTGGTCCACTGGAGAAGGGAATGGCAAACCACTTCAGAACTCTTGCCTTAAGAACCCCATGAGCCATACGAAAAGGAAAAAAGATAGGACACTGAAAGATGAATTCCCCAGTTCATTAGGTGCCCAATTTGCTACTGGAGATCAGTGGAGAAATAACTCCAAAAAGAATAAACAGACGGAGCCAAAGCAAAAACAACACCCAGTTAGTGATGTCACTGGTGATAGAAGCAAGGTCTGATGCTGTAAGAGTAATCTTGCTTAGGAACCTGGATTGTTAGGTCCATGAATCAAGGCAAATTGGAAGTGGTCAAACAGGAGATGGCAAGAATGAACATCGACATTTTAGGAATCAGCAAACTAAGATGGACTGGAATGGGTAAACTTAACTCAGATGACCATTATATCTACTGCTGTGGGCAAGAGTCCCTTAGAAGAAATGGAGTGGCCATCATGGTCAACAAGAGAGTCTGAAGTGCAGTAATGGGATGCAGTCTCAAAAATGACAAAATGATCTCTATTTGTTTCCAAGGCAAAACATTCAATATCACGGCAATCCAAGTTTATGCCCTGACCAGTAAGGCTGAAGAAGCTGAAGTTGAATGGTTCTATGAAGACCTACAAGACCTTCTAGAATTAAAACCCAAGAAATATGTCCTTTTCACTATAGGGGACTGGAATGCAAAAGTAGGAAATCAAGAAACACCTAGAGTAATAGGCAAACTTGGCCTTTGAGTACAGAATAAAGCAGGACAAATGCTAATAGAATTTTGCAAGAGAATGCACTGGTCATAGTAAACACCCTTTTCCAACAACACAAGAGAAGACTCTACACATGGACATCACCAAATGGTCAACACTGAAATTAGGTTGATTATATTCTTTGCAGCCAAAGAGGGAGAAACTCTATACAGTCAGCAAAAACAAGACTGGGAGCTGACTGTGGCTCAGATCATGAACTCTTTATTGCCAAATTCAGACTTAAATTGAAGAAAGTGAAGAAAACCACTAGACCTTTCAGGTGTAACTTAAAACAAATCCCTTATGATTATACAGTGGAAGTGAGAAATAGATTTAAGGGACTAGATCTGATAGACAGAGTGCCTGATGAACTATGGACAGAGATTTGTGACACTCTACAGGAGACAGGGAGCAAGACCATCCCCAAGAAAAAGGGATGCAAAAAAGCAAAATGGTTGTCTGAGGAGGCCTCACAAGTAGCTGTGAAAATAAGAGAAGCCCAAAGCAAAGGAGAAAAGGAAAGATATACCCATTTGAATGCAGATTTCCAAAGAATAACAAGGAGAGCTAAGAAAGCACTTCTCAGTGATCAATGCAAAGAAATAGAGGAAAACAATAGAATGGGAAAGACTAGAGATCTCTTCAAGAAAATTAGAGATATCAAAGGAATATTTCATGCCAAGATGTGCTCAGTAAAGAACAGAAATGGTATTGACCTGACAGAAGCAGAAGATATTAAGAAGAGGTGGCAAGAACGCACAGAAGAACTGTACAAAAAAGATCTTCATGACCCAGATAATCATGATGGTGGGATCACTCACCTAAAGCCAGACATCCTGGAATCTATCGTCAAGTGGGCCTTAAGAAGTATCACTATGAACAAAGGTAGTGAAGGTGATGGAATTCCAGTTGAGCTATTTCAAATCCTAACAGCGATGCTGTGAAAGTGCTGCACTCAATATGCCAGCAAATATGGAAAACTCAGCAGTGGCCACAGGACTAGAAAAGGTCAGTTTTCATTCCAATCTCAAAGAAAGGCAATGCCAAAGTGCCAAAGAATGCTCAAACTATCACACAATTGCACTCATCTCACATGCTAGTAAAGTAATGTTCAAAATTCTGGAAGCCAGGCTTCAACAATACGTGAACTGTGAACTTCCAGATGTACAAGCTGGATTTATAAAAGGCAAAGGAACCAGAGATCAAATTGCCGACATCCACTGGATCATCGAAAAAGGAAGGGAGTTCCAGGAAAAACATCTATTTCTGCTTTATTGACTATGCCAAAGTCTTTGACTGTGTGGGTCACAATAGACTGTGGAAACTTCTGAAAGAGATAGGAATACCAGACCACATGACCTGCCTCTTGAGAAATCTGTATGCAGGTCAGGAAGCAACAGTTAGAACTGGACATGGAACGACAGACTGGTTCCAAATTGGAAAAGGAATACGTCAAGGCTGTATATTGTCACCATGCTTATTTAACTTATATGCAGAGTAAATCATGAGAAATGCTGGACTAGATCAAAGCTGGAATCAAGATTGCTGGGAGAAATATCAATAACCTCAGATATGCAGATGACACCACCCTTATGGCAGAAAGCGAAGAAGAACTAAAGAGCCTCTTGATGAAAGTGAAAGGGAAGAGTGAAAAAGTTGGCTTTTAAGCTCATTTTAAGCTCATTTTAAGCTCAACATTCAGAAAACTAAGATCATGGCATCTAGACCCATCACTTCATGGCAAATAGATGGATAAGCAGTGGAAATAGTGTCAGACTATTTTTCTGGGCTCCAAAATCACTGCAGATGTTGACTGCAGCCATGAAATTAAAAGATACTTACTCCTTGGAAGAAAAGTTATGACCAACCTAGACAGCATAGTAAAAAACATAGACATCACTTTGCCAGCAAAGGTCCATCTAGTCAAGGCTATGGTTTTTCCAGTAGTCATGTATGGATGTCAGAGTTAGACTATAAAGAAAGCTGAGTGCCAATGAATTGATGGTTTTGAACTGTGGTATTGGAGAAGACTCTTGAGAGTCCCTTGGACTGCAAGGAGATCCAACCATTCCATCCTAAAGGAGATCAGTCCTTAATATTCATTGGAAGGACTGATGTTGAATCTGAAACTCCAATGCTTTGGCCACCTTATGTGAAGAGCTGACTCATTGGAAAAGACCCTGATGCTGGGAAAGTTTGAAGGCAGGAGGTGAAGGGGACAACAGAGGATGAGATGGTTGGATGGCATCAGTCTATGGGGTCACAAAGAGTCGGTCATGACTGAGTGAACGAACTGATGCATTGTACATTAATCCAATCAGGGTTGAACTAAGTCAAGGATAATATGCAGTTTTCTTTACATCATTCTCTCTCTGATTTATTCTCATCCCTAATTCATGACCCTCCAGGGCTTTCAACAAAGATTCTTTGTTTACTGGAACCTTCACCCTGGTCCCCTTCTTTAATCATCGTCTGTTCAACAGGAAGAGATGGTGGGGGGATAAAAATAATAAGCCTCTTCTTTCTACTTTTCCACTTAAGAGTTTTAAATCTCTACTAAACTTTCCATTTAACTTTCAACTTAAAATTTCAATTTAACAAATGTCTTTAGGGAGAATCAGGCACAGGTTAAGACTCCTCAGTTTTCAGTATGACTGTGTGCCCAGGAGACTTCTAAAAGTTCTCTTTTCTCTGTCCCTAGTTTGGTATCCCAGCCTCTTGTTAGCTCCTGGTATAATCAAATACATTGTAATCCACTGTTCAACTCCACCCATTTTTGCCCTCTCAAGCATCTCATCGCTCTGCTTACCTTGCCTCACCAACTCTCTAATGTCATTAAACAGACATTTCCTTAAAAATTTCAGGTTTTTCTTAGTTATTGGTTAGTCAAAAACTACTATTTTATCCAGACTGTGTTTTATATCACAAGAACCATTTGGCTAGTTTCATTAAAGAGTTGGGATATAAAGTGGTCTTAGAAGAAATGACACAGTTCATTAATAATCTAATTATCATTAAGATGCTGGCAGCCTGGTTGTTCATTAATATTGGACAGATATTTGTTCTTAAAAATATACCTAAAACTGGTTCAGAATCCCGTCCTACAGGTACTGAGAAAAACCAAGAATCTCTGCAAAAATTCTGAGGATTATGAGAGTAGATCATATAACATTGTTACTCTTTGTGCCACTCACCAATTTAACCAGTTTTCTCCTATTTCTCTGGTTCTTGTTTTCCCTTCTACTCCCCTATGCCTGTTATGTACTCAAAGCACAAACTTTTACCAAAGGTAGGGTAAACAGAGTGAAGGGAAAGAGCAGCCCAGCTTAGTGGATATCTGAAATGGATAACAGATGAAGTAAATTATAGCTTAAAAATTACGTCAAACGCATATTAAACAAAACAAAACAAAACAATTCTGTACCGGGATCACATGTACTGCTAAATAAACTAAACCTCTGAATGGATCCTGAAAATCACCTCCGAGGCAGTGGTCCAAAAAAAATTGTAGGTACTGACCCAATTGTACCCAATAAATCTTACCCTATTGGAGAAATCCCTGGGGATCAGCTTGAAGGATCTCCCTATGTGGATGATTACAGAACACTGCAGGGTCGTGCAGGTGGAAGGACAGAGGCAAACACACATTGAAATGTGATAGAGTAGGGCCAGGTTCTCTTGGGCAGTTGTTATTCCTTTTTACGAATTTAGTTTCCAGCAGTATCAGTGGAGTCAGTGTCCTTGGGTACCTTCTCTCTACTCCTTTGAGCCTTGTGGCATTTTGCTATGTCTCCTATCATCAACTGACCTCCAGTCACTTTCCCTTTTTTGTCAAAGTCTTGGGAGCACTTTCTCCATCCATACTCAGAATCATAACTCTGGAAAAATTCAATGCCCCCAAAAGCAAGTTGGCCAGCACTTTAGCCGTCCAACATTCAACACCCAACAGTGATGCCAAAGCAGATTCATGTCTTTGTTTGATACCCTGCACCTCCTTCATTGTAGTACTTCCAACATGTGAACTCTCCCCATTTAGATGATAAGTTCTGTGAAGGCAGGGATTTTTGTCTGACTTATTTGCTGCTGTTAATGTATTCCTAACTGCAATGCAGGAAACCTGGGTTTGATCCCTGGGTCAGCAAGATCCCTTTGAGAAGGGAATGGCTGCCCACTGCAGTGTTCTTGCATGGAGACATTCTGTGGACAGAAGGAGCCAAGCAGGTTACAGTCCATGGGGTCACAAAGAGTTGGACACAGCTGAGCGACATTAACTCAATCACTCAACTCCTACCAGAGAGCCAGACACAGAGGATATTTTAGAATTTTTTAAAAACTGTTAAATTAAAAAAAGAAAAAGAAGGTGAAGGAAGCAACATAGAAGAATGTTTCAGAGCTCTACTCAGGAAACAGGTTGCCTCAATTTGAAAACTGCTTCTTCTGCTAAATAATTATGTGTGAGGCCATAGCCATGTTCTTGTGCTGTATGCCTCAGTTTCCTCTTTCATCAAATGAGATAGACACTTATTCCTTATTTCATTTTTATGAAGAGGGATCAAAATATAAAGAATTTGAGATCATGTACAAAGTGCTGCATGTTTTAAAGGGCACATTAAACATAACTAAGAATTAAATAAATAAATACATGGAAAATGACAATGAAATATCTGAAGGAACATGCATGAAGGAATATATGGGTTTAAGATAAAAAAATTATGTATATAATCCCAAAGAAATTCCCTAACTTAAGAGATAAGAAATAATTTTACAAATTTCCAGAAAATGAATTTAAATTGTAAACAGATTAAATTATGCTGAAGTACTCATTTACAAAATTACAAGGTAATAGTTCATGGGTTTTCTTTTAGTAACATTTCAAAAAGAGAACTACAATCAAATACATCTCTTCCTATTTAAGATAATGTTCATGTGATAGTTAAGGAAGGGTATTTTAAAATGCTAAATGCCTCAGAAAATATAAAAACTATTTGTCAATCATAATAAAATCCTATTGATAAAATATTTGCAACTGCAACAGCAAAATGAACATAAGATAAAAATAAATTTCTGAAAAAGTAAAAACAGTATAAAACAAACAATATATGATTAAATATCAAATAGAAATGATTTAAGTGTCATAAACATTCACATGGAAAAGTAATAATTTAATATGCTAGAAAATAGAATACTTTTAAGATATGTTTTTCAACACACTTTGAATATTTTCAGTAAGAATGTACTCATATATTGCACAGTGTTAAAAATATAGAAAAACACCTTAAATACACACATACACACACACACATACACTCAGCCTTATCCCCACCCCTGACACTTCACACTGGTCTGTCCAGCATGTTCTTCTCCAACCTCACACTGTATTACTATTCACCACCATTCTTACTCTCTGTTTTAGAATGTTTTCTTCTAAAAGAAATTCTGTAGTCAGCTCTTAAGTTAGCTTTTTCCCTCTTGCCATTCAGTCTTCAAGGCACTGTCTGATGTATTTGAGGCAATGATATAAGCTGTTCAGAATGCAAGAAAATAAAACACACAGCTCCTGCTTTCAAAGGACTCTCCACCTACCTAGGAAAATAAAGATGATATGAATGTAACTCACAGCTGAAGGCAGTGAAATGTGAGTTTCTTTAGAGGGATGACTGGAAGTCGTATCATTAAAAGAAGTAGAACATGATTTGCAGAATGGAGTCCTGTTCCCCTAGCTGGAGCAGATGAGAAAACACTTTTCACTGATATGGGGAATGAAGACAGCATAGAGATGACAGAATGTGACATTAGTCTTAAGAATTTAGCCAGAGATATGACAAAGCAAAAACAAGTGCATTTTAATTCGCTATTAAAAACACGAGGCTTGAAACACTTTGCTGTATTTTGTGTCTCCCCCCCAAAATAGACAAGATATTCTCCCATTAATTATTTACTTGCTCTTGTACCAAATTGTGATAGATAAAAACATTTTTATTAAACAAACAAGAGTCTTTAACATTTATCTGGAAAGTTATGACCGATTAGCTATTAAAAAAAAAAACAAAACTGTGATTTGGAAAATAGCCAAGTGATGATTTTTATTTTTCTGACAACATATACAGCAAAAGGTATAATGTAAATACATTTTTTGATAATGACCTTATTTTTATCATTAGCTGATATACTGGTAATAGCACAAATTTATTTAAAATGCAAAACAGGAGTTCAGATGATAATTTTTAAGTTAGAATTTAAAAGTTTTATTACCTTAAGACAACAATGAAAGCAAGATATGTTTTCTGATTAAAATGTAGTTTTTCCTACAACCATCTTCTCTTTAAATTGTGATAGGTAAACTTTTCTTTTTGACATCAAAAAAAAAATCCACTGTATAATTTCAACTTCTTAACTAAGTATCTATAGCAAATGAACCAAAGCTGTAATGTCTTAAAATCTAGGAGTATAGGCTTACCCCAAAGGTCTGAATGTACAATGCTTTTGTTCATTCATCTTGTAGTAGCAAAGTGTAGCCTAATCCACCAATATAAAATCATCCTTAGTCTACAAGTCTTTTCTGCTTCATGATCTTTATATTGCCTCTGGGAGGACTAGGCTTTATTTGATGCAAGGAGATTTGCCAGACTAATTCCTAGGCTTAATTCCAATTATCAAGTACATTTGTAAATCTTAAAGATTTTGGTAGAGAAAGAGATCATTTTTAACTATGTGTATATTTGTATCTCTATATTCAGTTTCCCAAATCACACTTCATGTGCCTTTTAGATTGAAAATTCTCATCTTACTTTTTATTGATAATTAACTATCAAGAACATCTGTTACTCATATTTATCTCTAGGTTATCTCCTTTAGATATATGTTTCCCACTTCCGTAAATGCTTCCATTCTTTAAAATTGAATGACTTCAAATAGCACATTCTTTCTAACATAATGAATAAACTGCAATGAAAATGACCACTTTAAAGCATATTAAATGAAAGATTCTGTAGACTGTCATTTTCAACTTGTTGCAGTATTTTGAAGTCTTTTCCCCCTTGGTTTTATTACTTTTTATTGTTTCCTTATAATATTACTTCTAAAAGTGAAGGTTATATTATTTATAAATTTTATCATTTTTAGCAAAATACTTAATATTATTTTCAGAAAATACTGTTTTTCCTTGTGGCTGTTTGGGTTTGATGAAGAATATCTAAGTTTACATTGCATTGATTTTAAGATGTGATGTTTTCAAATTTGACTAGGAGCTGTGACGAAAATATCTTTTGGGGCATTTTCTTTCAGATTTCACAGTCCACTGATAGTGAAATGCAGTTATTTACTTTGCTATATATCGGAAACCATAAGAGATTTTATGTTTATTTTGTACTTCTTTGGCGTTGTCAGATCCCAAGCAGTCAATATTCCCATCATTTATTTTGTCCTTCAAATGAGAACTCACAGCTGGTGTAGTAATATGCTTAATTTCTCTACAGATTATAACCATTTAAAATTCTGTTTTTATCCACAGGGCTTCAAGAGACCATTTAGCGTTTCCTCCCATTCCTAAATAAAATAGCACAAGCACAGTCTGTCCTGAGTTATAGCTGCAAATGATGCCTCAAACATCCTCTCGTGGATGTGGGAGCAGCTGTATCCCAAGTCACTACCATCAGTGATGAGGCTGACACACAAGACATATTGTTTTTGTTCAGCTACGAATTTCCTTTCTCCTTCTAGTCAAGTCTCAGTCTTAATTCAGTCATACTTGACAGAATCACACTATCCTTCATAGAAAGGTAGAGACTCAAATCTTGACTAATGAGAAGGCAAACAGTCTGTAAGCCATCATGATTCTAAAATGGGAAAGGGTAACTTAAAGAATGGAGAAGGCAATGGCACCCCACTCCAGTACTCTTGCCTGGAAAATCCCATGGATGGAGGAGCCTGGTGGGCTGCAGCCCATGGGGTCGCTGGGAGTCAGACATGACTGAATGACTTCATTTTCACTTTTTACTTTCATGCATTGGTGAAGGAAATGGCAACCCACTCCAGTGTTCTTGCCGGGAGAATCCCAGGGACGGGGGAGCCTGGTGGGCTGCCGTCTACAGGGTCGCACAGAGTTGGACACGACTGAAGCGACTTAGCAGCAACTTAAAGAAGATTTAATGAATCTTCTGCTGTAGATAGAAGAATATGCTTTTATTCTCTCCTTAGGGATTTTAACTCCTGTTGATTTTTTTTTAACTTTCATTTATAAATATATATATATATGTTTGTTAGCCCACACCTTATCACCTTCTTATACACCTACTCACAGTGTCAGCAAAAAAAAAAAGGAAAAACAAAAAACTGCTGACACGTATTCTAAGCAATAAAAATATGACTGATTTTGCTATTCTGCACCATTTTGCTTTTGTTTTCCTGTTGTGAAAATGTAGGTTACACTCTTGCCTTAATTCCTTCCTTGCTCAGAATCACAAAAATGCTGCAGGAGTCATCAACTCTACTCTCTGCCTTAAGGCAGAAGAAACTTGAAACATAGAATCTTAAATAATTTTTAAACAGGATTATGTGTTCACTTTTTCAAACTCTCTAAAAATTCATCTTAACAGTTTCCTTCAGTGTTTATAAATATCAAGCCCAAACATAGTTTACTGTAGAATGCTTGATTCATTCATTTCCTACCATAATTTAAAGGTATATGATAAATATTGACTACAGGGTTTCTGCTGCAATTCATATTCCTTTTGGGGGGAGTGAATAAACTGCTGCTCTTATCTGTAGTTCTACAGTTTCTGTGGTTATATTATTGTGACATGCTTATGAATTATTTTAGATTCGGGTTCCTATTTTTAAAAGCTCCTGTTTTTCTTCTTTACCACCCTATTCACCTATGTTAACACTCTTCTGCAAATTTATATGTGCTTTTCATGAGCAAATTTGCTGATATTCTACAAGATTCATATTTTTGTCTCATATGTATTCATGTTCTTTTTAAAGTGAATAGTATACAGAGTCTTGTATACATAGATAGACATTATTAGTAGCAGGGAAGGGTTGAGCAGTTTCCAAATGTGGTTTTAATATGTTGATAATAGATAGGAGCTTCTTTTCAGAAATAGATATTTTCCCGCTGTGCATGGGGGATTGAGGCTCAAGAGAAAATGGCAAAATAAGCTTAGAATAGCTACTGTATGGCATCTGATGAACTATTAATTTTAATAAACTGATTATTCATCTCCATTGAGAACATACTCAGTGTTACCCTCTATACTTGTTAGGGTCATTTATGATGGCTATAACTATTTAACAGCAAATTTGTGAATTTGAAAGCAAATCTTTAGACAGTGGATGGTTGTATTTATCAGGGATTTAAAAGTTATCAAGAAGGAGTGCGGCAGATGGTGAAAAGGGTGACATTCCAGGGTGCAAATAGGAACATAATGACATATTGGATCAGAGTTCTGTGGTTTGGCAGAAACACAGTGAGGCCAGGAGGATGTTAACAAATTTAAATGAATGGGCAGAATCCAGAGTCTCAAAAACTGAGATTAGGGCAAGTCTAGGATTAAAAGAATAGGAAGTCAGGAAACAGAAGAATAAGAATGAACCTTAAGCAGAGACCATGAGGAGATCAAGATAGATTAGTTTACTTTGGTTTTAATTTCTTAATATATAACATAATAAGGAAACTATAACAGAAGACAATTTCCTGCCAAGTGTAGTTCAAATCATTATTTACCAAGTACCTGTTATGTGAAAGGGTATTTTTCAGGAAAGCAAAAGAGCATTGTTTCCTGCATGGACTCTGATAATAGTTAAATTATGAATGTATCTTATTGCTGCTGAAAGACCAGATAAAAATGAAAATAAAATGAAACCATGCATATTTATCTCTCTGGTGGAAAATAAGATTCTATCTCCTAGTGTTTTCTTCAGATTAAAAAAAAAAAACAAAGGAAATAAACTTTAGTCCAATTAAAGAGATTCTTTAATTAAAGATCTCAAACTTTGCTGCTATTGTAATAGATTCAGAAATATCACTTTAATAGTCTGCTTGGCTATGCTTGAGATGAAGTTTATCTTTATACCTGCATGATCAAATAAGGAATCAGTTGAAATGTCAGGGAGTGCATGGGCACCTAGTAATTCAAGAGTTTTGAAGAACGCATGGTTTTCGTATTTTCCAAGATGAAAGGTAATTTTGGACTTTAATGCAGGACATTTTTCCCCTTGGGAGTATTTTAAAAGCATGCCTCATTTTAACTTAAACTGTACTGGAGTTTATGAAAGTAGCACAAAGATCGGAAACATTCAAGATCTTTCAAGATTTTGACTAAAGAAATACTAGAGCACATATTACTGATTCAATAAAATTATATCTGAATTTTAGAAGCACTTTGCTATTTGTGTTATATTATTATAATTTGTAGCCTTCTGTCCCTGTAGAAATATAAAGGTTGGAGTTATTCCTATCCAACCTTACATTTTACTATAAATATCTTGTGTGAAAGATCCTTCCAAAATTATCAGTTATGAAATCCCTGGACTTCTTATACCTGCAAAAATAAGTTATTATTATTATTATTTTAAAAGGACTTCAAGTTTCATTTCTCTTACTGTCATCACAATGATATTTATAAATACCTACTTGAGTCAACTATCATATATTTGCATGGCAGTCTCCCTGGTTCTTCCTATATGTGTGCACATCCTTTTCTGAACAAGAAATGGGATATATGACAAAATAAATAATGTACTGTCATTTACTTTAAAATATTAAAACATATTTAGGATTTTTTTGACATTGCATTGAAATATAGTTGCTGGGAATGTCAGGAAAATGTTGATTATATTCAGAAAGATAATAATTACTCAGAGCTTCTCAAAATTTTTTGGAAAATTTCCAAGACCTTTTGGGCCTCATACAAGACATGTAGAATTCTGACACTCTTTATTTCAAAGATTCTTCATATGACATATTTTTCTAAACCTTTTATGAATGTCAAGGACTTCAAAACTGAGTTAAAATATCAGTTTTAAGATAGTAGATCCAAACTTATGGACAGTATTTAATGGAATATTCCCAATGAAGAATTGCATAGAAATTCCACAGCTTTATTGAATGCTTCTGAGACTACTTCAGATCTGTTGCTTCATTTCTGCATTCAGATAGTGTATGCATTTGTAATCAAAAGATGTTACTCGAGTTCTCTCCCATATGATACCCAGCAAAGTTTACGTCTAATATGCATCTTTATTTTCTGTCTTCTTGTTAGTTTGAGTTCTTTGTGCTAGCTAGCTGTTCAAAATCTCCTTGAATCCTAATCCAGGGTTAGCTATATTAGCTTGGCTTCCAACCATTCAATTATCCTCTGTCTTCATCCAAATTATTAAGAATTAGAATTAAGAACCAACATTGAGTACACATTATTAGAGATCATCCTTTATTTGGCATTGAAAATTAGAACTTCTTATTCACAGATTTAACATCCTGGTATGGTTTCCATTTATTCAATTCATATGAATGTTTGTCTGCTTTAAAGTTATTCAAGACTTTCTGTAATACTTTTTTTTTTCTTTAATAGCTGCTTCACGAGGCATGAGGGATCTTAGCTGCCAAACCAGGGATCAAACCTGTGCCTCTAATAGTAGAAGCAGGAGTCTCAACTACTAGACCACCAGGGAAGTCCCAATACATGGGACTGGTTTATTTTTTACATCTTATATTTCAAGTTTAGAGGCATTGCTCGTCATGTAATATTGCAATTTAAGTGAGATAAAGTTTGTTCTCATACATAAGTATATTTATATGCATGTAGATATATATGTATCTTCTTATCCCTTTCATTTTAGTTCAAAATTTGCTTGTTCATGTTCAGTGAGCCTACTGCCAAGTACATTTTCTACAGGTCAAGAGAGGAACACAATATCCTTTGTCAAGAGCTCATTATTCTGCTATGCTAAGCCTTTCTAGGTAGGAAGATTTTGCTTTCTGAATCTTTTTTTTTTTTTTTTTTTTTCAAAAGACCCAGAGAGATGGTATGGGGAGGGAGGTGAGAGGAGGGTTCAGGGTTGGGAACACATGTACACCTGTGGCGGATTCATGTTGATATATGGCAAAAACAATACAGTATTGTAAAGTAAAATATAATAATAATAAAAAAGTCAGACCTTCAGCTGGGAAAATGAAAGAATATTGTCATGTCTCCATGTCTGAGAGCTTTCTATTTGAGAACTTAAAGTGCCCTAGAAACATATTTTGGCTTTCTTCTTGTTTTTCATCTTGTTTCTGATTGTATTTCCAATAATCTTGATAAAGTACATGCTACCAGATGAAGAATGTAAAGTGGACACAAGCCTAGAACCATAAAGGGGAGTCTCCATCTACCCTTATATGTTACCATGTCATTCCACACATTATGAGGTTTCTCGGGACCAGGGACCAGTGTCTTCCATCTTTTCTTCAGAGGACCGACTGTGAGATCCTCAAACATGTTTGTGTTTGTATCTGTTCATACCTTTTCCTTAACTTAAGGAATTGTGAATAGAGGCAATTTTATATTAATCACTATGCAACATCCTACACCTGATAGATGTGCTTAATCAAAGGTCTGGGTTTCTGAGAGTGTACCTGTGATGGTTTTACTCTTAAAAACACATATGATGCAATTTCTCCTCTTTTTTTTCATCATTCTGAAACCTATTTCAGAGTAGACAATCAATACACTTTTCTTTAAATTTCTCTTCTTCCATGTAAGAAAATACTTGTAGTAACTTATTAGATTATTTATATTCTATAACACACCTTCAACAACTCATATAGATGTATATCTCATATAGATCTATATATAAATTTTACATATATAAATCACTCATGTGTTTTATTATCTGTATTCCACTGAATATTTGAAATATTATCTGTCTTTTGGATTAGTTGGGCAATATACAATCAAAAATATATCTATAGGGTATTATATCAAGATTATCATGAGCATATTCATAAGTAATATAATTCCAATTTTCTGAATAATAGAAATTGATATAAGAAAAAGAATTCCTAGAAGTAATTATCTAATAATTTACTAACGTTTTCATGAAAAATAATTAATTGACAGCTGTAGCCAAAGCTTGGATTCTCTGGGAAGCAGGCTCTGGACTGGAGCTTGGAGGACAGGGTGCTTCTTGCAGTGTGTCATCATGATCAGCAGTTGTGGACCACAATGAGAATGGAAGAAAGGGGAGAGTGAGCAATTAAGTGACCATAAAATTCGAACATGTCTATGGCTGACCCCATGGGAAAGCTGGAACTAAGCTTGCCCTTCAAGGTTTCCTGCAATTAGCAGAAGTGACTTGATCTGTATAACCTTGAATTAATGAGTCATTGATTATGTGCTGCTCCAGAAGGATGTGACCTTGGGCCAGGTAGCAATCTACAGTTCAGGTAACAAGTCACTCTATGCAGGAGTTCTGAACAGCACATGCGGATGTGCACCTAAAGGATCTTTTAGCTAATAGATGCAGAAGGAGAAATAACAATGCTAAAATAAATATGTCCTAAGTGCATCCAAGGCCATCAATATGAACTGCAGGTGAACTGGTGGAGAAGTGGCAGCATGGCATCCTGGTTTTGAGCAGGTTCTAGAATGTATTGGGGTGTAGCTTGATTATTGTCTAGCTCTGTAATTTGGGGCATTTTACCCCATGGGGCTCAGGTTATTCATTTTAAAAGTATTATTCCTAATAAAAATGAATTTCCCTAAAATGTAAGGAATTTGGTATCCTCTCCCTTTCATGGTTGTATGGATTGATCAAAAGCCATCATGCAATTATTTACCATAGTATATGGCATTTTAAAAGCACATAAAAATGGAATTAACTATTTTATTCATCATTTACTTTCCCATGGTGTTCCCACTATAACAAAAGTTCTTCAAATCACAAGTGTAAAACAATGTATCAATTTATCTGGTGTCTCCATAAATATATTACCTGTACCAATGGTTCTTAAACATTTTTGTATATTAACCTCACTTGAAGTTTGCTAAACATATAGATACCTGTTTTTATCAGAATCACCAGGTTTGGGATAGGGACACTGGCCCATCCCACAGTTTGGTGTCCATGAATCCCTTTCAATCCTTTGGCTGAAATGTCCACCCCCCAAATGCTTATTGCTTCTACCTCCTCTGTCATCCACTGTTTCCCCTCCCCTTTAGTCCAGGCCTTATTAATTTTTCACATAGTTTTCTCCATTTAATAACCAGTTTTAGTAACTGGTTAATAATATCCCTTCACGTTCTTTTATCCATTTCATAAAAGAAAGCATAAATACACATACCCTTGTTATCCATTAAAGGAAATGTGACTCTTTAACGGCGGCTTTACTAAGTACATTTTGTTCTGCTTATGTCTGTCATAGATAACACAGCCAGCATTCTGACAAGGCGGAGGAGATTTAGTCGAACTATTCAGGATGTGTATTATCTCCCCATTATGATCTCTGATGGTGGAATCCCCTCTCTCAGCAGCAGCAGCACCCTCACCATCAGGGTTTGTGCATGCGAGAGAGATGGGCGCGTGCGGACCTGCCATGCCGAAGCCTTCCTCTCCTCGGCTGGTTTGAGTACAGGAGCCTTAATCGCTATTCTTCTGTGTGTTGTCATTCTCCTAGGTAAGTCACTCTAAATCCTAAGGGATGATGCCAGTTCTAAGTGTACCCTACAGTGGTGCATTCAAATACAGAGACGAAAACAGACAGAGACAGTGTCATTTTGACAAGACCTTAGAGCTAGGAATGCTTTATGTAATATGAAAACTTGACTACACTGATTTTCTTCTAAATAACTTTCTTACAATAGATACATTAGATACAATAACTAATCTTGAAATAATTTGCTTTGAATGTTATGAAAGAGTTGAAATGTGAGAAGGAAGGATAGGATAAGAGAAATCTTTTAAGAAAATATCTACTTTAGAAAGAATTGGTATTAAGTATTCTGAATCCCATACTGAAAGGGCTTTTCCAATTTATTTCAAAGAACGTAAGTGACATTATTTACAATGAATCTGACCACCAAATAAAAAGACTAAGTTTCCTGTAGAAACTTCTATCAGTCTAAAATATTAGTTGGTCATCAACCTCAGTTGAATTTTACAAGACTAAGTCTAACATAATTTTTGGTCTCAGAGATATCAGATATTATTATTAAATTAAAACTAATATATTTTAGTTTATTTCCTGCATTACATTTTATTTTAAAAGAAAATTTCTCTAATTTTATGTTAGCTTTGACAAGTCAAAATCTTACCAACTGCGTTTGAAGCCAATATTACTATTAACTCTTTAGAATTACTATACAAAGTGAGACAGCAAATTCAGATTTTTTTTATAAGAAAGGTATATGTAAAGAATCTTTTGATTTAGAGTTTAAATGGGTACATATATATGTTTCCAGTGTATCTTCACCCTCTAGCTTTCTCATAGCAGCCATATATTTTGTTCTGTTCTCTGTTCTTATGTTCACATGTAAGAAAAACAAGCAATATACATACTTTGGTGAGACAGATATATTCTTGCAAGGAATGTCCCTTGTTTTGTTCCTGGGTTAGAAGACAAATTACCTGTACAGAGGAGTGGAGATCAAGGTGACATGAGGCTGAGGAGAAAGGATGGGGTAAAATGAAAGAAAAAAAAAAAGTAGGCTTTGTTTTAGGAGCGCAAGGAGAAGTTTAAAGTAGGTTTGTCCCATCATAAAATTTGTATGCTTAAAAAAGACAGCTATGAATGCAGTGGAGAGCAGATCTCATGATGACAAGGGCTTCCAGTTAGGAATACGATACATTTGTCTCACTCAGACACAACATAATTTGGACCAGCACGTTCCCTCATGGTTCAGCTGGTAAAGAATCCGCCTGCAATATGAGAGACCTGGAATTGATCCCTGGGTTGGGAAGATCATTTCGAGAAAGGAAAGGCTACCCACTCCAGTATTCTGGCCTGGAGAATTCCATAGACTCTATAGTCCATAGAGTCGCAAAAAGTTGGACAGGATTTAGTGACTTTCGCTTTTACTCTCAGAGTGGAAGTGAACAAAGCTTGATAATATCAAGATGCTTTAGCAGAAATCAAAGGTGATATTGGGTAACAGGATGCAAAACACAGGATGAAAATATTTACCAAAATCTTCACTGAATGTTTATCGAAAGTACCTGAGATTCCATTTGAACCTTGCAGTGTTAATTATTTCAGGTCAGTAAGCAAACATTTACTATTTATGATAGGGTGTTTTTTCCAGAAACAAGTATCCAAAGGCTAAGAGTATAATAGCCAAAAATTACAGAAAACAAACAAACAAAAATTTGGATAAACTAGATATGCAGCTGAGTTAGAACAGAGAACAGTATCGAAGACTTTTCATCTCGTGCTAAATGTGCATCTTTAAGATCTTCCATGACCTTCCCAGAGCTGGGGGACACGAGAAGTGCATTTTGTTGATGTCACCACAGCCAGAGACTATGAAGAGAGACAGGATAGACCAGGACTGTGATAAACTGCAGTGTGATCACCAAGTCAAGAAGGATGAAATACCAGAGAGGGCAAAACAGAAAGCACAGAAGAAGGAACAGAATTAATAAGAGTGATGTCCTAAAATCAAAGAAAATAAGTGTATCAAGGAGGACAGAGCGTTCAACCATGCAAAAACTGCCTAAAAGTTAAGTAAATTGAGCAAAAAATGTGTCAATTGCACTTGGCAATTTGGAGCATGGAGGTTTGATTCTTCATAACAAGAGCTATTTCATTGTAGTATAGTCTTTTGTAGTAGAAGCATGGTGGTGAATGCAACCAGGAAAATCAGATGGGTTTTTCTTTCCTTTAATTTAATTTAATTTTTTAAAGTATAGTTGATAAGAAATGTTGTGACTCAGTTAAACACATATATTCTTTCTTTCATGTTCTCTTCCATTATGATTTATCATAGGATATTATTCCCTGTGCTATACAGTGCTTTATCCATCTTATATACAATAGTTTATGTCTCCTAATCCCAACTCCTCTCTCACCCTATCCCCCAACCCCCTCTCTCTTGATAACTACAAGTCTGTTCTCCATGTCTGTGAGTCTGTTTCTGTTTTGTAGGTAGGGCCATTTGTGCCATATTTTATAGTTCACATATAAGTGATATCATATGGTATTTTTCAAAAACAACAAGCAAAAAAAAAAAAAAAACCAAAGAATAAACAGCTACAAACATTGAACCCTCTAGATTTCCTAACTGAAACTACAAAGAATAGAACTCAGTGACTTTTTGTAAGTCAACTATGCTTCAATTAAAGAAAAAAAAAAAAAAAGAACACTCTGACATTAATATAAGTTCTTCCAAGTCCTTATTCTGAAAGATATTTCAGTGGTGGAAGCCTGTTACCTTTGGCTTTTATTTTCATTTATCATCAGAAAATTATTTTGCATACTAAGATTAAAACCTTTAAAACTGACAGATATCAATGTAAGGTACATTTAAGTATATTACATAATATAATATTCTTTACCAGCTGAGCCACAAGGGAAGCCCAAGAATACTGGAGTGGGTAGCCTATCCTTTCTCCAGCGGACCTTCCCAACCCAGGACTTGAACTGGGGTCTCCTACATTGCAGGAGGACTTGTTACCATCTGAGCTATCAGAGAAGCCCCTATATTACATAAAATGACATTTTATTATTTCATGAAACAATAAATTTGTTTAATTGACTTTATGACTTTTCCCACTCTTTGAGGTAAATAAGAGAACATTTCTAAAAATTATGATATACATCAGGGCTAATGAAACAAAGGTTACATTTGATAATGTACAAATGTACATTTGCTCCTTCAATTTTTTTGAAATCAAATGTCTTTACACTATAATTCAAAAGTTGCAGAATTTCTTAAGCTTGGGTTTAAGTAATCATTATTTTAATGTAATTTATATTTTTCTTGGCACTGTAAGGGCATATATTGTTACTGAGAAAATATCTGGCCCACAAACTTGAAATGTAGACATTTGTAATTTTGAAATAGCATTGGCTAATATGTGAGTTCATAGGCTGCAAGAAAAATATCAACAATATCAGAGGCAGCAATACTTTATTTTAGAACTTTTAATTCTGAATTTGCATTCAACCTCAACAACTAAATAAATCATGAAACTAATATTTTGATACTGAAATGTTTCACTTAGTAGCTCTTTGTGAACATGACTGTGATAGTGGAAATTCAGCCCTAGTTTTGCCACTAATTAACTGTGTGATCTCAAGACCCACAAAGTCTTTTTGCTTCTATTTCTGAATCTATGAAAATGAAGTTTCAACTAGAATAACCTTACAGTCATCTGTAAAATTATGTGTTGCTTATTTATGTTTTATTATAGGCTAGATATTATTCAATATTTTGCAGTTTGGTAGACCTCATCTATGTATACATTGATTACTAGAAAATGATGCTTTTAACTTTAAGTGCCAAATGTACACCTTGTGAGCTGTGTTTTGTCAGGATTAACTTTTCAGATCCCTTTTAAGGAATGGATAGGAAAGAATTTACAGTGAACCATCATGATGCAGTCAGTTTGGTGCTAGAAAATGGGGTCCTTGGAATTCCCCTCCTCTCCTGGGCATCTGACATCTCTTTCCCAACCCACTCCATTACTTGTCAGAGGGTGCAGAACTGTGGGTAGAGCAAACCAGGGCAAGGGATTATTTAATCAGGATCCAAAACAGACTTCTTCCAGCTACCTTCATAGTCCACACATCACATATAATCAGCTGACTTAGATTAATTCACCAAGTAGTTTGCTCGTATTTGGGGATATAGATTTCCTCCTGCATGGAAATTAAGGTGGATGTGGTGAGAAGAGAGTGAGGGCCTAGGAGAGGAAGTGAAATTGATGAGAAGATAAATGTCAAACCTGTTTGTCATCAGAGTTATTGTGAATGACTTTATGGATTCCCCTGGGCGTGAAAAAATAACTTGCAGTGAGAAGTGTCATTACCAATTATGGCTACAGAAGCTAATAAAAATAATCTCCCTGACTTGGGCCACTTCATCCTACCAAATTTAGTGCTAACATATGATGATATAAAAGAACAAATCAAGTGATATTTAGGGGTAAAAATATCTGCTATGAAAAGTATTTGGGGGGTATGTTAGGAGTCAATACATAATTTATTCAAATGTAAGTTGTATGTCAGTTAAGTTATGAAAATTCAAACCCCCTTAGTACTCCGGGTACTGGAAAGATTATATGAGTAAGTAAATATAATATAGAGGAAAACAAAGAGAAAACTTTCCACAAATTTGAACCTCTTTATGAATAAAATAATGATATTCACTTTAATTTTCTTAAATGAAATGAATCATGTAGGATTAAAATTATGGTCACGCTTAATGAGAAGAAAAGAAAAAGAAATACACTAACCAAGAATAAAATATTCATCAGAATAAAGACATCTAAAAATACTACAATTTATTCATTTCATTCCAGTTCATATAACTAAGCTGCAAAATACCAGAAATTATTTATAATATAATTTGAACAGAGGACAAGCTCTCTATCTCTCTTTCTCTTTTTTAGCAACTCCGTAGCTCTATCATAGTATATTTTCTCAGATGAACCACTGAAAGAAGTGCTACCCTGTTATACATCTATAGTTTGATATACTGTGAGGGACTAATTCAAATATATTACTTGCTTGCCATTTTTAAAATTGGGTTTAACTTTCAAATATGATTATTATCTTCACTCATTCTCTTTAAATAAATTTGGCCTTGCGATTGTGGGGAAGCACTTTAAGAAATACTTTCAAGCAAAATTAGGTGTTTGGAATTTTTAGGAACAGTAAGCTGATTTTTAAAGTATTTAAAAATTATTTTTCTAGTGAGACAATTATTATTTATGAAGACTTAATTAACCCAGCATCACATTGTCACTCTCAGAAATATCATTCGTTTGTTAATCCACATAAGAATTGTTTATGGAGTATCTGTTGTGTGCCATCTGCTCCAGGAACATCTACTAAACAAACATGAGCGTAAAGAAAGTCATTAGGAATGTACCTTCCACGTTCTTCTCTGCATCCACATTCTCTGTGTTGATTTAAATTTGCCACTGACTATCCCAGGTGGCGCTAGTGCTAAAGAACCCACCTGCCAATGCAGGAGATGTAAAGAGATGTGGGTTCAATCCTGGGTGGGGAAGATCCCCTGGAGAGGGGCACGGTAGCCCACTCCAGTATTCTTGCCTGGAGAACCCCATGGCCAGAGGAGCCTGGTGGGCTACAGTTCATAGTGTCTCACAGAGTTGGACATGACTGAAGCGGCTGAGCATGCACACATGACTGTTTCGCTAATGAGTACAGTGTGGCTCAGACGGTAAAGAACCTTCCTGTAATGCAGGAGACCTGAGTTTGATCCCTGGGTGGGGAAGATCCCGTGGAGAAGGGGATGGCTACCTACAGCAGTATTCTTGCCTGGAGAATTCCATGGACAGAGGAGCCTGGCAAGCTACAGTTCATGGGGTCAACAAAGAGTCAGACAAGACTGAGAGACTCACACTTTCACTTTCAAAGGGACTATATGTCTATATTTGTCCTGATATTCTGGTGTAATTATAAGTAAAATCCCTTTCCACCCTCAAAAAGTGTTCCAGATTGTATGGCTAATTATATATTGATCTTTATAATAAATAGGTATGCAACAAATCTAGGAATCATTTGTCTCTGCCTAGTAACTCTCTGCCTAGAAAGAAATAGATGTAAAACTGTACATTCAAATTTAACTAGCATATATATTTTGAATCAACCCATATAAGTCAGGGATAGCTTTTTAAGCAACTAGAAGCTGTCATAACAATAAATCCAGCATTATCAAATATGTTTCATTAGGCAAATAGAACACTAGTATTAGTAAAGGATGTATATTACCTCCATACTTTGGTAATAGTATTGATCACATTCTCCCTGTTATCTATCACATAAAGTCCCTTGACATCCATCATCAACCATTTCAACATACAGAGAAATAGCTTGATTTATTGAAAACACTAAGAAATTTTATTATAATAAATTAGGCAGTGTGTAGAACTATCAATAGATATTTTAATCTAGAACAGCCTACTCACTTAACTATAATGATGAGTAGAACTATATGGTGGATGATAAATATAAACCTCTGGATAGAATTAAGTATGTTACTTGAGGATTCTGCTTGGGCTACTGAGTTTAAAAGCTATTGGCTGAATTTATACTAAAATACATAGTGAGATATCAAATACTTACTGATGGCATTCAGCAAAAAGAATAATCATGTGAATAGAAACATATTGTACTCTGTAACAGAGCATTTATGAAGCCGGGTCATATGTAGAATCAGCATTTCATTTCCAGCCTTTTCTGTGATCACTCTATTTCAAATAATAATCAAAGCTCTACCATGTCAACTCTAATTTCCCCATTGCATTTTCACATTACCCAGTCAGTATCCTTTTACTCCTTACATTTCCAGATGATTCCTTGACTCTCCATAAAGATGTTTTGTCTTTTTTTTCTTTTTCTTCATTCCCACAGTCTTCCACCTGCCTCTTTGCAAAATTAGTTTCCTCCCAGTATTGTGACCCTCTCTTTCCACATATGGTAGACCTCCCTCTAGTAATTATCCTATCTACTTCTGGCTTGAATACCTATTCCTTTTCCTCTCCATATTTTCAAGACTTCAAAGCATGTACCCAGTATGATATCTAGTTCAGTGCAGTAACACTTATCTAGTTTAGGGCTATCATAAAAAGGGTTTAAACTGTATGAAGACAAGCAAGGAAATAATAACAAAATGAAGAATAGAAGTTACTTTTTAGAGGGGAAGGGAGGTATAGAAGGATTGTATCTAGGGTGTCAGGTATGTTTTTATCAGAAGATAGCTAACCTGCTATTTGTTTGCTCTATGATCATTTATTAAAGCTTACATATAATCAGGATTTCCAAATAAAATATAATATACATATATAAAGATAGACAAAATACAGCATAAAAGTGTGAAATCTGTATAAAATTATAGATCTATAGGTATTTATGCATGTGTGTATATGTATGCACTTACACATCTCCAGATATATTAAACAAGACATACTTATGCTATGTATATTCACATATATGTATGTATATGTGCATGTTTGCTGCTAAGTCGCTTCAGTTGTGTCTGACTCTGTGCGATCCCAGAGATGGCAGCCCACCAGGCTCCCCCGTCCCTGGGATTCTCCAGGCAAGAACACTGGAGTGGGTTGCCATTTCCTTCTCCAGTGCATGAAAGTGAAAAGTGAAAGTGAAGTCACTTAGTCATGTCTGACTCTTCATGACCCCATGGACTGCAGCCCACCAGGCTCCTCCATCCATGGGATTTTCCAGGCAAGAGTACTGGAGTGGGGTGCCATTGCCTTCTCCCATGTACATGTTTTTATATATATATATATATATATATATATATATATATATATATATAAAGATGTATTAATATATAGTATATTAATATATATTATATACTATATATTAATATATAATATATATATTCCCTGATTGTTCAGACAGTGAAGAATCTGCCTGCAATGCAGGAGACCAAAATTTGATCCCTGGGTCAGAAAGATTCGCTGGAGAAGGGAATAGCAACCCACTCCAATATTCTTGCCTGTAGAATCCCATGGACAGAGGAGCCTGGCAAGCTACAGTCCATGGAGGTGACAAACAGTCAGAAATAACTGAGTGCCTAAAACTTTCACTTTCATATTTAAATTATAGGCAAAAATATTCCCCATGCTTAATAGTGAGATAAACCCATATTTTATATATATTTTAATGTTTCCATAAAACATATCCATATTGCTTTGGATATAATTGATTATACATACATATATATGTATGTGCATATGTATACACACTATATATATTGTTTATGTATACACATATACATACATTATACATGTATTTTTATTTCATCTCATGTTATAGTATATTTTTGTTGTTATCCATCTGAAATTCACATTTAGTTGGGTGTCCTGAATTATTTATTAAATCTAGTAATCCTACATTCCATTTGAATATATTTCTCTGATTATCATATTGTGATATTTAAAATAATAGTGAACCTAATAATTCTCATAATAAAATGTAGAATATCAGCTAACCAAGAAGAAAACAGTCTGTAGAGATGAAGTAAAAGACCTTGGGCCTAATGACAAAGAGTAAAATGAGATAATTCTGTTTAGTAATGGTTTAATAGCATCCAACTGAATAATTTGAAGTAATGAAAGAAGGACCAAGGTAAAATACCCAGGATATATTTCTATCAGTTTACCCAGTGGCTACAACACTACTGGTAATAAGAAACTATTCAGTGTATTTGGAAAAATTTCCCTAAGACACACATCCAGCAGATCACTCAGTTCTATATTTTTAAAATAGTAAAGTTGAATATGTCAATGGAAACATCATCACTTTTAGTGTGAAAAGTAATAAACTAGAGCCCAAACTTTTCCACCCACCATTTGTATGACCTAAAGTTACACAGTACTTACTCATGCAATTTTTCCTGAGTCTCAGTTTCTTCATTTTAAAAATGAGGAAATCCCAGCTCTATTTTGAGCATTAAATAAAAATATTATGTAAAGAGCATTGTGTAAATGGAAATATTTCTACATTAACTTAAACATATTTTGCAATCTGATATTTAAATGCAATAATTAATACCTGATAATGTCATTCTCAAGGATAATGGACAAAAGAGATGAACCATGTAAAATATTCCTGCTTTTATTTCTACACAGAATCAAAAAGGGTTAAAGATAGGGGCTCCTTCTTCCTGTTTTACAAAAACTTAAAATACCCTGCTTTTAGTGTATGCATCGTTAGATGAATTAATATCTATAGATTGACCCCAACACACAATAATTTTTCCAGTCAGAATTTCATATTGCTTTTCCATCATCTATTCCCCTCAGTGTAAACAATGAGTGGTTAGACTTAAACACAAGTCAGGATTCCTGAAAGCATAGCCTGGCAAATGAGAATATCATGGCGTTCACCAGATCAACTATTTCCTTTGCTTTGTAGGGATAATCATTTTCTACATTCTTCGGGATATTAAAAATTCTTGCAGTGGTATTCTGAGAGTGCAGAGATCACAATGTAAGCCCAAATGAAACAAAGCTGATGAGAATGGTTGGAACTTGCTGATGTTCTTTTCTCTAACTTTTCATCCTCTTTCTGTTTTTGCTTAGCTATTGTTGTACTTTTCATCACCCTGAGACGCAGCAAAAAAGAGCCCCTGATCATTTCAGAGGAGGACGTGCGGGAAAATGTGGTCACCTATGATGATGAGGGGGGCGGCGAGGAAGACACGGAGGCCTTTGACATCACCGCCTTGAGGAATCCATCTGCTGCTGAGGAGCTCAAGTACCGCAGAGATATCAGACCGGAAGTGAAACTTACCCCCAGGCACCAAACATTGTCCACCCTGGAAAGTATAGATGTTCAGGAATTTATTAAGCAAAGACTAGCGGAAGCCGACCTAGACCCCAGCGTCCCTCCTTATGACTCTCTGCAGACTTACGCCTACGAGGGTCAGAGATCAGAAGCTGGATCCATCAGCTCCCTGGATTCAGCAACTACTCAATCAGACCAGGATTATCAGTACCTTGGAGACTGGGGGCCCGAGTTTAAAAAATTAGCTGAACTCTATGGAGAAATAGAATCTGAAAGAACAACTTAGGGGGTCAATCCTTGCAACCTTCTAGAATTTGCTTACTGAGCAAATGGAGATGTAACCTCACCAATGGCAAGGAAGAAGCTTGGAAACAGTACTTGGAACTGAACAAGCAGAGCACAGCTACTGTAGAAACAAGTGCCCTTTTCATGATTGAAAACTGGGTTATTTAAAGGGAAGAAAGTAAAATTTAAAAAAAAAGAAAAAAAATCAGAGAAAAAGCTATTGTTCCTTGTGTATATTTTCAATCGCTCAATAAAGTCTGTGTACTGTTTAATGAAGAATACCTGAATTAAGCCAAACAATGATATTTGTTTCAATATCTTGTGATTTCTTTTCAAAAGCAAAACTAAACAAAAAGTTTCAAATCACTTGTGACTGATTTCTAGGGGTGGTACACTGATAATCATGTGGTGGTGAAGGTAATCATGACCTTTTTCCACCTTTTTGGGTGGACTTGAGATCCACACCCTATTATTGTGACACAGCTCATTAGCTTCCTCTTGAAATGACAGGAGGTATTTCCAACCTACCAGACCACTCTATCATGGACTCGTATGTACCATTTTCCTTTGCCCTCCCCACTTCTTTTCTCCATATGGAATTGATGGAGCATGGGGATTTGCTGCTTGCACTATGATGTATGCAACTTCTGTGCACCAGTTGTGCACTGCTCTGAATCATGGAGACTATGGTCTCTGTCCTGCCTGTGCCCCTTTAACAGGAGAACCCCCTTTTTTACGTGGATAGAATGAATGTTTTAAGATATACTCAGACCATCTGATATGTCAGGGAAAGATTTTATTTTTTAAAAAAAAGGCACACTGCAAACCTTATCCTGTACAAAACATTGAGGAACTCTATTCTTTTTTTTCCATTTGTTTTAGGACATTTATATCAACAATTCTGATCATTCTTGTACCTCAAATTGGTTGTCAGAAATTTGATAATTGGTTTATACTTCTGTAATTTGGTTATTTTTAACATGGCAGTCATTAAAAACAAGTGTAACTTACATAACTATGTAGTCTGAAAAGATTGTCCTCTAATTTACATAAACTTCATAGACTTTTTATTGACTTGCCTTTATTCCTCACAGAGGCTCAGACTTCCCCCTCATCTCACTGTCTGATTAGCCTTTTATGTTTAGGACTTACAAAAAATATGTAAGTCTAGTAGCAAAAAATTAGAGGTTCACACTTATTATTCTCAGACATGTCTCCTAATGTCACTGAATTTTAGGGTCCCAAACTAGAAAATAGAGATGGAAAAGACTTTCCTGCCTATCTTATACTTTATATGAAGATCAATAAGCATCTATAAAAATGTTTTCCCAATTGCAAAGTAGTTTGTTATGTAAAGGCTCACAGACACTAATTTTCTAATTCCATTGGTTCATAACTACATAGAAACATACTTTGTAAATGAAATAATACATTATCTTAGGAGAATTTAATTAAACTTTCAACAGTAAAGCAATTGCTAACTGAATATATAAAAGTTTAATTCTTTTGATATTTTCCCCAAATAATCTGATCTTTTCTCAGAATTTATTGGTTTTTTTTTCCCCCTAAATTGCTTAGATGACAATTTGCTGTTGTTGATATTGGTTGTGAAATAAAAATCCATAACATAGTGAGCCTATTCTGTAAAATTGAATATATCTATGTATTTCAGATTAATTGGAATTTTGAAGTCCTCAAATTAAAATTTATTTCAAGGGCAAGTTTTCCTTTGCTCTTTAGGTCATTATAATCGAGAGTCCTCAAAAGTTATAAGACATTTTCTGTCTGATTCTACTCAATTGCAAAATTTTGAATTTTGCCTCTGTTCACAACTGCCCTGTGCTATTATTATTTTTCAGTTTTGAGGTATGGGAAGTAAGTAACTTTAATTTGAGTATTTCTCAATTTGTGTTTGAAGCCTGAGGAATAAAATGTAATTTAAGTGTTTTACAACCTTTTAGCATTCCAGATGCTGCTTGATCATTTTTTAATCTCATAGTGTTATACATTCCAGTATAAAGTTAAATCAAAAGAGACACTCAGGGGTTTTGGGGAACAACCTCTGGAGATCCATACTGGTTATGTGAATGCTGGACTATGCTCACCCTGACAGAAGGGTACACGTTTGGAGAACAACTGTGGATACTGGTGTTTGCACTTTGCTATGCAAAGAGGACCAGGGAAACCAGGTTTTGGAAGTCAAGTAGACCTTTGGATTTATAATTTTGATAAACTATTCACAGATTTTTTTTTAATATTCATCTGGCAACTTTACAGATAGAGGCTTGAAAGATGAGAATGTGTGTATAAGGCAAACTATACAAACTTAAAAGCCAAGGTCCTCTACATGGTTGTGAGTATTGGAAGTACTCCTCTGATTTTGTGGAAAAACACCCAGGTTCATCCATTTTTAATCACACATTATAATGATAATGGATTGTTTCTCAGCCCCTGATATTAAATCTCATATAGAGGCAAAATGTAGCTTCTGTAGTATTGAAATAATATGTTCTGATATTGATTTATTTCAGAATTTTGTTAAGGAAAGCATTCCAAATATTTTTTATATAAATTCTAAAATGAGGCAATTATATAACTATTATAAGTATGGATTGGGTCTCATATTTTTTTACTGTGCTACTTTGAGTCTGAAAAACAAGTGTTGTTGTTCAGTGGCTAAGTCGTGTTCACCTCTTTGCCACCCTATGCACTGCAGCACACCAGGCTTCCCTGTCCTTCACTATCTCCTGGAGTTTGCTCAAATTCATGTTCATTGAGTTGGTGATGCTAATCATCTTATCCTCTATTGCCCTTTTCTCCTTTTGCCTTCAATCTTTTCCAGCATCAAAGGCTTCTTCAATGAGGTGTTTCTTTGAATGAGGTGGCCAAAGTATTTTAAAATGTTCTGCCAGTGAACTGAGTCATTTAGGACTCAGTTGTGTCTGACTCTTTGTGACCCCATGGACTGCAGCCCTTCAGGCTCCTGTCCATGGAATTCTCCAAGCAAGGATATTGGAGTGGGTAGCCATTCCCTTTTCCAGGGGATCTTCCCAACCAAGGAATTGAACCACGGTCTCCTGCATTGTAGGTAAATTCTTTACCACCTGAGTCACCACACTCAATACTTTGTTTTAAAAATTTTAACTTATCAGTGTTTAAAGATAATTCTCAAGTAGTTTAGTGAGCAAAGAGTTTGAACATAATTTGAGCCCTCTCTAGGCTCAGATAATCAGCTATAGACTATTTGATTCCTTATGGATTCCACCATGGAATCACTAATGTGTCTCAGCCTTGATTGATATTTATAGATCTAGTTAAAATATAAGTTTGAAATCAATTTACTTATTTCCAATAAAAGAATTTTCTACAGACAGGCCTTATACAACGTGGTGGCTGTTAAGTTAGAGAAAATACAAACCGTTATTATTTTTTATTCAATGTCTTTATTATTAAAATCTATAAATTCCAAATTACCTTTGTGCAAACATAGGTCTTGCAGGATTTACCAAAGACTAATCACTTTAAATTATTTCTATGAAAAATATGTACATATACAGATTCAAAGTGGAAATTGAAGAGGAAGCTATCCTAAGATGAAGCTCTATATAAAGTTATGACTTTTCCATTATCAAGTATAAGAAGGAAAATATTCTGAGAAATGGCCTTCATGTAACCACACAATCACATACACATATCCATCCATATATGTTTTCATGAAGAATACTTAGAGTAAAAGACTACTCAAAATAGTGACTTAGCTATTGATATGATTTAAATATGATATGCATATAAAATTTAAGTACCCAGCATATGGAAAATTCACCAAGAAGTTAAGGAACATATTTTGGGGGCTTTTATTTTGTGTCTAGCCTCAGCCTAAGCTTCATCACTGGCCATGACTGAAGCTGATTCACAGAAGTATTTCATAGAACAGGAAAAATGATCAAATAATGATAAAATCAAAATTTTAGAAATTATGATTTAATGCACACACTGTGGCAATTAAATACAAATAAGTGCTTTGGCTTAGATTCTTAGTGTACTACAGTGTAGAAGTCTGGATCAAAGAAGGGCAATGGACTAAATCATTTTCAGCAATGCTGAAAGTTACATAAATGATTAGTCATTATTTTATTTGTTCCTGTGGACCTCGATCCGTACTTAGGTCCATTTCCCTTTTGGTTTAGCTGAATATACAGATAATACACACAGAAATTCAGGTAGACTTATTCACGTCAGAAAACCTGATTAAATGAGCGTGATTATAGGTACACCAGGCATGCATAAATAACGTTATTTAAAAAAAATAATATTATTTATTTAAAATAAATAACATTATATATATATATAAAGACAACTCATCCCAATGAGGAGGTGAATTCATGAGATTCAATACTTTTGGGTTAAGCCTCATCTGCATTTTAGTGTGGGCAGTGCTTGATTAGATATTCAACAAAGCAGAACTCTAAAGCTGATCATTCTGGAAAGAGGCAAGAGTCCCATTTTTCAAACTCAAATTGTACTTAGCTTCAAGGTATGGTAATATTCAATTAATATACTTGGCTTTCACTTTCAAGAATAGAACAAATCCCAGAACTATTCTTGAAAGATATGTGACTCAAATTTAAATTATCTCTCTTTTTTATCCTTTAGGATTAAAGGCAAATTAAATATTATCTGAAGAAAACAAAACCACTTCAGCTTTTATTTTCTACATCATCTGCAGAAGGTAATTTTTTAAAATAAAAGATTTGAAATTATAAACCCAACAGTCACAAGTAGTTCACCATCATTTGAAGATAAAAGTAGCACAGAACCCACTCTTTTTTTCAGGTTACGAATGCAGCATTTTGAAATGAAGACGTTAATAGCAACAGTTTTTAACATGTTGAAAGATGTCTTCTGCCCTCGGCTTATACCAATGAGCGATGTAGTGAGGAATTTGTTTTTGTTTTGTGTTATTTTTGTTTTAATAAGAAATTTAAAAAAATGTTCTTATTTGAGGCATTGATGCAAAAAATTTTTTTTTAGGATATTGAAGTATCGTTACATTTATCCACATTGCTGAGTCTATGGAAATTAAGGATTTTTGCCCTTCAAAATTACAGAGGCATAAAACCAAAATAATTCGTTTTTAAAGTAAAGTGAAAATGAATGGGATAGGAAATCAAAGACTCTTGAAATGATATTCCATGAGAAAGGCATGCACCATGTAGAGGTAAAAGTGGATTCTTCCTATGGCTTTGTCTTATTACCCAAAAATACTACCTTAGGAAATAAATAAGTGGCTATGATAGTTAGTGTCACCCTACTGATCTTATCAAGGCAATTTTTCTTGTGTCAAAATGCATCAAATTCTTATTCTAAAGCATTTATTGGCATTTTCCAGTGCTACTTCAAGTGCCTTAGTTTCAAGCTGGAATTCATATAATCTAACATTGTGATTTATTGAGTAAGCTCTTCTAAACATGCATTATGTGTAAGATACTATTTCAGGCACTGTGAAAGATGTAAAGAAAAGTGTTTGGGTGATAGGTGTTATCAATGAAATAAAAGTCTTGCTGGAGAGTTAAGAGTTACACATAAAAAGCTATAAGTAAATATAAAGCAAAAAGTGGCAAAAGTTCTGAAATAGACTCATATATGCTAGGAAAGGTTGAACGGTCACGTGAAAACTGTGTCAGTGGTGTACAAGTTTGAGGTTTTCTACAGGACATGGAGAATGATACAAGTGCAGAGTGAGCCACTTAAATGATTGTCCAAAGCTGTATCGTTTCGTGTGGAATACAGTACTCATGCAGGGCATCAGAGATAAGATATTAGGAGAAGTTAGATTTAGGTTTAAGATGACCCAATGTCCTTTATGCTTTAATCAATGTCACTGAGTTTTGTTTTGTTTTCCTAAAGAGAAAAATTACTGTGGCCAGACATCTCTTTTAAAAAACTCAGTCCTTCATTAATGTCTACCATTCAGTGGTGGTTTAGTTGTTGGTGTTTCATTGCTAAGTTGTGTCCAACTCTTGTGACCCCATGGATTGTAGCCCTTGAGGTTCCTCTGTCCATGGAATTTTCCAGGCAAGAATACTAGAATGGGTAGTCATTTCCTTCTCCAGGAGATCTTCCCATCTCAGGGACTGAACCCATGTCTCCTGATTGCAGGCAGATTCTTATAAATGTATCTTAAAGAGATACCATTGAGTCATGTACCTACACAAAGAATATTAGACTATTTTTCTGAGCCACCAGGGATGACCATTAGACTATTGTAATTGTTTCTAAAATATTTTAAAAATATATCTTAAGAAGGTTAAAAAAAGGTCATAGGTGATATACATTTCAGGGTTTAATTGTTGGAGTCATTTAATTTTATAAATTCATTTATCATAATAAACATAAGTTTGAAAGAGGGCAAAGGAGATACTTTTAAGAACAATATGTTTTTTTTTCTTAATTGGATAAATGTGTCCAAACTCTATAGTTATTTTTTAGGTATAAAAATATTTTAATATCTGAAAACCAAAGACCAAACTGATGCCTTATTAAAATTGCATGAGTTACTCTTAATACTTAACACAAAAGATGTCACATAATTTAGTGTTTCATTATATTAAAAGATTTGCATTTGGATTTGTTTCCAAAAAGTGATCATGATAATAAGCACGAAGATGCAATGATAAAGGTAGATTTCTTAGAAATTCCCACTTTTAAATCTTGTTTCTCACTTTTGTCTTTCACATTTACTTGCTTTTTGAAAACAACCCTTGCTATATTTGAGCAATTTCTATATCTCATGTATTTTTCAGAATGAATTCAAGAGTTTTTCAGAAATAGAAGGCAGTTATCATGTTGTTTTCAAGGTTTAGATTTTCATCACATTTTCTCTCCCTCTGTCACTAATCATGCTCTTCCTCACCAAAAAGTAATAAAAGAAAATTGCATTCAGAAAAATAGTCTGTGACAATAACTTTCCTGTGAGCCTGCGGTTCCCTTCCAAGATGTGGTTTGAATTTTTAGCTCTTATAGCTCTGCTGTGTATTTCCAATCTCCTGGACATCATCCTGTCTTCATTTTTTCAAAGATAGCTAGAGAGAAAGTCATCATTTTTTGTTCATAGGAATGTGTCTAAAATATTTCAAATGCTTGGATGATCCATTTCATAAGCCATTGAAATCAAAAATGAAATTGAAATAGTGCTTTCTCCTTTAAAAATATTTTTAATGTCATGTTTTAAAAGTTTAAAGTATATATTTTTTTAAAATTCAGTGTAATTTTATGTATACCTTTTCCATCACTTTGAAGAAATTTTAGAAAATTGTTTTTTTTTTTTTTTCAGAAAAACTAACACTATGAATAAGGCTTCCAAATTTCATCACCTAAATGACGTTTTTCTCTTCAGTTGCACATAATTTTGCATTGATTCTACAGTAACAATAAATGGAATTTAGCATATCGATAAAACACTTCATTTAAATTTACTTTTAATCATATGGTCTAGTTTAGGTTAAGCTTCTTTCAATTTGTGTTTCACTAAATTCCCCTCAGAATATGATTTCCAAAGTATGGAAAGATTAACATTCTTTGCCTGTCACTTATCAATATTTAGCTTTTCCTTTTGTTTGTTTTTGCTGTTGTTGTTCAGTACCTAATTCATTTCCAACTCTCTGGGACCCCATGGACTGTGGCCCGCCAGGCTCCTCTGTCCATGGGATTTCCCAAGCAAGAATACTGGAGTGGGTAGCCATTCCCTTCTGCAGCAGATCTTCCTGACCCAGGGATCGAACCTAGGTCTCCTGCATTGGCAGGCAGATTCTTTACCACCGAACCACCAGGAAAGCCCTATCATTTCATTGCCCAGACTTAAATTCACTGTCCTGCCTTTCCTCAGCTGTCTCAGATTTAGTTTGAAAATGAGCAATCCAGGGAAATGAAAGACCTGATAGGGTAAATAACTTGAAAAAAAAGGTCACAATGCAGCTTTCCTGATTCTTAATCAATATTTTGTATTAAAACATGAAACTGGAAAATATTGACAGAAAATATGTATACCTAGATTAAACATGGGGAAAAAATTAGGATTTGAAATCTAGGATTGAAGATATGTCAGGAATCTGTGACTCTAATTTTGTACATTTAAATGTCAATTTAAACATAGTTTCAATTCTTCTTTGATTTAAATTATAAATAATATCTTTATATTTACCTCACAGAATTGCCATGAATATCAGATGCAATCTAGTGTTTGAAACACAGATATGAGTAAAGTTCTTGACAAACTGAGTAATTTCATTATTATGGTTTCATTTTGTTCCCTCAGCTCAACTTCTGGCCTCAGAAAATTGTGACATAGGCTATATATTACAGGCACAAAGTTTCAATACATACTAAGCATGGCGATATAGTCCCCATCCGAGCAGGCAAAGAAAAGGACCATTCTACTATAGTACATTGAAGCCTTCTTTTCACCATACAGAGGAGAAAGAAAATTGCAATCTCTGTATCATTGTGTGTCTTAGATTTCCTTTAATAACTTTAGTACATAAAACTCCGAATATAAGATTAAACTAATAATTTAGATGACCACCTGATGTAAAGAACTGACTCATTAGAAAATACCCTGAGGCTGGGAAAGATCAAAGGCAGGAGGAGAAGGGGACAACAGAGGATGAGATGATTGAATGGCATCACCAACTCGATGGACATGAGTTTGGGCAAGCTCCAGGAGTTGGTGATGGACAGGGAAGCCTGGCGTGCTGCAGTCCATGGGTTCACAAAGAGTTGGACACAACTGAGCAACTGAACTGAACTGAACTGAACTGAATAAGTTAGAATTGTGTTATAAATTATATTTACTCTTTACTTCTGTGTTTCAGAATATTTTTAAAATAAAAATCAGTTTCTCTTATTGATATAATTATTTCAAAAATAATAAAAATATTTTTGTGATTTGGGGGAAGAGATATAATTGAAATATTTACAGCAAGGATATTTGGATATTCATAAAAACAAAAATTCGAGAGAAACAAAACTCATTAGCATAGCCATGAAACACATTTTTCATGACTGAGAAAACACTTCTGTGATATCTAAGGGCACTTTTCATTTAAAAATTACAGGGACCCTATCATGGATAATAGCATAGTATTATTATATAATAATTAATAAACACTCAAATGTCATCTAGGGCCTGGAAATTCTTAAATAGAATAGATAGGATACAGGATCTAGGAAAACAACAACAACAACAACAACAAATAAACTTGGCATTTCTTCCAAACTCTTTCTCTTCCAATTTATCCACAACCCCAAAATACCAGGGTATTAATTTTAATTGAGAAGTTATCAATTGTGATAGAATTATATCTCCAATAGGTAATGGAATCTATTCTCCAATTTCAACCAAAGAAGAATGCTACAGGTTTAGGAAGTACTGAACAAAATAAAAATGATTTCTTTAGAGGCTCATCCTTCACCTGCCAGACAATAAAAAAAAAAAACATATTTCACATATAGGAAAAGATATACTTGTTTCAATAAAACAAAGCTTTCTTTTGAGGAAGTTTGCATCAGTAAACTTTATTAGCACACAATAATTTAATAGTATTAAGAAAGGACTTATTGGAAACAATAACACATTTTGAGAAAATTTCTGCTCTTCTCAATATCCTAATCACATACCAGACTCTCTGTTAAATGTCAGTATATTCTTCTTGTTCACTGACAGGGTAGAAATCCCTGAGTGAGTCAATAATAGAATTCTACAACATTCCCATTTTCTCTCCCAAATATTGTTTTGTTTCAGCAAACAAATTTAACATCTAGCACTCTTTGTAGATTCCCCTGAAGTATACATCCATAGCTACTTATTATTCTGTCAGTTATTTAAAGAATTGTCCTCTCAAATTTCCTTTCAGCCTTTGCACAAAAAGACCACTGAAGCAGTTCCAAAAAATAAACAAACAAAAACAATGTACCCCAAATTTTTTTCAGTGTTGGTGAAATTATACAGATCCCGAGTATTACTCCCTAGCACATTTAATCACTTCTTTACCAGTGATTTTTTTTTCTTCTTCTTCTTAAGAGGACCAACCAACTATCCAAGTTGCACTCAATATCTTGAAGAAGAAAAAAATTAGAAGGGAAATGAATTTTTTAAATCACCAAAATAAATGTTTTGATAATATTACTTAAAATAGAACAGATCCTAACTGTTGGGAAAGGAAACAGAGATTGTTTTCTAAAATGCTACTGGCCAGTTAAGTTCATTCATTCTACTGAGTCTGACTCTTTGAGACCCCATGAACAGCAGCATGCCAAGCTTCTCTGTCCATCACCAACTTCCGAAGTTTACTCAGAGTCGGTGATGCCATCCAATCATCTCATCTTCTGTCGCCCCCTCTCCTCTTGCCTTCAATTTTGCCCAGCAATAGGGTATTTTCTAAGGAGTCAGTTCTTTGCATCAAATGACCAAAGGATTGGAGTTTCAGCTTCAGCATCAGTTCTTTCAATGAATATTCAGAACTGATTTCCTTTAGAATTGACTGATTGGATCTCCTTGTAGTCCAATGGACTCTCAGGAGTCTTCTCCAACATCACAGCTCAAAAGCATCAATTCTTTGGTGCTCACCTTTCTTTACTGTCCAACTCTTACATCCATACATGACTACTGGAAAAACCATGGCTTTGACTATACGGACCTGACTTTTTGTGACTCCATATACTGCAGCCTGCCAAGCTCCTCTGTCCATTCGGATTCTCCAGGCAAGAATACTGGAGTGAGTTGCCAGGGCCTCCTTCAAGGATTCTTCTCAACCCACGGATCAAATCTTGGTCTCCCACATTACAGGTTAATTCTTTACCATGTGAGTCACCAGGGAAGCCTTTGTTTCTTTTAGCTGGGTGTTTAATAATCATTGTGAATTAACATAGTGTTATGATATTTATAGAGCCCCTATAGGGGGGTTCCCCTGTGGAGAAGGCAATGGCACCCCACTCCAATATTCCTGCCTGGAAACTCCCATGGACGGAGGAGCCTGGTAGGCTGCAGTCCATGGGGTCGTGAAGACTTGGACACGACTGAGCGACTTCACTTTCACTTTTCACTTTCATGCATTGGAGAAGGAAATGGCAACCCACTCCAGTGTTCTTGCCTGGAGAATCCCAGGGATGGGGGAGCCTAGTGGGCTGCCATTTATGGGGTCACACAGAATCGGACATGACTGACGTGACTTTGCTGCAGCAGCATAGTTCCCCTGAGCTCCCAGATTTGAATGGGGCTCCCTGAAGTTACCAGATGCATATATTTGTATTTTCACTTTACAAAAGAGTCAAGTAGCCTAGAGCATGAATGCTACTGAATGTTGAATTGATGCAATCATTACAGAGCAAGAAAGAGACTGTCTACCAGGGGAAAAAAGTATGTTGTCATTGAGGAGAGTCAGATTTAATAGTTCATGACTTACGTTTTATTCATGAAATATACATGGATTTTATAAATAATCATTTTCATGTGTATGAATAAAGAAAAATAAATAATATAGTCTTTTTAAAGTTTCCCAGGAGGATATGCCAAATTACATTTTCTTCTTCCCTCCAAGAGGTAGCCTCTATCCTGATTTTTTGTTTTCTCTTATAATGGTGACACTAATGGTAAAGAATCCTCCCTGCAATGCAGGAGGCTCAAGGGATGCAGTTTCTGTCCCTGGGTTGAGAAGATCCTCTGGAGTAGGAAGTGACAACCCACTCCAATATTCTTGCTTGGAAAATTCCTTAGACAGAGGAACCTGACAGACTACAGTCCATGGGGCCACAAAGAGTCAGACATGACTGACTGAGCATTACATATCACTATAACTTCAGAAATATGTATTTTTGAAACATTTAAATTGAAGGATAATTTCTTTGATTTTCTCTTACTAATATATGTTTCTGAAAGCATATATTTTATCATTTGCCAAAATTACTGTCTTCAATCTTAATGTGGGGGATGTTTCTGGAACATAAATTATGCCATAGAATTGTCCACATTTGAAGCCAGTGTTCCTGGCTTTTGTGCTCTGGTATTTGTGATTTGGTGCTCAGGGAAATTTTTCAGGAATCTCCCAGGCAGGCTGTTCTTGTCAACTCAGGGAGACTTCTGCATACAAGGCACTCAGAGCTGCTTTTAATAGGTGTACTCACTAGTATTCTTGCCTGGAAAATCACATGGATGGAGGAGCCTGGCTGGCTACAGTCCATGGGGTTGTGAAGAGTTGGACACGACTGAGTGACTTCACTTTCACTTTTTCATTTTCACCAGTAAAGAGGATCCTGCTAGATATCATCAGCAAAGTCAACCATGTGAGTTCTCCTCCTCTAGTCTGCTCATTGACAGTTTTTTAATGTTAATAAACTTTCTAAAAGAGATGCAAATTGTATGTACTATTTTTTATGAAAGATGATAGAATTGATTTGCTACTATTTTGATTGTTTTCTATATCTATGTTCATGAATGAAATTTGCTTACTACTTTAATTTCACAAATTGCCTTTTCTCATTGTGGTGTCAAGGTTATTCTAGAATGCAAATAAAAATTAGGGACTTAATCATATTTTTATTTTTGGAATATTTTATATTAGATTGGGGACACCTGTTCTTAGGAAACCTGGTAGAAGTCATCCTCAAAATTATCTGTGCCTATAATGGGGGAAGGTGGTGTTGGAAGAGAGTAAGACTTAATTCTTGACTCAATTGTTTAATGATATAGAAATATTCAGTTTTTAAATTCTTCTTGAGTTAGTTTTAATAAAGCTACACTTGTCCAGGTATTTATCTTTTTAAAGAAGTTTTGAAATTTTAAGATTTTTCATATTATCTTAATATCTTTAAAATTATTCCTGCATATGCACTTATCTCCTTTTTATTTTAAAGTATGTTTCTTAGTCTGTTATTTTCTTTTTATCAAACTTGAATTTTTTCAGTGTCATAACTTTTAATGAATAGTTTGAATTTTCATATTTCTTTCTATAGTGTTTCCTTTTTATTATTTAATTTCTGCTCCCACTTTATGCTCTTTAAAATTCCTTCTGGTTTTTTGTTTGTTTGTTTGTTTTTTTACTTTATTAACTGACGTTTGTGCTTCTTTGGTAGCTCAGTTGGTAAAGAATCTGTCTGCAATGCTGGATACCTGAGTTTGATCCCCGGGTTGGGAAGATCTACTGGAGAAGGGTACAGCTACCCACTCCAGTGTTCTATCCTGGAGAATTCCATGGACTGCATAGTCCATGGAGTTGCAAAGAGTCAAATGCTTACTCTACAATTTACATCAGTAAATTGATGTTTACTGAACATTTTAAGTTTGATACCTAATAATTTAAATTCTGATTTTCTTATTTTCTAGTATTATCTTTTCAAGATACAAATCTCTCTCCCACCCTATCACTGTTCTATCTGTACTTATTAGAGCAATACTATGTACTGTTACAGACAAGAGTCCAAATGACATTGGCATCAGAGTAGAAGGTTATTTCTTGCTCTAGAAAAGTCTAAGTAAGTGTTCCTTAAATGTAGTTGTGTCTACCCCAAGCAATGGTCCATGAATCCAGTCACCTTTTACTTTGTATCTCTAATATACCCTAGGTTTTGGAGATAAATGCTGGACCCTCTTCCCCAGTTGCTCATGGAAGACAGACTGATTCACACACAAACTATTTGGTGAGACCTGGTACCATGCCTCATCTTGATGCAAGAAAAGGTATGAAGCATCACTGACTATTGCAGTGCTTTAGAGTTCAATGCCCAAGGTACTTATTGGAAACTTGTCACATACACATCATCTACCTACATAGGTCAAAATTTCAGATACTCAGAGGTAAAGGAGATGTTTCTGTTTGTTTGTTTTTTTAAAACATAGTTTTTGCCCAATTAAATATCATAAACCATGATTCTCAGGGGAAATGGGAAGTTTCCTAAAATCTAAATTTTCAAATGCCAGCTAAGGGCCAAATCATAAGAAGGCCTTTGTAAGGAAAGCAGTTTTAGTTTTACTAGGCTAATTATTTTCTGCAAGCTTGCCTTGTTTTTTGAGGAAAAGTGTCCAATTTCTCACCATTATCTATGTTACACTGAGAGTTTTTTTATAGATAGTCTTCATTAAGTCGAGAAAGTTCCTACATATTGCTAGTTTGCTGAGGGTATTTATCATAAATGGGTGTATTAGAGTTTTCTAGAGAAGCAGAACCAATAGGATGTGCATATAAATATATGTATGTGTGCAAAGTCATACATACAAATATATGTATGCACGCTAGGCTTCCCTGTCCTCACTAGACGCATAGTGAGTCCCAATAACTGGATATCAAACATGTCAAACTCTCTGCAACCCTGTGGGCTATAGCCCACCAGTTTCCTCTGCCCACTGGATTTTTCAGGCAAGAATAATGGACTGAGTTGACATTTCCTCCTCCCAGGGATCAAACCTGCGTCTTCTGTGTCTCCTGCACTGGCAGTTAGATTCTGTACCATGAAGTCACCTGGGGAGCCCAATGCATGTATATATACGTTTATTATAAGGAATTGGCTTAATCAATTGTGGATGTTAGCCAGTCCAACATCTGAGACACGTGGGCAGCAAGTTGTAGAGTCAAGAGAGCTTATGGCCCAGGTGAAGCCCAAAGACATTCTGCTGAAGAACTACCTCTTACTCTAGAAGGTTGTATTTTGTTGTTGCTATTCTACTTGGGTCTTTAGCTGATTGGATGAGATCACTCACATTGTGGAGGGAAATCTAACTACTCAAAGTTCACCAACTTAAATGCTAGTCTCATCTAAAAGCACCTTATACCTTGGCACATATCACAGCCTCTAAGACAATAATTCAATCAATTGTACATATATTGTTGTTCAGTCATTAACCCTTGTCTGACTCTTTGTGACCCTGTGGCCTGCAGCACCCTAGGCTTCCCTGTCCTCTACACTAGATACATAGTGTGTCCCAATATCTGGAGATCAAACTGTTTGAGTTCTCTGATTGGTAGACACATGGATGGGTCAGGAGGGTGATATGTTCTGATTCAATAGGGAAATAATGTGATGTGTAATGGCTGCACATTTGAGATCCTCCTAGACTTCTCCCTGTAGGTCTCTTCATGTGGCTGGTCCTACTGCTAAACTATAAAATCTGATCAAGTTACAGGAATCCTAGAATTTTCAGCCATTTGGTCAGAAGGATAGATGTTGTGTGAACCTCTGAACTTGTGGTCAGTGTTAGAATTGAGAGTGGTCTTGTTGGGAACTGTGCCCTTTAGCTTGCATCTGTGCAGACTCTGAGTAGTTAATGACAGAATTATATTACAATATTACATATAACATACTAGATTCAATTTGCTAATTTTTGATGAAGAATTTTTTATTTATGTTTATGAGAGATGTTAGTCTAGTTTTCCTTTCTTGCAATATCTGGTTTTGGTGTTAAGGTAATACAGGCCTCATAAAATATGTTCTGAAATGTTCCCACTGCTACTGTTTTCTGAAACATATTGTCAAGAAGTGCTATCATTTAGTCCCCAAGTGTTCAGTAGAACTCACCAGTGAAACCATCTGGTTCTGGTTCTTCCTTTTTTGGATGGTTATTAAATATTGATTAAATTTCTGTTGAAATTATTTGTTTCTCCTTGTGTCACTTTCAGTTGTTTAACTTTCAGGAAACTGCTCATTTCATCTAATTTGTTGAGCTGTTTACAATGTTCCTCTATTACCCACATAATATCTGCGACTTCTCTCTCAGCTTACATCATTTCTCTTTTCTTGTGTATTCTCTAATTTTGCATTAGTGCCCTTAACATATTAATTATAATTATTTTATATTCTGAAAACACTCATCTTCAATTCTGATGCTTTATTGATCTCTTAAGACTGTATTTTGTCCTTGTCTTTTAATATGTCTAGTAACTTCTGCTTGGAAGCCAGATATGGTTAATTGGGTAAGTGGGGCTTATGTACATTATGAGGCTTTATGACCTTCTAATTAGAATTTGGACACTAATAATGTTTGTACTACAGGCATATGCCAGATAATTAAAAATATTTTATTGTCCTTGTTTTTGTCTTTCCTGATGTCCTGAATTCCCCTTAAAATGGTCTGTTCTTTACAACTCTTTTGGTTGTAATCCACTGTTTTGGTTGTAACATATGGTAGCTATATTGATATGGTAATAAGAAGTGTGGAAGGGGAAGTGCCATATAATCCCATGATTAAGTCTATGCATTTTCACTTTCCTGGGTTCCTTAAGATGTGATTTTTTTTCACAAATACTTCTCAGCTTACACCCTCTCTTAAGTGTAACCTGGAGATGAATAATCTCTCTTAGGTGGAATAATATTCTGATAAACCTTTCCCAGTTTCCCTTGTTGTTGTTGGTATTAGGTCTCTCAGTCCTGTCTGACTCTTTGAGAACCCATGGACTGCAGCACACCAGGCTTCCCTGTCCTTCACTGTCTCCCAGAGTTTGCTCAAACTCATGTCCATCAAAGCGGTGATGTCGTCCAACCATCTCATCCTCTGTTATCCCCTTCTCATCCTGCCTGCAATCTTCCCAGCATCAGGGTCTTTTCCAGTGAGTCATTCTTCACATTAGGTGGCCATAGTATTGGAGCTTCAGCTTCAGCATCAGTCCTTCCAATAAATATTCAGGGTTGATTTCCTTTAGGATTGCCTGGTTTGCTCTCCTTGCGGTCCAAACGACTCTCAAGAGTCTTTTCCAACACCACAGTTCAAAAGCATCAATTCTTCAGCTTTCAACCTTTTTTATGTTCCAACTCTCACATCTATACATGACTATTGGAAAAAGCAAAGCTTTGACCATGTCAACATTTGTCGGCAAAGTAATGCATCTGCTTTTTAATATGTTGTCTAGATTTGTCATAGCTTTTCTTCCAAGGAGCAAGTGTCTTTTAATTTTATGGCTGCAGGCACCATCTGCAGTGATTTTGGAGTCCAAGAAATTAAAGTCTGTCACTGTTTTTTTCATTTGTTCTCCATCTATTTACCATGATATGATGAGACCAGATACCATGATCTTTGTTTTTGATGTTGAGTTTTAAGCCAGCTTTTTTACTCTCCTCTTTCATTTTCATCAAGAGGCTCTTTAGTTCCTCTTCGATTTCTGCCATAAGGGTGGTGATATGTGCATATCTGAGGTTATTGATATTCATCCTGGCAATCTTGATTCCAGTTTGTGCTTCATCCAGCCCAGAATTTCACATAATGTACTCTGCATATAAGTTTAATAAGCAGAGTGACAATATACAGCCTTGACATACTCCTTTCCCAATTTGGAAGCAGTCTGTTGTCCCATGTTCTGTTCTAACTGTTGCTTCTTGTCTTGTATAAAGATTTCTCAAGGGGCAGGTCAGGAGGTCTGGTACTCCCATCTCATTAAGAAATTTCCACAGTTTGTTGGGATCCACACCGTAAAAGGCTTTAGTGTAGTCAATGAAGCAGAAGTAGTTTTTTTTTTTTTTTTCTAGAATTCTCTGGCTTTTGCTGTGATCCAACAGATGTTGGCAATTTGATCTCTGGTTCCTCTACCTTTTTTAAAATCCAGCTTAAACATCTGGAATTTCTCCATTCATGTACTGTTGAAGCCTAGCTTGGAGAATTTTGAGCATTACTTCCTTAGCATGTGCGATGAGTACAATTGTGCAGGAGTTTGAGCATTTTTTGGCATTGCCTTTCTTTGGGATTGGAATGAAAACTGACCTTTTCCAGTCCTATGGCCACTGCTGAGTTTCCCAAATTTGCTGGCATGTTGACTGCAACACTTTAACAGCGTCATCACTTACAATTTGAAAAAGCTCAGCTGGAATTCCATCACTTCCACTAGCTTTGTTCATACAGATGCTTCCTAAGGCCCACTTGATTTCACACTTCAGGATGTCTGGCTCTAGATGAGTGATCACAGCATCGTGGTCAACTAGGTCATTAAGATCTTTTTGTATTCTGTGTACTCTTCCCACCACTTTTAATAGCTTCTGCTTCTTTTAGGTCCATACTGTTTCTATCCTTTATTGTGCCCATCTTTGCATGAAATATTTCCTTGGTATCTCCAGTTTTCTTGAAGAGATTGCTAGTCTTCCCCATTCTATTGTTTTCCTCTATTTCTTTGCATTGATCACTGAGGAAGGCTTTCTTATCTTTCCTTGTTATTCTTTGGAAATCTGCATTCAGATGAATATATCTTTCCTTTCCTCCTTTTTCTTTTGTTTCTCTTTTCTCAGTAAGATCTCCTCAGACAACATTTTTTTTGTTTCTTTTTCTTGATGATGCTTTTGATCACCACTTTCATACAATGTTAGGAACCTCTGTCCATAATTCTTCAGGAACTCTATCAGATCTGATCTCTAATCTCTTGAGTCCATTTGTTACATCCACTGTATAATCACAAGATATTTGATTTAGATCTACCTGAATGGTTTAGTGGTTTTCCCTCCTTTCTTCAATTTAAGTATGAATTTTGCAATAAGGAGTTCATGATCTGAGCCACAGTCAGCTCCTGGCCTTTTTTTTTTTTTTTTTTGCCTTGTTACATAGAATATAATCTGTTTATTTTTCCTCACCTTGCCAGAGCCAGGAAGAAATCTTTCTTGGCATTTTGATCAAGAATATGATGGATTTCCTGTAAATAAAACATATTGTGGACCCCCTCAAACTGAGTACCAGGAATTTTTTAATGCTCACAAGAGTCCAGAATGAATTCAAAGAATTTGTCAAAATTACCATTTAACCATTTTTACTAAGGTTTGAGTTCAATGACCTCTGATATAGGTGAGCAAATCTTAGCTGTTATTCTCTGTATTTGCATCTCTTTCTAGATTTCTGTGTGGCAGTTTTGCCTAAGGCCTCATTTCTCTGATAGGTCCAAAAATTCATTGATTTTTAATTTATTGAGTGTTTATTTTTTTCTTCTTGGAAGGATAGGAATAATGAGTTCCAAAATTTTCATATGTGGAGGCCGAGACTGAGAATAACTAGTCATCTTCAATATACACGTTCTATTGTCATGCATTTCTTCAGCCCTTTAGTTTAGTTAAACATATTGATTCCATCTATTTTCACTAGTATTTTTTAAAATTTTCAGAATCCTAGTCTTCCAGGTGACCCTGGTGATGTATGAAGATTAGAGACAGCAAGCTCTCACCATAAATTCTGCACAAATTACAGCCTTGTGAATAAAATAAATGATTGTTGCTATGGTAAAACACTGACTCTGAAGTGATTCATATGAATTAAAAAAAAAAAAACTAGAATATGTAGATTAAGGGGAGATTTTTGTTGTTGCTGTCTTATCCAATACTAGAGTTACTATCAACTATCTCAAACTAAATAATCTGATGACACTTGTATTTGAAGTCCTTTTTCAGCCTCATTTCATGGCTAGAATGTGTTTATCATCTCTTGGAGGAAAATTGTTTATCTTACTTTGACCTCTTAGATCCAGACCCCAACTGTGATGGACTGCTCTTCTCTCCATCTCCTTTTCTAGTGTGATTTTTATAATTCTCACTTTCATTGATGTTTGACTTTTCTTGCTCCTAGACTTATGAGGAAATTTCTAATCTGAAGTCCCGACTTTCATGAGCCCATAAGCCTTTTCTCTTGTCTCCCTATCATCCAATTTCTGGGTCAGAAAGCCCTTGGGACCACTGCTGGCTAGACAACTTGTTTTCCTTTCTGGATTCATGCTTTTTCATTGTTTAGAACCTGCGAAGATTCGCTTTATATATTTGTCTGCTTAAAAATATGTCTTTTTATTTTATCGAATATTTGAAGTGCTTTCCACAAAGAAGCATTTTTGTTTTTTAACACATCATATTCCCTTGCTGCCAGAAAGAGAATTGGTTTGCATTTCTACACTCTTCTTTTAAAGTTATTTCAGAACAATTCTCTAAAGGCTAATAACCAGTCATACCAGATATATCTCAAACACACACACATAGAACAGTTGTTATTATATTAAACCTGATAATAAAAAAAGTAACTGAAAAGATAATAGTGAACTATGTTCAATCATTTTTATCTTGAAAATATATTCATTGCCATCACTTGCTATTGTCTTTTTTTTTTTTTTTTGGAACATTCATTTTGTGAGGATATTCAGGGGTCATGAAGCAATTTGAGTTTGCAGCAGTTAACTACTATCACTTCACAAGGAAAATTCTTATCATAGTTCACACTTCTCTTGGGAATACTCTCTTTACTTAAGAATCTACACAAATTTTGTTTTCCCAAAAGGAAGGTGCAAGCTTAGCTTTGAACCTCCTTTTATTTTATCCACTTAGTTTCTTTACTGGCTAAAAATATGTGCCCACACATACATACACACAAAACTAGAATTCCCAAAACTACAATTATCAACCACGAATCCTTGCTAAACTATAGAAATAAATACATTAGTATATTCATCCATTTTAAAAATAATTAATAGAATTACTTCGTTATATATTTTTAACTTCTAAGTATTTAATATTTTAGGTCACACTTTTATTACTATATTTGTATATTGTATATTTGTAATATTTATATATTAAAAAGAATTCTGTGAACCAATAAAGTCATTAAGGGCAAAAATAATTTTCTGTATTGAAAAAATAGAACCTTTTAAGATTCATTTAGAGTGTATAAGGGTTTTCCTGGTGGCTCAGTGGTAAAGAACCTGCTTGTGAATGCAGGAAACACAAGTTCGATCCCTGGGTCAGGAAGATCCCTTAGAGGAGGGTATGGCAACCTATTCCAGTATTCTTGCCTGGAGTATCCCATGGACCGAGGAGCATGGTGGGTTACAGTCCATGGGGTGGGAAAGGAATTGGACAGGACTTACACTAAAACAACTAATGAGCATATAAATATTGGTTCTTGCTACTATGTTGCTCTCTACTTAACAAGCTATGATGTGGATCTGGATAATCTCCCAAACCTAAAATTTAGGAATATGCATAAGTATACACCATGCTTCCTTTGCTTCGTGATAGGCATAAGTAATATGATACCATGTGTGAATCATTTTAGGTTTACAAGGTAGTCTAACTTATGTTCATAATATCTCCAGATATTCTATTGATTAAAGAAATCCCTTGTACTATGCTATGCTCAGTCGCTTAAGTCATGTCTGTCTATCTGCAACCAAGGAACTGTAGCCTGCCAGGCTCCTCTGTCCATGGGATTCTCCAGGAAAGAATACTGGAGTGGGTGGCTGTGCCCTCTTCCAGGGGATCTTCCTGACCCAGGAATCATACCAACATCTCAGGTGTCTCCTGCATCAAAGGTAGGTTCTTTACCCATTGACCCATGTGGGAAGCCCCAAAGAAATCACTGAGGGTAAAGCAAAATAAATTGTAGTGTTCTGGTTTTTATTCATTTGCTTTGCTTTACTTTCCCCTAACAATAACTATGTTGGATGTCATCACCAACTCAATGGACATGAGTTTGAGCAAACTCCAGGAGATAGTGAAGGACAGGAAAGTCTGGTCTGCTACAGTCAATGGGGTGGCAAAGAGTCAGACAGGACTTCATGACTGACCAACAATAAAATAACTATCATGAGAATCTTAAATTCACATGTTCCAGATGGCTATAGAATTTGTTTAAATATACCATTTTACCAAAGCATAAATAACGTAAATCAGTGGAGCCCTGTTGGCTCAAACGATAAAGAATTTGCCTGCAATGCAGGAGGACTGGGTTGAATCCCTGTGTCAGGAAGATTCCCCTGGAAAAGGGAATGGCTACCCACTCCAGTATTCTTGTCTGGAGAATTCCATGGACACAGGAGCCTGGCAGGCTATAATCCATGGGGCCACAAAGAGTCAAACATGACTGAGCAACTGAGCATACACAATTATCATAAAATTAAGTTCACATGTTTAAATGATTTATTTTGATAAGTATTGATGTATGTGCATATCTTTTAAGCCATTATTAGATTCAAAATGTCAAAATTCTCTACTAGAGTTGAATTGCATAGTTAACAGAAATATAATCTAAGTTAAATAAGTCAGATATTTCAGAACTTAACATTTTACTTAGAATGAGTAATTAATATCTCCATCGCCAATGGAAAATAATATCAATAAATAATATTCCACTTCATCTTTAAGATCTAACCTTTAGAATAAGTACTAAATCACCATATTACACAGAGAAGAGAAAAAGTAATCCCTTGTCAACCAATGCTAATTTCATTTAAAAACAGTTACCCATCATGGTTAGCTGATGCTCCATAATCATTTGTAGAATGGAATTGAAAGCACTTGAAAAATGACAGAATAAGAAACCTGGCTTCCTGCCAAAAGAAGTCAAACTTATGAGATGTCATTTTATGTGTCCCCAAGGAGATAGCGACAATATTAATCCACAGTGTTGGAAAATGGCCATTCTGAAATGGTATTTCATTTTATGAAATTAGAGTGGTAGTGTACAATGAGAAGTGTTATGTCTTTTGGAATTGTGTGTAGACTCATATTTAATTCAGTTCATTAACATTGTCATAGACGTGTGTTAAAGATGTCTCACAATATTACATAATTCATTTGCCTTTCCAGTACTACGGCTACTTTTTCCATTACTTTTTTTTTTTTTTAATTATTTTTTTTTTTTAGTTTTTTATTTTTTAAATTTTAAAATCTTTAATTCTTAAATTCATTCCCAAACATGAACCCCCCTCCCACCTCCCTCCCCAGAACATCTCTCTGGGTCATCCCCATGCACCAGCCCCAAGCATGCTGTATCCTGCGTCAGACATAGACTGGCGATTCTATTCACATGATAGTATACATGTTAGAATGTCATTCTCCCAAATCATCCCACCCTCTCCCTCTCCCTCTGAGTCCAAAAGTCCGTTATACACATCTGTGTCTCTTCCCCTGTCTTGCATACAGGGTCGTCATTGCCATCTTCCTAAATTCCATATATATGTGTTAGTATACTGTATTGGTGTTTTTCTTTCTGGCTTACTTCACTCTGTATAATCGGCTCCAGTTTCATCCATCTCATCAGAACTGATTCAAATGAATTCTTTTTAACAGCTGAGTAATACTCCATTGTGTATATGTACCACAGCTTGCTTATCCATTCATCTGCTGATGGACATCTAGGTTGTTTCCATGTCCTGGCTATTATAAACAGTGCTGCGATGAACATTGGGGTACATGTGTCTCTTTCAATTCTGGTTTCCTCGGTGTGTATGCCCAGAAGTGGGATTGCTGGGTCATAAGGTAGTTCTATTTGCAATTTTTTAAGGAATCTCCACACTGTTCTCCATAGTGGCTGTACTAGTTTGCATTCCCACCAACAGTGTAGGAGGGTTCCCTTTTCTCCACACCCTCTCCAGCATTTATTGCTTGCAGATTTTTGGATCGCAGCCATTCTGACTGGTGTGAAGTGGTACCTCATTGTGGTTTTGATTTGCATTTCTCTAATAATGAGTGATGTTGAGCATCTTTTCATGTGTTTGTTAGCCATCCATATGTCTTCTTTGGAGAAATGGCTATTTAGTTCTTTGGCCCATTTTTTGATTGACAAAGGAGGCAAGAATATACAATGGAGTAAAGACAATCTCTTTAACAAGTGGTGCTGGGAAAACTGGTCAACCACTTGTAAAATAATGAAACTAGATCACTTTCTAACACCGCACACAAAAATAAACTCAAAATGGATTAAAGATCTAAATGTAAGATCAGAAACTATAAAACTCCTAGAGGAGAACATAGGCAAAACACTCTCAGACATAAATCACAGCAGGATCCTCTATGATCCACCTCCCAGAATTCTGGAAATAAAAGCAAAAATAAACAAATGGGATCTAATTAAAATTAAAAGCTTCTGCACAACAAAGGAAAATATAAGCAAGGTGAAAAGACAGCCTTCTGAATGGGAGAAAATAATAGCAAATGAAGCAACTGACAAACAACTAATCTCCATTACTTTTTAAATACATTGGCATATCTGGTCTTAAGAAATGTGATATAATCATTATAGCAAACCTCATTATGGCTGAGGATTAACTTAGTCTAGGCCCTTACAACTTGGAAAATTATCTTTGATTACATTATTTTTTTTCCAATTTTACAAGAGAGGAAACTGAAAGGCAGGAATAATATATATATATATATATATATATATATATATATAGGGATTGGGCTAGAGAAAAATGTTTTCATTCTTATATCAAGGACTCTGTTCCCTGTGTCATTTATTCAATTTAAATGTAACTTAGCTTCCAAGGAGATCAAACCAGTCAGTCCTAAAGGAGATTGGTCCTGAATATTCACTGGAAGGACTGATGCTGAAGTTCCAATGTTTGCCCACCTGATTCGAAGAACCGACTCATTGGAAAAGACCCTAATGCTGGGAAATATTGAAGGCAGGAGAAAGGGACAACAGAGGATCACACGGTTGGATGGCATCACTGACTCGATGGGCATGAGTTTGAGAGAGCCCCAGGAACTGGTGATGGACAGGAAAGCCTGGCGTGCTGCAGCCCGTTGGGTTGCAGAGTCAGACACGACTGAGGGACTAAACCGAACTGAGCTAGCTTCCAAGTATAGATAGCAGCCATATGATATGAATGACTGAATGTCTAATAACTGATAGTATCTTGCCAAATAATCAATGATGTGAAAGCGGCATAATGCAGTGAACAAGTATCAGACTGAAAGCAAGCAAGGAGACTGTATGAAGTGCTGTCTCCCGGATGACAAGCTGTATGATGTGCCGTGACTCAGTATTACGGATGTAAGTCTATTCATCTGGAAAGCGGAGTTGTGGCATGTACTAAGTTGTACACACCTCAAAAATCAAATATTAATGTTTTTTTTTCATTTTCCATTTTCTTATCTGATTTCACTCAATTTAAGATGTATTATTTTTAGCATTTGATCATTGTCATCATAAAAGATAATGGATATTCCTAAGGATGTATTCCTGGAAACTTTAGTTCTTTCATTAGCATGCCTATTTCCATATTTCCTGAAACGAATTTTTCTGAGCAAGTGTTTGCCCTCCCTAGTCAGATGCAGGTATTTCGTCTGTTATTCCTACATGCTAAAACCTATAAATCTGTTCTGAAATTTTGAGTTTATTTTGCCATAAATCACTTGTGATTCTTTTGTATATATGACTAGTTTTTTTTTTAATCTTTTTTTTTTGTATTGGGGTATAGCCTATTAACAGTGTTAATGTTTGTTATAATAATAGTTTCAGGTGTACAGGAAAGGGACTCAGTCATGCATATACATGTATCCATTCTTCCCCAAACTCCCTCCTATTCATGCTGTCACATAACATTGAACAGAGTTCCCTGTGCTGTACAGTAGGTCCTTGTTAGTTATCCATTTTAAATATAGCAGTGTGTACTTTTTAGATTAGGCCAGGAAGTTATTAATCACTTGTTGCCATCTGTGACACCCAATGTCAAGTGTAACTCCTTGAAGTAATAAGTAATGCTTACTAATGTTCCAAATTCAACGTCTTGACTGCATTACAAGAGCAATCAACTAAACTTTATGTACCAATTGGAGAATTCCATATAAATTTTCTCAGAACTTCCTAATTCCAAAAAGACTTTCCCAAAACCTTCCATGATATTCACGGGAAGTGTGTAAAAATGTAAGGAGTATGTGAACAAACAGGAACATGAAAAATATTGACAAATTTTTCCATGATAACATTCAACAGAGCCATTTAATAAAATGCAATACATAAATTTTAATAAGGAGAGAGCTGAACGCATTCTTCCCTTGAATTTACCTTGATTGCACTAATGAAAGGCTTACTGTTTCTCAACTGGGAGTATGCTGCTCTTGTTTTCAGCACAGATGTTTCCTTCTACAGGAAGTCAAATCTAGTTTTTCACACTTACACAAAAATTTTTACAGTTTTTAGCTAGGCATCAGCTAGCTGTCGGATAAATGATTTCATGTTCTGTGTTTACATGTGTACTTCACAACTGAATTTCATTCTCAAGTCTGGGAAAACATTAATAACTCAGACTGTATCTTAGGTATTTTAGATTTAGTCCTAGGTGAATATCACTAATATATGTGCCAGTGCCTGATTCATAGGTCTCATACCTAAACATATTATGTTTTATGCCTTGGATATTTTGATATATATTTATTTGTTTTCCACATCTAATTAATTGAATATTTCTGAATAGTATCACTGTGATAATAGAAAGTAGCCATAAGTCTACTGGCTCCTGTTAAAGAATGCTAAATTCCATGACATTGTAATTGTGGGGTTTCAGTTTTGACAGAACTCAACACTGGCTCCCAGTACTGGAAGGCAGCCAAATTCTTTAACTGTTTTAAATGGGGCAGAATGCACTATCCTGAGACAGTAAATAGTGTATGTGAGAGTGAAAGTTGCGCAGTCATGTCTGACTCTGTGACACCATGGGCTGTAACTCACCAAGATCCTCTGTCCCTGGAATTCTCCAGGCAAGAATCCTGAGGTGGGTAGTCATTCTCTTCTTGAGAGGCTCTTCCCGACCCAGGGATCGAACCCAGGTCTCCTGCACTGCAGGTGGATTCTTTATTGTCTGAGCCACCAGGGAAGCCCAAGACAGTAAATAATCTTGTCCCAAAATTTATTTGTAAATATTACTGGTTTGATAGGACATTTGAAGCAGTCAGCATTCAGAAAAATAAGTTAAGTGCTAAATGACATAGGAAGATGATGTCGCCTAATCCTCATTAAATTTGATGAGTTAGGTATTAATACTTAGATAAAAAATATTCCAATATCTTGCATCTTTTTTCTTGGCAAAGGTGAGATTTAAGACTTGGAATTCTGACTTAGTGGAAGGCTATGATTACATGTGTTCAATATTTCCCTTGCGTACATGCTAAGTCAATTCATTCGTGTCTGACCCTTTGAGATCCCACAGGCTGTACCTACCAGGCTCCTCTAGCCATGGGATTTTCCAGGCAAGAATATTGGAGTGAGTTGCCATTTCCTTCCCCAGGGTATCTTCCTGAACTAGGGATTGAACCTGTGTCTCTTACATCTCTGTCTCCTGAAAAAGCAAAATAACAAATGCTTGCTAACAAAATGTGAATTATAGATCAGTCCTTAATTCACAATTTAGGCTAACTTTTTGCAAAGAAGACTTGGCATGAATTTCTTTGTGTGTTAAGGATTGTAACATGGGTTTCAGCATCATATTAAAATAGAAAAAAAAAAAAAACCTGTGACCTAATGAGACCACATAATTTACTATTATTCTGTATTCATAGCCAAATTGTGAATATATTTCATCAAATACTTTTTACTCTGTTCTGCTTTTTGGCAGAAATTATTCCCTGAACTTGACATTTGAAAAATTCAGGTAATTATGTTCTTTCTATAATGAGGAACTTTTCAACTTCTGTGATGGACCTCAGCATAGAAATTACCAAACACATCAATTAACTTAAATTAGCATCATGCCTTTAGAGCAAGGCTGATTTTTAATGTTCCTTCATTTTTAAATTTAACCATAAGCAGAGCACACACATTTATACTTGATGTTTTCAAAAAGTTGGTTAAAACAGGTACCATCATTGCAGAAAAAATCTTAAAAATAGAATGAAAAGTGAAAGTGAAAGTCACTCAGTTGTGTCTGACTTTTTGTGACCCCCCATGGAATTCTCCAGGACAGAATACTCGAGTGGGTAGCCTTTCTCTTCTCCAAGGGATCTTCCTAACCCAGGGATTGAACCCAGGTCTCCTGCATTGCAGGCAGATTCTTTACCAGCTGGGCCATAAGGGAAGCGCAAGAATATGGGTAGCCTATCCTGTCCCCAGTTGATCTTCCCAACCCAGGAATCAAACTGGGGTCTACTGCATTGCAAGTGAATTCTTTACCAACTGAGATACTGGTACCAAAAATTAAATATGAAGGAGTCAGGCAAATATTTTCACCGGTTGCTGTGTGTTTGGTATAACAGTAACAAGTTTTAATATACATCATTTCCCTTAGCCATCCTTGCACTGTGATTCTGGTACCAAATCCATATTCCAACTCCCATGTGGAATTCTTCCCCTGGTGGCTCAGTGAAAAAGAATCCTTCTGCCAGTGCAGGAGATACTTCTAACTAAACAGCAACAACTAATATCACCAAAAGAAATTTATCTCGGCCTTCTTTGACATCATTTTTAAACAGTGCTTTAGGTTTTACTCTCCACTGTGCTAGACTGCTAAGTGAAGTGAAGTAGCTCAGTCATGTCCAACTCTTAACAATTCCAGGGACTGTAGCCTACCAGGCTCCTCCCTCCACAGGATTCTCCCGGCAACAATACTGGAGTGGGTTGCCATTTCCTTCTCCAGGGCATCTTCCTGACCCAGGGATCAAACCTGGGTCTCCTACATTGCAGGCAGACACTTTAACCTCTGAGCCACCAGGGAAGTCCGAACAATGCAAAATGAAGCAATCATTTCCTTGGATCATTCTCTCTGTATGGTTGTTCATTTGCTAATTTTTGTCTGACTTTTGACAATCTCATGAGCTGCAGCACACGAGGATTCCCTGTCCTTCACCATCTCCTGGAGTTTACTCAAACTCTTGCCCATTGAGTTGGTGATGCTACCTCATCCTTTGTCATCCCCTTCTCATCCTGCCTGCAATCTTTCCCAGCATCACGGTCTTTTCCAGAGTCAGTTATTTGCAACAGATGGCCGAAGGATTGGAGCTTCAGCTTAAGCATCAGTCCTTCCAATGTATATTCAGGGTTAATTTCCTTTAGGATTGACTGGTTTGCTCTCCTTGCAGTCCAAGGTACTTTCCAGATTCTTCCTTCCCTGGTAGCTCAACTGGTAAAGAACTCACCAGCAATGCAGGAGACCCTGCTTCCATTCCTGGTTGGGAAGATCTGCTGGAGAAGGGATAGGCTACCCACTCCAGTATTCTTGGGCTTCCCTGGTGGCTTAGCTGGTAAAGAATCCACCTGCAATGCAGGAGACCTGGGTTTAATCTTTGGGTTGGAAAGATCCCCTAGAGAAGGGAAAGGCTACCCACTTCAATATTCTGGTCTGGAGAGTCCATGGACTGTATAGGCCATGAGGTCCGAAAAGAGTCGGACATGACTTAGTGACTTTCACTTTCCTCAGCACCATAATTCAAAAGCCTCAGTTCTTCAGCACTCAGTCTTCTTTATGGTCCAACTCTCACATCCATATTTGATTCCTGGAAAAACCATAGCTTTAACTATATGGACTTTTGTGAGCAAAGTGATGCCTCTGCTTTTAAACATGCCGTCTAAGTTTGTCATAGCTTTTCTTCCAAAGAGCAAGTATCTTTTAATTTTGGGGCTGCAGTCACCGTCTGCAGTAATTTTGAAGTCCAAGAAAATAAAATCTGTCACTGTTTCCAGTTTTTCCCTCATCTGTTTGATGAGACCGGATGCCATGATCTTCATTTTTTGAATGTTGAGTGTTAAACCAGCTTTTTCACTCTCCCCTTTCACCCTCATCAAGAGGCTTTTGAGTTCCTCTTTGCTTTCTGCCATTAGAGTGGTGTCATCTGCATATCTGAAGTTATTGATTTCTTCCTGCAGTCTTGATTCCAACTCTCGACTCATCTAGCCTGGCATTTTGCATGATGTGCTCTACATAGAAGTTAAATAAGCAAGCTGACATATACAGCCTTGTTGTACTCCTTTCCCAATTTTGAACTCTCTGTATTAAAGAAAAAAATATAATCTCTTGAAGTTCTTTAGCTAATATTGCAAATGTGTTTCTGTTGCTTCTTACTTTTCAATATTTTTACTCTAGAAATGAGTATACATGTCACAGTGACTTTGCCATCTCCTACTTGTGAATGATCTCACTAGAACTTTTTGGGTGTAGTCTCAAAATTACCATATTCTATCAGAATTATAAAAGGATTTGAGGATTTATAAAGCCTGGAAAAATTTTGTTTGTTTTTGTTTCTTTCCCCCCAGAAAGAAAGCAAATTTAAACTGAGTAAAACCTAGCGGGGGGTGGGGGGGAGCCATCTCTGTGTATTCCTCACAAATAGCACTGTGGTTCCAGCAACTGGGGAACTACTGGTTAACCATATTTTATCCACCACATGTGGGCAGCAGCAGTTCCATAATGATAAAGAGTCTCAAATTATCTTTTTATTGACAGTAATTACCTCAATTATAGTAAAGCCTACGGACAACTAGAGATACATAATTACAACAATTTGTACTTAAAAATGGAGTTCCAATACTTAAAGATCAGTATTTAATGGGAACTACTTTGAAATAAACTGCCACAAGTGGATATATGCTAAATTATCCACAAAACTACCAGATGGTTAAAGATGTTTCAATTTTATTTTACAGAATATCAAGTGTAAAACTCCAAATGGCACTGCCAAATTTAGAAGGAAAAAAAAATCAAGATTTTCAGAGTCATGCTCAGCCAGTTTTACAATTCTTGAAACTGATCTTATTCAGCTGGATGGGATTTATAAGAAAAAATCTAATCAGAATCATAAATAATTCATATACATAAAGCTGAATTACAAACCAGTTGTTCCACCAACAGTCTATTGAATTTAACTAATTTTTCCAATAAACCTTTTTGGAATTCCAGAGATTCATTTTGCAGGATGCATTTTCTTCAGAATTACCTCCATTCTATCGATCTAGTAAGGCAAAAGTAAGTCACACATGGGTTATATGAGTTTAAAAGCAAAAGATACAATATGCTTCTATCATTCCAAAATGAGCAAAACAATTATTATTTGTAGTTCCCAAATGTCAGAAATATTTCTAAGACGATCAAATGGTGTATTTCAGACATACTCATTACTGGCACTCTTTCACTTACGAGTGTATCAGATTTCTGTGCATTAGGCAGAAACGATGTGGGCTAGTCCACGGTGAGTCACTTTTCCTGGATGTTTTAGTGGGAGGCTATTTTGGGGTAAAATAGTTCCTCATCTAGCTGACCCATTTGATAAAATATCCAGTAATGGCAAATTTGGAGAAGGCAATGGCACCCCACTCCAGTGCTCTTGCCTGGAAAATCCCATGGACGGAGGAGCCTGGTAGGCTACAGTCCATGGGGTCGCTAAGAGTCAGACACGACTGAGCGACTTCACTTTCTCTTTTCACCTCCATGCATTGGAGAAGGAAATGGCAACCCACTCCAGTGTTCTTGCCTGGAGAATCCCAGGGACGGGGGAGCCTGGTGGGCTGCCGTCTATGGGGTCGCACAGAGTCGGACATGACTGAAGCGACTTAGCAGCAGCAGCAGCAGCAGCAGCAGCAGCAGCAGCAGCAGTGGTAATTATTCTTATAACTTGAGCTATTGTTGTTAATATGCAGAGACCCATTTAGAATAAAAAAATGAGGTCAATGAAAGTTCAGGATCCATAAGTTTACCATGTTGCACCTAAGTTTTTAATAAAATTTGTCTGCTCACATCTTACTCATTATGTCTTCTCCACTCCCAAACCACCCTACTCCCTATAACTTGATTCCAATCAGCTTACCTTTTGTTTCTGCTCTATCCATTTACATGATTGTTTTCTAACACTATGACTTCTCAGATTTCTCTCTTTTGAGATCAATGGCTTTGTTTAGCCACAGCTTAACTAATGGTGGCTTAGACATCGCTGTCAAATTTGCTTCCATTTTGAATAAGCAATATTTTGCCTAACAAATCTACATAGTACAAGCAAAACAAACCATATACATTTACACCCAGCTACTTTTCAGTGCTGCAAAAGTACGAAAAAAAGGTCAAATTACATGTTAGAGACTAACATTTTCCCTCAGTTTGAACCAGAGAGCAGTTAAAAAGATAGTGTTTTTCTCCTATTATGCTGGAAGAAATAGTTTACTTCTATTTAGGGCTTTATATTGAGGGAAAAAAATAAAAGCCGAAGGCATTAGAATCATCTTATTAAAATGACTACCTAGCATCCTCTGCCAGGCATTCATTTAGGATTTTAAAACTTATTGGGATTTAAAGCATATTAAAAGGTCGCTCATGGATTTTACTATGTGGATGCTTCTGAAATTTAGTTAAATTCTTGAGTATCTAAAATGAGAGAAAATGCTTCCAGTATCTCTTAAACTGGGATTTTCAAATGCTATAAATATATTATCCATGGGAACAGAAGTAAAATGTTTTAAGATAACACCTCCTCAAGGACATTACTAAAGTTTTCTCATCCTGGGCATTACAATCTTAATAAAAATCTTAATAAAATAATAAATTTTGGTCTATTATGCATAGAACATAGAATTACTGTTTCAAATGGATAATAAATGCTCAATACATATGTGTAGAATAGATAAATCAAGGGGTTTTATAAGGAAAAGAAATCATGGAAGTCATATAGAGATTGCTAAAACAGATAAAACAAAAATATAATGGTACATCAGGTATAGTAAAGTAGGTTGAATTTTAACTCCCAAGCCCTCTATATGGAGATGTATCAAAATGTATTTTTAAAGTGATGTGTTGATTAGGTATGTGTGTTTTCCTCCTTTTTAGTCATTCTGGACTGCATCGATCGACTTCTGTTCCACTCTTTAATACTTCCTCCAATGGCAATCTCCATCGGAATTAATGTCAGGATTTGAGAACTTAGTCACTGAATTTTTTTCCATCCTTACTTGCTCAAGCAGTGAATTTTTATTACATTTTCTGTAGCACACATCTTACTGGTATTTGAAAAACTGCATTTTATAAAACATGTGGTTACTCTTTTTGGGAGGAAATTACCTTTTTCTATGGCTCTTCTCCTGAACTCCTTTTCTTTCACTCTTGACTTTTCTTCTGTATTCTTGAACTTTCCTGAACTGTGAAATAATTTAATTCCTTCTTCAGTAGGAATGAGGCATTTCTTGACTGAGAAGGATTTGATTTAGGATTTTTTAAAAAAAAGGCATAAAAATAACCTACTACTCATATCAGCCTTCCAGGGTAGTTCAATGGTAAAGAACCTGCCTGCCAATGCAGGAGATGGGTGTTCAATCCCTGGGTCGGAAAATCCCCTGGAGAAGGAAATGGCAACCTGCTCTAGTATTCTTACCTGGGAAGTCCCATGGACAGAGGAACTTTGCAAGCTACAGTCCATAGAGTAGCAAAGAGTCAGACATGGCTTAGCTACCAAATGCAGGCACTTTTCATTCCAGCTCTCCCGCCATCAAAATCCCTGTTAAAGACCTAAATCCCACAGTTCACTATTTTAATTATTAATCACATCAAACTATCCTTTAGAGATGTAGGTTCAATCCCCGGGTTGGGAAGTCCCGCTGGAGGAGGACATGGCAACCCATTCCAGTTTTCTTGCTTGGAAAAGTCCATGGACAGAGGAACCTGGTGTTTTACAGTCCATGGGATCACAAAGAGTCGGACATGACTAAAGAAACAACACATGCACCCACATATGTTTAACTAGTTGTGTAAATATTTATGTAAATCTTATGTCCTTCTCAATGGTTTTATATATACTGATAAATAGAAATAGTAGCATGTCTATGTGAAAGTGATTACTTGCTATGAATCCTGTGTTTATTATAGTCTCCTGAAGTTGCTTCTTTGGCTGGCAAGATTTGGAGTGTTATTAACAAGTTTGAAGCCTTTTGATGCAGTGTTCACCAGCCTCCTCACCTCGAATCTGTATCACCCATAAAAGACTTTCACTGAAGAAAGGATGGTGGGAATAGGGGATTGCGTCCAAGTACCTATGACATCCTCCTTGATTCAAACCTCTGTTAAGAATGACTTTGCTTCACTTTTGAACTCATTGAGCCTTCCTTACAGAACTGAAGGAGTAGAGAACATAGCTTTTCATCACCGCACTTTTCCTCAAGCAATTCTTTGAGCCAGAGGCAGAGTTTCACGAACATCTTTTATTTTGAAACAGGTTATTTCAAGCAAGCTTTTATATTTTGTTTGATGTTATATCACACATTGCTACTTTCCTTTAATACCAGTATTTTCCCTAACTTCCAACTCTTCAGAAAGCTACTGATCTTCCTGGGTGATTTGAGAGCTTTCTCATCAAATGTTGTCTTTTCAGTAGAAAGTATGGAAAGTTAACAGTTGTTTGAAGCTGTATTATCTGACCTTGTGGAAAACAATGTTTATCTTCTGCCTTTCCAAATGAACTGTTGCTTTGAATAGCTGGTGTTCTATTCACATGTGTGACTTAGGATAGCTGCTAAATAATTTTCAAACTTCAGTTTTCTCAACTGAAAATGGAATGGCAGATCAATATAAATTACTGTAAGTGTATACATAATGCATTTGAGCCCAATGTACCATCAAGAGTGGGGAGTACATGTATGGTTTTACCTGAAAATTTTCTGTTGAGTCCCTAGATTACCTAACAAATTCAAGGTGAGGCTGGAGTGGTCTGTCTTTTCTCCTACTCTGTGCTTTTCTGACTTTATTTCATTGTGTTACACTTATCACTTTTCTGGTTAAGGTTTTGTTGACTTTTCCAGGTTTCTTGAATCCACTATCTTAATTCATTTTATTTCTTTTATCATACCTAGATAACCTGTTTTCTCCTGTACAATAAATTTCCCTCTCTAGTCTCTACTGCCAGTTAATTTTGCCCAGTCAGCAAAAATCTCTTTCATAAAGATGTCATTTGTGGTATTTTATTCTATCATATGTGAGAAGGGCAAAGAAAAATATTTCAGACATGGAAGGACTGACAAAACATAACTGATTGGGTGTGGAAAATTATTGAGGGGGAAGGGGGAACCTAGTCACTCTAACAGTAAATCAGAAAAGATCTTAACAGAGAGGCAGAAACATTTCAGTGAACAAAACAAGTATTTTCAGTTGAACCTAATGAAATTACAATGTGAGGTTAAACTGAAATCTAAGAATTAAAGAGGATAAATTTATTTTTTATTTATTTTTAAATTTTTTTTCTTTACCCATTTTTATTTTTATTTTTTTTCAGTTTTTTAGTTTAAAAATCTTTAATTCTTACATGCGTTCCCAAACATGAACCCCGCTCCCACCTCCCTCCCCATAACATCTCTCTGGGTCATCCCCATGCACCAGCCCCAGCCATGCTGTATCCTGCGTCAGACATAGACTGGCGATTCAATTCTTACATGATAGTATACATGTTAGAATGCCATTCTCCCAAATCATCCCACCCTCTCCCTCTCCCTCTGAGTCCAAAAGTCCGTTATACACATCTGTGTCTTTTTTCCTGTCCTGCATACAGGGTCGTCATTGCCATCTTTCTAAATTCCATATATATGTGTTAGTATACTGTATTGGTGTTTTTCTTTCTGGCTTACTTCACTCTGTATAATCGGCTCCAGTAAATTTAAAATATAATTTTAGCTTACAAATACAATAACTTGCAAATAGTTTACAAATATAATAACTATAATAACTATAATAACACCTGAAAAAGTTCTATGAAGATTCAAAGTAAAAGTTACTAAAATATTTTCTTGACAAGTATGATCATTATTTAATTTGATATTCTGATAAATATTTAAAAAGTCTATCACATTTTAGAAATGGAGGAGGCATAGACATTTTAAAACCACTTGTTAGATCAAGAATAAAATAGGGAAAAGAGAATAGTAACAATAAGGAAAGTATGTGTCATGTGTGTTAGTCACTCGTTTGTGTTCAACTCTTTGTGAGCCCATGGACCATAGCCCATGGAATTCTCCAGGCAAGATTACTGGAGCGGGTAGCCATTCCTTTCTCCAAGGGAGCTTCCCCACCCAAGCATTTAAACCTAGGTCTCTTGCATTGGAGGTGGATTCTTTACTGTCAGAGCCAACAGGGAAGCCCAAGGAAAGAATATTATGTACTAAAGGCACAATCAATATTGAGTAGGAAATGATTGGAGTGACTAGATAAAGAGAGCCCTAAAAAGTTTTTGTTTTGATTAGATGACAATCAAAACTCTAAGAAATCATAATCAGGATAGATGCTGTTTAAAACAAGTCTATCTTAAACAAAAAGATAGCGAAACTATGCAACGGATGAAAAAAAAGTGGGGGGTAGTTTTACCTGAATGTTTTGAAATGAGATATTCACCAAGATGCCATATTGTTCCTTGAAAAGCCAATTAGTAGTTCTATACTACTAGCATTATGAAAAAAATAGACATTCACACATATAGACATTCACCTAGACAATTAAATTCCAATACATATAAACAAATAAATACAAGAAATATAAAGCTTAATATTTAAGTATCCTAATAATTGATGCTTTTGAACTGTGGTTTTGGAAAAGACACCTGAGAGTCCCTTGTACTGTAACGAGATCAAACCTGTCAATTCAAAAGTAAGTCAGTCCTGAATATTACTTGGAAGGACTGATGCTGAAGCTGAAGCTACAATACTCTGGTCACCTGATGGGAAGAACTGACTCCTTAGAAAAGACCCTGATTCTGGGAAAGACTGAAGGCGGGAGGAGACGGGGACACCAGAGAATAAGATGGTTGGATGGCATCGCCAACTTGATGGACATGAGTTTAAGCAAGCTCCAGAAGATGGTGATGGACAGGGAAGCCTGGTGTGCCTGGTGTGGTGCAGTCCATGGGGTCCCAAAGAGTCGGATGCGACTGAGTGATTGAACTGGACTGAAACTGTAGAAAAACAAGAAGGAAGACAAGGAGTACCATTTTTGTTATAGAAACAACTTTATTCTTCTTTTTATAATGAGCATTCAGTGTATTTTACTTTCACATTTGAAAAAAATTTTAAACAAAAAAGATATTTAGAATATTCATAATTGTTGGACTTTATTGTTTAGGTTCTGATCTATTCTAATAATGTCCATTCATGTGACTGTAATTATATCATTTTGAGTTATGGTTTCTGTCATTTAAAATAAAAAGCAGGACACAAGTGGAAGCTTACTCTTGTATCTATCATGTCCTTCCTGGTACTTGTTAGTTTGAGAAATAGTCTGTCATGATGTTTTTAAATACTTCTAACTCACATGTGTAGAGACAACTATAATGATTTTGAGTGATGGAGGAACTGATGTCATTGATTTTGAATGGTATAAAGCAAGGTGGAAACTATTGGAAAAAATATTTCCATGAATTAAATGGAGGTAGTTTTCTATTAACAACACTCCTCTGATATCTTCCATTGAAAAGGAAAGAGATATATGTTTTAGCATACTCTTCATAAAAGACACATTTGGATTAATAGTAAACCACCACCATGAAAAAATTTGAAACATAAATGGCATATTTCAGCAATGAGTGAAAAAACATTTAACATAGAAAAACAGTCATAGAATAAAACAAGTTTATCAAAGTTTTGATAACAGACCTAATTTATGAATGAAAAATGTTTCTTCTCATATGTTAATAAAAGTAAAACATTATCTATTGCTCATATGACAAGTTCAATTATGATTATATTTAGAATAATTGCTTACAAACCTTTTTTTTCCAAATAGAGATAAAGCATTATGCAAAATACACACACTATATCAAGTTAACAATAGTTCAACAAATAAGAATCAATGAAGGAAGACATCAGTGAAATAAAGACAGAAGTGGTAATACATGGCCAACACTATTGCTACCTTCAGCTCAGTCATGCCCAGCTCTTTGTGACCCTATGGACCAGAGCCCACCAGGCTCCTCTGCCCATGGGATTCTCTGGGCAAGAATACTGGAGTAGGTTGCCATGCTCTCTTCCAAGGAGTCTTCCTGACCCAGGGATAAAACCCACATTTCTTATGTCTCCTGCTTTAGGAGGCAGGTTCTTTGTCACTAGCACTACCAAATAATGAAAAGCATTATACAAAATACATACACTATATCAAGTTAACAGTAACTCAACAAATAGGAACCGAGGAAAGAAGACATCAGTGGAACAAAGACGGAAATGGTAATGCATAGCTAATATATTATGGTAAAAAAATTCAGCATCAAATTAATTAAATAATTGTAGTTTCCAAAATCCAAACTAAAGGACAAAAGTCATCATTGGTTATTAAGTTATATTTTCATAAGCAAAAAATATTAGTCAAACATTTATTTTGACATCACTTTTTTCTTAATACTGAGATACCTAAATAGTGTGTTAGGTGGAACCTCAGTTGCATCTTTAGACATTATTGTATAATTAGTGGGGCTTCTAAATCTCTTGTAGTAAATATGAGAAAGATTTGTATATTTTTTGTTTAAAATCCCTCAGTATAGCATAATACCACGAAGTCAAAAGTTGTTTTTATAGTTGGAGCAAAAGATGTGAAGGATGGCATTTTATATAAATCAGGTACACAAGCCTGATTCTTTATCAACTGAGCTCTCAGAGAAGCCCACACAAGCCTGAGAGTTTGTCTTAATCCTTAATCTGGATATTCTTCTACAAACATGGTTATGAGTTATACGTATCCCAGAGAATTCATGTTAAACTTCTAAACCTCAGTAACTCAGAATGTAAACTTATTTTGAAATAGAGTCTTTGCAGGAAAAATCATTCAAATTAAAATGATGTCATCTGGGTGGACTCTAGTCGAGTGTGAATGGTGTCCTAAGGAGGAGAGCTTTGGATAGGGAGATACACATGGGGAAGACAATGTGAGGAGACACCGTTGTCTCCATGTGACAACTGAGGCAGATGGCGTGATAGTTTTACCAGCAGGAAACCGACCCTGCTAACACCTTGATTTCATACTTCCAGATTTCAAATATGTGAGATCATTTCTGATGTGTAAACCACCTCCTTTGTGGCGGTCCTGGCAAACTAATGGGCCTCCCCACTGGTGGCTCACACGGTAAAGAATCTGCCTGCAATGCAGGAGAAGGAGGTTCAATTCCTGGGTTGGGAAGATCCCCTGAAGGAGGAAATGGTACTCCACTCCAATATTCTTGCTTGGGAAATCCCATGGACAAGAGGAACCCAGCAGGTTACTTTCCATGGGGTTGCAAAGAGTCTGAATTGAGTAACTGACACTTCACTTTAGCAAATTAAAACATACATTACCTCTCTTTACCATGTTTTTGATGCATATTGTACTGCTCTGTTTTTGAGAATATGAGCTTTGGGAAATACCAGAAGTTAAGGTTTTTGTGTTTCAAGACCCCGTGTTTTTTGTTTTTTGTTTTTTTTTTTTAACTTTCTGTAACCCTACTGACAGGCTTCACAAGGGCAAATGTTTTTTGTCTGTTTGCTTGCTGATGTAATCCAAGTGATCTGAATGGTGTGTCTGACATATGGTCCATACTCAATAAATATTTGTTGCATGACTGACTGAATACTCTTATAAGAGCTGAAGGGTCTAACTATTACTCCTCATTGAGTAGAGTGTTATTCAACCATATCACAGAAGTAGACCCTGGAGCGACTTAACAGATTTCCTCAGCAAATACTTCTGGGTTAGCTCCATAAGGAAAACCATTAAAATGAACCTTAAATCCCCATATTAAAGGGAATATAGTGAAGTCGCTCAGTCATGTCCAACTCTTTGCAACCCCAAGGACTGTAGCCTACCAGGCTCCTCTGTCCATGGGATTTTCCAGGCAATAGTCCAGAGTGGATTACCATTTACTTCTCCAGGGGATCTTCCCAACCCAGGGATCGAACCCAGTCTCCTGCATTATAGACAGACGCTTTACTGTCTGAGCCACTAGGAAAGTCCTACTTTCAAGCTTGTATTTCCAAATATCCATCATTGAACCTTGATGTAAGAAAGAAAACGAAAAATATAAGCCACAATGGAATGTAAGCCTGGAAAATTTCAAATACTTTCTTTCTAATCTCTTAGAAGATGAATTTCGATCAACTTTTTACTTACCTGCCTCTCCAAAAGGAACAAAAATGATTGAACTTGCAAACTCTGGCAAATCATCAAGGGCATATGTAAAAATCAACTGTCTTTATCTCATTCTAAAAGAAAATATGAATGCACTCCTCTCTGGCACAGCCGCTAACCTAAAAACAGAAAAGCAATCCACACGTTCAGGTTCTGCAGTGGCACTATTGTAACAGAACGAGGCAGTAGGAGTAGCTATTTTTCTCAGGCATTGTAAGCCAGAAATAATCGAAATCATCAGGTGAGTGGTGATATCTCAGTTTTAACTAAGACTGCCCAGCGTAACGGAGAAGGCAATGGCACCCCACTCCAGTACTCTTGCCTGGAAAATCTCACGAGCGGAAGAGCGTGGTAGGCGGCAGTCCATGGGGTAGCGAAGAGTCGGACATGACTGAGCGACTTCACTTTCACTTTTCACTTTCATGCATTGGAGAAGGAAATGGAAACCCACTCCAGTGTTCTTGCCTGGAGAATCCCAGGGATGGGGGAGCCTGGTGGGTTGCCGTCTATGGGGTCACACAGAGTTGGACACACCTGAAGTGACTTAGCAGCAGCAGCCCAGCTTAAGGAGATGTCTCCTGGAAAGAAAACCTATCTTTTATTTTACTTGTATATCATTTGACTTCCTGATTTTTTATGGACTATTCGTAAGAATCCTGATTCATGATTTTTACTTTAAAGGAATATCTGTAAGAGATCTATGCTGAATTATACAGATCCATGCCAGTCCTGCAGACAGAGAGCAAAGAAAGATCAATACATACTAAAGTAATATTATGTTATTAACGTGATTCTTTGGTCATAACAAAAATTTAAAGTCATCTGAGGGAGAGAGATGCATAAATCTTATCTGCTTCTCAAAATTGTATAGTAATGATGATATTTGAATTGTATTTGATTCCTAGTAAAGGTTCCCTAATGCTTTCAAAAACAGTTCAGAGTAAGAAGCAGTTAACTGACAATGGAAATTATCAAATTATCTAGTTTCTGCTTCAATTTCAAAAGTATTTTCAACTTGTATAAGACAAGAGTCTGTAAGTAGATATTTTAATATGAAAACATTGTGAAAAATACCCCAAACATATTTGAAAGGTAATTATCAGGACTGTAGAATCTCTAAACACACAGAAAAATAAAACACACATGGAACTGCTTACTGCTTATGGATAAAAATGCAAAGAAATAGAGGAAAAGAACAGAATGGGAAAGACTAGAGATCTCTTCAAGAAAATTAGAGATACCAAGGGAACATTTCATGCAAAGATGGGCTTGATAAAGGACAGAAATCGTCTGGACCTAACAGAGTCAGAAGATTTTAAGAGAGGTGGCAAGAATACACAGAACTGTATAAAAAAGATCTTCACGACTCAGATAATCATGATGATGTGATCACTAATCTAGAGCCAGACATCCTGGAATGTGAAGTCAAGTGGGCCTTGGAAGGCATTGCTACGAACAAAGCTAGTGGAGGTGATAGAATTCCAGTGGAGCTCTTTCGAATCCTGAAAGATGATGCTGTGAAAGTGCTGCGCTCAATATGCCAGCAAATTTGGAAAACTCAGCAGTGGCCACAGGACTAGAAAAGGTCAGTTTTCATCCCAATTCCAAAGAAAGGCAATGCCAAAGAATGCTCAAACTACCACACAATTGCACTCATCTCACATGCTAGTAAAGTAATGCTCAAAATTCTCCAAGCCAGGCTTCAGCAATACATGAACTGTGAACTTCCTGAGTTTCAAGCTGGTTCTAGAAAAGGCAGAGGAACCAGAGATCAAATTGCCAAAATCCACTGGATCATGGAAAAAGCAAGAGAGTTCCAGAAAAACATCTAATTCTGCTTTATTGACTATGCCAAAGCCTTTCACTGTGTGGATCACAATAAACCATGGAAAATTCTGAAAGAGATGGGAATACCAGACCACCTGACCTGCCTCTTGAGAAATCTGTATGCAGGTCAGGAAGCAGCAGGAGAACTGGACATGGAACAACAGATTGGTTCCAAATAGGAAAAGGAGTCCATCAAGGCTGTATATTGTCACCCTGCTTATTTAACTTACATGCAGAGTACATCATGAGAAACGCTAGACTGGAAGAAACACAAACTGGAATCAAGATTGCCGGGAGAAATATCAATAACCTCAGATATGCATATGACACCACCCTTATGGCAGAAAGTGAAGAGGAGCTAAAAAACTTCTTGATGAAAGTGAAAGTGGACAGTGAAAAAGTTGGCTTAAAGCTCAACATTCAGAAAATGAAGATCATGGCATCCGGTCCCATCACTTCATGGGAAATAGATGGGGAAACAGTGGAAACAGTGTCAGACTTTATTTTTTTGGACTCCAAAATCACTGCAGATGGCGACTGCAGCCATGAAATTAAAAGACGCTTACTCCTTGAAAGAAAAGTTATGACCAACCTAGATAATATATTCAAAAGCAGAGACATTACTTTGCCGACTAAGGTCAGTCTAGTCAAGGCTATGGTTTTTCCTGTGGTCATGTATGGATGTGAGAGTTGGACTGTGAAGAAGGCTGAGCACCGAAGAATTGATGCTTTTGAACTGTGGTGTTGGAGAAGACTCTTGAGAGTCCCTTGGACTGCAAGGAGATCCAACCAGTCCATTCTGAAGGAGATCAGCCCTAAGATTTCTTTGGAAGGAATGATGCTAACGCTGAAACTCCAGTACTTTGGCCACCTCATGGGAAGAGTTGACTCATTGGAAAAAACTCTGATGCTGGGAGGGATTGTGAGCAGGAGGAGAAGGGGACAACAGAGGATGAGATGGCTGGATGACATCACTGACTCGATGGACGTGAGTCTGAGTGAACTGCGGGAGTTGGTGATGGACAGGCAGGCCTGGCGTGCTGTGATTCATGGTGTGCAAAGAGTCGGACATGACTGAGCAACTGAACTGAACTGAACCTTGGATAAAAATAAGAATAATGACATCATAAAGACTGTTACAAGTAAGCATACGATTTAAAATTAGGCAGGTCTGAGTACAATTATTAGCTATTTTTATGAGTAGTTTAATTTGGGCATATTATTATACTTCTGTGCAACGCTATGGACTGTATCCCACTAGTCTCCTCTGTCCATAGGATTCACTATGCGCGAGTACTGGTGTGCATTGCCATGCCCTCCAGGGATCTTCCTGACCAGGGATTGAACCATCATCTTTTATGTCTCCTGCACTGGCAGGCAGGGTTCTTTACCAACTGTGCCACTATATTCCCCAAATTATTTATTTCAACCATACTTTATTTTTGAATTTGTCTTAAAGTTTTAAAATTTTATTACTCCTTTGAAAGAACTAAATTTGGTTCCTCCTTACTCTTTCTTTCCTCTTACCTCCATATTCTATTTTTTGTATTTCATTTATTTCTTCTGTGATAACTTTTCCCTCCTCTATTTTCTAAGGGTTAACTTGTTGCTTGTATTTACTTACAGATCTTTTACTTTCAATGTTTCCTTCTTTTTTAAATTTTTTACATAAAGAATAAAAAAAAATCCAAGTGCTGTTTTACTTATATCACACCAGTTTTAAAATATAGTGTTCATACTGTCATTAATTTCAAAATACTAATATTATAATATCATTCATTTATTATTTAGCAGACATAATTTTCATTATTTTCTAACAATACATTTCACTTATAAATATCATTTATTTCAAGAAATAGCATAGTTCTGATAATAGTGCTAAATAATTCCAAAATACCCTATAGGTTGTAGAAGTTCTCATGAATCCCTTGGTGGTTATATGTATTAAACAACTTTTCCATGTACATTACCAGAATTTATAGAGCTATTTTTTAAATGCAGGGAATATGAAGTTAAGCCGTCAGATGTCATAAGATCAAAAGATAGCATTTATTAATTGTTCCTGGCTACAATGTTGCTACATTTTCAGTCCCATTTTTTCTTATCAAAAACTTGTAATAATATTCCTCAGGCTTTAGAAGGGAAAATTAATTAAATTATTTATTAAAACTATTTCTGCAGCTGAGGCTTCCAAGGTGGTGCCAGTGGTAAAGAACTCACCTGCCAGTGCAGGATATGGGATTGAGTCACAGCTGAATGATCCCCAGGTTTAGGAAATCCCCAATTTATAAGAGGACTAGCATCTAGTCAAGACTATGGTTTTTCCTGTGGTCATGTATGGATGTGAGAGTTGGACTGTGAAGAAAGCTGAGTGCCAAAGAATTGATGCTTTTGAACTGTGGTGTTGGAGAAGACTCTTGAGAGTCCCTTGGACTGCAAGGAGATCCAACCAGTCCATTCTAAAAGAGATTAGCCCTGGGTGTTCTTTGGAAGGAATGATGCTGAAGCTGAAACTCCAGTACTTTGGCCACCTCATGCAAAGAATTGACTCATTGGAAAAGACTGATCCTGGGAGGGATTGGGGGCAGGAGGAGAAGGGGACAACAGAGGATGAGATGGCTGGATGGCATCACCCACTCGATGGACGTGAGTTTGAGTGAACTCCAGGAGTTGGTGATGGACAGGGAGTCCTGGCGTGCTGCAATTCATGAGGCTGCAAACAGTCGGACACGACTGAGCAACTGAACTGAATTGAGCAGGAAATCTGCCCATTATTTCCCTGGAGAGAAGTATTATTTTGTTATCTTGTTCAGGAAAGAAAAATATATCCTCTTCTCCAGAAGGAGATACTATGCAAGGCTGCTATGCAAACAGCCTTGAAATAAATAATCTGGAAACTCATATCAAAGTTTCTTCACAAGATTTTCAGAAATGCAAGATATCCATTAAGAATTGTCTCTCAAGATTTCCCTGGCATCCAGTGGTTGGGACTTTGTCTTTCTGTGTAGGTTTGGTCCCTGTCGGGAAGAATTCCAAGTGCTTCATGGTCAAGAAACCATAATGTTAAAAAACAAACAAACAAAAAGGAATTTTGTAACAAATTCAATAAAGTCTTTAAAGATGGTTCACATAACAAAATCTTTTTTTTCAAATGTCTCTTAACAGGAAAATTCAGTACATATCCATGCCCATCAATGACACTGATTACTTTTATTGCAAATGTCACATGTATTTTACCTGGCAAGCATGAAAATTAATACAGATCCTATAAGAATTATGTTGAGAACAAAGAATTTGACATTTATTTCTTTTTACCAACAAGTATGACCATTTGTCACAACAAACTGTGGAAAACTCTTAAAGAGATGGGAATACCAGACCACCTTATCTCCCTCCTGAGAAATCTGTATGCAGGTCAAGAAGCAACAGTTAGAACTGGACATGGAACAACAGACTGATTCCAAATTCGGAAAGGAGTATGTATGTCAAGGCTGTATCAGGTCACCCTGCTTATTTTACTTATATGCAGAATACATCATGCGATGAAGCACAAGCCGGAATCAAGATAGCTAAGAGAAATATCAATAACCTGAGATACACAGATAACACCACCCTTATGACAGAAAGTGAAGAAGAGCTAAAGAACCTCTTGATGAAAGTGGAAGAGGACAGTGAAAAAGCTGGCTTAAAACTCAACATTCAGAAATTAAGGTCATGGCATCCAGTCCATCATCTAGTCCCTTGGACTGAAAGGAGATCAAACCAGTCTATCCTAAAAGAAATCAGACCTGAATATTCATCAGAAGGACTGATGCTGAAGCTGAAACTCCAATACTTTGGACACCTGATGGGAAGAGCTGACTCATTTGAAGAGACCCTGATGCTGGGAAAGATTGAAGGCAGGAGGAGAAGGGAATGACAAAGGATGGGATGGATGGATGGCATCATTGACTCAATGGACATGAATTTGAGTCGACTCTGGGATTTGGTGATGTACAGAGAAGCCTGGTGTGCTGCAGTCCATGGGGTCACAAAGAGTCGGACATGACTGAGCGACTGAACTGAATTGATGATGATTTTTGTGTATGATTTAAATGATACAAATGTAATCACATGATTCATGACAAAGAATGACATTTATTTGTAATTTTAAATGAAATAATATTTATCATTTCTCCAGAACCACATTTTCATCTTGAAATCAGATCACATCATCTATAACATTTCACCTCTCAGAGACGGAACAAAAATAATCTAAATGAATTTTCTTCTAGTTGTAAAACTTGATATCAAGTAATAGATAATATGAATTACACATTTTCAAAAAAGAGTTGATGGCTTGATAAGAGCATTTGAGCATACTTAGTACATAAATGATTAGTGCATGTTGAAGTATTAATTACTGACAAAACCATGTCATCTGTCAGTATAATATTGCTAATTGCCCATTTCGGGGACTGATCAATGTGTAAGAATTTCCCTGACATTTTCCACAGGCCAGGCAATTGAGAGAAATCTATTTTTTCTATTTGTAATTTCCCTTTTCTGTGTAAGAACTTCATTTACACCCTCTTTGATAGTAACCCCATTGATTTGCAAGCTGACTTCCTTGTCTTACTATGCAATTAGAGCCTCATAACTTTACTTTCAAGACTACTATCTGATGATTCTCTATTGAATTTTATCCTGCATGTCTTCTAGTTTTGTTGCCACATGAAGAAAGAGATACAATGAAAGTTACCTGAATAAAGAATCTGATATGCTTGCAGGGTGCAATTCTGGGTAGGCACTTAAGTTTGCCCATGTATGATTTCAGGGTCTTCAACTGAAAAGTAGGCAAGACTGATAGCATATTCAAACTGGAATGGGTTGTACACTTAAATTATGAGAAAAAGGGATTCATTATGAATAAACAGCTATGGACTGTGGCATGGATGTCACCCAAGATTTAAAACTATAATTTGAATGATAATTTTAAAAAATATTTTATAGAGGATAATTACTTTACAATATTTTAATGGTTTTGCCATATATGAACATGAATCATCATTAAGTATACATATATCCCCTCCCTCTTGAGCTTCCCTCCCACCTCTCTCCCTTTCCAACTCCTCTAGGTTGTCACATGACACTAGTTTTGGTCCCCTCTGTCATTTGTCACCTCCCACTGGCTATCTATTTTACACATGGTAATATCTATGTTTCAGTGATATTCTCTCATCATCGCACCCTCTCCTTCTCCCGCTATGTCCAAAATAACTATGTCTCCTTTGCTGCCCTGCAAGAAAAATCATTAGTACTATCTTTCTATATTCCATAGCTGTATATTAACATACAATATTTGTCTTTCTCTTTCTGACTTACTTCACTTTGTAATAGGTTCTAGGTTCATCCACCTCAGTAAAATTGACTCAAACAGGTTCCTTTTTATAGCTGAGTAGTATTCCATTGTGTATATGTACCACAACATCATTATCCATTCATCTGTGAATGGATATCTATCCTGCTTCTATGTCCTAGCTCTTGTACATAGTGATGCAATGAACATTGATGTGTCTTTTTCAGTTCTGGTTTCCTCAGGTTACATGTACAGTAATGGGATTTCTGAGCCTTATAATGGCTTTATTCCTAGTTTGTGACGAATCTCCATATTGTTCTCCATAGTGATTATATCATTTTGCATTCCTACCAAGAGTGTAACAGGGTTCCCTTTTCTCCATACCCTCTCTAACACTTGTTGTTGATAGACATTTAAATGATGGCCATTCTGACCAGAGTGAGATGATAGGTCATGTAGTTTTATTTGCATTCCTCTAATATGAATGGAAAACTCTGAAAGAGATGGGAATACTAGACCACCTGACCTGCCTCTTGAGAAACTTATATGCAGGTCAGGAAGCAACAGTTAGAACTGGACATGGAGCAACAGACTGGTTCCAAATAGGAAAAGGAGTCCGTCAAGGCTGTATATTGTCACCCCGCTTATTTAACTTCTATGCAGAGTACATCATGAGAAACGCTGGGCTGAAAGAAGCACAAGCTGGAATCAAGATTTCTGGGAGAAATATCAATAACCTCAGATATGCAGATGACACCACTCTTATGGCAGAAAGTGAAGAGGAACTAAAAAGCTTCTTGATGAAAGTGAAATTGCAGAGTGAAAAACTTGGCTTAAAGCTCAATATTCAGAAAATGAAGATCAAGGCATCTGGTCCCATCACTTCATGGGGAATAGATGGGGAAACAGGGGAAACAGTGTCAGACTTTATTTTTGGGGGGCTCCAAAATCACTGCAGATGGTGACTGCAGACATGAAATTAAAAGACACTTACTCCTTGGAAGAAAGTTATGACCAACCTAGATAGCATACTGAAAAGCAGAGACATTACTTTGGCAACAAAGGTCCGTCTAGTCAAGGCTATGGTTTTTCCAGTGGTCATGTTGTTCGTGAGAGTTGGACTGTGAAGAAAGCTGAGTGCCAAAGAACTGATGCTTTTGAACTGCGGTGTGGGTGAAGACTCTTTATTTATTTTTTTTTAATTTTAATTTTATTCTAATTTTTATTTTTACTTTATTTTACTTTACAATACTGTATTGGTTTTGCCATACATTGACATGAATCCACCACGGGTGTACATGCAATCCCAAACATGAAGCCCCCTCCCACCTCCCTCCCCACAACATCCCTCTGGGTCATCCCCGTGCACCAGCACCAAGCATGCTGTATCCTGCATCGGACATAGACTGATGATTCGATTCTTACATGATAGTATACATGTTTCAATGCCATTCTCCCAAATCATCCCACCCTCTCCCTCTCCCTCAGAGTCCAAAAGTCTGTTATACACATCTGTGTCTTTTTTGCTGTCTTGCATACAGGGTCATCATTGTCATCTTTCTAAATTCCATATATATGTGTTAGTATACTGTATTGGTGTTTTTCTTTCTGGCTTACTTCACTCTGTATAATCGGCTCCAGTTTCATCCATCTCATCAGAACTGATTCAAATGTATTCTTTTTGATGGCTGAGTAATACTCCATTGTGCATATGTACCACAGCTTTCTTATCATCTGTGGATGGACATCTAGGTTGTTTCCATGTCCTGGCTATTATAAACAGTGCTGCGATGAACATTGGGGTACATGTGTCTCTTTCAATTCTGGTTTCCTCAGTGTGTATGCCCAGCAGTGGGATTGCTGGGTCATATGGCAGTTCTATTTGCAATTTTTTAAGGAATCTCCATACTGTTCTCCACAGTATTTGTACTAGTTTGCATTCCCACCAACAGTGTAGGAGGGTTCCCTTTTCTCCAAACCCTCTCCAGCATTTATTGTTTGCAGATTTTTGGATCGCAGCCATTCTGACTGGTGTGAAGTGGTACCTCATTGTGGTTTTGATTTGCATTTCTCTAATAATGAGTGACGTTAAGCATCTTTTCATGTGTTTGTTAGCCATCTGTATGTCTTCTTTGGAGAAATGTCTATTTAGTTCTTTGGCCCATTTTTTGATTGAGTCATTTATTTTTCTGGAATTGAGTTGCATAAGTTGCTTGTATATTTTTGAGATTAGTTGTTTGTCAGTTGTTTCATTTGCTATTATTTTTTCCCATTCAGAAGACTGTCTTTTCACCTTGCTTATATTTTCCTTGTTGTGCAGAAGCTTTTAATTTTAATTAGATCCCATTTGTTTATTTTTGCTTTTATTTCCAGAATTCTGGGAGGTGGATCATAGAGGATCCTGCTGTGATTTATGTCTGAGAGTGTTTTGCCTATGTTCTCCTCTAGGAGTTTTATAGTTTCTGGTCTTACATTTAGATCTTTAATCCATTTTGAGTTTATTTTCATGTGGGGTGTTAGAAAGTAATCTAGTTTCATTCTTTTAAAAGTGGTTGACCAGTTTTCCCAGCACCACTTGTTAAAGAGATTGTCTTTACTCCATTGTATAGTCTTGCCTCCTTTGTCAAAGATAAGGTGTCCATATGTGTGTGGATTTATCTCTGGGATTTCTATCTTGTTCCATTGATCTATATTTCTGTCTTTGTGCCAGTACCATACTGTCTTGATGACTGTGGCTTTGTAGTAGAGCCTGAAGTCAGGCAGGTTGATTCCTCCAGTTCCATTCTTCTTTCTCAAGATTGCTTTGGCTATTCGAGGTTTTTTGTATTTCCATACAAATCTTGAAATTATTTGTTCTAGTTCTGTGAAAAATATCGCTGGTAGCTTGATAGGCATTGCACTGAATCTGTAAATTGCTTTGGGTAGGATACTCATTTTCACTATATTGATTCTTCCAATCCATGAACATGGTATATTTCTCCATCTATTACTGTCCTCTTTGATTTCTTTCATCAGTGTTTTATAGCTTTCTATATATAGGTCTTTAGTTTCTTTAGGTAGATATATTCCTAGGTATTTTATTCTTTTCGTTGCAATGTTGAATGGAATTGTTTCCTTAATTTCTTTTTCTACTTTCTCATTATTCGTGTATAGGAATGCAAGGGATTTCTGAGTGTTGATTTTATATCCTGCAACTTTACTATATTCATTGATTAGCTCTAGTAATTTTCTGGTGGAATCTTTAGGGTTTTCTATGTAGAGGATCATGTCATCTGCAAACAGTGAGAGTTTTACTTCTTTTCCAATTTGGATTCCTTTTATTTCTTTTTCTGCTCTGATTGCTGTGGCCAAAACTTCCAGAACTATGTTGAATAGTAGCGGTGAAAGTGGGCACCCTTGTCTTGTTCCTGACTTTAGGGGAAATGCTTTCAATTTTTCACCATTGAGGATAATGTTTGCTGTGGGTTTGTCATATATAGCTTTTATTATGTTGAGGTATGTTCCTTCTATTCCTGCTTTCTGGAGAGTTTTTATCATAAATGGATGTTGAATTTTGTCAAAGGCCTTCTCTGCATCTATTGAGGTAATCATATGGCTTTTATTTTTCAATTTGTTAATGTGGTGAATTACATTGATTAATTTGCTGATATTGAAGAATCCTTGCATCCCTGGGATAAAGCCCACTTGGTCTAGAGTCCTTTGGACTGCAAGGAGATCCAAACAGTCCATGTTAAAGGAGATCAGTCCTGGGTGTTCTTTGGAAGGAATGATGCTGAAGCTGAAACTACAGTACTTTGGCCACCTCATGAGAAGAGTTGTCTCGTTAGAAAAGACTCTGATGCTGGGAGTGATAGGGGACAGGAGGAGAAGGGGACAACAGAGGATGAGATGGCTGGATGGCATCACTGACTTGATGGACATGAGTCTGAGTGAACTCTGGGAGTTAGTGATGGCCGGAGAAGCCTGGAATGCTGCAATTCATGGGGTCAGAAAGAGTCAGACACGAATGAGCGACTGAACTGAACCGAAGTGAATAACAAGCGATGTTGAACTTTCCATGTGTTTATTAGCTTGTTTATTAGATGGCATCTGGTCCCATCAGTTCATGGGAAATAGATGGAGGAAACAGGGGAAACAGTGTCATGATGTACTCTGCATATAAGTTAAATTAGCAGGGTGACAATATACAGCCTTGACGTACTCCTTTTCCTATTTGCAACCAGTCTGTTGTTCCATGTCCAGTTCTAACTGTTGCTTCCTGACCTGCATATAGAATTCAAAGTACATCTACTTTGAAGAATTGTCTGTTTAGGTCTTCTGCCCACTTTTAATTTTTTTTTCTGGGATTGAACTGCATAAGCTGCTTGTATATTAATTACTTGTCGACTATTTCATTTATTATTAATTTTTCCCATTGTATGAGTTGTCTTTCACCTTTCTGATAGTTTCCTTTGTTGTGAAAAAGGATTTATGTTTGTTATGTCCTGTTTGTTTATTATTGCTTTTATTTCCATTATTCTAGGAGGTGAGTCATGGAGAATCTTGCTGTTGTTTATGTCAGAGAGAGTTCTACTTATATTTTCCTTTAAGAGTTTTATACTTTCTGGTCTTACATTTAGTTCTTTAATCCATTTTGAGTTTATTTTCTGTATATGGTATTATGAGGTGTTCTAATTTCATTCTTTACACATAATTAACCAGTTTTCTCAGCCCCATTTGTTGAAAAGACTGTCTTTTTCTCTACTGGATACTTTTGCTTCCTTTATGAATGAAAATACTAACAGCTGAAAGCTTTCATGGATGTATTATGAGCTTTATCTGAGTACTGATTTGCCTAATCTCATATTTCAAGTTTCAATGTGAATCTATAGTCATATCAGTACGTGATCCGTGAACTTCCAGTAGTTCAAGCTAGATTCAGAAAAGACAGAGGTACCAGAGATCAAATTGCCAACCTGTGTTGAATCATAGAAAAAGCAAGAGAGTTCCAGAAAAACATCTACTTCTTTTATTGACTATACCAAAGCCTTTGACTGCGTAGATCACACACACACACACACACACACACACACACACACACACACACACACACACAAAAAGCTGTGGAAAATTCTCAAAGAGATGTGAATACCAGACTACCTTACTTGCCTCCTGAGAGATCTAGGAGCAGGTAAGAACCACAGTTAGAACTGGACATGGAACAACAGACTGGTTCCATATTGAGAAAGTGGTACATCAAGGGTGTATATTGTCACTTTGCGTACTTAACTTCAGTTCAGTCAGTTCAGTCGCTCAGTCATGTCCGACTCTTTGCGACCCCATTAATCGCAGCATGCTAGGCCTCCCTGTCCATCACCAACTCCTGGAGTTCACTCACACTCACGTCCATCGAGTCAGTGATGCCATCCAGCCATCTCATCCTCTGTCGTCCCTTTCTCCTCCTGCCCCCAATCCCTCCCAGCATCAGAGTCTTTTCCAATGAGTCAACTCTTTGCATGAGTTGGCCAAAGTACTGGAGTTTCAGCTTTAGCAGCATTCCTTCCAAAGAAATCCCAGGGCTGATCTCCTTCAGAATGGACTGGTTGGATCTCCTTGTAGTCCAAGGGACCCTCAAGAATCTTCTCCAACACCACAGTTCAAAAGGATCAATTCTTCGGCAGTCAGCTTTCTTCACAGTCCTACTCTCACATCCATATATGACCATAGGAAAAACCATAGCCTTGACCAGATGGACCTTAGTCAGCAAAGTAATGTCTCTGCTTTTGAATATACTATCTAGGTTGGTCATAACTTTTCTTCCAAGGAGTAAGCGTCTTTTAACTTCATGGCTGCAGTCACCATCTGCAGTGATTTTGGAGCCCCCCAAAATAAAGTCTGGCACTGTTTCCACTGTTTCCCCATCTATTTGCCATGAAGTGATGGGACCAGATGCCATGATCTTCGTTTTCATACACAAAGTACATCATGCAGAATGGTGGGCTCGATGAAGCACAAGCTGGAATCAAGATTTCTGGGAGAAATATTAATAACCTCAGATATGCAGATGACACTACCTTTATGGCAGAAAGTGAAGAAGAACTAAAGAGATTCTTGATGAAAGAGAAAGATGAGTGAAAAAGTTGACTTAAAGCTCACCATTCAGAAAACTAAGATCATGGCATCTGGTCCCATCACTTCATGGCAAATGGATGGGGAAACAGTGGAACCAGTGAGAGATTTTATTTTTGTGGGCTCCAAAATCACTGCAGATGGTGACTGCCATGAAATTAAAAGATGCTTGATCTTTGGAGACAATGCTGTGACAAACCTAGACAACATATTAAAAAAACAGATATTCAGTTCAGTTCAGTTGCTCAGTCATGTCTGACTTTTTGCAACCCCGTCAACCGCAGCATGCCAGACTTCCCTGTCCATCACCAACTCCCGGACCTATGTCCATCGAGTTGGTGATGCCATCCAACCATCTCATCCTCGGTCATTCACTTCTCCAACTCTCAATCTTTCCCAGCATCATGGTCTTTTCAAATGAGTCAGCTCTTTGCATCAGGTGCTGAAAATATTGGAGTTTCTTCTTCAGCATCAGTCCCTCCAATGAACACCCGGGACTGATCTCCTTTAGGATGGACTGGTTGGATTTCCTTGCAGTCCATGGGACTATCAAGAGTCTTCTCCAACACCACAGTTCAAAAGCATCAATTCTTTGGTGCTCAGCCTTCATTATAGTCCAACTCTCACATCTATACATGACCACTGGAAGAATCATACCCTTGACTAGATGGACCTTTGTTGACAAAATAATGTCTCTGCTTTTGAATATGCTATCTAGGTTGGTCATAACTTTCCTTCCAAGGAGCAAACGTCTTTTAATTTCATGGCTGCAATCACCATCTGCAGTGATTTTGGAGCCCAGAAAAATAAAGTCAAGCACTGTGTCCACTCTTTCCCAACCTATTTGCCATGAAGTGATGGGACCAGATGCCATGATCTTTGTTTTCTGAATGTTGAGCTTTAAGCCAACATTTTCACTCTCCTCTTTCACTTTCATGAAGAGGCTCTCTAGTTTTTCTTCACTTTCTGCCGTAAGGGTGGTGTCATCTGCATATCTGAGGTTGTTGATATTTCTCCCAGCAATCTTGATTTCAGCTTGTGCTTCTTCCAGCCCAGCGTTTCTCCTGCTGTACTCTGCAGATAAGTTAAATAAGCAGGGTGACAATATACCGCCTTGACATTCTCCTTTTCCTATTTGGAACCAGTCTGTTTTTCCATTTCCAGTTCTAACTGTTGCTTCCTGACCCGCATATAAGTTTCTCAAGAGGCAGGTCAGGTGGTCTGGTATTCCCATCTCTTTCAGAATTTTTCACGGTTTCTTGTGATCCACACAGTGAAAGTCTTTGTCATAGTCAATAAGGCATAAATAGATTTTTTTTTTTTGAACTCTCTTGCTTTTTCAATGATCCAGTGGATTTTGGCAATTTGATCTGTTTCCTCTGCCTTTTCTAAAGCCAGGTTGAACATCTGAAAGTTCATAGTTCATGTATTGCTGAAGCCTGGCTTGGAGAATTTCAAGCATTTCTTTACTAGTGTGTGAAATGAGCACAATTGTGCAGTAGTTTGAGCATTCTTTGGCATTGCCTTTCTTTGGGATTGGAATGAAAACTGACCTTTTCTAGTCCTGTGGCCACTGCTGAGTTTTCCAAATTTGCTGGCATATTGAGCGCAGCACTTTCACAGCATCATCTTTCAGGATTTGAAAAAGCTCAACTGGAATTCCATCACCTCCATTAGCTTTGTTCATAGTGATGCTTTCTAAGGCCCACTTGATTTGACATTCCAGGATGTCTGGCTCTAGGTGAATGATCACACCATCATGATTATCTGGGTTGTGAAGATCAGAGATATTACTTCACTGAAAAATATCCATCTAGTCAGTGCTATAGGTGTTCTGGTAGTCATATATGAATGTGAGAGTTGAACTATAAAGAATGCTGAGCACCAAATAATTGTCTGGATCTAAATAGTTGATGCTTTTCAATGGTGGGCATTAGAGAAGACTCTTCAAAGTCCATTGGACTGCAGGGAATTCAAACCAGTCAGTCCTAAAGGAAATCAATACTGAATATTCATTGGAAGAACTGATGTTGAAGCTGAAACTCCAATACTTTGGCCATCTGATATGAAGAACTGACTCCTTGTAAAAGACCCTCATGCAGAGAAAGATTGATGGCAAGAGTAGAAGGGGATGACAGAGGTTGAGATGGTTGGATGGCATCACCTTCTTGATGGACATGAGTTTGAAGAAGCTTCGTGAGTTGGTGACTGACAGGGAGGCCTGGCACACTGCAGTCCATGTGGTCGCAAAGAGTCAGACATGACTGAACGACTGAACTGAACTGATAACCATGTTAATATAATAGATATGTTTATAATTTTTTTTTAATTTTTAGTTTTTTATTTTTTAAATTTTAAAATCTTTAATTCTTACATGCATTCCCAAACATGAACCCCCCTCCCACCTCCCTCCCCTGAACATCTTTCTGGGTCATCCCCATGCACCAGCCCCAAGCATGCTGCATCCTGCGTCAGACATAGACTGGCGATTCAATTCACATGATAGTATACATGTTAGAATGTCATTCTCCCAAATCATCCCACCCTCTCCCTCTCCCTCTGAGTCCAAAAGTCCATTATACACATCTGTGTCTCTTTCCCTGTCTTGCATACAGGGTCATCATTAACTGTCCATGCTCAAGAATGCTATAAGTTTCCTCAATGGTAATTTATGTAAAACATACCCAGGCAAGCTTATTTGTCAGAACTAATATGTGCCAACAGTGTGCTGAGAAACAGAATCTATCTAATTGAAAATGACTTATCATTGTTAAAAGTGTAATGTAAAGATAAAAATTTGATAAATCTCTGGTGGTCTTCAACTCTTGGGAACAATATTGCTCTCAGTTACTAGTACTGCAATTTTACTTGTAGAAAAAGTATTCAAAATAAGACTTATCTTAAAATATCTGAAGCCAAAAGTAAAGAAAAGAGACTAGACCTAATTACCCTCTTGGGGAAAATAGGCAAGTTTTACAGAAGCAGTTTCCAACTAAAAATTACAAAGAAGATTTTAGTGACTGGAAATTGTAACATTATAAAAATGGAATACATTACTTACTTAGAAGTGATCATCAGCAGAGTTATCCAAAATATATGGAAATATTGCTCACTAACATCTCATAAGTGTTCCCTGTCAGAAGTGGCCTTGGACATTCCTATCCAGCACTAATATTCTGTAACTCTGTGAGAGCTGATATGTAGATTTTTTAAATTTCCTTATTCTTACATTTTTTTCATTTTGACTGAAATAATATAAAGCAATATTTTTTCAAAACAAATCTGAAAATAATGATAATTGGTAGGCAGAAAGTATTAACATAGTATGGTACAAGAAGAGATTATTAAATTATTTCATACTTTGAACTTGAATCAGTACTCTTGAAAGATACTACTATTGCATTTAAATAGCAAAATTTCAGCCAATTTTTGGAAAATTTTATCAAGAGAAAACTTAAAAAAATAACCTTGAGGATAAAGAGTTTTATGAATCACTTTTACATTTTGGTCAGCAGTATTAATTTAATCTTGTTGCTGATGTTCAGTCAATCAGTAATATCCAACTCTTTGTGACCCCATGGACTACAAAACTCCAGGCATCTGTGTTCTTCACTATCTCCCTGAGTTTGCTCAAACTCACCCATTGAGTCAATGATGCCATCCATCCACCTCATCCTCTATTGCCCCCTTCTCCTCCTGCCCCCAGTCTTTCCAGCATCAGGGTATTTTCCAAGGAGTCAGCTCTTTGCATCACGTAACCAAAGTATTGGAGTTTCAGCTTCAGCATCCATCCTTCCAATGAACATTCGATGTTCATTTCCTTTAAAATTGACTGGTTTCAACTTCTTGCTGTCCAAGGGACTCTCAAGAGTCTTTTCCAGCACCAAGTTCAAAAGCATAATTCTTCAGCGCTAAGTCTTTTTTATGGTCCAATTCTCACATCTGTTCATGACTACAGGATAAATCATAGCTTTGACTATATGAAACTTTGTCGGCAAAGTGATGTCTTTGCTTTTTAATACACTAAGTTTGTCATAGCTTTTCTTCCAAGATCCTTCCCTGATGGCTCAGACGGTAAAGCATCTGCCTACAATGTGGGAGACCCGTGTTCAATTCGTGGGTCAGGAAGATCTCCTGGAGAAGGAAATGGCAACCCACTCCAGTATTCTTGCCTGGAAAATCCCATGGATGGAGGAGCCTGGTAGTCTACAGTCCATGGGATCGCAAAGAGTCATACACAATTGAGATACTTAACTTTCTTATCTTTTAAGGAGCAAGCATCTTTTAATGTCATGGCTGCAGTCACAGTCTGCAGTGATTTTAAAACCCAAGAAAATAAAATCTGTTACTGTTTCCATTGTTTCCCCATCCATTTGCCATGAAGAGATGTGACCAGATGTCATGATCTTAGTTTTATGAATGTTGAGTTTTAAGCCTACTTTTCCACTCTCTTCTTTCATCTTCATCAAGAGACTTTTTAATCTCTCTTCACTTTCTGCCATAAGAGTGGTGTCATCTGCATGTCTGAGATTGTTGACATTTCTTCTGACAGTCCTGTTTCCAGCTTGTTATTCATCCTGCTGGACATTTCAGATTATGTACTCTGCATACTAGTTAAATAAGTAGGGTTACAATATACAAACTTGATGTACTCCTTTCCCAATTTTGAACCAGTCCACTGTTTCATGGCCTCCCCGGTGGCTAAGTGGTAAAGAATCCGCCTGCAACCCAGAAGATGCAGTACACGCAGGCTCGACCCCTGGGTTAGGAAGATTCCCTGAAGAAGGGAGTGGCAACACACTCCTGTGTTCTTTCCTGGAGAATCCCATGGACAGAGGAGCCTGGCTAACTACAGTTCATGGCATCTCAAAGAGTTGGACATGACTGAAGTGGCTTAGCATGCACACATTGTTTCATGTCTCATTTTAACTGGTGTTTCTTTAGCTGCATACAGATTTCTCAGAAGGCAAGTGAGGTGGTGTGGTATTCATATCTCATTAAGAATTATCCACAGTTTGTGATCCACAAAGTCAAAGTCTTTAACATAGTCAAAGAAGCAGAAGTAGTTGTTTTCCTAGAATTACCTTGCTTTTGCTATGATCCAGCAGATGTTGGCAATTTGATTTCTGGTTCTTCTGTCCTTTCTAAATCCAATTTGTACATGTGAAAGTTCTCAGTTCATGTACTATTGAAGCCTAGTTTGGAGGATTTTAAGCATTACCTTGCTAGCATGTGAAATGAGTGCAATTTTCTGGTAGTTTGAACATTCTTTGGCATTGCCCTTCTTTGAGACTGGAATGAAAACTGACCTTCTCCAGTCTTGTGGCCACTGCTGAATTTTCCAAATTTGCTGGCATATTGAGTGCAGCACTTTAACAACATCATCTTTTAGGATTTGAACTAGCTCAACTGTAATTTCATCACCTCCACTAACCTTGTCCATAATGATGCTTCTTAAGACCCACCTGACTTCACACTCCAGGAATTCTTGCTCTAGGTGAGTGGCCACACCGCCATGGTTGTCCAGAAGGGAATGGCAAACTACTTCAGCATTCTTGCCTTAAGAACCCCATGAACAGTATGAAAAGTCAATTTCACCTAATAATCTTAAAATAAATCTGAGTTTGTAAGGATAAGCCAAGAGGTATATAATGCTTCTTGCATATCAAGATGTATTCTCAGAGAATAATGTCTGCCATATAGCCTCTAGTGTGGCATAAATTGTTTTACCTCTCTTATCGGAGACACTTTCCTGCTTGTCTCTACAATCACTGCTTTCCCTCATGCACAGCCTCTGGTCCTATAATGATGTTAGATCTCTACTACATTGTATAAGTTCCCGTAATCACTAGTCATTTTTCAGAGAGCTAGTAAGTGAAAGTTAAGAATAACAAAAAGAAAATCAGCATCGTTTCACCTAAATGGACAAATCAAAACTATCTTTGTTTTAATTGAGGGTTATATTACTTATCTATTGCTCCATAAAAAATTATCTCACAATTTAGTAACAGCTTAAGACTGCAACCGTTTCTGAGAGTGAGAATCCAGGTGTCAATTGGTTGATTCCCTGTGGCTCAAGGTCTCTTATGGTTTTGTAGTTGTACTGTTGGTAGGTGATGTGGATATACCTGAGACATTAACTGTAGGGAAATTATCTGCCACTAAGATTACCGTTGAGACTGTTGGCTGGCTTCAGTCTTTTGTTACCTGGGTGCCTTCACAGGGCTGTTCATGACATGGCGACAAAGTATCCCACAACATGGCAATTAGCTTCTACCAGGCCAAAAAATCCAAAAGAGAATGAGAAAGACAAACCAAGATGAAACAATGTATTTTTATAGCCTAATATCAGAAGTTGCATGATGTCACTTCTGCTATATTTTATTAGCTATAAAGAAGTCCAGATTACACTCAAGGGGAATAGACAAGATGATGGATATCAGGAGGTGGGCATTAGTGACAAACATGCTAAGGTCTACTTAGCACCATAGTCTTCTAATTTTTTAACCTCTGGGTTCCTACTTAGAGTACTCAGTATCTTTTTATAGGAATTCACAACTCTGTTTTATGAGCAACAAGAAAATCAATATTTGTAGGTTCTTCCTCAATGATGCCCACAGCCTCACTACATTACTGGTGTTCATCCAAACTAAGGAGTTAAAACTGCTCTTATTAAGCTGCTCTGTGTTGTCACTCTTTGATGTTATTTGATATTCAAAAGCAGAGACATTACTTTGCCAACAAAGGTCTGTCTAGTCAAGGCTATGGTTTTTCCTGTGGTCATGTATGGATGTGAGAGTTAGACTGTGAAGAAAGCTGAGTGCTGAAGAATTGATGCTTTTGAACTGTGGTGTTGGAGAAGACTCTTGAGGGTCCCTTGGACTGCAAGGAGATCCAACCAGTCCATTCTAAAGGAGATTAGCCCTGGGTGTTCTTTGGAAGGAATGATGCTGAAGCTGAAACTCCAGTACTTTGGCCACCTCATAAGAAGAGTTGACTCATTGGAAAAGTCTCTGATGCTGGGAGGGATTGGGGGCTGGAGGAGAAGAGGAAGACAGAGGATGAGATGGCTGGATGGCATCACCAACTCGATGGACGTGAGTTTGAGTGAACTCCGGGAGTTGGTTGGTGATGGACAAGGAGGCCTGGAGTGCTGCAATTCACAGGGTCACAAAGAGTCGGACACGACTGACTGACTGAACTGAACTGATGGAAGACCAAAAACTGGCATTGGTAAAGATTATATTTCAATTAAAAGATAAATATTTATTTCAATATTGAGAAAGTACACTCTATGAACTTGACTTTTTTGAGTATCTGTGACAGAGAAGAACAAATCTGACACCATATTAGGACTATTCCTTTAACTCTAATCTTTGTGTTCTGTGCTTAGCCATGCTAACTCTAGACCCTTTGTAAAAGAAAATTGCCATTGCCTCAGATATTCATCATAATACTCTCTCAGTCCTCTTCTTCTCATGCTGAACCTTGAAAGGCATAACACTTTTCCATTCAAATAAAGATCAAACATTACGGAATAGAAAATAGTAGCAGTCTTATTAGAGGTTTACAGCAAGATTGTGACCAGACCTATGTGGATGGCTGCAAAAGCAAAGGATTCCAGCACCAAGAAGTCTGCAAAAACTAACCACTCCCCCTCCCCTTTTAGTATAAAAGAAGCCTGGATTGTAACATGGGTAAGATGATTTTTTGGGACACTAGTCCATCATCATCTTTGGATCTGCTAGATTTCCAAATAATGTTTCATTTTTCCCTGCCCCAATGCCTCATCTCTCAATTTATTGGTCTGTGTGTGAGCAAGGACTCTATGACTGATCCATCTCTACATGACTTTTATTTCCATATTATTGAAATGCACTTCAGTCCCACTTTCCTTGTTGGGTTCATTCTCCTTTCATATAAATGGAAGAATTTAAAATTTATCAGAGGAGGACAGTTCATCCCATTCTTAGATTTTCTACTCATCTCATTCTCACTTTGGTCCCTAGTTCTAACATCCTGTATCCTCACACTATGTAGTTCCTTGTACTTTACATCCAGTATTTGTAACTTGGTTTGATATTTGTTTTGAATTCCAAGTCTTTTGCTTGATTTATTATCTACTCTTGATTGTTTATCTGTGATATCCTTTTACCTAACTAGTTGAATTGGTATCTTTTGCTTTAGAGACTGACATGTATTATTTATTCCACATGTACCTTAGCAAGCAGAATATTGCTGCATGTTTAAGAGTATTGCTACTAGCAATATGTTTGGTGCTTCCCTGGTGGGAAGTAAAGAAACCGTCTAAAATTCAGGAGACCTGGGTACAATCCGGATTCAGGAAGATCCCATGGAGAAGGGAATGGCATTCCACTCCAACATTCTTACCTGAAGAATTCCATGGACAGAGGAGCCTGGCAGGCTTACAGTCCAGAGGGCTGCAAAGAGCTGGACATGACTGAGCATAGCACAGCCACAATACATGTAAATATTCTTATAGTTTGCAAAGCTTTATTTAACACATTTCGTATTTTATAATGACATTGATAATTATATATTAACATCGTATTACTGAGTTAATTGAAATGAGGTGAAATGATACCTATATTGTACAGTTATTTAATGGTAGAATCAATATTTAAATACAGATTTTGTCAACTTCATAATTTAAAGTTTATAAAGGTAAATGGTTCAGTTCAGTTCAGTTGCTCAGTCGTGTCCGACTCTTTGCGACCCCATGAACTGCAGCATGCCAGGCCTCCCTGTCTATCACCAACTCCTGGAGTTTACCCAAACTCATGTCCATTGAGTAGGTGATGCCATCTAACCATCTTATCTGTCATCTCCTTCTCCTCCTGCCTTCAATCTTTCCCTACATCAGGGTCTTTTCAAATGAGTTAGCTCTTCGCAACAGGTGGCCAAAATATTGGAGTTACAGCTTCATTTCATTAAATTCAAATATAAATTATAAAACAGTTCTATAATTAAAGCAGACTTAATTATTTTTATTTTTATACTCATTGCTTTTATTTTTAAATTTTTATTTGCTTATGTTTTACTATTTTAAATTATGAACGCATGATAGCACATTTTTCCAGTATTATCTAAGTCTCCTAATTATTTTTCTATTGATAAACAAGAACACCTAGGAGGAAACTTGTTTCAGAAAAAAATTGTTTTAAATACAGTGCTCACAATGATATATCCTTGTAATAGTTTTGGTAAGTCTAGGTCTTACATTCTATACTGTCAAAATGCAAAGAATGTTACTTTTGTATATTTTGCTGATTTTTGAAATGCTGGCTCCCTTTAAGTGTTTATAGCTCTGCTTCTTGTCACACTCTGCCAGAAATCTTAGCATGACATCCACTAATGATATTGCTAGTAAGAACAAAAGCTGAAAAGCAGGAGTCCAAGGATAAAGATTAAGGAAATGCATGGATGTGGTGAGAAGTAAACAATTTAAATTGCTCTAATGAGTTCAACAAAGTGGGTGTTAGAATGTGATACTTAATCCATAAATGATTTTATTTTAATGGTGTACATACATGTTTTCAATGGACCTTCTCAGATGCAGAGAAATGGTTCTGAGTTTTTTTATTTAGGAAAGAAAAAAATTCTGCATCACTATCTTCCTTTAATACTTTGATCCAAGAAGTGTCTCATATACAAAATAACATTGCCAAGATTTCAAATCACTAATAGTATTTCTTTGATTACATTACATTAAAGAAAATATAGTTGTAGAACACTTCACAGGGAGATAAAAGGGACCCAATTTTTATCCAATATGTTTTCTCTTTCTCTCCTCTCTGTTGTTATTTTCAGTACTAAATTGTTAGAATGAGACTGATTTCCTTAAAAAAAAAAAGAAAAAAATTAACCCAAGTTATTTCTATAAAGAAATGAAAAGAAAATTAGTCTTCATTTAGAATCCATTCTTTGCCTAGAGTCCTATGTATGTTATTTTTTTTCCTTGACAGTAGCGTTGCCATATAGGTATTATCTTAAAAGTTAGAAAAGTAAACAGTATTTGAATAATGTATTTATAACAAAGATAACAATTAGTAAAACTAGGATTTCAATAGTTTCCCTTAACACTTTCTTACAGTTTATAGGAGAATACTACAAAAGGGTAGCCACAGAGGGTTATCTGTTCCTTAAGTTCTTTGAGATACAGCTTGTTTACTTTTTTCCAAGTGAAAAACTTAATTTTAATTTGTGGATTCATCTATAAACTATGCTATGCTAAAGTAATATTATTACAAATGAAGCAAAACTTTGAGATAAATGTTAAAATGAAGTTATCATTATTTACTGTTTTAAAATCTAACTTTTTGCTGCTTATGGCTGGCTATGGCTAATGAGGTAATGTATCATAAGTAGAGAATACAATAGTTGCATTTATTTATATATGAAAAGCGTCAGTCGCTCAGTCACGTCCAACTCTTTGCAACCCCAAGGACTGTAGCCTGCCAGGATCCTCTGTCCATGGAATCCTTCAGGCAAGAATACCGGAGTAGGTGACCATTCCCTTCCCAAGATTATCTTCCAACGCAGGTATCAAACCCAGGTCTCCCACATCGCAGTCAGATTCTTTACCATCTGAGCCACCAGAGAATAAAATAGTTGCATGTTATTTATATCTGAATGAAGCGTCATACATTGATTCATTTTATAGGAGACTTTTATTCAATCTGCCTTAGTCTCAAATGACTCTTTCCTTCTATATACCTACTGTCTCTAATCTTCCTTGATATCTCTTAAAAATGTATCAAGTCTCAGATTATCAACTCAACCCTTCATTATTTGTTGAAGGTGAATTCTGCTCTTCTGGGCGTATTTACCATCCTGTTCACATGCATACTTCCATCCATCGTGTCACTAATAAGACTGTTATCTTTTCAACACCTATGCCACACACACACAAAAAAAAAAAAAAAAGAAAGAAAGAAAGAAAAGAAAAAGAAAGAAACAAAAATCTCACATGTTTATTCACATTCAGTTGTGCCTGCTTCTCTTTCTATGAAATTGGCCCTCTCTTTGTGCTGTCATGCCTAGTGCTTAGCTGTTCAGGCATATCTGACTCTCTGTGACACCACAGACCGTGGCCTGCCAGGCTCTTCTATCCAGGGGACTGCCCAGGGAAGAATGCTGAAGTGGGTTGCCATGTCCTATCTTCCCAATCCAGGGACTGAACCCGTGTCTCCTTCAGCTTCTGCACTGGCAGGAGGATGCTTTACCACTGGGGCAAAAGGTTAATTGGCTTCTGCTCTGTATACCTTATTTTCTACTTCCTTATCACCTTCAATCCGTCCATCATTCTTACTCTCTTCCGTCATATCAGAACAAAAAGAATTAAACTTTATTTGATTCCAATTCATCTCACTGTAATCCCCAGTCTGTTTTTCTCCTTTAAAGCTTTTACAGTGTCTTAAAAGGGTAGTATATACCCACCTTACATATGTTCTTCAGATCACTCCACTCTGAAAATTGTCTCCACTAGTGCATGAAATAAATCTAACCTAGGTTGCCAATAACTTCCTCATTGCTAAATCTTAATACTGACTTTAATTCTTCACATTAATTAAAGTCTTTGCAGCATTTCACATGCTTGTCCCTTTACCATTATTCTCCTTGAGGTGTGTGTATGTGTGTGATTTCATACCATGCTTGACTTTTCTACTCAAGTATTTTTTTTTTTTTCATCAATGTTCTTGAGTTTTGCAAATTGCAATCTCCCTTCTTTGGCCCAGTCTGACTTCAAATGATATGACACCTCATATTTAGCTTAAGGAGCTTACAATTGCAAACTTTCATTTTCTTTTCCAATCATTGCACTTATTCATGTTTATGTCTGCATATGTTACATGTCACAGAATACATTCTTATTTCTTTTTGTTTAGATAGTTATTTTCATAGACCTAAAGATAACAAGGAGAAGGTAATGACATCCCACTCCAGTACTCTTGCCGGGAAAATCCCTTGGATGGAGGAGCCTGGTAGGCGGCAGTCCATGGGGTTGCTAAGAGTCGGACACAGCTGAGCGACTTCACTTTCACTTTTCATTTTCATGCATTGGAGAAGGAAACGACAACCCACTCTAGTGTTCTTGCCTGGAGAATCCCAGGGACGGGGGAGCCTGGTTGGCTTCTGTCTATGGAGTCGCACAGAGTCAGACAAGACTGAAGCGACTTAGCAGCAGCAGCAGGAGCAGCAAAAATAAGAAACGCTCCCCTTGTGGCTCAGAGGGTAAAGTGTCTGCCTGCAATGCAGAAGCCCTGGGTTTGATCCCTGGGTCAGGAAGATCCCCTGGCGAAGGAAATGGCCACCCACTCCAGTATTCTTGCCTGGAAAACCCATGGATGGAGGAGCCTGGTAGGCTGCAGTCCATGGAGTCACTAAGAGTCTAACACGACTGAGCAACTTCACTTTCACTTTTCACTTTCATGCATTGGAGAAGGAAATGGCAACCCACTCCAGTGTTCTTGCCAGGATAATCCCAGAGATAGGGGAGCCTTGTGGGCTGCCGTCTATTGGGTCACACAGAGTCAGACAAGACTGAAGCGACTTAGCAGCAGCAAAGATAAGAAAATATGTATTCTATGTTTACTCATTTTTTAGACTATTTTCTGGACTACTAATTTCTATCTGGTATCACATGTTTTCTTCCTAAAGAATTGTCTGTAATATATTTTATAATTTAGTTCAAGTCTTAAAATGAATTTTTCTGGCTTTCTAAGTTTTCTTTAGTCTGAGAAAGTCTTATTTTAAATGTTCATTTAGAAAAATACCATTAGTTAAAAATACCATAAAAACATAAAACATAGTTTAAAAGTTTAAAAGGAATTAAGATCAAACTTATGTATTGTCATATCAATACATTTACGTGTTTAATTCACCTATTGAATTTCAGTTCGGATTGAATACATCACAAATCTGGTTTTTTTTTTTCTCTATAAGGGATGTACCTAAAACAAAATGATGCAGGAAATTTGAAAAATAGAAACACGAGCAATGATCTATCAAGTATGGACAAAGTCATATTGGAAATCTGAGTATTGAAGAAGGAGGAATCGTGATTTTCACATCAGCTTTGTAAATATAAACCACAAAGCATTAATTCAAACAATTAATTATTTTGTTTGTATATGAGAACAAATTACTATACATTTCTAAAGTAGAATAAGATAACCTTCTATGTAACTTTGTGTAATAGCTCCAAGAAATCATGCTAAATGAAAAGCATCTTGAATCACAGTATGAATGGGAAGCTCTCTTAGAAAACATTTAGTAAATGTGCCATCATACTTTTATTCAGTGAAAATATAAAGTTTTGTTCTAAAAGATTAGCATATCAAATTTTAGATTTATGCATGATAATTTTATTTTTCAAGAATAGGGTTTGAAAAAATGCATATCATTTCATTTTGATTGAAGAATGACTTGAAATAATTTAGAAATACATAATGTATGACATACATTTAATATGTCAAAATTTGAAATGAGCTTCAGTTTGTGAGAATCAGAATTTCCCTCTACAAATGAATAAAATATGTTTTGATATTTCAAAAAAGAACATCTTTCATGTTTTTAAAAATTTTTATTCTGTTGCTATAAAAGAGAATATTCTTTTGTATTTAGCTATTTGTATGACCATGGCAATTACTATCACTCAGTTATTCTAGACTAGCAGTTCAGTACACAGAGAATATTAAGTCTATTCCACCTTTAGTTCAAAACAGTATCATACAGGCTGAAAAATTACATATTCTTGAATTTAAACAAAAAAAATATTTTTCAATGTTTTAAAATAGCACCAACAGCTGTTTAGTTGCAGATATATCTCTTTAAGTCATCAGTTATTCAATGTACATTGTTTATGTCACCACTTAGTCAGTGTATATTATTTTACTATAGTAAAGCTAGATGTGGGATTCCCAGATGGCACTATTGGTAAAGAACACCTGCCAATGCAGAAGACAAGAGACGTGAGTTCGATCCTTGGGTCAGGAAGATTCTCCTGGAGGAGGGCATGGCAATCCAAGTATTCTTGCCTCAAGAATCCCCATGGACAGAGGAGCCTGGCTGGTGGGCTACAGTCCATAGGGTCACAAAGAGTCAAAATGACTGAAGCAACTTAGCCCACATCCACACAGCTAGAGGCAGAAGATATCGGCTGGTTGTTTGGTAAATTAAAAAAAAAAAAAATGGAGGTCAAAATGTTGAAATGATTTGAGAATCCAGAACTTGCACAGGATTTTTAATATTTGGCCCATATCCTTTATTTGGTTACCTTTGCATGCAGTGCTTGAATTTATGTAAGGGTGAAATTTGTCAGGATAACCTTTCTCTAACATCACTTCTATTAAAACTTGTGTGAATGTGACTGAATCAAAAAGAGTTAATTTATTTGTAAAACCTAATTTGTCACACCATAGCACATTCCCAAAAACAATAGTCCTGAGTCTTTAAAGTCATCTAACAGGCTGTGTAATTTGGATCTCACTACAGTTGAATAACTTAAAGAAAGTAGTAAAACACTGAAAAAATATATGTGCATGTGTCAAATGAAATTCTCCTGGGCACACTCAAGCTATCTTCTTTCCACCATACTTTTCTCTGAACTCTAACTGGATTGAATTCAAACTAGTTCTTCATGCCTCCCACCATCTCCCACTTCTTCCTCTCCCTCCTTCCTCCTCCTTTCTTTCTGTCCTGTTCTACACTCTGGACAATATACACTGACATCAATGATTAATTTCATCATCATGATTCTTTTTCATAATATTTTGATTAGATATGGGAACCCATCTATATAAATATATACGTATATATGAGTATGTATGTTCCTGGGTGTGTGTGTTGTTTGTATAAAAAGAGAAACACAGAGAAAATAAAAAATAAATGTAAAGCAGAAGTTATTTATTTTGATATCACTATTGTATGATACAATGCATAAAATAAAAGCAGTTTTGGAAAACCTTACCTCCAACTAAAGGTATGCTACTTAGAACAAAGTTAATATGTTTTCATTAAAAGTGGAGAATAGATATAAATCATTTTAAAAGGCATGGTGCTACTGATTTCAAGAAAGCATTTCCAAAGCTTCACCTTTAATTTTTGAGGGCCCTATAAAAATATGAAGATGTAATCATATTCAACAGATAACTAAAAATAAACCATGATTTCATTAAATAGAACATGATTGAAAACAGAACATGTATATGAAGTGAATATTTTCTGAGTGCAATTAAAGATTGTAAGTCAAATAATTTTATTAATCTAGAATCATAGCTTAAAACCAAAAATTAAAATGTTTGACAGTGTGAGTTATTAAGCATCATGAAATTAAAAGACACTTACTCCTTGGAAGGAAAGTTATGACCAACCTAGACAGCATATTCAAAAGCAGAGACATTACTGTGCCAACAAAGGTCCGTCTAGTCAAGGCTATGGTTTTTCCTGTGGTCATGTATGGATGTGAGAGTTGGACTGTGGAGAAAGCTGAGCGCTGAAGAATTGATGCTTTTGAACTGTGATGTTGGAGAAGACTCTTGAGAGTCCCTTGGACTGCAAGGAGACCCAACCAGTCCATTCTAAAGGAGATCAGTCCTGGGTGTTCTTTGGAAGGAACGTGCTAAAGCTGAAACTCCAATACTTTGGCCACCTCATGCAAAGAGTTGACTCATTGGAAAAAGACCCTGATGCTGGGAGGGATTGGGGGCAGAAGGAGAAGGGGATGACAGAGGATGAGATGGCTGGGTGGCATCACCCACTCGATGGATGTGAGTTTGAGTGAACTCCGGGAGTTGGTGATGGACAAGGAGGCCTGGTGTGCTGCAATTCACAGGGTCACAAAGAGTCGGACACGACTGAGCCACTGAATTGAACTGAACTGAACTGAACTGATGTTATTTTACTGCAGTGAACAAACTCAAGAGTCTCAGTGGATTAAAATAGCCTATTATTCTTTTCTTTCTCACACATTTCCTTTAAGGTTAGCTTGGGGTTTTGCTTCACCTCTTCTTTCCTCAAGGGCCAAGTCTCAGGGTGCATAACATTCCATGCATCCTTGATTTCTTAGGCAGGAAAATGGAATCATGGCAACTCAACAGAGGCTTCTCAAGGTGCCTTCTGAGAAATATACCAGGCACTTCTGCTGACCTTTCATTTGTCAGAGCAAATCCCCTAGTCAAATCAAATTTCAGAAGTGAAAGGAAGTATAATCTGACCATGCACATGGAAGATAGAGAGCCAGAAATATATCTGAAGAACACAAATGACTAAAAGAGCAATGATCTAAATGTAAGCTGTTGAGTATCAAAAATTCAATGCATGGTTGAGGCACACATTGGCAGTAGCTGATGTGAAAAATTCAGCTGAAGACAGTTCAACAAGGTGAGACATAGGTTGAACAATCCCTATGTACTCTGGCTACATTAACAGATTTTTGTCAATATGAGAAGTCACAGTCTTGTAGTCTCACTGCCCTTCCTAGCTATCAGCTGTCAAGAAGCAGTCTTCAATACGAATACAAATTGATAACCTCAGACTCAAGAGTCTGTGGTATTCTTTGTCTGGGCTTAATCTTGCATCTTAAAACTTGCATTTGTGTTGTCAATATTCACTAACGAAAAAGCCTCTGCTGTGATTTTGTTTGCAGGAAAATTATCAGTCTGGGAGGCAGAATAATCATTCTAAATTCATCTGGACTAATAAATTCAGATATCTTATTAGACTTGATAAATCTTTCTCCCCAAAGCATTTTCCTTGAACTGAAATCTTAGCCACAGGCATGAAAACTACTTCACATTGCATCTACACGTGAAAATGTCCTTATCTTTGCCAAGATTCCAGCATCAACTCTGGCAATGAAACATCTTGTCATTGCTACAAAATGGAATTTGTCTTTTTTGTATACTTATAATGTCCAGATTGTGTTTGCACTGGGTATTGTTTTACTTAGCTGATGCTGTTTTGAGGATCTCATTTAGAAGGAATAGGAGCCCACTCTTTCAAGCCTTTTTGTTTGTCTGAGTCAAGTTATCTATTTCTAACTTGTCACCTTTATTTATTTTTGGTGGTCACTATAAAGAATTACCACAAACTTGCTGGCCTTACAAAAAAAAAAAAGCAAAAATCTATTCGCTCACAGTTCTGGAGTTGAAAATGCTTGGTGAAAATGTGAAGATGAACTCTTCAATCCCATGTCTCTGACTATTTCTATTGAAATGTTTATAAACATTTGAGAAACAAAGTGTTATCAGCAATAGAAATCAAACAGAAAGAAATGTGTTCTGGAAGACAACAATTTTCATTGCTGATGAGAGCCACAATCTCAATGGGAATTGCAGTCTCATGCACAGACAGAATAGACTTGTGGATATTGGAGGAGAAGGTAAGAAATGAGATGAATTGGGAGATTGAGACTGACATCTATACACCACCTTGTGTAAAACAGACAGCTAGCGGGAAGCTGCTGTAAAGCACAGGAAGCTCAGCTCCATGCTCTGTAATCACCTAGACGGGTGGGACGGAGGGTGGAAGGAAGGTCTAAGAGGGAGGGGATATATGTGTACATACAGCTGATTCACTTTGTTGCACAGCAAAAACTAATATACTGTTGTAAAGTAACGATACACCAATAGAAGTTTTAAAACATGGAAATCACACAAAGAAGAAACTCACAAATTTTGTTAACTTCTGAGTCAAAGCATTTGGATACAAGGGCTTGCCAAGGAAGGTGGGAAGAGGATTGTGATGTAGGGAAAGCCACTGGGCAGAGCCCTGTGTGCAGTTTGCTGCTCTGCTCATTCTATGCACACTCCAATAACAACTGACCTGGGAGATGTGCTCTGACATGGGTCATTTTGCAGCATATGCCAAAGCTGGTTTCCAATGACAGCAAAAACATGACCTGGGAAAAGTGCCTTTCACAAACTGTTCTGATGTCAGCAAATCTATATTACAAGTATTCATGCTGAGCAAACCCACTTTGTATAGACCCACAACCTCCAGTTCTAATTCTATCTTCCCTACAGTATTCACCCATCACTCTAATCCTGTAATGTCACCTTCCAGTATTGTATGATGCATGCGTGATAAGTTGCTTCAGTTGTTTCCAACTCTTTGCAACCCTATGGACTGTAGCCTGCCAGGTTCCTCTGTCCATGGGATTCTCCAGCAAGAATACTGGAGTGGGTTGTCATGCCCTTCTCCAAGAGATCTTTCTAACCCAGGGATCAAACCCACATCTCTCACATCTGCTGCATTAGCAGACAGGTTCTCTACCATGAGTGCCACCTGGGAAGCAATCCTGTAATGTCACATTCCAATACTAAACCAATTCAAAAGTTCCCTCTGAATATTTTATCCCTGTATTTCTGTATTTTGTTAACATAATGGATTAGTAAATTCCACAGAATATTAGCTACCTCTTCAAGCTTTGGATAATTAATAGATGTGGTTTCCTGTCTACAGTTGCCTTCATGGCATTTAAGTGTTGAGAGGCTATGATGGAACCCTTCCACCCTTCTTGAAGACAGGTACACATCACACTTCGCATTTCACAGTTATTACTTATTTTTGATCCTATGATACAAAACTGCTTTGAAATAGCAGAAATGCATTCAGAAAGTGATGTAGTGTTTCTTTCTGTGCAGTCAACCACTTCATTTGTCAGTGACAATGTTCAGTACACATTGTTTCTATATTTACAATACTTCCATAAAATTATTGCATTTTTTAACATTTATTGAAACTTCATAATGATAGGTAATCCATTACTCTATTATCTCTTTTAAATTTTTTATAAATTTTGTTTTGTTCCTCATTTGTTTCTAGCTGTACTGGATCTTGATTTGCTGCTCAGGCTTCTCTCCAGTTGCAGCAAGTGGGGGCTCCTTTCTCATTGCAGTGTGCAGGCTTCTCATTGCGGTGATTTCTCTTGTTGATTCTAGGTGATTTCTAGGGTGCCTGGGCTTTGGTAGATGTGGTACTTTGGCTCCGTAGATGTGGCTCTTGGGCACTAGAGCACAGGCTCAGTAGCTGTGACACCCAGGCTAGTTGCTCCTTAGCATGTGGGATCTTCCTGGATCAGGGATTGAACCCGTGTCTCCTGCATTGGTAGGCAGAGTCTTTACCACTGAACCACCAAAATTATCACCTTTGATAATTTACACTCTCCCCCACTCAAGCCATTATATTTTTAGTAAACAATTTCGACAGTACTCTATTTGTAAATGGAGATTTGGAAACAAACATACTATCATTCTACATTATTTTTTTCTTATATTTCTCATATAAGAACATCATGAAAATACTTCTAAGCCTCCTGCCAAAATAATTTTTAAAAGTTGAATAATTTTTGCCTTTGAGAAGTACCCAGTTTACTTAACCACTTCTTGTTGATGGATATTCCAAAAGTTCCCAGGTTTCTGATGCTACAAAAGATGCCAAAATATCCACTGTATATTTTTTACACAGTGATATTTTAATATCTTTAGATTCCTGTATAAAGTGGGATTTTTGAGTAATGAATTTATGTGTGCTCAGCTGCTTCAGTTGTGCCTGACTCTTTGCAACCCCATAGACTGTAGCCTGCCGGGCCCCTCTGCTCATGTAATGTTTGAGGCAGAAATAATGGAGGAGTTTGCCATTTTTTACTCCATGGGATCTTCCCAACCCAGGGATCAAACCTGAGTCTCTTGCATCTCCTACATTGGCAAGCAGATTCTTTACCAATTGCACCACCTGAGAAGCAAGCAAAGGATTTATAATTTAAGCTTAATAGCTATCATCAGATTGCTTTAAGGAACTACTTTACCAATGCACTGTTCTAATAGCAGTATGTGAGAATGCTGCTTTCCTAATATTCTTGCAAAAGCTGCTGATGTTTTTTCAATTTTTTCAAATGGTGAAAAGTCTATTACATTTTTTCTTTTATTAAATTTCTTTGACAGCTTCTAATATTGAGTGTTAGTCTCTCAGTCATGTCTGACTCTTTCCAATCTCCTGGACTATAGCCTGTCAGGCTTCTTTCTCCATGGAATTTTCCAGAACACTGGGGTAGGTAGCCATTCCCTTCTCCAGGAGATCTTTCCAGCCAAGGGATCAAATCCGGGTCCCTGAATTACAGGAAGATTCTTTACCACCCGAGACACAAGGGAAGCCTCTGCTGCTGCCAAGTCACTTAAGTCTTGTCCGACTCTGTGCGACCCCACTGACTGGCTAATTTTTCTGTGGTCTACCGGTAGCTTGGGGACTACTTGGATATTCAATTGCTTTGCCATTTTTTAAAAAATCAGACTCTATCTTTTCTCTTAATTCATAGCAGGTGTTTGGGCAGTATAAATTACCAATTTTTTATTTCTATTAAGTATTTGCTAATCACAATTGTTTTAAGCTACATATAGTATAATTTTAAAGAATGTAAAACATTGTAAGTCAAATATGTATTTTATTGTGTCTGGGTTTATCCTCTTATTTCTAAATTTCACATCCCCTAACACACACTTTTATTTCATTAACATTTAATCTTTACCTTTCATTTTTTTAAGTGTTTAGCCATTCATACAAGTTAAATTCATCTCTCTCCAATATGAAATAAAATTTTAAACACATTTTTTCAGATATATAGCATTTTTTTCAGCAAAAGTACTACCCTAATAGACATGAAATATTATCATGTTATAAATTAAATCTACATGAAACCTAGAATCTAATTTTGAATTCTGCATCCTCTATCTTTTTGAAAAAAAACTTTTCATTACTATTGAAATAATTTTTAATTTGCTTAAACACATGAAACAACAGACTGGTTTCAAATAGGAAAAGGAGTACCTCAAGGCTGTATATTGTCACCCTGCTTATTTAACTGATATGCAGAGTACAGCATGAGAAGTGCTGGGCTGGAGGAAGCACAAGCTGGAATCAAGATTGCTGGGAAAAATATCAATAACCACAGATATGCAGATGACACCACCCTTATGACAGAAAGTGAAGAAGAACTAAAGAGCCTCTTGATGAAAGTGAAAGAGGAGAGTGAAAAGGTTGGCTTAAAGCTCAACATTCACAAAACCAAGATCATGGCATCCAGTCCCATCACTTCATGGCAAATAGATGGGGAAACAGTGGCTGACTTTATTTTTCTGGGCTTCAAAATCACTGCAGATGGTGATTGTAGCCATGAAATTAAAAGACACTTTCTCCTTGGAAGGAAAGTTATGACCAACCTAGACAGCATATTGAAAAGCAGAGACATTACTTTGTCAAAAAATGTCCATCTAGTCAAGGCTATGGTTTTTCCAGTGGTCATGTATGGATGTGAAAGTTGGACTATAAAGAAAGCTTAGCTCCGAAGTGTTGATGCTTTTGAATTGTGGTGTTGGAGAAGACTCTTGGGAGTCTTGGACTGCAAGGAGATCCAAACAGTCCATCCTAAAGGGGATCAGTCCTGGATGTTCATTGGAGGGACTGATGTTGAAGCTGAAACTCTGATAATTTGGCCACCTCATGCAAAGAGCAAACTCATTTGAGAAGACCCTGATGCTGGGAAAGATAGAGGGCAGGAGGAGAAGGGCACGGCAGAGCATGAGATGGTTGGATGACATCACCAGCTCAATGGACATGGGTTTGGGTGAACGCCAGGAGTTGGTGATGGACAGGAAGAACTGGTGTGCTGGTTCATGGGGTTGCAAAGAGTTGGAAATGACTGAGCAACTGAACTGAAACATATTATTTAATAATAATGAAAAACATTAATTATTTAGCCTTTACTATAAGACTATAAAATTATCTTCAGTTCAGTTCAGTCGCTCAGTTGTGTCCGACTCTTTGCAACGCCATGAATCGCAGCATGCCAGACCTCCCTGACCATTACCAACTCTTGGAGTTCACCCAAACCCATGTCCATTGAATCAGTGATGCCATCAAAACACCTCATCCCCTGCCGCCCCTATCTCCTCCTGCCTTCAATCTTTCCCAGCATGAGGATCTTGGCCAATGAGTCAGCCATTTGCATCAGGTGGCCAAAGCATTGGAGCTTCAGCTTCATCACTAGTCTTTCTAGTGAATATTCAGGGTTTATTTCCTTGATGTAAAAATGGAGGTATAAACTAGAGTTGCATAATTTCACTTTCTGTCAGCTCTTTATATTTGTTATATCATATATGCCATTGTATGTTTTATGATCTTCACAAGATAAATTGTGTGGGCTATAGTCCATAGGGTCACAAAGAGTTGGACAGGACTTAGCAAGTAAAGAACAGCAAAGACTCATTTTTACTTATATTCAATTTAGAGGTGATGTTATTATTTTCAGTTTCTCCAAGTAGACTACCTATATAGAAAATGTTTCAAGTATCTCTGAATGACTTTTAACAATAGCAGTATATTTTTAACTACTATATATAGTAAAAGCCTGGGTCTCCATGGCAAACACATTGCCAGTTTGCTTCAGTTCAGTTCAGTTCAGTCACTCAGTCAAGTCTGACTCTTTGTGACCCCCTGGACTGCAGCACCCAGGCTTCTCTGTCCATCACCAACTCCTGGAATTTACTCAGACTCACGTCCATCGAGTCAGTGATGCCATCCAACCATCTCATCCTCTGTCATCCCTTCTCCTTCTGCCTTCAATCTTTCCCAGCATCAGGGTCTTTCCCAAGGAGTCAGTTCTTCCCATCAGGTGACCAAAGCATTGGAGTTTCAGCTTCAGCATCAGTCTTTCCAATGAATATTCAGAACTTATTTCCTTTAGGATATACTGGTTGGATCTCCTTGCTATCCAAGGGACTCTCAGGAGTCTTCTTCTTCTTTTTTTTTAATATAAATTTATTTATTTTAATTGGAAGTTAAGTACTTTACAATATTGTATTGGTTTTGCCATACATTAACATGAATCCACCGCGGGTATACACGTGTTCCCCACCTTGAACCCCCCTCCCTCCTCCCTCCCTGTTCCATCCCTCTGGGTCATCCCAGTGCACTGGTCCCAAGCATCCTGTATCATGCATTGAACCTGATTGAACACCACAGTTCAAAAGCATCAATTCTTCAGTGCTCAGTTTTCTTTATAGTCCATCTCTCATATCCATACATGACTACTGGAAAAACCATAGCCTTGACTTAATGAGCCTTTGTTGGCAAAGTAATGTCTCTGCTTTTTAATAGGCTCTCTAGGTTGGTCATAGCTTTTCTTCCAAGGAATAAGTGTCTTTCAATTTTGTGACTGCAATCACCATCTGTAGTGATTTTGGAGCCCCCCCAAATAAAGTCTCTCACTAATTCCACTGTTTCCCCATCTATTTTCTATAAAGTGATGGGCCAGATGCCATGATCTTAACTTTCTGAATGTTGAGTTTAGGCCAACTTTTTCACCCTCCTCTTTCAATTTCATCGAGAGACTCTTTAGTTCTTCACTTTCTGCCTTAAGGGTCGTGTCATCTGCATATCTGAGGTGATTGATATTTCTCCCGACAATCTTGATTCTAGCTCCTGCTTCATCCAGTCCAGCATTTCTCATGATGTACTCTGCATATCAGTTAAATAAGCAGAGTGACAATATACAGCCTTGATGTACTCTTTTCCCAGTTTGGAACCAGTCTGTTGTTCCATGTCCAGTTCTAACTATTTGCTTGGTCACAAGAAAAATTAGCAAGATTGTCCTCAGGCCAAGTGCAATTAGACAAATTGTTCCTGTCTCTCATTTCAGTGCTAACCCCTCTTCCCACCCTCTGTGGTTCTTCATTAAGCTCCTTCTATATTCCTCACTCTCATGACATTTTCTCTCTCTTCCCTGTAACATTTGCTCTAAGGAAACTGAAATGGAAAAGAGGAGAGAATTCATTTTCAGTGCAGGCATTTGCAGAAGAGTAGCGTTTCACAGAACTCAGAGCCTAAGGGTGCAGGTGGAAACACAGATTCAAAACTAAACAATATCTGAAGAGTTAAATTTTTTTTTTCAAAGTTTGCCTTTTCTCCCTCAAAAGAGTGAAGAATGATTTTCTAAATTATAGTAAAAATGAGAATGGAGGATTTTGACATTAATTTTCTCTGTTAGGCCTTGCATCTACAATCTCTGTAATATACTATAATTCCCTTTTCAGTGCTTTTAAAATTAGTAGTCCCTTTAATTTGTCATATGTAAATTATCTTAATCATCCTCACAATGACCCACAATATGTATTTTGGAGCCAATAAACAAAGTGGAAAAAATGACTCACACATGCTGACATTGAACTGTGAACTCCAAGCAGATTCCTCTACTGAGTCACAGGGCAATTCTTTGTGACATTTCCAACAGAAATTCCCTCTGGATATTTCAAATATAACATTTTGGGGGGGGGGTCATGTTTGGGAACACATGTAAGAATTAAAGATTTTAAAATTAAAAAAATAAAAAAATAAAAAATAAAAAAAACAACAACAACAAAAAAAATAAAGTGATTTCCACTGCTTATTTTTCCTCCACTTTTTTCTTCCCACTTTTCTTTTTACCTCTGAAACTCATTCAGAGGTCATCATTGTCCGACTACTTTTGTTTTCCTGTTTTGTCAAAAACCGTTAAGAATATGTAATAAAGGATCGATTTTTCATGAAGGCATATTAATACAAGTACTTTAAAAAATGTGCATCACTAACACATATATATGGAATTTAGAAAGATGGCAATGATGACCCTGTATGCGAGACAGCAAAAGAGACACAGATGTGTAGAGCAGACTTTTGAACTCTGAGGGACAGGGAGAGGGTGGGATGATTTGGGAGAATGGCATTGAAACATGTATACTATCATGTAAGAAACGAATCGCCAGTCTATGTCCGATGCAGGATACAGGATGCTTGGGGCTGGTGCACAGGGATGACCCAGAGAGATGTTATGGGGAGGGAGGTGGGAGAGGGGGTTCATGTTTGGGAACGCATGTACACCCGTGGTGGATTCATGTCAACGTATGGCAAAACCAACACAGTATTGTAAAGTAAAATAAAGTAAAAATAAAAATAAAAAAAAAGAATGTGCAGCAAAGATTAAATAGACTCTACAAATGAATATGAATGAAGAGAGGTAATGGGGAGACAAGTCCAATAGCACCCCCACCAGGATTTTCTCAATTAGACATTATTCTTGGACATCAAACATTTTTAACGTTTTGAAATATAACACTTGAGATTATTCCCCTTCCTTCAAATTCAGTATTGAATAGCTTTCCTCAGTGATAATTTCAGGTTTGCATATTTTCTGAGGTTTAGAATTATTCCACACAGTTTAGAAGCAGATTTATTACTATGTATAGCAATGTGAGATTATTTTATGAGAAGTTAGAGAAGAGACATGCCCTTTCTCTTATAGCACTGAAGTACCTATAAATGTCTCAGCTGGGTGGGAGTAAGTTGTTTACAAAACTCTTGCATACAACTTAGAAAACAGAAACTGCATATGATACAAATGGGGACTCAAGTGCTCCTGGAAAGTATTAAAATACTTATTATGGTGCATCTAATCTCTATTTGAAGACTGTCATTTCTCTAAAGCGTAGCCATAAACCAAATTAACTCCAACTGATTCTTCAGATGAGAAGCTGTGTTTATGTGTTTATGCTTAATTACGTCTTCAGCTCTGGGTGAAAACACCCACCCGGGCAAGCTCATTTCCACCTCTGCCTCCTTATGTAAGTTAATTATGTAACTAGAGTAAAACCTGGCCCACCATTCAAAGAATGTTTATCTCAGTAAACACCACATCCTATAAACTCCTACAATCTTCTGATTCCTGTCAATAAAACTTATGCTGTTTTATTTATTTTTATTTTATTCTATATAACTACTCTTTGATGCAGTTGACAAAATTTTCAAGTCTTTAAATTGTAAAAATTGATGCACACTTATATCAAAATTTGAAAAATTCAGAATATTATTGCAAATAATATATAAAACTCTTCTATCAATTGAAGAGATGTTATTTTCAGAATCTGTCCAGTCATGAACCTTCCCTGTCACTTTTTCATAATACTGCCTGCCCACCTTCTTTCCACCCCTTTCTTTCATGTTCTCTCTCACTCTCTTCTCTGTCATCTTTTTTTCTTTTTGCACATCCTTCTCTTGCAATATTTTTCTTTCTTGGATATTCTTTAATTTTCTTTCTCAATCAAATTGTTGCTGTTCTCTCTGTCTCTCTCTGACTCTACACACACGCACACACACACACACACACGTGTACAAACACACAAGATTACTGCTTACATTGAAGAACTACAATTGACTTCATAAAAACCCTAATCATTTCCCTTTGGGGTTACATCTAGATTTTTTAAGTCACTACTTTTAGTGGGACAATCCATGCAGTTTGTCTTCTAACTGCATTTTCTGATATGCTCAAAAACTGTTTCTTTTTTTAAAGTAATTTTTATTTATTTTTTTAATTTATTTTAATTTTTTTGACATGTACATACTTTACAATGTTGTGTTAGTTTCTGCTATACAGCAAGGCGAATCAGCTCTATGTATGGACATATCTCCTTTTTAAATTTCTATCCCATTTGGATAATCATAGAACACTGAGAAGAAAATGGCAACTCACTCCAGTGTTCTTGCCTGGAGAATCCCAGGGACGGCGGAGCCTGGTGGGCTGCCATCTATGGGGTCGCACAGAATCGGACACGACTGAAGCGACTTAGCAGCAGCAGAGCACTGAGTAGAGGTCCCTGAGCTACACAGTAGGTTCTCATTAGATAACTATATTTTATACATAGCACCAATAGTTTATATATGTCAATCCCAATCTCCCTATTTATCCCACTTCTCCCCACATTTCCTCCTTTGGTATCCATACATTTGTTTTCTATATCTACATCTCTATGTGTGTGAAAATGAATATTTCTTAAACATTATTACCACAGTTCCTACTTTTATGTATTGCTCCTTACATAGAGTAAATTTAACAAAAGAAAACTGGGTGATGATCGTAAGCAAGTTTATTTATGCTCACTTTCAAAGGTAATATTACTAGCATTTCATCATGAGGAGGAGCATTTGTTGTTATTTTGGGGCAATTATATGTTCTCACCTTAAAGAAGTAGCTTCTATTATTAGTCTTTTGATTTGTTCCCTTTGTTGTTTATAGTTTTGGATTTTGGAATTTATTCAACACATTTTAGCATTAACTAATAACTGGAGATTTTTATTAGCTGTACAATAAATAGCTTATCTTAATATGGGTGAAATGTTGTTTCAATATAGGTTATAAGTTCTTTTAAAATATTTTTTTAAATTAATAAAAATGAATAATAATATCATGACATTACACAAGGCACATTTGTATCACTAAAAGTATCTGATTTTCTTAATATTATGTTTATTATTAATAAAATAATAAATAAATATAAATTATCTTTAAAATAATAGAACCAATTATTATTCTATATGGAATTTATACATTCCAAAGATTGATTTTTATTTGACTTTTATTTTGCTAAATATGAAGTTCTCTATCTTTCATTTTTAAAATAAGGATTAAAAGGTCATGATCCTTATAGACTTTTGCTAAAAAATGCCATTGTAAATAAATGTCTGAAATACTAAAAATGTGCTTCTAAATATATCCGTGCATAAGTGTGTGTGTGTGTTTGTGTAGAGTAAGAGAGAGAGAGAGAGAACACCAACAAATGAGACTGGGTAAGAAAATTAAGGAATGCCCAAGAAAGAAAAAGACTGTGAGAGAAAAATATGGAAAAAGAAAGATTTCTCATTATATAAAACATCCTGAGCTACTTTCTTTTAGATCCTATGATTTAAAGTAAAAGAGAATTATTCAGTAGAAAACCATTTGAGCTGGTACTCTTATAAAGCAACAGTTAAAACTGGGCATGGAACCATGGACTGGTTCTGAATTGGGAAAAGAGTACATCAAGGCTGTATATTGTCACCCTGCTTATGTAATTTATATGCAGAGTACATTATGCAAAATGTCAGACTGGATGAAGCACAAGCTGGAATCAAAATTGCAAGGAGAAATATTAATAACCTCAGATACGCAGATGACACCACCCTTATGGCAGAAAGCTAAGAGGAGCTAAAGAACCTCTTGATGAAAGTGAAAGAGGAGAGTGAAAAATCTGGCTTAAAACTTAACATTCAAAAAACTGAAATCATGGCATCTGGTCTCATCACTTCATGGCAAATACATGTGGAAACAATGGAAACAGTGACAGACTTTATTTTCTTTGGCTCCAAAATCACTGCAAATGCTAACTACAGCCATGAAATTAAAAGACACTTGATGGACAGGGAAGTCTGGCGTACTCCACAGTCCGTGGGGTCACAAAGAGTCAGACACAGCTGAGCAACTAAACTGACTGACTGCTCCTTGGAAGAAAATTATAAGAAATCTACACAGCATATTCAAAAGCAGAGACATTACTTTGCCAACAAAGGTTCGTCTAGTCAAAGCTATGGTTTTTCTGATAGTTGTGTATGGATATGAACTGTGGTGTTGGAGAAGACTCTTGAGAGTCCCTTGGATAGCTAGGAGGTCAAACCAGCCAATCCTAAAGGAAATCAGTCTTGAATATTCATTGGAAGGACTGATGCTAAAGCTGAAGCTCCAATAGTTTGGCCACCTGATGTGAAGAACTGGCTCATTGGAAAAGACCCTGATGCTCGGAAAGATTGAAGGCAGGAGGAGAAGGGGACAACAGAAGATAAAATGGTTAGATGGCATCAACAACTCCATGGACTTGATTTTGAGCAAGCTCTGGGAATTGGTGATGGACAGGGAAGTCTGGTGTGGTGCAGTTCATGAGGTTGCAACAGTCAGACACTAGCGAGCAACTGAACTGTACTGAACTCGTAAATATGTAAGTCAATCTTAGATTCTCTGCCTAGATTAGAAAAAGACACATACATACCTATAACTATGGCATGCACATGCATGCTCAGTGACTTCAGTAGTGTCTGAGTCTTTGCGACCCCAGGGACCAGAGCCCACCAGGCTCCTCTGTCCATGGGATATTGTGGCAAGAGTACTGGAGTGAAATGCCATACCCTCCACCAGGGGATCTTCCTAACCCAAGGATCGAACCCATGTCTCCCGCCTCTCCTGCATTGCAGGCAGTTTCTTTACCGCTGAGTCACTGGAGAAACCTACATCTAATGTATACTATATTTATAATAGACAATATTACATTCATGGTGTTGATTGATTTACTTATAACTGTCTTTATTTTTAAATTTTGCATTCACCAATGTTCTCTTCCTTCCTCTGATATTTTTAGGTTGATACAGTTTCTTTTGTTTCAACTTTTCTTTTTCTATTTTCAAACTTAAAATTATTTTTTCTTTCCAACAATTGCAATTTCATTAAAATGTGTCTAGATCTGACTATATTTTCAATGCTACCCCAAATTAGTCTGTGTATAAAAATCTGGGAAATTATCCATCATTTTTATCTTTAAATATTCCCTCTTGCCCATTCTCTATTCTCTTTTTCCATACAAATGAGAGTGTTCCCAAGACAAAAGCCACAGTCTTTTAAAAATAGTCTGGTTTTAGCAATGGCATTCTGTCATTTCCATGGTACTCTATTTTATTAAAAGTTAGTGAAATAAGCCTAATAATAAGTGAAATAAGCCTAATAATATCTGCCTAAACTCAAGGGGTAGATATTACACAAGGATACAAATTCAGGACACGGTGATCATCGGAGAATCATTATAGAGGTTGCCTACCACAGTAATTAACACACCGAATTTTAATTTCTCTGAATTACATGGCTCATTTACATATTCTTATATTTATAAAATTGATTTTTTACAGCTTATCTGATAGAATGTGTAATAATTTTATTGTAAAAGAAAAAATCAATTTCAGATGTTTAGATTACAAAGTTTCACAGGTAGCAAGTTAGCACTATTGCATAAACTCTTCATATCATGCCTTTGTTTTTAACAGATCTGATCTCTCAAAGGCTGAGGGATTTTTATTATTCTTGGCAAATATCAGATATTCACAAAGGCACAGTTGTATCGCTAAAAGTATCTGATTTTCTTAATATCATGTATTTCACTTGTGTAGAGTAATTTATTTAGATATTAATTTGAGTCCTGTTCACCAGCTCCCCAGGCACACGCCTCCTGCCATTCTCTGAAAGAAACCACAGAATTAACCTGAAGAGGCTTGACAGTAACTTGAAGCTTCTGATGAAAGACCTAAGACCAAATTTAGTGGAGTTTCACTAGTGCTTTATTTCTAGCACAAAGGACATAAAAGTATATTCATGATCAGATTTGTGAGAATATTACGTCTACTATAACATTTGATGAAATAAATGAATGGAAAATACATAAAAAACTCTAATAAGGACAGAGGACACAGGGTGTGGTGAATGCACCTTGGAGCTAGAGGGTGGGGCCTGTGGGGCCTGTGACTCAGTGACCTATCAATGATGATGTTTATTATAATTTGAGATCTAAGATCAGGGACTTCCCTGGTGGTCCAGTAGCTAAGACTCCACACTCCCAGTGCAGGGAGGCTAGGTTAGATCCCTGGTCAGGAAACCAGATCCCACATGCTGCAATTCAGAGTTTACATGCTGCACCAGAAGAAAGATCCCATGCGCCTCAAATAAGAGCTGATGCAGCCAAATAAATAACTAAATTTATTTATTTATAAATATTTATTAAACAATAAATATGTGTTTAAAATATTATTTTAAAATATAAGATCTTAAAATAGAATTAGGATATAAAACTCTCATAATGACAGATTTAAATTTTTATACGACTGTTCAGGTGCAGGCACAGTTTATTTGGTTTATTTGCATACGTTATTCTTTTTACCATGATATTTTAGCTCTCCTATGATTCCAGTCCAAGAATCACTTATGTTACATAAATGGAGTTTTATCTAAAATTGCAATTATTTCAAAGAATTACAAGCAGAATGCCCAGCCAGTCATTAAAGTTGGCATATTCTGAGACAAAGAACATGACCCTTTAAAGTTTTTCCTAAGAACATCATTGGTTATAAATGTCTAAAATACTAAATATGTCCCTTTAAATATGTTTCAATCTATCTTTTGCTTATTCTTAACTGTGGATTTAATAAGTGAAAAATTAAGGAGGACATCATGATAAGATTTTGCTAATAAATCTGAGTAACTAATGTTGAATAATAGAGTGTTGTAAAATAGTATAAACTTAGATGATTGGACTAGATTCCTATTGTTGCTGCTACAAAGTACCACCAATTTTGTAACATCTTACAGTTCTGTAGGCTAGAAAACTCACTGGGCTAAAATCCAGTTGTTGGCAGGGCTTTGTTCCACTTTGGCAGTTCTAGGGGAGAAGCCTTTTCTTGGCCTTTCTGGCTTTTAGAGATGGCATCCATTCCAAACCTAGTGGCCCTCCTCCTCCAACTTCAGGATCATCAGGAAAGGATGAAGCACCATTCACAGGGTATCATGCTGACCTCTGCTCCTGTCATCCTGTCTTTTCTGACTTGAACACTTCTGCCTCCCTCTGCACTATAAAAAACCAGTGTGATTACTTGGGGCCCACCAGGATAATACATGATAATCTCCCTGTTTTATTTTATTTCATTCTTTTTCATCAAAAAATAGAGTTGTATTAAGGCAATGTGACATAGTGGCACTGAGCACTATACCATTTGACAAGGCGTCCTTTCAAAAGTGAGACCCAGCATACAATTATATAGCTTCCCCACCAATCTTTAATGTCTATGGCTACTTAATTTAATCCTAACGATTGAGTAACATGTTCTTTCTACCACACACTGAACATTCACTTCAGTTCATCATAGAAGCTCTTCTAAATGTAAAAATGGGGTCAGGCGCTTGCTGACAGTCACTGAGTACCTCATGGCAATGGCGCCAGATTCACTGAGTAGCTGCCTGACCAACTGTCCCTGGACCCCCAAACCTGGGAGGGGATAGGGGAGGAGTGTCCCAAGATGGCAAAGAGGCTGAAAGAAATGGAACCGAGCCTCTTCATCAGGAGTGTCCATGGTGACCTTAGCTCCCCGTCTTAGGCATGCCATACAGACACCTGGGCTCTTTTGTCTGGTGGCCAATATTGGCTGCCCCTGGGCTGAATGGGCTACTGTGAAACACAGGGGTACCAGTATCAGAGCTGAGTAACAACAGCCAAGGTAACTCTGCTCACATGACTCTAAGCCCTTTATAAAATTAATAGAGTTACTTCTCAAAATCATAAGGTGGGTATTATCATCACCCTCCAGTTAGAATCACAAAGAGCTCATTTATTTGCTGACGTAGATCCAGGATTTGAATCTGTTACCAAGTACAAGCTGGCTGTTCCCACCGTGATATAGGCTGATAAATCCAGAAGATGAGGTGTTGAGGCAAGGAGTAAGACTTTATTAGAAAAGTGAGCTGACTGAGAAGATGGCAGACTAGTGTCCCAAAATAAGCCATCTTGTTGAGGTCTGGATACCAGGTTCTTTTGTGGATCAGAGATGGGGAGAGATGAGGAAACAAAGGAAAAAAGACCACTTAATTCCTGCAAGTATCTCCTAGAATGGCAAGCCTCAAGCAGGGGGATACGTTAGTTTCACTTCCTTAAAGTCCTTCACAGGTGGGCAGGCTCAGATTATCTCACTGAGGCAGGCCACTGTTGTTATTCAGTGGTGTCCATCTCTTAGACCCCAGGGACTGCAGAACATCAGGTTTCCCTGAACTTCCCTAACTCTAGGAGTTTACTTAAACTCATGTTCATTGAGTCATGATGTGGTCCAAAAATCTCATCCTCTTTTGTCCGTTTCACCTGCTGCCTTCAATCTTTCCCAGCATCAGGGCCTTTTCTAATGAGTCAGCTCTTCGCCTCAGGTGGCCAAAGGATTAGAGCTTCAGCTTCAGCATCAGTCTTTCCAAGGAATATTCAGAGTTGATTTTCTTAAAAATAAGGGTTAAAGTCACAGAAACGGATCCAGGATGAAATAAAGATTAACCCTTCCCAGTTACAAAACCAGGTTGTTTTGCTCTAAGTGTTGCACCCAAAGGGCTAGGGGAATGGGATGGAGCTCCCTGTCCAGTGTGCTTGTGTGCTAAGTTGCTTCAGCTGTGTCTGACTCTTTGCAACCCCATGGACTGTAGCCCACCAGGCTCCCCTGTCCATGGGATTGTCCAGGCAAGAATATGGTGGATTCTTTACCACTAGCACTACCTGAGAAGCCCTGGTCAGCAGACAAAGCCAAGGCGCAAGCACAGTGAGGCAGTTTTGACTCTCCCACAAGCTGGCCCAGCACAGCCAGGCTCTGGCCCATGGCTCCCCAGGCCTGGCTGGGGCTCTCTGTTGCAGACAGGCCCAGACTTTCTCTCTACCTACTTCCCTAGTCTTCCCTGAGCCGAACTCTTTTTCCTGTCAGCACTGCAGCTCTGACTTTTCTTCACTCCCTGGACATTTCCTACCCCAGTAAACCAAGTGTGCATGCTAAGTCACTAGCCAGGCTCCTCCGTCCATGGAATTCTCCAGGCAAGAACACTGGAGTGGGTTGCCATTTCCTTGTCCAGGGGATCACACCTTTGTCTCATGTCTCCTGCAATGGCAGGCAGAATCTTTATCATTAGTGCTGCCTGGGAAACCCTATTAAACAAGGCAGTCCTGAATAACCCAGTTCTCAGCTCCTTACCCACCTTGAGAACCATGGAGACCTATAGTTTCCAACAAGGAACATATCAGCTGCCTCTGCAGAACAGGACAGTTCCTTCACTGTGCACCCATAGCTTCCTCTTTCCTGGAGAAAAATAAAGGGTTTGAGTTACCAAACAAAACCTGGATTTGCTTACATGCGTGTAGTGAAGCCGATCTACTGATGCCAGGTTGCAGTGAAGGAAAGCACAGTGTTTATTATAGAATTCCAAGCAAGGAGTCCAGGGAAACTAGTGCTGGGAAAGTGTGAAGGTTTCGGGAAAGCATTTTGAAAGGCCAGGTGAGGAAAGGGGATCACAGGGTATGTGGTCCGCTCCTGCACAATTCTCTGATTGACTGATGGTGCGGTAGCAGGATGAGGTCACAGGGGTTTACATTGTTAGTCCTTAGGCTCCAGGAGGTCTGGGGCTGTGTGCTTATGGTCATCAAGTAGTTAAAAATTTCCTTTTGGTGGAGGTTTTCACATCTGTAAAACAACTCAGGAAATGCACTTCAGATACTGTCATCTGGGTATTTCAGAGAAGAGCTAAAGCAGAGGATATGGCTTGGGGAAGGCCTGGTAGGGTCCTGCTCGATTACATTAGTGACCCCTCTACCCTCACCTCTTAGCAACCTACTGCAAAGCCAGGAGTCCAACCCTGACAGCACCTGCCTACTGCTCTACCATCACCATCCTCTACCCCCCCAACTCTGTTTAACAGACTTTCTGTTTCAGGCTGAGTGTCTTCATTTCGTGGAATAGGAAATGGCAACCCACTCCAGTATTCCAGCCTGCAGCATTCCATGGACAGAAGAGCCTGGCAGGTTGCTGCACGTGGGGTTGCAAAAGCTGAATACAAGCAAGTGACTAAGCTCGCATGCAAGCAAGACTGCATGTCTGCATTTTGAGCACCAGGTTCACCTTCTCCACTCTCCAGGCCAGTTCCAGGACCAGCTGTTCTGCCTGAAATGGACTATGGGAAGACGGAGGGGCTGTGAGAAGGCACTGGGACCACAGGGACCACAACATCCCTATCACACCCTCTTCTTGCCGTAACTGCAAATCTGAGAGCGCCGAATCTTGAAGTCGGCCAATTAGCAGCCTACTTCAATGTTGTCATTCAACCTAAGATATTCATAGGTTCCGGGGATTAAGCCATGGATATGTTGGAAATGGAGGCATTGATCTGCCCACAAGAACGGTTCCAAGATAACTTTCAATTAGGAAGCATTAGTTACAGATTCTCATTTAGTGAAAATGTACATTTATCAATACAGTGTTTATACTATTTGAAAACTGCAGGTCTTCTATTAATGATGTGACTTAAAAGTATGAAATAGTCCTTTAAGGTATAACTCTTAGGAAAGATTGTACTAAAAAATGTTACATGGGCTATTACGAAAAAAAAAGATAAAATATGAATTTTGAACATGTGTGTATTTGGGGTGTGAGCATGTCTGAGTATGTGGACATGGTATGAGAGAGAAAGCATAAGAGAACAATAATGAAAGAGAAAGGAAATATATTTGGCAAGAACAATTTTTCATGAAATTTTTTTCTCAGATAATATTTGATCCTTTTAAATCTCTGTGAAATGTCTTTAGGAAAGATTTGTTTAGATGGCTAATCATTTACAATGTTCTTTAATGGACATTTTTCTTTTACTTAAAAGCCGCCTTTGCAAATTTCTAACCAAAGATAATAACTGTATGAAATTATATGGCTCCCTTCTCTCTTTCTGCATTTTCTGTTTCCTGTCTGTGACACCATCAGACCATTGCACTAAAACCAATAATTTTCCTTTCCAAAAGTATTTTCTTTCAAAAGAAAATCAACAGGAACTATTTCATACTCTCACTTGCTTATTCAAATTGGCTTACTGTATTCCATTTATATTAAGTTGGTTTATATCTCTGTGTGTGTATTTAATATAATATGCTACTGTTGCACTTCTAACACTTTTTATTTTTACAGGATAACAATTTAAAACAACAAACAGAATACTCATTTGCATTAATAATAGCATTCTTCCCTACTGAGAACTCATGATTATAAAAAAAATAATGATACTGAACTTACTCAAAAGAGGCTCCATCCACATACTTATTCTTAATGTCCCTACTTTTACCCCTGTATCATTCCTTTCCTCAGTCTCAGAAATTTAGTCTATTATTTGAACTGTACCAGGTGGTAATATTTTTCTGGACTTAACCTGACAAGACAAATTTAATCATCTCTTGCCCTTCGTGCATACATAACTCTACTTTCCATGCTGAGGGAGCTAGGTATGTCTTGCAATTGCTATATTATTAATAAAGTCTTGGGGACACTATTAATCAATGTCATTTTGATTTGACCTCCTAATATATTGTCTATGAAACCCTGTTTACTTTTTCCACCACAAATGTGTCAAGATTGAACACTTCCTGCTATAACACCTTCTAGAGGTCACCCAAGTTAACTCCAATTCATAGTGTTACAACTTGTGTTTTATACAATACTTACCACATTTATAACTGTATCTTAAATTTATTTTACTAATATCTTTCTTCCTCCTGGGCTCATAAAAAGATTGTCCATTTTGTTCATCCTTGTCCTCTGGGGTTTAGCCTCATGGATGGAATAGAGAAAAGCCCCAAAATTTCTGAAGAGTGAAAAAAGAATGCAAGATGATTCTTATTTCCCTTTGGAAGCTTGGCATAGGGTGATTTGGCAGAGGTATTATGAGAACAGAGATGAGTAACTCTTTTCATTTTTATCATATATCTTCTAGACTCTGCAGCCGCCAGTATTTTCCAAAAATATGTATCAAAAATTCATGTATAAGATCAAGTCCTAAAAATCCAACTTAATTTTATGCCATTAGAAGGTAAAAGCTTCAAAAATTACCTGGGCTTGTGACACTTGAGTTAGATGTCTGCTTCTGCCTCCTTTGTTTGCATAGTGTTAAATATGGCACGTAACCTTCAATGGCTCAATATCAGCATCTGACAAACAAGACTATATTTTGGGAAATACTAAATAAGATAATATAGCCCATATGTTTTTTAAAATTTTTTTGTTTCAATAATGTTTCTTTTAATATTTGACATTTTATATCTACTTCTTGAATCGTATTTGTCTAATTTTGATAATGCTTAACTTATTCTTTACTTTTATGGAAACTATTATACTATGATCTCTTTATGTATCTCACAAAAAAAGTTTTAAAGTCTTTATTAGCATGCCCTAGATTTTCATTGTATAATTAAATGATTTATCTGATTTCTTGATTTGAGGGGACAATTTCTTTTCTTCTTTTGTTTTGAAGCATGTTCTTGCAAAGCTTATTTATTGATTTATTTGAAGGAGAATTTGTTTTCTCTTTTCTTTGTCATTTTATGGCCATCTCCAACAGAACTTCTTTTGAACCATATTTTATACTGGGAGACCTTGCCTAGCATTCCCAAGTGATATGAAAAATTCAATCCCTGAAACACTGTGCTTCCTGCCTCTGTGCCCAAGAACAGCCCAGCACCCTCCTCAGGGAAGAGGGGAGCTTTGGAATTCTCAGCTGCAGTTCTGGAAATAGATTTCTCAGTTCCGGCTCTTCTAAATGATAGGAATATCTATCTCTCAGGGTCTGCGTTCCTCTGTAAGTTTCCTAATATCCCATTATAGCCCACATCTTCTTTCAGAATTCAAATTTCTAGCCATACTGACGGTTTAGTTTCTGGACTCAAAGGCCAAAAGGTTATGCTAACAGGCACTGCTTGTCATTCAATAATTTTATCCTATTTAATCTCTATCAGATGTCAATTCTAAATATATATATTTCCTATTCACCTTCTATGTTTGTAGCTGTGGTAGTGATGGGAAGACACAGAACAATGACATGAACAAAAAAGTTGATTAACTTTATTTATTAGTATTTTCTTTTTCATCCAGGCATCCCACAGGAAGCTCAAACTCACATTTGCACAAATATAAAAACAATACCTGCCCTTCTAGATAATGCACTATTGCAGTTTAAGCATCTGTGCCTCCATATACTGAGGTTTTGTGCCTAGAATCCTGGACTTGCCCTGAACTTCTCCTTTTCCTTCTGTAATTTACCAAAACAACGACTGAGTACAGAAGAACATAATTCTGAACTTGTCTTATATCGGAATCTTTCTTAATTCTCTTTGTTTTTATCTAGCTTGGATTCTCTTCATGCTTAATGCAAGGTAAACTTTTTACCCATGTACCAGTCCTAACTATTCACAGTGGGGTGGTCAATAAGTCAAAATTGATTTTTTTCTACTATTTATCATTATAAAGATGGCAGAGACCATTATTCTTGTGGACATAGGATGAACTTTATAAATGTTATTAACTCTAAGAGTGGGAAAAGATTGAATTTTGTCAAAAAAATTTGAGCTGCATTTATTCTAGTAAGCAATAAATATGTCACTTTTTAAAGCTGTATGCTAAAGATATAGAAATGTCCATTTGGATATCATATACAATATTTGCCATTATAAATATATATATAATATCTAAACTATTGCTTCTATAGTATTTTATACTGGTTTGTCCTTTAAAACTGCCACAGTCTATGACAATGCTCTTTAAGAAATATCTTTAGCTATATCAATATATTTATATCTATACATATACATGCTATAAATGTGTATTTTTATGACTTTAATTCTCATGACCTTTGATAAAGACAAAAACAAATAAATGAAGTTTTTTTTTAAGATAAGGGATCTGAAGTAGAGATTTCCCACAGAAAGCCATGAGAAAATGTACTGCTGTTTCTTACCACTGCAACAGGTTTTAAATTTTGACTAACAAAATATACAAGAGCTTGCATGGGTGCATACATACAAATGCACCTGGACACACACACACACACATACACACACACACACACAAGACTCAATGTGACTTAGAATTAATCTAGATCTAGATTTTTAATAGATTAAGTAACCAACCTTCAGAAAATATGAATAACAGTGATTTATTATATACTGCTTGCTGTACAGGGGCTTCCCTGATGGCTCATATGGTAAAGAATCTGCCTGCAAATCAGGAGACTTGGGTTCAGCCAAAATTATGCTTTCAAATTTTCATGGTGGCTTAAGCAACTCTCTCAAATTAATGATTGCTCTCTCAAAAATTTACCAAAACCTTTGCTGAAAGATTGGAACTCCAACTTTTATTTTTTAAAATTTTCTACATGGGCTACACAGCTGGACATAAATAACATGCAATAGGTAATAATCAAATGCTGGTGACTAGTATCAATATTATTATTATTAAGGATGTTGTATCTGAGATAGAGTCCATCAGTCTAAATAATTTAAGTGTCATTTATTATAAAATGCTTTATAATATATCTTCCCCCTCATAGACTGCAGCCTTGTCATGGTTAAGGGACTGGCATAACTCAATGAATCTATGAACCATCTCTGCAGGACCACCCAAGACAGGTCATAGCGAAGAGTTCTGACAAAATGTGGTCCATTTGGAGAAGGAAATGGCAACCCATTTTAGTATTTTAGTCTAGAGAACACCATGAAGAGTATTAAAAAAAAAAAAAAGATTTGAGACTGGAAGATGAGCCTCTCCAGGTCCTAAGATGTCTAATATGCTGAATATTAGTCAGAGGGCAATTACTGATAGCTCCAGAAAAAATGAAGAGACTGGGCCAAAGTGGAAATGACACACATCTATGGATGTGTCTAGCCATGAAAGTAAACTCTTAGGCTGTAAAGAACAATACTTCATATGAATCTGGAATGTTAGGTACATTAATCAAGGTGAATTGGAGGTTGTAAAACAGGAAATGGCAAGATTGAACACCAAATCTTAAGAACCAGTAAACTAAAATGGACAGAAATTAGGGAATTTAATTCAGATGACCATTATATCTACTACTGTGAGCAAGAATCCCTCAGAAAAAAAGGAGCAGCCCTGAGTAAATATATATATATATCTGAATGTAGGATTTGTGTTCAATCTCAAAAACATCAGAATGATTTCAGTTCACTTCCCAGGTAAACCATTCAACATCATAGTAACCCAAGCCTCTGTGCACCAACCACTGATGCTGAAGAAGCTGAATTTGACCAGTTCTATGAAGATCTACAAGATCATCTAGAACTAGCAGCAAAAAAGATGTCCTTTTCATCATGGTATGCAAATTATGAATTTAAGAGATACCTGGAATAATTGCCGCCCCTGACCTCGGATGCGGGGTGTCTCCTCCTGGCCGCCCCTGACCTCGGACGCAGAGTATCTCCTCTCGGCTCCCGACTCCTTATTACCATATTCAGACTTAAATCGAAGAAAGTAGGGAAAACTGCTAGACCATTCAGGTATGACCTAAATCAAGTCCCTTATGATTATACAGTGGAAGTGAGAAAGATTTCAGGGCCTAGATCTGATAGATAGAGTGCCTGATGAACTATGGAATGAGGTTCGTGTCATTGTAGAGGAGACAGGGATCTAGACCATCCCCAGGGAAAAGAAATGCAAAAAAGCAGAATGGCTGTCTGGGGAGGCCTTACAAATAGCTGTGAAAAGAACAGAGGCGAAAAGCAAAGGAGGAAAGGAAAGATATAAGCATCTGAATGCAGAGTTCCAAAGAATAGCAAGAAGAGATAAGAAAGCATTCTTCAGCGATCAACGCAAAGAAATAGAGGAAAACAACAGAATGGGAAAGACTAGAGATCTCTTCAAGAAAATTAGAGATACCAAGGGAACATTTCATGCAAAGATTGGCTCTATAAAGGACAGAAATGGTATGGACCTAACAGAAGCAGAAGATATTAAGAAGAGGTGGCAAGAATACATGGAAGAACTGTACAAAAAAGATCTTCATGACCCAGATAATCATGATGATGTGATCACTAATCTAGAGCCAGACATCTTGGAAAGTGAAGTCAAGTGGGCCTTAGAAAGCATCGCTACGAACAAAGCTAGTGGAGGTGATGGAATTTCAGTTGAGCTGTTTAAAATCCTGAAAGATGATGCTGTGAGGGTGCTGCACTCAATATGCCAGCAAATTTGGAAGACTCAGTAGTGGCCACAGGACTGGAAAAGGTCAGTTTTCATTCCAATTCCAAGAAAGGAAATGCAAAAGGATGCTCAAACTACTGCACAATTGCACTCATCTCATCTGCTAGTAAAGTAATGCTCAAAGTTGTCCAAGCCAGGCTTCAGCAATACGTGAACCGTGAACTCCCTGATGTTCAAGCTGGTTTTAGAAAAGGCAGAGGAACCAGAGATCAAATTGCCAACATCCGCTGGATCATAGAACAAGCAAGAGAGTTCCAGAAAAACGTCTACTTCTGCTTTATTGACTATGCCAAAGCCTTTGACTGTGTGGATCACAATAAACTGTGGAAAATTCTGAAAGAGATGGGAATACCAGACCACCTGACCTGCCTCTTGAGAAATCTGTATGCAGGTCAGGAAGCAACAGTTAGAACTGGACATGGAAGAACAGACTGGTTCCAAATAGGAAAAGGAGTACGTCAAGGCTGTATATTGTCACCCTGCTTATTTAACTTATCTGCAGAGTACATCATGAGAAAAGCTGGACTGGAAGAAACACAAGCTGGAATCAACATTGCCAGGAGAAATATCAATAATCTCAGATATGCAGATGACACCACCCTTATGGCAGAAAGTGAAGAGGAGCTAAAAAGCCTCTTGATGAAAGTGAAAGAGGAGAGCGAAAAGTTAGCTTAAAGCTCAACATTCAGAAAACGAAGATCATGGCATCCGGTCCCATCACCTCATGGGAAATAGATAGGGAAACAATGGAAACACTGTCAGACTTTATTTTGGGGGGCTCCAAGATCACTGCAGATGGTGATTGCAGCCATGAAATTAAAAGACGCTTACTCCTTGGAAGAAAAGTTATGACCAAACTAGATACTATATTCAAAAGCAGAGACATTACTTTGCCGACTAAGGTCTGGCTAGTTAATGCTATGGTTTTTCCTGTGGTCATGTATGGATGTGAGAGTTGGACTGTGAAGAAGGCTGAGTGTCAAAGAATTGTTGCTTTTGAACTGTGGTGTTGGAGAAGACTCTTGAGAGTCCCTTGGACTGCAAGGAGATCCAACCAGTCCATTCTGAAGGAGATCAACCCTGGGAGTTCTTTGGAAGTAGTGGTGCTGAAGCTGAATCTCCAGTACTTTGGCCACCTCATGCGAAGAGTTGACTCATTGGAAAAGACTCTGTTGCTGGGAGGGATTGGGGGCAGGAGGAGAAGGGGACGACTGAGGATGAGATGGCTGGATGGCATCACAGACTCGATGGACGTGAGTCTGAGTGAACTCCAGGAGATGGTGATGAACAAGGAGGCCTGGCATGCTGCGATTTATGGGGTCGCAGAGTCGGACACGACTGAGCAACTGAACTGAACTGAACTGGAATAATTGATAAGTTTGGCCTTGGAGTACAAAATGAAGGAGAGCAAAGGCTAACAAAGTCTTGTCAAGAGAACACACTGGTCATAGCCAACACTCTTTTCCAACAAGATGACTTGTCCAAGAGATGACTCTGTATATAGAGTATACGTAGAGTATATGTTTACTGTATGGTAAACATCAAAATCAGATTGATTATGTAATTTTCAGCCAAAGATGGATAAGATCTATGCAGCCAGTAAAAACTAGACTGTAGCTGACTGTGGTCAGATTATGAGCTCCTTATTTTAAAATTTAGGGTTAGATTGGAGAAAGTAGGGATATTCACTAGGCCATTCAGGTATTGTTTTTGTTGTTCAGTTATTCAGTAGTGTCTGACTCTTTGCAGTGCTGTAGATTGCAGCACACCATGCTTCCCTGTCTCTCACTATCTCCAGGAGTTTATAGAAAGAGTGCTTGAATTACTATGGATGGAGGTTCATAACATCATACAGGAAGCAGTGACCAAAACGATCCCAAAGGAAAAAAAAAATGCAAGAAGACAAACTAAATGTCTGAAGAGACTTTACAAATAGCCAAGAAGAGAAGCAAAAAGCAAAGGAGAAAGGGAAAGATATACCCACCTGAATGCAAGGTCCAAAAAATGGCAAGAGGAGGTAAGAAGGTCTTAAATGAGCAATGCAAAGTAGTAGAGGAAAGCAAAAGAATGAGAAAGACTAGAGATCTCTTCAAGAAAATTAGAGATATCAAGGGAGTATTTCATGCAAGAATGGGCATGATAAAGGACAGAAACTGTAGGGACCTAACAGAAACAGAAGAGATTAGGAAGAGGTATCAAGGTTGTTTTCCATGTAATTGAAATTTTCTATTTTTTACTGACCCAGTATCCATTTTGAAAAGAGTAACCTGATTTCTTCTAAGGAATTAGTGCCTTTACTTGGACAAAGGATGAAAAACTTACATTAGACCAAACTGACTCATTCTCCTGCGATTTTCAATCTTAAGATGTATGATTCAGTGATAAAGCAAATAAAACAGAAGCTCATTATTTATGGCTGAGGCTCCCTAGTGGGATTGTTGAGTAATTTTGTATCCATGGCTCATAGAAGAACATAATGTACAGTTTGGCTAATCCTTGCTCTCTATTCTCCCTCTCAATTATATAAAATAATTGATATTTTCTATCCAATTATTTTTCCAAACAAGTTAACCTAGGTAAATTTCCATAGTTTGCAACAGTAAATGTTAATTCACATACTCTTATAAACTTCGTGATTAGAGTTTATTAGGAAAAAAATCACATTAAACTTTGATTTTTTTGTTGGATTATATCTGATTAACAATGCTGTGACAGTTTCAAGTGGACAGCAAAGGGGCTCAGTCATACATATAGAGAAAAATTTGCATATATGAAAATTCTACTTCTTGTGTCATGTTGAAAACTGCAAAACTATATTTAAATCATGATTAATTTTGAATGAAGACATACTCATCATATAAAATATAAGCATCATTTGGCTTTTGTCTACTTCCAGTGTGATGAAAAACATCTGAAAATTGTCTTATAATTGTAACTGATTAGAAATTTCCAAAAGGATGTAAAAAATATAATTTACAACTCATTACTCCTATTTCCTGAATGGGTACATTGTCTATATTGTATAATCTTTATAAGTGTTAGTTGCTCAGTCATATCTGACTCTTTGTAACTCCATGGACTGTAGCCCACCAGGCTCCTCTCTCAATGGAATTCTCCAGGCAAGAATACTGGAGTGAGTAGCCATTTCCTTCTCCAGGAGATCTCCTAGATGCAGGGATTGAACCCATGTCTCCTGCTTCTCCTGCATTGATAGGCAGATTTTTTACTGTCTGAGCCATACAATAATGTAATCATGTGGAATGTTTGAACTAATATGAGAATAAGCACTCTAGAAGCAGAGGAAATAGATACAAATAAAAGGTTAAAATACATTAGTTGTGAAAAATGACAGTTCAGTCACTCAGTCGTGTCTGACTCTTTAAGTTAGGAAATGTGAAAACATTTTTATTACAAAGAGATATAGTGGAGAAATAATATCAATTAAAAGTAAAAAAAAAAGACTAAATATTACCATAAAGATATCTGTAAAAGTACATTTTTTTTTTCTTTTTCTGAAGACTTTAAGTCAACTTTCTGGTATCTAACTTACAGTCACCAGGAAATGAAGTACGCATGTTAAGACATAACAAAGTTCACTCAAATATCTTCAGATAGTTGTGAAAAAAAAAAAAATAAATAAACAGCTTCAAACTAAAGATAATTTTAAGAAAGCATATTAAAATATCTGCAGTTATATCTGTTTTGTGGTATTATTTTTGTCTGCACTTGATTGCTCTATTTCTAAAATAGTATATGTGTAGCGAATACTTACATATATACACAGTAAAAGGTACAGCCAATCAGCACTGGTGGAGCACTGCTCGTATGCTACCTACTGGTCCTTCATGTTTCATTGCACTGATTTCCAAATATAACATCTGCATTTCTTTGCCTGAAGGCTCCCTTTAGTGGCAGATCTCTGCTTTCTAAATAGGCATGCAAGAGGTCAGGAATGCTAGAAAAAGAAATTTTTCTTGGGCATGACTTAACCTAAGATTGACATAAGAATATCCCTAGTTTTCTTATTTGTTGGTTGAGAAAACTCCAAAGCATATTTTCTAAATCTTCTATCATTATTCTCTGGTGGGATTAAGCGCCAGGAATTTACAGGAGTAATTTCCCCAATAACCTATAATTATTGACCGTCTGTACCTCCTTTTTACTTCACCAGCCTTCTTCTATTGTTTTGAAGTTTCTTGGGATGATCTTCAAAGTAAACTACTTGCATTCGAATCTTTGTCTCAAGAACTGTTGCTACTACTGCTTAGTCGCATCAGTTGTGTCTGACTCTGTGGGACCCTATGGACTGTAGCCCACCAAGCTTCTCTGTCCATGGGATTCTCTAGGCGAGAGTACTGGAGTGGGTTGTCATGCCCTCCTTCAGGGGTTCTTCCTGATGCAGGGATTGAACTGAGGGCTCCTGCACTTCAGGCAGATTATTTACTGCTGAGCCTCCAGGGAAGCCTGTCTCAAAATCTACTTCTAGGCAAATGCAAACTAAGATCAAAGGGAAATGTTTTATACTATGGAATTTAATCTTAATAGTAATACTTTGACATAAATAATCAAAATACGTAACATACATTTAACATATCATAATTTGCTTTATATTGTTGTACTAGATATGAACTTTCTCCTTGCCTTTCGCTTTGCAATGCACACACTCGTAAAATTTGCTTTACTTGGTATCATCCAAAATGAGTATGCAGTTCCATCCTCCTATGTATTTGCTCCTGTGGTTTATTATTCCTCACTGTTCTGTTCAGCATGAAATTTTAGTTCATCTTTAAGTCTTTGTTCACGCAGAAGTAAATTATCATACCATTTTTTCCAATACTTATTGGGTGTGCAAATCTAGTGAAATACCTCTTAGTTGAGTTATTTCAGTTAAAGACAGGGTATAATTTCTATTTTTTTTTAACTTATTTTACTTTTGGTAGATTGTAAGTCATTAGCCAATGGTTTCAGGTAAGCCAAACTTCAGTTCCTGAGTTCACTTTTGGAGTTTTGTTCTGCAAACCCTATTTTAACACTGTAAATTTACTGCTTCTTAGTATATATTCCTGTAGATTTTCACCTCTATTTTGGCATAGATTTCACATTGTTGTAAATATTTATTTATATACATTTGATAGCCAGTAGACTTAGTTTTCCAAAGGGCAAATTTCTCAAAAAATGCTAAAAGTAGAAAGTGCAAAACGTTCTGCTTACATGTTTAACTCTATAAATCATGTACAGCATATATTTATAACAAGTGAGAGATGTCAAGAATTATAGTTGAAAAGTGTATCTTGAGAACATGGAGTAAAATTCAGAATGTTGGCTGTCATTTTCATACAACTTAGAGGTACTTTTCAAATATCCATGCTGTAAAACATAAACAATAAAATTTTATGATTTGTAAAGTATAAAATCCATGAATTAAATGTATATAAAATGTAGACTTAGTGAATATAGATTTTCAGTTGACTTCTGGGCCAGGCACATTTTTCATATCTAATTTGGAATAATTTATAATACCTAAAAAACTTGAGATTAATGCACAAATCATGAGGCTGTAAATGACAGAAATATTCTCAATAAATTAAATATATGTGTATATTTTAAGGTTATTATGCATCTAAAAAAATCAATGGCTCAAAGTTCTCCAATAGTAATATATCCATATCATACAACCAATCATCAAATATATTAAAAAATATACACAATATCAGCCAGTATTTTATGTATTGCAAAAAGGAGCATCCCTGTTTTCCTAAGTTAGAAAATGGCTTACACATCATTCAAATATCACATGATTTTCATGTCTGCTGTTGTTCAGTCGCCCAGTCTATTGAACTTCAAATATCACCTAACAACATTATTGAATAGGAGGAAATCATACAAATTAGAGGAGGAAATGGCAACTCACTCCAGTATTCTTGCCTGGAGAATCCCAGGGCTGCTGTCTATGGGGTTGCACGGAGTCGGACATGACTGAAGTGACTTAGCAGCATACACATTAGAGAAAAGTGAATTTCTCATTGCTTTAAAAAAAATTATGTCTCTTTACTTCAATGTTTGTGTTCCATCTCTTCAATTTACTAACTAAAAGAAAATCATACTTTATATTGCATATCCCAATACCTAAACAGATATCATGTTTTGGTTATGAGGTTATATTGTAATATTATATTGTGAAATTTCCAAAAATATGTACCAGAGTCTTAGTTATATATGTATACATGATACCCCAAATAATTACTGAATTATATCATGTTAAGCGCTGTTTATATGATTGTATTTGAAGTCCTATACCAAAGTCACAGGTGTGAAGCCTTGTATGAAAACCACAGAAGTGAGCCCAGAACCAAGGTCACCTCTGGAACTGACTGAGCCCCATTGTAACCATTGTCAAAAGTCACTCTGATTTCTAGCGGCTAGTTCCCTGACCCCATATTGTGCAAAAGTACCCACCAAGGTTGCGGAGGAGGGCATGGCAACCCACTCCAGAATTCTTGTCTGGAGAATCCTCATGGACAGAGTAGCCTGGTGGGCTACAGTCCATAGGGTCCCATAGAGTAGGACACAACTAAAGCAATTTAGCAGGAAAACATGCACCCACCCCAGTACCCTAACCAATCACCTAATGCTACCCTTCCAGCAGGAATTTTCTTTGTCTTGAAGCTATATAAATTTACCTCTAGCCCAGGAGAAGCCTCAGATCTCTCTCTGAGTCTGTCAAGAATTTGGCCAGTGGCATTTGCAGTGCCTCTCATTATCTTTACTCTGTTCTCAATAAACTCACTCTGTTTTAAACTACTTTGTGTAAGGGGAAATTCTTTTCCAAAATGTGTCCAGACTGCCACGGCATAATAGACACAAGATCCCCTGATACTGGAGGGAAGGGATTATTACAAGGGGAAAGACAGGTGTAAGAGTCAGTTTGAACTTGGGTTGAGCCTCAGCCTGCCAGTGGCAACTGGAAACACAGGTTCAAATAAACAGCCTGGCTTCATTCTCTGTTTTCTTTACCCTTTGGCCAAACACAATCAGAAACTAGGAGACAACAGAGTACATGCAGGTCAGACTCACTGGGCAGAGAACAGACTGGAGAAGGGGGAGGAAATGAGGGAAGGTAGGTTTAGAGGCGAAAATGTAAGGTATTCTGCATTATGTTTTCTAAGTGTCTAGTGAATTAAAAATGGAAGAAAAAAGAGATTTGCAGCTTGACAGGTTTTTTGTTAAGCAGTGGTGGTAGAAGCAATAAAATTTATCTTCCTTAAATCAAAAGCTATAGTCTTTCCAAAAATCAGTATGTCAAAATGTGTATTTCTCTTACTTCTTGCCTTTCTCTTTGTTTTCTATCTTTTTTTTTTTTCCTAGTACACATGTGATTGGAAAGGGCACTCCTCATCACTCAGGTTCCTGAAGCCATCAAGGTGCTTGTCATTCAAGCCTTCAAGGTGCTTGTTAATGACCTGAATCCAGCTCTCCTCAGCAAAATAGTAGCCAGTTTAAAATCTGCCTAAAGCATGAATTGTTCTCAAACTACAGTACAATATCAATACTTGGAATACTGCGTTACTTGTCCATGTGGTTCAGTGCACCTTAAAATGTTGTCAAGGTGATGAATTAATTAGGCTTAAATTCTATTGTAGCAACCATGCCAAAGGGATCACCCATTTCAATGTGTTTAAGGATGCAATTCCATTCTCTCATAATAATAAAGAGAATATGTTTTAATATGCAAGAAGGTATAAGTCACATAGACCAACAGAGTTCTTTCCAGGAGATATTCAGGAATGAGTGAAAGTTTTGTAAGGAGAGCTAAAAACAGACTGGAGAGATTTTTATCTGTTATAATGGTGGAGATGTATGTGGATTCACAGTGTCTGAAGAATGCAAAATAGAGAAACTAGGTTCTCAGTTATGAATGAAGCATTTACTTATATTATCTAACATCTTCAGTAGATGAGTTTATTTTATGCTTACTTCTCCTACAAGATATGTTCATCTGTTTATCTGTAAGTTGTATTTTGTTTTTCACCTAATCAAAAATGGACTAAAAGAACATAATGTAGAAGACACAGTCCAGGTGCTCAGTCGTGTCCGAATCTTTGAGACCCCATGAATCGCAGCACAACAGGCCTCCCTGTCCATCACCATCTCCCGGAGTTCACTCAAACTCATGTCCATCGAGTTGGGGATGCCATCCAGTTATCTCATCCTCTGTTGCCCCCTTCTCCTCCGGCCCCCATCCCTCCCAGCATCAGAGTCTTTTCCAATGAGTCAACTCTTTGCATGAGGTGGCCAAAGTACTGGAGTTTCAGCTTCAGCATCATTCCTTCCAAAGAAATCCCAGGGCTGATCTCCTTCAGAATGGACTGGTTGGATCACCTTGCAGTCCAAGGGACTCTCCAACACCACAAGAGTCTTCTCCAACACCACAGTTCAAAAGCATTGGTTCTTCGGCGCTCAGCTTTCTTCACAGTCCAACTCTCACATCCTTACATGACCACTGGAAAAACCATAGCCTTGACTAGACAGACCTCTGTTGGAAAAGTAATATCTCTGCTTTTCAATATGCTATCTAGATGGGTCATAACTTTCCTTCCAAGGAGTAAGCGTCTTTTAATTTCATGGCTGCAGTCACCATCTGCAGTGATTTTGGAGCCCAAAAAATTAAAGTCTGACACTGTGTCCACTGTTTTCCCATCTATTGGCCATGAAGTGATGGGACCAGATGCCATGATCTTCGTTTCCTGAATGTTGAGCTTTAAGCCAACTTTTTCACTCTCCTCTTTCACTTTCATCAAGAGGCTTTTTAGCTCCTCTTCACTTTCTGCCATAAGGGTAGTGTCATCTGCATATCTGAGGTTGTTGATATTTCTCCCGGCAATCTTGATTCCAGCTTGTGCTTCTTCCAACTCAGCATTTCTCATGATGTACTCTGCAGATAAGTTAAATAAGCAGGGTGACAATACACAGCCTGGACATACTTCTTTTCCTATTTGAAAGCAGTCTGTTGTTCCATGACCAGTTCTAACTGTTGCCTCCTGGCCTGCATATAGGTGTCTCAAGAGGCAGGTCAGGCGGTCTGGTATTCCAAACACTGTCAGAATTTTCCCTAGTTTATTGTGATCCACACAGTCAAAGGCTTTGGCATAGTCAATGAAGAAGAAATAGATGTTGTTCTGGAACTCTCTTGCTTTTTCCATGATCCAGAGGATGTTGATCTCTGATTCCTCTGCCTTTTCTAAAACCATCTTGAACATCTGGAAGTTCGCACTTCATGTATTGCTGAAGCCTGGCTTGGAAAATTTTGAGCATTTCTTTACCAGTGTGTCAGATGGGTGCAATTGTGCATTGGTTTGAATATTCTTTGGCATTGCCTTTCTTTAGGATTGGAGTGAAAACTGACCTTTTCCAGTCCTGTGGCCACTGCTTAGTTTTCCAAATTTGCTGGCATATTGAGTGCAACACTTTCAAAGCATCATCTTCCAGGATTTGAAAAAGCTCAACTGGAATTCCATCACCTCTACTAGCTTTGCTCATAGTGATGTTTTCTAAGGCCCAATTGACTTCACATTCAAGGATGTCTGGCTCTAGGTGAGTGATCATACCATCGTGATTATCTTGGGCATGAAGAACTTTTTTGTACAGTTCTTCTGTGTATTCTTGCCACCTCTTCTTAATATCTTCTTCTTCGGTTAGGTCCATACCATTTCTGTCCTTTACAGAGCCTGTCTTTGCATGAAATGTTCCCTTGGCATCTCTAATTTTCTTGAAGAGATCTCTAGTCTTTCCCATTCTGTTTTGTTCCTCTATTTCTTTGCACTGATTGCTGAGGAAGGCTTTCTTAATTTCTCCTTGCTGTTCTTTGGAAATCTGCATTCAGATGCTTGTATCTTCCCTTTTTTCTTGGCTTTTCGCTTCCCTTTTTTCACAGCTATTTGTAAGGCCTCCTCAGACAGCCATTTTGCTTTTTTGCATTTCTTTTCCATGGGGGTAGTCTTGATCCCTATCTGCTGTACTATGTCAGGAACCTCCGTCTCAGGCACTCTGTCTATCAGATCTAGTCCCTGAAACCTATTTCTCACTTCTACTATATAAGATACAAGATGATATTAAATCCACACTTCTGCTTCCTAAGGCTTACTTTTAAGACAGACACTAACTTGAAAAAAGAAATCTCTCCCGATAATTAGTTATTTTACTATCACTTCTCACTTAAATTATCATTTAATCATATACTGACATTTGAGGAGGTTTTTTTCTTTAAAAAAAAACTGAGTTAAAAATTAATTTAATAAAATATAAATTGTATTTAACCATTGTGCATAAGAGGACAATTAATCACCATTTGAAAGTTACTTCAAAAAACATTACAATTTTCTAACTACATGAAGCAATAACTCTGAAAGTTGAATAAGGAAAAAAATGGAGAAGTGCATTTAAGCCAGTTATTTTCAGTTACCTTTAATTTCCAGGTATATTTAATTTTTTATAATAACTCTTTCTTAAATTTCCTCATTGAAAATTAGAATTCATAATGTTTTCATCTTGGTAGTGATCTTAATTTATAGTTAGAAAGAAATGAAATATTTAATAAAATGAAAGTAAAAAGAATACAATAGTACTTGCAGCAACTTTTCTCCAAAAATATAACTTTCTAGGGTTGAAAAAGGCTTCTCTGGTAGCTCAGATGATAGAGTCTGCCTGCAGTGCGGGAGTCCCATATTCCATCCTGGGTCAGGAAGATCACCTGGAGAAGGAAATGGCAACCCACTCCAGTATTCTTGCCTGGAAAATCCCATGGACAGAGGAAACTGGCAGGCTACAGTCCATGGCGTCACAAAAGTCATACACAAATGAGAGAAACAAGACAACAGGTCAAAATAGTGTCACTTATGCTAACCCCCATATCACCAGATTGAGACCTGATGACAGTTTCACCTCTTTCAGAAATGGAATCTCAAACTAATCAGTCAGGGATAACCTGGTTAGCACTAGTTACATAACCTACCTATAAGATCCGTGACATACTCTAAAAGAAAGCAAACTTGCAATGACAACCCTTTTCCTTTTTGCCTTGTACAACTTATTCCTGCTCCCTTCTGCTTATGAAACTCTCATTTTGTAGAGTCTCTCCAAATTCCTTTCTACCTGTTAGATTGGATACTGCTGGGTTTTTACTAGGTAAACTCTTAAAATTTTTAATAAGCTTTACTATATCTCTTTTAAAACGAATTCAATAGGCTTGGCCTAAATTGTACACTATTTTTTCATTCATGAGTTTGAATAAACTCCAGGAGTTGATGATGGACAGGAAGGCCTGGCGTGCTGCCTTTCATGGGGTTGCAAATAGTCGGACATGACTGAGCAATTGAACTGAACTGAACTGAACCACCATCAACATCAAATGATGGAAAATGAAAACTTCTGAGATGCAATTTTAAGTGTGGGAAGAACTTTTAAAAATGGGAAAATAAGACATTGAAAATGAAAATAGTCATAGGAATAGAATGTAGTGTGCTATAAAAGGTAGGAGAGATTATGCACTTTGATTATACATTTGGTGGGAGAGGTTTATACTAGATGGCATAATCAGGAAAGCCTTCGTGAAGAAATTGAGATTTGACTTAAATTTCTAAAAATGAATAGCAGAAAATATTAAAATGCAATAAGAGAAAAGGGGGATCTGTGAGTTATGAATATTGGGATTGGAGTGATGGGATTTTTTATTTTTTTCTGAGTGCTATTATTTAGTTGCTCAGTCGTGTTCAACTCCTTTGTGACCCCATTGACTGTAGCTTGCCGGCTCCTCTGTCCATGGGATTTCCCAGGCAAGAATACTGGGGTGGGTTGCCATTTCCTTCTTCAGGGGATTTTTCCTGACCCAGGGATCCAATCCAAGTTTGCTGCATTGGGAGGCAGTTTCTTTACCACTAAGCCACCAGGGAAGCCCCTTCTGAGTGATGAGGACCCACCATATACAGAAGGTGAGTCATTTACCTTCCCTTTAAAAGCCTACAAAGATGCCCCCAGTCAGATCCAAATACCACAGAGAGGCTAGGAGCTATTAGTGAATTTTAAAAATGGAACATCTAATTAATAATAAAGAGTTTAGTAGAACCAATGCCAAAAATGCTATTTCAAACTAAATCCAGAGATAGTGTAACCCCTGAAGAAGACAGTAAAAGAAATAGAAACAATAGTTTAAGTTAAATGTAATTAATAACTTGAAAAATATCAAGATAAATCGATAAATATATGGAGAATTAGATATTTGGAAAATTTATATAATTTTTAAAATAAAAATTGTGGGACGCAATGGTTTAAAAAACATAGAGAGCTAAAGAGAAAATCTACCAGCTGTAAAACATATATGAACAAGAATTTCACAGAAGCAGGAAAGCAATAATTGTAGATAACAATTTGCCCTAGTCTAGGAAAACCAAAGATTCACATTGCACATGGATGTGAGGTATTTGAATAAAATAAGCAATTTTGTTTATAAGAAAAAACACTTGAACCAAGAACATTGTCCTCTATTCATAAAATATTGGGTGTAACAGCACACATACAAAATTTAATTGGACAACACCAGTTAAACAGGGAAAAATATGAATTTATCATTATGAATATTTGCAACATTCAAAGTTAAACAATATGAAGCTTAAGAATAGATACATATTTGGTAAAAACAAAGAGAAAAATAAAAGGAGTGTTTACTACTAATGGTGGGTGAATGCAATCAGACAGTGACAAACAAGGAGTTTCGAAAATATTAATGATAGCCCTTTTCATATTTTGAATTGTGGACATAATGTATTTAATTAACAGAGCAAATCTGGAGCTGTAAAAGATGAAATAAACTAGGTTATATATTTAATGTACATCAAGAGATATATAAAGTTAGCAGAAAATGAAGAACTGAAAAACCTATATATTAAGTGTATAAAGATGAATTTTAATAAAATATGCAAATTGAATTAAAAATTCACCAAGTCAGTGATGATATCTAACCATCTCATCCTCCAGCAACCACTTCTCTTTTGCCTTCAATCTTTTCCCAGCATCAGGATCTTTTCTGATGAATTGTCTCTTCGCTTGCATTTTTCTATATAACTCATCATTTTTAAAAGAAATGTTTTTAAAAAGTATTTGAGAAATAGGTGAAACAAAATTTTTTTTAAAAGCTATTAACAAGCAAATAGTAATGGTCTATAAGGGTTTTAAAACTGACTCGTAATGGTTTGAGTCATGAGAGTAAGCTAATTGGTAAATTTTCAGGATTCCATGTTGGCAGTTTGAAACCAGACAGAAAGAGTGTATTCATTTTCTAATGCTGTGGTAATGAAGTAACACAAACTAACAGGCTTAAACAACAGAAGTTTGTGGTCTCACAGTTTCAGAGGCTAGAAGTCTGAGATGAAGTTGAGAGTCATCTTCCTCCAAAATAACCGGAAGGGAATCCTTCCAGTCTTCTTGTTACCAAACATAAGTTCATCTAGACGATGCACAATGAGGTCAAAGAATATCGAAGCATCAGAGTTTGAAGCAGAGAAAGATTTATTGCAGGGCCACATAAGGAGACAGAGGCTTCACAGATTGCTCCACTTGTAAAGAAACTGCTTGCAAATTCAGGAGACATAGGTGATATAGGTTTGATCTCTGGATCAGGAAGATCCTCTAGAGAAAGAATTAGCAACTCACTCCAGTATTCTTGCCTGGAAAATCCTGGACAGAGGAGCCAGGTTTGTTACAGTCCAGGGAGTCACAAAGAGTCAGACATGATTAAGCGACTAAGCATGCACACAAGGAGAGCGATGACCCATGCCCTCCAAAGCCTGAACTCCTTGAAGGGTTTCAGTGAAACATTATTTTTATTTGACTGTGCTAGGTCTTCATTGTAACATGTGGGATCCACCTGGGCTGCCTGCATTGGGAGAGGAAGCTTAATCACTGGACCACCAGGGAAGTCCCCAGTAAAGTATTTTTAAAGATAAGGAGAGGGAAGTGTGTGGTTGATTGTTGCAAACTTCTTGATGTAAGAAACCTTTGTTCTTGCAACTATGCAGGAAGGTCAGGTTAAGATGCTCCTGTAAATGTCTAATAAAATAAATTGTTATTCTCTGTTCTGCAACTGTTTATTTCTATATGAATGGGAACATATTATACCCTTTAGGATCAGAGCCTCAGGAATAGGCTATCCTGAGGATCAGAGCCTCAAGGATAGGCTATCCTGTGTGTTTTGAACTATAGGCAACATTCTTGTTGAGTCGCTATGTTGCTATGTGTGTCCAACTCTTTGCTACCCCTTGAGCAGCAGCATGCCAGGCTTCCCTGTCAATCACTATCTCCTGGAGTTTGCTCAGTCTCATGTCCATTGGGTCAGCAATGCCATCCAATCATTTCACAATCTGTCATCCATTCTTAACTTGAAGAAAAAAACAATATAATAAGTTTAAAGTAAAAGAAACTTACATGCAGGTCAGGAAGCAACAGTTAGAACTGGACGTGGAAAAACAGACTGGTTCCAAATAGGAAAAGGAGTACGTCAAGGCTGTATATTGTCACCCTGCTATTTAAGTTCTATGCAGAGTACATCATGAGAAATGCTGGACTGGAAGAAGCACAAGCTGGAATCAAGATTGCTGGAGAAATATCAATAACCTCAGATATGCAGATGACACCACCCTTATGGCAGAAAGTGAAGAGGAGCTAAAAAGCCTCTTGATGAAAGGAAAGTGGAGAGTGAAACAGTTGGCTTAAAGCTCAACATTCAGAAAACGAAGATCATGGCATCCAGTCCCATCACTTCATGGGAAATAGATGGGGAAACAGTGGACACAGTGTCAGAATTTATTTTGGGGGGCTCCAAAATCACTGCAGATGGTGACTGCAGCCTGAAATTAAAAGACGCTTACTCCTTGGAAGAAAAGTTATGACCAACCTAGATAGCATATTGAAAAGTAGTGCATGAATGCACTATAAATTTTATACATAAGAAAATGCAGCCCTAAAAAATTTACTTTGGCCATCTCATGCGAAAAGTTGACTCATTGGAAAGGACTCTAATGCTGGGAGGGATTGGGGGCAGGAGGAGAAGGGGACGACAGAGGATGATATGGCTGGATGGCGTCACCGACTCGATGGACATGAGTTTGAGTGAACTCCGGGAGTTGGTGATGGACAGGGATGCCTGGCGTGCTGCGATTCATGAGGTTGCAGAGTCGGACACGACTGAGTGACTGAACTGAACTGAAAAGAAACACATCTAATATGGAGTCAGATTTGTTCTATTACATTCTCTCCAAACCTTTAATAAAACTTAAGCTTGTGGCAGCATAATTTCAATCATGATGATGTTCTCCCTGAGTCCAAATTTTAAAGTAATTTTGGGAAGCCATCTAGCATTGTCTCATTAAATTATATATCTATAAAACATTAGACTTAGTAATCTCACTTCTGAGAATATTGTTTTTGAATTAGGGTTCACCCTAATTACCTCAGTTTTACTCAACTACCTCTACTAATACTTCATCTCCCAAAAAACTTACTTTCCAAGATACTGGAGATACAGACTGAAACATATCTTTGTAAGCTACACAATTCATCCTTTAATAGGGCAAGAATTTACAAGGTGAAAATTCGCAAAAATTATAAATAATGGCTTTTCTTTTCCCAAAGCCAGTTAAATTAACCGGCGCACTATATATATATATATATCTTACATCCAATAAACAGACATTGTTAAGTACTGAAAGCCTTCTTAAGTGAATAATATATATATATATAAAAAAGAGGAAAACAGAATGGAAAGATTAGAGATCTCTTCAACAAAAGTAGACATACCAAGGGAAAATTTCATGCAAAGATGGGCACAGAAAAGGGCAGAAATGGTAAGGACCTAAGAGAAGCAGAAGATATTAAGATGAGGTAACAAGAATGCATAGAAAAGCTATACAAAAAGAGGTCTTAATGACACAGAGAATGATGATGTTGTGATCACTCACCTAAAGCCAGACATTCTGGAGTGTTAAGTCAAAGGGGCCTTAGGAAGCATTACTATAACCAAAGCTAGTGGATGTGAAGGAATTCCAGCTGAGCGATTTCAAATCCTAAAAGATAATGTTGTGAAAGTGCTGCACTCAATATGCCAGCAAATTTGGAAAACTCAGCAGTGGTCACAGGATTGAAAAAGTTTAGTTTTCATTCCAATCCCAAAGAAGGGCAATGACAAAGAATATTTAAACTACCACAAAATTGAACTCATTTCATATGCTAGCAAATTAATGTTCAAAATCCCTCAAGCTAGGATTCAATAGGACATGAACTGATAACTTCCAGATGTATAAGCTGGATTTAGGAAAGACAGAAGAACCACATTACCAACAACCATTGGATCATTAGATTAAAAAAAAAAAAAAGGAATTCCGGGGGTGGGGGAGATCTATCTCTGCTTCATTGACTATGTTAAAGTCTCTGACTGTGTATATCACAAAAACAAACAAACAAACAAAAAAACAACAACAACAAAAAAACAAACCTGTGGAAAATTTGTAAAGGGATGGGAATACCAGACCAGCTTGCCTGTCTCCTGAGAAACATGTATGCAGGTCAAGAAGAAACAGTTAGAACTGGACATGATACAATGGACTGGTTCCAAATTGGGAAAGGAGAACCTCAAAGCTGTATATTGTCACCTTGCTTATTTAACTTATATGCGGAGTACTTTATGTGAAATGCCAGGTTGAGTGGAGCACAAGCTAGAATCAAGATTGTCAGGGGGAATATCAATTACCTCAGATATGCAGATAACACCATAATGGCAGAAAGCAAAGAGGAACTAAAGAGCCAAGAGTGTACACAGATTCATGTTGATGTATGGCAAAACCAATACAATATTGTAAAGTAATTAGCCTCCAATTAAAATAAATGAATTTAAATTTTTTTAAAAAGAGCCTTTTGATGAAAGTGAAAGAGGGGAGTGAAAACGATGGCTTAATATTCAGCATTCAAAAAACTAAGATTGTACCATGTGGTCCCATCACTTCTTGGGAAATAGATTGGGAAACAATGGAAATGGTGAAAGACTGTTATCTCAAGCTCCAAAATTACTGTGGCCAGTAACTGCAGCCACGGAATTAAAAGAAGTTTGCTCCTTGGAAGAAAAGGTAAATAGAGTATTAAAAATCAGATATATCACTTTTCCAGCAAACATCTATCTAGTCAAAGCTATTGATTTTCCAGTAGTCATGTATAGATGTGAGAGTTGAACAATAAAGAAGGCTGAATGCTAAAGAATTGATGCTTCAAACTGTGGTGCTGGAGAAGACTTTTGAGAGTCTCTTTGACAGCAATGAGTTCAAACCAGTCAATCCTGAAGGAAATCAACCTTGAATATTCATTGGAAGGACTGATGCTGAAGCTGAAGCTCTAAGCAACTGGTGTGAAGAGCCAACTCATTGGAAAAGACCCTAATGCTTGGAAAAATTGAAGGCAAGAGGAGAAGGGGATGACAGAAGATGAGATGTTTGGAAAGTATCACCAATTCAATGGACATGAGTTTGAGCAAACTCAGGGAGATAGTGAAGGACAGTGAAGCCTGGAATGCTGCATTCCATGGAGTCACAAATAGTTGGACACAACTGAGTGACTGAGCAATGACAACAATTAAGTACTGACTTCATTCTTGGGGAGAAAATAAAAGAAATGTAGGAAAATAAGTATTAAGAATACAAAACCACTAGATTCACTCTCATATTACTTGAAAGTACATGCTTTAAAAGGACCTGGGTAGTCAAATTTCCATCAGCTCAGTTCAGTCGCTCAGTCATGTCTGACGCTTTGGGACCCCATGAATCGCAGCACACCAGACCTCCCTGTCCATCACCAAATCCCAGAGTTCACTCAAACACATCCATCGAGTCAGTGATGCCATCCAGTCCTCTCATCTTCTGTCGTCCCCTTTTCCTCCTGTCCCCAATCCCTCCTAGCATCAGATTCTTTTCCAGTGAGTCAGCTCTTCGCATGAGGTGGCCAAAGTACTGGAGTTTCAGCTTCAGCATCATTCCTTCCAAAGAAATCCCAGGGCTGATCTCTTTAGAATGGACTGGCTGGATCTCCTTGCAGTCCAAGGGACTCTCAAGAGTCTTCTCCAATACCACAGTATAAAAGCATCAATTCTTCAGCGTTCAGCTTTCTTCACAGTCCAACTCTCCCATCCATACATGACCACAGGAAAAACCATAGCCTTGACTAGACTGACCTTTGTTGGCAAAGAAATGCCTCTGCTTTTCAAAATTCTATCTAGGTTGGTCATAACTTTTCTTCCAAGGAGCAAGCGTCTTTTAATTTCATGGCTGCAGTCACCATCTCCAGTGATTTTGGAGCCCCCCAAAGTAAGGTCTGACACTGTTTCTACTGTTTCCCCATCTATTTCCCACCGAGTGATGGGACCAGATGCCATGATTTTCATTTTCTGAATGTTGAGCTTTAAGCTAACTTTTTCACTCTCCTCTTTCACTTTCAAGAGGCTTTTTAGTTTAGTTTGAGCAATGCCAAAGAAAGCTCAAACTACCTCACAAATGCACTCATCTCACACGCTAGTAAAGTAATGTTCAAAATTCTCCAAGCCAGGTTTCGGCAATACGTGAACTGTGAAATTCCAGATGTTTAAGCTGGTTTTAGAAAAGGCAGAGGGACCAGAGATCAAATGCCAATATCCGCTGGCAAAAGAATTCCAGAAAAACATCTATTTCTGCTTTATTGACTATGCCAAAGCCTTTGACTGTGTGGATCACGATCAACTGTGGAAAATTCTGAAAGAGATGGGAATACCAGACCACCTGACCTGCTTCTTGAGACACCTATATGCAGGTCAGGAGGCAACAGTTAGAAATGGACATGGAACAACAGACTGATTCCAAATAGGAAAAGGAGTACGTCAAGGCTGTATATTGTCACCCTGCTTATTTAACTTATCTGCAGAGTACATCATGAGAAATGCTGAGTTGGAAGAAGCACAAGCTGGAATCAAGGTTGCTGGGAGAAATATTGATAACCTCAGATATGCAGATGACACCACCCTTATGGCAAATCTCCATAGCATAAATAATTACCAGGCATTCTTTATGTACCATTGTTGTTGTTCAGTTCCTTAGTTGTGCCTGACTCTTTGTGACCCCACTGATTGCAGTACGCCAGGGCTCTGTCCTTTACTATCTCCCTAAGTTTACCCAAACTCATGTCCATTTCCTGAGTCGATGATGCCATCCAACTGTCTCATTCTCTGTTGTCCACTTCTTCTCCTGCCCTCAATCTTCCCAAGCCTCTGGGTCTTTTCCAATGAGCTGGCTCTTCGTATGAGGTGGCCAACGTATTGGAGCTTCAGTTTCCTCACCAGTCTTTCCAATGAATATTCAGGGTTGATTTCCTTTAGAATTGGTTGATTTGATCTCCTTGCTATCTAAGAGACTCTCAAGAGTCTTATGTACCTAATGACCTTCCATTCTAACTTTAAGATGATTTTATCTTATTTTGAATCTTTTTATATTGGTCCTGAGCTTCAACAATTTTATTACCTGTTTCATTTTTGTTTGTTTTCTTCTTATACCTTTTTTTTGGATTTTGAGACAGAATACTACCAAGTTTATTAAGCTTAGAAATAATGATAGAATTGTGGAATAGAAAAAAATAAAACAGAATTCGTCTAATATAATCAGCATAAAAATGAAATAGATTCTTGCTAATTAGAGTTGCATTTATATTATGATATCTTGAATGATCAACACTTTTTAAACTAAATACTTATCTAAAAAAAATTGCTGATGTGTAATAATCAACACAATCGCTTCTCCTCTACAAGCCATATTTTTTCTACGACATCAGTTAAAATGATCTCATTTTTCATGATTTTCATCAAATTTTGTAGTAGGGAAAAAATTAAACCTATTGATATTCACTTCAGTTCAATTGCTCAGTCGTGCCTGACTCTTTGCGACCCATGAACCGCAGCATGCCAGGCCTCCCTGTTCATCACCAACTCCCGGAGTTCACTCAGAATCACGTCCATCGAGTCAGTGATGCCATCTAGCCATCTCATCCTCTGTCGTCCCCCTCTCCTCCTGCCCCCAATCTCTCCCAGCATCAGAGTCTTTTCCAATGAGTCAACTCTTTGCATGAGGTGGCCAAAGTACTGAAGTTTCAGCTTTAGCATCATTCCTTCCAAAGAAACCCCAGGGTTGATCTTCAGAATGGACTGGTTGGATCTCCTTGCAGTCCAAGGGACTCTCAAGAGTCTTCTCCAACACCACAGTTCAAAAGCATCAATTCTTTGACACTCAGCCTTCTTCACAGTCCAACTCTCACATCCATACATGACCACAGGAAAAACCATAGCCTTGACTAGATGGACCTTAGTCAGCAAAGTAATGTCTCTGCTTTTGAATATATTATCTAGGTGGGTCATAACTTTTCTTCCAAGGAGTAAGCGTCTTTTAATTTCATGGCTGCAGTCACCATCTGCAGTGATTTTGGAGCCCCACCCCAAAAAAGTCTGACACTGTTTCCACTGTTTCCCCATCTATTTCCCATGAAGTGATGGGACCGGATGCCATGATCTTCGTTTTCTGAATGTTGAGATTTAAGCCAACTTTTTTGCTCTCCTCTTTCACTTTCATCAAGAGGCTTTTTAGCTCCTCTTCACTTTCTGCCATAAGGGTGGTGTCATCTGCATATCTGAGGTTATTGATAGTTCTTCTGGAAATCTTGATTCCACCTTGTGTTTCTTCCAGCCCAGCGTTTTTCATGATGTACTCTGCATAGAAGTTAAATAAGCAGGGTGAAAATATACAGCTTTGACGTACACCTTTTCCTATTTGGAACCAGTCTGTTCTTCCATGTCCAGTTCTAACTGTTGCTTACAGTTACCTGCATACAGATTTCTCAAGAGGCAGGTTAGGTGGTCTGGTATTCCCATCTCTTTTGGGATTTTCCACAGTTGATTGTGATCCACACAGTCAAAGGCTTTGGCATAGTCAATAAAGCAGAAATAGATGTTTTTTCTGGAACTCTCTTGCTTTTTCCATGATCCAGCGGTTGTTGGCAATTTGATCTCTGGTTTGTCTGCCTTTTCTAAAACCAGCTTGAACATCAGGGAGTTCACGGTTCACGTATTGCTGAAGCCTGGCTTGGAGAATTTTGAGCACTACTTTACTAGCATGTAAGAGGAGTGCAATTGTGCGGTAGTTTGAGCATTATTTTGCACTGCCTTTCTTTGGAACTGGAATGAAAACCGACCTTTTCCAGTGGCCACTTCTGAGTTTTCCAAATTTGCTGGCATATTGAGTGCAGCACTTTCACAGCATCATCTTTCAGGATTTGAAACAGCTCAACTGGAATTCCATCACTTCCACTAGCTGTGTTCAGAGTGATGCTTTCTAAGGCCCACTTGACTTCACATTCCAGGATGTCTGGCTCTAGATTAGTGATCACATCATCATAATTATCTGGATCATGAAGATCTTTTTTGTACAGTTCTTCCATGTATTCTTGTCACCTCTTCTTAATATCTTCTGCTTCTGTTAGGTCCAGACCATTTCTGTCCTTTATCAAGCCCATCTTTGCATGAAATATTCCCTTGGTATCTATTGCCATTGATTACACTAAAAATTTTTTTGTTGTTTTTTTCTACATTACATCTTGAAATAAGCATATAGAGTAGTTAACCTAGAGGATATTTTTTTATTTATGAATATATTCTTCATTCTGCTGCTGCTGCTATAGCTGCTAAGTTGCTTCAGCCATGTCCGATTCTGTGCGACCCCATAGACGGCAGCCCACCAGGCTCCCCCGTCCCCGGGATTCTCCAAGCAAGAACATTGGAGTGGGTTTCTTTCTCCAATGCATGATAGTGAAAAGTGAATGTGAAGTCACTCAGTCGTATCTGACCCTCAGTGACCCCATGGACTGCAGCCTACCAGGTTCCTCCATCCATAGGATTTTCCAGGCAAGAGTACTAGAGTGGAGAAGGCCAGTGCTTTCTCCATATATTCCTCAAACACGTTCAAAAAATCTCCAATTAAGAAGTGATTGACATAAACTCTATTGTTTGTTGAACAATGAGGAGAAAGACATGAAATACAGTATATATTCTCCTATGTAGAGTGAAATATAAGTACGAATGCCAAAGTTTTCTAATGGGTGAGAAAAAAATAATGTACTGGGTATGTGTTTCCTTTCCCATTTCATTTTTTCACATTCATGTTTCAATGGATAATCAGCATTTTTCCATTTGTGTAGCACTTGCTATATTTTGAAATAAATACTATAGCAATGAGAATATATAAAAATGTGTCAGCAAATTTACAAGTAGAACAAATGATTTATTTGTTACATCAATATTGAAGTATCATCTATTTGATAAGTCTGTACTAGTTCTGATATATCAAAATAAATTAGATCATTTCATTGCATCCTGTCTGTGATAATCATACCATATATTTATCAGGATAGAAATAGCCAACTGATCATGATATTAAACATAAAGAAATAACTACAGCTAAGCATACTCACTTTTGCAATTTTCATATATTGAAAGAAACCAAGGATACAACAAGAAGCAAAGGAATTTTAGGAACAAGTCTCTTTACTAAGCCAAAAATGTCAATTCCTATTAGCACTCTGCCGATAATAGTGGCATGCATTCTTTTAGTAAGGATTGTCCTATTATAAATATTTCCCTTCAATACCATTTTTATTCACTTGAGCTTCTCTGCTTGGGACTCTAAAAATCCAAAACCATACAAAAAATATTTCATTAAATGATGCTTTTTCTTCTGGTAAGACCTTTTCTTCCCTCAGTTGCAAGAAACGGAGATAGATTCAGGCTGTGGTGAGTAAAAGATGTGGAAAATCATAAGGAAAATAAAAAGTATTTTAGGGAATAGTTGAACATTTGTCCTTTTTCTCTCTTTATCTCTCTTCTTCTTTCTCAAGAGACTCTTGATATCTTTCCACTGGAATTACAATTTCTCCCTTCACTACCCCTTAGTTGTCCTCTCTTTACTTAGTGCCCCCTCTCCCTAGATATTCATGAGCTATGATTCTCCAAAGTATATTTTGCACAAACCTGTAATGGCAGCTTTATTTTCTAAAGAACAAAGACCATTTCATTCCCTATCTCACTGTCAGAACAGGTAGTTCCGTTCAGTCAGTCAGTCATCTACGACACTTTGTGACCCCATGGACTGCAACATGCCAGAATTCCCTGTCCATCACCAACTCCTGGAGTTTACTCAAACTAATGTCCATTGAGTTGGTGATGCCATCCATCCATCTCATCCTCTAGTGTCCCCCTCTCTTCCTGCCTTCAATCTTTCCCAGCAACAGGGTATTTTCCAATGAGTCAGCTCTTTGCATCAGGTGGCCAAAGTATTGGAATTTCAGCTTTAGCATCAGTCCTTCCAAAGAATATTCAGGACTGATTTTGTTTAGGATGGACTGGTTGAATCTCCGTGCAATCCAAGGGATGCTCAAGGGTCTTCTCCAACACCACAGTTGAAAAGAATTAGTTCTCTGGCACTCAGTTGTCTTTACAGTCCAACTCTCACATCCATACATGACTACCGGAAAAACCACAGCCTTGACTAGATGGGTCTTTGTTGGCAAGGTAATATCTCTGCTTTTTAATATGCTGTCTAGCTTGCTCATAACTTTCCTTCCAAGAAGCAAGCTTCTTTTAATTTCATGGTTTCAGTCACCATCTGCAGTGATTTTGGAGCCCTCAAAAATAAAGTCTGCCACTGTTTCCACTTTTTCTCCATCTATTTGCAATGAACTGATGGGACCAGATGCTGTGATCTTACTTTTCTGAATGTTGAGTTTTAAGCCAACTTTTTCATTCTCCTCTTTCACTTTCATCAAGAGGCTCTTTATTTTTTCCTCACTTTCTGCCATAAAGGTGGTGTCATTTGCATATCTGAGGTTATTGACATTTCTCCCAGCAATCTTTAATCCAGCTTGTGATTTATCCAGCCTACCATTTCTCATGATGTACTTTGGATATAAGTTAAATAAACAAGGTGACAATATGCAGCATTGATGTACTCCTTTCCCAATTTAGAACCAGTCTGTTGTTCCATGTTCAGTTCTAACTGTTGATTCCTGACCTGCAAGCAGATTTCTCAAGAGGCAGGTCTGGTGGTCTGGTATTATCTTGAAGAATTCACCAAAGTTTGTTGTGATCCACACAGTCAAAGACTTTGGCATAGTCAATAAAGCAGAATTAGATGTTTTTCTGGAACCCTCTTGTTTTTTTGATTATCCAATGGATGTTGGGAATTTGATCTCTGGTTCCTCTGCCTTTTCTAAATCCAGCTTGAACATCTGGAAGTTCATGGTTCATGTACTGTTGAAGCCTAGCTTGGAGATTTTGAGCATTACTTTACTAGCATGTGAGATGAGAGCAATTGTGCAGTAGTTTGAGAATTCTTTGGCATTGCCTTTCTCTTGGATTAGAATGAAAACTGACCTTTTCCAGTCCTGTGGCCACTGCTGAGGTTTCCAAATTTGCTGGCATATTGAGTGCAGCACTTTCACAGCATCATCTTTTAGGATTTGGAATAGCTCAACTACAATTCCATCACCTCCACTCGCTTTGTTAATAGTGATGCTTCCTAAGACCCACTTGTATTTACATTTCAGGATGTCTGGCTTTAGTTGAGTGATCATACCATCATGATTATTTGGGTCATGAAGATCTTTTTTGTGCAGATCTTCTGTGTATTCTCACCACCTCTTCTTAATATCTTCTGTTTCTGTTAGGTCTGCCCATACCATTTATGTCCTTTATTGTGCCCATCTTTGCAAGAAATATTCCCTTGGTATCTCTAATTTTCTAGAAGAGATCTCTAGTCTTTTCCATTCTATTGTTTTCCTCTATTTCTTTGCATTGATCTCTGAGGAAGCTTTCTCCAGGACTTGACCCCTCTAAATTGTAGGCCAGATTTCAGGATAAGGGAACCAGATTTATCCAGGCTTTAACCAACCCTGCCACTTTTCAGTATCTCAGCAGATTTCTGGGCTGAACAATTTCATTATCATGGAACATGGATCTGGAAAATAATAGATGCATCCTAATGCAGTACTACTGTGTAATTTAACTCGTCTTGGAAATATAAGAAAACATCCATAATACTGTAAGCATGGACTTAAAAATATTAAAAATTGTAAGACCTCTCTAGGGAAACATATTTGAGAGAGCAAGCTCTCTGGTATTTAAAAGTTCATACAGGGCCATAAAATCTACATCAGTGGACCTAGAGTTAGAATTGACCAAAAGTTTCATTGATAATCTCTTATACCACTATAGTTACATTTATACTTTGGCCACCTGATGCAAACAGCTGACTCATTTGAAAAGACCCTGATGCTGGGAAAGATTGAGGGCAGGAGGAGAAGGGGACGACAGAGGATGAGATGGTTGGATGGCATCACTGACTCAATGGACATGGGTTTGGGTAGACTTTGGGAGTTGGTGATGGACACTGAGGACTGATGTGCTATGGTTCATGGAGTCGCAAAGGGTAGGACACAACTGAGTGACTGAACTAACTGAACTGAGACACTATAAAGAAACAAAGCAACTCAGAGGGGGCGGAAAAAAGATTTGTACTGGGAAATCCCACAACATGTCCACCACAATTTCCTAGTGACTTCACTCTGCTGGTCACCTCTCCGTCAAAAAGAGACAGATTTGAAGAAGGTGAGACCTCTTTGGTTCAGGGAAATCATGTCTTTTTTCTAGACTTTATGGTGATGCTGGTGATTTAGTTGTTAAGTCATGTCTGACTCTTGTGACCCCACAGACGGTAGCCTACCAGGGTCCTCTGTTCATGGGGTTTCCTAGGCAAGAATAGTGGAGTTGATTTCCATTTCCTTCTGCAAGACTTCTTTATACACCATGCTTTTCACAATCTCCCTCTGGCACGCATGCTAAGAATATTTTTTGCCAGTGAAGTTGCAATTCCTCAACCAGAAGAGTCCAGGTAAACAATTCTGAAAACTATGCAAAAACCGATCAATATTATTTCATTTTTTCAGCTTGTATATTCTGTATGTTAGCACTGCAAGAATGAAAATCCAGAGTTATTCCAAGCATCTTTGGCCTGGTTGTAAACTTCAGACCAACAATTAACCATTGCCTGAAAGGACTGAAAATGAGTTAAAACCAATACATCCAGGATTTCTCTAATAATGCACTGGATAGACTTCATGGCTTTTCATGAATCTTCTGAAAATACTTGTGTAAGTCTGTAAATATGTCTGGGAAAGTCTTTGAAATTCTTTGGTGAAAAGGGAAAAAAGCAGAATCTTGTGTCAGAATTCAATAATATGGCTTGAATTAGACAGTCTCTTCAAACGCAGAGATATTACTTTGCCGACTAAGGTCCGTCTAATCAAGGCTATGGTTTTTCCAGTAGTCATGTATGGATGTGAGAGTTGGACTATGAACAAGGCAGAGAGCTGAAGAATTGATGCTTTTGAACTGTGGTGTTGGAGAAGACTCTTGAGAGTCCCTTGGACTGCAAGGAGATCCAACCAGTCCATTCTGAAGGAGATCAGCCCTGGGATTTCTTTTTGGAAGGAATGATGCTAAAGCTGAAACTCTAGTACTTTGGCCACCTCATGCGAAGAGTTGAGTCATTGGAAAAGACTCTGATGCTGGAAGGGATTGGGGGCCGGGGGAGAAGGGGACGACAGAGGATGAGACGGCTGAATGGCATCACTGACTCGATGGACGTGAGTGTGAGTGAACTTCAGGAGTTGGTGATGGACAGGGAGGCCTGGTGTGCTGAGATTCATGGGGTCACGAAGAGTCGGACATGACTGAGCGACTGAATTGAAATGAACTGAACTGAAAGAAGAAAAAGAACAAACAAAAAGGTTCACCATGTCTCTTATCAGAGACATTGCTTTCTGACAGAAATGCAGGTCAACAAAGTAAGCAGAAAGCATTTCTTATTTCCTAAATGCTAATGAAATGGCTCTAAATCCTTCTGGAGCTAACACTGCTGTCTTCAATATTTATGTAATTTAAATGTACTTTAGAAGTACTTGCCTATGGTGTCGACTTTTTATTTCTATAAATTTACATTTTTACTAGGAGGGGTGTGTCTATTTAAGGTAAATTAATCTCTTATTCACAAAAATCTCATTACTAGTTAACTCGCCTATGTTCATATCAAAGCATTTTTTAACTAATAGTGTTTATATTTTTGGAATTCTCTACCCTCCTGTCAAATACCCCACATTTATCATGTTGATTTATTGCTACCATCCACATGTTAATGATCAGAGGCACTGCAGGTAATATAACTTCTAGTGTCTTTTGTTGCAACTATTTTTATTGAAGACTATTAAGCAACACAGGCCTTGTCAAATTTGATTTGCCTATAAAATCATAACTCATTATTCTTCAATTGACTAAACTCATTTGGGAAAATTTACAAAGATAAAACCTGGTAAAAATGATTGACATGTTGATATATTTCACAAACAAGTTATATACATTTTATAGAGCACATTAGTGATTTTAGAGAAATATTTTTAAAAAAATTTTTGAATGGTACTAATATGGACCTAACAGAAGCTTAAGATATTAAGAAGAGATGGCAAGAATACACAGAACTGTACAAAAAAGAGCTTCATGATGCAGATAATAATGATGTTGTGATCACTCACCTAGCGCCAGACATCCTGGAATGTGAAGTCAAGTGGGCCTTAGAAACCATCACTATGAGCAAAGCTAGTGGAGGTGACAGAATTCCAGTTGAGCAATTTCAAATCCTGAAAGATGATGCTGTGAAAGTGCTGCACTCAATATGCCAGCAAATTTGGAAAACTCAGCAGTGGCCACAGGACTGTAAAAGGTCAGTTTTCATTCTAATATAAGAGAAATGCAATGCCAAAGAATGCTCAAACTACCGCACAATTGCACTCATCTCACACACTAGTAAAGTAATGCTCAAAATTCTCCAAGCCAGGCTTCAGCAGTACGTGAACCATGAACTTCCAGATGTTCAAGCTGTTTTAGAAAAGGCAGAGGAACCAAAGATCAAATTACCAACATTGCGGACCATCAAAAACACAAGAGAGTTCCAGAAAAACATCTAATTCTGCTTTATTGACTATGCCAAAGCCTTTGACTGTGTGGATCACAATCAACTGTGGAAAATTCTGAAAGAGATGGGAATACCAGACCACCTGACCTCCCTCTTGAGAAACCTATATGCAGGTCAGGAGGCAACAGTTAGAACAGGGCATGGAACAACAGACTGGTTTCAAATAGGAAAAGGAGTACGTCAAGGCTGTATGTTGTCACCCTGCTTATTTAACTTCTATGCAGAGTACATCATGAGAAATGCTGGACTGGAAGAAGCACAAGCTGGAATCAAGATTGCCGGGAGAAATATCAATAACCTCAGATATGCAGATGACACCACCCTTATGGCAAAAAGTGAAGAGGTACTAAAAAGCCTCTTGATGATAGTGAAAGAGGAGAGTGAAAAAGTTGGCTTAAATCTCAACATTCAGAAAACGAAGATCATGGCATCCGGCCCCATCACTTCATGGGAAATAGATGGGGAAACAGTGGAAACAGTGTCAGACTTTAAATTTTTGGACTCCAAAATCACTGCAGATGGTGACTGCAGCCATGAAATTAAAAGACACTTACTCCTTGGAAGGAAAATTATGACCAAACTAGACAGCATATTGAAAAGCAGAGACATTACTTTGCCAACAAAGGTCCTTTTAGTCAAGGCTATGGTTTTTCCTGTGGTCGTGTATGGTTGTGAGAGTTGGACTGTGAAGAAAGCTGAGTGCTGAAGAATTGATGCTTTTGAACTATGATGTTGGAGAAGAGTCTTGAGATTCCCTTGGACTGCAAGGAGATCCAACCAGTCCATCCTAAAGGAGATCAGTCCTGGGTGTTCATTGGAAGGGCTGCTGATGAAGCTGAAATTCCAATACTTTGGCCACCTCATGCAAAGAGTTGACTCATTGGAAAAGACCCTGATGCTGGGACCGATTGGGGGCAGGAGGAAAAGCGGATGACAGAGGATGAGATGGCTGAATGGCATCACTGACTTGATGGACATGAATTTGAGTAAACTCTGGGAATTGTTGATGGACACGGATGCCTGGCATGCTGCGATTCTTGGGGTAGCAAAGAGTTGGACATGACTGAGTGACTGAACTGAACTGAATCTATTTTAAATCTAAAACAAATTAATAATAGCTATTGAAAACTTATATATATAAGTTTATAACATTTCCATCTAAAGAGAGATGTTGAGAATCTCATTTAAACATTTTATATTTTTGGATATATTTTATTTCAAATAAGTTTGTGTGCTTTGGAAAATTTTAAATATTGTTTTGGCAAAGTTCAATTTAGTAAATTTTACAGAGAGATATCTCCCATTTCACTGGACTAAAATTTGTATGTAGACTGTAAATTTTTAAATAACAAATCAGAAAACATTCATGAAAATGCATTTAGTATGTATGAGGAATTGGCCTTAGGATATGACTTGTTTATTTTATAAATCAATATATTTCAAATCTATTTTTACCATTCTTGAGATTAATAACCCTTTCCTCAAATTTGACTCTCATAATGTAGGCAATACCAGACCCTACAGCAACGCATTTAATTAGATTTAATCTAAATAAATAAAAATTTCAATTAGTTTTCAGTATTTTATGTCCTATCACTGTGTCATATAAGACCAAGCTTAAAATGGTTCAGCTTACTGAAATCAGTAAGTGTTGAGGCTGATGGGACCTTACTGTAAATTCAATACTGATAGGATCTTCAGTGTAAATTCAGGCTTCCATGATCACAGCGATTGATCTGTAAGAGAACAGTATCAGTGATCCACAAGGTGGTTCATGATGCTTCTTACCACCATACATATTTCATTGACCAAAAGAAAAAAAAAATATGGTCAGCTGAACAGAAATGAATAAATTTTGCTAACAGAGAAACATATGATAGCTTTTTTAACTGAGTAGAAATATTCTGCCTCAGATAAATTACTATAGAAAATGTTCAAAATATTTGTTCTTAGTTAAAATGAAACTTTTATTGTCCTATCGTTAAGAAAAGATGATTGTAATGATTCCCATGAATATTTTTCTATAGTAAAGAATGTGAATAGTGCCACAAAGTAAAGATAAAAATATCATTGCTTTTCATATGTAATTTTCTACAGAGTTGGACACAACTGAAGAGACTTAGCAGCAGCAGAAGTTAGGTAATAGCTTGTATATATTCATTGTATATATCTATTTATCTATCTATCTTGCATGGTTTTAAAATCCTGACCAATTCTGTAATTCTTGATTTTCTTATTTCTGAAATGGTGCTACTTATATCTGTCTAATTGGCTTACCTCGTGGCTCCATGGTAATCTATCTGCCAATGCAGGAGACACAGGAGATGAAGGTTTAACCTCTGTATCAGAAAGATCCCTGGAAAAGGAAATGGCAATCTACTCCACTGTTCTTGCCTGGGAAATTCCATGAGTCAAGGAACTTGGAAGGCTACAGTCCATGAGGTTGCAAAGAGTTGGACATGACTGAGCTATCTAATAGATGTGTTGGGACCACAGGAACAAATGTGTGCAAAGCTAGAAACTCTAAAAACATATCAATTTTAGGGATGGTGGTATATTTTACTATTCACAATGCATACCTAATATTATATGCTCATATAAGAATAAGACCAGTTTAACTTGAAAATGTGAAAGCATTTAACCGAATCTTACCAGAGAAAAAAATTGTATTTCCACCCCTAGGAAATATATAAAATATAAAAGTTAATCTGCTGTGTGGGCATGATGTGGTCCATAAACGGTGGCCTTATATCATAGGAAAGCATAACTAGCCCATATTCGACCAGATTGTTTCTCTACAGGGGCTAAAATCCTAGTGAAAGAAGTATTTAGAATTCCATAATGGAGTGATTGGAAGCCCCAAAGACTCAGAATGGCACTGGATGATAAAGAAGAAACAGCTGAAGCCATGAAGAAAATGCTTCAGTGAATAGATATAATATTTCTTCATGTCAGTTCATAATCACTTCAGTGAGATGCATTGCTTTCATACCAGTGGAAATACTAGACAGGATGATCAGAAAAAATGAAATCCTATAAAAAACATTTATAGATATCCAGTATTGAAGAGACTAGTCAACTTAAGTAAAACAAAAAGACTAATTGAACTGATAAAATATTATGAGGTTTGGGAAATACAAACCATATCAGATATGTGATTCACAGCCACTGCCATTAAATACCTTGAACCCCACATATGAAAATAAGGTTTAAACACATCTAAATTGAAATAAAATGCAAGATTAGCTTTCATGGGTTGTTTTAATATAGTGTGAACTTCTCTTTGAGTTATGCATATATTCATCATATGTATTTGTATATGAGAAACACCCTTGTTAGATAGAAGATTCTTTCAATCATGGTTACTTTAACAATACTTTTGCATAGCTACTGTATAGTTATTCTAGGCTTTAGGATCATAGTAGAAATAGTAGTCCATGTCTTTGTTGAAATGGGTGGGTTAGTGGGCATCATAGTTAAAATAAGAAATACACAAGAATAAAGTAATTATAAATCTGGATGAGAACTATAAGTAATATGGTCTATAAGAAAGCTATTTTTGTAATAACAGACTTTATGGTTATAGTCACACTTATCTTTCATTCACAACTTTGTAAATTGGCAATGACTTTATTTGGTTCCACTTCTTCTGTCTTCATATTCTGAATTTCAGGTAAAAGAAGCAAACCTCTTTTGATGGCTGAAGACACAAAAAGTTGGATCAATCTACAGAGACACATTCAATACTTAAAACACATGTATAATCTACCAAGGGGGGAAAGAAAAGGCACACAGAGCCAAGCTCAACAATAAGGCATGGGAAAGATAGGAAATAAGTCTTATGGGGGAAGGAGAAGATGACTGGAGAAAAAACCTGATGTGACAGTCTGCTTTCTTAGTCTTAAATATTCATTTCTCTTCCAAATGAGAATATAATTATTTCCCTTTGCAGGAAATTAACCCCCCAAATCTCATCTAATCATAATATGAGGTTCAAAGTCCAGGTGATTTTAATATACTTCAGTTCTAGATGAAGTTTCTCCTGGTTTAGATGACTCAACTGAAAATACAAGTTGCCTAACTCAACCCAAATGCAGGGCTTCACAGGTGACGCTAGTGGTAAAGAATTTGCCTGTCATTGCAGGAGACATAAAAAGCTGCTGGGCATACACACTGAGGAAACCAGAATTGAAAGAGACATGTGTACCGCAATGTTCATTGCAGCACTTTTTATAATAGTCAGGACATGGAAGCAACCTAGATGTCCGTCAGCAGACGAATGGATGAGAAAGCTGTGGTACATATACACGATGGAGTATTATTCAGCCATTAAAAAGAATACATTTGAATCCGTTCTAATGAGGTGGATGAAACTGGAGCCTATTATACAGAGTGAAGTAAGCCAGAAAGAAAAACACCAATACAGTATACTAATGCATATATATGGAATTTAGAAATATGGTAATGATGACCTTGTATGCGAGACAGCAAAAGAGACATAGATGTATAGAACGGACTTTTGGACTCTGTGGGAGAGGGAGAAGTGGGATGATTTGGGAGAATGGCTTTAAACATGTGTAATATCATATGTGAAACGAATCACCAGTCCAAGTTCAATGCATAATACAGGACCCTCAGGGCTGGTGCATTGGGATGACCCAGAGGGATGGTATGGGGAGGGAGGTTGGGAGGGAGGTTCAGGATGGGGAACACATGTACACCCGTGGCAGATTCATGTTGATGTATGGCAAAACCAATAAAATATTTTAAAGTAATTAGCTTCCAATTGAAATAAATAAGTTTATATTTTAAAAAAAGTGGTTTTAATTCCTGGGTTCGTAAAATCCCATGGAGGTGGGCATGTCAACCCACTCCAGTATTCCTGCCTCGTGAATACCATGAACAGAGGAGCCTGACTGGCTAAAGTCCAGGGACTCTCAAAAGAGTCAGACACAACTTAGCAAATTCCTTAGAAATATTTAGATTGTTCACCTCAAACTGATAAAGACTGTACTTCATATCATTATATTTATCTTTAATACAATGCATCTGATACAGTACTAGACCTCATTAAACATTTATTGAGATAGGACAGTAAAATAAAATGCTTTAGAAGGCAGTGAGCACTGACAAGCATGTACTTCTGAGTGTCTTGACTTACTTTAAAATTCCTTGGTCCCTCTTTTTAGCAGATTCATATTGAAAATTCCCAGGACACTTGTACAAAAGACAACCACGGATGTGCTGTCCGACACTTAGACCTTTAGCGATACTCTTCACTAGTACTTGTCTTGGCCCTTTTACCAGTCTTTCTCTTTCTATGACTACGGAGCTGGTGAGTTGGGCTAAGTGGGAGAGCACTTTAACATAACAGTTTTGAGCAAACTCTTGAGTCTCTGAAAGCCATTTTCACTTTCTATTCTCTCAGTAGCTGCTTACCTGAGGCTAGTTATTCTTAGCTTCCCTATCTCTGAGAATCAATTTGCTTGACTATTAAATAGGTATAATAATACCATCTCAAGGGTTGCGTGGATTAAGTGTCTCAGACTTTTGTACGCCTTGTTCTATGTTTTGTTTTGTTGTTGTTGTTGTTGTTTTTCCTAATTGCTTATGTATTTATTTATGGAGAGCTGAGGTTTTTGAAGTGAGAGGGAAATTCTTCATCTGAACAGATGTCATTACTGAACAAGGAAGCTAATGTTGTAACCCTCACAGGGCTGACTCAACACACCGTTCAGGGTGCCCCACCTGTTAGAGTTGTAGGGAGACTTCAAGTACTTGGCAGAGATAACTTTTCAGGAGAGCAAGGCATTGACTCTAGCTATATCCATCTCAGCATTATTCCTAATCCTGCCCACCATGAGCTCAGGAATATCTTTCCAGTGGAGTTCATTGCTCTTCTTTTAGGTAATTATCACTACAATCTCTTGCTGAATGCTCTGATAAAGCAAAATTGTCCTTTAGCAGGGCAAACCTATTGTACAGTCAACCACAGCTGGGACATACTTTCCAAGAGGTTCCACTTCACTGGTCTCAAGCCAAAGTAAAGTGAAGTGAAAGTCAATCAGTCGTGTTGACTATTTGTGACCTCATGCACTATATATAGTCCATGAAGTCCTCCAGGACAGAATACTGGAGTGGGTAGCCTTTCCCTTCTCCAGGGGATCTTCCCAACCTAGGGACTGAACCTTGGTCTCTCGCACTGCAGGCAGATTCTTTACTAGCTGAGCCACAGGGGAAGCCCAAAGCAGAAGCTCACATGTGCTCATTCTCTGGTTAAGGCTGGTTTTGCTCAGGGGATTTAACTCAGTGGTGGGAACAGGCACTCAGGGTGGCATGAGTACAGAGAAATAGCATCAGGATGACTGAGGTAGACTCTTAAACTCAGGTTCTTGTAGGTGAAGTAGGGCTAATAATGACTAAAGATTTCAAATACTATATTCTTGTTTTTGATATACTCAGTAACCTTCATGACAATCAAGCTTCAGGCATTCAAGACCCTCCATAATCTACATCAATTGACCTTCCTTTTTTAAAAATTAGAAATAAGGCTCCTAGAATGAAGGAGCTTTTAATTTTTTTATCTGTGTATCTCAGTTGCTTACATCAGCATGTAAGATATTACAGGCAGTCAACCAACATTCTTAAAAATGAAAGAAAGAAGAAAACAAGGAAATAAAGAAAGAAAGCAGAATGGAAAAAACCCAAATATATTATTGAATTCATCTAAACATTTTAAAGTTTATACAGAAAATTAAGTTAAAAATTTTAACCCTTGGAAATGTTACTTAAAAAGCATAGATTGGATTTTTCATATGTTAGAGAATATTGGAAATATAAATGATGGGAAATTAGTTAAAAACTAAGCATGTTGAACAGAGTTGAGAAATCCCAAAATATTACTTTGTAATAACTCACAATGAAATAAATTATATATAAGTAAACTAATAATTATTGTATTAATATGATCTGTCTGTTGGAATATCTATTTATAGCACTAGGAAAATTCTAAAAAATATATTTGCAATAACTTTAATTATAAAAATTTACATGTAAGTAAGACTTAAATTTTCAAATCATAATGATAAGTATGCAGGTAGGTAATTCTCAAAAATGGGGCTTCCCAGGTGGCTCAGTTGTAAAGAATCCAGGAGACCCAGGTTCAATCCCTGGGTTGGGAAGATTCCCCAGAGAAGGAAATGACAATCCACTCTGGTTTTCTTGCCTAGAAAATCTCATGGACTGAGGAGCCTGACAGCTATAGTCCATGGGGTCACAAAAGAGTCAAACATGCCTTAGCAACTAAACAGCAACAAAACTCTTAAAATCATTCAATCCAGGAAATTTTTAAATGGCAAATGCAGTAAATAACCTAAAAACTATAAGAAATAATGCAGAAGAGACAAGACAATGAAAACAAAATACCATGTTTATATTGATAAAATGGAAGAATATGTGTCTAGATTCTCAAGTAAATGGGTTGTTAAAACTTACCAAATTGTAAGTAGTTTTGCACTAGTGCATTCCTCATTTACTCTAGCGTGGAACTACTATCTTCTAGTCAACCCATTTCTGTTCTGGATGGACTAGAAAATAAAGATGACTAAAAAAAAAAAAATCAGAGTAGCTGAAATTCTATGCTGAATTCTGAACTTCTTCTGCCAAACTTCTGTCTTGGAGATTGTTTGGGGCTGGGGACATGCAGAATCTGGAATGCCTCCAGAAGAGTGGAAAAATCACTGAACTCAGAAAAATGGATGTGAAATATTTATTCCTCTCAAATCAAGAACTTGTATTAGAAAGAAAAAATTCTAATGGCCCCAAATGGGGGAAATATTTAGGAAAAAAAATTAAATGTTATTTCCTAAGCTATGTGTGTAAACTTTTCTTTGCGCTTTATCTAGCAGAATAAACATGTTGTCAACATGTTTAATTTCTGTCAATTAGAAAATTATAATGCAAATCCAATGCTTCTTAAAAATTTATTAACAGAGCTAAATATTATGTGGCTTTAAATGACTTATGTAAAATAAAACTTTTCAGAAGAATATTATTTGAGTAAATAAAAAAAAAAAAACTAAAAAAAAGGAAGAAATTTTTAAGCAGCAACCCTAACAATAGGGAAAGGAGTGTGTCAAGGCTGTATACTGTCACCCTGCTTATTTAACTAATATGCAGAGTACATAATGAGAAATGCTGGGCTGGATGAAACACAGTCTGGAATCAAGATTGCCAGGAGAAGTATCAATAACCTCAGATATGAAGATGATACCACACTTATGGCAGAGAGTGAAGAACTAAAGAGCCTCTTGATGAAAGTGAAAGAAGAGAGTGAAAAGGTTAGCTTAAAACTTAACATTAAGAAAACGAAAATCATGGCATCTGGACCCATCACTTCATGGCCAATAGATGGGGAAACAGTGGAAAGAGTGACAGACTTTATTTTTTTGGTCTCCAAAATCACTGCAGATGGTGATTGCAGCCGTGAAATTAAAAGACGCTTGCTCCTTGGTAGAAAACCTATCACCAACATAGTTCAGTTCAGTTCAGTTCAGTCTCTCAGTCGTGTCTCTTTGCGACCCCATGAATTGCAGTACGCCAGGCTTCCCTGTCCATCACCAACTCACGGAGTTCACTCAGACTCACGTCCATTGAGTCAGTGATGCCATCCAGCCATTTCATCCTCTGTAGTCCCCTTCTCCTCCTGCCCCCAATCCCTCCCAGCATCAGAGTCTTTTCCAATGAGTCAACTCTTCGCATGAGTTGACCAAAGTACTGGAGTTTCAGCTTTAGCATCATTCCTTCCAAAGAAATCCCAGGGCTGATCTCCTTCAGAATGGACTGGTTGGATCTCCTTGCAGTCCAAGGGACTCTCAAGAGTCTCTCCAACTTAGACAGCTTATTAAAAGCAGAGACATTGCCAACAAAGTTCCATCTAGTCAAAGTTATGGTTTTACCACTAGGTCATGTACGGATGTGAGAGTTGGACTATAAAGAAAGCTGAGCGTCAAAGAATTGATGCTTTTGAACTGTGGTGTTGCAGGAGACTCTTGAGAGTCCTTTGGAGATCCAACCAATCCATCATAAAGGAAATCAGTCCTGAATATTCATTGGAAGGACTGATGCTGAAGCTGAAACTCCAATAATTTGGCCACCTGATGCAAAAAACTGACTCATTTGAAAAGACCCTGATGCTGTGAAAGATTGAAGGCAGAAGGAGAAGGGGCCTACTGAGGATGAGTTGGTTGAATAACATCACCGACTCAATGGACAAGAGTTTGTGTAAACTCTGGGATTTGGTGATGGACAGGGAGGCCTGGTGGGCTGCAGTCCATGGGGTCACATAGAGTCAGACATGACTGAGCAACTGAACTAAATTGAACTGAATAGAGACCTTGTAATAAGACAATGGATTGACATCCCAGGGTTAATTTTGTTTTGATACTTTTATCTTTACTTTAAGTCACTGTAATTTCCTTGACTGAGAAGACAATCAAGAGATAGCTGATCCACAGACTTCCTAATTTGATTGTCTTGAACATTGTCTTAATGTAAATTAAACTAAATGGCTGAAATAGAGATTTGGAATGAAATTTGTCTGATCATGGGTACTACTAATCCTATAAAGAAAAAAGTGGGACTTAATTTCTCATAATATAGCCACCAAATAAGGATGTATGCTTCCCATTAGCATATTGCTGCACAAAAAGCATTTGAATTTTGATTTAAAACTTGCCTATTCCATTCTATTAATTAGGACTTAATGTACATGTTCATTTAGCATATGCAATCACTAGATTAATTTTGGCTTTTATTTTATTTGCAGTAGCTTAAAAAAAACACAAATTATTCTTCTGCATGTTTTAATCACAATATATTTTTATGTGGTTTGAATTAAAGAATGATCAAGAATGCATATAGTTTTCGTATTTGTCATGACTGGTTATTCAAATCTAGTTTTATCTTGAATACTTTTAAAGCTAGTTTCATGTTTCAGATTTCATTAAATGGAAAATAGAAAGGCATAAAGCTATCAACCAAGAATAATATATATATATATATATTTAGTTTCATCTTGATCATAGGTATTTATTGTTCACTTTTTGTTTTAAATTATAGTTTGCTGACTAGGTTATTATAGTATGTTTCATTTAACTCACGTATGCCTTACCAGAGGTAGCTATAAGTATGTTTCTTAATATTTACTCACAGAATTTCTTATATGATAAAACTATTACTCCTAGATCAGGGCATTATGAGCCATGTGTTGATGCAAAGGTCTTAAAAATGGAAATTGCAAAGAAAAAAATCCTCATTTGATTTCAGGCAAAACTCTCCTACATAATCTTAACAGTGTATAAACAGGCAAGGTTATAAATGCTATATAATTGCAGCAAAGTGGGATAATTAAATCAAGAAAGACTGCTCTGCTGTATTGATTCCCATCAAATGTGTCACTAGATGTTAAACTTTAATTAAAGGGTGATCATTGTCAGTCACTTTACTTCCTACGTTTAAATAAGTGTATTATCATTTTCAGTGAAGTTGACATTATTCATTGTCAGGAACATCTTTGGATGAAAATAAAACTGGATTGCTAATATTCTCTCTTTGGGAGTCAGGAGGTGGAGTCAAGTCATGGAGATGTTCTATCAATGTCACTATGAATAAGACAGAAAACTGGGGATACTTATTGGAAGAAATTTCAAGAACTCCTTTGGATGGAAAACATTTGATTCTTTTGACATTTCATCAGTTGCATTGATTCAAAATCAGGAAAAGAAATCAAAGAAGTAATGAGAGACAATGAAAAGTAAGATCTGTTCATGGCAGTTGGTGGCAGACACAGGAGCTCTGCTCTGAGATCAGATGGTGATGCAGACAGTGCCCAGAGTTGTGCAGAACCACAAGTGGAGTTTCACAATTAGGACTCGCTGGCAAAAAGGTTGAATAGAAGGACAAGATCTCTTCTCTACTTACAAAAAAGAAAGAAAGAAAGAAATCTAAAATCACAATTAACTGCTGAATAACCATTGACAAAAAAATAAGGCTGCTAACTACCAAGAGAGATACCTTACTCCCAGAGACAAAGAGGAGGCCACAAAAAGATGGTAAGAGAGGCAAAATAATGATAAGATAAAATCAAATCCTGTACTCTCTGAGTTGGTGACCCACAAACTGGAAAATAAGTATACCATGAATATTCTCCCAAGGGGTGAATGTCCTGAGCTCCAGGCCAGGATTTACAGCCTGTGGGTCTGACAGCAGGAGGAGGAACCTCCAGGAAATCTAGCTTTAAAGGCCAACAAAGCTTAATCAAGGAATTCTACAGAGATAAACCGAAGCTCCACTCTTGGAAGGTGCACACAAGGGTTTGTGTACACCAGGATCCAGCTAAAAAAGTGGAAACCTCATAAGAGCCTGGGCTAAACTTACCCACTAGTATTGGAGGGTCTGCAGAGAAGGCAAGGCAGCAGTGGCTCATTGAAGGAACAGACACTGGCAGTGGAATTTCCAGCAAGTATTCATTGGCAAGAACCCTCCAGGAGGCTGTCATTCCTTCCCCAAGTCCTATCCCCACCCAGAAGCCTGTCGGCTCCAATGCTGGAACACCTCAGGCCAAACAACAAACAGGTCAGGAACACAGCCTCATCCATCAGCAGGCAGGTGGCTTAAAGTCTTCCAGAGAAAATAGCTCTGACCACTAGAGAGATAAGCCCCACTGGGAAAAGTCTCAGTTCCACCCACGATCAGGCAGGAACTGGACCCTTCTACCAAGAAGGCTTCTACCAAGAAACCTTCACAAGCCTCCTAGGCAAACAAGTCCACCAGTGGGCAGTTAGTAGGATCAAGAGGTTCGACCTTGCAGCCTGCAGAAGGTAGTGGAACAAAACGGTGAATATGTTGTTCAATAAAGTTCTTAGTGAAAATTATGTGTCTTTTATTTTTACTTAAAAGACAAAGGAACTCTTTGGCCAACCCCAATACCATCACATCAGAAAGAATAAAATATCTAGGTATAAACCCACCTAAGGAGACAAAAGAACTGTACTCTTTCACTTATTAAGACACTGGTGAAATAAATCATATATGGCAGAAACAGATGGAAGGATACACCATAATACCCATGGGCAATATACAGATTCAATGCAATCCCTATCAAATTACCAATGGTAATTGGTAAAAAAAAATAATAAAAAAAAAACTCTTAAAAATCTTAAGGAGATATAAAGGACCTCAAATATCCAAACCAATCTTAAGAAAAAAAAAAAAAAATGGAGTGGAATAATCAGGCTCCCTGACTGAAAACTGTAGAACAAAGCTACAGTCATCAAGAGAGTACAGTGCTGTCACAAAAGCAGAAATATAGATCAATGGAATAGGATAGAAAGCCCAGAAACAAACTCACACACCTATGGTCAATTAATCTATCTCAAAGGAGGCAAGGCTATACAATGCAAGAAAGACAATCTCTTTAATAAAACATGCTGGGAAAAATGGACAACTACATGTAAAAAAATAAATTAAAACATTCTAAAACATCATAGAGAAAAATAAATTCAAAATGTATTAAAGATCAAATGTAAGAGATACTGCTGCTGCTGCTGCTAAGTCGTTTCAGTCGTGTCTGACTCAGTGTGACCCCATAGATGGCAGCACACCAGGCTCCCCCGTCCCTGGGATTCTCCAGGCAAGAACACTGGAGTGGGTTAATTGTAAGAGCAGTTACTATAAAAAAAGTAAAAAAAAAAAAAAAAAAAAAAGAAGAACACTCTCTGACATAAATCACAGCAATATATTTTTCAATGCATCCCCCATAGCAACGAAAATAAACACAAAAATAAACAAGTGGAACATAATCAAATTCAAAAGCTTTTGCTCAGCGAAGGAAGCCATAAACAAAATGAAAAGACAACCCACAAAACGGGAGAAAATATTTGGAAACAAGTTTACCAGCAAGGATTAATCTCCAAAATTTACAAACAGCTCATGTAGCTCAATCTAAACAAACAAACAAAAATGACTCAGTCAAAACATAGGCGGGGCACCTAAATAGGCATTTCTACAAAGGAGATATTCAGATGGCCAAGCAGCACATGAACAGATGCTTAACACTGTAATCCTCAGAGAAACGCAAACCAAAACTACAATGAGATATTACATCATACCAGTCAGAAAGCCCATCATCAAAAAGTCTAAAATAATAAATGCCGGTGAGGGTGTGTAGAAAAGGAAACCCTCTCTCACTATTTTAGGGAATGAAAACTGGTACAGCTACTATGGAGAACAGTACGGGATTTTCTTAAAAAAAAAAAAAAAAAAGAAAAGATAGACCTACCATATGATCCATCAATCCTATTCCTGGACATATATCTGAAGAAAAACATGTTTTGAAAGGATGCATCAATCCCTATGTTCATTGTAATGCTGTTTACAGTGGTCAGGACAAGAAAGCAACCTACATTTCTGTCAACAGATGAATGGATAAAGATTATGTGTTACATACACACAGTGGAATACTGCTCAGCCATTAAAAAGAATGAAATAATGCTTTTTGCAGTCACGTGGATGGACCTGGAGACTATCACACTAAGTGATGTCAGTCAAAGAGAAGACAGTACTGATGTAAGACAATATTGCATGACATTGTGTATATGTTGAAGCAAAAAATAATAGTAATAATGGTACAAGTTAACTTATTTACGAAACAGAAATAGACTCACAGAATTTGAGAATGAACTATTGTTCCCAGATGGGAAGGGTGGGGAGGAGGGAATGACTGGGAGTTAGGGATTGACATGAATGCTGCTGCTGATGCCAAGTCACTTTAGTCATGTCCAGCTCTGTGCGACTCCATAGACGGCAGCCCACCAGGCTCCTCTGTCCCTGGGATTCTCTAGGCAAGACCACTGGAGTGGGTTGCCATTTCCTTCTCCTTGACATGTATAGTCTACTATATTTGAAACAGATAACCAACAATGAACTACAGTAGAGCCCAGGGAACTCTGCTCAATATTCTGTAATAACCCAAATGGGAAAATAATTAGAAAAAAAAAAAGATACATGTATATGTATAACTGAGTCACTTTGCTGTACACCTGAAACTAATACAACCTTATTAATCAACTATGCACAAATATACAATTAAAAAAATTCTCAACCACTGAAGTAAAATACAGGGAAAGTTTTCAAATATATGAACACAAAAATAAATTAGATATATGGTAAAAAACTATTTATTTAATATAAAGTATAATGAAAAAAATACTATTTAAAAACAAGTTTTCTTTTAAGGACCTTTTAAGATTCAAAGAAAGTTCAATCATTCAATTTTTTAAACAACAAAACTAAAGCTCAGAATTTAAGGTAGGTACATTAATGCTCTTTCTACTGTATTGTATAATAGGAACATATAAGAGAAAATGCCAGTCTGTAGTGTATTAAAGCTAAATTTCACCTTGGTAAAGTATCATCTTATTGATAAATGATATTTTTTTACAGTATTTTCTTTGAAAATCTATTGAGTTTGTGTAAACAATTTTTGGCCAATTAGGTAAGGCATAATGGAACCTTTATATATGTGTATGATACCATTATACATATATGACTTACAATATTAAATTCAATTTACTATTTACAAAATTTGTCTGATAATCTCTGAGTTTGGAGAAATGGAAGTTATTATTATTAATTTTTTTCTGCAAAAACTCTATTGTTTCCCTTTGGCCTAAATCTTGAGAGAGGTCTCCAGGGTGGTTAGAAAACTATTAGCTGCAGCGAGAGGCTTCAGGCAGAAATCTTAACATTCACAGGGGCTCTTCAAAGGTTCCTGAGCTCCAGAAGCTCCTAGTCATGCTTGAGGATGAGCTTTCTTAAGAGATCCTTGCCTAACCCAGCCTGGGAACCAACCAACTTGTGGAGATTTGTCAGAGGGCTCATCCATTTTCATGATGAGTTTCGCCTCCTCATCTAGGAAGTGGCTCCAGGAAGTCAAGGAGGTGGGAGTCTGCACAGGCAGAACCCAGGCCATGCAGATCCAAAAATGCCTGGTTCAGGTCCCTCCCCATGACAAGGGTGGCTTCCCCAGTGTCCTGGGTTTTACCCAGTCGTCCTGGGATGTCTCTGCATATCAAGGAAGAAGGTATGGCCACAGCACTGGTTTTGCACTTTCAAGAGACACTTGGTTTGTCCTCAGTCAATTCACAGAAAAAGTGGCCTACACCCTCCCGAGCCATATTGTCAAGGTTAAAATGGAAGTCCAGTGAGAAGTAGGTACAGAGGACCCGCAAATGCATCTTGACCAAGTGGCTGACGGTGGCCTCCACTGCAGTGGAATAATTCTGACAAAACTGAGAGCTCATGATGGGTAATAAGGAATTAAGCTCAAAAATTGGCGCTGGTTGTTCTCAGTGATGAAGGACAGCTGAGCGGCTGATTCTGATGGCTGCAATGGCAGAAAAGTTTGGAGGGTGGTCAGAGGTTGTAGCAAGGGGTGTTTCTGGGTGAGTTTGATCCAACCACTGGTGAAGCAAAAGACAGTCCGCAGGACTGGAGAATACACTCCCAAAAGCTACCTTAAACTGGATGTGTGGTAGGATTTTTAGACAGATTGACACAGGCAACATGAGATCATTCTTTAGCTAACATGTTAAAATGACCAAACAAATTTGAAGCCTATCCTAGAACTGTTCAAGGGTTGGGGAAAGATTAAAATACCTTACCTACTGGAAGACAGTGATTGGAAAAAACTAAATCTGTTTTCCATACTTTATCGTACTTAGTCCATTCCATACATTATTCATATTTCTAAAGACAATCTTAGAAGACTAGAAGTAGGATTCTTATAGGGAGACTTCTGTAGTGGTATCCAGTGAGTGAACATTCCAGAGAAGAAATGCAGACAATGTATTTCTGTTCTCAGTTTACAGGGAAGTGTATTCACCTATAACTTTGCTAAGTCAGCAACTAAGATTTACCTACCTGGATACTAAGCATTGATGAAAGTGAAAATGTTAGTTGCTCAGTCCTGTCCATCTCTTGGTGACCCCATGGGCTGTAGCCCACCAGGCTCTTCTGTCCCTGAGATTTTCCAGGCAAGAATACTGGAGTGAGTGGCCATTTCCTATTTCAGGGGTTCTCCCCAACCCAGGGATCAAACCTAGGTGTCCTGCATTGCACCATCTAAGCCACCAGGGAAGCCCTTGTAAGGGTTATGAGCAATCCTCTAAGAGAGAGACAGAAAAAAAATCAGAATGCCCAAAACTCAGAATTCTTTTTTAGAAGGAGTCATATAAGATGATATTAAAGAAAAGAAGAAAAGACATTTTATTTTCTCTATTTTTTTTTTCTGTTCTTCATCAAAATGTTTTCACCAGGGGAAGGAATTCTGAAGTATTATCCTATCCCAATAATGACAGAACAGTTCCAATAGCACAAATCGAAGGTCCTTCTCTATTTCTGCCACCTTTAGGTCATCTAGAGCAGGGATCACTCTTCAGCATCAATCGTTCCGTTTCCAATAAATGCAGCACAGTCTTCATGCGCTTATGTCTGGAAGTTACAGCCAAAGTTTTTGAAATGTTAGCGTCTCAGTCATGTCCACTCTTTGTAACCCCATGGAAACCTGCCAGGCTCCTCTGTCCATGGAATTCTCCAGGGAGGAATACTGGAGTGGGTTGCCGTTTCCTACTCCAGGGGATCTTCCTGACCCAAGGACTGAACATGGGTCTCATGCATTGCACGTAGATTCTTTACCACCTAAGCCACCAGGGAAGCCTAGCAATAGCCAAAGAATCAAATATTTTGGATGATTTTGGTTTCTCAGCTGGTTGTTCCAGTCAAGCATCTGGAGACTGACACCTTAAAACCCAGAAATCGATCTTCATGATCTCCGTTGTAAGAATTTTTTCTGTATATCCTCTCAATACAACTCTGTTTTTAGTTGGATGAAATAAATAGATTTTGTATTAAAGTACTTTTATATTAAAAATGTCAAACTTAAAATTTTTATGATTGTATATACATTCCATTTGCTAACATACAGGTAGATTGTGAATTGAGTTTAGCCTTCTATAAATTAACATAGTTCTTCAGTTTTCAGATGATTATTGTTTAATTCATAAGTGATACAATAAAATTATTCCAGATAATTATACTAATAATTGAAAATGTGTTTAGATGAATAGAATATATGTATGCTTGTCTGCTTTATGTATGAAAATTGAGCTGTTGTTCTATATCTGCTTATGCTTTGATTGATGTTTCGAAGTTTTATGTAAAATTATCTCCATAAAAAGAAAGACTATGAGTTTTACAGTTTATTATAATTCTGCTATTTTAGTCTATTTGAAAAAAATAAACCTGAACAATAACATTCTCTAAACAAAATTGACTACAGTACTGTCTTTTTTCTGTTTTACATTTTAAAATTTTCATTTATAGTTTTTTTTTTTTTAACTGAGTCTGTGCAAGTTTCCTTTGTAATCAGTGTCCCCTGCTATGGGGAAATTTCTTATCTCTTCTACATAATTCCGCTCTTTGCTAACCATGATTTAATCAGATGTCTTAAAATCCAGGATTAGCATCTAACAAAGAATTCTTCCATACTTGATAATGTATTGTTTCATTCCATTTAAAATAGACAACCTATTACTTCAGATGGTTTGGTGAACAAGGCATCAAATGGAATCTGGCAGAGTACACTGTCTCAGGTTAAACCTCTCTGCTTCGGGCTGAAGGCTTTTTACATGTATAGTGATTTTACTTAAGATCTCAGCCCCATGTATTAAGTAAGCACAACTCCACAAATACTGGAATCTAGCCAGTATGAAACATCGTCTTAGTGTTTCAACAACTTCTGTGTTACAGAGACCCTATCCTGTATTTATGTTTATAATCAATTTAACACAATGCTACATTTACATTTATGGATTAATATATATGTAGTGAATGCTCATACCTCATACTGTTAGATACATAAATAAAACAAGGAATTTGAAGGAGGCAATTCAGACCAGATATTACAATGAAATCTAAAAAATGTAAAGACATGAATTTAAAAAATATTAATGAAAGACTTTTCCTGAGGTTTTCTTTTTCTTTTTTTTAAGCAAACAATGAGTGGTTTTTAGACTACTTGTACAGTCACAATTACTTTGAGTGCCAAATTCACATTTTCCATTGTATAGACCATCATCTCATTTTGTTTATATAACATGTATCTCTGGGTCAGGAAGATCCTCTGGAGAAGGAAATGCCAACGCACTCCAGTATTCTTGTCTGGGAAATCCCATGGACAGAGAAGCCTGGCAGGCTATAGTCCATGGGGTCACAAAGAGTCAGACAGAACTGAGGGACTAACACTTTCACTTTCAACCTGTATTTAGGTCAATATGTGTATCTGTGCATGTTCATGTGTCTATGGGAGTCTGTGTATTTGTTTAGCTGAATGTGTCTATGCATGTGTTAGAATAATTTGAATTAGATTCCAAAAAAGATAAGCATATTCTATTATTAAAATAAAAAAAACAATTTTAAAGATCAAAAATTTCTCAATGTTAATTTTAAAATGTTCAAAAAAGTTTTTGTATTCTCAAATCCCTTTGTAAAAAGTATTAACAAATTAACTATTTTTCCTCTTTTGCAGCTGTAGTGTATTTCTTGGCAGAATAACAACAGCATTCTAGACTAAAAATGTCTTCAATTTCCACAGAATTGAAAATGATCAAAACATCCTCAGAATCATTTGAAATATGATATTAAATATAGATAGGAATTCCCTAGTGGCCAGTGGTAAATGATCTGCCTGCCAATTCAGGAGATGAAGGTTCAGTCTCTGGGTTGGGAAGATCCCCTGGAGAAGGAAATGGCAACCCACTCCAGTATTCTTGCCTGAGGAATCCCATGGATAGAGGAACCTGGAAGGCTACAGTTCATGGAGTCACAAAAGAGTCAGACATGGCATAGCAACTAAAGAAACAAAACAAACAAACAAATCAAATATAGATACTTTCTGAATACTGTCATTCCTTCGTGTAGTCACACTTTTCTTTTTCCTTCAACTAAAACATTGCGTGGCAAAGAAAAGCCTGAAAATTAACAGGATTTAGTTTAGCACTAAGGTTGATATTTCAAATCACTGTTTTTGGAATTGACATTTTGTTGAAAATGAAGCACAAATCCATTATGAAACAAATTACACAAATAAGTAAAAATGGAGCAGCTTAGCATTGCAAGAATTTTACATGAAAATCACAGCAAACATTTCTTAACTTTATGGAATCAGCTTTCCAGTGGATTTGTTATCTGCTGTGGAAGATTCATGGAGGCAACTCAATTACTGCTACTCAATGAACTTATATTTCTGCAAAACTTTTCTCCTCTGTTCAGCTCAGTTAAGTAAAGCAGGAGAAAAAATTCATACATGTAGAATAAAAAACTTGTTATAGACTGATAATGCATTTAAAAACCTACTCTTCACTGTTGATTGAAATTTAATTAACATATTATATATGAACACAAAATTCAATACATTCAAACTGTTCATTGTTAAAATGGTAATGAAATGTGAATATTTACTTAAGATTGGTTGAAGGTATGTAATATACACTTCATGTGTTTTCATATACTTAAGTATGTATAAATGATTACCAAGTTAGTATATCTTTATCTTTGATGTACTTCTGATTTGAGATATTTCATGTCAATGTTGCTGCTGTGCTGTGCTTAGTCTTTCAGTCATGCCCTATTCTTTGTGACTCCATGGACTGCAGCCCACCAGGCTTCTCTGCCCATGGGGATTCTCCAGGCCAGAATACTGGAGTGGGTAGCCTTTCCCTTCTCCAGGGGATCTCCCCAACCCAAGGATTGAACCCAGGTCTCTGGTATTGTAGGTGGATTCTTTACCAGCTGAGCCGCAGGGGAAGCCCAGTTCTCAGAATAACTATGCTTTAACAGTTTAGGGATTAAAGGGTGACATTCCAAAGAGAAAAATTAAGAGTTCAAAAGCTGGGAATTGATAAATGATCACTTTACTCAAATCAGCTTGGAAGAACTGAAGTTAAGGTAAAGAAAAAAATATATATATATATAACAAAACGAAGGAGACATAAGACAAAAGGTATTAATGACAAAGAGCTTGGGCTTTACTCTTAGGACAACTGAAGTTTGCAAAGATAAGTCACTTATTCTGTAGACAAATTTTACTGGATCCTAAAAGAATCTTTCAATTTGATCTCATCTTGTTTAATGGATCAAGACAGGCATTTGATTCCAGTCTTCTAAGACCTTCCATCTTTGGAAACTTGTTTTTTCAATTATTGCTCCAAAACTAGCCAACTCTTATCTATACTCACCTCTATTTTGTAGTAACCAATAACAGTCACTGCACACTATTATTTTTTCAGGCTTGAAATCTCTTCATCAGGATCTGGAGGCGTCAGTTTTACCATCTTTTTTTTTCAGTTTCTCAACAACATGAATCAGCTTTTTTTCAAACTCAAATTTCATTTTTTTGAGTCTCATTTCTCAAGTACTATGACATGTATTTAAGGTTTTGGTAATGGATGAACCCATTAGTATGTTGGTGAATATTTAACAACCCAATATAAAAAAGTAAGCAAATAAAAAGCCTTGATTTGTAACATTTCATTATTTCTTTTATGTAAATACTTCCACCATAGATGATCTGACACTATTAGCTTTCTGGCCTTGAATAGAATTAAGTTTTCTTGAAACATCAATAGGAAGCCCAATACCAGAAACCACTTACTATATAAGTTAATAATAATGATAGATACAATTCCTAATCCACGTTGCATTATTTGATTGAAAATTGTCTTATTATTTCCACATTCTTTAAAATATAAGTTTGCAGGAACCTTCATGAAGTGGGGAATCTACTTCTTGACAGAATTCATTTGCTTTTATCAAGAGAATGTGTCAGAAGTTACAGGGAGCCTTCTGAGTCTAGGTCTCATGAGTTTTTACACACTTTCCTTCTCTACTTTATCCCTCTTTCACTTTGAGAACAAGCCCAGAGCAGCCAGCTGAGGGATCACAAGGAGGAGAGTTGAGTCATCAGTCAAGTACAAACAGCCAGTTCTCACCAAACCTGCCACCAGACACAATAGCAAGACTAAATGGGACAAGACTCAGTACAGATTATCCAAATCATCAGCCAGTCTTTACGATCACTTGAAAATAAGGGTGGTAATTATTTAACAATGGACCCATTATGGCTTTGCAGCAACTGCAAGTGTGGTACACTCACCTCAATCTACATTGGTCCTGAACTGATGCTTAAATATTTTTCTCTCTTGCTCTACACATGCTCACACATACACACACACTTCAAAACTCTGTTGACAATTTGACTAAAGTGATTACTGTTAGAAATTATACGACTATCAAACCCTCTCATTATTTAAGTATGTATTCTTTATATGTAAGACATAAACATTATGTGTATTATAAATAATATATATATTATAAATATATACATACAGTTCTTCTGACTGTAGACTGAAGTAGTGACTTACAATACCTTGGCTTCTTTCAATGCCTTGTCATCTATTTTCTTCTCAGAACTTTGTCCTAAATTGATTCTGTGACATTCAAGTGATTTTCCAAATATGCCAAAAGTAAGTGCATTACTGAAAGTCCCTTTCTTTTCTCAATTACTCCTTCAGGTTCAGTTTACAGGTGCTCAGTGAAGAGGCTGGAAATCAGCCCCAGGTTACACTGAACAGAGGAGTTAAAAGGAATGGATGACGTGGCTGCAGGCAGAAAGACAATCTGAAGAATACTGGCGTGAAGAGAGAGGAAATGATTATGATAACTACAGGATAATATATAGCTGAGGTTTAGTTGATTGGTGATTGTTTTTACCTTTTTTTTTTTAATAGGACACATTTGAGGATAGTTTAAAAGCAATAGGAAGGATTCAATCTGAAAAAAAGCCTAAAAATAAAATAAAATAAACATACTATCAATTTTAAAAGTTCTTGAGAAGATTGAAGATTATGTCCAAAGCAAGTTCAAAACTAAATGAGAATTATTGGTTACTTTAGTGGATTTTTTTTTTTAGTTTTTTATTTTTTAAATTTTAAAATCTTTAATTCTTACATGCGTTCCCAAACATGAACCCCCCTCCCACCTCCCTCCCCATAACATCTCTCTGGGTCATCCCCATGCACCAGCCCCAAGCATGCTGCATCCTGCGTCAGACATAGACTGGCGATTCAATTCTTACATGATAGTATACATGTTAGAATGCCATTCTCCCAAATCATCCCACCCTCTCCCTCTCCCTCTGAGTCCAAAAGTCCATTATACATATCTGTGTCTCTTTCCCTGTCTTGCATACAGGGTCGTCATTGCCATCTTCCTAAATTCCATATATATGTGTTAGTATACTGTATTGGTGTTTTTCTTTGTGGCTTACTTCACTCTGTATAATCGGCTCCAGTTTCATCCATCTCATCAGAACTGATTCAAATGAATTCTTTTTAATGGCTGAGTAATACTCCATTGCGTATATGTACCACAGCATTCTTATCCATTCATCTGCTGATGGACATCTAGGTTGTTTCCATGTCCTGGCTATTATAAACAGTGCTGCGATGAACATTGGGGTACATGTGTCTCTTTCAATTCTGGTTTCCTCGGTGTGTATGCCCAGAATTGGGATTGCTGGGTCATAAGGTAGTTCTATTTGCAATTTTTAAAGAAATCTCCACACTGTTCTCCATAGTGGCTGTACTAGTTTGCATTCCCACCAACAGTGTAGGAGGGTTCCCTTTTCTCCACACCCTCTCCAGCATTTATTGCTTGCAGATTTTTGGATCGCAGCCATTCTGACTGGTGTGAAGTGGTGCCTCATTGTGGTTTTGATTTGCATTTCTCTAATAATGAGTGATGTTGAGCATCTTTTCATGTGTTTGTTAGCCATCCGTATGTCTTCTTTGGAGAAATGTCTATTTAGTTCTTTGGCCCATTTTTTGATTGGGTCGTTTATTTTTCTGGAATTGAGCTGCATAAGTTGCTTGTATATTTTTGAGATTAGTTGTTTGTCAGTTGCTTCATTTGCTATTATTTTCTCCCATTCAGAAGGCTGTCTTTTCACCTTGCTTATATTTTCCTTTGTTGTGCAGAAGCTTTTAATTTTAATTAGATCCCATTTGTTTGTTTTTGCTTTTATTTCCAGAATTCTGGGAGGTGGATCATAGAGGATCCTGCTGTGATTTATGTCTGAGAGTGTTTTGCCTATGTTCTCCTCTAGGAGTTTTATAGTTTCTGATCTTACATTTAGATCTTTAATCCATTTTGAGTTTATTTTTGTGTGCGGTGTTAGAAAGTGATCTAGTTTCATTCTTTTACAAGTGGTTGACCAGTTTTCCCAGCACCACTTGTTAAAGAGATTGTCTTTACTCCATTGTATATTCTTGCCTCCTTTGTCAAAGATAAGGTGTCCATATGTGTGTGGATTTATCTCTGGGCTTTCTATTTTGTTCCATTGATCTATATGTCTGTCTTTGTGCCAGTACCATACTGTCTTGATGACTGTGGCTTTGTAGTAGAGCCTGAAGTCAGGCAAGTTGATTCCTCCCGTTCCATTCTTCTTTCTCAAGATTGCTTTGGCTATTCGAGGTTTTTTGTATTTCCATACAAATCTTGAAATTATTTGTTCTAGTTCTGTGAAAAATGTGGCTGATAGCTTGATAGGGATTGCATTGAATTTGTAAATTGCTTTGGGTAGTATACTCATTTTCACTATCTTGATTCTTCTGATCCATGAACATGGTATATTTCTCCATCTATTAGTGTCCTCTTTGATTTCTTTCATCAGTGTTTTATAATTTTCTATATATAGGTCTTTAGTTTCTTTAGGTAGATATATTCCTAAGTATTTTATTCTTTTCATTGCAATGGTGAATGGAATTGTTTCCTTAATTTCTTTTTCTACTTTCTCATTATTCGTGTATAGGAATGCAAGGGATTTCTGTGTGTTGATTTTATATCCTGCAACTTTACTATATTCGTTGATGAGCTCTAGTAATTTTCTGGTGGAGTCTTTAGGGTTTTCCATGTAGAGGATCATGTCATCTGCAAACAGTGAGAGTTTTACTTCTTCTTTTCCAATTTGGATTCCTTTTATTTCTTTTTCTGCTCTGATCGCTGTGGCCAAAACTTCCAGAACTATGTTGAATAGTAGTGGTGAAAGTGGACACCCTTGTCTTGTTCCTGACTTTAGGGGAAATGCTTTCAATTTTTCACCATTGAGGATAATGTTTGCTGTGGGCTTGTCATAGATAGCTTTTATTATGTTGAGGTATGTTCCTTCTATTCCTGCTTTCTGGAGAGTTTTTATCATAAATGGATGTTGAATTTTATCAAAGGCCTTCTCTGCATCTATTGAGATAATCATATGGTTTTTATTTTTCAATTTGTTAATGTGGTGAATTATATTGATTGATTTGCGGATATCGAAGAATCCTTGCATCCCTGGGATAAAGCCCACTTGGTCATGGTGTATGATCTTTTTAATGTGTTGTTGGATTCTGATTGCTAGAATTTTGTTGAGGATTTTTGCATCTATGTTCATCAGTGATATTGGCCTGTAGTTTTCTTTTTTTGTGACATCTTTGTCAGGTTTTGGTATTAGGGTGATGGTGGCCTCATAGAATGAGTTTGGAAGTTTACCTTCCTCTGCAATTTTCTGGAAGAGTTTGAGGAGGATAGGTGTTAGCTCTTCTTGAAATTTTTGGTAGAATTCAGCTGTGAAGCCGTCTGGACCTGGGCTTTTGTTTGCTGGAAGATTTCTGATTACAGTTTCAATTTCCGTGCTTGTGATGGGTCTGTTAAGATTTTCTATTTCTTCTTGGTTCAGTTTTGGAAAATTGTACTTTTCTAAGAATTTGTCCATTTCTTCCACATTGTCCATCTTCTTGGCATACAACTGCTGATAGTAGTCTCTTATGATCTTTTGTATTTCTGTGTTGTCTGTTGTGATCTCTCCATTTTCATTTCTAATTTTATTGATTTGATTTTTCTCTCTTTGCTTCTTGATGAGTCTGGCTAATGGTTTGTCAATTTTATTTATCCTTTCAAAGAACCAGCTTTTGGCTTTGTTGATTTTTGCTATGGTCTCTTTTGTTTCTTTTGCATTTATTTCTGCCCTAATTTTTAAGATTTCTTTCCTTCTACTAACTCTGGGGTTCTCCAACTCTTCCTTTTCTAGTTGTTTTAGTTGTAGAGTTAGGTTATTTATTTAGCTTTTTTCTTGTTTCTTGAGGTATGCCTGTATTGCTATGAACTTTCCTCTTAGCACTGCTTTTATAGTGTCCCACAGGTTTTGGGTTGTTGTGTTTTCATTTTCATTCGTTTCTATGCATATTTTGATTTCTTTTTTGATTTCTTCTGTGATTTGTTGGTTATTCAGAAGTATGTTGTTCATCCTCCATATGTTGGAATTTTTAATAGTTTTTCTCCTGTAATTGAGATCTAATCTTAATGCATTATGGTCAGAAAAGATGCTTGGAATGATTTCGATTTTTTTGAATTTATCAAGTTTAGATTTATGGCCCAGGATGTGATCTATCCTGGAGAAGGTTCCATGAGCACTTGAAAAAAAGGTGAAATTCGTTGTTTTGGGGTGAAATGTCCTATAGATATCAATTAGGTCTAACTGATCTAATGTATCATTTAAAGTTTGCGTTTCTTTGTTAATTTTCTGTTTAGTTGATCTGTCCATAGGTGTGAGTGGGGTATTAAAGTCTCCCACTATTATTGTGTTATTGTTGATTTCCCCTTTCATACTTGTTAGCATTTGTCTTACATATTGTGGTGCTCCTATATTGGATGCATATATATATATAATTGTTATATCTTCTTCTTGGATTGTTCCTTTGATCATTATGTAGTGGCCTTCTTTGTCTCTTTTCACAGCCTTTGTTTTAAAGTCTGTTTTATTGGATATGAGTATTGCCACTCCTGCTTTCTTTTGGTCTCTATTTGCGTGGTATATCTTTTTCCAGCCCTTCACTTTCAGTCTGTATGTGTCCCTTGTTTTGAGGTGGGTCTCTTGTAAGCAGCATATAGAGGGGTCTTGTTTTTGTATCCATTCGGCCAGTCTTTGTCTTTTGGTTAGGGCGTTCAACCCATTTACATTTAAGGTAATTATTGATAAGTATGATCCCATTACCATTTACTTTATTGTTTTGGGTTCGGGTTTATACACCCTTTTTGTGTTTCCTGTCTAGAGGATATCCTTTAGAATTTGTTGGAGAGCTGGTTTGGTGGTGCTGAATTCTCTCAGCTTTTGCTTGTCTGTAAAGCTTTTGATTTCTCCTTCGTATTTGAATGAGATCCTTGCTGGGTACAGTAATCTGGGCTGTAGGTTATTGTCTTTCATCACTTTAAGTATGTCTTGCCATTCCCTCCTGGCCTGAAGAGTTTCTATTGACAGATCAGCTGTTATCCTTATGGGAATCCCCTTGTGTGTTATTTGTTGTTTTTCCCTTGCTGCTTTTAATATTTGTTCTTTGTGTTTGATCTTTGTTAATTTGATTAATATGTGTCTTGGGGTGTTTCGCCTTGGGTTTATCCTATTTGGAACTCTCTGTGTTTCTTGGATTTGGGTGATTATTTCCTTCCCCATTTTAGGGAAGTTTTCAACTATTATCTCCTCAAGGATTTTCTCATGATCTTTCTTTCTGTCTTCTTCTTCTGGGACTCCTATAATTCGAATGTTGGAGCGTTTCATATTGTCCTGGAGGTCTCTGAGATTGTCCTCGTTTCTTTTAATTCGTTTTTCTTGTTTCCTCTCTGATTCATTTATTTCTACCATTCTATCTTCTATTTCACTAATCCTATCTTCTGCCTCCGTTATTCTACTATTTGTTGCCTCCAGAGTGTTTCTGATCTCATTTATTGCATTATTCATTATATTTTGACTCTTTTTTATTTCTTCTAGGTCCTTGTTGAACCTTTCTTGCATCTTCTCAATCCTTGTCTCTAGGCTATTTATCTGTGTTTCCATTTTGATTTCAAGATTTTGGATCATTTTCACTATCAATATTCGGAATTCCTTCTCCGGTAGATTCCCTACTTCTTCCTCTTTTGTTTGGTTTGGTGGGCAACTCTCCTGTTCCTTTACCTGCTGAGTATTCCTCTGTCTCTTCATCTTGGTTATATTGCTGCGTTTGGGGTGGCCTTTTTATATTCTGATAATTTGTGGAGTTCTCTTTATTATGGAGCTTCCTCACTTTGGGTGGGGTTCTATCAGTGGCTTGTCAAGGTTTCCTGGTTAGGGAGGCTTGTGTTGGAGTTTTGGTGGGTGGAGCTGGGTTTCTTCTCTCTGGAGTGCAGTGGAGTGACCCGTAATGGGTTATGAGACATCAAAGGTTTTGGGATAATTTTGAGCTGCCTGTATATTGAGGCTCAGGGGAGTGTTCCTGTGTTGCTGGAGAATTTGCGTGGTTTGTCTTATTTTGGAACTTGTTGGCCCTTGGGTGGAGCTTGGTTTCGGTGTAGGTATGAAGGCATTTGATGAGCTCCTATTGCTTAATGTTCCCTGAATTCAAGAGTTCTCTAATGTTTTCAGGCTTTGGATTTAAGCTTCCTGCTTCTGGTTTTCAGTTTTATTTTTACAGTAGCCTCTAGACTTCTCCATCTATACAGCACCAATGATAAAACATCTAGGTTAAAGATGAAAAGTTTCTCCACATTGAGGGACACTCAGAGAGGTTCACTGAGTTACAAGGAGAAGAGAAGATGGAGGGGGTAGTTAGAGGTAACTGGAATGAGATGCGGTGAGATCAAGAGAGGAGAGAGCAAGCTAGCCAATAGTCACTTCCTTATGTGCGCTCTATAGTCTGGACCGCTCAGAGGTATTTACAGAGTTATACGGGGAAGAGGAGCGGGTGGAAGTAGACAGAGGTGACCAGGAGGATAAGAGAGAGGAATGAGTAGGAGAGAGACAAATCTTGCCAGTAACCAGTTCCTTAGGTGTTCTCTACCGTCTGGAACACAGAGAGATTCACAGAGTTGGATAGAGAAGAGATGGGGGAGAAAAGAGACAGAGGCCACCTGGTGGAGAAAAAGGAGAGGCCAGAGGAGGAGAGAGTGGTCAAGCCAGTAATCTCGCTCTCAGGTAAACTTGGGTAGTGAAGTTTGGGTTTTTAAATGTACAAAATTGACAACAAAAACCTAAGAGCAAAGATTAAAAATCTGGAGTAGAGGTTGGATTTTCAAAGATACAATATTAAAGAAAAGCAGAAGGAAAAAGGAAGAAAGAAAAAAAAAGAATTATTAAAAAACAAACAAACAAACAAAAACAAAACAAAACACCAACAACCATCCAAAGAGTATATATGGTATTTGCCTTAAAAAAAAAAAAGTCTTTTTTAAAAAATAGTAATACTAGGTTATAGAAATAAAAATTAGAGGAGAAATAGAAGACTTAACAATTAAAAAAAGTTAGAAAAAAAAAGAAAAAAAAAAGCAAAAAGCAAAAAAAAAAAGGAATGATTTTAAAAATATTAAAAATATTTCTGGCTCTTCTCTGATGTTATGGGCCGTGTGGGCTCACTTCCAAGGTGGTTCCCTCTGTTTAACTTCTTCTGTTTGCTGGTTTTTTAGGCTCACTAGTTCAGTCGCGCTGTGGGGAGGGGGGATGCTGCGAACAAATAGCACTGTCGTGTGTACACAGTATCTCTGCCCCGCTTGACCTGTCCTTTCTCGAGGCGCACAAACCGCCCCGGCTCTACGATGCTCAGCCGGGAACCGTCTGGGGCCGGCCCTAGGCTGCGTGCACTTCCCCGGTCCAAGCTGCTCAGGTTCGGCGCTCAGGCAGCCCTCAGAGGCACAAATGCGGCTGGGACTGCGCTTTGTGCCCTTCCCAGGTCCGAGTAGCTCAGGAGTTTGGCGAGCGCGATCGCCGCGGCTTGTCACCTTTTCTGCCGCTGCCACTCAGCTCTCTGGGTGGACCGCTGGCGCACCCCGTGAGGCAGACTGTGACTGTCCAGCACCCCCAGAAGTCTTAGCAAAGGAGCCTGCTTGCAGTTAGGTACGTAAAGTCTCTCCGGGTCTGCAGTTGCCCCTTTCCAGTCCTTATGGCTTTGGCTGCCTGTCCCTGGCGGGGAATGGTCTGCAGCCGGCTTTTTCCGTTTCGTCCTTTGTTCTGTGCTCGGTCCTGGCGGTGTCTTATGTTCGAGCTTTTCGCGTGGTAGCTATCCCACAGTCTGGTTTGCTAGCCCAAGTTAGATCGTTCTGGTTGCGCGTGGGGCGTTCCTGCCCAATTCTTACAAAGCACTGCAGCCCGTGCCTCCCGGGCGTCCCTGCCCTGCCCCCACTTCCCAATGGCGGATGCAGGCGTCTGTGCTGCTTTTCCGCTGGGGGAGTTACTGGTGGGCTTGTAATCTGTTGGTTTTAATTATTTATCTATTTTTCCTTCCTGTTATGTTGCCCTCTGTGTTTCCAAGGTTCGCCACAGACTCGGCAGGGAGAGTGTTTCCTGGTGTTTGGAAACCTCTCTTCTTAAAATTCCCTTCCCGGGACGGGCTTCCCTTCTCGGGACGGAGCTCCCTCCCCACCTCCTTTGTCTCCTTTTTCGTCTTTTATATTTTTTCCTACCTGTTTTTGAAGACAATGGTCTGCTTTTCTGGTTGCCTGATGTCCTCTGCCAGCCTACAGAAGTTGTTTTGTGGAGTTTGCTCGGCGTTGAAATGTTCTTTTGAGGAATTTGTGAGGGAGAAAGTGATCTTCCCATCCTATTCCTCCGCCATCTTTCCCTCCCCCCACTTTAGTGGATATTTGACAAACTTTTCCTGTAAAATATAAGTACTTTAGACTTTGAGGGACAGATGGTCTCTGCTAAAGCTATTCAACTTTGTCATTTTAGGGGGAAAGAAGATGTGGACAATAGGTTAAAAATGAGCACAGCTGCTCTCCAATAATACTATTTTTCAAAATAGACAGCAGGCCATATTAGGCCCCTGGACTCCAGTTTGCCAATCATTGATTTCATGGAAGAAGAACAAAGGAGAAGAGAATATTGAAGCTGTGAGGTTGCTCTTGTGTGGTTTTGTTAAATGAAGATGGGAGGATGTTGACCTAAAACAAACTACCAGACATTTCTTACCCAATGATGGGTTTATTCAGGATCAATAGAAGATTACAATTCAGGATCTCCAACCATGGTGAACCATGTGCAAGTCCCCACACAGTCGTGGATCAATAGAAGATTGCAATTCAGGATCTCCAACCATGGTGAACCATGTGCAAGTCCCCACACAGTCGCACAGCAAGAGAATGAAAACAACCACTGTTACAAAGGGAGAAAGGAAGATGAGAGGGTTATGATAAACAGAGTTTGTGGCTTTCAATTGGCTGAGTCTGTGCCAAGAAATGAGACTTTCTTCTCCTTTTGAAGAGCATGAGAGATCCTCCTTCTGGTTTCTCAACTCTAATTACTTGATGGGATTTTTTTTTTTTTAGCTCTTTTTTTTAACAGTTGGCTTTTTTCTGATCTTGCTATAATGTCTCTGATTTAGGTGGCATAATGACCTATTGATCTTGTGTGTTTGTTAAGAATAATTACAGGAGAATAAGAGATTTTTAAAAGCAGAAGTTTTATATATATATATATATATATATATAAAAGATGGTACTGATTAACCTATTTGCAGGATGTTATGCTCCGAGCCCGTATCTCCGAACCGACCGAGAGAGCAAGTCCACCACAGTATTGCAAACACAAGAAGGGAGTTTGTTTATTTCTAGCGCGCTAGGGCCCAAGTCTCATCCCATACAAGGGAATCTGACAAGAGCCCCGAACAAAGGAGTATGGCGGCTTATATACAGGCAGTTCTTTGTCTCAGTTACAGGAGTAGCTGGCATTACATGATTGGCCAGGCAGGATGAGCGCATATCCTGTCTCTTTCTGGTAAACATGACTCAGGTCCTAGAGACCGTCGTTTGGTCCCTAACATTCCCCCCTGTCCTTAGATCATATAGAGGAATCTTCCTCTCGGTCCTGAGACACAGTTTGATATTGTTGTCGAAGCACAAACAGCTGTACGGTATTTATGCGTTCCTTTACAAAGGCTACAAGTCTATTGATAATACATGGGCTGAAGGTAAGCATTAGTAAAAGTACTAGCAGGGGTCCTAGCAAGGTGGAGATTAAGGTTGTCAGCCAAGGGGATTGTTGAAACCAAGATTTAAACCATCCCTGTTGAGCCTCACGTTCTCGTTTACGTTGGGCTACTCCTTCTTTTACTTTGGCCATAGATTTTCTAACTATTCCTGTATGATCCGCATAGAAACAGCACTCTTCTCCTAGGGCAGCACAGAGTCCCCCTTGCTGCAGAAAGAGCAGATCTAATCCCCTCCTGTTTGCTTTTTTCTGGATTGAACCTTATTCTGACTTGTGCGTAATTGCAACTTTCACAGCTAAAAGTTGGATCTCCGAGGACCCTAGGGAGGGGCTTGGTGAATGAAAAATTAAGTAAATCTCGATTTCTTACTTTCCAGCGCCGAGGTCCATCATTAGAAGTAATCCCAAGTTTTACAATGAGTCTTGTGCCCCCCCCTACAGGTCTTCCAGTCATGTTTGGGTGAGCCTGGGCATGCCCAGAACCCTTGTTCTCGGAGATAACCCCCAGCCCAAGGCACATTTACCATCGGCTTAAGGTCAAAGTACAAGTCTGGCCACCATGTGTTTGGTGGATGTATTGCGGTAGTGGAGTTTAGCACCTCTCATGTTAGTCCATTTTGCAGCTTTCAGGTGATTTTGACGGGTTGATGCGGGTTCACGCTGGCAACTCCAGAGCAGAGTAACTGGGTCATCCACAAGATGGCCCAGCCGAGTTGTCCTGGTCCTGTTGGCGCCTTAGAAGCTTTAGCCTCAAGGGGTTGGACAGGTGCAGAGATGTTTCCCATTTTTTTTTAGCGTCTTCTTGCTCTGCTGAAGCAGCTGGGTGTACGTGGTTGCAATGCACCCAAGGCCCGATATCGTCGACCTTTAGGGCAGTTGGGGTGGTAAGAAGAACAACATAAGGACCCTTCCATTTGGGTTCTAGTGCCTTGGTTTGGTGCCTTTTGACCCATACCCAGTCTCCGGGGCCAATGTCATGTGAGGGAATAGTTCCCTTATTTTGACTCACATGTATTTCCCGGAGCAGTTTCCAGACATGAGAGTGCGCCTTGCTTAAGGCCATCAAGGCCTCTTGGAGTTGTCCCAAGGTGGGAGGCGGTAGTTTTTTCCCTTCAAATATTGGGCATACAGGGGGAGGTCTCTCATACAGAATCTCAAATGGGGTCAGATTAAGTTGATAAGGAGTATTACGCGCACGGAAGAGGGCGAAGGGAAGGAGGGTCACCCAGTCCCCGCCAGTCTTTATAGCCAATTTAGTTAAAGTTCTTTTAGAGTCCGATTTATTTTTTTTACTTGCCCTGAGCTCTGTGGACTGTATTCACAATGTAACTTTCATTTAGTCCCCAGGGCTAGGGCAAGGCTCTGAACTATTTGACTCACAAAAGCAGGTCCATTATCAGAGCCGATGCTCACTGGCAGGCCAAACCTGGGAACTATTTTTTCTAAAATCTTTTTTGCCACTATCATCGCAGTTTCTCCCTTTGTAGGAAAAGCTTTCACCCACCCTGAGAAGGTATCCACCAACACTAACAAGTACCGGTAACCATACTTGCCTGGCCTTACCTCGGTGAAATCTATTTCCCAGTGTTGCCCTGGTCCTTCTCCCCGATACCTCAGTCCTGCATGTTGTCCTTTTCCTGGCCTCATCTGTTGACACGCCTTACAAGCATGCACTATGTTCTTTACAGTTGTCTGGTGCCGGGGAAATCGCAGGCGCGCAGTTTGAAAGAGCATCAGAGTCTTCTTTTTTCTCAGATGAGTAGACAAGTGCAAATGCTCACATAGTTGCCGTCCCAACTAAGCAGGGAGTATCAAGTAGCTGTCCGAGTCTCGGTACCATCCATCTTTATCTTTTTGAAGGTTGGTGTGTTTTTGGATCCAAGCAAAGTCTGTGGATGAATACTCAGGGGTTGGGGGCAGAGTTCCCATACCTGGAGGTGGAAGTCCGATCGCCAACACAGGGGTGATGAAATCTTTATCAGCTACTTTTCGAGCTGCCAGGTCTGCGGCATGATTCCCTCTTGCCGTGGGGCTGTCACCCTTCTGATGTCCAGGTACGTGTACTATTGACACAGCCCGAGGCATCTGTACAGCCTCTAAAAGTCTATGGATTTCAGGCAAGTTTTTAATTTTTTTTTTTTTTTAGCTGTCAAAAACCCCCGTTCCCGATATATCGGGCCCTGGATGTGTACCGTGCCAAAAGCATAGCGACTGTCAGTGAAAATAGTTATTTTTTTTCCTTTGGCTCTCTCTAATGCTTGAATCAGGGCAATTAACTCTGCCTTTTGTGCTGAGGTATCCGGGGGAAGGGCCTCTGCCCATATCGTCTGTCCAGAGTCATCTACTATTGCGGCTCCCGCCCGTCTCTGTCCATCTTTTACATAACTGCTGCCCTCTGTGAACCATTTTAGCTCACTGTTATCCAGTGGAGTATTGCTTAAGTCCTTTCGCATTGCTGTTACCCCGGCCAGTATCTCATCACAATCATGGAGGGGGCTATTTTCCCCTGGATTGGGCAAAAGAGTGGCCGGATTTAGAGTGCAGGGCATTTGGAAATGAATCCGTGGGGTGTCAAGTAGCAAGGCCTAGTAGTGCGTCAAGCGGGCATTAGAAATCCATTTACCTTGGGGTTGCTTTAAAACTCTCTCTATGGCATGAGGAGTGTAGACCAAGAGTCTCTGTCCATAAGTCAGTTTATCAGCATCGTGGACTAAGAGCGCGGTGGCCGCAATGATACAGAGGCAAGGTGGCCATCCGGCTGCCACTGGGTCCAGTCTCTTGGAAAGGTAAACTACAGGTCGCTTTCATGGTCCCCATCTCTGTGTTAGTACCCCTTTTCTAATCCCCCGCTTTTCATCTACAAATAATTGGAAAGGCTTAGATAGATCAGGGAGGGCAAGGGCAGGAGCTTCTAGCAAGGCTCGCCTGAGCTCTTGGAAGGCCTCTTTTATTGGCTCAGTCCATTCCCAGTCCTTGTTTTCTTTGGTCCCTTCATATAGGGGCCTGGCCTTTTCTGCAAACCCCAAGATCCATAACCGGCAATATCCCACAGTTCCCAGAAATTCTCTCACTTGTCTAGGGTTAGCCGGCTCAGGGATCTGGAGGATGGTTTCTTTCATAGCCTGTGTTAGCCACCTCTGGCCCTGTTTTATCTTATAACCTAGGTATGTAACCTCTTGCTTGGCAATCTGGGCCTTTTTGGCACTGGCCTGTAACCTAAAGTCCCCAAGGTTTGGAGAAGGTCACCTGTTGCCTCTTGGCACTCTTTCTCTGTAGCCGCTGCCAGCATAAGGTCATCAACATATTGTAATAAAACACTGGTAGGGTGTTCAACCCGATACTCATGGAGGTCTTTGTCCAGGGCCTCATTAAATAATGTGGGTGAGTTTTTGAAACCCTGTGGTAAGCGAGTCCATGTCAGCTGCACAGGGGTCTGACTACCGTCTTCCTGCCATTCGAAGGCAAAGTTCTCTTGGCTTGCGGGGGCAAGAGGCAAACTGAAAAAGGCATCTTTTAAATCTAAAACAGTGTACCAAATGCAGTTTGGAGGCAAGTTGCTTAGCAATGTATAAGGGTTAAGAACCATAGGATGAATATCATTCACCCATTTGTTGACTTTTCGTAAATCCTGAACCGGTCTAAAATCAGTTCCCCCAGGCTTTTTCACAGGCAACAGGGGAGTGTTCCATGGGGACCGGCACCTTTTTAGGACCCCAGCATCTATGAGGCATTGTATATGAGGAGTAATTCCTTGTCGAGCCTCTTGACTCATGGGGTACTGTCGTACCCTCACCGGGGAAGCACTGGCTTTCAGTTCCACAATGATAGGGGGCCTCTGTTTGGCCAGTCCCATTTCTGCTGTTTCAGCCCAGGCCTGAGGGTATCTTTGAACCCATGGTTGTACTTCGGGGCTTATTGTCGCTGGGGCCTCTGGCAAGTAGAGTCTGTATTCATCTTTTAATGCCAGACACAGGACCTGAAGAGGATGCCCGGTCCCATCTAAAACCGACACTTGTCCATGGTTGAAATGAATTTGGGCATTTACTTTAGACAGTAAATCTCTTCCCAACAAGGGTGCTGGACACTCAGGTATCACCAGAAAAGAATGGGTTACCTGGTGGGCCCCAAAGTTCACATGCCGCTTTGTAGTCCATCCATATCGTTTAGTCCCGGTTGCTCCCTGCACCCAGCTACTTTTTTTAGACATGGGTCCATCTTTTTGGTTTAAGACTGAGTATTGAGCTCCCATGTCCACCATGAAGCTAACCAGTTTCCCCTCCACATTTATAGTTACCCAGGACTCTGGGAGGGGCTTTGAGCCCTGACCCCCCTAGTCGCTATCCTCACCCGCATAGAGGATATGACTGTCTGGAGAGGGAGTCTTGTTCTTGGGGTTCTTGGGCCCCTTTTTTAGATTTTTCTTGGGACATTTATCTTTCCAATGTCCAAACTCTTTACAAAACACACATTGGTTTTTCTCAAGCTTACGCCTTGTCATTTTTTCTTCAGTTTTTGAGTCCAATTTTTTCCCTTTCTGGAATCTGTTTTTGTTTTCAACCCCAGCAAAAAATATCTGGGCCAGCTCTTTTTGATTTTTCTTCAGCTCTAAATTCTCTTTCTTCTCTTCTAATGCGGTCCTCTCTCTCTTCTGGGTTCTCTCTATGATTAAAAACTCTCGGCTGCCCTCACTAGATCTTGCAAGGATTGTTCATTTAACCTCTCTATCTTTTGTAACTTTTTTCTAATATCAGGGGCTGCTTGATTTACAAATGGTAACATAACTGCCGCTCGTGACTCATCTGCCTGTGGGTCCATAGGGGTATACTGTCTAAAAGCTTTCATTATCCTTTCCAGGAAGGCTGCTGGGCTCTCATTTGGCTGTTGTCTCACTGGATTCATTTTGGCCAAATTAGTTGGCTTTCTGGCGGCCCCTCTAAGGCCAGCCATGAGAGTCTGATGGTGCACTCGGAGAAGCTCCTTACCTTCAGCGCGTTTGAAGTCCCAGTTGGGTCGCACCAAGGGGAACCCCTCCTCAATGAGGTTAGGCTGTATTGTGGGCCTCCCATCCACCCCTGGCACATTTTTCTGGGCTTCTGACAGGATCCGTTCATGCTCCTCTGTAGCAAAAAGTACCTGTAACAGTTGCTGACAATCATCCCAAGTGGGATTGTGAGTAAACAGGATAGACTCTAAAAGATCAATAAGACCCTGCGGTTTTTCAGAGAAGGAGGGAGTTTGGGTTTTTTAATTGTACAAATCACTAGTGGAGAAGGGCCAATACTGATATGTCCATTCTCCACCCTCTCTGGCTGGCCCTGCCCGGACCAGAAACGCATGAATGGTGGAGGAGGGAACCTCCGGGTCTTCTTCTGCTACGCCGGCCATTTTTTTTTTTTTTTTTTTTGCCTAGGCGGGGCCCCTTTTTCTGGGAGGAGCTGAAGGCTTGGTTCTCTTTTTGGCTTCTCCGGATGAAACCTGTGGAACCTGTGGAAGCAAGGGCGGGGAAGAGGGAAGGGAAGTGAGGGGCTGAAAAACAAAAGGTTTTAGCCAGGCCAGGGGGTTTTCCACCAGGTCCTGTCAGACCAAAATGTATGGAGTTTGGTCTGGCTGGGTGTCCTGAAGGGTAGGGGGTGAGCACCTTCTCTCTGACCACTTGAATAGTAGGCAGGCTGAAGGTGCCTTCTTGTGGCCAGCTGACATCAACAGCAGGCCACTCGGCAGAACAAAAAGTTACTAACTTGCTTTTTTTCACCAGCAATGATAGATTCTGTGCTCTAGACTAGAAATAAGAGAAGTGGTTACTCATAAGAGATAAAGGAGTAGAAGTTGTTTGTCCCATGATCACAGAAAAGTACACTGGGAGCCAACAGAGCACACAAAGAGCAACGCAGACACCACAAATAGACAAACAGATAACAAACGCAAGGTGGCCACTGACAATGCACTCAATCTTACCTGCAGGATGTTCACAGAGCCAGCCACCTCCCCAGCACACAACTGGGCCCCGGCCTTATGCTGGACTTAATCCAGTAACCAGAGCCAGCTGCCTCCCCAGCACGAAACCAGGCCCCGGCCTTACGCGGACTTGCCTCTGCACTTTACAGCCAGATGCCTCCCCAGTACGATACCGGGCCTAGGACTTAATCTGGGCTTCTGCAACGTTAGCACCGGTGCTCAGAGCTCTTATCTCCTAACGAGGTTACTCCCTTCTACCAGGAGAGTTGTCCTCCCCGGCGGGACGGAGATCCCGGACGAGCCCCCAGATGTTATGCTCCGAGCCTGTATCTCCGAACCGACCGAGAGAGCAAGTCCACCACAGTATTGCAAACGCAAGAAGGGAGTTTGTTTATTTCTAGCGCGCTAGGGCCCAAGTCTCATCCCATACAAGGGAATCTGACAAGAGCCCCGAACAAAGGAGTATGGCGGCTTATATACAGGCAGTTCTTTGTCTCAGTTACAGGAGTAGCTGGCGTTACATGATTGGCCAGGCAGGATGAGCGCATATCCTGTCTCTTTCTTGTAAACATGACTCAGGTCCTAGAGACCGTCATTTGGTCCCTAACACAGGGCAGTAGTGGAGATGCAGACATAGAGAACAGACTCCTAGACACACTTTGGGAAGGAGAGGGTGGGATGAATTGAGAGAGCAGCATTGAAACATATACATTACCATATGTAAAACAGCCAGTGGGAATTTGTTGTAAGAGAGAGGGAGCTCAAACCCAGTGCTCTGTGACAACTTAGAGGGATGGGATGGGTAGGAGGTGGGAGGGAGAGTCAGGAGGGAGAGAACATGTGTACCAATGGCTGGTTCATATTGATGTATGGCATAACCAACACAATATTGTAAGCAATTATCCTCCAGTCAGAAAGTGCTGCTGTTGCTCTTCAGTCCCTCAGTCATGAAATTAAACAAAAGAAGCATGAGTGTAGATGGTCAATGGACTGATTCATAAAGTAGAAACGCAGAACAAGTGGTGATAACTAGTAGCAAAAAGGAACCTTGTAGCTTACAGACAAATTCTCGGGGGCCCGCAGTTCAGTTCAGCTGAGTCACTCAGTCATGTCCAACTCTTTGTGACCCCATGAATCTCAGCACGCCAGGCCTCCCTGTCCACCACCAACTCCAAGAGTTCACTCAGACTCACATCCATCGATTCAGTGATGCCATCCAGCCATCTCATCCTCTGTCATCCCCTTCTCTTCCTGCCCCTAATCCCTGCAGCATCCACAAGCTATCTACAAATGTTTTGATTCATTTTTATTTGGAGGATAACTTAAGAACTATCTTGAGTGTATTTTATATGATTTAAGTAAGCATCTTTTCACCAAATACTGCCAGCTATCTTTGTATCCTTTGATACATGCTTACAATTATGTTGGCAACTTCAAATAGCAGTGGCATGAAAAAAAATCAGACAATTCATGAATGAAGATTCTTCAGTGAATGAAATACTAGTAGTATAAGGTCATGCTACAATGATAAATGTGTCACAGAAGATTCACTAGAGAAAAGAAGTAGAAATTGAGAAATCATACATTAGATGAGACTTAATTAACTCAAAATAATCTAAAACTAAATAATGATTTATCTTTAATTAAGCAACACAACCTATTATATTAAATTATAATTTTAATTTAAATTTATTATTCTTGTAGTTTATGTGCATTAACATGGTTATGCTCATTAATATGACAATGTTGTGATGGCTATACAGGGAAAATCATTGCTTTTGTTCTGCTTACCCATATCTCAATGATGTCATTAAAATAAATTTAACAAAAAAAGGGTCAAGTATAAATAATGATGATATAGGTGATACAAACATTTTATATCATCTAAATATATTAAATATTGGTTTAGATGATTATTATTGTGGGTTGTATGTTTGTGTGAACTGGAAAATAAACCATAAAAGGATTCAAGCCAGCTTTGTTTGGTATGTTCCAACATTTCAACTCCATTCTAATCCTTTTGGAATGCAAAAAGCCCTCATGAAAGCTATGATTAACTAGTTACATTTTCATAACTGAGGTCTAATTATAAGTTTAGACATATCCCTGCCTAACAAAGAAAAAGCCATAGCTGCTGACAGCTGCATCAGCTATAAAAGCTGGGAGCTGACTAAGTAAGGGAGTTTGAAACAGCTGTGACATTGTCAGAGTAAAACCCTGCTGTTTCTCTTCTGTAAGGTGAGAGAAGATGTATCATTAAACACACAAAAAAACACATCTTTTTGTGAGGATCACCGGTCCTCAAAGGTTGTAAAATTATAACTGCCAATTTTTTAAACAAAGCCTACCACTATTAGAGTTTTAAATAGAAAGCAGTGTATTGCAATCACAAAACATTCACAAAACTTTTCTGAGAAAAAAAAAACAATTATTTTATAGTGTTTTTGATTTCTTTATATGAGAGGACTAGATTTTTCTACTTGTTGACAGTTATGGAGCAGAGCAAAATGTAGACGTGTCTATGTGGCAGTTTGAGAAGGTAAATATAGTTTATAACATTAAATGTTAAATTTCCAATTTTTGATTGAAATACACATGAAGTTTATTAAGATTATTTATTCATTTTATTTTGGGGCAGTGGTGGGTCTTTGTTTCTGCGTGTGGAATTTCTTGGTTGCCGCAAGTTGGGGCTGCACTTCACTGCAGTGTGCAGGCTGCTCATTGCTGTAATTTCTCTTGTTGTGGAGCACCGGCTCTAGGTGTGCAGGCTTCAGCAGTCGCAGCGCTTGGGCTCAGTAGTTGAGGCTTGCAGGCTTTAGAGCATGGGCTCAGGGTGGGTGCATGGGCTTAGTTTCTCCATGGAATGAGGGATCTTCCTGAACCAGGACTCAAACTGGTGTCCTCCACATGGTGAGACGGATTCATAACCACTGAATCATCAAGGGAGTCCTATAATGAAGTTGAATAGAATTATGTATATTTTTTCTTAGTATATTTTAATTTACTTATCTAAATATACATGGATAAGAACATATTTTATAGTCAAATATAACAAAAGTTGTGTGTGTCTGTGCACCTGTGCATGACACTTTATTATATAAAATATTTTACAATTTGGCAATATTTGACTATAAAATAAAAGTATATAACTATATATATATGTGTATATATATATGGGGGGGGACTTGACTATTTGGTTTTCATGTCAAACTCGTATCATTTAAAACATATTTTTTATAAGAAGATTAGAAATCCTAAGACTGAAATGGTTTCATTTTAATATGTGTTTTTCACTAATCTCACAACATAAAATAAAGCAGCAGTTTGTAGAGGTTTTCTGCTATGTCGTCTCATTTATACATTTGTTCAGCAAATGTGTGTGGAACAGTTAACATGAAGTAGACACTACCTTAGGCCTCTGGTTCAAGGTGTTACCAACACAGTCCTTGGACTCTATAATCAATAGAAATTGATGAGACCAGAAGATAAATACAGCAAGATTCTGGGACTCATGATGCATCACAAAGAAGTGAAAATAAGTAACAGGTACCCTCACTTGCTCTTGGAGGAGAGCAGGCTGGTTCCTTCAATGGGTTGAGGGTAAAGGTGATTGATGGGTTTGGCCAGAGGGTTGGCTTAGGAGGTCTGCCTCCTCTGCCAGAGGGGTGGCTTAGAAAATTTGTCTGCCCCCTTGGTGGTGCTGTGTGCAGGGATCAGCTGCAATACTCTGCTTATGCTCCTGGTATCTCAAAATAGCAGCTGATTTGTGGCCCTTTTGCATTTTATTTTTTGTTCATAATTGCCATGACTGAACATGCATGCATGAAGTTATTTTCAGTCCTTTATAGTTTGTCTGTATTCTGTTGTTAGAGCAGATTTGTTCAAGGTTCAAGTGCAAGCACTCCAGTAAAGGATCCCCAGTCCCAGCCTATCTCAAAGGTGGTGGACAAAGTAGACACAGCCTCATGCAACTTTCATGTATAGGGAGAATGGGCCAAGGAAAGATGTCAAAAAGATATCCTTTATTTTTACTAATTCTAAAATGCACTGTTTTTTTGCACTTTAACATCCCTGAACAGATATTGTACCCAAGAAGAACAAATCTGACTCCATAATGGATCTATTCCTTTAGCCCCAAGCTTGGTCCTATGTTGCCTGTGCTTAGCCATGTTGGCTCTGCTTCTTTGTAAAAGAATATTGCCTATAGTCTGAAATACATTCTTTTGCAATGTTCTGCCTCCTAGGCTTGACCTTTAAAGCTATAACAGTTTTTGATTTATATAGAGACAAAATGTTGTAGGATACAAAATAGCATTTGTCTTGTTGAAGGTTTTCGGGAACATCCTGACCAAACCTACATGGACAGCTACAAAAACAAAGGATAATCACAACCCTCCAGGTTCTAGCCCCCAATAAATCTGCAGCAATCAGCCTTGCCTCTTCCTCTTTTAATATAAAAGAAGCCAAAATTCTAATTCAGTTAAGATGATTCTGTGGGACAAAAGTCAGCCGTCTTCTCAATCTGTTGACTTTTGGAATAAAATCACTATTCCTTGCCCCAACACCTTGTCTCTCAATTCATTGGCTTGTCCTATATGGCAAGCATTATGGTTTTGGACTTTGTAACAATAACATAGTCTGATTAATACTGTCTTTTTGTTGTCATGGTGTTAGTCTTTGAGTATTCTATAGTAAAGTCGCTTAGTCATGTCTGACTCTTTGCAATCCCATGGACTTTAGCCTACCAGGCTCCTCTGTCCATGGGATTTTTCAGGTAAGAGTATTGGCGTGGTCATTTCCTTCTCCACTGAGTATTCTACATAGAAGTAATTGTAATTGTCTGCCTGTGAGCACATTTAGCTTACTGTTCACATGTCTTTGTATCAGTGGAGTCAAGTGCTTTGTTGAACAAAATGTCTCAGTCCCTCAGGAGAAAGGAATTCATAGACATAACGGTGCCTCTTTAATTAATTAATTAGTTAGCATAAGAAAAAGGAGATTTCCATTCAAGACGATGACAAAAGATGAAAAGATGTGTGCAGGGTTTATGGGAAGAGAGAGGATTGGATCTGTCAATAGTTCATAGAAAGTGAAACTAATGATACAGCTAAGGGTTGCTTCTGACGCAGGTGTGTCCAAATATAGAATAACCTCATGCATAAGCCTGTCTAGTTGTTACTGCTAGTGGTGGATCTGGAAAGTGACCCTCATATCTTCATTTCATTGAACAGGATATTCCAAGACTATTTAAAGAAGGAACAGGAAAACCATATATTGATAACTTTTGCAGAAAGTGAGAAAGTGCCAACATCACACCTTGCAAAGTGTGTGCCAGTGATTTAGTTTAAAATTTAAGAAAAAATGAGATAAAATAACTGTTCCTTATTTTAGAAATATTGTTTTCTTTCTCTGCATTTGTCAATTTTCTTAATAGCATGTAGTACAATATTGATGGCAAACATAAACAGTGGCAATTATGAATCAGAACACAACTTAGAAAAGTTAAATTGTGAATTTCAAATATAGGGATACATTTACCAATTTATTTTGACCATAATTACATTTCTAATATGTAAAAAATTATAAATGTTGAATAAGACTCAAAGTATTCTTTCAGGTAGCTCAAAATGAAGATGCTGACTGAAAGAAAACCAATGTATCATAGTTTAGAAAAGTTGCTGCTGTCGTAGCAGTATATAAAACGATTTTGTGTCTTCCATTCATATAAAACTGTAATGAAATTATTGATAATTAAAATATCTGCTTAAAGAAAACAAGATAAGTTTTAAGACTGTAAATGAAAGAATGCTTTTCAATGGCTCGTCAGAAGGGGGCATGCTTAATAACTGCATTGAGACTGTAACCAGAAAATCTCAGTTATGTTAGAATTGTATCCAGAAAACTTGGTATGTGCATGGTCATGGTAGGCAGAGACTATACAAGGAGAAGGACAATGTGAAATAATGAGACAATTTTGGCCTATGGGAGTAAGAGAAGGCTATTTGCCCAGAATGTAATAGAATTTAAGAGAGGGCTATTGAGATGGGCTGCAAGTGGTAAATGGAATAAGGTAGACTCCACATTTTATTCTGAATGCAATGGGAAAGCATCTAATTTGAGAATAAAATTATCTGATTCTTAATGTAAAATTATTATATTCATTTCTCTATGAATAAAGGATTGGAAGCATGAAGACAGGCATTGAGGGATGATTTAGAAGTCTACTGCAATAGCCCATCTGAGAGAACAACCATAATGCTGACAATAGGGATGAGGAAAATTGGACATATTATAGACTTTTTTTAAAGTTTTTAATGAAACGTTTGGCTTAAAGCGCAACATTCAGAAAACTATGATCATGGCATTTGGTCCCATCACTTCATGGCAAATAGATGGGGACACAGTGAAAACAGTGGCAGACTTTATTTTTCTGGGCTCCAAAATCACTGCAGATGGTGATTGCAGCCATGAAATTGAAGGATGCTTACTCCTTGGAAGGAAAGTTATGACCAACCTAGATGGCATATTAAAAAGCAGAGACATTACTTTGCCAACAAAGGTCTGTCTAGTCAAGGCTATGGTTTTTCCAGTGGTCATGTATGGATGTGAGAGTTAGACTATAAAGAAAGCTGAGCACTGAAGAATTGATGCTTTTGAACTGTGGTTTTGGAGCAGACTCTTGTGAGTTCCCTTGGACTGCAAGGAGATCCAACCAGTCTATCCTAAGGAGAGCAGTCCTGAGTGTTCATTAGAAGGAATGATGCTGAAGCTGAAGCTCCAATACTTTGGCCACCATATGTGAAGAGCTGACTTATTTGAAAAGGCCCTGATGTTGGGAAAGATTGAAGGCAGGAGAGAAGGGGACAACAGAAGATGAGATGATTGGATGGCATTGCCGACTCAATGGACATGAGTTTGGGTAAACTCGGGGAGTTGATGATGCACAGGGAGGCCTGGCATGTTGCAGTCCATGGGGTCACAAAGAGTCAGGCAGGACTGAGTGACTGAACTGAACTGAATATCTAAGAAGTTTTAAGATTCAAATATAACTGAGGGAGAGAAAAGAGAGCAAAATGCCTCCAACTTTTCTTGCCTGAATAGTTGGATAAATTCTGGCACAAATACACGGTGGCACAAGTAGGAATGGATTTGGGGAGAGAATCCAGGATTTCTGCTTGGTAAATGTTTACAGTGCATGAAAGACATCCACATAGAGTTATCACGTAGGAATTTAGATCAACGGGAATGAGGCTCAAAATAAAAGTCTGTGTGGAAGAGACAAACTTAGAAAACATCAATACAACATGTTCATTAAGGCAATATGATGCAGATTTCGTATAAGGAGAGAGAATAGAAAGAAAAGAAAGCAAATATCTGAGGCATATGAATGAGATATGAAAATGATGAAAGCGTCTGGCAAAGTAAAAATGACCACACATGTAAGAGAAAAACTAAAGCTTGAGGTGTCTGGGAATTCAAGAGGCAGTATTGCAAGAAGAAAGAGTAGGTGCATACATGAATAGCTATTTTAACAGTTCATGGGGTGACACTAGAGGAATTGCCAATTGATTTGGCAATAAAACACTGAAAAAATATGTTGCTCTTTTAATCATTAAGTCGTGTCCACCTCTTTTGCGACCCCATGGACTGTGGGCAGCCAGGTTCCTCTGTCCATAGGATTTCCTAGGTACTGGTGTGGATTGCCATTTCCTTCTTGAGGGGACCTTCTGACCTAGGGATCACACTTGAGTCTCCTTCACTGGCAGGCAGATTTTACCAATGAGCCATTAGGGAAGCCCTATATAGGAAAGCCCTATATTACTAGCGAAGTCCAGCCTGTGAAAGACAGATGAATGAAAGATATGTTCAGAAGATGTGGGTGCAATATTGTCAAAATATTTACCAATGAAGGGAACTAGAGAAATGGAGTATAAGTTAGAAATCAATTCAGTGTCAAGAGGTAGAATTGTATTATTATTATTTTGTTTTAATGATAGAATCCTAGGAAGAGTATTTTTTTTTTTTTTCTTGAGTGGGCGGTAAACAAGATTATTAGGCAGAGATAACTTGATTGAATACAAGACAGCAAGAAGCCAAGTCCTGGAGAAAGAAGGAAAACTCAGTATAAAAGCAGGACTTGCTTTTAGATGACAGAGACCTTTGTGGTATGGGAGTGAGAATGCCCCTAACAGGTCTTCAACACAGAGAAAATAACTGAACTTATGTGTGAAAGGGCAAAATTAGCCAAATAGGAAAAAGAGAGGGCATAAATGTAATCTTTCAAAGAATATGTTGCTGTTGTTTAGAATGCTCTCCAAGTAATTATGTGATAACATCACCCCTCATTTTGAGTAGTTTAGCTCATGGAAATCAACAGCAAATTCTTACAATGTGTCCCTTATATTTAATGTCAAAATGAACAATATTCAAATGATGCACACAAATGTGATATTAGATTGGCAAAAAAGTAATTGCAGGTTTGGACTGTGAATTTTAAATCGTTATAACTAGGCTCAAACATATCTTTATTAATTAAAATAGGAACCATTACAATCAACACTTTTTTCCAGTGAGAAATAAATTTGTTTCTCCTGTAGCATAAAAATCTGTGTTTTGGAATTCAACGAACTCTTGCAAAGTATTTTTTGCCTCTTGCAGGTTGTGGAAGCACTTTCCCTGCAAAAAAGTTGAGATGCTTAAAGAAATGGTAGTTAGTTGGCCAGAGTTCAGGTGGATGTGGTAGATGAGGCAAAACTTCATAGCCTTATTTATTAAACATCTGAAGCATTTGTTGTGTGACTTGTGGTCAGACATTGTCATGAAGAAGAATTGGACCTTTTCTATTGACCAATGCCAGCTGCAGGCATTGCAGTTTTTGGTGAATCTTATCAATCTGCTGAGCATACTCTCCAGATGTAATAGTTACTCCAGGATTCAGAAAGTTCTAGTAGATCAGACCATAAGCAAACCACCAAACAGTGACCATGACCTATTTTTGGTGCAAGTCTGGCTTTGGGAAGTGCTTTGGAGCTTCTTCTTGGCCCAACCACTGAGCTAGTCATTGCCAGTTGTAAAAAGTCTACTTTTTTGTCACACATCCCAATGCAACAGAGAAAATGGCTCATTGTTGCTGCAGAGAACAAGATAAGATGACACTTCAAAATGACAATTTTTTTGATTCATGAGGTCAGTTCATGAGGCACCCACTGATCAAGCTTTTTTACCTTTCCAGTTTGCTTCAAATGCTGAATGAGCATAGCATGATTGACACTGCGTTCTTCAGCAACTTGTCACGTGGTTGTCAGAGGATCCGCTTTGGTGATCCTCTCAACTGGTCATGGTCAACTTCCTATAGCTGGCTACTACTCTCCTCATCTTCAAGACTCTTGTCTCCTTTGCAAAACTCTTTGAACCAACACTACACTGAATTCACTAGCAGTTCTTGGAGCAAATGCATTGTCAATGTTCAAGTCATCCCCACTGCTTTATTTATTTTTATTTTTCTAAATATAAATTTATGTATTTTAATTGGAGGTTAATTACTTTACAATCTTGTATTGGTTTTGCCATACATCAACATGAATCTGCCACAGGTATACACGTGTTTCCCATCCTGGACTCCCCTCTCTCATCCCTCCCCATACCATCCCTCTGGGTCGTCTCAGTGTACCAGCCCCAAGCATCCAGTATCATGCATCGAACCTGGACTGGCCCATTTGGAACACAAATAAGAAAAGTGCTTGAAATTTCATTTTTTTTAAGTTGTATTTTATTTTTAACTGGAAGATAACTACAATATTGTGATGGTTTCTGCCATACATCAACATGAATCAGCCATAGGTATATATATGACTCCTCCCTCCTGAAACTCTCTCCCACTCCTCTAAATTGTCACAGAGCACTGCCTTTGGGTTCCCTGTGTCATACAGCAAATTCCCACTGGCTAGCTATTTTACACATGGCAATCAAATTTCCTTTTTTGTCTAACATCATTTCCCTAGCCTAAAATAAATATACAGCAAGTAATGTCAATAACAAAAAACATAGAGAGAGAAATGTACATTAAAATGATGTATAACATAGCCACATTTATTTAAGAATGTATTCCAATATTAAACAGCAAAATTCAGTAAGTAAAACCACAGTTACTTTTGCATCAACCTAAATAATAGTATATTGACCCAGCTGTGGTGGGTTCCCTGGTGGCTCAGAGAGTAAAGTGTCTGCCTGCAGAGCAGGAGACCCGGGCTTGATTCCTGCACTGGGAAGATCCCTGGGAGAAGGAAATGGCAACCCACTCCAGTACTCTTGCCTGGAAAATTCCATGGACAGAGGAGCCTGGTAGGATATAGTCCATGGGGTCTGAAAGAGTCGGACACAACTGAACGACTTCATTTGACCCAGCTGTATTTTCTATTTTCATTCTGTCTTTAACTTTTATATTTCTATCATATAAGCAAGGATAATGACCTACTATCATAAAGCTAAAACTTCTCTAGAATGATAAAAGTGATCCTTTCTTAAAAGACACAGAACTGTTCCTTTAGCTATAGCAATAAGCCACTTGTCACAAATTGATTATGTCAATATAGATCTGATTCAGTGGTTAAGACTGAAATAACATGAAAATTGCAAAGTCAATTCAATTATTTTCACAATCCTAATCACTAAATTGGATTGTACTAACTCATTTAGGTTAGGATGATCTATGTCAAAGTTGTTCCTATTATTTTTATTTGAGATGGAGATTAATCACTTCTGGAAGCTCATCTTGCTAATAGCCTTTTTGAACGGAAGCTGGTATTGTCCAAAATTGATTATTGACTTTGCTTTGATTTAGAGAGTTGAATGGAAATAGGCAAACAGACTAGATTTTTGGAAATGTTAATTATTTTTTTGTGGTTAACAGGAAAATATTCAGATAACTTGGCTATGTAGATATGTTCTCAAAGTGTCTATTGTCTGGAAATAAGACAGTAATGTAGGAATATTTCTGTCCTGCTATTTTCAATCAGCTGCTTTCATTATTACAACAAGATAAAACAATAATGATTGCTATGTGTACAAATAAAACATCTCAGATTGTAATCATGGAAATGAATACTGACTTATCAAACTATTGCCCATGCTACCATATGTGAAGGGGGAAATTACAGAGTTTACAATGTACCATGACTAAGTGAAACTCAATTTAATTGAAAATATGTGTAAATTTTATGATGCTTTATGAATATTTTGAACTGATAATGATGAAGCTTTTTGACCTAACCAGAATTAAGTTATAACAGCTGTGATATCTCAATCCCAACCCACGTCAAATGAACCCAACACTTAGAACATCTGTTCTGCAATAAAAGAAGGCTAATTGCTGCAGTCTCAATGACATCTGAGTAGAACTGCCAGACTCCAACAGAGACCAAAGAAAGAAGAAGCAAGTTGGAAGAATTTCGTTTTCATTAAAATAAAAGTCTTAATTGTTTTCTAAAAGAAAAATATTGAGGCATTTTGCAATGAATTACTTTATAAGTTTTAGATGTTTAACAAAATTGGTGTATTTATTTTTTAAATAAGTATATAAGTGAAGGAAAAATACATAAATCAGCATAGTTTCTGGAATTCCTCAAAATTGAATCAAAGGGTTGAAGTACAAACCCCTTTGAAAATCTTATGAAAGTGATAAACCTTTTCCAAAGGTAATACAATCATATTCAGAAAAAGATTTCAAGGCATCCATTCATTTTCACATTCCCTCTTCAAGTATCAAAGGGTAGAACATCTGTTATAGTGTCGCAGCTTTAATTGCTTTTCTCTTTGTTCGTGCAAACAGAAAATGATGAGTAAAAAGATAGCCTAATATTTGTATTTATCATTAATGCATTACACAGTAAAGACCTCTAATAGGAATTGAGAGTCAAAAGTAGTAAAGGCTAATTAACACAAAACCTTGAAACAAGTGAAACTTGTTCATGTGCAACATAAAAACCATATGTTCATAAAATCCACTATGAATCACGTATATGGCATATGATTTCATGATATTATAGCTATCTCTGTAAAAATTTCTATTTAAAATCATTGAAATGTTGATGCTTTAGATTCAAGGATAAATCAGAAATGTTGACAGTCATATTAGAACATAATACTGAATGCTGAAATAAAGAGGTTTGAAATAAGTACATATCAAGAAGAAAAAGAACATAGGCATAGGATGAAAATAAGTCATGAGTGAAAGGAAGAAAGTAAGAAGCATTTAAGAAAGGTTTTAGTAATCAGTTTGTGTTCTTAGTGGTACAGTTGTGTCCACCTCCTTGCCACCCTTTAGACTGTAGCCCTCCAGGCTCCTCTACCCATAGGATATTTTAGGCAAGAATATTGGAGTGGGTTGCCATTCCCTCTTCTAGTGGGATTTTTTTGACCCAGGGATCAAACCTGCATCTCTTTCATCTCCTGCATTGCAGGCGGATCCTTTATCCATTGAGCCATCTACCTTTTATTTAATGAAGTGATCCACAATAAATTTATAAGAAATATCAGAAAGATTGAAGTTTTGTTTTAAAATGGTAAATTGATTTACTGTGATATAATGGATACATAAAAACTATAGATATTTAAGTACACAACCATGAATTTGGAGGTAAATAAGCATTGATTTTATGATGATTTTTTTGAAGATATAACAAGGAATGGGATTCAGTTTTCTGCTTTTGCCATCCATATGATGCCTCCATGACCCTGGCCTGATTATATTTGAATTTGGGCTGTTCATCACCTACATCCTGGTCAACAACATCCCTGCTTTTGAGATGCCTCTCCCTAGCTACCTCCTAAATATCTTCTCAGCCACTTGTTCCTTAACCTGAAAGGTCATTGAGTTTTCTCCTCAATCTTGTTTATTTCTCTCTCCCACTTGAAAAACATAATTCTTGGACCTATTTTCATCACTTGTGAAATTCACACTAAATCATCTATCTCATTTAGATACAAACATATAAACATTAGGGCAAAATTTGTTTCATTTTCAAACTCCTGCAACAAATACCATCTTTGATTTGCAGGTTTTCACAAGACTACTTTTCCCTCTTACCACTCACTTGTCCTGAGGAAAAGTGAAAATTCTCCAGTCAGCACAAAAGAAACTCTGTGATCTAGCCTAGGCTAGCCATTCCAGATTAATTGCTTGCATCACATCATATTACAGTGCATGGCTCCTTAGTTCTGAACTCCCTATCATTAGTCTGTATACAACATACTGTTTCTTTGCTCCATGTTTTCTTCTAAAGTTCTTTTCTGTTGCCTTCCACGCACAGTTCTCTTACCATGCATCAATTTCTGCTAAAAGAATTCTCCTTAGCCTTCTTTTACTAAAGCGCTATTATGGTCCTTCACACATTTTATCTGATGATCAGTTCACTTCAGGTCAGTTCAGTCGCTCAGTCATGTACAACTCTTTGCGGCCCCATGGACTGTAGCACAACAGGCTTCCCTGTCCGTCACCAAATCTTGGAGCTTGATCAAACTCATATCCATCAAGTCGGTGATGACATCCAAACATTTCATCCTCTGTCATCCCCTTCTCCTCCCACCTTCAATCTTTCCCAGCATCAGGGTCTTTTCCAATGAGTCAGTTCTTCGCATCTGGTGGCCAAAGTATTGGAGTTTCAGCTTCAGCATCAGTGCTTTCAATGAATATTCTGGACTGATATCCTTTAGGATGGATTTGTTGGCTCTCCTTGCCGTCCAAGAGATTCTCAAGAGTCTTCTCCAACAACGCAGTTCAAAGGAATCGATTATTTAATGTTGTTTTCTTTATGGTCCAACACTCACATCCATACATGACTACTAGAAAAACAATAGCTTTGGCTAGATGGACATTTGTTGGCAAAGTAATGTCTCTGCTTTTTAATATGCTGTCTAGGTTGGTCACAGCTTTCTTCCAAGGAGCAAGCGTCTTTTAATTTCATGGATGCAGTCACCACCTGCAGTGATTTTGGAGTCCAAGAAAATAAAGTATCTCACTGTTTCCATTGTTTCCCCACCTATGTAACAGGAAGTGATGGGACCAGATGCTGTGATCTTAATTTTCTGAATGTTGAGTTTTACACCAACATTTTCAGTTTCCTCTTTCACTTTCATCAGGAGGCTCTTTAGTTCTTCACTTTCTGCCATAAGGGTAGTGCCATCTGCATATCTGAGGTTATTGATATTTCTCCCAACAATCTTGATTTCAGCTTGTGCTTCATTCAGCCCAGCATTTCACATGAAGCATCCTACATACAAGTTAAATAAGCAGGGTGACAATGTGCAGTCTTGATGTACTCCTTTCCTGATCTGGAACCAGTCTGTACATCCTAAATTCCATGTATATATTCCAAGTATACATGCCCAAATTATAGTGCTTCCTACTTTCTACTGTAATTGCATTAAACCATTAATTCCATTTATCTCAGCTGATGATAGTCTACACTTCAACAGAAACTGATACTCCATTTTGCAGTCTTAGCACCTAGCATAAAGCCATGCATTCCCTGGACAACACACTGTTTACTACATTTTGAATTTAATTGAAAACATTCGTGATAAAAACATACATGCTTTGATATTTGATCTTTCTGGATTAAATTTTCTAGTTCTGTTTTCAGTTCTGTGACATTAGGTAAGAAAGATTATCTTCTCCTTATAGCAAATATTACCCATTTGGAAAACTAGATTGACAGTGAGTCGAACTTTGTAGTTTCCTGAAAATCAAGTTAGCATATTTTCATACATTTCATAAATAAGGGCTAAAGCATGGAGAAAATAAGAAAACGTTATTTTTCCTCTATTCCCATTTCTTGCAAAGAGTCGGACATGACTAAAAAACTGAACTGAACTGTACTATTCCCATTTTTAGTGTTACATTCTTTTACTGAAATTTGAAAAAAAAAAAAGACTTTAAAGGGAGAGATTATAACACAAAAATAAATGGATATAAATAGGTTAAGAGATTCTCTTTCTAGTGACCTCAATTTGTGATTATACAATCACTGCTTTGAAATTTCTTAAGAGGACAATTATAGTTCTTAAAAAACTACAAATATTTATAAAAGCAAAAATATCTATTTAAGTTTCCTTTAGAGACTTTGGAGAAGGAAATGGCGACCCACTCCAGTATTCTTGCCTGGAAAATCCCATGGACAGAGGAGCCTGCTAGACTACAGTCCATGGGGTTGCAAAGAGTCAGACATGACTGAGCAACTAAACTAAAAACTAAACTTAGAGACTTACTTTAAAATGCCTTTTAAAGTATGGATATTGAAAAATAAGCAGTCATCTATATTTTTACATACTCCCGCAAGAGACTCTAAAACATCAATAATAATGTACAAAAATAATACTAAGCATCATAATGACATTAATTTAAAAATTAATTTTTAAATTAGTTTGGTAAAAATTTATCAACATTGTAAAATCTTTGTCACACTAACACTTTTGCAACATCTTTAAGGTTTGAGGCAGTACAGAACTTTGGCCTTACATATAATGTGGCTGTTTATAAATGATTTTCCTCACTGTTGGGTGCCAATAGACTCAGGGCCACTCAGCCAAAAAATTACAAAATTACTACCTTAGATGATCATTTTTGTCATTTAGGTTTTCAGAGAACAGCAGCAAGTACAAATGCTATATTGACAAAATGTGTGTTTAGCAAAAGTCACAATCTTAGGTCTGAAACACAGAGTTTCTGCATTGATTCTTTAATTTTCTTTCTTTTTTTTTTAAATTTCAAAAGTAGATGATGATTGAGTGCTGTGAATGATTGAAAGCATTTTATGAAGTTTCTTAGAAAATATATTTTGGAGATTTTTTTGAAGAGTGGGTTCATTTTTCTGTAATTTTTACAGAAAGAAAATTTGGTCATAAAAATCCGTCCTTATGTTAAATATAGTGTTTCCATATGAGCTAGCAATTTCACTCCTAGATACTACTCAAGAGAAATAAAAACACATGTTCTCACAAAAATTGTGCATAAATGTTCATAGCAACATTATTTGCAATTGTTAAGAAATACAAATAATCCAAATATATATCAACTTTTGAATGTATAAATGTAATGTGATTATATACATAAAATAGGATATTATCTACAAATAAATAAATGGAGGTTTCCTCAATGAGGCTCAGTGATGAAGGATCCACTTGCCAAACAGGAGACTCCTCCCTAAATCAGAAGACCCCTGGAGAAGGAACTGGCAAGCCACTCCAGGATTTTTTCCTGGAAAATCCAATGGACAGAGGAGTCTGGCAGGCTATAACCCACGGGCTTGCAAATAATATGATAGGATTTAGTGACTAAACAACCACAATAGAAATATTATGCTGCTACAAAGTTATGCCATTTGAAATGAGCCAGATCACAGAATATTACATAACATATGGCTCTATTGATTTAACATTTTTAGATTTATTTGTATAAAACAGATAAACTTATTAGAGACAGAATGTAAGGGCACGGTTGCCAAAGATTGAGGGTTTATAAGGAGAAAAGGGAGTGACTGATAGTTCAATCCTGACATGAAGCAACAGACTGGTTCAAAACGGGGGAAGGAGTACATCAAGGCTATATACTGTCACCCTGCTTATTTAACTTCTATACAGAGTACATTATGCAAAATTCCAGGCTGGATGAAGCACAAGCTGGAATCAAGATTGCTGGGAGAAATATCAGTAATCTCAGATATACAGATGACACCACCCTTAAGGCAAAAGTGAAGAAGAGCTGAAGATCCTCTTGATTAAAGTGAAAGAGGAGAGTGAAAAAGCTGGCTTAAAACTCAGCATTCAAAAACTTAAGATCATGGCATCCAGTCCCATCATTTCATGGTAAATAGATGGGGAAACAATGGAAACAGTGAGAGACTTATTTTCTTGGGCTCCAAAATCAATGCAGATGGTGACTGTAGCCATGAAATTAAAAGACACTTGCTCCTTGGAATAAAAGTTATGACAAACCTAGACAGCATATTAAAGTACAGAGACATTACTTTGCAGACAGTGGTTCATTAGTCAAAGCTATGGTTTTTCCAGTAGTCATGTATGGATATGAGTTTTGGACCATAAAGAAAACAACTGTGCTTTTGAACTGTGTTGTTGGAGAAGACTCTTGAGAGTCCCTTGGACTGCAAGGTGGTCAAACCAGTCAATCCTAAAGGAAATCAGCCCCAAATAATAATTAGAAGGACTGATTCTGAAGCTGAAGGTCCAATACTTTGGCCACTTGATGTGGAGAACTGACTTCTTGGAAAAGACCGTGATGCTTGGAAAGATTGAAAGCAGGAGGAAAAGGGGACAACAGAGGATGAGATAGTTGGATGGCATCATCAGCTCGATGCATATGAGTTTGAGCAAGCTCTGGGAATTGGTGATGGACAGGGAAGCCTGGCATGCTGGAGTCCATGGTGTTGCAAAGAGTCAGCCATGACTAAGTGACTGAACTGAACTGACTGACTGATAATTGGCATGAGATTTCATTTTGGGGTTATGAATATGTTCTAAGTGAACTTGTATTTATGGTTGCAAAACTACCTAGAGTGAAACATTGAATTGTATACTCAAAACAGGTAAATTTTATGTTATGCAAATTATATTTCAATAAAACTTTACATTCATATATTTTCTTAAGATTAAAGGGGTTTAACATACTAAGTAGTAAAATTGTTTTATAGTTTAAGAAAAATATCGTAAAAATTTAATATTAGCTTCAAAATATAACAGTAAGTCATCTGCTTAGACATGTTTATTCTAAAATATTCAAGGTTTAATATTTTTCATGGGACTGTACTTATGAATATTAAAACATTACCTCTACGAATAAACACTAATGACTAGTTTGAAAAATATGGAAAAATAAAAGCTTTAAATTTCACTTAAATCTTCCGGTTAACATACTTAAAATTGCTTTTGTGTTTTAATGTATAACAAAGTAGTTTCTAAGTAGTCTTTTGCTTCATTGTAGTAATTGTTAAAGTAAAATAATAAAATTCAAAGAAAAATTAGCATTTATGCCAATGACATATCTTTAAAGATGATTTATATATTGTCATTATTCTTTTATTCTTTTTCTATAGGAAGCTTTCTTTGTTCCTATCACATCACTGAAGTTTGTGGCTACATAATCATATACATTGATGCTTTTGAACTGTGGTGTTGGAGAAGACTCTTGAGAGTTCCTTGGACTGCAAGGAGATCCAACCAGTCCATCCTAAAGGAAATCAGTCCTAAATATTCATTGGAAGGACTGATGCTGAAGCTGAAACTCCAAATCTTTGGACACCTGATGAGAAGAACTGACTTATCTAAAAATACCCTGATGCTGGGAAAGATTGAAGGCGGGAGGAGAAAGGGGGATGACAGAGGATGAGCTGGTTGGATGACATCACTGACTCATGGATGTGAGTTTGAGTAAACTCTGGGAGTTGGTGATGGACAGGGAGGCTTGGTGTGCTGCATTCCATGGGGTCGCAAAGTCAGACACAACGGAGCGACTGAAATGAACTGAACTGAAATGAATAGCATATAGCTTACTAAGTCCATCTAAGACAATCTCTTCAATTTTATCTTGAGACAGCCTCATCTCTGCTGAAGGCTGTGGTACATTAATACTTATATTTCCTGTAAGCCATTTTTTTGTTGTTGTTGGTACAGCTAGTTCTAGTTGTCAGTTATCAAAGGCAAATTAAATTTCAAGGACATCAGTTCAGCTTGTCAGCTGCATTTAGTTTGGAGTTGAGCACATGGCACCCTTCTGGTGTTATAGGTTTTTCACCCTGTGTGAGAGCTTTCCCTTCAACATCATATCAACATAGTCAAGCCATTGTCTCCCTTTCCCACATTTATACCACCAACCTGAGTTTTCCTTATTTTTCTTTCATTTCAACCAAATCATTTGTTCCCATGGATATTTTTTCCACTGTTGATTCCTTCCTCAACCAGTTTTCTCTGTTCATAATTTCTTATCTATGTTCCCCTTTTCTGATTTAAAATTTATTCCATAGATAGTTGTTTTCTTACCAGGATCACACATGATAAGGAAGTCTCCCAGGTTACCAAAACCATAGAAATTGATAAGAAAGTGTACTTCCAAAAGAATCTATGTTTAAAGATTGGTCCAATAACATTTCCTTGAGCTTTCAAGAGAAAGGACTCTGTGGTGAAAGTTGACTCTTATTACAACTACTTTTTGTCTCAGCTATCCCCACGTTTTCACATAAAATGAACTATCAAATAATTTTTTAAATGTTTAAATTGCTTTTCCAAAAACTTAGGTGAAATTGGAAGCATGATGCTTTGAAAATAGTGAAATACAAATGCTGAAGAGCATGTTCCTCTCTTTCTTTTTGGACTGAGCATATTGTTTTCTTTAATGATACTAATAGATCACTAGGGAGAAAAGTACTGGTCACTTAGACTTTATGTTGTAGAGCAGCAAAAGGTCAGTGCATTGATAAAATGTTTAAACGGGCCAGATTACTAACAACAGTCTAGGTAATAGAAGATAATGCATTTGTGCAAAAAATGACATTTTCAGAATTCATAAAATAGTTGAACAGTAAATTTTTAAGATGACCTGTAGACCCAGAGTCAAAACTCTGCTCTCTAAAGTGTAATTGCTTTTCTGTTTTTAATCCTTAAGGCTGATATAAATAGGGATTTATAAAGAATCCACAGAGACTCTGTTATCACCCAAGAACCCTGTAATATGTGTTTTAATCTCAAATTGGGAGGCTATCCACTCACCCACATTCCACGCACATCATAGTGACTTTGAATAGCATTCTTTTAGCATATTTCAAAGCATAAATCTTTTTATTCTTTTTCCCTTTTGTTTATGGCATCAAGGGATAAAACTGTTAGGTAGTAAGAATAGGGATATGCTGATCAGAGGAAGTAGCAACTAGAAAAACCACATGGAGGCCAGACAAAAGAAGGGAAAAGCCTGGCAAAAGGGAAAAGCCGCAGACTCGATTGAGAATCTGTTTTGGGAAATGTGCTCAACATGCCACCTTCCCTGATTGGCCTTGAGTGTATACCCTATTTACATTCCCTTCCCCGATTGTTTGAAGGTGCAAACCATATTTTACAGAGGCAGGGCCAAACAGGCTCTGAGGATTGCTTAGGAGTAAAAACAAAGGATATAAAAAGAGAAACCTAAAATGGGGTGGGGCCACACCTACAAGGGTTGGTCCACTCTCATGTCTTGAGAGTGTGTTGTTTGTGCAGTGTTTGTGTGCTTAGTCACTCAGTTATGTTCGACTCATTGTGACCCCAGACTGTATAGCCTCCAGGCTCCTCTGTTGGGGATTCTCCAGGGAAGAATACTGGAGTCCGTTGCCATGTCCTCTTCCAAGAGATTTTCCCAACCCAGGGATTGAGCCCAGGTCTCCCGCATTGCAGGCAGATTCTTAACCATCTGAGCCACCAGGGAAGCCCATTGTTTGCCAGATGCTTAATAAATACCACCTGCCTGAGCTGTAATAAGTCTGTTTTAATTCTTTGCTACCATGAGACCAGAATTGAAGAAAAAATAGACCTGACAAAACAAAAGTCAAGTATTCCTAACTGACAAGATTGTAGGATCACTTGGTCACTGCTACCCACTTTGTTAGGTTTTGAAAACGTTCTTTCACCTTTAAATAATATGGACCGTACTGCATTTGTGCTTGAATAGTTATTTGAATAATACATCTGCTTTAATCATTTTGTTGTTGTTGTTGAAGTAATAATCTCAAAAAACACAGTTCAACGTCTTTCTTTCTTTTTTTTTTTTTCTTGCGATTGCAGATGAATTATCTCTTTTCTGGATTCTGCTCTTCTTTAGCAAGTTATTATTCTTGGACCTTGGACTCAGGCCAAAAAAGCTGCCCACATCTGGGAGGTAATTTTCTCATGAACGAATGCAGTAACAAAATGAGACAGAGCTAAATCAACACGGGTGTGTTGAATGCTTCTGCACAGTTGCAAAGAAAATTATATTTGCTTGCTGCTGCTGCTGCTAAGTCTCTTCAGTCGTGTCCAACTCTGTGCGACCCCATAGACGGCAGCCCACCAGGCTCCGCTGTCCCTGGGATTCTCCAGGCAAGAATACTGGAGTGGGTTGCCATTTCCTTCTCCAATGCATGAAAGTGAAAATTGAAAGTGAAGTCACTCAGTCGTGTCCTACTCTTAGCGACCCCATGGACTGCAGCCTACCATGGGATTTTCCAGGCAAGCGTACTGGAGTGGGTTGCCATTGCCTTCTACTAGATCTGCAGTGAAGTGAAGTTGCTCAGTCGTGTCCAACTCTTTGCGACCCCATGGACTGTAGCCTACCAGGCTCCTCTGTTCATGAGATTTTCCAGGCAAGAGTACTGGCCTGGGTTGCCGTTTCCTTCTCCAGGCGATCTTCCCCACCCAGGGATTGAACCCAGGTCTCCCGTATCGCGGCAGATGCTTTAACCTCTGAGCCACCAGGGAAGCCCCTGGTGGCTCAGAGCACTTTAAATACCTTTCATATCTCAAAGCATTTTAAATACCTCTCATAGAAGCCTTTAAGTATATCTGCTTGCTGCTGCTGCTAAGTCGCTTCAATCGTGTCCGACTCTGTGCAACCCCATAGGCAGCAGCCCACCAGGCTCCGCCTTCCCTGGGATTCTCCAGGGAAGAATACTGGAGTGGGTTTCCATTTCCTTCTCCAGTATATCTGCTTACCTGTGTATAATATATGTTGAAGGAGCAATCAGCAATGCATAGTCAACCTCTGGGGAAGCAGTGCAAGGGTAGGGAAGGAACAAAAACCTTGGACACTGAAAACATTCTACTGAAGCTGACACCCTTGGTCAACATTCCTTTCTCCTTGATGCAATTAAATTTACCCCTTTTAAGAAGTTTCAAATGCTTCATCCAATTATTTCATCAGACTTAAAATTTGGGGCTTCATGGTCTGCGTTGTCAGAATGCACTTCTTCCCATTACACACACACACACACACGCACACGCACACACACATATTTGTGCACACACAGCATAGAATGATGGAATGGTAAATAATAAGACGAGTAAATTTTACATTTGGAAAGGAGGAAAGAATAAACACGTAAAAGTCACTGATCAATAGAATTTTTGAATATAAGACAAAAGTTGTGAAGTTCCTCAATTATTGACATATGGAATATTCCTTGATTAGGTTCTTATTCAACCAAGGATGAGCTCTCTGAAACATTGTTCTCTGTGGGTCTTGGTTCTATTCTTAGAGGTTTTTCTATTAACTTCCTTGGATGCTTTTGAAGAGAAATGAAGAGTACTCACTTCAGGGGATTTAAGTAGTTTCTAAGAATGTTTCTTGTATCTAGTAATTTAGGATTTCAATAATCATATTTAACAGTCACAATATAGTTATCCTAGACTGATAAGGTGTTAGGAAGCTCAACACCCTTTAGTTTCTAAAAATATCTTACTGATTGATTCCATTTAGCTCCACAGCCCACTGATAAACACACACTTTTCTCTAATTAGATCTATCTTGAATTTCTCAGGCTTCCATGGAATAATATTCTTGCTCTCTTTCCTGGATCCATTCAGTTTAATTGAATGAATTTCTAAAAGCAATGTTAGTCCAATCATATACTTTCAAAAAAGATATGATGACCACATCCTTGATTATTTCTTTCTGAGATTCTCTTACTGGCCTGAATTGAGGAGTTGCTTTTTTCAAATCCTTGTAATCCTAGTATTCTGGATTCTCTCACATTTTTTTTTTAAACCCTGATTGTAAACAAGCCTTTTTTCCTTAATCTAATTTTTGCAATATTTGTCCTATGCAGCTAATAATACACATTTCAGAATATTGATATTCTCTCTTGGGTTAAAATTAATTTCCCAAAGACAATTCTTTTTGACAAATTTTGTGCCTTCCAAGTAACTAGAGATGATAGGCCTACCCAATATTTTTTCTGATACATAATGGGATTGCAAACCTTGATAGTATTTTCCTCACTATTTATATCCAGAACAAAAGCCTGTGTCATATATTTTAAATGCTTTCTGTGACAGTGTGCCATTTTTGTATGCATTTCTAATTCAATCAGATCTAGCTGTGGAAACAACATAAATATTCTATAACTTACACAAACATGTTTTTATTTGTTCACATTAAATGATGGCTGCGGATTCAATGCTGCTTACCTGAGTTAGCCTGACAATGCTTGGTTTCACCTGCCTTATCATTCTATTATGAATGCCTGTGGATATGCTATGGATGTGGCAGAGGGCAGAATTTCAAGAGGCAAAGGCAGAAGGCACATGAGTGCATTGAAAGGTTCTGTTTTGGTGTCCATGAACTATATTTCCTCTTTGTGCCTTGTATCAGTCAGGGAAGTCCCATAGCTAAAGTCAATTGGCAACACACTGTTATATGCAAACATGGCAGGATGTAGAGAGTAACATCCTTGTGAATCATTATAGAACATTCTTCAATATCTCTTTTGGTCTGAATTGTGTCCCCACCCCCTAATTTTGTATGTTGAAATCTAAAATCCCAGTACCTCAGAATATAAACATATTTACAATGAGGTCATTGGTGTGGGTTGAAATCCAGTATAATGGGTCTCCAAAGAAGAATTTGGGATACAGACACGCACACAGGGAGAATGCCGTGTTTTAGATTGCTCAGGTTGCCATGACAGAATCCCACAGGCTAGATGGCTTAAACAACAGAAATTTATTTTCTTACAGTTCTGATAGCTTGAATTCCCATATCAAGGATTATGAAACTGGCCTGTTTCAGTTCTGCAGCGTCTTTCTGATTGTCAGTCAGTTGTTTCCTTGCTGAGTTCTCTCAGGGCCTTTCCTAGAAGAGAGCGCCCGTGTCCCGTCCTCTTTCCACTGGTGCTATTGGATAAGGGTCCCAATTTATGGCATCATTTTACCTTAAAACTTTATCCTTAAAGGTCCCATTTCTTCAATAATAGTTACACTGGAGTTTACGCCCTTGACTATGTGTGTGGTGCTCAGTCACTCAGTCTTCTGTGACACTCATTTGCAACCCCATGTACTGTAGCCTGCCAGGCTCCTCGGTCCTGGGAAAATTCTCCAGGCAAGAATACTGGAGTGGGTTGCCATGCCCTCCTCCAAAGAATCTTTCCGATCCAGGGATAGAACCCACGTCTCCTGCGTCTCTTGCATTGGCGGGCAGATTCTTTACTGCTAGCATCAGCTGGGAAGCCTGTGAATGTGGAGAAAGGGGCATAATCCAGGTCACAATATCCAGATACAGAGGAGGCACAGAGAGAAAAAAGCCAGCCATTTATCTGCAAGCCAAATAGACTCAGAACAGAGCCTCTCTGTCACCTTGATCTTGGGCTTCTGGCTTCCAAAACTGTAAGAAAGTAGATTTCTGCTGTTAAGCCACCCATTCTCTGATGCTTTGTTATGCAGCAAACCAATACATCATCCAAAGCCCCTCTCGCTCTCTCGCCTGGGTCACAGTCCTTCAGTTATTACTCCTTGATTCACAGCCAGGATACTGTCAGTGCAGGACCCAGCTCAAATCTGAAATAGTACATTTCAGTATAGAGACTCTAACAAAAAGTTCATGTACCTCCAGCTCTGTTTTTCCATTACTTTCTCCACACTGTACCTGCTATATCATGGTACAAGACTTTCATGATCTTGATTATTTCCTAAGGTATGTAAAACATTGACTGCTCACAACTTCCTTGCCTAATTAAGCATATTACCTCAGGGCAACATCAACTTTCCTGAGAGGAAACATCCATTGTTTTCTCCCTCCGTTGCTCTTCCATTGCATTTGTTCTTAATAGGACCAACCAACTGGCTTAATTCTTAGTTAGGTGACTGAATATTTGTAAGACTAGGAGTCTACTTAAACTGATTTAAATACAAGTGGCTGATTAAAAAAATCTCGTGGAATGCACAAAGTGGAATACTACCTTCCTCAGATGGAGCATAAGATATAGCCAGCTAGAAATTTTAAAGGACCCCACTCACCCATCCTCCTCTTATTGTTATAATTATGTTTTTTCTCAGCTCTCTTAAAACAATAAAGCAAAGAGGTCATTTTACTGAGGTGGCTCTAATGCAGTGGTGGCTTACAGAAGCAAACCAAATCAAAGTCAGTACGTGCCTCAAAGTTACAGAATTGAATCCTATGGGCAACAACTTACAAACAACCAACCAACTAAACTTTAAGCTACAGCCAATCAATAACCTCCTTGCTTTGCCTCTGGCTTTCCTCTATAAAAAATGTTTCCCAGGATTCTGTTGGTAAAACATGTCTAACCAATTCTGGTTTGATTCTGCCCAGTTCCAGTAGATTTTTACTCAAATGCTTAGAATTTTAGTATGTGTCTGCTTATCTTTTTAAAGCCTGTGTTAGCATCTAAATTTAGAATTTTAGGTTCATCAAGGCAGGATTTTGACTATTTCATTCACTATTATATCCTCTGTGTCTAGAACCCCATGAGAAACATGGTAGGTGCTAAATATAAATGAAGATACGGACTGAAGAATGCAGGACTAGCCAGAGACATAGCTTATGGCAAATGTAACTAAAGATTTCCAGTTGAGAGAAAAAGTAAGCCTTCATTGTTGGCTGAGAGCAGAGAGAATAAGGCCATCTTCCTGATGGAAACACTAGGGAGTAGCTTTTTATTCAGTATATAGTCCTTCTTGCTTTTGTCTTGCAGTTAACAGCTGAATCAGGAGGAGAAAAACGCTGGGTTACAGAGAAAAGAATATTTACTAATCTCCCCCTGTGCAAAGGATCAGTGTATATTGTTGGGAAAACATAATTTGAAACAAAATCTCTCACTCCTGAGGACTTCTCCATAAAGGTAGAAGAGAAAAATAGTAGTTTCATTAGTAAATAAGGCTTAAACCAGAATGTGAAGATAAATTTAAAATCATACTGTTTATATAGGCAAGCAGATACAACACTTGTACATATGTTATAGCGACTTGATAGAGAAGTTTCTCACACATAGTTCATCTTCAGTTCACACAATGATTGATCACCTGTTAGCTAATTTGCTTTATCCAAAGAAACACTAAACTTTTCATACTGTTATGAGAGCTAGTGGCATTTCAAAGTTGGTTACCAAGTCATTGATAAAGACATTCTGGGTCATAAAGGTGGTGGGAGCATAACCTATCAAGGAAGATGGAGTCCCAATTCCTATGAATGAGAGAAATCTAAATACTGCAGGAGTATGGCTCTATGTTGCAAGCATATTTCCTCTCATAATGGTATGTGAAATTTGGTGTTTCTTTGGATGAAGCCAATTAGCTAACAGGTCCTGCAATGCAGAAGACCCCAGTTTGATTCCTGAGTTGGGAAAATCCCCTGGGGAAGGGATAGGCTACACACTCCAGGATTCTTGGGCTATCCTGGTGGCTCAGATGGTAAAGAATCTGCCTGCAATATGAGAGACCTGGGTTTGATCCCCTGTTTGGGAAGATGTCCTGGAGAAGAACATGGCAACCCACGCCAGTAATTTTGCCTGGAGAATGCGCATGGACAGAAGAGACTCACAGGCTACAGCTCATGGGGTCACAAAGAGTCAGTCACAACTGAGTGACTAAGCACAACACATTTAGAAGAGATAAAGAAAAATCTTGCAATTACAACTTTCCTAAAGCAAATGCCCTAAGAAAAGCGGGAGTGTGGGGGTGGGGTTGGAATCTCTCCTTTTTTTTTTTTTTTCAATAGAGCAAATTGAAACTCTTAATTTTCATTTGTATTTACTGTTAAGGATAAAGGAAAAGGGTTGAGTGGTTTTGTAAGGGCAAACACCAGAGATCATACTTTTGAACTGATGACTTCAGTTGGTCACGTTAGGCTACTGTGTCTATGACCTAAGGTTACTGTATAACATTTCATTTCCTAAGAATAAGTCAGGGAATAATGGAGCTTACTGAAGTATTCATGTATAAATGGGAGAAAGATTATTCTCACAAAACAGAGTTGAAGGAGTAGTGCATGAAAAAACAAGATGTTTTTAAAACTATACATATTTATTATATACAGTCCACCTACAGGCATGCTCCTGCATGTACACACACACACACACACACACACACACACACACACACCATTTCATAACATATTCTCAAGAGCTGGTAAAGACCATTTGTCATCCATGGGAAACTGATTTCTATATTTTTAACTGTTTAATATTTTAACAGATGCAGCTGTCACTTTTCCTGTTTTATGTTATTGAAAACAAGCTGAATGTGTAAACATGTGAAAGCAAAAATAATGTGCTTCATTAGTAAACCACATGGTGGCTATTCCTCTCCAAAGCTAAAGAGGATGAACCTTTTCCCAGAAGGGATAAGCCATTCTTGTCCACTCCCCTTGCAGTTGCCACATAGAGAACAAGACAGGTATTTCCACTTACAGAGAAAAGCAGAGGTATTAATGTGACAATATTATTCAGATCTTTATACTGTGGACCTTCAAGGTACATATACTAATCCTTCATCTTGTATTTATGTGTAATCACAGTAGAGTAAATACACACACACACACACACACACACACACACACACTGACTTGTAATATGCAGATATTTACTATTAAGGTAGCTAACTATCTAGTCTTATTGGTGCTAAAAGCCAAAACCACAGTCAAATGTTAGGTACTTGGGCACTACTTTTGAGCTGACAATTCATGGTCTTAGACAAGTAGAAACTGACCTTTGGGATCCCAATAATATTTTCCAACCCCAGCACACAAACTGGTGGCTGTGACTGGAAATCAGATGATTTTATATTTCCTTACAGCAGAACTTGGTGATAAGCAAGTAAGCAATGCTTAAGGAAAATGAGGAAAAGGAGTCTTGACCCCTGGGCTCAGTTTTATTACAAAATGCTCATTTACCACAGGGCTTTTGGGCTAAAAGAGGAACTATACTCACTTGGCTGGAACATGGGTCATAGTTACCATTTTTATCACAACTCAGGCCCCATACTAATTCTCTAAAGTACATTTTTTAAAATTTTATTCCTACTTGCAGTTTCCATATTATGTTAGTTGTTAAACTCTGTTTCACATTCCAACTGCATCTGTAACAACGAATGTTCTATACTAAAACAGGTGCCTCAAAAACAGCCCTTTTGAACACAATCTACTTTAATTACTAAGGTATTATCTCTTCTACTGAGGATGATTTCATTTGCATGAGAACGCCTTGGAATGGTAAAACTATGACAGAAATCGCCCAACTCCATCTCCTCTACAATGCAATTCCTAACTTCTGGTTGTTCCCAATGCAAGGATAATCTCCAAACATCCCAAACTCCTTTACATAGTGATTGTGTTAGACAACAGCATCTTTGTTACTGTTGTGTAATGCTAAATCAAATCTGCTCTTTCTGACCCCACAGACTGTAGCCACCAGGCTTCTCTGTCCATGGGATTTTCCAGGCAAGACACTGCAGTGGGTAGCCATTTCCTTCTCCAGAAATAGAAGATGAATCTCCTGCATTGCAGGCTGATTCTTTATAGCTGAGCCACCAGGAAAGCCCATAGGCTACAGCATGGAGGTGATTTACTTGCAGAAGTTTCCCTGACTCCTTAAAGCTAACCTATGAGCCTGTACTAAGTGCTATCTGGTATATTTCTTCAGTGAGACTCTGCTTTACAGTTGACTGTTTCATTTCAGCATTGCCTGCTAGACTAATTTCATGTTCTATAAATAACCTTTATTGATCGTGTTCTTCATGGTAATGAGCTCCCAGCATAGTGTATCTCTTATAGTAGATTTTTAATACATTTTTTGACTTGGTAAATGAATAGTCATATAATACCAACTGTGTCAACTCTAAACATATTTTTGCAGGTAATAAGAAGATCCTATGATCAAATTTCTGAATTTCAGACTAAGAATAATGTCTTTACCCACTTGACATGATTCTTTAGGTAAGTTTTCCAGTTTAGACTGGAATTTTGAAAGATCAGAGTTGAACATTTGTTTCATACATAAAATATGATTGTATCTACTTTACAAATGGGCTTTCTTACTTTTCTTTATAAAATTTGTCATAGAAACACTCATATGACTCTAGTTATCTTGACATTAATAATTATCATACACCATTTCAAATAATCTGAAATTCATTCTGAAATAAACGGAGAATTTCACTTAAATTTTTTAGTAAAACTATAATTCTAGAAAAAATGCATTTTTTAATGACGAACCCAAATCTCTTTCCTCTTAAAAAATCATAGTCATTTATGAGGGATTTTACATTATTCTAAGGTACCTTATCTTAGCAATTAAAAATATATTATAATTTCTAGATTTTACTCTAATGTATATACACAAGATTATCTGATATTAGACTATATGATTCTTTGGTTGTGTGGAAGAAACTGTTAAAATTAATACTGATTAAATTTAAAACTTACCTTTATGGAAGACACAAGCTAGTTATAGACTGCTTATACTAATAGAGGGAAAATATTTTCTTTCTTCACTCAAAGACATTCTTTAGATATAAACCAGAACTCTAAAATCTTATCTGGCTACAAAATTATATTAATCTATTCAGCCTGTATTTATATGGCATTCCTAACTTAATGTGCAAAAACAATTTGTTTGGAAAAAAGCAAAATACCTGTGCACAAAAATAAAAAAGATGCCAAAATTCAGCTAGTGTACTAGTCAAATTCTTATATTTAAATAGTATGTATTGCAAAGTAATTTTAATATTAAATGAATTTATGTAATCTATGATGTTATGAACCTAAGTTGTTGAAGTGATTATATGACATGAAATGTCCATGATGGAGGAATGGATGAGGAAGATTTGGTACCTATAAGTGATATCATATATTTGTCTTTTTCTGTATGACTTACTTCATTCAGTATGACAATCTCTAGCCTGTGTCACTGCAAATGGCATTTTGTTCTTTTTATGTCTGTATAATATACCATTGTCATACTGAATGAAGTAAGTCATACAGAAAAAGACAAATATATGATATCACTTATACATGGATTCTAAAAAAAAAAAAATGGCACAAATGAATCAGTCTATTTACAAAACAGAAGTAGACCCACAGATGCAGAAACTGAACTTAAAGTTACCAGGGGGTAAAGCAAGTAGGGATAAATTGGAAGATTGGGATTGACACATACATATTACTATATATAAAACAGATAACAATTAAGGACCCTCTGCATAGCACAGGGAATGCTACTCAATAAATTGAAATGACCTATATGGGAATAGAGTCTAAAAATGAGTATATATATAACTGATTCACTTTACAGTGTAGCAGAATCTAACACATTTTAAATCAACTATACTTCAATAAAAATTAGTTAAAAAAAAACTTTTCAAAACAACCAAAGGTAAACGTAATTTTAGAATTATCTATCTGTTACAGATTAATCTGTAATACCCCAAATTTATATGTTGAAGTCCTGACCCCCACAACCTCTAAATGTGATCTTATATAGCAGTAGTATCATTGAAGATACAATTAGTTAAAATGAAGGCATACTGGGGTAGGACAGGTCCCTAGTCCAATATAACTAGCATCCTTATAAAAAGGAGAAATTTGGAACAGATGCCCATGCAGAATCCCAGACAGGGAGAATTTCATGTGACCATCAGGTCATGTTGTATCTATAGGTCAAAGAGGGCCAGAGATTGCCAGCAACTCACCAGAGACGAAGAGAGAGAGAGACATCCATTTCTCAGAAATAACCCTGCTAACACACTGATCTTGGATTTGCAGCCTCCAAAACTATAAGTCAGTTCATTGTTTTTGCTTAAACTACCCAGTTTGCTTTAGTTGATGTCTTAGAAAATGAGTACAACATGTGATTCTCTTTTTTTCCCCACTGTTATGCAATCATCAACTCACTGCCTACAGACAAAACACCAACTATATACTCCTCATGGTTTCCCCCTGAAATGTCTATTACAGCGGATCGATAAACATAAATGAAATATTTGCATAGTTATAACCCTGTTTTTTTAAACTTCCATATGCTTTCTAAGCATCCTAAGTTGTGACTGATATATCTGAAATGATCCAAAGATAGTCTGAAATGGATATGCATTCTCAATTTTACTATTCTTCAGGCAAGCACTCTATATTGTATGCACATTGTTTTTAAACTGGCAAACCACTCCAGTATGAAGCCTGCGAAATTCTAAGGACAGAGGAGCCTGGTGGGCTACAGTCCATGGGTCGCAAAGAGTTGGGTATGACATAGTGACTAAGACACCATCGTTGATTTAATTACCTCTGATGGAGCTCTGTCTGGTCTTTACTATGAATAATATATCTGATCCAGTATAGAGTAATTCTTGGAAGACATTAAAATATCTTCCTGCATTATTAGCTAAAATCAAACAAGTAACAGTAACAAAAAAAGAGTGATTTTTTTACCTTCTATGGGTTAACAAGGGATAGATTTATTAGCCTATAGCAACTTTTAGGGACATTTAAAATTTAAAATGGTAAGAGATTGATAGCACTCACATGAAAAAAATACATACATATATATATTTCAATAATTCCACAAGTTACCTAAGTATTCTTTTTTACTAACCATGATGAACAAAAAGATTCCTGTTTGTGCATCTCTGGTTTGTTTTGCTTGCTTCCAAGTTATCACATTATGTCTTCTTAGCATACGAATTTCAGAGGATAAGTCATCTCCTGCCCAAGTATTCACTGCCACACACAGTGACCCTCACAACCCCAAATTTTCATATGGAAAACATTTTCCTTCATTGCTTTTGTTATTTTGTAAGGTTTTTCAATAGTTTTTGCTCTATATGTGTTTTTAGGTAGTTTTGTGTCAGATCATGCAGTATGCATTGGGGCCTGACAAGGGAAGACACTTTTAATGTATTTCAGGCTGGAAATATTTCATACTATAAAAGAACAAATGGAAGGTTGACGAATTACCTCTCATTGCCCACTTAAAATGGAAATCAAAATATTAAAAATCAGTTACATTAACACACTATCACCTGCCATGCATTCATAAAGCTCTTTCTGTCTAATAATATTATCTATCTGACTATGTTAAGCTAAAATTATCCCAAGATTAATTTTCTTGTTTTTTAAATAACATAATTAGAGATTAAAAAATTAAAATAAATGATTCCCTGGTAGCAACAAACATATTGCATGCCTAAATCTTGTTTTGTAATACTTCCAGTAAAAGGAACTAGCACTCCTTGGAGAAAGTACTGATTCCAGGACTAGGGTAGATTCCAGGAACGGGACATTTACAAGATGAACCCAGAATATCTTATAATAAGTAAGGAAATGCTTGAACACACACACACACACACACACACACACACAGAGTAATGGAGATTTATCAGAGAGATATAGATACCAGCTGAAAGAGCTTACAATGGTTAAAGGTAGACTAACTTGAGTATCAAAACTGATAAAACTTTGTTGGTTTAACCCCAAATATAACCCAGGGAATAACCCATATCTCCTTATTGTTAAAAATGCTTGAATAGCTAAACAAATGAGCAGAGAAAAATAGATTAATCTCCTCTCCTCAGAATATCCCAATCAATTCATTTGGACACATCATCTTCAGGGAGGTGAAGCATAATCCACACTCTGGAATGATGAACTGTATGTAGTGGTTTCCTTACAAAAAGGATGGTCTGGAAAGGGGGAAAAAGGGGCCGAAGTCCATAGTAGAGAAAACTGACAAAGATGCAATGACATACATCATTATGTCAGTGATAATGGTTAAGGTCAGCAGTGATCATTCCTGTTGTTTTTGTACACCCTTGATTTGATGTGAGAGGAATGGCATTTTTGGATGTGGTCTTCTTCCCCAAACTTCATAACCACAGTAGAATCGTGAAAAGAATATTAGACAAATCCCAGTTGAAGGATAATGTACAAAATAACCAACTAGTTCTCCTTAAAACTTTCAAAGTCATTGAAAATATCAAAGTCCAAGAAACTGTTACAGCCAAAATCAGCTCCATGTGTTAGGAGATCCTGGAAGAGAAAAAGAACATAAGCTTAAAATTATGGAAAAATGAATAAAATATGAGCTTTAGTTAATGCAAATATATTAATATCAGATCATTCATTATGACATAGGTGCTATACTAACATCATATGTTAATTATAGAGGCAACTGAGTTTTAGGTGTTTGGGAACTTTCTGTACTATCTTTACAATTTTTCTGTAAGTCTGAAAGTACTCAAAAATAAAAGTTTATTAGAATTAAACTTTGTGTGTTGTGGTCATAAGATGTCTTGCTTTGGGCCAAGAAAAAACTGAGACATTTTCAATATGACAGGATACTTTGCTTTTATTTAGAGTTAAAATTAGTAATAAAACAAGACAAATGCTTACAACTATTTATTATCTGCACTAGAGATAAAACATAATAATAAATTTTGTCAAATCTTCATATGAAGGAAAGGGAATTTTGACAGTTATTTTCACAATCAAGATTATAGAGAAATAGATATAACTGTGCAATGAAAAAGCTATGACCAAACTAGACAGCATATTAAAAAGCAGGGAAATTACTTTGCCAACAAAGGTCCTTCTAGTCAAAGCTACACTTTTTCCAGTAGTCATGTATGGATATGAGAGTTGAACTATAAAGAAAGCTGAGAACTGAAGAACAGATGCTTTTGAACTGTGGTGTTAGAGAAGACTCTTGAGAGTCCCTTGGACTGCAAGGAGATCCAACCAGTCAATCCTAAAGGAAATCAGTTCTGAATATACATTGGAAGGACTGATGCTGAAGGTGAAACTCAATACTTTGGCTACCTGATGCGAAGAATCGACTCAGTGGAAAAGACCCTGATGCTGGGAAAGATTGATAGCAGGAGGAGAAGGGGACCACAGAGGATAAAATGGTTACTGCTCAATGGACATGAGCTTGAGCAAGTTTGGGGAGCTGGTGATGGACAGGGAAGCCTCGCATGCTGCAGTCTATGAGGTCACAAAGAGTCAGACATGATTGAGTGGCTGAACTGAACTGGACAATGGAATATGTCCTGTGTCATGTTGTGCTCAGTCATCTCTGGCTCTTTGTGACCCCATGGGCTGTAGCCCTCCAGGATCCTTTGTTAGTGGAATTTTCTAGGCAAGAATACTGAAGTGGGTTGCCATTTCCTCCTCCAGGGAATATTCCCAATGCAGAGTTGAACTCACATCTCTTGTGTCTTCTGCATTGAGTAGGTGGATTCTTTAGCAACTGTGCCAAAGAAATATAGAACATAGATTAAATGACTATCCCCAAATTGGTTTAATAACAGTGGCTCATGAAAAATGGCAATATTTTATCCACCCTAGAATGATAAGAAAACGTCCATATAGGTAAAAGTTGTGTAGAGTTGGAAAATAGAAGCAGTGTCAGTTTTCAACATAGAAACTATGGAAAAATCAGGGTACTTGTTTTATTGTCAAAATTTTAAACTGTTTATATCACTTTGACACACCAAATTCCCTTGAAATCACGTTGGGTTCTGATAGTCAACTCTACTCTCAAAGTTCAAGCTTTGTTTCAGAATGAGAATATGAAAATTATTCTTTCAAAGAATTTGAAACTCTTTGCAAAGGAGAGTACCATGATCCTTCTGAACATGGCACAATTGTTGGTTTACATATGCTCTTTTATGGAGATTTTATGAAGGCAATCTCTGTATTTGGAAGGTAACATTATACCAGGAGTGTAAAAGTAAAAACTTAAAACATCTTTATACTTTGTGCTTCTGCTGTGAAAATAAATAGCACATATTAAAATTTTAAATTAAGGTCATGTCCCCTTCCTATATAAAATGGAAAGAAAATACACACTCCAGTAACTCAGCTAGTCATAATGTCTTGCTATTACTAATATAGTTTTATCTGCTTCATTCTGAAAATGTTGGTAACTAGCTTACACAGACTGTGAAAATCTCAGGACTATTTTCTGAGAATGACTTTTTTTTTTTTTTTTTGCTTCTAATGGGGTTATTTTGTAGCACAAAGGAAGTATGGGCTGAGTTATTTTATGACACAGTGGGAGGTAGTGTAGTGACTTGAGCAAGCTATCAGGGGCTCTTTCGATGGACTATTTTTTTATTGTCTTCAAGAGTGTTCTATGTTACATGTTCAGATCCGTTCAGTTCAGTCACTCAGTTGTGTCCGACTCTTTGTGAAACCATGAATAGCAGCAAGCCAGGCCTCCCTGTCTATCACCAACTCCCGGAGTTCACTCAGACACACATCCATCGAGTCAGTGATGCCATCCAGCCATCTCATCTTCTGTCATCCCCTTCTCCTCCTGCCCCCAATCCCTCCCAGCACCAAAGTCTTTTCCAATGAGTCAACTCTTCACATGAGGTGGCCAAAGTATTGGAGTTTCAGCTTTAGCATCATTTCTTCCAAAGAAATCCCAGGGCTGATCTCCTTTAGAATGGACTCGTTGGATCTCCTTGCAGTCCAAGGGACTCTCAAGAGTCTTCTCCAACACCACAGTTCAAAACCACCAATTCTTTGGCTCTCAGCCTTCTCCACAGTCCAACTCTCACATCCATACATGACCACAGGAAAAACCATAGCCTTGACTAGACGGACCTTAGTCGGCAAAGTAATGTCTCTGCTTCTCAATATGCTATCTAGGTTGGTCATAACTTTTCTTCCAAGGAGTAAGCATCTTTTAATTTCATGGCTGCAATCACCATCTGCGGTGATCTTGGAGACCCCCCAAATAAAGTCTGACACTGTTTCCACTGTTTCCCCATCTATTTCCTATGAAGTGATGGGACCGGATGCCATGATCTTCATTTTCTGAATGTTGAGCTTTAAGCCAACTTTTTCACTCTCCTCTTTCACTTTCATAAACAGGCTTTTTAGTTCCTCTTCAATTTCCACCATAAGAGTGGTGTCATCTGCATATCTGAGGTTATTGAAATTTCTCCTGGCAATCTTGATTCCAGCTTGTGTTTCTTCCAGGCCAGCATTTCTCATGATGTACTCTGCATATAAGTTAAATAAGCAGGGTGACAATATATAGCCTTGACATACTCCTTTTCCTATTTGGAACCAGCCTATTTTTCCATGTCCAATTCTAACTGTTGCCTCCTGACCTGCATACATATTTCTCAAGAGGCAGGTCAGGTGGTCTGGTATTCCCATCTCTTTCAGAATTTTCCACAGTTTATTGTGATCCACACAGTCAAAGGCTTTGGCATAGTCAATAAAGCAGAAATAGATGTTTTTCTGGAACTATCTTGCTTTTTCCATGATCCAGCAGATGGTGGCAACTTGATCTCTGGTTCCTCTGCCTTTTCTAAAACCAGTTTGAAGATCTGGAAGTTCATGGTTCATATATTGCTGAAGCCTGGCTTGGAGAATTTTGAGCATTACTTTACTAGCATGTGAGATGAGTGCAATTGTGCAGTAGTTTGAGCATTCTTTGAGCATTATTACATGTAGATTACACTCAAATGATGGACACCAATAAAAATGGGTATTTACAATGGAGTAGGAATAATTAAGTCTATATCATTTCCCACTTAGTGAATGTTTTTGAGTCTCATAGTTTATGCAATGACTTGTAACATTTGGTATAACTTTCTGTAGAAATTAGCAATGGGTTTAATGAAAATATACTTGGTGTCTTGGTGTGCTAAGAACTGGAGAATAGTAGCTATCCATCACCTTATTGAAAGAGAAGAAAAAAAGAGATTGTTGGGCTGGATGGGGTTGCATAAAGAATGGGGAAGAAAGGTCTTACTACAAAGAAATACAAAACTGGAAAAATTACAAAATAAAATCAGGTAAATATCCTTGGTAGCTGAGACAGTAAAGAATCAATACAGGAGACGTAGGCTCAATTCCTGGGTCAGGAAGATCCTCTGGAGAAGGAAATGGCAACACATCCAGTATTCTTTCCTGGAGAATCCCATGGACAGAGGAGCCTGGTGGGCTACAGTCCATGCAGTTGCAAAGAGTCAGACCTGACTGAGTGGTTAACACTTTCAAACATCTGATAGTAAGTTTCTACCGACCTATCTGAAAGCAGAGTGTTCCTATGAAAACTTTCGTAAGTCAGTATGATATAAAACAAAGAAGTGGTTATGCTTAGACACATCTTGCTAGTGGATGCAAAAATTAAATTGAGATGAAATAGCTGATCACACAGATCAAAGCTGTGGTGGCTTGAGGCTAAGATGCTGAGAGTGGGTGAAGTGAAGTGGCTTGAAGGAGCCACTTTGGGGCAACACTGTTGCCTTTATAACCAGTCTCTACAGAACAAATACTGAATGCTAAAAATGTCTTTCCACCTTTTTTTGGTAAAAATGAAAATCCTTCTTGAATTTCTTTCAAGAAAGAAATTTGGTGAAAATTGGGTACTAAAGTAGGTCTTTCATAAAAGCAAATTATCATTAAGTCAACATTTAAGGAGCCAGGCCTACCTCTATGGCTTAGTGGGTTCTCAGCCTTTATCAGAAGCCCTGAGATTATGTTTGCATGTCTGTCTTCCAGCAGATGTTAGAGAAGTGACGCCCATGTAGTTTTCACTTAGTCTAATTTGAATTCATAGAATAATCCTTTCTTCCTCTAGAATAAAATTGGTACAGGGAAGTGAAAAATAAAGCTTCCTTAATAGGCTTTTAAACTAAACTTGGAAATGCTTTTTTTCCCCATACATTAGAATCCTAGAAATTTAAACATAACTTTTAAATGAAGTTTAAATAATATTTGATTTTATGGTCTAATACATTTCTGGCAAGATTAGGATTCCAACTGCAAACAATTCCTCAACTTTCAAGTTTTTGACATCTTGAGGTACTCTAAAGGATTATTTCACTTTTGATCTATTAAATTGTTAAGAATTTGTTATTAGTTGGCCAATATGAACTATAAATCAGCAATTTCATATGGTCAAGCTAATATTTCTGTTTGTGAAAGTGTTCCATATCAAGTAGGTAATTAAATACTACTCTCTGCATTCTGAGTTCATGATTCTGGGTCTTTACTTAAAACAATTCAAGAATCTAAACATGGTCTTTCCACACTGAGGGTAGAATTTCTCCCCTAGACAGTTTCATGGATACAGGGTAACTTTATTTTTAATATGTTCTATTTTTTAAATTTATTTATTTTTATTGAAGTATAATTGATTCACAATGTTGATAATTTCTGTTTCACAGCAAAATGATTTGGTTATAATATACATATATTATTTTTAATATCCTTTTACATAATGGTTTATTATCAGATATTTGTTTTAAATTGGAGGATAACAGGTTTACAATGCTGTGTTAGTTTATGCTATACAACAACATGAACTGGAGTGACTTTAAATGATAAGAGGAGGGTCAGAAGAGGCATAAATACCTCATTCACCTGCCCTAAGTTTCTGACCATGTGGTTTGACTAGAGAGAAATACGTGTTGGAGAACCTATACAATTTCAGGCCATCTCTTGCACTTCCATTTGTTAAAAAACAAATCTGTTTTACCGAACAAGACCATTATAACAATTGTACACTGAACAGGAGTGGAACTTTTTCAGAAAGCAAGGTGTCTATATTAACCTGACCTAGCCTGGAACAAAACTGAACAAAACCAAAGCACAAGAGGAGGGAGAAATATCCCTCCTCTTTACAGAAATGTAAATAGAATAATGTAAAAGAGGGTAGCAGAGAAGTCAGGTAGACCAACTCCATTTATTATCCCAAGAGAAGACAACAGAGTCTGTTTTCTGCTCACTGGCATGAGGTAACTCATACTGTTTTAAATTTAACCTGAGGATTTTATCGCTACAACATAATGTAGCACCAGACTCTAATTCTGGCCAAGAAGGGAGAGAGTGGGTAGTAATTGTTGAATATTTTGGGAAACAAGAGTCCAAGTAGAGATCAGTTCAATTCTAGACTAGTTGTTAAAAAAAGGAAAAAGGATGGCAACAATTTGAAAGGAAACAAAAAGTGGGGCATGATTGCACTTGTTTCCAGATGAGGACAAGGAAGTGTTGAAGTTTTAAACAGATTGAAGTTACTCTACAAAAAGTGCTTAAAACTAACAATTGTTTTTAGGTTAACTGAGAAATATAGAAATAGGCTAGATATTTCTTAAAGGCTTTCTCAATTTTTATTAAAATGAAAAGGAGAAGGAAGGAAGAGTTAGAAGCATGACAGCATATGAAGAGAATTTCACTCACTGCCCTGAGGATGAAGCTGTGTTGAATATACTAGAGTGGCTTATTCCTTGGATGGAAACTTTTAGAAGATTAGAATTTTCCTTTTGGAACCCTGTGAATGAGGTGATATTTTAATATTAGGTGATATTTCTGATACTGAATGAGTGTTCAGAGAGCAATACAAGTACATAATACTCTGTAACTTTCCCAGGTAGTTATAAAAGAGCTAACATTTCTTTATGCTCATTGTTTTTCAGCCTTTGTCTCATTGACTTAGGACATATTTTATTTATGTTAAAGGAATCTTAGGTTATCAACTACAAGTACACCTTTTAAGAGTAACAATTGATCTTTACATTTCTCCACAGTTTATTGAACATAATAGGATCTTGTTAAACTTTCCTGAAGGCAATTTATTTTTTCTCTATAATGCTTTCTATAAATAGTAAGTAGATTTAATAAGATGTTGACATCAATTACAGGAAGAAGGTTCCTTTCTCTTATTGATAAATAATTACAATGTTTTTAAAAATGAAGTAAGATATTTGAGTGTTCTTCAAGGAACTTGAACATCAGTATGAACATGTTGCAAGGTTTCTAGAATTCTAATCCTTTTCCAGATAATTTACCTTCATCCTATTCCATGCAAATTGTGCATCAAGATGATTATAGGTACTCAAGTCAATTACGTGTGTCTACCCTATTAAGAGTACTCTAAATTCCACATAAATTAAGCCTATTTCCAAGTGTTAATTAACAAAATGTATGAAAACTTGATTACAGTTTGTCCTCTGGCATTTTGAAAATTATTAATCCTCTTAAATTATCTTCTCTTACTGCTTCCTTTTCACTGAAATTATCTAAATACAGTAAAATGGTAAATCATATAACCAAAAAAAAAAAAAAAGACAGCTTGCCTCTCTGGGATTTGGAAATCACATGATTGCTTTGAACTTATCATCCAAGAAATATTCAAAAGCCAAATTTTGGGAAATCTTTATATGAGACTTTAAAAATGGAACTTATTTTCACAAAAAGGAAAGAAGTGTTTGTGTCCAGTTTTACAATTTTAACCCTTGTCACACAATAAAGTTTGAAAAATGCTGAAGGCAGAAATATAGGAGCCTTAGAAAATGGCAACTTGTAAAAACATCTTATTTCATAAAGATAGATTCTTAGAAAATAGACCCTAGATCATCCCCATTGCAGCTCATCATTTTATGAACAAGGTAAGTAAGAATGATCTCCCATATAAATGGGGTTGTGTTAAATTTAGGTACTGTGGTTTATTTTCTTCTTTTTTATGGGAGAGGTAAATTATCTACACCTAATTGATAAGGTAGATTAACTGCATATTGGATAAACTTCTATCACATCTATTCATATTGAAAGAATGTATATGACTTTGGCAAGTTGATGCTACATGATTATTCAAATAATACTATGTGACTCCTTTCAATTTGTCTTTAAATAGTAATTTTGAATTCTCATTTTAATTTATATTCCTCAAAGACCTTTCACAAATCATGATTATGTTCAAAGAAATAATGTGTAATACCTATAATCTCCATCACTCAGAAATAGCACAACACGAGGTCATCCTGAATTATGGTAGCCCACATAGGCATGGAGGGATAACATCCTACGATGATGGGAGCAGAAATTGGAGTGATGCATCTACCAGTCAAAGAATTCTAAGGATTGCTAACAGTCACTATAAGCTAAGCAGAGGTAAGACAGGATATTTCCCTAAACCACAGAGGGAAAGGGGATCTGATGACAGTGTGATATCAGACTTCCAGTCTACAGGACTATCAGAGAGTATGTTTATGTTTTTTTAAGCCACCTAACTTATGATATAAAGAGCACCATGCTAATTTAACTTATATGCAGAGTACATCATGAGAAAAGCTGGGCTGGAAGAAGCACAAGCTGGAATCAAGATTGTCTGGAGAAACATCAGTTACCTCAGATATGCAGATGATACCACGCTTATGGCAGAAAGTGAAGAAGAACTAAAGAGTCTCTTGATGAAACACTGGTGAAAGAAATCAAAGAGGACACTAATAGATGGAGAAATATACCATGTTCATGGATCAGAAGAATCAATATAGTGAAAATGAGGATACTATCCAAAGCAATGTATATATTCAATGCAATCCTTATCAAGCTACCAACGGTACTTTTCACAGAGCTAGAACAAATAATTTCACAAATTGTATGGAAATACAAAAAATCCTCGAATAGCCAAAGCAATCTTGACAAAGAAGAATGGAACTGGAGGAATCAACCTGCCTGACTTCAAGCTCTACTACAAAGCCACAGTCATCAAGACAGTATGGTACTGGCACAAAGACGGAAATATAGATCCATGGAACAAAATAGAAAGCCCAGAGATAAATCCACGCACCTATGGACATGTTATCTTTGACAAAGGAGGCAAGAATATACAATGGAGAAAAGACTATCTCTTTAACAAGTGGTGCTGGGAAAACTGGTCAACCACTTGTAAAAGAATGAAACTAGAACACTTTCTAACACCATACACAAAAATAAACTCAAAATGGATTAAAGATCTAAACGTAAGACCAGAAACTATTAAACTTGTAGAAGAAAACATAGACAAAACACTCTCCAACATAAACCAAAGCAGGGTCCTCTATGACCCACCTCCCAGCATATTAGAAATAAAAGCAAAAAATAAACAAATGGGATCTAATTAAAACTTAAAGCTTCTGCACAACAAAGGAAACTATAAGCAAGGTGAAAAGACAGCCTTCAGAATGGGAGAAAATAATAGCAAACAAAGCAGAAGACAAAGAATTAATCTCAAAAATATACAAGCAACTCCTGCAGCTCAATTCCAGAAAAATAAAAGAACCAATCAAAAAGTGGGCCAAAGAACTAAATAGACATTTTTCCAAAGAAGACATATTTAACACATGAAAAGATGCTCAACATCACTCATTATCAGAGAAATGGAAACCAAAACCTCAGTGAGGTACCATGTCACACCAGTCACAATGGCTGCTATCCAAAAGTCTACAAGCAATAAATGCTGGAGAGGGTGTGGAGAAAAGGGAATCCTTTTATACTGTTGGTGAGAATGCAAACTAGTACAGCCACTATGGAGAACAGTATGGAGATTCCTTACAAAACTGGAAACTGAACTGCCATATGACCCAGTAATCCAACTGTGGGGCACACACACTGAAGAAACCAGAATCGAAAGAGACACATGTACCCCAATGTTCATCGCAGCACTGTTTATAATAGCCAGGACATGGAAGCCACCTAGATGTTCATCAGCAGATGAATGGATAAGAAAGCTCTGGTACATATACACAATAGAATATCACTTAGCCATAAAAAAATAATTCATTTGAATCAGTTCTAATGAGATGGATGAAACTGGAACATATTATACAAACTGAAGTAGCCAGAAAGAAAACACCAGTACAGTATACTAACACATATATATGGAATTTAAAAAGAAGGCAACAATAACCCTGTATGTGAGACAGCAAAAGAGACACAGATGTATTGAACAGTCTTTTGGACTCTGTGGAAAAGGACGAGGGTGGGATTATATGGGAGAATGTCACTGAATCATGTAAAATATCATATGTGAAATGAATCACCAGTCCAGGTTTGATGCATGATACAGGGTGCTCAGGGCTGGTACACTGGGATGACCCAGAGGGATGGTATGGAGAGGGAAGTGGGAGGGTTTCAAGATGGGGAACACATGTACACTCATGGTGAATTCAAGTCAATATATGGCAAAACCAACACAATACTATAAAATAAAATTAATTAATTAATTAAATTTTAAAAAAAGAAAATGAAAGAGGAGAGTGAAAAAGCTGGCTTAAAGCTCAACATTCAGAAAACTAAGATCATGGAATCTGGTCCCATCACTTCATGGCAAATAGATGGCGAAACAGTGGGTGACTTTATTTTGGGGGGCTCCAAAATCACTGCAGATGCTGATTTCAGCCATGAAACTAAAAGACACTTACTCCTTGGAAGGAAAGTTATGACCCATCTAGATAGCATATTGAAAAGCAGAGATATTACTTTGCCAACAGAGGTCTGTCTAGTCAAGGCTACAGTTTTTCCAGTGGTCATGTATGGATGTGAGAGTTGGACTGTGAAGAAGGCTGACCTCTGAAGAATTGATGCTTTTGAACTGTGGTGTTGGAGAAGACTCTTGAGAGTCCCTTGGACTGCAAGGAGATCCAGTCAGTCCATCCTAAAGGAGATCAGTCCTGGGTGTTCATTGGAAGGACTGATGTTGAAGCTGAAACTCCAGTACTTTGGCCACTTGATGTAAACAGCTGAATCATTTAAAAAGACCCTGATGCTGGGAAAGATTGGGGGCAGGAAGAGAAGTGGATGACGGAGGATGAGATGCTTGTATGGCACTACCGACTCAATGGACATGGGTTTGAGTGGACTCCGGGAGTTGGTGATGGACAGGTAGGCCTGGCATGCTGCTATTCATGGGGTCGCAATGAGTCGGACACAACTGAGCAACTGAACTGAACTGAACTTATGATACTTGATCTTGGAATCCTTAGGAAACAATTACAGCACTAATATTAATGCTATTTCATATCTTGACTTGCTTGTACATTGATAGAAACAAAATATTTATTTCCCAAAATCATATCTTGAAACCTAATTCCAAATGTAATAGTATTTGGAAGCGAGTCCTCTGGAAGTTGATGAGGTCATGAGGATGGAGCTCACATGAAGAAGAGTAGTGCCCTTATAAGAGACCCCACAGAGTTCCTTAGTTTCTTTTTCCATGTGAGGACTCTCACCACACATAAAATGTAATGATAGCTTATCTTGGACTTTTCTGCTTCCAGAAATTTAAAAAATATAAATATCTGTTATTTACATATCACCTGGTCTATTTATTATAAGAGTCTGAAAGAAATAAGACATTCATGTACCATAAATACTACTTGAGGTCAATAAATATTCTTCATGAAAAAAATTGTTTATGATGATGTTTTACATAAAGTGATTACTTTATAGTGATATGACCACACCCATTCATAAAATTTCAAGCTTTTTTGGCATGCATTTTGTTAAGTATACATCTGATATGAAAGGATGAGTTTTAATATTTGGGGAACTATACGCTATTGGAAAAATTTATACTAAACTAAATTTAAAGTTCATACTGCTCATGGGGTTCTCAGTTACTGATTATTGAATTTTGACAAGTGCATTTGATTTTGAAGAGCCCCAGAAGGAGGGCATGGAAACCCACTCCAACGCTTTTGCCTGGAGAATCCCATGGACAGAGGAGACTGGTGGGTTACAATCCATAGGGTCAAAAAGAGTCAGACACAACTCAGCGACTAAGAGTTTCACTTTCAGTACTGTAGGCTCATTATTACATTTTTTTTCCTGTTATTATTGGGTTGGCCAAAAGGTCCATTTGAGTTTTTCATAACATCTTACAGAAAAAACTGAATGAACTTTTTGTCCAACCCAATATATCCTATTCTGTTGATTTGATCAGCTTCTTATTTAACTTATTTTATATTATTGGTAATTTCTTTTATACCTTTCTTGCTGATTTGTATACTACTCTCAACCTCCAATGGTCCTAATGTAACATATATTACTAGATATCCAGATCAGATCAGTTCAGTCACTCAGTCGTACCTAACTCTTTGCAACCCCATGAACTGCAGCACACCAGGCCTCCTTGTCCATCACCAACTCCCGAAGTTCACTCAAACTCATGTCCATTGTGTCGGTGATGCCATCCAGCCATCTCATCCTCTGTCATCCCCTTATCCTCCTGCCCCCAATCCTTCCCAGCATCAGAGTCTTTTCCAATGAGTCAGCTCTTCTCATGAGGTGGCCAAAATACTGGAGTTTCAGCTTCAGCATCATTCCTTCCAAAGAACACCCAGGACTGATCTCCTTTAGGATGGACTGGTTGGATCTCCTTGCAATCCAAGGGACTCTCAAGAGTCTTCTCCAACACCACAGTTCAAAAGCATCAGTTCTTCGGGATGCAACTTTCTTCACAGTCCAACTCTCACACCCATACATGACCACAGGAAAAACCATAGCCTTGCCTAGACGGATATTTGTTGGCAAAGTAATGTCTCTGCTTTTCAATATGCTATCTAGGTTGGTAATAACTTTCCTTCCAAGGAGTAAATGTCTTTTAATTTCATGGTTGCAGTCACCATCTGCAGTGATTTTGGAGCCCAAAGCAATAAAGTCTCACACTGTTTCTACTGTTTCCTCATCTGTTTCCCATGAAGTGATGGGACTGGATGCCATAATCTTAGTTTTCTGAATGTTGAGCTTTAAGCCAACGTTTTCACTTTCCTCTTTCACTTTCATCAAGAGGCTTTTTAGTTCCTCCTCACTTACTTCCATAAGGGTGGTGTCATCTGCATATATGAGGTTATTGATATTTCTCCCGGCAATCTTGATTCAGCCTGTGCGTCTTCCAGCCCAGACTTTCTCATGATGTACTCTGCATATAAGTTAAATAAGCAGGGTGACAACATACAGTCTTGACCTACTCCTTTTCCTATTTGGAACCAGTCTGTTTTTCCATGTCCAGTTCAAACTGTTGTTTCCTGACCTGTATAGAGGTTTCTCAAGAGGCAGGTCAGGTGGTCTGGTATTCCTGTCTCTTTCAGAGTTTTCCACAGTTTATTGTGATCCACACAGTCAAAGGATTTGGCATAGTCAATAAAGCAGAAATAGATGTTTTTCTGGAACTCTCTTGCTTTTTCCATGATCCAGTAGATGTTGACAATTTGATCTCTTGTTTCTCTGTCTTTTCTAAAACCAGCTTGAACATCAGGAAGTTCACAGTTCACGCATTGCTGAAGCTTGGCTAGGAGAATTTTGAGCCTTACTTTACTAGCATGTGAGATGAGTACAATTGTGTGGTAATTTGAGCATTCTTTGGCATTGCCTTTCTTTGGGACTAGAATGAAAACTGACCTTTTCCAGTCCTGTGGCGACTGCTGAGTTTTCCAAATTTGCTGGCATATCGAGTGCAGCACTTTCACAGCATCATCTTTTAGGATTTGAAATAGCTCAACTGGAATTTCATCACCTCCACTAACTTTGTTCGTAGAGATGCTTTCTAAGGCCCACTTGACTTCACACTCCAGGATGTCTGGCTCTAGGTGAGTGATCACACCATCGTGATTATCTTGGTCATTAAGATCTTTTTTGTACAGTTCTTCTGTGTATTCTTGCCACCTCTTCTTAATATCTTCTGCTCTGTTAGGTCTATACCATTTTTGTCCTTTATCGAGCCTATATTTGCATGAAATGTTCCCTTGGTATCTCTAATTTTCTTGAAGAGATCTCTAGTCTTTCCCATTCTGTTCTTTTCCTCTATTTCTTTGCATTGATCACTGAGGAAGGCTTTCTTATCTCTTCTTGCTATTCTTTGGAACCCTGCATTAAGATGCTTGTATCTTTCCTTTTCTCCTTTGCTTTTTGCTTCTCTTCTTTTCATAGCTATTTGTAAGGCCTCCCCAGGCAACCATTTTGCTTTTTTACATTTCTTTTCCATGAGGATGGTCTTGATCCCTGTCTCCTGTATAATGTCAGGAACCTCCATCTATAGTTCATCAGGTACTCTATCTATCAGATCTATAGGCAAAGAAAGATATCTAATAACTTCCTCTACCTTTACTCTCCCAAGCAGACCTCCAATCTCCTCATAAAATGAGCAGTTTAAAATGTTCATCTTCCACGCTTACTTACCAAAGAGAGTTTTGAGTTAATTTTTCTTTCTATGTTTCCATTCACATTACCACCAGTCTGTGGTATTTTACTGTGACAGTACAAGGAAACTGACACATTTATGTTGCAAACACTGTTTAAAAAAAAAACTCACAGGACTGGGCACAAGATGTTTGGAATTTAATTCTCTATCCTCCTTATCAGTTTGTTGAAGATGTTCTGTTCTTCTCAAAATTCCATTGTTACTAAAAAAAAAGTCAATCTGCATACGAAGGCCTCAAGACAAAAGCATTTTACTCGTATCAGAAGTGGCTTGTACTCCATTTTCTGGAATTCTTCTTTGTTGCTAAGTTGCTTCAGTCGTGTCCGACTCTGTGCAACCCCATAGATGGCTTCCCCGTCCCTGGGATTCTCCAGGCAAGAATACTGGAGTGGGTTATCATTTCCTTCTCCAATGCATGAAAGTGAAAAGTGAAAGTGAAGTCACTCAGTCGTGTTCAACTCATAGCGACACCATGGACTGCAGCCCACCAGGCTCCTCAATCCATGGGATTTTCCAGGCAAGAGTACTGGAGTGGGGTGCCATTCTGATTTCCAAAAATCACTGCAGATGGTAATTGCAGCCATGAAATTAAGACACTTACTCCTTAGAAGGAAAGTTATGACCAACCAAGACAGCATATTGAAAAGCAGAGACATCACTTTGTCAGCAAAGGTCTATCTTGTTAAGGCTACAGTTTTTCCAGTGGTCATGTATGGATGTGAGATTTGGACTATAAAGAAAACTGAGTATCAAAGAATTGATGCTTTTGAACTGTGGTGTTGGAGAAGATTCTTGAGAGTCCCTTGGTCTGCAAGGAGATCCAGTCAGTCCATCTTAAAGAAGATCAGTCCTGGGTGTTCTTTGGAAAGACCGATGTTGAAGCTGAAACTCCAATACTTTGGCCACCTGATCCAAAGAGCTGACTCATTTGAAAAGATCCTGATATTGGAAAAGATTGAGGGCAGGAGGAGAAGGGGACGACAGAGGATAACATGGTTGGATGGCATCACCGACTTAACGGACATGGGTTTGGGTGGACTCCGGCGGTTGGTGATGGATAGGGAGGCCTGGTGTGGTGATGTTCATGGTGTCGCAAAGAGTCGGACACAATTGAGCGACTGAACTGAACTGAAACCACTAGTGCTTTTTCTTCTGGGATTTCATGGTTCTGATACGTTTATTTCTTGTTCATCTAGTACAGCGTGCAAATCTATAATTTCTTGTTCATCTAGTACAGGTCAAATCTTCCGCTGCCTCTTTGTGCAAAATTTTATGGAACATAGAAATTATTCTTCCTTCTGTTTTGTCTATGTTTTCTGTATTGTCTACTGTTTTCCTTAAATAGTCACAACTGAGTATAAATGTTCAGCAAAGACTGAATTATTTACTTTGTGCTATGCTCAGTTATGTCTGACTTTTTGTGACCCCATGCACTGTAACCCACCAATCTCTTCTGTCCATGAAATTCTCCAAGCAAGAATACTTCAGTGGGTAGCCATTTCCTACTCCAGGGGCTCTTTCTTACCCGGGGATCAAACCTGTGTCTCCTGCATTGGCAAGCAGATTCCTTACCACTGTGTTACCTGGGAATCCTCAAATTATGCAAGATCTGGCTCATTACTGAGAAACTTGTGACCCTTGATCTAAAGTAAGAATCTAGTTATATGTTTTACTCATATCCTCTTTCCCTTCAATGCAAACAAAATAATCCTTATGAAATGGATTTCCAAAGCTCTCAGAGAGTTCCTATTATTTAACTCAATATTATTGCCCCCCCTGCCCCCGCCATCTGTCTATATTTTACTAGGAGCTAATATTAGCTACTGAGAGATCCATTTGTAATTTCTTTCACACTTGGCCATCTTAAATATCTTAATTTTCTTTTACCTATCTTGAGGCTCAGATGAAAGTGGTCATTTAGCTCAACTAGCAACAGACATGGAAGCAGAAGGGGACTTTGCATACAGCTGCTGCTGGTGATGTGTTGGATGGTCAGAGTAGAGAAAAGTTTCTAAACTGATTTTTGGTAAGGAAAAAGTAGCAGAAAAATGCAGAATTTCAGGAAGTCAGGATTTGCCCTGGAAACCATGAATTTCTGGAGATCATAACGGGCATTATCATTTCTTTCATGAACACAGTGCTAAAGGCAATCTCTTTCTGTCCTTTATTTGTGAACTTACTCTGAAAAGCTGCAATATAATGTTGATGTTTATAGAGTATTAATTAAAGCTTTGGAGTTTCCTCCTCTATATTTCTCTTTTCATTTGATCTTGATGGGAAAATTGTTTGAGAGAGATCTCATCCTACAGTTTTTAATTTCACCTCAGAAAACATATCTGATAAACACATCCGTTATAATTCACTAAATGATTTGTCAAACCAACTCTGAATGAAGACTCCAGAATGGTTATGTATGGTAGTATTACAGAGATTATGGGCAGAAATAAAAAGGCAATTTCTATGCCTATTCTGGGAAGCCAGATGAGATGGCTGGATGGCAACACGGACTCGATGGACGTGAGTCTGAATGAGTTCCAGGAGATGGTGATGAACAGGGAGGCCTGGCATGCTGTGATTCATGGGGTTGCAAAGAGTCGGACATGACTGAACGACTGAACTGAACTGAACTTGTGTTAGTGAGTGATATAGATGATAGTTACCCTTTTATTAAAATATAAATCAAATTTTCATGTCTTAATTTGTAAAAACTAGATTATTTTGAGTTTTTTTCTACCTAGAAGGAATAAATCATTGAAAGTATGAGTACAAAAAAAATATTGAAAATAGAATTTGTAAAGAATAGAAATACCAGGATCTTGTCTCCACATGCTAGTGAAATGTTTGTTTTAAATGGTGTGGAGTTGTTAGTGGTTTTAAAAATAAAATGAAAACTAAATTATGTTGACTTCATAGTCTGTGGTGAAAACACACTGAGCCTAAAATACTAATATTTGGTTCCATTTCTTGTCCTATTAATGCTACAGTGAAGACCAACTTCAACTAATCTATTTTCACAGGGTTCAGTTTCACAGGATAATTACAGACAAATGAACTAAAATGAGCTAAATATCTGTACATCAACTTCTAGGCAATTATTTATTTCCCTAATAAAAAGTATTCTCTATTTTGAACAAATATGATATAAATAACATAAAGTACAGAAAATGAGCAAGCAAGAAAAAAAGGTCAACATATGATATATAGGAAATGATTTGGGTGTCATAGGTCTAAGAATCTAAGCACTACAAGTTCATTTCAATCTACACTTGCCTTGGTCCAAGAACCCCGGGGCTAAAACAAAAACTTATTACTGCCAGAAAATGAAATTGACTGAACTATTTCATTTTAGTGAGAATTTTAAGACATGGCATGCTATCCTGATGATCAAGACTATAGTTTTGGTTGTTTTTTAAAGCTTTGGAGAAATATAATTATCCATTCTTTTTATTCAATAACAGTTCTATTATAAAGTCAAACATGGATTATACTCAGAAAATTTTGTTTTCACATGCACTTTTCATCATTATACATTGTACAAGCAGTGCAGGAGCAGAATGATTGTTAAAAATGTGTTAGCATATTAATTAATATTTTCCTAACTCTATCATTTAGTATACCATTATGCATATTTGGTGCTTCTCAGGTGGTGCAAGTGGTAGAGAACTTGCTTCCCAATGCAGGATACATAAGAGACACAGATTTGATCCCTGGGTCAAGAAGATTGCCTGGAGGAGGGCATGGCAATTAACTCCAGTATTCTTGCTTGGAAAATCCCATGGACAGTGGAGACTGGTGGGCTCTGGTCCATGAGGTCATAAAGACTGGACACAACTGAAGCAATTTAGCACACACACATGCATGCATATTATTTATAAAAACATACTAAATATATTAGTGCTTTATTGCTGCCATAACAAATTACCACTTAGCAGATTAAAACAACATACATTTATTACCTTTATTTCTGAATAGCATCACCCAGCTAAAATCTAGGTAACATATTCATTCCTGAGGGCTCTATTCAGATTTTATTTTTCGCTGACTATTAAACTAAGCCCTTCACAGCTTCTAAGCCACCTGCATTCCTCTGTTTGTGGCCCCCTTTTCACCTTCTAATGCACAATGGTGAGCTGAATTTTCATCTTCCAATCTCTGTTGCCTCTTCCATCCTTGTGTTTCTCTTACTGACTCTCCTGTATTTTTCTTCCATGTTTATGAGCCCAAGAGATTACTTGTATTGAATTCAAACAAATAATTCAAGGTAACCTTCTATTTTAAGGTAAATGCTATTCCATATGCAAACTTAACCTTGTTATTTAAAGCAGAATATTTAAAAGTTCTAGAAATGACAGTATGGACCATCGGAAGGTAGGCCATTTTTCTGCCTACCATACCCTGTTTCTTGAAATCATTGAGTTCTTCAGAATCTAGTAATTAGAGCAAGGAACATCTGTGTTTTAATCTCTATCTTTTTAACCAGAAATTTAAGCAAATGGTTTATCATTTCAGAGGATCAATGTATATACAGATTTGGATATATATCTACCACATGATGTGGGCTTGAATTTATCAAGTGCCTGTAAAGTCCTAGTAGAGTATGTCAGTACAGAAAGAAAAACTGGATTTTCATTCCCTTATCTCCACTTTCCTCAATCCTTTCATTATCCATTCTCTAATGCTTGTTGTCCCCAGGAAATATCTTTCTCCTTTTCTCTTATATACTCTAAACAAATATCTCTGTCTAAACTCATTAATTTCCAAAGCTGGTTGTCCTCTAGTACATACCCCATAAATAGGTACAATTTGATATATTCCAAACAGAACACATAATTTAACCCCCATATTTCCACATCTGTCTACCTCCTGCATTTGAGGCTTACTGAATGACATTCACTCTCCAGATCAAGGCTAGTTCCGGAGACTATCCTTGATGTTTCTTCTCCATCACCAGCTTCCATTAACCTATAAAGGCCCGTGTGTGTGTGTGTGTGTGTGTGTGTCTGTGTATGCACACATGCATATGTGTAAGTCACTTCAATAGTGTCTGACTCTGCACCCCTATGGACTGCAGCACACCAGGCTCCTCTGTCCAAGAGATTCTCTAGGCAAGAATACTGGAATGAGTTGCCATATCCTCCTCCAGGGGATCTTCCCAACCTAGGAATCAAACTCACCTCTCTTATGTCTCCTGCATTGGCAAGCAGGTTCTTTACCACTAGCACCACCTGGGAAGACCTTAAAGGCCCATGCTGTTGCTGCTAAGTCGCTTCAGTCAGTCCGGCTCTGTGCGACCCCAAAGATGGCAACCCACCAGGCTCCGCCGTCCCTGGGTATCTCCAGGCAAGAACACTGGAGTGGGTTGTTATTTCCTTCTCCAATGCATGAAAGTGAAAGTGAAGTCGCTCAGTCGTGACCCCATGGACTGCAGCCCACCAGGCTCCTCCTTCCATGGGGTTTTCCAGGCAAGAGTACTGGAGTGGGGTGCCATTGCCTTCTCCGTAAAGGCCCATTCAGTTCAGTTCAGTTCAGTTCAGTCGCTCAGTCGTGTCCAACTCTTTGCGACCCCATGAATTGCAGCACGCCAGGCCTCCCTGTCCATTACGAACTCCCGGAGTTCACTCAGACTTACGTCCATTGAGTCCGTGATGCCATCCAGCCATTTCATCCTCTGTCGTCCCCTTCTTCTCCTGCCCCCAATCCCTCCCAGCATCAAAGTCTTTTCCAATGAATCAACTCTTCACATGAGGTGACCATAGTACTGGACTTTCAGCTTTAGCATCATTCCTTCCAAAGAAATCCCAGGGTTGATGGGTGCTACCAAAAAAATTCTCTCAAATCTGTTCAGCTCTTTAGTTGGTGTCTTATATCAGGCTTTTTGTCCTGGTTTTCTGAGTTCTTATTATTGCTCACTAGCACAACTAAATTTGGAGGATGCCTTTTAGAGCTTTAGTTGACTGATTTCTCAGAATTATTCTACACTTTCAAGCACTCTCTCTTCCCAAAACACATTTTTAGCACCTAGAGACCAAGATATCGAGTTATTCCTTTTATTATGACATGACGATACCTTGTGATGGGTAATTTTACATGTCAACTTACGTAGATTATGGTGTCCAACATTTTCTTTAGAACATCAGTTTTGACTTTGCTGTAAAGGTATTGTGTATATGTAGATAAAACACTGGTAATCAGCAGACTTTGAGTAAAGCTGGATTACTCTCTGTAACATGCATAGATATCATACAAACCAAAGAACATTTTTCAAGGAAAAAAGAAAGTTTGTGTACAGACTGCAAAATAGAAATTTTGTATTAATTTCCAGGCTTCAAACTTAAGATAGCCCTTCCCTGGTGACTCATTGGTAAAGAATCTATCTGCCAGTGTTGGAGACGGGTTCATTCCCTGGTCTGGAATGATCCTACATGCTGTGAAGCAACTCTGCAAGTGTACCACAATTATAGAGCCTGTGATCAAGAGCCTAGGAACCCCAACAACTGAAGCCTGCATGCTCTTCATCCCACCCTCAGCAATAAGAGAAGTCACTTCAATGAAAAGCCTGGGAACTGAAACCAGAGTAGCTCCTGTTCACCACAACTAGAGAAAAGCCTGGGTGGCAACAAAGACCTAGTACAGCCAAACAGAAATTAATTAGTAAATTAAAAAAAATTAAGATAACGGTGAGTTTCCTGGAGGTCCAGTGGTTAAGATTCTGTGCTTCCAATGCAGGGAGTATGGGTTTGATCACTGGTTAGGGGAAAGAGATAACACATGCCAGGCAGCGCAGTAAAAAAATTATTAAAAAAAAAAAAAAGATGACATCAAATCTTACCTGAATCTACAGCCTGTTGGCTACAGAGCAGATTTTAACTTGCTTGCCTGTGTAATTGCTTGACTCAATTTCTTAAAATATCTCCGTCTCTGTCTGTCTGTTTCTCTCTGTATACACACACACACAGACACACACACGCACACATACACATAGACAAAAATAACCTAAATACAAAGACATATATATATATATATTCCATAATATATTTCTATTATATAGGGTTATGATATGTATTCTTATAGAATAGAATATACAATATCCCCAAGCATGAAAAGTGAAAAAAGCTAGTTCAGAACTACCTTCTAGAGCCAGACAAATGTAGACTAGACTTAGAAGTTAAATTAAAAAAAAAAAAATTCTTATTTCAAACACCAATTTCCATTCCTTTGATTCTAACAATGAAATCTAAAAATCCTCTACCATCTTCTTTTTCATAACTTCTGACTCACATAAGCATTATATACATTAGTCCAAGCTTTTAACAACTTCAGAAGAAAAAAAAAAAAAGTTACATCCTTCCTAGCCTATTTCTCCAGTCTCATTCCTCAGTATTCTCCCCTCAAACTCCAATTCAGTCAGTGTTCTTCATGTTTCTTCTTAAGGCATTCCCTTGTCTGGCATGCTCTTCATCTTTCCGACCTTCTTAACTTTTGCTGAAATCTACATTTTACTGTGCACATATTTTATATCTGCATATGGGTCTTTAGGTTATTCTGTAATACTCTTATTGTATATTTTACTTCCGTTTGGTTTACCGTTTATCAGACTTAGTCTCACTAGCTCAGTATTTCTCTGTCATTCTAGAACATAAGCTCTTCCCAGGACAGAGCTTGAGTTTGCCTTGTTTTCATCTGCATCCCTGTGGCTGGCACAGATGATCACAAACATTTAATCTTCAGTACATCTGTGTTCAAGTATGGGCTAAAAGATGCATGAATACACTTTTCTCTATTTCTTCTATGTAGATTCCCCTCAAATTCATCTTTGCTCTGGAGTTAGATTCACTGTCCTTGGGTATAAAATTAAATATATCTACTCTCTGTCTAAAATCATTCTATGGCTCACCATAGATTTAAGAATGGAGCTCACACAACATGCTATCGTATATTTGAAACTTCATTATTTAAATTAGAGGGAAAATACATATTAAAATAATGAAGAGCTCTACAACTCCATTGTTTTCCTTGTAATCTCAATAATAATAAGGCAGAGAGAATGACATAATTAAAAATATGGAAGTAGCATGATTTCTTACTAGATTCTGCCAAACTTGAACAATTTGCCTAGGCACTGAGGACTCAGAAAAATTTCCAGATCTGCGGAATCATAGTGCAGAGGAATTTTTTTTAAATTTTATTTTTGGTCTTAATCACTTTATCTTTAACTTTTCACCTCTAATTTGCACAGCCAAGTTTATTTGACAATTTAGAGAGAGGCAACCAGTACTGCCTTTGGATGTTTACCTAGCCCTGGTAACAAAATATAGCCCTGGATATTTACCTGGTCCTTTCTGAAAATCATCACCCCTTGCATTCTAATACTGTACTGCTGCCTGAACACAGAAGAGCTAGCTCTTGTCCTGGATCTCTCTTCTTCAGCAGTATCAAACCAATTGCAGTTGTTCAAATTCACCGTATGCTGTCATTCATTCAACAAATACCAATCAAATGCCTATTTCATATCAGACGATTTTCTATGCTTGAGTAAATAAAAGATATCCCTACTATGTTATAAAACTTACATTCTAATATCACACATACATATACTAATGCCATTGAAGAAAATGGTTTTCCTCAATTCTATATGGAGAACTCCAAACCACCTTCCAAATTCAGCTTAAATATTATCTCCCATGGGAAGTCTTTCACATCTATTCCCTCAATCTTATGCAGAACACAATTACAGCACTTACTATGCAATGGCACAGTTTCTGAGCAACTTTTCTATTGAAGACTTGGGACCCTCTTCAGTGTGGAGACTGTCTTCATCTCCTTTATATATGCAAGTCCCATGCTTGCCTCAGATGAGACTCTTCTTTGAAGTACTATACAGTGCCAAATCCCTTAAAAATGCTGCATTATACTTGATAAAGGTCATGGGAAAAGAGAATGGTACAAGTGGTTTTGAATTATAGACTATTGAGGGAAATGTTAAAAGTAGGTGTCTGATTCAAGGGATAATAGCAGAAGAAGTGTCTTTGATAAAGACTGAGTAAAACCTGTACCACAACCGTGTTTGTTCCGGTTCCCCTCTCTACAGCTATGTCTGTACTAACAGGGATGCCTCTGAGAAAGTAAGCTCAGTCTCAGTGGATCTATTTGCTCTTTGGTTTGACTTGGTGACTTCAACTCTCTCTTATGTCAGAATTATAATGATTTCATTTAGTTTCCAGTCTAACCTCTGCATAGATGTCTATGTGGAGCTCAGAGGGGCACTTGCCTTTTGCAAAGACTGGCAACTCATACCTTTTCCTTTATCATTTTCTAAGCCTGATGAAACTGAGCATTCTAAATGCTCAGATCACTTGACTGACACTAATTTGATGCAATGAGTCAGTGTGCATTCTTAATAGAACTAATTTGAACAAAGTTTAAGACTATAAGGAAGAAAAAAATTTTCTTTTTACCCCTCACCTATCCCCCACCACATAGGAGATCCTCCTGATAAATATGTTTTTGTTTGTTTGCATTTTCTTGCCACTAATGTCTATGCTGGTATTCTTTTTTTTATTTTTTTTTTATTTAATATCTTTAATTCTTACATGCATTCCCAAACATGAACCCCCCTCCCACCTCCCTCCCCATAACATCTCTCTGGGTCATCCCCATGCACCAGCCCCAAGCATGCTGCATCCTGCATCATACATAGACTGGCGATTCAATTCTTACATAATATTATACATGTTAGAATGTCATTCTCCCAAATCAGCTGGTATTCTTATCAACTATTAGCCCATCTGAACTGGTCTTTGTTGTGGTTTCTTTTCAACTATTTGAAGGCTAAATGAAAGACTAACTCTCTAGACACATCCCTAATGAGCAGGAGATACATGCATAAAATTCTCCTTTAGCTAACTCAGTTTTGTAAGTTCATATGACCCCATAAAGAAAACTGAGCACTGATGAATTGATGCTTTTGAACTGTGATGTTGAAGAAGACTCTTGAGAGTCCCTTGGACTGCAAGGAGATCCAACCAGTCAATCCTAAAGGAAATCAGTCCTGAGTATTCATTGGAAGGACTGATGCTGAAGCTGAACTCAAATAATTTGGCCACCTGATGTGAAAAACTGACTCATTGGAAAAAACCCTGATGCTGGGAAAGATTGGAGGCAGGAGGAGAAGGGGACAACAGATGATGAGATGGATGGATGGCACCACTGACTCAATAGTCATGAGTTTGAGCAAGGTCCAGGAGTTGCTGATGGACAGGGAGGTCTGGTGTGCTGCAGTCCATGTGGTCACAAAGAGTCACACATGACTGTATGGCTGAATTGAGCTGATTTTCATTCAATGGTCTCATCTAGCAGATTAAGGTATAAGTCAGTTTAATAGAGGGCTTCATGACTCAGCTGGTTAAGAATCTGCCTGCAATGCAGGAGACCTGGGTTTGATCTCTGGGTTGGGAAGATCCCCTGGAGAAGGGAACATCTACCCACTCCAGTATTCTGGCCTAGAGAATTCCATGGACTCTATAGTCCATGGGGTCACAAAAAGTAGGACACGACTGAGCAACTTTCACTTTCAGGATAATAGAAAGGGAAGGAAACTTATGAGTGATTTCAAGAGAATTTCACTTTTATATCCCCCAAGGATAGAATTTATCCATTCATCACTGTCTAAATTTTCTATATTCAGTATCAAATTATGGTTCATTTGGTAAACCTAAGTAATGAGATTGTATTTCAGAATCTTGGAAAATTGTATCAATTAAAGAAATCCTTACTTACTCTTTGAAAGGAAAGTTATGACCAACCTAGATAGCATATTCAAAAGCAGAGACATTACTTTGCCAACAAAGGTCTGTCTAGTCAAGGCTATGGTTTTTCCAGTGGTCATGTATGGGTGTAAGATTTGGACTGTGAAGAAAGCTGAGCACCGAAGAACTGATGCTTTTGAACTGTGGTGTTGGAGAAGACTCTTGAAAGTCACATGGACTGCAAGGAGATCTCACCAGTCCATTCTAAAGGAGATCAGTCCTGGGTGTTCTTTGGAAGGAATGATGCTAAAGCTAAAGGTGACCAGTACTTTGGCCACCTCATGTGAAGAATTGACTCATTGGAAAAGACTCTGATGCTGGGAGGGATTCGGGGCAGGAGGAGAAGGGGACTACAGAGGATGAGATGGCTGGATGGCATCACTGACTCGATGGACATGAGTTTGAGTGAACTCCGGGAGTTGGTGATGGACAGGGAGGCCTGGCGTGCTGCAATTCATGGGGTCGCAGAGTAGGACATGACTGAGCAACTGAACTGAACTGAAAGAAATCAAACAATTCACCCTGGCTCATCGATATCCATGAATAGGTCATCTTTTGTTACTACCTGTTTTATGCAAAGTTGCTGCTGTTGCTGCTAAGTCGTTTCAGTTGTGTCCGACTCTGTGCGACCCCATAGACGGCAGCTCACCAGGCTCCTCTGTCCCTGGCATTCTCCTGGCAAGAATACTGGAGTGGGTTGCCATTTCCTTCTCCATTTGTGCAGAGTGAGCAGCTTTAAATCACCAACTATTTCCCCATCCTCCAGTAATTGTTTCCTAAAATTGTTAGTGTTTTCTCTAGTGATTATCTACTTCAAATCAAATACATAGCTGAGTAATGGAGTTAACCTGCTGATACTAAATCTATACATAATCACAAATGGCATAGCTGTTACAAACAGTCAGATTGGCTAGGTTCAAAACCTGACTCCACCCCATACAGACTGTGGGAATTTGCATATGTCATAGTCTCCATAGGCTTAATTTTCTCACCTATAAAACGGTGAAAATATTGGAACATATAGGACAGAATGGAGTGAAGAATAAATAAAATAATTGATGGAAAATTCACAGCACAGTGCTTGGGGAAAAAATACACAATAAATATGGAACTTCATGATATAAGCTATGAATATTAAAAAAGTAATGAAATAAACTTGGACAGGGAGAAATAAGAAAATGTTGAATCTACCTAGCCCTCCAATACTCCTGAAGATGGGACATCCTTTAAAACATTGTCTTTTCCAAGCTTCTCTAATAAGAACTGAATATCCATTGATATGTCTATGATACTTTAGAAGAAAAAATCAAATCTTACAGATGGTGATAAAATTTGGGGATTATAAGAATGGTGGCTATATATCCTTGTTGATCTTGTGCAATCCAGCTTCATATTTACTATCATGTGAAAAAAAATTAATAGCATCCTTGTACATTCTCAAAATAACTTGATTTGAATAATAAATTATGTGGTCATACTTCTTTTAAAGATGTAGAATCATATAAACATTCTCCAAACTCTCAATTTTCTCTTTGCTTAAGCACATTTTCCTCAGAGAGATTGAAACAAACTATACAAAAAACATATATTTATTCACTAATCAGCAATTCAGTTAGTCTATGTGACTATTAGATTTAATTGCCTGCAAATCATGATCTATTAATAGAACATTATTGTTGGCAACTAATTTCTATTAGAAGCTTCCAAATCAAATATTCAGAGTCAATATACTCCCAATTCATGAACACACAACAAAAAGCTCATTGAATTTAGAGGTATTCAACTGATAAAGGAAGATTAAAAAAAAATAGTGATCCAGGATAGAAATTCCAAAATTACATTTCTATGATAATAAAATTTAATGTGAAAAGTTCAATATCAGGGTTGCTTTTTTTTTCTTTATTTTTTTTTTTAATTTTTATTTTTACTTTATTTTACTTTACATGACATACATGAATCCAAATTAATGAGTTATACTGCTGCCATTCTTCATCAGATCTTTACAACTGTATGAGGTATTTAGTTTCACAAACACACTAACTTCATATTTTAAACTGAAAAGTAAGAGGAATAATAATTTATGTTGGAAGAGATTTATCTATGGACCTTTTGTATTTCTACACACCAGGTTGCCAGAGACACTGATAGCCTTCTAGACTATCTTTTTAAGAGTGTTCACATAATGAATAGCTTTACAAGACAGACAGAGTGTCTCCCTCCAGAGCAAAAGGCAGGTATGTTAAAACTTAGTAAAGATAATGTCTTCCCACTGGGCAAAGTTTAGGCAGATTTGCTGGCATCTCATGATAAAAGCTTGGTGTTTCCTAAATTCAGATTTCTTCAGCTGTGGTGCAAATCACATTTACAGCATCCATCTGGGCCTACCTGCACTACCTCCATGGGATTTCAGGTTCAAGAAGCAAAACATAAATACAAAACTCATAGTGCCTGCTCTGTTACAGTCATAAAACCCTTTGTCTGTGACCCAGGATTCTTGAATCTTCTGTCAACATTTATGAAATTGTGACAGTCTAATTGTTTACCAAGCAACTCATTAAATTTCTCTCCATTGAAATTGAAACATAAGAAGAAATATATATTAACACTCTGTATGTGGTTTATTTTTTTGTGCATAGGCACTCATGTTTTCTAGGGATGTATATGGATGTGTGTGTTCACAATGTATGTTTTTAAAGTAAATTATATGATTAAAAATGTGTTTTACTCCACAACTATAGGAAATAGAAATTATGATCTCACACAAGTATAAAATGATATCTCTTCCACAAAGGATATCACCACTTTTATTAATAGAGAAATTATACATTTTAAAGAAAAGCAGAAAAGTCTGTGAACAACATATATATATATATATATATTTGCTAGAGACATTTAATAAATTAACTTGCTAGATTAATTTAATTTTAAAACCTTGATTTCTATACAGATATTTAATTGTCCTTATTAATTTTGCTCACATGATTATCTCTGTAACCTGTACTACAAAATGCTGGTAATTTTTTTAAACTTCTATTTTTTGTATGAACCAATTCCTAACATATTTTTAACTCTCAAATGTCATATCAAATCTTGATAGAATTACCTCATTGTTATCTCCATATAAAGTTATAGTCCCAAATACTTCAGTTTAACCTTTGCATTGCATTAGATTTAATAAAATAATAAATAAATGGAGAAATTGCTGAAACAAATTATTTTATAAATTCAAACACTGGGTTAGTTTTTACTCTTTGTTTCTCAAGTCTAGAAATACTTACATAACAGCATAATATTCAAATTATCCTTGTACATTCTGACTCTTCTCATAAAAAATAGTCTGCATTTTTCTTTCTCAAATTTTGTGAGGGTCTACTTGAGAGTTTGCAATAGTAGCTTTATTCTGAGGACTATCTGGTAAATTGAAGAGGGATATCCTTTGCCATTTCTTCCATCAAAATGTAGTTTCTATTTCCCTTTCTCCTGAATATCGCTGCTAATGTGAAGGCCCTCAATTAATAGAAATGGCCTAACGGGATGCTCTGTAACTTCTGAGGTTGGGTCTTTAGAGACCTACATCTTCTGCTGGCAGCTGTCTTAGAATGCTTCTTTTTTTTTGAAAAAAAAAAAAAAAAACAAAAACAAAAAAAAAAACCACCATGCAGTAAGAAAACTCAAGCAGCAACATGCTGCCGCTGCTGCTAAATCGCTTCAGTTGTGTCTGACCCTGTGCGACCCCAGAGATGGCAGCCCACCAGGCTCTGCCATCCCTGGGATTCTCCAGGCAAGAACACTGCAACATGAAGAGTCCCTAAAAGCTCATGGAAACAGAGGAGACCAGATATACATACCATCTCAACACAGATACAAATGAACTCACAGTCTCCAGTTTTTCCAGCTGGCAGTTTCGGCTAAGCACCCTTCCAAGATCAAGAATCAATTGCTGGTCATGCAATTGAGGCCTCTTTGAAAAATACTCCAGGCAACGCTTTTCTAACATTGAGGAGCCATTTCTGCCCAGCTCTGCCTAAACTGCAAAATCATGACAAAGCCTTGAGATTATTTTAGGGCTGCTGCTGCTAAGTCACGTCAGTCGTGTCCGACTCAGTGAGACCCCATAGAGGGCAGCCCACCAGGCTCCTCTGTCCTTGGGATTCTCCAGGCAAGAACACTGGAGTGGGTTGCCATTTCCTTCTCCAATGCATGAAAGTGAAAAGTGAAAGTGAAGTCGTGTCTGACTATTAGCGACCCCATGGACTGCAGCCCACTAGGCTCCTCCCTCCATGGGATTTCCAGACAAGAGTACTGGAGTGGGTTGCCATTGCCTTCTCCCTATTTTAGGGCATCTATCAGCAAATATTTATGTAAATATATATATATGTATATAAATATATATATATAAAAGCGACATACAATTTTTTTCAAACTTTTAAAAAATTTTTACAATTCTTTAGAAAATGTAAATGCCACTCTTCACCCATAGGCCAAACAAAGAAAAACCGCGAGGTTGGGCCCATGAACATAGGTTGTCATCCCCTGCTTTAAAACACTAAATGTTGGAGTATTTTGTTACATAGCACTAGATAGCCAAAACAGACTATATCCTGTAATATTCACATTATTTATGCTTTAAAGAATAAACAAAGAATTCACTTGTTAAAAAGTTTGTTGGAGAGAAGTGTGTTTATTCATTTGAAGATCTGATTTTTCATAAAAGTTTCAATATTCTCATTCACTTCAATACAATCACTCCCACATTTTAATCACTTAGCCCAATTTTTTACAAGTGAAAAGTGCTTTCATGCTTGCAAAGTTAATTTTTGAAAATTAAATACAGAAAAAGATAATTTTCTATATCTTAACAGATTCACTTTATACCCTAACACTGTATCACAGTCTTTCATCAATCTCCAGTGGAGAGTTTTTTCTCTGATTTCAACTGCTTATTTTTACAGTTTTCTAAATATCCACAGTGGGAATCTACCACATTTGCTTGTCCTTTTTTTTTGGTATGCTGTGTCTGTTAATGATATAACCTCTGCTGATCTGAGTATGTTCGATACAGGATACAGGATGCTTGGGGCTGGTGCCCGGGGAAGATCCAGAGAGATGACATCGGGTGGGAGGTGGGAGGGGGGTTCAGGATTGGGGACTCATGTACACCCGTGGTGGATTCATGTCAATGTATGGCAAAACCAATACAGTATTGTAAAGCAAAATAAAGTAAAAATAAAAATTAAAAAAAAATCCACTTGCAATGCAGGAGACTCTGGTTCCATTCCTGAGTTGGAAGATCTGCTGGAGAAACTATAAGCTAACAACTCCAGTGTTTGGGCTTCCCTAGTGGTTCAGCTGGTAAAGAATCCCTGGGATGGGAAGATCCCTGGAGAAGGAAAAGGCTACCCACTCCATTATTCAGGCCTGGAGAATTCCGTAGATTGTGTAGTTCATGGGGTCCCAAAGGCACACATGACTGAGTATGGGAAGCCCTACCTGTATTTCAATGGACAGTAAAGGTAAGGGTTTCCTGTCATAGAAAACCCTTTAGTGGAGTCCCAAAAAATGTGATAGGAAAATATGTTATCTCTTCCTCATTAATTATCCCTAAGGAGACGTGTCATATCCTTCAGAGAAAATGGAAATCAGGACAGCATTACACAGTCTACTTGTTTGGATCATACCAGTTCTATTTAAATAGTATCACTTCTATGATTAATGCTGGTCATGTATAGAATAAAGGCACTTTATGTTTAAAATCCATCAACACACTTCTTATCATGTCAGTTGAGCACATTGTTTCTTACATTATTCATATCTACTTGAAGACTGTTGTGAGAAATTCATTCTGAGTCTTAGTTTAAGTATAATGATATAGGGCAAATAATTTTACTTTTATATTATGAATATGGTGAAGTGTATGAATTATAAAATTTCTGAGATACTTGCTAGAAAGCCTAGAGCTAAGATACAACTTATTAGTCTACTGAAGTGCCTGGATCATCTGTCATCTATAAAATATCTTTTTAACTAAGACTGCCCTAATTCTCAGTTGCTCGTATTTTCCTGCACCTAAATTTAGGATATTTCATTTTATTTTATATGTCTTTGCAATTCACTTTAAAATCTATTTTATAATGAGGCAGGATGTAAATTAAAACTATATGTAATAATCAAATAATAGATACAAGCAAAATTGAGTCATGAATTAAACCTAGATTTATGGATATGTCTCATTAGTTTCCTGGCATAATCAGGAACTTGAGGAAATGTATCAACTTCATTTTGCTACTAAAAATGTCCTCTTCTCTAGTATCTAATATCTTTTGGAAATTTTCATTTCATGTACTGCATATCTGGGGATTTGCTTTACCTAAATAGGATTTCCATCAGTTTCTATGACCTAGATTTTGAAAAGCCTTAATTGATCAGTTGGTTCTTTCAAGTATTAAGATCTTTTCACTGCATACTCAAGACTTGCCTACAGCACTAATCTTGAATCAATTCTGAAGATTATTTTTAAAATTTTCCCTAAAATTGTGGAATGTTTGGATTTAAATTTACTATTCCAAAGATCTATGAATATATCTGACCTTGTTATATTAACACTCTATATCTATTTTCTTATAAAAGTTTTGTTTGATTTCCTAACTCATTCAATTTATGAGGAAATTGAATCTATCTTTTTAATTCAATTCTTCCTGCTACCCTGATCCAACAGTTCAAGGCTAGTCACTCTAAATTAGATTTTTGTATCCCACTTCCCAGAAGTTAGATGGCTTAACCAAAATGGAAGAATCACATCCTACCACATACATGATTCCAAGAAGCCCTCAATTTAGAGTACCTGTCTTCCTTGCCCTAAAATGATTGGATGTTTTGTGGTAATTAGGCTCCTACAGCTGACTTACCTCAAAATTGATTAGTGCCATTACCCCCATATCTGGGCTGTTTCAGTAGCCTTCCCATCTCCATTGAGCCATGCTACTTCAGTCCAGCAAGGGCACAGAATTATGGCATTATAACCTTCTTTTTGGTCCCCTTTCTGTTGGGAAAGATGAACAAATGTGAAATTTATTCTATTTCTGTTTTGAAACAGAGCCAATATGTCCATGTAAGTTGTGCAAGGAATATTCAATAGTTTAAGTGAAATCTGATGCTTTATCTCAGAATTGCAGTTTAAAGGCCACTGAGTTCATCAAGTTACAGGCGTCCTAATGATCATCTTTTTGTCATTATTATTGTTTTTTCTTACAGCTGAGGGCAAAAGATGGTGAGAAACTTCTTCTGCAAAACTTCTATTTCTATCTCTCTCCTGTGTGCATGCGCACATGCTCACTCTTCAAAAATATAAAACCTTCACCACAATGTTCTGGCCCAAGTTCTTCTCAGCTTTCCTGGAAAAACAGCACATTTATCCAGCAACAGCTCTGCTTCTCTAGAAGTTCTGTATGCATTAAACATGAGAAATTTGGAAATGCTCTCACCACGGAATATTTCCACCATTTAGTCACTTTTAAAATTCCATATCAAACTTCCTGATTTTTCAGAGAGAAAATATCCTTTCCAGAGGCACACTTGTTACTGTCAAGTCAGATTTGTGTGTTTCTACATTAATGGCTAAAAATTAGGAACCCTGTTTTCAAGACTAGATGAGGTGTCTTATGAGTGGAAGTGCTTCTCTCTGCCTACGAAAGCAGATCTGCTACAAGTAATGGATGATGAGATTTCATGAGCTGAGCAAATAACATGGATAGAGACTGACAGACTCAAAAGCTGTAACAGACAGATCCTTCAGCTAGTTTATCTATTGAACATTCCATGGTATTTGTATGCCATGGATCACTAAAATCATATTAGCCTGCTGCTATTGTAGAAACCTTCTATGATTAATGGTCAGAAACCATCCTAGTAATATAAGAATGGAGAAGGATATTCTCTTCAAGGTTGTGGAATATATTATTTCTCAGTAAGTACTGACATGGCCATAGACCTGAAAACAGCTCCGTGTCACGACCATAATTTGTTCTGGATGTTTCATCATAAACATTGTCCTTTATAAAGAGTTGCCTTTGTGATGGCTGTGCTTTACAGAATGTATTTTCAGTAACAGCATTAATGCTTCTTGCCACATATTAAAGCTCAACAAATTGGGGGCCCATATGTATACAAAACAAATTGTGAGACACAATTAAAATCTTCAGAAATTGACCCATTTTATTAGTCAGGAAAGACTAGGTTCTGGTGCAAAATCAGATATCAGTGGCCAAATTCAGAAGAGGTGTGTGCTTCTTGCTCATATTGAATACAACCTGAGTTTCCTAACTTTTTGGATAGTGGTCTTCCATATGGTACCTCAGGAAATCAGTTGCTTCCATCATGCTTCTCCATCTAAAACACATGGACTCTTAGACCTAAGAGTCCTAAGAAAGAACATAGAGAGCTTACATTTCTTCTCAAATACAGCCTCACAAAAATGAGACAATTCATTTTTCTTGTATATCATTTGTGGATACTGGGCAAGTGCCCCATTAGCTATAAGAGGGATAAGAAACATAGACCACCCAGGTGCACAGAAAAATTGAAGATAAAAGTATCGGCAAAACTACTGGGCAAGAGTATGAGATTATTATTTTTTTTAAAAAATTTACTATTTTACCTTACAATACTGTAATGGTTTTGCCACACATCAACATGAATCCACCACGGGTGTACATGAGTTCCCAATCCTGAATCCCTCTCCCACCTCCCTCCTCATACCATCTCTCTGGGTCATCCCAGTGCACCAGCCCCAAGCATCCTGTATCCTGCATCAAACCTAGACTGGTGATTCATTTCTTACATGATATTATACATGTTTCAATGCCATTTTCCCAAATCATCCCACCCTCTCCCTCTGAGATTATTTTCTGTGAGGACTGGTTGGTCATATGATGTAGATTCTGTCTAAATTATCATTAATTTGCTATCACATTTCTACTGCTTAAATTTATAATAAAAATTTTGAGCTCATTCTGCTAGGAATTGGGTTACTCCCTGATTGAAATACACATTGAATTTTTAGTCACTGAGTTTAGAGAAAACGGGCTTCCCCAGTGGCTCAGCCATAAAGAACCCATCTGCAATACAGGAAATGTGGGCTTGATCTTTTGGTGAGGAAGATTCTCTAGAGGAGGAAATGGCAGCCCACTCTAGTATTCTTGCCTGGGAAATCCCATGGACAGAGAGGCCTGGTGGGCTATAGTACCTGGGGTCAAAAGAGAATCAGACATGACCTAGTGACTTAGCAACTAGACAAAAACAAAAATCAGAGAAATTAACTACTTTAAATACATAAGAAAATGATTTGATTACACCTATGATTGTACTAACTACTATCTAGATGTCAAGGCATGTTTTGTTTCATTTCTACAGAACCCATATTTCTACACTATATTTCTTACCCATGTATGGCACAGAGATGGACAGAGTTAGGCAAATAATGAACTATTTATGAACAAGATTTAGATCCTGTCTGGGGCTGCTCTCATTTCTCTCTGCAAAAATGGTTACCACAATAAGCTGTTACCGTCTGGCACAATACAAATTTATTACAGTATTATTCAATATATTCCCTATGCTGAAGATTACCTCTTCATATTTTTTAAACTGGAAATTTGTACCTTTTAATGCTTTTCATCTATTTCATAAACTCCCTCTCCTTCCTCCCTGCTGGTCATCACCAGTTTGTCCTCTGTATCTGTGAGTCTATTTTTGTTTTCAGTTCAGTTCAGTTCAGTCGCTCTGTCGTGTCCGACTCCTTGCGACCCCATGAATCGCAGCACGCCAGGCCTACCTCTCCATCACCAACTCCTGGAGTTCACTCAGATTCGTGTTCATCGAGTCAGTGATGCCATCCAGCCATCTCATCCTCTGTCGTCCCCTTCGCCTCCTGCCCCTAATCCCTCCCAGCATCAGAGTCTTTTCCAATGAATCAACTCTTTCCATGAGGTGGCCAAAGTACTGGAGTTTCAGCGTTAGCATCATTCCTTCCAAATAAATCCCAGGGCTGATCTCCTTCAGAATGGACTGGTTGGATCTCCTTGCAGTCCCAGGGACTCTCAAGAGTCTTCTTCAACACCACAGTTCAAAAGCATCAATTCTTCAGCTTCAGCCTTCTTCACAGTCCAACTCTCACATCTATACGTGAGCACTGGAAAAACAATAGCCTTGACTAGACGGACCTTAGTCAGCAAAGTAATGTCTCTGCTTTTGAATATGCTATCTAGGTTGGTCATAACTTTTCTTCCAAGGAGTAAGTGTCTTTTTAATTTCATACCTGCAGTCACCATCTGCAGTGATTTGGAGCCCAAGAAGATAAAGTATGACACTGTTTCCACTGTTTCCCATCTATTCCCCATGAAGTGATGGGACCAGATGCCATTATCTTCTTTTTCTGAATGTTGAGCTTTAAGCCAACTTTTTCACTCTCCTCTTTCACTTTCATCAAGAGGCTTTTTAATTCCTCTTCACTTTCTGCCATAAGGGTGGTGTCATCTCCATATCTGAGGTTATTGATATTTCTCCCGGCAATCTTGAGTACAGCTTGTGCTTATTCCAGTCCAGAGTTTCTCATGATGTACTCTGCATACAAGTTAAATAAGCAGGGTGACTGTATACAGCCTTGACGTACTCCTTTCCCTATTTGGAACCAGTCCATTGTTCCATGTCCAGTTCTAACTGTTGCTTCCACCTGCATGCAGGTTTCTCAAGAAACAAGTCAGGTGGTCTGGTATTTCCATCTCTTTCAGAATTTTCCACAGTATAGACTGTATAGATAAAACATTTTAAAATGGGACCAGCTTGAACTGATCATTAGACTATAGGCTGTACTTCAATCAGAATTTTATAATAATTACATTGATAATATATGTTTACTGACTAAGACAATTAAGCAGCTTGTACATGGAACTCAACCCTGTATCACAGAAACAACAGCAGAGGAAAATGGATTTTTAAATAATGAATTGTATCACTCATCTGTAGAAGACCATCCTTTCACAAATTAAACTGGAGATACTTCCATTTTGGTAAATAGATCTTTCCATCAGCATATCAGTTGAAACAGAGCAGAACTAAAATAAGGACTATGTCTCACCTTTTGGAGGAGGAAATTGTAACCCATCCAAGTATTCTTGCCTGAAGAATCCCATGGACAGAGCTTGGCGGGCTACAGTCCATAGGGTCACAAAGAGATGGACATGACTGAGTGACTGAGCGTGCTTACCTTTTAAGCAGGAATGTGCTAGAAGTTAATTGGATTATAAAGATTATATAACTCTTATTGGATAGGATTGTTTTAAGTTCCTTGTATTTATATCTAGGGTTAGCAGGAATTAAGATGGGTAGAAACAAACATGGTTTTCTGTTTAATTTCTGTTAATTATTCCAAATCATTGTGCTCAATTTTCTTTAGACAAGGACATATTAGAAACAAACATAAGGCTTTTTCCTGCACCCTACCTTTCTTGATAAATACTTCAAATAATTGGCATTAAAACACTTTAAAAAAAAATAGCAGTTCACAGCAGCAAATCTTCTAAATAGACTATCAACAAACTTCACAAAAAATCACCACAAATTTGAAAATATGACTTACAGTAAGGTGAGTAATCCTGGAGGAAGGCATGACAGTCCACTCCAGTATTGTTGCCTGGAGAGTCCCCATGGACAGGTGAGCCTGGCAGACTACAGTCCATGGAGTCACAAAGAGTCGGACATGACTGGGCAACTAAGCACAGCCCAAGCTGAGCAAACGAGTAATCAGGGCACTTTATGAAAAAAAGGACCCAGATGGTAAGTGAAGGAAAATGTGGCACATATGTAAAATGGAATATCACTCAGCTATAAAAAGGAATAATATTGTGCCACTTACAGATACTGTCATACAGTGTGAAATCGGAAAGAAAAACAAAAATTGAATATTAACACTAATATGCGGAATCTGGAAAATGGTACAAATAAACCTATTTGCAAAGTAGAAGAAGAGACACAGGCATAGAGGACAAACCCATGGACAGAAAGAGGGTAAAGAGGGAACTGGGATTAATTGGGAGATTGGGATGGACAAATTTACACTACTATATGTAATATAGATAACTAATGAGAATTGAAATGTGTACCACAGGAAACTCTCTGCCCAGTGGTGTGTGGTGACCTTAATGGGTAGGAAATTCAAAATGAGGGGATATGTATATATATATATATATATATATATACATTTCACTTTGCTGTACTACACAAAACAACACAGTATTGTGAAGCAACTATACTCCAGTATTTTATTTTGTTTTTTTTTTTAATGTTCAGGTTTTCTTAAGAGCACAAACTTTAAAAAGACACTTTACTAAAAGAAAATTTAGAGGTAGTTCTCAATAGATATTAAATGGTTATGATTAAAAACTGTATTTTATCAATACATATGTATGTTAAATATTTCAAAATAAAAAATGAAGAAAGTTTCCTTTTGCCTGAGAACATTATTTGTTCCCATCTTTTTGTCTTCCTACATCTCACCTCTTTTTCTTTGAGAATTGCTAAGGTTTCTGTTTGCCTGAAGAGACCATTTTACTAAAGGCTATCAGCAGTTTGTGTTTTTAAAATACTGACCCACAGCCAAATCTCGATTGTTTTCATGTAGACCTTATAGTCACTAGGATTTAGGGAATAAATTTACTTTTCTTCATTACAAAGAAAGCTTTCTTTGTTAGGCTAAGATATTACTAAACTGAATGCTCATACTTTCAAAATACAACTTGAGTTGCTCTTTAATTTACACTACCATTTAAATGATTCATGGTGTTACATATTTTAGTTTCTTATGAAAATTAATTGCATGCTTGTAAATGGGTGATTACTTTATCATATTTCATTCCTGTAAAAATAATATGTTGATTTTGCTGAATCACCCTTAATGTTAAATTTTTAGCATAAATGAATACATTTCTTTTTGTTATCTAATAGAGCTTACTGGATGTTACATAGATACTTTTTCCTGTTAAAATAATGTGATCTAGTGAACTTGGTATAGACATCCTTTTTCTTTAGTAAACTATGACAGATTAAAATTTTAGTATAAGTAGAATATTCCAATTTATTTCTCCTCTTTCAGTATTTTGCTGTAGTTGCTGAATAGTTTCTTTGCAAGGGAAGAAAAAGGATTAACTTGACTAAAACCCAGTTAAAATGCAAATGAAATGAATTTCTGGGCAATAAAGCATGCATTAAGCTGGAACTTTAATGAACATAATAGTAAAAAGTCCCTGCAATATTTTATGCACCTCTATCTATTTCATCTTTATGCTCATTTAGATGTAAGTCTCCTGATTATTTTAGAGGCTTTGCATTTCTGCTTGCCGCAAACATGATTAACAGCTGTGTTTCTCCGTTTTCTCCAGAGAGGACTTCCAACCTACTTCATTTCACTTTCCTGAAACCCAACCATGAAGCCAAAAAGAATTTTATCTGACTTCTAAGATTTATGTTCCTTTCAAAGAGACTACTGAAATTCACCATTAGAAGCAGTATATAATGTGAAATGGCTAAGTATAGTTATGAGGCTTTGATACTTGTTTCAAAATGAATTTTATATTTAAAACAAAAGAAAATGTAATATTGGTGTTACATCTGTGTGCTAATTATTAGAATAGAGATAAGAAGGAATGTTTGCATTTTTGTAGAAATAGAGAAACTATTCCCTCTTATCAGCCTGAGGATAGAAGGAAGAAGGAGTCTTTGATCTTGCTGATGGATTTTGCTGAGTCAGGTTTTCCTTTTATAGCGATAAGTCAGAGTTTAAGCGAATGTAACTAGGTCATTTCTTTTACCCTGTTAGACCTATTCACATTTCGCTCAAAGGCTTTCTAAAACTTCAGAGGATTTGAATATATTATCCTGTAAAGTAATTGTGTAATCTATTATTGTAATAGATCATAAGAGGATGGCCATTATGGAGTAAGGACTATTCTAGAATCATAAAACGTTAATAAGTGTTCAAGGTCAAGAAAATATAGGATAGGTTGAGAGTTAAATCTACAGAAGCTGGTACGTTGTGAGTTGAAATAGCTGCAAAAGATTCATAAACTCTATTCAGTGCCAAGAACAGTATCCCTGAAACTAATTTAAATGATTAGTTTTACTTTTTTCATGTTCATCCTTTAGAAAGCATATGGTATAGAAAGCCTCAATGATTATAGCAATAAAGAAGGACCATTTGCTAGTCATGGCAGTGTTGTGACTGTGAGATGTAAGGTCAAATAGAGCAAAAGAAAATAGTCTTAAAACTAAGAGCCATAGAAATATATCTTTCAATGTGCATTACCCACTTTATGAAACAGTGGAAACAGTGTCAGACTTTATTTTTCTGGGCTCCAAAATCACTGCAGATGGTGATTGCAGACATGAAATTAAAAGACGCTTACTCCTTGGAAGGAAAGTTATGACCAAACTAGATTGCATATTCAAATGCAGAGACATTACTTTGCCAACAAAGGTCCGTCTAGTCAAGGCTATTGTTTTTCCAGTGGTCATGTATGGATGTGAGAGTTGGACTGTGAAGAAAGCTGAGCACTGAAGAACTGATGCTTTTGAACTGTGCTGTTGGAGAAGACGCTTGAGAGTCCCTTGGACTTCAAGGAGATCCAGCCAGTCCATCCTAAAGGAGATCAGTCCTGGGTATTCTTTGGAAGGAATGATGCTAAAGCTGAAACTCCAGTCCTTTGGCCACCTCATGTGAAGAGTTGACTCATTGGAAAAGACTCTGATGCTGGGAGGGATTCGGGGCAGGAGGAAAAGGGTATGACAGAGGATGAGATGGCTGGATGGCATCACCGACTCGATGGACGTGAGTCTGAGTGAACTCCGGGATTTGGTGACAGACAGGGAGGCCTGGCGTGCTGCAATTCATGGAATCATAAAGAGTCGGACATGACTGAGTGACTGAACTGAACTGAACTAAACCCACTTTATATACAATATATTTTTGGATATTAAAAAGGAAGTATTTCTACTCAGTCACAAAAAAAAGAATGAAATTTGCAACAACGTGGATGCAACTAGACTATCATGCTAAGTGAAGTAAGTCAAAAGGAGACAGACAAATACCATATAGTATCACTTATATGTGGGATCAAAAATATGACACAAATGAACCAATCTACAGAACAAAAACAGACTCACAAACTTGGAGAACAGATTTGGGGTTACCACGGTGAAGGTGGGAGGGAAGGAGTGAACTGGGAGTTTGGGGTTAGTAGATGCAAATCATTACAAATAAAATGGATAAACAGCAATGTCCTACCACAGTGTGTGTGTTTCTGTGTGTGTGCTTAATAGTGTCTGACTCTGTGTGACCCCATGCAGTGTAGCCCGCCACGCTCCTCTGTCCATAGACTTTCCCAGGCAAGACTACCTGAGTGGGTTACCATTTCCTACTCTAGGGAAACTTCCCACCCAGGGATTAAACCTAAGTCTCTTGCGTCTCCTCATTGGCAAGTGGATTCTTTACCACTGGGCTATATGGGAAACTCCCCTACTGTATAGTACAAGGAACTATATTCAACAGTGGGATAAACTATAATGGAAAAGAATATAAAAGAGAATGTATATATATGTGTGTGTGTATAAACTGAATTACTTTGATGTACAGAAGAGGCTAACACAACATTGTAAATCAACTATAATTCAACTTTTAAAAAAGATGTTTTGTCCTCAATTATACATTTCCATCTATCTACTAGAAAAAACAACAACAACATTGAATTGTATAGTGTGAATGAATTGCTGAGTGAGTGGCCCCATCTACTTATCCACTTTTAGACTACCTTCAGATTTGCTTTCTGAAGCCAGCCTATTAACTTTGCCAACTGCTTTGTGACTTAAAGATCCTCTGTCAAACATATGCCTTGTCCTCTAGGAAATACAGAGTACAGTGTTGCCTGGTGGCTCAGAAAGCATTTTAAATGGCTCAGGAAGTAAAACCCTTTAACTGTCCTATTTAAGCTATCCCTTCTACAGTTAAAATTGAACTACTAGTCAATATATATCTACATATTCATTTAGATTTGTGCTGTTGTGGAGTTCTTAATCTTAGCTTTTCTGGAACAATTAAGTCTATTCCAGGCATTCTCTACACACTGCTTTTTGCTGCCATTTCTATATGGTTCCACTTCTGCATTCTATTTGAATTCTTTCCTATTATTAAAAAGAATAGTCTCAAGATGAATATGCACTTATTGTGCTTATCTGAGGAAGCAGTGCTTTGTCTCTGTGAAGTGTTTCTTTTTCTAATTTTAACATGATATTTATTCTTCAAGGTGATCCACCATTTCAGCCATTAATAGTGGCGGTTGACAGTTTACTTTCTTGGTGAACTCTGTGGAGATAGATTATTGGCTTAAAGATGAAAAAAATTAAGTCAACTTGATTGAATACCACTGCCATTGATTGGCTGCTCAAGATTTTTTATTACAGATATAATATCACCATCTATTTTTTGGAGACCTTCCTTCAGTAGGACATTTTTCTAGCAAAGCCTCAAGCAAGGTGTGAGAGTCATGACTCTATCCCCCACCTCTGTGATCAGTTTAAGGCTGAGCACATAATCCAGCAGTCTGATGAAATTCTTTCCAATAGCTGCCCTACTATAAAGGGAAAGGATGGCTTTCTTTTTGTCTGATGGAATGTATTTGTATAATATAATATCAGAGTAAGAGGTCATCTTTCTAATGTAATTATTTATATCCAGAAAGATAACACAGACCATATGTATTTTTTCATATACTATATCAATGGCTTTAATTTAATATACCCATCTGCCAGACTACTCTTTAATTTCCTATTAATATCTCTTCTGAGATGTAAGGTCTCAGATGTATGGGTCCTTTCTCCAAATACCTCCCTCAAATTCCAGTATTTCCTGTTTCTTTGGTATCAAGATGATACATTCAGTTGCTTTCTATCTAAAACCTGAAATTTTTGTTTTCCCTCTCTCCCCAGTTATTCTAAGACCCATATCTAATACATTTGACATGTTCACACTGCAATATTTAAAACTGATGACCAACAGTGACCTACTCTATAGCACAGAGAGCTCTACTCAATATTATTTAACAACTCAAATTTGAAAAGGAATAGGTAAGTGCATATGTATACTTTGCGTACACGTGAAACTAATACTGCATAGTTAATCAACTATGCTGCAATATAAAATAAAAAGTTAAAAAAAATAAACAAGGGTAAGAAAAAAGAGAATGAAAAAATACCTTTGGCTTAAAACTCCATAATTTATTTTGCAATAATTTTCTTATATTGTGTTCTATGTTTACCAATCAAGAACACAAATCCAGCTCTTACTTTGCTAACACATAGCAAAAATAGTGCCACAATAATCTTCCCTTTTTAAAACTAGCAACATTTGTCTATTTGAAAGATAAATTCCATGTTATTGTTAGTCACATCTGACTTTCTGTGACCTCATGGACTGTAGCCCACCAGGCTCCTCTGTCTGTGAGATTCTCCAGACAAAAATGCTGGAGTGAGTAGTCATTCCTTTTTTCATGGGATCTTCCAGGCCCAGATATTGAACTTGGGTCTCCTGTATTGAAGACATAGTCTTTACCATCTGAACTACAACATCTTTGCTAAAACAAAAAATGCTACACCATGATCAAATGTGCCCCCTCCGCAGTTAGGATAACTCAAAGTGTGTCAAACTCTATGCTGCATGGCTTGTTCAACTCTCACTGTACTGGTCCTTGCTACATCTCATATACCCACATCTTCCTTTTCCTCTCTGTCCTTTTCTTCCATCTTCCACCATATCATGCTCAATTCTTGATTAACATATAATGTGTTGGCTTAAAACACTCTCCCCACCCCCAAATTCACTCATCTGGCCACTCCTCTTTAACCATGTCCCTGTTTAGAGGTCATCTTTTAAAATCGCATGATCTCTACCAGGACCACCTATTTAAAGAAGCGTTCCATGAAAAGTCACTCTGTGCAATGTTTCTGTTTTGTATTCTTTGTAGCATGTATGAAAATTTATTGACACTGTATTTTTGAAGTCAAATTATTGGTTCACTCCTCTCTTCTAGAAGATAGACTCCAGCAGAGAGCAAGGGTCTGTCTTTCATCACTTAAAATATATATATATATATATATATATATATATATATATATACATTTATTTATTTTTAATTGGAGGTTAATTACTTTACAATATTGTATTGGTTTTGCCATACATCAACATGAATCTGCCACAGGTATATACGTGTTCCCCATCCAGAAACTCCCTCCCTCATTCCTCCCCGTGCCATCCCTCTGGGTCGTCCCAGTGCACTAGCCCCAAGCATCCAGTATCATGGATCGAACCTGGACTGGCGATTTGTTTCATATATGATATTATACATGTTTCAATGCCATTCTCCCAAATCATCCTACCCTTTCCCTCTCCCATAGAGTCCAAAATACTGTTCTATACATCTGTGTCTCTTTTGCTGTCTCACATTCAGGGTTATCATTACCATCTTTCTAAATTCCATATATATGCATTAGTATACTGTATTGGGGAGAAGGCAATGGCAACCCACTCCAGTACCTTTGCCTGGAAAATCCCATGGACAGAGGAGCCTGGTAGGCTGCAGTCCATGGGGTCGCTAAGAGTCAGCACGACTGAGCGACTTTACTTTCACTTTTCACTTTAATGCATTGGAGAAGGAAATGGCAACCCACTCCAGTGTTCTTGCCTGGAGAATCCCAGGGACAGGGGAGCCTGGTGGGCTGCCATCTATGGGGTTGCACAGAGTCAGACACGACTGAAGCGACTTAGCCGCAGCAGCAGTGGCATACTGTATTGGTGTTTTTCTTTCTGGCTTACTTCACTCTGTATAATAGGTTCCAGTTTTATCCACCTCATTAGAACTGATTCAAATGTATTATTTTTAATGGCTGCATAATACTCCATTGTGTATATGTACCACAGCTTTCTTATCCATTCATCTGCTGATGGACATCTAGGTTGCTTCCATGTCCTGGCTATTATAAACAGTGCTTCGATGAACATTGGGGTACACGTGTCTCTTTCAATTCTGGTTTCCTCAGTGTGTATACCCAACAATGGGATTGCTGGGTCATAAGGCAGCAATGTTTTTCCAGTTTTTTAAGGAATCTCCACACTGTTCTCTATTGTGGCTGTACTAGTTTGCATTCCCACCAGCAGTGTAAGAGGGTTCCATTTTCTCCACACTCTCTTCAGCATTTATTGCTTGTAGATTTTTGGATCACAGCCATTCTGACTGGAGTGAAATGGTACCTCATTGTGGTTTTTATTTGCATTTTTCTGATAATGAGTGATATTGACCATCTTTTCATGTGTTTGTTAGCCATCTTTATGTCTTCTTTGGAGAAATGTCTATTTCATTCTTTGGCCCAGTTTTTGATTGGGTCGTTTATTTTTCTGGAATTGAGCTGCAGGAGTTGCTTGTATATTTTTGAGATTAGTTGTTTGTCAGTTGCTTCATTTGCTATTATTTTCTCCCATTCAGAAGGCTGTCTTTTCACCTTGCTTATAGTTTCCTTTGTTGTGCAGAAGCTTTTAGTTTTAACTAGATCCCATTTGTTTGTTTTTGCTTTTATTTCCAATATTTTGAGAGGTGGGTCATAGAGGATCCTGATGTGATGTATGTCAGATTTTGTTTTGCCTATGTTCTCCTGCAGGAGTTTTACAGTTTCTGGTCTTACGTTTAGATCTTTAATTCATTTTGAGTTTATTTTTGTGTATGGTGTTAGAAAGTATTCTAGTTTCATTCTTTTACAAGTGGTTGACCAGTTTTCCCAGCACAACTTGTTAAAGAGATTGTCTTTTCTCCATTGTATATTCTTGTCTCCTTTGTCAAAGATAAGGAGTCCATAGGTGCGTGGATTTATCTCTGAGCTTTCTGTTTTGTTCCATTGATCTATATTTCTGTCTTTGTGCCAGTACCATACTCTCTTGATGACTGTGGCTTTGTAGTAGAGCCTGAAGTCAGGCAGGTTGATTCCTCCAGTTCCATTCTTCTTTCTCAAGATTGCTTTGGCTATTCGAAGTCTTTCGTATTTCCATATAAATTGTGAAAGTATTTGTTCTAGCTCTGTGAAAAATACCGTTGGTAGCTTGGTAGGGATTGCATTGAATCTATAAATTGCTTTGGGTAGTATACTCATTTTCACTATATTGATTCTTCCCATCCATGAACATGGTATATTTCTCTATCTATTACTGTCCTCTTTGATTTCTTTCACCAGTGTTTTATAGTTTTCTACACATAGGTCTTTAGTTTCTTTAGGTAGATATATTCCTAAGTATTTTACTCTTTTCATTGCAATGGTGAATGGAATTGTTTCCTTAATTTCTCTTTCTATTTTCTCATTATTAGTGTATAGGAATGCAAGGGATTTCTGTGTGTTGATTTTATATCCCACAACTTTACTATATTCATTGATTAGTTCTAGTAATTTTCTGGTGGAGTCTTTAGGGTTTTCTATGTAGAGGATCATGTCATCTGCAAACAGTGAGAGTTTTACTTCTTTTCCAATTTGGATTCCTTTTATTTCTTTTTCTGCTCTGATTGCTGTGGCTAAAACTTCCGAAACTATGTTGAATAGTAATGGTGAAAGTGGGCACCCTTGTTTTGTTCTTGACTTTTGTTTTCATCTAGGATGGCTTCTTGCAGAGAAGAGAAAAAGATCCCCTGGAAAAGAGAGAAAAAAAAATAGGATTTTATTTTTTTAATTTTCTAGAATCACATGTATAAGACATGTGAACTAGGTGAAAGATCACTTAATTGCTGTGTCTTCTACATGGCCATGACTATGTAGAAAGTCTGCTTCAGTATATTCCTGAGTTTCTACTTTCTGAGAAAATATCTATATGCCTTCAAGTACCAAGAATAAAGTCCAGTGGCAGAGATAAAATCAGTCTGAAGAAATTATTATGATTGCATTCAACTGTGCTTGCTAGCCTGGAGAAAGAAATGACATCCCACTCCAGTATTCTTGCCTGGAAACTCCCATGGACCAAGGAGTCTAGTAGGCTGCAGTCCATGGGGTCGCTAAGGGTCAGACACTTTCACTTTTCACTTTCATGCATTGGAGGAGGAAATGGCAACCCACTCCACTGTTCTTGCCTGGAGAACCCCAGGGACAGGGGAGCCTGGTGGGCTGCCATCTATGGAGTCACACAGAGTCGGGCAGGACTGAAACAACTTAGCAGCAGCAGCAGCAGTAGTGCTTGCTAGCATCTCTCTCTTTCTCAGTAAGTACGAAAAATGTAATTAATAGCTATGACAAAGTTTTTGGAAGTTCCATGGTGAACAGTAACAAAATCCAGAGATAATGTTTATTGCTGTTTCCTGAAGCTCAGACAATAAGAAAGTTAATTACTGACAGCTGATTTGAAAGTTTATATTATCATGTGCTCCAAACTAGCTGATAGTATGGAAATATTTATCTTTTATGCAAATATCTTAAACAGACAAACCACCTGAAGAAGTTGCCAGTTTGGGCACTAGTTGATATTTTAATGCTGTCTACTTGGCTAGATAAACCTTAAACACTTTTAGTATATATATATGTTAGTCACTCAGTCGTGTACAACTCTTTGTGATTACGTGGACTGTAGCCTGCCAGACTCCTCTGTCCATGGAATTCTCCAGGCAATACTCTTTTCTCATATACTCCTAAAGGTCAGCTCCCTGATGAAGGATGGGTGTTAAGGCACCCATTAAAAATGTGTTCCAGGACAATATATAGCCAGAAGGCCAGAGAGTGACTATTCTAGCCTCAATTTTCTGTGGATGCTCACATTACAATATAAACAACCTTACCAACCTAATTGCTATTTTCCTGGTTTATTTGTAGAGATTTGATATTTTATTAATCAATTAAAGGAAAAAAAAAGTTCACATAGTACCAAAATAGGGCTATGAGGGCTATGAAATATTTTATTGGGAATGTCAAATGATTGAAATAGTCACATATCTTCAACTGCAAGTAGTTATAATGGTAATAATAATAAAGTACTACTACTAATATGGGCTTCCCTTGTAGCTCAGTTAGGAGAAGGAAATGGCAACCCACTCCAGTATTCTTGCCTGGAGAATCCCATGGACAGAGGAGCCTGGCAGGTTATAGTCCATGGGGTCACAAGAGTCAGACACAACTTAGTGACTAAACCACCACCACCACTACTAGTATGTATCCAGTACAATTATCACTATGTATAAAAATCTCATTCAAATGGCAAGAATAATATGTGTGTGTGTGTGTGTGTGTGTGTGTGTGTGTGTGTAATATAAGGGCTTCCCTGGTGGCTTAGATGTTGAAGAATCCACCAGCAATACAGTAGACCAGGGTTCTATCCCTGGTTTGGGAAGATCCTCTGGAAAAAGAAATGGCAACCCACTCCAGTATTCTTGCCTAGGAAATTCCATGGGTAGAGGAGCCTGACTAGCTACAGGCTGTGGAGTTTCAAGAGTCAGACACTACTTAGCAACTAGCTGCTGCTGCTGCTGCTGCTAAGTCGCTTCAGTCGTGTCCGACTCTGTGTGACCCCATAGACGGCAGCCCGCTAGGCTCCTCTGCCTCTGGGATTCTCCAGGCAAGAATATTGAAGTGGGTTGCCATTTCCTTCTCCAATGCATGAAAGTGAAAAGTGAAAATGAAGTTGCTCAGTCATGCCTGACTCTTAGTGACCCCATGGACTGCAGCCTACCAGGCTCCTCCATCCATGGGATTTTCCAGGCAAGAATACTGGAGTGGGGTGCCATTGCCTTCTCCACTTAGCAACTAAACAAACCTAAAATATAAATGTACCAGAAATGTCTTGAAATCCCCAACTACAAAAGGAATTGATATTAAATTCATTTTCTGAAGAATGCCAGGTAAGTCTTCTATCAATTTAGCACTGTCCACCAATGCCCTGCTTTCTCATTTTCCTCCTGACCAGCTTACATTCTACAGTTGCATCTCATGGAGGCCTAAGATGACCCCAACTTCTTCTTTCATTCCCCCCCCATAATATGCAGTCAATAAAATCACAGTCTTGCTTACACCTAACTGTCCAGAACTCCCGCTCAGCTGCTCCACGTCAATGCACTTCAGGGTACTTCTGACGGGATTGCATATGTCTGACAAGCTGCACTTTAAATAAACAATTCAGTCATATTGTCAGCCAAACAGGAACCTAGACTTTACAGAAATGTCACCGTCATGAAAGAAAAAAAAGGAAAAAGAAGCTGAAGAACTGATCTCTACTCAAGGACAATAAAAGGACATGCCAAATAAAAATTATGTGCAATCCTTGCTTAGATCCTGAATCAAACAACAAGCCAAGGCTACAAAGTTCATTATTATAGTTAGATAAATCTGAGTTCAGAGTGCATATTAGATTGTAATATTGTATAATTGGAGAAGGAAATGGCAACCCACTCCAGTATTCTTTCCAGGAAAATTCCATGGAAAGCAGAGTCTAGCAGGCTGCCGTCCAGGAGGTTGCATAGTCAGACATGAATGAGCACACACACACACACACACACACACACACACACACAAATGTATAAATATTATAAATACAATATACTAATGTGTGTTATTTATCAGATGATGTAAATATTACATTCCTGAGGGTAGTAATTATACTGTGATGATGCAGAAGAAGGTTCCTATAAAATTGTCAACAGGTTTAAAGATGGAATAGAGGGGTGAAAATTTAATCCACAAGCCATAGTAGGACAGTGCTGAAGGACTGAGCAGAGGTGTCACTCAGAGCAAAAGAGAAAAAAGGGTGATGAAATGAACATGAGAGTCATTAAGAAAAGGCTGACCTGCTAGGACCCCAGGTCCAGCAAGTCCTGCCCTTTCTTATCTGGATGCAGTAAGGGGTCCAGCCAAGGTCCTGACAATTACTGAAAGGGAAGGTGCTTCCTGGAGAGCCAGTGTGAATTTTGAAGACAATGAACAAGGGGGATGTTAAGTGAGTCCTCACAGAATATTCATAGGGTTGTTTTCCACAATTAGAGCTCCTAGGGCATTTATGAAGCCCTCTAGAGTTTAACAAAGCAGTTCTTACTTCTTAAGGCTATTGATAATCTTGTTAGTAATCTTGACTCTGTAAATCTAGAATTGCCTAAGAATCTGCATTTTAACCAGAAAACAGGTGCTTTTTATGCAGATGATAAAGTTTCTCATAGATATATTTTTTCATAGATCTAATTTATTTTTTTCTATATGTTTTTGTGACAGTTCTCAACTTAATATGGCTCTATTTTTCTTCCTGACCATATTGAAAATAGTCATCCCTGTATTGCATTTGGGCTTCCCAGGTGGCTCAGGGGTAAAAATCTGCTTGCCAATGCAAGAGACTCGAGCTCCATTCCTGGGTTAGGAACATCTCCTGGAGAAGGAAATGGCAACCCACTCCAGTATTCTTGCTTGGGAAATCCCATGGAAAAGGAACCTAGCATGTTACAGTACATGGGGTCACAAAACAGTTGGACATAGTTTAATGACTAAGCAAGAACAAAATTTAGCATTTCCTATGACCTTTAGCACAATGCTTGGGATGTATTTTATGCTGCATAACTATTTATGATTATAACGTATTTCCTTTATATTAAACTTCTAGTTACCCACAGTGTATTTATATAGAATGATATTTTTCCAGTTGGTAGGGCAGGGGCCAACCTCATTTTCCATATAAAAATTAATAAAAATTTTAAATAGCATACTTATAACCTCACTTCCTTGGAGACGAAAATGGCATTCTTGCCTGAAAAATTCCATGGACAGAGGATATTACTGTAGTTTTAAGTATTAAATTACTCACTTCACACAAATCTTGGTTATTGGCTAACAGAATAAACACCTCCTGAGGGTAGGTGCTTCTATATCCCTGCTGCTGCTGCTGCTGCATCGCTTCAGTCATGTCCCACTCTGTGCTACTCCATATGTTCAGTGAGAACAAAAGCTAAAGAGAGAGAAAGAATGTTGTTGTTGTTGTTTAGTCACTAAGTTGTGTTGGACTCTTTGTGACCCCGTGGACTATAGCCCACCAGGCTCCTCTGTCCAGGGGATTATTCAAACAAAAATACTTGACTGGGTTGCCATTTCTTTCTCCAGGGGATTTTCCCAATCCAAGGATCTAACTCATATTTCCCACATTGGCTGGCTGATTCTTTACCACTGAGCCACTAGGGAAGCTCAGAGAAAGAATTAAAGAAAAAAAAATGAAATAAGAATGATGAGGAAAGGAAGCAAGGCTAAATGTAAACTAAAATATGCCTAGAATTATTTTGCCCAAGGGGGAAAAGATATGCAGTGTGCCTGGTGTATTTAAGTATAGCTTTATCTTCTTATCCAAAAGTCTTTTGCTAGCCTTAAAAACCCCTAGGTACCTCTTTATTTTCCATTATACTCCTCTGTGAAGTACTTTCCTTACTGTGTAGTGAATTTGAATTAAAGTGCCATATGCTGTTCTGAAGAGCTTGTGTCTGTAAAGTATTCATTGCAATTATGGACACCCTTTTCAAATTCTTGTTGCTGCTGTGTAGTAGAAAAAGAGGTAAATTAAAAAAAATGTTATTGTGAGTGTGAGTGTGCATGCACGTGAGTGCACTTTATTGACCTATATCTGTACCTTTACATATGATTAATATTTTATACTTTAGAACTCTGCATTCAAGTGGGTATATCTTTCCTTTGCTCCTTTGCCTTTAGCTTCTCTTCTTTTCTCAGCTATTTGTAAGGCCTCCTCAGACAACTATTTTGCCTTTTTGCTTTTCTTTTTCTTGGTGATGGTCTTGATAATTGCCTTCTGTACAATGTCATGAACCTCCGTCCGTTGTTCTTCAGGCACTCTATCAGATCGAATCCTTGAATCTGTTTGTCACTTCCACTGTATAATTGTAGGGGATTTGATTTAGGTCATACCTCAATAGCCTAGTGGCTTTCTCTACTTTCTTCAATTTAAATATGAATTTTTCAATCAGGAGTTCATGGGCTGAGCCACAGTCAGCTTCCGATATGTGTTGTTGTTGTAGTTGTTGTTTTCTTTTTGCTGACTGTATAGAGCTTCTCCATCTTTGGCTACAAAGAATATAATAAATCTAATTTTGGTATTGGCCATCTGGTGATGTCCATGTGTAGAGTCCTCTCTTGTGTTGTTGGAAGAGGGTGTTTGCTATGACCAGTGTGTTCTCTTGGTAAAACTGTTAGCCTTTGCCATACTTTATTTTGTACTCCAAGGCCAAATTTGCTGTTACTCCAAGTATCTTTTGGCTTCCTACCTGATGTTGGGAAAGATTGAAGGCAGGAGGAGAAGGGGACGGCAGAAGACGAGATGGTTGGACAGCATCACTGACTCTATTGACAGGAGTTTGAGCAAGCTGTGGGAGATGATGAAGGACAGGCAAGCCTGGTGTGTTGCAGTCCACGGGGTTGCAAAGAGTCAAACACGACTTAGTGTATGAACAACAACGGTCCAAGGATGAATATAAAGGAAACTTGAGGATTTAGTAATTCTGATAGTCAAATAAACTTGTTTAAATAGTTGTGGCCTATGGGCTTTATTTGCCCATGGTATGTGGAATCTGGACCAGGGATGGAATCCGTGTCTCCTGCATTGGATTCTTATCCACTGTACCACCAGAAAGTCCTAAACTAAACTTTTGAGTTTTGATGAAACCAGCAGAAGGAACCCCAGCATTATGAAACTGAATCTATTCCTATCAGCTCCCGACTCCCTGCTATAACATACTTCTATAATTGAAGAATTTTAATTCTGTGTAAAATAATCACAACACTGTGATTTCTGGGCCGAGTGGAGGCAGGATGGGATTTCCGAAATATTGCAGTTTGTGTGATAGGTTATGTGACCCATACTTTTTACAGGCTTAGAGTCAGGGATGAGCGATCTCCAGTTCCAGGGACACCCAAGCACGTCTCATCCTAGAACTCCCCTATCAGCTCATTGGATTGAGCTTCCTCTGGGAAAAGGGAAAAAAGTGGCTACTTCTTATATAATAAATAGTGAAGGTGGTTCTCCTTACTATTGAGGAACAAAAGAGAAGTTATTTAATTCAGAATAGATGTTTGGTCCAAGATAGGACTATGAGAAAGTAGGGTAGGTGTGTAGGTTTGCAGATAGGAGAGAATCAAAGGGAGAAACTTGTCTTGGTCTAGGAATTTGTGAATGTCTGGAAAGCTTCTCTAATTGTGTTCAACTTAAAAAAAAAAAAAAGCTACAAAAAAGGTAAAAGAAGCAGCTGTCCTAAAATTTTCAGATTGTAGCATGTGATTACCATTGACTTTCACACTAGAAGTATTATTCACAGGTAGAACTTGTTTACTTTGGAAACAGGACAGTGTATATGGAATCTGATGTAGAGAAAATATTTCAGAGACTTAACAAAAGGTATTAATACAAAAGGTATTAAGGATTGTAATATTTACCATAAGTGAAGTACTCAACATCATAATTGTATAGTTAATGAATATTTCCAAAATCATCATTGAAAATTGACTCACCTTTCCTTGCATGCTGGTTTCTGTGGATGTGTGTGTATGCATTTTACACATTGTCATATATTGAATATCCTAGTCAGGCTACTCAAATTCCATTAGTTTTATCTTTCTATATAGCCAACACTTAAGAAAATGTCTTAATGTACACAATTAATTTGAACATAATAACCCCCTTCAAGAAAATAAAAAGCTATATAAAAAATAGAAGCCATGTTTAAGCCTATCTTCCAGATATACCATTGTTAATTTATTTTCTCTTTTCCTTTTGGTCAAGCTCATAAACAGTGACAGGTGCATTTCATGAGAAATTAACATGCCAGTTTTCATGAATATATTACAAAATATCAATCACATTTCTAGGCATAAAGTTCCAAATACTATGAATCCCCACACAGAATAAAATTTTGTCAAAAACTAATTAATTTTGAAGTTGTCAGACTTAACAAATTGCAAAATGTTTTTATACTGTTGAGACATGGTATCACTACTTGAGTTGAAATAGAGAAACATCTGATAGACTTTATTAAGATAAGCTTTGAATTATGAAAGTTTTGAATTGAGCCAAGTATTTGGTTTTGCATCTTTCACAAAAATGCCACATTCCTGGGTGTATTTCCGTCCCTGTTTGCATATGAGTGTTTGCATGCTAAGTCGCTTCAGTTATGTCTGACTCACCAGGCTCCTCTGTCCATGGGATTCTCCAGGCAAGAATATTGCAGGGGGTTGCCATTTCCTTCTCCAGTTGTTTACATATATAGATAGTGAATTCCCTGTCAAATCTCCCTGAAGTTTCCATGAGACTTACCAGATTTTTAATTTGGAGAAGGTGAGTATAAAACATGTTGTTTTTTGTTTATTTTTAAACTGTGATTAATATGCAAATCAAATGAACTGTTATATCAGTTCAGTTCAGTTGCTCAGTCATGTCCGACTCTTTGTGACCCCATGAGCTGCAGCACGCCAGGCCTCTCTGTCCAACACTAACTCCCGAAGCCCACCCAAACTCATGTGCAGAACTGTTATATATATTTAGATAAATGAAGTGTTTATATAATATTTGTGAAATGACAACTTTTTCCAGAAATTCTGCTGTTTTATATTTATCATTTATCATGGAGAATATAGGATGATTTGTCCACTGAACTTGCCTGAAGAGATTTAATAGAGCTGTGGTTTTATATGGCCCTATGGTCCACTGTTTATGCCCCATTGGAGGTAGTAAAAGGCCTCAAAACATGATTTACAAAATCCACCTGTTAGTGAGCAAAAGCTTGACTGTGAGTTCCTAGTAAACATTTAGGAAAAATAATGAGCTATACTTTGTTGCACTCTATTGCTTAGACATGTAATCAAATCCTATCATTAACTGATGGTTGAAAAATATGTGATGTCTACATGTTGGGTAATAGGGAAATACACACACAAGCTCTTCAAGTGGTCTTGGTTTCTAGTTCTCAATTATGCTTCCTTATTATATTTAAATATACTTATACATTTATATTTTATATATGATAGTATATATGTCATATATGCATATACATGTATGCATGTTTGTGAGCACTCAGTCATGTCCAACTTCTAGCACTATGAACTTCTAGCACTTCTATGAACTATAGCCTGCCAGGCTCATCTGTCCATGGGATTCTCTAGCAAGAGTACTGGAGTGGGTTGTCATGCCCTCTCCCAAGGGTGCCTTCCTCACCCAGAATTTGTACCTGTGTCCTCTGCATCTCCTATACTGCAGGCAGATTCTTTACTGCTGAGCCACAAGGGAAGCCCTATTCAAAGAAGTATATCTTGGCTTAAAGAAGTAAGTCTTACTGAAATTGGACAAGATCCCAATCTGTGTCGTTATCTGTTATTTTCATCTAACAGTTTGTCATGAGCAATTCTTTTCTTTCTTTCTTTCTTTCTTTTGGTTGGGTTGGGTCTTTGTTGCTGGAAGGGGTGTCTCTCATTGCCACAATTAGGAGCTATTCTCTAGTTTTAGTGTGTGAGCTTCCCACTGTGACGGCTTCTCTTGTGGAACATGAGCTCTAGCACAGGTTGTGGCATGTGGGCTCAGTTGTTTTGGCTCTTGGGCTCTAGAGCACAGGCTCAATAGTTGTGGCACACGGGCTTAGTTGCTGCATGGCATGCGGGGTCTTCCAGGAGCAGGGCTGGAACCCGTGTCTCCTGCATTGACAGGCAGATTCTATACCAGTGAGTCACTGAAAACTGAAAGTGAAAGTCACTTCGTTGTGTCTGACTCTTTGTGTTCCCAAGGATTTTACAGTCCATGGAATTCTCCAGGCCACAATACTAAAGTGAGTAGCCTTTCCCTTCTCCAGGGGATTTACCCAACCCAGGGATCGAACCCAGGTCTCCCACATTACAGGGGGATTCTTTACCAGCTGAGCCACAAGGGAAACCCAAGAATACTGGAGCGGGTAGCCTATCTTTTCTCCAGTGTTTCTTCCTGACCCAGGAATTGAACTGGGGTCTCCTGCATTGCAGGTGGATTCTTTACTAACTGAGATATAAGTGAGCCACTAGGGGTGCCCTCATGAGCATTTTCTTCTGTCATTAAATAATCTGTGATAACATGATTTCTATGACTAACACTACTACTAGTACTTCTACTACTTCTACTAACTACCACCACCACTACTGCTAATACTACTACCTCTACCAATATCTATGAGAGTGAGTACTTCTCATTTTAAGACAAAGAGATTGAGGCATAAAAAGGATGTGCAATTCATCAAGGTCAAATATAAGTAGCAAATTCCAGGTTTTAGTTCATATTATCTCACTCCAGAACTTTATCTAATAATCACCCTAACAATGTCTCACAAATGACTTCACAAAATTCTACCTTGAAACTATACCATGATTCATTTGCATGACTATTTAGATGTTTCCAAGTTAAGCTTTTGTTCATAACAGTATAATAAATAACTTATATATAGTTTTCTTATTGGAAATGAAACTAAGTTAATGAAGATTTATTATCTAGCATCATAAGTTTTATTGCTATTATTCTTTTATATTTTACTTTATGTATGGATTATTTTAAAGTAGTAAATGCTTACACCATGCTGAATGCTATTAATATTTTTGATGGAAATCATGCAGGTGGTTGTTGTATATACTTTTATAATCATTATTAAAATGACAGCAATTTCAGACTAAACAATTTAAATTAGAAAAAATTTCTTACTGAAAAAAAGAACAAGAAATGTAGAGACAAAAATTTTCATAAAGAAAATTCAAGAGAAGGGCTGGAAATAAAATAGGTAAAAAATCACATTCTTTATACACACGTTATAGGTTTTGAGCCCATGTAGGTCTTGACTCATTTTGTATTTTAACAAAACACAACTTTTGATGATATTTCTTGATTTGTTAAAGGAGAATTTATTATTAGAAACAAATTTTGCACAGTGATTTTATGTCTGAACCCTCTTATTCAAAAGATAAAAGGGCATAAAATGTTCAAATGAGTAGACACTTTTATTAAGAATAAAGTATAACTGTAACTCCCCAGATTTTAATAATAATTCAACATTTTATTTCTTCACATGTACATATGCAAAAAGCCAGAGGTAATTTGTAAAAGCTAGCCTTACTGCAGCTCATATGTTCTTTTGAATATTTTTATTATTCACACGTTCATTTATTTTGTGCATATTTCTCTTTCTTATATCATAATTTTTTCAGATGTAATTTTAATTTCTCCAGATAATTCTTAATTTTATCATGCCAGTTATGTTGATTTTTGAAGTTTCTTTGAATTATTTCAGAAAAATGACATATAAGTTAATATTTAGCCTTGATGAGGTGCCATCAACCATTGTCTCAGTTCAGAAAATCTCAAGAATCTTTAATTTAGCTTTCATTAGATTCAGGTTCACATGTGAATTCCCATCACTAGTTTTAGTTTTTCAGGATTCAAATCTCTTTTTCTGTTGTTTTTTAGTTGCTAAGTCATGCCTGACTCTTTTGCGATTCCATTGACTATAGCATGCCAGGCTCCTCTGTCCATAGGATTGATTTCCCAGGCAAGAATACTGGAGTAGGTTGCCATTTCCTTCTTCAGGAGATCTTCTAGACCCAGGTGAGATCTTCAGGAGATCTTCAAACCAGTATCTTCTGCATTGGTAGGTGGATTCTTTACCACTGAGCCACCAACTTCAGTTCAGTTCAGTCGCTCAGTCGTGTCCGACTTTTGTGACCCCATAAATCACAGCACGGCAGGCCTCCCTGTCCATCACCAACTCCCGGAGTTCACTCAGATTCATGTAGATGGAGTTAGTGATGCCATCCAGCCATCTCATCCTCTGTCGTCCCCTTCTCCTCCTGCCCCCAATCCCTCCCAGCATCAAAGTCTTTTCCAGTGAGTCAACTGTTCGCATGGGGTGGCCAAAGTACTGGAGTTTCAGCTTTAGCAAGGAAGCCCACAAATCTGTTTTTCTTGAGAATAAAGTAACTCTGTGTAAAGAAGCATGTGTTCCAAAGGTGAGAAAAATGGTAGGACAGGTATCTTTAACTCTATAAATATAGTTGATGAACTATTGATACTTACAAAAGAAGCAAGAATGGAAGAGGCACCTAACTCAGTCCTTGAATTTTGGCAGTGGATCTCTCCTGTTGGAATAATATTTGGGAGATTTATGTGCTTTGCCTCAACCACCACTTTGCTTCCAGGCTACCAAATGCTAAGCACTATCTGGTTATTTGCAGTTCTTCTTTTGATGATGTCTTTTGTTAGCTCTCAGACTCTATGCTCCATACTATCTTGGGGATAAACACTTAATTTCATTTCTTCATTGTTTTTTTTTTTTTTTTGTTGTTGTTTATTTTACAGCATTCTTAGTAATATTCATAGCTCACTTGATGTGAAGAGATGACTCATTTGAAAAGACTCTGATGCTGGGAAAGATTGAGGGCAGGAGGAGAAGGGGATGACAGAGGATGAGATGGTTGGATAACATCACCAACTCAATGGACATGGGTTTGGGTAAACTCCAGGAGATGGTGATGGACAGGGAGGCCTGGTGTGCTGTAGTTCATGGGGTTGCAAAGACTCAGACACGACTGAGCGACTGAACTGAACTGAATTCAAGGATAGAAAATTGGCAAAAGTCAGCATAATAAAATCTTTCTGAAGTTGGCTGTGAACTATTTTATTTATTTGTTCCATTCTTTTGTGTTATTGAGATATAATTGGCATATAGCATTGTGTAAATTTATGGTCGCAACATGCTGATTTTACACACTTCCACATTGCATATGATTTCTACCATTGTTGTGGTTGTTCAGTTGCTAAGTTGTGTCCAATTATTTGTGATCACATGGATTGCAGCACGCCAGGCTTCCCTTTCCTTCACCATCTCTGGAATTTGCTCAGACTCATGACCTTCGATTTGGTGATGCCATACAAAACTTTCCCAGCATGAGGGTCTTTTCCAATGAACCATAGCATTAATTAACACCACCATAATATTATATAATTATCATTTTTTTGTGTTAATTGATAGGACACTTAATATTTAGTCTTTCCCATATATAATACAGTGTGCATGTGTTAAGTTGCTTCAGTTGTTTCCAACTCCTTGCGACCCCATGGACTGCAGCCTGCCAGGCTTCTCTGTTCATGGGATTCCTGAGGCAATACTGGAGTGGAATGCAATGGGATCCCTCCTCCATGGGATCTTCCCAATCCAGGAATTGAACATGTGTCTCTTATGTCTCCTGCATTGGCAGATGTATTCTTTATCTCTAGTGTCACCTGGGAGGACCAATATAATATGGAATCAACTATAATCACAATATTGTGATCACATCCCCAGAACCTATTAATCTCCTAACTGCAATTATGTACTCTTTAACCAACAACTTCCCAATCCCTCCACCTCTCAGCACCTGGTAGCCACCATGTTACTCTGTGTTTTTATGAGTTTGCCTTCTTGGATTCTGCATGTTCTATGGTATCACACAATATTTGTCCTTCTCTGAGTTATTTCACTTAGGATAATGCCTTCAATATTCATCCATGTTGTCACAAATGGCAGATTGTTTTTTGTCTTTCATGACTGGCTGTGTGTGTGTGTGTGTGTGTGTGTGTGTGTAATAGACAGAATGAGAGAGAGATTCTTTATCGGTCATGCCTTTATGGGCATTTAGGTTGTTTTCATTACTTGGCTGTTATGAATAATGCTGCAATTACTGTTGTCATCTAATGATCATGAAGTAGATAACAGAATAAATTCAAGGAACTTAGGAGACTAACCATAAAACAGGAAAGAAAAAAAAAGTTGTTAAAATAGTTTAATCAAATCTACAAAAAAGGTTTACAACATTTAAATATTAATTGGTCCATAGAGTAGAGAGAGGCTTCCCTGATAGCTCAGTTGGTAAAGAATCTGCCTGTGATGCAGGAGACCCAAGTTCAATTCCTGGATCAGGAAGATCCAGTTGAGAAGGGATAAGCTACCCCCTCCAGTATTCTTGGGCTTCCCTGGTGGCTCAGCTTGTAAAGAATCTGCCTGCATAATGGGTTCAATCCTTGGGTTGGGAAGATCCCCTGGAGAAGGGAAAGGCGACCCACTCCAATATTTTGACCTAGAGAACTGTATGATTGTATAATCCATGGGGTCAGAAAGAGTCAGACATGACTGAGCGACTTTCACAGTAGAGAGAATATTTCCTTACATTAAATATTTGACTGTTTAAGATATTATATATATATATATTTTTTTTTGTTATTAGAATCACAAAATTTTTGTTTGTTTAATAACCTCTAAACATGAATTGTTAGTGACCAGAAAACTTGCTTCTCTTACTATTTAACTCTAAAAGTTAGTTCAGTTCACTTCAGTCACTCTGTCGTGTCCAACTCTTTGTGACCCCATGAATTGCAGCATGCCAGGCCTCCCTGTCCATCACCAACTCTTGGAGTTTACTCAAATTCATGTCCATTCAGTCGGTGATGCCATCCAGCCATCTCATCCTCTGTCATCCCCTTCTCCTCCTGCCCCTAATCCCTCCCAGCATCAGATTCTTTTCCAGTGAGTCAACTCTTCACATGAGGTGGCCAAAGTACGGGAGTTTCAGCTTTAGCATCATTCCCTCCAAAGAATACCCAGGACGGATCTCCCTTAGGATGGACTGGATGGATCTCCTTGCAGTCCAAAGGACTCTCAAGAGTCTTCTCCAACACCACAGTTCAAAAGCATCAATTCTCTGGTGTTCAGCTTTCTTCACAGTCCAACTTTCACATCCATACATGACCACTGGAAAAACCATAGCCTTGACTAGATGGACCTTTGTTGGCAAAGTAATGTCTCTGCTTTTGAATATGTGATCTAGTTTGGTCATAACTTTCCATCCAGGGAGTAAGCATCTTTCAATTTCATGGCTGCAATCACCATCTGCAGTGATTTTGGGGCCCCCAAAATAAAGTCTAACTCTGTTTCCACTGTTTCCCCATCTATTTCCCATGAAGTGATGGGACCAGATGCCATGATCTTAGTTTTTTGATTGTTGAGCTTTAAGACAGCTTTTTCCACTCTCCTCTTTCACTTTCATCATGAGGCTTTTTAGTTCCTCTTCAAGAAATAATTAAATGTATTTATATTTCTATGGAAATAAATAATGGGAGAAAAAGAACATGCAATTCACTATATCAATACAGTTTGAGTGGTCTATATTTCACAAAGCTTTCATTTGTCACTATAAAACAACAATCATTTTCTAATACCACCTCTTATTTACCATTCAAACTTGAATATTGTGAAATTCAAATGATATATGGATGTGTTTATTTGGAAAGTAGAACAATGAGGCTCCATTTTCTAAATAATAAAGATTTTTTTTTCTTTTGCATGCACTATACGGCCTCTGTAAACCTTAGAATATTATCATATCCCTGTGCTTTCCTCAAGCATAATTCCCATTTACTTTGTGATAAACTAGAACAAACTTTAATGTTCCATTCATTCCTTGAATAAAGGGTGCTGGCTGGATATTTGTATTTTAAGACACATAAACACTACAGATATAGTATTTTGTATGCTCAGTGGAGTTGACTTGAGTGATTACAGAAAACAAGGAGTCTGAAACTTATTAAGCTGTAAAGTGTATTAAGCTGATTTGTTCTCATGATCGCATCATTGATCACATACGATCACTCTCTCATCCATCTAATGACAAAGAACAGTCACCAGACGCCAAGTCATCAATATAAACATGTTCTTGCTTATGAAACATTTCAGCATTTTCTATGTGAAAAGAATGAATTGCAATAGAATTCTCACAGGGCTGTCTTATGGCAATCACGAATCAAATGCAAGCACAGGAAACAGCACATTCACTATTTGTATTAACGTGCTGACCCAGATCTTTACTTAGTGTTGAACACTGCTTTCCAGCTGCTCTTACTGCCCCATTTGGATGCTTTAGAGGGAAAACTATGGGATATATTTGTGTTAATGGACAAATCAGAGATGGGATAGGCACTGGATTGATTCCCTTAAGTTTATAACACTTAAAAATAAACTTTATTATTAAACAGAAATTACAATATAACAATAAAATCAATGAAAAAAACAGTCAGCATATGGTTGTATAGACAATATAAAAGTATATTAAATAGGTATTGCTGTTTTTAAAGGGCATTTAAAATATAAAAACATAAGAGAATTTTAGTACTTTTTTTTCTTTCCTGCTTTATTGAGATATAATTGATTTACAGTGCTGTACACACTTAAGGGTTTGACTTATGTACATCATTAAACTTGTACAACTATGATTCATTTATGCATTTTTATTAATTACTACATTTTAGGGATGAAGGAATTGAGTGTAGCAAAGTTGTTCGTCCAGGATTACATGGCAGATATGTTGCCTAGGTCTCTGGTTGGATTCAAAAGCTGTGACCTAGACAACAGTACTCGAACTTCATGAAAGCTAGAAAAATTGTGTGTGTTCTGTTTTGAAGAAGAAATCTTTCTTCTTTCCTCTATGTTTTCTCTTCTACTTTTGAAATTTTAATTGTTTTATTCCTTTCTTACAAGAAATTGTATTAAGCCAACATGTTTATTTTGTTTCATCACTGTTCTAGGTGCTAGGAAAAGGGCAGTGAACAAGAGAACAAACTCAGAGACTGTTTTTCCATCAAAGTGGAAGAAGTATCTCATTCTTTTCAGTCTCAACTTCAAATAGGAAGATTAAAAGTTAATAATGTCACAAGTCGTTTAATTTTGTATTTCTAACATATTGCAAAGTGATTTTCTGCTTTACTATTGAGTGCATTTTGATATTTATTCAATGGTTTTAGAAAACACAGGTTAAGAAATCAAAGATCCAATCTCTAAGTGAAAACATTCCCCATGGGCATCTAACATATTTACAACACAGCAGCCAGTGAGTTATATAGTTGTTAGGATTTTTTGTTGTCACGTGGAATTTCCCATTCTTGTCTTTCTTTCCCAAGCCTGGACTGTAAATGTTCAAGCATTGGGAAGGCTTGTTAAGTAAAGGGATAACTATATATTTAATGTTCAACTTATGGTCTATTACTTTAGAAAATTTCTGAAAAATGTGGATAAAGCACATTGGCCCACATTAATAGCTGTAATTGAAGATTTACTAACATTTTTGTAGTTATTTTTAAGCTTTTAGTGACTGCTTTTTCTCCCTCTCATTTTCTTTATGTTACTTGCTTCTAGAAGACTGCATTATTTTTAAAATCGTTCCTTCAGAATTTCATTCAGCCTTTGACAGCTCATCTCTAATTTTTAGATTTCTTCTTAATGGTAATGATGTGTCTCTCACTGTATTACCAAGAATATTCAATTTACTGCTATTTGACAATTTAAAAGGAAGTAGCTCGCTACACATGCCTTATCTTTTCATTCAAAACACGATTCAATGCCATGCATTTTTGGTTCTTTTCAGACTTTGATGCAGTATTCTGTATTCTTAATATGGGATTTGTAGTTCATTATTGTTGTGAAAATCAGCTAAAATATTCAAATTCATTTTATTCTATATATAGGATAAAAATTATCTATTATCACTGTAGATATTTTTAAATAGAATACTATCTGCAGTAAAAACAAATATTATTATTGAGCTTTTATCATTACAATTAAGACGGGTGATTTATGCTTATTAGCTCTTACATTAAGCCTGTAGATATTACTGCTATATAAATTTTATTAATTACAGCATTGAGGCAGAAAGAGATTGAGTAAAGACCAAGACCCCATTGTTGGCAAGTCAAAGAGATCTGGTTCTGTAAAGTACTGCCTCCACTGATAAACTATGCTGGATTCTAAACTGCTGACTTATCTTACTTAAAGATAGATGCTTACCTTTTTAGCACATTTTCACACATCATAATCAGCCACTAAACTAAACTAACTTTTGAAAATTCCATGTTGCAAATGACTTACACAAAGGAAAATCACTACTGTACTCATTTCATATAAAAATATTGAGTGCTCAATTCATTTCCACATAGTGGTTGCATAGGAAAACATGTAAATGTGACCGGAGAGAGAATACCCACTTAATTGGATCTTCCTTTGTAATGCTAGAAGTTTTTTCCACTGGATTTTTTTTTTTTTAAGATGGTTGATCATTTTAACCTCAGAAAAGTCTTGACATGATTAAAATAGGTATATGGCTCATGAAGGAAGTTTCTATAGTAACAAAAATACACAAAAGAGAGAAGCACAAAAATGTAAAGCTCAATTCACACTGAAAAATGTATTTATTCTATTTATAAACCTCATACCAGGTTGGAGTCAATGCTAATTTCCATCTTCAACATTTTCTAGTTGTCTTGAAAAGCCCATACATGTAGTGTTGGTTCTTGAAGTATAATTGAAGTAAAAACATTTCTTTTTTCTACCATGAAAGGGAAATTTGGACAGCTGAGGGAAAAAAAGGGTAGGTATGCAGTTAAGCCTTTATATACTTATCCCTCCCTCTTTCCACCCAAAGGTCAACTTCCTAAGAAGTCTACAGTGTGTGATATGCCCTGGAATACTCAACCCAAGAGTACATCTCTGTTCATTTAACACAGTTCTGAGCAGATATTCAAGACATTTTTCCATGTAGAGCTATTATGTATTTTGTTCTTGTTGTTGTTCAGTATTTAATTTGTATCTGATTCTGTGACCCCATGGACTGAAACACACAAGGCTCCTTTGCTCTCCAATATCTCATGGAGTTTACTTAAATTCATGTCTACTGATTCAGTGATGTCATCCAACCATCCCAAACTCTGTCATCGCCTTCTCCTCCTGCACTCAATCTTTTCCAGCATGAGAGTCTTTCCAGTGTGTGAACTCTTCACATAAAGTGGCCAAAGTATTGGAGCTTCAGCTTCAGCATCAGTCCTTCCAATGAATATTCAGGGTTGATTTCCTTTTGGATTGACTGGTTTGATTTCCTTGAAGTCCAAGGGATTCTTAAAATCTTCTCCAGCAACACAATTCAGAGGCATCAGTTCTTTGGTTCTCAGCTTTCTTTAAGGTCCAACTCTCACATCTGTACATAACTACTGGGAAAACCATAACTTTGACTAGATAGAACTTTGTTGACAAAGTGATGTCTCTGTTTTTTAACATGTTGTCTAGTTTGTCATAGCTTTCCTTCCAAGGAGCAAGCATCTTTGAAGTTCATGGCTGCAGTCTCCATTCACATTAATTTTTGAGACCAAGAAAATAAAACTGTCATTGTTTTCACTTTTCCCCCTCCTATTTGCCATGGAGTGATGGAACTGGAAGTGAAGATGCTAGTTTTATTTTTTATTTTTTAATGTTAAGTTTTAAGCCAGTTTTTCACTCTCCTCTTTCACCCTCCTGCATTGACAAGAAGATTCTTTACCACTGAGACCCTGGGAAGCCCCCTTTTTTCTCAACTACTTGTAAATCCTCCTCAGACAACCACTTTGCCTTCTTGCATTATATTTTCTTTGGGAAGATTTTGGTCACTGCTTCCTGTACAATGTTATGAACCTCCATCCATAGTTCTTCAAGCACTATCTCTACCAGATCTAGTCCCTGGAATCTCTTTGTCACTTCTACTGTATAATCATAAGGGATTTATGTCATACCAGAGTGGTCTAGTGATTTTCACTATTTTCTTCCATTTAAGCCTGAATTTGCAATAAGGAGCTCATGATCTGAACCAGTAAGTTCCAGGTCTTGTTTTTGTTGACTGTATAAAGTTTCTCCATCTTCAACTACAAAGAATAGAATCAATCTGATTTCAGTATTGACTATTTGGTAATGTCTATATGTAGAGTCATCTCTTGTGTTGTTGGAAAAGGGTGTTTGCTCTGACTGTGTGTTCTCTTGACCGAAATCTGTTAGCCTTTGCCCTATTTTATTCTGAACTCTAAGGTCAAACTTGCCTATTTCTTATTTCTTGATTTCCTACTTTTGGATACCAATTCCCTGTGATCTTTTTTGGTGTTAGTTCTACATGGTCTTGTAAGTCTTAATAGAGCTGATAAACTTTAACATCCTTGGCATCAGTGATTGGGGATTAGATTTGGATTACCATGATGTACCTGCAGGAACAGGCAAATTTGACCTTGGAGTACAAAATGAAGTAGGGCAAAGGCTAATAGAGTTGTGCCAAGAGAACACACTGGTCATAGCAAACACCTTTTTCCAACAACACAAGAGAAGTCTCTACATATGGACATCACCAGATGGTCAACACTGAAATCAGATTGATGATATTCTTTGCAGCCAAGGATGGAGAAGCTCTATAGGTAAGCAAAAACAAGACTGGGAGCTGACTGTGACTCAGAACATGAACTCCCTATTGCCAAGTTCAGACTTAAATTGAAGAAGGTAGGGGAACCACTAGACCATTCACATATGACCTAAATCAAATCCCTAATGAGTATACAGTGGAAATGAGAAATATATTTAAGGGATGAGATCTGATAAAGTGCCTAATGAAATATGGATAGAGGTTCATGACATTGTAGAGGAGACAGAAATCAAGACCATCCCAAAGGAAAACAAATTCATAAAAGGAAAATGATTGTCAGGGGAGTTTACAAATAGCTGTAAAAAACAGAGAAGCAAAAAGCAAAGGAGACAAGGAAGTATATACCCATGTGAATGCAGACTTCCAAAGAATAGCAGGGAGAGATAAGAAAGCCTTCCTCAGAGATCAATGCAAAGAAATAGAAGAAAACAATAGAATGGGAAAGACTAGATATCTCTTCAAGAAAATAGAGATACCAAGGAAACATTTCACGCAAAGATGGGCTCAATAAAGGACAGGAATGGTATGAACCTAACAGAAGCAGAAGATATTAAGAAAAGGAGGCAAGAATACACAGAAGAACTGTATAAAAAAGATCTTTATGACCCAGATGATCATGATGGTGTGATCACTCACACTCACCTAGAGCCAGACATCCTGGAATGTGAAGTCAAGTGGGCCTTAGGAAGCATCACTATGAACAAAGCTACTGAAGGTGATGGAATTCCAGTTGAGCTATTTCAAATCCTGAAAGATGATGCTGTGAAGGTGCTGCACTTAATATGCCAGCAAATTTGGAAAACTCAGAAGTGGCCACAGGACTGGAAAAGGTCAGTTTTCATTCCAATCACAAAGAAAGGCAATGCCAAAGAATGCTCAAACTATAGCACAATTGCACTCATCTCACACACTAGTAAAGTAATGCTCAAAATTCTCCAAGCCATGCTTCAGCAATACATGAACTGTGAACTTCCAGATGTTCAAGCTGTTTTAGAAAAGGCAGAGGAACCAGAGATCAAATTGCCAACATCCACTGGATCATCAAAGAAACAAGAGTTCCAGAAAAACATCTACTTCTGCTTTATTGACTATGCCAAAGCCTTTGACTGTGTGGATCACAATAAACTGTGGAACATTCTGAAAGAGACAGGAATACCAGACCACCTGACCTGCCTCTTGAGAAACCTGCATGCAGGTCAGGAAGCAATAGTTAGAACTGGACATGGAACAACAGACTGGTTCCAAATAGGAAAAGAAATATATCAAAGCTATATATTGTCACCCTGCTTATTTAACTTATAGACAGAGTACATCATGAGCAAGTCTGGGCTGGAAGAAGCACAAGCTGGAATCAAGATTGCTGGAAGAAATATTAATAACCTCAGATATGCAGATGACACCACCCTTATGACAGAAAGTGAAGAAGAGCTAAAGAGCTTCTCGATGAAATTGAAAGAGGAGAGTGGTAAAAGCTGGCTTAAAGCTCAACATTCAGAAAACTAAGATCATGGCCTCTGGTCCTATCACTTCATGTCAAATAGTGGGGAAATAGTGGCTGACTTTATTTTTCTGGGCTCCAAAATCACTGCAAATGGTGACTGCAGCCATGAAATTAAGACGCTTGCTCCTTGGAAGGAATGTTATGACCAACTTAGACAGCATATTAAAAAGCAGAGACATTATTTGGTCCAGGAAGTTCTGTCTAGTCAAGGCTATGGTTTTTCCAGTGGTCATGTATGGATGTGAGAGTTGGACTGTGACGAAAGCTGAGTGCCGAAGACACATCCACAACAGAGAATTGCTTCTGCTCTGGCACAGCTGCTTAATTTTTTTTCTCTGCTCTTTCCCAGTTGCAAATTGGACACCTTCTGATCTGCTTCCCTGGTGGCTTAGAGGTAAAGAATCTGCTTGCAATGCAGGAGACCTTGGATCAAGTCCCTGGGATTGATCAGGAAAATGTCCTGGAGAAGAGAATGGCAACCCACTTCAGTATTCTTGCCTGGAAAATTTCATGAACAGAAGCAGTTGATGGGCTACAGTCCATGAGTCAAAAAGAGGCAGGCTTGACTGAAAGACTCTGTTTCACTTTTTTGTCTGTGGCACTCATCTTCCGGTGTTATATATTTTTGCCTTTTCATACTGTTCATAGTGTTCTCATGGCAAGAATACTGGAGTGGGTTGCTGTTTTCTCCTCCAGTGGACTGAGTTTTGTCAGAATTCTTCACTATGACCCATCTGTCTTGAGTGACTCTGCATGGCATAACTGATAGAATCATTGAGTTATGAAGCCCACAAGGTTTTGATCCTTGAAGGGGTTATGTTTCTTAGTTTGATCATGTATGGATGTGAGAGTCGGACTGTAAAGAAAGCTGAGCGCCGAACAACTGATGATTTTGAACTGCGATGTTGGAGAAGACTCTTGAGAGTCCCTTGGACTGCAAGGAGATCCAACCAGTCCATCCTAAAGGAGATCAGCCCTGGGTGTCCTTTGGAAGGAAGGATGCTAAAGCTGAAACTCCAGTACTTTGGCCACCTCATGTGAAGAGTTGACTCATTGGAAAAGAATCTGATGCTGGGAGGGATTGGGGGCAGGAGGAAAAGGGGACGACAGAGGATGAGATGGCTGGATGCATCACTGACTCGATGGATGTGAGTCTGGTGAACTCCGGGAGTTGGTGATGGACAGGGAGGCCTGGTGTGCTGCTATTCATGGGGTCACAAAGAGTCGGACACTACTGAGAGACTGAACTGAACTGAACACCATCCACCCCGGCACACTCTCCCCAGTAAAAAAACAAACCAGCAGCTGCTTCTGGTTTCTTGGGCTTAAATTTTGTTATAGTTAAAATTTTTATCATTATCTCTATATCTTTTATTAAGTCCCCTTTAAGGTTTGCTTTAAATGAAACTAGTTATTCCACAAGATCCACATTCCCTTTCTGTGAAGTGTAAGTGTCTCTGTGTGTGTGTGTGTGTGTGTGTGTGTGTGTGTGTGTATATATATAATATATATATATATATATATATATTCTCCATGTAGCTGAAGATGGCATAAATTTCTCACAATGCGTTGCTTCTTCCTGGACACTATTTATCTTCAGTGATTCTACTCTCCTTTAGGCTATACATGAAATAATATGCGTACTCTCATGGCTGCACTAATCTATGATGTTTCCAGAATTTATTTATTTCATAAAATATTTGCTCTTTTGATGTACTGTCTTTTCATGATGACTCCAGCACACCTGAATTATAGTCAGGCATTCCTACGAAGTAGGTCCAGACTTAGGTACCTAACACTCTCTGCTACATTGTTTTCCTTGATCTTCTACTTCTCAGTTAATGGCCTCATCACTTCTTAGCATAGTCAGAATCTGGGAACCTTCTCTGACGCATCGCTAACTTCATCCCCTACTCATCAGCAAGTTCTATAACAGCTAGACATGTAGGGGCTCTTAGGTCATTTTAAGTAGTCTATATTTTATTCTGATAATAATTGTAATCTACTGAAAGTTTTTAAGTCCTTCAATGCAGGGTGCATGATGCTTGTGGCTGGTGCACTGGGATGACCCGAAGGGATGGTGTTGGGAGCGGAGGTGGGAGGGTGGTTCAGGATTGGGAACACGTGTACACCCATGGCGGATTCATGTTGATGTGTGGCAAAACCAATACAATATTGTAAAGTAAAAGAAAATAATAATAATAAATAAATAAAAATTAAAAAAAAAGAAAAGGGTTTGACCATTGAACATACCTCTGTTGCTAATCCATAGAGAATTGGCTGGAGTGAATAGTCAAAGGAAGTTGGAAGATCTGGGCGGGGAATGGAGGATGCCTACTTCAAAATCAAAGGGGAATTAGAAATTGGTCCAGACTTGGGTGATTGTAGTACAATAGATGAGAGGTGGCTAGTAGTCCAGGTGTTCATTCCAATCTGGTCACACAGGTTTTCTTGCATATTCTAAAATACAGTGAGCTGACTCTTGCATTTAGGATTTTTCCCTTTGTTGCTCTCTTGACTTGGACAATATTCTCCAGTTCTTTTTCAGGGTATCACTTGCTTTCTTAACAATCTATCAAACACCACCTAAGAGAAGCCATTTTGGGATATCTTTAAATACTTCCCATTGATCACAATCTGTTACACAGCTTGTTTTTATTTATCTCACAAATGTGATAGGTATATCATTATATATGATATCATTAATATATGCTAATGTATATACACACATTGGGCTTCCCAGGTGGTGCTAGTGGCGAAGCACCTGCCTGCCAATGCATTTGCACACATAAATATTATAAATATAATAACTACTATATTTATTTATTTCATATATTTATAATTGAATGACTCATAGTCTCCAGGCTTTTGATTATTATTTTTAACAAGAATCTTTAGCACCTATAGCTTTGAACATGTACATGGTTTTCAAACAATGATTGACTGAAAGAACTGACAGTTTATTACATTTGAACTTAGAGAAAAGGGTAGAAAATAATTGAATGAGGGTGATTTCTACATCTTTATTTTACAGTTGAGAAAAGCCTGGAGAAAAAAGGCAACATATTTAGTATAACCAAATTATCTTATATTGTATTATTTGAATGTTCAGTCATGTCCAATTCTTCATGACACTTGGACTGTAACCTGCCAGGCCCTTCTGTCCATGGGATTTCCCAGGCAAGAATAATGGATTGGGTTGCCATTTCCTGAACCAGGGGATCTTCCAAACTCAGGCACTGAATGTATATCTCCTGCCTTTCTCGTATTGCAGGAGGATTCTTTACCACTGAGCCACTGGGGACGCTAACAAATTATCTCATAGCCTGGCCTTAAGCAATTTTTCAATTTCAAGCCTGTATTATTTTATATAATGCATGAAACATATATATGCATATATATCTTTAGTGTAGCTCAGACCATAAAGAATCTGTGTGCAGTGTGAGAGACCTGGGTTCAATCCCTGGGTTGAGAAGATCCCCTGGAGGAAGGCCTAACAACCCACTCCAATATTCCTTCCTGGAGAATCCCATGGACAGAGGAGCCTGGCATGCAGAAAGTTGGACTCGACTGAATGATTAAGCACAGTATATATATATGCTATATATATGCAGTAAGTGGAAAGGTCTTAGGCTATGGAATAAAATGTATCTGACTAAAAATTCCATAACCATCTGTTTTTAAACTATGAAATCTTGGGAAGATCATTTAAACATTTTGAGCCTCAGTTATTTAATCTGTTAGATAACAATAACTACATTTTCCTAGCAAATATTTGGCAAGATTTATCAACTCTCTATGGGAAGTAGCTGATGATGGAGACATATTGCCTCAATTTTATATGTGATAGTTTTCTGGTGTTGCTCTTGGTTATCACAGCTACTTTGAGCTCAAGAGGCTATAATTGGTGAAACATTCTTTCTATAAATTAGTTCTCTAACAGTAGATCACATTTTCATACTTTTCAGCATGGCTATCTTGTAAAATTGTGCCAGAAATGAATTACATATTATTTATAGGAAAATTAATTTGCATTTTATTACCATGTGGTTCTGTATACCAAAATAAATTATATGTTTGTTTCTAAATTGAATAATCCTTTTGTCAAGAAATTAATCAAATAATATGTTTCTCTTTTCATTTGAACTGCTTTCTATGGATTTATTCAATTGTATTAGTTTCTACTCTATTGTTATCTGTCCTGATTTAGATTTTTTTCTTTCACTAACACATATGCTGTTGAAGAGTATATTATTATTTTTTCTCAACAAGTTCAGATGGGGAGTTTATTTACATTAGTCCCATATTGTTTGTCCTAACTGAAAGTACCTTCTGTAGGATATATTTAAGGCATGCATTTTAGCTTCTGCAGTGCAGAGATCTTCCCACACAACTCCAACTGTCAAAAAGCAGGCATTTCATTGTGTGTGGGAGTGTTGTCTGACAGCCTAATGGATAAATGACGTATTTAAACAAAATTACTGTATTAAAGATCTTTGTCTAAAGCATTTTGGGGTTACTCTATTCCCTATAGTAAATGACATATTTTAGAAACTTGAAGCTGGTGTTCCTTGTTTAAGCTGTCAATTTTAGTTTCAGAAACTACACCATTCAGAAGTCAATGCTATAAGTTTTTTATGTATTTTGTACATTTATTACATTTTATTGCATTAATAACTATTAGGATTCTATCACACATTTGTCCCTAACAAAACTAAGTGATAATTGATATTGGATTTCTCATTAAAGAGATTAAAAAGAATAAATCAAGTTAAATATAGCTTTGGGCTTTCCAGGTGGCACTAGTGGTAAAGAACCTGCCTGCCAATGCAGGAGACATAAGTGATGCAGGTTTGATCTGTGGGTCAGTAAGATCCCCTGGAGGAAGAAATGGCAACCCATTCCAGTATGCTTGCCTGGAGAATCCCATGGACAGTGGAGCCTAGCAAGCTACAGTCCACAGGGTCACAAAGAGTTGGACATGACTGAAGCGACTTAGCACAGATGCAAATATAACTTATGATTGGCATTCCTCATTAGAAACTCCTGTTTCTTTTGGTTTCTCTGATACTACACAGCTTTCTTTTTTAGACACTGCAACTAGCTCTTCTAATTGGCTTTCTCTTCCTCTTCCTTAAAGATTTAGTTCTTGGTTATGTTCTTTATTATCTGCATCTTTACTCCCCTCAGCTAGAAACTATGTTGGGTTCAAATGTTTAATCATTGCCTCTCTGTGCATGCATCTTTTACAGTCATAGGAAGACTAGATCTTCCTTCTGTCTCAGAACGTTGTCCAATACTCTCTACATGAATGACTTGTTTAGAAATGGATAAATCCAATGACAGCTAAAGAGAATATTTCTTAGAGCAAAACCAACTACTATCACAACACCAAAACCTTGGTCTTGATCATTCTATTACATTTGTAAAGTAGTACTGGGGGAGTTACTGGGGGAGTTACTGGGGGTAAAACTGAAAGTAGATGCTTCTGCTATGTTATCAATGTGTGTTAATCCTTCCTGTGAAATATCTGCCACAAGGACTGGCATGTATGTATATATACATTTTCGTGCATGTCTTCACCATCTATTAAAACACACATTCATGCATGGACTGTGTTACATCAAGTCTAAGATGGCATGGATTTTGACCTGTGCCACTGTTTTATTTATTACTAAGAAATTAAATTGTCTATTAATTAAATTCTGGCAGGCAATCAACCTAAGATATATTTTAATTTTAAATATATAAAATATAAAAATTCATGAAATGAGGTCAGGTTATACTATCATATAAGCTGTGACTTCCCTGGTGGCTCAGACAGTAAAGCGTCTGCCTACAATGCAGGAGACCTGGGTTTGACCCCTGGATTGGGAAGATTCCCCTGGAGAAGGAAATGGCAACCCACTCCAGTATTCTTGCCTGGAAAATCCCATGGACGGAGGAGCCTGGTGGGCTACAGTCCACGGGGCCGCAAAGAGTCGGACACAACTGAGCGACTTCACTTTCACTTTCACGTTCACTCTACTATCATAGTTCCACCGACAGGGTCTCTCAAGATCGATATGAAGAATTATTTGGACTAGGCTTTATCCAGTGCTTCCCTTGTGGCTCAGCTGGTAAAGAATCCACCTGTAATGCGGGAGACCTGGGTTCGATCCCTGGGTTGGGAAGATTCCCCTGGAGAAAGGAAAGGCTACCCGCTCCTGTATTCTGGCTTGGAGAATTCCATGGACTGTATAGTTCATCGGAGAAGGGTTGCCATATATGCATATATGGGTTGCCATTGCCTTCTCCAATAAATAGCACTTGTGCATATATGACATAAATGAGCAGTTTTGCATATTCATTTGGTAAGTTTTTATATACATAAGTAGATAAATGAAATGAAAAACATATTTTAAAAATTTACTAGAGTTTATTCATTTTTGAACAAATATTTATACAGCACCTGTTCTGTTTTCACTCTAACCATATGAGATACAAAGTAAACTAGAGAATGAATCTCTCTTGTGGAATTCACGTTTTAAATATCAAATTATGGTAGGTGAAAGTAGTGTGGGAGAACAGCATTAAATCTTTCGCTTTCTAAAATTAAAATTTCTGATGTATCATATGATTAAAAAAATAATTTTAGTGACATGGCTTTTTTAAAGTGCAATTAAAAAAAAATGTGTTTGTTTTCTCCCTCAGCTTGTGCTTCCGATATTTTAGACTTATTGTAGGAGTTTAATAAGGCTGAAGGTCTTTGGTTCTGGTAATTAAATTATATCAGTCTAATCAGTATCTCTTTAATATTGTGATCCAGTGTTTCCTATGCAGGTAGAAGAGACTTGGTTATGAGCCACAGGATAATATCTTAGGTAAGTCTTTAAAGAAGAACTGTGATGGATATGATGTACACTGACATATATTAAGACAATATAAATCACCAGTAAATAAGAGTATACATTGGCACAAAGATAGGTGAAATCTTTTTTAAAGTCAGACTAACTAGTTCATAAATAGACCCATACTGATGTAATTCCTTGATTTATTGAAAAAAATGAGATACTGAACAATTGTGAGGAAGAATAATCTCACCAATAAGTGTACCTAGATTAATTATAACTCCATATTAGGGCAAAGATACCTGATACCACAGCACACACATAGAATGAAAACATTAAACCCAATACACCATGGGAAAAGATATGAAATATAAAAGAATAAATTGTAGATATTTAAAGAAAATGCATGCCTTCTGATTATAGAACTGACAAAGATTTCTTAAATAGGGTACCAAAAATAAAGAAAAAATTGATAAAAATTGAATATTAAAATTAAGAACTTCTGTTCATAAAATTACACTGTTAGGGAAATTAAAAGTATAAAATGAAGAGTGAAAAAAATATTTGGAATATATGTTTCTTATATGTAAAGGCCAAGAATCTTGAAATGGTAGCCCACCAACAAGGATAGTTAAAAATTTCCATGAACAAGTGAAAAGAAAAATTAAACTTAACATGTGTGTCCCTGCAGGATCACTGGAACATGTGATGTGTGTGGTGAGGTGGGATGGGAGCTGAAAATCCCAAGTGTTGGTGAGGAAATAAAGCAATTGGAACTGTTCTATCTCTTCATAGGGAAAGAAGTTACATATACATTTAGAAAATGTTACTGCATATTTGTGTACAATGGCAGGAGTGATTTGCTACTTTCTATATGTATGAATGTAAGAATTGGACCATAAAGAAGGCTGAGCACCAAATAATTAATGCTTTTAAACTGTTGTGCTGGAGAAGAACCTTGAGAGTGCCTTAGACAGCAAGGAAATCAGACCAGTCAATCATAAAATAAAATTGATCCTGAATAGTCATTGGAAGGACTCATGCTGAAGCTGAAGATCCAATACTTTGGCCACCTGATGCGAAGAGCTGACTGTCTACATCCATGCTGTAGTTCAAATTATAAGCAAAATGTATAGAGTTTGAAATTGCACTTGCCAAGTACAGTTTTAATTTCTAACCATTTATACGTTATTATATCATTGGACAAATTAACTTCTTTGAATGTGTCTTCTCATGTGTGAAATCAGGACTATATTACTGAGCTAAAAGATCTGTGAATTATAAAATTACTAATGTTTTTACATATTTTAATGTGCTGGTCTGTGTTCATTTTGTGCAGAATTCCATCTAAGTCTCACAATAATATCATGAGGAAAGTGCTGATACAACTGCTATTCTAGAGATGGAGGCATATAGGCATAGAAGTAATTATTAATAAATATCTTTCTTGAGTCTTACGGCTAGTAAATGACAAAGCCATGATTCTTTTTCTTATCCTCCTTATCATAGATGTAAATGTAGAATTAAATAGTGCCATACATTTTTAGTACCCAGTGGTCAGGAAACTTTGGGTTGCAAATAATACAATAGTAATAAGTAATACAATAAGTAATAGAATCATGGTTGATAACTCACAAGCTAGGCAAAAGTATGCCTAGGGATTAGCAATCCCTGGAGTGAAGTAGTAGCCTGCCTACATGTGCCTACTGCATACTGTTAGTCCAGAGAATTCTAAGCACATTGGTTTGGGTCCTAGACCATGTGGCTAGAATACTGTAGTATATAGTATGGCCAGCAGTCCCTGATAAGCCCACATGGCTGGAGGGGAGGGATAAACAACTACTTCAATGTAGATCTGTGTGTTTTCTGAATTGTATTTGTGTATTCAAGATGGGTTCTGGGAAAACAAACTGTCCATGTCCACTGCAACACAAGTGTGGAAATATACAAGAAATACCAGACAATATACTCATTGCTATCATGTTTAGAGGAAAATACTCTTATCTTTGTTTTCTAAGCCTTTCTCATAGTTTAAAAAAGAAAATGTTTTCTCTCTCATCATATTCTTGTAGTCATTTCTCAGCACATGCCATGGATACTATTTCTATCAATACTTCTAAGATTTCCAGAACTTGAGATTCTTTTAAACATTTTCCTTGTATCCAGCTAACGTTGCCTGAAGAATATACAGATGATACAGGGGAAATTGTGCTTCTGCAGAGGGGGTAGAATGGTGATTCTTCTCCCACATACCCTATTTTACCCAGAATGAGAAGGAAAGCAGATCTCGTCAGGGAGCAAGTATGCTCAATAGGACTGATAACAATTTTATAGATGATCTACAGCTTCCTCTCTCTTCTCATCAAAGTGTGTTTCAAACTGCTGACAGTAGGAATAAATCAGAACTGGAAGTTAGATCAATCATACAAATTGCTTCTACACAAAGGCTCCTTCTCACGTCTCTGTTTGAATAGGAAACTCAAATTCTGAACCCAAGACAAATAGTCTTTTACTTATTCATTATCAGAGATTAGGCATGTGGGTTTAGATAATCTACAGATCACTCTAATGCCCCAGTGGCCTAAGGAAATTAATGACTTCCAAAATTAAGTCAGAACAGTGAGGGAATATGTTAAAAATCATGGTTCTGATCTTCGGCTATGCAGTAGAAATGCACTGGCAGTTCATAGAAATACAGTCCTCATTACAGACCAATTAAACTATAATCTCTGAGGTCTTGTCCTAGGAATAGTAGTTTCTAAAATGCTCTCTAGATGAATTGAAATTTCCCCAAATATTACCTAGATCTTAATGAAATAAGAGATCTTCTTATAAACCACTGCATTAATTCTAGGAAGAATTTAGCTTAATAAAGGCTACATTTTTTTTTCTGGTTTACTGGAGCATACTTTGGAAATATTCTTATTTTATATCATTTGTATTTTTAAGTGGAGAGTAGAGGAGAAAGGTTTGGCCTTTCCCCTTTTTAGTTCATAACACTAATGAATCTAAGCACACATGCTGAGTCAGATCTTTTTTTCATTTCTCTCAGCTGAGCAGAGATAAACTGTACATCAGTTAGGGAAAAGGGGAAAAAAAAAAGACAAGCAAGAAACCTCAAACTGCTGAACTTGCTTTTGCTATAAGTAGAACCAATTACTTCTCAGCAGTTTTACACAAATAAAACATATCTAATGCTCAAAGAAGTTTCAAATTATAGCAATGAGCTCGTCTTATAAGTCTTAATCACCTGTGACAGTGTCACTCTTAGGTCATAAACATGCTTTGTCAGCTCTTACTTACTTTTTGTAAAGAGCCTTGAGATTATCATCTCAAATGTATGCCTATACATTTTTTTATCAAATTAATACATTTTAATAATGGAAAAATAGGTAAATGTGTGTTTATGCATTCCTAGATGCATATCATTTTTTTCCCTTGACTTAATGTTCTGGGACTTCCCTGGTGGTCCAGTGACCAAGACTTCATTCTCCCACTGCAGGGCATCCGGGTTCAATCTGTGGTCAGGGAACTAGATCCCACACGCTGCAACTGAGACGTGGCACAAATAAATAAATATTTATTTATTTAAAGTAATGTTCTCCCAAATAACTTACTTCCTACACTTAACTGGCAGTAGAGTTTCATTTTCCTAATACATTTTCTTAAAATAAGCTTGTTCCTCATTATTTTTATATATATTTTTATATCTAAATATATACACATTTATGTAAAGTCTTTCATGAAAATAAAATATAAATTTAAATTGCCTACTACCACTACCTATCTGCCACAGAAACATTAAAATATTTTCACAAATTAAGTATGACAAATACTTAATCGAAATAAATCACCACTTCAGAGATACATGTTTCTTGCTATTTTGTTTTACTTGCTAGAATATAAGGCAAGTTGTAAGACTTCTATCAAATAAAATTATCAACCTTTATCAAAATACATTATAATAGATGTAAGTTGAGAGACATATGCTATATTATATATAAATAGGAACAATAAATAATGTGAAGCTGTGTGCACATTGTGTGTTCAATGTAAATGTAGTCAATATAGTCCATGGGGTCCACAGCACAGTAATTCATGGAGCTTAATAAGACAATTCTGAAACATATACAATGTTGATAGAGCAAGGTCATTTCTGAAAAAAAGCATCTGTTTTCTACATTTTTAATGTTAGAATGTAATTTCCATGCAAACAAGAACCTCATCCTTTGCTCGCTCCTGCATCCTCAAAGTCCAGAACTTCATCCATTGCCAACTTAGTGCTTAAAACTTGCTCATGCTGAAAGACACTTTCAGATGGGAGTAACTCTGTTGTTTGAAAAATCTAAGATTCACCTAGGGGATAACAACTGTGCAATAATTCATTAAACTTATTTATTAGACTAGTTCACCATCAAATGAAACAAATATTATCATAAAGCATCAGTAAATAATTGGACTAAATAATTGGAGAAAAGCCATATTTGCAAGAGATAAATAAACTTTAGACATATTGGGAATCAATTTAGGAAATGTGTAGAAATGCATTTTTTATTAAAATTTAAATGATATAGTAATATAGATGTATAAATGAATGACTGAATCTTATTTTTGAATAAAAATTCTTAAAGTTTTCAAGATGTTTCAAAACCATCTATAATTTCAAGTCCAGCCATTCACAATACTAGCCACACACACACATATTAGAGTTTAAACTGTTATTTTCTTTAAAAGATTTTACTGGGAGGGAATGAATGAGAAGTATTAGTCGCTCAGTTGTGTCCTACTCTTTGTGACCTCACAGACTGTAATCTGCAGGTTCCTCTATTCATGGGATACTCCAGGCAAGAATACTGCAGTGGATTGCCATTCCCCTATCCAGAATGGATGAGAGGGTTACTTTTTAAAATTTATCTAGCAGAGTAACTCAGTTTTTTCTTTTAATGCTTTAAAAGTATCTTATATTAATATATATTTGAATAATGAATGAAAGGTAATTTTTTAAATTTTGCTATCAGAATAATTGTTTCCATTTAAGTGCTTTTAAAAATGTGTTATACACATTTTAATAATGAACATTAAAGATAGGACTGCATAGAAATGAAATGCAGACATTTGAAAACATCCAATTTAATAAAAAATATCAGAGATAGTATACACTGTTTTTCATCACAATGAATGTGCAAATTAAAATGATTTCTTCACTTAACTTTAATGCCTCTTCATAGGAATTTAATTAAAAGAAGCTAGGTACTCTTTATAATTAACAAGGCACATTTAAATTGATTTTTAAAATGAATGATACTAGTGCTCACACAGTCTATGCCTTATAACATGAATTCAGATACAGATGAACATAGACGACATCTTTCTGGGTGGCAGCTAGAGCCTTGTGAGCTTTTAACTGGCCTTGAAATATTTTTAACAGATGGTCAGGTTGTTAAGCAGATGGCTGCTTCCTTGACCTTTAAAATCTTTGCTTTTCTTTTCATAATTACCAGTGCCTCATAACAGATCAAATTCTTCATTTTGTGTAATTAGTTTCTACATTTCTACTATGTGTCTGCTCTAAAATATTACTTAAAGAAGTAGAAAGAGTGCATATAGTCATAAGTAGAAGATATTAGTAAAATATGTTACCCACTGGGTGAAGAATTTTGAACTGGAACAATTTTCTGAATTAAAAGACATATGCATCCCTTAGCACAATGTAAACGGAACAGCCATATTTTTTTTCCTATTTCCTACAACTAAAAGTTGTATCTCACGTGAATGTTGTACAGAGAGAGAACAAATAAGACTGTATTGGGATAAGTATTCCATTTTCATAATGAAGACAGAGAAGCCATTGTATAAAGGATGTACTATGCTTTGATCTGATTATGAAGGATGGTTCTGAACATTTATCCAGGCAATGTGTCCTATAGAATTCATACTTGATGGACCATCTTGATTACAGGGGCTACTGTGCTTGTCTAGAGATTTGGGCATTGTGTGGTGTTTTATGATTGTCCAATCAAAGTCCAATAAATAAATATATATATATTTATATATATACCTATATATGGTATATCATGTCATTTAGCTATTCTTTGCCCACATGCTGATGAAAGTGTTTAAAAATTCTATAATATTGTCAGATTGTTGGTGGCATCTAAGACAAAGAAAATGTAACAACAACTTTTTCAGTTGAGGAACTGGGGGGAAAGGTTCTATTATTGGGGCTTGCCATGTAGCCCTAGTCGTAAAGAACCTAGCTGCCAGTGCAGGAGAGGTAGAAGGCATGGGTTCATTCCCTGGGTTGAGAAGATCCCTTGGAGGAGGGCATGGCAACACACTCCAGAGTCCTTGCCTGTAGCATCACACAGACAGAGAGGAGCCTGCTAGGCTATAGTTCATAGGGTCTCAAAGAGTTGGACATGACTGAAGTGACTTGGCATGTACATTCTATAACTATGATTTAAGATGAATGAAAAACTACTTAACAAAATCCCCCAATACTAGTTCCGCCATTCCCATATAGATTGACAATTCCCTGGTTGGTAGTGTTTACAGTCATCCATTTCATTGTTTGCAACTATAAGGACTGTCACATTGATGTGAGGAGCAAAGCAGTTTGAAAGAGCACTAGGGATAGGATCCATCCAACTAAAGACTGTGGGGAGTGCAGGGGGACAATGCAATACAAACCTGTAATTACACTGAAAATGCATATGCAGAGTGCACCGAGTTTTGGTTTTTAATTCCTTTGACTCTTATTTGTGCAATCCCAGGCCAGACTTACTCTTTGCATGCATGCTAAGTCACTTCTGTTTTGTCTGATCTTTGTGACCCTAGGGACCATAGCCCACGAAGTTCCCTTGTCCATGGGATTCTCCAGACAATACTAGAGTGGGTTGCCATGCCCTCCTCCAGGGGATCTTCCTGACCCAGTGATTGAACCGTTGTCTCTTATATCTCCTGCATTGGCAGGTAGTTGCTTTACCACTAGTGCCACATGGGAGGCCCAGGAATTCTTTACTCATCGTTATATTCTCAACTTTTAGCCCTGTATTTTTTTCTAAGTTAGTTCTTCTCTGAATCTCATCTGCTTCAATTGTGTAATGATATGAGTGAAAAAGTTGGCTTAAGCTCAACATTCAGAAGACGAAGATCATGGCATCTGGTCTCATCACTTCATGGGAAATAGACGGGGAAACAGTAGAAACAGTGTCAGACTTTATTTTGGGGGGCTCCAAAATCACTTCAGATGGTGACTGCAGCCATGAAATTAAAACACACTTACTCCTTGGAAGAAAAGTTATGACCAACCTAGATAGCATATTCAAAAGCAGAGACATTACTTTGCCAACAAAAGTCCATCTAGTCAAGGCTGTGGTTTTTCCAGTGGTCATGTATGGATGTGAGAGTTGGACTGTGAAGAAAGCTGAGTGCCGAAGAGCTGATGCTTTTGAACTGTGGTGTTGGAGAAGACTCTTGAGAGTCCCTTGGACTGCAAGGAGATCCAACCAGTCCATTCTGAAGGATATCAGCCCTGGGTGTTCTTTGCAAGGAATGATGCTGAAGCTGAAACTCCAGTCCTTTGGCCACCTCATGCCAAGAGTTGACTCATTGGAAAAGAATCTGATGCTGGGAGGGATTGGGGGCAGGAGGAGAAGGGGACAACCGAGGATGAGATGGCTGGATGGCACCACCGACTTGATGGACGTGAGTTTGAGTGAACTCCAGGAGATGGTGATGGACAGGGAGACCTGGTGTGCTGCAGTTCATGGGGTCGCAAAGAGTTGGACACGACTGAGTGACTGAACTGAATTGAACTGATACTTTGATTGGATGATTCCTAGATCATTTCGAAGCCTAAGAATTTGTGCAAACAAGATTTACATTTTTATGTGTTCTCCCCTGTTTTTTTGGTTGGACTTCACAGACACAGTTTGGATGGATTACAAGTATGAAAATGAAAGTTACTCATTGGTGTCCGACTCCTTGCGACTCCATGGACTATACAGTCCATGAAGTTCTCTAGGCCAGAAAACTGAAGTAGGTAGCCTTTCCTGTCTCCAGAGGATCTTCCCAACCCAGGGATCATACCCAGGTCTCCCACATTGCAGGTGGATTCTTTACCAGCTGACCACCAGGGAAGCCCTGGATTAGGAATGAGTAATCATGTAGGAATTATAGCATCTCATTATGTGATAATGAAAAAAACGTTCCCTCTGGACAATTATAGACATTTATGTTGGATTGAATCTAAATAGGGTTTTATCTCTATCTATCTGTCCATCACACACACACACATATATATATATATATATACATATATATAAATGATCTTTAAAACTATTACATTAAAGAAATAATCTTGAAATTTACAGAAAAAAGAGAAATTTGTTGCAATTATATTAATTCTCAATATATGTAAAATTCACTATATTATTTGTTTGCTCATCACTGAATTATTATTGTTGAAGCTGAAACTCCAGTACTTTGGCCACCTGATGCAAAGAACTGACTCATTCGAAAAGACCATGATACTGGGAAAGATTGAAGGTGAGAGGAAAAGGAGATGACAGAGGATGAGATGGTTGGATGGCATCACTGACTCAGTGGACATGAATTTGAGTAAACTCCAGGAGTTGATGATGGACAAAAAGGCCTGGCATGCTGCAGTCCATGGGGTAGCAAAGAGTCAGACATGACTGAGCGAATGAACTGAACTGAATTGAATTGAACTGAATTATAGTTACCTTGTCCAAAATAGCAAACTATACTATAATTTCTGGGGATATAATTCAGACTTTTAACTCAGTGTCTCATACATTTATGTGATCTCTAATATAGTTTCATGACTTTAACTGTATGTACATAGTAACAATTCTTAAATTAATGAAAATATTAATATGTCTGTTACATACTCTTCTCTGGCTTATATGTCCAAATATTTGAATAATATGTCCTCTTGGATGTCCCAGAGGTTCCAAACATTAGAGCCCCAAATCTTGATTCACTCCCAAATTTGTTCTATTTCAGTATTTTTCATGTAATAGCATCATATTTTTTCTCAGCTCAAAACCATTGGTGTTTGTTTCCTTCTTTCTTTTCATATATAAATGACCAGAAATCTCTTTTCTCAAAGTCTCACAGCATTTGACTGAATTCCAATACCTCTACAACTGTTATGCTGGATTCAGATACTACCTCACATGGGTACCATGAGTAGTCTTCATCCTGGTTTTCCTTATTACTCTATTGCCCATCTTGACTACCAAGGTTTTCACAGAGCAGCCAAAGTAACTTATTCAGATTGTGAATACCCTGAACCAAGTTTGCCAAAGATTTCCTTATAGAGTGAATTTGTAATGTCTTACCGTAACCTGCCTACATAATCACATGGAATATGAGGTCTTCTTCTTCAACGACCTTGTCTCCCACCACTCACCTTCATTCATGACACCCAGTATGGATGTATTATCACTATAACCACCATTGTCCGAACATGCAACATATTGCTTCTAAATCACCTCATGGCTGGCTATTCCTAATTGCAAATTTTCTTAAGTCTTTCTCTTAACTATGTGTGCTCAGTTGTGTCTGACTCTCTGTGACCCCATGGACTGAAGCGCACCAGGCTCCTCTGTCCATGTAATTTTCCAGGCCAGAATATTGGAGTGTTTTGCCATTTCCTCCTCCAGGGGATCTTCCCGACCCAGGGATTGTACCGACATCTCCTGTATTACAGGTGGATTCTTTATAGCTGAGTCACCTGACAAAACCCTTACTATATCCAGCTTTATTTATGTCTCAGTATTTTTTATTAATTAATTTTTATTAAAATTAGATTAATTTTGTGTTTGCTTACTTGGGTTTTTAATTTATTCTACCTGATAATGTAAGCTCACTGAGGTCAGTGACTCTCTTTGTCTGAATTTTAGCACCTTAACTCCAGCACCCAGAGTAGTGTCTGCTGGAAAACAAACACTGAATAAATATTAATTTTAATGAATGTGTAAACAACCCTTCATTTATTTCTGTATATTTCCCTGCCATTATTATTTTCCTTCTTTTAGATAACTGTTCTTATTTTCTTGAATTTTAATTTCTGGTTTTTTTTTACTAAATTGCTATTTGTCAATCAAACTTCTGTTATTTTAATATAGTGATTCTACAAATACTATCACTTATATACTTTTTATAAACAAATTTGATTTTTGTCTCATGAAGCAAAAAGTTTTAAGAATACAACTATTAAAATTTAATACTTAGGTGATAATTATCTCCCAAGATCACTTTGTGTTTGGAGTAGAATACTTCAAACACCCAATAAAACTTTGTTTTCTTATGCTGCAAAAATTATCCTTGTTTTTCACAAGAATTTTATTATATACAATCAAATCAGAGAAAGTAAAGGCAAAACTGGGATTTTTCTTCAGTTGGATACACAGATCTTATCATAGCAATAGAAAGATGTAACATCCTTCTCTATGCTTATACTGAAAGATTTCCCACTAACTTACCTTTTTTAGGCATAATAAAAATACACGAAAACAGTGAATAATATTTTCTAAAAAGTAAAAATTGCCATTCATTGTATTCAAAAACAGCAGCATATCTTTATATTAGTTTTGTTTCACTTTCATTGAAGTCCCCCAAAAAGGAAGAATGTGAAGAAATACTAGTTGTAGCATTATTCTTCCTCTGTCTCCTGAATCCTAACACTAAACATTGGGGATTAGTAGTTTAGACAAACATTGTCATCAAATATGCACATATATCAGGGTAAAGTTTTATTTGGATCTAAAAGACTAAAGTCAGTTTCTAATCTACCCGCTTTTATGTGAGTTTATGCAGATTTACTTACCTTTTCATTGGTTAAATTGTAACAAGACACCTTGTCAAGTTCTAGAGAGGATCATGAATATAGTGACCATTTACCCCCTGACTATACCAAGAATATGCTAAGGACTCACTTGCTGTTGGCATTGTGTGTATATAACCAACAGATATATACTGTTGGTTGCATAAAGGCCTCATTAGATTCTTTATTCTGCATAGATCCTATAGCTAGGATTTCCTGTCCTTGTTTATTACTTGGTTCTATACCAAAATTCATGGAGAATATTACTTCTATTAACATTTTTTAAATATATGTAGCATAAGCCATTAAAAAGTAAACTTGAATGATTGTCATATTAAAACTAAAAAAAAATTCATAAAATATAATACATTGATGACATTGGCTCAGTAAAAATTTCAGTTATTGTTAATTTTACGTTTAACTTCAATTTTTCACCTCCTGTATATTTCACATGTTATTTAACAGGTTCGTTAGACTTTTTTTTTTTTCTTCTTCTTGTTTTGGCTACCCTTTTGATTTGGGAGAAATCTCAAGAAAAGTGGAAGCCAACCAAGCCATCTGCTATGGAAGCTGAAGACACGTGGATAATCCCTTCCCTTTCCCTTTGGCAGCCAGTAATCTAAACTCACCAGTCACATTGCCCCTCCGTCCCACAAGTGAAGACTGCATCTTGAGTAAATGAAGCAAAAACAGGATGACATTTACATTATTTTTGATAGCAGAATCAACAGAATGGAGAGTCTAATGGACTAACACAAAGTGTCAAAGGGAAATGGAACCCAGCAGGAAGGTGGCAAGTGTCCAGACCATAGTTATCCAGTGGAAAAGGTGGTGAGGAATAATTGGACAGCAACAATATTCTGAGGTGGTTGATCTTGGCAGGTTTTTTTTTTTCTTTAATATTTATTGAACTTGGTTTTTAGCAAACTTTTCCATACCCTGGAAAATACCTTAATGCTGGGAAAGATTGAGGGCATAAGGAGAAGGGGATGACAGAGGCGAGATGTTTGGGTGGCATCACCAACTCAATGGACATGAATTTGAGCAAATTCCAGAAGATAGTGAAGGAAAAGGAAGCCTGGCATGGAGCAGTCCATGTGGTTGCAAAAAGTCGGGCACGACTTAGCAACTGAACCAGGCAACATAGGGTTCACTTTGCAGATGACATCTTGGAGAAGAATAGACAAAAAAAAAAAAAAAAAAGACTCTCTGGCTGCTTTGGTTGGGGACATGCATGACAGATAATGGAGATATACCCCAACAACATGAGTGGACCTACTACCAAGTTGGAGACTGAATGCTCAAGGCAAAGTTAAAATCATGGTGCAACACTTTGTACTCTGACTCTCCTGCCACTAAGAAAAAGGAATCATTCTCACTGATTTTATTTTTTTTTATTTTAGTTTTTTATTTTTTAAATTTTAAAATCTTTAATTCTTACATGATGTTTGTTTGTGCAGCTCTAATCCATTTAAGAAATTGAATCATTCCCAGGGTAATGAAAATGAATTTAAATATATCTGGCTACAATACAAAGAACTTTATCACCAACTGCCTCTTATGACCTATTGGATCCAATTCTCAAATCATATGTGGCAAAGAGCTGTGTTGTGTAAGTGTGAAGTCTGCAGTAAATTGCAATAGACTAACAGAATAGTCATAGTTCAGGTGCCCATGTTCTGGCAGAAAAGCTATACTGTTTTTTATTTTTAAAAAAGACAAAAAAAAAAAGGGTCTGTTCTTTTCAGAAACTGCTTCTGGCTTGTTTTTGGACTCCGATAAATAATAAGTGACTGAATATCAGAAAAAAAATTCATGTGAAATTAGTTACTTGTCAAGAATTGGGTTTTAACTGATATGCCAAACTCTGTATTAAGGTATATTCAACAGAACGTCATTACACTGGTGTTGTCAGCCACGTGTGTCTCCTATTATCTCGATGCTTCTTTGGGATACTGAAGACAAAGTGGACAATATGTCAAGGGTAAACGTGCCAGAGGTGTCATCTCATCCAGACTTCTTTGAACACTTCCTAAGTTACTGATCAGTGTACAGTATACCAGGAAAGCAAACTATGCCACATATTTTTAAGCAGGCATGGGGTTAAAAACAGGTGTTGTGAGTCAAAGTACTCACTTGACTTCTATGGGTGGCTGAGAAGAAACTTGAGTGGTAAAACTGTTTATTAGGTATGTGAAATGTATATTGGTTACTAATATTATTGGCATACATTCTGTTTCTTTCATCTTTTATGCATTCTTCTATTTGTATTTCAGTAAATGTTTTTCAATACATACAGAATATACTTCAGGATCTAAGGTGAATGGTATAAAGACAGAAATGAGACTAATAGACACAGATTCTGATTTAATGGAATTTTACTCTATGTCTTTTTATTACTTGTATAAAGAGTAATAGTGGCAGTTGTTGTTATTGTTGTGCATTATGAGTAGGTTTGAGGAAGCTGCTGGTATTTCAGTTCCAGACATGCTGAAAATGAAGAACTATTGAGACATCAAAATGTGGAGTCCTGAGGGTCTTAACGTGGAGCTCAGCAGTTAAGCTTAGGCTGAAAACACAGATTTGAGGATAATGATTTTTACTGCATTGTTGATGACCTGATTTGGGTTCAGAGCAACCAGGGAAAGTATAGAACTTTCTTTTCTCACCAAATAAAAACAGTGGGAAGACTGAGTTTTCAAAACAATGATATAGCATGGGAAGGAATTGTAGAAGAGTCAGGATAAGACTCCTATTGTCTACTTCATATTCCATATTTCAAAAATCATATTAGAATTCTAATCTCACAGAAAGCACTTCTAGTCCAACATCCCAACAATTTGACTTAATCTGTTTTAGAATTACTAGCCCTGGTGGGGTACAGTATAACATAGCGGTGAGAACATGGGTTCTGATACTAGATTCCTGGTGAGATCTGTGATTTCGAGCCAGGTACTTTCCTTGCTAGGCCAGCTTCTATCACTGGGAATGCTAGAATACCTATTTATTAGGCTCATTGTAACAGTTATATAATATACAAAATGTGCTAAAGATAGTTCTGATTCAGAGTACATTCTAAGTATATGTCAGTCATTAATTTTGCACTATTACCTACAGGCATTAGCTATAAATATCTACCTTTATATTCACTTTCTCTAGTACAATGACTTATTTATGGAACTTGTTCAATAAATCTTTGGGGAGTCAGGCAATTTATAATTTCAAAAGGTTTATTTCACCATGTCTTTTAAGACTCACAGAATTAACATTTGGAAGAAGTCATCATATAAAGAGCTGAAGTACCTGGACAGTGGATGTTTAGTATATCATTATGAAGCCAAAATGAAGAGGAACACTATATCCCAAGACACCGCCTCTAACTCTGGACTTGATTTCCATATCAAACAACCACAAACTTTTGTTGAATCCCCAGCTGCTGACTGACCACAGGCAGAACTTCCTGAGAATATCTTACCTTTATTCCTGCTAAGTACCATACTGTGCTTTGAGCTTGTAGTTTCTTCAATCTGACCAACAGAATTTACGTGTTACATTTCACCTTGTCAAATTCAGCTTGTTCATTATAGCTGTGAAGATTGTGGGGTATGAGGATTCTGTCAAAATACCTTTTATATAAAATAATCTCATAAGAATGAACTGTGTTTAAGAGATTTACTTTCTTGCTTGACATATATTAACAGCTCTGAAGTTGTAGCTCCTTTGAATGGTAGTTCATACTCCAAAAATATATGGCAATAGAACTGCTATTGATAAGAGATTTTACACCAAATAATCTCTTTAAAAAGAAGCCAGTATTCTCCATGTATGTTTTTAACTCAATACTGTGTTAAGTAATCTCTATTTACTCTTTCAGATCCTCTCTCTACCCTTGTTCATTCTGATCAATGTCCAGCGTCCTGTAGACTGACTATTATAGAGTGTATCACCCAATGTCTGTCTAGCTTTAAGTTAGGTTGGGCCACTAGGAGGGGATTGGAAGATGATAGAAAGAGGGGGAAAAAAGAGAGAGAGAAAGTTTTCCATGCTTTCTCTTATCAGGCCATTACAGTCATAGTAACTGTGCTTCTTCATGCAGGTCCTTCCAGATTCTGGTAACCTCTTTCATCCCTTGCTCCTTCAGATTTGGTTGTATTAATGGCTTCCTGTTACGCACTATCCACAGGAAGTGATACCCTTACTGGTACATAATTCTATAAATGGTCCGTTTAAAAGCCATCTTAAGTTACCATGTCAGGTTTGCTGCTTTTTTTTTTTTTCCCTGCCAAAAATTATACTGCTGTATACAATGTATGTCTGTATAAAGATAATTTTATTGAGTTTTTTCTTTGGTATTTTATATTTAAGATATATTATTAGTCCTGTGAAAATGCTTTTATATATTTATACGTACAAATGTTATGTGGGTGATAAGGAAAATGAACTATTACTATAATGCAAATGATATTTTACATAACAGCACAATTTGAGACAGTTTAATAGAGATGTTTGTTATTTGCACTATGTACAAGATCTCATATGAAGTTGTTACATACTTTGATTATCAAGTTTAATTTTTTTTTTCAATCTCTACACTCAGGATTTTAGAGTCTATGCTAAAGAAACTTCTGACAAAATATAGTCTATATAGATGGAGTAATTTAAGAAAAGTGAATTAATATTTTCACAGATCTCAAGGGAAACAAAAAAAATATAAATGGATGAATATAATAAAAAGTTTAATCTGCAGCAAGAAAAAAGCTAATTGAGTTGGTGCAGAATCACATGCATTTCACAGCTGCATCATTAACAAGGGAATAAGGTCAGTCAGTTAACTAGCCTACATTAGTCATTCAAATTTATATAACTTAAACCTTCACCCAAGCTTCTAAATGATATAGGACTCAGGTCTCTGCAACAATTGCTAATTTATTTCTATTCTAAGATTCACTTGAGCTTTTATACACTTACAAATTTAGTAGAAATGCAGAAAATGAAATTCATAGAACTTGTTTTATTAAAGTGTGGTACTTTCTATTTATTGGGAACTTAAATTATCTTTACAATTTCATAGATTTTTTTTCTTCTCAATTTTGCCACTAATTAGTTGCATATTTTTCAAGAATATGAAGTAATTATTTGGCATAATAGATTGTAAAAGTATGCATTATTAACATGAATATATTTATCTTTTTTCAACACTACTCTTTCGTTAAAATGTGAGAGACTGGGGAGAGGCAGAAGCCAGAGAAAGAGGAGAGAGAGAGAAAGAATGTGAGGAATATGTTATCAAGTTTAAACTCCAAAAGAGACTAAGATTAATTGGTGTTGGTGATGGTTCAGTTGCTAAGCCATGTCTGCATCTTGTGATTCCATGGACTGTAGCCCACCAGGCTCCTCTGCCCATGGGATTTCCCAGCAAAGATTACTGGAGTGGGTTGCCATTTCCTTCTCCACAGATTGATTAAATCATTATAAAAATCAGTACCATTACATGTAAACTGTGAATCCTTTCTAGTATCCCCATGTCTACCTTTCAAATGGGATTCTCTAAAAAATTTGAAAAGTTGGGTGATATATAATTTTCATATCTAATTTTTTTTCTTGAAAGTTTAGACATAGACACATAATTTTCTAGTTGCTATCTTTGAAATATATGGGAATAACCTTATTAGTACAACTTGAAATAATGGAGGTAATTGGGAAAACAACATAGCATATCTGAAAACATTTGTCTTGCACTTAGAATTTGAGAATTTGAGACAACTGTACTAGAAAAAGATGCCTAATTTTCCTGTATCAAGGATATATGGTGACCCTCCAGCAAAGGCATCCAAAATTTAAAATTAAGTTTAAATATATGCAGAATGGATGTGAAATGACATATTTTGCTTTGTAAAGACATTTGAACTTAACAAAATTGAGCCACCTCATTTACTACTATAAATCATATAAAGATTGACTAGAGTGTTTTGATAATTATTATTTTTCATAAAATAGTTAAAATGTAAATCTTATAGGATACATGATGTTGTTATGAAAGAGAATTATGATTTTCTACTGGACATTTCTAGTGAAATATTTATTAAAGTCATCTAATTTTAAATGCTGTAATAAAACAAAACAAAAAACCTGCAATAAATAATAGATCAAAAAGGTTCTCATAGCAACAAAATTGGGAACACTTATTTGCTTTCTCCTTAGAAGGAAAGCTATGACAATCCTAGCCAATGTATTAAAACACAGAGACATCTCTTTGCCGACAAAAGTCCATGTAGTCAAAGTTATGGTTTTCCTGGTAGTCACGTACAGATGTGAGAGTTGGACCATAAAGAAGGCTGAGTGCCAAAGAATTGATTCTTCTGAATTGTGTTGTCGAAGACTTGAGAATCCCTTGAAATGCAAGGAGAACAAAGCAGTCAATCCTAAATCCACTCTGAATATTCAATGGAGGAACTGACCCTGAAGCTGAAGTTCCAATACTTCGGCCACATGATGCAAAGGGCTGACTCAGTGGAAAAGACCCTGATATTGGAAAAGATTGAAGGCGAAAGGAAAAGGGGGTGGCAGAGGATGACATGGTTAGATAGCATCACCAACTCCATGGACATTAATTTGAGCAAACTCCAAGAGACAGTGCAGGAGAGAGGAGCCTGGCATGTGGCAGTCATGCAAAGAGTTGGACACAACTTAGCACCTGAACAACAAAAAGAAGTTTGCATAAGCACTGATTATGAAAGTTTATTATGAAAATCATATTATTACCTTAAACATAGATCAAGAAACAATATAGTTTATTTTTGAGACTCATGATATATAATTACAATTGCTGAAGTCAGTACATATTTTATAATTTTGTAAGTGTGGGGCATTTTGGCATGGGAAAGCTCAATTCCTAGAAAATTACTTTGGTGTTTAAAAGAACTATTAGTTGTATTGTTTTCAATTTTTTTTTAAGTTTACAAATGGTTTTAAAATAGAAAAAGTCCTAGCAATTAACTTTCTTACACTCCAGAAACAAGCAATCCAGGAGTTAATGTATTCTAAATGGCATGCTGAGCTTGTTCAGTGGAAATTACTACTGATACAATTTGCCATTTGTGATTATTTTATTAACATGGCAGAGTTGGGGAAGGCAGTGGCAATCATTAAAAAGAATTAAACAGCACAGGTTTCTGCATTTATTCCTAATTTTAAAAGAGCTAACATTTTCAAATTCTTCAGTCCTGCACCAATTTGAGAAAGAAACAGAGAGAATACCACAGAGGGTTTCCCACTTTGACCAGTGGCAGACTGGCTCAGAGCAATACTCCATGCCAAGAACATCACATCAACAAAAAAATATTGTGGAAATGTATGTTGGTTCTTTTAAATATTTAGTGATCATAGCAATTCTTCATTTCACCTTCCTCCTTATCTGTTGTTTCACTTTTTCCAGAGTTCTGAAGAATGGAGCTTTCTTCTTGTACAGCCTTTCTCTACAGATATTTTCCATTGTGACTTCATTCTTCTTCCTGATTAACTCTTTCATCATCTTTTATCCTGATAAATATTTAAGTCTCATCTGCCACATCCTCTCATCCTGTTTTCTGGTCCTTGTAATTCTTTTTATTTACTACTTTAGCAGATTACCAAGGGCTTAGAATGAATAATCATATGTGGTCAGTCTTCCTTTTCTAACTCAAAGGCATACATGTAAAATTTTTAAGTTAAATGCTAGTTAGATAAAACAATTAATTTAAATAATTGTAAGGTATATTAATGATAACTTATTATTTGCTATTTGCTACTCAAAAAATACTCTTCAATTTTCCCAAAACTTTCAACATAAGTACATGTGTTTAGTGAACTGGAAATAACATAATTATCTATTTTTTTTCTTCTTTACAATTCCTGCCAAGTGTTATCAAATTGTGATAACCGAGAAGACTCTTGACAGTCCCTTGGACAGCAAGGACATCAAACCAGTCAATCCTTAAGGAAATCAACCCTGAATATTCATTGGAAGGGCTGATGCTGAAGCTGAAACTCCAATACTTTGGCCACCCGATGTGAGGCACTGACTCATTGGAAAAGACCCTGATACTAGGAAAGATTGAAGGCAGGAGAAGAAGAGGAAGACAGAGGATGAAATGGTTGGATGGCATTACTGACTCAGAGATGAACTTGAGCAAACTCCAGGAGAGAGCGAAGGACAGGGAATCCTGGAGTGCTGTAATCCATGGGGTCGCAAAATGTCGGACAAGACTTAAAGACTGAACAATAACAACTTAATCATAAAGTTAAGATGGTAGTCAGTAAGATGACATTAAAATAAGCTATTCCTTTTGAAAGAAAAAATATATTTTACTTTAGAAAAGCAATCCTCCAGAAAAATTAAGAAACCTCATACCCAGCATTTTGCCACCTAGATAGCACTAGAATGCATTTCAGACTTAAATCTACTAAGATAAATGGCTTCCTTAAGTAAATTATCTGGCCATACTTTTCCAAAGATTTGATACCAAAACCAAACACATTTCTTATGATTTTAACCTAAATTTAAAAAAGGAAAACCTTAGCTTTTTCTAATATTTATTTTCTAAACCAGTTTTTACTCTTATGTAATGATAAAAAATTGATAGTTCAAAGTAAATTTACCTTTATGTTAGATTTAGCTTTTAAACTACAATGAGAACAATTAAGTCATATATTTACTATAATATTTGACATTTGTTAGGCAAGCAAAAGCTACACAAATGAGAGTTACTAGCAGATTATGTCAGAGAAGGCAATGGCACCCCACTTCAGTACTCTTGCCTGGAAAATCCCATGGACAGAGGAGCCTGGTAGGCTACAGTCTATGGGGTCGCTGAGAGTTGGACATGACTCAGTGACTTCACTTTCACTTTTCACTTTCATGCATTGGAGAAGGAAATGGCAACCCACTCCAGTGTTCTTGCCTGGAGAATCCCAGGGACTGCGGAGCCTCATGGGCTGCCATCTATGGGGTTGCACAGAGTCGGACACGACTGAAGCAACTTAGCAGCAGCAGCAGCAGATTATGTATCTATCAGATAAGTCCTAAAGGTCAATTCTTTTATCCTCAGGAGTTCAGAACTGCAGTCTTTTTTTTATGTCAAAATTACAAGTGAAGAAAGAAGAGAGCTATTAGTCTGAAGTAAATAAAAAAATAAGTTAAAATATATGGACTTTGAAAACATTCACTGCCTTGAAGAATTTTATCCTTTGACTGAGACCTTTGCCCCAGTCCACCCTAGTTGGTTCTCTTTCTTTCTAATCAAGCCATCCTATTATAAAGCTCAAAGTACTTTTACGTCCCTTATTTAGTATTAATTGTCTTCACAAGATTTTTCCATTTGTTACTTTAGGATCTATTGGTAAGTATATGGTACTAATTTGGTAACAAGAGTAATTTATTAATACAATTTTCAAACTATTTAAGATTTTAATCTTCAAAGTACTTTGAATAAGCTTGTGCTTTATATTAATATGTTTTTATTTTTATTTATTTTATTTATTTTTATTTATTTTAATATTGATAATTAATTGACTGTATGGTGAGATGAAGTTAAACCATTCACTCAAACTATGTTCAGATGTGGAAGAACATACCAAGATAATAAGAGGGGAAAAGCACTAAATTAATACTTTATTTCTAACTCTAGCCCTTTGGATAGAGAAGGCAATGGCAAACCACTCCAGTACTCTTGCCTGGAAAATCCCAGGGACGGAGGAGCCTGGTAGGCTACAGTCCATGGGGTCACTGAGAGTCGGACACGACTGAGCAACTTCCCTTTCACTTTTCACTTTCATGCATTGGAGAAGGAAATGGCAACCCACTCCAGTGTTCTTGCCTGGAGAATCCCAGGGACGGGGGAGCCTGGTGGGCTGCCGTCTACGGGGTCATACAGAGTCAGACACGACTGAAGTGACTTAGCAGCAGCAGCAGCCCTTTAGAAGAGAGGTTAGTGGCGTGAGTTCTGTTTTCAAAGGATATACTTCTTAATACTGTATATAACTTACTTGGGTTAGGGAGAAAAAGAAAGAACAAACAAACCAAAAAGAAAAAACTATTTAGATTAACAGTAGTCAAGTGAAAATAAGAAAATCCTTCAAATGTCATTTGAGTTTATGATCACTTTCCTACTTCTATTTTCAAGAAGTAATATATAATTGTAAAAATTATACTAAAGTTTGAAAAGGCCAAAGGTGCACAACAAAGAGGTAGTAATCATAACTTCCATTTTGAGCCCTTATAAACCACATTTAATAAATATTGATGGAGTTTTACATGAATACATACATACAAATGATCTTCATATTCATCAAAAGATAACTGTGTTCTAAATTAATTAAGGTATGCAAGATAAAAGCACAATCTTTTGTTATAATGTAATGACTGATATCAATTTATTTTATTCCTTAAAAGGACTTGTGTATATGTATATGGGTGCTGTGTGGTAAGTCACTTCAATTGTATCTGACTCTTTGCAACCCTATGGGACTGTAGCCAACCAGGCTCCACTGTCCATGGGATTCTCCAGGCAAGAACACTAGAGTGGATTGCAATACTCTCCTCCAGGGGATCTTCTCAACCCAGGGATCGAAACTGTGTCTTCTGTAGCTCCTGCATATATACAATATGTTATATATATAAATATATATATATATATATATATGAAGTGGCCTGAAGACAATTTTTCTCTTTCTCCTCCGGAACATTACACAAAAGCAGCAGGTAAAATAAAAAGAAAGGAAAAAGAAAGAAAGAAGAAACAAATTAAAAACAACAACAACCTAGGTTTAAACCTGTATTTCATGAGAGTCATCTTCTAAATCAATTAAGATTTGTAAAAAAACAAAAACAAAAAAACAATGCAGGGATAAATAGTCTTTAGGAAAAACAATCACATATATATGGTTTTTAGATGCTATAACTAGAAAATAAACCCACATACACACAGATCTATGCAAATATCTGACAATAGCCTATAAGCTTTTTATATAACAGGGTATTTAACACTTACATCCTGCCTATGAGGCAGGTGGTGTCTTGCAGATAAGGAAATTGAAGCATGAAGACAGGTAGGAACTGGATAAAGCCACACAGTTCAATAGTAAGTGGGAAAACCAGGATCCAAAGCCAGGCAGCTATGGCTGCACTTGTAACCACTGAACAGATGTCTTTTCTAACGCTGATATTGAAACTCATCCAAATACTAAATCTTAAAATTTATAGTAGCAAAAATTGACAAAAGCATAGGAAATTGGTTCAATTAATCATGTAACCTCTATTTAAAATTAGGTAGATCTACACATGCTGATGAGGACTGTCCTCCAAGGGAAGTAGCTAAATAGAAAAGCAAGCTTCACAACAAGGTTGATAGCATTTTGTGTGAAAAATATGCATCTACATATATTTTTACTTGCAGAGATCTTCAGAACTGCTTAAAAGGAAATCATACCCAGTCTGCCTCTGAAGAGGAGAACAACGTATCTAGATTAAGAAATTATAACTTTCATTGAAATCGTTTTTGTAATTTTTGAAATTTTTAAATGTCCAAGAATTATTTAAGAAAGTAAGACTTTATTTATTTTTTAAATATAAATTTATTTATTTTAATTGGAGGTTAATTACTTTACCATAGTCTATTGGTTTTGCCATACATCAACATGAATCTGCCACAGGTATATATGTGTTCCCCATCCTGAACCCCCCTCCCTCCTCCCTCCCTGTACCATCCCTCTGGCGTTGAAACATGTATAATATATACGAAATGAATTGCCAGTCCAGGTTCGATGCATGATACTGGATGCTTGGGGCTGGTGCACTCAGACTTTATTTTTAAAGCAATTTACATACAGGAAAATGGATTTTCATAATATAGAGCAAATAGGCATCATTCTCACAGAGGAAAGCCCAAGTACAGATGATTAATTCTACAAAACATTTTAATAAATAGCAACATCAATGCACACAAATGCTCTAAAAAATAAGGAAATAAGTCATTCTACGAGGCCATTATTACCAAGATATCCAAGCAAACACACAGTCTTGTAAATAAACTAAAGTAACTGACATTGTACACTTTAAAAGGGTGAAATTTATGACATATGCTTTATGTCTCAATTACAAAATAAAATTTATTAAAGGCAATCATAATGTGGGAGATAAAGAAAAAATATTTATGCTTAAATAAGATTTTAAATGACAGTTACAAAACAAAGCCAAGCAATTAGAGAACCAGAACAAATATTGATAAATAAGATAAATATTTTAACTAAAAATCAGTGAGGCATTTTGATAAATATTTAATATTTATAAATAGGCACATAGAGAAATAATAGAAAATTACATCCATAGAAATTAATGTTTGTTTAACCAGTGACAGTGGATGGTTATGACTAGGGACAGAAAGAAGTATAATCTGAAAATTTGCAATAGAGGAAAATTCAGGTCTAGATAACTTTACTGATATATTCTGGATATATTTCAAGAAAAATTAATACCATCTCATTACAAACTTTTTCAAAATTCACAAGAGGATAAACATTTACCAATTCATTCTATATGGACAGCATTACCGAGATACCAAAATCAGCCAAAGGCAGACAAAAGAAAATTAGAGCTTAGCATCCTTATGAATATAGATGTAAAAATTCTCAACAAACTAGCTAACTGAATTCAGTCATGTATAAAGAAGTTTGTATAGCCTGATAGGGTAGGATTTATTCCTTGAATGCAAGACTAGTTCAACAGTTGAAAAATCAATGGAATTCACCATATCAATAAACTAAAGAAAAAAAATTATACAATTGCATCAATGATCTCAAAAACAAATCATCTGACAAAGCTCAACACCTACTGAAAACAAAACAAAACAAAACAAAACTCACCAAGTTAAGAACAGTGAGGAATTAACTCAAATTAGTAAAGAACATCTATAAAAAAATACACTAACCTCACACTTAATAGGGAAAGAGTGAATGCTTGAGAACAAGTCAAGTACATCCACTTTCACTATTCATTCAACAAAGTGCTAGAAGTTTTTAGCTGCAGCAATGAGATCTACAAGTGAATAAAAACATTCAGTTTGAAGAGGAAAACATTAAACTTATTTACAGATGACATGATGCCTAAAAGTAAGAACTCCAAATGATGAGTTCAGAAGAGAATTTTTTCAAGCTGCTCCCATATGCCTATCCATCCATGAGCATCTGTATCCAGATAATTTTCCCTATCTTCTTATGATAAATGTGTGTCCTCCTACCTAAGGCTAATCTATTTCCTTATAGACTAGGTCTTATGTCTTCCATACTGATGAGGAGCAAGGAGCTTTATATTTCATTACAAATTTTCTTTCTTCTTGATTTCTTTCTTCTGATTCATTTCTTTCTTTCTTCTCATTAATCTGCAACAGCATAAAATGATAACATTTTGCCTTATCTTAAAAATAAACTTTCTTGTCTCCACTACCCCCTATAGCCACCAACCCCATCTATTTCGTTCCTTTAACATTCAAACTCCTCCAGATTTTATGTGTGTTCACTGTCTCCAGTTCCTCTCCTCTTGTTTTCTTTGGGCTTCCCTGGTAGCTCAGCTGGTAAAGAATCCACTTGCAATGCAGGAGATCCTGGTTCAATTCCTGGGTTGTGAAGATCCCCTGGAGAAGGGATAGGCTACCCACTCAGGTATTCTTGGGGTTCTCTGGTGGCTCAGCTGGTAAAGAATCTGCTTGCAATGTGGGAGATTTGAGTTGGATACCTGGGTTGGGAAGATCCCCTGGAGAAGGGGATCTCCAGTATTCTTGCCTGGAGAATTCCACGGACAGAGGAGTCTGGTAGGCTACAGTCCATGGAGTCATAAAGAATTGGACATGACTGAGTGATTAGAATTCTCCTAGTTACTCTCTTTTGCCTCTAACATGCTAACAAATCTAATGATCCTCAATACCCAAACTGTAAAATTCAGCAACTTATAGGCCTCAGCTTATTTGACTAGCCAGATGCATGTCTCAAAACTAATTCCATTGATCTTGAAGAATTTTCTTATTTGGCTTCTTGGATATTACAGACTCCTGATATTACTACTGGCTAATAGTCTCTCTCCTTTGCTGATTCGCCCTCACTTTTTCAGTTACTTAATCCTATAGTCCTCAAATTTCAGACACTAATTTTTTTTTTCCTATCTACATTTATTACTTAATGGTTTTACTTTGGTCTCCTAGTATTAATGCTATCTTTAGAGTAGACAGTGTCTTTATGGCTTCCCAGGTGGTATTAGTGGTAAAGAACCCGCCTGCCAATACAGGAAATGAAAGAGAAGCAGGTTTGATCCTTGGGTTGGGAAGATAGCCTGGAGGAGGAAATGGCAGCTCACTCCACTATTCTTGCCTGGAGAATGCATGTACAGAGAAGCCTGGTGGGCTACAGTCCATAGGGTCTCAAAGAGCCAGACACAACTTCAGGGACATAGCATACTTAGCACTGGTTCCCTAAGAAAGAGAATCTGATGTTAGGATTCAAGAACAAGTAGTTTGGAACTTCCCAGGTAGCACTAGTGGTAAAGAATCTGCCTGCAATGAAGGAGATCTGGGTTCAATCTCTGAGTCAGGAAGATTCCCTGGAAGAGAGCATGGCATTCCATTTCATTATTCTTGCCTGGAGAATCCCATGGACTGTGGAGTCTTCTCTGTCCATAGGGTTGCAAAGAGTCAGACATGACTGAAGTGACTCATCATGCATGCATGCATGCAAGTAGTATATCTGGGGAAAAAAATCTTACACGACACTATTAGGCAAATAGGGAAGTTAGTCAGGAAATTGTGTGTGCTTAGTTGCTCAGTCGTGTCTCACTTTGTGATCCCATGGACTGTAACCCACCAGGCTCCTCTGTCCATGGGGATTCTCCAGGCAAGAATACTGGAGTGGCTTGTCATGCTTTCCTCCAGGGAATCTTCCCAACCCAGAGATGAAACCCAGATCTCCTGCATTGCAAGCAGATTCTTTACTATCTGAACCACCAGGGAAGTCCAGTCAGGAAAATATTGGAGGCAAATAAATGTTATTAAACAAGTTATCAGTAGAAATAAGAGCTTAAAATCACACTAAGGGATCATGAAAATCAGGGAAGAACGTATGTGTAGGTTGTCCCACCAAATGGGTGAGACACAAGAATATTTATCCACCTTGAACTGTCAATCTTTAGTGGAGGGCTCCTCCAAGATTATATTATTTACCCAGCAATTTTGACCAGTCAGATCTTCTCCTTCCAACCACCAAAGAATCAAAAGCAGAAAATCATGGCTACCTAGTCTGAAGTTAGGTGAATTTGCTTGCATATTGTAAATGTAAGGCTAATGGCTGAGGCATCAGTAGCATTTACTACTCTCTCAATATATTCACCAATCTAGTTACCACCTCTAACTCTTGGCCCATATTCGGTATGCCCTCTTGACATCACCACTAAGGCATCACAAACACTATGCTCATTAAAATGTACATCCCACGTTTATTTCTCCTGCAATTTCCCCATTTCATAAAATGACCATTCCAACATTGTATTTGCTCAGGCCAACAAGATTGGAGATGTTCCGAGTCTTCCTATTCCCTCATTCTCCCCTCCCATGAAATCTGTCACCACGATGTGGAGCCTGTTCTGTGTATACACATCTCTACTCAGTGCTCCAGTACTTTGGCCACCTCATGCGAAGAGCTGACTCTTTGGAAAAGAGTCTGACGCTGGGAGGGATTGAGGGCAGGAGGAGAAGCGGACGACAGAGGATGAGATGGCTGGGTGGCATCACTGACTCGATAGACATGAGTTTGAGTGAACTCCAGGAGTTGGTGATGGACAGGGAGGCCTGGCATGCTGCAGTTCATGGGGTCAGAAAGAGTTGGACACGACTGAGTGATTGAACTGAACTGAACTCAGTGCTCACCCTTTCCTTGGTGACCACTCTCTCAGAGCTGGAATGTGGCAACAAGCTTCTAACCTGTCTGTCTCATTCTCCCATAGCTTCCTCTGCAGCATCCAGAATGGTTCTGATTAAAAACCAAGACCTATAATGCCATTCCTCTACTTCAACTTTCTAGTAGTATGCTATATCACTCAGAATAAAAAGTGATGTCTTCCAAATGCTTAAAGATGTGTCCCCTAGATTACCTCTCTAAACTCATCTATTACTTTTCTATTGGCTTGCTCCCAACCAGCCAGGCTGATCTTCAAGCTGTGCCTTGGGCATGAAAACATGATCTTTCTCCGATGCCTTTGCACTTGTTGGTCTCTGGTCCCTCATTGCAGAAAAATCTCATCCCATAGCCACTGGGTGGCTCCCTCACCTCTTACTCCTTTGCTAATGATACTTTCCCTGAAAATTTTATTTTAAAGTTACAGATCTTTCAGTCTCCATCTCTTTTCCTTATATTTTGTTCCCATAGCAACTACCACTGAATAAAATAATATATCATATTTAAATTAATTATTTTATATCATTCTTCCATCCTACAAATAAATCAGGTAAAGTTCTTTTTTTTTTTTTTTCTGTTTCATTCATAGATTTATTCCTCTAAACCTGGAATAGTTTTTCTCAGTGCTCAAATAAATATTCATTGTAGGAATGACTTTATTGGATTGTATATTTACTTGAGGATTAACTGGAAGACTCTTGAAAAACAAATAGCTTTATTTCATCCTCCACAAGAAAATGTTTTGCATTCAAAGGTGTTTACAGAACACACAATGATCATAAAACTGAAAAAGATCATGAAAGCAAGGACACTTTTGCAACTTCATATTTCAAATTCACATTTTTGCATCTTATTATAGCATTTATATTAGTGTGCCTGGTTTCATTACACTTTCAATTACTATTATGGTCATGGTTTCATAGGAAAAGAGTTCACCTAGAGTGAACCCCAAAGCAAATGAAAAATAGTATGTGATAAAGGAAACCACGTGAGGGAAATTTCACTCAATATCATAGTCTGATATGACTAGAAAACAATTGTAAGTTATACTTAGGTGACAATGGAGAAGATATTTAACATATTTGCTTAATACTAATCACTGTATTAGCATTTAAAATTTTATCTCATAAATAAATATGCTTTTTAACATTTCTCTCAGGATTGTGTTGGATAGTTGTAGTAGAGGGGAAAAAAATAAAAAACAAAAATGTGGGGATCTCTATACCAAAATACATATATAGAGAGTTCATCTGTTTGGTTGAATATCTTTTCAAAATAACATAACTATAGAAGAACAAAAATATACTCACATTATTTACATTTTTATTTTAAACTAGAAACCAATTTATTCTCTAGTAAAAGTTGGTAACCAAGGACTTCATTGTCTGACCCATGGTAAACCTGATAGATAAGTGAACAAGAATTGTTGGATATTAAAGACACTGGCTAGAAGGAAAAAAAAAAAGTGATGTTGCCTACTCCACCAAACAAAGATTTTAACAAAATCTGGTTTCGGATAATAAATTAACCTAATAACCTAAGTCATGTATGTTTATAAGACCATGATTTCCCCATTATAAACAGGAACATTTGTTTAATGATTTATTTAATAATATTTCTTAGCCCCTAGACTATGTGATTTATCAATTATTTTTGTTTGTTTTTACCTTGGTTTCAAAAAAGAATATTTAACACCTGGAATAAATATCCAATAGAGTTTTGTACAATTACAATATTAATAGGACACGTAAATTTGTAGAAATGTATTTTGATAAAAAGAGGCATTGTATCAATAGAAATAAATTCAAGGTTTATTTTGAAATTTTCGGTTCACATAGAATAGCTTGCAAGGAAAAAAAACTAGGGATAAGAAAGGAGAAGCTTAATGGGATTAATTTCCAAAATACACAAACAACTTTAACAGCTCAATATAAAAAACAAAAAAATCAAGGAAATGGGAAGAACACCTAAATAGACATTTCTCCAATGAAGACAGATAGATGACCAAAAAGTACATGAAAAGATGCTTGCTATCATTAATTATTAGAGAAATGCAGATAAAAATTACAATGATGTATCACCTCACACCAGTCAGAATGGCTATCATCAAAATGTCTACAAATAATAAATGCTACAGAGGGTGCGGAGAAAAGAGAGCCCTCCTCCGTTGTTGGTGGAATGTAAATTGGTGGGACCACTACTAGGCATATATCCAGAAGAGATGAAAACTCTAATCCAAAAAGATACACATCCCATTCATTGTAGCACTGAAATGGCAATCCACTCCAGCACTCTTGCCTGGAAAATCCCATGGACGGAAGAGCCTGATAGGCTACAGTCCATGGGGTCGCAATGAGTCGGACACGACTGAGCAACTTCACTTTCACTTTACTTACAATAGCCAAGACATGGAAGCAAACTCAGTGTCAATCAACAGATGAGAAGATAAAGAAGAGGTGGCAAGTATATATGTGTGTATATGTATATATATATATACAAACAACAGAATATCACTCAGTCATAGAAAATGAAATAATGTCATTTGTAATAACATGGATAGAACTATAGAGAATACCATGCTAAGGTAAAAAAAAAAAAGAAAAAGAAAGAGAAATGAAAATATCATGTGGAATATAAACAAAAAGACTTAAATGAACTTATTTACAACACAGAAATAGACTCACAGATATAAAGACAAAATTATGGTTACCAAAGGAGAAAAAGAGGGAAGGGATAAATTAAGAAATTCTGATTAACAGATACACACTACTGTCTATAAGATAAATAAGAATCTACTAAATAGTACAGAGAGCTATATTCAATATCTTGTAATAACTTATAATGGAAAAGAATTTGAAAAAGAATGCATATATATACATACATATGTATGCATAGCAATCATTTTGCTATATACCTGAAATATTGTGAATCAACTCTACTTGAATTTAAAAAATATCCCCCCCAAAAGTTGGTTGCAACAAAGGCGGCTCAGGTTATAGAGAGCAAGGGACAAAAAAGTAGAAGTAAAAGTAACTAGAAATAACTCTTCAATTGTTACCAATCTTTAGGAATATTTCTAACAGCTATTAATTATGCTATTCAGAAAATCTTTGAGCATAGTTATGTAACTACTTCATCTTTCACAAGATGGTCTGGATGCTCCATGTGATCATTGGTGGAGTAGGTCTTCAGAAATTATAAGACACTATTTTGTTACTATATTTTAATTCTTTCAGGAAGAACATAAAGCCATTAAATTACTAGTGGGGATGAGTTTACTTATCCTCAAATCATATCATAGTTCTTATACTAATTAGGAATGTTAATATAAACAAAATAGTTTTATATTATTAGTCTAAGTGGTAATAAGTTAAAAGAATTATATATATATATAACATGAAATTATAAATCAATAATATTTCAATAAATTAAAATAAACCCTACAATGCTGAACCAAAAAAAAAAAATTATTGCAAATTAACTCCATGAAAAGGGAAATTTCTTGAAACAAAATGCTTTTCACTGAATGGTTTCTGGATTAATGCTAGAAACAATTTACAAAATCAATCACTATGCTCTTGAAAAAAATCATTGAATTCTTCCAGGACATATTTGCTTTTCCTTTCATAGGGTCTCATTATTAATAATAATAATTTTTAAAAATGTGTCAAGGGAGGTGTGATGATGTTGAGTTTGTACAAAAGATCATCCCACAGAGCACCTAGCTGGTTAATGGAAACACTGCTAAAAGTAAAGTATAGCAGTATGAGGTTTTCCCTTAGGTTATAAATAATACATTACTTTGGTGTTAAATTCAATGCTGACAAGAAGAAGAATGAGCTGGCATCCATATGGTGAGTATTAACTACATTTCTAGCTATTGTTGCACTTTAATATTTGAGGCTTTATTTACAGATTGCAATAAAATGAAGTATAGAATTAATATATTGGATATGAAACTGTAAACAAGATCATTTGTTGTAAAGGCATTATGGAATATTTCTTCTCTACAAAGTCTGCCTTGTTTGACTAATTGAAAGGCTGCCAAAGCATACCTTAATTATTGAGAGGCTTAATTTATCTCTTTGCAAATATCTGTGATCCTGATGCAAGCAATGTTTAAGTGAGACTCCGTGGTACGATATCATGGTGCTAAAAAATTGTTTTGGGGTTCTCAGTGCTGCTACTATCTGTGTTCTCATACACGGGACCCTTTTTGCAAGAGTCGCGGTTTCATTGTATATAGAATGGGATGAATAATAACTACCCTACATTGATTAAAGTGAAAGTGAAAGTCGCTCAGTCCTGTCCGACTCTTTGCGGCCCATGGACTATAGAATCCATGGAATTTTCCAGGCCAGAATACTGGAATCAGTAGCCTTTCCCTTCTCCAGGAGATCTTCCCAACCCAGGGATGGAACGCAGATCTCCTGCATTGCAGGCGGATTCTTTACCAGCTGGACCACGAGAGAAGCCCTGCATTGATAGAACCCTTATAACAGCTGAAATATTTTTGTAAAAGAATGTGTAGATTGTAAAACAATTCGATGGTAAAATACTATTTTTACTTGCTTGTTTTTTCTTAGAGATAAAGATCTATAACCCCTTCACCTTTTAAACCTTCCTCAGTTCAGTTCAGTTCAGTTCAGTCACTCAGTCGTGTCCGACTCTTTGCGACCCCATGAATCGCAGCCCGCCAGGCCTCCCTGTCCATCACCAACTCTCAGAGTTTACCCAAACTCATGTCCATCTGGTCGGTGATGCCATCCAGCCTTGTATTCTTGCCTGAGAAATCCCATGGACAAAGGAGCCTGGCAGACTACAGTCAAAAGGGTCGAAAAGACTGAGACATGACTGAGTGCAAAGCATAATGAATGATTAAAAACATATTCTTGACTTTGACAATGATTAAATACAAAATTTATCATGAGAAGAGCAAGTCATTTTAAATAATTTTTATTAACAATAAACATGTAATAAATATAAATTTATAATATATGTTATAAACTATGTCACTTATGCTCTCAGAATAGTTATTACCTTGTTTGTGAAATAAAATAAACTTATGAAAGAGACATTTATTTTTATTATGTATTCTCATGATGTCCCCAAAAGTTATTTGGGTGGTTTTTCAACTAATGTTCTTTACAACTGAGCTAGTTTTTCACTAAAACCAAACGTTCAGTGACTATTCTCTTTCCAATAAAAGAATACCTTGAAAATGTTACATATTTACATAAAATCATTATTATAAGCAATAATATATAAAAATGTTGTGGCTACTTGTGGTGGTGTAGTTGCTAAGTTGTGTCCAACTCTTGGGACCTCATGGACTGTGGCCTGCCAGGCTCCTGTGTCCATGGGATTTTCCAGGCAAGAATACTGGAGTGGGTTGCCATCCTTCTTCAAGGGATCTTCCTGACCCAGGAATTAAACCCAGGTTGCCTGCATTGCAGGCTGCTTCTTGCATTGGAGGTGGCTTCTTTACCTACTGAGCTACAAGGGAAGCCCTATGGCTATTTAATATTTACTTTTAATTTTTCTATAAAAACTCTGTTAATTCCTATTATTTATTCTACTTAATCAAATAATTTCATGTACATAAAAGCATAGTCTAAAATTGCTCCTCATTTTTGTTTGATATTGTTAACATTTTATTTCCAGATGATGCTGGTTCAATTCTGAACTGGTAACATAAGAAGGATGGTTTGTAATGAACAGTGTACACACTGAGAGAATCATCATCATTAAGAAATATTCTCATCATGATGACCTAGGCAGCAATGAACATGAAGAATAAGCCCTAAAATTAGCCACATAGCAAGGCTTTCTGGGGAGAGCAGGCTAGGCCCCCAACTGTCTAAAAACAGCTTGAGAGAACAGGAAGGGGTGATAGCTTATGGTTTTATGATTCTAGGGTGGTGAGACTAGACTAAGATTAGAGTAAGTGTCCCTTTATGTGGATCTTGGCTTCTGTGGTGTGAAATTCCCACCAGCACCAAAAAAAAAAAAAAAAAAAAAATCCCACCAGACTTTCTTATCAGCTTGTCAAAATGTGTGGGAGAAAAGGGGAAGAGGAGTGATGAGGCTTGGAAACTGTAAATAGTCAAACGTTAATAGTAGAACTAGACAATTGACTAGCATTAACCCATATTGTTTGATGAAAGGATGAAAGATGCCAGGTTTCATTTAATTGAATTTGAACTCATTTATTTAAGCCCTTATCATACTCTATGAGACTGGGATCCTGAGATGAGTATAGGAGGTGAAAATCATATTGACTACCTTATTTAAGAGCTAACCATGGTATATTTTGGAAAGTTAAATGAGTAGCTCAGTGACTATCAAAAATGCCTAGAACTCCAGAGGGGATAAATGACATCTTGATAAGGACTTGTATAGCTGTGTTAGAATGTATAGAGTTGTGTGACCTAGATTTAGATACTGTGTATCTGTAAGGCAAGAGATTTCCAGAATTCTCTACCAAACAGGTTGCAAACTTAGATAAGGAATTAATATAGCTGCTACCAGACAGACCAATACAGCCAGACCATCGGCAATGGTTTAAATCTATAAAAATTTGCAAGCAAAGCTGATTTCTTTGCCAGGGCGTCCAGTGCTAAGATGAATGTCTGAAGTCTGGGAAATTTTGCTGACTGCCAATTTATCAGGGGAATCTCACCCCATTAAAAAGTGAAACTTAGTTCTTCAACAGGGTCTATCACATATGATTATGGCACTGTTGTCCATTAATTATACACATTTCTACTGCTGTTCACATTTGTTGTTGTTGTTCAGTCACTCAGTCATGTTTGACTCTTTGTGAGTTGATCCCAAAGGACTAGCAAGAGGTCTGGGGGAGGACTTTCAACCACCAGCACAAAGACATATCACAAAGAATGGAAGGTAGGAGATATCATGTCCTCCTGGAGGTGGGGTCTGCCAAAGGACTAGATTTGGCTTTATTTTTAGTAATTACTGTAAGGCCGGACCCCGGTGACCATGATGGGCTGCCTCTCTCCCGCAGGCAGGAAAGTCCCTAACGGAAGGATCCTCCCAGATCCAGGGGACCAATGACAGCACACTTCGCCAGCTAAAGCCGCCCCACTCCAGCCACGTAGAAGGACCTATCAGCCCGCGACACCTCAACCTAACCTATCTGAACCCCCTATCTGAACCCCCGTCCACTAACCGTACCCATTTTGGCAATCTAGCCTGACCATCCCTCACAATGAACGTATATAAACCACTCCCCAGCACAGTCTGGGCACCGACTTCCTCTACCTGCCTCGTTCCGGTTGGGAACCCCGCCCAGGAGCACTTCGCCATTAAAGCCTGTTAGATACTCTTTTTGGTGTCCTGGTCATCTTTTACGTAACAATTACAATTTACATTTTAGCAAGAAACACTTGATGGGTATGTCATCTTTGTCGGTATTCAGTTGCTAAGTTGTGTCTGACTCTTTGGGACCCCATGACTTGCAGCATCCCAGGCTCCCTATCCTTCAGCATCTTCTGGTGCATTTATGCTAAGTCGCTTTAATCATGTTCTACTCTGTGAACCCATGGACTGTAGCCTGCCAGGCTCCTCTATCCATAGGATTTTTCCAGGCAAGAATGCTGGAGTGGGTTACCATTTCCTTCTCCAGGGGGAAGGGATCTTTCCTACCCAGGGATCAAACCTGCCTCTCTTAGGTCTCCTGCTTTGGCAGCCATTCTGTACCACTAGCACCACCTTCCGGAGTTTGCTCAAACTAATGTCCACTGAGTCTGTGATACTATCTAAACAGCTCAGCCACTACTGCCCCCTTCTCCTTTTTCCCTTCAATCTTTCTCAGCATCAGGGTCTTTTCCAATGAGTTCACTCTTATCAGGTAGCCAAATTGTTGGAGCCTCAGCTTCAGCATCATTCCCTCCAATGAATATTCAGGGTTGATGTCCTTTAGGATGGACTGGTTTGATCTCCTTGCAGAGTCTTCTCCAACACAACAGTTCTAAAGCACCAATTCTTTGGCAGTCAACCTTCTTTTTGGTCCAAATCTCACACCTCTACAAAACTACTGGAAAACCATGGCCTTGACTATTCAGACCTTTGTTGTCAAAGTGATGTCTCTGCTTTTCAATACACTGGCTGGGTTTGTCATATCTTTCCTTCCAAGAAGCAAGTGTCTCAATTTCGAGGTTGCAGTCACTATTCTCAGTGATTTTGGAGCCCAAGAAATTAAAGTCTGTCACTGTTTCCACTTTCCCCCCTTCTATTTGCCATGAAATGATGGTACTGGATGCTTACATACTACTGATTTCATGTTCCAAAGTGAAATAAAAGAAGTTTAATATGGAGCTTCAGTGTTTCAAGGCCTGGGAAATTCTGTTGCAGAATAGTCTGTGAGTCACTCTGAAGGCTTATAATATGGAGGAGGGCAGGTTTTTTCACCAGAAATTCTTGAGCAACTTATAGACATCATGATGGTCAGGAAATACACAAAGGCATGAAACATGATTGCTAGAGCTTGTACAATGAAGAAGTCTCTGGGGACACTATTCAGAATAACTGTATTATGGCACTTTGGGCACATTCTAGAGCCTTCGGTAGTGGGGGTGATTTGCAAGTGAGAGCATAAATGAGTTCAAATAAAATTTTTAAATAGTACTATGTTACTTCTGAAATTAAAAAAGAACTAAAGATGTTAAATGTTTGATTAGTTTTTAATGTCATAAGTATCCAATGAGTTAGTTGTTTCTTGACAATGACAAGGATTAAGCTGGCTAAGAGCTGTCTAAGAGGATTGTTTTTTTTTTTAAATTTCTTAAATTATATCTTAAATAAGACCTATGTAATAGGTGGCTTTGTTTCCCTGGTAGCGCAGCTGGTAAAGAATTTGCCTGCAGTGTGGGAGACCTGGGTTTGATCCTTGGCTTGGGAAGATCTCCCGGAGGAGAGCATGACAACCCACTCCGCTTGCCTGGAGAATCCCCAAGGACAGAAGTGACTGGCAAGCTGCAGTCCATGGGGTCAGAAAGAGTTGAACATGAATGAGTGCCTAAGCACAACCCAGCACAGCATAAGTGGCTGTCTCTAAGGAATCCACCTATCAATGCAGGAGACCTGGGTTTGCTCCTTGGTTTGGGAAGATCCCCTGAAGAAGAAATTTGCAACGCACTCCAGTATTCTTGCCTGGGAAATACCATGGACAGAGGAGCCTGACAGGCTACAGTCCATGGGGTGCCAAGAATTGGACATGATTTAGCAACTAAACCACCAAACCACCAATACACAATATTATGACCTTTCTACGGTTAAGAAATCTGAGTTGTATTTGTGTTCTTCTGAATTTTCAGCTTCAACACATCCCCTCTATCATAGCAATAAGGCTCTTCCTGAGCCCATGATATTAGTCTTTAAAATACACAATGTGGAGAAACTTTTGATAGATGAGTAGAAAGTGATGAATTCATAAATGAGGAGCACAATGCTGTTTTCATTAATATTAGTGAAACTGTTTAATAAATATTTATATTTGCTGTCTGAACTCACCTTGCTTTGTAAGAGTTATATCTGATTTTGATTAATATATATTCCTACATCCTTATACATAAGCTGCCCTCTTGAAATATAAATATTTTAAACTGTTTTATACTATGATTTTGTTGCAAGCATGCTGAAACAAAATAAAACTAACTCATAAATCTTATTTCCTCTGTCTTCCTCACACCATATCCAATTTCATCAAGAAATCCTCTTAGCACTACTTTTAAAATATGTTGCTATAGTTGTAAATAAACAATTTTAAAGCTAAATATGAATAAAGTATTATATAAATTTATTGAAAAATTAAAAGTTAAATCTGACTTTGCTTAATTACCAAGCAAGGAAACAATAAAGAGATTCACTGAGTATATCACTAAGGGAGAAATGCCAAAAATTTTATAAACAGGAAGATGAAGTTTCTGTTAATCAGAGTTGAAAAGTTTGCAGTTTAGATGAGGTTGAAAATCTACCATAGTCTTTACATGCTTAGTTCAATGAAGCCCCATTGTTCATTGGTCAGAGAAGATTATTCGTTAAGGTTCATTGATGATCTGATACATGAGCTTACTAAAAGTGCCTAGTCATGACTCAGCCTTACCTGGAAGTTTACCAAGAATTCACCCCTGTTCAACAGTTTGTGCAGTTTAGAACACAATTCAAGTATTCTTATCTCCTAGACAAGTTCTTCTGTACATCGAAAGTATTCTTCTTATGAAATACTGACTTTTTATCATTAGCTATAAAATCATCCCAATGTAAGACATCATCAATTCTCACATAAACAATTACAATGACTAGTAACTGATTTTCCAGCTTTTATCCTTGTTCCCCAACAAAAACAATGATTTAGGAACCTAAGTCATATGATGTCACTTTTGTATTCAACAACCCAGCTCTGACAACATATTTAACTCAAAGTGAAAGCTACTCTGAGTTAAATAATATGTAGTTCAGTTCAGTTCAGTTCAGTTGCTCAGTCATGTCTGACACTTTGTGACCCCGTGGACTGCAGCACACCAGGGTTCCCTGTCCATCACCAACTCCCAGAATTTACTCAACCTCATGTCCATCAAATCGGTGATGCCATCCAACCATCTCATCCTCTGTCATCACTTTCTCCTCCTGCCTTCAATCTTTCCCAGCATCAGGGTCTTTTCCATTGAGTCAGTTCTTCTTGTCAGGTGTCCAAAATATTGGAGTTTCAGCTTCAGCATCAGTCCTTCCAATGAATATTGAGGACTGATGTCCTTTAGGATGGACTGGTTGGATCTCCTTGCAGTCCAAGAGACTCTCATGAGTGTTCTCCAACACCACAGTTCAAAAGCATCAATTCTTCAGTACTTGGCTTTCTGTTCCTCTGCCTCAGTTTTTCTGCAGTCAGTTCCTTCTAGAGTATTTCTAATTTCAGTAATTGTGTTATTTATCTATGTTTGATAATTCTTTATTTCTTCTATGTCCTCGGTGATTGTATTCACTGTGTTACTAGTTTCGTGAATTTTCTTTATTCAATTTCCAAGTATTTGGAGTATCTTTACTATCATTATTCTGAATTCTCTTTCAGGTAGATTTATTATTCCCTCTTTATTTATTTGGTCTTGTTAGTTTCTGCCTTGTTCTTTCATTTGTGTTGTATTTCTCTCTCTCTCTCTCTCTCTCTCTCTTTTTTTTTTTTTCCTAACTTGCTCCTCTAGAGGTCTCCTTTTCCCAGGCTTTAGGGTTATATTCCTTCTTTTTGTTTTTTGTCCTTGGCAGGAAAGGTTGATTGAACAGTTTGTCTTCACTTCTTGTTAGGGGTGACTTGTGCCTGTGTTTCTAGTGGGAGGAGATCAAGCAGGTAATGACAGAAATAATGAGACACATATACACACTTTGGTTACAGTTGTAACCAAAATATTCTCAAGAAAAGAGTGGAGGAAATTGACTTGGTGAACAGGGAAACCCAGAGTGATATTAACCAATATAAAGTAGAGCTAGCTAATGCTCAGTCTGGAAAACAGCCTGTGCAGTGTACCAGCTGGGGAATATAGCAAAGAGAGCTCAACAATTGAACTTACTTGGTGAAAACAGAAAGAAGGAAAAAAGAGAGAAGAAAAAAAGAGGAAAAAAGAATAGAAGGGAGATAAAAGAGAGAAGAAAGGGGTGGGAAAAAGGATAAAAGAGAGAGAAAAAATAAAAAAAAAATAGAAAAGCAAAGATAAATAGACATATATGAAAAAGATTTACATATATTCAGGAATAGCTATGGCCAGCAAAGAGCTATAAGAAAAGCAGTCAAATACATTAAAAACAAAATCAGAAAAAATCACGCACACACAAAATGGTGAAAAAGAAGAAAAGAGAAAAAAAATTGACAAAAAATAAAAAGGAAAACTCCACAGCACTGCAAAAGGCTATCATATGGTAACGATAACCCTGTATGTAAGACAGCAGAAGAGACACAGATGTATAGAACAGTCTTTTGGACTCTGTGGGAGAGGGAGAGGGTGGGATGATTTGGGAGAATGGCACTGAAACATGTATAATATCATATATGAAATCAGTCGCCAGCCCAGGTTCAGTGCATGATACTGGATGCTTGGGGCTGGTGCACTGGGACGACCCAGAGGGATGGTATGGAGAGGGAGGAGGGACGTGGGTTCAAGATGGGGAACACATGTATACCTGTGGTGGATACATGTTGATGTATGGCAAAACCAATATAATATTGTAAAGTAATTAACCTCCAATTAAAATAAATAAAAATAAAAAATAAATATGTAGGGGGAAAACACACTGTGATTTATTAAAAAAACACACACACACACACAGAAAAAAAAAACTTTTAAAGGTCATGGTTCTTCTTACTTGTGGAGTTTGCCCCCATGGATGAGACTGGATTATGTGATGTTTTCTGTGTCTTGTGATGTTTTCCTTGTTGGGGCAACTTATACCTGTTTTCTGGTTGATGGAACTGGATCTCATCTCTATGAAGGGCAGGGCAGTGTCCAGTAGTAGGTTTTGGGGTGTCTATGGGTTCAGTATGACTTTGGGCAGTCCTTCTGGTTTTGGCAGTGTTAGACATGTCTATTTCCACAGCTACTTCAAAGTGGCCCTGTCAGCATATTTTCACTGCCTCCAGCCCAAAACTTGTCCCTGGAATCTTTGCCAGTTGCTTCTGCTTCCTAGTCCCACCCTTCACTACAGGCCAAATCTTGCTAGATAGGGGCTTGTGTAGATCTTTTCTCGACTCCCTGACTGTGTCCTCTGTTCATGGATATGTGTGGGGGCTTCTCTCAGCCCCCTGAGCTTGTCCTCTGTGTTGTAGGGCTTATGTGCTCTTGTCTCAGCTCACCAGGCCCAATATATCTTACATAAGCTTTTATTTAAGAATTCAACTAATGAAGTGAAAATCACCCATATTAAAAACTATTCTTGAATATGATTACACTAGATTAAAATAATTCAGAAAATCCAATCCATCCAGGTTTTCTGTAGTGTTCAAATAGTATGTAATGTATGTGTGTATGTGTGTGTGTGTATTGCATGCTTGAGAAATATATGAAGCTATTCATTTGTGGTATGTAGCCATATTAAACAAGAGAAGTAACTAAAAGCAATAGAATTAACTGTCAGATTAAGAATGTGTTTTTCCTTCCAGCTATTAAATATCCTTGGGGCTAAGATCAGCTGAGGATTCTATTGATTCATGAGTTTGATCTCATTTATGCTCATATAACTCATTACAATCTCATACAAACCTTCATTAAAAGGTATAGTAAGTGGAATTATTTGTATTTTCTTTTATTTTATCATGTGTTTGTCCATTTTCTCCTCCATGCTCACCATAATTTCAGAGTGTCAGTTTCATCAATTAAACATATGTTGAGAGATATTATCAGGATTTAAAAAGCAATGTAATCTGTTAACTCTTGGCCGTTAAGTATATGTGATACCATTATTACTATAGTATTCAAATTCCTAAGTGTATAGAGACTTAATTTATTTAGTAGAAATCAATCTGTGATTTGGGAAAGTGGGAAAATAAAGAAGAGGATTAGTTCATCATTGACAGAACCTGAAGGGAAATTACACCAAGGGACAAGGTAATTAGTGCTTTATTGTATTAGAGCATCTTAGTGCTAGAACTTCACAGATGGGAAAGAAATCTGTATTTAGTGAATTCTCATGGGAGAATATTTGAAGGGTCAGATAGTTAAGAATATTTAGTTAGTAATGATATCATTAGAAAAGATGGCAAGTAGAGAAAATTAGAATAAAATCCTAGTTAGCCTTAAGATTTTAAAACTTTCCAAGACAACAGTCATTTATTTAGTTGTGCAAAATATGCAAATGAGTATCCTTTGGACACTACATAGGGGTCATGCCATAGTCACTCAGGTTTTCAAGTTCAGCCAAGATTCAAAAGGATGCAAATTAGTCTCCATCTCTCACAAAGGGTAATTAGCAAAGAGTTTGTGGAAAATGCCCTGCTGTAGTAGTAAGCTTAAAGCTTAGCTTTAGTTCACAGAGCCAGAAAAACTCTGCATTCTACAGATCCTAACCAATGGGCCAGACATTGGGATAAGCTCATCTAGGGCACTAGGAGGAAAACTTTATGAGCTTAGAAATTAAAGTTAAAATGACATTCTCTTCTTTCTAATTTTCTTTGGAAACGTGTTGATTGAATGAATATTTTGTTCTGGACAATGTCTACTCTCATCTCCCTTCACTAAAAGCAATGACTTAAAAGGGAAACTTCTTCTGGATAAGTCACCTTTTCAACATCCTGTTTTTTTAATGAAAACATGGACCACAAATTCTAAAAGAACATGTGTGCACTGCTGTATTGAAAGTGGACAACCAACCTATTCTACAGCCAGAGAGCTCTGCTCAATATCTTATAGCAACCTAAATGGGGAAAGAATTTGAAAAAGAATAGATTTCTGTATATATATAACTGAACAGCTTTGTTGTACACTTGAAACAATCACTATATTGTTAATCAACTATACTCCAGTTGAAATTAAAGTTTGCTTTTTTTAAAGATAGCAATATTTTCAATGTATTCTGCAGAGTAAATGGTCACATACTGTTAATAACCACTCTCCCTGACTCATTCCTGTGCTTATTTATCTATCAAGACACACATTTGTTTGCAAAAGAATATCTTCTATATAAAATGTGAATCACATTTCACAAGAAGTTTTACACATTTTGATACTAAAATGTAATCACATTATTCATTTGGGTTGACACTTGGCCTTATCTCCTCCCAGATTTAACACAGAAAATTTTAGGCTAATAAACATAAGCTGCCTTGTCTTATTCCAATGCCTGCCTAACATTCAATTGTATAGATATGATATGATTTAAGTAATCATTCTTCTTGTGGATAGCACTAGCTTTTTGCACAGATTAGCTATGTAAAAATGCTGCATTGACAGTATTTATGCATACATCTTATGCTCTAGTCTATATCAAACAAGTATATCTAAGGGAAATTGTCAAACACTAAAAAAATATGCAAATAACATTTAAGGGATGCAAATCAATTATTTTTCAAAATTAGAATTAGTTTATACTCATCAGCAATAAGAGATATTTCTAATTCTGCCCCTAATGTCTTCCCAGGAGGAGGTGATGGCACCCCACTCCAGTACTCTTGCCTGGAAAATCCCATGGACAGAGGAGCCTGGTAGGCTGCGGTCCATGGGGTCGCGGAGAATTGGACACGACTGAGCGACTTCCCTTTCACTTTTCACTTTCATGCATTGGAGAGGGAAATGGCAACCCACTCCAGTGTTCATGCTTGGAGAATCCCAGGGATGGGGGAGCCTGATGGGCTGCCATCTATGGGGTCACACAGAGTCGGAGTCGACTGAAGTGACTTAGCAGAGAGCAGAGACAGCAGAATGTCTTCCCAACAGTGCATTCCATTTTTTGGAAGAGTTTTGCCAATATTTTCTGTTTGAAAGTTTTGCCTGTGTATTAATTTACATTTTTAATGTGTAAAATGGTTGAGAATAATTTCAAATATTTATTGACCATATGCATATATTTCTTAACACTTCCTGCTTTATTTTCACATGTTGCGGATAGTTCAGATATATTATGTAAAGAATTTTAATTAGAAATTAATTTGCTTCCATACAAATGGCAAGAATTCAGAAATGCATGTATTGATTTGGACACTCAATGGAGATAGTGACAATATATCTAGGTCAACAACATACATGAGTGCTTTTCCTCTCATGATATGGTGATATGCTCAACCTTCAACCAAATGTTGAGAATGTTGTAAAAAGAAACAAGAGTCAGGCTGAAAAATTATTAACAAGAATCATTCCAAGTAGTACACTGTAAGCCATGTTTAATTATACTGAGGACTTCGTTACATTGGTTAGATAATCAAAATATACAAAAAGGGTTAAATGAGTAGATGACTAATTTTCAAAGTTCATACATGCTAAAAATGGAGAATGGATTGTATATGAATTGGCTATGCCTAAGCCTTTCACTGCATAGATCACAACAAACTGTGGAAAATTCTTAAAGAGATGGGAATATCATACCACCTTACCTGCCTACTGAAAAATCTGTATACAGGTCAAAAAGCAAAAGTTAGAACTAGACATGGAACAACAGATTGGTTCCAAATTGGGAAAATAGTATATCAAGGCTTTATGTGGTTACCCTGCTTATTTAACTTATATGCATAGTACATCTTACAAAATGCCAGGCTGGATGAAGCATAAGCTGGAATCAAAATTGCCAGGAGAAATATCAATAACCTCAGATATGCAAGTGATACCACCCTTATGGCAGAAAGTGAAGAGGAAACAAACAGCCTCTTGATGAAAGTGAAAGAGGAGAGAGAGTGAAAAAGTTGGCTTAAAGCTCAACATTCAAAAAACTAAGATTGTGGCATACACAATAAAGCAGAAATAGGTGTTTTTCTGGAATTCTCTTTTTCTATGATCCAATGGATGTTGGCAGTTTGATCTCTGGTTCCTCTGCCTTTTCTAAATCCAGTTTAGACATCTGGAATTCACGGTTCACGTACTGTTGAATCCTGGCTTGGAGAATTTTGAGCATTACTTTACTAGCATGTGAGATGACTGCAATTGTGTGGTAGTTTGAACATTCTTTGGCTTTGCATTTCTTTGGGATTGGAATAAAACCTGACCTTTTCCAGTCCTGTGGCCACTGCCGAGTTTTCCAAATTTGCTGTCATATTGAGTGTAACATTTTCAACAGCATCATCTTTTAGGATTTGAAATAGCTCAACTGGAATTCCATCACCTCCACTAGCTTTGTCCATAGTGATAATTCCTAAGGGATACGTGATTTTCGTCACCAAGATGTCTGGCTCTAGGTGAGTAATCACACCATCATGGTTTTGTTTAGCTCTACTGTGTATTTTTGCCACCTCTTAATATCATCTGTTTCTGTTAGGTCCATACTGTTTCTGTCCTTTACTGTGCACATCTTTGCATGAAATGTTCCCTTGGTATCCCTAATTTTCTTGAAGAGCCTTTCTCATCTTATTGTTTTCCTCTATTTCTTTGTAATGATCACTGAGGAAGTCTTCCTTATCTCTCCTTGCTATTCTTTGGAACTCTTCATTCGAATGGGTATATATTTCCCTTTTCCTTTGCCTTTCACTTCTCTTCTTTTAACAGCTATTTGTAAGGTCTCCTCACACAACCATTTTGCTTTTTTTACATTTTTTTTTTCCTTGGGGATGATCTTAATCACTGCATCCTGTACAATGTCAAGAATCACAGTCTATAGTTCTTCAAGCACTCTATCAGATCTAATCCCTTGAACCTGTCACTTCTACTGTATAATCATAAAGGATTTGATTTACCTGAGGATTTACCTGAAGATTTACCTGAATGGTCTAGTGTTTTTTCCTACTTTCTTCAATTTAAGTCTGAATTTGGCAATAAGGAGCTCAATATCTGAGCCACAGTCAGCTCTCAGTCTTGTTTCTGTTGACTGTGTAGAGCTTCTCCATCTTCAGCTGCAAAGAATTTAACCAATCTGACTTCAGTGTTGACCATCTGGTGATGTCCAAGTGTAGAGTCTTCTCTTGTGTTGTTGGAAGAGGGTATTTGCTATGACCAGTGTGTTCTCTTGGTAAAACTCTGTTAGCCTTTGTCCTGCTTCATTTTGTACTCCAAGGGCAAATTTACTTGTTAGTCCAGGTATCTCTTGACTTCCTCTTTTTGCATTCCAATCCCTCATGAAGAAAAAGACATCTTTTTTGAGTGTTAGTTCTAGAAGGTCTTGTGGGTCTTCATTAGAACTGCTCAACTTCAGCTTCTTCTGCACTAGTGGTTGACGCATAGACTTGGATTACTCTGATATTGAATGGTTTGCCTTGGAAATGGACAGAGATCATTCTGTAATATTTGAGAATGCCCCCAAGTACTGTATTTTGGATTCTTTTATTGACTATGAAGGCTACTCCATTTCTTCTAAGGGATTCTTGCCCACAGTAGTAGATATAATGGTCATCTGTATTAAATTCACCCTTGCAGTCCATTTTATTTCACTGATTCCTAAAATGTTAATGTTTACTCTTGCCATCTCCTGTTTGACCACTTCCAATTTACCTTGATTCGTGGATCTAGGACTCCAGGTTCCTATGCAATATTGTTCTTTACAGCATCGGACTTTACTTCCATCACCTGTCACATCCACAACTGAGTGTTGTTTATGCTTTGGCTCTGTCTCTTCATTCTTTCTGGAGTTATTTCTCTACTCTTCTCCAACAGCATATTGGGCAACTACTTACCTGGGGAGTTCATCTTTCAGTGTCATATCTTTTGCCTTTTCATACTGTTCATGGAGTTCTCAAGGCAAGAATACTGAAGTGGCTTGCCATTCCCTTCTCTAGTGGGCCACTTTTTGTCAGAACTTTCCACCATGACCCATCCGTCTTGGGTGGCCCTACATGGCATGGCTCATAAGTTAGACAAGGCTGCGGTACATGTGATTCGTTTGGTTAGGTTTCTGTGATTGTGGTTTTCATCCTGTCTGCCATCTGATGAATGAGGATAAGAGGTTTATGGAAGCTTCCTGGTGGGAGATACTGATTGTAGAGTATCCAGGATTTTGTTCTGATGGGCGGGGCCATGCTCATAAATCTTTGGTCCAGTTTTCTGTGGAAGGGTAGGGCCACGTTCCCTCCCTGTTGCTTGGTCTGAGGTCAAACTGTTGGCCATGACTCCATTGGAGACTCCTGGACACTCACAGGCAATTCTGGCTCAGTTTCCCACTGGCCTCCAAAGTCAAATTTCCTGGGTGTTCTCAGTCTCTTTGCTGGATCCCCAGGTTGGGAAATCAGTTGTGGGTCCTAGATTTTTTTAACAGTGTGATAATTTCTCTGGTATAATTTTTCTGCAGTTTTTGTGTTGACTACTCCACAATACCTGTCAGCCACCTCCTCCCAGAGGGCTTATTTCACAGGCTGGGTGACTCAGGTATGCTGTAGGCATAGCCACTGTCCCTACAGCAGGTCACTGCTGACCCTACTGAGCCCTACTTTATTATTCTATAGGGGACATGTTTAAATATATCAATACAGATTATTTCTTATCTTCCCAGAATTATTGATGAGTTCATTTTAAATCGTAAGTCATAAGAAAAGCTCCTTTAAGGAACTGAGTGGCTGGATAGGTTGAATTAAATGGTTTTATCTGAGTTTTAAAGTAAACATTTTCCATGAAACAAATAATATTATCGATTTGGTTGGACAAAAATTCTTCCAGATTTTTCTTTCAGATGTTAAAGCCACTGTCCAATTTACTTTTATAGATGTCTGAATATGGAGGACATAAAAGTGAAAGCCTACATAATACAAATAATTTATTATCTTTACTAAATTAAGGTTTTATATTTTTTCTGAACTCTTTTTTTCTTTCCAATTCAAATGACTATACTTACTTTGTTAAATCAAGTATCTTTCAATTCAAAGGTGTTAGAATATAATCAAAGTGCCTTACTTTTGTAATTTTATTGAAAATAAAAAGCTTGTATTATCATTTAGTCACCAATTAAAGGTTGTAACAGAATAGGGAACACAAATCTGTCAATAGCTAGGGGGAAAAAAAGGCAAGTCTTATTAAAGCATTTCAAAGCTAAATAAAGAAACATAAGAAGAAAGGAAAGGAGGGAGGGAGGGGGAAAAGATAGAAGTAGAGAGCAAACACCATTGTTTTTGATATTTATTTAACAGAACTGTGCTTCTTCTGACTCCTCTGGAACATCAACTTTATATCTCAGGGTGTAGTTAAATATTTCACAAAGAAGAATGTGAAAAAGATCAAAAAGGTTCTTTCTGAAATTAAAATGAAGTAGATCAATGAAAAGGATTCCTTCTTGAAAATTTCTTGCTTTATAGTTTATCATTTCATTTTGCTGTAAAATTATAGTAGCCTTTGAGAATTTGATACCATGTGTGCCCAGGCTCTCATTTATTCTTGGTTTTTAAATACCATTGCTTCTGTTTTCCACTGCATTGTACTCTACATTTTTTAATATTTTCTTTTACAGGAAATTTTCTCCATGTCAAATTATATTTATATATATATATATATATATAACTTTCCCAATATTGTTCCATTTTATGTCATGTGCACCAGTTAAGTTTGGTTCATATTTATTTAGATAGTGAATACTACTAGTGTTTAAAAATTTTACTGAGGCATTAAAGGATCAGTGTATTTTTAATAATTAATTTTTATTTATTTTTTTATTTACTTTTTAATTTTTTTATTTATTTCCAGAATCACCTCTGGAAAAATCTTGGACTGAAGAGATTAGAAGCAGTGATGCTTCCAGTGAAGCTGGAACTCCCATGCTTTGGCCACCTGATGCGAAGAGCTGACTCATTTGAAAAGACTCTGATGCTGAGAAAGATTGCAGGCAGGAGCAGAAGGGGACGACAGAAGATGAGATAGTTGGATGGCATCACCAACTCAGAGGATATGGGTTTGAGTAAACTCCGGGAGTTGGTGATGGACAGGGAGGCCTGGCGTGCTGCAGTCCATGGGGTCACAATGAGTCAGACATGACTGAGTGACTGAACTGACTGACTGAAGTGATTAAATGAGTTCACAGTATTTTATTCTATATGTACTTTCTTGACCTTTTAGCTCATGTCTTTTTAATACGTCATGGTATCACTTCACTGTTTATTTGACTGTGCCAAGTCTTACGTGCAGCATGTGAGATTGTCGATCTTTGCTGCAGGTCTTTAGCTGTGGCGTGTGGGATCTAGTTCCCTGAACAGGAGTCAAACATGGGCCCCCTGTATTGGGAGCATGGAGTCGACCATTGGAACACTGAAGAACCCCCTCATTTCACTCTTTAGTGTGATGTGACATTCAGGGCTGCCCAAATATGACCATGGAAAAATATCTGCATTGCCTGGATAGCTAGCTAGAAGTACTTCCACTCTCACTGAAATGCTAGCTTCCCACATGACTCGTGACTGCCTCCCTCCCCTGTCTGCACCTAAATCCAACTGCAGACAAGCTCCTAAATTCACAGAAGCGGTACAGCTGTCACCTAAATCAAGATTGATATATTTGTCCGCAATGACAAAGATGCTAGCTTTTTGAACTATGAGAAGGGAAAGGACCCAATTGCTGGGTCCATTTTTCTAGAATATGAATCCCTGCTATTTGTCCATTGACATACTTTAAGCCCATCCTGAACACTCATTGGAAGGACTGATGCTAAAGCTGAAGCTCCAATATTTTGGTCACCCCATGCCAACAGCCAACTCACTGGAAAAGACCCTGAAAATGGGAAAAATTGAAGGCAAAAGAAGAGGGGAATGGATGATGAGTTGGATGACATAATGAATTCAGTGGTCATGAATTTGGGCAAACTCTTGGAGATGATTAGGATGAGGGAAACTTAGTGTGCTGCAGTCCATGGGGTCATGAAGAGTTAGACACAACATGACAACTGAACAACAGCCCCTACTTAAGTTTTTCTGATAAAAAATAAAAGTCTAAGACCCAAGTGTTCTCTTTTGGTTGATCTTGACTTGAAGTTTCTTCAATGAAAGTTTTGTTCTTAATGCATACTATGTGAAACTGTAGGATTAGTCAAAAACTCCCATCGCCTATCAGGTGGCAAATGCTAAGAGACCTGTCTTGTGGGATTCTTACCTGGCCTAATTCCAATGTTACTTTTTAATTAAAAAAAAATGCATAGAGTTCCAACTCCTTTGCTTCTTTCTCATTTCATTGTACTCCGATGGCAAAATTCCAGTGTTAGCTAAATCCATCTTTTTGCATCTTCCTTAAGTATAGTGGGATCTGGTCAGTAAAAAGCATACAGTCAAAGTTGCCGTGAAACTGAATGGTGATTTATCTCATTAATCATGCTGTTAGTGAATTATCTTCCCTCCAAACATTAACAAATTCTCTCTTTGCTCAGGCACACCTAATCCTCTTTTCTTTTATTTCCTTGAGTAAATTGAAGCTTCGGAAAGTAACTTTCAGAACGTCCCATTCCCCATCCATTCAGTGAGCTACATCTGTGCCCATAAACTGCCATTCTTCCTGCTTCCATAGATGCACAGTGTGGTGCGTCTGTCTAGGGTCAACTCTTCCATAAGTACTGAACCTCCTCTATAGCCAATTTCATCCATTCATTTGAATTTAAATGTCTTCTCTAGATTGACCACTCTCATGTCTATTTCTGTCTGAGAATTTCCCACTGAATTCCTTCTCTGTGTTCTCAGAAGGATATGTAACCATTATTGCAAACTTAATGTCCCAAACTAAACTTTTATCTCTCCAGCCCTCAAAATTTGGTCCTCCCACATTGTTAGAAAAACAGCACACTGATCCTTTCAGTGGCTTGAATCAAATATAGTCATTTCTAAGCCATTCTTTACCTTTATCCTATATTCAATGTATTAGCATAACTTTGATTCTGCATTAATCAAAATTCGAAAGCTTGTAACACAAATATCCCAGTTCACAAACCATTATCTCTTTCTTTCCTGGGTAGTTGCAGTAACTTTCTGAGGGATCCCTAATCCCTCCCAGGATCATCTCCACAGAGTAGCCAGTGTTTACTTGAAAGTTGGTTATGTCCAACTCTTTGTGACCCCATGGAGTATACAGTCCATGAATTCTCCAGGTAAGAATATGGGAATGGATAGCCTTTTCCTTCTCCAAGAGATCTTCCCAACCCAGAGATCTAATCCAGGTCTCCTGAATTTCAGGCAGATTCTTTACCATCTGAGCCAAAAGGGAAGCCCTTTAATTCATTTCTACCATGGAAATAATTAAGTGACCCCCACCTCCACACAGTAAAATACCTGTGAGTTTTCAACAACCTACAAAATCCTATGATATTTAGTTCCCATTACCTTTGAGATAATCTTTCCCAAAATCTTCACCTGGCTTGTCAGTAAGGGTATATATACTTACATTTTTATGCCTTTTTCTGGGAATGCTCTTCATCAGAAACCCATGTGGTGTACCCACTCATCTCTTTGAAGCTTACTCAAATGTCACCTTCTCATTGAGATGCCTGACCTCTCTTGTCAAAAATTACACCCTCCAGGCTTTCTGTCTCCACACTGCTTTTTTCTTCAATTTCATCATAGCCTGTACCATCATTCACAATCCATCACAATTCCTCTCACTTGCTCTCTCACTAGTCTTCAAAGGGATTTGTAATTATCCATTTATCCACGGTCATTTACACAGAACACTATCTGGTTAGTTAGTTAAAGAAGGCCCTCAAAGAACGTTGTTGATCTTAATGTTACCATTGTTTCAACAGGATAATTCAGCATTATTTTTACTAGCTGATGCAAAATAATATCAAGCAGGGTGGATCTAAATTTTGCAATTTTATTATATAATCCTATAATTTAGGAAGAGAACATGGGAAAATACATTATTAGAAAACACATTCTATGAACAAATACAAAGCAAATGTATTTAACAATAATGATTTTTACATAAGTAAAATAAAATCCTCAGACACACTATGAAACTCTAGAGTCTTTAGATATTTAACTAACAACACCCAAGACTTTATCAAAATGTGAAGATATGGTTCCTGAGTAAAATACACTAATTCCAATCTTGTGGGATTTTTTTTGGTTATTGCAAACTTAAAATCTAATTCTTAAAAATATTAAACTATTAAACTAAATGACCAGTTTAGCTATTAATTCAGATTTTTTGAATGCAGCCATAATCTTCTCTGCTAAGGGAAATGGTGTTTCAAAACTGGATGATACATAGATACAGAAATCTTAGTCATCAGCTCTTTGAAAGACACATATTTTTCCAGAAGGAGGTATCCACTGACATAAGTGGCTAAGAAGAAGCCTTTCAGTTCAGTTCAGTTGCTCAATCATGTCTGACTCTTTGCGACCCCATGAATCACAGCATGCCAGGCCTCCCTGTCCATCACCAACCCCCAGAGTTCACTTGCGTCCATCGAGTCAGTGATGCCATCCAGCCATCTCATCCTCTGTTGTCCCCTTCTCCTCCTGCCTCCAATCCCTCCCAGCATCAGAGTCTTTTCCAATGAGTCAACTCCTTGCAAGACAACATTAAATTTGGCCAGTTTGACACAGTGTGGCATTAAACTTCCTGCCTTAAAAATTGAGTTAAATGTTTTTGTTTTTGTTTTCAGTGCCCTGGAGTTGATTGAAAATGAGAATCTGTCTCACACTAAACATCTACAAGAGATGGCATAGGTAGTTTAGACCTCACACTTATTAGCTGAAGGATGTCAGTCTGAGAGTTGGAAATTTGCTGTGACTTGAACAACATAAAATCTTCCTGAAAGCAAGTTATCCTGTAGAACAAAAAATGTCTTTAACTTGCTACCTGGGTAAGCCTATTAACAAACAAACAAACAAACAAACAAAAGAGATGTGTGTCCATCTGTCAAATTCATTTTGACAAGTGAAAATTAGCAAGGAAATAAGATGGAAATGAAAAGAAATAATTACAGTTCTATTCAAAGCAAAGATGATTCAATGTAAAAGCAAGGACTTAGCTTTGCACTGAATTCTGTAACAATTAGTTACTTAAAATGGTAACTAATTTGAACTAAAATGGAGGAAGAAAATCAGTGAGAATTTTGTGTTTGTACTAGTTTCTTTCTGTTATATAGCACATTTCCAACAATTTAGTGGCTTCAGATAGCACCCATTTGTTATCTCACAGTCTCCATAGTTGAGAAGTCTGGTCACATCTTCTTGCAGGCTCTCATCTTAGATTTCACAAGACTTTGGTCAAGATATCAGCTCAGTTGTTGATTCTCATCTGAAATTTGAGGCTTGCTTCCAAGATCATTCAAGTCATTGACAAAATTCAGTTATTGATTTTGTAGCACTTAGGCCCTTGCTCTCTTATTATCTGTAAGGGAGTTGGGAAAGCTATCAGCACCCATAGGTTCCCCAGAGATTTTTTGGTCCTCCATAGATTGCAACATGAAATTTAGTGAGCTTCTTCAAGGCCAGTCAGAATCTATTCAATTTCTTCTGGTCATAGTCTTCTGTAATAGCCTTGCATAAAGTCTTCCTTTCCATTTTAAAGCGTAAGAAGAATTTTTTCTTTACAAGATGACATGCCTCATAACCAACTGAATGACCATTAATCCCAATGTTTGTGAACGAAAATGAATAATAAATGTAGTGTAAGTAAACAATGGGATGGGGGGGGGGACAAATATTGGGTAAAGAAGTGAAGGAGGGACTCTCTTCATAAGCTGGTATCTCCAGTGAAACCTGATAGATAAAAAGGAGTTAGATATTTGAAGATTTTCAAAGGGAATATTCTACAGAACAGAAGAGCATTTGCAGAATACCAGGGACAGGAAAGTGTTTGAGATCTTAGAAAAGGGGTGCAAAAGACAGTGCAAGAGCTGTGTGGAGTCAAGTTAGTGAGTGAGACCTATGACGCACTGAAGAAGAGATGAGACTGGCATGAGAAAACATGCAACAAACCCAAATTGAAAGACATCCTCACAAAAACTCTTCAAGGTATCAATGTCACAAAGTCAAGAAGAGAGTGAGGAATCCCCACATACTAGAAGAGACTAAGGAGAGAGGGCATCCAATTACAATGTGGGATCCCAGATTTGATTGTTGAAAAAAAAACAAACAACTTTTGAGAGAAAGTAGTGACATTTGAATAATTTCTGTAGTTCAGTTACTGGTACTGTAGCAGTTTTAATCTCCTGGTTTTGATCATTTTAATATGCCTATATAAGATGTTAGCATTAGGGGAAGCTGGGTGAATGGTATACAACAGTTCTCCATACCATGTTTACAATTGTTCTGAATGTCTAAAATAGTTTGCAAATAAAAAGTAAAACACAAACAAACAAACAAACAAAAGGAGAAGATCGAGTCATTTCAGTGAGAGAAGAAATTTTTCACTTTGGGGTTAGAAAGTAACCTGTAGGAATGTAACAAGTTGTAGAAATAAACTAACTTGTAGCATGTTTGTATCAGGATTCAATCAGGGAATCAGTTCTAAGGAGTAAGCATTTTTTGTAGAAATCAGATACTTCATCTTTTGAGAGGGAACCAGGGAAATAAGGACACAAAAAAGGAAGCTGTACAATTGGGAAAAAAATCAAACCAGCCCATCAGAAGTCCTAGTATACATGGCACGTACCTAAATTAGTTTAGATCCCCTATTGTGACTGTTTAAAGCTTATTTGGCATTTGCTTCAAAGGACTATAAGTCATTTAAATTATTCATATGACTTCTAAAACATTCATATGACTTAAAAATTCTTCATTTAACTAGAGGATTCATATGCAGAAAGCATCCCATTTCTCTGGGTTTTAGCATAATATCCAGAACTTATATTGTTTATTGAGTAAAGTATTAAAATTTCTAGACTTCCTTTCTTGGAAAATGAAGTAAGAAACAAAGTCTAACTTTTAAGGGTTGATGTAAAAATTAAATATAAAAAAGATTAAATAACACCAGTACCTGGCTCATAAGTACTGAATATTATTAAATCACTTAAGATCTCAAAATAATTGCTTTTTAAGACAGACTTTCAATCAGTGGGCATTTAATGAAACTGTGTTATAGCATTATGCTAAACATTGAAAAGTGAAACCTTTTGAGGCATTCAAATCACATATTATTATTATGTGGGATTATGAAAGCAGCTTGGGATTGGATTTAGAGAGAAGATGTTTTAATTTTTCCCTCCTTGGCTTATCTGGTATTTGAATTTGGTAAATTACTTATTCGATCTGAATGTCAGGGTTTTTTTTTTTTTTTTTAATAGTGGCAATAATGCATATTGACAAGGGTTGTAGAGAAGATTAAACTAGAATACTCATAAAGCCTTTGTTTAAATAAGACAATGAAAAGTATTATTTTTTATATTTTATTTAAATAAAGGTAAACCTTCAATGAAAACAGACTTAAAAGCATTTCATATATTTTCTAAGAAACTAATTGGCTATGAGATAATTCAAGTTCAATGTCCATGCTACAAACACAGTATTTTCTAAAGTACCAAAAAAAAAAAAAAAAGTCCACTTCTCAAATGCTGTTCCTGATTCCATGGACAGAGAAGCCTGGCAGACTACAGTTCAGTCCAGACTACAGTACAGAGTAGGACATGACTGAAATACTCGGCAGACACATGCACAAAAATAAAAATAAGTAAAAACATTCTTTTTTAAATTAACTAAAGAGTGAGTGAAAAAACTATAGCATGGCAAATATTGCCATTCCAGGAAGTAAAGTCTGGATATCCCAATTAATTTTAATGGAAAGTTCAACGCTTGGAAGATTGCACAGAACTTTGTGTGCAAATGATGACATTTCACAACTCATTCATAAATATCTCTTGAAGAAGAGTCCATGTATCATTTGAAAGTATGTCAGTGAAATTTCATCTAAACCAAATGGCATTTTCAAAAACTTTTATATCTTTATTTAATGGTTTCTTCCAGCACTGTAAGTATTAATAGATTATCAAATTGAAAGATGTTTGTTCTGACCTTCACATAGCTCCATTTCTCTGGTGGTTTAATGTCTCTTACAAAGTACCCGAAGTACATAAGTAATTTCTCATTTCTCTACGTTTCCATGATGCTTTTGTCACAAGACAAATGATGAATCAGTCAATGGGCAAAAACACAAATAAAAGCACATGATAAAATATTTTCTATTTTCTTCTGACGCCTTAGTTCATAATCTTTCAACAGGAAAACATCCAGATATTTCAAATCTGCACCTGTTTTCAGGTCAAATTTTCTTTAGTTAATTGTTAGATATTTGATGGAGAATAATAAGCTAAATATATGGTTCATGTTTATGTTTAGAAATCAAAAAGAGACATTTAAAAAAGGGTCAGGGAACAGAGATGTCGCACACATAAAATATACATAGTGGATATTTGAAATGTACTCCATACAGTCTTATTTATAACGCACACCGATATCTCATAATCTCACATATCATTTTTAATTAGGGAGAGCATCGAGAATGTGCCCACACAAAGTGATGATACTACAAAAGAATAAGTGAATATATTAAGAAGATAAAGAAGTTTAGTCCAGCCAAGTAGTCATGGAAAGTATTATAAGTTAAATCTCCACTCAAAGAATCAAGAGTTCTGATAAAACCAGAAAGTTGTGAGGCTGTGAGAAAGAAATCTACAAGAAAAAAATATATTGCATAGTAGATTTTCAAGAAGTCTGCTAGAGCATAATGTGAAATTAATATGGTGCTCAGTCACTCACTCATGGCTGACTCTTTGCGACCTTATAAACTGAGGTCCACTAGGCTCCTCTCTCCATAGAATTTTCCAGGCAAGTGTACTGGACAAGGTTGCCATTTCTTACCCAAGGAGCTCCTTCCTGACCCAGGGACTGAACCCATGTCTCCTGCACTGGCAGGCAGATTCTTTACCACTGAGCTACCTGGTAAGCCTGAAATTAATATAGGAAAAGGTATACAGAACACTAATAAAATGGAAAATTCCAGGGAAGCAATAATTCAGCAAAATTAAGTCTAAGAAAAAGAAAAGTTAATAAAAACAATACTTGGCTCCTCAGTGAACAATGTTTATATACAGGCAGCATATCACAGGGCAGTGAGCACAAGCAATGAAACTGGAGGACTCAGGGTTGAATCTGTTCTGCAATGTATAAGTCACGTGTCTTGGTTCCTTCTATATACATCAATGGCACCTTTTCCATTAAATGAGTTAATGGATATAACATGCTTAGAGCAGTGCTCTGCACTGTTATTTTTGTTTTTGGTAATGACATCTATGGTATTAACTAAATTTATGCAATAACTTATTCAGAGAAGATGAGCTAAAATGTTGTTTATTGAAGAAGTTCAAGAGCAAAATCTTTAATCATATAACAATAGATTATTTCTTTCAATTATTGAACTATTAAATAATTACTAATAGAGAATTTCTTAATTTAAGGAATATATTTATATTAGAAATCTTGTCAAAAATAATTAAAAAGAAAAGGTTTTGTAAGTAGCAGGCCTAGATGTTAAATTATCTGCCTGCAATGTGGGAGACCAAGGTTCAGTCCCTCAGTCAGGAAGATCCTCTGGAGAAGGGAATGGCAATCCACTCTAGTATACTTGCCTGGAAAATCCTATGGACAGCAGAGCCTGGGAGGCTACAGTTCATGGGGTCACTAAGAGTCAGACACGACTGAGTGACTAACACACTAACATTGATTTTTTAACTTATGCTTTAGCAGCAGTGAATTATATTAACAAATGATTAAGATACATTTTTGTAAATATATCTTTGAAATATTCTTTTCAAATAATTTATGACATTTATTCTCAAATGCATGATAAGACTAAAAAGAAAAAAAAAAACAAGATGAGAAGGAATACTGTATATTTATGTTGGACAATAATTTTCCATGGGATTTCTATACATCCTGTAGAAGCTTTTGCTCCAGATTTTCAAGAATACTTGGCTAGAAAACGGCTTTGGGAAATAGAGGTAGGGTTTACTTCAAGGCAGAGGATAGATTCATTTCCTGACCAAGATATCAAGGTAAGAAAGGTAATATATTCCTTGAAGTTCAGAACTTTTATTAATTTGCTCACATACAGTTTTTCTATTTTTGTCTGAGCTTGCGATTCCTCAGATGTGGTTCAAATGTATTGCTTGTGCAAAAATCCACCTGAATGCTTTGTGGGAAACACTCCCATGGGAACTGGAGAATAAAGCAAAGGGATGCAGATATGATGGTGGGCTTCCAGCTGGGATGTGAGCAATGAACTCTATTGTTTCTGAACCAGAGATTTCTTGTCTTCTGCCAGTATCTTTGGAACTGTGAAAAACTGATCTCTTTGCTCATCAGTAGGGTAAAATTTCATTGTCTTCACAACTCTTGACATTTTTTGTTTGCTTTTGTATTTGTAGTAAAGAAAAGACTGATGGAAAGATGGTATCTAGCTGAAGTAATAAGTTAGTGGCTTTAAGTGACAGCAAATTTCTTTCATTGGACTTTGTTGTTAAGTGGTTAGAAGCCATTCCGAGTTAGGCATAAACTCTTATTTTAATCTTTACATAGTCCATCCTGTTTGTGGAAGGGTTAATGGGATTTAGAGGAGTTTCTAGAGGGCACAGGGAAATGCGGACAGTGCTAATAAAAGAACTAGGAAAGAGGGGAATTGAATTTTTTAAGACTAGTTTAATTTTGGAAAAGTAAATACCCATGAGGAATAGTATACTAAATAATGATATATTAAAAGAATTAATAAAAGCAAAACTGTAAAGTGAAAGTTGCTCAGTCATACCCGACTCTTTGTGATCCCATGGACTACACAGCCCGTGGAGTTCTCCAGGCCAGATTACTGCACCGGGTAGATTTTCCCTTCTCCAGGGGATCTTCCCAATCTAGGGGTTGAACGCAGGTCTACCACATCGCAGGGCGATTCTTTACCAGCTGAGTCACAAGGGAAATGACTACATAAACCATGTTGAACATTCCAGAAGTCCTTAATTTACCTCTTGTTTACTCTGTCAACTTTCTAGGCCAAACATGGATGTTATTGTGATTCACCCATCAAAGGGAAATTGGAATACGTAAAATAATTTTTGACCATTCTGGATATTTTAATGTGACTTAAATTCCAGTTCATAAAGCCTTTCTTTACTATAAATTGGTCAATTATTAAACATATATATTAAGCTTTTAATTAGGTTATTGCATTTTTAAATTCTAAAATTTATGTTGGTTATTTTATGTACAGATATTCTTAATATTATTTTTTGGACTGCATAAAAACTGCATAGTTTTTTAAAAGTTAGGTGACTTCATTGTCAAAATTTATTTAGAGATCAATTTTAGTCTTTACTCTTTTTTTTTGTTTTCTTCTCCCATCACCTCATGTTTTCATATTCCTTATTATTTTGGATGTGTGCATGCTCAGTTGCTCAATAGGATCCAGCTCTTTGTAATCCCACAGACTATAGCCCAACAGGTTCCTCTGTCCATGGAATTTCCTAGGCAAGAATACTGGAATGGGTTGTCATTTCTTGTTCCAGGAGATCTTCCCGACCCAGGGATAAAACCCACGTCTCTTGTGTCTCCTGCATTGGCAGGTGGATTCTTTACCACTACAACTTCTCTATTCTTTACCAAAATAATAGGTCCCTATTATTTTGACTGACCAATGATTATATGAAAAAATGCAGGCTGTAGTAGCATCACCAACTCAACAGATGTGAATTTGAGCAAACTCCAGGAGATAGTGGAGGACAGAGGAGTCTGGCATGCTACAGTCCCAACTCACAAAGAGTTGGGCTTGACTGAGGAACTGAACAACAACGATGAACTCCAAGTGTCTGTCCCTAGGTATAATACAATAAAAGACTCCACACATTGATATATCACAAGTACATCTTTTTCTAATCCATCCATGTTTCCTGGGATAAGCTACTCAAAATTTTAAACTAATTTCTTCGTAATTCCTTCCCTCAAGAGATCTTGGCTCCATAATTTATCCCTATTTTTCAAATTGATTCAGAAGATTTGTTCTCCTGCAATCCCTAATCCAACATCATCAAAAGTAAAAAAAATTTGAGGTAATTTTCAACCAAAAAGAATGAAATAGTTTATTTTTCAAGTGTATTGTACTGGTTTCCTAAGGGTTGCTGTAAATATTTGCAACAAACTTAAAACCATACAATTTATTTTTTAATTTCTAGATGCCAGTAGTTTGAAATCAAGGACTTAGCATCTTTCTTTCAAAAGATCTAAGTGAGGAAAGATCCTTTCTCCCAGCCTCTGGTGGTTCTAAGCATTCCCTAGTTTGTGGCTAAGTAATTCCAGTCTCTGCCTCTATCCACACAGCCTCCTCCTTTGTGGTCAATGTCTTTTCCTCTTCTTTTTTTGCGGACACTACATTGGGTATAGGACCCACCCAGGTAATGCAGGATGAATTTGTCTCAAGGTCCTTAATTTAATTATATCTTCAAAAGGCCTTTATCCAAACAAGGTCACATTCAGAGCCCCTAGGGTTGAGGAAGTAAACATATTTCTTGGGTAGCCATATTTCAAACCACTGCAAATATATTGAAACTTTTGAACTGTGGTGTCCTAGAAGACCCTTGAGAGTCCCTTGGACTGCAGGGAGATTCAACCAGTCTGTCCTAAAGGAGATCAGTCCTGGGTGTTCATTGGAAGCACTGATGCTGAAGCTGAAACTCCTGTATTTTGGCCACCTGATGCGAAGAGTTGACTCATTGGAAAAGATTCTGATGCTGGGAGGGTTTGGGGGCAGGAGGAGAAGGGAATTAAAGATTAAAGGCAGGAGGACAAGGGGGTGACAGAGCATGAGATGGTTGGATAGCATCACCGACTCAATGGACATGGGTTTTGGTGGACTCTGGGAGTTGGTGATGGACAGGGAGGCCTGGCATGCTGCGGTTCATAGGGTCACAAAGAGTTGGACATGACTGAGCAACTGAACTGACTGATTCTGAAACAACCTCAGGCTACAAAAATATTTTAAGGAATCTGAGGTTTTAGGGTTTAAAGTCAAGACATGAAATCTAACCATAGTATTAATATTAAACAAAGGACAATTATATTAATTAAACATAAGGAAGTTTTATTTTTTAATAAATAAACTGAAATGGACAGAAAGTAAATTTATCTAGTTTTCTTCTTTTTTATTTTTTAGTTGTACTGAGTGGATCTGTGATCTTAGTTCCCTGACCAGGCATTGAAACCCCCTGCAGTATGAGTGCAGAAGCTTAAGCAGTGGGCCACCAGGAAGTCCCCACTAGTTTTCTTCTTTTATTAGGTATGAATTCAGGCTTCCCTTGTGGCTCAGCTGGTAAGAAATCCACCTGCAGTGTGGGAGACCTAGGTTCGAACCCTGGGTTGGAAGGTGCCCTGGAGAAGTGAAAGGCTACCCACTCCAGTAGCCTAGTCCAGTAGCCTAGCCACTCCAGTAGCCTAGAATTCCATGGACTGTATAGTCCATGAGGTCACAAATGGTTGGACATGACTGAGCGACTTTCACTTTTTCACTTAGGTATGAATTAGCAGATGGTGATTGCAGCCATGAAATTAAAAGACGCTTACTCCTTGGAAGAAAAGTTATGAGCAACCTAGATAGTATATTCAAAAGCGGAGACATTACTTTGCCAACTAAGGTCCGTCTAGTCAAGGCTATGCTTTTTCCTGTGGTCATGTATGGATGTGAGAGTTGGACTGTGAAGAAGGCTGAGCACCGAAGAATTGATGCGTTTGAACTGTGGTGTTGGAGAAGACTCTTGAGAGTCCCTTGGACTGCAAGGAGATCCATCCAGTCCATTCTGAAGATCAGCCCTGGGATTTCTTTGGAAGGACTTATGCTAAAGCTGAAACTCCAGCCCTTTGGCCACCTCATGCGAAGAGTTGACTCATTGGAAAAGACTCTGATGCTGGGAGGGATTTAGGGGCAGGAGGAAAAGGGGATGACTGAGGATGAGATGACTGGATGGCATCACTGACTCGATGGACGTGAGTCTGAGTGAACTCTGGTAGTTGGTGATGGACAGGGAGGCCTGATGTGCTGCGATTCATGGAGTCGCAAGGAGTCAGACACGACTGAGCGACTGAACTGATGAATTAGTATTTAATTTTCTACATATATATTTTTCTTCAAACATTAAAAAATGTTATAAATATAAACACATGGGAAACCACACATATAGCAAAAGTTATAAAATGAATAACTTGGGTGGACCTCGTGTTTGGGTCTGTGAAGGCCAACCTAGCATTAGGGAAGGCTGCTGCCTGGCTTTCCTGAATTCAGCCTCAAAGCTGGGACCATGCGGGTGACCTGGCACCTGGGCCATAGGAGTCAGCGTGTAAACTGGGGGCTCAGGGACCAGATTCATGATTAAATCTGGCACTGGGGTGAAACCATGGGGTCCAAGCAGGAGGCTGAGGTGGCAGGGGGTGCCCTTGTATTTTAATGTGCCAGGGGCTTCCACCAGCAGGAGTCACCCTGGTGCTAAAATACATGAAAAGTCTGGTTCTGGGGTAATCTGCCTTTGGCTGGCTGAAGATCTGGCTTCCTGCAAACTGCTAAGACTGTGGGGCCACAGTTGTCACCTGGAGCCATGAGAGATAGCTAGTATTGGGATGAGCTAAAAGTCTGGGGCCACTGGAACTGGGTTTATTGGAGTGCACCAGGAACCTAATGTCACAGGAGCCAACTGGGGTTATGCAAGCTGGCAGGCACCTGAGGGTGGTGGGGACTATTGCTCACGGGAGCCCTCTAGGAACCACTCATTACTTGGAGAGGAGGCTTAGTGTCAGGGTCTGGGGTGAAGGAGGGTGCTCACTTCACTGTCCTCCCACCAGACAAGTGTCTCAGGGCTAGGCTGCCTGGGTTTGGGCGAGGAGTGACAGACACAGTATGACTCTATCTTTCCTACCCTCCTCAGTGCATCTTCTTCTTCTTCTTCTTCTTCTTCTTTTTTTTTTTTTTATGCTTCACTCAGGGGCTATAACCCTTCACCTAAAGTCCTTAGACCTTGTAAAGGATTAATTACTCAAATTGATGTTTCCGGGAGGGGATGGACACTAGAAATTCCTATACCACCATTTTGCTCTTTTATTTTAAAATTTAAGAAAAAATTAGCATTGCCTCCAAATGGGCAGACTTTGTTCTAGCAGTGCTTCCTAACAAAATTCATATATTTTACTTCTGAAGGAGAGTCTCTTATGAAAAGTCAGCATCCCACTGGCTCACTCCAGGCTCGCTGTTTACCAATGGTTGACACATGTTAAATATGAAGTCTTAATAGGTTATAATTATGTTCTGGCTGTGTCTACAAAGAGGAGAGTGGTTTAAACAAAGCCATACAACTGGCGTCACTCAAGTATATGTAGAAATAACTTTGTTAAGTGAAATTTCAAAGCAATATTTAATAAGGGAAATGCATTAAAGCATATGAATAAGCTGAAGAGAAATACTGAATGGCCAGTTTAATCTGGGGAAAGTTACTGTGGCTTTACATTGCCAGACTTTATAGATGTATTTAAGATGAACAAATATTGGTTTGAAGAAAAACTCCATTTAAGAAAATTGTTTTTCCTTATCTTGAAGACCTGATGATCTGCAAATCAGAAAGAAATGTTTAAAACCTTTCGATGCTAGCATTTGCTTTCCAAGTCCCCACAGGTCATCAGCATTGTATTTCCCTGCTAGCTTTCTCACCTTTTTTCCACTCTTACCTTTTGCATGACACATGAAACATACAAGCATCAGTGCTATTTCTCAAGTATACTAACTTAGGCATCATGTCCTTTGGTTGTAAAGAAATTCCAGTCCTTTAACCTGTCAAATCAGTGATTAGTAATGCTGTTTTCATAGGTTATATATTGGAGCAGGTCCCAGAATTTATTTTTATAAATTACCAGAAATGAGATACTGTTGACATTGAAAATTTTAAAATATGTCCTGTTTTAAAAAGAATTTCCTCATGCCCTTTAATGCCAATGATTTATTTGAAAGGTCATAGGAAGAAGTGAAGTGAAGTTGCTCAGTTGTGTCTGACTGAGACCCTGTGGACTATAGCCTACCAGGCTCCTCTGTCCATAGAATTCTCCAGGCAAGAATACTGGAGTGGGTTGCTATTTCCTTCTCCAGGGGATCTTCCTCACCCAGGGATTGAACCCAGGTCTCCTTCACTGCAGGCAGATGCTTTACCCTCTGAGCCACCAGGGGAGTGTAAGAGAAAAGCTTAAAACAAATGGGAAAGGTGGCTAGTGTCTGTAGGTTTTTGAGAGATATGACAAATAAGTTGTGGTACTTTGGCCCTACTGAAAATAATATGATCGACTGGGTAAAATTAGCTTATTTTAAAAGACTAATACTACAAAAAAAAAAAAAAAGCCTATAGTGTTTTAATATAAATTTATTTGATATATTAGGAGCAACTAAAGACTTTGAGTTATATACAGGAAACCAAGATTTAGGAGCTTGTGATAGCAGTATTTATTTAAAAACAAAAGGGTAAATTATTTTATATGATCTATGGACAGAGGAGCCTGTCCATAGGGTCGCAAAGAGTCGGACATGACTGAAGCAACCTAGCATGCATGCACAAAGGGATAGACATGGCAACAATTTAACACTTTTTTAGGAGAAAAATACAGCTCAAAACAAGGAAAATGAGAGCTTTCTGAAGATTCCATAGCATCATTAAAAAACACTTTTCTTTTACTGGTTGTATATTAGGGTAGCCTGAATGCCTATTAGGCAAACTATCTTGCAAGTACATGATAGTCAGCTGAGTCATTAAAGAAAAAAATCTTTTAGATAACTTCAAACTTGAAGTTATTTTATTTTCAGCATTATGAGTATCTCCAGGCCTAAAGCACTCCACTATTTGCCCTCATCTTTGCACTTGTAAATTATATTGTACAGGTTTCCCTTTGAGATAATAAAATGGCTGACTTCTTGAACTCCTATTTAATTAAGTCATATATGGCACAATTTTAAAACACATAGGTTAAATGAGCATCATCCAATAGTGTTTAATAAATACATTTTACATGGAAACAAATGTAGGCATTAATTATGCCAGCCTAAAGCAAGGTAAGCAATCCTAGTTGATATCTTTCAAGTTTATAAATACTTAATAACTTATTAGAACTGTAAGAGAAGTCTAATTCAAGAGCAATCAACCTTGTTCCATGGGCAGAGAATAAAATTGAACTATAGAGCAAATAAAGAGATTATCTTTATTTGTTAAAAATTTCTTCTCTATTTTCAGTAATTGTTAGTAAATGCAATTATTTCATACACATTCATGAACACATTTCTTGAGAGAGAAAAGCTGTGCAAACTTCAGGTTACACCAATGGTAGTTTCCTAATATCTTTCCTAAACTGTAAAATCCTAAAGGAGCTTAATGAACATGACAAAATCATTCTCTTTATTAACATCTATTGCTTGGGAGAATGAACTTCCTCTTCTCAAATATTTTTATCAAATGACTATTTGAGCATGAGTAATTTCATTTTAATAAAAATATGGATTTAAATGATGATAGATATTTTGAGGTGAAGTTCAGTATCTCCTTTTCACTTCTGAAACTGTCTTGCATAGATAAGTTGCGATAGTGCCTTTTGGTTTTATTTTACCTTATTTACCTGCTATATTGGAGTCAGACAACATGATTCGAAACATAAATCAATCATTTATAACTCTGTGGCCCTGAGAAAATTACCGTATCCATTAAGGATCTTTATTTGTAAAATAAAAATAAAAATGGAATGGAATGTTTCTCCCATCTTGTAATACAAATTTTAAAATATTATTTACAATTAAATAAAGCACAGGCTAAAAAAAAAAACTATCATCTTTGGAAAATTTTTGCTAATTTTATAAGCTTTATGAATTCTACTTTTCCTTTCTTTCTTTTTTTAACCAACACTTTTTCATGCTATAGCCTTGTATCGAAAATCTGGACCTGAGTTCAGGAAATGCTGCATAAGAGCTGTGTGGAACTCATTGCTTTTGTAAACATAGAGCTTCCCTGATGGCTCAGCTGGTAAAGAATCCAACTGCAATGCAGGAGACCCAGGTTGGATTGACTAGATTCCTGGGTGGGGGACGTCTGCTGGAAAAGGGATAGTTATCCATTCCAATATTCTTGGGCTTCCCTTGTGGCTCAGCTGGTAAAGAATCTACCTGCAATGTGAGAGACCTGGGTTCAATTCCTGGCTTAGGAAGACCCCCTGGAGAAGGGAAAAGGCTACCCACTCCAGTATTCTGGCCTAGAGAATTCCATGGGGGTCGCAAAGAGTCAGACAGGACTGAGCCACTTTCACATCTATGCAGTAATCCTGAATCAGTTAGTATTGTTACTTTTTAAACTTTCCTTAAGAAATTTAGTCAACTTTTCCAGGTGTTCAAAATTATTAGCATGTAACTGAAAAAGGTGTATCTTTATAATTATTTTACTTTTTTGTACCTATTATTGTAGTTATAGTAATATTACTATTTTGGATAACTCTAAATACATAGTACTAGTGTTTAAAAATTTTTGCTGATTTATTTTGTAGATTTTTTAAAAATTGAGTTTGAGAACTTAAAACTCAATTTTAAGTTCTATATTTAAGTGTCCTTTCTAATCAATTTAGAATTGTTACTTTTAGTCACTTTTTCCATTTATATTCATTTTGTGGTTTTGCTTCTTTTTTATCTTTTTATATGTGCTATAATTTATTTATTATATTGTTTTAGTTTCAAGTGTATGGCCTGGTAGTTCAGATATTTTTTCAGATTGCATTCCATTATAAGTTATTATAATAACCTCCTGAGTGTAACTGAGTATAATTTCTTATGCTATATATTAAATCCTTGTTGCTTTATTTTATGTGCAGTAATTTTTATCTGTTAATCCTATACTCCTAATTCACCCCTCTTGCTTCCCCTTCCATAATCATTGTTTTCTATGTCTGTGTGTCTGTTCCACTTTTGTATGTAGATAGATTCATTTGTATATTTTTTTGGGATTCTACATACAAGTGCTATCATACAGTATTTTTCTCTTTCTGATTTTCTTCACTAAGCATGATATTTTCTAGGTTACTTCATGTTGCTGCAAATAGAATTTCATTCTCTTTTATGACTGAGAAATATTTCATTACATATATGTGTATGTATATATATATACATATATGTATATATATAAAACTATCTTATGCCAATTATCTGTTGACATGCACTGAGATTGCTTTTATGTCTTGACTATTGTAAATGCTGCTGCTATAAAAATAGCAAAACCTATGAGAAGACACTTTGGAAATGAAAAAATATTTCATCATTTGTGAAAATAAATTTGATACTATTCATAAAACACTTGAAAATCATACACAAACCCTTACTCTCATTGACATAGCTACTTTACGTTCAGAAATAATACAAAAACAAACAAAAAAAAACCCACAAGTACCCACAGATGATTGTTTATAAGAAGAAGAAATAAAAATAAAATGTATTCATCATCAACAGTGAAATGAGTAAACATTTTGTGGTATTTGTCAAGGTCTATTACAGAGCTACTATTTGTGCCTTAAAAGCTCCATTTTCCCTTCTGGTAGAAATCCTTTCCTCCATTCTTCCCCCTGTGCATGGTTAGCCTCTCTGTTGTGTCTGACTCTTTGAGACCCTACGGACTGTAGCCCACCCAGGCTCCTCTGTCCATGGGGATTCTCCAGGCAAGAATATTGGAGTGGGTTGCCATGCCCTCTTCCAGGGTATCTTCCCAACCCAAGGATCAAATCCAGGTCTCCCTCATTGCAGGCAGATTCTTTACTATCTGAACCACCAGGGAAGCCCTACTGAGCTCTAAACTCTCCTGTTTCTACAGAATTTGGGGAATGTAAACAACTCACAAATTCGAAAGGAGTAAAGATGAAGAATTGCTGCTTAATTGGAGTATAGAACACACATCCTCTGTTTTATTTTTTTAAATAAATGTATTTATTTTAATTGGAGGTTAATTACTTTACAATATTGTATTGGTTTTGCCATGCATAAACATGTATCTGCCACAGGTATACACATGTTCCCCATCCTGTACCCCCCTCCCGCCTCCCTCCCCATACCATCCTTCTGGGTCATCCCAGTGCACCAGCCCCAAGCATCCAGTATCATGCATTGAGCCTGGGCTGGTGACTCATTTCATATATGATATTATACATGTTTCAATGCCATTCTCCCAAATCATCCCACCCTCTCCCTCTCCCACAGAGTCCAAAAGACTCTTCTATACATCTGTGTCTCTTTCTCTGTCTTGCATACAGGGTTATCATTACCATCTTTCTAAATTCCATATATATGTGTTAGTATACTGTATTGGTGTTTTTCTTTCTGGCTTACTTCACTCTGTATAATAGGCTCCAGTTTCATCCACCTCATTAGAACTGATTCAAATGTATTCTTTTTAATGACTGAGTAATATTCCATTGTGTATATGTACCACAGCTTTCTTATGCATTCATCTGCTGATGGACATCTAGGTTGCTTCCATGTCCTGGCTATTATGAACAGTGCTGCAATGAACATTGGGGTACACGTGTCTCTTTCAATTCTGGTTTCCTCCGTGTGTATGCACATCCTTTATTTTAAACCACAAAATGTATTTATTTTCTTGTTAGGCTTTTAAATAGACAATTATAAAAGCCAACTCTCTTGCTGCATTTAAGGATTATTCATTCAAATTTTCTTCTTTAACTAATTAAATAATCAGCAAAAACTATACAAACTGGATATGCTTTTGAAATGATAACTTTAGAATGCTATCTGAATGGCCAGAGGAATAATTTTGGCCTTTTGCATCAGATTTTTTTTTAAAATTTCCTATTCCAAAATATGTTAACTGTCAAAGGATAATAGATATGTACTAAAAACTGATATATCTTTTTCTTTTCCTTTTCGGGTATTTGTGTTTCAACTTAGATCTAACAAGCAAAATATTAAAAATAGTATCCTAGCTTTCTGTTTGTCACAGTCTCAGAAGGATATTTTGTTTCTCTTGTAAAAGTAGACTCTCAGATTCTTCAGGAGCTTAATTTTCATGGAACTTGAACTCTTTAACAAGCACAGGTCATGTAATTTATAAATAATGAAGACAAATTAAGTTAGGGGAAGTGTTAGTTGCTCAGTTGTGTCTGACTCTTTGTGACCTCCATTGATCTGTAGCCTGCCAGGCTCCTCTGTCCATGGAATTCTCTGGGAAAGACACTGGAGTGGGTTGCCATTCCCTTCTCTAGGGGATCTTCCTGACCCAGGGAAGGGTTGCCAACAGGCTCTTTACCTGCTGAGACATCATGGCTTTGAATTTATTCCATCATTTCATTGCTGTCAGGCATAAAACAATCACGACGAAGATGTCATTTCCTGATTGTATGCAAATGGGTCATAGCTGTTCAAGTAGTTGTCTTTACAGTTAATTCATTCACATTAGTGACACCATATGTGTGTGGAATTAATTACCTCTAAATGTTTTCATTTAGAAGAAATGGAGTAGCCATCATGGTCAACAAAATAGTCTGAAATGCAGTACTTGGATGCAATCTCAAAAACGACAGAATGATCTCTGTTCGTCTCCAAGGCAAACCATTCAACACCACAGTTATCCAAGTCTATGCCCCAACCAGTAATGCTGAAGAAACTGAAGTTGAATGGTTTTATGAAGACCTACAAGACCTTTTAGAACTAACACCCAAAAAAGATGTCCTTTTCATTATAGGGGACTGGTATGCAAACGTAGGAAGTCAAGAAACACCTGGAGTAACAGGCAAATTTGGCCTTGGAATGTGGAATGAAGCAGGGCAAAGACTAAAAGAGTTTTGCCAAGAAAATGCACTGGTCATAGCAAACACCCTCTTCCAACAACACAAGAGAAGACTCTACACATGGACATCACCAGATGGTCAACACCAAAATCAGACTGATTATATTTTTTGCAGCCAAAGATGGAGAAGCTCTATACAGTCAACAAAAACAAGACCAGGAGCTGACTGTGGCTCAGATCATGAACTCCTTATTACCAAATTCAGACCCAAATTGAAGAAAGTAGGGAAAACCGCTAGACCATTCAGGTATGACCTGCCGGGGGCCAGCGTGAGGAATTCCGCCCATGGCAAAGGTCATGAGGAAGGAGGCTTGGCATACGCAAAGGCGTGATCAAGCCTCAGGAAACCCCCTGTTCCCGAGCATCTAACCCCAAAACCAGAGTCTGTTTTATGCTCTCACCTACACCTCTGACTTTACGGGGGACTCTCCCCCATAACCGTTTCTCTCGGAGAAGGAGTAAACGTGCAGCTCCAAGACAATAAAAACTCTTGAGCGTGACAAGAGTGTTTCAGCTTACAGACTCCTCTGAAGGTTATCTAGCCCACTTGTATAGGTTTGTCCGGCCACATGTGATTGCTTACAGCCTCCCAACCTGAGAGGCACGAGATGTTTTAGACTTACTAAAGGCAAACTCTTTTGGGGAGTTGGAAATTATTAGTATAGTGTGTTGGTTGGGAATTATATTGGTGAAGGGTTCTTCATTTGTTGTGTCAATAATTGCTGCTAATTCCCTGCTCTGGGTGGGACAAGGATGTCTCAGGTCAAACCTCTCTGCTGACAGACTAGCTTGTGTGACAGGATTATCCTTACTGCTGCCACTAGGCACATGATTGTTTACTACCTCTCAACCATAAACAGCACAGAGAGTTTTGGAATATTTTGAGAGTCTTAATTAGCATAGGACTTTTTCTTCTTGTTGAGTCAATGATCGCTGCCAGGCCTCTATATCCTTAGGTACCTGGGAATATATTAATCAATGTATTTGGAATATAGCAAAGGAAATATAGTAGTTTTTGATGTTAGCAATACTAGACTTTTTGAGTTAATGGATTTTCTCTTTTGTAATAGATCACTGTACTTTGTTATAAATCGCTGTGTCCTTGCTATGTAAAAATGTAACTTTATCATAAGACTAGACAGATCTTAAGGGGAGCATTGGTGAAAGGATTTTCATTTGTTAGGCTGATGTTTGCTGCTAAATCTCCATGTTCCCTACCCTTATAATGAATATAACTAACATATAGGAGAAATAAGTATTAACCTTTAAGACTAATCATGTTAACCTTGGGTTAAATAAATTCCTTTCTTGATTGTAACTCACTACACCCTCACCCTATAGGAATGTAACTTTATTTGGAGGGTGGTGCCTGGTTTAAGAAAAAACACCCTTGGAAGAAATAAGTTTTTTGGTTATCAGAAAGAAAGGATCATAAAATGTCAGCAGGTCTCACTCATGGCCAGAAGATGATGTAATATCCCTAAGACCTTTTTTTTATACATTTATGTGAAGCCCCTGATTTTGATAAAGGTCAGGACTGCTGACCCCCACGTGACTCTGTATACATCCCTATGTGTAACAAAAGGTATATAAGCAAACCCCAAAATAAAGAAATCGGATCAGTTTCCAGAAAGACTGATTCCCCCATGTTGCTTCTTTCTTGCTCCCGTTTTTCTGGCTGAATTCCCATCTGGAGCATGGATGCTATTCCACGTAATCCAAGTTATTCAGCCTCCTTTTCTCCACTAATCTTCCTACTACACTATCCATTTCTAATCTTTCTATATCTGTGATTAAATATGTATTTTTCCAAAGACGCCGACTCCGTGCCCCCACCTTCGAATCACCCTGGATCCACCGGGGCTGGACCCCGGCAATGACCTAAAACAAATCCCTTATGATTATACAGTGGAAGTGAGAACTAGATTTAAGGGCCTAGATCTGATAGATAGAATTCCTGATGAACTATGGAATGAGGTTCATGACATTGTATAGGAGACAGGGATCAAGACCATCCCCATGGAAAAGAAATGCAAAAAAGCAAAATGGCTGTCTGGGGAGGCCTTACAGATAGCTGGGAAAGAAGACAAGCGAAAAGCAAAGGAGAAAAGGTAAGATATAAGCATCTGAATGCAGAGTTCCAAAGAATAGCAAGCAGAGATAAGAAAGCCTTCTTCAGTGATCAATGCAAAGAAATAGAGGAAAAGAACAGATTGGGAAAGACTAGCGATCTCTTCAAGAAAATTAGAGATACCAAGGGAACATTTCATGCAAAGATGGGTTCGATAAAGGACAGAAATGGTATGGACCTAACAGAAGCAGAAGATATTAATAAGAGGTGGCAAGAATACACGGAAGAACTGTACAAAAAAGATCTTCATGTCCCAGATAATCATGATGATGTGATCACTAATCTAGAGCCAGACATCTTGGAATGTGAAGTCAAGTGGGCCTTAGAAAGCATCACTACGAACAAACCTAGTGGAGGTGATGGAATTCCAGGGAGCTGTTTCAAATCCTGAAAGATGATGCTGTGAAAGTGTTGCACTCAATATGCCAGCAAATTTGGAAAACTCAGCAGTGGCCACAGGACTGGAAAAGATCAGTTTTCATTCCAATGCCAAAGAAAGGCAATGCAAAAGAATGCTCAAACTACTGCACAATTGCACTCATCTCACATGCTAGTAAAGTAATGCTCAACATTCTCCAAGCCAGGCTTCAGCAATACGTGAACTGTGAACTTCCAGATGTTCAAGCTGGTTTTAGTAAAGGCAGAGGAACCAGAGATCAAATTGCCAACATCCGCTGGATCATGGAAAAAGCAAGAGAGTTCCAGAAAAACATCTACTTCTGCTTTATTGACTATGCCAAAGCCTTTGACTGTGTGGATCACAATAAACTGTGGAAAATTCTGAAAGAGATGGGAATACCAGACCACCTGACCTGCCTCTTGAGTCAGGTGTATGCTGGTCAGGAAGCAACAGTTAGAACTGGACATGGAACAACAGACTGGTGCCAAATAGGAAAAGGAGTATGTCAAGGCTGTATATTGTCACCCTGCTTGTTTAACTTATATGCAGAGTACATCATGAGAAACACTGGACCGGAAAAAAAGAGACACAAGCTGGAATCAAGATTGCTGGGAAAAATATCAATAACCTCAGATATGTAGATGACACCACCCTTATGGCAGAAAGTGAAGAGGAACTAAAAAGCCTCTTGATGAAAGTGAAAGAGGAGAGTGAAAAAGTTGGCTTAAAGCTCAACATTCAGAAAACGAAGATCATGGCATCCGGTCCCATCACTTCATGGGAAATAGATGGGGAAACAGTGGAAGCACTGTCAGACTTTATTTTTGGGGGCTCCAAAATCACTGCAGATGGTGACTGCAGCCATGAAATTAAAAGACACTTACTCCTTGGAAGAAAAGTTATGACCAACCCAGATAGAATATTCAAAAGCAGAGACATTACTTTGCCGACTAAGGTCCATCTAGTCAAGGCTATGGTTTTTCCTGTGGTCATGTATGGATGTGAGATTTAGGACTGTGAAGAAGGCTGAACACTGAGGAATTGATGATTTTGAACTGTGGTGTTGGAGAAGACTCTTGAGAGTCCCTTGGACTGCAAGGAGATCCAACCAGTCCATTCTGAAGGAGATCAGCCCTGGGATTTCTTTGGAAGGAATGATGCTAAAGCTGAAGCTCCAGTACTTTGGCCACCTCATGCGAAGAGTTGACTCATTGGAAAAGACTCTGATGCTGGGAGGGATTGGGGGCAGGAGGAGAAGGGGACGACCGAGGATGAGATGGCTGGATGGCATCACTGACTGGATGGACGTGAGTCAGAGTGAACTCTGGGAGATGGTGATGGACAGGGAGGCCTTGCTGTCTGAGATTCTTGGGGTCCCAAAGAGTCAGATACGACTGAGTGACTGAACTGAACTGAAATGTTTTCAAAAAGATCATAATATGGTTTGAAAACAAAACTAAATGTGACTTTTATATCTCTCTTTGCAGGAAACTCGGAGAATGCAATGGCACCCCACTCCAGCACTCTTGCCTGGAAAATCCCATGGACTGAGGAGCCTGGTGGGCCGCAGTCCATGGGGTCGCTCAGAGTTGGACACGACTGAGCGACTTCACTTTCACTCTTCGCTTTCATGCATTGGAGAAGGAAATGGCAACCCACTCCAGTGTTCTTGTCTGGAGTATCCCAGGGACGGGGGAACCTCATGGGCTGCCGTCTATGGGACTGCACAGAGTCGGACACGACTGAAGCGACTTAGCAGCAGCAACAGCAGCGGCAGCAAACTAGAGTAAAAACTCACTGTGTTGGAAGCAAAGATAGTGATACAAATCTGACATTGCAACAAATATTTATGGTTGGAGGAAAGTCTGCAATTTCTTAATTCCTTGTAAAGTATAAGTTGAGTGTTTTGTGGAACCTAAGAATGGAAAATACAAGCATATAAATGAAGCTGGTTGCAAAAGGATTGCTTGGCTCATGAAATGAAATGCAACTGAGAGCAGGGGAAATAGTAAGATCTTTTGTATCAGTGCGATTTACACCAATGGTGGCCTGGAAAATAAAGAAAAAATATGGTGCCACACTTTAATTGTTAATATGTTTTCTTCATTAGAGGTATGTAAAAAGTGATGAAGTTTATAATGATGCTATCATATGTTGCATGACATTCAAACTAGAAAATAAAAATGAAAAATTCTGAATAGTTTCAATATTTTCCCTAATGACTCTTCAGATCTAACTAAGATATCAGTTGCCACTTCAAACTAGAAGTGCTCCCAAGCTGAATACAGACTCAGTTCAATATTCTTAATATATTAGATGTGATAGAACCATGGCAAGGCTTAGTGCTTTCATGAGCTGATGAATAATATACTGCTATGAAATAGACAGGAGTTCAGCACTGAATCTGTCTCAGGACCATATGCCAACTTTTAAAAATTAATATTATGTTCATTCTTTATTTTCTTTTTAATTTTTTTTCTTTAACTTGAAATATTAGACCTACTTTATCATCTTAATTTTGCAGTATTTCAAAAGTTCTGAAAATTATTTTAATAGTTTTAGGGTAGTTTATTTAACATTATTTTTAAAAATGGATATTTTCTAATTTATGTATAATTACAAAGAAAGATAAACCACAACCAGTCTTTTTTAAGATTCCTGTTCTAATAATGAACCTCAGAGTTATTATTATAGCCTGTATATTGTGTTTTCCTTAATAGTGTAATTTTTATTATATCAGAAGTCCTCTATATTTAGGCCACAGACCTCCTTGGGTGTGATAGAACTCAGAGTTCCTTCAAACTTGGGTGAAAATAATTTTCCTTGGTTTTACTGACCTCTAACTGAGAAGTAGCATTTTCTTTTAAAATAGTAGCATAGGTAAAATCCTTAGTCATAATACTCTATATGAAATAGTAAGATTTTATGGCAGGTCTAACAACTACTATAATTTTCATGTTTTAATACTTGTATGTAATATAAAAGCAATATTTATCATTCTTATTGGTGACAAAGTTACATTGATACCATGTATGTAGATAATATATATATAATGTGCAAATATATAAATATTTCTTACATTTTAATAATTGTACATCAATGTCATTATAGGTTATGCTATGGATTGTATTTTATACTGTTACATAATATTCTGATCTGGTGTATAAGTTATAATAGAAGTCATTTAACTTTGTGTGTGTGTGCATGTATGTATGCATAGAGAGAGAGAGGCAGAGAGATTAAACTAGAATGGGAATAGGATAAGTTCAAACTGAAAAGATATATTGATACATAACATATTAGCTACTGTCTCCATTAGCTTAGAATAGCCATGATGAGGATACAAACAATCTCATAAATAACAAAGGCTTTTGACAACTTCTTTCTCTCATGGTTCATTTTTGTCACAGATTTGTCCCAATTTCTTTTTTCTTCCTACTTCCAATCTGGTAAAGTGGCTTTTATCTGAAACATGGGCAACAGGGAGGCAAAGAGAAAAGAACGTAGCTCTACACACAACTCTGCTCCTCTTACAACGTCTGTCTGTGATCATAGTTCTCATAACCATTTCATTGACAAATTACCTGACCAATATGGCTTTCCCAGAATGAGTTAATGGATATTTGTAGACCTATTAATAGATATTTGTAGACTTGTACGACCTATTATACTCTTTCAAAACAAAGATGGCCCTTACAAAGAGTACCCCTAGTGAAAATATATTTATTTATTAATTTAACAAAGAGTTAACTGACCTGTTGTACTTGAGACAATGTGATAAGTTCTGGTGGTAGAATGGTTTTGATAATAGTTGCAGTCTCTACCCTGAAAGAACTTACATGGAGCACACACATTAGATAAACATTATGATACAGCATGATGAATATAGTAATAGACTCTGTTGCACAGCTGGAGATGGAATCAAGTGGATAGGTTCAAAAGACTAAAATATAGAATGTTGAGCTCTACTGATTGCCTGGATTTTATATATTAATGAGATATGGTGTTCTAAGTGACTTCTAGGTTACTAACTTGGAAATGGTTGTACCATCATTCAGTTCATATTAACAGAAGACAGAATGAAAGAATAATGATTATGGACAAAGTGTGAAGTCATCTTGTACATACTGAATTTGGAATTTGTTTGAAATACTTCAGTGATAATGGAGATTGAATCACAGGTTGAAACCATAGTATTATGATGGAATTAACATTTTGAAATTCTAATTGATTATTTGCAAATGCTAGATTAGACACCGTTAGCATGAGTTATTGTAATAGTTATGGCATTCCTGAAAGAATTGGGGATTTCTAAGGCAAAGTGATTTTGTGGGTAAATACAGAATGTTGGTTTTAAGACAGTTTTCCAACTGTGCATATTTCTAGCATTCAAATTAGATTTGTAGTGCATTATATAGTTGAAAATAATATCTCATTGAAAAGTTAAAAATTTAAATTTTGAAACAAAAGTTCAGCAGTAATTTCAGAAGCAATGTCTCTGATGGCAGTTACTCTCATGAAGAACAGAATGATCTAAAAGCCAAGGCTGAGCTTTCAGTCGCACTTCTATGTAAGAAAAAGATTCAGTGGTGGAAAACAATCAATAGTAACAAAAGTACAAGAAATGAAGAATCAGGAAAATAGAAACAGAAGAATGAATTCAGTAACCAATAGTATGAAATGTGAAAATCCCTATTTATTTTACAAATCCCATGAGACCTAAAAATTTGAAAGTGTCATCACAAAATCAAATAACTTAAAATATTTAAAGTTGTATAAAAATCTACAATATAAGGCTTGGATTCTTACTAATTTAATATAAAAATATCTCTCTCACACACAGTTTCTTAGAAGAGTTTCTGACCCAGAGTAGAAACTATCTATTATCTATTCCATGTGGATATTCAGGAACTCAGGTTCTTCTATGTTATGAATCTACTTTTATCTGAATCATAACAAATCTTTACATCCAGTGAGTAAAAAAAATGGAAAAGGTAAATGGGGGATTCCAAAGAATATTTTATTTAGCCCATCAAGAATAAAATGCATCATTTCTGGTGATGTTTTATTGTCCCATAGTCTCATATTCTATCCCACAGTCTTTTGGAAATGTCACCATTACCTACACAATGCCAATTTCTGCTAATTCCCAGCAGAAACTTACAGTATGAAAAAAAAGGCCCAAATCCTTGGTCAGGACTGGCCCTATATTTAATAATAAATAGTAAGTTAATATAAACACAGTATGAACCAAAGGGCTTCCCTGGTGGCTCAGACAGTAAAGCGTCTGCCTGCAATGTGGGAGACCTGGGTTGATCCCCGGGTCGAGAAGATCCCCTGGAGAAGGAAATGGCAATCCCCTCCAGTACTATTGCCTGGAAAATTCCATGGATTGAGGAGCCTAGTAAGCTATAGTCCATAGGCTCACAGAGTCAGACATGACTGAGCAACTTCACTTTTTTTCACAAATATAAACCAAATTGCAAATCAGAAGAAGGGGAATATAGCATGACTTTCAGAACTGAATTCGGTTTAAACATAGTGCAGAATGGGATCTGGGGTTTAGGTAAAATATTTAAATGGAATTAGTCACAGATTGATGTGGACATATCTGTAGCAGTAACAGAGTGAATTACACACACATTCCTAAAGAAAATCAATGCTGCATATTCACTGGAAGGACTGATGCTGAATCTGGAGCTTCAATACTTTGACCACCTGGTTCAGAGAATCTACTTGTGGGAAAACACCCTGATGCAAGAAAGATTGAGGGCAGGGGGAGAAGTGCGTAACAGAGGATGAGATGGTTGGAAGGTATAACTGACTCAACGAACATGAGCTTGAGCAAACTCTAGGAGATAATGAAGGACAAGGAAGCCTGGTAAGCTACAGTCCATGGGGTCACAAAGAGTCAGACATGAGTTAGTGGCTGAATTACAACTATGACAAATAAATTAAACACAAAGAGAAACAACCAATAGTCAATAAAGATGGAGAAAAAATATATATAGGCCAAACAATAAATCCACTTAACACATATCCAGTTGTCAAGAGTCAGAAAGATACAGCCAAATACAATCCCTAAAGCCTGAAGAACAGGACTTCATGGCTGCACAAGAAAAGAGACATTGTCTTCTACCAGCACCAAAGAGGGAGTTAGAATTGAGAGTCTAGCCCAAGTCGGATTGTTAAAAGGGCTTGATATCCTATATAAGGGCTAGTTGTGAAAACTCACAAGCCAACCTATGCTATGAAAAGTAAAGTTGATTTATAAGAAAATATTTCATCACTGAGATCTAGTTAAACTAACAGAGTAACAGAAATGAACATGCAACTAGTCATTGCTCAATGAAGAATTTTTAAATGAAAAAAAAAATGATCTTCAGGAATACATCTATATCTCAAACAGCAAGAGAATGTTACCAGGAACAGAATAGAATCCATTTTCGTCTACCCCTTACCCACCCCCATTTCCCCGTGCTAACAGCCTCCAATCAGAGCACACCTGAAGTCTGTCTGTTTTTTTCCCACAGTGAAACTTTCCCATTAGCTTCCTGCTGTCTATCTCTGCCAAATGCAAATAACAGTGGCTACCTTCTTACTATAGCAAACTCTGAACAAATAGCCTTTGCTTGTTCTCATTTGGGTGGTTTTCACTTATTTCCATAATATAACACACAGCCGAGGTGCACTGCAGCGATTCTTTTGTAGTATGATTAGTTTATTTAGTTTTGGCTGCGCTAGGTCTGCACTGCTGTGCGTGTGGTGAGCGAAGTCTACTCTCAGTTTTGATGTGTGGGCTTCTCACTCTGGTGGCTTCTCTTATCGCAGAGCGTATGCCCTAGGACACACAGACTTCAGTAGTTGCGGCAAGCGGCTTGTGGGTTCAGCAGTTGTGGTTCCTGGGTTTTACAGCACAGGTTCCATAGTTGTGGTGCATGGGTTTAGTTGCTCTGTGGCTTGTGAGATCTTCCCGGATGAGGGATCAAACCTGTGTGTCCTGCAGTGGCAGGTAGATTCTTTACCACTGACCCACCTTGAAAGCCCATGCCGTGAATCTTTTTACTGAAGACAGACTTCCATCATCAAGTCTGCCATTCGAAAGAGGCATTGCTATTGAGGTATCTTAATGAGTTTAGATTTATACACAATCACATGAAGAGTGGGCTTCCCAAGTGGCGCTACTGGTAAAGAACCTGTGTGCCGATGCAGGAGATGTAAGAGACAGGGTTTTGGTACCTGGTTCGGGAAGATCCCCTGGAGGAGGGCATGGCAACCTACCCAAGTATTCTTGCTCGGAGAGTCCCACAGAGGAGCGTGGCAAGCTACAGTCCATGGGGTTGTAGAGAGTTGGACACAACTGAAGCAACTTAGTATACACCCACATGAAAAGTATTTGAACTCCTAGAGAAAACACATAATCTATAAAAAATACTTTATACATAAATTTGCTTTTCAAATATTAATCATGTTCAGTTAACCCCTTAAAGATTGTGTCTTGATAGGATGGAGTGAAAGTGTTAGTTGCTCAGTTGTGTCCGATTTTTTGCAACCTCATGGACTGCAGCCCGCCAGCTTCTCTGTCCATGGGATTCTCCAGGGGATCTTCTTGACCCAGGGATCAAACCCAGGTCTCCTGCATTGCCGGCAGATTCTTTACTGTTTGAGCCACCAAGGAAGCCCAAGAAGTTGTTAATGTACCCTGCATTTTAAAGTTAAATTCCTCTAGTCAGCTCTCCAAATTTGGAAGCCCATCCTGGAAACACTTGTATTAAATAATAATTATAACAATAAGGAAAACAGCAAGCTGACTGCAATAGGCAGACTTGGTACCGATTTTATCTTCAGACTTTATGGGGTACAGAAAAGTACATTTACTTTATTCTCATATGAAGTAATATTAATAGGAAATATTGTGTAAGACAGACATGAAAATGAATTGAGAGACAAGGAACTTCATCTTTACTTAATAAATAATGTGTCACATGAAAAAGCGGAAGCTGATTCCTAGAAATGTTTTATTTGGATCAACTCATACAATAATAACAATTTATTTTAAATAGGTTTGTAATATAGAACAAAGATTTCTCTCTTTGGAGTTTAAATCGTACTGTGCTTGGTCTATTCTAACTTTTAAATGTTTGCAATTTCTCTGTGTGGTGACAATTTGTATATTATTAACATCATCATCATATGTGTTAGTATGTTCTACAGGATAGGGTGGAAAAAATGCTGATGTTTTTGTTGTTGTTTTTGTTTGTTACCAACCAACAGAACTACTGGATGTATTTTCTTAGGGAAAAATATTTAGTTCCATCATAGACTGGGGAGTGAAGCAGGAAAAAGCCTGAGGCAGGAGCACTATGGTCTGATATAAGTATTACCATGCTGTGTGTGTTTGAGCAAATGCATAACTTAAAGTTTCTGCAGCTTGCTTTTTTATATAATCTGTAAAATAATAAGGTCTTGGAGAGTTTTCCAATTATAATATTTTGAGAAAAAATATTATGTTGATTTTCACTGTTGAATAGTTTGGGGGCTCTCATGCATACCCTGGAAGAAAGCTTGGCATGAAATCCATTAGGGAATAGAATATTCATATTGTATATAACAAGGCAAAAGAACTAAACTGAATAATGTACTCAAAGATATTTGTCTTATAAAATGTTCATGAGAATAAAGGCTATTTATTCATCTTTAAGAAAAAAGCAGGGTGTGTGAGGAATGGGCAACAGTCTGTCAAGCTCATGCAAAATACATGACTAACTTTTCACTAAGAATGTGGAGCTACACACTCACGAGGTGAGAGGTGAGAGAAACTTAGCCTCATTCAGTTAATGATGGCTGTTTCTGCATATTCCATATAAAATTATGTAAATGCATTTTCCAAGAGGTGATTTAAAAGAGCATATACACAAAATATATATTACAAAAAATATTTTAAATGATCCAGAAGTGATTTAAATATCAAGAAAAGGAGTCTGCATCTGATATACCACTTACTTATTTTGACATTTGATTATATTTATAAAGCTAATTTCTTCAACATATTTTACTTGCACATGGTAAAATCAGCATTAGTTTGCCCCCTGAAAATAACATGGCTTTATTTTGCAGATGCCTAGCATTTACTTGATTTTGATTTTGAAAATAAGTAATGGACTTTTAAACTAAAAACATGAGTTGATACATACACTTAAGATGCTTCTATGTAAAATCACATCATAAAACAATTATCATCAAAATTTTTTAAAGTTCTCTTCACTATTTTACAATAAGGTAACTAAACTCAAGCAATTAATATCTACTCAAAATGTTCATGCCTCATCCTTCTTTGGAGGCACAGATCACCTGTATAAGTGTTAAGCTTTTAACTATTGCCTCAGTGTAAAATAGGAACATAATACAAATTTTCCATTAAAGTTAGATTTCTGAAAAAGAGTGAAAAGGTTAAAAAACTTAAGTCATGCAAGAAGAATAAGTCCTAGAGATCTACTGTACAGTATAATGCCTATACTTTACATTTCATTATATTGTATACATAAAAACTTACTATGATGGTAGATCTTTTATTAAGTGGAAAGAAAAAGAGAAGAAGAAAGAGGAGGAGGAAGAAGGGTAGAAGAGGAGAATGAGGGAGAAGATGAAGGAGGAAGCAGAAATAAAGAGGGTGGGAAGAAACTTTTGGAGGTGATGAACATTTGTGGCATAGATTGTGGTAAAGAGTGGTGTATACTGATCTTCAAATTCATTAAGATGTTTCTGTTAAATATGTACAGTCTTTTATTTGTCAGTAATAACCCTGATAAGGTGCTTAAGGAAAAAAAAAAAAAGGAAAATTCTAAATTTCTTGTTTTTTTTTTTTTGTTTGTTTGTTAATGTTTTTATTAGGGTATAGTTGCTTTACAGTGTTGCGTTAGTTTCTGCTCTACAGCAAAGTGAATCAGCTATACATATAACACCTCCCTCTCGGCCCTCCCTCCCAATCTCCCCATCCCCCCACATATTTGTGTCACCACATAGCACTGAGCTGAGCTTCCTGCATTACACAGACTGTTTCCAATAGCAATCTATTTTACATGTGATAGTGTGTATATGAATCCAAATCTTCCAGTTCATTGCATTCCTCTGGAGTAAAATATACTTGAGGGAAGTGGTTGTGAGTGTGTCCCCTGCATCAACAGCCCTTGGGAACTTGTTATGAATGTAAATTCTCAGGTTCAACCCCAGAAATACTAAATTACAAGCTCTGGGGATGTTGAGAAACCCTCCAGCTGATTTAGCTGTTTGCTAACATTTGAGAGGGTCTTCCCAGATGGCACTAGTGGTAAATAACTCACTTGACAATGCAGGAGACATAAGAGGAGCAGGTTTGATCCTTGGGTTGGGAAGATGGCCTGTAGGAGGAAATGGCAACCCACTCCAGTATTATTGCCTGGAGAATCCATGGACAGGGGAACCTGACAGACTACAGTCCATAGGGTCTCAAAGAGTCAGACCTGACTTCAGAGACTTAGCAAGTTCAGCATCAATTTCCTAAGAAAGAGAACCTGATGTTAAGATTCAAATGCAAGTAGTTTGGGATTTGCTAGGTAGCACTAGTAACAAGGAATCTGCCTGCAATGAAGGAGACCTGGGTTCAATCTCTGGGTCAGGAAGATTCCCTGAAAGAGAGAATTACAATCCACTTCATTGTTATTGCCTGGAGAATCCCATGGACAGAGGAGTCTTTTAGGGTACAGTCCATAGGGTTGCAAAGAATCAGACACGACTCCAACACGGGAGACTTGGGTTCGAACGCTGTGTTGCAAAGATCCCCTGGAGGAGGGCATGACTACCCACTCCAGTATTGCTTGGAGAATCACATAGACAGAGAAGCCTGGTAGGCTATAATCCATGGGGTCATAAAGAGTTGGACATGACTGAAGTGACTTAGCACACACATAGCATGCAAGATTTGAAAACCACTAATCCAGAGTGTAGAACTTTGTCTCTATATATGAAGGATGTCTCTATATTCAGCTAATAAATGACTGAGGTGTCAAGGAGTGTTAGCCTATTAACATTTAAAGTAATAGATGCACTTTTGCTCACTGCATTTTTCAGAGTTATGTGGTTGGCCAACAATACAAGGGAGCTGTGAGTCTTTCTGGTGTTACTTTAGTTTCTCAAGTCTGTTATCCCAGAAAAATTATCTCTGGATAGTTAGAAGAATGCTGTCTTGTGAAATGTGGCAAAAGAGGACTTGTTAAAATCTGTGGAAGTCAAATGGCTTTATTAGAAATATTACAGCCTGAGTTCAGTTGCTCAGTCGTGTCTGACTCTTTGTGACCCCATGGACTGCAGCAGGCTTCCCTGTCCATCACCAACTTCTGGAGCTTGCTCAAACTCATGTCCACAGAGTTGGTGATGTCATCCGACCAGGTCATCCTCTGTCAACCCATTCTCCTCCTGCCTTCCATATTTCCCAGCATCAGGGAATGAGTCAGTTCTTCTCATCAGGTGGCCAGAGTACTGGAGCTTCAGTTTCAGCATCAGTCCTTCTAATGAATATTCAGCACTGACCTCCTTTAGGATTGACTGGTTTGATCTCCTTGCTGCCCAAGAAAACTCTCAAGAGTTTTCTCCAACACCACAGTTCAAAAGCATCAATTCTTTGACACTCAGCTTTTTTATGGTCCAAATTTCATATCTATACACGACTACTGGAAAAATGATAGCTTTGACTATTATAGACCTTTGTTCGTAAAGTAATGTCTTTGCTTTTTTATTTTTAATACAATTTTTTAATTTTTTTAATTTAAATTTATTTATTTTAATTGGAGGCTAATTACTTTACAATATTATATTGGTTTTGCCATACCTCAACATGAATCCACCACAAGCGTACATGTGTTCCCCATCCTGAACCCCCTTCCCACCTCCCTCCCTGTACTATCCCTCTGAGTCATCCCCGTGCACCAGCCCCAAGCATCCTATATCCTGCATCAAACCTGCATTGGCAATTCGTTTCTTATATGATATGATACATGTTTCAATGTCAAGCAATAAATGCTGGAGAGGGTATGGAGAAAAAGGGAACCCTCTTACACTGTTGGTGGGAATGAAAACTAGTACAGCCACTATGGAGAACAGTGTGGAGATTCCTTAAAAACTGTCTTTGTTATTTAATATGCTCTCTTGGTTTGTCATAGCTTTACAAACATTGTGAAGAGAGTTCAAAATAATAGTTCAGAAAGCCCAAAGCCCTTTTATAGTAGATGGGGAAACTCAGGTAAAGTTCAGTTTTAATTGTTCGGATTTCCAGAGGAGCAGAGAAATCAGATGTCATTAGAGAGGGTCTGCTAGACCAAGGCTGTGGTTTTAGCATCAGTTGGTTGGTCAAACTGGGCTTAGCAAGAGTGATGAGACGGAAGGGTAAAGAGCCAAGAGTCCTGCTAGAGTCAGAAAATATTTTATTCCTATAGCATCTTTAACACTTTCATAAAATCTAATGTGAAAGAGTTATAAAAATAAGCTGACACTTCAATCACTTACGAGTTAATATTCTGATATTTCATATGGTAATAATTCATTTGTAGGAATTTAATGCTGGATACACAAGCTGGAATCAAGATTGCTGGGAGAAATATCAATAACCTCAGATATGTAGATGACACCACCCTTATGGCAGAAAGTGAAGAGGAACTAAAAAGCCTCTTGATGAAAGTGAAAGAGGAGAGTGAAAAAGTTGGCTTAAAGCTCAACATTCAGAAAACGAAGATCATGGCATCTGGTCCCATCACTTCATGGGAAATAGATGGGGAAACAGTGGAAGCACTGTCAGACTTTATTTTTGGGGGCTCCAAAATCACTGCAGATGGTGACTGCAGCCACGAAATTAAAAGACACTTACTCCTTGGAAGAAAAGTTATGACCAACCCAGATAGAATATTCAAAAGCAGAGACATTACTTTGCCGATTAAGGTCCATCTAGTCAAGGCTATGGTTTTTCCTGTGGTCATGTATGGATGTGAGAGTTAGGACTGTGAAGAAGGCTGAACACCGAGAAATTGATGATTTTGAACTGTGGTGTTGGAGAAGACTCTTGAGAGTCCCTTGGACTGCAAGGAGATCCAACCAGTCCATTCTGAAGGAGATCAGCCCTGGGATTTCTTTGGAAGGAATGATGCTAAAGCTGAAGCTCCAGTACTTTGTCCACCTCATGCAAAGTGTTGACTCATTGGAAAAGACTCTGATGCTGGGAGGGATTGGGGGCAGGAGGAGAAGAGGATGACAGAGGATGAGATGGCTGGATGGCATCATGGACTCGATGGACGTGAGTCTGAGTGAACTCTGGGAGTTGGTGATGGATAGGGAGGTCTGGCGTGCTGCGATTCATGGGGTCGCAAAGAGTCGGACTCGACTGAGCGACTGAACTAACTAACTAACCACCACCATCATGCTTATGTGCATGCTCAGTTGCTCAGTCATGTCCAACTCTTTGTGATCCTATGGACTTTAGCCCACGAGGCTTCTCTGTAGATGAGATTTTCCAGGTAAGAATATAGAGTTGGTTGCCTTTCTTTCTCCAAGGGATATTCCTGACTGAGGGATCAAAATCTGCGTATCCTGTGTCTTCTGCTTTGGTAGGCAGATTTCTTACCACTGTGTCACTTGGGAAGCCCCATGTCTTATATAAATAGTTTCATTTAAGCTTCAAAGAATTTGTGATTTTTTTTTTTTTTTTTTACTGTTTACAAATATGAAATGGTTGGCTGAAGGAAATATTTTGGAACTGATGTCTTAGGTAAAGCATTTTTCCTTAGCAGCATCTAAGACAAATTGAAATGAATGCACTTTTATATAGGCTTAGAAATACTTTATTTCCAAAGGCAGGCCTTAAAGTAAATTTTATTGATTTAATTGTTTTATAAATCTCCACTTCTAGTAAATCAATTTTAAATAAAAAATCAGTAAAATCAAGCTAACTGACTACAATCCATTAAAAACACCATTGATGACTATGTGAGGGAAAAAAATCCTTTGACTATCCTTGAATTGCAAGTTTTTCAAAAATCACCATGGGCCCAAGCCTTTCTAGTCATACAGAATGTATAATATTGATAATAACATATTTCTTTACTTTTATTTTTGTAAATACACACATATACATATATAGAACTGATTAAAATATTTTTTCCTCAGGAGATTTTCTTAAAATGTGATGCTAAATTGAATTACAGATGACCAGGAACTAGAATGTAATGCTATAAATTGTTGTACTTAGTCAACCTGATAAGAGAAAGTGTCTTGCACACAATTAGTTGACTCAAGGGCTTCCCAGGTAATGCAAATTGTAAAGAACCTGCCTGCCAGTATAGAAGATGTAAGAGACTGGGTTTGATTTCTGGATCAGGAAGATCCCATAAAAGAGGGCGTGGTAATCCACTCTAGTATTCTTGCCTGGAAAATCTCATGGACAGAGGAGTCTGGCAGGGTACAGTCCATAGAGTAACAAAGAGTTGGACATGACTGAAGCAACTTAGCCGTTGATTCAAGGGATGTGATTAGGTATGTGCAAGGTTTATAACAATAATAAAAATAATATATTTGATAAAATATAATAACATTGCTTCTCTGCCAGGTCAGTATAGATAGAAGTAATTTACAGCTTGTTGCTAATTCAAGAAAGTCTGTGCAATGTAAGAGTAACTTGGAGAATGGCTCTCTTTGTCATATTTATTTTGGGGCAGCTAGAAAGCAAAACTCATCCAAGTGATTTAGTGGTAAAACTCTGTTTTCCCAGGCCATCATTAGACCATATACTAAAGTAGCAGGATACAAACCACTCCCAGAGAGTGGAAGTGAAACTATTTGTATTCATTGTTCTTTAAGTCCGCAGGAGAAAGTATGATCTACCCAAGGGTGACATTAGAGTATTACTGGTCTACCATGAGAGGGAAAGCTTATATACTTCTAAAAATTCATTACCATGTTCTAACATGCATCATCCTGTGTTAGGGAACACTTTCAGGTTTTCTGTATATTTAAAATCCTCAGTGCTGCTAACAACTCTCCTGATAATTAATAATACTATAGAAAAAAGAATGAAACTTCTTTTCTCTTTTCCATTGTCCACTTATTTATTCATATATATGTTAAATGATTTGATTATTTCTTTCCACTTTCTTAGTCAGCACAACTTATCTCCTGTCCATTACATCAAATACTACTACACATTCCGGCAATGTTGTACATTTGCAGGGAGTGTTTTAACAAACAGTCTCCTGCTTCTAAACTTCGTGTTCTTTACTCACATATGCCTGGGGAGATCGAGTTCACATACTAAAGCTCTGTTTTCAGAATTTAAATGCCTAATGTACTTATGCATTATCAGATCCTCTGCTTCTTATTCTCTTCTTCCTCCTCTGATTAGTATAATAATAATCACTAATATCTGACGAGCATAGGAAATGGGCTAATTTATATGTACAATGGAACTAAATGAAAGATGTCCAATTTTTTCTTGTGGAGTTATGAAATTTCTAAAGCCTCTCCTGGTATCAACTAGAAAAGATGATCATTGCTCCAGCGTTAGAATAAGCCTTAAGTTGTTATCATCACAACATCTACTCAAAGGAAACAAACAAAAGGCTAAAAAGAACTACCAAAAAAAAAAAAAAACACTTTAAAGTAGAATTAATATAAAAATATAAATAAATGGTTCAAAATTTTCAGTAGGTTTCTAAGCACATGATTTGTTTTGATAGGCATAGCCACTATGTGGTACACATAGGCCATTATTAAATGACAGAGTTTATTTTATGAACCAAAAAAAAAAAAAAAGAGTTAAGAACTGAACCAATGTTTTCTGTATTCTGTTTCAGGGACTATTATGCTTCATGAAGCAGTTTTCTGGGCAATGATGCTATAAAATATGCTTTCTAAATTTAATTACTAAGCACTAACATGAACTCACAATGTTGCTTAACTAGACTTTGTCCCCAGAGGATTTTAAAAAATCCTAAACCCCTTCTATTTTACTGATAACATTGGCATAGTAATAGAAAGGATATATATAGTTCCAATACTTTTCTTCATTCAATTCCTAAATTGATATTCTTTATAACATTGAGGAAGCAACTTAGCTTTCCTAGATGTTAGTTTTCCCATCTGTGTAATGGAATAATAGTTTATATTTAATACTATTTTAATGTTTAATATTTCATCATGCTGGAGGGGCATTGCATCATAGGTTGATGGGGGCAAAATAAATTATGAATCAGAAGATGCTGGATTCATATGATATGCTTAAAGTGGGAAAGACAAAAAAATTGATAAAACTGAAGTTGTTCTTCTTATGTACAAAAATATTAGAGCCACCCAGAGAGACTCTTACGTTTATGCTTGTCTTCTATGAAATTTGTCTCAGCATTTCATGATGGGAGTTAAGAATAACACTACTGAATAATGATAATTAAAATTAACATACAATTGCATTATATTTCAAAGCAATGTACAAAATCAATTGAGAAAAAAAAGGATAAGTTCAGAATCATGTTGTCTAACCATTTTGTTTAATGCTTTAAGTCACAGATTTTCTTTTTTGCAAAAGGTAGTATGTTGTTTAAGAATGTAAATCCCTAGAGACTTGCTGAGAAAGAGGGAGAAAACTGCTTTTAAACAATTTATTTAATTTCTAAAAATATATATGATAAGGATGCATCCTTCTTTAACAATTTTTGATTTTTAAAGAACTCAAATATTTTCAATAAATACAAAGAAAGTTATATTTGTTTTCTTTTTACTATTCTTGAAATATTGTTGTTTCAAGCTGAAACAATGTATTACATTTCCTGGGATGCCTGTTACAATTTATTCAATATAAGAGGCATATGAAACATCTTCTATTTAGTTTGGTCTTAGGGTATAAGGTAAAGGATCAGAAAAGTAGATGAACACAAATAGGAAAAAAAATATCTTTACAGTCATATGAATATCAATCAATATTAATAAGAATTAAAATGCCATAGTGAAGGATTAGCTTCAAAGTGTCAAAATATAAATAAAACATGGTGTCAATAGCTCTTGTAATTGATTATTTTAAGTGTATAATATTAGTCATAATTTATGAAACTAAATCATGTAATCAACTCACTACACATTACGCACTAACATATATATGTATATATATAAGTATGAATATAAATATTAAAAATATACATATATATAACCTAAAATATTAAGATCCAGATTTAAGAAAAAGACAAATCATATCAGGATTGAGGAACAATTCAGAATAGAAAGTACAGTCTAATAGATGGTAAGTTTTCCTAAGATAAGATCTGTGATTGACCTAAAATACTCAGAACCCAAACGTCCATTCTGAAATAGGGGATAATTAATTACTTCTTTTTCTCTGTCACTTAAACCCACCCAGGTATGGTCATAACACAAAAAGAAAATGTGAGAATAAACACAGCTTAAATAAAATAGTGGCTTAGGAAAACTGTATAGGATATTGTTCAGTGGCTACTTTTGCGACCCCATGGGTTATAGACCACCAGGCCCCTATGTTCTCCACTATCTCTAGGAGTTTGCTCAAATTCATATCCATTGAATTGGTGATGCTATCTAATCAACTCATCTTCTGCCTTTCCCTTTTCTTTTTGCCTTCAGTTTTTCTCAACATCAGGGTCTATTTCACTGAGTCATCTCTTCACATCAGATGGCCAAAATATTGGAGCTTCAGCATCAGTCCTTCCAATAAATATTCAGGGTTAATTTCCTTTAGAATTCACTTGTTTGATTTCCTTACAGTCCAAGGGACTGAAGAGTCTGCTACAGCACTTCAGTTCAAAAGCATCAACTCTTTGGTGCTCAATCTTTATGATCCAACTCTCGCATCCATACATGACTATTGAAAACATCATAGCTTTGACTATATAGACTTCTCTTGACAAAGTGATGTCTCTGCTTTTTAATATGCTAAGTTTGTCATAGCTTTCCTTCCAAAAAGCAGATATCTTTTAATTTCAAGGCTGAAGTCACCATCACAGTGATTTTGGAATCCTCCAAAACGAAATTTGCCACTTCTTCCATTTTTTCCTCTTCTGTACTACTTGGGAAGCCCCGTGTATAGCATGAATGCACTATAAATTTTATACATAAGAAAATGCAGCCCTAAAGAATTTATTTTGGCCACCTCATGTGAAGAGTCGACTCACTGGAAAACACTCTGATGCTGGGAGGGATTGGGGGCAGGAGAAGGGGACGACAGAGGATGAGGTGGCTGGATGGCATCACTGACTCGATGGACATGAGTTTGAGTGATCTCCGGGAGTTGGTGATGGACAGGGAGGCCTGGCATGCTGCAATTCATGGTGTCACAAACAGTCAGACACGACTGAGTGACTGAACTGAACTGAACTGAAAAAATGTATACATTAACAGAAGATTGCGCAGCAAGTGTCAGAATCAAAACTAGAAACCTGTTCTTGAGACCAGTGATTTCCCACTGTGTTCATCTATTTTCCCCACAAGCTAATTAATGGAAATATAAATAGAGACTCTTTCATCCCAATGACAACAGGTCTTAGAGCAGTGGTTAGATGTCTTGATGCTGGATTAACCACATAAAAGTTATGTGGAGTGGGGAGTGGATCTTATGCATATGAATTTTGGAGTCCGACCTACAGTGGTTCGATTTCAGAAAATCTAACACAAGTCAGAAATATTCACTTCAGCAACTTTCCCTGCTACTAGGTTTCAGGCAAGATGAGAGCCATTATTCTGGAAGACTGCTCAGTAGAGGCATTCAAAACCAACTATAAGGTTTTTTTTTTTTTTTTTTTTTTTTTAAACATAATATTTGGTCTATGTTTAAACAGAGAAAAATTCTGAAGTATGGATTCGGGAGCAAACTTTTGAGTAAGGTTGTTCTGAGGCTGAAAGTCCAATACTTTGGCCACCTCATGTGAAGAGTTGACTCATTGGAAAAGACCCTGATGCTGGGAGGGATTGGGGGCAGGAGGAGAAGGGGACGACAGAGGATGAGATGGCTGGATGGCATCACCAACTTGATGCACATTTGTTTGGGTGAACTCTGGGAGCTGGTGATGAACAGGGAGGCCTGGCATGCTGTGATTCATGGGGTCACAAACAGTCAGACACAGCTGAGTGACTGAAATGAACTGATTTATTCTTGAAAATTCAGAGAACATCATTGGGATGATATTCTGTAAAAATATGGGGAGAAAAACACAATAGCAGGGGCAGTGGCTGCTCTGGGCAACCGGACCAAGGAGGCTGGTTTACTGATCTGTAAATCCTCTGTCCATTATTAAGGTTTCTCTCCAGGGCTACCCTATTCTAGAAGGGCCATTCCCTTCCCTAGGGGATCTTCATAACCCAGGGATTGAACCTGGGTCTCCTGCATTGCAGGCAGATTTTTTTTTAACATCCAAGACACCAGGCAAGCCCCTTCCAGGGCCATATATACAAACATACAACAAACATACACTCTTCCACTCTCTCTCTCAGTTCAGTTCAGGGATCAAACCCAGGTCTCCCACATTGCAGACAGATTCTTTACCAGCTGAGTCACAAGCGAAGCCCAAGAATACTGGAGTGGGTAGCCTATCCCTTCTCTAGGGGATCTTCCCCACCGAGGAGTAGAACCAGGGTCTCCTGTACTGCAGGTGGATTCTTTACCAACTGAGCTATGATCATATATAAAAGCCCTTTGTGTGTGTGCACGTGTGTGTATGTATTTAATATTGCCTTTCACACAAAAATGGATTACATAAAAACGTTAGTTAAAGTAACCTTTCACTTTATGGATTTATCCATCTTTCCTGTCTTCCTTTCTTTCCTATATAGATATGCTTCTTTTTCCTGGGGTCTTAATCCACTATTCATGTGCATTAACTCATAAAACACTATTAAAATATCCTTATATATAAATACATTTTATACAGTATATGTATTTATTAATTTAATAAATAGTTTATTAAACTTATGCCTTTATTAGTTATAATGTGTCTTTTCCCAATTTTGTCTGGAAAACTTTAAATGATGAAGTAATCTGTTTTTCATTGAAAATAAATTAAAGAAACCCTTGATTAAACAAGTTTTTAAATATGCACATCTTTAAGATAAAGGTCCTTATTGTCTTAAAACAAAAAAGCACCATGGGAGGAAGAAGTAAAATTTTCCCAAACTTATATGATCACAGAATCTAATACTAAATTCTTTCTTGATGAGAAACAGACTGGCTAATAAATGAACATAGAGTATCAAAGCAACTTATTAGTTTATTTCAATTGATCAATAAAAATAATGGTTAGATACTCAGTCACAGATACTTATTTAATGACATATAAACCTGTGCTGATATGCTATAGATTGGAGGGAAAAAATGGAGAATTAGAATAAAGAAAAGTTCTTTATTGGTTTACTGATACTGTTTTATGCTAGGAGATAAAGTCAGTCACAATAATGAAGTCCCATTTACATTATAGTGTAAACAATTCAACATAAAACCCATATTTTTGATCCATGATAATTTAATCTGATCTTTAATGTTATATTCCTTTAGAGCAATTTAAACCAGGAAGGGATAGAGGATATTTCAGATCTTGCTGATGTCATTAAAGAGTAGGTAGTTTCAAGGAACAGATATTGTTTGACCAAAAGCTGGATTAGAAAAAAAAAAATGCCCTAGGAACATGAAAGATCAATCCATTTGGTTATACATGAGTTCATTTTCTCACAATGTGCTTTAAAATACATTTGCCATTCTTTAGCATAGCTTATATTTGTTACATTGGTGGAAGGGAGAGAAAAAAATTAACTATGCATTTGGTGTTTCAAGAATGTACTGTGCTCAGTAGCTCAGTCATGTCTAACTCAGCATGTCATGTCTAACTCTAGGGAGTATAGGCCACAAGCTTCTCTGTCCGTGGGACTTTCTAGGCAAAAATACTGGAGTGGGTTGCCATTTCCTTCTTCTGGGGATCTTTCCAACAGAAGGATCGAACCCGCATCTCCTGCATCTCCTGCATCGGCAAGCAGATTTGCTACCATTGAGCTACCTGGGAGGCCCCCACTTGAAAAATGCATTCTATAAAATATGTGTGTAAATTAGAGAAAATAAGCACCCTGAGATGATTTACAAAAAAGCAAAAGCACTGTGAATGCACTGGGCAATACTCAGCATTGTAGAAGACATATGAAAAATTCAACCTCTATTTTGACAGATGTTTTAAAACACTATGTGAACCATTTTTAAAATTTATTTTGAAGTGAATTGATCCTAGGGGAACTAAGAGCAGGACCTTGAATGAAAGCCAACATATACTCCATAAATATCCACAGGCAAGGTTGAGTTTGAACATTTTTTTTTTAAGTTACAGAAATCTCTACTTTTAAAAATATTTTCGTTTTTTTTTTCCTTCATCTTTTCCTCCCTTTACATCCAGGATTAATTTTGCTTTATGAATGTCTAAATGCATATATTACATATAGTTTATATGACACAGCCTTTTATTTATTATTCTCTTTCTCTCCAGAGAAACATATATGCATTATTTTTTGTTTCTATTCTTTTCTTAAGGTTATTCTAGAAATCAGCTTCTTCTGTGATCCAAAATGTCAATTAGAATCAATCTTGTGTTTCCTACTGACAGCTCTCTATTTTTATCTTCAGGCGTTTTCCCTAGAGAATATCCGTTTTTTAGATGGTCCTCAATCTCACTGCTCTATCTGAGCCTTGGTTTGTTTATCTTAGCAAAATATACAAGAGTTCTACGTTCTTTTTAATTGAGTTATTCTAAAGAGGCTCTATTTTGTAAGGCCTATTTTAAAGCACCTTTAAAATATTTAAAACGTGGTTCTAGAATGCTTGTCATTGCTTTTTATAGTATTCTTTGACTCAACAATTTTGTAATTGTCCCTGGTCCCCGAGAAAGATTTGATGATAAGTTTAAAGTTTCACCTTTTAATTTTTGTGATTTTTTTTGTTCCTATTTTCTGTCTCCTTAAGAAGACATATTTTTCTATGACTTGTTTGCCAGAATAGGATTGTGGGCATGAAAACTGACTTCAAAATCAAAGGAATTTCACATACACAAAAACAGACAATAAGAAGCTCAAAAGAGCAACTTATTGGGAGAAAGATTAAGCCTTAATATGTGAAAAACAATTGGAATATTTATATTCTAACATGGGATTGAGGTCTTTCATTGATATCTAAACAGATAAAAGATAATTATCTGGCAGAAGCATTATAGGATGAACTCTAGCACCTAAAAGAAAAAATTTCCAATTAATATTTGAGGACTTTTTGACGATTACTGATATTCTATAGGGGTTTACCTGGTGGCTCAGACTGTAAAGAATCTGCCTTCAATGCAGGAGACACAGATTTGATCCCTGGGTTAGAAAGAACCCCTGGAGAAGGGAATGCCTATCCACACCAGTATTCATACCTGGAAAACTAAATGGACATTCATTTCAATATTCTTTAGTAGAAAATTAATAGCTAAATGTGTGTTTCTGGAAAATCAGTATCCTAAAAATAAAAAAAATGAAAACTTACAACAAAAATAAGTAAAAATCATATTAAATTAAAAATATCTTGATCATTTTCTGATATTAAAAATAAGAGCAACAACCAAGACTGAAAAACAGACATGGAAACTAGACTTACAAACTAACATAAAAAGTAGAACTGCTAGAGGAATTTGCTAATTTCCGTAGACTAGAAGATAGCATTTTTGAAAACTACTCTAGGAGCACAAAGTAATTTTGGTTGGGCATGAACAAAGTTAGTATTGGGGGGAAAATGTCTACCACAGGAACCAATGAGCCAGAAGGTCAATCTTATTAAAAACAGGCTTCAAAGATAGATGAAGACAGACATCACATGAATTCACTCACATGTGGAATCTGAATAAACAACACAAATATGCAAAACAAGGCAAAACTCAGACTCAGATACAAAGAATAGATCAATAGTTGCTAGAAGGGAGAGAGGATGGTGAGGAGCAAAAAAGGTGAAGAAAATCAAGAGATACAAACTTCCAGTTATAGAATTAATTATGGGGATATCGTGCAGAGCATGGGGAATATAGTCAGTGGTATTGTATTAACTTTGTATGGTGACAAAAGGTAACTGGATTTACTGTGGTGATCATTTTGCAGTATGCGCAAATGTTTCACTATATTGTATATGTGAAACTAAACCAATATTATATAGCAATTATACTTCAATTAAAAAATAAGTTTTTCTGATTACAATACCTAAGACAAGGAAACAAGCTAAATATCCACTGGCAGATGAACAGATAAAGAAGATGTGGTATATATAGCCACAGTGAAATACCACTCAGCCATTCACTAGTATAAAATACTGCTATTTGCAGCAACATGGATGAATGTAGAGATTATGATACTAAGTGAAGTAAGTCACAAAGAGAAAGACAAATACTATATGATATCACCTATATGTGTAATCTAACACACGACACAAATGAACTTATTTACAAGACAAAAAATAGACTCAGACATAGAAACCAGACTTGCGGTTAAAGGGTGAAGAGGGTGAGGGAAAAGATAAAGCAGGAGGTTGGGATTAAAATATACACACTACCATATATAAAAAAGATAGACAACAAGGTCCTACAGTATAACACAGGGAAATATATTCAATATCCTATAATAGACCATAATCAAAGATAATATGGAAAATTTATATATGTATACACACATAGGAAAGTGAATCACTAATAACAAGAAACATGATAATCTTAATAAAGATAAGAAGATTCATTTTAAAAGTGCCAAATTTTACTTCTACATGTAAATATATATATATATATATATATAGCATCACTCCGGAGAAGGCAATGGCACCCCACTCCAGTACTCTTGCCTGGAAAATCCCATGGACGGAGGAGCCTGGTAGGCTGCAGTCCATGGGGTCATGAAGAGTCGGACACGACTGAGCGACTTCACTTTCACTTTTCACTTTCTTGCGTTGGAGAAGGAAGTGGCAACCCACTCCAGTGTTCTTGCCTGGAGAATCCCAGGGAAGGGGGAGCCTGGTGGGCTGTGGTCTATGGGGTCACACAGAGTTGGACACGACTGAAGCGACTTAGCAGCAGCAGCAGCAGCAGCAGCACTCCAAATAGATAATCAATATATGAATTCAATGTATATATTAAATAATAACCGACTGAGTAAAAAGATAAGCACATAGGTTAATGTGAAAAGAATGCACACATATGTGATGAACATAAAAATATGAAATCAATATTTAATGTATATATGAATCAAAATGAAGTTGACATACATGAATGACAGAATATATATATATATTTTTACTTTTTAATATAGTCAATTCTACTAACATTTTATTTCTTTTTTATTCAACTTTTTATTTTATATCAGCTTATAGTTGATTAACAATGTTGTGATAACTTCAGATGTGCAACAAAGTGATTCAGTTATACACGAGTCTATTCTTTTTCAAATTATTTTCCCACTTAGGTTGTTATATAAAACTGAGCAGAGTTCCCTGTGGTATACAGTGGCTCTTTGCTGGTCATCTATTTTAAATATAACAATATATACTGGCCCATCCCAAACTCTAAACTATCCTTCCTCTTCATTCTTCCCCCTGGGTAAGTTCATTCTCTAAGTCTGTGAGTCTGCTTCTGTTTTGTAAATAAGTTAATTTGTATCATTTCTTTTTAAATTGTTCATATAAGTGATACCATATAATATTTCTTTTTCTTTCTGACTCACTTCACTCAGTATGACAATCCCTAGGTCCATCTGTATGGCTGTAAATAGCATTACAGCAGGGTAATATTGTAGTCTTTGTATTGAGGTTAAATGACTCAATATATTGTTGAAGAATATTATTAGAAATATCTCTTTTTAAGCAAAACTTTGAAGGAAACTGACATACAAGTAGAATAAACTAACTATGATCATCTGGAAAATAGTGATTTGAAGGAAAAGTCACATAATGCCTGGGTATCTGTAGGTGGCAGGAGACGTCTATAAGGCCACCCCTTTCACCCCCCGCCCCCTCCTGCCTCCTCCCCCTTCTTCTTTCAACCTGGCTTCCTTTCCTCCCTTGAAATCTTTGATATTAGTACTTGGATTCTTGTACTTAAGGGCTTCCCTGGTGGTGCAGAGGTTAAAGCGTCTGCCTGCAATGTGGGAGACTTGGGGTCGATCGCTGGGTCCGGAAGATCCTCAGAGAAGGAAATGGCAACCCACTCCAGTATTCTTGCCTGGAGAATCCCATGGATGGAGGAGCTTGGTGGGCTACAGTCCACTGGTCGCAAAGAGTCGGACATGACTGAGCGACTTCACTTTCACTTTATTATGCTAAAATAGAAATGCCTTTAGTCATAGACTTAGGAACTTAACGTAGGATTCTAGTCAGGCTTTTATTAGCTTTATGTGCTTGTACTTAGTCTCTCAGTCATCTCCAACTCTTCGTGACCCCATGGACTGTAGCCCATCAGGCTCCTCTGTCCATGTGAATTGTCCAGGCAAGAATGCTGGAGTAGGTTGCCGTGCCCTCCTCCAGGGTATCTTCCCAACCCAGAGACTGAACCAGGTTCTCCTGCCTTGCAAGCAGATTCATTACCAACTGAGCTACCAGTGAAGCCCCATTAGCTTTATAAATTTGTGTTATTAATTTATTTTATTTATACTCATAATAATATTGTTACTATTATTCTTACATACAACTAACATTTATCAAAAACCTACTTAATGACGAATACTATTGTCAGTACTGTATTCACAGTACTAGAAAAAATGACATGATACTTGCCTTTTTATGGTAACATTTAGAGGAGATTATAACACCCTACACTCTAGTCTCTCTCCACACACAACTACAATAAAACATGTAAATATTTGTATTTGAAAAAAGTGTTCAAGACTTACCAGTGAAGCATGATTCATAAAAAAAAGTGTTTATGAAAGTTCTTTTTGAGAAAGTTTCTTTTAAGTAGAAATCTGAAAAGCCAGAGATTAACTATTAGAAAATTTTTCAGTGCCAAAGCAGATCAAGCTGAGGAATGACATAGAAAAATGAAGTCACTACTTAAAAGTTTGGCATTTTCAAATAATTGAAAGAAAGACCATATAGGGTAAATACATAGAGGTAAATATGGAAAGTGTCTGAGGTGAGGCTTCACAGAGAGGTAAACCCCCAGTAAACAGAGCCTCCTGGTCTAGTGAAGCAGTGTTGGTTTCATTTTCAGTAAAATGAAAGCATTGACTAGACTAAGTATGAGAGTGACAAGTGTGACTTTCAGATTTAATTTGCCTCTGCTATGCATGGAAACAAAAAGAGAGACTTAGAATAGGGTAGAGACAATGGTAATTTGAAAGCTGGAAATTTTGAAATGTATCTTGGAGTTATAAATGAAGACTTGTTGATAAAATGTCCATGAGAATGAAAAAAAGAAAAAAAAATCAAGAGGCTAGAAAATGTTTCTAATGGTTCAGTGGAGAGTAATTTCATTTACTGAGAAGGGAAAGAGTGGAGAAAAAAAAATCATATTTTCTTTGGTTTTGTTGTCAATGTATGGCAAAAAACATCATAATATTGTAATTATTCTCCAATTAAAATAAATTAATTAAAACAATGACAACAACAACAAAGTATTTAAATGTGAAATATCTTTGTGAAATGAGGTTTAAAATAATAAACTGAAAATGAGTCTCACTTGCAAGTGTGTTATGAAGGCGGGAACTGAAATAAAACAGAAATCAGAACTTACAATACATTTCCTGACTCACAAGATAGATAAACTCTTCCAGACCCTCCATGGTGTGCATCAAAGTATTTAAATTCAAATACTTTTAATATTAATTTTTTGATAAGTCATCTGACTCTTTTGAAACCCCATGGACTATAGCCCACCAGGCTCCTCTGTCCATGGATTTCCCAGGCAAGAATACTGAAATGGGTTTATATTTCTTTATAATATATAGATAGCTTTATTTTAAAAGAGAAATTGGGGGGGGGTGGCCCAAAGATGGCAGAGGAATAAGAGGGAGACCACTTTCTCCCCCACAAATTCATCAAAAGATTATTTGAATGCTGAGCTACTTCCACCAAACAACTTCTGAATGCTGGCAGAGGACACCAGGCACCCAGAAAGGCATCTCATTCTCTTTGAAAAGAGGTAGGACAAAATAAAAAGAACAAAAAGAAAGACAAAAGAGTTGGGGATGGAATTCATCCTGGGGAGGGAGTCATGAAGAAGAAGTTTCCAAACATCAGGAAACCTTCTCATCAGCAGGTCTATGGGGAGTTTCGGAATCTCAGAGGGCAACATAACTGGGAAGGAAAACAAAAAATAAAAACAAAATACGTGCCTAACCACAACTCCTAGCAGAAAAGTAGCCCAGATGCTCTCATCTGCATCCACCAGAGAGCTGGACAAGGAGGCGTGGGTTGCATTCTTAGGGTAAGGACGAGGCCTGAATACCCTGAGGACAAACTGAAGGAGCTAGCAACCCAAACTGTGGGATAACCAGAGAGAGAGGAAAAAAAAAAGAGAGAGAGAGAACATTCCTGTGAAAGGCTCTAACCTAAGACACAGCTTGGCCTGCTCACTGAACAGAGGATTAAGTGAACACCAAAGGAGAGCTAGCTGGCTGTGTACAGGCCCCTCCACATGCCAGAGGCAGAGAGGCAGGTGGGCGATAGCCAGATCTGGAAGGTGAGAGACAATCTCAGCCCTGGAGACCGGCATCCTCCACCAAACTGTAAGCAGGCTCCCAGTTGCTAACCAAGTCTTCCTGGGATCCTGGACAATTCACATCTGCCAAGAGGGTCTCAGCCAGAGATCAGCTCCCCAGAGGAGACATACAGCACACCTGAGACAGTGCTCTCACAGTGCACCTGGGGAGGTGATTAAGACACATGGCCCACCTGGTACAGTGTGCTTGCCAAGCACTTGGTCACATGAGCTGCTTGGACCCGGGAAAGGCAAAAACGCATGCCCAACCAACTCTGTGCTCTTGCAGAGTGCCGGGGTCCAGCCCCGTGGATCCAGGGAATTTGAAGCGGGGACGGCATTGGCATGAGAAAAACTTTTTTATTTATTGATATAAGATTAGATCAAGAAACAATAGTGTAGTAGGAAAAATAAGTGGAGAAAGAGGGCTGAATAACTTGGATTACATGGAAGACCAATAAAATTCCAGACAAGGAATTTGCACCATCTACTTTGGGCCACCGGCGCTCGCTTGAATATCGAAGGGTGCCTCGCCTTAGGCTCCCTTTCTCGTAGGTCTTAACAGTCAGGTCAAGTAAGTAGACTTGGCAAGCCTCCGCACCCCAGATGGGAATTCAGCCTGAAATTAAAGTAAAGAGGAGAGGGAGGGAAGGAGACACACACACACACACACACACACACACACACACACACGGGGGAAACCAGTCCAGCGACTGGCTCTGGCCTCTATTGTTCAGAAGGCCTTTTATACCTTTGATAAAACATGGAGATCAATGGGTAACACAAAGTTATGCAGCGTTAGCAATCCAGGCTCTTATCAAAACCAGGCTTTTCTCTCTGCATACCTAATTGTATACACAAGTCTTAGGTGATTTACATCATCTTCCAGCCAAAAGGGCCAATTAACATTTTACAGCCTTTTTTTCTGATAAAGGTTTGTTGACTAGAAGACTTATTTGTGTTGATCTTCCCAAGGTCTGGTGCCATTCTCAGAAAGCACTAAATAAAGTTATATTCTTACATAACAAAGATACAGCAGTTTATAACAAGTGAAAGGAGTACAGTGATTTATAACAAAAGAAAAGTAATTAACTCAAAAGTCTAGTGTTGCTAACATCAAAACTACTATATATCTTTTTCCATATCCTGTTTACACTGATTAACATCCTCCCAGGTGCCTAAAAGATAAAAAATATGGAGGCCTGGCAGCAATCATTGAGTCAACAGTGAAAACCCTCTACCAATATAATTTTTAACTCTTTAGAAAAGGCTCTGTATCTTTAAGATGCTTTTAAGCTTTGTGCCTCTCACAATTGGGGGGTTGTAAGCAATTCACAAGCTGTAAGAGGTCCAGGTCCGGGGAACCTGTTAGGCAAGCTAGAGAGCAATCAGAGGGGGTTAACTGAAACATCCCTTTCAAATGCAGAAGACTAAAGCCCTGAGTTGACTTTTTTCCAGAGAATATCAGAAGAGTGGAAAAGCGGGCAGATTCTTTTCTTTTTTTTGGGGGGGTGGGGGGTGGATGCTCAGGAAATGCCAGGAGGAACTCCTGAAGTCTGATCACGACCTTACGTATGTCAGCTTCCTTCCTCATGACCTTGTCACGGGCGGAATTCCTCACGCTGGCTCCCGGGAGCAGAGTACCCAAGATCCCGAATTTGAGCAGTTCAGACCTGGGAAGTACATGAAATGCAGGGCCCACTTTGGACAGTACCCCTGCAGAGCAACCTGGAACCTGAGCAGTGTAGACCGGGAAACCCCACACTGCTGTGAGCTGGGGCAAACCCAGTGTGGTCCATATACTGAAAGGACTCTTTACATATGCCAGAGATATTTGTTTGCAGTGTTCCTCCCTGGGCTTCCCCCGTGGCTCAGTTGGTGAATAATCTGCCTGCAGTACAGGAGACCCGAGTTTGATTCCTGGGTTGGGAATATCCCCCCTGGAGAAGGAAATGGCAAGACACCCCAGTATTCTTGCCTGGAGAATCCCATGGACAGAGGAGCCTGGCAGGCTACAGTCCAAGGGGTCACAAGAGTCTAACATGACAGCGATTAAACCACCCTCATCACTCCCCACAACACAACTGAACAAGTGAGCCTAAATAAGTGACCACCTTTGCCCCCATGTGTCAGGGCAGAAATTAGACACTGATGAGACTTGCATACACAGGAAGCCAAAATAAACAAAGAGGGAACTGCTCTGGAAGTGACAGGTGGAACAGATTAAAACCCTGTAGGTAACAATGACTAAGCATTGGAAGGGGGCTATATAACTTAAGAAGAAGTACAAGCTGGAAAAAGGAACTGTCTAAAACAGAACTGCCCCCATACTGCCCACAACACCTCTGGAGAAATTCTTAGATATATTTTTATTATTATCATTTTTAATTTTTTATTTTTAAGTTGTTTATTACTTCTTTAATTTTCACTTTTATAACCTACTATTACCTTGCCAAAAAAGCCTGTTTTTACAGCAAATTCCATATATATATAATAATTTTTGTGATTTATTTTGTTTCATATTTTTAATATTGCATTTTTGAGAGTCTAACCTCTACTCTAGATTTTTAATCTTTGCTTTTTGGTATTTGTTATCAGTTTTGTACCTTTAAGAATCAAATCTTCAGTATCCATTTTCACTTAGGGGTGTGATTACTGGCTTGATTGCTCTCTCCTCTTTTGACTCTCCCTTTTCTCCCCAGGTCACCTCTATCTCCTCCCTCCTTCTTCTCTTTTCTACTCAACTCTGTGAATCTCTCTGGGTGTTCCAGGCTGTGGCAAACACTTAGGGAACTGAATACTGGCTAGATTTCTCTCTCCCCTTTTGACTCCCCCTCTCCTCTTGGTCACCTCTATCTCCTTCCTCCTTCTCTTCTCCATGTAACTCTGTGAACCTCTCTGTGGAGAATCTTTTCACCATTAACCTAGATGTTTTATCATCAGTGCTGTATGGATGGAGAAGTCTTGAGGCTACTGTAATAATAAGACTGAAAGGCAGAGGCAGGAGGCTTAAATCCAAAACTTGAGAACACCAGAAAATTCCTGATTTCAGGGAACATTGATCAACAAGAGCTCATCCAAAAGCCTCCACTGAAACCCAAGCTCTGCCCAAGAGCCAACAAGTTCCAGAGCAAAATACACCATGCTAATTCTCCAGCAATGCAGGAATACAGCACTGAGCATTAAAATACAGGCTACCCAAAGTTATGCCAAACCCACAGACACCCGAAAACTCACTACTGGACACTTCATTGTACTCCAGAGAGAAGAAATCCAGCTCTACCCACCAGAACACTGATGCAAGCTTCCATAACTGGGAATCCTTGACAAGTCACTAGTCCAATCCCATCCACAGAGAGCAACCTCTACAATAAAGAGAAACCACGAACTTCCAGCCTACAGAAAGGCCACCGCAAACATAGAAATCTAAACAAAATGAAAAGACAGAGAAATATTCAGCAGGTAAAGGAACATGATAAATACCCACCACGCCAAACAAAAGAGGAGGAGATTGGGAGTCTATCTGAAAAATAATTCAGAATAATGGTAGTAAAGATGATCCAAAATCTTGAAAACAAAATGGAGTTACAGATAAATAGACTAAAGACAAGGATTGAGAAGATGCAAGAAATGTTTAACAAGGGCCTAGAAGAAATTAAAAAGTCAATCAATAAGGAATAATGCAATAACTAAGATCAAAAGCACTCTGGAGGGACCAACAGTAGAATAAATGGGGCAGAAAATACGATAAATAAGGTGGAAGATAGAATTGTGGAGATAAATGAAGCAGAAAGGAAAAAAGAAAAAAGAATTAAAATAAGTGAGGACAATCTCAAAGACCTCTGGGACATTGTTAAATGCCCCAACATTCGAATCATAGGTGTCCCATAAAAAGAAGACAAAAAGAAAAGGCATGAGAAAATGCTTGAGGAGATAATAGTTGAAAACTTACCTAAAATGGGGAAGGAAGTAGACACCCAAGTCCAAGAAACCTAGAGTCCCAAACAGGATAAACCCAAGGTGAAACACCCCAAGACACATGTTAATCAAATTTACAAAGATCAAACACAGAGCAAATATTAAAGGCAGCAAAGAAAAAGCAACACATAACACACAAGGGGATCCACATAAGGATACCAGCTGATCTTTCAATAGAAACTCTTCAAAAGTCCGTTATACACATCTGTGTCTTTTCTCCTGTCTTGCATACAGGGTCGTCATTGCCATCTTTCTAAATTCCATATATATGTGTTAGTATACTGTATTGGTGTTTGGACTCAGAGGGAGAGGGAGAGGGTGGGATGATTTGGGAGAATGGCATTCTAACATGTATACTATCATGCAAGAATTGAATCACCAGTCTATGTCTGACACAGGATACAGCATGCTTGGGGCTGGTACATGGGGATGACCCACAGAGATATTATGGGGAGGGAGGTGGGAGGGGGGGGTTCATGTTTGGGAACGCATGTAAGAATTAAAGATTTTAAAATTAAAAAAAAAAAGAAAGAAACTCTTCAGGCCAGAAGGGAATGGAAGGACATACTTAGAGAGATGAAAGAGAAAAACCTACAACCCAGATTACTATACCCAGCAAGGATCTCATTCAAATATGAAGGAGAAATCAAAAGCTTTACAGACAAGCAAAAGCTGAGAGAATTCAACACCACAAAACCAGCTCTTCAACAAATGCTAAAGGATCTTCTTTGGACAAGAAACACAGAAAAGTTTTATAAAATTGAACTCAAAACAACAAAATGGTAATGGGATCATACTCATCAATAATTACCTTAAATGTAAATGGGTTGAATGCCCCAACCAAAAGACAAAGACTGGCTGAATGGATATAAAAACAAGATCCCTATACATGCTGTCTACAAGAGATCCACCTCAAATCAAGGGGCACATACAGACTGAAAGTGAAGGGTTTGAAAAAGATATTTCATGCAAATGGAGACCAAAAGAAAGCAGGAGTATTGATACTCATATCAGATAAAATAGTTTTTGAAATAAAGACCATGAAAAGAGACAAAGAAGGATACTACATAATGATCAAAGGATCAATCCAAGAAGAAGATATAACAGTTATAAATATATATGCACCCAACATAGGAGCACCTCAATATATAAGCAAATGATAACAAGTATGAAAGATGAAATTCATAGTAACACAATAATAGTGGGTGACATATAGAATGCCCACAGATAAATCCATGCACCTATGGACACCTTATCTTTGACAAAGGAGGCAAGAATATACAATGGAGAAAAGACAGTCTCTTTAACAAGTGGTGCTGGGAAAACTGGTTAACCACTTAGAACACTTTCTAACACCATACACAAAAATAAACTCAAAATGGATTAAAGATCTAAATGTTAGACCAGAAACTATAAAATTTCTAGAGCAAAACATAGGCAAAACACTCTCTAACATAAATCACAGCAGGATCCTCTATGATCCATCTCCCAGAATAATGGAAATAAAAGCAAACATTAAAAACAAAGGCACCTAATTAAACTTAAAAGGTTTCGCACAATTAAGGAAACTATAAGCAAGGTGAAAAGACAACCTTTAGAATGGGAGAATATAATAGCAAGTGGAGCAACTGACAAAGAATAAATCTCAAAAATATACAGGTAGCTCACGCAGCTCAATACCAGAAAAATAAAGGACCCAATCAAAAAATGGGCCAACAACTAAACAGACATTTATCCAAAGAAGACATACAGATGGCTAACAAACACATGAAAAGATGCTCAACATCACTCGTTATCAGAGAAATGCAAATCAAAACCACAATGAGGTACCGTGTCATGCTGGTCAGAATGGTTGCTATCAACAATTCTACAAACAATAAATGCTGGAGAGGGTGCAGAGAAAAGGGAACCTTCTTACACTGTTGGTGGGAATACAAACCGGTACAACCACTATTCAGAACAGTGTGGAGATTCCTTAAAAAACTGGAAATAGAACTACCATATGATCCAGCAATCCCACTACTGGGCATACACACTGAGGAAACCAGAAATGAATGAGACACATGTACCCTAATGTTCATCAGGACTATTTACAATAGCTAGGACATGGAAACAACTTAGATGTCCATCAGCAGATGAATGGATAAGAAAGTTGTGGTAGATATACACAATGGAATATTACTCAATCATTAAAAATAATGCATTTGAATTAGTTCTAATGAGGTGGATGAAACTGGAGCCTATTACGGAGTGAAGTAAGCCAGAAAGAAAAACACCAATACAGTATATCAATGCATATATATGGAATTTAGAAAGATGGTAATGATGAGCCTACATGCGAGATAGCAAAAGAGACACAGATATAAAGAACAGACTTTTGGACTGTGTGGGAGAAGGCAAGGGTGGGATGATTTGAGAGAACAGCATTGAAATATGTATATTACCATATGCGATATAGATCGCCAGTCCAAGTTCACGTCATGAAACAGGGCACTCAAAGCCAGCGCACTGGGACAACCCTGAGGGATGAGATGGGGAGGGCAGTGGGAGGGTGGTTCAGGATGGGAGACACATGTACACCCATGGCTGATTCATGTAAATGTATGGCAAAAATCACTACAATATTGTAAAGTAATTAAAATTAATAAATTAATTTTAAAAATACAAGAGAATTTGGATTACCAATAAAACTGGAACATGAGACAAAATCATGGAAAATTGCTATGTGAAAGGATATGATATCTCAAGGAGAGATTGTAGCAAGTCAAGAGGACTTCAAATCCTAAAGATTCTGAATATGTAGAGCAAGAAGCATGAAAAAAGTGTTAAATAATTTGGAAAAGATGTCCAGAGGTAAAGAATAGAAATTCACTAGATTTAGTCTTTAAAGATTTTATTATAAGTAAGTGTTCAAAGTCAAGAAATGCTGCTTATGGGATAAAGCAATTATAAATTGAATGTGTTATATGAATTCCTATCAGCTCAGTTCAGTTCAGTCGCTCAGTGGTGTTTGACTCTTTGCGACATGAAATTCCAGCACGCCAGGCCTCCCTGTCCATCACCAATTCCCAGAGTTGGTGTTCACTCAAACTCACGTCTATCGAGTAGATGATGCCATCCAGCCATCTCATCCTCTGTCTTCCCCTTCTCCTTCAGCATCATTCCTTCCAAAGAACACCCAGGGCTAATCTCCTTTAGAATGGACTGGTTGGATCTCCTTGCAGTCCAAGGGACTCTCAAGAGTCTTCTCCAACACCACAGTTCAAAAGCATCAATTCTTCAGCACTCAGCTTTCTTCACAGTCCAACTCTCACATCCATACATGACCACTGGAAAAACCATAGCCTTGACTACACGAACCTTTGTTGGAAAAGTAATGTCTCTGCTTTTTAATATGCTATCTAGGTTGGTTATTACTTTCCTTCCAAGGAGTATGCGTCTTTTAATTTCATGGCTGCAGTCACCATCTGCAGTGATTTGAATTACTATAGTGATTATTAATAATTTTTCTGAGAAAAAATTTAAAGTCACAGAAACAGCAGATTGAGATAGGGGAAATCATAATTTGTCAATAATTAAGTTGAGCTACTTGTTTTTAGGAGGTAAGCCAAGTAAAACCAAACAAAAAAAATCAATAACAGAAAATGTTAATGGCAGTGCATAAGCAAGAGTATCAATAGAAAGTGACAAAAGAGATAATGAGGTGAACAGTTTCCAGAAAGCTTAAAGGAAATGAAATTCAGAGGAAACAATTAACAGTTACCATGGCAGGAAAGAAGTGGAGACATAAAGAGGCAATGGGGAAAATATACACACAGATGTAGGCAGACGTGCATATCAGTTCTAGTAGAAGGAGGATGAGGGAGTTAATGGCTTCAGAATTTTTAAGACATTACATGGCAAATCAATATTCTGAAGGCAAAGTAAAGGTGTATATTTGGAAATTTGAGGAAACGAGATTTTAAGACTTCAGAAAATGGGATCATGCATTGGCTGAAGATAACGACAATATAATAATATTCAGGCAAAATTAGCCACTGACAGTTATAAAAATTTCAATTTGAGGTTTCTTCACTTTAACATATTTTTAAGATAGTGATTGAAAGGGTAGACTAAGACACCTTTGGAGATGAAAGCAGAATTTGAAGAAAGGAAAATGGGACATATAGGGTGTCAATTAATTCCTCTTTTAAAATTAAAAGAAACATTAAAAAAAAGAAATGAAAACATTTTACTATAGACACATTACATCTATCTGTATTAATCAGGATAAGATAAGTGATAAACACAAGCAAAGAAAAACCTCCAAAAGTTTAGTAGCTTAAGGAATTGAGGTTAGTTCTACTTCTATCATAACCTGATTGACATTTCATGAGTAGCCAACCAAGCAGTGTTTAAGGAAACAGTGGTTTTTTCCAACTGGTGGCTCACCTTCGCCAAGTGCCTACTCAGTGTCCTCTGCTGGATCCTGCATTCAGCTACATTTTAAGAAAGAAAGAATGAGCCAAGAGTCTCACAGAAGAATCCAACATGAAAAATAGCATATATCACTTAGGATATTCCATCAGCCAAGTTCCATTTTACAAACCCAGCTCTAGTCCTCCGGGACACCGAGAAAGAGGAAATAGAAAGATGGGCATCCAGTCAGTCCCCGTTATGGAAGAGTAACTTATACGATCTTTCTTTATCTTGATATTAACATTCATCAGGTCAGTAAATATATTTATTGTTTTTCTTTTTCTTTTTTGTGTACTGTAACCATTATTACCACTGTAAAGTCAGCCAACACTAAATTCGGTAAAATAAAATTGGTACAACATCACAAGAGAATAATCATTAACTTCACATGCTCTCATTTTTAAATTTTAATTTAAAAGTATGAAAAAACATCTACCAATATATATAATTGTATATACCAATATACATCTGCCAATTTACATAATTAAATCATGATGTTTGCTTCAGATTGCCATATATATCCTTTATTTTTTGAATTTATTCCTGGATATTTTATATAGTTCAGTTGCTAATGTGATTACTATTAGTAAAGGAATGGGCTTAACAGCTGACTCAGTGATAAAGAATCCCCTTGTCATACAGGAGAAAGATTGGATCCCTGGATCAGGAAGATCCCCTGGAGAAGGGAAATCACAACCCACTTCAGTATTCTTTACTCAAAAATCCTCTATCCCATAGACATAGGAGGCTTGCAGGCTACAGTCCCTGGGGCTGCAAAAGAGTTGGACATGACTTAGCGACTAAACAACTAAAGAGAATAGTGAATGTCTTCTGACTCTTTTATATCTAGTCACATCAAAGTTTCTTATTACCTCAAGTATATTTTCGGGTTAGGTCATTTCATCTTTTGGGTGACAGAAATGAGTAGGAACAAATGACTTTTCAACTATAATAAATAGTGATGTGTAGTAACAAAGATTCAAACTGCTAAAGTGGATAAAAGGAAAAATAAAGAATTAAGCCAACATATTCCAATTTCATACATCTGAAATTAAAGAGGAATTTTTATGGAATGTGGCCTCAAAGAATTGAGTCTACTAAGAAAATACAGATCCCTTAATAAAAAATGAAGATGACTGTTTTAAAATCAATAAACTTAAATAACAGTTTATGCATAAAAATGAAAATTCTCCAAATGTAGTTTGACTGAAAAGATACAGGATTAGGTAAAGATGATTTTGATTTTTATAACTTTTTAAAATGATAAGAAATATCAAATTAAAGGAACACATTATTTACTTATAAAATTCACAAATAAATTTTACACTATACCTGAAAATGTCATTTAATGTAGAAAAAATTTATGTTGTAGAAGACAATAGGAGCTGACATTAGCCATTTATCCCGTGTTAGACTCCTTTGGCATACAACCTATATCATTTTCGCTTTGAAGCCTTGAACTTAATGTGTACTAAAGAACAACAAAAAAATCATATGCATCTGTAGCTCTGTGCTTTTATAAGGATAGTGTTAGGTCCTGCCTATTTGCTTCAGACATGCTGACTTTGTGCTCTAGGATGAAAAATGCTAAATAATGCATGGGCTAGAGTCAGCATGTACCACTTCATTCCTGGCCTTCAAAGAATTGCTCTGAGTTATGCTGCATATTAAAGTATCAAGGAAGGTCAGTTTCAGAAGCGGCCAAATAAATGTATACACAAATCCTAAATTGGTGTTTGTAATGGGTCCTTAGGAGCACAAAATGGATAACAGCACCACAGATGCCTATGTACATGTTTGATTTAAAAAACACTTGGCTACTTTAAAAAAAAATCTAGTTGTACAGTGATTTTGGCCAATTGCATTCAGAATTCATTCAGTGTACACAATACTTTAGACTAAATGAATGCTCAAATATATTCTTCTTTAATTATTATTATGTTAAATCTTATGTTGATATTTAATATTAAGTGACATATTTATTATTATTTACCTTGTAAACTTGACTATAGCCTCTGGATTGATTTTTTGACAGTGGTGACACTGAATCAAACTAGGCATTCATTTTTGTTATATAGGCTGTGTTAGAGTGTCATTTTGCACAAAAGGAGAGCAAAAATGTGACAAGATTTTCCTTTGAGATTTTTCCTTTGCTTTGTTTTTAAAGCCTTCTATAATAATATAATGTATTTAATGTTATTTAAAAAAGTTAAAACTGACATATTTTTTCACATATTATAAAATGTTATTATTTCTGCTGCTACTGCTGCTAAGTTGCTTCAGTAGTGTCTGACTCTGTGCGACCCCATAGACGGCAGCCCACCAGGCTCCTCTGTCTCTGGGATTCTCCTGGCAAGAATACTGGAGTGGGTTGCCATTTCCTTCTCCAATGCATGCATGCATGCTAATTTGCTTCAGTTGTGTCTGACTATCCAACCCTATGGACAGCAGTCCACCAGGCTCCTCAGTCCACAGGATTCTCTAGGCAAGAATACTGGAGTGGGTTGCCATTTCCTTCTATGTTATGATATCTAGTAAATTTTAAAAATACAATTCATTTCATAATCTGTGAATAGGAGGAAACTATATCTAATATTTCTATGAAAGTATAGACTAGTAGCTACATAATAGTAACTTTAAGACATGCAATTTTTCTTCCACACACAAAGGATTAGAATTATCTTTGATGAAACAAATGCATTTATTTTCATGAAACATTGATTCTGTTGTTCATATTCTGCAATGTTCTCTCATGTGGATAGCAACAAAAATATTATATGAAGAGCAAAAAAAAAAATAACAGTCCTGTGATTTTGAGCTATTATTTATAGTGGTTTCCTCAAAAATGCAAATGTTGAGTAGGATATATATATATTCTTTATACCTAGTTTAATTACATTTGAAAGTTTATTAATTGACCATATAACAATAATTTAAATATGTTATTGGTATAAAGAATACATGGAGTTGTCACATCATTGATCATTAAGAATTGTCTTCATATTAAAACGGGTTTAACTGGGCTCTTTGATATTTGAGAAAATATCAATATTTCCAGCTTATTTCACTGTACTACTTTTGAGTTATATTGAATTAACAGAAGCAAATCATTTAGACATCTCCAGAGGAAACAAAAATATCTGAACTATTTCAGTCCCACTATTTAAAACATACCTACAATGCATAAGTTTATTGGCTTAGTTACTTGTCTATGCATTATCTTATTTAAGTTTTTTAAAACTACAGTACATTCTTATCCCAATTTTTCCAGGTGCAATGCTGGGACTCGAGCTCAAATAAGCACATAATTTATTCAGCCCTAAAAAGCAAGCAATAAGGCCTGGTGAGGATTTGATTCAAAGCTCTGTATGTCCAAGTCCAGTCCATCATTTCTTCCATCATAGTCCCTTGGGTGGCTTTTGCCAGTTCTGCACCTTCATATGTCAAGTTCTGGGTACTTTACTTCCAGTAGCTTCATTCTTCATACTTCATTAGAGGGCTGCTCTTGGATGAAGCACAAGCTGAAATTAAGATTGCCAGGAGAAATATCAATAACTCCAGATTCACAAATGACACCACCCTTATGACAGAAAGTGAAGTGGAACTAAAGAGCCTCTTGATTAAAGTGAAAGAGGAGAGTGAAAAAGCTGGCTTAAAACACAACATTCAAAAAACTAAGATCATGGCATCCAGGCCCATCACTTCATGGCAAATAGATGGGGAAACAGTGGAGACAATGACAAACTTCATATTCTTGGGCTCCAAAACCACTGCAGATGGTGACTGCAGCCATGAAATTAAAAGACACTTGCTCCTTGGAAAACAAAAACAAAAACCTATGACCAACATAGACACCATATTAAAGAGCAGAGACATTACTTTGCCAACAAAGGTCCACTTAACCAAAGCTATGGTTTTTCCAGTGGTCATATATGGATGTGAGAGTTGGACTATAAAGAAAGCGGAGAGCCGAAGAACTGATGCTTTTGATCTGTGGTGTTGGAGAAGACTCTTGAGAGTCCCTTCGACTGCAAGGAGATCCAACCAGTCCATCCTAAAGGAAATCAGTCTTGAATATTCTTTGGAAGGACTGATGCTGAAGCTGAAACTCCAGTACTTTGGCCACCTGATGCAAAGAGCTGATTCATTGGAAAAGATGCTGATGTTGGGCAAAATTGAAGTTAGGAGGAGAAGGGGACAACAGAGGATGAGATGGCTGGACAGCATCCCTGACTGGACAGACGTGAGTTTGAGCAAGCTCTGGGAGTTGGTGATGGACAGGGATGCCTGGCGTGCTGCAGTCCATGGGGTCGCAAAGAGTCAGACACGACTAAGAGGCTGAAATGAAATGAACCTGGGCTACTGGAGCTGCTTCACCAAGAATTCATAGAGCTGAAGGTGCCTGGGCAGAGGTGAAGGGTGGCGCTTTGTTAGATAGCCCAGATGGACTATCTATAAAGTGTAATTCCTATTCAAGTTCTTCCCAGGTCCAGGCTAAGGCTGAAACTTCACCTTAAATGGCTCTTTTGCCTTGGGTCTTCCTCTAATCTATTCTGTCTTCCATGCTCTCTTACTGATTTCTTCTGGTGGAAGTTGCTTAAAAACAAACAAATAAAACCAACACTTACATGCACTTTTATCCCAGGGTCCAATTTTAGAGAAAAAGAATCACCTGGAGAGATAATTAAATATGAGCACTGGGACCCTACTGTCAGGGATTCAGATTCAGCAAGTCTGGAAGAAGGCTGAGAACTTTTACTTTTAACCAACTTTAAATGATATCGATCCTAGTGGTCCATAACCCACACCAAGAGAGCTTTACATAGATAATCTAACCCAAGATAATGTAATGGAGAAGTAATTTTTCCATCTTTATTGTGAATCCTAATTTTATGGAGGGCTTATTCGAAGGTAATATCAGACCCCTCTCTCAGAGTTTATCTGTGCCATTGCGTTATATTCTCCAAGAGGGTAAGGCTTTTAGCTTTAAAGAAATTCAATTTCAATCATTGAGATGAAGATACATTTTTCAGCCTAAGTGTAGAAAAAGAAAAATAGTTTTAAAAATTTTAAAAGGCTTTCCTGGTGGTTCAGACGGTAAAGCATCTGCCTGCAATGTGGGAGACCCGGGTTCGATTCCTGGGTCGGGAAGGTCCCCTGGAAAAGGAAATGGCAATCCACTCCAGCACTCTTGCCTGGAAAAATCCCATGGATGGAGGATCATGATAGGCTACAGTCCATGGGTTCGCAAAGAGTGGAACATGACTGAGCAGCTTCACTTTCCTAATAAATTTTCTTCAGGATCATTGTCTTTTATTCCAATTTTTATTTTTCAGTTATTTCAAAGACAGATCCATTGCTTCTGATTAGAAGGATTACTATATTACTATATAATTGTGGCATTGAACTAACAGTGTGCATTTTATGAAAAGGAGTAAGGGGAAAAGGGGACTTCTGAACTGGAATATTTTATGGCTCAGATGAATGTTAGCAATCGACAATAAATGTGCAGCCATCTACAAAATGACATCGTTGTTTAATGCAACATATATGTTTTGATTTTCACTCATTTTGTTGTTGCTTATTTGCCAACTCCATGGACTGCAGCATGCTAGGGTCCTCTGTCTTTCAGTTTCTCCAGGAGTTTGCTCAAATTCATGCCCACTGAGTCAGCAATGCTATCTAATTATCTCATCCTCTGCCACTCCCTTCTCCTCCTGCCTTCAATCTTTCCCAGTATCAGGGATTTTTTCTAATGAGTCAGCTCTTCACATCAGGTGGCCAAAGTATTGGATCTGGGTTCTTCCAATGAATATTCAGGGTTGATTTCCTTTAGGACTGACTGATTTGATCTCCTTATAGTCCAAGGGATTCTCAAGAGTCTTTTCCAACACCAAAATTCAAAAGTATCAGTTCTTCGCTGCTCAGGTTTCTTTATGATCCAACTTTTAACTACGAAAATGATAGTGCATATTTTTCTTGTGTTGCTTATTATAAAATGCTCTTTTTCCTTATTACTAAAATAAAAGTTCTTTAGAAAGCCATAGGGAAAAACTAAACACACAGAAAAACACACACAAAAGTGAAAACAGAAATCAGTGACTTTACTGTAAGGAAACAGACTTCATTTTACACATTCATAGTTACAATGCACAGTTGAATTTATTGAAATAAAAATGTTCACTAAAATACCTAACAATAATAATAATTCATCATTTTAATAAGTTAACACTATAATGTAAACAGATTTGCATAAAAAGTTGTCAAATCCTCATGATTATTTCAACTTAAAGGCATTTTGGGCTTCCCTGAGGCTCAGCTGGTAAAGAATTCGCCTGCAAAGTTGGAGGCCTGGGTTCAATCCCTGGGTTGGGAAGATTCCGTGGAGAAGGGAAAAGCTACCCACTCCAGTATTCTGGCCTAGAGAATTCCATGGACCAGTCCATGGGGTCACAAAGATTCAGACATGACTGAGCAACTTTCACTTTCAAAGGCATTTTAACACACATACAAAAATATTTATTTGCAGTCTACTTTAGATCCCTTTTTCTGTATAAAAGCACTAGTATGAAAAATGTTATGACAGCATAATAGACTTTTTAATAGAAATAGTGAATGTGAAACTTCCAGGAAGAAACCTATTAACAAAGATAGCCTAGTATAGTCAGTAATATGAGTTTTATTTGAATGAATACAGACATTTATGATGTAAGCATTATAAGTTTAGTGTCAGGTATATTAATTTACTTAAAGCTGTCAAAGTCAAGGTTCATTCAAATGTTATCATTAGGATAAGTAGAGTCAGTTAATTTATCAATAAATTATTTTATCCATCTACCATATCATCTCTACATATAACATATTGGTATACAATTCATTGCAGAGTTTTTGATATATGCAAATAACTTAATAAGAAATAAAATAGATTGCAAAAGTCAGTAAAAACGTTACCCAGGGTATTTTAATTTTTGTTAAAGTTGTGCCATAGCACTTCTTTTCTGCTTCATTTAGACATTCATATGTGACATTGACATTTTATATCATAAGAAGCAATATTTCATTTTTAGGACAGGTCAAGGGATAGTAATGATAGATTTATGGCCGTGCCAAGATCATTATATGGATAAAAATACAGCAGAATCTCCAAGACATCCTTACTCAGCTCTTTGCACAGTCTGAACCTTACATTTTTGGAGGTGACTTTGATCTTAATTCTTGTCCAGAGCATCTCTCATCACAGCTACATTTGTCTTGTTCTTATATAATGTTTCAAGATACAGAAATTTTGCAAAAGTTTATTTGAAAAAATTGCCTTGAATTTCAACAGACAAACGAACCATTTGCTTCCCTGTTCCATTTAAAGTGCTCTAAATGCCATGTGCACTAAGGGAGAAATAAGCAGGCAGAATAGCTACGCTTGGAAGTATTATGGTTTTAAGCTATGGATGAAGCACATCTTCTCCTGAAGTAGTTTAGTATTAATGTCATAGTTATAAGCTAGCTTTGGTAAGTTTATTATAATTTTATATAAAATTTCTACATAATATTAAATAACATTCACACATGTGTTGTATGAGTGGGTACATTTTCTGTAAAATAATATATAAATATGTTTATCTGTTAGCATAAATTATAACGATCAATAAATGTTAGATGTTCACACAAATCCACAAAGGTAAGCAAGATGCTTACTCCTTGGAAGAAAAGTTATGACCAACCTAGATAGTATATTCAAAAGCAGAGACATTACTTTGCCGACTAAGGTCCATCTAGTCAAGGCTATGGTTTTTCTTGTGGTCATGTATGGATGTGAGAGTTGGACTGTGAAGAAGGCTGAGCACCGAAGAATTGATACCTTTGAACTGTGGTGTTGGAGAAGACTCTTGAGAGTCCCTTGGACTACAAAGAGAACCAACCAGTCCATTCTGAAGGAGATCAGCCCTGGGATTTCTTTGGAAGGAATGATGCTAAAGCTGAAGCTCCAGTACTTTGGCCACTTCATGCAAAAAGGTTGACTCATTGGAAAAGATTCTGATGCTGGGAGGGACTGGGAGCAGGAGGAGAAGGGGACGACCTTGGATGAGATGGCTGGATGGCATCACGGACTCGATGGACATGAGTCTGAGTGAACTCCGGGAGATGGTGATGGACAGGGAGGCCTGGCGTGCTGCGATTCATGGGGTCGCAAAGAGTCGGACACGACTGAGCGACTGAACTGAACTGAAGCATTTCTGCTTATTTATAGGCTGCTTTTTATTTTTCTTGCATCACTAAAAAGAACCCAAATTTATGAAATGAGTATATTATTATTGAAACGTTTATTCATTTTATGTATATAAATGTGTCTACACAATGCCACACTGATACGCATATGCCTCACATGAAAACTGAGTGAATGTGAAGCTTGTACTTAAGGAGTTTACAAGTTAGTATGATAGAGTATGTCGATAAGTACATAATTAAATTGAACAGCGATAATTGCCCTGCTTTTAATAAATAAATATGTATAATCTTATTCTCTAAGTACCTCAACTTTTGATTTTCCTTATTTCACCCTAATATCTCACATAAAATTAACATTTCATACCAGTAGCAGTAAAACTATTTGCATAATTGATACATACTAGTTGGGATGCTTTCATTGAATGCAAGTCAGAAAAATAATATGGAGCTAATTTTTTAAAAAAGAAGAGATTATTTGTCATCAGATAAGAAGGGGTCTTAGTACAAAAGAGGTGGGGAAGTTTTTGTTATGCAAATGCACTGAAGATTGAGCTGAGATGCTGATACCAGTGCCATCAGGACTCATACACCATTTTTCTCTCTGTTTCTCTCCCTGAATTTGAGTTCTGACTCTCTCTTCTCTATTTTGTTCCCTTTTTCTGATTCTTGTAGTTTTTTTTTCTTTTTAATGAATATTGGAAAATATACCTATTTAAACATTTCGAAAGAACATTATAAGTCTGTGTCCACCTGATTTAGGTGGAATTAGGTGCTTATTTCAAGAATGAACATATGTACCTGGGATGACTGGCAATTGATATATTTTATATATATACATATATATATATTATATAATTCTTCCACTTATGAACTTCTGGATTGTTGTCTTCTTTTAATCCTGTTTTTAATTTAGGTTATTTTGAGCTTCATTTATTACTATCACTATTATTATTTTAGTAATAATAATATCTTATGTAGTGGTGGTGAAAGTATTGTACAAAATTCCAATTATATGGAAGAGTTTGTGAGTTATACATTCCCCTCCCATGACTGCTACTATTCTCCAAGTTCACTGGGCTGGGAGCAACACCATTAAGTATTTTGAGTATCTGTCAAATGTATTACAGGCTATTATGAACTCAATAAATCTGCTCAATTTTGAATCCTTTATCCCCACCGTGATGGTATCTGGAGACAGGACCTCTGAGAGCTACATAGGCTTAGATGATATGATGGAGATGGGAAGTTCATTAAGGAATTATTGTTCTTATAAGAAAAGGAAGTAAGGGCTTCCCTATTTGTAAAGCATCTGCCTGCCTTGTAAGAAACCTGGGTTCGATCCCTTGGTTGGGAAGATCCCCTTGAGAAGGGAAAGGCTAACAACTCCAGTATTCTGGCCTGGAGAATTCCATGAACTGTATAGTTCATGGGGTCACAAAGAGTTGGACATGACTGAGTGACTTTCACTTTCACTTACTTCCCTGGTGGCTCAGAGGTTAAAGTGTTTGCCTGTCGATTCCTGGGTCAGGAAGATCCCCTGGAGAAAGAAATGGCAACCCACTCCAGTACTCTTGCCTGGAGAATCCCATGGAGGGAAAAGCCTGGTAGGCTACAGTCCATGGGGTCGAAAAAAGTTGGACAGCACTGAGCGACTTCACTTTCACTTTCAGAAGGAAAGGAAGAAATCTGAGCTGTATCTTTTTTATTTTTACATAAAGAGCAGTGTACAGTTTATATGTTATCCTGTTCCTTCCTTTTACCTTTATTTACAATAAAGGTTAAAAATATTTCTTATTATTTGATAAAGTGAAAGCGAAGTCGCTCAGTCATGTCCAACTCTTCACAACCCCATGGACTGTAACCTATCAGGCTCCTCCATCCACGGGATTTTCCAGGCAAGAATGCTGGAGTGGATTGCCATTTCCTTCTCCAGGGGATCTTCCCAACCCAGGAATCGAACCTGGGTCTCCCACATTACAGGCAGACGCTTTACTATCTGAGCCACCAGAGAAGCCTCTCCCTTAAACTTTTTAAAAGATCTTTGTGTCTCATTGCACAGGTAAATAATAATTAAGAAAAATCATTCATCAACTTACCCTTCAATCTTAACCAGTGGTGTTACTACTATCAACGTTAAAATTAATACTATGTACTTAAATGTATTTTTTCACATATCTGAGTGTATCTTTTGAATAATAGAGATACGTTGAAGTGTTATAATCAAAAGCAATCAGTTTAAATAGATGGATATCATCTGATATCTTTTGATAGAACTCTCATGAGGAAACACATTTCCTCAAAGCCTCACCAGGAAAGTGTGTTATATTTTCTGACCTTTACAAATAAGTGAAAAACATTTTTTACATTTTACTTTGATAATAGAAATCTTTTTATATGTTTGGAGAGACATTTTACTTCCTTTTTCAATCAATTGAGCTTACTGCCTTTTTCTTCTATCAAATGTGACTTTAAATTATTTGTGCTATTTCTATTCTAAAGAAAATTCAATTAGTTTTAAACTAAATTTTAATTCATTTTTTCCCTTGACAAGTAGTGTACACATTTCCCCCTATGTTGGTACTATTTTTTTTTTCTTTAATTTGTTAGTGGTGAGTTTGAATTTTCCTTTGCAGAATATTGTATATTTATATAGCAGGTATATTTATTCTTATTTTTAAGACTTTTAGGAATATTTAATAAACATAATCCTTCCTAACTCTGAAACTATTTTTAAAGACAATCACGTATGTATTCTATTCTTCCTAATGTTACTATTCAATAGCATTCATTTAGATACTTATCCAAATGCAACTTATTTGAAGGCAAGAGATAAAAAGTGTTGTATTGTTTTATCTTTATTATTTTTGATTGGTTAGTTTTGCTACAAATCATTTACTATACAAATCACTTCACCTCTACTGATGTGAAGTCATATATTTTCATGTGAAATCTGTTTATATTTTCAGAAGTTTTATGTTCTTGTAGCAACTTTTATCACATATTACAAATGTAAATATATAATTTATAGTATACGATCATATTTTTTATATCTAGTGTCCATCACTGACTTCTTCTTCTCATTATGATCATTAATATTTCTTCTCATCATTCATAGTTTACCTGTGTTTTCACAAGATCTTTAGAATCAGCTTGTTATTTTCTCCAGCCACAGGTGCATATATATTAGAAACAAATTAAACACATACTTTAATATAGAATGATTTTTGATGTGTAAAATTTTATTTCTTGCTCACAGCAATATGTTACGTGCTTTGTACTTTTGCTGCAAAATCAGTTTGGTTTCTCCTTCAACATTTTAATGACAACTGATGTATCTTCAGTTACCTTGTCAGTATATATTTATTTTAAACTTACATGTTAAATATTTGGCAGCTCTTCTTTCTGATCTGAGTTATACAAACATTTACAAACATAAAATAAACTGTTAGAGTAATAAATGTATTGTCTCCATACACAATGAGGTGCAATTGTATTATTTTTTCATCCAAGCAAATCTCACTGATGTGCAGCTTTACTTCGCTTTGATCTCTATACATTTTTCTGAGGGAATTAATTAGAGTTTCTTGGTTACTAATAGTGGGCTAGTGTTTGGAATGATTTAAACACAAGCTGGAATCAAGATTGCCAGGAGAAATATCAATAACCTCATATATGCAGATGATACCACCCTTATGGCAGAAAGTGAAGAGGAACTAAAAAGCTTCTTGATGAAAGTGAAAGTGGAGAGTGAAAAGTTGGCCTAAAGCTCAACATTCAGAAAACAAAGATCATGGCATCTGGTCCCATCATTTCATGGGAAATAGATGGGGAAAGAGTGGAAACAGTGTCAGACTTTATTTTGGGGGGCTCCAAAATCACTGCAGGTGGTGATTGCAGCCATGAAATTAAAAGACGCTTACTCCTTGGAAGAAAAGTTATGACCAACCTAGACAGCATATTCAAAAGCAGAGACATTTCTCTAGTCAAGGCTATGGTTTTTCCAGTGGTCATGTATGGATGTGAGAGTTGGACTGTGAAGAAGGCTGAGCGCCAGAGAATTGATGCTTTTGAAGTGTGGTGTTGGAGAAGACTCTTGAAAGTCCCTTGGACTACAAAGAGAACCAACCAGTCCATTCTGAAGGAGATCAGCCCTGGGATTTCTTTGGAAGGAATGATGCTAAAGCCGAAACTCCAGTCCTTTGGCCACCTCATGAGAAGAGTTGACTCATTGGAAAAGACTCTGATGCTGAGAGGGATTGGGGGCAGAAGTAGAAGGGGATGACAGAAGTTGAGATGGCTGGATGGCATCACGGACTCGATGGACATGAGTCTGAGTGAACTCTAGTAGTTGGTGATGGATAGGGAGGTCTGGCGTGCTGCGATTCATGGGGTCGCAAAGAGTCGGACACGACTGAGCAACTGAACTGAACTGAAAGCCTTTGTTTAGTGTCTTTGCAAAGGATTTTCAGACACGTTATTAGATTTCTTTATTTTCTGGCACTTATTTATCTTAGGCTTCCCTAGTGGCTCAGATCATAAAGAATCTGCCTGCAATTCAAGAGACTAGGGTTTGATTCTTGAGTCAGGAAGATCCCCTTGAAAAAGAAATGGTAACCCACTCCAGTATTTATCCTTAAAACATATCTATCTGTGTGTGTGTGTGTGTGTGTGTGTGTGTGTGTGTGTGTGAAGTCGCTCAGTTGTGTCCGACTCTTTGCGACCCCATGGACTGTAGCCTACCAGGCTCCTCCCTCTATGGAATTCTCCAGGCAAGAGTACTGGAGTGGATTGCCATTTCCTTCTCCAGGGGATCTTCCCGACCCAGGGATCAAACCCGGGTCTCCCGCATTCCAGGCAGATTCTTTAACCTCTGAGCCACCAGGGAAACATATCTATAGTTCTTAAAAAAAAAAAAAAATCTATGGATTCTACCTACTTCTATATGTTATACCCATTTTTTCCATCAGATTTTTTTTTTGGTATTTTATTTTTTTAAATTTATTAATTAATTAACTTTACAATATTGTATTGGTCAAACACAATAAAATAGGGAAAGACAAGTAAAATGTTACCTTACCAATCAGTAATGGAAAATATACTTATATTTTTCATCCATCAGTATATTTAAGTTGAAGCAACACTTATTAGAAATATTAGTTTCTGTCAAAATATTGTTTCTATGATACTTACCATATATATATATATTCAGCAAAATGTATTTTACTAATGGATTTATGTATTTAAAATGCCCTATGTAGAATGTGTATTTTCCTTGTTTAAGCTTTGACATTTTAATTTAATTTTCCATTAAATAAATTATGTTAATATGCAGCCAATCTAGCTTAAGTTTATTATATGCATGGATTCAGTAAGCTAACTAGTAATGCTATGAGTTTCCAAAATGACAATGATGGCAGCCTTCACAAAATTACATGATAAGAAGAGTCAATGGATTGGTGGTTATGAATGACATAATTAGAGAAATTTTAATGAAAAGGAATAACATCAAATCTGGTTCTTTAAGGTATTTCTGATTTATACTTTAAAATGTCATAAAACTTTAGGATCTGGAAACTGATAACTAGTAAAAATAACAGCATAAAATGGCAGTCTACTTTATGGAATTTGTATTTCCAGGGAAAATGGGGGAAATTTTAAGATTTATTCAAAGCCAGAGCATATCTCTATAGAAAATTTTCACAAATTCTAACAAATTTGGGTAAACACATACACATAGCCGACATGGGAGAACAAAAATGCAATCAGAGTCTTCGGTTTGTAATGAATATGAGCTACTGTTCCCAGAAAATTTATCATCCTTCTACTACCATATCTCATAAAGTTGAAGAAGGAAACAGTGGGTATCATGTGAAGGTGTCAGGGAAATGTATTACTTTACCAGTGACACAGGACGTCCCTGGTGGCTCAAATGGTAAAGCATCTGTCTACAATGCAGGAGACCCAGGTTTGACCCTGGGTCAGGAAGATGTCCTGGAGAAGGAAATGGGAATCCATTCCAGTACTCAGTTCAGTTCAGTTCAGTTCAGTCACTCAGTTGTGTCTGACTCTTTGTGACCCCATGAATCACAGCACGCCAGACCTCCCTGTCCATCACCAGCTCACAGAGTTCACTCTGACTCACGTCCATTGAGTCAGTGATGCCATACAGCCATCTCATCCTCTGTTGTCCCCTTCTCCTCCTGCCTCCAATCCCTGCCAGCATCAGAGTCTTCTCCAATGAGTCAACTCTTAACATGAGGTGGCCAAAGGACTGGAGTTTCAGCTTTAGCATCATTCCTTCCAAAGAAATCCCAGGGTTGATCTCCTTCAGGATGGACTGGTTGGATCTCCTTGCAGTCCAAGGGACTCTCAAGAGTCTTCTCCAACACCACAGTTCAAAAGCATCAATTCTTTGGCGCTCCAGCCTTCTTCACAGTTCAACTCTCACATCTATACATGACCACTGGAAAAACCATAGCCTTGACTAGACGTACCTTAGTCAGCAAAGTAATGTCTCTGCTTTTGGATATGCTATCTAGGTTGGTCATAACTTTTCTTCCAAGGAGTAAGTGTCTTTTAATTTCATGGCTGCAATCACCATTTGCAATGATTTTGAAGCCTCCCAAAAATAAAGTCTGACACTGTTTCCACTGTTTCCCCATCTATTTCCCATGAAGTGATGGGACCAGATGTCATGATCTTCGTTTTCTGAATGTTGAACTTTAAGCCAGCTTTTTCACTCTCCACTTTCACTTTCATCAAGAGGCTTTTTAGTTCTCCTTCACTTTCTACCATTAGGGTGGTGTCATCTGCATATCTGAGGTTATTGATATTTTTCCTGGCAATCTTGATTCCAGCTTGTGATTCTTCCAGCCCAGCATTCCTCATGATGTACTCTGCATATAAGTTAAATAAGCAGGGTGACAATATACATTCTTGACATACTCCTTTTCCTATTTGGAACCAGTCTGTTGTTCCATGTCCAGTTCTAACTGTTGCTTCCTTGACCTGCATACAGATTTCTCAAGAGGTAGGTCAGGTGGTCTGGTATTCCCATCTCTTTCAGAATTTTCCACAGTTTGTGATCCACACAGTGAAAGGCTTTGGCATAGTCAATAAAGCAGAAATAGATCTTTTTCTGGAACTCTCTTGCTTTTCTGATGATCTAGCGGATGTTGGCAATTTAATCTCTGGTTCCTCTGCCTTTACTAAAACCAGCTTGAACATCAGGAAGTTCACGGTTCACATATTGCTAAAGCCTGGCTTGGAGAATTTTGAGCATTACTTTAATAGCATGTGAGATGAGTGCAATTGTGTGGTAGTTTGAGCAGTATTTTGCATTGCCTTTCTTTGGGATTGGAATGAAAGCTGACATTTTCCAGTTCTGTGGCCACTGCTGAGTTTTCCAAATTTGCTGGCATATTGAGTGCAGTATTTTCACAGCATCGTCTTTCAGGATTTGAAATAGCTCAACTGGAATTCCATCACCTCCACTAGCTTTGTTTGTAGTGATGCTTTCTAAGGCCCACTTGACTTCACATTCCTGGATGTCTAGCTCTAGATGAGTGATCACACCATTGTGATTATCTGGGTCATGAAGATCTTTTTTGTACATTTCTTCTGTGTATTGTTGCCACCTCTTCTTAATATGTTCTGCTTCTGTTAGGTCCATATCATTTCTGTCCTTTATCAAACCCATCTTTGCATGAAATATTCCCTTGGTATGTCTAATTTTCTTGAAGAGATCTCTAGTCTTTCCCTTTCTCTTGTTTTCCTCTATTTCTTTGCATTGATTGTTGAAGAAGGCTTTCTTATCTCTTCTTGCTTTTCTTTGGAACTCTGCATTCAGATGCTTATATCTTTCCTTTTCTCATTTGTTTTTCATCTCTCTTCTTTTCACAGCTATTTGTAAGGCTTCACCCGACAGCCATTTTGCTTTTTTTTTTTTTTAGTTTTTTATTTTTTAAAATTTAAAATCTTTAATTCTTACATGCATTCCCAAACATGAACCCCCCTCCCACCTCCCTCCCCCCAACATCGCGCTGGGTCATCCCCATGCACCAGCCCCAAGCATGCTGTATCCTGTGTCAGACATAGACTGGTGATTCAACTCTTACATGATAGTATACATGTTAGAATGCCATTCTCCCAAATCATCCCACCCTCTCCCTCTCCCTCTGAGTCCAAAAGTCGGTTATACACATCTGTGTCTTTTTTCCTGTCTTGCATTTCTTTTCCTTGGGGATATTCTTGATCCCTGTCTCCTGTACAATGTATTGCCTGGAAAATCCCGTAGACAGAGGAGCCTGGTAGGCTACAGTCCATGGGGTCACAAAGAGTCAGACACCACTGAGAGACTTCACTTTCAGTTTCACCCACTCCAGTATTCTTACTTGGAGAATTCCATGGATTGAGGAGCTTGGCAGGCTACAGTCCATAGGAATGGCAATCCACTCCAGTACTATTGCCTGGAAAATCCCATGGACGGAGGAGTCTGGTAGGCTACAGTTCATGGGGTCACAAAGAGTCAGACATGGCTGAGAGACTTCACTTTCACTTTCATAAGACTATACTTTGGGATTCCCTTGTAGCTCAGATGGTAAAGTGTCTGCCTGCAAAGTGGAAGACCCAGATTCAATCCCTGGGTCGGGAAGATCCCCTGGACTAGGAAATGGCAACCCGCTCCAGTACTCTTGCCTGGAAAATCCTATGGACAGAGGAACCTGGTGGGCTACCATCCATTGGGTCACATAGAGTCGGACATGACTGAGCAACTTCACTTTCACTTTTACCAGTGAAATAAACATGTTTCTGGTGAGTCAAAGAGTCACCAACACAATATCAAAGCATCTGGCAGGCCTCTACAAGCAGAGTGGAGTGAGTGAGATTACATATAAAGATGGGGGAATAATTACACAGAGTTTGCAAAATGTAAAACTATCTATCTATCTATACAGATACAAAAGACAGGCAAAAACTTATTCTAGAAGATAATGGAGCAGAACTAGAGGAGGAAGTTTCTCACAGCATCAAAATATGGAGCAAATTAATAATAAAGAGTATTAGATGAGACAATAAATGAGAGTTAATAAATGGAATGGAGGAAATGTTATGTAGCAGATCTCAGGAAACAAGTTCAGTGGCTAAGAAAATTCCAGAGATTATGAAAAGTTAGAAACCTTAAGGAACAGAACAGATACAGTAAAACATTGAATTTCAGACATAGAGCTAAAGCTTGATATAAATAAAATTAATTCTGTTAAAAATATGAAAAATATAAATATATATGTATATACACAAAATTTTATACATATAAATAAATACCTAATTGTAGATAAAAGCCAATTGATAAGAAAGGATGCGTAGGGTCCCTAGTTAGGAAAAGAAAAACTAAATTATACAAAAAGAAGAAAACACTGCTTTCAAGAATGCTTGGTTAGAAACTCCCTTTTTCCCTTACATGCACTTATAAAATATGGAAATTCAAATGTAATTGAAAAATCAGACCTTCAGTTAGCCAAAAATATCTAAAATATGTCACATACAAGTGAGAAAAAAAGCATTTACTATTCAGAATTTCCTTAACAAAATAAATACAGGAGAAAACAGTGCAACAATCAAAATGTTTTAAAGAAAAAATAATCTTTCACATATAAATTAAAGAATGCTAATCACCAAAGAATTTATACTTTTGAACTGTGGTGTTGGAGTAGACTCAAGAGAGTCTCTTGGATTGCATGGAGATCAAACCAGTTAATCCTAAAGGAAATCAGTCCTGAATATTCACTGGAAGGACTAATGCTGAAGCTGAAGCACCAATACTTTGCCCACCTAATGTTAAGAGCCAATTCATTGGAAAAGACCCTAATGCTGGGAAGGATTGAAGACAGAAGGAGAGGCAGGCAACAGAGGATTAGATGGTAGGATGGCATCACCAACTCAATGGACAAGCTCCAGGAGTTGGTGAAGGACAGCAAAGCCTGGTGTGCTGCAGCCCATGGGTCTCAAAGAGTCGGACACGACTGAGTGACTGAACAACAACAAATGTTACATGTATTCAGATGAGAGTATATAGATTTGAAGATGGACTAGCACTATGAAATAACAAGATATAAGACTTGCAGTTAATACAGAATATTCTGCTGAGAGTGTTTTGCTTATGTTCTCCTCTAGGAGTTTTATAGTTTCTGGTCTTACATTTAGATCTTTAATCCATTTTGAGCTTATTTTTGTGTATGGTATTAGAAAGTGTTCTAGTTTCATTCTTTTACATGTGGTTGACCAGTTTTCCTAGCACCCCTTGTTAAAGAGATTGTCTTTAATCCATTGTATATTCTTGCCTCCTTTGTAAAAGATAAGGTGTCCATAGGTGTGTGGATTTATCTCTGGGCTTTCTATTTTGTTCGATTGATCTATATTTCTGTCTTTGTGCCGGTACCATACTGCCTTGATAACTGTGGCTTTGTAGTAGAGCCTGAAGTCAGGCAGGTTGACTCCTCCAGTTCCATTCATCTTTCTCAAGATTGCTTTGGCTATTCGAGGATTTTGTATTTCCATAAAAATCTTGAAATTATTTATTCTAGCTCTGTGAAAAATATGGCTGGTAGCTTGATAGGGATTGCATTGAAGTTGTAGATTGCTTTGGGTAGTATACTCATTTTCACTATATTGATTCTTCCAATCCATGAACATGGTATATTTCTCCATCTATTAGTGTCCTGTTTGATTTCTTTCATCAGTGTTTTATAGTTTTCTATATATAGGCCTTTAGTTTCTGTATTCCTAAGTATTTTATTCTTTTCATTGCAATGGTGAATGGAATTGTTTCCTTAATTTCTTTTTCTGCTTTCTCATTATTAGTGTATAGGAATGCAAGGGATTTCTGTGTGTTGATTTTATATCCCACAACTTTACTATATTCATTGATCAGTTCTAGTAATTTTCTGGTGGAGTCTTTAGGGTTTTCTATGTAGAGGATCATCTCATCTGCAAACAGTGAGAGTTTTAATTCTTTTCCAATTTGGATTCCTTTTTTCTTTTTCTGCTCTGATTGCTGTGGCCAAAACTTTTTACATAAATCACAGCAGGATCCTCTATGATCCACCTCCCAGAATACTGGAAATGAAAGCAAAAATAAACAAACAGGATCTAATTAAAATTAAAAGCTTCTGCACAACAAAGGAAACTATAAGCAAGGTGAAAAGGCAGCCTTCTGAATGGGAGAAAATAATAACAAATGAAGCAACTGACAAACAACTAATCTCAAAAATATACAAGCAACTTATGCAGCTCAATTCCAGAAAATAAATGACCCAATCAAAAAATGGGCCAAAGAACTAAATAGACATTTCTCCAAAGAAGACATACAAATGGCTAACAAACCCATGAAAAGATGCTCAACATCGCACATTATCAGAGAAATGCAAATTAAGACCACAATGAGGTACCACTTCACACCAGTCAGAACGGCTGCGATGCAAAAGTTCACAAGCAATAAATGCTGGAGAGGGTGTAGTGAAAAGGGAACCCTCGTATACTGATGGTGGGAATGCAAACTAGTACAGCCACTTTGGAGAACAGTGTGGAGATTCCTTTAAAAACTACAAATAGAACTGCCTTATGACCCAGCAATCCTACCGCTGGGCATACACACCGAGGAAACCAGAACTGAAAGAGGCACATGTACCCCAATATTCATTGCAGCACTGTTTATAATAGCCAGGACATGGAAACAACCTAGATGTCCATCAGCAGACGAATGGATAAGAAAGCTGTGGTACATATACACAATGGAGTATTACTCAGCCATTAAAAAGAATACATTTGCATCAGTTCTAATGAGGTGGATGAAACTGGAGCCGATTATACAGAGTGAAGTAAGCTAGAAAGAAAAACACCAATACAGTATACTAACACATATATACGGAATTTAGAAAGATGGTAATGATTACCCTGTATGTGACACGGCAAAAGAGACACAGATGTAAAGAACAGACTTTTGGACTCTGTAGGAGAGGGAGAGGGTGGGATGATTTGGGAGAATGGCATTGAAACATGTATACTATCTGTAAGAAACGGATTTCTAGTCTAGGTTCGATGCAGGATACAGGATGCTTGAGGCTGGTGCACTGGGATGACCCAGAGAGATGATATGGGGAGGGTGGTGGGAAGGGGGTTCTGGGTTGGGAACTCATGTACACCTGTGGTGGGTATGGCAAAACTAATACAGTATTGTAAAGTAAAAAAATAAAATTTAAATAAAAAATTTAAAAAATTAAAAAATAAAACCAGCTTGAACATCTGGAAAAAAAAAAAAAGAGAATATTCTGCTGATACCCAAAGTTCTTCCTTTTAAGTACTAGTGGCAAAAAGAAATGCCACATCCCCAAATAACATATTGAATCAATTGTGACAACTATGTTATCCTGTATTGATTATGCAGCTGCATATAAAAAATAGCAATCCTTAGAACCTTGCTCTGCTGCTGGGCATACTGATGTCAGACTTTCAGTTCAGAAAGGGAATTACAGCATTTGATGGGTCAGATCATGAAGAATATTTTCCTGCTGAGGTTAAGTCAAGAAAAAATGATGTGTTAAAGAGGGCTTGTCCTCTGACTTGAAACTTTTCTTCCCTTGACTGACACTATGTTAGAATTTTTTCTCCACATTTCTAGAAGAATTTTCATTTTTCTCTTTAGCTGCTAAAATCACATATTCTTTGTGACATTCAGGGTATATTTTTCTTCTGCTTCAAGCTTTGTGGGAAAGAAATAGATCTTAAGTGTGATTTTCTGTAATTTTAAAATCTTTTACATCCTGGTAGATTATTATATAGACATTTTTGCATTTGCATTCTATTACTTAAATGAGAAGATCGATTTCTTGTAAGAAATAGACAAGGATAGTCAAGGAAAGAAAAAGAAAAAACACAGTAAAAGCAATGCTTCCAAAGAGTGTTACTAAGTTATCTTATTGATTGTGAAATATATAAAGTGAATTTGAAAAAAAATATTCTAGATCACTGACAAAACCAGTATTAGACCATCAAATTTTTAGCCCTATAATTAATCAAAGTTATACTTGGTTCCTTTTCATACTGTTCATGGAGTTAAGGCAAAATGATAGGATACTGAAAGAGGAACTCCCTGGGTCGGCAGGTGCCCAATATGCTACTGGAGATTAGTGGAGAAATAACTGCAGAAAGAATGAAGGGATGGAGACAAAGCAAAAACAATACCCAGTTGTGGATGGGACTAGTGATAGAAGTAAGGTCCGATGCTGTAAAGGGCAATATTGCATAGGAACTTAGAATGTTAGGTCCATGAATCAAGGCAAATTGGAAGTGGTCAAACAGGAAATGGCAAGAGTGAACGTCAACATTCTAGGAATCAGCGAACTAAAATGGACTGGAATGAGTGAATTTAACTCAGATGACCATTATATTTACTACTATGGGCAGGAATCCCTTAGAAGAAATGGAGTAGCCATCATGGGCAACAAAAGAGTCTGAAATGCAGTACTTGGATGCAATCTTAAAAACTACAGAATGATCTCTGTTTGTTTCCAAGGCAAAATATTAAATATTAAGATAATCCAAGCCTATGCCATAACCAGTAACATTGAAGAAGCTTAAGTTGAATGGTTCTATAAAGACCTACAAGACATTTTAGAACTAACACCCAAAAAGATGTCCTTTTCATTATAGGGGATTGAAATGCAAAAGTAGGAAGTCAAGAAAGATCTGGAGTAACAGGCAAATTTGGCCTTGGAGTACGGAATGAAGCAGGGCAAAGGCTAATACAGTTTTGCTAAAAGAATGCACTGGTCATGGCAAACACCCTGTTCCAACAACACAAGAGCAGACTCTACACATGGACATCACCAGATGGTCAAAAGCGAAATCAGATTGATTATATTCTTTGGAGCCAAAGATGGAGAAGCTCTATACAGTCAGCAAAAACAAGACCAGGAGCTGACTGTGGCTCAGATAATGAACTCCTTATTGCCAAACTCAGACTCAAATAGAAGAAAGTAGGGAAAACCACTAGACCATTCAGGTTGACATAAAGCTATTCCCTTATGATTATACAGTGGAAGTGGGAAATAGATTTAAGGGACTAGATCTGATAGATAGAATGCCTGATGAACTATTGATGGAGCTTTGTGACATTGTACTGGAGACAGGGATCAAGACCATCCCCATTATAAAGAAATGCAAAAGAAGCAAAATGGCTGTCTGAAGAGGCCTTACAAATAGCTGTGAAAAGAAGAGAAGCGAAAAGCAATGAACAAAAGGAAAGATATAAGTATCTGAATGCAGAGTTCCAAAGAATAGCAGGGAGAGATAAGAAAGCCTTCCTCAGCGATTAATGCAAAGAAATAGAGGGAAACAACAGAATGGGAAAGACTAGAGGTCTTTTCAAGAAAATTAGAGACACCAAGGGAACATTTCCTGCAAAGATGGGCTCGATAAGGGACAGAAAAGGTATGGACCTAACAGAAGCAGAAGATATTAAGAAGAGGTGGAAAGGATACACAGAAGAACTGTACAAAAAATAGCTTCCTGACCCAGATAATCACAATGGTGTGATCACTCACATCCTGGAATGTGAAGTCGAGTGGGCCTTAGAAAGCATCACTATGAACAAAGCTAGTGGAGGTGATGAAATTCCAGTTGAGCTATTTCAAATCCTGAAAGTTGATGCTGTGAAACTGCTGCACTCAATATGCTAGCAAATTTGGAAAACTCAGCAGTGGCCACAGGACTGGAAAACGTCAGTTTTCATTCCAATCCCAAAGAAAGATGGCAAATGGCAAAGAATGCTCAAACTACTGCACAATTGCACTCAGAGATCAGCCCTGGGATTTCTTTGGAAGGCATGATGCTAAAGCTGAAACTCCAATACTTTGGCCACCTCATACAAAGAGTTGACTCATTGGAAAAGAGTCTGATGCTGGGAGGGAATGGGGGCAGGAGGAGAAAGGGACAAGAGGATGAGATGGCTGGATTGCATCACTGACTCGATGGATGTGAGTCTGAGTGAACTCCGGAACTTGGTGATGGACAGGGAGGCCTGGCATGCTGCGATTCATGGGGTCGCAAACAGTCAGACACGACTGAGTGACTGAAATGAACTGAACATGCTAGTAAAGTGATGCTCAAAATTCTGCAAGCCAGGCTTCAGCAATACGTGAACCGTAAACTTCGAGATGTTCAAGCTGGTTTTTAAAAAGGCAGAGGAACCAGAGATCAAATTGCCAACATCCTCTGGATCATGGAAAAAGCAAGAGAGTTCCAGAAAAACATCTATTTCTGCTTTATTGACTATGCCAAAGCCTTTGACTGTATAGATCACAATCAACTATGGAAAATTCTGAAAGAGACTGGAATACCAGACCACCTGACCTGCCGCTTGAGAAACCTAAATGCAGGTCAGGAAGCAACAGTTAGAACTGGACATGAAACAACAGACTGGTTCCAAATAGGAGAAGGAGTACATCAAGCCTGTATATTGTCACCCTGCTTATGTAACTTATATGCAGAGTACATCATGATAAACACTGGGCTGGAAGAAGCACAAGCTGCAATTAAGATTTTTTGGAAAAATATTAAAATATTTTAATAAAAATATTTAAAATACTAATAACCTCCCAGATGACACCACCCTTATGGCAGAAAGTGAAGAGGAACTAAAAAGCCTCTTGATGAAAGTGAAAGAGGAGAGTGAAAAAGTTGCCTTAAAGTTCAACATTCAGAAAACTAACATCATGGCATCTGGTCCCACCACTTCATGGGAAATAGATGAAAAAACAGTGGAAACAGTGTCAAACTTTATTTTGGGGGGCTCTAAAATCGTTGCAGATAGTGACTGCAGCCATGAAATTAAAAGACGCTTATTCTTTGGAAGGAAAGTTATGACCAACCTAAATAGCATATTAAAAAGCAGAGACATTGCTTTGCCAACAAAGGTCTGTCTAGTCAAGGTTATGGTTTTTCGAGTGTTCATGTATGGATGTGAGAGTTGGACTGTGAAGAAAGCTCAGTGCTGAAGAACTGATGATTTTGAACTGTGGTGTTGAAGACTCTTGAGAGTCCCTTGGACTTCAAGGAGATCCAACCAGTCCATCCTACAGGAGATCAGTCCTGGGTGTTCATTGGAAGAACTGATGCTGAGGCTGAAACTCCAATACTTTAGCTACCTCATAGGAAGAGTTAACTTATTGGAAAAGACCCTGATGCTGGGAGGGATTAGGGGCAGGAGGATAAGGGGACTACAAATGTTGAAATGGCTGGATAGCATCCCCGACTCTATGGACATGAGTTTTAGTGAACTCTGGGAGTTGGTGTTGGACAGGGAGGCCTGGCGTGCTGCAGTTCATGGGGTTGCAGAGTCAGACACGAGTGAGCGGCTGAACTGAACTGAACTGATACTTAGTTCCATTTCCGTAAACTACTCAAAATAATCTTAAAAACAATAAGCTGACACATAATGCTTAAGTACTTGATCAGGATGAGCAGATACAAATATGTAGATTATTGTTCAGTTTCCCAGTCCTGTTGTCAAAATTGTTGCAACCACATGGACTGCAGGAAGCAAGGCTTCCCAGTCCTTCACAGTTTCTCTGAGTTTGCTAAACCTTATGTTCATTGAGTAAATGAAGCCATACAAACATCTTATTCTCACTCATCCCCTTCTCCCCCTGCCCTCAGTCTTTCTCAGCATCAGTGTCTTCTCCAGTGAGTCAGCTCTTCCCATCAGATGGTCAAAGTATTGAAGCTTCAACTTCAGCATCATTCCTTCTAATCAATACTCAGTGTTGATTTCCTTTAGGAGTGACTGGTTTAATCTCCTTGCTTCCAAAGAGACTCTCAACTGTCTTCTCCAGCACCACATTTTGAAATCATCAATTCTTCTGTGCTCAGCCTTCTTTATGGTTCAACTCTCACATTCATACATGACTACTGAAAAAACCATCAGTTCAGTTCAGTCACTCAGTCATGTCTGACTCTTTGTGACCCCATGAATCGCAGCCCGCCAGGCCTCCCTGTCCATTACCAACTCCAGGAGTTTACCCAAACTCATGTCCATTGAGTCGGTGATGCCATCCCACCATCTCATCCTCCATCGTCCCCTTCTCCTCCTGCCTTCAATCTTTCCCAGCATCAGGGTGTTTTCCAGTGAGTCAGCTCTTCGAATCAGGTGACCAAAGTACTGGAGCTTCAACATCACTCCTTCCAATGAACACCCAGGACTGATCTCCTTCAGGATGGACTGGTTGGATCTCACTGCAGTCCAAGGGACTCTCAAGAGTCTTCTCCAACACCACAGTTCAAAAGTATCAATTCTTCAGTACTCAGCTTTCTTTATGGCCCAATTCTCACATCCATACATGACTACTGGAAAAACCTACATGGACATTCATCAGCAGAGTGAGGTCTCTGTGTTTTAATACACTGCCTAGGTTTGTCATAGCTTTTCTTCCAAGAAGCAGATGTCTTTTAATTTCATGGCTGCAGTCCCCTCTACAGTGATTTTGGAGCCCAAGAAAATAAAGTCTGTCTTTGTTTCCCCATCTATTTGCCATGAAGTGATGGCACCAGATTCCATGATATTAGTTTTTTTTGAATGCTGAGTTTAATCCAGCTTTTTCAATCTCCTCTTCCACTTTCATCATGAGGCTCTTTAGTTCCTCTTCACTTTCTGTCATTAGGGTGGTGTTAACTGCATATCTGAGGTTATTGATATTTCTACTGGCCATCTTGATTTCAGCTTGTGATTCATCCAGACTGGTATTTCACATGATGTACTGTGCACAAAATCAAATAACCTTCCAGATTTCTTCCAAATTGAAGTTGCACATCAGGACCAACTTTCTAAGGAGCTGTCAAGAAGAACCAAGAGGCTGACAACTAAAGAGAAGAAATAGCCAGAGATGGCAGAAATTATTTTGTTTTTAACATACATTAAGCTATACAAATAAAGCCAGCCATGAATTTTCTCTGCTTAACAATCTGTCTCATGCCCAGCTGTTCAACCATTCCAGTGATGACTTTGTGGTTATAAGAGATAACGTGAGCAAGGACAGCACATGGCCTATATTTCTATCTTCTTCATGCTGTGACTCATGAATTTTCAAAAGCCATTTTGCAATATTTACTTTGTTTTATAGTTCCCATAATTAATGTTGGTCATTAATAACTGGCCCTTGAATTGCCTCTATATCTGTTCTTATTTGCTCAGTCATGTCCAACTCTTTGTGACCCTATGGACTGTAGCCTTCCAAGCTCCTATGTCCATGGACTTCTCTAGGCAAGAATATTGGAGTGGGTTGTCATTTCCTTCTCGAGAGGATCTTCCCAACCCAGGGACTAAACCCAGGTTTCCTGTATTGCAGGCAGATTTTTTACCATTTTAACCACCAGGGTGATGCAAAGTGATGGTAATAACATATGCAAGTGAACATAAAAAGAATGTACATATAACTGACTGAGACATACAAATGCATGGAAAGTCTTCTTCTGTAGGCCTTGTCTGAACTATTAACTGTATCTATTGACTTGGCCAAAAAGTTCAATTGGGTTTTCCCATAACTTCTTACTTGGAAAAACTGAATGAACTTTTGGGTCAACCCAACATTATTAGTGCTTCTCTTTTTCTGCCAATATACTAATTTTTGACACATTGCTGTGATTGATGTTGAATTAATTTATTAGTTCTCCTTACGATAATCTTAAATTCATGAATGGTCTAATGGTTTTCATGATGCCATCTCTTTATGTATGGTTACCCAGGAAGTCAATATGAAATTGATTTTAAGAAGTCTCCTTGCATGTTAGGCAAATACTCTAAGTCTGAAGCTTACAATATATGCTAACTTCATTCACACATTTTTAATTTTTGTTTGTTTGTTATAAATGCCACTGTATGTATGAATCTAAAGTGTTGTTGACATCTGGAGGAAGAGTCAGCTGTGAGGCAATGCTTCAGTACATAGATTTGGGTATATATACAGAAAAAAAATTAACTTGTTAAGGGGCTTGATTTAAAGGTCAACTTGTAAAACTGCAATGACAACAACAACAACAAAAAAACTGTATTTGTTCAGACAAGAATATGAAATCAATAATGAATTCCATCACTACTCCTAGTTCTCAATCTAATGTCATTCTGTAAATCAGTGAACTAAGATATATTCAATATGTGTTGTGAACGAATACACTAATCTGATACCAAATAAGTAAAGATTGAGGAAACACACTTGAGTAACTTAAAATAAACAGTCCAAGCTGACTCAGCCATGTTCAATTTGTCATGTTTAAGCCTGCAATTGTAACTTAAAAAATAAAAAATAAATCGGTGTGTAGAAATAAATGTTATGATGATGACATAATTTGGAAAAAAGTGAACTCTAATTGAATTTCTTGAGCACTTGCATATTCAGTTCTGTTCAGTTCAGTTCAGTCGCTCAGTTGTGTCTGACTCTTTGTGACCCTATGAATCGGAGCACTCCAGGCCTCCCTGTCCATCACCAACTCACGGAGTTCACTCTGACTCGCGTCCATCCAGTCAGTGATGCCATCCAGCCATCTCATCCTCTGGCGTCCCCTTCTCCTCCTGCCCCCAATCTCTCCCAGCATCAGAGTCTTTTCCATTGAGTCAACTCTTCGCATGAGGTGGCCAAAGGACTGGAGTTTCAGCTTTAGCATCATTCCTTCCAAAGAAATCCCAGGGCTGATCTCCTTCAGATGGAATGGTTGGTTCTCTTTGCAGTCCAAGGAACTCTCAAGAGTCTTCTCCAACACCTCAGTTCAAAAGCATCAATTCTTCAGCACTCAGCCTTCTTCACAGTCCAACTCTCACATCCATATCTGACTACTGGAAAAAACATAGCCTTGACTAGAAGGACCTTAGTCGGCAAAGAAATGTCTCTGCTTTTGAATATACTATCTAGGTTGCTCATAACTTTTCTTCCAAGGAGTAAGTGTCTTTTAATTTCATGGCTGCAATCACCATCTGCAGTGATTTTGGAGCCCCCCAAAATAAAGTCTGACACTGTTTCCACTGTTTCCCCATCTATTTCCCATGAAGTGATGGGACCAGATGCCATGATCATTTTCTGAATGTTGAGCTTTAAGCCGACTTTTTCACTCTACACTTTCACTTTCATCAAGAGGCTTTTTAGTTCCTCTTCACTTTCTGCCATAAGGGTGGTGTCATCTGCACTATTATGCTAATTTTTAAATATTTTATGTTATTACAACTAGTAGCCTATGAAGCAGCTTGTTATAGAAATATTTCTCACTGCAGACTGGTAATATTTATATCTGTATCCATAATTTATTATTAAAAATGAAATAAAATATGTCATATTTGACAGAAGATGACTAGGCTCTTAGATGAAAAGTCTGTCTCACATCATTGATTAGAGCAGATTCTAGCTAGTTTTTACTTTTGTTCTGTTGAAACCTGGTACTCCTGGAAAAGCTTCATTATTGGGCTTTCATGACAGCTGAGAGTAGGATGTGTGACAAGAGAGTTGGAGCAAGAGTAGAATATCTTCCCCTTTAAAATCCTCAGATGGAAATGGGATGCCATCAGAACATTATTAAAGGTAATTTGAGTTTTCGTATCCAAGAACACAGAATGTCTTTCTAATCACTAGTCTTCCTCCAAGCTGTTTATGAACTTCTCAAGGGGATCTTCCCAACCCAGAGCCCAGATCTGAACCCAGATCTCCCACATTGCAGGCCGATTCTTTACCAGCTGAGCCACCAGGGAAGTCCAAGAAAACTGGAGGGGGTAGCCTATCCTTTCTCCAGGGGATCTTCCAGACCCAGAAATTGAACTGGGGTCTCCTGCTTTGCAAGCAGATTCTTCACCAACTGACCTATCAGGGAAGACCTTAAAGTTATATATTTTCATAATATACAAGACTGAAAAATTTTGTTAGATGTATTCCTAGGTATTGTGTTCTTTCTATCTGTTGGTGGTTTATAAAAATGCAAAGGACTTTTCCATATCAATCTTAGCTGCCTCTGATGAACACAATTTTTGTTAATTTTAACATATGAATTTTTTAACTTCAAGATCTCCCGCTGAATTTGAGCAAACTCCTGGATATGGTGGAGAAGAGAGGAGTCTGGTGTGCTACAGGCTGCTGCTGCTGCTGCTGCTAAGTCACTTCAGTCGTGTCCAACTCTATGTGACCCCATAGATGGCAGCCCACCAGGCTCCCCCGTCCCTGGGATTCTCCAGACAAGAACACTGGAGTGGGTTGCCATTTCCTTCTCCAATGCATGAAAGTGAAAAGTGAAAGGGAAGTCACTCAGTCTTGTCTGACTCTTAACGATCCCATGGACTGCAGCCCACCAGGCTCCTCCGTCCATGGGATTTGCCAGGCAAGAGTACTGGAGTGGGATGCCATTGCCTTCTCCACAGTGCTACAGGCTATGGGACCACAAAGAGTCAGACATGACTTAACAGTCATACAACAACAATCAATCTAATAACTTTCAAATAAGGAACATTTAATTTCTTTCTTTCCAATAGTTATTACTTTATTTATGTTCTAATTTTCATGCTCACTGGCATATGTTTCCATATATGCCAGATAATAGCCAACTCCCAGGACACCTTACCAGATTTAAAGAATATGAATTTAACATCTCACTTTCACAGTTTATTTTTGACTAGATTCTGATAACATAATTTATCATTAAGGATTTTTTAAATTATATTCCAAACTTGTTAAGAGTTACTAGCTTGAGATATTCTGAATATAATTTATTTTTTGATTTCATGAAAAGTATAATATTTTATCTCATATTGAAATGCATTGAAGGATTTCCTATCAATGAAGAAAATTGTGTTTCTGAAATACCTGAATTGAGGATTTGTTAACTTTGTTATCTGCCCAAGATTAGCCCACCCATGGTTATGAGATAGGATTGAATAATTCTGACTGAGATCAGAAGGCCATGTCTTTAATCACACATCATATAACCTCTCTTTCACTCACCAAATATACTAGTATATTTGTAGCAGGAGATGTTTGTCTGACATATAAATTATTGAAATTAATGCAACTTTAAATCAAAGGTAATAATTATACTGAAAGTTTGTCATAAACACATGTCATAATATTGTACTCATTAATAAAAACGTGTTTATACATTTATGTCCATGTCTACATCTAACTCTACACCTACCTACACTTACATCTTTATGTATGTATGCAAATATGTACATCATTATGTATGTGTGTATCTATCTATCTCTGTATCAATAAGGATATGACTCAGCACACAAGGATGTTACATGAGAAGCAAATATGTGGATAACAACACTAATGGAAAATGAATCAGTTCAGATCAGTTCAGTCGGTCATTCGTGTCTGACTCTTTGCTATCTCATGAATCACAGCACGCCAGGCCTCCCTGTCCATCACCAACTCACGGAGTTCACTCTGACTCATCTCCATTGAGTCAGTGATGCCATCCAGCCATCTCATCCTCTGTCATCCCCTTCTCCTCCTGCCTCCAATCTCTCCCAGCATTAGAGTCTTTTCCAATGAGTCAGCTCTTCGCATGAGGTGGCCAAAGGACTGGAGTTTCAGCTTTAGCATCATTCCTTTCAAAGAAATCCCAGGGCTGATCTCCTTCAGAATGGACTGGTTGGATCTCCTTGCAGTCCAAGGGACTCTCAAGAGTCTTCTCCAACACCTCAGTTCAAAAGCATAAATACTTCGGTGCTCTGCCTTCTTCACAGTCCAACTCTACATCCATACATGGCCACAGGAAAAACCATAGCCTTGGCTAGATGGACCTTAGTTGGCAAAGTAATGTCTCTGCTTTTGGATATACTATCTAGGTTGCTCATAACTTTTCTTCCAAGGAGTAAGTGTCTTTTAATTTCATGGCTGTAATCACCATCTGCAATGACTTTGGAGCCCCCCAAAATAAAGGTCTGATACTATTTCCACTGTTTCCCCATCTATTTGCCATGAAGTGATGGGACCAGATGCCATGATCTTTGTTTTCTGAATATTGAGCTTTAAGCCAACTTTTTCACTCTCCTCTTTCACTTTCATCAAGAGGCTTTTTAGTTCCTTTTCACTTTCTGCCATAAAGGTGGTGTCATCTGCATATATGAGGTTACTGGTATTTCTCCCAGCAATCTTGATTCCAGCTTGTGTTTCTTCCAACCCAGCATTTCTCGTGATGTACTCTGCATATAAGTTAAATAAGCAGGATGACAATACACAGCCTTGACGTATTCCTTTTCCTATTTGGAACCACTCTGTTGTTCCATGTCCAGTTCTAACTGTTGGTTCCTGACCTGCATACATATTTCTCAAGAGGCAGGTCAGGTGTTCTGGTATTCCCATCTCTTTCAGAATCTTCCACAGTTTATTGTGATCCAGACAGTCAAAGGCTTTGGCATAGTCAATAAAGCAGAAATAGATGTTTTTCTGGAACTCTCTTGCTTTTTCCATGATCCAGAGGATGTTGGCAATTTTATCTCTTGTTCCTCTGCCTTTTCTAAACCAGCTTGAACATCAGGGAGTTTGTGGTTCACAAACCGCCAGGTTGTTGAAGCCTGTCTTGGAGAATTTTGAGTATTACTTTACTAGCATGTGAGATGAGTGCAATTGTGTGGTAGTTTGAGCATTCTTTGGCATTGCCTTTCTTTGGAATTGGAATGAAAACTGATCTTTTCCAGTCCTGTGGCCACTGCTGAGTTTTCCAAATTTGCTGGCATATTGAGTGCAGCACTTTCACAGCATCATCTTTCAGGATTTGAAACAGCTCAACTGGAATTCCATCACCTCCACAAGCTTTGTTCATAGTGATGCTTTCTAAGACCCACTTGACTTCACATTCCAAGATGTCTGGCTCTAGATTAGTGATCACATCATCATGATTATCTGTGTCATGAAGATCTTTTTTTGTACAGTTCTTCCATGTATTCTTGCCACCTCTTCTTAATATCTTCTGCATCTGTTAGGTCCATACCATTTCTGTCCTTTATTGAGCCCATCTTTGCATGAAATGTTCCCTTGGTATCTCTAATTTTCTTGAAGAGATTTCTAGTTTTTCCCATTCTTTTCTTTTCCTCTAATTCTTTGCATTGATCGCTGAAGAAGGCATTCTTATCTCTTCTTGCTATTCTCCGGAACTCTGCATTCAGATACTTATATCTTTTTCTCCTTTCCTTTTTGCCTCTCTTCGTTTCACAGCTATTTGTAAGGCCTCCCCAGACAGCCATTTTGCTTTTTTGCATTTCTTTTCCATGGGGATGGTCTTGATCTCCTCTCCTGTACAATGTCACAAACCTCATTCCATAGTTCATCAGACACTCTATCTATCAGATCTAGGCCCTTAAATCTATTTCTTACTTCCACTGTATAATCACAATGGATTTGATTTAGGTCATACCTGAATGGTCTAGCGGTTTTCCCTACTTTCTTCAATTTGGGTCTGAATTTGGCAATAAGGAGTCATGATCTGAGCCACGGTCAGCTCCTGGTCTTGTTTTTGTTGACTGTATAGAGCTTTCCATCTTTGGCTGCAAAGAATATAATCAATCTGATTTTAGTGTTGACCATCTGGTGCTGTCCACGTGTAGAGTCTTCTCTTGTGTTGTTGAAAAAGGGTGTTTGCTATGACCAGTGCATTTTCTTGGCAAAACTCTATTAGTCTTTGCCCTGTTTCATTCCGCATTCCAAGGCCAATTTTGCCTGTTACTCCAGGTGTTTCTGGACTTCCTACTTTTGCATTCAGTCCCCTATAATGAAAAGGACATCTTTTTTGGATGTTAGTTCTAAAAGTTCTTGTAGGTCTTCATAAAACCGTTCAACTTCAGCTTCTTCAGCATTACTGGTTGGGGCATAGACCTGGATAACTGTGATATTGAATGGTGTGCCTTGGAGATGAACAGAGATCATTCTGTCGCTTTTGAGATTGCATCCAGGTACTGCATTTCAGACTCTTTTGTTGACAATGATGGCTACTCCAATTCTTCTGAGGGATTCCTGCCCGCAGTAGTAGATATAATGGGCATCTGAGTTAAATTCACCCATCCCCATCCATTTTAGTTCGCTAATTCCTAGAATGTCGACGTTCACCCTTGTTATCTCTTGTTTGACCACTTCCAATTTGCATTGATTCATGAAACTGACATTCCAGGTTTGTATGCAATATTGCTCTTTACAGCATCGGACCTTGCTTCTATCACCAGTCACATCCACAACTGGGTATTGTTTTTGCTTTCTCTCCATCCCTTCATTCTTTCTGGAGTTATTTCTCCACTGATCTCCAGTAGCATATTGGGCACCTACTGAGCTGGGTCTAGATCTAATAGATAGAGTGCCTGATGAACTATGAAATGAGGTTCGTGACATTGTACAGGAGACAGGGATCAAGACCATCCCCATGGAAAAGAAATGCAAAAAAGCAAAATGGCTGTCTGGGGAGGCCTTACAAATAGCTGTGAAACGAAGAGAGGCAAAAAGCAAAGGAGAAAAGGAAAGATATAAGTATCTGAATGTAGAGTTCCGGAGAATAGCAAGAAGAGATAAGAATGCCTTCTTCAGCGATCAATGCAAAGAATTAGAGGAAAAGAAAAGAATGGGAAAAACTAGAAATCTCTTCAAGAAAATTAGAGATACCAAGGGAACATTTCATGCAAAGATGGGCTCAATAAAGGACAGAAATGGTATGGACCTAACAGATGCAGAAGATATTAAGAAGAGGTGGCAAGAATACATGGAAGAACTGTACAAAAAAAGATCTTCATGACACAGATAATCATGATGATGTGATCACTAATCTAGAGCCAGACATCTTGGAATGTGAAGTCAAGTGGGTCTTAGAAAGCATCACTATGAACAAAGCTTGTGGAGGTGATGGAATTCCAGTTGAGCTGTTTCAAATCCTGAAAGATGATGCTGTGAAAGTGCTGCACTCAATATGCCAGCAAATTTGGAAAACTCAGCAGTGGCCACAGGACTGGAAAAGATCAGTTTTCATTCCAATTCCAAAGAAAGGCAATGCCAAAGAATGCTCAAACTACCACACAATTGCACTCATCTCACATGCTAGTAAAGTAATACTCAAAATTCTCCAAGACAGGCTTCAACAACCTGGCGGTTTGTGAACCACAAACTCCCTGATGTTCAAGCTGGTTTAGAAAAGGCAGAGGAACAAGAGATAAAATTGCCAACATCCTCTGGATCATGGAAAAAGCAAGAGAGTTCCAGAAAAACATCTATTTCTGCTTTATTGACTATGCCAAAGCCTTTGACTGTCTGGATCACAATAAACTGTGGAAGATTCTGAAAGAGATGGGAATACCAGAACACCTGACCTGCCTCTTGAGAAATATGTATGCAGGTCAGGAACCAACAGTTAGAACTGGACATGGAACAACAGAGTGGTTCCAAATAGGAAAAGGAATACGTCAAGGCTGTGTATTGTCATCCTGCTTATTTAACTTCTATGCCGAATACATCATGAGAAACGCTGGGTTGGAAGAAACACAAGCTGGAATCAAGATTGCCAGGAGAAATATCAATCACCTCAGATATGCAGATGACACCACCTTTATGGCAGAAAGTGAAGAGGATCTAAAAAGCCTCTTGATGAAAGTAAAGAGGAGAGTGAAAAAGTTGGCTTAAAGCTCAACATTCAGAAAGCAAAGATCATGGCATCTGGTCCCATCACTTCATGGGAAATAGATGGGGAAACACTGGAAACAGTGCCAGACTTTAATTTTGGGGGCTTCACGGTCATTGCAGATGGTGACTGCAGCCATGAAATTAAAAGACACTTACTCCTTGGAAGAAAAGTTATGAGCAACCTAGATATTATATTCAAAAGCAGAGACATTTCTTTGCCAACTAAGGTCCGTCTAGTGAAGGCTATGGTTTTTCCTGTGGTCATGTATGGATGAGAGAGTTGAATTGTGAAGAAGGCTGACATCTGAAGAATTAATGCTTTTGAACTGAGGTGTTGGAGAAGACTCTTGAGAGTCCCTTGGAGTGCAAGGAGATTCAACCAGTCCATTCTGAAGGATATCCACCCTGGGATTTCTTTGGAAGGAATGATGCTAAAGCTGAAGCTCCAGTCATTTGGCCACCTCATATGAAGAGTTGACTCATTGGAAAATACTCTGATGCTGGGAGGGATTGGGGGCAGGAGGAGAAGGGGACGACCCAGGATGAGATGGCTGGATGGCATCACGGACTCGATGGATGTGAGTCTGAGTGAACTCCGGGAGATGGTGATGGACAGGGAGGCCTGGCGTGCTGCAATTCATGGGGTCGCAAAGAGTCGGACACGACTGAGAGACTGAATTGAACTAAACTGAACTGAAATGAACTGACCTGGGGAGTTCCTCTTTCAGTATCCTATCATTTTGCCTTTTAATACTGTTCATGGGGTTCTCAAGGCAAGAATACCGAAGCGGTTTGCCATTCCCTTCTCCAGTGGACCACAGTCTGTCAGACCTGTCCTCCATGACCTGCCCATCTTGGGTTGCCCCATGGGCATGGCTTGGTTTCATTGAGTTAGACAAGGCTGTAGTCTTAGTGTGATTATTTTGACTAGTTTTCTGTGAGTACGGTTTCAGTATGTCTGCCCTCTGATGCCCTCTTGCTACACCTACCATCTTACTTGGGTTTCTCTTACCTTGGGTGTGGGGTATCTCTTCACAGCTACTCCAGCAAAGCACAGCCGCTGCTCTTTACCTTGGACAAGGGGTATCTCCTTACCGCTGCCCTTCCTGACCTTCCATGTGGGATAGCTCCTCTAGGGCCTCTTGCACCCATGCAGCCACTGCTCCTAGGGTGGGTCCTCAGGGCTGCCTCCCCTGGCCTCGGACCTTGGTGTCTCCTCCCGGCCGCCCCTGACCTCGGATGCGGGGTAGTTCCTTTGGCCATTCTTGTGCCGTTGCAGCCTGGCACTCTAGGCCGCTGCCCCTGACCTCGGACATGGGGTAACTCCTCTTGGTCACGCTTAGTGCGCCGGGTATATATATATGTGAATGCACTTTGAAAAACAGAATCCTAATTTTTGCCCCTGGAGAACAGAGTAATGGTGTGAAACAGGGAAAGTGGATAAAAGGGCTATAATTTTATGTGTGCTTTACTTTATATGCATATGTGTATATAAATATATCAAAGGAGAAGATTAATGTCAGAATGGGTAAATGATGAGTGTACAGGTATATTCACTGAAGGGTTAAAACTGTGTATTTTAAATATAGATATAAAATAAGTAGGATATTAAGAACATAAGCTTTTGAGACAATTGCAGTCTCATCTGTCTGTCATTCTTTAATAACTTCTTAAATATAATTTTATCCTCAATGTCAGGAGAGGAAATGTTAATAGTTTAGACCTCTTAAAAATTAACGACACCAATTATTTAATTGTCTCAAGTGAACTATGTGTAAGTTATCAGAATTTTTCCTTGTTTCAGTTTAGTTCCTTTTATATTTTCTGGCTTCTTAGACAACACTTTCAACACTGAAAAAATTCAGTTAATGTAATCATTGTTTCTTCCCTTTCTCAACATATTCTCTTTCCTCATAGATCTAATACAGGTTTATTTTTGGTTTAATTTAATTTAAAGTTTTGAGGTTTCTTTTTAACCTGATGAAAAGAAAAAGAAATGTAAAGGTGCTTTCTCACACATGCAGTCATGCTTATTTTGAACATTTGTATCGGATTCCTTTGGCAAAATCTAAAACAACCTCCTAGAAGCCAGCTGGGTTTGTTCAGTCCATCTTTCCGTGGTACAACACAGGAGAGCTGTGAAAAATCTATAGAAAAAAGATTATAAGGAGGGGATATTGCAGGTGACTTTCAGAATAAATGGCTGAGTCACTGAAACTGAAATAAATGATGAATTCTTTGCCTCACATCATTTCCATTTTAATCTACCTGAATACAAATAAAACACTGAAATTGAATATGTTCTGGAGAATGTACATTTGGATATTTTACTTCTAGTCAGTTGAATTTAGTTCTATTTATGGTTTAAAAATTCCAACTGAAATATGAGGAGTGGTGATAATAGCCAAGTGGCCGCTAACTTGCTGATGAGGTACATTCTCACATTCTTCTGCTTCATTTGCAAACTCTGTAAAATGAGTTCTGTTCTCTGACAGGTCACTTGTCATTCTTTCCCATTTTATTAGAATGCAGAGCAGTCCAACTTTGCACCAGGAATAAGGGAGCTAGCTTGTTTTATGTTACCTCTTTAGATTTGGTATTTTATATGACAAGAGTCTAATCTACAATACATTTTAATATGTCACTATTTTAATGAAAAAGGGCTACCTCAAGAGCATTAATGTAGTGGCAGCTGGTAGTCTTGGGGCACTGGGCATAAGTGGGGAGATGAGAGATGTGAAATGAAATCATTATATCACTACAGGTTGGTACTATGGTGTACACCATTCATCTTCAGATTTAACTTAAATCAGCAAGACTGGAGCTTCATGAAATCACACTTTAGAGAGAAGTGAGCTCTTGTAATAATATCATATAATTCTTTTGTTTAGTAAATGAAAATATTAAGATTTCTATTAAAACTTATTAACCTTTTCAAAGTAACTCACATAGCTACCCCATAGAAATATAATGAACAATATATATATTTTTTATTTTATAATATCTACGTTGGGCTTCCCAGGTGGTGCTAGTAGTAAAGAATCCACTTGACAATGCAGATGACATTTGATCCTTGGGTTTGCAAGATACCCTGGAGTAGAAAGTGGTTACCCACTGAAGAACTCCATGAACAGAGGAGCCTGGCAGGCTACAGTCCCTGGAGCTGCAAGGAGTCAGATACAACTGAGTGACTGAGCAAGTGTCTCATCCTAAAGCATGTGTTCTTCCCAGGTACTAGGTAAAATATCTATAATTGCATAGCAATATACTAACAGTACATTAAATTTAATTGTCTAATGCATTAGTTTCCTTAGGCCTTGAGAAGAGACTCCTCTTTGGGTAGACTTTTTATGTTATTCTTAATACAAATTTGAAAATTAAAGTTTCCAGTTAAAACATAGGACACCCAGTTAAACTCAAATTTTAGTTGACTAATGATGCATTTAAGTATGCCCTGTATATTTGTGAGATAGTTCATGCAAAAAAAAATTGCCATTTATCTAAAATTTGTATTTAAATTAATGTTTTTATGTTCCATATTTGGCAACCTTAACTCTAGAATACAGAATGTAACAAGCAGAGTAGAAAATCTCCTAATTCAAAGAGAAGTTTGCAGGTTTTTATTAAGTTGTATTTCTTTACGTATCATACCTGCTAATCCTTTGTTGCCTTTTTTTATCATGATTATATCCTGTATATTACCACTTTTTTTCCATTTGCATTAAGTTATAGATGAACATATTTTCAAATTTGAATATAGTTAAATTTAAATAACTGTTTCCTTTATCCTTAATTATGCTTGTGTCTCATCCTTCCCTTTGTCAAAATAACTTAGTCATTTCTTTTATACTTAATGTTTGTGTCTCATCCTTCCTTTTATCAAAATATAAAGATTTCAACATACTATTTATAAAAATTTAGAAATTTTAGTTTTTAAGATTAAAGTTATAATCTAGATGACATTGATTTCTCTATAGAATATGAAGTGAAACCTTATTTCTTATTGTATGTAAAATAATCTTTTTATTTTTCCTAGTTTACCTGTATCCTGGAGTGACATGCTGTTTCTCTCATAGAACATGGATCCATATAAGCACAGAGTGTATATGTCTGTGGAAAAAGTAGCCACTAAAAAAGGTACAGGAAAAGCTCAGCTTCCCACAACTTAGTGTAAATGCCTCTGAATGTCTGTTGATGGTGAGTGTGGGGGCTGAGAGCACTAGATTCCTCATTTTATCTCACAGTACCCTGTATCTGATGATGCAGATTGAGCAGCTCATAAAAAATTCAGTCCTACTAGTCCATAGTCTTCATCTTTATTATAAAACTAGGTTAAGAATATTATGGTACTTGCGGTCTCCCTTAAAACATAAGAAATTGGAATATGCTAAAAATAAATCTATAAATGTGAGGAGAAACTAGAGATCTCGTAAAATGACCTAGAAGTAACAAGTGAGAGATTAAGCTGCCATAGTGAGTATGAGGCATGAAGGGAAAAATAATTGCTTACTTCTAAAACAAGCCCAGAAATAATGTGCAGATATCTTGTTTTAAGTTTGTCTTTGGATTTCAGATAAATTGTATGCCTCCAAAGAAGCTGTGCACATTTAGATTCTTCATGTTCAAGATTAAACAAAAATAAATCAAAAAGTATAAGAAAAGATGATGAACAGTCATTGGGTCATGAACTTAGCCTTTTATTTATTTCAACTGCCTCAGGATTGCTTTTAATTAGAGGTTAACATTTAGGCAAAATAAGAAAGAATGAAACATCAATCTTCATGAAAAGTCACTAAGAACATCAACAATATGCACAACAAAAAGGAAGAAAAAAAAGATGAATTTCTCACAAAGTTTGAACTTTTGTGCCTCAAAAAATACCATTAATGAAATGAAATCTACAAAATGGTAGAAAATCCAGGCAAATCATATATCTGATAAAAGAGGTATCTAAAATATATAAAAACACAATTCACTAATAAAAAGTTAATATAGGGATTTTCCTAGTGGTCTAATGATTAAGAATACCCCTTCCAAGGCAGGGGACCCAGGTTTGATCCCTGGTCAGGGAACAAAGATCCCATATGCGGAGGGACAACTAAACCCATGTTCTGCAACTACCAAGGCCATGGGCTCTGGGTTCCCACACCACAACTAGAGAGAAGCCCATACAGTGCAATGAAGATCTCTCTTGCTGCAACTGAGACTTGACACAAATAAATGAATAAAGTTAATATAATTTAATAATAGAAAAAGGATTCAAATAGATATTTTTCCAAGAAAGATATGCAAATAGCTAAAAAGCACCTGAAAAGATGCTCACATCATTAGTCATTAGGCAAACAGAAACAGAAGCAGAATGAGTTATCACTTTGTACTCACTAGGGCTTTCCTGCTGCCTCAGATGATAAAGAATCTGTTGGTAGTGAGGGAGATGCGGGTTCAATCCCTGGGCTGGAAAGATCCCCTGGAGAAGAGAATAGCTATCCACTCCAGTATTCTTGCCTGGAGAATTTCAAGCAAGGAAGAACCTGGTGGCTACAGTCCATGGGGTCACAAATGGTCATACACAACTGAGAAACTAACACTTTCACTTCTGAGGAGAGCTACAAAAAAAAAAAAACAAAAAAACAAAAAAACAAAAAAACAACCAAACACTGATGGTAAAAAGTGTTGGTAAGGATGTGGAGAAATTGGAACATTTGTATAGCTCCACTGGGATGTAATATGATAGAGTTAGAGACTTTGAATAGTCTGGCAGTTTCTCAAAGGCTTAAACATAGTTACCATACAACTCTAAAGAAATGAAAATATATGTACATAACATAAACCTGTTCATGGATGTTCATGGCAGTGTCTTGCAAAGTAGCTAAAAAGTGAAACACAAGTGCCCAACAACCAATTGATGGATAAATAAATTATGGTATATCCATATAATAGAATATTATTTGGCAATAAGGAGGAATATGACATGATTCATGCTACTCTGTGCTACAATATGAACTTTGAAGACAGTATACTAAGCTAAAGAAACTAGTCACAAATTATATATATACATATATGTATATACATATAATTTCATTTATATGAAAGATTCACAATAGACAAATCTGCAAAGACAAATATTAGTGGTTGGCTGAAGGGGTGGGAAGGAACTAGGGAGTGACTAAAATAGGCATAGGGGCCTTTGACAGAGGGTAGTAATGAAAATGTTTTAAAATTAATTCAGATGATATTGCCCAATTCTAAGAATATATTAAAAAACACTGAATTTACACTAAATGGATGAATTTTATAGTATGTAAATTCCACCTCGATTAATGGGCTACAAAAACACAGTAGGGTCACTATAAGCCTATCAACAGTGCCCAGGGGCTCAAGTGAGCCCAGAGTCAGAGGCTCCAGGCTTATCTCCAATAACTGAGATTCTCAGATACACCCCATTTAGTTGCAACTGATAAGTGCAGACTGCAATAATGAAAACTTGCCCCATTATTTCAGGAAATGCTTCTTGTGCAGAGAACACATATCCAAATTCCCTTGTATGACAAGCTAGAGCATTGGGGCCCTACCTTGACTGGTGTGAGAATGGGCCATGATGGGTTTTTGGTTGCTGTTGAAAGGGGTAGACTAAGACATTTGCACAGGCAGTTGTCCCTGGAGAGGGAAATGGAAACTGATTCCAGTATTCTTGCCTGGAAAATTCCATGGACAAAGGAGCCTGGTAGGCTATTGTACATGGGGTCGCAAAGAGTCAGACATGACTGAGTGGATGAGCATGCATGCACAGGTAGTTGTAGAAGTCCCAGTAGGGGATTATAGACAGAAAAACCTGTGGAATCAGAAAAGGTATTGAAATATCACAGAAGGAAGCAGGCTTGTTTAACTATAAGGTCATAAGTAAAAGCACTAGATATACCCCAGGTCATTAACTCAAAGGGGGAAAAAAAATGACGTTCCTGCATTTTGATAGTGTAGTTCAGCAAGAAAATGATCCTTAGGACCACAGACAGGATTTTAGGGAAAGCGTGACATTCCAAAGTGGGTGACCCTTGTTGTATGGAAATCTAAGATGATTCAATATATTTTAGCATGTGTTGCCAGCCTTCTAAAGGAGATCAGCCCTGGGTGTTCTTTGGAAGGAATGATGCTAAAGCTGAAACTCCAGCACTTTGGTCACCTCATGCAAAGAGATGACTCATTGGAAAAGACTCTGATGCTGGGAGGGATTGGGGGCAGGAGGAGAAGGGGATGACAGAGAATGAGATGGCTGGATGGCATCACCGACTCAATGGATGTGAGTCTGAGTGAACTCTGAGATTTGGTGATGGACAGGGAGGCCTGGCATGCTGCAATTCATGGGGTCACAAAGAGTCTGACACGACTGAGCGACTGGACTGAACTGAACTGAACTGAACCAGCCTTCTGCAGATTTGAATAAGTGCTGTTTCAGTCTCAGTTTGATCTCATAGGGTCAAACACTCTCCTGCCTGATACAAAGAAGGAGTTGGTGACATAAGCCTGACGTTTACATAGAGAATGGGGAAAATTATAAAAATGTAGCCTACTTAATCCCTGGGACACAGCTCCCTCACCTGCCCACTTACCTCCCTCACAAGCATCCTGTATTAATTGATTTAATGCTTGCCTACTGCTTTGTCTCTCACTGAATTCCTTCTGCAGTAAGCCACAAAGAACCTGAGCCTCAGTAAATCCAGACACCAGGTGAGCGATTCTAATGAAAAGACCATGGGTTCAAGTTCAAATCTAGATTTCGGTTGGGTTAAAGACCCAATAAGAGATGAAAAACTTCAGTTTGATAAGGAAGATGTCGGTCATCATTATCCAAGGTTAAAAACAAAAAATTGCAGTTAAAACGGCTCAAATAAAGACTCTAAGTGTGTCATCAAGAAACAGTCGCCAGATAAGCTGTAGCTGGAGTTCAGTGCAAAGGGGATGGCAAGTGTTAACTGGAAAAAATGTACGAACTGAAAGTTGAGAATTATATTTTTTCCAGTGGACAAAACTGAGTGCTTATGCCTGGGACACAGCACTCAGATAGTTCTGAGAGAATGCTCCAAAGAGGCAAGGGAAGAGCCAGGATATATGGCAGTTTTTGCAACAAAGACCAGATAGTCAGACATCAAAAGATTTCTTTTAATTAAAGAAAGCCAGACATCTCAAGTTAATGAAAAGGAGGGAAAGGGACATGGTACAGCCTTCAAAGGAACAACCCAAGAAGAAGATATAACAATTATAAATATATATGCACCCAATATAGGAGCACCGCAATATGTAAGACAAATACTAACAAGTATGAAAGGGGAAATCAACAATAACACAATAATAGTGGGAGACTTTAATACCCCACTCACACCTATGGACAGATCAACTAAACAGAAAATTAACAAAGAAACGCAAACTTTAAATGATACATTAGATCAGTTAGACCTAATTGATATCTATAGGACATTTCACCCCCAAGCAACGAATTTCACCTTTTTTTCAAGTGCTCATGGAACCTTCTCCAGGATAGATCACATCCTGGGCCATAAATCTAAACTTGATAAATTCAAAAAAATCGAAATCATTCCAAGCCTCTTTTCTGACCATAATGCATTAAGATTAGATCTCAATTACAGGAGAAAAACTATTAAAAATTCCAACATATGGAGGTTGAACAACACACTTCTGAATAACCAACAAATCACAGAAGAAATCAAAAAGGAAATCAAAATATGCATAGAAACTAATGAAAATGAAAACACAACAACCCAAAACCTGTGGGACACTATAAAAGCAGTGCTAAGAGGAAAGTTCATAGCAATACAGGCATACCTCAAGAAACAAGAAAAAAGTCAAATAAATAACCTAACTCTACAACTAAAGCAACTAGAAAAGGAAGAAATGGAGAACCCCAGAGTTAGAAGAAGGAAATAAATCTTAAAAATTAGGGCAGAAATAAATGCAAAAGAAACAAAAGAGACCATAGCAAAAATCAACAAAGCCAAAAGCTGGTTCTTTGAAAGGATAAATAAAATTGACAAACCATTAGCCAGACTCATCAAGAAGCAAAGAGAGAAAAATCAAATCAATAAAATTAGAAATGAAAATAGAGAGATCACAACAGACAACACAGAAATACAAAGGATCATAAGAGACTACTATCAGCAGTTGTATGCCAATAAAATGGACAACGTGGAAGAAATGGACAAATTCTTAGAAAAGTACAATTTTCCAAAACTGAACCAGGAAGAAATAGAAAATCTTAACAGACCCATCACAAGCACGGAAATTGAAACTGTAATCAGAAATCTTCCGGCAAACAAAAGCCCAGGACCGGACGGCTTCACAGCTGAATTCTACCAAAATTTTCGAGAAGAGCTAACACCTATCCTCCTCAAACTCTTCCAGAAAATTGCAGAGGAAGGTAAACTTCTAAACTCATTCTATGAGACCACCATCACCCTAATACCAAAACCTGACAAAGATGTCACAAAAAAAGAAAACTACAGGCCAATATCACTGATGAACATAGATGCAAAAATCCTCAACAAAATTCTAGCAATCAGAATCCAACAACACATTTAAAAGATCATACACCATGACCAAGTGGGCTTTATCCCAGGGATGCAAGGATTCTTCAATATCCGCAAATCAATCAATGTAATTCACCACATTAACAAATTGAAAAATAAAAACCATATGATTATCTCAATAGATGCAGAGATGGCCTTTGACAAAATTCAACATCCATTTATGATAAAAACTCTCCAGAAAGCAGGAATAGAAGGAACATACTTCAACATAATAAAAGCTATCTATGACAAACCCACAGCAAACATTATCCTCAATGGTGAAAAATTGAAAGCATTTCCCCTAAAGTCAGGAACAAGACAAGGATGTCCACTTTCACCACTACTATTCAACATAGTTCTGGAAGTTTTGGCCACAGCAATCAGAGCAGAAAAAGAAATAAAAGGAATCCAAATTGGAAAAGAAGAAGTTAAAACTCTCACTGTTTGCAGATGACATGATCCTCTACATGGAAAACCCTAAAGACTCCACCAGAAAATTACTAGAGCTCATCAATGAATATAGTAAAGTTGCAGGATATAAAATCAACACACAGAAATCCCTTGCATTCCTATACACTAATAATGAGAAAGTAGAAAAAGAAATTAAGGAAACAATTCCATTCACCATTGCAACGAAAAGAATAAAACACTTAGGAATATATCTACCTAAAGAAACTAAAGACCTATATATAGAAAACTATAAAACACTGATGAAAGAAATCAAAGAGGACACTAATAGATGGAGAATTATACCATGTTCATGGATCGGAAGAATCAAGATAGTGAAAATGAGTATACTACCCAAAGCAATTTACAAATTCAATGCAATCCCTATCAAGCTACCAGCCACATTTTTCACAGAACTAGAACAAATAATTTCAAGATTTGTATGGAAATACAAAAAACCTCGAATTGCCAAAGCAATCTTTAGAAAGAAGAATGGAACTGGAGGAATCAACTTGCCTGACTTCAGGCTCTACTACAAAGCCACAGTCATCAAAACAGTATGGTACTGGCACAAAGACAGACATATAGATCAGTGGAACAAAATAGAAAGCCCAGAGATAAATCCACACACATATGGACACCTTATCTTTGACAAAGGAGGCAAGAATATACAATGGAGTAAAGACAATCTCTTTAACAAGTGGTGCTGGGAAAAATGGTCAACCACTTGTAAAAGAATGAAACTAGATCACTTTCTAACACCGCACACAAAAATAAACTCAAAATGGATTAAAGATCTAAATGTAAGATCAGAAACTATAAAACTCCTAGAGGAAAACATAGGCAAACACTCTCAGACATAAATCACAGCAAGATCCTCTATGATCGCCTCCCAGAATTCTGGAAATAAAAGCAAAAATAAACAAATGGGATCTAATTAAAATTAAAAGCTTCTCCACAACAAAGGAAAATATAAGCAAGGTGAAAAGAAAAGACAGCCTTCTGAATGGGAGAAAATAATAGCAAATGAAGCAACTGACAAACAACTAATCTCAAAAATATACAAGCAACTTATGCAGCTCAATTCCAGAAAAATAAACAACCCAATCAAAAAATGGGCCAAAGAACTAAATTGACATTTCTCCAAAGAAGACATACGGATGGCTAACAAACACATGAAAAGATGCTCAACATCACTCATTATTAGAGAAATGCAAATCAAAACCACAATGAGGTACCACTTCACACCAGTCAGAATGCTGAGATCCAAAAATCTGCAAGCAATAAATGCTGGAGAGGGTGTGGAGAAAAGGGAACCCTCCTACACTGTTGGTGGGAATGCAAATTAGTACAGCCGCTATGGAGAACAGTGTGGAGATTCCTTAAAAAATTGTAAATAGAACTACCGTATGACCCAGCAATCCCCCTGCTGGGAATACACACCGAGGAAACCAGAATTGAAAGAGACACATGTACCCCAATGTTCATCGCAGCACTGTTTATAATAGACAGGACATGGAAACAACCTAGATGTCCATCAGCAGATGAATGGATAAGCAAGCTGTGGTACATATACACAATGGAGTATTACTCAGCCGTTAAAAAGAATTCATTTGAATCAGTTCTGATGAGATGGATGAAACTGGAGTCGATTATACAGAGTGAAGTAAGCCAGAAAGAAAAACACCAATACAGTATAGTAACACATATATATGGAATTTAGAAAGATGGCAATGACGACCCTGTATGCAAGACAGGAAAAAAGGCAGATGTGTATAACGGACTTTTGGACTCAAAGGGAGAGGGAGAGGGTGGGATGATTTGGGAGAATGGCATTCTAACATGTATACTATCATGTGAATTGAATCGCCAGTCTAGGTCTGACGCAGGATACAGCATGCTTGGGGCTGGTGCATGGAGATGACCCAGAGAGATGTTATGGGGAGGGATGTGGGAGGGGGGGTTCATGTTTGGGAACGCCTGTAAGAATTAAAAAAATAAAAAATAAATAAAAGAATGGCACAACATAAACTGATTAGAACCAAATAGGTCCAAGATGGTGGATAAGTTGACTTCCACTCAACTTTGAGCCTCCGTATACTTTCACTGTAACACATCAGCACACTAAATGACACACCTGGACCGTTTACTTCAGACTGGGACCTGAACCCATGTGTGGGGACTCAAACCCAGCTAAAACCCAAGGTACCTAGTTTCAGGACCTAATGAAGCTCAGGTTCTTGATGTCTCATCACAGAAAAAATTCAGTGAGAGACAGCAGATATCACCAAAAGTGATACGTAAGAAATGGATTTATTCAGATTCAAAGAGAAGCACACTCCACAAAGTGTGGGCCATCACAGAGGGCACGTGTGGCCACAAAATGTGACGTGGTTAGTTTTTTATGGGCTGGGTAATTTCATATGACAATGAGTGGAAGGGTTATTTCAACTATTTTTGGGAAGGGGTGGAGATTTCCAGGAATTGGGCCACAGCACTCCTTGGTCTTTTGACGATGACTTGGAACTGTCATGGCTCCTCTGGATGTGTCATTTAGCTTGCTGATTGAGGCTCAAGGTCTAATCAAAGTCAACTTGTCTGACATCTTCGACCAATTTATTTCTAATCAGTTTATGTTATGTTCTTGGGCTATGTCATTGTTTTAAAAGTTGCACCCTACCGTTTTCCCTCCTATTACACACCCACAGACAACATTACAGTTCCAAGATGACCATAAAGGTCAAAAAATGGGTAATGGCCCAATTTCTGGAAATTCTCATTCCTTTCCCAAGATTTCTGGAATACTCATCTCACATTAGCCTATGAAATTACCAATCCCTATAAAAACTGATACAGGAAGCATGGGCTCAATCCCTAGGTCAGGAAGATACCCTGGAGGAGAAAATGGCAACTCACTTCAGTTTTCTTGCTTGGATAATCCCATGGACAGAGGAGCTCAGTGGGCTACAGTCTGTGGGGTTGCAAAGAGTCAGACATGATTCAGCATGAGCACACAAATAGATAAAAACGAGCACACACATACACACACACACAAACTGAGAACCCCAAACCCTCGCACTGCTCTCAACTTGTGAGTAGCCCCACACTCTGTCTGTAGAGTGTATTTCTCTCTAAATAAGTACACTACCTATGTATCTTTTTGTCTCTCACTGAATTCTTTCTGTGATGAGACACCAAGAACCTGAGTTTCATTAAATCCTGAGACAGATGAGATCTCAGTTAAAATGACTTTGTGTTTGAGTCCCAATGTGAGTTACATGGTTTCATGAAAGAATTTAGCACTTTTAGCTATACATAGGTATGGTCACCTGCTACTAAGAGCTGACTCATTGGAAAAGACTCTGATGCTGGGAAAGATTGAAGGCAGGAGAAGCAGATGACCAAGGATGAGATAGTTGGATGGCATCACCAATTCAATGGACGTGAATTTTAGCAAGCTCTGGGAGACAGTGAAGAACAGGGAAGTCTGGCGTGCTGTAATCCAGGGTCGCAGGGAGTTGAACATTACTGAGTGACTGAACAACAAATGTATTGTAAGATGTAAGTGTCTGGGTTCACAGAAATTATTCCTTTGGTGTGCACCTCAGCTATCTGGGACCAGTCATCCTGAGTTTTCTTATCCTGAGTCTCCTCAGGGTACACTGCCTGGGAGAATGGGGGTTGGGCATCCTGTTTCCACCCTGGGTTCCCTCAGCGCTCACCCTGCTCAGAGTGGGAGTGAGCTACAGTAGCTGATGGCTGTAACAGTCTTTGCTTTCTGATACAGTGAGTGGCATTCTTATTCCACAGGAGGACAATCTCTACCAGATATAGGGAATTTTAAACACAAGAATAGTGGGTGGAATTCATGCAGAGGAAACTGATTTAACTGGGACAAAATTATTTAAAGAAGATATTCAAAAGTCCAAACTCCACAAAATACAACAAAGAATCAGAAAATCCATAGAAATTTGTATGATAGTTGGTCCCAGATCGAGACAAAGAGTTAAGAAGATCTGCAAAGAAGACCAAAGCTTCTCTGGAAACCAGTGGACCTTAACAGCAGTAATGAGGGAGCCCTGGAATTCTGGCACATTGCTGTCCCAGCCATAGCTGAGACAAACCTGAAGGATCCTGACATGCAGGCCTAGAGCAGTTCATAGCCAAGAGCAGCCTGGGTTATTAGTCTGGGTGGAGAAACAGCAACAGTTCCATTTTCAGGCAGAAGCATTTCCTAACCAGAGTCAGCAAAAATTTCCAGTTAACTTTGCTCTGAGATGTTTTTCCTCTGTTTGATATTTTGCTATAATAAAGAACACTTTACTCTAGCAAAATAGACACTTAGAATCCTAACTACACTCCTCAAGCAACAATATTTCATTTGCTGAAGGTTTACTCCTTGAAATGGGCTTATTCTGTGAGTGTAGCAGCAATTTTCATGAAATCTGTAAGAACTCACACTGGTGTTGTCTCTTTATTGATTTATTCATTAAAAAAATAAGATTTAGGACAAATTGTTTTATTTCTGATACATTCCACACAATGTAAAGAAAGAAAACAAAACTAAAACTACTTTCTTTCTTAGTTGAAATGTTTATTGATGGATTAAATTATTGGTCGGATGGTCGTGTAAACTGAAATACTATATTATTAATTTGCTTTTCTTTTTAGTTTACAGCATGAGTGGAGGGGAAGAAACAAAGACTGGAATTTTAAATGAATAAAAGTGTATATTTGCATCTTTGGTATCTCAAATTTATGAACATTTGTGAATCAGATCTTGAGTAGTAAAGTCTCTACTTCTCTTTTCTTTTAATAGCAGCAAGGCAAATTTTCTCTTGTTATGTAAATTCCACTTTATATGTAACTTTGATAAGGAATAAGGGAAGGAAATAAAAGAAAATAAAAAGTAAATATTGAAACCTACCTTTCCTACAGCTTTATGTGTGTGTGTGTGTATGTGTGTGTATGTGCGCGCTCAGTTGTTCAGTCAAGTCTGACTCTTTGTGACCCCATGTACTGTAGCACTCCAGGTTCCTCTGTCCATGGAATTTTCCTGGCAATAATACTGGAGCAGTTTACCATCTCTATTCCAGCGATCTTCCCAATCCAGGGATCAAATCTGAGCCTTTTGAGTCTCCTGGATTAGCAGGGAGACTCTTTACCATTGAGCCATCTGAGAAGTTTTACCTACAGCCTTAGAAACACTCATAAAGATACCTAATGTCACTTTCTGCATTTCTTTCTCTCAGATTCTCCTTCTTACTTTACCTTAAACGTGAGAAACCATATTGCTATGAAATTCAACTTGAAGAGCTTTCTCACATACTATTACCATTCCATGACCTTACAAATGTTACAAAGATGCAGAAAAGCTTCTGCATCACTACAGAAAACTTTCTGATTATTGTCTAAACATAATTACAAGCATTTTAGAGCCTGGTTAATCACATCATTGATGAATAACTTAGCTATTTCATTTGTACTCATAGAATAGATGAGCAGTGCATTCATAAAGCGCCAATGAAAGTGATCATTTAACATTTTAAGGAGGCTACTCAAACTAAACAGCTTCAATAAACAATATTTATTGACAGTGAATGTGAGATAGCCTGCCATTTTGTTTGTCAGAATGTGTAGTCAATATCCACAATATAGTTTTAACAGAGGGTTTTTCAATTTTCTTTATGAATCAACAATTTATCTTTTTGAATTTCCATATCAGTATCATTCCATTCATATCCTGGAATACAAATGTCAAGAGCAAACTGTTGTAAAATTCTAAAATAATTTCCCTGAGGGAATGAATTGCTTCTCTATTCAGAAAGCAAGACAAAATGAATGAATAAAACCCCACAATTCTTTAGTGAGGTGCCTTTGAGCATGATGTAATTGGGAAAGATATAAACCAAGAAAAGTCATTATTTTGTTAAGATGGTGATAGAAGATAGAGAGTTGCCTGTGATACCACCTGTTAGAAGGCAGGAGGAAGCAACTAGGAAGAGAATGATCAAAAGAAGGTTGGCCAAAAACAGTACAGCAGTTTGGGATTTTACAACTGCAATAGGCAGGAAGCATGACTGTGAAAAATAGCCAATGAATTTCTAGAATGGTGCATTATATCACACTCTGCTAATTAAAAATGTTCACTAAATGAACTTTAAGTGCAAGATCATGTGATACAAGAATGTGCAGGCAGGGTGCATGATGGCAATTCAGTGCCCTTGGACCCTGCTCTTGGACAGATCTTTAAAATAAATTCTTGAATCCTGTCCCTTCCTGATGTCTTTGTATTCAAAGTATGGTTCAAGAATGAATCCAGCAGGATAGAGAAGAAATGATGACAAAGCATTCTTGATCACATGATTTATTCCAAAAGATTCTTATTATGAATATAATATAAAATGGGCTACCTAAGTGGCTCTAATGGTAAAGAATCTGCCTGCCAATGCAGGAGACATAAGAGATGTGCGTTCTAGCCTTGAGTCGGGGAGCTCCCCTGGAGGAGGGCATGGCAACTCACTCTAGCCTTCTTGCCTGGAGAATTCCATGGACAGAGGAACTTGGTGATACATGGTCTATAGCATCACAAAGAGTCGGACATGAATGAAGTGATTTAGCATGCATGCATATTGTATAAAATGTTATTATATTTTTTCACAGATTATCCAACATTAATATTCTAGTAATTGGTGACACATTAAACCTATAATAAAATGAGGCTCTTAGCAGTACTCCCTGAACCCAAGATGAATTTCAGTCAATTTAAAATAAATTTCTCTCTACTAAAACAGTACATATTTTCTTTAATCCTTGACCCTCAGTTTCGATAACATACACATTTATAATTTATTTTCATTATGGAGGATAGCTGTGTCATGGGTAAACTATGCTTCGTGACTATATGACAAGCCTCACAAATGAGAGCTAAAGGGAGCCAGAGGCTTAGGTAGACAAGAGTCTGGTTTGCCATGTTTTTTTGTGAAGTTAGTTAAGGTCTTAGGAGCCGAAGTTTGCCCTTGATTAAACAATCTACTCCATTTCACAATGGAATTTTCTGGATCCCACTACAACTTGGAAAAAAATGATTTTATTGCAAGATATGCATTCTGAGTCAGAGGCAAATGCACCTTTTGTTGAGACAGTCTTGTCAAGGGTCAGTAAATTTCTAGAAATGGTGGATAATTGTATATTTGTAGAATTTAGTACCTCCAAAAGTCTTTGTCCAAATTGAAGAGACTGGAAATTACTAGCAGAATCTTATTAACAAACATTTCACACTTGATATTAAGACACCCGTTACTTCATAACACCTGAAGGACAAAACAAGATTGCCTTCTGGCTGCTTAAACTGTGTTTGAACCTTCTTATTGCAGACAATTTCATTGAAATTTGCCAAATGCTAATAATTTTGTGTAGGCACTATAATATTATTATCAGATATAGAATATGCTTCTTTCAAAGCTCCAAAAGCTCAATTGTCTATTGGGCCACCTTATCTGAATTAATTGGTGAAAAAGCCAGCTCCTTTTCCCTAACATGACTGATTATGCTAAAATCAAAAAAGTCATTAATGTAACAGAGCAAGAATTTTATCCTTTTAACCTTTGATGAGCTTATCGGACAGGGAAAAAAAAAATCTAAATGGAACATTGCTAAAGACAACAGGAAAGAGATACAGTTCGAAGATTTAGTTGTCCACTCTTCGTATTTCCTTCCTATGAAGTTCATTTAGTCAGAGACTTCTGAACTTTATTTCCACAGAAAATTGACTCACTTATTTGACTAGACAATTGTAGAAGAATGAACTATGTACTTCAGGTGCAATGAGTTCAACAAATAAAGACGCTATTGGAACACATTAGGCAGGTGATAATTCTTTTCATCTCTTCTCATAATTATGTAAAATTGAATAATAATAATTATAATTAATATAATTATTTTCTTAATATAGTTGCAATAGTGATCTTTTTAAAATGAGAGAAATCAGATAGGTATAATCAGCTAAAATTTCATTCAGAACTGTGAATATAATAGGAAAAATTGGGAACAAGTTATTCATTCAAGAAATATTTCCAAAGCTCTACTGTGTACTGTGTACTAGTTTTGTTCCCTGGGAATACAACTCTATTGCTGCAATGAAGGATAACTTCTAGCAGTAGACAGTAAAGAAAAGAAACAATAAAAAATAAATAGTATCTCTAAGATAGTGAGGAGGTAAATTGCAGGGTTAAGACATTAAAGCAAAGACAAAGTATATAGGGAAGATTAGCCATACTATGGGAGTTAGGAGGGAAGTCACACATAGAAGGAATATTAAGGAAAAGATATCTTTCTTATGTAAGGAATAGGGCTGGAAGCCCACATAGCCACAGCATGATGAATAGAAGGAAGGTGATAGAAGCCGTGTAGGTCCCTGAGGTTTTTGAGTCATCACTAAAATGAATGTATGGGTCCAAATCACCATTTATTAAGTCACATAACCTTCTTCATATTTTATAATGTGTTGGTGAGCACTGATTAAACCAGAATAACTCATTCTAAATTAAATTGGTTTTGAGGCGATTGGTTGCTTATGTTTAACTATCTAGAGAGTAGTTTATTCTACAATCTTCTGGCTATTTTATTTTAAACCTCTTCAAGTCGGATGCTGAAACACTGTGTCGAGCAGACTCTTTATTATGTTAACCTGTGAAATGAACACTAGGAACTGAGTGGTATGTTTTGAAGACTTTGACACAGATCTTTTAGCCTGTCTCTTAGTCAACTGAATAACTATTGCCATCCATTCTCTTTGAAAAACATTTATATGGGATTACAGTTATCTTTTGAGACCCTGGTTTTAATTGCATCAATATTGACAATAACTAAGGAATGAAAATAACCTAAATGTCTGTCAGTGGATAAATGGATTAGAAAAAGTGTTGTATATACATGCAGTGTAATATATTTTACCTAAAGAAGAAGGAAATCCTGTCATATGCAACAACATAGATAAACCTGGAAGTCATCATGCACAAGTGAAATAAACCAGTCACAGAAAGACAATGCTTCATTATTCCATTTATGTGGAGTACCTAAAGTAGTTTATTGACTATGCCAAAGCCTTTGACTCTGTGGATCACAATAAACCGTTGAAGATACTGAGAGAGATGGGAATAACAGACCACCTGACCTGCATCTTGAGAAATCTATATGCAGGTCAGGAAGCAACAGTTAGAACTGGACATGGAACAACAGAAGGGTTCCAAATAGGAAAAGGAGTACATCAAGGCTGTATATTGTCACCCTGCTTATTTAACTTCTATGCAGAGTACATCATGAGAAGCGCAGGACTAGAAGAAACACAAGCTGGAATCAAGATTGCCGGGAGAAATATTAACCACCTCAGATATGCAGATGACACCACCCTAATGACAGAAAGTGAAGAGGAGCTAAAAAGCCTCTTGATGAAAGTGAAAGAGGAGAGTGAAAAAGTTGGCTTAAAGCTCAACATTCAGAAAATGAAGATCATGGCATCCGGTCCCATCACTTCATGGGAGGTAGATGGGGAAACAGCATCAGACTTTATTTTTGGGGGCTCCAAAATCACTGCAGATGGTGACTGCAGCCATGAAATTAAAAGACGCTTACTCCTTGGAAGAAAAGTTATGACCAACCTAGATAGCATATTCAAAAGTAGAGATATTACTTTGCCGACTAAGGTCCGTCTAGTCAAGGCTATGGTTTTTCCAGTAGTCGTGTATGGATGTGAGAGTTGAACTGTGAAGAAGGCTGAGCGTTGAAGAATTGATGCTTTTGAACTGTGGTGTTGGAGAAGACTCTTGAGAGTCCCTTGGACTACAAAGAGAACCAACCAGTCCATTCTGTAGATCAGCCCTGGGATTTATTTGGAAGGAATGATGCTAAAGCTGAAACTCCAGTACTTTGGCCACCTCATACGAAGAGTTGACTCATTGGAAAGACTTTGATGCTGGGAGGGATTGGGGTCAGGAGGAGAAGGGGACGACAGAGGATGAGATGGCTGGATGGCATCACTGACTGGATGGACGTGAGTCTGAGTGAACTCCGGGAGTTGGTGATGGACAGGGAGGGGGTCGCAAAGAGTTGGACATGACTGAGTGACTGAACTGAACTGACTGAAAGTAGTCAAATTCATGGAACCAGAGTGCATAATAATGGTTGCCAGGAGCTTGGATAAGGGTTGTGTGTGCTGCATGCATGCCAAGTTGCTTCAGTTTTCTCAGATTCTTTGTGATCCCATAAACTGTATCTCACTACACTCCTCTGTCCATGGGATTCTCTAGGCGTGAATACTGTAGTGGATTGCCTTGCCCTCCTCCAGAGAATCTTCCCAACCCAGGGATTGAAACTACAACTCTTGTGTCACAGGTGGGTTCTTTACCACTAGTGATAAGTGTTAATAGGGAACTAGTATTCAATGTGTATAAAGTTATATTTATGTAAAATGGATAAGTTCTAGAGATATGTTGTACAACATTGTGCCTATAGTTATTAAAACTGTATTGTTCATTGAAAATGTGGTTAAAATATAGACCTTACTAAAAGAAAAATAGAAAGAAAGAAATAAATGTAGAAAGAATTGAGGGAAGAAAGAAAGAAGGAAGGGAAGAAGGTAATTGTAAATACCCATGGAACATGGACACTTGTGGCTTGTAGACTGTTTTCTACAGCTATCTCAATATTTTTCTTTCACCAGTTGAGTAGTTTCGCTAAAAGAGGTCAGTTGTGTTGTTTTCACAACTATTCGTGTCAATTGTTTGTTTTATTGTAATCATTTGTTTTACAGTCTATTCCAGAGAAAATGCTTTGACATCATATCAAATTGCTACTGAATAAATGTACTCATATGTGTTTAAAAAAAAAGTTTGAAGTGTTGACCTAAGACAAATAGCCAGCCATTTATTTCTCAAGGGAAAAAAAGGGGGGTTAGGGATCAGCAGAAAATTGAAATTTTGATTCAGGTTTGCATCCATGAAAAGCCATATGCAAGTTACTGAATGAAAAGAAAGAGGAACACTTTTACAGAGGTGAAAAGAAAATTAGGAGGACTATAGTAAACAAAACGTCCATGATTTTTCATCATCTAAATCTTTGCCAGGAAAATAGAGGAGTCTTTCTTCTTCCTGTTGGTCTCTGATAACATTGTAAGTGAATGAGAGCTCACTTTTCAAGTTTCCCAACCACATTTAATTAAGGTTTCTATCTTTTTTTATTTTTCTGCATTTTCCCCTTTTGATCAAAATACTTCTCTGAAAGTACTGATGATCAAGTCAAGTTGTCCTGTAAAGTATATTAACATCCATGAGACTGAATTCAATTCAGTTCAATTCACTTGCTCAGTCATGTCTGACTGTTTGGGACCCCATGAACCACAGCATGCCAGGCCTCCCTGTCCATCACGACTCCTGGAGTCTACCCAAACCCATATCCATTGAGTTGGCGAGGCCATCCAACCATCTCATCCTCTGTCATCCCCTTCTCCTCCTGCCCTCAAGCTTTCCTAGCATCAGGATCTTTTCAAGTGAGTCAGCTCTTCGCATCGGGTAGCCATAGTACTGGAGTTTCAGCTTCAACATCAGTTCTTCCAATGAACACTCAGGACCAATCTCCTTTAGGATGGACTAAGTTATATAAAATCTACTTACCAGATTTTGAATGATCCATTAGGCAGTTTGAAAAGTCTAGGATCAGTACAAACAGGCTTCCCTGGTTTGTACTTTGGATAAATGAGAAAATAATATAAATATTTTTTCTGGCTGTATTAGTTTCCCCACCAATATAGATGAAGGAAGGGTATTATTTTGTCAGTAGACCAATGATTTCAAGCATGCACTATGATGAAGAGTGGAAACTTTAGACTCTCTACTAGAACTGGGTTATTATTTGGTCCTAATCACAGCCTTTTCTTTTCATTAAATCAATATTTGTTTAATTTTCCATCTTTTTTTTTTTAATTTCCTAAAGCCAAATATTGAGCTTATCTAGCCAGCTTTTCTAATCATTTGGGGAAATATCCTTTTGGACTAAGACATTTGACACTTATGGTTCATTTAAGGGAAGCATTACCTGTGAAATGTCAGCAAGGTGATTTCTCCTTGCTTCCAGAGAAGTTTGGAATGCTCCAGAATCTTAATAATAGCTAAAGAATAAAGTAGAAATATTGTATCCAATAAGTCATAAACATAGGGGTATATTTTATTTTATTTCTTCTGGAAATCATATTGCTTCCAAAATAATGAACTATCTGAAAGTATGTCTGTGTGCTCAGTTACTCAGTCGTGTTTGATGCTTTGTGACCCCATGGACTGTAGTCTACCAGGTTCCTCTGTCCTTGGGATTTCCCAGGCAAGAATACTAGAGTGAGTTGCCATTTTCTTCTCTGGGGGATCTTTCAGACACAAGGAACGAACCTGGGTCTTGTATTGTAGGCAGCTTATTTAACACTGCACCACTATTGGCAGTTTTGTCCTTTGAAAAAGTACAAGCCCATGTAAGAACATATAATTCTGCCTGTCAGACTGAAGTAACCATAAATAAAGGGGATGTCTTAGCAACATCAAACTGAGTTAAAATAGCTTCAAGTCAATTAAAGTTGCTCAGTCATCTCTGATTCTTTGTGACCCTGTGGACTACAGTCCATGGAATTTTCCAGGCCAGAGTACTGGAGTGTGTAGCCCTTCACTTCTCCAGGGGATCTTCCCAACCCAGGGATTAAACCCAGGTCTCCCACATTGCAGGTGGGTTCTTTACCAGATGAGCCACAAAGGAAGCACTAAAATAGCTTACCTCACACAATATTTGCTATTGGTATTTTTTCAATAGAATCCATCAGAAGCTAGCATTACCCAAAGGGGTTTCCTCTAGATTATGAGAAGTCAGGAGGTGATCTGGCAGCATTAAACACTTGTAAGTGATCTCGTGGATGACTAATAAAAGTTAAATGAGAAATATGTGATGAGAATTTAGGAGTGTTTCTATGGCATAAAGTATAGAATTGCTAAAAAGTGATCCCACACTGATTTTCTCAGTCAGTTCAGTCTCAGTAGTGTCCAACTCTTTGTGACCCCATGGACTGCAGCACACCAGGCTTCTGTGTCCATTACAACTCCTGGAGCTTGCTCAAACTTATGTCCATCGAGTTGGTGACACCATACAACCATCTCATTCTCTGACATCCCCTTCTTCTCCTGCCTTGAATTTTTCCCAGCATCAGGGTCTTTTCCAATGAGTCAGTTCTTTGCATCAAGTAGCCAGAGTATTGGAGGTAGTCTTAACCAAAAAGTCAATGACAAGAATGATTCTAAGACAGGATGGGGTCCTTATGTCACAGGGTCCAGTTGCTGGTTATAATACCCTATGGGTCAATGGTGGTCTCTGTGTGATACCCTAAGAGCATTGTCTTCCTTTTTATATGTCTGTGTCTGCATGCTCAGTTGGTCTGACTCTTTGTGACCTGATGAACTGTAGCCCGTCAGTCTCCTCTGTCCTTGGGATTTTCCAGACAAGAATATTGGAATGAGTTACCGTTTATATACAGAAAGGTAAAAAGGAATCTGATTATTGGAATGCCCAAGGCCAGGTGGGTTCTTCAAACATTATTTGAAGGCCTGAAAATATATGTTGTCTGGTTCTTTGCATAGAACTGTGAAAAGTGAAAGTGAAGTCTCTCAGTCATGTCTGACTCTTTGCGACTCCAAGGAATAGAGTTCATGGAATATTCCAGGCCAGAATACTGGATTGGGTAGCCTTTCACTTCTGCAGGGCATATTCCCAACCCAGGGATCAAACCTAGATTTCCCGCATTGCAGGCAGATTCTTTACCAGTCATAATGGAAGCCCAAGAATACTGGAGTGTGTAGCCTATCCCTTCTCCAGCAGATCTTCCCAACCCAGGAATCAAACTGGGGTCTCCTACATTGCATAGAACTGTATTGGGTTGTTATTAAGTAAAGCATTCTTGCCTGGAGAATTCCATGGACAGAGGAACCTGGCCAGCTCCAGTCCATGAGGTCACAAAGAGTCAGACATGACTGAGTGACTATCACTCATTCACCCAGTAAAACATGCAGAGATTTGTTCATAAGAGAGAAATGTGAAAATCAATTTTAGCAATAACCAGCTAGCCCAAGAAAACCTTGCAGTTGGTGCTTACATTTGGGTTTGTAGAACTTAGGACACCATGTCTTTATCTGGATCTAGGTATAATCCTTGTGCTATTATCAGATTCACTAAATATTGAACCTAAATTTAGGCAAATTGCAAATTTTCTTTGGCAAATGTATGTTCTTATAAGGTTAAAGTTTTTGAAAGTGTATGTTAGCTTTCTCTGAAGAGACTTGATAAAGAGAGCAAAAAAGAAAATCATCCAATACTATAACAGAGTAAAAACTTAGCCAGATATTTTTCAGTCATTGACTTGAAGGATGCTTCCTAGAATTAAGCTTCTACTAAGTCATCCTGTGTCTATGACTTTAAGAAAATTGAGAGGATTCTTGGGCATCACAGGTTACTGCTGCATTTGGGTTCTGGGTTATGGGAAAGTTACCTGGCCTTTATATAAACTTAAAGCTGAAACTCAACAGGCCAGGACTGACAAACTTATCTGGTCTCCAGAGACTCAAAGGATTTTTAAGACTCTTCAAATTGCTGTCTTAAAAAGTTCCTGCTTTAAGTTTGTCCACAGGGTCAGAGTTTAATCTGTTTGTTACTGAATGAAAAGGTATGGCCATGGGAGTGACGACACAACTCCAAGGGCCTCACCAACAACCTGTAGCGTCTATTGCTTTGCTAGTGCCTAAAGCTCTAAGTTTACTAATGGGTGGAATTGTACTGTACTGACTTCTCATGATGTAAGTGGGATCTTAAACTCTAAAGCTAATATTTGAATGACAGACAATCACTTCTTAAATAACAATGACTATTCTGGGAAGGACCAATAACTAAACTTAGAGTCTGTGGAAACTTAAACTCTGCCACTTTCCTTTCTGAGAAGGAAAATGAGCCTTAGAGTTAACTAGGTGACTCAGGTTTCCAATTTTCAATCTCATCAGTTGAAGGCTTCCCATGGTGGGCTTCTCTGCTTCAAAAAAAGGACATTCTTAAACTTTGCAAATACCTTCAGCAGCAACAATCATATATGATGCCTCTTCTTCATCTGATGGCATCTAACAACCCTAAAATGGACTGGTATAACTATGGACATAATGTAACTTTTAATTTTAATTTAATTTAATTATTTATCTATTTTTACTTTACAATACTGTATTGGTTTTGCCATACATCAACATGAATCTACCACGGGTGTACACGTGTTCCCAATCCTGAAACCCCCTCTCACCTCCCTCCCCATACCATCCCTCTAGGTCATCCCAGTGCACCAGCCCCAAGCATCCTGTATCCTGCATCGAACCTAGACTGGTGATTCATTTCTTATATGAGATTATACATGTTTCAATGGTACATATACACAATGGAGTATTACTCAGCCATTAAAAAGAATACATTTGAATCAGTTCTAATGAGGTGGATGAAACTGGAGCTGATTATACTGAGTGAAGTAAGCCAGAAAGAAAAACAGCAATATAGTATACTAACACATATATATGGAATTTAGAAAGATGGTAATGATAACTTTTAATTTTGATTATGTTTTGACTTGGTTTAATGAATATCTGCAACGGTATAATGGGGTTTGTTTCTAACTATCTTAAAGCTTTTAGATTACAAATGATTGTTCAAGCTCCCATAAGTGCTACAAACTCCTCCTTCAACTATTACTTGGGGCCCCTGGATCAGATACCCTCAATATGAGGGTTAGGCGAATATGTTGCCTTAAGAGTTTAGGGACAACACACTTTCCCACAAGGAAGTAGCTACAGAATGAGAGTGATGCCCCTTTTCCCTCAGCAGACATATTCTCCTAAAAGAAAAAGGGGGAAATGAGAGAGTTAATTCTTAGGTAGATTGATAAGAAATCTGGGGCTCTGAAGGAGAAAGGGATCTGGGGCTCTGAAGGAGGAGAAAAGGACAAACTTTTCCTACATTCCTTAGTCTCAGTCACCTAAGATGTTATTTTTTTTTAGGCCCAGAGCTGATGATTATACCACAAAACAAACAACTCAACTTAAACTCAGTGCTACAGTTGATATAACAACAATGTATCTTGCTCAAGGATATGTTTTCTTCTTTTCAAGAAGAACCTTCTGACTACTCCTGTTATCTTAAGACCTATATTGTGGGGTAGGTCTGGTAAAACCTTTTTATTGTTAGTTCTTTTTTTAATTTTTTTTTTTATTTTTTTTTTTAGTTTTCTGAATGTTAACTTTTGATTTTTTTTATTTATTATGTTTTTTTGAATCCACCACGGGTGTACATGCGTTCCCAAACATGAACCCCCCTCCCATCTCCCTCCCCATAACGTCTCTCTGGATCATCACAGTGCACCAGCCTCAAGCATGCTGTATCCTGCGTCGGACATAGACTGGCGATTCGATTCTTACGTGATAGTATACATGTTACAATGCCATTCTCCCAAATCATCCCACCCTCTCCCTCTCCTTCTGAGTCCAAAAGTCCATTATACACATCTCTGTCTTTTTTGCTGTCTTGCATACAGGGTCATCATTGCCCTCTTTCTAAATTCCATATATATGTGTTAGTATACTGTATTGGTGTTTTTCTTTCTGGCTTACTTCACTCTGTATAATCGACTCCAGTTTCATCCATCTCATCAGAACTGATTCAAATGTATTCTTTTCAATGGCTGAGTAATACTCCATTGTGTATATGTACCACAGCTTTCTTATCCATTCATCTGCTGATGGACATCTAGGTTGTTTCCATGTCCTGGCTATTATAAACAGTGCTGTGATGAACATTGGGGTACATGTGTCTCTTTCAATTCTGGTTTCCTCAGTGTGTATGCCCAGCAGTGGGATTGCTGGGTCATAAGGTAGTTCTATTTGCAATTTTTTAAGGAATCTCCACACTGTTCTCCAAAGTGGCGGTACTAGTTTGCATTCCTCTAATCTTGCTAATTTAAGGTACTTTGGGGCCGTGGGTGTGGTAGAAGTATATAAGGTCTTGCTAAGACTGGCAAAAGGGGATACTCTCTGTTGCCCTTCTGATGTCTATTTCAGAAGTTTGCTCTGTCTTTTTTCACTTTAATAAAACTCTGCTACACAAAAGCTCTTGAGTGATCAAGCCTAGTCCCTGATCCCAAAGCCAAATCTTTGGAGATCACAAATCTGACATTGTTCACCATAAGCTATCAAAACCCTAAGATACCATCTAGATCATCCTTCAAAGTGTAAGAAATAAGGATTCTCAGTAAAATCTGAAATATTATTGTTCAGCGGTGAATTGTTTTTCTTCCCAAGTAAAGGCAAAGACAGTGGCTAGCGTTATCAACTAGATTACAAAATAATCCACTGCAAAATTCAATGGCAATAAAAAAATTACTTCTGGTGGGAATGGATGTTTGTAACATACAAAAGACAGAAAAAAAACAGGGTGTCAAGGAATAATAATGTTATTTATTGCTTCAAGATCCTGGATAAAATAGGAATATTACAGGGAATAGTACAAGGGATAATGAAACTTTGAGCCTTAAAATCTCTTATGGGCTTTGAAGCTAAGTCGCTCAGTCATGTCCGACTCTTTGCAACCCCATAGACTGTAGTGTACCAGGCTTCTCTGTCCATGGGATTTTCCAGGCAACAGTACTGGAGTGGATTGCCATTTCCTTCTCCAGGGATTATGGGCTTTTGGAACTTCCAGATAGCTCATTGGTAAAGAATCTGCCTGCCAATGCAGGAGATGCAAGAGACATGGGTATGATACTTGGGTTGGGAAGATCCTTTGAAGGAGGAAACAACAACCCACTCCATTATTCTTGCCTAGAGAATCCCAGGGACAGAGGAGCCTGGTAGTCTACAGTCTACAGGGCTGCGAAGAGTCAGACACCACTGAATTGGCTAAGCACACATTCTCTCCAATGCAAGAGACACAAGAGATGTGTGCTCTATCCCTGGATTGGGAAGATACCCTTAATGACTAAACAACAGCAACATTACATGCTTTATGGTTTGAAGGCCTTTTCTCAGTTCAGTTCAGTTCAGTTGCTCAGTTGTGTCTGACTCTTTGCAACCCCATGAACCACAGGACGTCAGGCATCCCTGTTCATCACCAACTCCCAGAATCTACCCAAACCCATGCCCATTGAGTCGGTGAGGCTATCCAACCATCTCATCCTCTGTCATCTCCTTCTCCTCTTGCCCTCAAGCTTTCCCAGCATTAGGGTCTTTTCAAATGAGTCAGCTCTTCGCATCAGGTGGGCAAAATATTGGAGTTTCAGCTTCAACATCAGTCCTTTGAATGAACACCCAGGACTGGTCTCCTTTAGGATGGACTGCTTGGGTCTCTTTGCAGTCCAAGGGACTCTCAAGAGTCTTCCCAAAATCACAGTTCAAAAGCATCAATTCTTTGGTGCCCAGCTTTCTTTATAGTCCAACTCTCACATCCATACATTACTACTGGAAAAACCATAACCTTGACTAGACGGATCTTTGTTGACAAAGTAACGTCTCTGCTTTTTAATATGCTGTCTAGGTTGGTCATAACTTTCCTTCTAAGGAGTAAGTGTATTTTAATTTCGTGACGGCAGTCACCATCTGCAGTGATTTTGGAGCCCAGAAAAATAACGTCTGACACTGTTTCCACTGTTTCCCCATCTATTTGCCATGAAGTGATGGGACTGGATGCCATGATCTTAGTTTTCTGAATGTTGAGCTTTAGGCCAACTTTTTCGCTCTCCACTTTCACCTTCATGAGGCTTTTTAGTTCTTCTTCACTTTCTACCATAAGGGTGGTGTCATCTGAATATCTGAGGTTATTGATATTTCTCCTGGCAATCTTGATTTCAGCTTGTGCTTCCTCCAGGATATATATTAATTCTAGAAAGAAGTTTTAAGTTATGTTTTACTCAATTAGACATGTGCTGGTCTTCCCCAGTAGTGCTAGTGGTAAAGAACCTGCCTGCCTATGCAGCAGACATAAGAGATGGGGGTTCGATACCTGAGTTGGGAAAATCCCCTAGAGGATGTTATGGCAACCCACTCCAATATTGTTGCCTGGAGAAGATTCTCCAGAGGAGCTGGTGGGCTACAGTGCATAGGGTCACAATGAGTCAGACACAACTGAGGCAACTTAGCACACACATGCAGGCAAGAGCTGTGCTCTGAATTTAGCCAATGTCATTTAAAGATTTTGCCCATAATGAGGATATTAATTTTTCAATAGAGACAAATATTCAGTGTTTTCAGAATCAAGTTTAGTAACATCATAGATAGAACATATAGCTAAAAGTTGACAAGATTCATTTAAATCATCTGGTTGTCTGCTTTGATAACTGCTGTCAAATTCTAGAGTTATTCCTCTCTTTTGACATAAAGAAATTCCAGCACACACTCTTCTAAGAAGTCTTGACCTAGTAAGTAGATAGTGACAGAGAAACTATGTAGGAAACACGTGTATCTCTCAAAGGGCATAAACAAAAAGGAGATACGTTCAGAGACAAGATTCTCTTAATGGCCATTATTGATCCCCACTATTTGAACTGTTTTAGTACTCTGAAACAGTTTAATACTCTTCCCCATGCAGGAAGCTGCTATATAGTAGTGAAGTTGAATACCAAAATTGTGGCTCCAGTGTCAGTTAGGCATGGGAGAGATTCATCCTCAATCTAGTGAAATGTTTGCTCAAGCCAGTTGAGGGAGAATTGGAAGATCTCCTGTAGTTCTTCAGAGTTCTGTCATTGTGAGTTAGGAAGATTTGGAAAGGGTGATTAAAGGTTTAAATGCACCTGAAACACTTAATTTTTAACAATCACTTTTCTAACAACCTGGCTGTTTGCAATAATATCAGAAACTAAGAGTGCTTTGGTTTTGTTTAGGAGCCTTTGATTGCTGAAGCTGAATAAGAATTCTTGTGGTCTTCCTTTTAGGGGACTCATCTTGAGTGAGACAAAGATGGTTTGTTAGAATAACTCACTTTGGAGTAGACATTGTTTCCCATTCTATTCTGGTCCTTTTTATTAGAAGGAAAAGGACCTCAGCCTTTCAATAAACAACTCAGCTGGAATCAACATCTGAAGAAAGACTAAAATGTTCTTTAAAAACAATCTGAAGTCAACTGTTTCAGTCATGAAGGGGTTCATCATATTTTTGAGTTCAAGCCTGATTATTTCCAGTCAAGTAGTTTTGGAAAAGCCCCAGAAATTGTTCAGCGAAGTCACCTAATGATTGCCCTAGCCTGATCATATAATAACTTAGTGGACTTGTCCCTCAGTTGTAATTCTAGAAACCCTTCATGATTTCCCAATTAGCTGTTTTCATTCAATACTGAACCTACTCTTCACCAGCAAGCATATGAACTAGCTGGTATGTCAAAGAAATCAGGCTAGTAAGTTTGAATGACCATATTACTTTCCTCAGCATATTTGTGAGGATCATGTTACTTTGGAAAAATCTCTGACTATGGTTCACAATTCAGCTTCATTTTTCACTTTGGCAAACATTGAGAAGCCTCAAAATTCCAATTATAACAAAGCATTCCATTTATTTCTGGACACTTAGGGTTACTGTAGTCCAGTTAAATCTTTTTTTCTTTTTTTAGTTGAGAATTTCAAAAATAATCCATAATGGCCACTGACATTTTAAATTGCCTTAGGTCAGATAGTCCATTGTTGGAAATGTGCATGAGGCAGAATTACAGTTTTTAAACAGAAAATTGATCAGAGATGTTGTGTGTGGAGGGAAGTGACTTCAAAAATTTAAGTAACTAGGGATCCCATTTCTCAGAGGATTTTCTTCAGAATAAAAGAATAATTTTCAAGCAACTTGCATCTCAAATTTAAGGAGTTCAAACATCTCAAACAGTTTACTACTCTAATAGCCTGTAAGTCTAATACCAGCCAGTTCCAAGGAAATGGCTTGGTCTGAAAGGATATAGCTGAAGGCTTTTCAGCCAGTTTTGATAGTATAGCACCTATTCCAAAGGAATGGACCAGCTGCTGAAAAATATCACCTTTTCAGTGAAATGAGCCGTGTTCCCAAAGAAGTGGTCCAAAGGGTTCCAGCCATTTTCAGCTAATATAATCTGACCTCAAAATCAGACCAAGTGCCAAATGAGTACTCACACACAGGACAAGGTTGAAAAGACAAAATCTTTAAGTAGATCCTGAATAAAGCCTGGGGAACTTCAAAAGCAAAGAGAGAGTAAACTGGAATCCAGGAAAAAGACATATCTTCAAACTCATGGGTCAGTGTGAAAAGCAATGGGTTCAGTGGGCTCAACTGTGCTTATTGTACCTGTTTCTTCACAAGCTCTGGAGCCTTTGAGCATCTTCTGTGGTCATTTTATGGGCAAACAAAATGTTGATTTAAAACAGATAAACTACAAATTATTTCTCCAGCAAAAGAACAAAACATGGTTTATTTGGGATCAGCAAAGAATTTCAGTTTGGGTTTGGCTATGTACAAGTCTTCACAAGGCAAGGGAAGGAGAATGTTTCTACAGAGGAGAAAAGGAAGTTGGGAAGACTACAGTAAATTGTGAGTCTAGGATTTTTCATTGGCTGAGTCCTTGCAAGGAAAGAAGAGGAGTCTTGATGCTTCCTGCTGGGCTCTGCTAGTATTTCAGAAAATGAAAACCCCCCCTGCTGGTCTCTCAACTCCATTTAATTGAGGTTTTTGTTTAATTTTCCACTTTCCTTTTTAAATTAAATTAGTATCTACCAGTCCTAAAGAAGAGAGTTCTACCCTGTATCATCACTTCTTGCAATTTTCTCCAATTATTTTTTTGTTGTTGCTCAGTCTCTAAGTTGTGTCTGACTCTATGTGACCCAATGGACTGCAGCATGCCAGGCTTCCCTGTCCTTTACTATCTCCCAGAGTTTCCTCAAACTCACATTCACTGAGTTGGTGATGCCATCCAACGATCTTATCATCTGTCACCCCTTGTCCTCCTGCTGTCAAACTTTCCCAGTCTCAGGGTCTTTTGCAGTGAGCAGGCTTTTGGCACTGATGCCCAAAGTATTGAAGCTTCAGCTTCAGCATGAGTCCTTCCAAGGTATATTCAGGACTGCTTTTCTTTAGAATTGACTCATTTAATATCCTTACTGTCCAAGGGACTAACAAGAGTCTTCTCCAGCAGCACAATTCAAAAGCATCGATTTTTAGGCACTCAGCCTTATTTACGGTTCAACTCTTATATCCATACATGGCCAGTGGGAAAACTGTAGCTTTGATGAGATAGACTTTTGTCAGCAAAGTAATGTCTCTGCTTTTTAACACGCTGTCTAGTTTTGTCATAGTTTTTCTTCCAAGGAGCAAGCATCTTCTAATTTCATGACTGCAATCACCATTCATGGTGATTTTGGAACCCCCCAAAATAAAATCTGTCACTATTTCCACTTTTTCCCCATTTGCCATGAAGTGATGGGACCAGATGTCATAATCTAAGTTTTTTGAATGTTGAGTTTTAAGCCAGCTTTTTCACTCTCCTCTTTCACTCTCAAGAGGCTCTTTAGTTTGGATTATTTACTATGAATGATTCTTTATTCTTGGTCTTCAGACTCTGTTAATTACTAGTGTCCTATTCAATTTGTACAATTTCTGAGGGTATAAAGATTTTAAGTAATATCAACTAATGTCTGAGGAATGACAAACCTTCCAGCTGGATAGCTAGATCCTACTAAGAGAAGCGATGATGCAGATACCTGGAATGAGGCTGGAAAAACCATGTATAATATCACTACTTGCCTAAGGTCTGGTGTTTACAAAGCAAACTATGTTTGAAAAATACCTAAAACATTATTTGAATAAGTATGATGTTTTATTTCTGACTTTAGTTACATATATGTTATCTTTTAAAAATGAGGGGGAAAGAAAGCTGGAGGACAAAGACAAATTGAGCCGAGGGGAGTCAGGTCCAATTAAATTATGTACCCTGACATGTAACTTTGTGTGTCAGCTCAGTGCTTGAGGCGACCAAATTCACTCAGATGTTCCCTCCTGCTCAGGCAAAAGGCATTTCCAAAAAGCAATTGCAGTGAAGTAATAGTTTAAAAATATTTCAGTAGTTGAAGATCCTTTGTGGTTAGAAAAAAAAAAAGTTATTTTTGTTCGTTTCCTGAAAGAATTTCTAGATTAAAATATGTACCTCAGGCATACATATTATAATCTTCATAGTTTTAAATGAAACTTTCTGAAATCTAATTATAGTGTACAACTTTGTCATATCATCTTCCCTAAGAAGTTAATTGTAGGATCCTCTACATGTCATCTTATTTAAGTGTTATTGTTTGAATATTAACTTTTAAAGGTCTTATTCTTGGTTCCAGAACAAGTGTGTAAAATAAACATATCTTTTTGAACATGCAACATTTGAAAAATTTCACATGGTTTCTAAAAGTAAATCAAAGTATGTAAGTAGTAACATCCTAAGTCATCAAGAAAATAGAAGGAAGATTCAAATAAATTATCAATATACTGAATTTATAACATTGAAATAAATATTAAGGACAATTGTTCTATTTAATAAAAACAAGGTTTTCATTTAGAAGCATGATAAACGTGTTGAGAATAAATGACAATCAAAAATTAAATTTAAGAAAGGAAACATAGGCTTTAAATATGTGCATTAATTCTTTTTTTATTTTTTTTAATTTTTATTTTTACTTTATTTTACTTTACAATACTGTATTGGTTTTGCCATACATAGACATGAATCCACCACGGGTGTACATGCGATCCCAAACATGAACCCCCCCTCCCACCTCCTTCACCACAACATCCCCCTGGGTCATCGCTGTGCACCAGCCCCAAGCATGCTGTATCCTGCATCAGACATAGACTGGTGATTTGATTCTTACATGGTAGTATACATGTTTCAATGCCATTCTCCCAAATCATCCCACCCTCTCCCTCTCCCTCTGAGTCCAAAAGTCCGCTATACACATCTGTGTCTTTTTTGCTGCTGCTGGGCAAACAGACCAAGGAAACCAGAATTGAAAGAGACACATGTACCCCAATGTTCATCGCAGCACTGTTTATAATAGCCAGGACATGGAAACAACCTAGATGTCCATCAGCAGATGAATGGATAAGAAAGCTGTGGTACATATACACAATGGAGTATTACTCAGCCGTTAAAAAGAATACATCTGAATCAGTTCTGATGAGATGGATGAAACTGGAGCCGATTATACAGAGTGAAGTAAGCCAGAAAGAAAAACACCAATACAGTATACTAACACATATATATGGAATTTAGAAAGATGGCAATGATGACCCTGTATGCAAGACTGCATCAATTCTTATATATGTTATTAGGAAAATAGAAAATGTTTGGAGAAGGCAATGGCACCCCACTCCAGTACTCTTGCCTGGAAAATCCCATGGATGGAGGAACCTGGTAGGCTGCAGTCCATGGGGTCGCTAAGAGTCGGACACGACTGAGCAACTTCACTTTCACGTTTCACTTTCATGCATTGAAGAAGGAAATGGCAACCCACTCCAGTGTTCTTGCCTGGAGAATCCCAGGGATGGGGGAGCCTGGTGGGCTTCCGTCTATGGGGTCACACAGAGTCGGACACGACTGAAGTGACTTAGCAGTAGCAGAAAATGTTTAAGTAGAATTCTATGATCCTGGGTTTACTCAAGTCTCAGAATTTTGATGCATTGTTAATTCTTTGTTAGCAAATGAAGCAAGAAAAACAGCAACAATAAAATCATGGATTAAAAAATAAAAGATGCACTTTGTTATACTCCCAAACCTTGGGATGAATGAAACACTTATAAAACCATGTAACTCAGATTGGGACCTAAAGCAAAACCTCAGTAGAAATGTATTTTTACTAAGATCACATCTTATTTCAAAACTTAATGAAGCTAAGTTTCTTGATATTTCATAGCAGAAAGAATTCAGTGAGAGAGAAAGTGATAGGTAAATAGTGGATTTATTTAGGGAGAAACACACTTCACAAACAGTGTGTGCCATCTCAGAAGATAAGAGTGGTACCAGGATATTGGGTTGTCAGTTTTCATTGGGGTGGATAATTCCCTATGTTAATAAGTGGGAGGAGTATCCCAGCTATTTTAGGGAAGGGGTGAGGGTTTCTAGGAACTGGGCCACCACCTACTTTTGGATCCTTGGTGAGTGGCCTCAGAGTTATCATGGAGCTGGTAAGACTGTCACTTAGCTTGCTGATGTATTACAATGAGCATATACTGAGGCTCAAGGTCTAGTGGAGGTTGACTTGTCCACCACCTTGGACCTATTTTGTTCTAATCAACTTATGTCATTTTCTCAGGCTATGTCATCCTTTTAAAGTTTGTACCTTGTCCCTCTCCTTCCTGTTTTACTTAGAATTTACATTTATTTTCATGTGATTGAAATCTAGTGGTGTTTTTTGGGGGCTCCTGGCCAAGAGGTGCTTTTGCCCCCTGTTTCTTCTAGGCAAGACCCCAGCCTCCATGATCTTCCCTGAGTTCCAAAGGGCAGATTCCAACTATTGCTAATCAATGGAGGAAGAGTCAAGGAAACACGTGAGGCAAGTTTAGAAGGACCAGGGAAAGTCATCAAGAGTGGGAGACACCCTGAGGGGAGGTTAAAGGACTGCAAGCCTGAGTTTGTCAGAGACCTCACCCTTAAATCACTATTATAAAATCTGCCTCTGTTTATTTTTGCTTTTATTTCCAATATTCTGGGAGGTGGGTCATAGAGGATCCTGTTGTGATGTATGTTGGAGAGTGTTTTGCCTATGTTCTCCTCTAGGAGTTTTATAGTTTCTGGTCTTGAGAAAATAATAGCAAATGAAGCAACTGAAAAACAACTAATCTCAAATATATACAAGCAACACCTGCAGCTCAATTCCACAAAAATAAACGACCCAATCAAAAAATGGGCCAAAGAGCTAAATGGACATTTCTCCAAAGAAGACATACAGATGGCTAACAAACACATGAAAAGATGCTCAATGTCACTCATTATCAGAGAAATGCAAATCAAAACACAATGAGGTACCATTTCACACCAGTCAGAATGGCTGCGATCCAAAAGTCTATAAGCAATAAATGCTGGAGAGGGTATGGAGAAAAGGGAACCCTCTTACATTGTTGGTGGGAATGCAAACTACTACAGACACTATGGAGAACAGTGTGGAGATTCATTAAAAACCTGGAAATAAAACTGCCTTATGACCCAGCAATCCCACTTCTGGGCATACACTGAGGAAACCAGAATTGAAAGAGACACGTGTACCCCAATGTTCATCACAGCACTGTTTATAATAGTCAGGACATGGAAGCAACCTAGATGTCCGTCAGCAGATAAATGGATAAGAAAGCTGTGGTACATATACACAATGGAGTATTACTCAGCCATTAAAAAGAATACATTTGAATCAGTTCTAATGAGGTGGATGAAACTGAAGCCTATTATACAGAGTGAAGTAAGCCAGAAAGAAAAACACCAATATGGTATACTAACACATATATATGGAATTTAGAAAGGTGGTAATGATAACCCTGTATGTGAGACGGCAAAAGAGACACAGATGTATAGAACAGTCTTTTGGACTCTGTGGGAGAGGGAGAGGGTGGGATGATTTGGGAGAATGACATTGAAACATGTATAATATTATATATGAAATGAATCTCCAGTCCAGGTTCAATGAATGATACTGGATACTTGGGGCTCTTGCACTGGGACAACCTAGAGGGATGGTATGAGGAGGGAGGAGGGAGGGGGTTCATGATGGGGAACGCATATATACCTGTGGTGGATTCATGTTGATGTATGGCAAAACCAATACAATATTGTAAAGTAATAAACCTCCAATTAAAATAAATAAATTTATATTAAAATAAATAAATAAATCACCAAAAATTAAAATAATAAAAATCTGCATCAAGTTCTCTGGGGTTGACACATAGCTTTTGTTTGCAGGAGCTCACCTTGTCTTCCTTTAACTGGAAAAGCAATAACGTTTTTCTACTTCACCCAAAACTCTGAGATTCAGTCTGGCACCAGTGCAGAGAAACTGAGCTTTTGATATCATAACTATTAATTGTTCAACTTCCCTGTGGAGAGTGTAAAGTTCTATATTTAAACACCTTTTAAATTTAGTTTGTTTAAAAAAATCTGTATTTTTAACACATAAGATAAACATCCTTAGAAGAAGCATGGAGAATAAGGAAAGTACCAATAACTTCAATAACAGCAAAGAACTTGAACAAAGCACCGGAGATCAGCATCACAGAAGCCGTGATAGTCAAAACTTTGGCTGTGATTGTGGAGATGGCTAGAAAATAAATCTTAGAGTTTAAGAAAACACCCTCAGCTAAGCTGGTTTTCTTGATTTCCTCCTGGAAATACCTGTTGTACAAAATAAAGTTAGATAATTGTACAGCAGGCTTGAGTCACTTAAGTTTCATTCAAAGTGAAATAAAATGTTTTGCATAGCATTTAACTCAATATAGATGAATTAAACCAAGTTTCCTTCCCCCAATAAAGACAGAGTTGTAAAGTATACATACTCATACACATATATATATATATGTTTATATATAATACATGTATACAGATATATATGTATATATAGATGTATGTTAGTGTTATTTACAAACTTGCAGTTTCTGTATTATGTATTTGTCAGTGTTTTTTTTATTACTTTTTTAATTTTTATTTTTACTTTATTTTACTTTACAATACTGTATTGGTTTTGCCATACATTGACATGAATCCACCACAGGTGTACATGTGTTCCCAAACATGAACCCCCCTCCCACCTCCCTCCCCATAACATCTCTCTGGGTCATCCCCGTGCACCAGCCCCAAGCATCCTGTATCCTGCATTGGACATAGACTGGCGATTCATTTCTTACATGATAGTATACATGTTTGAATGCCATTCTCCCAAATCATCCCACCCTCTCCCTGTCCCTCAGAGTCCAAAAGTCTGCTCTACACATCTGTCTCTTTTGCTGTCTCGCATACAGGGTTATCATTGCCATCTTTCTAAATTCCATATATATATGTTAGTATACTGTATTGGTGTTTTTCTTTCTGGCTTACTTCACTCTGTATAATCGGCTCCAGTTTCATCCATCTCGTTAGAACTTTTTAAAGTGATACAAATAGGTCCTTGCATTTTGATATTAGTATATATTGAGTACATGTGAGGAAGAAATGTTATTGTATGTAATTAACAAACATCCATATATCTAGGTAAAATATTAGGGTATAATTTTATCCATACTTCCATTTCTACACAGTTCTGTGTTTTGTTTTTCTTGACCCTATGTACAACTGTCCCTTCTCTTAAAAGTTGTTAACTAGTAATCTTGTTTACTTTATTTGAGAAAGATAGTTTCAAGTCAAACTCAAAATTAAAAAACCTAAGGTCATGGCATCTGATCTCATTACTTCATGCAAAATAGAAAGGGAAATAAGGGAAGCAATGACAGATTATATATTTTTGGGCTCCAAAATCACTGCAGATGGTGACTGCAGCCCCAAAATTTAAAAATACTTGCCCCTTGGAAGAAAACTATGACAAACCTAGACAACATAATAAAAAGCAGAGACATAATTTTGCTGACAAAGTTCTGTATAGTCAAAGCTATGGTTTTTCCAGTAGTTATATACAGATGTGAGAGTTGGACCATAAAGAATGTTGAGTGCCTAAGAGTTGACGCTTTTGAATTGTGCTGCTGGAGAAGATTTGAAAGTCCCTTGGACAGCATGGAGATCAAACTAATTAATCATCAAAGAAATCAACACCAAATTTTCATTGGAAGGACTGATGCTGAATTTGAAGCTCTAATACTTTGGCCAACTGATGGGAAGAACTGTCCCATTGGAAAAGATCCTGAAGGCAGGGAAAGACTGAAGGCAGGAAGAGAAGGGGGAGACAGAGGATAAGATAGTTAGATACCATTACTGACTCAATGGACAAGAATTTGAGCAAACTCTGGGAGACACTGAAGGACAAAGAAAGCCTACTGTGCTGCAGTCCATGGGGTTGCAAAGAATCAGACATGACTTAACAACTGAACAAAAACAACAACAATTCTCAAGTCATTCTTCATATTCCACAGCAAATTTGGAAGGAGGTGGTGATGTAAAAAAAAAGAGAAGATGTATCTATCCAGTATTTTTAAGCTGGAAATATTTAATGATCCTCCCTGGCTCTTTCACATTTCTTCATGCCTTCCAAGAAGATACTCTTTGTCTTACACTCTTTTCAAAGTTATCTGTGTAGTGAATAACATTGCTTGGTAGAGATAATATCTCCTTTGGGGGTGGGGGAGGAACAGGCATGCTAGTAAAATAAAGATAATGTCTTCTTCCAGAGCAAAAGCAGGCAAGCTTACTCCCCAAACAAAACATTTTGCCTCCTTAAACTCAGTATTGCTCTTCTATAATTCAGCACACTACATGAGTAGGTGTCTTCTGGACTTCTTTACATAGTTTTTGGTAATTGAACCTTAGGGAAACAGCATAGAAATGTTGATAACTCTGACTACTGTCATTGCTGTGAATAGTAAGATGTCTGTCTCAGAAATTTTGTATTTTATAGTAGTATCCACAAAAACAGCACCTATGAGACTTGACCTTGCAAGTGGGGTACATTTTCAGACAACTCATCATCATTCTCAATACCACCCAGGGCTGGGAGACTATTGCCTTAACAGGGCTTATAAAGTCTCTCCTAATTTAGTTGTTGATGCTTTACCCAGTCTGAGCCTTTTTTCTAGTACCCTCCCCCAACCAGGTTCACCATAATTATGCTTTATACATCTATATTCCTGCTATTCTGGCCTACTTTCATTTCGCCTCCTCTTACATACTATCCCTTTTTCCTTATATGTTCTGCTTTATATTGTACTTATAAATGAATGAGAATTGCCTTTGATAGATTCATGTTGTAGGCACTTACAAATGCTGATTACATTTCCAACATATTGACCATTTTGCATGCTCATTGGTCAATAAGCATTTTTAAATACATTTCTCCATATATTGAAAAATTTCATATTATGAGTGAATAATTTTGCAAGACTGGGACCTGAAATTCATTTTTCCCCAGCCTCCCATGTAACTATGCCAGTCAGATATATCTAATTCGGAAGTTAGTGAACCTATAAAATAGGCATATAGGGATTTCTTCCTGATGCGGTAGCAGCAGGAATGTTCAGCATTTAGATTTAGCAGCAGCAGCAATATTAGTGGCAAAGTTGAGTCCACTACCAGTAATGGAGTTTTAATGCCCATGTTCCTTGACAACATATATATGTCACCAGCAGAACAGTCTATGGTACAATAATTATTTAATTCTTTAACTTTTTTTTTTTTTTGAGACAATGTAGAAATTCACTAAGTTTAGTTCAGTTCAGTTCAGTTGCTCAGTCGTGTCCGACTCTTTACGACCCCATGAATCGCAGCATGCCAGGCCTCCCTGTCCATCACCAACTCCTGGAGTTCACAAAGACTTGCGTCCATAGAGTCAGTGATGACATCCAGCCATCTCATCCTCTGTCGTCCCCTTCTCCTCCTGCCCCCAATCCCTCCCAGCATCAGAGTCTTTTCCAATGAGTTAACTCTTTGCATGAGGTGGCCAAAGTACTGGAGTTTCAGCTTTAGCATCATTTCTTCCAAAGAAATCCCAGGGCTGATCTCCTTCAGGATGGACTGGTTGGTATGCTTTGCAGTCCAAGGGACTCTCAAGAGTCTTCTCCAACACCACAGTTCAAAAGCACCAATTCTTCAGCACTCAGCCTTCTTCACAGTCCAACTCTCACATTCATACATGACCACAGGAAAAACCATAGCCTTGACTAGATGGACCTTAGTCAGCAAAGTAATGTCTCTGCTTTTGAATATGTTATCTAGGTTGGTCATAACTTTTCTTCCAAGGAGTAAGCGTCTTTTAATTTCATGGCTGCAGTCACCATCTGCAGTGATTTTGGAGCCCAAAATAATAAAGCCTGACACTGTTTCCACTGTTTCCCCATCTATTTCCCATGAAGTGATGGGACCGGATGCCATGGTCTTCGTTTTCTGAATGTTGAACTTTAAGCCAACTTTTTCACTCTCCTCTTTCACTTTCATCAAGAGGCTTTTTAGTTCCTCTTCACTTTCTGCCATAAGGGTGGTGTCATCTGCATATCTGAGGTGATTGATATTTCTCCCAGCAATCTTGATTCCAGCTTGTGTTTCTTCCAACCCAGCGTTTCTCATGATGTACTCTGCATATAAGTTAAATAAGCAGGGTGACAGTATACAGCCTTGACACACTCCTTTTCCTATTTGGAACCAGTCTGTTGTTCCATGTCCAGTTCTAACTGTTGGTTCCTGACCTGCATACAGATTTCTCAAGAGGCAGGTTTGGTGGTCTGGTATTCCCATCTCAGAATTTTCCACAGTTTATTGTGATCCACACAGTCAAAAGCTTGGCATAGTCATTATGCAGAAATAGATGTTTTTTTTTCTGGAACTCTCTTGTTTTTTCGATGATCCAGTGGATGTTAGCAATTTGATCTCTGGTTCCTCTCCATTTTCTAAAACCAGCTTGAACATCAGGAAGTTCATGGTTCACGTATTGCTGAAGCCTGGCTTGGAGAATTTTGAGCATTACTTTACTAGCATGTGAGACGAGTGCAATTATGCAATGGTTTGATCATTCTTTGACATTGCCTTTCTTTGGGATTGGAATGAAAGCTAACCTTTTCCAGTCCTGTGGCCCCTACTGAGTTTTCCAAATTTGCTGGCATATTGAGTGCAGCACTTTCACAGCATCATCTTTCAGGATTTGAAATAGCTCAACTGGAATGCCATCCACCTCCACTAGCTTTGTTCGTAGTGATGCTTTCTAAGGCCCACTTGACTTCACATTCTAGGATGTCTGGCTCTAGATGAGTGATCACAGAATCATGATTATCCAGGTCATAAAGATCTTTTTTGTACAGTTCTTTTTTATATTCTTGCCACCTCTTCTTAGTATCTTCTGCTTCTGTTAGGTCCATACCATTTCTGTCCTTTATTGTGCCCATCTTTGCATGAAATGTTCCCTTGGTGTCTCTAATTTTCTTGAAGAGATCTCTAGTCTTTCCCATTCTGTTGTTTTCCTCTATTTCTTTGCACTGATTGCTGAAGAAGGCTTTCTTATCTCTTTTTGCTCTTCTTTGGAACTCTGCATTCAGATGCTTATATCTTACCTTTTCTCCTTTGCTTTTCAGTTCTCTTCTTTTCACAGCTATTTGTAAGGCCTCTCCAGACAGCCATTTTGCTTTTTCTCATTTCTTTTCCATGGGGATGGTCTTGATCCCTGTCTTCTATACAATGTCACGAACCTCATTCCATGGTTTATCAGGCACTCTATCTATCAGATCTAGGCCCTTAAATCTGCTTCTCACTTCCATTGTATAATCATAAGGGATTTGATTTAGGTCATACCTGAATGGTCTAGCGATTTTCCCTACTTTCTTCTTCTTGAGTCTGAATTTGGTAATAAGTTCATGATCTGAGCCACAGTCAGCTCCTGGTCTTTTTTTTTTGTTGACTGTATAGAGCTTCTCCATTTTTGGCTGCAAAGAATATAATCGATCTGATTTCGATGTTGACCATCTGGTGATGTCCATGTGTAGAGTCTTCTCTCGTGTTGTTGGAAGAGGGTGTTTGCTATGACCAGTGCATTTTCTTGCCAAAACTCTATTAGTCTTTGCCCTGCTTCATTCCACATTCCAAGGCCAAATTTGCCTGTTATTCCAGGTGTTTCTTGACTTCCTACTTTTTCATTCCAGTCCCCTATAATGAAAAGGACATTAGTGCAAACATTTAAAAATAATTTTGGTCTAATTTAATAAAATGATATATCTTTTTTCAGTAAAGAACAGTGACTAATAAATAAATTAGTATCAAGAATAATGCAGGTAAAAGACTTTCCAGCATAAAAGAAATGGAGAATTGGTTTTTGGACCTGTTTGAGTGATGCAAAGAAAACTGTGCTTTTATTACAGAAAAGGACATGATGAATCTATCTCAAGGAGTTAGCAGGTAAATTATCACATATGGTGTTCTGGTGATATGCAAAATGAAGGTAAGACTTTGGGAACCACACATCAACTGACAAGGAGTAGAATCAAGGATATAAAGAATTCAAAATGAAAGTTGAATTAGCTATTTCTAACTGCACACAGAAGTTAAATGAATAGAAATAAAACATGAATTCTTAATTATCTGCTAAAAAAAGAAAAAGAAAAAAAATTCAAAGAGATTGTCTCTTTCCTTAAAGAATCTTATCTTTCAGATATAGTGTTCAAATAGCCAAAAATCACACTAAGGGATTGCCTTTGAGGGCTGCCAAATTAGATTAGCTGAATTTCCAGCCTCACTGAATTTACTCTGTGAAAGGGAAATCACTTATCAGTAAAGATGAAACTTGAACATTGGACAGGGGTCATAAGAAATAATCCAGAAACCCCACTGATCATATTTTGCCAGCCAAAGCAGTTCTGTGCATTCATCCTTTTAGCCATTTGATAAAGCCATTTCTACATTGCTTTAGAATGCTGAACTCATCACACCAGAGGCAGCTAACTCACAAGGAGAATCCAAATATCTTGATTTTACCTCCCTCTAATGTCTCATTTTTCCTGAACCTATAATAAGAATAAGACCAGAACTTGTCCTTGGGGACTAATTGCAAAGTCAAGACCATAAAAAGATAGCTTATGTACAAAAAGAGTAAGTAAAAGATTTCCTTATATATATATTTATATGTATGCCTGTGTATATGTTTGTGAAAATCCTACCAGGAAATGTATACATAAATATGAATTTATATGTATACATTTTATGAATTCCCAATAAGGTTAATCAGAAAGAAAAATCTAATTTTAGATTAGACTAAATATTTACTTCAATGCTGGAGCAGACAGCCTACCTTAATGAATAAAAAGTACACACTTCTCTGAAATGTTGCCCATGGGCAAATACAGGCCACGATGTCTAAAGACTTTTGGGAGTTATAATCCTTCACCCCTCAGGCTTTAGCCAGTGACATACAGTGGATTGAGTAGGAAGTTCTGGTCGCTTGCCATATTGGTGAATATTTTAGCATTCTAATATTTTTGGGTGCCTTTAGAGTGTCTCTTCCAAGATAAAGTACCAGAAATTAAACTCCTTACCACTAAAAAGAAAATACAAACATATCCACTTCTGCAGTTCCGAGGCAGTATATTCTCAATTAAAAATACTCTCATATTATTTTATTAAGTGATACGATTGTCTGTAGATTTTCAGTGGAATCCAATGAAAGTTCAAGCAAAATGTCACTTTAGCCATATGATTAATCAGATACCATAGTAGTAGAGTTATCTCTGGTACAGAAACTTTTTAGAGAGTATCTCTGGCAATCCACAAAAAGTGTTTTAATGCAGAGCTATTTGTGCTCAGTTGTAACTGACTCTTTGCAATCCCATAGTTCACCAGATTCCTCTGTCCATGGGGTGTTCCAAGCAAGAATACTGGAGTAGAGGGATGCCATTTCCTCCTCCAATGGGTCTTCTGGATCCAGAGACCAACCCACGTCTCCTACATTGCCAGGTGGTTTCTTTACCATTCTTTACCACTGAGACACCTAGGAAGCCCAGTGCAGAGTTACACGATTCTATTAACACAACAGAAAACGAAACAATATTCAAAGGTACTTCCAACATGTTGATGAACCTTGGCAGAAACTGAGCCTCTGGCCATGGGTTGCAAATTATTTTGTAAGTCATTTCTCATCCCATTGCCTTATCTTTTCAGAACTGTAACATCATTGAGTAGTTGAGTCAGCATAGTAGAATCCAGAATAAGATGAAAATCACATACTTGGCACAAGACATATAAATGAAAGTCACTCAGTCATGTCTGAATCTTTGCAAACTCATGAACTATACAGTCCATGGAATTCTTCAGGTCAGGATACTGGAGTGAGTGGCCTTGCCCTTCTCCAGGGGATCTTCCTAGCCCAGGGATTGAACCCAGATCTCCTGCATTGCAGATGGAATCTTTACCAGGTGAACCACAAAGGAAGCCATTAGACATATGTAACCTATCTAAACAGATACTCATGTCAGTGAAGATGGTTGTACAAACACTATTGCCATACCTCATGTACCGATGTGAGAACTGGATCATAAAGAAGGCTAACTGTAGAAGAATTGATGCTTTTGAATTGTGGTCCTGGAGAAGACTGTTGAGAGTTCTTTGGACTGCATACAAGTTGATCTTAAAGGAAATCAACACTGAATATTCACTGGAAGGACGGATGCTGAAGCTACAGCTCCAATACTTATACAAAGAGTTGACTCATTGGAAAAGACCCTGATACTGGGAAAGATTGAAGGTAGAAGGAGAAGAGGGCAGCAGAGGATGAGATTGTTAGATGGCATCACCAACTCAATGGATATGAATTTGAGCAAACTCTGGGAGATAGTGGAGGACAGAGGAACCTGGCCTGCTGCAATCAGTGGGCTCACAAAGAGTCAGAAAAAAACTTAGTGACTGAACAGCAATAAAATGGACTCATGGACTATTACTTATAAAAGCTGAGAATAGAATAAACGTGTTTTATTGTAGACTTGACTTTTAAATGAATTTATTTGCCCTGATAAGGATCTGCTGCTATGCTACTGACATGCTTAAATATATTCTTAAAAACCACTGGGAATATTCTATTCTCTAGTGGTTGGAGATTTTGGCACTACACCTGGTCATTCACCTGTTGTGTACAGAGAAGTGTCTTGAGTTTAGGAGGGATTTACAAATTGCTCCACTGGTTGGTCAAGAACCTGTGTTGACCCTCAAAATAGTCAGAACCCCTAAAGTTGAGAGAAAGAAGAAGAAGAAAAAAAAAACCTGATGCTGGGAAAGATGGAAAGCGGTAACAGAAGGAGAAGTGGGTGACAAAGGATGAAATGGTTGGATAGCACCACCAACTCAGTGGACATGAGTTTGAGCAAACTTTGGGAGATAAGAAGGACAGAGAAGCCTGGTGTGCTACAGTCCAGGGGTCGCAAAGAGTCGAACATGACTTAGCAGCTGAATAACAACAACAAAAGTTAAGATTTATGTTTTATTCAATGGGAAATTTTAGGACTTCAAACCCAGGAGACAGTATCTCAAGTAACCTTGAGAGAACTGCTACAAGGAGGGGATGGGAGGAACCAGATTATATAGAAGTTTTGCAACAAAAGGCAGTTAGTCTGAACTTCAAAAGATTATCGAATTAAATAAAACCAGATATCCAAGTTAAGGAATTCAGTGCTTTTCTATGTAGGAGAAGATTCAAAAGGCTGGGCTTACTGAGATCATTCTTTTCATATGCATCTCAGCTATCCTGGGCCAGGATCCTGAGGTCCCTTGGGGCTCATTGTAAGGAGTGGCTGTAATCTGATGGTTGCTAGGTCACAAGTATTTTTCTCCTTCCAGAGTGCCCTTGGGACTCAGCAGCTCACATTGGAGGGCTGGGATCATTGATGACTATGACATCCTTGTTTTCTGATATAGCAAATAATACTCCATTTCTCACCTGGAAGAAGTCAGACTTACAACTGTGGGCCAGATGTTTGGGAAACAATGATATAGACAGACCTATGGAACAATGTGGGCTTCCAAGGTAGCTCAGTGGTAAAGACTCTGCCAATGTAGGAGAATGCAGGAGATGAGGATTCTGTCCCTGGAGTCTGGAAGATCCTCTGGAGAAGGGAATGGCACACGGGGAAGAATGTACAAATTGTAGGTGTTTTTGTGTTGCACAGTTACGCATGCCAGAAAGCACCCACTGTGGAAAAAAAAAATTACACTGGAGTGGGGAGTGGTGGACAGAATGATTGGACTAGGTTCCCAAGTCTCTTTTCTCAGCCACCTCTCAGACTCTCAGATTGGGTAATGGAGTACACAGGGGGGAGAGATCAAATTTATGTTAACACTCATTAGAGTGTTGATCTCCAAAGCTGTTCCAGTTATGAATTCTCCTGAATGTCTGATCTGCCAGCAAAAATAAACCAGAACTCCCAATCATCTCTACATCACAGAGGTGTGCAAGACATGGTCAGCAAGTTGATTACATCAGAATTGTTTTAATTGAATTTGAAGCTACATTTTTATAGTAAATGGAAATATAGATTCTACCTTTCTCATCTTACTCATCTCATTCCATTATTAATTTTTGCTAAGAATATTACTTTAATACATCAAATATTTATAAGCCCCCATCTCAGAAACTGCTTCCAGAGCATCTGACTTAACACAAATGCACTTAGCAAAGACTGTGATTGCAATCTACTAGTTCAATACATAGACAGATGTTCTAATTGTTTGCTTGGGTGGTTAGCTGAAATCTCTACTTAACTGTGGCCTCCTGCATGTGAAGTTGAAAGATAGAAACTACTTGCTGAGAGGAGAAGAAAGAATCTAAGTGCTTACGGATATAGCCTTGTTACCTCAGTCCTTAATATATCTCTCAAACAGGTCCAGAAGGTCCCATTTGAACCTTAAAGTTGATAAATTTATTGGCAAGAGGAGTGACAGCATCTTTGCAATGTGCCACTGTGGCTGTTCTCTGTAAGAAAAAGATATTGCCATTGAAACAAGATTTCTTATTTCAGCAAAGATAAGGGATTATTGAGCTGTTGAGGCCAGCTGACCGTACTGAGCCATCAGAGGCACGGTGAGCGTGGTGTCCACGTTCAGACTGACCACTGCTGAGACCTCTGGTGGTAGATAATGGACCATTAGGTGCCTAGTTTGCAAATATGATGCCAGCCCACACAGTAATACTTGATCTGCTTAATAAGGAAAACAACTCTGGTGCAAATATGAGTGGCCTTAAAAAAAGGCAATGATCTTCCATTTTCCAAACTCAACTCAGTTCTCAGATCCAGGGTCGTTTGGCAAAGGGAGAACTGGGAATATTTGAGAAAATATCTTCTAATAATATTAAAACCATGCACTGGTGATCTTATTAACACATGGTATGCTGTCAGGATATTCCTGAGGGAAACAATTAATTGGAGAAAGAAAATATCTAGATTCTATGGAGATTGGAAAACAATGAAATAAAAGCTCCCCCTACCCCCAAAATTGGGGGCACAAAACACCATAAGTAGTTGAAAAATAAGCAACAACATGGCATAGTAAGAACTTTCCTTTCTATCAAATGGTATGTTGAGAGTATTTTCCTTGAATTCACTTCTGCAAGAGTTCAAATCCCCCTTTCACTCAGTGAAGTGTCACCTTGCTTGCAGATGAGCACTCTATCCACGGTCTTAGAAATGTGGGTGCAGCTAGTCCTCATAGAATGTGTAGATCCTCCAAATTTTCACACCATCCTTATTCCTTTCACCGTCCCCGTGGCCTATACAGAGGGAGGAGGGGAAATTTTTACTCATGAGTCTGGTCAGGGCTACCTGTCCCCATGAACTGAAGTCCTTATTCAGCTCAACACTGCCACCATCTGGACACAAACAGGAAGAAACCACAGCAGGCAAGTGAGCTAAACCCGGAGCAGTTTGGTCGGTGGTAACCATGAGCCCATCACTTCATGGCAAATAGATGGGGAAACAGTGGAAACAGTGACAGACTTTATTTCCGGGGGCTCCAAAATCACTGTAGATGGTGGCTGCAGCCATGAAATTAAAAGACGCTTGCTCCTTGGAAGAAAAGTTATGACCAATCTACAGAGCATATTGATGCTGACGCCAAAGAATTGATGCTTTTGAACTGTGGTGTTGGAGAAGACTCTTGAGAGTCCCATGGACTGCAAGGAGATCCAACCAGTCCATCCTAAAGGAAATTAGTCCTGAATATTCATTGGAAGGACTGATGCTGAAGCTGAAACTCTAATACTTTAGCCACCTGATGCAAAGAGCTGACTCATTGGAAAAGACCTTGATGTTGGGAAAGATTGAAGGCAGGAGGAGAAAGGGATGACAGAGGATGAGATGGTTGGATGGCATCACCCACCCAATGGACATGAGTTTGAGTAAACTCTGGGAGTTGGTGATGGACAGGGAGGCCTGGCATGCTGCACTCCATGGAGTCAAAAAGAGTTGGACACGACTGAGTGACTGAACTGAAGTGAACCAGAAGCCCTGGCCATTAATCCTTCTGCACTGACGGTTAGTCTGTTCTAATGTGAAGAGCCCTATAGCTCGGACAATGGCAAGCTGAAGGGTAAATATTTATGAATAAGCCCTGTGGAGTTGGGATATATGGAAAGACATTTGGGTTTTCCTGTAAGGTCCTGAGCCAGTGTCCAGTGCCTCATATCCTAGCTCACAAAGCATTGATGAAGTGAAGTGAAATTTGTTCAGTCATGTCCAACTCTTTGTGACCCCATGGACTATACAGTCCATGAAATTATCCAGGCTAGAATACTGGAGTGGGTAGGCTTTTCCTTCTCCAGATGATCTTACCAAACCAGGGATCAAACCCAGGCCTCCCACATTGCATGTGGATTCTTTACCAGCTGAGCCACAAGGGAAGCCCCAAGACACTTATACCTTCAGACAAACAGGAATATTTTATAACTTCGGTATGATCTTTAGCATGGATAAGGAGGTGACAACCCACTCCAGGACTCTTGCCTGGAGACTCCCTTGGACAGAGGAGCCTGTTGGGCTACAGTCCATAGGGTCACAGAGTTGAACATGACTGAATGACTGATATACACACATGATCCTTAGCAACTGACCCATCAGGAAATATAGGAGGTTGGGTGCAAAGGAAGAGCAGCCGCTATAATCCTCAGGATATATTGCCAAGAATGTAGGATTGTTCTTGAAATACAGTGATTTTGTTTATTGCAGTATCATGTCCTGTGTGTTCTAAACAATGTCCAAAGTAAATACATTGGACAAGGTGAATACCAAAGGAATCTGAGGCCATTACCAGGGTTTCCAATCAGTGAAGGATTAATACATTAATTATATTGGCCCTAACCTTCCAAAGAGAGTTGTAAGTGTGCCTTGGTGTGTGTGAGCACCACATCTGGCTTAACCCAGGCTTTCCCTTGTCACTAAATAAACCATGTTGCCACCAGTATGGAATTAGAGAAGCTGAGTATCATGTAGGAATACTCTCATCAAATAGACAGTAACTGGGGGAGAGAGCCCCTTTTCAAATGGCATGAAATGCCAGGCTAGGCAAAAGAACATGACACTGAAGGGAGTCTTCATGTTTTCAATAATCTCCAAGCAGCAGGAGTGGTAGAAAGGAAGAATGGCATACTAAAACAGAAGATTAAATCACTAACCGGTAAATCAAAGTACTATTCCAAGCTTTAATACATTTGAATGATCAACCAGTAGGGTTTCTTGCCCCATATGCCAGACTGGGGAGCCCTGCCAAAATACTCAGCACAGGAAAGGTATGGAATTGGGAAGACAGCCATTGCTTCAACTCTCAGTGTGGATCATCATGTTATGCTGCTAGCTGAGAACGTAAAGCCCCAGCATGCCTGGCAAAGGCATTATCTGCTGGAATTTGCAATGTTTTCTCTTGTAGATGCCCACATTGTTACTATGATATCTGCTTCCAATGACAGCCAGATAGCCACCAAGCAAGCCACCTCCACACTAAAGAAACTGCTTACTGGCCACTCTGGGCTTTGTGTGCCTAAGGATGGCATGTAAGATTGTAAGAACTGATTATGAGGGGCGAAATGTTGGAGGCGATTATATCCATCAATGTATTCACACTATAATATTTGCCTTTGCTTGTATAATACAGACGTAATTTTTGGAGGAGGTCATTGAGTTTGACCCTCAAGCCAGACCCCGGCAGTCAGAGGCTCTTCACCCCCTCCCTTGTCCTTGGAATGTACACTCTACACACTGTTCCCACAATGGGAGCTGTTTTCAAGGAGCCGGTTTTGAGAGAGCAATGTGTTGTGGAGACTATCTGGATGGTATAGTCAACTGAGTCCCATTAAGCCCTCTGTATAAATTTAAGATTCTGGCTGACAAGTATTTGGATCTACCTATGCAGCGGCCCAAGACAAGCCTCATAAGTCCCCTGAGTTCTTATGGCCTCTGCCTACCAATCTGAAATGGTCATTCTCTTTTTCTGGACTCACTTTGCCTTCCACATACAGGAGACAGTTTCAGCTTTCACCAGGAAAGCTCTGGAACCCACAATAATGTACATCTAGGATATATGGAAGCTGTGTGTGTGCGTGTGTGTGTGTGTGTGTGTGTGCTCCTTAACATTTCTATGGTGGTTTGGCATCCTTGATATATAGACTCTTGATACTAACTGTTTTATTAGCTTTTCCATATTGGAATATTCTACTTTAACAGTTATTAATAGAAAGGCACAGTGGAGGACCCTATTATTTTTAAAGTGAGGCCATGTTCTAGTAGCTGTTCTATTGATATTTTGAGAAACTGCTCTTGTCTTGCAACTGAGCATAGAATGATTGACAAGGAACATTAGGTAACCATTTGAACTGAGTTTCCCGTCATGAATCTGGTGTTACTCATCCATCAGGCTCTAAAATAGTGCATCATTAGCAGCATTTCATTACTGAGTTGAAGTGATATATGGAGAGGGGCAAAGACAGTAACCTGAAAGCAAAATTAAGGTACATGAACTTGTAGGTCATGTATTGACTCCTATCAGGGTGTCCCCACTGCCAAAGCCCATACATTTAGCTATTTTGGTATTTTAAAATAATTATTTAACTGAGTTAAACATGTTTTTAAATATGGTTAATGGTACAAGATGTTTCTGCATAATTTGGTGACAAAGCAAAAGTGAATTTTGGACATTATACCAGTAGTAGTTTCACTTGGGGAGCTGTGGACAATTGGGGAGGATAATGGATAAAACTTATCCTCTTTGTTTGGGAAAAAAAAAAAAAGATAATCTGAAATGAAGATTTATGGAATGTCATCAGGGAAGGTTAATGGTTTGTCAATATTTAGGAATTTTTAACAAAAGCTATTACAGGATTGGTTAAAAAGCCATTTTTAGAAAAAATGGCATAGGAAGTCAAATTTAAAATAAGTGTGACTGAATATGAATGTCTGTCTAAACCTTTCTGCTGTATGCAAGGCTTTGAAAAATCAGATCAGTAGGATAATCTAACCTGTGAAAATCAATGAATCTTTCCCCCTATCCTAATGCCTTTAAAATGAATGTGCAAACAGGATGACCTTGCTGTTATGTACTCATCAATATATATATATTTTTTTCCAGCAATAATGATCTGCCTACCAGTCCTTTTGAGTGTCCAATACTGCCAACAGTCAAGGCCAAGCTAGCCACTATCATAGGACCAGTAGCTAATGGAAGTCAGTTGACCCATCGGATCCCTGTCCTCCACGGATGATGAAACAGTACTTACACTGTAATTTGATTTTGTCTTCTCTGCTCCTATGCATTTGTCTATAATGTCATTCATTACAAAAATGTCATATTGCTACACACTTTATCCATAACTTTTATTATTTCTAAAATATTTTTGTGGTGGATAATTGTGGAAACAGGTAATTTTGGGGGGATATGCTGATCTTAACATGTATTATATCATCTACATGAAGCTTGATTTATGAAATGGGAATAAATTTCAAAAATCCTTGTAAGTTTGAGGTCAAGTCCTGCATGAATAACACATTCTGAACCAAGAAGTAATATATGTCTTTATTTCTCTGACAATCAGAACATATGGATGGTCCCCCAAGTATTATATTTAATACAGGAATTTTAACATCATATTTACTCTATTATAATCTTTACTGAATTGAAAAGCAGAGTTTTCCTCAGAAGAAATAATGCCACCAAAAGAATGGCCAGGCATTTTATTGAAGAAGTTCAGAGTGATATTTCAGCATCTTATGCCACTGGAGAAAAAATCAGCAATTATCCATTTATATACCTATTTATCTATCTATCTACCTATTTATTTATCTATCTTAGTCTGTTCAGACTGATGTAAAAAAAATACTGCAGACTGAGTGGTTTACAAAAAAAAAAAAAACAAAACAAAACAGAAATGTTTTCCCACAGCTCTGGAGGCTGAGAAGTCCAAGAACAAGATACCATATCTTTGCATTCTGGTGAGGATCCTCTTCCTGGGTCATAGCTGGTACCTTCTAGTTGTATCTGCAAATTGTGGAAGGGACTAGAAAGACCTCTGGGATCTGTTTTACAACAGACCAGTCTCATTCATGAGTGCTCCACCTTCATTACCTAATTATCTCCCAAACACTTCATCTCCTAATACCATTACATCAGGTATTAGGATTTCAACATATGAATTTTGGAGGATGCAAGTATTCATACCGTACCATGCATGCACAGACATCAAGACAATGACAATACGTGTGAGTTATCACAATGCTTGGAAACCTAGAATCCTGAGACTACCCCATGCACTGTCAAATCTACTGAGAAACAAAAGTTAAGGGAGTTGTACTGCAATACCATGAGGGGTTTCCCATGTGGCTCAGTGATAAAATATCTGCCTGCCAATGCAGGAGACTCAGCTTTGAACCCTGGGTTAGGAAGATCCCCTGGAGAAGGGAATAACTACCCACTCCAGTATTCTTGCCTGGGAAATCCCAGGGACAGAGGACCCTGGTGGGCTACAGTTGGTGGGGTAGCAAAGAATTGGACACAACTTGGCAACTAAACACTCATATGCTGCAACACCATGGAAGCTGGCACAGCTATTCAGCACTAGAAATGGCACTGCATTCTACCATATTTTTTTTTTAATTTAACTTCCTACTATATATTGGTTAGGTAATTATCCATTAGAAAACACATTCAGATATTGTGATGAAGCAAATACAAATAAAAATGTGATTTATTACTTACATAGATCTGAAAACTTGTGTGTATGCTAAGAAGCTTCAGTCATATCTGACTCTTTGCAACCCTATGGATTACAGCCCTCTAGGCTCCTCTGGCCATGGGATTCTCCTGGCAAGAATACTGGAATGGGTTGACATGCCTTCTTCCAGTGGATTTTCCCGACCCATGAATTGAACCTAAGTCTCATGTTTCCTGCATAGGCAGGAGGGCTCTTCCCACTAGAGTCACCTATGAATCTAATTCACTTAATGAATATTTTCCAGAGCCTAACTTATGCCAGTCTATCTATTATGTGGCAAGATTAGAATTTTGGAAAAAAAAAAAAAAAAGAGGTTAGATTTAGTCTCCAGCTTTGTGAAATCTATACTGGATAACTGTCAATGTATTTGGTTGATCAACAATTATATACACTTTTCCTCTGTTTCTCTCTAAGAAAACAAAGGTTTTAGAAATTATCACTGGTATTTATGCTCACCAATCTATAAAATGCTAATATAAAAGTCAGTTCTTTGTTGCTTAAGGGAAAGTAGGAAGTGTGTTTTCGGTAAAAAGGGTATGAGGAATGAAATTGCATTTTGAGAAGGGTAAAGGAAGTAAGCCCGACTTACAAGTGGCTTTTCAGGATGGAAGACCACAGTAATGGATACAGAAAGTGATAAGATTTGTGAAAAGTGAACCCGGAGGAAAGAGTTTTGTATATGGTTACGCCTAAGTTTGGGGGTTCCCTGGTGGCTCAGATGGTAAAGCTTCTGCCTGCAATGCGGGAGACCCGGGTCCCTGGGTCGGGAAGATCCCCTGGAGAAGAAAATGGCAACCCACTCCTGTACTCTTGCCTGGAAAATTCCATGGGCAGAAGAGCCTTGTAGGCTACAGTCCATGGGGTCACAAAGAGTTGGACATGACTGAACTGGGCAAAGTTTAATTTATGAAGTCCTATGATGGTCAAGAGTTGACTCATTGGAAAAGACTCTGATGATGGGAGGGACTGGGGGCAGGAGGAAAAGGGGACGACAGAGGATGAGATGGCTGGATGGCATCACTGACTCTATGGATGTGAGTCTGAGTGAACTCCAGGGGTTGGTGATGGACAGCGAGGCCTGGCGTGCTGCAATTCATGGTGTCGCAAAGAGTTGGACACGACTGAGTGACTGAACTGACTGAACTGATGATGTTCAAAAATAGAAACCAGGATGTTACTTTTCTAATATTTAGCTGAGGCTCAGATACATGAAACATTTAAATTAGTACTTCTTCACAGAACTTCTATTCAGAACCAAGGGTCACATAGAAACAAGTCTTACACCAATCTTATTCTGAAGACCATAGCAGCAGTGTTATCATACTCAGTGTCCACTCCAAAGGAGGTCAGTGCTCAGAACAAACAGTTGAAAAGTCTTCTGTGTAATAGGACTGTGATGCAAATTAGGCAACATTTTTGGCTGTGTAGCTGCTAAACTTGATTCTCTTGGATTTCCTTGGAAATATGTAAGTGACTTTAATGGTCATTTAATAAGTATCTTCCATAAAAGTGCCTAGTTTTGAGTTTATTACTTTTATTTGAAAAGTAATAGTAGCATCACTCTCTTTGCTGTTGTTCAGTCGCTATGTTATATCTGACTGTGACTTCATGGACTGCAGCATGCCAGGCTTCCCTGTCCTTTATTATCTCCCAGAGTTTGCTCAAATTCACATCTATTGAGTCAGTAAGGTTATCTAAACATCTCATCCTCTGCTGCCCACTTCTCCTTTTGCCTTCCTCAATCTTTCCAAGCATTAGGGTCATTTTCAGTGAGTCAGCTCTTTGCATCAGGTGGCCAAAGTATTGGCGTCAGCTTCAGCATCATTCCTTCCAATGAATATTCAGTACTGATTTCTTTTAAAAATGACTGATTTGATATCCTTCCAATCCAAGGGAACTTCAAGAGTCTTCTCTAGCATCACAATTCAAAAGCATCAGTTCTTCAGTGTTCAGCCTTCTTTATGGCCAAACTCTCAACTGTGCATGACTACTGGAAAAACCATAGCTTTGACTATAGGGATCTTTGTTGACAAAGTGTTGCCTTTGCTTTCGAATATGCTGCCTAGGTTTGTCATAGCTTTTCTTCCAAGAAGCAAGTGTCTTTTAATTTCATGACTTGTTACTTGTTAGCAGTGATTTTGGAACCCAAGAAAATAAAGTCTGTCCCCGCTTTAAATTTTTCCCCTTCTATTTGCCTTGATGTGGTGAGACTGAATGCCATGATTGTAGTTTTCTGAATGTTGAGTTTTAAACCAGCTTTTTCACTCTTCTTTTTTACCCTTAACAAGAGGTTCCTAATTTCCTTTTTGCTTTTTGCCATTAGTGTGATACCATCTGCAAATCTGCCGTTGTTGATAATTCTCTTGGCATCAGCCTTGTTTTGGTGAAGGGGATTGTGTAACTCAATGAAGCTATGAGCCATGCCATGTAGGGCCACCCAAGATGGATGAGTCATAGTAGAGAGTTCTGACAAAATGTGGTCCAGTGGAGGAGGGAATGGCAAACAGCTCCAGTGTTCTTGCAGTGAGAAACTTGCAGAGTACATCATGTGAAATGCAAGGCTGGGTGTATCACTCTCTTACACTCTATTGAATACGTTGCATGACTCCTGAGATCCTCTTATAGTATTGTATTGTAACTTCCTACCTCTATCTCCTCAACCAAAATATAGATTTCACCAAGGAAAGGACTGAATATAACCTCTTTTTTTCAAAAATTTAATCTTGCCAGATAATACAGCGACTGGCACAAATTAGGCTCTGGCAAGTATTTATTAGTGAATTGGATAAATTACAAAGTTGCAAACATGTAAATAATAAATGTCACATTTTTATTTATATCTGCTTTTTCATAATATTTTCCAATGAAACTTGTCCAGTATATAACAGGAAATCAAATAAAAACATTTCTGACAAATGCAAAGTAAAAATTCCTATAAATGTTGCATTCAGCATAATTTCTCTAAAAAGAAGAAGATTTATGGGAGAAATATGGCTTAGAAAAAGACCAATAAAGAAAAGATGCAAATTTGTAACCAGGGCGCAAAGTAAAACAAAACAGCCAGCCCTAATAAAATTTAACCTGTTAATTTCCTAATAAGTACATAAACAGTGTAATACAGGATTTTACCTTTAAAACACAGGTAAAACTACTTGAGATTTCCAAACTCTGAGGATCAAAAGCACAAGATTTACATAAATTGTGTAGGTTCCATAAAAACCATTTCTACGACAAAGCTCAAGGCCAATGTGAGCACAATATAAGAAATACAAGGAAAATGAATGTACAAATGACTGTATTTTGTGGCTGTTTATTTAATTTAGTTGTTTAATATACTCTGCATCCACCTGATATTACTTAATAGTGACAAATGTTAGTGAATTGGGAAAAATAAGTTATTAAGCAATGAAACTTTTTCATCATACTGATGTCTTCTTTATATTAACCAGTCACATTCAATTCTCTTAATACAGTTTTCAACTACCCCTCAAAATTATCAATGAATAAATTATATGATATATGAAATTAATATTGTGAAAGCTTTAAATTTTACCTATCAAAGGACATTTTAAGACTTTCACGATATTAATTTCATATATCACATAATTGCCAGGCCCCTCTATCCAAAGAATTTTCCAGGCAGAAGTATTGAGTGGGTTGCCATTTCCTTCTCCAAAATGGTAAGATATACTTGGAAAGTCACTTCAGAATTTTATTTAGATTCTGAATTACAATATTCTTATTTACCCTTTAATATGAGGCTGTGCTATTTAAGGATCTGATTATTTTGAGTCAATAAAGAGATATACCCAAACCTAGCTATCAGTTGGCTAAAATCAAGTCATAACAGGGTGCCAATGCATACAAAATAATTAACACCTCCCACACCCATCACTTCACTTCACACATACATCTTGAAATACCATTCAATTCAATTTATGTAGACTTTGAATTTGTACATTCTGCAGTAACATCTCCTCTTAAACATCAACCTGTAGATGATTTTATAGCTACTTTTATTTCCCTGTTATATGTTCTGAAACATAAAATGCTATATTTCCTGAAACATAAAATGTAATATTTTTTCTGAAAATATAAAGTGCTATATTTTTGAAACATTAAAATGTATGTCTTCTGCTTTCCATTCACGAACTCATATATACAGTTTTAAATCCATACTCCAATCACATTATTTCATTAATACTATCAAGTCTTCAGCAGAAAAGCAAAATTAGCTGTTGCTTTTTTTTTATCTAATATTGAAACAAATCAGTAAAGAACAAACTGTACATAAGGATTGTAGAAAAGCAGATAATAACTTCCCATATAATGTAAGGTCAATGAAGGCCAGTGTATCAAAACCCATGGGCTTTGCAATAGGAAGAGCTTTAGTTTCAATACCCCTCTACCCTTCATTTATCACAAGATCAGAGCAGTACACTTAATTCCTAAAAATGTCATAGTACACATCTGTTGAAGCTAATAATAATTATTTAATTTTTATATTTATTTTATATTGAGTGTTCCCAATATTATCACATACACATGCACACATATTTAAATAATATTCTTGTACGCTTCTTATTCACCCTCTTATTATTATGTAATCCATTGACTTGTGGCTTCCCTTGTAGCTTAGTCAGTAAAGAATCTGCCTGCAATGCAGGAGACCCAGGTTCAATTTCTTGCGTCAGGAAGATCCCCTGGAGAAGAAAATGGCAACTCACTCCAGTATTCCTGCCTGGAGAATCCCAGGAGAGAGGAGCCTGGCAGGCTACAGTCCATGGGGTCATAAGAGTCGGACATGACTTAGTGACTTCACCACCACCATTGGCTTGTACCACATGCCAATATGCTATGTGCTTCCTAAATTGCTTCGGTCATGTGTGACTCTTTGCAACCTTATGGACCATAGTCCCCAAGCTCTTTGTCCATGGGATTCTCCAGGCAAGAATACTCAAGTGGGTTGCCCTCCTCCAGGGGATCTTCCCCACCGAGGGATCAACGTCACATCTTTTAAGTCTCCTGCTTTGGCAGGTGGGTTCTTTACTACTGGTACCTCCTGGGAAGCCCACATGCCAATAGCTTCCTATAAATTAAATAATACTCCTTTGCTATTTATCCAGCAAGTATATAATTTATTTTTATAAATACCAATATTTGTGTTAATTTTTAATCTAACTGGGTAATTTGCATCTTATAAAGCACTTTAAATGCCAGATAGGCAGACATGCAATACAAGCATAGTTTCATTTTAACAGACAATGTGTTTTACAAATTGAAGGTTTGTGGAAACCTTGTGTTGACAGATGATGGCTGGAAATTTTTCCAAGTAAAGTTTTTTTTTTCCCACCAAGATGTGTGCAATATTTTAGACATAGTACTATTGCACACTTACTTGACTACAATGTGGTATAAATATAAATATAAAGCTTTTATTTGCACTGGGAAACCATTAACTTTGCATGACTTGTTTTGTTGCAATATTTATATTTGCTTTATTGGTGGTGGTGGTTGTTTAGTCATTAAGTCCTGTCCAACTCTTGTGACCCCATAAACTGTAGCCTGCCAGGCTCCTCTACCCACAGGATTCTCCAGGCAAGAATACTGGAGTGGGTTGCTATTTCCTTCTCCAGGGTAACTTCCTAACCCAGGAATCAAACCCAGGTCTCCTGCACTACAAGCAGATTCTTTACTGGCTGAACTATGAGGGAAGCTTTATTGGGGTGGTCTGGAAACAAACCTGAAATATTTCTGAAGGATGCCTGTAAAAAAGCAAACTTAAGATTCATGGGGCTACGTAAGTCATCTTAACACAAACTTTCATGTGCTTCTTTCTATTAAAAAATGTGGCTTTTGACCCCAGTTAAATGTTAGAATCTCTTGATAAATATTAAAAATATCATAGTCTGGCCGCATAACAGAAATTCTAATTTAAGTGGAATGGAACCTCATAATTCTATATTTTAAAGCTTAACACTTAATTCAGATAGAAAACAAATTTGAGAATCAATAAGGTCACTAGCAAGGTATTAATATGGTTTTTGGGTTTCCCTGGGGGCTCAGCAGTAAAGAGCAACCTATCAATCCAGGAGACACAGGTTTGATCCTTGGGTCTGAAAGATCCCCTGGAGAAGGAAATGGCAATACACTCCAGGATTCTTGCCTGGGAAATCCCATGGACAGAGGAGCCTGGCAGGCTACAGTCCATAGGTTCACAAAATAGACATGACTTAATAACTGAACAGCAATGTTGTCTTTAATTACTGAAATATTGTTGACATTCAGGCATATTTGTTGAATTCTATCAGGCAAATTTCTAACTGATTCTTAAGAACCTGTATAAACATCCTGTTATAGTCTCCTTCCTGAGTAATGGCAGAACTTGTGAATATAATGGGATTTTCACTCTCTTGAATAACTTATCTCAGACTCCAACTTAGTAGGATGCTGGATGTAGAGATTTGAAACAAATGAGATTCTCCTTCTAGCTTAAAAAAAAAAAAGCTGTCATATTTTGAGAAGGGCTTGTGACTAAGACCTGGAGGTAGCTTCTAGGAACTGAGGGAAAACCCTGCCAATAGACCACAAATATTCAGCAGCAATGAGACTTCTGTCTTAAAGCTGCCAGGGACTGAACTCAGCCAACAATTTTAATGAGCTTGATAGAAAACTTGGATGCTAAGAAGGGACCACCAGTCCTGACCAGCAAATTGACTTCTGCCTGGAGAGACCCTAAGCAGAAGATCCTGTTAATCCCTGCCTGAACTTCTGAGATGATACATTTATGCTATTTGAGTTGCAAAATGTGTGGTAATTTGTTAAGAACAGTGATAGTACGTGAGTCAACAAATACCTATTTTTAGTATGTAATGCAAGTGATTCCATATTATCAACTTTATTTAGACTGAGATCATTACTGAAAATCCTTTATTTTTTGTTCAACTCCTAATCTTTCAGTAGATACTAGTCAAGAAATGATGAGAAAGACAATTTGATGAGAGAAGTTGTTATGAATAATATTAATAGGTAATTGTGTATCTGATTATAATGAAGAGATTGCAAAAGATGTAGATCTTTTGTAATCTGATGTAGGTACAAAGGATTTCAAATTTTAAAAGGAAGGGATAAAAGTGCTTACTAAGAATAACAGTTCTCTTCTAAGCAATCTTTACTCACACTAGGATATTGTAATATGTAAAATGGTTGTAAGGAAACAAAGTGAAGTAAGCATTACTTGGCAACAGTCATCACAGTAGGTTTGACATATGCTTAACATTCTGTATTGAAATAACCATAAACATTTGAGGACAGAGTTTTGAATTCCTATCTCATTTTCAATAAGCTTTGTGAATTTGAATATGTGTCAATTTGAATATTTCATTAAACATCAGATCACTAGTATTCCATTATGAATATGCTCTTGACCTTCCACTATTATGGATTAATATTTGTAAAGACTGAGATTATCCATGTCAGAGCTCTTTCCTAAACAAAGCATGTCAGAAGATTCACAATTTGCCTGATTTCTTTATGATATTGATGCCCAGAAATATTCTGTGATTTTTGTTATTTTTCTCCCAAGAAAGTAAAAATCAATATCCTTGATGTCTTAAATATCAGAGAGGTATTGCTTAACATTATACTTTTACTCATCATTCTTCTCCTGTTTTCTGCTCCCACAGTTTATTCATATATTGCAAAATCTCAAAAGAGTGTGAGCTAAGGCATTTTTAAAGCATAGCATGAGTTAGAGATGACTTTATATTCTACTTATTGTAGTTATCACATGCATTTTCTGAGCCCCCCCTTTTTATGAGACTAAAATAGACAGTATTATAATAAATCAGTTTATTAGTGTGCTCATACTAAAACTACATTCTGCTTACTAATGAATCTTTAATACATATCTTTAAACCCAACCTTTATCCTCTAAACATATCTCTACTTAAATATTTAGTTATTTATAAAGTAGGATAATATGTATTAATATATAATACTCAATAATGTTCTTTGAAGGGCTAATAGGGTAGCGGAGATGTGCCTGCAAACGGGTCTCTCTGCTCGGGCTGAACATCCTTGCAAATGAGGCGTTCTGCCAAAGAGTCTGGACACAGCATTGAGTTTAATGGTCCCTTGCAAATGAGGGAGCATTCCCTTCTTGTGATAAGAAGGAGAAGAGGGCTTTGGACAGACTCTGCAACAGACAGGGATTTCACTCCCCTTTGCTGTATGATAACATGTATGCACCTGGAAAAGGCTTATTCATGCATTCTGGAATTCTGCTTAGGGGGCTTTTATAATAACAAACCGCAATCAGTTTTGCACAGTTCTGTTCCTCCTGCTGGAGTGTGTATTGTCTGTCTCTTGTGTGTCTCGTGTTTTGTCTTTGTGTCGTTTCACTGGCAACAGTTCTTAATATAATCCATACAATTTTTAAAATTTTAAATTTATTTATTTTAATTGGAGGCTAATTACTTTACAGTATTGTATTGGTTCTGCCACACATCAACATGAATCCACCAGGGGTGCACACATGTTCCCCCCTCCCCCTCCCTCCCCTTACCATCCCTCAGGGTCATCCCAGTGCACCAGGCCCAAACATCCTGTATCAAACCTGGACTGGCGATTCATTTCTTATATGATATTATATATGTTTCCATGACATTCCCCCAAATCGTCCCACCCTCTCCCTCTCTCACAGAGTCCAAAAGACTTTTCTATATATCTGTGTCTTTTTTGCTGTCTCACATACAGGGTTATCATTACCATCTTTCTAAATTTCATATATATGCATTAGTATACTGTATTGGTGTTTTTCTTTCTGGCTTGCTTCACTCTGTATAATCGGCTCTAGTTTCATCCACCTCATTAGAACTGATTCAAATGTATTCTTTTTTAATGGCTGAGTAATACTTCATTGTGTATATGTACCACAGCTTTCTTATCCATTCATCTGCTAATGGACGTCTAGGTTGCTTCCATGTCCTGGCTATTATAAACAGTGCTGCAATGGACAATGGGGTACCTGTGTCTCTTTCAATTCTGGTTTCTTTGGTGTGTATGCCCAGCAGTGGGATTGCTGGGTCATATGGCAGTTCTATTTCCAGTTTTTTAAGGAATCTCCACACTGTTCTCCATAGTGTCTGTACTAGTTTCCATTCCCACCAACAGTGTAAGAAGGTTCCCTTTCCTCCACACCCTCTCCAGCATACTATTTAAAACTATAAAACTAGTTGCTCTCTGCACTGCCTTTTATTTTTGTCAATAACCAGATGCCCACGCTTTTCCCTAATTTGAGCCACCTACTCGATTCATTAAGGCTAGTGTCTTGACTTCTCTCATTGGTTTTCTTAGACTGACACCATTGATTCAAAAATATTTCTTTTTAAAATCACATTGTTGTAGTCTCTTCATGAAAGTGTTTTATAATGCACTTACAATCACTTAATATTCTTGGATACTTATTCTACATTGAAAATATTCTTCAAAATTGAAATCAACTTTCCATTGTTTTTCAGTACCTAGTGTTCCTACTGAACAATCTGCTGTCTTTTTTATTCTTATTCTTTTATAAAATTCTGTCTTTCCTGATGGTGGTAGCTGTGATCTTGGCACTCTTGATAATAAATTAGTGTTATATTATAATGGTATTAATGAATTTTTAAATCTCAGCATAAAAATTCTCAGTTTCCAAGTTTTCCTCATTATTCTCAGATTATTTATGAATGTTTTCATTATATTAAATATGATAATTTAAATTTTACTTGTTTCAGGTCTCCTAAGGACTGATCATTTCTATCTGAATCACTCAATTCAAAGTTGACCCATCTTGTTTACTTACTTGGAAAATGGCACTAACCAGACTTATGCTAGCTATAATTATAGGTTTGGTGCTTCTTGACCAGCTTTCTTTTCTTTGGGTTGATGCAAGAACAGGCAAGAAGAAAATTCTATGCTAGAAGCAAATAGAAAATTTAACTACTGTTGTATACACCTTGTCTTTTCTGTATTTCAGTGATACTAGGTTAGGCCCCTGTTTTTACTTGCTCCATAAGCACATGAATCTAGACTTTCATCAAATCTCTAGCTTCAAGCATTACCTCTTTCTCTGCCTTCTATCACAATTTTGATTTTTTTAAAATTGATGTTTCTTAACTGACTGTCGAAGAATTGATGCTTTTGAACAGTGGTGTTGGAGAAGACTATTGGGAGGCCTTTGTACTACAAGATCAAACCATTGAATCCTAAAGGAACTATGCCCTAAATATTCATTGGAAGGACAGATGCTGAGCCTGAAGCTCCAATGCTATGGCCACCTGACACTAAGAACTGACTCCATAGAAAAGATCCTGATGCAGGGAAAGACTGAAGATGGGAGGAGAAAGGGATAACAGAGGATGAGATGGTTGGATATCACTGACTCAAGAAACATGAGTTTGAGCAAGCTCTGGGAGTTGGTGATGGACAGGGAAGCCTGACATGCTGCTGTCCATGGGGTCATAAAGAATCAGACATGACTGGGTGACTGAACTGAACTGAACTGCCACTTTGTTATTGACATTTATTCTTAATTCATGTCAGTCATTTCATTAAGCTATATATTACCTTTCTGTAAAGTCATACTAATGGTACATTGATTTTTATATGACTCAATTTGAAAAAATTTGGCAATGCTATATTTTTATTTTTTAAATTAAAAGCAACATAGTACCTTAATCATGCATTAAATAGCAATAAAGATAAAATGAGATTGATATAATAATTTTTGGATTGTTATTTCACTTTATGCCTTCACATTAAATAGATTACACAAAATATCTAGAATTTAAATTATTTAAAATCATGAACCATGTCTCCATTTATTATTTATCTCTTCCTGGTGAAAGCATTGAATAGGGTATCAACAAATATCTAGCAAATGAGCACTTTATAGATTTTTTTTTCAATGAGAAATATTTCCCTTGATTTGGGAAATACAAGTGCTTCAGATTTAAAATTCTGTCTCTCTCTTAGTCACAGGTACGCAAAGAAATTAAATATTACAACAAATATAGTCAGGTCTTCTGTCTCTAAATGTATAAATTTATTTTACTTTTCAGTGGGACTTCTCTAATTAGAGAAGAAATTTTAGCTAAAGGAAAAGGAGAAGCATAGGAATTAGAAAAAAAATAATCCCATAATTTATACGGCTAGCACAGAAAAACTTCAACCTGTTCCATAAGCACTCCATCTACAAGAAATAAAATGGATAATTTTATTTTATTAAAAAATATATATGTAATATGTGTGTGTGTGTGCAAGTGTGTGTTTTTGCTCCGTTGTGTCCAATTCTGTGACCCTGTGGACTGTAGCCCATCAGGCTTCTCTGTCAATGGAATTTTCCAGGCGAGAAAACTGGAGTGGGTTGCCATTTTCTACTGCAGGGTATCTTTTTGATTTGGGGATTGAACTGGAGTCTCTTGCATCTCCTACATTGGCAGTTGGATTCTTTACCGCTCTGCTACCTGAGAAGCCCAACATGACTAACTGTATATGTAACAATGCCTACTATGAGTCAGTCATTGATCTAAGCTTGCTGCAAATGTTAATTCATTTAGACTTCATAAAACACTATGAAAAAACTAAGGCACAGAGGGTTTAAGTATCTTGTTAATGGTTATACAGCTAGTAAGTTTTGGAGCCAGTACTGAACTTAGGCAATTAGATTCAAATATGTTTAACCATTAGTCTGCATTGCCCTAAATGAGTATTTAAACACACAATATTAAAGCAAAAGAACCCAGCAATGCAGACACCACAGGATTGCTTATATGATATATCATGGACAGCAGTATATTTTAACAAAACAAATACCTGATTTGTTACCTGGTGAATTGGCATGCTGTTTCTAAGTCAACTCACTATGAGGAAGTTAGTGATATGAAATATGAATGTACTTTACTGTGCACTGTTTCAAACTGATGTCGCCTTGGTCTTTAGCAGACTAATCAAATCAAAAGCATTAAAGCAGCACTAACATCTGCTGTGAAATTATGCAAGTATATATACATATGCAAACATGTACACAATCATATAGATATATACCTCTATATATAAATAGTGAAATAAAAATATTTGATATATAAATTTAGAGGAAAACAGATAATAAATGGATTAATATTTAATTTGACCTTATGCACACATTTGCCCCTTTCTATATTTATGTTCCCAATAATTGGCAAATTTATTCAGAGCAAGAATCTTTTATTGAATTACACAGACACACTTGCATAGGAGCATTTATAATTCAGTCTAGAGATGTGCAGGGGTTTCCCAGATGGTGCTAATAGTAATGAACCCTCCTATAAATGCAGGAGATATAAAAGATGTATGTTTGATCCCTGGGTAAAGAAGATCTCCTGGAGGAATGCATGGCAACCTATTTCAGTATTTTTGCCTGGAGAATCCCATAGACATAGTAGCCTGGCGGGCTATAGTCCATAGCGTCACAGAGAGTGGGACATGACTGAAATGACATGGCATGTATGAAGAGATATGTAAATAATGCAAGAAGACAAAATGCTTTGTAAATTGCATATATTCATTCACTTGAAATACATCTGTTTTCATTCCCTTAAATTATGGAAGATTAGTTCATTGCCATTATGTTCTTTAGTTTCAGAAAAATAACTAGATTTGTTTAAATTTAACAACTATGAAATTAATTATATAACATATGTGATTAATTAAGAAATTCTTTATTTTCAATTGAGTTCAGTAGCTGAGTCACGTCTGACTCTTTCTGAATTTATGAACTGCAACATGCCAGACTTCCCTGCTCATGTCCTCTGAGTTGGTAATGCTATCCACCACATCATTCTCTGTTGTCCCCTTCTCCTCATGCCTTCAATCTTTCCCAGCATCAGGGTCTTTCCTAAGGAGTGAGGAAAGACCTCACTTTGCATCACCTGGCCAAAGTATTGGGGCTTCAGATTCAGCATCAGTCCTTCCAATGAATATTCAGGATTCATTTCCTTTAGGATTGACTGGTTTGATCTTCTTGCAGTCCAAGGGACTCTCAAGAGTCTTCTCCAACACCACAGTTCAAAAGCATCAATTCTTCAGTACTCAGTTTTCTTCATGGTCCAACTCTCACATCTCTGCATGACTACTGGAAAAACCATACCTTCGACTAGACTGGAAAAACCATAGCTTTGTTGGCAAAGTAATTTTTAGATCTTAGTATAACATTTTCCATGCATCTTGGAATTCATCAGTGCACAGCATGAACATGGATGACCTTAAATTTCTTCAGACATACTCTGACACCATATGCAAAATTTTAAAATACATATGTTTTGTATATGAACTAGTTTGTTTGAGAGGGAAAAAAAGAGGCTCATTATATTTCATCATTTTAAATTGTCATGTAATTTTTTATTAACAAAATAAGAGCTAGATCTATATGTTAATTTTCATGAAAAAATTTTGGATGATCTGCTTATTTTCCAATCTTAGTTTTAAATAAATTTAAAGCATTAATATCTACTTTTGATTTATTGGCTTCACCAAAATCTTTGACTGTTTGGATCACAAAAAAACTGTGGAAATTTCTTAAAGAGATGGAAATACCAGACCACCTTACCAGCCTTCCAAGAAATCTGTATGCAGGTTAAGAAGCAGAAGTTAGAACTAGACATGGAATGACAGATTGGTTCCAAATTGGGAAAGGAGTATGTCAAAGCTGTTTTTGTCACTCTGCTTGTTTAAACTATATGCAGAGTACATCATGAGAAATGCCTATCTGAACGAAGCACTATCTGGAATCGAGATGGCTGGGAGAAATATCAATAACCTCAGATATGCAGATGATACCACCCTAATGGCAGAAAGTAAAGAGAAACTGAAGAGCCACTTGATGAAAGTGAAAGAGAAGAGTGAAAATGTTGGCTTAAAGCTCAACATTCAGAATACAAACATCATGGCATGCAGTTCCATCACCTTGTGGCACATAGATGGGGAAACAATGGAAAACAGTGACAGACTTTATTTCCTTGGGCTCCAAAGTCACTGCAGATGGTGACTGCAGCCATGAAATTAAAAGAAGCTTGCTCCTTGGAAAGAAAGCTATGACAAACCTAGACAGCATATTAAAAGCAGAGACATTATTTTGCTGCCAAATGTCTGTCTAGTCAAGCCTATGATTTTTCAATTGTCATGTAGGGATGTGAGAGTTGGACTATAAAGAAAGCTGAACACAGAAGAATCGATGCTTTGAATTGTGGTGTTGAAGACTCTTGAGAGTCCCTTGGACTGCACGGAGATCAAACCAGTCAATCCTAAAGGAAATCAATTCTGAATATCCATTGGAAGGACTGATGCTGAATCTGAAGCCCCAATACTTTGGCCCTGTAATTCAAAGAACTAACTCATTTGAAAAGAACCTGATGTTGGGAAAGATTAGAGGCAGGAAGAAAAGGGGATAACAGAGGATGGGGTGGTTGGATGGCATCACCGACTCAATGAATATGATTTTGATCAAGCTCCTGGAGTTGGTGATGGACAATGGCATGCTGCAGTCCATGGGGTTATAAAGAGTTGGACATGACTGAGCTATTGAACTGACTCAAAGTGTCGATAATTAGAGAATTCTTTTGTAGTTTATCATTAAAATGATTGTTATTTATAATCAGGCCATTAAATAATGGTATTTACAATACTTTAATTATTGTTTGAAAGTGTTAACAATGAGAATCTACCAAACATAATTGCTGACATACAAGAAATGCTTAATAAAATTAGCGGTAATGTGGCCTTATATTTATTATAGCTAAATAAATAATAATGATATATTTACTTAATTCTTAACTCTAAAGCAGCATATAAATTGCAGATTTGATATTACTTGCTTTCCTCCTGGTTTGTTAAAGTACACTAATATTTACTTTGCAATACAATTGTGTCAGGACCTTCCAGGTGAGGACAAATTAGTTTGAGCTCATTCCAAAATAGTACAAAACACAATATAAAGTGAGTGTAAGGATTATGTAAGGATGAAATGGAGAGATAAAACAAAGAAAATTTTACACCATTCTTGAAGAAGTTTGCAAGTGGCAGGATAAGAAATCTGAGTTTAATTAGGTTCATGGTGAGAGACAATTGAGAAAAATTTTGCTGAGAAATAATAGGATTAGAACTATGTATTACAAAGATAAAACTAAGAGCTAGGCAAGGGATGAATTTGGAGCAAGGGGAGATTAGAGGAATTAACCAGTTAGGAACCTTACAGTAGAACAGGGGAGATTTAGAATGGTGGCAGAGAAAATCGCACTTTGTAACTGTACACCGGTTGTAATTTGATTTCTTTCTCATCGTATCATTCCACTTACAAAGCAGTATCATTAAGCAGGAAAAGGGCAGATTACAAAACAAAACAAATACATTTTCTGTTATATTTCCACAGTTCTGAAAATAAGTGAAGGCGAAAAATAATGGCAAAAAGTAATGACAAATTTTTGATCATGAAAGATAATGGTGTCAATGTTCACTAAAAAATAAGCAAGATTGTGTACACAAGAATGATTAACAGAGCAAGGAGTTTATTATTGGGAGTTGGAGGGCTTGGGAACCTTTTGCTTATTTTTTTTATGTTAAGAAAAAAATATAATTAATTATATTTTTCACTTTTCATTCTCTTCCCCAAATATTTTAGCCATCGGTTGCTAAGTCAAATAATACAGGGTTACATACAAAGGTGTCATATGCAAAATGATCAACTACTAATAAGAAAAAGCAAATATCAGAACTCCAAAAAGAGTCAAAATGCAAACATAATTAACATACTGTTTGATTCCATTTTTATGACACTGAAAGGCAAACTATAAGAACAGCTACAAGGTTAGAAGTTAGGGGTTTCTGTGGGAAGAGAAAATGTAACCAAAAAGGACACAGGAAATTTGGAATGATGGAAATATTCTACATTTTGGTCATGGTGACAGTTATCCACTGTATACATTTGTCAAAACTACATCTAAAAGTTAATTTCAATGTATGTGGATAATTAGGTTCACTTTACAAACCTAATTTTGGGTTAAACATGAAGTTTATTATATATTTCCACTCTCAGGAGGGAAATAAAATTAAATCAGATGAAAGCATATATGTGTATGGTTATTTTTACAAAAAGTAAATTGTGCATTCAGCTTTCTTTTTTAGTTAAAGTGTCATTAGCATTGGTGGTCATCTATGTTAAAAGGGAAGAAAAATCACAATCACTTGGAGTCCAAAGTCTGATAATTGTCAAATCAAGAATTTCTCAGGTCAAGCAAGTTTTCCAGAGAATTTTTACTGACAAGCTGTCTCTGAAAGAGGCTGATAAATGGAAAGATTAGTTCAGTCCTTAATTCATTAATCTAAAATGTTAATTAGCATATATCTGTTGGACCTCATTCCAGATTCTGGGTACAAAGAAGAAAACATGATAAAACTCTTGCTCTCCTATAGATTATATTCTGGTGGAGAAGATATGTGGAAACTAATAAAGTAAAACATAACACAAAATCAGCTTCTGAAAAAAATTATATCAGAGCATCAATTCAACTACTAATACTGGACTAGGAACTAATTTTCACCCTCAAAATAAATTATCAGTATATCAATAGAATCTCTTGGAAGTTTTCAAATTTTACTGGTGATTCAGTTCAGTCAGTTCAGTTGCTCAGCCATGTCTGATTCTTTGTGACCCCGTGGACTGCAGCACGCCAGGCCTCCCTGTCCATCACCAACTCCCAGAGTTTACCCAAACTCATGTCCATTGAGTTGGTGATGCCATTCAACCATCTCATCCCCTGTCATCCCCTTGTACTCCTGCCCTCAATCTTAACCCAGCATCGGGGTCTTTTCAAATGAGTCAGCTCTTTGCATCAGGTGGCCAAAGTATTGGAGTCTCAGGTTTAGCATCAGTTCTTCCAATGAACATTCAAGACATTTCTTTTAGGATAGACTGGTTGGATCTCCTTTCAGTCCAAGGGATTATCAAGAGTCTTCTCCAACACCAAAGTTCAAAAGCATCAATTCTTCTGTGCTCAGCTTTCTTTCTAGTCCAACTCTCACATCCATACATGACTACTGGAAAAATCATAGCCTTGACTAGATGGACCTTTGTTGACAAAGTAATGTCTCTGCTTTTCAATATACTGTCTATGTTGGTCATAACTTTTCTTCCAAGGAGCAAGCTTCATTTATTTTCATGGCAGCACTCACCATCTGCAGTGATTTTGGAGCCTCCCCAAAATAAAATCTGCTACTGTTTCCACTGTTTATCTATCTATTTGCCATGAAGTGATGGGGCTGGATGTCATGATGTTTGTTTTCTGAATGTTGAGCTTTAAGCCAACTTTTTCACTCTCCTCTTTCACTTTCATCAAGAGATTTTTTAGTTCCTATTCACTTTCTGCCATAAGGGTTGGGTGCTGTCATCTGCATATCTGAGGTTATTGATTTTTCTCCCGGCAATCTTGATTCCAGCTTGTGCTTCATCCAGCCCAGCGTTTCTCATTATGTACTCTGCATATAAGTTAAATGAACAAGGTGACAATATACAGCCTTGACGTACTCCTTTTCCTATTTGGAACCAATCTGTTATTCCATGTCCAGTTTTAACTGCTGCTTCCTGACCTGCATACAGATTTCTCAAGAAGCAGGTCAGGTGGTCTGGTATTTCATCTCTTTTAGAATTTTCCACATTTTATTGTGATCCATACAGTCCAAGGCTTTGGCATAGTCAATAAAGCAGAAATAGATGTTTTTCTGGAACTCTCTTGCTTTTTCAGTGATCCAGCGGATGTTGGCAATTTGGTCTCTGGTTCCTTTGCCTTTCTAAAACTAGCTTGAATATCTGGAAGTTCATCATTCACATCTTGTTGAAACCTGGCTTGGAGAATTTTGAGCATTACTTTGCTAGCGTATGAGATGAGTGCAATTGTGCAGTAGTTTGAGCATTTTTTGGCATTGCCTTTCTTTGGGATTGGAATGAAAACTGACCTTTTCCAGTTTTATTGGTGATTATCAACAAACTATTATCAACATTGCTTCCCAGGTATTGCAGTGGTAAAGAATCTTCCTGCCAATGCAAGAGACACAGGTTCAGTTTTTGGGTCAGAAAGATCTCCTGGAGGAGGAAATGGCAACCCACTCCAGTAATCTTGCCTGAAAAATGCCGTGGACAGAGGAGAATGGCAGGTTTCCATGGGGTCACAAAGAGTCAGACATGACTGAGTAAGCATGCAGTCATTATCAGTATGAGGTGACTGTGTGCTTAGTGATATCTGACTCTTTGTAGCCTGCCTGGCACCTCTGTCTATGAGATTTTTCCAGGAAAGAATTCTGGAGTGGGTTGCCATTTCCTTCTCCTGGGGATCTTTCTGAATCAGAGATCGAACAGGCATCTCCTATATCTACTGTAATGGCATGTGGATTGTTTATATCAGAGCCACCTGGGAAGCCCTGTGTTATCAATATATTACCCTAAAGGATGATAGAAAATTGTCTTGAAGGTAAATTTGAAGAGAGAGTGATGGAAGTCTGTTTATCTTATTTCTGGATAAGAAGCTCGTGTTTTACATATCCACTATCATCTCCAATACCCAAGAGGTAAAATTAATAATATTGTATGTCTGGTGCTGTTCTCGGCAATTTCACATACATTAGAATATAATGTGAAGAAGATGTCCCTCTCCTCATTGGATAAAGCTGGCAGTTGAAGAAACAAAGCAGAGATTGGTAAAGTAACTTGCCAAAGGTCTCTTAGTTCATAGTAGCTGGGCAGGCCCCTGATTTCAGGTAGCCTGGTCCCAGAGCCTATGTATGCCTGCTCTGTATCTTATCTCCATATACCTTAGCAGGAAGGCTATATTCTTTCAGACACAAGTAACAGTAAGGCCATCTGAGACATGGTTGTAGGAAAAATGTTACTGAGTCCAAGCTCCTACTGCTTACTACATGGCAAGCCAATAAATCTAGAGAGGAGGCATTGGAGCAAGGAATAGTGTATTTATTTGGAAGGCCAGCAGACTGAAAAGATGGTGTACTAGTGTCCCAAAGAACCATCTTGACAAGATTTGAAAGCTGGGCTTTGTTTTTACTCAATTTAATTTTAATTAATTTTTTTAATAGAACAAAAAGGGGAAGATGAGAAGGTAAAGTAAAAAAGGCAATAAGTTGATGTGAATATTTCCTTGTTCCAGCTCGACTCCAGAGGTCATGTGTTAATTTCTTCTTTTCTGCATTTATTCACAGGTGGGCCTGGTCAGGATGTTTCCCATGAGCTTAAACAAAGATATTTTAGCTTAACACTCAGGCATGGGAGGCAGAGTTCCCAGAAATGGACCATTATGTGTACTTTAAGCTATAGGCTACATCCCTTTAGTGATTAACTTGTGGCAAAAAGACTAAAATACAAAGTTTAAAGTAAAATAAATGAATCCGATATGAAATCAGACTTATTCCCCTTGCACAAAATTCGAAAGCTCTAGAGTTTATGGTATACTCTTCTTATCACCAGAAAAATTTCATGGAATTGTATTGGAATGTCTCTTCCATACCACAAAAAGACAGACTCTTTTTTAAATATTAAAAACCAACATTTAACACATGTATCTAAAGTATGAGAAGTAGAATTTTGCGTCTGCTTTATTCACTACTCTCTTTACACCACCCTAAGACAATGCCCAGCACATATAATTGTTCCACAAATTCTTTATAGTGTTTCTCTCTGGGTTTCACTGCCAGGCTGTTTCTCAGATGGCTGTTGGTGTGTCAGTTTTACTAAAGTAACCAAATTAGCCTCAAGATGAAGTTCCTCATGCCAAGCCCCATGTCAGCTATCCAAACTTAACTAAATTACTATGTTCTAATCTCCTGGAAAAGGAAGCCCTAGATCAACCAATCAGAGCTTAGCTGCTCAGTACAAGTTACCTGACCTGGCTCCAAGACTTCCCTTTGCTCCATGTAAGGAAAGTAACCTTTTATTTATTTATTTTTTAATCAACTAGCAAATACTCAGCATATTTTTCTTGTTTCTGTTCAGTTTGGTTTATAAAAATCTCTCCTCTTGTATAGCTTATTGGAGTTCCTCTTTATCTACTAGATTGGATGTTGCTCAATTCATAATTTACTGAATATACATCTACTAGATCAGTAATTTATCCATTGGAAATTTCATTTTAACACTTACAACTTTGTATCTTCTCATTATTGTGTGTGTACTTATTCCTGGTCAGATCTCCCACTGATTAAAATGAGTTTGAAAGGTTGGGGAAATATCAGAGCATTTTACAAATTTAATGAGGTCACTACTATTATATTCTAGTAAACCCCACTGTGTTATTTCCACTTCAACATTTTTCTATTTTATAAGCATTTGGGATTTAATTAGTGAGAAATCATAGTCTAATCGCTAGGTCCTTTACTCATATGCTTGGAATTAATCGCGAGAGCAGGAGACACTTATTTTTGTTCTCTCCCTGAAGTGTTGACAGGACTGTACTTTCTGATCCTCTTTGGAGTTAGGCATTCTTCTGGTGACCTGTGCAGGTAATAAAACAAGATTGGAAATAATATGTGTCATTTTAAAGTGGAGATTTTAAAGCCAGAAAATAAGCCACTATATTCTCATCACCTTGCCTCAAAAGTTGTATCAGTGGTATTGAACCTGAATTTCCAACTAGCTGGGTCTCTGAGGTCCCAGAGTTAATCTCAATGAGCAAAACAATTTTGATTCTCTGCAGTGGACTTATAACATGAAAATGTGATTATCTTCATTTTGCTACATCCCTGAGATTTGGAAGTTGTTACTATAGCCTGTTGTGATGTAAGGAAGAATATCCTACCCCATACTTAATAAAGTAAGAGATACTGCTTATTAACAAATCTCCTTCATTCAGTTCCCCCACCTGCCACTCCTGGGTGAAGGTGGTCAAAAGGTGTAAACTTCTAGTCGTAAGATACACAAGTACTGGGGTTGCAATGTACAGTGTGATGACTAACTATAGTTAGCATATTATGCATGCTCAGTCTCTCAATCACGTCCTACTCTTTGTAAACTCATGGACTGAGGTCCGCCAAGTTTCTCTGGCCATTGAGTTTTTCAGGCATGAATAATGCAGTGGGTTGCCATTTCATACTCCAAGGAATCTTCCTGATTCAGGGATCAAACTTGTGACTCGTGAGTTTCCTGCATTGGCAGGCAGATTCTTTGCCACTGCGCCACCTTGGAAACCCCATAGTTAACATTGCTGTATGATATATTTGAAAGATGTTGAAAGAATGGATCCTAAGAGTTCTCATTACAATATATATTTTTTTCTTTTTGTTTTGGTATGCCACAAAGGATATTAACTAAACTTATCATGGCTATCATATGTATAAATCAAGTCCTTATGCTATATACTTTAACATTAACACTGTGCTTTGTGTCAACTATATGTAAATATAAATCTCAATAAAACTGGAAAAATACACTAGGAAAAATTTTTTTGAAAAGCACCAGACCCTGTGCTAAGCTATTTCTACACTTCACTTCCCTAATGATAAATGATTTACTTTAGGACATGTATTTGCAATGTTCTCTTATAACAATCATGTGCATTGTCTGGATAACCACACCAATTGTACAGCAGTGAAAACTGAAGCTCATGAGAGTTCTCTATACGCCCAAGGGTCCACAGCTAAGGGTCTTTCTTACTTTAAAACATGTGCTCAAAACTAAAAAAATTAAAAAAATTAAAAAAAAATTAAAAAAAAAAATAAAACATGTGCTCTTTCGTGATGCCATATTGCCCGCCTGGCTCCTGTCACACTTTTAAAGCATTCTTCTGCCTTTGGCCTTCAACTTGCTACAAGTATTTGGCTCTTCTTAGAGTAAATATTTTAAATGAAAATAAATTGCCTGCCTTGCACCTCTGGGAAGTGACAAAATGTTATATTGAGAAGAATATCAGATGTGGAGACCATGAAGGCAGTTCACTCAGGCAAGAGCCATAAGGAAGCAGTGGAGAACTACTGCTGGAGGTGTAACATCAGAACTTACTGCTGGAAGTACAACAAAGGATGATAGTGACTATTTTCCATCCCTTAAAAAGTGCACAGCAAAATGATTGGATCTCGTAACAAATTTAACAATTAAATATTTGCTCTCTAAACTGGTAGTAAAATATTAACGCTGGCACAATTTCAATAAATCAAAATTCAACAAATAATTATGCTTCATTATTATAAATTCATTTTTACACTTGATTTTCAATACATTAAAGTAAAATGCATTAAAAATGAGGACTATGGGACTTTCCTGGAGGTCCAGTGGTTAAGATCCTGCCCTTCCAATGCAGGAGGTGTAGGTTCAAACACTGGTCAGGGAACTAAAATCCCACATGCCACAGGGTCAAAAAAAATACATAGAATTATGAAATCATTGCAAAATGCAAATTCTAGTTATTAGTTTTTATTATATTTACTTATATATATGTACAGATATGAAAGTGAAAATGTTGTGCAGAAGCTTTTAATTTTAATTAGATCCCATTTGTTTATTTTTGCTTTTATTTCCAGCATTCTGGGAGGTGGATCATAGAGGATCCTGCTGTGATTTATGTCTGAGAGTGTTTTGCCTATGTTCTCCTCTAGGAGTTTTATAGTTTCTGATCTTACATTTAGATCTTTAATCCATTTTGAGTTTATTTTTGTGTGCGGTGTTAGAAAGTGATCTAGTTTCATTCTTTTACAAGTGGTTGACCAGTTTTCCCAGCACCACTTGTTAAAGAGATTGTCTTTACTCCATTGTATATTCTTGCCTCCTTTGTCAAAGATAAGGTGTCCATATGTGTGTGGATTTATCTCTGGGCTTTCTATTTTGTTCCATTGATCTATATGTCTGTCTTTGTGCCAGTACCATACTGTCTTGATGACTGTGGCTTTGTAGTAGAGCCTGAAGTCAGGCAAGTTGATTCCTCCAGTTCCATTCTTCTTTCTCAAGATTGCTTTGGCTATTCGAGGTTTTTTTGTATTTCCATACAAATCTTGAAATTATTTGTTCTAGTTCTGGCAACCTAGATGTCCATCAGCAGATGAATGGATAAGAAACCTGTGGTACATATACACAATGGAGTATTACTCAGTGGTTAAAAAGAATTCATTTGAATCAGTTCTGATGAGATGGATGAAACTGGAGCCGATTATACAGAGTGAAGTAAGCCAGAAAGAAAAACACCAATACAGTATACTAACACATATATATGGAATTTAGGAAGATGGCAATGACGACCCTGTATGCAAGACAGGGAAAGAGACACAGATGTGTATAACGGACTTTTGGACTCAGAGGGAGAGGGAGAGGGTGGGATGATTTGGGAGAATGACATTCTAACATGTATACTATCATGTGAATTGAATCGCCAGTCTATGTCTGACGCAGGATGCAGCATGCTTGGGGCTGGTGCATGGGGATGACCCAGAAAGATGTTATGGGGAGGGAGGTGGGAGGGGGGTTCATGTTTGGGAATGCATGTAAGAATTAAAGATTTTAAAATGTAAAAAATAAAAAACTAAAAATAAAAAAAAAAACAAAAACAAAAGCAGAGACATAACTTTGCCAGCAAAGGTCCGTCTAGTCAAGGCTATGGTTTTTCCTGTGGTCATGTATGGATGCGAGAGTTGGACTGTGAAGAAAGCTGAGCACCGAAGAATTGATGCTTTTGAACTGTGGTGTTGGAGAAGACTCTTGAGAGTCCCTTGGACTGCAGGGAGATCCAACCAGTCCATTCTGAAGGAGATCAGTCCTGGGTGTTCTTTGGAAGGAATGATGTTAAAGCTGAAACTCCAGTACTTTGGCCACCTTATGCGAAGAGTTGACTCACTGGCAAAGACTCTGATGCTGGGAGGGATTGGGGGCAGGAGGAGAAGGGGATGACAGAGGATGAGATGGCTGGATGGCATCACTGACTCGATGGACATGATTCTGAGTCAACTCTGGGAGTTGGTGATGGACAGGGAGGCCTGGCGTACTGCAATTCATGGAGTTGCAAAGAGGCAGACACGACTGAGCGACTGAACTAAACTAAACAGAACCTACTCTAAGAAGGGAGTTTAAAAATAAATCAGTTTAATGATCTTTGCTAAGTGTTTATCTGCTTTTAAAAATTAACTTTCTGTTCAGCAAATATTTTCTATTGATCAATAAAGTGTGCTATTACTAAAAAAAAAAAAAAAAAGAAAGTGAAAATGAAGGTCACTCAGTCATGCCCAACTCTTTACAGCCACATGGACTTATACAGTTCATGGAATTCTCCAGATCAGCATACTGGAGTGGGTAACATTTCCCCACTTCAGGAGATCTTCCCAACCCAGGGATTGAACCCAGGTCTCCTGCATTACAGGCAGATTCTTTACCAGCTGAGTCACAAGGGAAGCCCAAGAATACTGGAGTGGGTAGCCTATTCCTTCTCCAGCAGATCTTCCCAACTCAGGAATTAAACTGGGGTCTTTTGCTTTGCAGGCAGATTCTTTACCAACTGAGTTATCAGGGAAACCCATATATATATATATGGGTGATATATATATATATATATATATATATATATATATATATATATATATAGTTAGCTTAATCATAGCCCCCAAAATATGTCAACATTCTAATCTTCAGAATTGGCAAATAGTATCTGATATAGAACAACACTAATGTGATTTTGTATGGAAAAGATGTACCTAAACTAAAGTTTTTGAGAGGAGGAATTTTCCCTATATTATTAGTAGCTAACTAAAGTGTTACTCACTCAGTCATATCCAACTCTTTGTGACTTCATGGACTATAGCCCACCAGGCTCCTAAGTGCATGGGATTTCTCAGGCAATAATATTGGAGTGGGTTGCCAGGTCGCAAAGGCAAACTCTGTGAGGCTAGCACTCACAGAGGAGAAAGCTTTGTGAAGTTGGAGGCAGCTATTTGGATAATGTGTCTTGAAGCCCAGGAATGTCAGCAGCCTACAGAACCAGGAAGATAAAAAGAAGGGATTTCCCCAGAGGGCCTCAGGAAGGTATGCAGCCTTGCAATGCTTTGGTTTGGGATCTGCCCTTCAGAACTTGAGAGAATAAAATTATTTTGTTTTTCAAGCTACCTAATCTTTAGTAGCAGCAACTGGGATGCTGCTATAACACATACTTAAAATGTTTTTAGAACTGATAATGGGTGGAGGCTAGAAGAATTCAGAGGTGAATGATAGACATGAGAAACTAAGACACATATATTTAGACATTTTTAACCAAAAGATTTATACATGTTTTCATCAACATGTACTATACTTACTGCTGCCCCATAATAAACCTTACTGAGAATACTATAACCTACAAAAAAAAAAAAGAAATAGAAAAAAGAACTTGAAAAAAATTGGGGACCAAAACAGCAAAACAGAATACCTGTATGGGAGAAAAATAAATGAATCAAACCATTTGTTCATGCCAGTAACTCTACTAATGGCTAAATGGAGGACAATCACTTTCATAATGCTATGTAATATGCAATCTCATCTTGCCAATATAATTCTTACAGAGTTAAATTTATTTTAAAGAGTTTTAGTACTACTAAGTTCCCTTCAGGATTTCCTGGTAGCTCAACTGGTAAAGAACCTGCCTGCAATGCAGGAGGATTTGATTCCTGGGTGGGGAAGATCCCCTGGTGAAGGGATAGGCTACCACTCCAGTATTTTTGGGTTTCCCTGGTGGCTCAGATGGTAAAGAATCCACCTGCAATGCAGGAGACCTGGATTCTATCCCTGGGTTGGAAAATCCCCTGGAGGATGGCATGGCAACCCACTCCAGTATTGTTTCATGGAGAATCCCCATGGACAGAGGAGCCTGGCAAGCTACAGCCCATTGGGTTGCAAAGAGTAGGAACCTAATGAGCTATTAAGCGTGCAAGTTCCCTTCAAGGATGTTTGCACCAATGAAAGTGTTTATAGCAATGAAAGTGACCATGAGTGGTCATTATTACATAAATTTTTTGCCAGTTTGTAGACTTCATCATCTTGTTTTGTTTGGATGGTCCATTGTGTTTCAATCTTGTGTGCATGTTAAGTCTTGTCTGATTCCTAGTGGCCCTCTGGACTGTAGCCTGCTAGGTTCCTCTGTCTATGAAATTCTCTGGGCAAGAATAAGTGGAGTGGGTTGCCATTTCCTGTCTCCAGAGGCTCTTCCTGACCTAGAGATGGAACCTGTGTCTCTTATGCCTCATGCATCTGCAGGTGAGTTCTTTACCACTAACGCCACCTGGGAAGCCCTTCTTCATTTTAAAGTGAATCAATTCGAATAGTGATGGAACTAAAGTGATTTTAAAATACCAAGTTTACCTTCAAAGATGGAAAAGGAATCATATCTCAAGAAATGTGATCAATCTTCTGCAAGCTGGAAAATGCGAGGGTATTCCCCAAAGCATTGATGGCATGCTGATTTTAGCCTGGTGAGAACTGTTTAGAATTTCTGATCTCTTGGACTTTAAGATTATAATTTTGTGTTGCTTTAAGATGATGGTAACTTTGTAATATTTGCTGTATCAGCAACAGAAAACAAAAATAAACTCAAAATGGATTAAAGATCTAAATGTAAGACCAGAAACTATAAAACTCCTAGAGGAGAACATAGGCGAAACACTCTCCGATATAAATCACAGCAGGATCCTCTATGACCCACCTCTAAGAATATTGGAAATAAAAGCAAAAATAAACAAATGTGTTTGTTTAAACAAATTTCTAATTAAAATTAAAAGCTTCTGCACAACAAATGAAACTATAAGCGAGGTGAAAAGACACCCTTCAGAATGGGAGAAAATAATAGCAAATGAAGCAACTGACAAACAATTAATCTCAAAAATATACAAACAACTCCTGCAGCTCAATTCCAGAAAAATAATACAGACAGCTAACAAACACATGAAAAGATGCTCAACATCACTCATTATCAGAGAAGCGCAAATCAAGACCACAATGAGGTACCATTTCACGCCAGTCAGAATGGCTGCTCTCCAAGTCTACAAGCAATAAATGCTGGAGAGAGTGTGGAGAAAAGGGAACCCTCTTACACTGTTAGTGGGAATGCTAACTAGTACAGCCACTATGGAGAACAGTGTGGAGATTCCTTAAAAAACTGGAAATAGAACTGCCCTACGGCCCAGCAATTCCACTACTGGGCATACACACCAAGGAAGCCAGAACTGAAAGAGACACATGTACCCCAATGTTCATTGCAGCGTGGTTTATAATAGCCAGGACATGGAAGCAACCTAGATGTCCATCAGCAGACAAATGGATAAGAAAGCACTGGTATATATATATAAAATGGAATATTACTCAGCCATTAAAAAGAATACATTTGAATCAGTTCTAATGAGGTGGATGAAACTGGAGCCTATTATACAGAGTGAAATAAGCCAGAAAGAAAAACACCAATACAGTGTAATAACACATATATATGGAATTTAGAAAGATGGTAATGATAACCCTGTGTGTGAGACAGCAAAAGAGACACAGATGTATAGAACAGTCTTTTGGACTCTGTGGGAGAGGACGAGGGTAGGATGATTTGGGAGAATGGCATTGAAACATGTATATTATCATATGTGAAACAAATCGCCAGTCCAGGTTCGATGCATGATACAGGATGCTCGGGGCTGGTCCACTGGGATGACCCAGAAGGATGGTATGGGGAGGGAGGTGGGAGTGTGGTTCAGGATGGGGAACACATGTACATCCGTGGTGGATTTATGTCAATGTATGGCAAAACCAATACAATATTGTAAAGTAATTAGTCTCCAATTAAAATAAATAAATTTATATTAAAAATATATTTGTCAGTGTTGTTTGTGAATCAAAAGCTCATTTATATGTATGGATAAATAGTATTCCATAGCACAGGTTTAATGCTGTGTGTTCTCTTGATGACGGTTATATTGGTTGCCTCTGGGCGGTTTTCGAATAAGCATAGGCTTTTGGCTCAAGTGGTGAATACCTAGGAGTGTGATTGCTGGGTTATATAGTAAGTTTAAACTCTCTCAAGGAAATGGCAAACTGTCTTCTGGCTGTCCCATGTTACATTTCCACCCACATGAATGAGAGTTTGTGTTGTTCCAGAAATTGTTATTAGAATATTTTTAATCCAGTCACAACATTTTTGGCTGTAACTTTATTAAAGGAACTATGAATGTTCCTATCTATCTATCTAATTTTAATATTTTATTCTGCAAATTGATCATTATTTTATCTCCATTATTTTCAAGATACTTTCCAATTCATAGATATATTTGTAAATATTGGGGGAAATCTTTTCTATATTATTTTTTATGAACTAAAAGGGTTATGAAATAGTGTAGAATGACACATGTTTACATAGCTAGACACTAATTTAGCTACAGGATAAAATTTTAGTTTCCTTGTATAATGCAGAATTACTTTCTACAAACAAACCAAAATATTATTATGACCTTAGGCTCTGGTTTACATGTTTCTATGAAACCAAACCTTTACAGTTAATCTCATAGATCAAAAACTGAAGACATTTGGAAAGAAATGATTACTTCTGAGAATAGAATAAATAACATAAAGTTAGACATGATGGTTTGCTGGCATTTAATAGACTAAAAACTGACATGTTCACTTTCAATTTCTCACACATATAAATATAGCTGAGACAACCCCTTAACTTTGATGTCATTTTCTTACCTCTCAATCTTTGTTTGCCATTTGATGGACAAGCAATCACCACTTCTGTCCTTTTTCTTTTTCTTGAAATATGGTTATGATTTTTAAAATGAATTTACTTCAGATGATCTTGCATCTGGATCACCCTGAGGAAAATGGAATCAAAGAGAGAGCTTTTATCTTTTTAGTTTTACTGTTAGAAAAAATATTTCCTGTTAGCTGTTATAGCATGGTAGGAATTAAAATAAGAAACAACCTAGGCAAGTCTTTAAGAGAACATAGAGGTAAATTTATTCCTTTTTATTTAAGCATAGTAAAATGAGTCTGTTATAAATATACTCATATGCCTCAGGGGAAATAAAATACCTGATCAATGGAACTTTCCATCTTTATCTTGCTGTTTATTGTGGGAGACATTAATGATTAAACATATAACAGAGTAAGCATTTACACACAGGTTCACACATTTCACACACAGGTTCACACATTTCCAACCTGTGGTCAGTGAATGATATTTTCCTTTCCTCATCTTCTTGGAGAGCGTCCGTAGCTTCCTTACTGAACACAATCATAGCATAAGCCTTAGTGAGTATCTGTTATCAAAGTGGAGACTTCACAATTTCACATAAGTCGGGCACTTGATTAGTCAAAACACATTTATTTCAGAAGAGTGAAAAACAATGTGGTATTAATTTTCTAGAGTTGACATAACAAAATACATACACTAGGTCCCTTAAGCAACAGAAATTTATTTCTCACTATTCTGCAGGTTGGAAGTCCAGGGTTAAGGTATTGGCAGGGGTGGCTTCTCTTGGTTATTCTTCTCCTCTCTCTGTGTCCTCAGGGGCTCTTTTCTCTACATGCACAGAATCCTGCTCTCTCTTAATTTTCTTAAAGAAATATCAGCAATATTGGTTATGAACCCACCCATATGAACTCATTCATCTTTATTTAACTCTTAAAATGCTCTCTCCAAATGCAATCACATTCTGAGGTTCTGGGGATTAGAACTTTCATATATGAATGTTGAGGGGATACAATTCAGTCCATAACAAATAGATGTGCAGGTTTTCAGTTATTTTTAAATGCAGGAATAAAATGTGAGGAAAGGAAGAATTTCTTAGATGCCAGGAACTAAAGGAGATCAATAACATTACAAAGCATGAAGAATACTAAAGTCAGTTTTCACTATAAGAAATTTTGAGTTTCATGGTCTTGTTAGAAATATGGAACATGAAACAAACTTCAGAGTCCATACACATTTTTGAGTCTAATAGAAATTACCTCCCACAGAAATATGATTACATTTCTACCTTCTCAGTATAACAGTAAGTTAAAATATAATTGTATTCTCTTATAGGAGACATGAAATTTTTGATTAACTTCTTTGGAGCTATGAAATAAATAACTGAAAATAAGAGAGAGGTTGACAAACTATTTTTTTTTTAATAATCAGTTTCTTAGATGGGATTTCTTGCCAATTACTTTTTAAATTTATTTTGACTCATAAATTTAGTTTAGTATGCAGGTTGAACAGTTTGACAAGTTTGACAACTTCTTTCATTGTTTTACACCAAAAACCTAACACCCACAGTACTGGTATAGATAATTCCAGCATCCAAAGGCTTTTTCCTGATCAATGCCACCTTCCCAAAATATAACCAGTATTCTGACCTCTATTACTGTTGATTGGTTTTGTCTGGCTTTGTACTTTAAATCAGGAATGGGACTGCTGCTGCTAAGTCACTTCAGTCGTGTCCGACTCTGTGCAACCCCATAGACGGGCAGCCCACCAGGCTCCCCCGTCCCTGGGATTCTGGAGGGGGTCAGGAATGGGACTAGAGAGGTGGAAATGAAGCTTTGGAGTTTCAAATAACTCAGCAAATGAGATAAAAAGATATTTTAATACAATGTGTTTAAAAAAGAAAATTTACTGAAAAATATCCATAGTGAACAAAATGACAAAATATGAAAGCCTCAGATTGTATATTGTCAATCAAGCCATTGGATTTTAGCCAGATTGGTGCATATACATGAATATCTCAAAGTGGAAATTGCATTTCCCTGATGCATAATGATGTTGAGTGGTTCTTATTTATTTAATTTTGATTTGAAAATATTCTTTTGTGAAGGATCTGTGTATTTTCTTATTAATCTGTGAGAACTTTTTATGTACTCTGAATATGAATCCTCTCTCAGGTATATTCATTTAACATATATTTTTCTGGTTTCTTTCTTTTTCATTCATTTTATGATGTCTTTAGATCAACATAATTCTTACTTATAATAAATTTGAATGTATTGATTCTTTCTTACTCATAACTATTTTAATACTTAAGCTGTATGGTAGGAAGAATAATGCCTTCCTCACACACACAAAAATTCACACCTTAATCCTTGCAACATATATCATTTACTTGCAGAGACTTTGCAGATGTGATTATTTTAAAGGTTAATTTAAAGGTCTTGAAACATGAAGATTATCTTGGGGTGTCTGGATGGGTCAAATGAAATCACAAAGTTAGGACATAATGTAAGAGTCAGAAAAAGGAGATGTGACCACAGAAGTGAGAGCTGTGATGATGTTATGTTGCTGGCCTTAAAAACGTAGAAAGGAACCAGGAATCAATGTTGTAGGAAGCCTGTAGAAACTGAAAAATGCTGAGTTTCAGTTCTCTCTGTTGCCTTCATAAGGAAAACAGCTGTGCTGACATGCTGGTTAGGAGACTTCTGACCCTTAGAATAGCAAGATAACAAATCTGTGTTTTTTTAAGCTACTGTACTTTTGGTAATTTGTTAAACAGAAATAGAAAACATTTTGGTGCCTGGAAGTAATAAATAATAAATATCTAAATATTTGGAATTTTGGTTAGGATTGTATAATGTGTAGAGCATGAGGAATTTTGAGGAGCATGATAGAAAAAGCCTAGTTTGACTTGAACAGATTCTTAGCAAAAATATGAATATTAATAACCTTGCTAGTGAGAACTCAAGAAGTAAGTAGCAAAAAATCTGTACTGCAATACTTACATCAGCAAAGATAAGCTTTTGGTAGAAATGGGAATATTGAGGAAATTTTGGTGACAACTTGGAAGGAAATGAGGCATATGCTATTGGAAATTGGATGAAAAGAATTATTTATTATATGGTAGGAGAAATCTTCCTTAGCTGAATTACTTCCTGTAGTTAAAGGATAAAAGGCGGAACTTATAAATGATGAACTTGGATATCCAGCTGAGGAGATTTACAAGTAAATTGTAAAGGGTGTGTAGTAATTTCTTGTTGCTGCTTATAGTAAAATGTTGCATACATAGAATAGGAAGGAAGAAATGTTAAGTAAAAAGCAGCCATGACTTCACAATAATGAAAATTCTCAATTTATCCAAACTGCAGTGATTAGTAATATTGCTCAGTCCTGTCTGACTATTTGCGACCTCATGAACTATATAGTCCAAGGAATTTTCCAGGTCAGAATACTGGAGTGGGTAGCCATTCCCTTTTCCAGGTATCCTCCCAATCCAGGGATCAAACCCAGGTCACCTGCATTGCAGGTGGATTCTTTAGCATCTGAGCCACCAGGAAAGCCACTATAAATGATGATAAAATTAGGGCAATTGCAGTCAGAAACCTGGGGGTATGACCGAATCTCTTAGAAAGGTCAAAAGATTATTTGCTTACAGAAATGCTCTATGAACAAATTAAACATGAGATTCATGGATTCCCTCAGCCACATCAACATAGAAACCAAGAATGAAGATAGGATCATTCTGGAAAGATCTGTGAGAGAGCCTTTGTCTAATGCAATGAATTCCCCTGAAATACACAGAGAACCTACAGGGTTATTGCAAATGTTGCACCATAGAAACACTGCCAGCATGAACTATAGGGTAAAGAAGGTAAACAACTGAAGGCTATAAGACTCACAAAACTCTACAGGAAGGAAACAGGTGAATAAAATTTCTTTGATATAGATGCATGCTATCTTCATGAAAAAGGAAGGAGATTCTAAGAGTGAAACCTTAAGTCACAGCATGGACCCATGAAACATAGAAGATTATTATTAAACCTTGAAGCTTAACTCTGTTAGCCTAGACTGATTTCAAATTGTTTTGACAAGTGACTCTTTTTATTTTTCATTGTTTTCACTTTAGAAAGGGCATTGTCTATTCCTTGCTTACTATTCCTGGCCCAACATTGCATTTTGGGAGCCTATGACTTTTTTTCCTAGTTTTGTAGCCCACGGATGGAGTGGAGTTTTTTCCCAGGGACAATCTTACCAGAGTCTCATTCACATCTGATTTAGGTGATACTTAACCCTTTTACAGAAGGCAATGGCACCCGACTCCAGTACTCTTGCCTCAAAAATCCCATGGATGGAGAAGCCTGGTAGGCTGCAGTTCACGGGGTGGCTAAGAATTGGACACGACTGAACGACTTCACTTTCACTTTTCAGTTTCATGTATTGGCGAAAGAAATGGCAACCCACTCCGGTGTTCTTGCCTGGAGAATCCCAGGGGCGGTGGAGCCTGGTGAGCTGCTGTCTATGGGGTTGCACAGAGTCAGACACGACTGAAGAGACATAGCAGTAGCAGTAGCAGTAAGCCTTTTATATCCAAGGTAAGAGAAACCCAAGTAAAATTGTAGTGCTGCTAGAGGGCATCAGAGGGCAGACACACTGAAACCATAATCACAGAAAAGTAGCCAATATGATCACAAGAACCACAGCCTTGTCTAACTCAATGAAACTAAGCCATGCTGTGTGGGGCCACCCAAGATGGGAGGGTCATGGTCGAGAGGTCTGACAGAATGTGGTCCACTGGAGAAGGGAATGGCAAACCACTTCAGTTTTCTTGCCTTGAGAACCCCATGAACAGTATGAAAAGGCAAAATGATAGGAAACTGAAAAGGGAACTCCTCAGGTCAGTAGGTGCCCAATATGTTACTAGAGATCAGTGGAGAAATAACTCCAGAAAGAATGAAGGGATGGAGCCAAAGCAAAAACAATACCCAGCTGTGGATGTGATTGGTGATAGAAGCTAGGTCCAATGCTATAAAGAGCAATATTGCATAGGGACCTGGAATGTCAGGTCCATGAATCAAGGCAACTTGGAAGCGGTCAAACAGGAGATGGCAAGAGTGAACGTTGACATTCTAGGAGTCAGTGAACTAAAATGGACTGAAATGGGTGATTTTAACTCAGATGATCATTATATCTACTACTGTGGGCAGGAATCCCTTAGAAGAAATGGAATAGCCATCATGGTCAACAAAAGAGTCCAAAATGCAGTACTTGGATGCAGTTTCAAAAATGATAGAATGATCTCTGTTTGTTTCCAAGGCAAACCATTCAATATCATGGTAATCCAAGCCTATGTCCTAGCCAGTAACGCTGACAAAGCTGAAGTTGAACGGTTCTACTAAGACCTACAAGATCTTTTAGAACTAACACCTCCCAAAGATGCCCTTTTCATAATATGGGACAAGAATGCAAAAGTAGGAAGTCCAGAAACACCTCAAGTAACAGGTAAATTTGGCCTTGGAGTATGGAATGAAGCAGGGCAAAGGCTAATAGAGTTTTGCCAAGAGAACTCACTGGTAATAGCAAACACCCTTTTCCAACAACACGAGAAAAGACTCTACACATGGACATCACCGGATGATCAACCCCGAAATCAGGTTGATTATATTTTTTGCAGCCAAAGATGGAGAAGATCTATATAGTCAGCAAAAATAAGACCGGTAGCTGACTGTGGCTCAGATTATGAACTTTTTATTGCCAAATTCAGACTGAAATTGAAGAAAGTAGGGAAAAACACTAGACCATTCAGGTATTACCTAAATCAAATCCCATATGACTATACAGTGGAAGTGAGAAATATATTTAAGGGACCAGATCTGATGGACAGAGTGCCTGATGAACTATGGATGGAGGTTCATGACATTGTACAGGAAACAGGGATCAAACCATCCCCATGGGAAAGAAATGCAAAAAAGCAAAACGGTTGTCTGAGCAGGCCTTACAAATAGCTGTGAAAAAAAGAGAAGTGAAAAGTAAAGGAGAAAAGGACAGATATAAGCATCTGAATGCAAAGTTACAAGGAATAGCAAGGAGAGATAAGAAAGCCTTCCTCAGTGTTCAATGAAAAGAAATAGAGGAAAACAACAGAATGTGAAAGACTAGATATTTCTTCAAGAAAATTAGAGATACAAAGGGAACATATCATGCAAAAATGGGCTTGATAAAAGATAGAAATGGTGTGGAACTAATAGAAGCAGAAGATATAAAGAAGAGGTGGCAAGAATACACAGAAGAACTGTACCAAAAAGATCTTCACGACCCAGATAATCACGATGGTGTGATCACTCACCTAGAGCCAGACATCCTGGAATGTGAAGTCAAGTGGTCCTTAGAAAGCATCACTAAGAACAAAGCTAGTGGAGGTGATGGCATTCCAGTTGAGCTATTTCAAATCCTGAAAGATGATGCAGTGAAAGTGCTTCCCTCAATATGCCAGCAAATTTGGAAAACTCAGCAGTGGCCACAAGACTTGAAATAGTCAGTGTTCATTCCAATTCCAAAGAAAGGCAATGCCAAAGAATGGTCAAACTTCCACAGAATTGCATTCATCTCACTCTTGCCTGGAAAATCCCATGGACAGAGGAGCATGGTAGGCTGCAGTCTATGGGGTCGTGAAGAGTCACACACGGCTGAGCGGCATCACTTTCACTTTCATGCAGTGGAGAAGGAAATGGCAACCCACTCCAGTGTTCTTGCCTGGAAAATCCCAGGGACGGGGGAGCCTGGTGGGCTGCCGTCTATGGGGTCACACAGAGTCGGACACGACTGAAGTGACTTAGCAGCACATGCTAGTAAAGTAATGCTCAAAATTCTGCAAACCAAGCTTCAGCAATACATGAACTGTGAATTTACAGATGTTCAAGCTGTTTTTAGAAAAAGCAGAGGAACCAGAGATCAAACTGCCAACATCTGCTGGATCATCAAAAAAGCAAGAGAGTTCCAGAAAATCATCTACTTCTGCTTTATTGACTATTCCAAAGTCTTTGACTGTGTGGACCACCATAAACTGAAAAATTCTGAAAGAGACGGGAATACCAGACCACCTGACCTGCCTCTTGAGAAATCTGTATGCAGGTCAGGAATCAACAGTTAGAACTGGAACTGGAACACAGAACAACAGACTGGCTCCAAATAGCAAAAGAAGTACTTCAAGGCTGTATATTGTCACCCTGCTTATTTAACTTCTATGCAGAGTACATCATGAGAAGCACTGGGCTGGAAGAAGCACAAGCTGGAATCAAGATTTCGGGGAGAAATATCAATAACCTCACATATGCGGATGACAACACCGCCCTTATGGCAGAAAGTGAAGAGGAACTAAAAAGCCTCTTGATGAAAGTGAAAGAGGAGAGTGAAAAAGTTGGCTTAAAGCTCAACATTCAGAAAACGAAGATCATGCCATCTGGTCCCATCACTTCATGGGAAATAGACGGGGAAACAGTGGCAACAATGTCAGACTTTATTTTTGGGGGCTCCAAAATCACTGAAGATGCTGACTGCAGCCATGAAATTAAAAGACACTTACTCCTTGGAAGAAAAGTTATGACCAACCTAGATAGCATGTTCAAAAGCAGAGACATTACTTTGCCACCAAAGTCCATCTAGTCAAGACTATGGTTTTTCCTGTGGTCATGTATGGATGTGAGAGTTGGACTGTGAAGAAATCTGAGTGCCGAAGAATTGATGCCTTTGAACTGTGGTGTTGGAGAAGACTATTTTTAATTGAATTGATTTTATTTTTATTATTATTATTGATTTTTACTTTACAAGATTGTATTGGTTCTGCCATACATCAATGCAAGACAGCAAAAGAGACACATATGTATGAAGACTCTTGAGAGTCCTTTGGACTGCAAGGAGATCCAACCAGTCCATCCTAAATGAAATCAGTCCTGGATGTTCATTGGAAGGACTGATGCTGAAGCTGAAACTCCAATGCTTTGGCCACCTCATGTGAAGAGTTTACTCATTGGAGAAAGCCCTGAGGCTGGGAGGGTTTGGGGGCAGGAGCAACAGGGGACCACAGAGGATGAGATGGCTAGATGATATCACCAACTCAATGGACATGAGTTCGAGTGAACTCCGGAAGTTGGTGATGGACAGGGAGGCCTGGTGTGCTGTGATTCATGGGGTCACAAAGAATCAGCCACCACTGAGCACCTGAACTGAACTGAACTGAACTAAGCCTTTTAAGCTAATGAATATTAAATGAAATCTTGGAATATGAGTGTATGCTCCAATGAGTTTAAACATCTGGTGATATTGTTATGGAATGAATGACCTTAATATGTGGATCAATGTAGATATTTAGGGGCCATAAATCATCAATAAAAATGTCCACATTCTAATTTGTCAAACCTGTGAATGTTACTTTATGATACAAAGAAAAAAAAAAGAAGGAAAGAAAGAAACATGCAGATGTGATTAAATTGTGTCTTCAGATGGAGAAATCATTGCAGATAATGTGATGGGCACAATAAAATAATCAGTGGCCTTATAACAGGATTCAAGTGGTCAGAAAAACATATACTAGTTGAAGAATTCTATTCTAGTGACTTTGGAGATGGAGGGAGTGCCCATCAGACAAGTAATACAAGTAGACACAAGAATCAAGAATATACAAAGAAACGTATTCATCTCTAGAATAATGCAAAAGAAATATCTTGATTTTAGGACTTCTATCTTCCAGAATTGTGAGACAATATATTTGTGTTTATGATACACAATATGTTTATGATAATTTTTACAATGGCAATTAGAAATGAATACTACAGGTTAAAGAGATTTATGAATTTACCTCAAAACTCTAAATATACTTCCCTTCAATTCTAGCTAGAAGATTTACTGTTCTACCTTTAGCATGTAAGTATATCATCCACCTCAAATGACATGGATAATCAAATAAGCCAAAACTACCTTATTAACACGCTCAATTACAATGATGCATGTGTAGTTTGTTAAAAAAAAAAAAAAGTTGATATACATTGTTGACCTGTTTCTAGACTCTCTGTGTTATTTCATTGGTCTATATTTCTTTCCTCACACTTTATTCATGTTCAATATCTTGTCTCTGATAAGAATCCCTTTCTAGTTTTATGTTATGAATGATATTTGTCTCAGTGGTGTTTCCATACATTGCATATGTAGACAAAGTGAAGAAACATAGACTGAGATTTCCAAAAATAAAGCCTAATTAAGAATATTTAAAAGTACTCTTTTGTCATGAAATTCTACAAGGCAGAGGATAAACAATGAAGATGATAGTATGTGGTTAATTCTAAGCAAACATTGACCATAAAAACAACACAATATTAAAGAACAGAATACAGGTAAAATGCATCACAACAACAGCATATATATTACAGGAAAAACAAAACAAAACAAAACTAAGCTTAAGTATTCTAAATTGGGTGATGTAATCTGGGTATACCAGAGATTATGATCCCTCTTCATTTCATAAGCTAAATAAGCCTATTAAAATTTATAGGCTAAATAAAGTATTGCTAACAAACTGCATAATTTTTTAACAAGTAGAGGTAAAAATGTAATGTACATTCTAATTCAAATGAAGAGAAAGAAGAGAATAAGATAGGAAGAAATTTGAAATAAGCTAAAAGAAATCACATTTATAGGATATGAAAAACTAAACTAAAACTGATGACCTAAATCCAAGGTTGACTGGCTGACACCAGGTGAGTACTAACCTTGGCTCCACTAGATAACTTGTTCTTAACTTTTTAGTAGTTTCAGATTGTGTGGTCTCTCACCACCACACTGCTCATTCTTAAACCCCAAACTCTATTAGTTTAGCTTCTGATGTGAAAAATACATTTGTGACACTCATTAGGTTATCTTGGTCTTCTATTTTGGACAAGCAGATTTTTTTTTTGCCTAATAATATAATATTTGCAATATTTTTTCTTGGATCCATATTTAGTGGCTCATATGTATCTTCAAATGTTAAGGGGTAAAAGAAACTAGAAGCGGAAAATAATCTTGTGAGTACAAAGCATCATGGAAATATGGATAAGTACATCGAAAAAGTATTCTGTGCTAAAAAAAATACTAAATTAAACGAAAACTAAAATCATGTTGGAATTATGTATTGCTATAAAATAGGCACACTATGTTATCAAAGTTTTCAAGTGTAAAAGACCCTCAATGTCACTTAGCCAAATTATAGTTTCAGTCAGTCAGTTCAGTCACTCAGTCGTGTCTGACTCTTTGTAAACCCAGGGACTGCATCATGCCAGGCCTCCTTGTCCATTGTCAACTTCCACAGTTTACTCAAACTCAACTCCATTGAGATGGTGATGCCATCCAACAATCTCACCCTCTGCTGTCCTTTTCTCCTTCTGCCTTCAATCTTTCCCAGCATTAGGATCTTTTCAAATGAGTCAGTTCTTCGCATCAGGTGGCCAGAGTATTGAAGCCTCAGCTTCAGCATCAGTCCTTCCAATGAATATTCAGGACTGATTTCCTTTAGGATGGACTGGTTGGATCTCCTTGCAGTCCAAATGATTCTCAAGAGTCTTCTTCAACACCACAATCGAAAGCATCAATTATTTGGTGCTCAGCATTCTTTATAGCCCAACTCTCATATCCATATATGACTATTGGAAAAACCATAGCTTTGACTAGACAGACCTTTGTTGGCAAAATAGTCTCTGCTTTTTTATATGCTGTCTGGGTTGGTCATAACTTTTCTTTCAAGGAGCAATCGTCTTTCAATTTCATGGCTGCAGTCACCATCTGCAGTGATTTTGGACCCCAAAGAAATAAAATCTGTCACTATTTCTACTGTTTCCCCACCTATTTCCCTTCAATGTCACTTAGTCAAATTATAGTTTAGGCAAGTGATTTATGGCTGGATTTTGGGGAGTAACATTCATGTTTTTGAAATTTCAATAAAATAAATTATAAGAAATTTTAAGATGAATTCTATTGCTTAATTCAAAGTACACAACACATTATACATTGCAAAACTTATGGCCCCAATGAGGATGGACTTTGCTGAAACATACTTGACACTATTAGGTCAACCATTGGAATACCATGTAAATTTTATTTTAAAAGACTTTAGAGGACTGGAAAAGTGTCTGAATCTCTAACAGAGTTGCTCATATTAAATTTATTTTACAGATATTTGCTTGTCTGCTCAACAAAGACTTCTGATGATGGACACGGATTATAGGTTTTAAATCAGAGCTTTGACTGTAGTGCTCAAGATATTACTCACAGTATTTTTCATAAACAGTGCTTTTTTTCCCCTTAACTGATTATTACATATAACATTGAATAACATTTAAGATGTATGATTCATTTTCTCTCATGGTTATTTTTTCAGACTAAATTATTAACCTCAAATTTATGGAATAATTTTTTTTTCTTTTTAATCCTTATTTACTTATTTTCAGTTTTACTTTATTTTACTTTACAATACTGTATTGGTTTTGCCATACATCAACATGATTCTGCCATGGGTGTACACTTGTTCCCAGTCCTGAACCCCCCTCCCACCTCCCTCCTAATTTTTAATATTGATCCATGTTTTGCTTTTATAAAGCAGTGTGAAAATTTGGAGACTGGAAAGCAAATTCTTGTAGGTATGCCAGTATGACCGTTGAATGGTTGAGAAATATTATATTAGTACCCACTTAGTCTGTAAATATTTAGCATTATTTTAACCAACATTTTGATAGGGAAGCATGGTATAAATTTTCTAAGAACAATGAAAACAAAGTTGATGTAAAACTCGACTGATTGTAAGGGGCTGTGAGTTTCAATTTATGTCCCTCTTGATACCCACATTTTGTTTTACCATCAAGGGAAATGTTCTGAACTTGCATGTGTGAAACATCCACAGTGTTAATGCCTATAAAATTAATTTCAGACTCAGTCATCTGAATGTCCCATTTGGATTTTTCTAGAGAAAACAACATATGCTGTAGCACTGTTTCCCTTGATTAGTCTGGCTTCTATCATGCATTACGTTCTTTTCTTAACACACTAGTGGCTTCTTCTGAAATATTCAGTTGAGTTATTCAAAGCCCCAGTAGAACAAAATGCGTAAATTTCAAATTTGTTTCCACAGAACTGCTTATAATGGAGAAAATCTAGTTTCCCCTAAGGTTTTGATCATCATTTTTTTTTTTCCAATGGAATTTACAAGGACATGTCTTTAACAATGACAGTGATATTTCTATGTTACGCTGGGAATGAGTTACATTTGGTTATGTTCTTCACTGGCATTAACCCTTAAAATATCACTATCAAATTGCCATCTAAAATTGACAACATTTATATTTCAAATGTGATATAGGCCCAGACAAATGTTACATGACATAAACTATTTGCCTTCATGTAACTTTTCACAGGTAAGAATAAAAAAAGAAAGGACAATATAAAAACAAAGCACCCATTAGTCTTCATTATCAAATAGACTAGAGAAACAATAGTTGACCATGTGGGATAAGCTGATTGATTATGAAAGAATTATTTTTCAAGGTTATTTGTTATGATAATTTCAGTTTGTTCTCAGAATATATGGTTATTGGTAAGCACACATGAACATAGAACACCATTTAAAAAGTGTTTTAAAACTACACAAATGGAGCCAATTATACAGAGTGAAGTAAGCCAGAAAGAAAAACACCAATACAGTATACTAACACATATATATGGAATTTAGAACGATGGCAATGACCACCCTGTATGCAAGACAGGAAAAAAGACACATGTGTATAACGGACTTTTGGACTCAGAGGGAGAGGGAGAGGGTGGGATGATTTGGGAGAATGGCATTCTAACATGTATACTATCATGTAAGAATTGAATCGCCAGTCTATGTCTGACGCAGGATACAGCATGCTTGGGGCTGGTGCATGGGGATGACCCAGAGAGATGTTGTGGGGAGGGAGGTGGGAGGGGGGTTCATGTTTGGGAACGCATGTAAGAATTAAAGATTTTAAAATTTAAAAAATAAAAAACTAAAAAAAAAAACCTACACAAATGGTATGGTTGAGTTCCTTTGCTGTTCATCTGAAACTGTCTCAGCATCATTAATTGGCCATATTACTGTTGCTCAGTCACTCAATCATTTCTGACTCTTTGCAACCCCATGGACTGCAGCACACAGGCCTCCCTGTCCCTCACCATCTCCTGGAGTTTGCCCAAGTTCATGTTCATTGCATCAGTGATGCTGTCCAGCCATCTCATCCTCTTCTCCTGCCCTTGATCTTTCCCAGCATCACGGACTTTTCCAATGAGTTGTCTGTTCACATCAAATAACCAGAATACTGGAGCTTCAGCTTCAGCATCAGTCCTTGAACATTCAGGGTTGATATCCCTTAAGATTGACTGGTATGGTCTCCTTGCTATCCAAGGGACTTACAGGAGTCATCAATTCTTTGGCATTTTGCCTTCTTTACAGTCCAGTTCTCACAGCCATACTTGACTACTGGGAGGACCATAGCTTTGTACACAGACCTTTGTCAGCAGAGTAATATCTCTGCTTTTCAATACACTATCTAAGTTTGTCGTTGCTTTCCTGCCAATCAGTAATTGGCTTCCAATTTCTTGGCCACAGTCACCATTCACTGTGATTTTGGAGCCCAAGAAGAGGAAATCTGTCACTGCTTCCACCATTTTCCCTTCTGTTTGCCATGCAATGGGGCCAGATGCCATGATCTTAGTTGTTGTTTTTTTTTTTTTTAATTTAGTCTTAAGTCTGCTCTTTCACTCTCCTCCTTCACCCCCATCAAGAGACTCTTGAGTTTCTCTTCACTGTCTGCCATTAGAGTGGTGCCCCCTCCATATCTGAGGTAGTTGATGTTTCTCACGCCTACCTTGATTCCAACTTGTAGCTCATTCAGTGGGGCCTTTCTCATGATGTGCTCAGCATATAGATTAAACAAACACAGTGACAGCAGATAACCCCTTCATGCTCATTTCTCAATCTTGAACCAATCTGTTTCATAGAGGGTTCTAACTGTCGCTTCTTGACCTGCATACAGGTTTGTCAGGAGACAGGTATGATGGTCTAGTAGTCTGATCTCTCTAAGAGCTTTCCACAGTTTGTCATGATCCACACAGTCAAAGGCTTCAACGCAGTTGATAAAACAGAGATACATGTTTTTGTTTTTGTTTTCTGAAATTCCCTTGCTTTCTCTATAATCCAGCAAATGTTGGCAATTTGATCTCTAGTTCCTCTTCCTTTTCTAAACCCAGATTAGACATCTGGATGCTCTTTGCATAATGCTGAAGGCTAGCATGCAAGATTTTAAGCATGACCTTACTAGCATGGGTGATGTGTGCAATTGTCTGATGGTTACCACATTCTTTGGTCCTACCTTTTTTTGGGAATCAGGATAAGGATTGACCATTTCCAGTACTATGCCCCGTGCTAGGTCTTCCAGATTTGCTAACATAATGAATACAAAACCTTGATGGCACCCTCCTTTAGGGATTTGAATAGTTCTGCTGTAATTTCCAGAGAAGGCAATGGCAACCCACTCCAGTATTCTTGCCTAGAAAATCCCATGGACGGAGGAGCCTGGTAGGCTGCAGTCCATGGGGTCGCTAAGAGTCAGACACGACTGAGTGATATCACTTTCACTCTTCACTTTCATGCATTAAAAAAGGCAATGGCAACCTGCTCCAGTGTTCTTGCCTGGAAAATCCCAGGGATGGGGGAGCCTGGTGGGCTGCCATCTATGGGGTTGCACAGAGTCAGACATGACTGAAGTGACTTAGCAACAGTAGCAGCAGCTGCGGTTTCATTGCATCCATTAGCTTTATTAGTAGCAGTGCTTCTTAAGACACACTTGACTTCTCACTCCAGAATGTCTGGCTCTAGGTGACTAACTATACCATCGCAGTAATCTGGTTCATTAAGATATTTTTTATACAGTTCTTCTGTGTATTCTTTCCATCTCTTCTTGATCTCTTCAGCATCTGCTAGGTCTTTACCATTTTTATCCTGTATTGTGCCAGTTCTGGGCATAATGCTCCTTTGATATTTCTGATTTTCCTGAAGAGATATCTAGTATTTTACCCCCCAACCCCGTTTTGTTTTGTTTTGTTTTGTTTTTGGTTTCTTCTATTATTAAGCACTGTTACTTGAAGAAAGCCTTCATGTCTCTCCTAGCTATTCTTTGAAACTCTACATTTAATTGGATGTACCTTTCCTTCTCTCCTCTACTTTTCAATTCTCTTCATTCTTCTGCTATTTGTAAAGCTTCCACAGATAACCACTTTGCCTTTTTGCTTTTCTTTTTCCTTGAGATGGTTTTGTTTGTCACTTCCTGTACAATGTTAGGGATCTCTGTCCATAATTTTTCAGGCACACTGTTAACTAGATCTAGTCCCTTGAATCTATTTGTTATCTCTACTGCGAATTCATACAGAATTTGATTTAAGTCATACCTGGTTGGTCTAGTGTTTTCCCTAGTTTTCTTTCATTTAAACCTGAGTTTTGCTATGAGAAGCTGATGATCTGAGCCACAGTCGACTCCAGATCTTGTTCATGTTGACTGTATACAGCTTCTCCATCTTCAGCTACAAAGAATGAAATTAATCTGATTTTGGTATTGACCATTTGGTGATTAACACATATAAAGTTGTCTCTCATGTTACTGAAAAAGCGTATTTGCATTCTCTTGGCAGAATTCAGTTAGCCTTTGCCCTGTTTCATTTTGTACTCAAAGACCAAACTTGCCTGTTACTCCAGGTACATCTTGATGTACCTTTGCATTCCAATCCCCAATGATTAATAGAACATATTTTATTTTTTTTAGGTGATTGTTCCAGGAGGTCTTCTAGATCACCTTAAACTGTCACAACATCATTAATCAGCTATGTGTACTTAGTTGCTCAGTCATGTCCAACTCTGCAACTCCATGAACTGTAGCCTGCCAGGCTCATCTGTCCATGGGGATTCTCAGGCAAAAATTCTAGAGTGTGTTGCCCTGCCCTCCTCCAGGGGATCTTCCCAGGCCTCCCGCATTGCAAGTGGCTTCTTTACCCTCTGAGTCACCAAAAAAGCCTTAATCAGCTATACTCCGGAACAAAATAAAAAGTTAAAAACAAACAAACAAACAAACAAAATTACACAATGGAAGATTATACAATTTTTAACGAATCTTAGGTACACTAATTCTGAATCTATTTTAGCTGTTTATGTCTAATGTAAAATGAATAAGGGAAGAAATGATAAAATATAAGGCATGCTAAACAAACTGTTTTCATTGTCATCAACCCTTTACCAACTTGGAATGTCCAATTTGACACTAGTTATGGGAGAAGGCAATGGCAACCCACTCCAGTACTCTTGCTAGAAAATCCCATGGATGGAGGAGCCTGGTAGGCTGCAGTGCATGGGGTTGCTAAGAGTCAGATATGACTGAGTTTCTTCACTTTCACTTTTCACTTTCATGCATTGGAGAAGGGAATGGCAACCCTCTCCAGTGTTCTTGCCTGGAGAATCCCAGGGACGGGGGAGCCTGGTGGGCTGCCGTGTATGGGGTCACACAGAGGCAGACACGACTGAAGCAACTTAGCAGCAGCAGCATGGTGGTTTAGTCACTAACTCCAGTCTGACTTTCTTTGACCCCATGAACTTTAGCCTGCCAGGGTCCTCTGTACATGTGAATTCTCAGGCAAAAATACAGGATTGGGTTGTCATTTCATTCCCCAGAGGACCTGCCTGATGCAGGGATTGAACCCTTGTCTCTTGCATTGCAGATGGATTCTTTTTCCACTGAGCCAACAGTAATGTCATTTGGTACTGGCATATATTCATATTCAACCTATCTACCAGGAGAAATCTCGGGTATTATCTCTAAAAATAAAATTCTCCTGTACTATTTCAGTTCATTCAGTCATTCATTCATGTTTGACTCTTTGCAACCCCATAGGCTGAAGCACACCAGGCTTCCCTGTCCATCACCAACTCCCAGAGCTTGCTCAAACTCGTGTCCATCAGTCTGTGATGGCATGAAACCATCCCATCCTCTGTCATCCACTTCTCCTCCTGCCTTCAATCTTTCAGCATCAGGGTCTTTTTCAATAAATCATTCTTTGTATCAGGTGGCCAAAATATTGGAGTTTCAGGTTCAGCATCAGTCCTTCCAATGAATATTCAGGGTTGATTTCCTTTAGGATTGACTGATTTGATCTCCTTGCAGTCCAAGAGACTCTCAAGAGTCTTCTCCAAAACAACAGTTCAAAAGCATCAGTTCTTTGGTGCTCAGCTTTCTTTATGGACCAAGTCTCACAACCATACATGATGACTGGAAAAGGCATAGCTTTGAGTAGATGGGCCTTTGCTGGCAAAGTAATGTCTCTGATTTTTAATATGCTATCTAGGTCAGTCATAGCTTTTCTTCCAAAGAGCAAACATCTTTTTTAAATTTCATGTCCACAGTCACCATCTGCAGTGGTTTTGCAGCTCAAGAAAATAAAGTCAGCCACTGTTTCCCTTTTCTCCCCATTTTTTTTTTTTTTGCCATGAACTAATGGGACCGGATGCCATGATCTTAGTTTTTTGAATGTTGATTTTTAAGCCAACCTTTTCACTCTCTTCTTTCACTTTTATCAAGAGGCTTTTTAGTTCCTCTTCACTTTCTGCCATAAGGGTGGTGTCATTTGCATATCTGAGGTTATTAATACTTCTCCTAGCAGTCTTGATTCCAGCTTGTGATTCATCCAAGCTGGCATTTTGCATAATGTACTCTTCATATAAGTTAAATAATCAGGGTGACTATATACAACCTTGATGTACTCCTTTCCCAGTTTTGAACCAGTACTGTACCATTTAGTTGTTCTAAACTCCCAGAGTAGAACTATTCTATACTTAGAGTTTATTTACTTTTAAAATATGTATTTATATATTTGACTTCACTGCTTTTAATTTTTTTTCATGTGGGATCTTCAATCTTCCTTGTGGCATAAGGGATCTTTAGTCACAGCCTGTGGGATCTAGTTCCCTGACCAGGGATTGAACTCTGGGCTCTTTCATTCGGAGTGTGGAGTCTTAGCCATTGGACCATCAGGGAAGTCCCTATACTTAGAGTTTTTATTTATCTCTATTTTTATCTCTCTCATTAGATTTAAAATATTTTGTGAATGCTCAGTAAAATCACACTTGAAAATGCAGAAAAATGTCTACTTAATTTACCCATTTCTAAAGCAACTAGGACACATATCATGTGTATAGTATCTACTGGGTGACAGAATATGTTAAGGAACATATAAAGATCTGTGCTAGAGAGTCATGACTACATCTTTAAAAATTAAAGGCAAATTTGAGGGTCAACATGACTCAGTTATTGTAAGAGATGAAAGTAAAAAAAGTGACCTTACCAAAATCACTCTAATTCTGCAGGTTTAGATGGGTTCAGTTTTTCCTTAGTAATAGGGTTCACTATCTTTATAATTATCATAAATTCCTGTACATAAAGCAGGTCTCAGGAGTGGGGACCCCTCCTTATATTTTGAGCTTTATATCACAGTATGAGACATTTGCATGCATTAATTTGTATACATTATGTGCATTCACATGCATTTAAAGGATATGATTATCCCATCCCCTCCTTAACTGAAACTTTCCTTTACCTGGTTCTCTTAAACACTGGGTTTACTAGGTGGTGCTAATGGTAAAGAAGCCGGCTGTCAATGCAGGAGACATAAGAGACTTGGGTTTGATCCCTGGGTTGGGAAGATCCCCTGGAGAATTAAATGGCAACCCACTCCAGTATTCTTGCCTGCAAAATCCTGTGGAGAGAAGAGCCTGGTGGGCTACAGTTCATAAGGTCACAAAGAGTTGGACACAACTAGACAACTGAAGCAACTTAGCCAAAAAGAATATGATTCAGGAAAATTTAAATATTTCTCCCCAAAATGGTAATTGAAGTACATACATTAAAGACAACAAAGAATAAGAAGCTTAAATTTAAATGTGCATCAAAGTTAAAGAGTAGACATAATTCATATACTAAAGCCTGTTCTGCTATATGAAATAAATATGGGGAATGTTGTAAGTACATTGTAGAAATAAAGCTTTGGCATATGTACCCATTAGAGGAGCTCCCACTACTCAGGGCAAATGTTTTATTTAACTGGAACAAACCAAATCTGATTTGATTTATAATAGTAAATAAGGTGTGTGTACTTTTTCAGTCATGTCCAACTCTTTGTGACCCAATGGACTATAGCCTTCTGAGACAGGAAAGCTCAAGTTTTCACACACCAACAGATGAGCAAATGGCACTTCACCCACACTGTTCATTGGTAAGTGAAGACTCTGTGTTGAAAATAAAAAATGTTGAGTACAAAATAAGTTATTAAAAATATTTAAGTATGTGAAAAAATAATCAATATACATGAAAGGAAAAGTGAAGAAATAGAGTCTGAGATGTGAAGAACCAACTCATTGGAAAAGACCCTGTTGCTGGGAAAGATGGAGGGCTAGTGGAGAAGCGGGGAACAAAGGTTGAGATGCTTGGATGACATCACTGAATCAATATACATGGATCTGAGCAAACCCTGAGAGATAGTGATGGACAAGGAAGCTTAGTGTGCTACAGTTCATGAGTTCACAAAATGTCGGAAATGACTTAGCAGCTGAACAACAACAAATATTCTAAGAATTTGTTTTTCCCTAAAACAACTAGGGAGCTTTTCTTCTGTTATTTTCCTTATGATTAAAAAAAAAATAGAGTATTTTAAACATGACCTCTATACCATCAAAGGGTGCTGAAAGATAATATGGATTACTATATATATATATATATATATATATATACACATACATATATACTTGCAAAGTGTTGTTTATGTAGAAAGACCAAAACACTGCTCTGGTAGATTTCAGATTAATATAGCCATATAGCTCAGTGGTAGAAGAAGTAAACTCTGAAGTTCAGTGGCCTGGGTTCAAATCCTGGCTGTATCATTTGTCAGCTGCATGAAGACTGTTGAAAAAAGACACTTGAAAAAAATATAAAATAACTCCGATTGTTATAAAAATATCAAAATGATTAACATAAAATGGGAAAAGTAGAATAAAGAAAATCTGATATAGGAAATTAATGGATGATATTAAACATAAAAGATGGTGCAACATAGTAAACATATTGTATCTATCTCAAGGGTGACCTGTTGTCAAAAATGATAGACATAGAGGTGAATCAATTCACCCAAGTAAAGATCATACGTATTTGCCTTTATCAATAACACACAGAAAAACTATGCTGAGTACAAGTTTTATATCTCCAGAGTGACCTGGAGCAAAGTTGCAGTATTATGCCTCTTTTTGATTGTTTTAATGGGTAGCCAATATTTTTGGTGTTTTGTGTTGTTTAGTAAAAGTCTAGAACATATGTCCAACCATACAGTATTGTTTTTCTTATTTTATATTTTCCTTTTTATCATGCATTTGTCTTGATGATTGCTGTCAGTGACATACAGCAGTTTCTGTGTTCTGTTTTATTTATTTCTTGTCCTTTAGAATCCTTCCTACTGAATAATTTGTTTCATTCACATGGGCACATTTAATCATTTTCCATCAGTTTAATTTATTTTACTTCAAATACCATCATAGCTACAGCCTTCTTAATAGCACTTTCATTCCTGTCACAGTATCGGCACATTTTAGAAATGATGGAGTAAATATTTTCTGTACAATCTCTCAAAACTAAGCAAAACACAGCAAGCTCCAAGGAATAACAAATAATGAGATGGCTCAGACAAAAATGACAATGAAACATCACTAATATTTGTCAGTACTGGATGAAACTGACAACATTTTATCCCCAAATTTAGCTTGGTTTGAATCAAAAGAGTCAGTCAAGTCAATGTTTATCATCACGGGGAATATATGCCTTGATATTTACATTTCTGTCTACACTCTGTGATCTTTTTCTCCTTCTCTCCTTCCATTCATAAACCTACATGGTTTTCTAACTGGAATATTTTCTTTCACCAAATTTAGATATACATTTGGCTTATTTTCTTAGGCTCTAAAATTTCTGTGGATGAAGACTGCAGCCATAATATTAAAAGCATCCCAAGGTATTTTTTTTTTTTAAATTCTAGAAATGAAATGAATGCGCTAGATGTTTAAGAGATTTGATCAAATGCATGCCTGGTGGCTAAAACCACAACTCCTCTCCAGTACTTGATTTGGCAAACTGCCACCAATACTTGTACATAATGCCCATATATTATTTGGGGGTTGGGTATAGGGGGTTTCCTCGAGGCTCAGAAGGTAAAGAAATTTCCTCCAATGCAGGAGACCTAGATCTGATTCCTGGGTCAGGAAGATCCCCTGCAGAGAGGCATGGCAACCCACTCCAATATTCTAGCCTGGAGAATCCCATGTACAGAGGAGTCTGGCAGGATACAGTCCATGGAGTCACAAACAGTGGGACATGACTGAGTGCTTAACACTTTTACTTTCATATAAGATAGAGTCTACTTCATGACAGCCAACTCAAATTCATAGCTACTTGTTTCCCAACATTTATTTCAATTTCATCATCCACCTAAGTTAGCACTCTGTGAGTTAGGTCTCAAAGAAGAATACTTAATTGCAAAGAAGGCATAGCTCTAGAATAAAATAATAGAGGACTATTTTTACAAATCTTGTTTCAGGGTTCAGCACAGGATCCACACAGTAAGCTATTCTGCTTCAGATGTACCTTGCAACATTGAATCTACTAACTCGGAGAATGGAGTTTTAAAGCTGAATACACTTCTACTTTAAATAAAGAAACTTCTTTTGGAACCCTATCAAGTCTAGACACTTTTCCATTCATTCAGTCAATTTTGGGAAGTGGCCTATCCAATTTTGTACATCGTTGCTAATATTTGCAGGATCACAGAGAAAGCAAGGGAATTTCAGAACATCTACCTCTGCGTCACTGACTATGCTAAAGCCGTTGCCTGTATGGATGATAGCAGCTGTGGAAAACTCTTAAAGACATGGGAATGCCAGATCATCTTACATGTCTCCTGAGAAACCTGTATGCAGGATAAAAAGCAAAAATTATAACTTTATATGGAACAACTGACTGGCTCACAATTGAAAAAGGAGTACAACAAGGCTGCTCATTGATATTCTGTTTATTTAACTTATACACAGAGCACATCACATGAAATGCTGGACTGGACGAATTACAAGCTGGAACCAAGATTGCTGAGAGAAATACCAATGACCTGAGATATGCAGATAATACTACTTAATGGTGGAAAGCAAGAGGAACTAAAGAGCCTCTTGATGAAGGTGAAAGAGGAGAGTGAAGAAGCTGGATTAAAACTCGATTTAAAAAAAAATTAAGATTATGGCCTCTGATCTCATCATTTCATGGCAAATAGAAAGAGAAAAAGAAGCAGTGAAAGATTTCCTCTTCTTGGGCTCTATAATCACTGCAGATGCTGACTGAAGTCATGAAATTAGAAGACAATTGCTTCTTGGCAAGAAAGCTATGACAAACCTAGACAGTATATTAAAAAACAAAGAAGTCACTTTGCTGACAAAAGTCTGCACAGTCAAGGCTATGGCTTTTCCAGTGGTCATGTTACAGCTGGACCATAAAGAAGGCAGAACACTGAAGAATTGATACGTTTGAACTGTGGTGATAGAGAAGGCTCTTCACAGTCCCTTGGAGAGCAAGGAAATCAAACCAGTTCCTCTTAAAGGAAATCAACCCTGAATATTCATTGGAAGGACTGATGCTGAAGCTGAAGCTCCAATACTGGGCCACCTGACACAAATAGCTGGCTCATTGAAAAAGACCCTGATGCTGGGAAAGATTGAAGGCAGAAGAAAAAGGGGCAACAGAGGATGAGACAGTTGGATGACATCAGTGATTCAATGGACGTGAAGTCCAGGAGACTGTGAGGGACAGAGAAGCCTGGTGTGCTGCAGTTCATGGGGTCACAAAGAGTCAGACATGACTTAGAGACTAAACAAAAAAACAGCAAAATGTCTTATTTAACAGAAAAAAAATATGCTGGTTAGACAATACTGAATTCACACTATGATAGCTCTATCCTTCTTGCTTCTTACAAGTTTTGATCTCTATCATCCCCAGAAATGTCACTGTATAACTCAAACACAATGCCCTCTGCTGAACTTCCAAACCATTAGAATGTACTGTCACTTTTATCAAAATATTTCTGAAGATTTTCACAAAAAGAGTACTGTCTACTGAGTTTTCAAAGTGTGGTACTGAGAAGACCCTTGAGAGTGCCTTGAAAAGCAAACTGATCAAACCAGTCAATCCTAAAGGAAAACAACCCTGAATATTCATTAGGACTGATGCTGTACCTGATGCTCCAGTACTTTGGCAACCTGATGCAAAGAACCAACTTATTGGGAAAAACTTTGATGCTGGGAAAGCCTGAAGGCAGTAGGAGAATGGGGCAACAGAGGATGAGATGGTTGGATGGCATCACTGACTCAATGGGCATGAGTTTGAGCAAACAGTGAAGGACACAGAAGCCTGGCATGATGCAGTCCATGGGGTTTCAAAGAGTTGGAAACAATTGAGTGACTGAACAACAACTACTACTACTAGGCTTTATTAGGGAACACTGTCCAGCAATTAGTGCCAGGATGCCCATAAATAATATATTCCAACATTTTTACTAAAGAATCCAATAAGGCTGCCAATTGTTCTCAGTTGTATCCAACTCTGTGCCACCCCATGGACCAGCCAAGCTCCTCTGCCTGTGAGATTTCCCAGGCCAGAATACTGGAGTAGGTTGTTATTTCCTACTCCAGGAGATCTTCAAGACCCAGGGATTGAACCTGCATCTCTTGCATCTCATGCATTGCCAGGATGATTCTTTATTATTGAGGCACCTGTAGATCGTTGAGACAGAGCAAAAGAAAGAGAACTCCCCCTTTCAATGGCATAGTGGTGCTTTCATTAAGGGACAGTTTTGGAACAGGCTCCTTAAGGAGACAGTAGAGAGACTTTGATTGTCACAAATAGTACAGTGAAGGTCGAGCATTCAGAGCAGCCTTTATTTCCACACCCCCCAAGATTATTATAAGAATCTCTTATTTGCTTTCATTTTCACATAACTTTCCTATAAGACTCTGCCTTCAAATGTTCTTTTTCTTAACCCTTTGATTAAAATTGATGTTTTGTTTTTGGGTATTTCAAGCCTGTGGCTGCAACTAACGCATTCTTTTTGAACTGTCCAAGAAAGGCCCTGGGCTTTGGTATGTATTCAGCCAGGAATACAAGGCTCCTAGGTTGTCATTCTCTTTAAACTATCCAGTGCCTTTCAAAAATGGCATTTCATGTTTCAGTGTCAGGCTTCACCATCATCTATTCTACAGGAGCTAAGACAATTTCTTTCGAAGTTTGACTCCAATGGTAACTTGATTTTAGGTGAACAAAGAAAATGATTTAATTATCCGCCTCATTTCTTAAATCAGACTTCTGATTAAGGTTGTAACAAACCCAGATTCCCATCCTTTCCAAAGTGTCTGGTGCCTGCACTTTTCCCAGTGACTTTATTTTTGAACTGATAAATGCTCTTTGTTACTAATAGCAAAAAAAAAAAAAAAGAAAGAAAGAAAGAAAAAGAAAAAAAAAGCAAACCCAGATATTGAATTCTTATTTGGTAGAAAAAATCATTGTAAGAGTACCACTTGGAGAAAAAATTTAGCGAAGTTTGAAAAAGAAGTGAGATCAAAGATAAGAAACTGTGTGGGCATTGTATTGAAAACTGTCTATATGGGGTCAGATTGTCAGAAAGACCAGTAACAGAATAGTTTTGTTTTTAAAAGGAAAGGAAATGAATGATGCTACTGCAAATAGTAGAGTAAGAACATTTGAATATCCAACACTCCATAAAAGCAATAAAAATACTGAAAATTATCAGTATCAAAAGATTTTCCACAAATCTATAAATCAAACTCAGATTTACAATTGTCTGTGGGGACTTTGTATATTTGTTTGTTTAGTCACTAAATTATGTCCAACTGTTTTGCGACTCCATGGGCTGTAGACTGCTAAGCTCTTCTGTCCATGGGATTTTCCAGGCAAGAATACTGGTTTGGGTTGCCAATTCCCACTCCAGGAGATCTTTGTTTATATGGAAGTTCACCTCCAATCTTCTGTGGGCACTGTAAAACTCCGCCTTAGCTTTCTCTTCCTGTTTGAGCAAAGCCTCATGATCAGCCAGAAATGGTAGATTATAAATATTTAAGATAATCTTGGACATGCACAGAGCTCTACATATGTGTGTGTGATATTTTAGATTTCTTGGACTATGTCAGAGCTTTTTAGAGCTCCCTGTACACAGATATAGTGTTGAGTGTTTCATCAGCAGCTCAGTAGTCATTCAGTTCAGTTCAGTTCAGTTCAGTCACTCAGTCACGTCTGACTCTTTGTGTCCCCATGGACTGCATCACATCAGATTTCCCTGTCCATCACCGACTCCCAGAGCCTACTCAAAGTCATGTCCATCGCATTGGTGATGGCATCCAATCATCTCATTTGCCGTCTTCCCCTTCTCCTCCTGCCTTCAATCTATCCCAGCATCAGGGTCTTTTCCAATGAGTCAGTTATTTGCATCAGATGGCCAAAGTATTGGTGTTTCAGCTTCAGCATCATTCCTTCCAATGAATATTCAGGACTGATTTCTTTAAGGATTGACAAGTTGGATCTCCTTGCAGTCCAAGGGACTTTCAAGAGTCTTCTCTGACACCACAGTTCAAAAGCATCAGTTGTTCAGTGATCAGCTTTCTTTATACTCCAACTCTTACATCCATACATGACTACTGGGAAAACCATAGCTTTGACTAGACTGACCTTTTATTGTAAAGTAATGTGTCTGATTTTTAATATGCTGTCTAGGTTGGTCATAGCTTTCCTTCCAAGGTGCAAGTGTCTTTTAATTTCATAGCTGAAGTCACCATCTGCAGTGATTTTGGAGCCCCACAAATAAAGTTTGTCACTGTTTCCATTGTTTCCCCATCTATTTGTCATGAAGTGATGGGACCAGATGCCATGATCTTAGTCTTCTGAATGTTAAGTTTTAACCTAACTTTTTCACTCTCCTCTTTCACTTTCATCAAGAGGCTCTTTAGTTCTTCTTCTCTTTCTGCTGTAAGGGTTGTATCATCTGTGAACCTGAGGTCATTGATATATCTCTCATCAGTCTTGATTCCAGCTTGTGCTTCATCCAGCCTGGCATTTCACATGATGTATTTTGCATATAAGTTAAAAAAGCAGGGTGACTATTTACAGCTTTGATGTACTCCTTTCCTGATTTGGAACCAGTGTATTGTTCCATGTCCAGTTCTAACTGTTGCTTCTTGACCTTCATTCAGATTTCTCAGGAAGCAGTTCAGGTGTTCTAGTATTCCCATCTCTTGAAGAGAGAGAGTTTGTTGTGATTCCCACAAATAAAGGCTTTGGTGTAGTCAATAAAGTAAAAGTAGTTTTTTTGTTGTTGTTGTTTGTTTGTTTGTTTTCCTGGAACTTTGTTGTTTTTTTCTATGAACCAATGTTGGGCGAATAGATATTTACAATGATAGCTTTCTCTTGGATTGATCACTATGTAGTGTCCTTCCTTATCTTTTGTAATCTTCTTTATTTTAAGGTGTAATTTGTCTGATATGAGAATTTCTATTCAAGCATTCTTTTGCTTCCCATTTGTATGGATTATATTTTTCCATCCTTCAGTCTATATGTGTCTTTATGTCTGAAGTGGGTCTCTTGTAGACAGCGTATATATGGGTCTTATTTTTGTATCCATTCAACCAGTCTGTGTGTTTTGGTTGCAGCATTTAATCAATTTACATTTAAAGTAATTATTGATATATATGTTCCTATTGTCATTTCTTAATTTTGAGGGTTGATTTTGTAGGGTTTTTTTTTCTTCTATTTCTTGACCATATAAGCACCTTTAACACTTGTTGTAAAGCTGGTTTGGTGGTACTTAACTTTTGCTTGTCTGAAAATCTTTTTATTTCTTCATCAATGTTGAATGAGGTCCTTGCTGAATACATTTGTCTTTGTTGTAGATTCCCTTCTGGCCTGCAGAGTTTCTGCTGAAAGATCAGCTGTTAAGTGTATGGGCTTTCCCTTGTATGTTACTTGTTGCTTCTCCCTTGCTGCTTTTAATAGTCTTTCTTTGTGTTTATAGTCTTTGTTAGTTTGATTAGTATGTGTCTTGGCGTGTTTATCCTTGGATTTATCCTGTATGGAACTCTTTGTGCCTCTTGGACTTGATTAACTATTTTCTTTTCCATGTTGGGGAAATTTTCAACTATAATCTCTTAAAAAAAAATCCTCATATGCTTTCTTTTTCTCTTCTTCTTCTGGGACTCCTATAATTCTAATGTTGGTGTGATTGGTATTGTCCTAGAGGTCTCTGAGACTATCCTCAGTTCTTTTCATTTTACTTTAGTCTGCTGTTCAGAAGTTATTTCCACCATCTTATCTTCCAGCTCACTGATTCTTCTGCTTCATATATTCTGCTATTGATTCCTTCTAGAGTATTTTGAATTTCAATAATTGTGTTGTTTGTCTCTATATGTTTATTCTTTAATTCTTCTATGTTGTTTTTAAAATTTGATTCTTGCATTTTCTCCATTTTGTTTTTAAGGTTTTTAATCATTTTTACTATCAATATTCTGAATTCTTTTTCAGGTAGTTTGCCTATTTCCTCTTCATTTTATTTGGACTTCTGTGTTCTAGCTTGTTCCTTCATTTGTGCAGTATTTCTCTACCTCTTCGCTGTGTGTGTGTGTGTGTGTGTGTGTGTTTTACTTATTGTGAAAGAGGTCTCCTTTTCCAAGGCTTCAAGAAAAGCTGAATCCTTTCCTTGAAGAAGGTTGAATTCTTTCTTCCTTTTGGTTTCTGCTCTTCTAAGGTTAGTCCAGTGGTTTGTATAAGCTTCTTATTGAGTGAGATTTGTGCTGAGTTTTGTTTGTTTGCTTGTTTTTCCCTTGATGGGCAAAGCTGAGTGAGGTGGTAATATTGTCTGCTGATGATTGTTTGTTGTTGTTGTTTCGATGAGGTGTCCTGCACAGGGTGCTACTGGTGGTTGGGTGATGGTAGGTCTTGTATTCAAGTGGTTTCCTTTGGGTGAGTTCTCACTATCTGATATTCTCTAGGTTTAGTTCTCTTGTAGTCTAGGGCCTTGGAGTCAGTGATCACACTCCAAAGGCTCAGGGCTTGATCTCTGGCCAGGGAAAAAGATTCCACAAGTGGTTTGTTATGGCATTAAGTGAGATTAAAACAAATATCCAAAAAGGAGAAACCAAAGATGAACTCCAGACAAATGACAGTTACAAAATCACTCAAATGATAATTAAAGTAATGGAATATACACACATACATATACACCCATGAGCAAAGTAAAAATGGTCCAACAAAAATAAAGTACAGTAGATTGACCCAGTGAACAAAGGGAACTGAAAATCATATTTACCAGTCATGAACAAAACTAACTAAAGCACAAACTGAAAAATAAAACTAAAGCAAGGTGCCGAGTGGGAAATAAAGCAATGATAATAAAACTAACAAATATGTTGAGAAGAAAGGAAAGAAAGAAAAGAAAGAAAGAATAGACATGCAGAGTTAAATAGAGGTCGATGAAGAAGATCTACATACATTAAAGATTAACTGCAAGGGGAAAAAATCAGTAGGAAAAGCAAACAAAGCATTAAATGTAGAAAAAAAATAGGTTTTAAAAGATTAAAAATGAAAATTGTAAAAAGAGAAAAAAAAAAAGAAAAGAAAACTACTCAGAACTTCAAAAGCCCAACGTAGAGGTAGAGGTTTAAAACAACAATAAATATGCATATACACCCATAAGCAAAATCAAAACAGTCCAACAAAAATAAAGTACAATAGATTGAGCCAGCAAACAAAGGAAAACAAAAATTGTATCTACCAGAACGAAACTAATGAAAGCAGAAACTGGAAACAAAACTAAAGCAAAGTGCCAAGAGGAGAATAAAGCAATGAAAATAAAACTAACAAATGTTTTGAGAGGAAAGGAGAGAAAGAAAAGAAAGAATAGATATGCAAAGTTAAATAGAGGTAGATAAAGAAGATTTATATACATTAAACATTAACTGCAAGGGGAAAAGAATAGTAGGAAAAACAAAGGAATAAATTAGAAAAAAATAATAATAGGTTAAAAAAATTACAAATTAAAATCAAAAAGAGAGAGAAAAAAAGAAAAAGGATAATTCCACAGACCTGTAAAAGCTCAATGTAAAGGCAGAGGTTTATAACAATAAAAAATGTTATTGAGTAAAAAAAAAAGAAGCTCAAAAGCTTAATTGGATTTCATAGTGCCAATAAAATTGACAACTACAACAGAGTGGGAATAAAAGGTAAAAAAATCGAAAAGAATCTACAAAACAAGCCAAAGGATAAGAATAATAGAGGGATGGTACAGGGAGGGAGGAGGGAGGGGGTTTCACTATGGGGAACACGTGTATACCTGTGGCAGATTCATGTTGATATATGGCAAAACCAATACAATATTGTAAAGTAGTTAACCACCAATTAAAATAAATAAATTTATATTAAAAAAGAATAATAAATGTTTTTCCTGAGTCACTGCTGTCATAGTCTTCTCCCTCGCTGGGAGTCACAGTCCACCTCATCTCTCTAGGATGCCCTCCAACACTGTGCTGTTCTCTAGACCTGCTGTGGTGGCAGCTCAGACTCTAATCTGATCCTACTCCTGTGTGTTCTTGTCTCCCATGTCCACAGCTATCAGAACTAGTTGTTTTCTTTTGTGGGAGCTCTCAGTGACCTTTTTATATATTCCATAGATACAGAGTCTGCCTAGTTGATCATGTGGATTTAATCTGCGGCTTGTACAGCTTGTGGGGAGGTTTTGGGTCTTCGTTAGCCACACTGCCCTTGGGTTTCAATTATGGTTTTATTTCCACCTCTACTGGGGTTTACTCCTGAGGCTGCCCTGGAGGACTTGGGTTTGCCCCTGTGAGGGCCAAATGTGGAGGTGGTGCAGCTGCTTGGATCACAGAAGTTCTGACAGCACCAGGTATTCAGGGGAGCAGGAAATACAGTGCTCTAGAAGGCCAATAGGCTCCAGTGTTCTTGCCTGGAGAACCCACCCTTCCCTGACAGAGAAGCCTGGCAGGTCACAGTCTACAGGGTCACAAAGAGTCAGACACGACTGAAGTGACCCTGTCTGCATAGATACAAGACTTTTTTGCTTGTGGCAGCTCTGCCCCAGTGAGAGTTGAGCCTGATGATGGCGCAGCTTGTTGGTTTGTGGGGACTCTTGTGGTGCCAAGTGTGCAGGGACATGGACTGCCTCTGCCTCAGGAGTTATGACCCTATCAGAGTCCTTTTTTGAGCCTCTTGTAGCTGACTCTTCCCTTGTAGCTCAGTCAGTAAAGAATCTGCTTGCAGTGCAGGAGACCTGGGTTCAGTTCCTGGGTCTGGAATATCTTCTGGAGAAGAAAATAGCAACCTGCTCCAGTATCCTTGCCTGGAGAATCCCATGGACAGAGAAGCCTGGTAGGCCATAGTCCATGGGATTGCAAGAGTCAGACACGACTTAGTGACTAACTAAACCACCACCTTATAGCTGGCAATCAGAAGGCCTCTTTGGCTAATCTTTCTCCATAGCTCTATAGCTCTGCCCGTTCAGACACTTAGAGGGCTCCCTTGCCTGGGGTCTGTCTCTGTTGTTCTGCACGTCAGGTGCATAGAGGGGCCCTCCTGGCTGGGTCCTAATCTGTAGATCAGTGCATCAGGCACTTAAAGGGGCACCCTGGGTGAGGTCCTACTCTGTAGTTCAGTGCATCAGGCATTTGATGGGCCAGCCTCTCTATTGTTCAGCTGCCAATGCTGGTGTGTGGGGAGAGAGAGTCTATGGTAAAGGTTCCACCCCCTACAGGTGACTCAGCAATATTATCTTGCTTCCATGGCTGCCTTCACCGGCATTTCCCACCACGATCTCCTCCCTCACATCCCTTCAATCCATCTCTCTGCAGTCAGCAGCAGCCCTCACCCTGGGATTGTTCCATAATCCCTAAAGTCCAGCTCCCAGCTGCTGTGCCTTCCAGGGGTCCAGTATTCCTGTCTGGGGGATGTATGGCTGCGGCAAGGGCTGTCTGATTCTCATTCCATTTAGGCTGCCACAGATCAGCCATTTCACTATCGGCCTTAAATGTTTCTCCTCTGACTCAGACAATTGCCCCAATGTGGGGATCAGACCCCTACTTCAGTTTCCCCCACCCACTGAGGACATATCCAGTCCTACTAACACTCCAGTTTTTCCCCCTAGTTCCTTCATTCTACCAAATTTTGCCTGGTTCTATATATGCTTTTCCACTGGTCAGGTACACCTGTCTGCTCTCAGCTGGTGTTCTCTATGCACTTCTGTGTCTGAAGGTGTATTCCTGATGGATCCATGGAGAGAGATGTACTCCATGTTCACCTACTCCTCTGCCATCTTGTCCTCCCCTTTCTCACCTTTGAAACCCCAAACCATTACCCTGCACAAACTTTCTTATTTATATTTGAAAATGGTGTTTAAGGGGAAAGTTTCAGTCATTTTGGTGACTTACTCAATGTTCCTGAGTCTCTCACATGTACACGTTATTAAACTTTCACTTGATTTTCTGCTGTTAATCTGTCATGTATCAATTTAGTTCTTAGGCCAGTCAGGAGAACTTAAAAGGCTAGAGGAACATTTCTTCTTCCCTGACACCCTGATACTTAATTATTACCCAGTGAACAAAATGCAAACAGGTATCTTCATATATTTAGCAATGAGATATGCAACTTTTTAAATACACAAGCACTTCAAATACAGGATAAACCCATCATGCATTAACAAAGGATCAACATCTATGTAGATGTCAAGCTTTGCCCCAAGATAATCTTCAAATCATTGTGATTTGCAATCGATTTGGTTTACAAATTTTCAGCACTTCAGTTTCGGCATTGTAGAATTAAGTTGCAACAATCTCATGACCAAAGTGTACATAAAAACTATGGTGACACATGCACCTTCATGGTTAGCACACATTTGGTGTTCCAAAGACATTCTCTTATTTCTCCCTTTGTGTGTATTCAGTTCAGTTCAGTTCAGTTCAGAGGCTAAGTCATGTCCAACTCTTTGCGATCCGATGAATCGCAGCATGCCAGGTCTCCCTGCCCATCACCATTTCCCGGAGTTGACACAAACTTATGTCCATCAAGTCTGTGATGCCATCCAGCCATCTGATCCTCTGTCATCGTCATCCCCTTCTCCTCCTGCCCCCAATCCCTCCCAGCATCAGGGTCTTTTCCAATGAGTCAACTCTTCTCATGAGGTGGCAAAAGTATTGGAATTTCAGTTTTAGCATTAGTCCTTCAAATGAACACCCAGAACTGATCTCTTTTGGGATGGGCTGGTTGGAACTACTTGCAGTCCAAGGGACTCTCAAGAGTCTTCTCCAACACCACAGTTCAAAAGCATCAATTCTTCGGCACTCAGCTTTCTTCACAGTCCAACTCTCACATCCATACATGGCCGCTGGACAAATCATAGCCTTGACTAGATGGACCTTTGTTAGCAAAGTAATGTCTCTGCTTTTCAATATGCTATCTAGATTGGTCATAACTTTCCTTCCAAAGAGTAAACATCTTTTAATTTCATGGCTGCAATCACCATCTGCAGTGATTTTGGAGCCACCCAAAATAAATTCTGACACTGTTTCCACTGTTTCCCCATCTATTTCCCCTGTTTCTCCATCTATTTCCCATGAGATGATGGGACCAGATGCTATGATCTTCGTTTCCTGAATGTTGAACTTTAAGCCAACTTTTTCACTCTCCACTTTCACTTTCATCAAGAGGCTCTTTAGTTCCTCTTCACTTTCTGCCATAAGGGTGGTGTCATGTGCATATCTGAGGTTATTGATATTTCTTCTGGCAATCTTGATTCCAGCTTGTGCTTCTTCCAGCCCAGCGTTTCTCATGATGTGCTCTACATATAAGTTAAATAAGCAGGGTGACAATATACAGCCTTGACGTACTCCTTTTCCTATTTGGAACCAGTCTGGTGTTCCATGTCCAGCTCCAACTGTTGCTTCCTAACCTGCATATAGGTTTCTCAAGAGTCAGGTCAGATGGTCTGGTATTGTCATCTCTTTCAGAATTTTCCACAGTTTATTGTGATCCACACAGTCAAAGGCTTTGGCATAGTCAATAAAGCAGAAATAGATGTTTTTTCTGGAACTCTCTTGTTTTCTCCATGATACAGCAGATGTTGGCAGTTTGATATCTGATTCCTCTGCCTATTCTAAAATCAGTTTGAACATCTGGAAGTTCACGGTTCACGTATTGCTGAAGCCTGGCTTGCAGAATTTTGAGCATTACTTTACTAGCATGTGAGATGAATGCAATCATGCAGTAGTTTGAACATTCTTTGGCATTGCCTTTCTTTGGGATTGGAATGAAAGCAGACCTTTTCCAGTTCTGCGGCCACTGCTGAGTTTTCCAAATTTTCTGGTATATTGAGTGCAGCACTTTCACAGCATCATCTTTCAGGATTTGAAATAGCTCAACTGGAATGCCATCACCTCCACTAGCTTTGTTCGTAGTGATGCTTTCTAAGGCCCACTTGACTTCACTTTCCAGGATATCTGACTCTAGATGAGTGAGCACACCATCGTGATTATCTGGGTCATGAAGATCTCTTTTGTACAGTTCTTCTGTGTATTGTTGCCACCTCTTCTTAATATCTTCTGCTTCCGTTAGGTCCATGCCATTTATGTCCTTTATCGAGCCCATCTTTGCATGAAATATTCCCTTGGTATCTCTAATTTTCTTGAAGAGATCTCTGTCTTTCCCATTCTGTTATTTTCCTCTATTTCTTTGCATTGATTGCTGAGGAAGGCTTTCTTATCTCTCCCTGCTATTCTTTGGAACTCTGTATTCAGATGCTTATATCTTTCCTTTTCTCCTAGGCTTTTTGCTTCTCTTCTTTTCTTTTTTTTTTTTAGTTTTTTATTTTTTAAATTTTAAAATCTTTAATTCTTACATGCGTTCCCAAACATGAACCCCCCTCCCACCTCCCTCCCCATAACACCTTTCTGGGTCATCCCCATGCACCAGCCCCAAGCATGCTGCATCCTGCGTCAGACATAGACTGGCGATTCAATTCTTACATGATAGTATACATGTTAGAATGTCATTCTCCCAAATCATCCCACCCTCTCCCTCTCCCTCTGAGTCCAAAAGTCTGTAATACACATCTGTGTCTCTTTCCCTGTCTTGCATACAGGGTCGTCTTTGCCATCTTCCTAAATTCCATATATATGTGTTAGTATACTGCATTGGTGTTTTTCTTTCTGGCTTACTTCACTCTGTATAATCGGCTCCAGTTTCATCCATCTCATCAGAACTGATTCAAATGAATTCTTTTTAACGGCTGAGTAATACTCCATTGTGTATATGTACCACAGCTTGCTTATCCATTCATCTGCTGATGGACATCTAGGTTGTTTCCATGTCCTGGCTATTATAAACAGTGCTGCGATGAACATTGGGGTACATGTGTCTCTTTCAATTCTGGTTTCCTCAGTGTGTATGCCCAGCAGTGGGATTGATGGGTCATAAGGTAGTTCTATTTGCAATTTTTTAAGGAATCTCCACACTGTTCTCCATAGTGGCTGTACTAGTTTGCATTCCCACCAACAGTGTAGGAGGGTTCCCTTTTCTCCACACCCTCTCCAGCATTTATTGCTTGCAGATTTTTGGATCGCAGCCATTCTGACTGGTGTGAAGTGGTACCTCATTGTGGTTTTGATTTGCATTTCTCTAATAATGAGTGATGTTGAGCATCTTTTCATGTGTTTGTTAGCCATCTGTATGTCTTCTTTGGAGAAATGTCTATTTAGTTCTTTGGCCCATTTTTTGATTGGGTCATTTATTTTTTTGGAATTGAGCTGCATAAGTTGCTTGTATATTTTTGAGATTAGTTGTTTGTCAGTTGCTTCATTTGCTATTATTTTCTCCCATTCAGAAGGCTGTCTTTTCACCTTGCTTATAGTTTCCTTTGTTGTGCAGAAGGTTTTAATTTTAATTAGATCCCATTTGTTTATTTTTGCTTTTATTTCCAGAATTCTGGGAGGTGGATCATAGAGGATCCTGCTGTAAGGCCTCCTCAGACAGCCATTTTGCTTTTTTGCATTTCTTTTCCATGGGGATGGTCTTGATCCCTGTCTACTGTACAATGTCACGAATCTCCGTCCATAGTTCATCAGCAAATATTTTAAATTAATGACAATTTTTTTTTCCTAAATCAGACAATTGAATCTTGCTTTCAAAATTAAAATGTTACAATTCTGGAAAAACATTCTTAATTTTGTTTTATAAAGAATTTCAAATATTTAAAAAAATTATAAATATTAATGTAATGGATATCCATTTACTCACCAGCTGACTTCAACAACTATCAGATGATGGCAATATTACTTCATCTATAATATACCCAATACTCCATTTCACTTCTGGATTAATTTAAGGAATTCCAAATATCAGCCTATATTTTTTGTAAATATATTTGTACTTATCTTGCAGAGATAAAGATTCCTTCCCTCCATTACAAACACATATTATCACACATAAATAATTGACAGTATTTATAAAAATGACTAAATATCAGTGTTTCAGTTTCAGTTCAGTTGCTCAATTGTGTCTGTCTCTTTGTGACCTCATGGACCCCAGAACCCCAGGCTTCGTTGTCCATACCAACTCCCAGAGCTTACTGAAACTCACGTCCAAGGAGTCTGTGATACCATCCAACCATCTCATCCTCTGTAGTCCCCTTCTCCTGTCTTCAATCTTTGCCACCACCAGGGTCTTTTCCATTGAGTCAGTTCTTAGCATCAGGTGGCCAAAGTATTGGAGTCTCAGCTTCAGCATCAGTCCTTCCAAAGAATATTCAGGACTGATTTCCTTTAAGATGGACTGGTTGGATTTTCCTTCAGTCCAAGGGACTCTCAAGAGTCTTCTCCAAGACATATCAGTGCTAAAATTTCCCAAATTTTCATAAAAACATTTTTTACAGTTACCTGTTTGAATCAGAATAAAAACAAGATCCAAGCCCTATAGTCACTTTACTGATCTCCTTACTCTCTTTTAACTGTAAATTCCATTTCACAATTTTCCTTGAAATGTATTCATTAACAAAATTGAATTGATTGTCCTCCAGAGTTTCCCACAGTTTGCATTTTGCTAATCTCATTTCTACTCTGCCATTCAATGTTTTTGTTAATCTCTGCATTTCTGCAAATTTGATGTGATATTATCACATTCTGGCTTAGTAGGACTAAGTCCTGGCTTAGCAGGACTGCTCCTTAGATAATATTCTGCTTCTTTCTTCCTCTTTTTCCTTTTTCTTCCCTCCCCTCTTCCCTTTCTCAGTTCTATCCTTTCTTTTTCTCTTCTCTTTTCTTTCACCAATTCTTTCCCTTATTTTCTCTTTGTTGTTGAAAGATGCCTAAATCTGTATAATTAGGTGATTTTCACTGGTAACATTCTAATTATTTATCTTATCTTCATTATTATCTGGAATAACTTTGTAGAAAGCAAATATCCTCATTAACTACTTGGTCACCCTAACGTATTATTCATGTAGGAAAATAGGACATGTGTTTAATTTATGGCCTATATGTGATATTTTTATTTTAAAAATTGATTCTTTAGCTTCCTGCAAAATTAAGCAATGAGGTTTGTGTTGTATTGTTTTTCTTTTTTCTTTTTCTTTTGGTCTTTATGTCAGCAATGGACTTAAATATATTTGATATGTCTTAATCAAATGCACTTATTATTCATCGTGATGTTCATTTTTCCATCTTTTGCCTATAGATAAATGGCTGGATGGCATCACGGAGTCGATCGACGTGAGTTTGAGTGAACTCTGGGAGTTGGTGATGGAAAGAGAGGCCTGGCGTGTTGCAGTTCCTGGGGTCTCAAAGAGTTGGACATGACTGAGTGACTGAATTGAACTGAACTGAACTTTCTTTTATGATACCTAAGTTCCTTTGACATGACCCAGCAGTCTTTTAATGCTTTTTCGATTTCTTAAGTGACATAATATTTTTTGGCTCTCCAATAATTGTCTTCTGAGTCCTGGACAGTCAATCATCTCTGGGAAGTCTAGACACTACAATCTGGATACTAATGAGCATTTCCCAAGGACAGAAATAAGAATTATGGTTGTAAAACATGAAAAGTATAATAAGCTCATACTTGTAATTCTAATTCTAATTTATGGTACAAGTTTTTACTTAATATATTTAATTTTACACTAGTATCACCTTTCTCTCATGAAATTAAAAAGAAAGCTTAGATTTCACTATATTTACTCATTTTATTTATTTCACAATATTTATATTACAGTTTAAACATTACAGTGCAGACAAAACCTGCAACAAGATAGTCACTAAAAAACAGTTTATTAGCATTTTGCAGTTTGTTTCATAGGCTATACATCATTAGGCATATATTATCAAGTTGCTGTATTTCTACATCATCACAATGTTCATTTTTGTATTTTATTGCCATCTGGATTAACAACAGCATCTTATTCTTGGAATAGATGATTAATTATTTCATAAAGTTCACAATTTGAAATGTTTTCTGGAAATTAATTTTATTTTAAATATGTATAAAATACTTAGATCAATCCAAAGACAAATCAGGAAAACAAAGAGTTTTTATTATTTTTTTTCTGAGTATCTTAAGGTTAACCTCTTTGCTTCCACTCTATACCATATTACACCCTATATATTATTACTTTACTTTATTTTTTTTAATGTGCCCCACCATTTGGTCTGTTGGATCTTAGTTCCCTGACCATAGATCCAACCTGGGCCCTTTGCAGTGACAATGAAGAGTCTTAACCACTATACCACCAGCAAAGTCCCTTAATTTACATTTTAGATTTGCATTTTTTATGTATAGAGTATCATCATACACATATTGAATTTTACACTTTTAAACTTAATTTATCATGAATATATAAGAAGTACAGATAATCTTCATTTTATTTTATAGGTGTATTTTGCCTATTGTGTGGATATCCCAGAGCAATTGAATCATTCTCCTCTTGGTGGATATTCAAGTTGTTTAAAGTATATTACTATTACCAATATTATATTAAAGAACCTTGCACATGCATCTTTTTTTTTTTTTTCACTTTTGCCAATGTGTATTTAGGTTCAGTTCAGTTCAGTTCAATCGCTCAGTCGTGTCTGACTCTTTGCGACCCCATGAATTGTAGCACACCAGGCCTCCCTGTCCATCACCAACTCCCACAGTTCACTCAGACTTATATCCATCCAGTCAGTGATGCCATCCAGCCATCCTCTGTCGCCCCCTTCTTCTCCTGCCCTAAATCCCTCCCAGCATCAGAGTCTTTTCCAATGAGTCAACTCTTCACATGAGGTGGCCAAAGTACTGGAGTTTCAGCTTCAGCATCAGTCCTTCCAAGGAAATCCCAGGGCTGATCTCCTTCAGAATGGACTGGTTGGATCTCCTTGCAGTCCAAGGGACTCTCAAGAGTCTTCTCCAACACCACAGTTCAAAAGCATCAATTCTTTGGTACTCAGCTTTCTTCACAGTCCTACTCTCACATCCATACTTGACTACTGGAAAAACCATAGCCTTGACTAGACAGACCTTTGTTGGCAAAGTAATGTCTCTGCTTTTGAATATGCTATCTAGGTTGCTCATAACTTTCCTTCCAAGGAGTAAGCATCTTTTAATTTCATGGCTGCAATCACCAACTGCAGTGATTTTGGAGCCCCCCAAAATAAAGTCTGACACTGTTTCCACTGTTTCCCCATCTATTTCCCATGAAGTGATGGGACCAGATGGCATGATCTTCATTTTCTGAATGTTGAGCTTTAAGCCAACTTTTTCACTCTGGACTTTCACTTCCATCAAGAGGCTCTTAAGTTCCTCTTCACTTTCTTCCATAAGGGTGGTATCATCTGCATATCTGAGGTTATTGATATTTCTCCTGGCAATCTTGATTCCAGCTTGTGCTTCTTCCAGCCCAGCGTTTCTCATGATATACTCTGCATATAAGTTAAATAAGCAGGGTTACAATATACAGCCTTGACGTACTCCTTTTCCTATTTGGAACTAGTCTGTTGTTCCATGTCCAGTTCTAACTGTTGATTCCTAACCTGCATATAGGTTTCTCAAGAGGCAGGTCAGGTGGTCTGGTATTCCCTCTAGGTTTCTAGAAATGGCGTTGTTGGGTCAAGTGATCAATACATATTTAATTTTCTATTTTCACAATTTTATATTCCACACAAAGTTAACACCTACATGTTTGATTTTTATGTCTGCATCATAAATTGGTGTCCTCTTCTAATATAATATCACACCATGTTTCCCGTATATATGCAGGTTACTGACTTTATTAACTGATTTTCTAAATATCTGTTTACTAAATTTATTCCTAATATGTCATTAGTTTGGTTGATTCTCATGGGTTTTTTTTCACATACATAGTTATATCAACTGTTAGTTTATATTTGTTTACCTCTTATTTTACAGTGTTTATGTTTGTTTAATTGTTTCCTACCTATGCTTTCTAGTCTAACAGACTGCAAAATTGAATAGTAAAAGAAGTATGGGACATTTTTTCTTGCTCTAGAATTTAATGGGAAGATCACTATCAATTCAGTTCAGTTCAGTCGCTCGTCGTATCCGACTCTTTGAGACTCCAAGGGCTGCAGCACACCAGGATTCCCTGTCCATCACCAACTCCCAAAACTTACACCAACTAATGTCCATGGAGTCAGTGATGCCATTCAACCATCTCATCCTCTGTTGTCCCCTTTTCCTCCTGCCTTCAATCTTTCCCAGCATCAAGGTCTTTTGCAATGAGTCAGTTTTTCATATCAGGTGGCTAAAGATCACTATAGTTCCTTGTCAAATAGATTCTCATACTTTGAGAAATATCTATGTCCAATTTTTGGAGCAATTTTAAACATGAATAATTCTGACTTTTGTGACATGCCTTATTTATGGAGATGACAGAATACATTTTTCTTAGCTTTATTAATAATAAATTATATTAATGGTTGAGTCACAACTACAGTTTTAAAATAAGTAAAGTTGGCTATGTTATATATGATACATTTATTATTTTAAAATGCCTTTAGATATTGTTTGCTAAATCTCACTTATTTTTAATTGATAATCATAAATTATATTAGAGCTTATTTTCTAATTAATTTTTTGAAAATTAAGTTTGTTTTATTATTTTTTTTTTTTTTTCTAACATATCAATGATTTTTATTTTTATTTTTTTCTTTTTTTTTTTTTTGTATATTTAAAGTTTATTTAGATATACGTACATATTTTTATCATTAATACCTATTTCTGTTGCTCTTCATCCCTTCCTCTATTTCTTTCTCTTAATCTTTTTTTTTTAATTTAATGAACTTTCTTTTTTTTTTTTTTTTAGTCTCTCCAATACTTGTTATTTTGCATTTTATTTTTTTTTTTTAATTTTTAGTTTTTTATTTTTTAAATTTTAAAATCTTTAATTCTTACATGCATTCCCAAACATGAACCCCCCTCCCACCTCCCTCCCCAGAACATCTTTCTGGGTCATCCCCATGCACCAGCCCCAAGCATGTTGCATCCTGCGTCAGACATAGACTGGCGATTCAATTCACATGATAGTATACATGTTAGAATGTCATTCTCCCAAATCATCCCACCCTCTCCCTCTCCCTCTGAGTCCAAAAGTCCATTATACACATCTGTGTCTCTTTCCCTGTCTTGCATACAGGGTCATCATTGCCATCTTCCTAAATTCCATATATATGTGTTAGTATACTGTATTGGTGTTTTTCTTTCTGGCTTACTTCACTCTGTATAATTGGCTCCAGTTTCATCCATCTCATCAGAACTGATTCAAATGAATTCTTTTTAATGGCTGAGTAATACTCCATTGTGTATATGTACCACAGCTTTCTTATCCATTCATCTGCTGATGGACATCTAGGTTGTTTCCATGTCCTGGCTATTATAAACAGTGCTGCGATGAACATTGGGGTACATGTGTCTCTTTCAATTCTGGTTTCCTCGGTGTGTATGCCCAGAAGTGGGATTGCTGGGTCATAAGGTAGTTCTATTTGCAATTTTTTAAGGAATCTCCACACTGTTCTCCATAGTGGCTGTACTAGTTTGCATTCCCACCAACAGTGTAGGAGGGTTCCCTTTTCTCCACACCCTCTCCAGCATTTATTGCTTGCAGATTTTTGGATCGCAGCCATTCTGACTGGTGTGAAGTGGTACCTCATTGTGGTTTTGATTTGCATTTCTCTAATAATGAGTGATGTTGAGCATCTTTTCATGTGTTTGTTAGCCATCCGTATGTCTTCTTTGGAGAAATGTCTATTTAGTTCTTTGGCCCATTTTTTGATTGGGTCGTTTATTTTTCTGGAGTTGAGCTGCAGAAGTTGCTTGTATATTTTTGAGATTAGTTGTTTGTCAGTTGCTTCATTTGCTATTATTTTCTCCCATTCAGATGGCTGTCTTTTCACCTTGCTTATATTTTCCTTTGTTGTGCAGAAGCTTTTAATTTTAATTAGATCCCATTTGTTTATTTTTGCTTTTATTTCCAGAATTCTGGGAGGTGGATCATAGAGGATCCTGCTGTGATTTATGTCTGAGAGTGTTTTGCCTATGTTCTCCTCTAGGAGTTTTATAGTTTCTGATCTTACATTTAGATCTTTAATCCATTTTGAGTTTATTTTTGTGTGCGGTGTTAGAAAGTGATCTAGTTTCATTCTTTTACAAGTGGTTGACCAGTTTTCCCAGCACCACTTGTTAGATGTGTAAAATGCTTAGATCAATCCAAAGATAAATCAGCAAAACAAAGTGCTTTTTCCTAAGTGTCTGAAATTTAAACTCTATGCATCCACTCTATAACTTATTACCCTCTAGATACTATTACTTTAATTAATTAATTTACTTATTTTGGTCACACCATTTGGTTCATGGGATATTAGTTCTCTGACCATGGATTGAAGATGGAGCCCTGGCAATGGGAGTGGAGCAGCATTTGTTGGATTTTGACCTAAATTTCTTCTATTTGCTTCAGAGAAATACTTTTAAACTTTTCTTCTATAATCTATCAGTTGTTCCTTTATGCATAATTGTATCTTGGTTTCTTGGTCACTTTTCAAATCTTCCTGCTCTGAAATCACTTCACTTTTGAATTTTTCTGAAGTTGATGCTATATTTTCAGCTGCCTTCCATTTTCCTAGGTGTGTTAACTCACTTTTGCTCTCCTCTCCACAGCCAGGATTGTTCCAAGACAGATTTATTGTTGCCATTTGGAAGAGGATTTTTCCATTAATCCTCAAACTTTTACCTTTCCTTTCTGGGAAACCAATAGTTTTCTGGTCTTGGTCTCTTGAACAACTGCCCACCTTGGTCTGATGGTACAATATATATACACAGTTCAGTTCAGTTCAGTCGCTCAGTCATGTCCGACTCATTGCAACCCCATGAATCACAGCATGCCAGGCCTCCCTGTCTATCACCAACTCCCGGAGTTCACTCAGACTCACGTCCATCGAGTCAGTGATGCCATCCAACCATCTCATCCTCTGTCATCCCCATCTCCTCCTGCCTCCAATCTGTCCCAGAATCAGAGTCTTTTCCAATGAGTCAACACTTCGCATGAGGTGACCTAAGTACTGGAGTTTCAGCTTTAGCATCATTAATTCCAAAGAAATCCCAGGGCTGATATCCTTCAGAATGGACTGGTTGGCTATCTTTGCAGTCCAAGGGACTCTCAAGAGTCTTCCCCAACACCACAGTTCAAAAGCATCAATTCTTCAGCGCTCAGCCCTCTTCAGAGTCCAACTCTCACATCCATACATGACAACAGGAAAAACCATAGCCTTGACTAGACGGACCTTAGTCAGCAAAGTAATGTCTCTGCTTTTGAATATGCTATTTAGGTTGCTCATAACTTTTCTTCCAAAGAGTAAGCGTCTTTTAATTTCATGGCTGCAATCACCATCTGCAGTGATTTTGGGGCCCCAAAAAATAAAGTCTGACACTGTTTCCACTGTTTCCCCATCTATTTCCCATGAAGTGATGGGACCGGATGCCATGATCTTTGTTTTCTGAATGTTGAGCTTTAAGCCAACTTTTTCACTCTCCTCTTTCACTTTCATCAAGAGGCTTTTTAGTTCCTCTTCACTTTCTGCCGTAAGGGCAGTGTCATCTACATATCTGAGGTTATTGATATTTCTCCTGGCAATCTTGATTCCAGCTTGTGTTTCTCCCAGTCCAGTGTTTCTCATGATGTACTCTGCATATAAGTTACATAAGCAAGGTGACAATATACAGCCTTGATGTACTCCTTTTCCTATTTGGAACCAGTCTGTTGTTCCATGTCCAGTTCTAACTGTTGGTTCCTGACCTGCGTACAGATTTCTCAAGAGGCAGGTTTGGTGGTCTGGTATCCCATCTCTTTCAGAATTTTCCACAGTTTATTAAAATGTCATATATCTATATCTATATCTATATCTATATATATCTATATATATATCTATATGACTGCAAATGAAGGTCCACGTGAAAATTCTCTTGCCAATTTTACCACTCAGGCTATCTTTTGCAAAGACCTGGAAGCCCTGCCTTTTGAAATATGATCAAGGAAATTATCTTATCATCATCCAGTTCCGGGAGCAGAGGGAGGCAAGAAGAGCCAAGTCTGCATGTGGAAACTTGGCAATGTGAGTAGGGCCCACATACACCCAGCTCCAGGGCCAACTGATATGGCTGGAACCCCAGGCTTCAGGTGATGTGGTAAAATCAGTAATCTTGATAGAAAACCCTTAGGCCAAGGAAATATATGGAGAAGGCCAGGACAGAAGTCCAGGGGAGACTTCAAGGGGGCAATGTGTGTGCAGACACATAATGAATGGGAGAGGGAGTGTGGTGGAGAATGAGAAGGAAACTTGGCTGAATGTAGTTTAGGGCTCAGGGTCCATATCCTGTGAGAGGAGGTATCAGGGAGACTCTCAAGTCAGAGTCATCAGAGCTGTTGGAGTGACAGTCCCTAGGGACGAAATGACCCTCTGGAGGTGACCAGGGGGCTTGGAGGTGGGTCACTGCTGCTACATCATGAGCAGGAAACCTAGGCTGGTCAGCAACTCCCACTCCTGTTACAGCAGCAGTGATGGCTAATCTCTGTATAATATTACATATGGATCAAGTAGGGGCCTTAACATTCAGCTTAAACTTTAGACAAGCTTCTTCTCTCCTCCAGGCCCATGACACCCTACCCCCTACGGAATCCTGATGAACTTTGTCCACCGTGGTTCTTGCCCTCTCTGTTTTTAGAGCGCTTACATCAGAGAACGTAAAAATGTAAATTGTTTGCTGCTCCTTTGAAGCATAAAATCTTTGTAAAGTTCTCTTGCCAGTTTTACCACTCAGGCTGTTTTTCTCAAGGACCTGGGAGCCATGCCTTTTGAAAATATCTTGTCATCATCCAATTTCTATGGGAGGATAGCAGCTTAATTTCAGTGGGCACCTTTCTCCAAGTTGTAAAACTATCTCTGTCATGAAAGACAGAGAAGTTTACTTTTCCCTTGGGTAAGATCAATTAGCACACATAAATGTCTTAAGATTTCCCAACTACAACTTTTAAAAATCCTCAGGCTCCGTGATTCCATGAAGTTGAGTTCAGACTGTTTGGATCTCTTTCCACTATTTCAACAGCTTTAAATAAAGGGTTCCCTTGTCTATTTAACTAAGTCCAGTGTACTTGTTTGCTTTGGGAGTTTCCAGCTTTCTTCTGTTTTGTGGGCAGATTTTTGCTATCAGAGCTCATTGTCTATAGGAACCTTATTTTGCTTCTGGGCTTCTTTTTTTTACAAAACTTGTATGAAAAAATTCAATTGCAACCTCTTTCTGTGTTTGGGTGATATGAATTATTTTGCACTTTCAACAGGAATTGGAGAACAGAATTGCTTTCCTAGCTTCAGGGACTCAGAGTTTCCTTTTCAATTGTTTTAAGAGATAGTAAAAAACAAATACATCTTAGAACTTCTTGTTTTTCTCCTCCTTTGATTTGCTCTCCTACATTTTATCTGTTCCATCTCTCTTCTTTCTCTGGTTGTCTTTTTCCTGTCAAACTTAGATTGTATTCCTAACGATATCACTTCAAGAAACAAGTTCGTCTTCAAAGGAAGCTTTTGTTTGCTGATTTTAGGAATTCATATTCTCTAGTCAGTTTTTGCTCTTTCCAAACCTCTGGTCCTACTTCTGAATACCCATAAATTGGAACTTGCAGAATCTGTCAATCTGAGTCGTGTGCTCAGAATATACCACACACTTCTTAATGTCATCCTGTTAGATATTTTTATGTTCTATGGTTCTCAATACCATCAGAGTCTTATTACTGTCTGATTTCTCTAGCAAAGTGTTTGGTTACACACAAGCCTTTAACTGAAGGAGATTTGTGCATACCACACATATTTTATGATTTCTGGGTGTTATTAAGTGAGTTGTGTTCCCTGGAAAATGGGGCTTCCCTGGTGGCTCAGAAGGTAAAGAATCTGCCTGCAGTGCGGGGGACCTGAGTTTGACTATGGGTCAGGAAGATCCACCGGAGAAAGAATTAGCAACCTACTCCCAGGATTCTTGCCTGGAGAATCCCATGGACAGAGGAGCCTGGCAGGCTGTTGTCCATAGGGCTGGCAAGAGCCAGAAGTGACTGAGCAACTAATACTTAACTTCCCCTAAAAATGTTGAAGTACTTGTGAATGTGACCTTATTTGGAAAAAAAAAATGATGAGGTCATTAGGGTGAACCCTAATCCATTATGACCATATGACCTATGCATATATGCTCAGTCATGTCTGATTGGGTCCTTACAAAAAGGGTAAATTTTGTACCTACACACAGACATTAGGAGAAGTCCATGTGAAGAGACACAGAAACATCTCCATCTACAAGAATGAATGATCTTGGTCACCAGAAGCTAGCAGAGGGGCTTTTATCAGTTCCTTCCACATAGGATTTAAAGAGCTTTGCTATAACTCTAAATATCTAAATATCATATCAAAAGCCACAAATATTTTATTCTTTAGCTGTTACCTTATGATAGGAAGCATTTAACAGGCACAATGTAATTAGGGAATGCGCTAATGTTATGCTATACAACATCAAGTAAGTATAATTTTATAAAGCCAACTTCATTGCAAAACATACTTATTTTTTACTTATTCATTACAGTTTACATTGAAGTTAAAAAACATTGCTGAACATAGACAAACATCACTGAACATAGGTTAGAACACACAATTGCTTCCCAGGTGGCTCAGTGGTAAAGAATTCATCTGCTAATGTAGGAGATGCAAGTTTGATTTCTGGTTCAGGAAGATCCTCTGGAGAAAAATAGCAGCCTACTCTGGTATTCTTACCTGGAGAATCCCATGAACAGAGGAGCTTCGCAGGCTGCAGTCCAAAAAGTAAAATATTATTCTCTCAGTAATGTCCAGGCTTCTCTGTCCATGAAATATTCCAGGCAAGAATACCGGAGTAGGAAGTCATTCACTTCTCCATAGGATCTTCCCAAACCAGGGATCAAATTTGGGTCTCCAGGATTGTGGGAAGATTCTTAACTGTCTGAGCCATGTAGGAAGCTTTAGTCAATGAAGTCACAAAAGAGTTGAACATGACTTAGCTACTAAACAGCAACAACAAACTTTTGAATACACAAATCTTAGTCAATAATAAAGTTAGCCTGGAAGGATTTAAATGTATGAGGAGAAATAGTGAAAAAAGCAAAGGTCCAAAACCTATAGTACTGCCTGAGGATTTATTATACACCAATTAAACAATAGTTATTAAATGACATATTCTCTTTTTATTAAAAATGATTAAAAGATACTAGCCCTATGGAAAAACTGTAATTGTAAAGTGTGAACGATTTAAACTTTGTAATGATATGAGGATATTTTTAAAGGCCATTTCTTAAACACCATAAAATGCTATCATTAGGAGGAGGAAATAAGCATTTTAATGTCAATATTTAAAGTGATCTGTTTCCAATTATATAATTTTTATTTGGTTACCCAAGGAAGAAATACAACAATTAAAGAGAGAAATATTTTTTATGTGTAATTACAATAATAATATCTCCTGTGTCGATAGGCTGATTGTAAGCCATCACAAAAGACCATTGAAGCCAGACAATTTAAGTTTTTTTGTGTTTTTTTTTTTGTGTCTGCGTTCATGTACATATGTGTGTGTGTGTGTGTGTTTATTTGGGCATGCACACTATTTTTCAATGTTGCTGTAAGAAAAATATGTCCAATATTTATGCAGAATAATTAATTTAAAAATAATTGAAACCACATTAACATTTGCCCAATGTCCGATGAAAAAAAGACTTAGCTTTCTCTAAAATTGTATTTTTCACACTTGAAAATGAAAACATTTATAGTCTTTATGTAAATAAAACGTGCAAACTATTTGGTGATGTTTGATATTATAAGAAAGACATTGCTGAAGAATTATTTTTAATTTATATATATGTAATATTGATAGTAAATAAATCAATGAATTATAATATTTTGTTTTGTTTGTTTGTTCCCTGAAATAATTATCCTGGTAAAATTTGCGGTGAGATTTGTAAATTTATTAACTAGGATTTTTTTTAATGTATTGATAAGACAAGATTCACTGACTCGATGGACGTGAGTCTGAGTGAACTCTGGGAGTTGGTGATGGACAGGGAGGCCTGGCGTTCTGCGATTCATGGGGTCGCAAAGAGTCGGACACGACTGAGTGACTGAACTGAACTAAACTGAAGACAAGATTTTACAAACAGATTAAAAAGTGCCAGTGCAAGTATTTAGGGATTTAATTTCCACTTAAGGTTTGTTCATAATCACAGGCTTTCCAGAACATGATACATGGCAAGTCAGATTGCAACTAAGAGAGGACAAGTTTAGAAGCACAACCAATTCTTCTAAATATACAGGTCTAATTGTTTCCAAATACTAGAACTTTATAGTCTGAGCATATGAAATTATGAATGAAATTATAAGCATAATTTCATAATTTCATCAGTTCAGTCAGTTCAGTCACTCAGTGGTGTTGTCCGACTCTTTGCGACCCCATGAATCGCAGCACGCCAGGCCTCCCTGCCCATCACCAACTCGCGGAGTTCAATCAGACTCACGTCCATTGAGGCAGTGATGCCATCCAGCCAACTGATCCTCTGTCGTCCCCTTCTCCTCCTGCCCCTAATCCCTTCTAGCATCAGAGTCTTTTCTAGTTTTATATGAATTCATAATTTCATGTAAGGAATGAAATTATGGCATGTAAAGGATAACCAAGGTTAGTCATTTCATACATAAATTTACCATCTGGTTAAACAATCACATTAAGTATCTTTTAATGATAATCCAAGTTTTCTGTTTGTTGTCTTTGTTGTAATGCACACTGTGGCAGCACTATATACATTTATTACTTATGTGCCCACCAGGTTACAACTTTGTTATTTCTTTTTAATTTATTTTTTTATTGAAGGATAGTTGCTTTACAGAATTTTGTTGTTTTCTGTCAAGGCTCAACATGAATCAGCCATAGGTAGACATATATCACCTCCCTTTTGAATCTCCCTCGAGTCTCTCCCCATCCCACTCCTCTAGGTTGATAAGAGCCCCTTTTTGAGTTTCCTGAGCCATACAGCAAATTTTCATTGGCTATCTATTTTACATATGGTAATGTATGGCAGAAAGTGAAGAGGAACTAAAAAGTCTCTTGATGAAAGTGAAAGTGGACAGTGAAAAAGTTGGCCTAAAGCTCAACATTCAGAAAATGAAGATCATGGCATCTGGTCCCATCACTTCATGGGAAATAGATGAGGAAACTGTGGAAACAGTGTCAGACTTTATTTTTTGGGCTCCAAAGTCACTGCAGATGGTGATTACAGCCATGAAATTAAAAGACGCTTACTCCTTGGAAGAAAAGTTATGACCAATCTAGATAGCATATTCAAAAGCAGAGACATTACTTTGCCGACTAAGTTCCGTCTGGTCAAAGCTATGGTTTTTCCTGTGGTCATGTATGGATGTGAGAGTTGGAATGTGAAGAAGGCTGAGCACCGAAGAATTGATGCTTTTGAACTGTGGTGTTGGAAAAGACTCTTGAGAGTCCTTTGGACTGCAAGGAGATCCAACCAGTCCATTCTGAAGGAGATCAACCCTGGGATTTCTTTGGAAGGAATGATGCTAAAGCTGAAACTCTAGTACTTTGGTCACCTCATGGGAAGAGTTGACTCATTGGAAAAGACTCTGATGCTGGGAGGGATTGGGGGCAGGAGGAGAAGGGGATGACAGAGGATGAGATGGCTGGATGGCATCACTGACTCAATGGACGTGAGTCTGAGTGAACTGTGGGAGTCGGTGATGGACAGGGAGGCTTGTGTGCTGCGATTCATGGGGTCGCAAGGAGTCGGACACGACTGAATGACTGAACTGAACTGAATGTAAGTTTCCATGTTACTCTCCTGCACACATCCCACCCTCTCCTCCCCTCTCCCCATGTCCATAAGTCTATTCTCTATGTCTGTTTTTCAATTGCTGCCCTGTAAATAAATTATTCAGTACCATTTTTCTAGATTCCATATATATGTGTTAGAGTGAATATAGTTTCTAAGTTTTTCCGTCTCATTAGAATGGAATCAAATGTGATCCTTTTAATGGCTGAGTGATATTCCATTGTATATATGTACCACAACTCCTTTATCCATTCATCTGTCAATGGGCATCTAGATTTCTTCCATGTTCTAGCTATTGTAAATAGTGCTAGTGAACAATGGGATACATGTGTCTTTTTCAGTTTTGGTTTCCTCAGGGTATAAGCCTAGGAGTGGTATTGCTGTATCATATGGTGGTTTTATTTCTATTTTTTTAAGGAATCTCCATACCATCTTCCGTAGTGGCTCTATCAATTTACATTCCCACCAAGAGTGCAAGTGCATTCCCTTTCCTCCACACCCTCTCCAGCATTTATTGTTTGTAGATTTTTTGATGATAGCCATTCTGACTGGTGTGAGGTGATATCGCATTGTGGTTTTAATTTGCATTTCTCTAATAATGGGCAATGTTGAACATCTTTTCATGTGTTTATTAGCCATCTGTATGTCGTCTTTGGAGAAATGTCTATTTAGATCTTTTCCCCATTTTTTGATTGGGTTGTTTCTTTTTCTGGCATTGCATTGCATGAGCTGCTTGTTAATTTTGGAAATTAATCCTTTGTCAGTTGTTTCACTTTTTATTCAGTTCAGTTCAGTTGCTCAGTCGTGTCTGACTCTTTGCGACCCCATGAACTGCAGCACGCCAGGCCTCCCTATCCATCACCAACTCCCGGAGTTCATCCAAATTCATGTCCATTGAGTCGGTGATGCCATCTAACCATCTCATCCTCTGCTGCCCCCTTCTCCTGCCTTCAGTCTTTCCCAACATCAGGGTCCTTTCAAATGAGTCAGCTCTTCACATCAGGTGGCCAAAATATTGGAGTCTCAGCTTCAACATCAGTCCTTCCAATGAACACTCAGGACTGATTTCCTTTAGGATGAACTGGTTGGATCTCCTTGCAGCCCAAGAGACTCCCAAGAGTCTTCTCCAACACCACAGTTCAAAAGCATCAAATCTTCGGTGCTCAGCTTTCTTTATAGTCCAACTCTCACATCCATACTTGACTACTGGAAAAACCAGAGCCTTGACTAGAGGGACCTTTGTTGGCAAAGTAATGTCTCTGCTTTTGAATATGCTGTCTAGGTTGGTCATAACTTTCCTTCCAAGGAGTAACTGTCTTTTAATTTCATGGCTGCAGTCACCATCTGCTGTGATTTTGGAGTCCAAAAAAATAAAGTCAGCCACTGTTTCCACTGTTTCCCCATCTATTTTCCATGAAGTGATGGGACCAGATGCCACTATCTTCATTTTCTGAATGTTGAGCTTTAAGCCAACTTTTTCATTCTCCTCTTTTACTTTCATCAAGAGGCTCTTTAGTTTTCTTCACTTTCTGCCATAGCGTGGTATCATCTGCATATCTGATGTTATTGATATTTCTCACTTGCTCATATTTTCTCCCATTCTGAGGGTTGTCTTTTCACCTTGCTTATAGTTTCCTTTGTTGTGCAAAGGTTTTAAGTTTGATCAGGTCCCACTTGTTTACTTTTGTTTTTATTTCCATTACTTTAGGAGATTGGTCATAGAGGATTTTGCTTTGATTTATGTCATCGAGTGTTCTGCCTGTGTTTTCCTATAAGAGTTTTATAATTTCTAGTCTTATATTTAGGTCTTTAATTCATTTTGAGTTTATCTTTGTGTATGGTGTTAGAAAGTGTTCCAATTTCATTATTTTACATGTAGCTGTCCAGTTTTCCCAGCACCATTTATTGAATAGGCTGTCTTTACCCCACTGTAAGTTTATTCCTCCTTTGTCAAAAATAAGGCACCCATAAGTGCATGGATTTATTTCTGGGCAGGTTATATCTTAATGTAGAGTTATCTTGGATTTCTTAGTGCCATTTCAGATACTGTTTGTACTATCTTCACTACTGCTGCTGATGCTGCTAAGTCACTTTAGTTGTGTCTGACTCTGTGTGACCCCATAAATGGCAGCCCACCAGGCTCCCCTGTACCTGGGATTCTCCAGGCAATAACACTGGAGTGGGTTGCCATTTCCTTCTCCAATGCATGGAAGTGAAAAGTGAAAGTGAAGTCTCTCAGTCTATCCAACTCTTAGTGACCCCATGGACCACAGCCTACCAGGCTCCTCTGTCCATAGGATTTTCCAGGCAAGAGTACTGGAGTGGGGTGCCATTGCTTTCTCCAGTATTATTCCTAGTTGTGTCTAAAGTAAGATGCACACTCCTTCACTGGTGGTAATGGTGAAAATAAATAGATGAATGTTAATATTCCCCTTCACATATATACATATAGTCTATAAATAATTTAAATATTTATCTGCTGTAAAGTTTCTAACCTCTTTCCACTTAAATGATGTGGTGGTATCAGCAGAGACTTTCTTTCTTGAAAGGAAAAAAAAAGTTTATTGAAATAAGCTCATTTACAAAACAGAAACAGACTTAGAGGTATGGAAAACAAATGTATGGTTTCCAAAGTTAAAAGGGTCATCATCAAAATTGTACTTGTGTTTAGTTTTGTCCAGCTCTTCATGACCCCATGAACTGTAGCCTTTCAGGCTTTTCTGTCCACAGGATTTTTCTGCCAAGAATACTGGAGTGGGCTGCCTTTCCTTCTCCAGGGGATCTTCCCAACCCAGGGATTGGACTCATGTCTCCTGTGTCTCCTGCATTGCAGGCATATTCCCCTGAGGCATCAGAGAAACCCAAAAGGGAAAGAGTAGGTAGGGATAAATTAGGAGTGTGGGATTAACACATGCACACCATTATATGTAAAATATATAAACAGCAAGGCTTTACTGTATAGCATAAGGAATCATGGGCTTCCCTGGTGGCTCAGTGGTAAAGAACTCGCTTGCCAATGCATGAGTCATAGGGTACATGGGTTCGATCCTGGTAATTTCCAGTATTCTTGCCTGGAAAATTCCATGGGCAGAAAACCCTGGAAGGCTACCATCCATGGGGTCCCAAAAGAGTGGGACACAAGTTAGCAACTAAACAACAACAGTAAAAATGGGGAATCATATTTGAAATCTTAAAATCACCTCTAATGGAAAAGAATCTGAATTATCATAGAATTTTAATACACCATTGAAATCAGCTTATACCCTGTATGATCTCAAAATTTTGTCTGTGGACTGCAGGTGGCCCTTAGTGCTTTGTATTCTGATAGGAACAAGGTTTTCAATTTTTAGAGGCTGATGACACTGAATAATTCTTATTTTATATATGTTTCAGTCATTTGAAGTCTAACATAATAATTTTCATAGAAATCCAATATATCACACCCTGAAATGTTGCCCATGTCCTAAAATAGGTACACTATTTAATTGCTCTTAGACTAGTACAATTTGCATTAATATTTATATTTATTTGAGTTTATAAAATTGTTATTATTGTGTTGTAATATAATTCCAACTCACAAAGACTCACTAGGACTCACAATGTTTCACTATGGCATAAAACCAGTGATAAGAAGAATGATATAAAGGGAAAATGGTTAACTGAAGTTCAGGTGTCTACTAAAATAATGGAGTTTCTGGATCTAACAAGTTGCCAGGTCACCTTAAATATTAAAATCATGTGAGCATAGACTTGATTATGGACACATAGGCAAAAATCCTGTGGAGCTGGATATCCATTTGCTGCAGACCCCAGCATCTTTTCTTGGCAGCCATGTAAGTAGTGAAAGGAAACCATTAAAATTTCATATAATTTTCAAACCAGCATTTCTTGCTGCTAAGAAAGCAATTGTAGTTTTGTACAGAATAAGCACAAACTAACACTTGCAGGTTTAAAATTAATAAATTATATATCTAAATGCAAAGAATAAAACATAAATACTGAAGCATCAAGGAAAGTTGCATCATGGTTTAGGGAGAAAACTATATTGCGCTTGCTCTAAAGCTTGTAAAAAATAGCTGTGAATGTTATGACAAATATCAGACACTGAAAAAAAGCAGTGTGAGCTGTTGGCAAAACTCTTTTATCAAACAGCATGTTGGGCATCACCCAACTACTATCACATTTGTCTGACTGCAGATTTTTTGCTTTACACTTGGATGAAACCAATTATGTGCAGAGTATGAATCAGTTCTTGGCACTTCAGTAATTCATATACAAAAAAGACATGGTCACCAGGTTTTGATCCATTTATTACTGAAGTGCTGTAGGACGCAAAGTTTATTTAGGTAATTATGTTATGACTGCATGTCACTGTGGCAAATAAATCACTTTCCAATGCAAGAGAAACAGCAACTGTGTATGTGATCCCCAGGTTGGTAACATCCTCTGGAGTAGGAAATGGCAACCCACCCAGCATTCTTGCCTAGAAAACATCCAGGGACAGAGGAGTCTGGCAGGCCACAGTCCATGGGGTTGCAAAGAGTCAGATATGACTGAGCACCACAACACACACACACACACACACACACACACACACACACACACACACATACGTAGGAAGAATTGTTTATGAGGATCAATATCAATGGGATAAGTTTTGTGTACAGTGAACTGGCCTGCAATGCAGAAGACATAAAGAGACATGTGTTCGATCCTTGGGTAGGAAAGATCCCCTGGAGGAAGGCACTGGCAACCCACTCCAGTATTCTTGCCTGGAGAATCTTCTGGACAGAGGAGCCCGATGGGCTATAGTCCACATGGTGGCAAAGAGCTAGACATGACTGAAGCACCATAGCATGCACAGATGTACAGAGAACATAAAATTATATATATAACTACAGACTATTTTAGTCACAGAGTAATGACATTGGTTAGCAGTGACCAGAAAATGACTTGTCTCCTGATTATATTTTTAAATAAATTAAGCATTTTGGAAGTCTTTGTTTTCAGTTTACTTAAAAGTGGTAACATGATTGCCTGGAAAACTTTAATGGATAATGGACACAAGAAGAATCCAGAATATTATTTTATATGAGAACATTGTAGTTTACTCATCTCTATATAAAACCCAGGTCTCCTGCATTGCAGGCAGATTCCTTACTATTTGAGCCACCAGAGAAGCCCTCATCTCTGTATAGAGATAGCATTAAAAATTAATAGTTTATTCTTAGAAATGAAATGTTGTATGCATAGTGTCTAGAATATTACAATATGAAAGTTCCTGGTAATAAAAAAGTCACACATATTTATATCTATCTACATATACACATATATATGAGTTGCATATATATGGAAATATTTTCATGCATACTTTATTTATTTATGTATTTATTTATTGAACTATTTTAGAGGGAGTGTACAAAGTCAGAGGTCGGGGGATGGTCAGACCTTTAAAAATAAGTCAAACCATGCACCCCACTCTCTTCATAAGAAAGGCTTCTCTATTCTCTTCCCTCATTTTGACCTTAAAACTTTTAATGTGCAGTTTTAGAAACCAGAATTTGAAAGGTAGTTCCAGTACTTTGAAGGATTAGGAAAATAGTATAAAAACTTTACTATTGAGGTTGAAAACTGTAAACATGATCTTGGTGAGATATAAAGTTTAGTAAAATGGAATCTTTGAGTTTAGAAGGATTTTCAAAAGGTTTGAACCATGTATTTTAAAATAATAAAGTTTATCATTGATATGTATTAATGTGGGCACCAAAATAGAAATGGATGCATGTGCTATACACAAAATATTACAGATTATTTAATGTTCTTGGGTTTTATTTCACTGTGCATTGATAATATGAAATACTACTATTGTCTGAAAAATAAAGAAAATTATTTTAGGTGTAGTTTAATATAAATGAATTGCTTTTAACTGCATCAAGTATTTTAACCTCCACACTAATATATATGCATGTATGTATGCCAGCACATCCGTTAATCTCAATAATTCAATATAAAGTTTTTTCAATCTGAAATTTTGATAGTAGAGATTTAATATGTTTATTTGTAATTGATCCTATTATGAGAGATCACCATTTAATAGACAAGTGCAATTCCTCTTTCTAAAGCATAGAAATAAAGATCTATTTTAAAATCCCTTCTAGTAATTTGAAAAGGTATACCCTCAAGATATAAAATATATACATGATACCATGGCAAAACCAAAATTAGTATCAAAAATATAATTAATTTAGACATAAAATTATTTGCCTTTAGATATCGTAAATAACTTTAGAAGAAATAAATAGCTTCAAGATATCTTTTTAATGTATGAAAAGTTTAGTTTGGTTAGCATTTTTAAATTATTGTCAAAATGAATATACTTTCTGGTTTGAATTAAAGAATTTCATGTACTTAGGCAATTCCCTTTGAAAAGATCAATAAATAATTTTCAAGTGGACCATAACAATAAATTGTAGACCATTAAAAGGGTATTGAAATATAGCTAATGAATAATGATATTGAAAAGATACCCATAGTCATAAAATAACAATAGATCAAACAAATTCAAGTCCTTGTATCAGTAACTGTCCAAGAAAAATCTATTTTTGATAGTCTGGCCAATATTTATCTGTCTTTTCCTAATGAAATATTTGTTCCTTAGTCAACAAACAACCCACTAAAATAATTGAAGCTTGTAGGGCTTCAATTATAAATGAAATGATTTGATCATAACTGCAGTTTCAGTGAAGGGACACATATTTAAGATGTTAAACTTATCCTTGGTTTTTAACAGAATTTCAATGGAAGATGGAGGTTTTTGAGATAAGGTAGTTCTTGAATTCTAGGCTATCTTTGCTAAATCTATGGCTATACCAAGTTGATCTCACAAAAAAACCTGTTGAAAAACACATCCAATTAAAAAATGGGCATAAGAACTGGATAGACATCTTTCTAAATGTCTATTTAGAAGACATACAAACTGCCAATAGGTACACACAAAAAAGGTGCTCTGTATCATTAACCATTGACCATTAACCAAGAAATAACTTGGTGAATATGTGGAGAAAAGGGAAACCTTGTGCTCTGTTGATGGGAAAGTAAACTAGGACAGATATTATGGAGAACAGTATACTGAGTTTGCTTAAAGTATTAAATATAAAACTACCATCTCATCCATAAATTCTATTTATTTTTGCCTAAATCCACAGGAGACTGGCATGCTTCAGTCCATGAGTTCGCAAAGAGTCAGACTCGTTTAGCCACTGAACAAAGAACAAATGCAGTTTAAGGTTTTTTACCCTAGCTCCCTTCTCTGGGCAGAAACAAGCTTCCTTTGCTGCCTTTTCTGTGGTGAGACTTCTGTTTTGTTTTGTTTTTCTCAGTTCTAGTGAGTCTAAAAAGCTTTATCTCACTCTCATCCCGAGACTCAGAGAAATCCACCGCTGTGTGCAAATATACCAAGTTCCACCAGTAGATTCTTCTGATTATTTTATTTTCACAGAAAGGAAATGGAAGAGAGTACTAGAAATGCACATTTTAAGCCAAGTGATTCTGGTTTTTGTGTGTGTGTGTGTGTGTGTGTGTGTGTGTGTGTGTGTTTTAACTATGGAAGACTATTCTAAGATATATTACGTGGAAACTCTCATAGAGTCAGGGAGTTCTATTGCAGGGTGACAACTAGAAATCACTTAAGGTGTCCATATAATTTCAAAATAAGAATATTATGGATGTATTAAATATATTTTTCATTGACTCAGAGAAAATAGTAAAAGAATGACATGTAATGACATATCCTTAGATGATGTCCATCTCAGAAGTAAGATAAATATTTCTGCAAAATATATAAAATAAAGATTTAGTCTTTTGTAACTATCTCAGAGTATTTAATTAATTTGGCAGTTGGACTGTTTCTATCAGCGTATGATTTCTACATTTCTATTTGGTCTTGTTATCATCCATTGGATACTAGAAAAAGCAAGAGAATTCTAGGAAAAACATCCACTTCTGCTTCATTGACTATGGTAAAGCCTTTGATTGTGAGGATCACAGTTTAGTTCAGTTCAGTCGTTCAGTCGTGTCTGACTCTTTGCAACCCCATGAATCGCAGCACGCCAGGCCTCCCTGTCCATCACCAACTCCCGGAGTTCACTCAGACTCATGTCCATCGAGTCCGTGATGCCATCCAGCCATCTCATCCTTGGTCGACCCCTTCTCCTCCTGCCCCCAATCCCTCCCAGCATCAGAGTCTTTTCCAGTGAGTCAACTCTTTGCATGAGGTGTCCAAAGTACTGGAGCTTCAGCTTTAGCATCATTCCTTCCAAAGAAACCCCAGGGTTGATCTCCTTCAGAATGGACTGGTTGGATCTCCTTGCAGTCCAAGGGACCCTCAAGAGTCTTCTCCAACACCACAGTTCAAATGCATCAATTCTTTGGTGCTCTGCCTTCTTCACAGTCCAACTCTCACATTCATACATGACCACAGGAAAAACTATAGCCTTGACTAGACAGACCTTAGTCGGCAAAGTAATGTCTCTGCTCTTGAATATACTATCTAGGTTGGTCATAACTTTTCTTCCAAGGAATAAGCGTCTTTTACTTTCATGGCTGTAGTCACCATCTGCAGTGATTTTGGAGCCCCCCAAAATAAAGTCTGACACTGTTTCTACAAGCTATGGAGAATTCTTATAGAGATGGGAATACCAGACCACCCTACCAGTCTCCTGAGACACCTGTTTGCAGGTCAAGAAGCAACAGTTAGAACTGGAGATGGAATAATGAACTGGTTCAAAATTGAGAAACATGTACATCAAGATTGTATATCATTACCTTGCTTATTTAAACTTTATGCAGAGTACATCATATGAAATGCTGGGCTAGATTAATTAAAAGCTGGACTCAAGATTGCCAGGAGAGTATCAATATGCTCAGATATGCAGATGACACCACTGTAATAGCAGAAAAGGAAGAGGAACTAAAGAACCCCTTGATGAAGGTGAAAGAGGAGAGTGAAAAAGCTAGCTTAAAACTCATGGTACGGGGAGGGAGGAAGGAGGAGAGTTCAGGATAGGGAACATGCGTATACTTGTGGTGGATTCATGTTGATGTATGGCAAAACCAATACAACATTGTAAAGTAATTAACCTCCAATTAAAATAAATAAATTTATATTTAAAAAATAAAAATAAAAGACACTTGTCTGCAATTTCAAAAAATGCTTATTAATATTAAAAAAAAAACCCTCAATATTCAAAAAAGTAAGATCATGGCATCTTGCCCCAACACTTCATGGCAAAAAGATGAGGAAACAATGGAAACAGTGACAGACTTTATTATCCTGGGCTCCACAATCACTGTGGATGGTGACTGCATCCATGAAAGTAAAAGATGCTTTCTTCTTAGAAGAAAATCTATAACAACCCTAGACAGTGTATAAAAAAGCAGAGACATTACTCTGCTGGCAAAGGTCCATCTAATCAAAGCTATGTTTTTCCAATAGGCATATATGGACATGAAAGCTGGACCATAAAGAAGACTGAGCACCAAATAATTGATGCTTTCAAAATGTGGTGTTGGAGAAGACTCTTAAGAGTCCCCTGGACTGCAAGGAGATCAAACTAGTCAATCCTAAGGGAAATCAACCCTGAATATTCATGGGAAGGACTGATGCTGAAGCTGAAGTTCCAATACTTTGGCCACCTGATGCGAAGGGCTGACTCACTAAAAAGACCCTGATGCTGGGAAAGATTGAAGGCAGGAGAAGTGGATGACAGAGGATGAGATTGTTGGATGCCATCACTGACTCATTGGCACGAGTTTGAGTAAACTCCAGAAGATTGTAAAGTACCGGGAGGCCTGGGGTTTATGGGGTTGCAAAGAGTTCCACACGATTGAAAAACTGATCAACAACAATCACTTACCATGAAGGCTGGTTTCTTATTTCATCACTTATTGAACGCTATCCTGGTTCTCTTCTTAGTTAAGGACTCCTGTTCAACCAGATATTTTTATTAAATTAATATAAAACCTCATATTTTCAAACATAAATCATTACATTCACAGGGTGATGATATTTTATATTAATTTTGCTTTGATATTAAAGCAGCTCTTTTTTTTCTTCTTTTCACAGTATCTTTAACTGTCCTTTGAAGTTAAATTTCCATATTGGTTAGATATTAAAATCTGTGTGTATAATTATACATATAAATTCTAATACATACTGTCAGCACCTCTCTAGTCTGGATACCCTTTGCTACTGTGTCTTCTTACAGCAAATGCTTGTTTTTCTACCTGAAGATTTTCTCTGGACTGCTTGAAGGTCAGACAAAGAATGCTGGACAGCTAATGCCCTTGCAAGCAGCTCTCTACTTATGATAGAATTGAATTGGTAGATAAGCATCCTGGATTTTGCATCTCTTTTTAGAGTGACTGAGTCATGCTCTGAGCCACCTCTTAAGCCCCCAGCTCTGTGGAGCCCAAAATGCACCCATTAGTCATCCACTCATCAATATATCTTTCATTGGCTTATTTTCCTCACCTCCCTGACTCCCACTCTACTTTATTAATTCTTTCTGGAATGCTGTCTTCAATAAGTCACTCACCTTCAAAGCCTTGTCTTAGAATCATCTCTGATGAAGTCCAAACTTAATCTTAAGTACACACAAACACACATAAATACCAAAGGGATGGTATGGGGAGGGAGGATGGAGGGGGGTTCAGGATGGGGAACACGTGTATACCTGTGGTGGATTCATGTTGATGTATGGCAAAACCAATACAATATTGTAAAGTAATTAACCTCTGATTAAAATAAATAAATTTATATTTTTTTAAAAAAAGACACATACATGTGTTATGGCTTTTGGTCTACAGTCTAACTGACATGCAGAGCTAAAAGAAATAAGGATCTTTCTCGTATGTTTGACTGATAAATCTTTAATTTGAACAATTAAATAAATTCCATAATCCCTGAGATTCAGTGATTAAATTCAATGCATTGAATCAAAAGATTCAAATTATCAAATTTTATTTTGTTATTCTATTAGAGATCAGACACTTCAGTTAAGTATTTACATGTGTTCTATGTTTTAAAAGAGAAGGCACCTGTATATTAGAGACCAACGAGGTTGAGTACTGAAAGATAATATAGTAAAATTGCTATTCTGTGGAAGACCTACCCTGATGAACAGCTATTGTCCTGTGAAGAAGGAGTTTCAGAAACAAATGGTTTCTCACAAAAAGTGGACAGGTCTTGATTATTTGCTAAGCTTTCCATTTGAAAAAGTTATATTTCATTTTGACATGATGGTAATAAATCACTGTAGACAGTGGAAAGTATTATATGCTCAAAAAATAAAAGTACAATGGATGGAGTACTGATACCATGTCTTGTGAATACATATAAAAAGAAGTCTAAAACAATCTTTTAGGTAGAGTGTTTATTAAATAATCAGTGATTCATACAAATTAAGTGCTTGGTAATTATTTGAACTTTGTTTGTATAATTTATTCATAACTCTTACTTTTTTTCTTATGTGCTAAGTGAGAAAGATAAACCTGAGAAAGAATTGTATCTAATCCAAGATCTAATATTGTGTAACAACTTTTATTCCTTCTGGGTATCCTTCATTGAACCTTTAGACTTTTGATAGAGAAAAACATTTGTCTCTGATGTCCTTATTGTATTAACTACCATCTTAAATTATTGGTATTGGGCTCAAGCAAATTGTTAACTCAAACTATTTGACATCACCTTCTGCTGGTTATGTATCAAATACCAACTAAAGCAGAAAGCACACACATCCCTGATCTAATTCTCTATTGGTAATTAAAATTTGTACTCTGAATAGTTTTCTGAACTTATTTTCTAAACTCTTTTGCTTTTACAGTTAAATTACCTTTTAGTTTATACAGAATGACTTTATGGAATTGCCATGATATTTTAAATCATAAAAGAAAGTATTTAGCTGGATTTTGGCAGCATCTGGATTTATTTCCAAATTATAGTCAATCCCTTAAGGATAGGTCTTTGGTTTGCAGTAGTAACTGGATCATACTATACCTTAATGAACACTTTTCTTCAGCTAAATATTTAGAAAATTGAAATGAAAAATTACCTCTGTTAATCACTGCCACTTGATAAATGCAATTTATCTATTCAACTCTGCGACAAATATACACTAAATAAAAAAGTGAACGGAGAGATGATGCGTTAATAGTGTTAATGTGTGAATTTTTCATGGTCTGAGCCACCAGGGAAGCCCACTTATATTTTGACTCATGAAAATGAGTACTCTTGTCTCTATGTAATAATAGAAAAAAATGTGTCCCTTCCCACTAACTTCTTTCTTTCACCAGCCTCCCTGGTTGCTGAGAGGTAAAGAATCCACCTGCAATGGGGTGGACTGCTGGAGAAGGAAATGGCAACTGACTCCAGTATTCTTGCCTGGGAAATCCTGGTGGGCTACAGTCTATAGGTTGGCAAAGAACAGGACATGGCTGAAAACACTTGCTTTCATTATGAATATGCTGTGTGTGCATGCTTAGTCCAGTTCCAACAGTTTAAGGGGTAGATATGAAGAATTTGCCAGTAACCACCCATCAACTACAGGATTTGTATGTAGTCTGGCCTTTTCACAACCTCTCTAAAGGAAAAGTGATAGGCAGTGATAAGAATCAATCAAAATTTCATTATCCATTTGCAGAAGATGAAATGAGCAGGGCCTTCTGTGTTATTTAGAATTGACATTCAACAGCAAACTGGCCCAATTTTCATAGAGTGATTTCTCACAGAACAATGAAAGCATGTCATGTTCAATTTATTACAATGATTTGAAATCATATATTGGAGAAAGCTATCCATGGATCCTGGTGGGACTTTCTTGAAAACGATAATGAGTAAGCCTCACGATATATTAGTTCTATTTTTTTCAAAGAGACTGGGGAAAACTCAGTAAATGTGTTATGAATGACAAGATTTCTAGCCAATGAAAAAGATTTTAACAGTTGGCTTTCTGAAACAATTTTCACCATTTTTATTCATTAATTTTGAAGTGGAATACAGTGTTATATACAGTTAACATAACATCAATATAGCATTATAATATCAATAACTTCTGTTATACTGAGAAGACAAATCACAGAAAGGAAGACAATATCTGCAATAGAGTTATGTGATAAAGTAGCATTATCCAAAACATACAAAGAACTCTTAAAGCTCAGCAATAAGAAAATGAACAACCCAGTTAATAAATGGGTCAAAGATCTTAACAGACATCTCACCAGAAAAGATATACAGATGAAAAATAAGCATGTGAAAAGATGCTCTACATCATATGTTGTTAGAGAACTGCCAATTAAAACAGTGAGATACCACTATGCACTTATTAGAATAGCCAAACTCTGGAACACTGATAACATTAGAATGCTGGTGAGGCTGAGGGACAACAAGAACACTTTCACATTGCTGGTGGGAATGCAAAATGGTACAGCCACGTTAGAGGACATTTTGGAGGTTTCTTTAAAAAGCTAAACATATTTTAACCATATTATTCAGCATTCTATTCTTCAGCACTTATCCATAATAGCTGAAAGCATATATCCACAGGAAAATCTGCACACTGATGTTTATAGTGGATTTATTCATAATTGTCAAAACTTGGAAGCAATCAAGATGCCCTTCAGTATGCAACTTTGAATAAGACAATGGAATACTATTGAATATAAAAAAGAAATGAGCTATCAGAAGAACTTTAAATGTATATCACTAAGTGAAAGAAGCCAATTTTAAGAGCATTATACTTTGTGATTCCAACCATATGACTTTCTGGAAAAGGAAAAACTATGCAAACAGTAGGACTTCCCTCATAGTTCAGTCAGAAAGGAGTCTGCCTGAAATGCAAGAGACCTGGGTTCAATTCCTGGTTTTGGAAGATCCTTTTGAGCAGGAAATGTCAGCCCACTATAGTATCCTTGCCTGGAGAATCCCATTGACAGAGGAGCCTGGCAGGCTACAGTGTATGGGCTCGCAAGAGTTGGGCACAGCTGAGCAACTAAGTACATACACACACATGCAAACAGTAAAAGATCAGTGGATTCCAGGGGCAGGCTAAGTGGTGAACAGGCATAGTAGAGAATTTTTAGGATAGTGAAACCATTCTGGGTGATACTATAATTGTAGATATATGCAGTTAAATATTTATCAAAACCTGGAGAATGTACGACATTGATAGTGAACTCTGCAGTATTAGACTTTTTGTGATAATGATATTTCAGTATATTGATAGATTCATCAGTTCCAACAAATGTACACCTCTGTGTCAGATGTTGATGGCTGGGGGCCTGTATGTAGGGGTGAGCAAGAGATATATAGGAACTCTGTGTATCTTCCACTCAACTTTGATGTGAATCTCAAACTGCTCTAAAAATAAAATTTACTTTTTTAAAAAAGTAATCAAAACAAGCAATATTTAATAAAATCAGTTTAAAAATGTGAATAACACTGATACATGTTTACATGTACAGAGACACAGTAAATAGGACAATAGAAAAAAAGGACAATTCTGACACAAGAAAAAAATGTATGTTAATAGACTAGTTAATTTAGAAACATTGAAATAATTTTAGAAGTTGAGTATGTGATAAAGGCATTAAAACAGCAAGAAGTGACATATTTTTTGAGTAAAAGTAATATTTTCTCATGCTGATTAATGGCTGTTAAAGTAATAATGCATTCTGCAGTATTTATCTAAATATTCAGCAAAATCATTTGAAGACCATTAGAGATTTGAATGTTTTAAAACATATCAAACTAGGCAACAATAAGAACAAAAAGGAATGTTAATTTTGCTAAAAAGTGAGATTTACAAACATCAAATATTTACTCCCAATAGTTTTTGAAACTTGTGTATAAAATATCTGAAGTATTTTGAAATTCTCATTTTCTGAAATAACTAAATATTATTGTGTTGGTCTAAGTTTAACATTTTCTACCAGGACAAGCATATTCAATGTTTTTGATGCTAATGGGGACTAGAAAAATGTACTATGATGATTATGGAAGAAAAGTAAAAAATATTAAAATACATTTTCTTTTAACATCACTCTTTAAATGGACATCAGTTCAGTTCAGGCGCTAATTGTGTCCAACTCTGCCACTCCATGAACTGCAGCATGCCAGGCCTCCCTGTCCATCACCAACTCTTGGAGTTCACTCAAACTCATGTCCATCAAGTCAGAGATCAGAGTCTTTAGAACATAACAGTAATTAAATTGCATGCAGAATAATTGTCCTATTTAGAATATAGGGGTTACTAAGTTGGCCAAAGTAATTTGGGCATTAATAAAATAGGAAGAGAAATAATCTGATAATTGTGTGTGTGTGTGTGTGTGTGTGTGTGTGTGTGTTCAATCGCTCAGTCGAGTCTGACTCTTTGCTACCCCATGGACTGTAGCCCACCAGGCTCCTCTGTCAATGGGATTCTCCAGGGAAGAATACTGGAGTGGGTTGCCATTTCCTACTCCACTGATAATTGAAGATGTGTATTTTCTGAACCAAATTATCATGATTTAACTAAAAAAGCAGGACAAAACTTTTATGTTTTTTTTTCAAAGTTTCTGTCTGAAATCTTTCTCTGTATTTTGAAACAACTTCCTGATAATAAAACTTAGTGTTTATAGTTAAACAGGATTTCTTATATCTTTACTTTTAATATGTGAGCATGCTCTTAAAAATACACTTGAAAAACTAGAACAAAATATGTGCCCTAGGATGAGTTTCTGATTCTTGGAAAATGTTGAATAGTCAAATAAAATATTACTATCTATTTTATTTGAGAAATTAGTGATAGACATGCTAACTACCAGTTTAAAAATGTGAATGAGTGTAGCAACCTAAACCCTTTGTACTATGGACTATTTTATTAATTATATAATCAATAATAGATTTCTGTACATACACAAATGTGAAGACATATGTTCACATTATACTTTTGCAAAAAGGAAAACAAAACAAAATCATGGTGTTTGCCTACAATCCATACTTAGAAATGGAGGCATTTCCCCACTGAGCCACCAGGGACATTTAAAGAGCCAGTTTGTTAGAAAAGACCCTGATCTGGAAAGATTGCAGGCAGGAGAAGGGGACAACAGAGGATGAGATAGTTGGAACGATAGCATCACTGACTCAATGGACATAAGTCTGAGCAAGCTCTGGGATATGATGAAGGACAGGGAAGCCTAGTGTACTGCAGTCCATGGGGTCACATAGAGTTGGACACGACTGAGCAACTGAACAACAAATTTCTTATTAAGACATAAGAGATTCTTCATCATGTGTATACTCATAGTATTGTTTTCCACAAATGTGGTGTTGTTCATGCCATTACCATAATAAAAAAGCTTCCATTTTATTCTAAGAAATATGATACATAAAAAACTATTATCAAAGTTATTAGGTTTTCCATAGTTTGATTCCTTTTCTAAAATCTTTATTTCTCATTGTTTTATTTCTTGAATATATGTCTCCAAAACCATAAAAAATTTGATCTGCTGCAAAGACCAAAATGGCTCATTGACTTGTCTCCCAGTTGATACTAGTTGATACTGAGGAGAAACAAAGGGACTGTTGAACCAAATGTCTGCATAAGTCCCTCTATACACCTTGGGCTTCTCACAGCATGGCTCACAACATGGAAGGAAACGGAAACTCCTATGTCTTTAAAGTGTTCGCATAGCAGATATTTGTTAAACATTTGTAGGCCCCAGACAAATTCAAAAAGCTAGAGATAGACAATCCATCTCTTGACACATTGAAAACCTTGTGATAAGGATCTTTAGAAAATAGTCTTCTACAGTCAACCTTCTGAGTACAATTCTCAATATTTTCTTATACAATATACTCCTATCACATTTCCTAAGACTCTTAAACTCTCATCCTGTATGCTATGGTCGAATTTATGTGTTCTCCTAAAATTCGTATTTTGAAAACTAATGCCCAATTTGATGGCTTTCAGTAGTGGAACCCTTGGGAGATAATTAGGTCAAGAAGGTGGACTCCTCATAAATAGGATTAGTGCTTTTATAAAGGAAACTCTACAGAGATCCTTAGCCCTTTCTGCCATCTGAAGACACACCAAAGAGACGGTCATCTATAAACCAAGAAATGAGTCCTTATTGGAAACCAAATTTACTGGTGCCTTGACCTTGGACTTCCAAGATGCCAGAACTTGAAAGAAATAAATGTTTATTGCTTATATACCACTCAATCTGTGAATTTGATATAGCACTACAATCAGATTAAGATGCTATTAGGGCATCAACCAGATGTCCAGAATCTTGAAATTTAAATCAGACCCTGTTCAGAGTGAAGTTTCATTCAAGTATGGTTATTTTTTTATCTAAAAAACAGTTCACAAAAGGGAAAGTAAAAAAGCTCACCCCTTCCAACATACATGGTAGTACAAAGAGAGAATGACTTCAAGGAATACTTCCTTTAATGGGGGTCAGTTCAGTTCAGTTCAGTCGCTTAGTCATGTCCCACTCTTTGCGAACCCATGAATCGCAGCACGCCAGGCCTCCCTGTCCACCACCAACTCCCGGAATTCACTCAGACTCATGTCCATCGAGTCCGTGATGCCATCCAGCCGTCTCATCCTTGGTCATCCCCTTCTCCTCCTGCCCCCAATCCCTCCCAGCATCAGAGTCTTTCCCAGTGAGTCAACTCTTCACATGAGGTGGCCAAAGTACTGGAGCTTCAGCTTTAGCATCATTCCTTCCAAAGAAATCCCAGGGCTGATCTCCTTCAGAATGGACTGGTTGGATCTCCTTGCAGTCTAAGGGATTCTCAAGAGTCTTCCCCAACACCACAGTTCAAAAGCATCAATTCTTCGGTGCTCAGCCTTCTTCACATTCCAACTCTCACATCCATACATGACCACAGGAAAAACCATAGCCTTGACCAGACGGAACTTAGTCGGCAAAGTAATGTCTCTGCTTTTGAATATACTATCTAGGTTGGTCACAACTTTTCTTCCAAGGAGTAAGCATCTTTTAATTTCATGGCTGGAGTCACCATCTGCAGTGATTTTGGAGCCCCCAAAAATAAAGTCTGACACTGTTTCTACTGTTTCCCCATCTATTTCCCATGAAGTGATGGGACCGGATGCCATGATCTTCATTTTCTGAATGTTGAGCTTTAAGTCAACTTTTTCGCTCTCCTCTTTCACTTTCATCAAGAGGCTTTTTAGCTTCTCTTCACTTTCTGCCGTAAAGGCAGTGTCATCTGCATATCTGAAGTTATTGACATTTCTCCCGGCAATCTTGATTCCAGCTTGTGTTTCTTCCAGTCCAGCGTTTCTCATGATGTACTCTGCATCTAAGCTAAATAAGCAGGGTGACAATATACAGCCTTGACGGACTCCTTTTCCTATTTGGAACCAGTATGTTGTTCCATGTCCCATTCTAACTGTTGCTTCCTGACCTGCATATACGTTTTCTCAAGAGGCAGGTCAAGTGGTCTGGTATTCCCATCTCTTTCAGAATTTTCCACGGTTTATTTTGATCCACACAGTCAAAGGCTTTGACATAGACAATAAAGCAGAAATAGATGTTTTTCTGGAACTCTCTTGCTTGTTCCATGATCCAGCGGATGTTGGCATTTGATCTCTGGTTCCTCTGCCTTTTCTAAAACCAGCTTGAACATCAGGGAGTTCACGGTTCACATATTGCTGAAGCCTGGCTTGGAGAATTTTGAACATTACTTTACTAGTATGTGAGATCAGTGCAATTTTGTGGTAGTTTGAGCATTCTTTTGCATTGCCTTTCTTTGGGATTGGAATGAAAACTGACCTTTTCCAGTCCTGTGGCCACTGCTGAGTTTTCCAAATTTGCTGGGGACGAAAAAAGTCTAGATTGTCACTGTTTCATAGAAATCCTGAAATCTAGCTCAGTAGAAATTTCTAGATTCTTGAAGAGAGATTAGTCCTGCTTTGTGGGAGTTTTCTTCATGAGCACTTATACTCTACTCTTAATGACTCTTTCAATTAAAAACAAACAAACAAAAAACTCTATACTTTTAGCTAGGTATCTTTCTCAGCTTTCTTCTTACTTGCAAGAGGTTGTGAATCTTAAGTTTACTTTTGACATTAACCACCCTTACATTTTCCAGTACATACTGCTGCCACTTGCATACATAATGCTAGTGCAAGAGAATTGATAGTTGGTTCTGCGAAACAAAAAGTCAAGCCCCCTAAATCTTTATAACATGAGTCCTTCAGACATTGGACTATGTAGCATGGTGCAACAGAACAGCCTCTTTAAGATTTTTAGAAACCAATTAGAAGACTTGGAGAGTATATTAGGCATGTTTTTAAAATCATTCAGAAGCCACTTTATGTATCAAAGACCATATAAGTATGGTCTTACTATTCTTTTTTTTTTATGGCAGGCATGAGGTTTATTAGTAATATTATTTTAAGAACACCATTAAACAAAATAGACGTCCGATATGATTATCCGGATCCGTACCAATAGCAATCAGTCTTTACCAGGTACACAAGGAAAGTGTTAGATGTGAGAGTTGGAGCATAAAGAGAACTAAGCGTCCAGGAATTGATGCTTTCAAACTGTGGTACTGAAGAAGATTCCTTAGAGCCCCTTGTACTGAATGGAGATCAAATCAGTTAATCCTAAAGGAAACCAACCCCGAATATTCATTGAAAGAACTGATGCTGAAGCTGAAGCTCCAAAATTTTGGCCACCTGTTGTGAAGAGCCAACACACAGAAAAGACCCTGATGCTGGGAAAGAGTTAAGGCAAAAGGAGAAGGCAGTGGCAGAAGATGTGATGTTTAGATAGCATCACAGACACAATGGAGATGAATTTGAGCAAACTCTAGGAGATAGTGAAGGGCAGAGGAACCCAGTGTGCTGTAGTCCAAGGGGATTGCAAAGAGTTGGACACAATTTAGGGACTGAAAAACAAAAGCAACAATTCCTGTGGAGTCTTCCTTTTATTAAAAAAAAATTAAATTTAATTTTTAGTTTTTACTGACATAAAATTGGTTTATAATGTCATGTTATTTTCAGGTTTAAGCCAACACTACTGTTATCTTTTCTTTTTTATGCTTTTACTAGTTTCAAAACAAAATCTATCTCGTAAAAATTTACAAGGAATCATGTTATATCCTTCTGAGACCTTAGTTAAAATACTCACAGCTAGGTACTTCATTTCAAAATTACTCTGAGGAAAATTTTTCTTGTAAATCCTGAATCTGAGTCTTCATCTCATTTCATTTTTTACCTTAAGAACATCTAGGCTAATGGAAAAGTTCTCCAAGTCTCTCTGTATATACTATAAAATTGTCTAAAATATTGAAAGGTTTTGCTTTCCGTTTATCTCTATCTGCATCTTTTTAGACACTGCTACAAGAAATCAGTTCACCCGAACAACTTCTTGAAATTAATTTATAGGCTCATAAAGTTAAGCATTGTTTTATCTTATCATAGGCGTTTGTTTTGATAAGATTTCTGCCACCACAGACACACATTATCATCCTTCCAGCCTCACATCTCCGTGTCCTTTTATCTTTCATCAATTTCCCTGAGGTCATTCTTGCTTCTGCAAACTGTCTGGTACCAATGTCATTGCCAAATATTTTATATTCTTTTTATGGCCATCAGACATCTTCCCTGGTGGTTCATTCATATGGCTGGTTCTTAGCTGAGAATTCCTTAGAGACTGTTTAACAGATAACCTGTATATAACCTTTCATACATATTATAAACTCATTGCATGACTCCTGAGTTTTAAGGAGCAGGATGCAGAAACTCTGATTAGTTAAGAATTATCCCTGGATTTGATACTTCTATTGGATTATATTTGTTAAAGTATTCTCAAAGACTGAATAGATTCAAGAGAGTAAAATGATAGATTCCAACATTTAGTGCAGGAATAGTAAGATTATAATGACCAAGAGCATCATGAATGGGAGCAGAAGTACAGACAATCTTTGAAAATACAATCTTAAGACTTCCCAGAGGCCCCGTGGTTGACTTCAGCTTCCATAGCAGAGGGAGCAGGTTCAATCCTTGGCCCAGGAATTAAGATCCCACATGCTACATGGCATGTCCAAAATAAATAAACAGAAAATACAATCTTTCATACATCCTGGTTAGAATGATTCTCACACCCGCACTACATGCCTATTACCAAAGTCCATTCCAAACTTTAAGCATTTTGAATAAATATTTACTAATGGCATCTATTGCTTCAGAAAAGGTATGAATTATTTTGAATTTAGTAGTGAAACAATCAAAAAAGCTGCCAATCTCATGTAGAGAGAATAGCAATAGAATAGCATAGATATTCGACTGTGATGCATGCTATAAAGTCTAATATAGCTTAATTCTCATTTTTCAGGGTATCTTTTTATTTGCTTTCTCTTGTGGTTTATTACTGAATGTTTCTAGAATCTATTATTTATCTTTGTTATTACAGAGTTTTCACAGTGGTTTTTGGCAAAGAGTCTTCATAATTCACTGTGTCAGGCAATAACTGTGTCCTCTTTATTTGAAAACTTTGTAATTCTAGAAAACAGGATAGAATTTCAGTGATGAGTTTCTTCTCTTCAATTTTTATGTTTTTCTCTTTCTATAATACATCTTATGCAGTTGTTAAAATGTCAATTTTGATCGATAATCTAGAGGTCTTATTTTTTCCCAAACATTTAATCTTTGTCATTTGATCCTATGTTCTAGAAAATCTATTCACTACAGCTGCAAAATTCCATTTTTTTCATATTGTTCTGTCTTTGACAGTTTTATTTTTAATCTGAGGTTGTTTTCTTCCTTATACCTATTGCTACTACTTAGTGATACATGTAAATACAAGTAAATCTTCACTGCATTAGATTCTAGTTTTACTAATTTATTTCTTTTTTTATAATTCTGCTTTTCTTATCCCATTATTTTTAAATTTTAGAACTTTCCCAGTTACCTGTTAGTGCTTTATAAACTGTTAGTTTTTATGATTGAGAAATTCTTGACCTATTCAGGTCTATGGCCATGAACTTTGGCACAGCCTCTGGATAAGGGAAGCTTCCCTCTGAATCATTTAAGAGAACATAAAAGTTTAAAGAAAAATCAATGAGCTGTTTCCATGGCAATAAATCTTCAAGTGCTTTGTACAAAAATGTATAAAGTGACGATGGACCAATTCTGAGTTTAGTTCTCAAATGCCATGCATGTTTTTGCTATTTGTCTTGTAGCCCTGTCCAGACATGAGAAAGGCTCAGGGTTGCCTACTAGTGAATGAGAAATCCCATGATCAGAGTTGAGCTATGCTGAAGCATCCTGTACTGGCTAACTGCCTGCCAGCTGCCTGCCAGGCCCTGGAAGGTGACTATAGATGATTGAGTGAGACTTGCTAAAATCAAAAGAAACTTACACTGAGCTGACTCCACTCAAAATGCCAAAACACAGAATTTCAAGCTATATATGTGTCTCGTGATTTAAGACACAATCTTGGAGAGCTTTGTCTCACAAGATGTAACTGATACAGTCTCCTGTTCACCAACTATACTTTTGTAAATAGTCTTTGTGCAATTAAATCCTCGTTATAGTTGTTGTTTACTTTAAGTTGTGTCCGACTCTTTGTGACCCTATGGACTATACTGCATCACCTTCTTCTGCCCATGGGATTTCCAGGAAAGAACACAGGAGTGGGTTGCCATTTCCTTCTGCAAAATCCTCATTAGACAATGTTTTAATGTAGAATCAATTCCTTCCTGCTCTCTGATTGGTATATCAGTGATTGGTAAAATTCTTAGGATATATCCCAGAAAATGAAAAGGAATCATTCAGTTCAGTTCAGTGGCTCAGTCGTGTCCAACTCTGCAACACAATGAATTGCAGCACGTCAGGCCTCCCTGTCCATCACCAAGTCCTGGAGTTCACTCAGACTCACGTCCATCGAGTCAGTGATGCCATCCAGCCATCTCATCCTCTGTTGTCCCCTTCTCCTCCTTCCCCCAATCCCTCCCAGCATCAGGATCTTTTCCAATGAGTCAACTCTTCACATGAGGTGACCAAAGTATTGGAGTTTCAGCGTCAGCATCAGTCCTTCCAATGAACACCCAGGACTGATCTCTTTTAGGATGGACTGGTTGGATCTCCTTGCAGTCCAAGGGACTTGCAAGAGTCTTCTCCAGCACCACAGTTCAAAAGCATTAATTCTTTGGTGCTCAGCTTTCTTCACAGTCCAACTCTCACATCTGTACATGACCACCGGAAAAGCCATAAAGGAATCATTATACACACACACACACACACACACACACAATGTTAAAAATGCAAATATCAGTAGTGGAAGAATGCTTCCATATGAGTTGTTTTTAATTAAATTCACCCAATATTATTTTGCTTTTCAGTCACTCAGTCATGTCCAACTCTTTGCTATCCCAAAGAATGAAGCACGCCAGGCTTTCCTTCCTTTGCCATCTCTGGGAGCTTGCTCAAACTCATGCCCATTGAATCTGTGATGCTATCCAATCATCTCATCCTCTGTCATCCCCTTCTTCTCCTGTCTTCAATCTTTCCCAGCATCAGAGTCTTTTCCAAAGAGTCAGCTCTTTGCATCAGGTGGCCGAAGTATCAGAGCTTCAGCTTCAGCATCAGTCCTCCCAATGAATATTCAGGGTTGGTTTCTTTTAGGATTAACTGGTTTGATCTCCTTGCTGTCCAGGGGAGTTTCAAGAGTTTTCTCCAGCACCACAGTTCAAAGGTATCAATTCTGCAGCACTCAGTCTTTTTTACTGTCTAGCTCTCATCCATACATGACTATAGGAAAAAACGTAACTTTGACTATACAGACCCTTGTAGGCAAAGTAATGTCTCACTTTCATCAAGTGGCTCTTCAATTCCTCTTCACTTTCTTCCATAAAGGTAGTAGCATCTGCATATCTGAGGTTATTGATATTTCTCCCAGCAATCTTGATTCCAGCTTGTGCTTCATACAGCCCAGCATTTCTCATGATGTACTCTGCATAGAAGTTAAATAAGCAGGGTGACAATACACAGCCTTGACGTACTCCTTTCCTAACTTGGAACCAGTGATTGTTCCATGTCTGGTTTTCACTGTTAATTCTTGACCTGCATACAGATTTCTCAGAAAGCAGGTAAAGTAGTCTGGTATTCCCATCTCTAAGAATTTTCTACAGTTTGTTGTGTTCTACACAGTCAAAGGTTTTAGTGTCATCAATGAAGCACAAGTAGATGTTTTTCTTGAATTCTATAGCTTTATCTATGATCCAACAAATGTTGGCAATTTGATCCCTGGTTCCTCTGCTTTTTTTAAACCCAGCTTGTACATCTGGAAGTTCTTCGTTCGCATACTGTTGAAGTTCATCTTGAAGGATTTTGAGCATTTCTTTGCTAGAAAGTGAAATGAGTGCAACTTTGTGTGATAGTTTGAACATTCTTTGGCATTGCCTTTTTTTTTTTTCCCAATTCCATTGGGATTGGAATGAAAACTGACCTTTTCCAGTCCTGTGGCCACTGCTGAGGTTTCCAAATTTGCTGGCATATTAAGTGCAGCACTTCAACAGCATCATCTTTTAGGATTGCAAGTAGCTCATCTGGAATTCAATCACCTCCACTAGCTTTGTTCTTTGTTCATAGTGATGTTTCCTGAGACCCACTTGATTTCACACTCCAGGTTGTCTGGCTCTAGGTGAGTGATCACACCATTGTAGTTATCCAGTTCATTAAGATCATTTTTATATAGTTCTTCTGTGTATTCTTGACACCTTTTCTTATTTATAATTTATTAATTTATATTGCTATTTATTTATAATACATACTATTTACAATTTAATAATTGAAAAAAAAGTACTTTGAAAGAATAGTATGCCCATTTTGTTTAATTTCAAGTGTTCTGCTCAGGGCATGATGCTTGTCTTCAAAAAGTCAATTGAAATCCTTCACAAGATACTTTTGGCTATCTGTTAGCAGGAATTGCACTGAAAGAAATTGCAGGATACTTATTCCAGGCCTGACTCATCAGGATTTATGTATGCAAAAACTTTATTGACCTCAGAGTCAATGGAACTTCAGGCAGAAATTTTGCCTGAGCAAACACTGCTGAATCAGGACACAAATGAATTAATTTAGTGCCTATCTGCAATATAGATTGGCAATCTTCCAAAATGAATATGCAATTTGAAAGGAGTTTGGTTTCTAAATGTAAAGCTGAACTGCTTGTTATTTCTCCTAGCAATATAAGGAGAAATGTAAATCTACTGTTAAGGGGTAAAAACATTTTCTATTATAGAATATATCTATCCAGTGATTAAGCTCAGTGCTTTAATTTTGGCTTAAGACTTGGGTTTGGTGTTGTCATCCAAGGGATTGGTTGGATCCAAATGATGTCCACATGGGGATAAACCTACGGTTCTCTGAAGAAATAAAGCCAAAAAAAAAAGGACCAGAATTTATCATAAGAATAACCAAAATGCAAACCTGAGAGTAAATGAAGTGTTTGAAAATAAACATCATCCAAGAAATGGGTGCAATAATTTAAATTTGAACACAAGATTGTGTACATCACTGGGGTATAACAACTGGTGAAAGCTGACATTCATGGAAATCAAAAAGAATGGTACGACTCCTAAGGACTTTATTTACATTGTTTCATTTACTATTAACACTGACCTCATGAATTAAGAAAGTGAAAGTGAAATCGCACAGTGGTGTCCGACTCTTTGCGACCCCATGGACTGTAGCCCACCAGGCTCCTCCGTCCATGGGATTCTCCAGGCAAGAATACTGGAGTGGGCTGCCATTTTCTTCTCCAGGGGATCTTCTAGACCCAGGGATCGAACCTAGGCATTGTAGGCAGACGCTTTTACTCTCTGAGCCACCAGGGAAGTATGACCTCATATGTTCAGTTCAGTCGCTCAGTTGTGTCTGACTCTGCGACCCTATGAATCACAGCATGCCAGACCTCCTTGTCCATCACCAACTCCCAGAGTTCACTCAGATTCACTTTCATCGAGTCAGTGATGCCATCAGGCCATCTCATCCTCGGTCGTCCCCTTCACCTCCTACCCCCAATCCCTCCCAGCATCAAAGTCTTTTCCAATGAGTCAACACTTCTCATGAGGTGGCCAAAGTACTGGAGTTTCAGCTTTAGCATCATTCCTTCCAAAGAAATCCCAGGGCTGATCTCCTTCAGAATGGACTGATTGGATCTCCTTGCAGTCCAAGGGATTCTCAAGAGTCTTCTCCAACACCACAGTTCAAAAGCATCAATTCTTCAGCGCTCAGCTTTCTTTATAGTCCAACTCTCACATCCGTACATGACTACTGGAAAAACCATAGCCTTAACTACACGGACCTTAGTCGGAAAAGTAATGTCTCTGCTTTTGAACAAGCTATCTAGGTTGGTCATAACTTTTCTTCCAAGGAGTAAGCATCTTTTAATTTCATGGCTGGAGTCACCATCTGCAGTGATTTTGGAGTCCAAAAAAATAAAGTCTGACACTGTTTCCACTGTTTCCCCATCTATTTTCCATGAAGTGATGAGACCAGATGCCATGATCTTCGTTTTCTGAATGGTGAGCTTTAAGCCAACTTTTTCACTCTCCACTTTCACTTTCATCAAGAGGCTTTTTAGTTCCTCTTCACTTTCTGCCGTAAGGGTGGTGTCATCTACATATCTGAGATTATTTATATTTCTCCCGGCAATCTTGATTCCAGCTTGTGTTTCTTCCAGTCCAGTGTTTCTCATGATGTACTCTGCATCTAACTTAAATAAGCAGGGTGACAATATACAGCCTTGACGTACTCCTTTTCCTATTTGGAACCAGTCTGTTGTTCCATGTCCAGTTCTAACTGTTACTTCCTGATCTGCATACAGATTTCTCAAGAGGCAGGTCAAGTGGTCTGGTATTCCCATCTCTTTCAGAATTTTCCACAGTTTATTGTGATCCACACAGTCAAAGGCTTTGGCATAGTCAATAAAGCAGAAATAGATGTTTTTTCTGGAACTCTCTTGCTTTTTCCATGATCCAGCGGATGTTGGCAATTTGATCTCTGGTTCCTCTGCCTTTTCTAAAATCAGCTTGAACATCTGGAAGTTCAAGGTTCATCTATTGCTGAAGCCTGGCTTGGAGAATTTTGAGCATTACTTTACTAGCATGTGAGATGAGTGCAACTGTGTTGCAGTTTGTGCACTCTTTGGCATTGCCTTTCTTTGGGACTGGAATAAATACTGACCTTTTCCATTCCTGTGGCCACTGCTGAGTTTTCCAAATTTGCTGGCATATTGAGTGCAGCACTTTCACAACATCATCTTTCAAGATTTGAAATAGCTTAACTGGAATGCCATCACCTCCACTAGCTTTGTTCTTAGTGATGCTTTCTAAGGACTACTTGACTTCACATTCCAGGATGTCTGGCTCTAGATGCGTGATCACACCATTGTGATTATCTTGGTCGTGAAGATCTTTCTTGTACAGTTCTTCTGTGTATTCTTGCCACCTCTTCTTAATATCTTCTGCTTCTGTGAGGTCCAGACCATTTCTGTCCTTTATCGAGCCCATCTTTGCATGAAATGTTCCCTTGGTAGCTCTAATTTTCTTGAAGAGATCTCTAGTCTTTCCCATTCTGTTGTTTTCCTCTATTTCTTTGCATTGATCACTGAAGAAGGCTTTCTTATCTCTCCTTGCTATTCTTTGGAACTCTGCATTCAGATGCTTATATCTTTCCTTTTCTCCTCTGCTTTTCACTTCTCTTCCTTTCACAGCTATTTGTAAGGCCTCCTCAGACAGCCATTTTGCTTTTTTGCATTTCTTTTTCATGGGGATTGGCACTAATACCCCAACTGATAAATGGGGGAACTAAAGTAAGACACGGGCTTCCCTGGTGGCTCAAATGATAAAGAATTTGCCTGCAATGGGGTTCGATCGTACCCAGATTCGATCAATAAGTTGGGAGGATTTGCTGAAGAAGGGAATGGGAACCCACTCCAGTATTCTTGCCTGGAATATTCCATGGACAGAAGCAGCTTTGTGGGCTACAGTCCATGGGGTCACAAACAGTCAGAGATGACAGCAACTAACATACACACAAAGTGAGAGAAATTAACAAATTGCCCAAATTTTCTGTAAAGTAGTCAGTGTCAGAGACTGAATTTAAATCCAGAGCAGAGTTCATATCTCCATGAGTATGCATTTCCTCTTAAACAAAAGTCCATATTTGGTATCTAATGAATGAAAGACAGACCAAGAACTAGACTAACTTTATATCAGTATTCTGAGTATTTAAAAATATTTTCCAAATCCCGTTGCACTAAGGAAAATAAAAGGCCAGTGAGGATTAAAGTGCATAAAGCAGCAGTTCTGAACTTATTGCCTCCTGCCAGAGAAGACAGGAAAAAAGACCTTGGAGCAATATTTTAATGATTTGAATCTGACCTGCATGCAAACACTCTGCTGCTGCTGCTAAGTTGCTTCAGTCATGTCCGACTCTGTGCGAGCCCACAGACAGCAGCCCACCGGGCTCCCACGTCCCTGGGATTCTCCAGGCAAATACACTGGAGTGGGTTGCCATTGCCTTCTCCAGTGCATGAAAGTGAGAAGTGAAAGTGAAGTTGCTCAGTCGTATCTGACTCCTAGTGACCCCATGAACTGCAGCCTACCAGGCTCCTCCACCCATGCGATTTTCCAGGCAAGAGTACTGGAGTCTGTTTCATTGCCTTCTCCCTGCAAACTCGCTAATGGTATTTAATAGTGGAAGGTACTCTGTCTACAAAAGTACTTTATCTTTATATAGCTGATATCTTCATATTATAAATAAACAACATAGCATTTATGTGTTCATAGGATATGGCTGGCTAGAAGGAAGAATACTCAGATAACTTATATGATTTAAGGAATATAAAATGCAGATGTTTTAGCATTAAAAAGTCTCTTTGTGACCAATGCATTACTGTTATTCTAAAGCCAAAATTCATCCTGAAGCAAAGGAAAAAACAAAACAAAAAGACAAATTTGGCAGGTCTCATAGGCTTCCCACTTCTCATGGAAAATGATATTTTGTCTGTGTTTTTAATGTTGCACCATCTTTTATATCAGTAAATTCGGGGGTTGGGTAACATCTGTGATTCATGCAGTCTATCTTTGCAGTTCAACCTGTTTTACTAGTAGTTGGCAGCAACAAAATTGTTTTTCTGAACTATGAATCACAGTGTCTTAAACAGGATTCAGTAGAGGAAAAAAGGAGGTAATGGGATGAAATAGCAATAGTTTGATGTGTGTAGAGCTCTCTATATATCTTTGGTATGAAGAGGTGAAAATCTTGAAGAAATTTAAAAAAGAATATATTAGTGTCATTGGAGGAAACATTTATATCTTGGAGAAGGTGCTAAGTGGATAAACATGGCTATCAAATGAAAGGATGGTGCACAAACATACTTTTTTGACAGCTATTGTTAGAAGTTCTATTAAAACCAAAAGAGTAGAGGAAAACAATCGAACATTGCTCCTATGATTGTAAATCCTTCTAATGCCATCATATAGGGAAACAAAGATGAGGACTTTCCTGGTGGTAAAGAACTTGCTTACCAATGCAGGAGACATGAGTTCAATCCCTGAGTTGGGAAGATCACCTGGAGAAGGAAATGGCAACTCACTCTAGTATTCTTGCCTGGGAAATCCCATGAACAGAGGAGATTAGTGGGCTACAGTCCATGGGGTCTCAAAAGAGGCTGACATGACTTAGTGACTAAAGAGCAAATGTAACAAAAATTCTGTAGGTTTACAGATATAAGAAGATAGCAGAAGACAAAATACTTAATAAGATATATTTAAAACTCCTCACAAGTTTTGATACCACCAGATACAAAATTGGACAGAAAGGAAGGTATATTTAGTTGCAAAAAATTATATAATTCAATGCTTATATGAATACATATAAAATGTGTCAAATAACTATAATGAGAAAAAGAAAAAAATTGGACTAAGATTATATCAAAATATTAACATAGGAATGTGTTTATGATTAACATATTTTCCATCAGATTTGATTGTTTCCAAGGTATTAATGATTTATTGCATAAAATATTGAAAAACAAATTGTAAAAAGATGTATGAGAAACATGAGATAGAGAAATAGTCACTTCATTCAGGAGTTGGATTAGAAAGGAAATGAGTCAGCAGTAGTCCTGAAATGACCCTCTCACTGTTGGGAACACTCAGAGAGACAAGGACTTTAAATTCTTCCTGTAAATATATCACTGATTTAGGTCAAAGTCATTCAAAACCTTGTGAACTTGATAATGGCACTTTTAAGAGGAGAGATGAATGCCTCTCTACAAAAATTTCATCAGGATATACCTCCACTCTCTAGATTGTATATCATAAATCTAGAACAGGTCGCTTATGAGGCATAGCAGCCTGGAGTATGGGATCAAGTACGGAGGGAACACAATCAGATATTCAAAAGCAGAATTGGTCCCCATGATAGACCACGGTGGTTTCTTTGTTGTTATTCAGTCACTAAGTGGTGACCGACTTTGGGACCCCTATGGACTGTAGCACACTAGGTTCCCCTACATTGCACTATCTCCCAGAGTTTGCACAAACTCATGTCCATTGAGTCAGTGATGCTATCTAATCATCTTATTCTCTGCCACCCCTTCTTTTTTGCTTTCAATCTTTCCCAACATCAGTATCTTTTCCAATGAATCTGTTCTTTGAATCAAGTGTCCAAAGTATTGAAGCTTCAGCTAAGCATCAGTTCTTCCAATGAATGTTTAAGGTTAATTTCCTTTAAGATTGACTGGTTTGATATCCTTGCAGTCCAACAGACTCTTAAGAGTCTTCTCCAACAGCACAATTCTTTGTATATATGGTGCTTTATCAGTTCAGTTTAGTTCAGTTATTCAGTCATGTCTGACTCTTTGAGACCCCAGGGACTGCAGCATGCCAGGCCTCCCTGTCCATCACCAATGTCTAGAGCTTGCTGAAACTCTTGTCCATCGAGTGTGTGATGCCATCCAACTATCTCATCCTTTGTCACCTTCATCTCCTCCTCCCTTAAATCTTTCCCAGCATCAGGGTCTTTTCCAATGAGTCAGTTCTTCACATCAGGTGGCCAAAATATTGGAGTTTCAGCTTCAGCATCAGTCCTTCCAATGAATATTCAGGACTGATTTCCTTTAGTATTGACTCTCCTTGCAGTCCAAGGGACTCTCAAGAGTCTTCTCCAACACCACAGTTCAAAAGCATCAATTATTTGGCATTCATTCACCTTTCTTTATAGTCCAACTCCCACATACATGACTACTGAAAAAACCATAGGTTTGACTAGATGGACCTTTGTTAGCAAAGTAACATCTCTGCTTTTAGTATACTGTCTAGGTTGGTCATAACTTTTCTTCCAAGGAGCAAGCATCTTTTAATTTCATAGGTGCCATCACTATCTGCAGTGATTTTGGAGCCCAAGAAAATAAAGTCTGTCACTTTTTCCATTGTTTCCCCATCTATTTGCCATGAAGTGATGGGACCAGATACCATGATCTTAGTTTTTTGAATGTTGAATTTTAAGCCAGCTTTTTCACTCTCCTCTTTCACTTTTATCTACAGGATCTTTAGTTCTTTGATTCCTGCCATAAGGGTGATGTCATCTGCATATCTGAGGTTATTGATATTTCTTCTGGTAATCTTGATTCCAGCTTGTGCTTCATCCAGCCAGGCATTTCACATGATGTTCTCTGAATATAATTTAAATAAGCAAGGTTTCAATATATAGCGTTGACGTACTCCTTTCCCAATCTTGAACCAGTCCATCGTTCTATGTATGGTTCTGTTTGTTCTTGATCTTTCTCAGAAGGCAGGTGAGGTGGTCTGGTATTCTCATTTCTTGAAGAATTTTCCAAAGTTTGTTGTGATCCATACAATCAAAGGCTTTGGCATAGTACATAAGACAGAAATAGATGTTTTTCTGGAATTTTCTTGCTTTTTCAATGATCCAACAGATGTTGGCAATTTGATCTGTTTCCTTTGCCTTTTCTAAATTTAGCTTGAACATCTGGAATTTCACAGTTCATGTACTGTTGAAGACTGGCTTGGAGAATTTTGAGCATTGCTTTGTTAGTGTGTGAGATGAATGCCATTGCACAGTAGTCTGAGCATTCGTTGGCATTGCCTTTCTTTGGCATTGGAATGAAAACTGATGTTTCCCATAATTATTTGTATATATGATGCTTTATAGATGGCCCCAAATCTCACCTATCATTCCAAAATAAAAATATGTCTGAAAATGTGAGAAAATTGATACTTTGTCTGCATGTCTTATTGTTTCATGCCCACCTATACAAATATTTTTTTTAAAGTTTAACATTTATTTGCACATTTTACAAATCTTTAGCATTTTTGCCTTACAGCTTTCATTTATTCACTTAAATATAACATTATATAATATAAAATGTTAATTTTTCTGATAATTTCCTCCAATTCCTTTAAATTTTTAATTGTTTTATATTGGGACAGCCAATTCTTAACTATTTCTTCTGCTTTGTATTTCCATATTCAAAGCAATATGATTATATGCTCATTTTAAGTTTTAATTTTCATGTATATCTTTTGGCATAAATATGGAGATAAAAGACTTGGCTCCTTCTCCAGGTCCTCACCATACATATCACATAAATCTCATGCTAAGAGAAAGGGCCCAAGGCACCAAGGGATATTGATCAAGATGATTTGTATATTTTCTCATCATAAATATTCATTCACAGATGAGTCGTGTAGTATGATCTTATTTAATTGAATTTTCTTATGTATTTTGCATTATTTGACACCAAAATTTTTATTGTTTTATTCTTAGTGTCTATTATTATTTTAGTGTTTTTGGTTATTTTAAATACCCAGTACCAAGATGTATCTGAAAAATAAACAATGGTAAATAAGTAAGTTATAATTTTATTTATACGTAGACAAAAGTTTCACCAAGAAAAGGAAATTAAAGACCACAAGAAACAAAATATACTGTTTGCAATGCAGGAATAATTGAGAATGTGTGTATACATGTGTGTGTGCATGCTCAGTCCTACCTGACCCCATGGACTATAGCCTGCTAGTTTCCTCTGTCCATGGAATTTTCCAGACAAGAATACTAGAGCCATTTCCTCTTCCAGGGGATTTTCTGAATTCCGGAATCAAACCTTCCTCTTTCATCCTCTGCATTGACAGGTGGATTCTTTACCACTGAGCCACCTGGAAAGCCCAAAATGGAGGATTCTATAAGTAGACAAGCAGTGGGATTAGGGAGCTTTCTTTATGACTGTCTTTAACTATTTACATATTGTTAGTTTTATTACAAATTTGAAAAATAAAAGGAGAGGGAAAAATGTGTGTGTGTGAGAGAGAAAGGGAGAGAAAAAAAAATAGGTTGAAAATTTTACTGACCCTGAAGTCTGCTAAGTTGTCTTGGTCTGAGTGAAATGGATGCTTATCAAGTAGAAAAGACAGTTGCCATAAATCAAATCCTGTCATGATTAAGCTCTGGATGTCAGATTGTGTTTATCAGACATGATTACAGGCCAAAACCTGTGTTGTAGGTTAATACAGAAATTCAGTGAAATATCTTACATCCTACAGGAACTTAGGAACAAAACTCAGCTAAAGCTAGGACATTCAGGATTTCATTTGAAAGAGATATATAGGCATTTTGTTTACTCTAAGTGCCTTTTGATGTTTGAAGTATTTTCCTGCTTTCTCTAAGCAACATTTTTTATTGTTATTTTCTATTTACCTGTTCTGACCTTGGGGCACTATATTCTATGTTGCTCATTGCAGACAAAGTGCAGATTTCAGCAAATACTTTTTTACAGCATAAAATAATACATATATAACCTGTAATCAAAGAAAATTAACCAAACTGATCACTTGGAGCACAGCCTTGTCTAACTCAATGAAACTAAGAGCCATGTACGGCCACCCAAAATGGATGGGTCATGGTGGAGCATTCTGACAAAACATGGTCCAGTGGAGAAGGGAATGGCAAACCATTTCAGCATTCTTGCCTCGAGAACTACATGAACAGTATGAAACAGCAGAAAGATATGACATTAATAGATGAACTCCTCAGGTTGGTGTAGGTGCCCAGTAGGCTTCCAGAGAAGAGTGGAGAAATACCTCAGAAAGAATGAAGAGACAGAGTCAAAGTGAAAAAAATGCTCAGTAGTGGATGTGACTGGTGATGGAAGTAAAGTCCGGTGCTATAAAAAAACAATATTGCATAGGAACCTGGAATATTAGGTCCATGAATCAAGGTAAATTGGAAGTGGTCACACAGGAGATAGCAAGAGTGAACATTGACATTTTAGGAATCAATGAACTAAAATGGACTAGAATAGGTGAACTTCATTCAGATGACTATTATATCTACTACTGTGGGCAAGAATCCTTTAGAAAAAATGGACTAGCTCTCATAGTCAAGAAAAGAGTCTGAAATGCAGTACTTGGGTGCAATCTCAAAAATGTCAGAATGATCTCTGTTCATTTCCAAGGCAAACAATTGAATATCACAGTAACCCAAGTCTATGTCCCAACCACTAATGTCAAAGAAGCTGAAGTTGAACAGTCCTATGATGACCTATAAGAATTTCTAGAACTAAGACCCAAAAAAGATGTCCTTTTCATCATAGGGGACTGAAATGCAAAAGAAGGAAGTCAATAAATATTTGAAGTAATAGGTGAGTTTGGCCTTGGAGTACAAAAAGAAGCAGGGCAAAGGCTAACAGAGTTCTGCCAAGAGGATGACCTGGTCATAGCAAACACCCTCTTCCAACAACACAAGAGAAGACTCTACACATGGGCATCACCCGATGGTCAACCCCTAAATCAGATTGATTATATTCTTCACTGCTGGAGATGGAGAAGCTCTATACAGTCAGCAAAAACAAGATGGAAGCTGACTGTGGCTCAGATCATGAACTCTTTATTGCCAAATTCAGACTTAAATTGAAGAAAGTAGGGGAAACCACTAGACCATTCAGGTATGACCTAAATCAAATCCCTTGTGATCATACATGGAAGTAACAAACATATTCAAGGGATGATATCTGATAGAGTACCTGAAGAACTATGGTCAGAGGTTCATGACATTGTACAGATGGCAGTGATCAAGACCATCCCCAAGAAAAAGGAAGGCAAATAAGGCAAAATGGCTGTTTGAGGAGGTCTTGCAAATAGCTGAGAAAACAAGAGATGCTAAAAGCAAAGGAGAAAAAGAAGGATACATGCATCTGAATGCAAAGTTCCAAAACATAGCAAGGTGAGATAAGAAAGATATACTCAGTAATTAATGCAAAGAACTAGCAGAGAACAACAGAATGGGAAAGACTAGAAATATTTTCAAGAAAATTAGAGATACCAAGGAAATATTTTATGCAAAGATGGGCACAATAAAGAGCAGAAATGGTATGGACCTAACAGAAGCAGAAGGTATTAAGAAGAGATGACAAGAAAACACTGAAGAACTATACAAAAAAAGATCTTTATGACCCAGATAACCACGATGGTGTGACCACTCAACGAGAGGCAGAAATCCTAGCATGTGTAGTCAAGTGGACATTAGGAAGCATCACTATGAACAGAGCTAGTGGAGGTGATGGAATTCAGCTAAGCTATTTCAAGTCCAAAAGGATAATGCTGTGAAAGTGCTGCACTCAATATGCCAGTAAATTTGGAAAGCTCAGTAGTGACAACAGGACTGGAAAATGTCGGTTTTTATTCCAATCCCAAAGAAAGGCAATGCTAAGGAATGTCCAATCTGCCGCACAATTGCACTCATCACACATGCAAGCAAATTAATGCTCAAAGTTCCCCAAGCCAGGCTTCAACAGTACGTGAAAAAATTTTCAGACGTTCAAGCTGAATTTTGAAATGGCAGAGGAAACAAAGATCAAATTGTCAACATCCTTTGGACCATCGAGAAGGAAGAGAGTTCCAGAAAAACATCCATTTCTTTGATTATGCTATAGCCTTTGATTGTGTGGATCACAACAAACTGTGGAAAATTCTTCAAGAGATAGGAATACTAGACCACATTACCTACCTCCTGGGAAATCTGTATGTGGGTGATGAAGCAACAGTTAGAACTGGACATGGAACAATGGACTGGTTACAAATTGGGAAAGGGGTACGTCAAGGCTGTATATTGTCACCCTGTTTATTTAACATATATGCAGAGTACATTTTGCAAAATGCTGGAATCCAGAAATATCAATAACCTCAGATATGCAGATGACACTATCTTTATGGCAGAATGCATATAGAAACTGAAGAGACTCTTGATGAAAGTGAAGAAGAGAATGAAAAAGTTGGCTTAAAACTCAACATTCAAAAAACTAAGATTGTGGCATCTGGTCCCATCACCTCATGGCAAATAGATCAGGAAACAGTGGAAACAGTGACAGACTTTAATTTGGGGGGGCTCCAAAATCACTGCAGGTGGTGACTGCAGCCATGAAATTAAAAGAGGCTTGCTCCTTGGTAGAAAAGCTCTGACCAACCTAGACAGCCTATTAAAAAGTAGATATTCCTTTGCCGGCAAAGGTCAATCTAGTCAAAGCTGACTATTTTGTCTACTGGTTTTTCCAGTAGTAATGTAGGGATGTGAGAGATGAACTATGAGGATAGCTGAGCGCCAAATAATTGATGCTTTTGAACTGTGGTGTTGGAGAAGTTTCTTGAGAGTACTTGGACTGCAAGGAGATCGAACTAAGCAAGGAGATCAAACTAAGCAATCCTAAATGAAACCAATCCTGAATATTTATTGGAAGGACTGATGCTTAAGCTAAAGCTCCAATATTTTGGCCACCTAGTGGGAAGAATTGGTTCATTGGAAAAGACCCTGAGGCTGGGAAAGATTGAAGGCAGGAGGAGAATGGGGTGACAGAGGATAAGACGGTTGGATGGCATCACTGACGTGACAGACATGAGTCTGAGCAAGCTCTGGGAGTTGATGGACTGGGAGGCCTGGTGTGCTGCCATACATGAGGTTGGAGAGTCAGACACGACTGAGCGACTGAACTGAACTGAAACTCTATATGTATGTTGTTGTTGTTCTTTCATTGCTAAGTCATTTCCAACTCTTTTGTGATCTCATTGACTATAGCTCGCCAGGCTCCTCTGTCCATGAGATTTCCTAGACAAGGATCCTGGAGTCTGTTGCCATTGCTTTCTCCAGGGTATCTTCTCAACCCAGGTATCAAACCCTCATCTCTTCCATGGCAAACTGGTTCCTTACCACTGAGCCTCTAGGAAAGCACCCATATATACATTACATTATACATATAATATACACATACTCATGCTATATCAAACAATTGTAATTGGCATTATATCCATAACACATTATTTTATATATAAATTATATATACAATTTATGTACATACACACAATATTATTGAAATATCATCATAAAGAACCATAAACCACAACAAATCCACCATAGAATATGTAAGACATCTGCATGAAAAAATATTAAAACTGCCAAAAAACTACAAAATACCAAGGACATCTTACAGAGCACCCGAACTAGTTGGGAGATAAGTGCTCATGCATTGAAAAATTCAGTACTGTTAAGGTTTCAGACCTCTTCATATTTATCTAATAATTTGGCACATTCCCAATTAAAATGTTAAAAGTTCTTCACTCTTCAACCCCCAAGCAACTGTTTGTTTGTTTGTTTGTTTCTGAAACTTGATTGAAAATCAAAGGACCTAAAATATCCAAAATAATCAAAGAAATATGTAAGGAACACATTTGGAGGACTTAGTTTACCTGATCTGAAGATTTACAAGGAAGACATATTAATTTATAGACTGGTACTGATTGAAAATGGAAATTGGTAAATAGAAGAGAATTAAAGGTCCAAAAATAGACTTGCTTGAAAGGTCTCTTTTTAACAAATGATTTGGAAGAGCTGTATAGTCATAAAGAAAAAAAAATATTAAGATCTTGATATCTACAAAGCTTAATAAAAATATCAATTCAAGATGGATTATAAGCTTAAAAGGATAAACTAGAACCATAAAGCTTCCACAGGGAAAACTATCTTCACAACTTGGGGTAAAATAAGATTTTTTTTAACATAGGAAAATTTAATCATTAAAAATGATGGTTGAACTTTGCAAAAATAAAATCTGCCAGCTTATGAAAAGACAGCACTTAGGAAAGAAAAGACCAATTACAGGTGTGGAAAGACTCATCTGTAATTCATATTGCTCAGAAATGAATCATGTATATAAACTATTTTCAAATCTCCTACAAATCCATAATAAATATGCAAAGATCTAATTAAACACATGTGATGAAAAACCTTTTACAAAAGAAGTTAGAGAAATGATCAGTAAGTACCTGAAATTTTACCAACATTGTTACCTTGTCAATGAAATAAAGACTAAAACCCCTACAATGTCTAGAAATGAAGCAATTCATAATACTGCTGACAAAAATAGGGCACAGTTGAAATTCTCATGCATTAATGACCGGAGTGGAAAACTGTATACTAACTTTGAAGAAATATTTTATTCTTTTTTTTATTTTTTTTACTTTACTTTACTTTACAATTCTTTATAAAAAGTATAACAATATTTACAACAGCTTTAATCAAAATAGCTACACATTAGAAACCAACCAAATATCTATCACTAGGAGAACAGATATTTGAATTTTAGTATTTCATATATCAGAATATTGCTGATCAATTTAAAAAAAAAGCGCTCCATGTACACATAATGGCATAAGTGAATCTCGAAAACATTATGCTGAGTTATAGGAGGAAGACAAAAATAGTACATAATCTGTGATTCCATTTATATGAAGTCAAAAAAATAAACAAAATTGATCTATGATGTTAATATCACTGGTCAAAGTGAAGAGTGAATAGACAGCAACAAACAAATTTCTTGGACGATGGAAATATTTTATATCTTGCTTTGCATGGTTTGCACAGCTGTTATATCAAATTGGAAACTAACATATAAATTTTGTTTCAATAGCAATATATTTTTGCATTAAAAATAGCAGAAAAGCTATAATTATCTCCCTCATCATAAAATGTCGCATGTTTGTTAGTTTTATTTCTATTTTAAAAATCTGTATGATCTGATCATCATACATAGTTTTGAAAATAAGAAACATTCTTTCTATGAATATAAAAAAGCATTTCTCAGCAAAGAGAGAATGCTGCTTAATAATGATTTTATAGACAGATTCACAAAGTCACTGGGTAGCCCAAAAGTTCATTCAGATTTTTCCTCAGGATGGTATGAAAATAAGAATGACCTTTTTGGCCAACCTAATATTTTTGTCCTTTGAAATGAGAAATACATTTATTTTTTAATTAATATATTTCAACATAATCCTATATTAGTGAATTTTCTTATCCAACATGAATTTTAAATACCATATAGGATACCTCTTTATTGATATATCATAAATTACATTAATTAAACTCTCTTTTGAGATGTGCAGTCTGCTCACAGTTCCCTCCTGTCTCTTTATAGGGTAAATCCCATTTTCTGGTGCTGCTTGTGGTGTTGGTAATCTCCAATTGATTATGTTCCTGCTCTCACTCCCATCACACTGATGTATATGAGCTCACTAATATCATCAGTGATCTCTCCTGTTCATTCTTATCTTACTTAATCCTGTCTGTGACATTTGACAAAGTTCAACCTTCTCTTTTTTTTCAAAGTTGTCTGTATTGCTGACTTTGATGACACTATTCTAACTTAGCTTTTTTCTGTGGACTTTCTTTCTCCATTTATTTAATGCAATCTTCTCGGCCATCCATGTTTTATAGGTTGATCCTCAAATCATCTCTCAGACCTTTACCATTTTTATATCCACACATTTTCTGAGTTATAGTATCTGAATGGCATTATCTAAGTCCATGTCTTCAAATGCAAGCTATTACAGTGGGGACTATGAATCTCTTTCCAGATTTTTACAATTTTTATTTAAGCACTGCTCATAAACACTTTAAACATGAAACTTTTCCTGGAAGTCTCTATAATTTGATTTTACTTTTATATTCCCTATGTGATACTGATCTGTGATAATGATCAAATCATAATTGCTGTATTTAATTTATTTTCATTAGGTAACATCTTAATAGTATCTCTTAAATGTGTCTTCTCCCCTCCACTTGTATTACCAGCAGACTTATCAAGCCATTATCAGCAATGCATAAGAGACCTACATGTATAACTACATGTTCACTACAAGTATACCTACATGTGCCTGGGATCCATGGTGATACTTAATGCACACCTTGTCTCAGTGAAGTCTCCAGGAAAATAAACACTATCCAAACATGAAAAAAGCCCAGAGGCTGTTTATTCAACAACTTTCTATAGTGACAGAGTCAGCCATCATCATTTCTGTTTTGCAGAGATTCAAATCCAGCCAAGAGAGTGGAAGGCTTTATATTGATAGACATAGTCTATGTGAAGGTTTTTGGTGGGAGCAGCTGGAGACCAGCTAATTCAAAGTGTGGCATCTTAAGTGATATGTTGGATGCACCGATTGACTTTTTCTGGTTCAATCCAGTTTATAAGTGAGGACAGAAAACCTGGAAGTTGGCAGCATTATGGACAGTGGCAAAGAGTGTGGTTCAGCCCCCTTGGCTTGTTATTGAAGAGGCTGTAGGTTAGAGTTGTATCTATGGCAGTTATGTTGTTGTTCAGTCACTCAGTCTTGTCTGACTCTTTGTGACCCCATAGACTGCAGCACACTAGGCTTCCATGTTCATCAACAACTCCTGGAGCTTACTCAAATTCAAGTCCATTATCGGTGATGCCATCCAACCATCTCATCCTCTCTCATCACCTTCTCCTGCTGTATTCAATCTTTCCCAGCATCAGGGTCTTTTCAAATGAGTCAGTTCTTCACATCAGGTGGCCAAAGTATTGGAGTTTCAGCTTCATCATCCATCCTTCCAATGAATATTCAGGACTGATTTCCTTTAGGATGGACTGGTTGGATCTCCTTGCAGTCCAACAGACTCTCAAGAGTCTTCTCCAACACCACAGTTCAAATGCATCACTTCTTTGGCGCTCTGCTTTCTTTATAGTCCAACTCTCACATCCATACATGACCACAGGTAAAACCATAGCCTTGACTAGACGGACCTTTGTTGACAAAGTAATGTCTCTGTTTTTTAATATGCTGTCTAGGTTGATCATAGCTTTCCTTGCAAGGAGCAAGCATCTTTTAATTTTATGGCTGCAGTCCCCATCTGAAGTGATTTTGGAGCCCCCCAAATAAAGTCTCTCTCTGTTTCCACTTTTTCCCCATCTATTTGCCATGAAGTGATGGTACAGGATGCAATGGTCTTAGTCTTTTGAATGTTGAGTTTTAAGGAAGCTTTTTCACTCTCCTCTTTTGCTTTCATCAAGAAGCTCTTTATTTCTTACTCGCTTTCTGCCATAAGGGTGGTGTCATCTGCATATCTGAGGTTATTGATATTTCTCCCAGCAATCTTGATTTCAGCTTGTGCTTCATCGAGCCTGGCATTTCACTTAATGTACTCTGCATATAAGTTAAATAAGCTGGGTGAGAGTAGAGCAGAGAGACATTAAACGAGGCCTTATCTTAACATAAAGTCTCTGCAGACTAGTTTTCTCATGATTTCACTTTTAGAAGCATCCACTTCTTGATTGATAAAATGACATTATATTCACTAAACTTTATTCAATAACTCTGGATATTGACATCTAGGATTAGGCTAATAATAAAAAGGTATAATTAAAGAATGTATACATATGTTGCACAATTTATGGATATATTAAATACACTAATATCTAGTATCCAAAAAGTCATATATGAGGCAACATCTATACATCAGTAATTCACAAAAATACTACTTATCACTCAGTCAACAATACTCAATTGGTTTGAAGTTACTTTTTGGAATAACCTAAACCACATTGGCTTTACTGAAATAAATATAAATCTTTGAATTATACCCAGAAACTAAAATAAAACCAGTTCCAATGTAAAAAAACAAAAAAAACACTTAACATAAATTCTTTGAAATCAGTAAGAAAAGATGTATAGTGTAATAAAAACTGTGTTCAGTGGCATACAGATAGCAGTGTAGAGAAAAAGGAAAATATAAGAAGTTCTCAGTAATATTAAAAAAACACTAAAAGATAACTCTAGTGAGAAAAGTTCTACTTATTATTTTGGCATGATATAGGCATGTTAATGTTTAATTCATTATTATTGGGATAGAAGTTGAATAAACTTTTTTAAAAAATTAACCAAGTTATTCAAGAACTATAAAAATGGAGTTGTTGAAATTTGAAGATATTTACTCTTTTAAAAAGTAGTTCAGGGGGAATGTGGCTAAGATGGTGGAGGAATAGGATGGGAAGACCACTTTCTGCCTCACAAATTCCTCAAAAGAACATTTCAACACTGAGCAAACTCCACAAAACAACTTCTGAATGATGGCAGAGGACATCAGGCACCCAGAAAAGCAGATCATTGTCTTCAAAAACAGGTAGGAAAAAATATAAAAGACGAAAAAAGAGACAAAGGAGGTGGGGAGGGAGCTCCATCCCTGGAAGGGAAGCCCGTCCTGGGAAGAGAATTTTAAGAAGAGAGGTTTCCAAACACCAGGAAACACTCTCCCTGCCGAGTCTGTGGGAAGCCTTGGAAGCACAGAGGGCAACATAACAGGAAGGAAAAATAAATAAATAATTAAAACCAACAGATTACAAGCCCAATAGTAACTCCCCCAGCAGAAAAGCAGCACAGACGCCTGCATCCACCACAAGCAAGTGGGGGCAGGGCAGGGAAGCGCGGGAGGTGTGGGCTGCAGTGCTTTGTAAGAATCGGGCAGGAACACCCCACACGTAACCAGAACGAACTAACCTGGGCTAGCAAACCAGACTGTGGGATAGCTACCACGCGAAAAGCTCGAACATAAGACACCACCAGGACCTCGCACAGAACAAAGGATGGAACGGGAATAGCCTGCTGCAGACCATCCTCCACTGGGGACAGGCAGCCAGAGCTGTAAGGGCTGGAAAGGGGCAATTGCAGCCCCGGAGAGACTTTACCTACCAAACTACAAGCAGGCTCCTTTGCTAAGACTTCTAAGGGTGCTGGACAGTCACCATCTGCCTCACAAAGGGCACCAGCGGTACACCCAGAAAACTGAGCAGCAGAGACAGAAAAGGCAACAAGTCGCAGCGACCGCGCTCGCCAAACTCCTGAGCTACTCGGACCTGGGAAGGGCACAAAACACAGTCGCAACCGAATCTGCGCCTCTGAGGGCTACCTGAGTGCCGAAACTGAGTGGCTTAGACTGGGGAGGTGCACGCAGCTAGGGCCGTCCTCAGACGGTTCCCGGCTGAGCATCGTAGAGCCCCAGCGGTTTGTGCACCTCGAGCAGGGACAGGTCCAGCGGGGCTGAGACATTGTGTGCACACTACAGTGCTATTTCTTTGCAGCATCCCTCCCTCCCCACAGAGCGACTGAACAAGTGACCCTTAAAAAAAAAAAAAGTGTCCACCATCCCCTCCCCACCCTCCGTGTCAGGACGGAAATCAGACACTGAAGAAACCAGCAAACAGAAGAAATTAAACAGAGGGAACCGACTTGGAAGTGACTCCACACTGCCCACAACACCAGAGAAAGGGCCAGATACATCTTTACTATTTTTACAATCATTCCTTTTTTTGTTGTTTGTTTGTTTTTTGATGACACTGTTGTGGGGTTGTTTTCTCTTTTCTTTTTCTTATTCTTTTTTTTTCTAACTTTTAAAAAATTGTTGTCTTCTATTTCTCCTCTAATTTTTATTTCTATAACCTACTATTACTTAAAAAAAAAAAGACACTATTTTTTAAGGCAAACACCATATATAGTCTTTGTGCGGTTGTTGTTGGTGTTTTTTAATAATTCTTGTGGCTTTGTATTTTTTTTCTTTTTTCTTTTCTTTTTTCCTTCTGCTTCTTTTCTTTAATATTGTATTTTTTTACGTTTGCAAATTGGCCTTATTTATTTTTTTAATTTTATTTTTAAATTTTATTTTAGTTTTTTATTTTTTAAATTTTAAAATCTTTAATTCTTACATGCTTTCCCAAACATGAACCCCCTCCCACCTCCCTCCCCATAACATCTCTCTGAGTCATCCCCATGCACCAGCCCCAAGCATGCTGTATCCTGCGTCAGACATAGACTGGCGATTCAATTCTTACATGATAGTATACATGTTAGAATGCCATTCTCCCAAATCATCCCACCCTCTCCCTCTCCCTCTGAGTCCAAAAGTCCGTTATACACATCTGTGTCTTTTTTCCTGTCTTGCATACAGGGTCGTCATTGCCATCTTCCTAAAGAATTCATTTGAATCAGTTCTGATGAGATGGATGAAACTGGAGCTGATTATACAGAGTGAAGTAAGCCAGAAAGAAAAACACCAATACAGTATACTAATATTGTATTTTTAAAAATCCAACCTCTACTCTAGATTTTTAATCTTTGCTTTTTGGTTTTTGTTGTCAATTTTGTACATTTAAAAACCCAAATTTCACTACCCAATTTTACCTGAGAGCAAGATTACTGGCTTGACCACTCTCTCCTCCTTTGGACTCTCCTTTTTCTCCACCAGGTGGCCTCTGTCTCTTCTCCCCCATCTCTTCTCTACCCAACTCTGTGAATCTCTGTGTGTTCCAGATGGTGGAGAACACCTAAGGAACTGGTTACTGGCTGGATTTGTCTCTCTCCTTTTCATTCCCATCTTTTATCCTCCTGGCCACCTCTGTCTACTTCCTCCCTCTCCTCTTCCCTGTATAACTCCGTGAATACCTCTGAGCAGTCCAGACTATGGAGCACACATAAGGAAGTGATTACTGACTAGCTTGCTCTCTCCTCTTTTGATCTCACCGCATCTCATTCCAGTCACCTCTAAATACCCCCTCCCTCTCCTCTTCTCCTTGTAACTCAGTGAACATCTCTGGGTGTCCCTCAATGTGGAGAAACTTTTCATCTTTAACCTAGATGTTTTATCATTGGTGCTGTATAGATGGAGAAGTCTAGAGGCTACTGTAAAAATAAAACTGAAAACCAGAAGCAGGAGACTTAAGTCCAAAGCCTGAGAACATCAGAGAACCCCTGAATTCAGGGAACATTAAGCAATAGGAGCTCATCAAACGCCTACATACCTACACTGAAACCAAGCTCCACCCAAGGGCCAACAAGTTCCAGAGCAAGACATACCATGCAAATTCTCCAGCAACGCAGGAACACACCCCTGAGCTTCAATATGCAGGCAGCTCAAAGCTACTCCAAAACCATTGACATCTCATAACCCATTACTGGTCACTCCACTGCACTCCAGAGAGAAGAAACCCAGCTCCACCCCCCAGAACTCCAACACAAGCCTCCCTAACCAGGAAACCCTGACAAGCAACTGATAAAATCCCATCCACAGCGAGAAAGTTCCATAATAAAGAGAACTCCACAAATTACCAGAATATAAAAAGGCCACCCCAAACGCAGTAATATAACCAAGATGAAGAGATAGAGGAATACTCAGCAGGTAAAGGAACAGGAGAAATGCCCACCAAACCAAACAAAAGAGGAAGAGATAGGGAATCTACCTGAGAAAGAATTCCGAATATTGATAGTGAAAATGATCCAAAATCTTGAAATCAAAATGGAATCACAGATAAATAGCCTAGAGACAAGGATTGAGAAGATGCAAGAAAGGTTGAACAAGGACCTAGAAGAAATAAAAAAGAGTCAGTATATAATGAATAATGCAATAAATGAGATCAGAAACACTCTGGAGGCAACAAATGGTAGAATAACGGAGGCAGAAGATAGGATTAGTGAAATAGAAGATAGAATGGTAGAAATAAATGAATCAGAGAGGAAATAAGAAAAACGAATTAAAAGAAATGAGGACAATCTCAGAGACCTCCAGGACAATATGAAACGCTCCAACATTCAAATTATAGGAGTCCCAGAAGAAGAAGACAAAAAGAAAGACCATGAGAAAATCCTTGAGGAGATAATAGTGGAAAACTTCCCTAAAATGGGGAAGGAAATAATCACTCAAGTCCAAGAAACCCAGAGAGTTCCAAATAGGATAAACCCAAGGCGAAACACCCCAAGACACATATTAATCAAATTAACAAAGATCAAACAGAAAGAACAAATATTAAAAGCAGCAAGGGAAAAACAACAAATAACACACAAGGGGATTCCCATAAGGATAACAGCTGATCTTTCAATAGAAACTCTTCAGGCCAGGAGGGAATGGCAAGACATACTTAAAGTGATGAAAGAAAATAACCTACAGCCCAGATTACTGTACCCAGCAAGGATCTCATTCAAATACGAAGGAGAAATCAAAAGCTTTACAGACAAGCAAAAGCTGAGAGAATTCAGCACCACCAAACCAGCTCTCCAACAAATTCTAAAGGATATCCTCTAGACAGGAAACACAAAAAGGGTGTATAAACCCAAACCCAAAACAATAAAGTAAATGGCAATGGGATCATACTTTTCAATAATTACCTTAAACGTAAATGGGTTGAATGCCCCAACCAAAAGGCAAAGACTGGTCGAATGGATACAAAAACAAGACCCCTCTATATACTGCTTACAAGAGACCCACCTCAAAACAAGGGACACATACAGACTGAAGGGGAAGGACTGGCAAAAGATATTCCACTCAAATAGAGACCAAAAGGAAGCAGGAGTAGCAATACTCATATCCAATAAAATAGACTTTAAAACAAAGGCTATGAAAAGAGACAAAGAAGGCCATTACATAATGATCAAAGGATCAATCCAAGAAGAAGATATAACAATTATAAATATATATATGCACCCAACATAGGAGCACCTCAATATGTAAGACAAATGCTAACAAGTATGAAAGGGGAAATTAACAATAACACAATAATAGTGGGATACTTTAATATCCCACTCACACCTATGGACAGATCAACTAAACAGAAAATTTAAAAAGAAACGCAAACTTTAAATGATACATTAGACCAGTTAGACCTAATTGATATCTATAGGACATTTCATCCTAAAACAATGAATTTCACCTTTTTCTCAAGTGCTCATGGAACCTTCTCCAGGATAGATCACATCCTGGGCCATAAATCTAACCTTGATAAATTTAAAAAAAACCAAAATCATTCCAAGCATCTTTTCTGACCATAATGCATTAAGATTAGATCTCAATTACAGGAGAAAAACTATTTAAAATTCCAACATATGGAGGCTGAACAACACACTTCTGAATAACCAAAAAAAAATCACAGAAGAAATCAAAAAAGAAATCAAAATATGCATAGAAACTAATGAAAATGAAAACACAGCAACCCAAAACCTGTGGGACACTATAAAAGCAGTGCTAAGAGGAAAGTTCATAGCAATATATGCATACCTCAAGAAACAAGATAAAAGTCAAATAAATAACCTAACTCTACACCTAAAGCAACTAGAAAAGGAAGAAATGGAGGACCCCAGGGTTAGTAGAAGGAAAGAAATCTTAAAAATTAGGGCAGAAATAAATGCAAAAGAAACAAAAGAGACCATAGCAAAAATCAACAAAGCCAAAAGCTGGTTCTTTGAAAGGATAAATAAAATTGACAAACCATTAGCCAGACTCATCAAGAAACAAAGAGAGAAAAATCAAATCAAAAATTAGAAATGAAAATGGAGAGATCACAGCAGACAACACAGAAATACAAAGGATCATAAGAGACTACTATCAGCAATTATATGCCAATAAAATGGACAACATGGAAGAAACGGACAAATTCTTAGTAAAGTACAATTTTCCAAAACTGAACCAGGAAGAGATAGAAAATCTTAACGGACCCATCACAAGCACGGAAATTGAAACTCTAATCAGAAATCTTCCAGTAAACAAAGGCCCAGTTCCAGACGGCTTCACAGCTGAATTCTACCAAAAATTTTGAGAAGAGCTAACACCTATCCTACTCAAACTCTACCAGAAAATTGCAGAGGAATGTAAACTTCCAAACTCATTCTATGAGGCCACCATCACCCTAATACCAAAACCTGACAAAGATACTACAAAAAAAGAAAACTGCAGGCCAATATCACTGATGAACATAGATGCAAAAATCCTCAACAAAATTCTAGCAATCAGAATCCAACAACACATTAAAAAGATCGTACACCATGACCAAGTGGGCTTTATTCCAGGGATGCAAGGATTCTTCAATATCTGCAAATCAATCAATGTAATCCACCACATTTACAAATTGAAAAATAAAAGCCATATGATTATCTCAATAGATGCAGAGAAGGCCTTTGACAAAATTCAACATCCATTTATGATAAAAACTCTCCAGAAAGTAGGAATAGAAGGAACATACCTCAACATAATAAAAGCTATATATGACAAACCCACAGGAAACATCCTCAATGGAGAAAAATTGAAAGCATTTCCCCTAAAATCAGGAACAAGACAAGAGTGCCCACTTTCACCGCTACTATTCAACATAGTTCTGGAAGTTTTGGCCACAGAAATCAGAGCAGAAAAAGAAATAAAAGGAATCCAAATTGGAAAAGAAGAAGTAAAACTCTCACTGTTTGCAGATGACATGATCCTCTACATAGAAAACCATAAAGACTCCACCAGAAAATTACTAGAGCTCATCAATGAATATAGTAAAGTTGCAGGATATAAAATCAACACACAGAAATCCCTTGCATTCCTATACACTAATAATGAGAAAGTAGAAAATGAAATTAAGAAAACAATTCCATTCACCACTGCAACGAAAAGAATACTTGAGAATATATCTACCTAAAGAAACTAAAGACCTATATATAGAAAACTATAAAACACTGATGAAAGAAATCAAAGAGGACACTAATAGATGGAGAAATATACCATGTTCATGGATTGGAAGAATCAATATAGTGAAAATGAGTATACTACCCAAAGCAATTTACAAATTCAATGCAATCCCTATCAAGCTATCAGCGGTATTTTTCACAGAACTAGAACACTTAATTTCAAGATTTGTATGGAAATACAAAAAACCTTGAATAGCCAAAGCAATCTTGAGAAAGAAGAATGGAACTGGAGGAATCAACTTGCCTGACTTCAGGCTCTACTACAAAGCCGCAGTCATCAAGACAGTATGGTACTGGCACAAAGACAGAAATATAGATCAATGGAACAAAATAGAAAGCCCAGAGATAAAGCCACACACATATGGACACCTTATCTTTGACAAAGGAGACAAGAATATACAATGCAGTAAAGACAATCTCTTTAACAGGTGGTGCTGGGAAAACTGGTCAACCACTTGTAAAAGAATGAAACTAGATCACTTTCTAACACCGCACACAAAAATAAACTCAAAATGGATTAAAGATCTAAATGTAAGATCAGAAACTATAAAACTCCTAGAGGAAAACATAGGCAAAACACTCTCTGACATAAATCACAGCAGGATCCTCTATGATCCACCTCCCAGAATTCTGGAAATAAAAGCAAAAATAAACAAATGGGATCTAATTAAAATTAAAAGCTTCTGCACAACAAAGGAAACTATAAGCAAGGTGAAAAGACAGCTTTCTGAATGGGAGAAAATAATAGCAAATGGAGCAACTGACAAACAACTAATCTCAAAAATATACAAGCAACTTATGCAGCTCAATTCCAGAAAAATAAACGACCCAATCAAAAAATGGGCCAAAGAACTAAATAGACATTTCTCCAAAGAAGACATACGGATGGCTAACAAACACATGAAAAGATGCTCAACATCACTCATTATTAGAGAAATGCAAATCAAAACCACAATGAGGTACCACTTCACACCAGTCAGAATGGCTGCGATCCAAAAATCTGCAAGCAATAAATGCTGGAGAGGGTGTGGAGAAAAGGGAACCCTCCTACACTGTTGGTGGAAATGCAAACTAGTACAGCCACTGTGGAGAACAGTGTGGAGATTCCTTAAAAAATTGCAAATAGAACTGCCTTATGACCCAGCAATCCCACTTCTGGGCATACACACCAAGGAAACCAGAATGAAAGAGACACAGGTACCCCAATGTTCATCGCAGCACTGTTTATAATAGCCAGGACATGGAAACAACCTAGATGTCCATCAGCAGATGAATGGATAAGAAAGCTGTGGTACATATACACAATGGAGTATTACTCAGCCGTTAAAAAGAATACATTTGAATCAGTTCTAATGAGGTGGATGAAACTGGAGCCGATTATGCAGAGTGAAGTAAGCCAGAAAGAAAATCACCAATAGAGTATACTAACACATATATATGGAATTTAGAAAGATGGCAATGATGTCCCTGTATGCAAGACAGCAAAAGAGACACAGATGTGTATAGCGGACTTTTGGACTCAGAGGGAGAGGGAGAGGGTGGGATGATTTGGGAGAATGACATTGAAACATGTATACTATCATGTAAGAATCGAATCACCAGTCTATGTCCGATGCAGGATACAGCATGCTTGGGGCTGGTGCACGGGGATGACCCAGAGAGATGTTATGGGGAGGGAGGTGGGAGGGGGGATTCATGTTTGGGAACACTTGTACACCCATGGTGGATTCATGTCAATGTATGGCAAAACCAATACAGCATTGTAAAGTAAAATAAAGTAAAAATAAGAATTTAATTAAAAAAATAAATATAAAGTAGTTCAGTTCAGTTCAATCACTCAGTCATGTCCAACTCTTTGTGGACATGAACCCATGAACCCCATGAACAGCAGCATGCCAGACCTCCCTGTCCATCACCCCAAACCCATGTTTGTTGAGTTAGTGATGCCATCCAACCATCTCATCTTCTTTCGCCCCTTCTCCTGCCTCAGTCTTTCAAGCATCATGGTCTTTTCAAATGAGTCAGCTCTTCCCATCAGGTGGCCAAAGTATTGGAGTTTCAGCTTCAACATCAGTCCTTCCAATGAATATTCAGGTCTGATTTCCTTTAGGATGGACTGGTTGGATCTCCTTGCAGTCCAACGGACTCTCAAGAGTCTTCTCCAACCCCACATTTTAAAAGCATCAATTCTTCAGCGCTCAGCTTTCTTTATAGTCCAAATCTCACATCCATACATGACCACAGGAAAAACCATAGCCTTGACTAGACGGGCCTTTGTTGATAAAGTAATGTCTCTGCTTTTTAATATGCTGTCTAGGTTGGTCATAACTTTCCTTAAAAGGAGTAAGTGTCTTTTAATTTCGTGGCTGCAATCACCATCTGTAGTGATTTTGGAGCCCAGAAAAATAAAGTCAGCCACTGTTTCCACTGTTTCCCCACCTATTTGCCATGAAGTGATGGAACTGGATGCTGTGATCTTAGTTTTCTGAAAAGTAGTAGTCTTAATCACTTAAGTGTTTTTAGGAATCTTATTTAGCACTACACCTGCTGTATGTTTTTGAAGAGTTAATTTCGGAAGAGGATATTAAAGACCAGATTTTGTGTTTGATATTAAAAATGAAATAAAATGATTAGCATTATAAGGAAACTAAACATAAGAGTAAGATGAATAGATAAGTAAAATTTAAAGATTTTACCCATCTCAGATCAGAAGGCCTCAATATTGATAGTTTTTGTTTTGAACATTTAAATGGCTTTAATAATTTTAAGACTGTGTTCAATGAATCTCTTTTCCTAAAGGAAGCAAAATATGAAAACCTACATTATAAAATTATTTTGCGACACATCATATGCAAATCTCTCTATGAAAAATTTAATACAGTTGAGTAAAATAAAGTATCCAAGAAATATTGGACCATCCATGGAAATTTACTATTATTTTTTGGTTTACTTAACTCTGCATTTCTACGTCACATATGATGATGTTTCTGTGCTTCACTTAATGTCTTGGTGAAATACAAAATTTCTTACACTGAACTGTCTACTATAGTTAGAATTGCCTTATTTTCCCCAGATTTTGAAAAGCTAAAGACTGTGTCATCATAATTATATACAGCAAATCCTTTTAATCAAATTATAGTCAAAATTGTGACCATTTATTAATCAAAGGCCTTTTTCTAATTTGGGTATATACATTTTTAGAATTACCCAAAACCCATGTTACTATCCTCAATTTCAGCATAAACCTTTTATGAATGTTCTAGCTCCTGAAAATCACTTTATTAAAAACATGCATTGTATGAAGATTTGTGAGTTTCTAGACAACATAATAGGTTATAAAAATTAATGTGATATTTCAAAATGCCTTAAATCCATTGTAGTGAATAATCAGTTTTCAAGCAAGTAGTTTTTTAACTTAGCTCAGTAGCACTCAAATCTCAAAAATGTGTTTTTATTACTTTTGAGTCTTTTGAAATGTGTAAGTATTCAGTATGTTATATAATATTTTTCAATGCATGTCTCTTTTAAAACCAGAAAAATGCAATTCAGCACATAGCCAGAAACATATTAGTGGAAAATGTGAAATGTAAAAACAGCCTATATTCTATGTGTGCCAAAATAAGCAAATGGAAGATAATTTCAAAATGTAACCCAGCTAGTACCTCAACTACGAGTCTCTTAGTTAATATCACCCTTATATGCACTAAGGTTACAACTTTAGTGCCATGATAATTTACTAAAACTTGATTGTGTAAAAAGTGAAAGTCCCTCAGTACTATCCAACTCTTTGTGACCCCATGGACTATACAGACCATGGGATTCTCCAGGCCATAATACTGGAGAGGGTAGCTATTCCCTTCTCCAGGAGATCTTCATAAACCAGGCATCAATCCCAGGTCTCCCATATTGTGGAGGGATTCTTTACCAGCTGAGCCACAAGGGAAGCTCAAGAATACTAGTGTGAGTATCCTATCTCACACAGATGTTCCCAACCCAGGAATCCAACTGGGGTCTCCTTCATTGCAGGCAGGTCCTTTACCAACCGAGCTATCAGGGATGTCCTGATTATGTAAAGCCACCTGATAAACACTTTAGCATATGTCTTTTTACATGAAATGAAATGAAATGAGACTTCCAATATTGTATATAAATAAAATCATTACAAATATACAAGTATAAGACATAGAGCCTCATTTAAAAATATACAACCAAAGTCTTACTCAAAATATGCAACTCATGGAAAAACTTGTTTAGTTGATTCTTCATCCATATTGTGCTTTTTAGGGCAAATATCTGCCTTCAAGCAGCTATGATTCATGCTAGTCTGAAGATGGTTCATTTTCTATTCCTCTGTGATATTAGTACCTGGCTTATTAACAGATGTCATATTGGCTATTATTTCATGAAGAATTCATTTGAGTAGAACAGAGATAACCTTTTCAATCCATTAATTTCCTAAGAATACTAGAGTATGCTTATGAACTTTTTTTCAAGTAGTATAGAGCTATATTTCTAACAGTTATACATATTTGCTGTAACATGTAATTTATTTTATTTTAACTTAATATCTCTAATGTTTAATTAATGCCCTTGGCAATTCTCTTGTTTTCCAATGTAATGACTTTAAATGGAATATTTTAAATCTAAATAACAAGGCTGTTTGTTTGCTTTAAAATTATTTCCTCTTAAGGAAACACAGACTTTCACAAAACATCTCTTGCATCCACTCATTATGATATTTTTCCTTAAAGAAAGGGAAAAAATCATTTAACCATTATTTTTAATATGTACAAATTGAAGGAATAAGAGCATCCATGTCAAGGAAAACAATTATCTTCAATATATAATGCAATAAAAATGACTTGCAACCAATGTTAAATTGGTTTAAATAAATTAGAACATTGCATATATACATTATAATAAAATAGTTGGTTTAATTCACTAGGATTTTTGTTCTTATGCTGTTGTTATATAAATTAATCACTTTAGTCCATGTAACATATTCTTTAAATAGCGGAGCTTCTTTTTTCCCCCTTCAGATTTCTCAGCAGACTTTACTCTTACTGTGGAAATGTCAGTGTAGCCCCAGGTACCACTGAGTGCCCATTTTTGCCTAGCCACTGAAGAAATAAGTGTATGCAGTATGCTGGCTGATTTTAATTTTCTACACCATTTGCCTGAAGGAGGCACTATACCAGGTCCTGTACTTAATTTCAATCTTTGTGTGTTTACTGTTCCACAAAACAGCATCAAGCCCAGAGTGGAAGAGCTGGTTTACTAAGTTTGAATGGTTTGTTAAACATTTTTTTAAGTAATAATAATAATTATTGTATCTTTAACATAGTGTAAATAAATTTGAAATTAGCTAGTCTAGCCCCAATAGCCATCTACTTGAGAAAGGACATCAATGTCATTGCCCAATGGTGAAAAATTAACTTCAGAAAATACATGGAATTTTTTAAAGTGTCTGTATTTTTCCTAGTGGGTAGAAGCAGTTAATTTTTCTAATCTTCCATAAGTAAATATTTAGATGTCAACTCAACCTATTTTAGGAAATAAGAGCGTTTAATCACTACAGAGACTCTGTTATTTAAAATATTTGTAAATTAAACAAATATATATATTTATAATTTTATTTTAATTTCCTGGCTTCTTAGATTCTTGTCTGATGTTAAAATCTAATTTTGCGTTCAACTTTAAACTTCATCTATGCTATGGCAGTCTCTATGTCAGCAGTCTCTGTGTCTAACAGTATTTTACTGTTCACAATAAGAATGTTGAAAAAAAGTATAACTTGTCTTTCTTTTTTTCCATAAAAATAAATTTGTCCTTAGAAAGATTTAAGATACAGTTTCCATTCTGAATATCCAGTGAATTGTCAAAAATGGCTTAAGAATTGGCCATTTATTCAACCTGTAGAATAGTCTTTCAGTTTTGTGCCTCAAGGCTGCTAGAATATATAGTTGTAAAAGGAAATTTTCTCAAACTAAAATGTAGGAACTTCAAAACCAGTATGTCTTTAAAAGATAGATGTATTTTGGTTTGATTTTGAGGAAAGCAACTATTTTCTAAATATGTTTAGACTCCATTTCCATGTTGAAAATCTTCCAGGTACTTTTGAAAAAGAGTTTCTCACTGCTTATGATATTATAGCCTAATTCAAAACCCTTTTTACCATGAAAAAATAACATACTGTAAGGTAATAGGAAAAAATGCTTGAATCTCAATGAATTATTTCATTTTTAGTTCACTAGAACACTTTTCTAAAAGACATATATTTTCTTTCCATTTCTAAACATGGTATTTACTCGCTTTTCATTTATTTTGTCTCTTTCTAAGCAGTCATCAAATGGCTAAGAGAAGTGCCTAATTAACTCTCATTAAAGAAGAACTCAGTATCTCCATAAAGCCAAAGAGGTGAATTCAGAAATTACTGATTTTAAGTCGAATTGATTAGTATGTCAGTCATTCTTTGATTGATCTTCCCAATGAAAATAACATTCTGAACAAATAAAAATGTCATTAATGTTTCTAACTCTTACAAGTAAACACTTTTTCCTTATAATGTTTTCTATTTTTATGGCCTCTTATACACATTCATTCTTGTTTCAATAACATTTATTGAGATAAGATTCATACTATTAAATCCTTTTTGTCTTGCAACTTTGAAGATATTTTTTGTTTGTTTTTTTTTTTGACAGTTTTTCTATGATGTATCTAGATCTGTACTGTTTAAAAAAATAAATTTATTGAGATATCGTTGGAATAGAAAAAGCTATATGTATTTAGTTTATATGACTTGATGTGTTTAGAGATAAGCATATATCTGAGAAACCATCCCTACAAACTCTATTATAAATGTGTCCACTACCTCCGAAAGTTAATGAGTTACTATGTATTATAATACATTTTTTATGGTGAGAATGCTTAAGATCTACCCTCTAGAAAATTCATTAAGTATACAATGCAATGTTGTTAACTATTGGTGCTATGCTATACAGCAGGTTGGACTTATCTAGTGGCTCAGACGGTAAAGCGTCTGCCTGCAATGTGGGAGACCGAGGTCATATTCCTGGGTCGAGAAGATCCCTTGGAAGAAGGAAATGACAATCCACTCCAGCACTCTTGCCTGGAAAATCCCATGGACGGAGGAGCCTGATAGCCTACAGTCCATGGGGTCGCAAAGAGTTGGATACGACTGAGCGACTTCACTTCAAGGTCTATGTCTCTTTGAATTTATCCTCCTTTCAGTTTGTTAAGCTTCCTAGATATAGATGAAAGCTTTTCACTAAAACTAAAAAAAGTTCCAGCCATCTCTCTCTACTCCCTTTCTCCATAACTCTATGAATCTTATTTTTCATGCATTGATGAACTTCATGGTGCTCCACAAGTCACTGAGAGTTTTGTAATTTTTCCATATTTTCACTTCTCTCTGTTTCTCTGGCTAGATAATCTCAATTGATTTATCTTTTTTGAGGATTTTTTTTTCTGCTTTGGTTCTAAAATCTGCTATTGAGCCATTCGTAAAGTAGTAATTTCAAATTTTACTTCTAAACACAGAATTTCTATTTAGTTATTTTAAAATATTTTCTATTCATTTATTTATATTTTTATTCAGCGAAACAATGTTCCAACAGTTCCATTTTTAAGATATAATTTGCTCTACTTTTTGAATACATTTATGATAGGGGTTTAAAATTCTTTCTCTCATAATAATAGCTTATGGTGAATGGTGCCACAGGATTCATGGTCTCCGAAGGAGAGGATTTAACTCCTGGGCCAAAGACTGGTCTCAGTCATTCAAAGCTTTATGCAGATTTTTATTTAAAGTGAAACTGACAGAAAAAGCTTCTGACATGACATCAGAGGGCTTCCCTGGTGGCTCAGCTGGTAAAGTAATCTGCCAGCAATGTGGGAGACCTGAGTTCAAGTCTGGGTTGGGATGATCCCCTGGAGAAGCGAACGGCTACCCACTCCAGTATTCTGGCCTGGAGAACTCCATAGACTGTAGAGTCTATGGGATTGCAAGAGTTGGACACAACTGAGCAACTTTCACACTTCACATAAACATCAGAAATGGGTAGGAGAGTACCCACCTCACGAGTTTAAGCAGGCCTTATATACTTCTCAATGGACATGATTTTGGGTAAACTCTGGGAGCTGGTGATAGGGAGGCCTGGCGTGCTGCAGTCCATGGGGTCGCGAAGAGTCAGACACCACTGAGCCACTGAACTGAAATGAACTGAAATGAACTATATACTTCTTAACTGGCTGCAGAGAATAGATAAAAAGAATACCTCAAGGTTATAAGAGTACCACCAGACCCTTTCCCAAAGCATTCATTCTGAGATAACTTTGCACAAAATTAGCCAGAAAGAATGGGTTCCAGGCAACTTCTCTGGGTAAGATACACTTGCTGTGTAATTAAGGGTCCAAGACTTGAGAAACAGGTTCCCAGGCAACATTTGTTTCACTTATATCTATTAACATAGAACCTAAAGAAAACATTTCCTTTGTGCTGTGTGATCATTAGCTCCTAAAGAAAGGCCAGTTCTTGGGCAAGATACATTGTTTCACAAAACACATGAAGGGGAATGTCATCACATTCTTAAAGGGCCTTAAATTCCTGATGTTCAAGCTGATTATAGAAAAGGCAGAGGAACCAGAGATCAAATTGCCAAAATCCGCAGGTTCATGGAAAAAGCAAGGGAGTTCCAAAAAAACATCTATTTCTGCTTTATTGACCATGCCAAAGCCTTTGACTGTGTGGATCACAATAAACTGTGGAAAATTCTGAGAGAGATGGGAATACCATACCACCTGATCTGCCTCTTAAGAAGTCTGTATGCAGGTCAGGAAGCAACAGTTAGAACTGGACATGGAACAACAGACTGGTTCCAAATAGGAAAAGGACTACTTCAAGGCTGTACATTGTCACCTTGCTTATGTAACTTATATGCAGAGTACATCATGAGAAACGCTGGACTGGCAGTAGCATGAGCTGGAATCAAGATCACCAGGAGAAAAAAATCAATAACTTCAGATATGAGGATGACACCACCCTTATGACAGAAAGTGAAGAGGAACTAAAAAGCCTCTTAATGAAAGTGAAAATGGACAGTGAAAAAGTTGGCTTAAAGCTCAACATTCAGTAAACGAAGATCCTGGCATCTGGTCCCATCACTTCATGGGAAATAGATGGGGAAACAGTGGAAACAGTGTCAGACTTTATTTTTTGGGGCTCCAAAAATCACTGCAGATGGTGACTGCAGCCATGAAATTAAAAGACACTTACTCCTTGGAAGAAAAGTTATGACCAACCTAGATAGCATATTAGAAAGCAGAGACATTACTTCCCGACTAACATCCATCTAGTCAAGGCTATGGTTTTTCCTGTGGTCATGTATGGATGTGAGAGTTGGACTGTGAAGACTGAGCGCCGAAGAACTGCTTTTGAACTGTGGTGTTGGAGAAGTCTCTTGAGGGTCCCTTGGCCTGCAAGAAGATCCAACCAGTCCATTCTGAAGGAGATCAACCCTGGTATTTCTTTGGAAGGAATGATGCTAAAATTGAAACTCCAGTACTTTGGCCACCTCATGCAAAGAGTTGAGTCACTGGAAAAGACTCTGATGCTTGGAGGGATTGGGGGCAGGAGGAGAAGGTGACGACCGTGGATGAGATGGCTGGATGGCATCACTGACTCTATGGACGTGAATCTGAGTGAACTCTGGGAGTTGGTGATGGACAGGGAGGGCTGGTGTACTGCAATTCATGGGGTCACAAAGAGTCAGACACGACTGAGTGACTGAACTGAACTGAACTGAAGCTTTAACTCCACTGATCACCAGTAGCATATTGGGCACCTACCGACCTGGGGAGTTCATCTTTCAGTGTCCTATCTTTTTGCCTTTTCATTCTGTTCATAGGGTTCTCAAGGCAAGAATACTGAAGTGGTTTGCCTTTCACTTCTCCAGTGGGCCCACATTCTGTCAGACCTCTCCACCACGATCCGTCCATCCTGGAATGTATCCTCATCCAGTTGTGGATGGAACTGGTGATAGAGCAAGGTTTGATGTTCTTTACACAGCAATATTGCATAGAGACCTGGAATGTTAGGTCCGTGAATCAAGGCAAATTGGAAGTGGTCAAACAGTTGGCAAGAGTGAACATCGACATTCTAGGAATCAGCAAACTAAGATGGACTGGAATGGGTGAATTTAACTTAGATGACCATTATATCTACTACTGTGGGCAGGAATCCCTGAGAAGAAATGGAGTAGCCATCATAGTCAACAAAAGAGTCCAAAATGCAGTACTTGGATGCAATTTCAAAAAAAGACAGAATAATCTCTGTTAATTTCCAAGGCAAATCATTCAATATCACTGTTTTGCACAGACCAGTAACATGAAAGAAGCTGAAATTGAACAGTTCTATGAAGACCTACAAGACATTCTAGAACTAACACCCAAAAAGGATGTTCTTTTCATTATAAGGGACTGGAATGAAAAGTAGCAAGTCAAGAAACACCTGGAGTAACAGGTAAATTTGGCCTTGAAGTACAGAATGACACAGGACAAAGGCTAAGAGAGTTCTGCCAAGAGAACACACTGGTCATAGCAAACACCCTCTTCCAACAACACAAGAGAAGACTCTACGCATGGACATCATCAGATAGTCAACAACACATTTGGACAAGCTGTATACAGTCAGCAAAAATAAGACTGGGAGCTATGGATCAGATCATGAACCCCTTATTGTCAAATTCAGACTGAAATTGAAGAAAGTGGGGAAAACCACTAGACCATTCATGTCTGACCTAAATTAAATCCCTTATGACTATACAGTGGAAGTGAGAAATAGATTTAAGGAACTAGATCTGGTAGACTGTCTGATAAACTATGGACAAAGGTTCATGACATTGTACAGGAGACAGGGAGCAAGACCATCCCCAAGAAAAAGAAATGCAAAAAAAGCAAAATGACTGTCTGAGGAGGCCTTACAAATAGCTGTGAAAAGAAGGGAAGAGAAAAGCAAAGGAGAATAGAAATATATACCCACTTGAATGCAGAGTTCCAAAGAATACCAAGGAGAGATAAGAAAGCCTTCTTCAGTGATCAGTGTAAATAAATCAAGGAAAACAATAGAATGGGAAAGACTAGAGATCTCTTCAAGAAAATTAGAGATACCATGAGAAAATTTCATGCAAAAATGGGCTCAATAAAGGACAGAAATGGTATGGACCTAACAGAAGCAGAATATATTAAGAAGAGGTGGTAAGAATACACAGAATAACAAAAAGTTACAAAAAGTACAAAAAAGATCTTAATGATCCAGATAATCATGATGGTGTGATCACTCACCTACAGCCAGACATCCTGGAATGTGAAATCAAGTGCTTAGAAAGCATCACTAAGAACAAAGCTAGTGGAAGTGATGGAATTCCAGTGGAGCTGTTTGCAATCCTAAAAGGTGATGCTGTGAAAGTGCTGCACACAATATGCCAGCAAATTTGGAAAACTCAGCAGTGGCCACAGGACTGGAAAAGGTCAGTTTTCATTCCAATCCCAAAGAAAGGCAATGCCAAAGAGTGCACAAACTGCCACACCATTGCACTCATCTCACACACTGGTAAAGTAATGCTTAAAATTCCCCAAGTCTAGCTTCAGCAATATGTGAACGTTGAACTTCCAGATGTTCAAGCTGGTATTAGAAAAGGCAGAGGAACCAGAGATCAAATTGCCAACATCTGCTGGATTATGGAAAAAGCAAGAGCGTTCCAGAAAAACATCTATTTCTGCTTTATTGACTATGCCAAAGTGTTGGACTGTGTGGATCACATTAAGCTGTGGAAAATCATTCAAGAGATGTCATCATTGAGACATCATCTTGAGAAACCTACATGCAGGTCAGAAAGCAACAGTTAGGACTGGACATGGAACAACAAACTGGTTCCAAATAGGAAAAGCAGTAAGTCAAGGCTGTATCTTGTCACCCTGCTTATTTAACTTGTATGCAGAGTACATCCTGAGAAATGCTGGGCTGGAGGAAACATAAGCTGGAATCAAGAGCTGGGAGAAATCTCAATAACCTCAGATATGCAAATGACAACACTCTTATGGCAGAAAGTGAAGACAAACTAAAGAGCCTCTTGATGAAAGTGAAAGAGGAGAGTGAAAAAGTTGGCTTAAAGCTTAACATTCAGAAAACTAAGATTATGGCATCCAGTCCTATCACTTCAGTTCACATAGATGGGGAAACAGTGGCTGACTTTATTTTTCTGTGCTCCAAAATCACTGCAAATGGTGGTTGCAGCCATGAAATTAAAAGACGCTTACTCCTTAGAAGGAAAGTTATAACCAACCTAGACAGCATATTAAAAAGCAGAGACATTACTTTGTCAACAAAGGTCCAGGTATTCAAGGCTGTGGTTTTTCCAGTGGTCATATATGGATGTGAGAGCTGGACTATAAAGAAAGCTGAGCGCTGAAAAATTGATGCTTTTGAACTGTGGTATTGGAGAAGACTCTTGAGAGTCCTTTGGACTGCAAGGAGATACAACCAGTCCATCCTAAAGGAGATCAGTCCTGGGTGTTCATTGGAAGGACTGATGTTGAAGCTGAAACTCCAGTACTTTGGCCACCTGATGCTAAGAGCTGACTCAGTGGAAAAAACCCTGATGCTGAGAAAGATTGAGGGCAGGAGGAGAAGAGGATGACAGAGAATGAGATGGTTGGATGACATCACCGACTCAATGGACATGGATGGGGTGGGCTCCGGGATTTGATGATGGACAGGGGAGCACAGTGTGCTGCAGTTCTTGAGGTCACAAAGAGTCAGACACTACTGAGCAACTGAACCGAACTGAACCTTGAACTCTCAATAATTCCAATGTTAGGACTTCCATAAGGATGGTTCTTATTGACTCTTATTTCTGTATTTAAAAGACACTTTTTAAAAGCTTTTGTGTTTCCTATAATGTTTTCTTGAAAACTGGGCATGTTAAATACTATAATAAGGTAACTCTGGGACTCAGTCCATCCTCCCAGGGATTATTGTTGTTGCTCTTTGTTTCTGGTTATTTGCTCATTGACTTTCTTGGACTAATTCTATTTTAAAAATCTGTATTATTTTCTATGCGCAGTTACTGAGATCTTTGATTTAGCTTAGTAGAGAGCTAATGATTGGACAGATTCTCTTCAATGTCAGGAAACAGTAAATACTTCAGTCTTTGTTGAGGAAGTGTGTGTATGTGTGTGTGTGTGTGTGTTAAAAAACACAGCACTCCAACAGGCATTTTTCAACTTATCCTTCGCTTCTCGTGCAGAGGTTCAAATTCATGTGCACTGAGTCAGTGATGCTATCTAACTATCTCATCCTCTGCCACCCCTTTCTCCTTTTGCCTTCAATCTTACCAAACATCAAGGTCTTTTCCAATGAGTTAGCTCTTTGCATCAGGTGCCCGAAGTTTTGGAGTTTCAGCTTTAGCATCAGTCCTTCCAATGAATGTTAAGGGTTAATTTTCTTTAGGATTGAGTGGTTTGATCTTCTTGTAGTTCAAGGGACTCTCAAGAGTCTTATCCAGGAATATATTGAAGCTTTTTAAACCCTCTATTTTCTTCTGATTTTTCAGTTTTGCCTTTTTTATTTTCTGATCAATATCTTATTGTTCCCATCTGGTAATGCCATCAGAAGTGGTAATGTTGAAAAATAGGTGTTGATTTTTGCTTGTTTGTTTTGACAAATGCTCTGTGGAATGCAAAATTTATATAGATTTTTTTCCAAGGTGTACAACCTGATACTATAATCTACATATATACTATGAAATTATTACTACAATAAGTTAATTTACACATCTTTCACTTCACATAATTATCATTTTTTAGTTGTTGTGAAAACATTTTAAGATATGCTCTCCTATTTGATATATGGTAATGTATATATAAGGGCTTCTCAGATGGTTCGGTGGTAAAGAATCTGCCTGCTAGGCAGGAGATGAAAGAGACTTGGATTCTACTCCAGTGGAGCAGATCCCATGGAGTAGGAAATGGCTGTCTGTTCTAGTATTCTTGCCTGGAAAATTCCACAGAGCCTTGTGGGTTACAGTCTATAGGGCAGCAAAGAGGCAGACACAACTGAGCACACGCAGCACAATGCATATATGTCAACCTCAATCTCTATAGCACAGGGAAGTCTAGTCAATACTCTGTAATGACATGCATGGGAAAAGAATCTAAAAAAGAGTGGATATATGGAAATGTATAACTGATTCAATTTTCCATACACCTGAAACTACCACAACATATAAATCAACCATAATCCAATAAAAATTTAAGATGTAACCACTTAGAAAACTTAAAGTATACATTATAGTATTAATCATTATGCTGTACATTCGATCTCCAGAATTTATGCATCTTATAACAGGAATTTGCACTATTTGATCAATATAGTCCCATTTTTTTCTAACCACCATTCCCTGGCTACCACCATTCAATCCTCTGCTCCTATGAGTTGTCTTTTTCAGATTTCACAAATAAGTGAAATCACAGTATCTGTCTTTGTTTCTGTCACTAATTTCATTTACTGTTATGTCCTCTAGGTTTATGTGGTTTGTAGGATCTTAGATCTTAAGATCTTAGTTCCCTGATCAGGGATTGAACCCGAGCTCTCACCAGTGAAACCTTAGCTTTCTACCCACTGCATCACCAGGGAATCCTGGTGATTTTAAACTACATTAGTTTATTTTACACTACATTTGATAAAACCAATCTGACAAAGTATGAGTAAAAAAAAGGATTTGATAATACGGTTAACTGTAGTGAGCTATTAAAATTACATGTGTGCTAAGTTCTTCATCATAACCAACTCTTTGCAATCCTATGGACTATAGCCCACCAGGCTCCTTTGTTCATGGGATTCTCCAAGCAAGAATACTGGAGGGGGTTACCAAGCCCTCCTCCAGGGGATCTTCTTGACTATTATTATATATAAATAATAAATATAAAATTTGAAATATATAATTAGGCATATAGGAGAAATTTTAATTTATATTATTTTATTCCTTTCAAAAGATGTTTCCAGAGTCCACCCAAACCCATGTCCATTGAATTGATGATACCATCCAACCATCTCATCCTCTGTCATCCCCTTCTCCTCCTGCCCTCAATCTTTCCCAGCATTAGGGTCTTTTCCACTGAGTCAGCTCTTAGCATCAGGTGGCCAAAGTACTGGAGTTTCAGCTTCAACATCAGTCCTTCCAATGAACACCCAGGACTGATCTCCTTTAGGATGGACTGGTTGTATCTCCTTGCAGTCCAAGGGACTTTCAAGAGTCTTCTCCAACACCACAGTTCAAAAGCATCAATTCTTCAGCGTTCAGTTTTCTTTATAGTCCAGCTCTCACATCCATATATGACCACTGGAAAAACCATAGCCTTGACTAGATGGACCTTTGTTGGCAAAGTAATGTTTCTGCTTTTTAATATGCTATCTAGGTTGGTCATAACTTTCCTTAAAAGGAGTAAGCGTCTTTTAATTTCATGGCTGTAATCACCAACTGCAGTGATTTTGGAGCCCAGAAAAATAACGTCAGCCACTGTTTCCCCACCTATTTGAATTGAAGTGATGGGACCAGATGTCATGATCTTAGTTTTCTGAACGTTGAACTTTACGCCAACTTTTTCACTCTCATCTTTCACTTTCATCAAGAGGCTCTTTAGTTCTTCCTCATTGTCTGCCATAAGGGTGTTGTCATCTGTATATCTGAGGTCATTGATATTTCTCCCAGCAATCTTGATTCCAGCTTGTGCTTCCTTCAGCCCAGCATTTCTCATGATGTACTGTGCCTATACGTTAAATAAGCAGAGTGACAATATACAGCCTTGACGTACTCCTTTTGCTATTTGGAACCAGTCTGCTATCCCATGTCCAGTTCTATGTTAGGGAGCTCAATAAATCATGATAGTTTTACTTTCTTCCGAACACCTAATATGGTGGAACTTGCTATGATATGTTATTTTAGTAAGATGGCAACCATCTGTTCAGATGCTCAAGGTTAACATAGATTATGTGAAGTTTCAATGTCTTTTTTTCTCTTTTTTTAAAAAAACTATTATAACATCAACAAATCAAAGGTTAGTTGCTCTTCCTTGTAAAAGTGATACAAGTAAGTGCCATTGCATTTTAGATATATCTTTCCATTTTCTCTTCTATTTTCCTATACTACTTTACAAAGGACTTTATAGAATATGAAATTAATTTCTAAATAATTTTATCAAAATAATAAAAAAGATTCTGTTAAAACATACAAGTTTCTCCACAAAGTCTGCTTTCTGCTGTAATTTGGCTAGCAAAAGTATGCTTTGTCTATGAGAAAAATTAAAAAATCTGTATTTAAATGAATAAAAAATAATAAATGACTGAGCAAATAAATGAATGAATGAATTAAAATATTTTCAATGTTATATAATCCTGTCCCTCAAGATTTATCAGAGTGAGTCTGAGTGATAAACTCCTCTTCTTTCCTTACATGAAATATACTTCTGTGTATTGTATCAGTGGTAATGAGATTGAGACATTTAAATATGTACCCAAGAGAGTAATGTTTTAGTTACTGAATATGCTAAACTTTTGAATGACATGGAACAGAAAACAGCAACCTACTCCAGCATTTTTGTCTGGAAAATCCATAGACAAAGGAGTCTGTTGAGCTATAATCCATGGGTTTGCAAAAGATTTGGATATTTAGTGACTAAGCACACACTTGCAACCATCTTAAGGATGTTTGCTAGAAAGAAATATATAGTACAAACATTCTAAGAAAACATGAGTGGATTTGAAACAAGCTACTTTTCTGAAATCAGATGTAGGAGATCCTAAAGGGAAGAAATCCCTTCTTAGGTATTTTAAGGATTTTTTTTTTAAATTTGTTGACAATTATGATGTCACAGTGACAGTAGGAAATTCATTGTTCATCCAAATAATTTTCTCACAGTTCAGATGCTTTACTAGTCATTTGGATGTAGATATGAATGTGGCAGGTAAGATTTTCACAAAACTTTCACACTTTAAGGAAGCGGAAAAAAGCATACAGACATAATTCATACAGAATCAGATAAAAACATTGCTAAATTTTTACTCTGAGTTCTTAGGGAGCTGAGCTGAATGAAGTCTGAATCTGTTATAGAAACTTTGCAAATAAACAGCTTTCAATCTCTTAATTTCCCTCTAGACATATTCAAATACCTCAGAATTAACTGTCTCTTCTGTGCTCAGACAGAGTGTGTGTTGTAAAACTTAAAGGATCACACATGCATAAATGAGAAGAGATACCAGTTGGAATAGGAAAGGAATTCCTCAGGTTTACCTGAGTTTCAAATAAGCCATTTCATTGCTTTACATTTAAGAAGGAAAATATATATTTACTTTTGCAGCTATTTCTATGACACAGCAATTCTTAGATGATATAGCAGGAAAGACAAACAGATAAGGAAAGACAAAATCGAGGAAAAAAGGAAGAGATGTAAATAAAAGGACAAAAGGTGTGCAACAAAAGAAATAAATAAATATGGATGGTAGTGAGATCCTGAAGTTAATAATAATATTCTTCATGTTGTAAACCACTTATCTTGTAAATCACTTTGGGAACTTCCACAAAATACAGATATATAAACTAGCCATAGGTTCATCTCATGGGTAACAAAGTAGCATCCATTCTGTACAATGGCTAGCATTGCCTCCAAACTGCCCATCTTTAGAGCTATATATAAAGGGCCCATGCTTGCATAAGAATGTTCTGTCGGTAGCAAGGGGCAATGCAGCAGAAGTCAAAACTAAAATAAATGGTTTACTTCACATTTGAAAAACATAACATGTATCTATTTATGAAACATGAGATTCTTGTGATAAGAGCTCACATGAGTAGAGATGAATAACATACTCAAAATAATGTTTAACTTTTATATGGAATATACATTATTAAAAAGGGTTAGATACAGTACCAAAAATACTAGCTACATTTATTTAGTTCTGCAAAATTAAACAAAAATCAGTTTGCAATTATTATGATTAACCCTCTTGAAAAACCAAGCTAAAATTATGTAAAACATAAACAACCATAACAGAATTTCATTTTTCATTGAAAGTAAAATGTGAGAAAAGTCAATTTCTTCTTATTTAAATAATATGTACATATCATATGGTTGTATAGTCTTATAACATCATAATATGTGTCCAAGTATAGCTGTAAACTCAAAATAATTACTATATTTTACATTAGTTGAGCTTAATACAAATACAATCTAAATATATATTTATCTTAAAACAGCTATTTGTTAAGGATGATATAAGAAAGTACAGTTAGAATAAATGTGCTAAAACACGAGAGGCTAAAATTACATCTATTATATATAGTTCTTTCTTTAGTTAAGAAAAAAAAGTATGTTTTTTTCTGAAAGTGAAAGTCACTCAGTCATCTCTGATCTTTGCGATTCCATGGACTATACAGTCCACGAAATTCTCCAGGCCACAATACTGGAGTGGGTAGGCTTTCTCTTCTCCAGGGGATCTTCCCAACCCAGGGATCGAACCGAGGTCTCCCGCATTGCAGGCAGATCCTTTTCCAGCTGAGCCACGTTTTTTTTTTTTTTTTTTTTTTTTTCTGTTGCCGGATAAGTGCTCATTTCAATTCAGTGAAATAAAAGTATCCAATTATAACTTGAGTATCTTTCAGAGAATATACACAGTTTTACAATTTTCTTTCCTCCACTATCTTGCTCAACAAAGAACTATTTCACAAGTTATTTTGATTTAAGAAGAACTCTTTGTAGTTTTAAAGTGCCAGAAGAAAAGATTTGTTGTTCAGTAGCTCAGTCGTGTCAGATTCTTTGAGACCCCATGAACAGCAGCACGCCAGGCTGCGCTGTCCTTCACCATCTCCCAGAGCTTGTTCAAACTCATGTCCATTGAGTCAGTGATGCCATACAACCATCTTGTTCTCTGTTGTCCCCTTCTCCTCCTGCCTTCAATCTTTCCCAGAATCAGAATATTTTCCAATGAGTCAGTATTCGCATCAGGTGGCCCAAGTATTGCAGCTTCAGATTCAACATCAGTCCTTCTAATGAATATTCAGTACTGATTTCCTTTAGGATTGTCTGGTTTGATCTCCTTGTAGTCCAAAGGATTCTCAAGAGTCTTTTCCAACACCACTGTTCAAAAGCATCAGTTCTTTGGTATGCAGCCTTCTCTATGGTCCAACTCTCACATCCATACATGACTACTGGAAAAACCATAGCTTTGACTAGATGGGCCATTGTTGGCAAAGTAATGTCTTTGTGTTTTAATATGCTGTCTAGGTTGGTCATTGGTCATAGCTTTTCTTTCAAGGAGCAAGAGTCTTTTAATTTCAAGGCTGCAGTCACAATTTGCAGCGATTTTGGAACTCGAGAAAATAACGTCTGTCACTGTTTCCATTGTTTCCCATCTATTTGACATGAAGTGATGGGACTGGATGCCATGATCTTTGTTTTTTGAATGTTGAGTTTTAGGCCAGCATTTTCACTCTCCTCTTTCACATTCATCAAGAGGCACTAGAGTTCCTCTAAGATTTCTGTCATAAGGGTGGTGTCATCTGCATATCTAAGGTTATTGATTTTTCTCCTATCAATCTTGATTCCTGCTTGTGTTTCATCCAGCCCGGCATTTCTAATGATGTACTCTGCATAGAGTAAATTAGCAGAATTAACAATATATTGCCTTGACGTACTCCTTTCCCAATTTGAAACCAGTCTGCTGCTCCATGTCCATGTTCTTGACATGCACACAAGTTTCTCAGGAGGCAGATAAAGTGGTCTAGTTGTCCCATCCCTTGAAGAATTTTCCACAGCTTGTTATGATCCACAAAATCAAAGGTTTTAGTCAATGAAACATAATTAGATATTTCTCTGGAATTCTCATGCTTTGCCTATGATCCATCAATGTGGCAGTTTCATCTCTGATTCCTCTGCCCTTTCTAAATCCACCTTGAACATCTGGAATTTCTCAGTTCATGTACTGTTGAAGCCTAGTTTGGAGAATTTTGAGGATTACTTTACTAGCATGTGAAATGAGTATAATTATATGATAGTCTGAACATTCTTTGGCATTGCCTTTCTTTGGAATTGGAATGAACACTGACCTTTTCCAGTCCTGCGGCCACTAATTAATTTTACATATTTGCTGGTATATTGAGTGCAACACTTTAACAGCATCATGTTTTAGGATATGAGATATTTTATCTGAAATTCCGTCACCTGCACTAGCTTTGTTCCTAAGTCCCACTTGACTTCACACTCCAAGATGTATGGCTCTAGGTGAGTGATCACACCATCATGGTTATCTGGGTCATTAAGATCTTTTTTGTATAGATCTTCTGTGTCTTTTTGCCACCTAGTCTTAATATCTTCTGCTTCTGTTAGATCCATACTGTTTCTATCCTTCACTATGCCCATCTTTGCATGAAATGTTCCCTTGGTATGTCTAATTTTCTTGAAGAAATCTCTAGTCTTTCCCATACTATGTTTTCCCACTATTTCTTCGCATTGTTCACTTAGGAAGACTTTGTTATCTCTCCTTGCTATTCTTTGGAATTCTGTTTTTAGATGGGTATATCTTTCTTTTTTCCCTTTGCCTTTATCTTCCCTTCTTTTCTCAGCTATTTGTAAGACCTCCTCAGACAACCATTTTCCCTTTTTGCCTTTCTTTTTCTTGGGAATGGTTTTGATGACCACCTCTTGTACAATGTCACGAACCTCTGTCCATAGTTCTTCAGGCATTCTATCTATTAGACCTAATCCTGAGGGAAAAGAGGAGTACCCCCTACTGTGACTGAGCCAAACCTGCCTTTGAGTGTTTGAATGTCTCCTGCAGAGACTTGGGTTGGCAGTGACCTGCTGTGGGACAGGGGCTCTGGCTACAGCAGACCAGGGAGGCACAGTGTGTGGCATGCGTCCTCTTGGAGGAGGTTACCATTAGTCTCCCTATAGAGCTGCAGAGCAGATGACCCACAAACTGGAGAACAACTATACCAAAGACATTTTCACACTGTTTCAAAAGTTCTAGGGCCCACAAGTGAATTCCCAACCTGGAGATTCAACAAAAGGATTGAGAACCCCTAGGGAAACAGACTCTTGGATGGAACAACAAATCCTTGTGTTCACCAGGACTCAGGAGAAAGGAGCAGTTATCCCACAAGAGACTAGGCCAGACTTGACTGTGAGTATACAGGACTCTCTGGCAGAGTTTTGGGTTGACAGTGGCCTGCTGCGGAGTCAGGGAAACTGACTACAACAGTCCTGGGAGCAACAGTTGCTGGCAAAAGTCTTTTTGAAGAAAGTTGCCTTTGCTGCCATTACCCCTTCCATAATTTGGCCTTAGACCAAACAACAGGGAGGGAATACAGCCCCATCCATCAGCATAAAATTAGATTAAAGATTTCCTGAGCATGGCTCTGCTCAACAGAGCAAGATCCAGTTATCCCAACAACCAGTCCTTCCCATCAGGGAACTTTCACAATCTTTTTATCATAATCCATTAGAGGGCAGACAGAATGAAAACCACAATGACAGAAAACTAACCAAACTAATCACATGGATCACAACCTTGTCTAACTCAGTGAAACTATGAGTCATGCCGTCTAGGGCCACTCAAGACAGACGGGTCATGGTGGAGAGTTCTGACAAAACGTGGTCCACTGGATAAAGGAATGGCAAATCACTTCATCATTCTTGCCTTGAGAACTCCATGAACAGCATAAAAAAGTAAAAAGTTATAACACTAATAGATGAACTCCCCAGGTTGGTAGGTGTCCAATATGCTCCTGGAGAAGACTGGAGAAATAGCTCCAGAAAGAAGGATGAGGTTGAGCCAAAGTGGAAACACTGCTCAGTTGTTGGATGTGTCTGGTGGTGAAAATAAAGTCCGATGCTGTAAAGAACAATATTGCATAGGAATCTGGAATGTTAGGTCCATGAATCAAGGCAAATTGGAAAGGATCAAACAGGAGATGGCAAGAGTGAACATCAACATGTTAGGAATCAAAGAACTAAAATGGGCCAGAATGGGTAAATTTCATTCAGGTGACTGTTATATCTACTACTGTGGGCAAGAATCCCTTAGATTAAATGCAGTAGCCATCATAGTCAACAAGAGTCTGAAATGCAGTACTTGGTTGCAGTTTCAAAAATGACAGAATGATCTCTTCATTCCCAAGGTAAAGCATTCAGTATCACAATAATCCAAGTCTATGCACCAACAGTTAATGTTGAAGAAGTTGAAGTTGAATGGCTCTATGAAGACCTACAAGATCTTCTAGAACTAACACCAAAAATTATATTCTTTTCATCATAGGGGACTGGAATGAAAAAATAGGAAGTCAAGAGATACCTGAAGCAACAGGCAAATTTGGCCTTGGAGTGCAGAATGAAGCAGGACAAAGGCTAACAGAGTTTTGCCAAGAGAATGCCCTTGTCATAGCAAACACCCTTTTCCAACAACACAAGAAAAGACTCTATACATGGGCATCACCAGATTGCCAATACTGAAATCAGATTGATTATATTCTTTGCAGCCAAAGATGGAAAAGCTCTATACAGTCAACAGAAACAAAAGAAGGAGCTGAAAGTGGTTCACATCATGAACTCCTTAATGCCAAGTTCAGACTGAAATTGAAGAAAGTAGGGAAAAGCACTAGACCATTCAGGTACAACCTAATTCAAATCCTTTATGATTATACAGAAGAAAAAAAATAGCAATTATTTGAACTCTCTTTCTTAAGGAAGGTATTCAACAAAAATCTAGGATATATGATATTAATTACAGACTGGACTGAGAAATGTATAGAAACCATAATTTTCAAAACAAACAACATAATTCCAAGATCAACTGATAATTATGGTTACCAGTGAAGCCCAATATAATAATGGAATATGATACAATTAATGTCAGTGAACTGTTTTAGCAGCATGTTGTTCAGAACCCAGGCAAGACTACACACAGACCCTTGTTGGAACATAAAATAATAGAACTTTTCTTTCATTTCAAAAGTTTCTGACAGTTTTAGCAACTTTCCAGGTTTAGAAATGAAAATGTGATGAATTCCTTCTCTATGCATATTCTTCTTCAGACGTTCACTAGTAAGACATAAGGATAACACAATCAGATAGTTTCCTTCTTAGTATGAAAAGGCAAAAAGCTATGACACTGAAAGATGAACTTCCAAGGTCAGTAGGTGCTCAACATGCTACTGGAGAAGACTGGAGAATTAGCACCAGGAAGAATGAAGAGATGGAGCCAAAGTGAAAACAATGCCCAGATGTAGATGTGATTGGCGACAGAAGCAAGGTTAGATGCTGTAAAGAGCAATATTGCATAGGAACCTGGAATGTACTGGAATGTTAGGTCCATGAATCAAGGTATATTAGAAGTGGTCAAACAGGAGATGGCAAGAGTGAACATCGACATTTTAGGAATCAGTGAAATAAAATGGACTGGAATGGGTGAATTTAAATCAGATGACAATTATATCTACTACTGTGGGCAGGAATCCCTGAGAAGAAACGGAATAGTCATCATAGTCAACAAGAGTTCAAAATGCAGTACTTGGATGCAATCTCAAAAAGAAAGAATGATTTCTCTTAGTCTCCAAGGCAAACCATTCAATATCACGGTAATCCAAGTCTATGCCCCAAGCAGTAATGCTGAAGAGGCTGAAGTTGAACAGTTCTGTGAAGACCTACAAGATCTTCTAGAACTAACACCCCAAAGAGATTTCCTTTTCATTACAGGGGACCAGAATGCAAAAGTAGGAAGTTAAGACGTACCTGGAATAACATATTTATATAAATAAATATTTATATTTATTATTTCTGTGTTGTTGTAATTTTCTTTTTCAATTTGTTTCCAGAGCTCTCTGGTCCCCATTTTCACCTTACTGTTGTGGTACTATCAAATTTTTACCCTTTTGTTACACAAATGAATGTTTGCATTAAGTACTTAAAGGCTACTTATGAAACCTTTTATTTTCTTTCCATTTGGTGATTTCACCTTGACTAAGACAGTAACTTGTCTTTTGAAACTTGTGTTCTTTAATTTACGCTTCTTTTAATGTTTATGTTATTGTGAAACTTCTTTTCACCTTGCTAACCTGATATTTTTCAATAGAATTTAACATAATCTTCTTTCTCCCTACTCCTTCACCTAAAGCCTGTTCCTCTCCCTAAACTCCCCAAGTAATGATTGCTGAGTGAGAGGGGACAACTCAGTTTTCTGTAGATATTTTTAATAGAACTGGTGCCTAATGTAGCATTATAATATTTCAAGTCCTTTAAAATAATATTTTGAAACATTGTCACCTGAATTACATGGGGTTCTTGCTAAATAATAAAAGTGTGCCCATGATTCAACATTTGCTAAATGCTCTTAAGTCTTAAGTGTTATCAGTGTCCCTGGTCTGATGATGAAACTTTGCATAGGAAAACTCTAAAATGATTCAACACACAAAACAAAGGTAAAATCTAATTCCTTGCATGGCATATACTAATAATTCAATAAATTGATAATATATGTAACATATATTCTATTAATAGCAATTCAGGAAATTAAATGAATTATTTCCATAATTCGCTTAAAATTACTGGAGCTCATGCTTTTATTATAAAATTTCAACCCTCTCTGGGACATTCAAACAGTGCAAATCTCATCTATGATCATTTTCACTCCCTGTTAACTAGAGAATGTAAAGATAAAAATGTTCTCTGAGGCAGCTTTTCAATAATTTGGTGTCATTTATGAGGATTTTCCTTGGAGTATAGAATGAAGCAGAGAAAGAATAATAGAGTTTTGCCACTAAAATGCACTGGTAAGAGCAAACACTCTCTTCCAACAACACAAGAGAAAACTCTACATTTGGACATCACCAGATGGCCAACAGCAATATCAGATTGATTATATTCTTTGCAGCCAAAGATGGAGAAGTTCTATACAGTCAGTAAAAAACAAGACCAGGAGCTGACTGTGGCTCAGATCATGAACTTCTTATTGACAAATTCAGACTTAAATTGAAGAAAGTAGGGAAAACCACTAGACCATTCATGTATGACCTAAATCAAATCTCTTATGAATATACAGTGGAAGTGAGAAATAGATTTAAGGGGCTAGGTCTGGTAAACAGAGTGCCTGATGAACTATGGATGGAGGTTCATGACATTTTACAGGACACAGGGATCAAGATCATCCCCAAGAAAAAGAAATGCAAAAAAGCAAAGCAGCTGTCTGAGGAGGCCTTACAAATAGCTGTGAAAAGAAGAGAAGTGAAAGGCAAAGGAGAAAAGAAAAGATATATACATTTGAATGTAGAGATCCAAAGAATAGCATGGAGAGATAAGAAAGACTTCTCAGTGATCAGTGCAAAGAAATAGAGGGAAACAACAGAATGGGAAAGACTAGAGATCTCTTCAAGATAATTAGAGATACCAAGGGAACATTTTATGCAAAGATGGGCTCAATAAAGGACAGAAATGGTATGGATCTAATAGAAGAAGATAATAAGAAGAGGTGGCAAGAAAACATAGAAAAACTGTACAGAAAAATATCTTCACGACCCAGATAATCACAATGGTGTGATCACTTATGTAAAGCCAGACATCCTGGAATGTGAAATCAAGTGGGCCTTAGGAAGCATCACTAAGTACAAAGCTAGTGGAGGTGATGGAATTCCAGTTGAGCTATTTCAAATCCTAAAAGGTGACGCTGTGAAAGTACTGCATCAATATGCCAGCAAATTTGGAAATCTCAGCAGTGGCCACAGTATTGAAAAAGGTCAGTTTTCACTCCAATCCCAAAGAGAGGCACTGACAAAGAATACTCAAACTACCACACAATACGCAAACTACCACACAATACTCAAACAACCACAAACTACCTTCCCATGCTAGTAAAGTAATGCTCAAAATTCTCAAAGCCAGGCTTCAACAATATGTGAACCATGAACATCCAGATGTTTAAGCTGGTTTTAGAGAAGGCAAAGGAACCAGATATCAAAATGCCTACATCTGCTGGATCATCAAAAAAGCAAGATAGTTCCAGAAAACTATCTATTTCTGCTTTATTGACTATAGCAAAACCTTTGACCGTGTGGATCACAATAAACTGTGGAAAATTCTTCAAAAGATGGGAATACCAGACCACCTGACCTGTCTTTTGAGAAATCTGTATGCAGGTCAGGAAGCAACAGTTAGAACTGGACAGGGAACAACAGACTGGTTCCAAATAGGAAAAGGAGTACATCAAGGGTGTATATTGTCACCCTGCTTATTTAACTTATATGCAGAGTATATCATGAGAAACTCTGGGTTGGAGGAAGAACAACCTGGAATCAAGACTCCTGTGAAAAATATCAATTACCTCAGATATGCAGATGACACCACCCTTATGGTAGAAAGTAAAGAAGCACTAAAGAGCCTCTTGATGAAAGTGAAAGACGAGAGTGAAAAGTTGGCTTAAAGCACAACACTCAGAAAATGAAGAACATGGCATTTGGTCCCATCACTTCATGGGAAATAGATTGGGAAACTGTGGAAACAGTGTCAGACTTTATTTTTGTGGCCTCCAAAATCAGTGCAGATGGTGACTGAAACCATAAAATTTAAAGATACTTGCTCCATGGAAGGAAGGTTATGACCAACTTAAACAGCAGAGGCATTACTTTGCCAACAAATGTCCATCTAGTTAATGTATGGATGTGAGAACTGGACTATAAAGAAAGCTGAGCACTGAAGAATTGACACTTTTGAACTATGGTGTTGGAGAAAACTGTTGAGAGTCCCTTGGACTGCAAGGAGATCCAACCAGTTCATCTTAAAGGAGATCAATCCTGAATGTTTGTTGGAAGAACTGATGTTGAAGCTGAAACTCCAATGCTTTGGCCACCTGATGCAAAGAGCTGACTCATTTGAAAAGACCCTGATGCTGGGAAAGATTGAGGGCGGCAGGAGAAGGGAACGACAGAGAATGAGATGGTTGAATGGTATCACCGACTCAATGGATATGAGTTTGTGTTAACTCTAGAAGTTGGTGATGGACCAGGAAGCCTGGCATTCTGCAGCTCATGGGGTCACAAAGAGTCAGACATGACTGAGCAGCTGCACTGAACTTAAATACCATTTGTGATCCTGATTTCCATCTTGTGAAATTTAAGATGAAATTGTGCCATTCTCGATTGATGTTTATTAAATTCTATTGAATTTATTTAGTAACTTAGTTAATTTTAAAAATACTAGAAGACCAAATTTTAGTTAAGAAACTCCTTTCTAAATTTCCCATTAAATGTAAAATTCATTTTATATGTCTTTTGAATGCATTCATTTGGTTTATGAACACACAAATAGGTAACCATATAATTCATCTAATTTTCATGATCTTTCTAGAATAGTATATATATAAATAAATGCACTTTAAACTCTTTAGTGTCTAACTATTTTTCCATTTTATGGAAAGCTATAAAAACAGCTATTATTAAAGCTATGGAACTATAGTTACTACTATTCCCTTGATAAGCATTTAAGTCATCCAGTTTTCAATAAATGTAAAATTAATCATTTCACATTATACTTTTTAAAATATTCAATTATTTCAAAAATATGTTTCTAGAAATAAAAGTTTTGGTCAATTATAAATACATTGTAAGTCATATAACCACTACTTGATTGCCTTCCAATAATGTTTTAGCATATATTTTTACCATGAATAAATGAATGTCCATTTGTCATACCTCCATTGGCATTATGCATCATTTATCTTTTGTTGAAGCAATGGATGAATAAATGATATTTTTAGATTGCTTTTTATTAATTTTAATAAGATTTGAAATGTTTTTATATATTCATTTTCCATTTGCATTTTCATTTTAGGAATTATGTACTCATCAATATTTTATTTGTATATTTTCTTTTATCTGTTGATTTTTAGGAGGTCATTTACATTTTAATATTAAACATGTACTTATTTTTATGCATTGGATATGTTTTATTAGATACATTTAATGATATACCAAAATTCAATGTAACAAAATAAAAAACTCAATCTTAAGTATCAACTAAAATATAATTTTTGAAAGCATGTCACTTCTTTCTCACATTATTGTCTATGTAAGATCACACAATGAACATTTTTTTAAGGGGGAGATTGTTTTCATTTTCATGTTTTTAATGTCCTGGCATGAAAGTAAAGACATACCACAGGTAATGACCACAATGAGCATTTACCTGACTGCCTCTCTCAATATATGCTATTGTGTGTTGAACACCATCAGATGTTATGCAGGGTGACAGGGACATTTCATAGTAGAATCCACATAGATGAGTATACGGTTCTAGCTTTTTCCTTCATAAAGTATATAGATTTGGATAGCTTACAAGGTGCAGTGCAACATTGCATATATGAAATGTCTCTTTTGTCTTCCAAAGTTTACTAGTCTGCTTGGGCTGCCATCATAAAATAGTAAAATTAAGTGGCTTAAACAACATACTTTAATTTTCTCAGAGTTCTGAAAGCTAGAAGTACAAAAAGTATACTCATTCTATTTATGATGAAAGCTCTCTTCCTAACTTGTAGATAGCCTCCTTCCTGCTATGAGCCCATATAGCCTTTCCTCTGTATTATATCTGGAGAGAGAGCGAGCTCACTGGTATCTCTTCTTAAAAGCACACTGATCCTACACTTTCAGTGCCCCACCTTTGGGTCTTCAATGAAACTTAATTACTTCAAGGCCACCTGATGTAAAGAACTGACTCATTGGAAAAGACCTTCATGCTGGGAAAGATTGAAGGCAGGAGGAGGAGGGGAAGGCAGAGGTTAAGATGGTTATACACCATCACCAACTCAACAGACACGAATTTGAGCAAACTCCAAGAGATAGTGGCGGACAGAGGAGCTTGGCATGCTGTAGTCCATGGGGTCACAAAGGGTCAGATACGACTTAGTGACTGAACAACAGCAACAACATTGAGGCCCCATGTTCAGATACAACCACTCTTATAATGTGGGTTTCAACATATGGATTTGGAGGAATACAAATATTCAGTCTATGATACAGAGCTCCAGCAAATGTTCAGATGCAATCATATTTGTTTTAGTTCTATGGAAAATGGCATGGATATTTTCACAAGGATTGCATTAAATCTGTAGATTGATTTGGGTAGTACGGACATTTGCAGAAATGTGATGGACCTAGAGAGCATTATTCTTAGTGAAATGTCAGAGAAAGATAAATACTACGTGATGTTACCTGCATGTGGAATCTAAAAAAGTAATACAAATGAAGGTATATAGCAAAACAGAAACAGATTCAAAGATAGAGAAGATAAACTGATGGTTACTAGTGGAGAGGGACAATGGGGAAGTGGGACCTTAAGGGTTTGAAGACATACAGCCTATTTTGTATAAAACAGATAAGCAACAAGGATATATTGTATAACACAGGGAATTGTAGCTGTTACCTTATAATAACTTTTAATGTAGTATATACCGTAAAACTACTGAATCACTATGCTTTACATCTGAAACTAATATAAATATAATTTAAACTGTAAATCAAATATACTTTGGTAAAAATACAATAACATTTTAATTATAAATTAGTGTTCGATGATACCTACAAGCAATGATCGTTGTTGCATGATCCAAGTCACTTCCATGAAAAGGATAAAAATAGATGGAAAATTGTAGACAGGTTTTAATATTTCAGCTTCTCAGAAAAAAAGCTTTAAAATATGGAAAAGTTTGTAACAATAGTTACAAAGACAATTAGTTTGATTTGCATGTGTGTTCATTTACTGTATTGATTTTTGCACTGAATTGAAGGAACTTCACCCCAAATTGAAAATATTATTCCTAAAAATAATTTTTAAGTAGATGTGTTGAGATTTGCAGAGTGTGCCTGAAGGTTAAGTGTACTTTGCTTTATGCAACTGAACGTTGAACAATGGTAATAGAGTCAGAACAGGAAACAAAACTAGTTTCCTTTTTTTTTTTTTCATGAAAAGGCATTCATAAGACTATTCTTCATGCTAAATTTTAAAATATCAACAAGATCAATCACACATAACCCGAAACAAAATTTTGAGAACAGACTACACAAGAGGAAATGTTTCATTTATAACCATTCTTTATCCATTCTACAATCCCTACTCCTTGTGAAGAAGGTGAAATGACAAAAGCTATATGTTTTACTGAGGATAGAAGGGGGATGTATACAGAAATGTCAAGGGATATATTTCAAAGCAAATTGGCACATTCAATTAAATTTGGTTTCCAATGTAAATAAATGGAACAGAGTCATTCCTCCATATGTAAGTACTCATTCTATATTAATAATAAATTATGAAAAAAGATTATTTCTGAGAAAGCATCAATTTATATTACTATTCAGCTGTGCTTTCCATTAGGAAAAAAAATACATATTTAGTGACATGAACTTGGAAGTTAATCAGTTTTTACAGAGAAATCTAGAAGCCTCTATAGATATTCCATATAAAATAATGGATTAAAATCCCCTAAAAATGACTTGCAAGAAGCAATTTTTCTGGTCAGCTACTCATGGTCTTTCAGTTTTAAACTTTTATACTTTATACTCTTCTCTGAAATATTAGGACTGCAACTTTACAGACAATATTTCTCAGTCCACACACCCATGCTAGTCACAATAGGAGGCCGAGAAGGAAACAAAGGGATTGGTGAATAAGAAAAAACTGCTTCCTGTTTTTTGTTTTTCAATTATTTTCCCTGTCATATTGGAATACAATTTCTTTACAATGTTATGTTAGTTTCTGTTGCAGAGTGAAGTGAACCATCTATACATACACATATATTTCCTCCCTCTTAGACTCCCCTCTCATTCCCGCTTTCCACCCTCTTAGGTCACCACACAGCACAGAGCTGAGGTCTCTGTGCTATGCAGCAGTTTCCCACAAGCTATTTATTTTACACAAGGTAGTGTATAGATGTCAGTGCTGTGCTCTCAATTTCTTTCAACCTCTCCTTTGCCCACTGTGTCCACATGTTAGTTCTCTACATCTGGGTCTCTATTCCTGCATTCCCTGCTCCTTTAAGTCAACATTGTTCCAGAAGAGAGAATTGGCTGTGATCCCCAGCTTCCTTTGCAAATCCCAGCATCGGCCTCATCATTTTTCACTGTGGACATGAAGGTTAGCCAGGAGGATCTCCTTTTCAGAGATTTGAGGACCCACACCATGCATGGGCCCCACCTAGGACCCCTGCTTTCTGTTAACCACCTCTTCTCCATCTCTCTTTTCATTGCTTATTATCTCTGGCTTAGCCAGTTTCCCATTTGCTATCTAAATTCTTCAGTTCCTATGAGGCCATTTTGCTCTATAAAATTCCCTTTGTTTAACATTCCTAGCATCAATTTATCTTTTCCTGAATAAATCGTGATGCAGTAACTTCAAAATAAAAGCTGAATTGATTCAGCATCATAATTTCCAAGCCATACATAGACTAAGTTAGCTAGTTTAGCTAAATTTTGCAGTATTCCTGAGTCAGGAAGCAACAGTTAGAACTGGACATGGAACAACAGACTGGTTCCAAATAGGAAAAGGAGTATGTCAAGGCTGTTTATTGTCACCCAGCTTATTTAACTTATATGCAGAGTACATCGTGAGAAATGCTGAGCTGGAAGAAGCACAAGCTGGAACTAAGATTGCTGGGAGAAATCTTAAGATGTGCAGATGATACCACCCTTATGTCAGAAAGTGAAGAAGAACTAAAAAGCCCCTTGATGAAAGTGAAATACGACAGTGAAAAAGCTGGCTCAAAGCTCAACATTCAGAAAACTAAGATCATGGCATCCAGTCCCATTACTTCATGGCAAATAGATAGGGAAACAGTGGAAAGAGTAGCAGACTTTATTTTTTGGGCTTCAAAATCACTGCAGATGGTGATTGCAGCCATGAAATTAAAAGATGTTTACTCCTTGGAAGGAAAGTTTTGACCAACCTAGACAGCATATTAAAAAGCAGAGACATCATTTTGTCAACAAAGGTCTGTTTAGTCAAGAATATGGTTTTTCCAGTGGTCGTTTATGGATGTGAGAGTTGGACTATAAATAAAGCTGAGCACTGAAGAATTAATGCTTTTGAACTGTGGTGTTGGAGAAGACTCTTGAGAGTCCCTTGGACTGCAAGGAGATCCAAGGAGATCCAACCAGTCCATCCTAAGGGAGATCCGTCCTGGGTGTTTATTGGTAAGACTGATGTTGAAGCTGAAACTCCAATACTTTGGCCACCTGATGTGAAGAGCTGACTCATTTGAAAAGACCCTGATGCTGGGAAAGATTGAGGGCAGGAAGAGAAGGGGACAACAAGAAGATAAGATGGTTGGATGGCCTCACCAAATCAATGCACATGGGTTTGGATGAACTCCGGGAGTGGGTGATGGACAGGGAGGCCTGACCTACTGCAGTTCATGGGGTGGCAAAGAGTCAGACATGACTTAGTGATTGAACTGAACTGAACTGAGTATCCATTGATCTCAAGTAATTGACCCTCTCTTGCCTATCATCCTGTAGTAAAGGTGAGATTAAGTGTCATATTATATGTGGAAATAAAGTCAGCTCTTCTCTACAATGATAATTATCAGTTATTTTTATTTTAACCTTACAATTACCATATGTACTAAGTACATAACTTTGTTTTTTACTTAGAAATAATACAGAAAGCTACAAGAGCAATGTAGTATAAAACCTTAATCTAACATTCAGAATTAACAATTTTTAATACAGAAAGGGATCCATTGTGACCTGTTGGAAAACAATTTTCTGTGGTGGTTCTACTACCTTGTATTATCTTCTCAAGAGTGCTTTACTAATGCTCATATGTCTACTTCACTATTGATTCTGTTTATATTTAGAGTGGCCTAGGCTGTATATTGTCACCCTGCTTATTTAACTTATTTGCAGAGTACATCATGAGAAACGCTGGACTGGAAGAAACACAAGCTGGAATCAAGATTGCCGGGAGAAATACCAATAACCTCAGATATGCAGATGACACCACCCTTTGGCAGAAAGTGAAGAGGAACTAAAAAGCCTCTAGATAAAAGTGAAAGAGGAGGATGAAAAAGTTGGCTTAAAGCTCAACATTCAGAAAACGAAGATCATGGCATCCGATCCCATCACTCCATGGGAAATAGATGGGAAAACAGTGGAAACAGTGGAAACAATGTCAGACTTTTTTTTTTTTTTTGGCCTCCAAAATCACTGCAGATGGTGACTGCAGTCATGAAATTAAAAGACGCTTAATCCTTGGAAGAAAAGTTATGACCAACCTAGATAGCATATTCAAAAGCAGAGACATTACTTTGCCAACTAAGGTCCGTCTAGTCAAGGCTATGGTTTTTCCTGTGGTCGTGTATGGATGTGAGAGTTGGACTGTGAAGAAGCCTGAGCACCAAAGAACTGATGCTTTTGAACTGTGGTGTTGGAGAAGACTCTTGAGAGTCCCTTGGACTGCAAGGAGATCCAACCAGTCCACTCTGAAGGAGATCAACCCTGGGATTTCTTTGGAAGGAATGATGTTAAAGCTGAAACTCCAGTACTTTGGCCACCTCATGCGAAGAGTTGACTCATTGGAAAAGACTTTGAAGCTGGGAGGGACTGGGGGGCAGGAGGAGAAGGGGACGACAGAGAATGAGATGGCTGGATAGCATCACTGACTCTATGGACACGGGTCTGAATGAACTCAGGGAGTTGGTGATGGACAGGGAGACCTGGCGTGCTGCGATTCATGGGGTCACAAAGAGTTGGACACGACTGAGCGACTGAACTGAACTGAACTGAAGAAACAGGAAGGTAAGAGTTTCAGGAGACCAAAATATTTGTTCTCTTTATTTCACAGTATGGACTGCATATTTCAACATAATTTGTTGATTTGTATACCTTCATTTTCATTTTTATCATCTGAGAAATTTAGTCTTTACTAGTTGATATAAAATAATTCAGCATACTGCTATTACATTTGCATTGCCTTTTAAAAATATGTTTTTCTCTTCTCACTTATTTGTTCCAAAGATATTCCTTTCAGTTTGTGCATTCCCCAGTCTCTCCTTGTCCAGTTTCTAGGTTTTTATCCTATGCTGTGGATATCTGATGTCTGCTTTCATGAAAAGAGTTATAGTGACAGTTATCTACAAAAAATTGACATTTCCTCCTTAAAATAATATCTCTTCAGAAATTTAAAATTATATTACTTTTAAGAAAAAGCAGAAGTCACCCAATTATATGAAATAAAGTTGGGAAGTCAAAACCCTAATATCAGCAAATTGGGTCAAGAACTCAGTGAGTTTCTAAAATCAAAATGCCAAAACTAGAGAAAATGTAAATGTGTAGAAAAGAAAGATGAAAGTCTATTGATTTAAAAGTCAGAGATCAGAAACTTTTTAAAAAATATATAAACATAGGCATGTATAAATTAATCATCAAGTTTATGTTTCATAGAATACACATGAATAAAATAGAAAAAACCTGAGTTTATGAGAAATATTTTCAGATGCATTTATAGGAAGTACCATGGTCAAGGGGTCGCAAGGAATAGCAAAAGATTTCACCAAAGGATTAAGAACTTTAAAGCATTTTATCAATATATTCATAAAAATACCATGAAATCTCTATTTTAAAATGGTAAATGAAAGTAGAAAATCAGTTTCCATTATAAATTTCTTTAAAATATTACTAGTAAAATATTTTCAAGAATGAATTCTATATAGATTTTTGAGATATAAGTAAAAGGTTTTTGTACCCACTAGAATGGATACCAGTAAAATCTTTGGTGATACCAAAGGTAGCAAAATCTTGGAAAGAGGCCAGTTGTACTGACTTCACTATTTGCCAAGAGAGTTTTCCAAAAGATTTTGTGTGTATATATATTTATCTTGATATTGCTAACCTTATATGAATTTGGCCATTTTCAGTAAAGTTTTAGGGTGCTGTATAGTTAGTTTGAGTGAAACAAATACTAAATGAAAAATGTTCTTTGACCTTCACATACTAAATTTCCTTGAATAATGTGTTGTGCTATAAGCCATTCTTATTAATGTTTGCAGATGCTGGTAGTGCTCCTGATATTGACCTTAAGAAATGATTGAAAAATAAAGCAAAATAAATCTTTCTCCTGGAAATCCTAAGTCCTCTCCTATTTTCAGGTGACCTTATTTGATGCCTGATTCGCTCACCTTGCCTATGACCAAAAGTCATGGCTTACCACTCTGCACAAAGCAGATCATTTATTTTCTTAGCAGGAGATCCCCCATGCCATTAATGATTCATATAGGTCATGTTTACAAGTGGCAAATGTTTCTAAGTTTGCTATATCCTAAAGCAGCAACTTCAATTTTATATTAAAAAGTTTTAGAATTTCTTATATAAGACTATCAAGAGCGATAATCTAAGTTCCACTGTTCTATTGTCTTCTTATTTACTGGATGACAAAGAAATGAAAAGAGGGGGGGCATAAAGAAAAGAAGAACTAGTATCCTAGAAACAGTGACCTGGGTCAAGCGTTCATGAAGGTATCATAGAAAACCAAGGAAGATTTTTTTTTTTTAAATGCATCCACCAACTCACACATTTAACTCTTGTTGTGCTGGTTCAGTTCATTTGTTTTTTGTTTTTGTTTTGTATTGGTGAGACTACTGAGGTTCTACATTGAGTAAATTTCAATTGTACAATACAAAATAATCAACTATAGTCACCATGTAATACATGAGATTCAGACCTTATTGATCTTATAACTGAAAGTCTGTATTCATTCTACTCTCTCAATTTCCATTCTTCCCCCCAGCAATCCCTTGACAATCACTTTTTTACTCCATTTCAAGGAGTTGAAAACAAATTTTTAGGTCCCACACACATAGCATGTGATACCATGCAGAATTTGTCTTTTCCTCTGATTTATTTCACTGACTAATGCCCTGCAGGTTCATTCATGCGGTCATAAAGGACAGGATTTCTTTCTTCTTAAGGCTGAACGATATTTAATTGTATATATACACCACATTTTCTTGACCCATTCATCCACTGGTGGACACTCAGTGTGTTTCCATACCTTGGTTATTTTGAATTCATGCTTCAGATAACTTAGAAATGCAGATATCTCTGTCATAATGGCTTTATTTCTTTTGGATATAAAAAAGAAGTGGGATGATTGGGTCAAATGGTAGTTCTAATTTAATTTCTTGACAAACCTCCATACTAGTCTCCATGTGGCTATACCGGTTCATGTTCCCACCAACACTGTACCTACTCTTCAGCATTTTTAACCTTTTGTCTTTTTTATGGTAAGAGTTCTAACAAGTATGAGATGATGTCTCATTTTGATTTTGATTTGCATCTCTCTGATAATGGAGAATAGAATGGTAAACCACTTCAGTATTTTGCCTTGAGAACCCTATGAACAGCATGACAAGGCAAAAAGATAGGACAGTGATAGATGAACTCTCCAAGTCGGTAGGTGCCCAATATGCTACTGGTGATCAGTGGAGAAACAACTCCAGAAAGAATGAAGAGATGCAGCCAAATCAAAAACAACACCCAATTGTGGATAGGACTGGAGACAGAAGCAAGGTCCAATGCTATAAAGAGCAATATTGCATAGGAAACTGGAATGTTAGGTCCATGAATCAAGGCAAATTGGAAGTGGTCAAACAGGAAACGGCAAGAGTGAACATTGGCATTCTAGGAATCAGTGAACTAGGATGGACTGTAATGGGTGAATTTAAATCAGATGATAATTATATCTACTACTATGGGCAGGGATCCCTGAGAAGAAATGGAGTAGCCATCACAGTCAACAAAAGAGTTCGAAATGCAGTACTTGGATGCAATCTCAAAAAGACAGAATGACCTCTGTTCGTTTCCAAGGCAAACCATTCAATATTTTATCACAGTAATCCAAGTCTATGCCCCAAGCAGTAAATACTGAAGAAGCTGAAGTTGAACAGTTCTATGAAGACCTACAAGACCTTCTAGAACTAACACCCAAAAAAGATGTCCTTTTCATTATAAGGGACTGGAATGCAAAAGTAGGAAGTCAAGAAACACCTGGAGTAACAGGCAAATTTGGCTTTGGAGTACAGAATGAAGCAGAGCAAAGGCTAATAGAGTTCTGCCAAGACAACACACTGGTCATAGCAAACACCCTCTTCCAACAACACAAGAGAAGGTTCTACACATGGACTTCACCCGATGGTCAACACCAAAATCAGATTGATTATATTCTTTGCAGCCAAAGACAGAGAAGCTCTATACAGTCAGCGAAATCAGAACAGGGAGCTGACTGTGGCTCGGATAATGATCCCCTTATTGCCAAATTCAGCCTGAAATTGAAGAAAGTGGAGAAAACCTCTAGACCGCTCAGGTATAACCTAAATCAAATCCCTTATGGCTATACAGTGGAAGTGAGTAATAGATTTAAGGGACTAGATCTGATAGACAGAGTGCCTGATGAACTATGGACAGAGGTTTGTGACATTGTACAGGAGGCAGGAATCAAGATCATCCCTAAGAAAAAGAAATGCAAAAAAGCAATATGACTGTCTGAGGAGGCCTTACAAATAGCTGTGAAAAGAAGAGAAGCAAAAAGCAAAGGAGAAAAGGAAAGATATACCCATTTGAATGCATGGTTCCAAAGAATAGCAAGGAGAGATAAGAAAGCCTTCCTCAGCAAAAAATGAAAAGAAATAGAGGAAAACAACAGAATGGGAAAGACTAGAGATCTCTTCAAGAAAATTAGAGATACCAAGGGAACATTTCATGCAAAGATGGGTTCAATAAAGGACAGAAATGGTATGGACCTAACAGAAGCAGAAGATATTAAGAAGAGGTGGCAAGAATACACAGAACAACTGTAGAAAAAAAGATTTTCATGACTCAGAAAATCACGATGGTGTGATCACTCACTTAGAGCCAGACATCCAGGAATGTGAAGTTAAGTGGGCCTTGGGAAGCATCACTATGAACAAAGTTAATGGAAGTAATGGAATTCCAGTTGAGCTATTTCAAGTTTTGGAAGATGATGCTGTGAAAGTGCTGCCCTAAATATGCCAGCAAATTTGGAAAACTCAGCAGTGGCCACAGGACTGGAAAAGGTCAGTTTTCATCCAATCCCAAAGAAAGGCAATGCCAAAGAATGCTCAAACTACAATTGCACCCATCTTACATCCTAGTAGAGTAATGCTCAAAATTTTCCAAGCCAGGCTTCAGCAATACGTGAAACGTGATCTTCCAGCTGGTTTTAGAAAAGGCAGAGGAACCAGAGATCGAATTGCCAACATCCCCTGGATCATCAAAAATGGAAGAGAGTTCCAGAAAAAAAAAACACATCTATTTCTGCTTTATTGACTATGCCAAAGACTTTGAGTGTGTGGATCACAATGCTGCTGCTGCTGCTAAGTTGCTTGAGTCATGTCCAACTCTATGTGACCCCAGAGACAGCAGCCTACTAGGCTCTTCTGTCCCTGGGATTTTCCAGACAAGAACACTGGAGTGGGTTGCCATTTCCTTCTCCAATGCATGAGAGTGGAAGTGAAATAGCTTAGTCGTGTCTGACTTCATGATCCCATGGACTGCAGACCACCAGGATCCTCCATCCATGGGATTTCCAAGCAAGAGTACTGGAGTGGCGTGCCATTGCCTTCTCTGGTGGATCACAATAAATTGTGAAAAGTTCTGAAAGAGATGGGAATACCAGACTACCTGACCTGCCTCTTGAGATACCCATATGCAGGTCAGGAAGCAACAGTTAGAACTGGACATGGAACAACAAACTGGTTCCAAAGAGGACACGGAGTATGTCAAGGCTATATATTGTCACCCTGCTTATTTAACTTATATGCAGAATACATCATGAGAAACGCTGGACTGGAAGAAACACAAGCTGGAATCAAGATTGCCGGGAGAAATATCAATCACCTCAGATATGCAGATGACACCACCCTTATGGCAGAAAGTGAAGAGGAACTAAAAAGCCTCTTGATGAAAGTGAAAGAGGAGAGTGAAAAAGTTGGCTTAAAGCTCAACATTCAGAAAACGAAGATCATGGCATCTGGTCCCATCACTTCATGGGAAATAGATGGGAAAAGAGTGGAAACAGTGTCAGACTTTATTTGAGGGGGGTCCAAAATCACTGCAGATGATGACTGCAGCCATGAAATTAAAAGACGCTTACTCCTTGGAAGGAAAGTTATGACCAATCTAGAAAGCATATTGAAAAGTAGAGACATTACTTTGCCGACTAAGGTCCATCTAGTCAAGGCTATAGCTTTTCCAGTGGTCATGTATGGATGTGAGAGTTGGACTGTGAAGAAATCTGAGCACTTAAGAATTGACGCTTTTAAACTGTGTTGTTGGAGAAGACTCTTGAGAGTCCCTTGGTCTGCAAGGAGATCCAGCCAGTCCATTCTAAAGGAGATCAGTCCTGGGTGTTCTTTGGAAGGACTGATGCTAAAGCTGAAACTAATACTTTGGCCACCTCATGCAAAGAGTTGACTCATTGGAAAAGACTCTGATGTTGGGAGGAATTGGGGGCAGGAGGAGAAGGAGGCAACAGAGAAAGAGATGGCTGGATGGCATCACCGACTCAATGAGTGAGTTTGAGTGAACTTTGGAAGTTGGTGATGGACAGGGAGGCTATTTCATGGGGTCGCAAAGAGTCGGACACAACTGAGTGACTGAACTGAACTGAAATGAACTGAATAATAAATGTTATATGTCCTGTCAAATAGCCACAGTATTTATACCTGGGAATTAATAAGAAAAAGTTAATTTTGAAAGATACATTTTTAAGTTCTGATCAAAGGTAGTATTGTATATTTTAAGAAAATATCTAATATAATTCAATTATATCAGTAAGCTTATGCATATCTTTTGTTGTTATTGTTTAATCACTAAGTCATGTCCAACTCTTTTGCGACTGCATGGAGTGTAGTCCATCAGGCTCCTCTGTCCATAGATTTCCCAGGCAAGAATACTGGAACAGTTTGACATTTGCTTTTCCAGGTGAACTTCCTGGCCCAGGGATCTAGCCCAAATCTCCTGTATGCAGGCAGATTCTTTACCGCTATATCACCTGGGAAGTGCAACATGTATCCTTAATGGTCTGAAATTCATGTAGGATTTGCTTGAGCACTTGTAGATACTAAATTTTAAAAATTATGTATTTTAAAATAATATTCTATTTTCCTGATTTTAAAAATTAACCTGTTGATTGAGAAATCTGAGACAAAAAAGGAGAAATATATGAAGAAAAATAAAATAAACCCTAATACAGAGATAACTAGCAGATTTTTTAATTTCAGTATTATCTCGCTCATTATGCTTTACTTGAGAGAATCTTTTTCATTTAGTCATATGTTATCCGTGTATATAAGACTTTTGAAATTGTTTCATGTTCTTAAAATATTTCAAGAAATAAATTTAACCATTTATCAAGACTATTTATGCATTTATAATATTATTAATATTTTCAAGTTTTCTTTAACTATGTACTTGACCATTTTAAAATTGTTTGAGATACATTAGCTAATTATTAATATAACAATAAAACATTCCAAGGAAAATACCAGATATATTTTTACTTTTTGAACTGATTTTTTTATTGCTGTCATACAAATATTTTATACATTGAGTTTAAGAAGTTATAATTCATATTCTTATATACAATATGTAATTCAAATGAGGAGACAACTTCAACCACAGAGTAACCAGACTAGAACATATCAGCTAATCATTATTTTATCATCTCATTATTTTGTAAACAATATTGCTTCTGTCATAATCCATTTACTCAAATTGTTCCTTTTGAGGGTGTCATGGATACTTTGTTGTTGACCAGATTGTTACAGATATAAGGCCTTTTGTCTCAGATTATTAATAAAGAAGCCATTTTTTGCTTTCAGAAATCTATTTGTATAGATCTCAAAATCAAAAGGCTAAATGAGATATCCTCTAAATAGCACTGAAACATTTTCCAAGTACATGTATTCTGACCAGTAAACATGAGTGAAAAAAAATCTGACATGTTAACTATTGCTGCCAGCAAATCAGTAGGGATTTGAATCACAGAGGCAGAAATTTGCAAGGATGTGACCTGATATTTGAGTGCTAGATAAGCCTAATTTTTTACTGTAATTGAGCAGCTGCCAAAAGTTTGATAATTCACATATTTGAGAATGACTAGCTCAGCTCTCTGCTGCTGCTAAGTCACTTCAGTCATGTCCAACTCTGTGTGACCCCATAGATGGCAGCCCACCAGGCTCCCCCTGTTCCTGAGATTCTCCAGGCAAGAACACTGGAGTGGGTTGCCATTTCCTTCTCCAATGCATGAAAGTGAAAAGTGAAATGGAAGTTGCTCAGTTGTGTCCAACTCTTCGCGACCCCATGGACCGTAGCCTACCAGGCTCCTCCATCCATGGGATTTTCCAGGCAAGAGTACTGGAGTGGGGTGCCATCACCTTCTCCAAGCTCAGCTCTCTAGTCTCTGAGTATCCTCAAGTATTAAATCTCTGTATTAGATCATCTGAAAGAAAAGCACCTGCACAAATAATCTCATTTTCCAAAAGAAATGTCTTCACTAGATTTCACTTCTCTCTAGCCATTACTGAGTTTAAAATAAAAATTTATTTATTTTAATTGGAGGTTAATTACTTTACAATATTGTATTGGTTTTGCCATACATCAACATGAATCCACCACAAGTATATACATATTCCCCATCCTGAACCCCCGTCCCTCTTCCCTCCCTGTACCATCCTTCTGGGTCGCCTCAACTGCCTTATGACCCAGCAATCCCACTGTTGGGCATACACACCGAGGAAACCAGAATTGAAAGAGACATGTGTACCCCAATGTTCATCGCAGCACTGTCTATAATAGCCAGGGCATGGAAACAACCTAGATGTCCATCAGCAGATGAATGGATAAGAAAGCTGTGGTACATATACCCAATGGAGTATTACTCAGCCATTAAAAAGAATACATTTGAATCAGTTCTAATGAGGTGGATGAAACTGGAGCCTATTATACAAAGTGAAGTAAGCCAGAAAGAAAAACACCAATACAGTATACTAATGCATATATATGAACTTTATTTATTATTTTTTTTTAAATTTTAAAATCTTTAATTCTTACATGCATTCCCAAACATGAACCCCCCTCCCACCTCCCTCCCCATAACATCTTTCTGGGTCATCCCCATGCACCAGCCCCAAGTATGCTGCATCCTGCGTCAGACATAGACTGGCAATTCAATTCACATGATAGTATACATGTTAGACATTCTGACATTATATGAACTTTAGAAAGATGGTAATGATAACCCTGTATGTGAGTCATTCATTTTTTAACAGTGTATCTGTGTCAATTTAAGAACTAAATTTGAGGGTAATATTGATTATGTTACTCAGTAGCTGTTACATGAAACCCAAATCTCAATATTCTCTGAGTTAACTTTCAGGGTGAAATTTTTGTTTGCAGATTGATTGTGTGCTTTATTTTGTCAGATCATGAATATAACTATATTGTCAGATCATAATATAACTATATTTTTTTTATATCTATGAGGTTCCATGGGTTATAAAGTGTATCCAAAACATATTCTCATGTATCCTCACTAAAACCTAATGAGGTAGAAAGGTCAGACATCATTGTCCCAAAACAAAATACAAGTAAATAAAAAAACCAGACACAGAGTTAATTTGACTTTCCTTAACTGAATTAGAACTAAATTTCAAATACTTCATTGTGCTTTATTTCTACTTTCAGGTATATTTTATATCTCTTTGTAACTTTGAGGAAAAGTAAAGAAATTTTACTATCCAAAAATAAAAATTAACTTATTTCCAGCAGTTATATTTCTTCTACATGCTATTTATATGTTTCATTATTACCATCAACTATTATATTTTAAATTAAATGATTAGCTATTCAATGAGTTTATAAACATATTGGACTCAGATATCCATTTTTCTGATGAAAGAGATAGAAATACTAAAAAAGTGTATCAAAAGTACAAATATATGTATAATAATTTTCCCAAAGCTTCTCTTGCTTACATACTAGCTGTAATCATTTATGAAATCCCTTTGGTTCCATCCCAATTCATAAATGGAAAACTACAGGTGAAGCATATCTGTATGAAGAAAAATCTCGCAACGGAGGTAGAAAAAATGGACAAAACATGTTTTCTGTGATGCATAACCAGGCTTTTCACACTCCCTTGAAGTTAAATATCATGTTAAATGTTTGTGGTTCATTCAATATATCAATATATTCCACCTGGAGGATTCATCTTAGGGTTCATGGAAGATGATAATTTACAAGGTCCTCAGTGATTGCAAAGTCCTAATTAGTTCCTCAATGATTCTTATTGTCTCATATATTTGCAAATTATGTTCTCAAGTGATGGTAAGCAAAAGGATGGCCCCCCAAACTTAATCCTACTTGATCTGATCCTTACCATAATTTTGAAAACATTTATTAATGTAATTGGACTTCCCTTGTGGCTCAATTTGTAAAGAATCTGCCTGTAATGCAGGAGATCAGGGTTTGATCCCAGGGTTGAGAAGATCCCCTTGAGAAGGGAAAGGCTACCCACTTCAGTATTCTGGAGAATTCCAATGGCTGTATAGTTCATGGGGTCGCAAAGAGTTAGGCATAACTGAGTAACTTTCACTTCACTTCACTTCATTGATACAATTATTCTTGGGGACAAAGGAAGATTATTTTTTCCTCCTCTAAATGCTTTTTTTTCTCTTCTCATAATGGACTTTTATTTCTTTCTTGAAAAGTTTTACTTGAATTTACAGATTTAATTTTATTTTTAATTCTCAAACTTACCTTTTGTCTTACTTTACTATAGTAAAATATTTCTCATCTAAAAAATACTTTGCATTCCAAATGCAAAGTTAAAAACTGTGAAACATTGTAAGAATTAATGAAAGAGCTGAGGGGGATCCAGGGCAATGTAAAATTGTCTGTGGCTAGGCCTTACTCAAATAACCTTTGCTTTGCTGTACTAGCCTGGTTAGGCTTCCCTGATGATTCAGTAAATAAAGAATTTGTCTGCAGTGCAGGAGACACAGTAGACAAGGGTTCGATCCCTGCATCAGGAAGATCCCTTGGAGGAGGGCACAGCAACCCACTCCAGTATTTTTGCCTGGAGAATCCCATGGACAGAGGAGCCTGGGAGACTAGAGTCTATAGGGTTGCAAAGAGTCAGATATGACTGAATTGACTTAGCACACACACAACCTGCTACTCAGGTGCACAGTAACCATGAAAACTGTAGCCTCAAAATCAGAGTAGTTGTGTGAGCCAGAAGGACAGCAGCTATATGAGAAAGTAGACAGGTTTTGCGTTCCGCTAAACTCTCATCCCCAAGGATTGTCAGTATTTGCCCTGTGAGACAGTTGTTTGGAATAGCCTCATTCGCAAGGTTTGTCTTCATTTGACTTCACTAAGAGCTCCTCAGTGGAAAAAGTCCTATTCCCAAGTCAGTAGTTGAAAAAAATGAGAAATAGTTATATAGCATCACAAAGTGAGAGAGTTGTTGATTTCCAAACATGTGGCTAGAGATAAAATTTAAAATGAAAATGTAGTGAGTGAGAGGTATGGGGGACATGAAAAACTGACATAATGGAAATGGGGCAGGCTAGACATATATATGGACTTCCCTGGTGGCTCAGATGGTAAAGCGTCTGCCTACAATGCAGGAGACCCAGGTTCAATCCGTGGATCGGGAAGATCTCTTGGAGAAGGAAATGGGAACCCACTCCAGTATTTTTGCCTCAAAAATCCCATGGACAGAGGAGCCTGGTAGGCTACAGTCTATGGGGTCGCATAGAGTCAGACATGACTGAGTAACTTCACTTTCTTTCTTTTCAGGCACATATATGGTCAGGAAAAACACTGTAAAATCCTATGGCTGGGTTTTAGACTCTTTCTGAACAGAAAGGCTAAGAAACATTTACAAACTAGAGTAGTAGGACATGACCCAATAAATATAGAGAGCATATCTGAAAATGTTGGGTTCAAGGCATTTGAGGAAACTTCTGTTCAGTCAACCAAGTTAAGCATAAACCTCATTGGTCTCAAATGTCAAAAATATAAAGTTTTAAGAATTTGTTCAAGAAAGTCACTAAAAATTAAATGGCAAATCTTGTTGATGGATTTATTATCTAAAAATTTGTGGTTTTCCTGATAATTTAACACAAAGGAAGGAGGAGGGAAAGGATCTCTACTGGAGTGAAATGTTTTACTTTACTTCTCTTGTATACTAAAGTTATGGTTTTTCAAATTTGTGACTAAATTGTTTTATATTAAGATGTTAATTAAAACCCTAGGGTAATCTATAAGAAATTAAAAATATAAGAAACAAAAATAATAAACTTTCTATAAAAATAATTTGTTTAGCCCAAAAGAAATCATGATGGATGAACAGAAAAATAAGTGAGTAAATAAATAAATAGGCACATAGAAAACAAATAGCAAATGACTTCCTATGGAATCTTTAGATGATGATCCTTCCCTTCTCTTCCATTTTCTGATACCACCAGGTGATCCTTGGCGTAAATTAACATAACTCCTTATTTTGGCTCCATTTTAAAATAACCAACTTCCCTGTATGTCTGTGAGTCTGTGTCTTCACATAGAGTTCTCCCTGTGTCTTCATTTTCTCTTCTTATAATGATAATTGTTTTATTGGACTAGGGCTCACCCTAGGAAATGACCTTTTAACTTGATTATGTCCACAAAGCTCCATCTCTATTTTTACCTGTGATATATGGATTTCAGTTTCAACCTATCTTTTTTGGGGGGCACAATCAAGCCCCTAGCAATTACCAAAATAATCTTGGAAAAATTAAAAATAAAAAATACAGTTGTTGATCTCGTACTTCTAGATTTCAGTTATTACTGCAAATTTACAGTAATAAAATATTTTGATACTGGAACATATATACACATATAAATAAACAGATTAAAAAATCTCAAAATGAAACTTTACATTCATGGCTAATTAATTTTTATTGAAGATGCCAGGAGGAATATATTGAGAGAGTTATAGTTGGTTGATGAAGGGTGTTGCAACAACCTGACCTAGATCCTCCACACACCACCAGGATAGGAAGAAAGCAAAGGTTGCTACAACATTCTGCAATCTGCTTCCCCATCTCGGTGAACATCAGTTAGGCCATGTAAATTCAAGGAACTCATGTACACCAGTGGTGGATTCATGTCAATGTACGGCAAAACCAATACAGTATTGTAAAGTAAAAATAATAATAATAATAATAAAATTAAATTAAACACACAAATGAACAAACAAAAAGGATAAAAAAACAAAAATTAAAGACAGTGATCACAACATATTTAACCTCAAGTATGTGACTGTTTGTGGCCTATAGAACTATACTATTCACACATCTATGAAACCAGCCATTAACCTTGACATTGTGAAATTAGGAGTATGTTCAGTTCAGTTGCTCAATCATGTCCAGTTCTCTGCAATCCCATAGATAGCAGCATGCCGCGCTTCCCTGTCCATCACCATCTCCTGGAGTTTACTCAAACTCATGTTCATCACATCGCTGCTGCCATCCAACCATCTCATCCTCTGTCATCCTCTTCTCCCACCTTCAATCTTTCCCAGAATCAGGGTCTTTTCCAGTGAGTCAGTTCTTCGCCATCAGGTGGCCAAATTATTGGAGTTTCAGCTTCAGCGTCACTCCTTCCAATGAATATTCAGGACTGATTTCCTTTAGGATGGACTGGTTGGATCACCTCATTATCCAAGGGACTCTCAAGAGTCTTCTCCAACACCACAGTTCAAAAGCATCAGTTCTTCAGTGCTCAGCTTTCTTTACAGTCCAACTCTCACATCCATACATGACTACTGGAAAAAACGTATCATTGACTAGGCAGACCTTTGTTGGTAGGTTAGAAGAAACTAACCATCCAGAGCAGTTTGTTCAGAAGACAAAGAGAATATTGAAAGAAATGACACACGTGTCTGGAAATAGGTTTTAAAAATGTCACCATCTGCAACATTTTAGAATTGTGCAGTTTGGCATTACATTGGAACCCATGCTAAATTCAGTGAATGTACTTTTTTGGGGGTATATAAAAGTGCCTAGTTTTTGGCCCATACAAGATAGATATTTCATAAATATCTAATGCAAAATTCTCCATGAGAAAACAGTAAAAGTCAAACACTTATAATAATTTAAACAAAATTGTCAGACACTTAAAAACCCCTGTGTGTGTGTGTGTGTGTGTGTGTGTGTTATGCTGCTTCAGTCCTATCTCTTTGTAATCTTATAGACTGTAGCCCACTAGATTCTCCAGGGGTTCTCCTCCATGGGATTCTCCAGGCAGGAATACTGGAGTGAGTTGCTGATGCATGCCTCCAGGGAATCTTCCTGATCCAGGGATCAAACCACCATCTCTGAAGTCTCCTGCATTGGTACATGGATTCTTTACCACTAGTGCCACCTGGGAAGCCCCCAAATCCCAACAGTTTTTCACAAACGTATAATGTTGACTATAAGTTTACTATTATTATCAGTCCAAATAACATTATAAAGTTATTTTCATTAACTTTGAAAGTATTGTACAATTTATTTATATTAGCATGAGTGCATATATATATATATATATATATATATATATATATTTGTATATAACATGTTATTTACAAAATGTTAGAGGAAGCTTGGCTTCCCAGATGGTGCTAGTGGTAAAGAATTCGCCTGACAATGCAGAAGGCAAAAGAGATGCAGGCTTGATACCTAGGTCAAGAAGATCCCCTGGAGGAGGGCATGGTGATCCACTCCAGTATTCTTGCCTGGAAAATCCCATGGACATAGAAGCCTCGTGAGCCACAGTCCATAGGGTCACAAAGAGCCAAACACAACTGAAGTGCCTTGACATGCATGCAAACGAAGTTCATATGTGCTAAGTAAAATCTAGATAAAGGATAGAAAAGCAGGTTTATAAACCTTATAACACACACACTTTTAATTGTACGTTTCAAAATTCACATACACGTCTCATCTGATCTATGTTCCTGTCAATACTTAGAAAAGTGAATAAAAATTTCAACTCCTACTATTTTCCATGGCTAAATCATTTGATCTGCTCATGAAAGGGCATTTACTACTTTGAATCCTAGTATACTAATTGGATGCCAATAACTATTCATTTTAGAAAGTGAAATACAAACCTTTAAGACACTGGTGCTTTCATAAAAGATTACCTTACAGAAAGAAATATCATCTGGAGAAAGTAGATAGTATTCAACTTTCACCTACTTTTAAAAGCAACTTTTTATTTGGTGATAGGCATTGTTCTTGAGATGCTGAAGGCATTGCCATTCTGTGAATATTTGAGCTTCTTCATACAGATATTTCTGAAGAGAAGCACATTAATGGACCACAACACTTGCATCACATGTAATGTCTTCAAGTGGCAATGAAAGCAGAGATAAAGGGATTTGCTGAATTCAATGATGGGATTTGGTGGTGTAAGTTGTAAAATAGCATCTATGTTTTGAAAGATATTAAGTATATATAGTATGCTACTACCATCTGTCCCAAGTAACCATCATCTGTCTCAAGTGACCTCCATCTGCCCAGTTGAATCATTAACATGCTCTGTAACCTCCAAGTGTTAGTGTTTTCCCAATACATGGCTGATATTTTGGAAGGAATTCTAACCTCACAGGGTACTGCTTTGAAGTTGGATTTATCAAGAAACTAAAACCAAAACAATGAAACTTTATTTTTTAGACTTGATGATCAAAATCACATAATTTAGCTACATGGCAATTTCATTCCCAGAAGTTCCTTTAAAAGTTAGTAATAGACTATAGAAATGGCTGAGAATAGTCATGGGCCATTGAAAGATTCAACATTGTTTACAAAATATTGAGAATATCCCTATTCCTCATTTTTTCTTGCTTTAAAATAATATAATTTTAAGGCAGTCTAATTATAAGACTCAGAAATATGTCATAAAGAGAAATTAAGAGCACATGATATGAAAATGTATTTTAACTTAAATATACCCACTGTCAACATGATTGAGAATTCCTTTACATACTATTATGTCTGTTTATTCATTTATATTTTCACATAATTAGGAAATGAAAAAAAATAAAATTTTAAGACTTTAGCAAAATGTTGTCAAGATAGCATATTAAAAACTATGGAAAATGAAATGAGATCAATGTATTGTATGATGAAATTTACCACTACTTGGGATAGATTTTAGAAAAGTTCCATTACATGTGTTTTACTCTGTACTAAGAAGATGTAGGAAGGCAAGTATTTATGAGTAATTAAAAGATGGTTGCTCCTTGGAAGAAAAGCTATGACCAACCTAGACAGCATATTAAAAAGCAGAGACATCACTTTACTGACAAAGGTCCATCTATTCAAAGCTATAGTTTTTCCAATAGTCATGTATGGATATGAGAGTTGGACCATAAGGAAAGCTGAGTACTGAAGAGTTGATGCTTTGGACTATGTTGGAGAAGACTCTTGAGAGTCCTTTGGACAGCAAGGAGATCCAACCAGTCCTTCCTAAGGAAATCAGCCCTGAATATTCATTGGAAGGACTATTTATTGGATACTGAAGCTGAAACTCCAATACTTTGGCCATCCGATGTGAAGAACTGACTAATTTGAAAAGACCCTGATGCTGGGAAAGGTTGAAGGTGGGAGGAGAAGGGGATGACAGAGGAGATGGTTGAATGGCATCACCGACTCAATGAACATGAGTTTGAATAAGCTCCAAGAGCTGTTGATGGACAGGGAGTCCTGGTGCGCTGCAGCCCATGGGGTCAAAAAGAGTCAGACCCAACTGAGTAACTGAACTAACTGATGCAGAATTATCCTTCCTGGATGGCTCAGTGGTAAAGAATCCACCTGTCAGTTCAGGAAACTTAAGAGACATGGATTCAATCCCTGAGTCAGGAAGATCCCCTGGAGAAGGGAATAGCAACTCATTTTAATCTTCTTGCCTGAATAATTCCATGGACAAAGGAGCCTGGTGGGCTACAGTCCACGTGGTTGCAAATAGACATAATTGAGTGAGCACACACACTCACAGACACACATGCAAAACCATTTATGATTGACTAAGTATACACATATTGCAGAAGGAAGTGGCAACCCACTCCAGTGTTCTTGTCTGGAGAATCCCAGGAATGGGGGAGCCTAGTGGGCTGCCATCTCTGGGATCGCACAGAGTCAGACATGACTGAAGTGACTTAGCAGCAGCAGCAGGTATACACATACTGTATTATGATATGATTATACCTCATTTTGTGATTTTATTAAGAAATTATATAATTTATGCTTTTCAACTATAGCCGAAGTTGGAAAACATAAATTATGTATATAATTTACATGTATATTATTACATATATGGCTATGACTATAGCTATGTATATAACTGTACCTAAGCATATATTTATGCTTCTGGAATGCTATTTTATTATTATTGGAGGAAGTCACCAAGATGACCTGACCATAAGTTTGACCCTCCACCTGGACCGTGGCAATTGGAGGCTTCTCATCTTCATCCTTGCTTAGATTGTGCCTTCTGCCTGCCTTTTTCACGCTCGGAAGTGCTCTGAAGACAGATATGAAAAAGAAATTTGATATTTCTGTCTGACTGGGCACCCATGATTGAACCAGTAATACCTCTATAAAAATACCAACATTCTCTCTGGTGGGTGTGGAAATCTACTCATCCCTTGGCTGCACAAGACAAACTTCATATGGAATTCCCCTTGCTTATTAAAACTGTCACCTACCAGTAAGGAGTGGCCTGTAACTTTCTGTGGCCACTCCCTGCCCTCTGAGTATGGAGGTCTGCTTCATGTTTCACCCGGGAAAGCTCTTGAGGAGGTTTGAAAATAAAGAATTATTAATCCATACATTTATCAATACCTTTATTAATTCATAATTCTCAAACTGTAATTCAAATTTATTTTGGTTTTATTAAAGGTATAAAAATTTTTGCACTTAAACTCAAGGTTGAATACCTCTCAATGGTCTCAGGTACACATCTTTGTGTGGCTTTCCATGGCACATGTACATGCCTTTTCGTACTGGATGAAATATGAATGAAGCTCAAGCTGGTATGAAGTTTGCCCAGAGAAATAGCAATGACCTCAGATGTGCAGATGACACTATCCTAACGCCAGAAAGTGAAGAGAAAATAAAGAACCTCTTGATGAAGGTGAAAGAGGAGAGTAAAAACTGGCTTAAAACTCAACATTCAAAAAGCAAAGATCATGGCATCCAGTTCTATAAGTTCACTTCAGTGCAGTTGCTCAGCCATGTCCAATTCTTGGTGACCCCATGAACTGCAGAATGCCCGGCCTCCCTTTCCATCACCAACTCTTGGAGTTTACTCAAACTCATGTCCATTGAGTTGGTGATGCCATCCAACCATCTCATCCTCTGTCATCCCCTTCTCCTCCTGCCTTCAATCTTTCCCAGCATCAGAGTCTTTTCAAATTAGTCAGTTCTTCATATCAGATGACCAAATTATTGGAGGTTTAGCTTCAGCCATCAGTCCTTCCAAAGAATATTCAGGGCTGATCTCCTTTAGGATGAATTGGTTTTATGTCCTTGCAGTCCAAAGGACTCTCAAGAGTCTTCTCCAACACCACAGTTCAAAAGCATCGATTCTTTAGCACTAAGCTTCCTTTATAGTCCAAGTCTCACATCCATACATGACCACTGAAAAAACCATAGCTTTGACTAGATGAGCCTTTGTTGGCAAGGTAGTCTCTGCTTCTTAAAGTGCTGTCTAGGTTGGTCATAACATTCCTTCCAAGGAGTTAAATGTCTTTTAATTTCATGGCTGTAGTCACCATCTGCAGTGATTTTGGGGCCCCCCAAAATAAAGTATGTCATTGTTTCCATTGTTTCCCCATCTATTTGCAATGAAGTGATGGGACCAGACACCATGATCTTAGTTTTCTGGAGGTTGAGTTTTAAGCCAACTTTTTCACTCTCCTCTTTTACTTTCATCAAGAGGCTCATTAGTTCTTCGTCACTTTTTGCCATAAGGGTGGTGTCCTCTGTATATCTGAAGCTATTGGTATTTCTCCCAGCAATCTTGATTTGACCTTGTGTTTTATCCAGCCTATCATTTCTCATGATGTACTCTGCATGTAAATTAAATAAGCAGGGTGACTATAAGCAGCCTTGACATATACCTTTCCTGATTTGGAACCAATCTGTTGTTCCATGTCCGGTTCTAGCTGTTGCTTCTTGACCTGCATACAGATATCTCAAGAAGCAGGTAAAATGGTCTAGTATTCCCATCTCTTGAAGAATTTTCCACAATTTACTGTGATCCACACAGTCAAATGGTTTGAAATAGTCATTAAAGCAGAAGTAGATGTTTTCTGGAACTCTCTTGCTTTTTTGATGATCCAACAGATGTTGACATTTTGATCTCTGTTTCCTCTGCCTTTTCTAAAACCAGCTTGAACATCTGGAAGTTCACGGTTCACTTACTGTTGAAGCCTGACTTGAAGAATTTTGAACATTACTTTGCTAACATGTGAGATGAGTGCAATTGTGTGGTAGTTTGAGCATTCTTTAATATTGCCTTTCTTTGGGATTCGAATGAATATTCACCTTTTCCAGTCCTGTGGCCACTGCTGAGTTTTCCAAATTTGCTGGCAGCCCTTTCACAGCATCATCTTTCAGGATTTAAAATAGTTTAACTGGAATTCCATCACTTTCTCTAGCTTTGTTCATAGTGATGCTTCCTAGGACCCACTTAACTTCACATTCCATGATGTCTAGCTCTAGGTGAGTGATCACACCATCATGATTATCTGGGTCATGAAGACCTTTTTTGCACAGTTCTGTCTGTTCTTGCCACCTCTTCTTAATGTCTTCTACTTCTGATGGGTCCATACCATTTCTGCTCTGTATTGTGCCCATCTTCGCATGAAATATTCCCCTGGTATCTCTAATTTTTCTTTAAGAGAGCTCTAGTCTTTCCCATTCTATTGTTTTCCTCTATTTCTTTGCATTGATCACTGAGGAAGGCTTTCTTATCTCTCTTTGCTATTCTTTGGAACTCTGCATTCAGATGGGTATATCTTTCCTTTTCTCCTTTGCCTTTCACTTCTCTTCTTTTCACAGCTATTTGTAAGGCCTCCTCAGGCAACCATTTTGCTGGAACCGGAATGACAAACCAGATATATCACTTCACGGCAAAGAGATGAGGGAAACTAGAGACTATTTTCTTGGGCTCCAAAATCACTGTAGATGGTGAGTGCAGATATGAAATTAAGAGATGTTTGTTCCTTGCAAGAAAAACTATGACAATGCTAGACAAAGTATTAAAAAGGTCTGTATAGTCAAAGCTGTGGTTTCTTCAGTAGTCTTGTACTGATGTAAGAGTTGGAATATAAAGAAGGCTGAGCACTGAAGAACAGATGCTTTTGAACTGCAGTGTTGACTAAGATTCTTTAGAGTCCCTAGGAGATCAAACCCGTCAGTCCTAAAGGAAACCAATCCTGAATATTCACTGGAAAGACTGATGATGCAGCTGAAGCTCCAGTACTTTGGCCACCTAATGTGAAGAGCTGACTCATTGGAAAAGACCCTGATGACTGGAAAGACTGAAGACAGGAGAAGTGGATGACAGAGGATGAGATGGTTGGATGGCATCACTGATTCAATGAACATGAATGAGAAAACTCCAGAAGATAATGAAAGACAGGGAAGTCCGTGGAGTCGCAAAGGGTTTTACACAACTGAACAACTTAACGTCAACAATAAACATTGATACATGAACTTGGCTTCTTGTTTGATTGCTATTATTTTTATCTCATTCATAATCCTTTCTGGACTGTAGCTAGAAGTGTGTTATTGTCATATGATCTGGTCAAATAGACATTAAGATGAAAATCTGCGACAGTGTACTTTAGAAAAAATATGGATTTGCCTCAAATTGTCAGAGTAAAGCCAAGTTCTATGATGAAAAGCCGGTATTCTGTGCTTACTTTTGAACTTTGATGTTAAAAATAGTTTAATGGAAATATATTTATATGGAGAACATGTGGTAACATGCATATTGCTGAATGTATCTCAAGTAGACAATTATATTTTGACATTCTATGAAAACGGTATCTGAACTAACCTTCTAATGCATCTCATTATCTAGTTGGGAATAAAGGTAGCATTTTATTTTCCAGTGGGTCATACAGTCTCCATGAACTACTCAACTCTTTCTTTGCAGCTCCAAAGCAGCCATAAACAATATGTAATTTACCTTGTATCTTGTCTTTGGAGGCAAACTGACTTCTAGAAACACATGGCAGGCACTGATCTGTTTTCAACACTATAGGTTTATCTTCTTCTGAAGGCCATATAAATATGGAGCCTTGGTATCTGACTTATTTCACTTAAAACATATTTAGGGTGCAGCCATATTCTTGTCTGAATAAATATTTTGTTCCTTTGATTGTAAAGTAGTATTTTACTGACTAAGATTATCACAGGTTATCCATTTGCATGTACAAATAAATCTTTAGTTTTTTTCTGATCATTATTAAATAACTATAACTATATATAAGATTTTGCATAAATAGTGTGCTTAGCATGAGTTACATAATGCTATTGATATTTTACCCTGGATGGATGTACCTCTTTATTTATGCAGTTTTTTATAGACAAAAATTATATTTTTAATAGATGCATGGTAAGCAGATCTAAACTTTAAAATCTAAAATTTAAAAAGCCATGATAAATCATGTACTTTTTATTAGGACAAGAAACCCAATGTGAGATAATGGCTATCTGCTCTTCAGTGAAAACCAAATAAATGTGAAAAGCACATTACAGGATTGCATTCTTAGCTTAGGCATCAGAAGTTATGCTTATTGGAAAACGATCATGTTTTGAGTAATCAGTTGTCCATTTTGCTTTCTCATGATTCATCTGTGTAAAATATATATATATATATCTAATTACTGTTTAGTTTTCATTACAATGGCAACTGTACTTTCACCCTAGAAGAGTTGTCCTGTTGATACATTGTTCTCTTTGGCTCAAAACTAAAAGTATTTAAAAGGGGACTTTCACCTGTCCAATTGACTGTATCATATCAATGGGAAAATGGGCATTTTTTTTTTATAGTGTGAGGATGATGATCTATCTTTAGTGCCTTGTTTTCTACCCTGTGGAGATGAACACATTTTGTGACTAAAGAATGATGGAGCCTCCTTAAGCAGTGACCAACGTTAACACCTGTTTCTTCTGTTTCCACAGCAATGCAGAGATAATAGAGTGGAATTGAATTGTTTTACTTAACTTCAGGGTAAAATCTATGGGATAAAAGACTGAGTCATTTATCTTTAGATGATGTTTTCTATCAATTTATAATATTATCTCTCATTTTATGGTGGGATTTTTATTTCATGGCTCAAAAAATGTTTTAGAAAAAAATTGTATGAAATGTTAGAGCCATTTACATGTGAATAGAGAATATAAAACTTATTTCCAAATAATTCTAGGACATAAAAACTCCCAACAAGAAAATAATGTTATAAAAGCTCTATGAAATGAATTTCTATGTCCTCATTGGAGCTGGTAAAACAATGTATACAAAAATGTATTTTTAGAGTGCCCAGGAAGCATTTGTTCATTTTTTATCTAGTGATGCCTTATTATTTTTCTAATTATTCACAAATCCATGTATCATTCTAAAATGTTTTCACTCATTTATTTAAAAATGCCTATAGAACAGTTCAGTTCAGTTCAGTTCAGTCGCTCAGTCGTGTCTGACTCTTTGCAACCTCATGAATCGCAGCACGCCGGGCCTCCCTGTCCATCACCATTTCCCGGAGTTCACTCAGACTCATGTCCATCGAGTCTGTGATGCCATCCAGCCATCTCATCCTATGTCGTCCCCTTCTCCTCCTGCCCCCAATCTCTCCCAGCATCAGAGTCTTTTTCAATGAGTCAACTCTTTGCATGAGGTGTCCAAAGTACTGGAGCTTCAGCTTCAGCATCATTCCTTCCAAAGAAATCCCAGGGTTGATCTCCTTCAGAATGGACTGGTTGGATCTCCTTGCAGTCCAAGGGACTCAAGAGTCTTCAATACCACAGTTCAAACACATCAATTCTTTGGCCCTCAGCCTTCTTCACAGTCCAACTCTTACATCCATACATGACTACTGGAAAAACCATAGCCCTGACTAGACAGACCTTAGTCGGTAAAGTAATGTCTCTGCTTTTGAATATACTATCTGGGTTGGTCATAACTTTTCTTCCAAGGAGTAAGCGTCTTTTAATTTCATGGCTGCAGTCACCATCTGCAGTGATTCTGGAGCCCCCAAAAATAGAGTCTGACACTGTCTCTACTTTTTCCCCATCTATTTCCCATGAAGTGATGGGACCAGATGCCATGATCTTCGTTTTCTGAATGTTGAGCTGTAAGCCAACTTTTTCACTCTCCTTTTTCACTTTCATCAAGAGGCTTTTTAGCTCCTCTTCAATTTCTGCCATAAAGGTGGTGTTGTCTGCATATCTGAGGTTATTGATAAAATATCCCGGCAATCTTGATTCCAGCTTGTGTTTCTTCCAGTCCAGCGTTTCTCATGATTTACTGTGCATATAAGTTAAATAGGCAGGATGGCAATATACAGCCTTGACGTTCTCCTTTTCCTATTTGGAACCAGTCTATTGTTCCATGTCCCGTTCTAGCTGTTGCTTCCTGAACTGCATACAGATTTCTCAAGAGGCAGGTTAGGTGGTCTGGTATTCCCATCTCTTTCAGAGTTTTCCACAGTTTATTGTGATCCACACAGTCAAAGGCTTTGGCATAGTCAATAAAGCAGAAATAGATGTTTTTCTGGAACTCTTTTGCTTTTTCAATGATCCAGAGAATGTTGGCAATTTGATCTCTGGTTCCTCTGCCTTTTCTAAAACCAGCTTGAACATCAGGAAGTTCACGGTTCACGTATTGCTGAAGCCTGGCTTGGAGAATTTTGAGCTTTACTTTACTAGCATGTGAGATGAGTGCAATTGTGTGGTAGTTTGAGCATTCTTTGGCATTGCCTTTCTTTGGGATTGGAATGAAAATTGACCTTTTCCAGTCCTGTGGCCACTGCTGAGTTTTCCAAACTTGCTGGCATATTGAGTGCAGCACTTTCACAGCATCATCTTTCAGGATTTGAAATAGCTCAACTGGAATTCCATCACCTCCACTAGCTTTGTTCGTAGTGATGGTTTCTAAGGCCCGCTTGTGGATATATTAATAGTGAGATATTTTTGCAGAAAAGCATAGTAATTTCAATGATCACCTACAAATTATTCAATTTAATTCAATTGAAAAGAAATGTTCCATAAAGTGAGAAGAGTTGTTCTATAGTCTATAAACCTAGAACAACTTGGCATTTTACAAAATCTCAAACTGGTTTTTTTTTTTTTTTTTTTTTTTTTGCTGTTTGTTTTTGTTTGTGCCATAACGACTGTGGGATCTTTGTTCCCTGACAGGCATTCATCCTGGGCCCTCACCAATGAACGTACAGAGTCCTAACCAATGGAATGCCAGGGTATTCCCCTCAAATTGATTTTGTGTGTGTGTGTGTGTGTGTGTGTGTGTGTGTGGAAATAAATTTTATGACTTCTGTACTCCATTTTTTTCTAAATATATTTAGATTTTAAATCAAATGTGCTTTCTCAAAGGAAATATTCACTACAGAGGATTTTAACAGTTAAATCAACGTATTTCTAAAAGAAAAAGAAACCTAAAGAGATAAAATTATATTCCCCAATAACTAGGCTAATGTATATAAGTCAGTGTTTGAACCCAAGTCTTCAATTGTCAATAATGAATGCCTTTAATTTTTATTAACATGCTGCTTTTAAATTTTTTCTCATAACTTGGAACTGTAAGCAGATCTTTTGTCCCATTTCTGTTTGTCTATTTGTGTTCCCCTGAAACTTTAATCATAAAACTGAGATCACTAGGGAACATTCAACCTAACTCTGATTTATCTTCACTGAATGAACAGTGTCCTGCCTAACCTGTTGATTCATTTCCCTTGATTAGAAGGAGTAAGAATGGAGAATCCAGTAGTTAAACAGTAACTGACCCTCTACCCCCGGTGTTCTCCGTAGTAAATTTGCAGATGGGCAATGTGGGCAAGAATCTGCCTGCAATGCAGGAGACCCCAGTTCAGTTCCTGTGTTGTGAAGCTCACCTGGAGAAGGAATAGGCTACCCACTCCTATTCTTGGGCTTCCGTTGTTGATCAGAAAGTAAAGAGCCCACCAGCAATGCAGGAGGCCTGGGTTCCATCCCTGTGTTGGGAAGGTCCCCTCAAGGAGGGCATAGCAATGCACTCTGGTATTCTTGCCTGGAGAATCCCCATAGACAGAGGAGTCTGGCAGGCTATTGTCCATTGGCTTGCAAAGAAGCAGACTGAGCGACTAAGCACAGCACAACACAATATGGGCAGGATGGCGTAATATCAGGAGAAGTCAGCAGCCCAAGCAAAATGGAATTGACAAAGAATCTCACGTTTTGCCTCAGTGATTAATTGAGATCACTTCCCCTTTTTCCCTTTAAACATTTTCATGGCTGAACATCTTCAGAGTTGGTCTCTGGACATGACTCCACCTTCTCCTGAGACTGCCAACTTTTCTGAATAAAGGGCCTTTCCTTCTTGCTGACACCTGCACCTCAAATATTGGCTTTAGAAGAGGGAACAGCCCAACCTCAATCCAGTAATGGAATTATTCCCTTTATTATTTTGCATCATGGTATTCATTTTTTTCATTTAATACTCAGTATTTATACGTATTTAAGGTAGAGGTGGATTTACATATACTCAATTAAATCTAATATTAAAAATTAATTACCAAATTAGTTGTGGGTAATTTGTTTAAATTTGGAAATTTTAAAAGATTGAAATGATTTTAAAAAATCACAAGGGCTCTTTAACCTGAGTTTATATATCCATTTCCCCCCAAAGAATCTTGCAATTTGCAAATAATTTGGAGGCAGATTTTATCTAGATGAAATCCATCTCATAGGAGTTAACATTAATGATGAATATATTTTTAAGCTAAAGTCATGTTTAGTGTTTTTTAATATCTGATTTACTAATGGCATTTTAAATGTTTTGCTTGGTGTACATCATTAGGTCTTTGAGCCTGTACAATTAAGCAAATGAAAATATTCTTAAAATATTTTGTAAGGAGTGATGCTTTGCCAGTTTTATTATTTTTGTTATGATTCTGACAACATTTTAGCTTTGATAATTAGACTAGAAACATTAACTCTAGGTATGTTTATACAGTCAGTCTCAAAGGTGATTTATTTGGTTACATGATGAAAACTATAAAATAAATTCTTATGTATTAATCTTGGATAATAACTCTTGAGAAGCTATCGATAATATATAGGAGAGAGAGAGGGAGTGTGTTCAAAAACTCTGTAATTTACCACAGGTTTTTGGTTAAATTTGGTTAAATATAGAACTTACAAGGACTTTATAGAATTTTTTGCAAGGAAAAGTGATAACTTACACTCATATTTCCCCTGTCTAAATTCTGAACCAATAAAGATAGGAGTAAGGCATGATTAAATAAATATGTGACCTTTCCTATTTATGGAGTAGTTGACCGTGGTGCTTAGCCACAAGAACATCCTTACATTGCACCCCAGTACACCACAATCTTATGAAGTCACTCACATATGAGCGGGGACTTACAGTTAAATTTACAGCATAAAAGAGGACAGGTCAGAACTGCTGCTCACTGCAGCTGAGACATCCTAGAGAAAAGGAAAGGGTGAAAGGAGATAAGGTATAGTCATTCATTTCTATTTTCTAATATCACCAGTCATGTAGGGCTTCCCTGATAACTCAGTGGGTAAAGAATCTGCCTGTAATGCAGGAGAGCCAGTTTGATTCCTGGGTTTGAAAGATCCACTGGAGAAGGGATAGGATACCCACTCTGGTATTCCTGGGCTTCCCTTGTGGCTCAAGTGGTAAAGAAGCCGCCTGCAATGTGAGAGACCTGGGTTCAACCCCTGGGTTGGGAAGATCACCTGGAAAAGGGGAAGGCTACCCACTCCAGTATTCGGCCTGGAGAATATCCTGGACTGTAGTCCATGGGGTTGCAAAGAGTCAGACAGCTGAGACATCCTAGAGAAAAAGAAAGGGTGAGAGGAATGAGCTATAGTCATCCATTTTCATTTTCTAATATCATCAGTCATGTAAGGCTGACCATACCACCCCTATCAAGGGAAGAGTGAATAATAACCAAGTGATACGCTAATAGGTACTTAAGTGCCTCTCTATATGACTTCAATCTAAAGGAACTATTTCAAAGGAAATATTTAACCCCAAGAAAGCAGGAAAAAAGATAAAAACAACTTAATGGAAAACAAACAAAAAGCACATGAGGATATCAGAATTATTCTTATTATTTTTTAAAGAACCCCTTCTTTTCAGCAGTAGGGGTTATAGGTTAGAAAATAATATTGAGGAGAAAGAGTTGAAAAATGTAAATAATGAGTAAGGAGGTTGCTTCCTTGTGACACAGGTGTCAATCCATTATGATATAAAAATATAAATAAATTTTTAATAAAAAATTAATAAAAAAGATATATATTAAAGTATTTATATTTAGATTATAACATCAGTATTTTTAGAGTTTGGAGTTTCTCTTATGGGTTTCATTTTTTTAAAAGACAAAATTAATTTTTGGTTAATTTTAATTAAGAGATGAAATAGTAACATTTTTCCCTCATGGAACACAATATTTTTTAATAAATTAAAAAAATGATAGAGTATCAAGGAAAAATACATTCCCAAAGTTCATAACTTACAGTAAATGCTGAACATTGACTAACATGTTTAGATATAGGTAATAACATGAATATTGAGTTATATTAAAATTTAAATGTTTTGCCTTCAAAAATTAACATTATAAATGTCTTCCTTAAAAATTTATTTTACTTTATACACTCTTCAGCTTCTCATTTTCCTCAGATTTTTGGAAGGCACTAAAATATATCACCTTATTAAAAGGGATCAGAAAAATATTTTGGCCAATAAAATTAAGCATGAAATTTGTCCGTATAGTCAAAACTATGGTTTTCCCAATAGTGATGTATGGATGCAAGAGCTGGACCATAAAGAAGACTGCACACCAACGAAATGATGCTTTCAAAATTTCAGTGTTGGACTCTTGAGAGTCTCTTGGACTGCAAGGAAATCAAACCAGTAAATCCTAAAGAAAAATCAACTCTGATTATTCATTGAAAGAATCGTTGCTGAAGGTGAAGTTCCAATACTTTGGCCACCTGATGCAAACTCATTGGAAAAGACCCTGATGCTGGGAAAGCTTGAAGGCAAAAGGAGCGGTGGGTGGCAGAGGGTGAGATGGTTAGATAGCATCATGGACTCAATAGACATGAATCTGAGCAAACTCCAGGAGACAGTGGAAAACAGAGGAGCCTGGTGTTCTGCAGCCTATGGAATTGCAAAGAGCTGGACACAACTTAGTGACTGAAGAGCAACAAACAACATTAGAATTTGTTGAATTAATACAGCTTTGTTGAACAGTTTCTGATAACTAAATATTTTAAGCATAAATATTTTTTCATAATGTCTTCTGATATAAAAAATTTTAATGACTGTGAAAGATTTGGGGCAAAAGGTCCAAAGATCCTGATTATTAAACAGTAGAGAAGAATGAGATGAGTTTGGTGTGTTAAATATCCTTTCACAACGATTTTAGATGACTGAAAAAGTAGCATTATCACAGTGAGGAAGTCTGACTGCTGAGCAATCTTTTGAAACATTAAAGTACAATTTCTACCATTAGAGACATAACTGTAGGAAATTTGTACTCAGTTTGTTTTAATTAGAGAAAACAACTTGCCTGTGGGTATCTAAACTTAAAATGAGTTTGACATCACAACACAGTTTATATTCTCCAAGGAAAAATTAAGGGAAACCAAAAAAAAAAAAATTTTAGTTTCTAAATCAAAAAACCAAAACATTCCAATTTACTTTGGGTTCTCAGTGGTATATTTATGTCTTCAGGGTGTATCATGCCACTCCATTTCTGAATTCTAAGAGATAAAAGATTATAGTTCAAAAGTTCACTTTTCTACCATCTTTGCAATTTTTCTTTAGATCTGTAGGTCTAAAACTCTTTTAAAATTGAAGTTCACTAAATAACAAGTTGTCATGTGTTGCCCACTGAAACAAACTGCTTAAGGGAATGTACTAGGATACCGAGCATAATTGTTCAAAGTAAATAATCATCAAACATGCCAGATTTTTGTTAAATTAAATTTAACTATCCTGGGAAAAGCATTTTTGTTTTAAATTTTCTAAAATGCAAACTTGCTTTTGGACACAGGAACATTTGTTTCTTCCCACATAAACTGATTCAAATATTATGTATATGTATAATGTATTTTGTCCATGTGCATTTTAAATGAACCAGACACAACTGATTATACAATCAAAGTTGAATTGTTGTAAGATAAATTTATTTCTTGTTTTTTTTAAATAAAATATTTACAAGAGATGATAAAAGTTGGATGGCAGCAAATCTAAACGTAAAGAAATATGGAATAAATTGAATTATAATATGGCTTAAACACTGAGAAATTTACTAGTGATTATAATTTGGTATTTACCTTGCCTTAAAGTTTTTACTTGACACAATGTTTAAGCATTAAAATAAAAACCCAAAAGTTTTCCTCTTAAGTGCTGTCAAGGAGTCCTTCAATGTCACTTACATTGGATATTTATGTAACATTTCACCAATAGTAGCGAATACATGTTATATACTTAAATCCATGTAATTTTTTCAAAATACAATAATACTATATTATAGCCATAAAAATCTCAATAAATTTATAAGTATAAAATTTATATAAAACTTTGGATTTAATAAATTTTGAAATAAATAACAAAACAACTCTTTAAAATCTCCAAACTATCTGAAACAAAATAGGATACTATTGGTGGGAGAAATATCAATAACCTCAGATATGCAGATGCCACCACCCTTATGGCAGAAAGTGAAGAGGAACTAAAAAGCCTTTTGATGAAAGTGAAAGAGGAGAGTGAAAAAGTTGGCTTAAAGCTTAGTTTTCAGAAAACTAAGATCATGGCATCTGGTCCCATCATTTCCTGGCAAATAGATGGGGAAAAAGTGGAAACAGTGTCAGACTTTACACTTTGGGGATCCAAAATCACTGCAGATGCTGATTGCAGCCATGAAATTAAAAGACGCTTACTCCTTAGAAGGAAAGTTATGACCAACCTAGACAGCATATTCAAAAGCAGAGACATTACTTTGCCAACAAAGCTCCCTCTAGTCAAGGCTATGGTTTTTCATGTATGGATGTCATGTATGGATGTGAGAGTTGGACTGTGAAGAAAGCTGAGGGCCAAAGAATTGATGCTTTTGTACTGTGGTGTTGGAGAAGACTTTTGAGAGTCCCTTGGACTGCAAGGAGATCCAATTAGTCCATGCTAAAGGAAATCAGTCCTGGGTGTTCATTGGAAGGACAGATGCTAAAGCTGAAACTCCAATATTTTGGCCACCTCATGCGAACAGTTGGCTCATTGGAAAAACCCTGATGATGGGAGGGATTGGAGGCAGGAGGAGCAGGGGACGACAGAGGATGAGATGGCTGGATGGCATCACCGATTCAATGGACAAGAGTTTGGGTGAACTCCGGGAGTTGGTGACGGACAGGGAGGCCTGGTGTGCTGTGATTCATGGGGTCGCAAAGAGTCGGACACGACTGAGCGACTGAACTGAACTGAACTGAAACAACCAATGGCTCAAAATAAATTTCAAAAGAGAAATTAGAAATAATTAAGAGTTAAGTAAATTTAAAATCATAACAAAGACAAAATTTTCAGTTCAGTTTAGTCGCTCAGTTGTGTCCGACTCTTTGCGACACAACGAATCGCAGCACACCAGGTCTCCCTGTCCATCACCAACTCCCAGAGTTCACCCAAACTCTTGTCCATCGAGACAGTAATATCATTCAGCCATCTCATCCTCTGTTGTCCCCTTTTTCTCCTGCCCTCAATCCCTCCCAGCATCAGGGTTTTTCCAATGAGTCAACTCTTCACATGAGGTAACCAAAGTAATGGAGTTTCAGCTTTAGCATCAGTCCTTCCAAAGAACACCCAGGACTGATCTCCTTTAGCATGGACTAACTGGATCTCCTTGCAGTCCAAGGGACTCTCAAGAGTCTTCTCCAACACCACAGTTCAAAAGCACCAATTCTTCAGTGCTCAGCTTTCTTCACAGTCCAGCTCTCACATCCATACATGACCACAGGAAAAACCATAGCCTTGACTAGAGGGAGCTTTGTTGGCAAAGTCATGTCTCTGCTTTTCAATATGCTGTCTAGGTTGGTCATAACTTTCCTTCCAAGGAGTAAGCGTCTTTTAATTTCATAACTGCAGTCACCATCTGCAGTGATTTTGGAGCCCCCCAAAATAAAGTCTGACACTGCTTCCACTGTTTCCCCATCTATTTGCCATGAAGTGATGGGACAAGATGCCATGATCTTAGTTTTCTGAATGTTGAGCTTTAAGCCAACGTTTTCACTCTCCTCTTTCACTTTCATCAAGAGGCTTTTTAGTTCCTCTTCACTTTATGCCATAAGGGTGGTGGCATCTGCATATCTAATGCTATTGATATTTCTCCCAGCAATCTTGATTCCAGTTTGTTCTTCTTCCAGTACAATGTTTCTCTGTACTCTGCATAGAAGTTAAATAAGCAGGGTGACAATATACAGCCTTGACATACTCCATTTCCTATTTGGAACCAGTCTGTTGTTCCATGTCCAGTTCTAACTGTCGCTTCCTGACCTGTGTATAGATTTCTCAAGAGGCAGGTCAGGTGGTCTGGTATTCCCATCTCTTTCAGAATATTCCACAGTTTATTGTGATCCACATAGTCAAAGGCTTTGTCAAAGTCAATAAAGAAGAAATAGATGTTTCTGGAATTCTCTTGCTTTTTTTAATGATCCAGCGGATATTGGCAATTTGATTTCTGGTTCCTCTGCCTTTTCTAAACCAGCTTGAACATCAGGAAGTTCATGGTTCACGAATTGTTGAAGCCTGGCTTGCAGAATTTTGAGCATTATTTTCCTAGTGTGTGAGATGAGTGCAATTGTGCGCTAGTTTGAGCATTCTTTGGCATTGCCTCTCTTGGGATTGGAATCCGGCTGCAATGGACGGCACAGAGGCTTACTGACTGCTACAGACCTCACAGAAGTGTGCGCGCAGAATAAAATTTTAGTAGAATGCTAAAACAGCACTTAGCTTGAAATTTATAGCATTAAATGCCTGTATAAGGAGAGAAGAAATGCACTAAAATCAATAACCTTAGTTTTCACCTTAAGAAACAATAAAGCAAAGAACAAATTAAGCCTAAAATAAGTAGAAGAAAGGAAACAATAAAGATGATAGCAGTAATCAGTGAAGCAGAAAATAGGCTTTAGAGATAATCAATGAAACCAAAAGCTAGTTCTTTGAGAAGATCAAGAAAATAAGTAAATTTCTAATCAGATGGTTCATAAAAATTGAATAAAGTAATGTCATCAATTTCAGGAATTAGAGATATGGCATGGCCACAGATTATTCTGAAAATGTCAAAATAACAATATGCCAAATGTTAATAAGTATTTTAGCAATTGTATGCCAGTAGAATTGCAACTTAGATAAATGGAAAAATCTTTTGAAATACATAACTTACTAAATCTCATTTGAAATATGTAATGTCATATAATTATAAAACTATAGTATCATTTGTTAAATAATTAAACCTATAATTATTAAATCAAATGAATTTTAAATTTTAAAACTACTCATGAAAACTTGAAGGTCCTTATGGTGAATTCTACTAAATATTTAAGGAATAAATAATATCAATCTTAGACAAATTTTAAACCTTCTCCCAAATTTTAGAGGCAGAATTGCTTTCCAAATCACTGTATAAGGTTACAATTCTACTGACACCAAAACCAGAGAAAGATGCTCTAAGGATAAAAATATCCCTCATGAACATAAAAGTACAAACATTATAAAGAAACTTCTATCAAACAGAATTCAACAATATGGAAGTATAGGTTGTATTCTGTGAACATGATCAAGTAGTTTGCGTTCCAGAAATACAAGTTTAGAATAATTTTTTAAAATCATGATCATCTCCATAGATAAAGGAAATACATGTAACAGAAGCTATCACCAATCCTGATTTGAAAAAAGGGAAAAATATCATAGCAAAGAAGGAGTGGGAGTTATGTCCTCAACTTGCTAAAGGGCATCTTGGAAAGTTCTATAGCCATCATACTTAATGTTGCAAGAATGAGTTATTTCCTTCTCAGATAAGAAAAAAGACAAGGCCATCTGCTCTCATCATTTCTATCCAAAATTGTATGGGAAATACAAGAAAAGAAATTTTAAACTCATTTGCCTGGGAAATATTCTTTTTGTTTTGTTTTGTTTTAATTTTTATTTTTACTTTATTTTACTTTATAATACTGTATTGGTTTTGCCATACATTGACATGAATCCACCATGGGTGTACATGCGTTCCCAAATATGAAACCCCCTCCCACCTCCCTCCCCATAACATCCCCCTGGGTCATCCCTGTGCTGTATATGACAAACCCACAGCAAACATTATCCTCAATGGTGAAAAATTGAAAGCATTTCACCTAAAGTCAGGAACAAGACAAGGGTGCCCACTGTCACCGCTACTATTCAACATAGTTCTGGAAGTTTTGGCCACAGCAATCAGAGCAGAGAAAGAAATAAAAGCAATCCAAATTAGAAAAGAAGAAGTAAAACTCTCACTGTTTGCAGATGACATGATCCTCTACATAGAAATATTCTTATACTGCATCTACTTTTGTGCTGGTATTGATCCCATACAACTATGTTCCTGGAAATGATTTGAATTCAGATTCCTTTCTAGCAAAAGACTTTTGATCTAAGGTAATCGCATGATTCTAGCCACTTATTACTAGTTCATAAATAGACACACAGCCTGATCCTAACAAATAGGATACCAGTGGACACCTGACTAGAAATTTCGAGAAAGAAAAAAAGATTTTTCTTTCTTTAGAAAATCCACACTAACTTAAACTCTTTTCTTGTATTTTGTGTGTGTGGACCACCTGGATTGACCATAGCCATCCTCAAGACAAAGTTAAAACAGATGCTGATAGAAGTAGAAGAAACTTACATTGCAATTTTGAGTAGACAGGAGACTGGTGGGCTACTGTTCAAGGGGTCGCAAAAGAGTCGAACATGACTTAGCGACTAATCAACAACAAAATCATGTAGTTATCAAGATTTCTACTTCAAGATTACCTGCTCTATCTGATAATACATGTGCTTGTATTATAAAGCCAGTTTGAGCGGACGATATTGCTTCCTGGTACTTGAAAGTAATCTCATGTAGATTCTGGCACCAGGAAATGAAAAACAGTGTGTAAAAGATACTGAAATGTGACATTCTGAGAGTGGAGGATTGGCCTAGAGGAAGCTAACATGCTATATTTTCCAGGTTAAAATGTGGTCACATTTGTTTCGCATTTAAACAGAGTTGATCTGCAGACAACAGAGCAACAAGTAGGTCACTCGAGTTGTGAAGCTCATCTTCCCTATGGACCCAGCAGATGGTAAACAGTGAAGACTTTTCTCAGAAGGTGGAACTAGCATCTATGTGGGACAGCTTAGCCTACAGAGTGTTCCTTTTATCTCCTTTTCATTTGTGTGTGTTTTTTTTTTAATTGTATAACTATTTATTCTTTTGTCATAATTGAATGGTCGACAATTAGACAAATATTTTTAACTTTGTCTCAGAATACAAATTCTCAGCTGTCAGTCAAAAGGGAATAATTTTTGTTCATTTTTGTGAAAAGTTTACTCTTTCCTAAAAAATAACCATAGTAAACAATGATTTATCTTGTTTTTTGCCCTACAGACATTATGTTTAAATGATGCCTGGAAATTCAGGTTTCTGACAATTCTCAGAATTCTAGCAACATATGGATAAATTTAGCACTGAGATTAGGAGAGAAAAGGAAAAAAATAACCTGGGTCCATATATGTTTTATATCACAGAACTAACCACTCATGATTCCTGTCCCATCATTAAACTGCTTATCAGAAAATTTACACAATAATATTGATATTTTATATTGTTTGCAATCAAACATATCCTAACTGATATAGTTAGCAATGTTTCACAAACACACAAGATAATGGTGATAGAATAAATCACCATAAATTTTTCTGAAGGCTATCTGTCAACATGTAATAAAAGTTTAAAAAAGCCTCACTTGTCAGTATAATTCTAACCTAGGAATCTTTTAAGGAAATCACTGAAACTAAAAACAAGTATTTATGCCAAAATATTCACAACAGAATTATTAATAATAGTGCAAATGTATAAAAATGATAGTCATCTACAATAAGCTTTTGCTAAAGAGATACATTCATAAAATTCATGAGTCCAGCATAAAGAATGTTTTTGAAGTTAATTTAATAAACTTTGGGGTATCCTAGGGTATAGAGTTTAGTAAGAAATAGAAGACAATAATTTGTTTATACAGTTATCTCAACTATGTTTAATATGTGAATGAAATGTGTATGATGCTAATATTGTTTTGCGGCAACAGAATTATAGATTTCTTTCAAATCTTTTTAAAATTCCATACTTTTTTATAATAATAAAATATCGTGTATGTTAGTTGCTTAGTTGTGTCCAACTCTTTGCAACTCCATGGACTGCAGACTGTCAGGCTCCTCTGTCCATGGGATTCTCCAGGCAAGCTTCCTGGAGTGGGTTGTCATTCCCTTCTCTAGGGATAAAATATTATTTTACTATAAAATATAATACACAAACTATCTTTATAAGTTTGACTATGAGTCACTGGAAGGACTGATGTTGAAGATGAAACTCCAATATTTTGGCCACCTGATGGGGAGAACTGACTCATTGGAAAAGATCCTGATGCTGGTAAAGATTGAAGGCAGGAGGAGAAGGGAACGACAGAGGATAAGATGGTTGGATGGCATCACCGACTCAATGGACATGAGTCTGAGTAGGTTCCGGGAGTTGGTGATGGACAGGGAAGCCTGGCATGCTGCAGTCCACGGGGTTGCAAAGCGTTGGACACAACTGAGCGACTGAACTGAACTGAACTGATGAGTCATGGAAAACAAAAAAATTATAAGAACTAGTTTTCTCACCATAATATGTTGAAATACAATTAGGCACTATATCATAACTTAAAATTCATTAAATCAAAAATAGTTAATTAAAACATTACTTATATTCATCTTTGCTCTAGTAACTTTTTCTTTTAAATAAAATATATGCTTTTATGAAGCACTACTGATTCTGATGAATCACAACTAAAGTTTTAGTTATTGTGTCAATAATTTTAATGCAATAACCTCAACATTTTGATTTGCTATTTATTTGGTATATTATCAAAAGTGTATGTAAGGTTATAAGTCAAAGTTAGAGTGTTTGTATATTTTTTAATATTAGTTTATTTTCCATAATAGAAAATATGTAATTTGACTAGTATAATGCAGGCAGTTTAATGCCCAACATTATGTTTAAGCAATTCAAAATCCCAAGTAGAGTTTATTTTTTATGTTTTCATTTAATTTTAGCTTATAAATTATATAATCTAGTCTTCATTTCCTATATGAATAGGTCTCCTAGGGCACTCTTCTCACTAGCTATGGTTGGTATTAATTTTTGCAGTCAGCCAAGATTTTAGTTTCAAAAATTCTTTTGATAAACACTTTGCATAACTCCACTGAATTAAATCATATTAGGAAAACATGGACCAAGATAGATTTGACTTGTCTGCCTAGCACTTAAAACCGGTCCAGTGGGAACACAAACCCCTGCATATGGCTCAAGTACAGTTAGGAACCAAGGTTGCATATAAATGAGAACGCATAGGCAGCTTTGCCATCTGTCTGTGAAGTCCTTCCTGATTTGCTTGTCGAAAATGTTACAGGCTTAGTTAAAGCAGGCAGCACCACGGGAAAACTGAAGAAGACAGCTGCCTCCTCTCTGTAACAGAACAAGGCAACACTCACTAATAGGAGTTGGGACCTGCCTAACCTAATCACTGAAGTCTCAAATGGTTTCTTAGCAGTCTATCCATCTATCACTGACACAACCGAATCCTAAAAAATTTTTCTATGCATAAGTAATAGCTCATCCTTTTCCTCTATTCAAATGAGATTCCTTGCCTTTTATAGATCATAGGCACCTTCCACACACACACAGAAAAGAAAGAAATAGAGAGGATGTTTCAAGTGCATTTGGCATTAGATTATGCTAGTAAAATATTACAAGCTATACACAAGTATAGCTTTTATATGAAGCTACATAATATATAGCTTATTTCTATTATAGAAATTGAGGTCACTTCTAATTTAGTGTAAACAACTTAGACTATGTGTTATGATAATTTAAGTAAATTTAAGTTCTGATATGGTTGAAAAGATGAAGCTATTGCTACAGCCATAGTTACAGGTTGTAAACATCCTTAGTCATACTAAAAGACTTCTGTCATGTTAATTATAAAAACTTATGTCAATTTTTATGCAGACTATTGACTATATCACCTTGCTCTAAGCTAATGAGGAAATGTATCTCTCACTGTTAACCAAAACTTCTGTTTAATGGCAAACAACCATTCTTTCCGACAATATTTTCATTGATTATATTGCTTATAAAAATATAGGTACACTGTTTCTTTTAATGTTAGCTGTCAGCCCAAATAGAAGCCTTCCAAAAAGAAAATGGGCTGTCATCTAATCTAATATTTGTCTTCAGAGAAAATTATTTAATATGTGTCGTTCCTTCGGTTAAATGGGAAAACTATCACTAATCTTGCAATGATGTTGTTACTATTAAATAAGTGATAGTAAAGTTTCTAGGGCTTTTCTGGTGGCTCAGTCAGTAAAGAATCTGCCTTCAGTGCAAGAGACCCAGGTTCAATCCCTGGGTTGGGAGGAACCCCTGAAGAAGGAAATGGTAACTCACTCCAGTATTCTTGCCTGGAAAATCCTATGGACAGAGGAGCCTGATGAACTACAGCCCATAGGTCACAAAAATCGGACATGACTGAGTGTCTAAACCACCAACCACCACTAGTAAATTTTCTGGGATATAGGAAATTGTGAGTAAATGGCATTGACTATTCACACATCCATCAAAGAAACATTGAGTTTCTACTGTGGAATATTTGCAGTTACATTCTGAGCCACTAATATTATTGACAAATAAGCAAATCCACAGTTCAGCCATTTTTTCTGGTATTATCAAACAATTGCTTTGCTGAACAGAAGCCCATAATGTGCTACTATTAGAACAAATCATCATCAAGAATTGTTAAAACACCTGAGAAAACTAAAAATAATATTTCATATCATCTTAGTCCATATTCAAAAAGTTCAAAGTATCCCCAAAAATGTCTTTATATCTTTCAAAATCCTGGCTCCATTAAAAATTAATGCATTACAAAAAAAAGAAGAAAAAAGAATTGTTAAAAGAGCAATGGGTCTGGAATATAAATAGTGATCTATGTAATCAGTCATGTCCAACTCTTTGTGACCCCATGGACTGTAGCCTGCCAGGCTCCTCTGTTCATGGAATTCTCCAGGCAAGTTTACTGGAGTGGGTAGCCATTCCCTTCTCCAGGGAATTTTTCCAATCCAGGGCTGAACTTACATCTCAGGCAGATTCTTTACTGTCTGAGCCACCAGGGAAATCCAATCCATGTTCACTCCTTGCAAAATGTTCTATTTTAAGCATAATAAATTGCTAAAATTAATAATTAAAAATATCATGTTTATTTAAATATACCCATTCACCTGCATTTCTGTTTAAATGAGGTAACAATTGATACTTAACATGAAGAACATTTATTTTACATAAAAATGCTAATAGAGGGTTTCCTTCACAGTGTAATGGATCCTGTAAAATCTACCCAAAATTGACTCCCATGTCTGTTTCTTATTAGCAGCAATACTTGTACCTTTACTATTTTATACAACTGTTTTAGCACCTTTTCTAAAAATAATAATAATTCTTCTAGTCTGTTAAATGACATAGCTGCCCCAGCTGACTATCTACCCAATGTCAGTTTCTGCATTTTCCTTCCCAGTAAGATGTTTGTTTTATTCTGTTCTACACCACTGCCCCACAGAACATGATCCATTATCAGATTCCAGGGCTTTATCCTGACTGGACCAAGACCATCAAAACACTTTCATTTCTACTACCATTTCTTGAATTTGAAAGACTGTATTCCTGATTGTGGTTAATGAAATACAATAGAAAGATGTCTGTTTTTTTTTTTTTTTCCTTATAACTGTGTTCTTGATTCTATCCTATGAAACAATTCCAAGAATAAAGAATCTATTTTCTTAGTCTGAATGAAAAACCTGGAAAGACATGAAGACATGAAGCTCTATGTGAAAGCTACGGTATAAAAGACAATGGAAGCAATAAGGGATCAAACCTGGAGACGTGTGGAGTTGGCCTAATATCAGAGTATCTTATTAATGTACATTCCTTATCTTTTTAAACTTTATTTATTTATTTAAGTTAGTTTTGGCTGTGCCAATGCTTTGTTGCTATGTGGGGACTTTCTCTTGTACTGAGCAGGGCTTCTCTCTGATTGTGGTGCATGGGCTTCTCATTACAGTGGTTTCTCTTATTGTGGAGCGTGGACTCTTGGGTGCATGGGCTCAGTAGATGTGGTTCATGGGCTTAGTTGGGCTTCCCTGATAGCTCAGCTGGTAAAGAATCCACCTGCAATGCAGGAGACCCTGGTTCTATTCCTGGGTTGGGAAGATCCTCTGGAAAAGGGATATGCTACCCATTACAATATTCTAGGGCTTCTCCGTGACTCAGTCAGTAAAAGAATATGCCTGCAATGCAGGATACCTGGGTTTGATCCCTGGGTTGTTAAGATCCCTGGGAGAAGGGCATGGCAACCCTCTCCAGTATACTTTTCTGGAGAATCCCCATGGACAGAGGAGCTGGGGGTGCTGCAGTCCATGGGATCACAAAGAGTCGGACATGACTTAGTGACTAAGCACACTTATGGACTTAATTGCTCTGTGGCATGTGGGATTTTTCTGGGCCAGGGATCAAACTGTGTCCCCTGAATTGCATGGCAGACTCTTAAAAACAGTGAACCACCAGGGGTACCCATACATTCTTAAAAGAAAATTCAAGTCCAGTTTTATTTTGTTTTCTGCTAGATCAACTTAATTGTTAATTGTAAACCCAAAGCACAACAAACCATGGAAAATTCTTCAAGAGATGGGAATACCAGACCACCTGACCTGCCTCCTGAGAAATTTGTACACAGGTCAAGAAGCAATAGTTAGAACCAGACATGGAAAAACCGATTGGTTCCAAACTGGGAAAGGAGTATGTCAAGGCTGTATATTGTCAACCTGTTTATTTAACTTATATACAGAGTACATCATGTGAAATGCCAGGCTAGGTGAAGCATAAGGGAGCATCAAGATTACCAGGAGAAATATCAATTATCTCAAATATGCAGATGACACCACCCTATGGCAGAAAACAAAGAAGAACTACTGAGACTCTTGATGAAAGTGAAAGAGGAATGTGAAAAAGTTGGCTTAAAACTCATTGTTCAAAAAATTAAGATCATGGCATCCAGCTGCATCAGTTCAGTTCAGTCACTCAGTCATGTCTGACTCTTTGTGATCCCATCAATTGCAGCATGCCAGGCCTCCCTGTCCATCACCAACTCCCGGAGTTCACTCAAACTCAAGTCCATCATTGCATCACTTCAGGGCAAATAGATGGAAAAACAATGGAAACACTGAGAGATTTATTTTCTTGGGCTCCAATATCACTGCAGATGTTAACTACAGCCATGAAATTGAAAGATGCTTGCTCCTTGGAAAAAAAGCTATGACCAACCTAGACAGTATACTGAAAACGAGAGATATTACTTTGCCGACGATGTTCTGTCTAGTCAAATGTATGGTTTCTCCACTAGTCATTCAATCCCAAAGAAAAGAAAGGCCAAAGAATGCTCAAAATACCACACATTTGCAGTCATCTCACATGCTGGTAAAGTAAAGCTCAAAATTCTCCAAGCCAGGCTTCAGCAATACATGAACCGTGAACTTCCAGATGTTGAAGCTGGTTTTAGAAAAAGCAGCTGAACCAGAGATCAAATAGCCAACATCCGCTGGATCATTGAAAAAGCAGGAGAGTTCCAGAAAAAGCCTCTATTTCTGCTTTATTGACTATGCCAAAGGCTTTGACTGTGTGGATCACAATAAACTGTGGAAAATTCTGAAAGAGATGGGAATACCAGACCAGCTGACCCACCTCTTGAGAAACCTATATGCAGGTCAGGAAGCAACAGTTAGAACTGAACATGGAACAACAGACTGTTTCCAAATAGGAAAAGGAGTATGTCAAGGCAGCATATTGTCACACTGCTTATTTAACTTAAATGCAGAGTACATCATGAAAAACACTGGGCTGGAAGAAGCACAAGCTGGAATCAAGATTGCCAGGAGAAATCTCAATAACCTCAGATATGCAGATGACACCACCTTTATGGAAGAAAGTGAAAAGGAACTAAAAAGCCTCTTGATGAAATGTAAGAAGAGAGTTTAAAAGTTGGCGTAAAGCTCAACATTCAGAAAACTGAATCATGGCATCTGGTCCATTACTTCATGGGAAACAGATGGGAAACAGTGGAAACAGTGTCAGACTTTATTTTTGGGGGCTCCAAAATCACTGCAGATGGTGACTGCAGCCATGAAATTAAAAGACTCTTATTCCTTGGAATGAAAGTTATGACCAAACCAATAGCATATTAAAAAGCAGAGACATTACTTTGCTAACAAAGATCATTCTAGTCAAGGCTATGGTTTTTCCAGTGGTCTTGTATGGATGTGAGAGTTGGACTGTGAAAAAAGCTGAATGTGGAATAATTAGTGCTTTTGAACTGTGGTGTTGGAGAAGACTCTTGAGAGTCCCTTGGACTGCAAGGAGATCCAACCAGTCCATCCTATAGGAGATCAGTCCTGGGTGTTCTTATGAAGGAATGATGCTCAAGCTGAAACTCCAGTACTTTGGCCTCCTCATGTGAAGAGCTGACTCATTGGAAAAGACTCTGTTGCTGGGAGGGATTAGGAGCAGGAGGAGATGGGGCGACAGAAGATGAGATAGCTGGATGGCATCACCAACTCGATGGACATGAGTTTGAGTAAAATCCGGGAGTTGGTGATGGACGGAGAGGCCTGGAATGCTGCGATTCATCGGGTCACAATGAGTCAGACACGACTGAGCGACTGAACTGACTGACTGACTAACTGATGTATGGATGTAAGAATTGGACCATAAATTATGTTGAACGTTGAAGAATTGATGCTTTCAGCTGTGGGGTTGGAGAAGAATCTAGAGAGTCCCTTGGACTAGAAGGAGATCCAACCAGTCAATCCTAAAGAAAATCAGTCCTGAATATTCATTGCAAGGACTGTTGCTGAAGCTGAAAGTGAAATACTTTGGCCACCTGATGGGGAGAACTGACTCATTGGAAAAGGTCCTGATGCTGGTAAAGATTGAAGGCAGGAGGAGAAAGGGATGACAGAGGATGAGATGTTTGGATGGCATCATTGACTCGATGGACATGAGTTTGAGCAGGCTTTGGGTCTTGGTGACAGACAGGGAAGCCTGGCATGCTGCAGTCCATGGGGTCACAAAGAGTCAGACACAACTGAATGACTGAACTGAACTGAACCCCAAAACAAATGGATCTTATTTATTTTCTAGATTAGGACAGCACTGTCATTGAGGAAATTGGGAAACTGGAAAGCAGTAGACAAAAAAAAGAAATATATGATAACAGCAAAGGAATATCAAACCACCTCATTTACAATTTCCTATAATATCTGTCTGTAAGCAAACCTTTAATTATTTCAAATAGGTTCTCAGAGGTAACATCAAAGCACAAGTATTTCTCTAAATCTTTATCTTCATAGGATTTACACATTTAAATAGAAATTTTAAAAATTTCTAACACTAACCTAATAATCTCATTTGCATAGATGTAAATTTGTATGCATTAGAATTTAAATGTAGATTTTAAACCTCTAAGCTTTCTTAAAGGCTAAAACAATATCTTATGTGATATACTGCAGGTCAAAATTACTTATATGAATTACTTAAAACAAGTTATCTACCCTGTTAATGACCAGATTTTTTCTCCAAATATTGGATGCATTCAGCCCTGTATTTTACATTTATGCATATATGTGTATATTACATTTACATGTATATATTTCATCCTTGTAATATCAGGTATCATATCTGAAATTTCAAAAAGTTAGGATATTATTAAAAGTAGATTACAGACAGCAGAAGTAGAACTCTGTTAAATCACAACTGTATTTTAAAATTTCAGAAGGTCTACATTAATGTCATTTTTCACTAAATTTACAGATTCTCTGAGAACTTTACCCAAATTCACTCAAACCTCATTCCTCTACAGTAAAAGTGGGAAACCTAAAGTATACAGTCTCAGGCCCCATGGAGTTTTTTGTGCAAAGCATTAATGCCTAAAAACAAGGTACATGGAGTTTATGTCTGGGTCATCTTAGAAGATTAAAGACATAAGGTTTTTACTACTGAAGTTTTTTGGTTTTTTTTTCTCTCTCTCTTTTTGTTTACATTCTATCTGCGTGTAACACAGGCTAAAAGTTTTTTGTTGAGAACAAACAATTTTGAGATGGATTTTCCCCCCATATATCATAAAGTGTTTCTTATATTTCAAATTTAATTGTTATGGATTGTAAAATTATATGAGGTTCATGAATATTTATAATTAAATTTATTTACAGAAATATAAAAACATTCCATTTTTTCTTAAGAGACAGAATGCTTCATACCTAACTATTCCTACCTTATCCCAAGCACACTCAGCCAAGAAAAGCAAATTATCAATTGTATAATGATAGGGCTGAGGTCAGAAGATATAGCTCAGTCTGATGTTCAAATGAAATTTCTACCTGAATCACAGAATAAGACTTAGTAAATTGGGAGCATATTCTGCTAATCAGACAGTCTTCCCTACATGGAAGAAAGGTCTAGCTAGGTTAAGACAGAAGCCGTGACGGAAACAATAAAAAACTATTCTCTCTGTAAATAGATTTGCTCACAAAAGGAAGAAGGCAGGGCTAAGCTACACACACCTAATTAGTCTTTCTAAATATCCCAAAGAGCTGAAGCACTCTAAGCCTTCACCTCCATCCTGGAATATTGGATAGTAGGCAACAGAGGGTTCTTAGAGAAAATCTTTCATATTAGAAAGAAGAAAGTCTTCTAGCTTTAACCTAGAAAAATCTATTGATGTTACATATTTGTATAATAGATACTTTATTACTTTAAAGAATAATTTTAAAAATTTACTTATTTTTAGACCACATTCAGCCTATGTAAAACTAATTGGCTTTATTCCTTGCTTATATTTATAAAGTTGCATTTCCTCCCTCAATACAAAAAGTATATTGGTGAGTTGTAGCTGTGATTATTGACAGTCATTAGCTTACTTTCCAAATGCAAGTATAGTTAACATATATATGACTACAAGTGAAAAGAAACATGTCTGAACAATATTGAGAAAAATGTTCCATTTGACTGTAGGACAAAACAAAAGAATGGTATGTTGCTGTTCTTCAGTCACTCAGTCCTGTCCAGCACTTTGTGACTCCATGGACTGCAGCATGCCAGGCTTCCTTGTCCTTCACCATCTCCTGGAGTTTGCTCAAACTCAGATACATTGAGTCAGTGATGCCATCCAATTATCTCATCCTCTGTTGCCACCTTCTCCTCCTGCCCCTAGTCTTTCCCAGGATCAAGGTCTGATATACCCTTGGAGAAATGAGATGAACCCATAAATTTATCATAAGTATAACTGAAACTCTAGTAAATGTTTCATATTTTCATACGTTTCTGAGAATATATTTTCAGAAAATCTTATGTAAAAGACATAGGCAAAAAATAACTGAAGTGATATGTTAATGATAAAGAATATTTTGCCTCCTAGTTATCTAAATATATCATAGCAAGAGCCCTTACAAGTCTAACAGTAGGTCCTAACTTGTTGCTTTATCCTAACTCCTATACAAGCTCACTGTATACTCACTCCATCATTGGCTGGAAGGAGCCAGTGGAAAGCATGGCCATCGTGAGAACATGGCTACAGAATTCAGAGCCACATACCTGCTTTTGAGTAAGCTCCTCCAGGAGTTGGTGATGGATAAGGAAGCCTGGCATAGTGTAGCCCATGGGGTGGCAAAGGGTCGGACACAACTAAGTGACTGAACTGAACTGTCCTGCATTTGAAACTCCCTGAGGTGTATCATTTTGTCCCTAAGATAGATCAATAAAGAAAAGAGATACAACTGATATATAACTGAAAAAGTACTAAATGGGAAATTTAAAATGTTTTGTTTTTTAATGTACAATTTAATATGTAAAATAATAAAAAAAGTGTTGTAGAAATGATAATGTAAAAGAAGGACAATGCTAACTTTGTAGATTGTGCTATTTTTATCATATTTGCATTAATTTTTCATCCTTTTCACTTTCATCTTCAAGGACTAGATAATATATTTTGAGAACTTTATCTCTATTGCTGTTAAGTCACAGAGCAAGTTTCTCTTCTTCTGCACCGTTCATTTTTTTCTATACACAGCATGTGACTTAACATCAAAGAATAAAATTTAAAAAATAAGTGCATGTACATAATTCATGTATGTGTGCACATGCACAGAGTGCACACACACACACACACACACACACACACCCTGAATCAAAGAGGTGCATTTTTTACCTAGAAACATAAAGTTCAGCGCCTAGGAGACAGAATGTAAGTCAGTAACTTGAATAGCCAGCTTACGACAAATCAGCCAGCTCCCAAGAATGGCATCAATCTATGACAGATGAGTGATATTTTGGATTCAGTAGCTCATATTCAAGTGTCCTTGAGGCCTTCTGGTTGAAAGATCTGTGACATAAAATTTCCCCCTAAGTAATGACTACATTACTTGAATGAATTTGTAGCAAACTCCAAAATAAAATTAATGCAATGAATTTAAAGAAATTGAGAAGATGTGACACCTTGACTTTTTAGAAAACTAATTTTCCATATGACTTTTAAATGTATGTTTAATAGGTTTAATAATGTATCTTTCAATTTTTTATTGTTTAGTAGCTGTGATTTCCAGTGTACAAAAGAATTTACCTAAAAAACTGTCTTTTTTTGTAAATAAGAGGATATTAACACTTTCAAATTCTTTCATAAAAAATAGTCACTTTAAAAAATAATTTAGTATGATTTACTGAATAAAATGATGATGGTGATGATGCTAATGCTGATGAGAAAAGCAACTACTTTTTATCAAAATTTCACCTGTAAAAAGTTTGCATTATCTTAATGTGATATCAATAACCTCAGATATGCAGATGACACCACCCTTATGGCAGAAAGTGAAGAGGGACTAACTAAAAGCCTCTTGATGAAAGTAAAAGAGGAGAGTGAAAAGCTGGTTTAAGGCTCAACATTCAGAAAACTAAGATCATGGCATTCGGTCCCATCGCTTCATGGCAAATAGATGGGGAAACAGTGGAAATAGTGGCTGACTTTATTTTTCTGGGCTTCAAAATCACTGAGGATGGTGATTGCAGACATGAAATTAAAAGACACTTGCTCCTTGGAAGGAAATTTATGACCAACTTAGATAGATATTAAAAAGCAGAGACATTACTTTACCAACAAAGGTCGATCTAGTCAAGGCTATGGTTTTTCCAGTAGTCATGTATGGATGTGAGATTTGGGTTATAAAGAAAGCTGAGCACCAAAAATTTGATGCTTTTGAACTGTGATGTTGAAGAAGGCTCTTAAGAGTCCCTTGTACTGCAAGGAGATCCAACCATTCCATTCTTTTGGATATCAGTCCTGGGTATTCATTGGAAGGACAGATGCTGAAGATGAAACTCTAATACTTTGGCCACCTGATGCGGAGAGCTGACTCATTTGAAAAGACCCTGATGCTGGGAAAGATTGAGGGCGGAGGAGAAGGGGACGACAAAGGATGAGATGGTTGGATGGCATCACCGTCTCAATGGACATGGATTTGGGTGGACTCCAGCAGCTGGTGATGGACAGGGAGGCCTGGCATGCTGCAGTTCATGGGGTCACAAAGGGTCAGACACGACTGTGCGACTGAACTGAACTGAACTGAATGTGATTTTCCTACATTAATTGCATTATTATCTCGTAGCTTTGATTTTATCAGTTAGAGAAGTGAATCTGATAAGAGAATTTAAGTAACAGAATCAAGATTGTAGTAGCTAATAACAGGCAGCAGTGACATATGAACCCAGGCAGTCCTGACTGAAAGACTATGATTCTTGCTGTTCTAACACTGCTTCCTCAATTTAAATTAGTCAATTTATTAAGACAATAAATCAAATTATAAAAATATAGAAAATGATTTTATAAGACATCATTAAAATATTTTAGATAAATTAAATATTTAACCATGTTTTGAGTGTATTCACTTGTAATAGTCTACCTGACATTAGAAATGGGATTAAAAATTCTACCAAATCAAACAAAAAAGGAACTTAAAAAGACTTTGATAACTTTGGAAGAGAAAAAATAACTTTTGGGGGAAAAAACTGTATTTATTCAAGGAGTTCTTTTAAAATTTTTGTCCAGTTAATTTATTTATATATATATATATATATATACACACACACACACACACACACACACATATATACTCATTTATTTCCAAGTCAAAAAGAAATTTAATAGCTTGAACATCTTTTTGATTAACTGTTTGCTGAGTTTGGGTCAGTATCTGTACTTGGCTTTATTATTTTTGTACAATACTCAACTCCCTGGTGGACTAATTTAAACAAATCCATGCAAAATATTAATTAGTTATACCAGCGAAAGAAAAGGTGGTAAATTTTTTTTCTGTGGCAAAATATCAAGTCTGCCTTTGACACGTCTATACTTTCTTCTAATGGAATCTCTCCATGTAGTTATTTTAACCCCTGATGATAAATTAATCATTCTTAGACTGTCTCACACAGTTTTTCTTTATCTGATTAGTAGTAATTATTACTAAACACTGGTCTGTTCACAGAAATTTATTCTCTGGAGAACTGGAAGTTGATGGTAGAAAGTTTTATACTAGAATACTACATTTAAATAAATGTAGAATATTAAAGAGTTTATCCACCCATAAAACAAACAAAAAATATGATGTTTGTATGTAGAAATATTTGTCCCAGACAATAGAAAATATGGAAATAATCATTATTTGAATTTTAATATAATGATGAGTTATAAATTTGTAATGAGAGACAAGAGTGGCACATTTTTAAACTGAAGTTCCTGTATATTCCTTTATAGTTTATCATTAGCACTTGATTTGCTATAATCAAATTTGTAGAGCAGTATTTGTTTTTAGATGTAGTTTTGAAATATATATTTCACGCCATATGAATCATTTTCATTGGGTAATTTTATGTATTTTTTGGCTGTGCTGGGTCTTTGTTGCTCCAGCGGTCTTTTCTCTAGTTGTGTCGGCAACTCTTTAGTTGCAGTGCACAGTCTTCTCATCGTCAAGGCTGCTTTTATTGCAGAGCAGAGGCTCTAGGGCACACGGGCTTCAGTAGCTGTGGCATGTGGGATCACCAGTTGTGGTTCCCAGGCTCTAGAGCACAGGCTCATTAGTTACGATGCACAGGCTTAGGGGCTTGTGGCATGTTGGAACTTTCTGGATAAGAGAAAGAACCCATGTCTCCTGCCTTGGCTGGCAAATTCTTCACTGAGTCACTAGGGAAGCCCTTCGTTAGATGGTCCTTATTCTTAGATGAGGAGGACTTCTTCCAGCCTTCTTTAGCTCCCTCCGTTATTTCTTCCACTCTCAATCATTTCCTTAATTTCTCCCCCTCTCTCTTCTTTCCACTTGTCTCTTATTTTCTTTTTTTGCTCTCTCTCTTTTATTCTTTCTTTTTAAAATTAGAGCAGCTTGATAAATATTAAGAAATCTTAAAGTTTTACAGAAAATGCAGTATAATACACTGAATTTGATGAAAGAATCATTCATACATTGATTACATGTTGACATGAAAATATTATTCTGTCTACATAAGGAAAGTGACACAATATAAAATCTTATTTTTAGAAATTCCCACATGTGTACTGCATTTTAAAAGCACTCTCAAAAATGCCGTCAACATTGTGAAATTATAATGAAGTTTATTAAATGATTTATTCTTCCAGTACAACTCTAAAATTTAAAAAATCAAAACTTTGTAAGTTTCATCATCCTCCAGAAAGAGTATCTTGCCTTTATTTTTTTTTAAATTTAGGTTTTTATTAATATTATGCTTTGAAAACTTAGTATTGCTTTTCTGGAAAAAAATTATTTCCATCAATATAATTAACTGATTTTATAGGATTTTTTGCTACAGACTATTAGATGTGCTAGGCAAAGTTGGAACTGCAATGGCTCTTTTTCAATGAGGAAAAACCTTGGTAACTACTCAGAAAGAAATGGCAGTACTAAAAACTGTTTCCAAATCTAGAAACACATTAATTAAAATAAACATTTGCATTAAAAGGAAAAGATGAAGATATAAGAAGTTTAAGTCAGCTCTACCTTTTAATGTCCATTTTCCCATACCAGTCATATTTCTCAAATCATTTCAATAATGATCAATTTTTAATTCATCATTTTTCCCATAAGAATGCAGCACAGAAATATTCATGTACATAAACACTTGCATATAAAAATGCCATATTACTTAACTGAGAGGTCAAATTTTTGTTTCAACTTATATTAATACTTTCCTGTGTATGAGCATGAGCATGTGCTATGGTCTGAACATTTGTTTTCCCTCTAAATTTAAGACAACATGAAAGAACAGTACCTGTTAAGAGCAATCAGTGTGAAAAACCTCCTCACTTCTGAGGCATTGGGTGAGAGACTAAGAAGAGTTATGTGCCATTTAGTGGGGAAAGGACTAAATGTAGCTCTGACTCTGTTTAAAATTAATTGAGGGCTTCCCTCCTGGCTCAGTGGTAAAGAATCTGCCTGCCAATGCAGGAGGTGCAAGTTTGATCTCTGGTCTGGAAGATCGGACGTGCCGTGAAGCAATTAAGCCTCTGTGCCACAAGTATTGACCCTGTGTTCTCGATCCCATGAGCCACAACTACTGAGCCTGCATACCACAACTACTGCAGCCCACCATGCCCTAGAGCCTGTGCTCTGCAACAAGAGAAACCACCACAGGAGAAACCCACACACCCCAATTAGACAGTAGCCCTCACTTGCTACAACTAAAGAAAAGCCTGCCCGCAAAGCAATGAAGACCCAGAACAGTCAAAAATTAAAGTTAATTAATTAATTAAAAAAAATTTAAAGTATGACATAGGATATCATGTTCCAAGTAGTACAATTATGTTACTTATGATGTTGGATGGCATCACCAACTCAATGGGCATGAATTTGAGTAAACTCTGGGAATTGGTGATGGACAGGGAGGCCTGGTGTGCTGCAGTCTATGGGGTCGCAAAGAGTTGGACATGACTAAGCAACTGAATTGAACTGATAAAAATTATCAGAACCCAATAATAAGAACTCAAGATAGCTAATATCCAATAAAAGTTCCCAGCAATTATAAAAGAAAAGAACATAGCTCATCATGAGAAGAATGTCAGTCAGTCAAGTGGATTCAGAAATGGCATCAGTGATAAAACTAATCGTAATTGCAACTATATTCCATAAATTCAAGAAATGAGGAAATATTTAAAATGATAAGGAAAATATAGAATTAAATTTTAAAATGTAAAACATATTTCTAAGGAAAAACCTTCAATGTCTGAAATGAAACATGAACTGCATGGGGTAAATGCTTGAAAAGACATAATATAGGAAAAGATGTTTGAACATAAAGGCACAGCAATAGAAACTGTCCAAAATGAACAGCATATAAGAAAAAAAAATGAAAAACAGAGCACATTGAGCGAAAGAAAAATTCAAGTGGCAAAATGTACATGCAATTTATAGTCACAAAGGAAACACTATAGAGGAATGCAGAAAGCTATTTGAGGAAGTAATGACCAACCTTTCTTCCGTGTGTGTGTGTGTGTGTGTTCAGTCTCTAAGTCGTGCCTGATTCTTTGCATCCCTATGAACTGAAGCACACCAGGTTCCTCTGTCCGTGGGATTTTCCAGGCAAGAATACTAGAGTGAGTTGCCATTTTCTCCTCCAGGGGATCTTTCTGACCCAAGGATCAAACCAGTGCATCCTGAATTGCAGGCAGATTATTTAGCACTGAGCCACCAGGAAAGCTCACATTTTTTCCATATCTAATAATAAACACCCAAGAAATAAAGATCATGGCATCCGGTCCCATCACTTTATGATAAATAGATGAGGAAACAGTGGAAACAGTGAGAGACTTTATTTTGGGGGGGGGCTCCAAAATCACTGCAGATGATGACTGCAGCCATGAAATTAAAAAACACTTGCTCCATGGAAGACAAGCTATGGCAAATCTAGATAGCATGTTAAAAAGCAGAGAGTCAAGGTTATGGTTTTTCAGTTGTCATGCATGGATGTGAGAGCTGGACCATAAAGAAGGCTGAGCATCAAAGAATTGAATTTTTATTTTTTTTTAATTTTTAAATTTATTTATTTTAATATAAATTTACTTATTTTAATTGGAGGCTGACTACTTTACAATATTGTATTGGTTTTGCCATACATTGACATGAATCTGCCACGGGTGTACATGAATTTTTAAACTGTGGTGTTGGAGAAGACTCTTGAGAGTCCCTTGGACTGCAAGGATATCCAACCAGTCAATCCTAAAGGAGATCAGTCCTGAATATTCATTGAAAGGACTGATGCTGAAGCTAAAGTTCCAGTACTTGACCACCTGATGTGAAGAACTGACTCATTAGAAAAGACCCTGATGCTGGGAAAGATTGAAGGCAGGAGAAGAGCATAACAGAGGACAAGATGGTTGGATAGCATCATCAACTCAGTGGACATGAGTTTGGGCATCCTTTGGGACATGGTAGCCTGGGGTGCTGCAGTCCATGGGTCACAAACAGTTGGACACAACTGAATGACTGAACAACCACAATAGACCTGCTTATGTAAGAATCTCCACAAACTCCACACATAAGAATTATGAAAAAACTAAATTAATTCATATTAATCAACTTGCTTAAGACCAGTGATACAGAGCAAGAAAAAGAAGCCAGAGGAAAAAAGGCACATGATATACACTGAAAAACAGGTAACATGTTAACAGAATTGTCATTAGAAACAACGCAAGCCAGAATACATGGGAATAATTTCTTTAAAATGTTGAAAGAAGCAAAACAGTCCATTTTTACCAGCAAAAGTTGCTTTTCTAAGAGAAAACTGAAAACTTTTTAAAATGCTCATAAAAGCTAAAAATATGTATCAAGGAAATCTTTCAGGTGCAAATAGAATTATACTAGATGTAATGCTAGATATAAATTCATAAAGAGCATATATGGGTAATTAAAGAACTTTTCACTTTTTATTTAATTTCTTCAGAGGACAATTAACTAAGTTGCACTCATTTCACATGTTAGAAGGTAATGCTTAAAGTCCTTCAAGATAGTCACTATGTGAACCAAAAAATTCTACATGTACAAATAAGATTTAGAAAAGGCAGAGGAATCAGGGGTCAAACTGCCAACCTCCATCGGATCATAGAAAAAGCAAGACAATTCCAGAAAAAAAATCCACTTCTGCTTTATTGACTACAGTAAAGTCTTTGATTGTGTGGATCACAACAAACTGTGGAAAATTCTTTTAAAAATTGGGAATACCAGACCACCTGACCTGCTCCTGAGAAACCTGCATGCAGGTTAAGAAGCAACAGTTAGAACTGGTCATGGAACAACAAACTGATTCAAAACTGGGAAAGGAGCATGTCAAGGATGTATATTGCCACCTTGCTTATTTAACTTATATACAGAGGACATCATGTGAAATGCTGGACTGGATGACGCAGAAGTCAATGTTTTTCTGGAATTCCCTTGTTTCTTCTATGATCCAAAAGACACTGGCAATTTGATCTCTGGTTTCTCTGCCTTTTCTAAATCCAGCTTGTACGTCTGGAAGTTCTCGGTTCACATTCTGCTGAAGCCTAGCTTTAAGGATTTTGAGCATTACCTTGCTAGCATATGAAAAGAGAGCAATTGTACATTGGTTTAAACATTCTTTGGCATTGTCCTTCTTTGGGATTGGAATGAAAACTGACCTTTTCCAATCCTGTGGTCACTGCTGAGTTTTCCAAATTTGCTGGCATATTGATTGTGACACTTTAATAGCATCACCTCTTAGTATTTGACATAGCTCAGATGAAATTCCATCACCTCCACTAGCTTTGCTCATACTAATGCTTCCTAAGGCCCACTTGACTCCATGCTCCAAGATGTCTGTCTCTAGGTGATATCCAGGTCATTAAGATCTTTTATTTTTAATTTGTATTTTTACTTTATTTTACTTTACACTATTGTTGGTTTTGTCATATATTGACATGAATCCGCCACGAGTGTACATGAGTTCCCAATCCTGAACCCCCCTCCCACCTCTCACCCCATATCACCTCTCTGGATCATCCCCGTGCACCAGTCCCAAGCATCCTGTATCCTGTATCAAACATAGACTGGCGATTCGTTTCTTACATGATAGTATACATGTTTCAGTGCCATTCTCCCAAATCATCCCACCCTCTCCCACTCCCTCAGAGTCCAAAAGTCCATTCTGTATACATCTGTGTCTCTTTTGCTGTCTCGCATACAGGGTTATCATTACCATCTTTCTAAATTCCATATATATGTGTTAGTATACTGTATTGGTGTTTTTCTTTCTGGCTTTCTTCACTTTGTATAATCAGCTCCAGTTTTATCCATCTCATTAGAACAGATTCAAATTTGTGTGTGTGTGTGTGTGTGTGTATGTACATATATATATATATATATATATATATATATATATATATATGTACTGTTTTTCTGTGTCTTCTTGCCACCTCTTCTTAATATTTTCTGCTTCTGTTAGGTCCATACCATTTCTGTCCTTTATCATGCTCATCTTTGCATGAAATGTTCCCTTTGTATCTCTAATTTTCTTGAAGAGACAAACCTAGAGAGCATATTAAAAAGCAGAGACATCACTTTGCTGACAAAGTTTGGTGTAGCCAAAGCTATGGTTTTTCCAGTAGTCACATGCAGAGGTGAAAGTGGGACCATAAAGAAGACTGAGCACCAAAGAACTGATGTTTTCAAATTTTGATGTTGGAGAAGACTCTTGAAATTCCCTTAGACAGCAAGGAGATCAAACCAGCCAAAACTTAAGGAAATCAATCTTGAATATCATTGGAAGGCCTGATGTTGAAACTGAAGCTCTGGTAGTTTGGCCACCTGATGCAAAGAACTGACTAATTGAAAAGACCCTGATGCTACAAAAGATTGAGGCAAAAGGAGAAGGAGATAACAGAGGATGAAATAGTTCCATGGCATCATCAACTCAACTCACATGTGTCTGAACAAACTCCAGGAGATAGTGAAGGACAGGGAAGCCTGGCATGCTGCAGTCCATGGAGTCATAAATGGTCAGATACAACCTAGCACCTGAGCAACAAGAATGTTTTTGAGGATTCATAATATTAATGAAACAAAATTTATAACAAAAATAGCACAAAAGCCTAGAAATAAATAATGTAATTATTCTCTATTTTCTAAAAGGTTGTATTAAGACCTGCAAAGACCTGCATTAGTACAATAATATGTGTTGTGTTTTTTTTTTTTTTTTTGTAAAAGCAAAAACCCTCTTTGGATTTCTTTATATTAGTGAAAATAGGTACTAATGTAGGTCCCAACATTTAGAAAGTAGGGAGATACTCTATGTTACTTTGGTTTAGGCCATTTTGCTTTATGCAAATTTTTAATAGGAATGCTCTAATTTTGAATAATGAGGGAAACGTGTACTGCTATGTTACTTTAATATCAGACAGGTATGTGTAAAGTGATATATTACTTGTGAGTAGAATATGTTCAGTTAAATAATTTTATTATAACTTTAAAGCAACTATTAAAATAACAGAATGATTTTATCTAATAATCCCATAAGACAAATATGTGTAATAATAAAAAATGCACCATCCAATGAGAATCAGAAAAAGAGGAAAAAGGAAACAAACACACAAAAATAGATCAAAAAATAGAAAACAAATTATAAGATTATATATTTAACTTAGATTTTTTTTTTCATAATGTGCATTAGCTGTAACTGGTGTGAGCAAATAAGTTAAAACAGAAAGATGACAAATTAGATAAAAAGCTTGGGACTGTGGTCCTGAAGTCTGTGGTGATTTGGGGATCCAATGAAAGTTTTATACATCTGACAGTGACCTCAAATCTCCGGGTTTTGGCTGTTCTTTTGTCTGGACCACATCTTGGGATTGCTTGTGTAGATGGCCATCCTGAAAAGGGAAATAACTACAGTATGAGTCCTGTCCTACATCTGTCTTCCTCTAGGTGTAAATCAAGTGTGATGCTACAGGATGATGCTGGCCTCACAGAATGAGTTTGGGATGATTCCTTCCTCTGCCTTTTTTGGGGGGTAGGATGGGGTGGGGATAGTTTCAGAAAGATATATGTTCGCTCTTCTCTAAATGTTTGATAGAATTCACCTGTGAAGACATTTGTTTATTGGGAGGTTTTTAATCACAGTTTCAATTTCAGTACTTGTGATTAGTCTGTTTTTATTTTCTATTTCTTTCTGGATCAGTCTTATGAGAGTGTTCATTTCTAAGAATTTGGTCATTTCTTCCAGGTGTGTTTTGGCATGCAATTGCTCATAGTAGTCTCTTATGATCCTTTGTATTTCTGTGGAGTCAGGCAGTCACCTTGACTTTAGCCAGTGGACTACATCTTGGACTTCTGACCTCTAAAATTCTTAAGATAGTAAATTTGTATTTTCCTATTCCAGTGTATTTGTGGCAATTTGTTATGGCAGCAATAGGAAACTAATACAGCTGTCATTCTAGTGTTTTCCCCAAACCCTCTGGAAATGTCTGCACTAATCAACCTTTTGCAGGAAAATTCAATCATGTCTCAACTTTTTCAATTCTTATGAGAAAGACTTACCACAAATAGCAGTGATAATATCTCTAATATCTCTGTCTTTGAATCTATGTAATTATCTTCCTCACTGCTTCTCTCTCTTTTTCTTTCTTATACACAAAAATAAAATTTACTTTTTTTATCCCAAGATTAAGCTCATTTCAACTTCTATTATTCATTAAAGTGACCATTAAGTCTTTTTAATTAAACCACCATAGCATAGATATTACTTGCATTATTCATTTACATATAACATATGTTAATGGATTTTCCATTGTTTCTTCCTATGTGTTTGTCTCTTACATTTCAACATGTAGAGACATTAGAATTGTCTGTTATATAAGTGCAATTCTGTTTGTCATTTATGTTTTCAATTTATTTTACTGGATACATTTTGTTTTTGCAATTCCATTTTGATCTGAGTAATTTTATTTTAAGATCTTTTAACAGCAACTTAAAAAGTATTATGCTATATCTTTTACACATAATGGAAAACTCGAATGAAAATAGAACATTTCATGCCCATAGACAAGAAGGGTGAAAGAGTGACCAGGAAAACTATAAACATAATTTAAGGTACCCAGTTGTAGTTTTGTCTTATAACTTTAAACTGTTATAACCTGAATTTATCAGAGGCACAAAGCAAAGGGCACTTCTTTTTCAGGTACTCAGAGACTGCAAAGAGTTCATATTAGGCCTTGTTGGACATAGCAAAAAACATGAAAATGTTAAAGCTTGATCTTCTAGCTATAGCTTAGAAGACTGAAGGATGGAACTTTGATAAATTTTGCAAAAACTTCAAAATTGTCAGTCTGCTAGTTTTAGGTGAAAAGAGAAAACTATATCCAACAGTTTCTTATGAATAATCAAGATAGATACATAGATCAATCACTCTATCTATCCACCTAAATCAAACTGAGTTTACCTTGAGAAAGTTCATCACTATGTATTAACTGCATTCATGAATAGATAAGTTTTAAAATATAATTATTATTATATTTTGGGAAAAGGACCTCTGATAATAGAGAAACACAGTTATGCCAGAGGAAACAGCAGTTAAGTATGATCCTTATCAGGCTAAATACCAACTTCAGGGCAGGTGAGTCTTTGTATATTCTTGGTTGTTTATTATCATTAAATAGGTATTGTTCAGGGATCCAGTTTCTTGGTTCATTTATCATCATCATCTGAAGTAGATTATGGGTAATGATGGGTAAATATGCAGTGGTGATTTGGATTTGTGAGGATGTTTATTTGTCTGTTGAACATGAAATTTTGTTAATACAGTCATTTTTCAACCTCCCCCAAGTTGCAGTGATTTATATCCATGTAGATTTTTTTAAGTGGAAATTAATTTCATGCCATCAATTTACTTTTCCACTGAGTAATTCAGGATAGAAAATATTACATTAAAATGTAAGAAGAAAATGAACTCCCAGCAAAATAATTTAGCCATTTACTTGGACTTAATTTTTCCATGAAAGAAAACTTTTGAGTGTACCAAAATACTTAATTTTGCATTAATAATAAGATAAACATCCAAATATTGCATTTCTTTCCATCCCCATATGCATCTTTAATTAAGAAATGTGTATAATTTTGCCTATTTTATAACTCATATCAGTTAATATTCTTTTAGAGATGATTTTTGATATCAAATACATTTGTAGAACCCTAAACAGAACATTTATCAGAGTAGATTTTTTTTTAAGTTTTAAAAGTTATTGATTCAAAATAATAGAATTCTGCCTTTATTGTGAAGTTTATTTTTGCTATACAGAGATACACAAATGGATTTTGAGATCCATTTCATTCATTGAATTAACAGCAGAAGTATATCAGAAAACAGAATATCAACTTGCTATTTCACCTTTCTCTATTCATAACATTGATTTTATCTAAAAACTTATTTAATTTAATTTAATATATTTCTCATTTCATTATGCACTATTTTATCTACATGCATGTGTGTTCAGTCACTCAATGGTGTCTGACCCTTTGTGATCCCTAGGACTGTAACCCACCAGGCTACTCTTTCCATGGAATTTAACAGGTGAGAATACTGGAGTGGGTTCCCATTTCCTATTCCAGGGGATCTTCCCAACCTAGGAATTGAATTTGCATCAGTCCCTTTTTATCTGACTTATCCAACTATAGAAGAAACTTAATAGAACATATCTATTAAAACAAAAAGTATGTATCATACCCATGGAGAAGACAAAAGCATAATTATATATTCTCCTCTGTAAAGATGCTGTATATTATCATTTTTAGTTTACCAGTGAAATATTTGAGGGCCATGGAAAGTGAGAAAATTATCAAGGATTAATTAAACAGATGTCAAAACAAATGCAGTGCTTCTCAGATCATGCTAGAGCCTCTACATGTGTTTACTGCCATAATTGCTTATCTCAAACACACATAATACCATTACTTTTTCATGTCTTACACTTATATTAGAGACTTAATATGCATCTCTCTTAGAAAAATCACATATATACTGCCCACAAAAATAGAGGTTTCAAAAAATAAAATGGTTTCAGAAAAAGAAACTGCTTTCCTCTTATAGATAACAGTCTCAAGACTTTGAAGAAATCTGGGAGGTAATCTTTCACAGTCTTAACATGAATTTGAGCAAGTCACAGCTCTACGCCCTTTCAAGCCACTTGATGGGGATTTTTAGTGATGGGGAGACCCATTTTCACATGAGGTATCCTCAATACCATTAGGTTGCACATTAGTGCTTATTTCTAATAGTCTCAAGTCCATTATCATTCTGGTGTCTATTCTCAGGTTGAATTCTAAATAGTTATAAGATATTGCTTAGAAAGTAGATATGTGCAGTACACATCTCTATTATGTTAGTTCTGGACACTAAGCATTTATTAATATAACCAGAAAGTTTATCACCTCTTTTTTCTAAAATCATATTATAATCTGCTAATAATTGTATATATCTTCTTGAACCATCAATCTGTCATCAACTATATTCTCTATTCCTATTATATTGTTGTTATTAAACTGCTCACTCGTGTCTGATTCTTTGTGACCCTGTGGTGCAGCACTCCAGGTTTCCCTGTCCTTAACTATCTCCCAGAGTTTGTTCAGACTTATATCCTTTGAGTTGATGACTCCTATTATATAACTTCATACAATTTTCATATTACATTTCCCTACATTCAGCATGTATAGAATGTTACCCTTCATTACAAATCTATAAGTTTATAAAAAAGTAAATGACATTCTGTACTCTCATCCCTGTCAGAAGTACCTCTGACGTTGGAAGTAATTCTAAGATGTGGTGAATAAAAGAACTGATTGTTGCCGTGCTGAAAGGAAGGAACTTGACAAAACATAAGATAGAAGGTGAATCTCGGGAAGCCTAGTTTTGGAGTTGAGCAGATTAATCTGGGGACATGAGACATCCTTGGAAACTTAGTGAAGATGGAAAAATAGAAAATATCTCAAAAAGAAGCTATCAAAAATAAATTAATAACAGTAAATCGGAAAACTGACTCTTCCTCCAACATAGGGTATGGTTTATGAAAACTGAGCTTTATTGTAGCAATCAATGAAAATAATCTTGAACCAAGAAATGAAGTAATTCTGTCTTACTTTTTCTCCCCAAGTGATTGCCTTATGTTGTGGATCTGTGAAAATCAGAAATATACTTGAATATATATTTAAAAAAAAAGAAAATAGAAAAAGTAAAACCCAAAAACAAAACAAAACTTCATAGCTGTAAAAGTTACTGAAATAAACTAGAACATGATAATTAAAACTTTTTAAGTTAATAAAATACTCTGAAACAGTCTCAACATAGGAGAAAACTCTAATACAACAATTTAGCATGAGTAAAGTAAAATTGAACAATCTACTGAGAATGTGGGTGGGGGAGACCATCAATTCAAAAAACTAAGAATGAAAAAGACAAACTACAACAAGTGTATGGATGATCGTATTATTATATTCAGAGCCTTGGGTGGGTATGAGGGACAGAGGCTATAGTTCCCAAATTCAAAGAAATCAGGTTTGGACTTATGACTTGGTCTGGCAAAAAAATTGTGAACAAAGTCTATATCACCATCTTAAAGAAGAAGTATTAAGAGCTAAAATCTAAGCCTCTGTTCTCTATTTTACCGTATGCCATAATAATGAATACTGTCAACTCAAGATTGTCAAGATTTAGTGGAAGTGAAATATACAGGTTCAAAGATGAATGGGTCTATATAGCACACACAAAAAAACTGCTCAATATGCTCTTTAATTGTTTTGCTTTCTCTTTCTCCATGCATATCTATGAACCCTTGTGGTGTTTTCTCAACCAGTTAATGGAGAGAAAAGGACAAGCCTGTTTTACCAAACGATCTGACTGTACTCTGTGAGTGCAAAGTTGCTCCACTTAGATGAGGCTGTGAAAAATAATGATGGTGAAAACTTTTCCCATTGGGAAGGACTCCAGATGATAAAACTATACACAATGCACACACACACACACACTCACACACACACATAGACCCAGTTTCCCCTTTCAGAGATACATGGAAGTCAGATGATAAGATGAAGCTCCATAAACACCACCAGTCTCAAGGAACTGGTTCTGGGTGGAAAGTGAAAGTGAAAAGTGTCAGATGCTCAGTAGTGTCTGACTCTTTGCCACTGCATGGATTGTAGCCCACCAGGCTCCTCTGTCCATGGAATGTCCCAGACAAGAATACTGGATTGGGTTGTCATTCCTTTCTCCAGGAGATCTTCTCAACCAAGGGATCAAACCCAGGTCTACTGGATTGCAAGCAGATTCTTTACCATATGAGTCACAAGTCAATCCCCAAAAAATAAATGCAATTTATTTTTGCAGAAATGCATTGAATTTTTGTCACTTATATTTCTCTTCACACCATATCCATTTTTTTTTCTTTAGTGGTTTATCATTACCCTCAAATAGTTTTATAACTATTTGTTCTCATTTTCCTATCAGTGCAAGTGATTATGCATGGTGGTGGTGGTGGTTCAGTTGCTGAGTTGTGCCTGACTCTTGCGACCCCATGGACTATAGCCCTCCAGGTTCCTCTGTCCATGGGTTTCCCCAGGCAAGAATACTGGAGTGGGTTGCCATTTACTTCTCCAGTAATCATGCATATCTTCCTTGAATTCTTATTTGCTTTGAGGAAATTTGGCTGAATATTTCTTCAGTTCAGTTCAGTTCAGTTCAGTTGCTCAGTCGTGTCCGACTCTTTGAGATCCCATGAATCGCAGCACACCAGGCCTCCCTGTCCATCACCAACTCCCGGAGTTCACTCAGATTCACGTCCATTGAGTCAGTGATGCCATTCAGCCATCTCATCCTCTGTCGTCCCCTTCTCCTCCTGCCCCTAATCCCTCCCAGCATCAGAGTCTTTTCCAATGAGTCAACTCTTTGCATGAGGTGGCCAAAGTACTGGAGTTTCAGCTATAGCATCATTCCTTCCAAAGAAATCCCAGGGCTGATCTCCTTCAGAATGAACTGGTTGGATCTCCTTGCAGTCCAAGGGACCCTCAAGAGTCTTCTCCAACATCACAGTTCAAAAGCATCAATTCTTCAGAGGTCAGCCTTCGTCACAGTCCAAATCTCACATCCATACATGACCACTGGGCAAACCATAGCCTCGACTAGACGGACCTTAGTCGGCAAAGTAATGTCTCTAATTGTGAATATGCTATCTAGGTTGGTCATAACTTTCCTTCCAAGGAGTAAGCGTCTTTTAATTTCATGGCTGCAGTCACCATCTGCAGTGATTTTGGAGCCCCCAAAAATAAAGTCTGACACTGTTTCCACTGTTTCCCTATCTATTTCCCATGAAGTGATGGGACCGGATGCCATGATCTTTGGCTTCTGAATGTTGAGCTTTAAGCCAACTTTTTCACTCTCCTCTTTCACTTTCATCAATATGCTTTTTAGTTCCTCTTCACTTTCTGCCATAAGGGTGGTGGCATCTGCATATCTGAGGTTATTGATATTTCTCCCGGCAATCTTGATTCCAGCTTGTGTTTCTTCCAGTCCAGCGTTTCTCATGATGTACTCTTCATATAAGTTAAATAAGCAAGGTGACAATATACAGCCTTGAAGTAGTCCTTTTCCTATTTGGAACCAGTCTGTTGTTCCATGTCCCATTCTAACTGTTGCTTCCTGACCTGCATACAGATTTCTCAAGAGGCAGGTCAGGTGGTCTGGTATTCCCATCTCTTTCAGAATTTTCCACAGCCCTCCTTAATTTTATCTGGCTTCAGTTACCTGTTTCATTTTAAATTTAAATTTTATTTGGTGGATGCATCAATCCGTTAGGGCTGCCATACAAATACCACAGACTGAGTGGCATAAGGAACAGAAGTGTATTTTCTCATGGTCTAGGAGGCTAGAAGTCCCAGACTAAGGTGCTGGCTGATTCAGTTTCGGAAAGGTCTCTCTTCCTGGTTTGCAGATGGCTACCTTCTCACTCTGTCCTCATATGATCTTTTCTCTGAATTCACTGAGAGAAGATGAAATGTCTGGAATCTTCTTATAAGGATGCTAATACTATCAGTTCAAAGATTCACCCTTATGAATTCATTTAATCTTTATTTTTTCCTTATAGACCCACATCTCCAGATACATTTGGGAGGCCATAACAGAAGACTCAGCAGTGGTTCAGGCAAGAAGTCTCTATTCTAATATTCTGTAGTGCAATATATTGTTTTAGTTGCTAAGTCTTGTTTAACTCCTTTGTGACCCCATGAACTGCAGTGCACCAGGCTCTTCTGTCCATGGAATTTCCCGGGTAAGAATACTAGAGTGGGTTGCCATTTCCTTCTCCAGGGATCAAACTCTTGTCTCCTGTCTTGAACACAATTCTTTACCACTGAGCCACCTGGGTCGCCCTCTGAGATACAGTAGGATCTGATTATTTAGGACATTGGATAACATAAAATCAGAATCCTGGACTTTGCTTGCTTTCTTAGATCCTGTATTGAGGTCTATTCCAAAAAATCCATGAGTTTATTTTGCTCTTACAAGTTTCATCTTATATACTTATCTTCCTACAAAGGAGAACATGTATTTTGCTATTCAAAGTAAAATTTCCAGAAATATTTGTTAAACATTTCCCACTAAGGAATTATTACAAGTGCAGAACATGTATCTCAGTTATAGGAAAGTTTATTTTTAAAATAATTGTTAATGTAGCAATAGAAGATACTGTGTCAAATATTTGATTAAAATATAACATTTGGAGAATCTTCTGCATGTTTTAAAATGCAACATATTTTATAATTGTGGTAACTGTTGAAATTAAACAATAAATTTTTTTATAAACATCTAAAATTTAAAATCAAAATAATAAGAAAATAAAATTACTGCACTATACCATCTGCTTTCTGCTTAATGTGCCAAATCATAATTTGCAGACAGAAACTGTTTTCCAAGCTACACAATTAAACTTTAAAACAAAAGGACTTCATTTATAAAATACTAATGCTGACTTGAATGTTATTGGCAGTAACTGTAGATGTTGTGAGGAAGAATAGAACAGTGTAGAAGAGACTAGATCACAAATAGTTCTCGAAGCAACTGCTACATAATTTTTTAAACCTAAAGTCACTGTACAGAGATAATTAGATTATATATATCTTACTAGTAGTGGTATAAAGGACTAATGTTACCGAGTCTAAGCTCATGCTGCTCACTATACAGCGGGCCAATAAATTGATGGCTGAATTGCTAGAGCAAGGAAGAGAAACTTTATTCAGGTAGCTAGCAGACCAAGAAAATTGCGGACTGAAGTCTTAAAGAACCACCTTTCCCAGGTTAAGAACTTGTTTTTTTTACAGAGCAAAGAGGGAGGCCCTGAGGAGGTAAAGTAATAAAAACCAGTTGTTTCAGTCATGTCCGACTCTTTGCTACCCCATGGACTAGGTAGCCCACCTAGCTGCTCTGTCCATGGGATTCTCCTGCAAGAGTACTGGAGTGGGTTGCTATTTTGCTATTTCCTCCTCCAGGGAATATTCCTTACCCAGGGATCGAACTTATCCAGGGATCGAACCTTCATCTCTTGTGTCTCCCGTATTGGCAGGTAGCTTCTTTACCACTTGCACCACCTGAGAGGCATCACCTCTCAACCCCCGCCCCTCCTGCCCCCGCCAAAAAAAAAAAAAAAAAGAGCCCATAAATGTTTGCAAGTATTTCCTGGCTTCAGCCAGATTCGGGAAGGGGATATGTTCATTTCTTCTCCCGCGCAAGCCATTCATATGTGGGCTGGATCAGGATGTTTCCTGTGAGCTGAGCGTAAGTATTTTAGCTTAACCTTCAGGCATTGGAGGCAGAGTTCCTGGAAATGGTCCATTTTGTATAGGTTAAGCCAGGGGTCCCCAAGCCCAGGGTCACTGATACCAGACTATGATGTGTTAGGAACTGGGCTGAACAGTAGGAGGTGTGTGACAGGCAAGTGATTGATCAAAGCATTTTCTATGTTTAACAGCTAGTCCCCATCTCTCGCATTACTGTCTGAACTCTACCTCCTGTCAAATCAGCAATAGCAACAGATTCTCACAGAAGCACAGCCCCTACCTTGAACTGTGTATGTGAGGGAGCTAGGTTGCTGGCTCCTTATGAGGAAATAATGCCTGATGATCTGATTCTGCATTACAGTGGGTTGTATAATTATTTCAATATACTTGTTTAGTGGCTAAGTTGTGTCTGACTCTTTTGGGACTCCATGAACTATAGCTTGCCAGTCTCCTCTGTCCATGGGGTTTCCCAGGCAAGAATACTGCAGTGTTTGCAATTTCTTTCTCAAGCGGATTTTTTTGACCTAGAGATTGGACCCAACTCTCCTCCATTGGCAGGTAGATGCTTAACCACCGAACCACCAGGGAAGCCATTATTTCATTAAACATCACAATGGAATAATAATAGAAATAAAGTGCATGATAAATGTAATGCAATTGAAGCCATCTCGCCCTCAGTCCATGGAAAAATGTCTCTCATGAAACTGGTCCCTGATGCCTAAAACGTGGGGACGTGGCTTTAAACTACAGGCACTACCTGGTGAGCGATTAACTTGTAACAAGAGCAAAGGTTAAAGTAAAAGAAACAGATCCAATATGAAGTCAGATTTGTTCTTCTCTGTCACACTCATCTAATTTTAAATTTACTTATTTTCAAAAGAAGTGAACCCATGGAAATGCATAAAGATGCATTAAGTCAAAGAAGGCAAGTAGAAGATGTTTCTGACAGACCTTTCTGTGTTGCTTCTTAATGTTTTAAGAACAGTTATCTTGTGCTTTGCCTTTAAATTTTGTCTTAGTAAGCTCCTTTCCTAGGTTACATTTATGTATTTATTTAATTTTTTCAGCCTAATTCTGGATTGCTTTCAGAGAAAATATGATGTTCAGAGAGGAAGAAATCTTAATGCATGGAGGTCAATAACTATGTTGAAGTCAGCTAGAACATCCTGGCTCACAGTAATATAGCTCTATTTCACGGAACATTTATTATTACAACAACTAAATATGGAATTGCTTCAGCCTGGTGAAATTGATAGAATACCTCCTGTAAATATTAATAACTTCACAGTCTTCATCTCGCACATACATTTCCCTTGATACCTTTGAATTTGTTAAAAATTATTTTTAGAATTGGTACCCCATGGTGGAAAGCATGCACTTAGTGTGGATTCTAAGTGAAATGATTACAAAAGCTTCTTCAAATCCCTAACTATTTTATAAGAGATGTCTCAAGACGCCAGGAATCATTCTGGGTTTCCCTTCAAAGAATTTCCCTTGCTTGTCATCTGAAATTGAGTGTGCTTTCTCGCAAGTGCATTGTCATTGATGAGTATATGATAAATCCTTTATTTATGTTTATTTCATAATCTCATTTCTCTCTGTTGGAGAACTCACACAACAAGGAGTGCTTATTTCAACAAACCCATGGAAATATATATACACCCAGAGCATATGTTGTTACTATAGTTATAAATAATGAAAGAGCCCTTGATGGATTATTTTCCAATACACCCTCATATCTATTCTGATGCTAGGAATTATATATAAATTTTTTCAATGAGTTTTTATTATATCTGAACTTACTGTATATTTGCAGATATATAGGGCTTCCCTGGTGGCTCAGTGTTAAAAAAAAAAAAAAATCCTTCTGCAATGAAGGAGATGCAGTTTTGATCCCTGAATCAGGATGATCCCCTGGATGGGGAAAAGGCAACCTGCTCCAATGTACTTGCTGGGAAAAATCCCATGGATAGAAGAGGCTGGGGGGCTATAGTCCACAGAGTCTCAAGGAGTTGGACATGACTGAGCCACTGAGAACACGCTGCAGCTGTACCTGTGCACCTGCAACACACACACACTCTGGCATACATACATATAAACATGATAGAGATGATAGATATAGATATAATCTATAATGTAGATTATAGGAAACAAAGCTATTTATCTTATTTTACACTTCAAAGCTAAGAAATAAGACAGAAGGAACCTATATTTTTTACTGTTGTATGCATTAATATACATAATATGTGTATTCAAAAGTTATATGCCATTGTAAGCAGAAAAATATTTCCAGTTGTTATTTTTAAAGTAAATTAACATTATTTTGACCCATTTATCCAAAACATATGACTTGAGCTGGGATTGGAATGAAAACAGACTTTTTTCAGCCCTGTTGCCACTGCTGAGTTTTCCAAATTTGCTGGCATACTGAGCGCAGCACTTTCACAGCATCATCTTTGGTATTGGAAATAGCTCAACTGAAATTCCATCACCTCCACTAGGTTTGTCTGTAGTGATGCTTCCTAAGGCCCATGTGACTTCACATTTTATGATATCTGGCTCTAGGTTAAGCCAGATAACCCACTGTGGTTATCTGAGTCATGAAAATTTTTTGTATAACTCTTCTGTGTATTCTTGCCACCTCTTCTTGATGTTGTCTGCTTCTGATAGGTCCATACCATTTCTGTCCTTTATCGAGCCCATCTTTGCATGAAATGTTCCCTTGGTATCTCTAATTTTCTTGAAGAAATCTCTAGTCATTTGCATTCTATTGTTTTCCTCTATTTCTTTGCACTGATCACTGAGGAAGGCTTTCTTATCCCTCCTTGCTATTCTTTGGAGGTCTGCATTCAAATGGGTATAGATTTTCTTTTCTCCTTTGCCTTTAGCTTTTCTTCTTTTCTCAGCTATTTGCAAGGCCTCATCAGACAACCATCTTGCCTTTTTACATTCCTTTTTCTTGGCAATGATCTTGATCACTGTCTCCTGTACAATGTTATGAACCTCCATCCATAGTTCTTCAGGCATTCTATCACATCTAATCCCTTGAGTCTGTTTGTCAATATGCCAGTAAATCTGGAAAACTCAGCGTGGACAAAGGACTGAAAAACATCAGTTTTCATTCCAGTCCCAAACAAAGGCAATGCCAAAGAATGTTCAAACAACCACACAGTTGTACTCATCTTACATGCTAGTGAGGTAATGCTCAAAATTCTCCAAGCCAGGCTTCAACTGTATGTGAGCCATGAACTTCCAGATGTTCAAGGTGGATTAAGAAAAGGAAGATGAACCAGAGATTAAATTGCCAATATCTGCTGGATCATTGAAAAAGCAAAAGAGTTCCAGAAAAACACCTACTTCTGCTTTATTGACTACACCAAAGCCTTTGACTATGTGGATCACAATATTGTGGAAAATTCTGAAAGAGATGGAAATACCAGACCACCTGACCTGCCCCCTGAGAAATCTGTATGCTGGTCAAGAAGCAACAGTTAGAACTGAACATGGAACAACAGAGTGGTATCAAATTGGGAAAGGAGTGTGTCAAGGCTGTATATTGTAATCCTGCTTATTTAATTTATATGCATAGTACATTATGCAAAATGCTGGGCTAGATTAAGTACAAAATGGAATCAAGATTGCTGGGAGAAATATCAGTAACCTCAGATATGCAGATGACACCATCCTTATGGCAGAAAGTGAAGAACTAAAGAGACTCTTGAGGAAAGTGAAAGAGGAGAATGAAAAAGCTGACTTAAAACTCAACATTAAGAAAACTAAGATCATGGCATCTGGTCCCATCCCATCATGGAAAATAGAGTGGGAAACAAAGGAAACTGATAATTTTTTTTTGTGGGGGGGGAGGGGTCTCAAAAATCACTGCAGATGCTGACTGCAGCCATGAAATTAAAAGATGCTTGTTCCTTCGAAGAAAAGCTATGACCAACCTAGACATCATATTAAAAAGCAGAGACATTACTTTGTCAACAAAATTCCATCTAGTCAAAACTATTGTTTCTCCAGTAGTCATGTATGGATGTGAGAGTTGGACTATAAAGAAAGCTGAGCAGCAAAGAATTGATGCTTTTGAACTGTGGTGTTGGAGAAGACTCTTGAGAGTCCCTTGGACTACAAGATCAAATCAGTCAATCCTAAAGTAAATCAGTCCTGAATATACAATGGAAGGACTGATGCTGAAGCTGAAACATCAACACTTCAGCCACCTGATGCGAAGAACTTGCTCACTGGAAAAGACACTGATGCTGAGAAAGATTGAAGGCTGGAGGAGAAGGGGACGACAGAAGATAAGTCGGTTAGATGGCATCACTGAATCTACGGAGTAGGCTCCAGGAGTTGGTGATGGACAGGGAAGCCTGGCGTGCTGCAGTCCATGGGGTTGCAAAGAATCAGACACGACTGAGCTACTGAACTAAACTGAAGACATGAGTTTAAAATGACTGTATACTTTATTTATTATATCCAATATGATCATTTGGTAATTCATTATTAGATTTGCTATATGTCTTATATAATCATGAAAATTTATACATCTCTTGATATCTTTGAAAAGTAGTTGCTTTATGATTATTGCTTTCGTTGTAAGGTAGAGACTAATCTAGTGAAGTTTCATTATATATTTTTTAAGAAAATTTTTCTGATTTGCTGTATATCTGAAAATATTTCTATTATCTCATATTTGACCATAACTTTGGCAAAATTGAAAATTCTGTCTTTAAAAATATTGTTATTTTACTTTTAATATCTTATGCATTGACTTCTAGTATTTAGTGCTAGTAATATGTTTATTATCCATTTATTATTAATAGCTGATTGAATCTTTTATTTTACTTTCAGCAAGCTATTTGAGTCATCTTTTCATTGTCAGTGCAAAATCGATGTTTCTTATTTTCAACATTGATCATTTTATTTCTTAGTTTACTGCATTAAGCACCGAAGGTTTTAAGTACTAATTACTATTGTATACAAATATATATATATATATTATATGCCATGTATTTTGTATTATTAGTATTTAATACATATTTGTAAAAGAAAAATCTTAAGATTATATTAGTTCTATAACATATTAAATGTGTAAGAGACTTTTAATAATTAAAAGTATAGTGCTGACATAAAATATAAGCAGAAAGCTCAGAAACTATATAATATAAATATTAGCAAGTTATGAAATATTAGTATATAATCACAGGGTTATTTTTTAAGTACATTGACAACTTGATAGCGATTCAGATGAAGAATAACCTGAGTGTATACAAATGTCAACAAAAATGTTAGAGTAGGAGGAAGGAGAAGATGGCGGAGGAATAGGATGGGGAGACCACTTTCTCCCTCACAAATTCATCAAAAGAACATTTCAACACTGAGTAAACTTCACAAAACAACTTCTGAATGCTGGCAGAGGACATCAGACACCCAGAAAAGCAGATCATTGTCTTCAAAAACAGATTTTTAATCTTTGCTTTTTGGTATTTGTTATCAATTTTGTACCTTTAAAAAACCAATCTTCAGTACCCATTTTTACTTGAGAGCAAGATTACTGGCTTGACTGCTCTCTCCTCCTTTGAGCTCTCCTTTTTCTCCACCAGGTTGCCTCTGTCTCTTCCTTCCCTCTTCTCTTCTCTACACAACTCCGTGAGTCTCTGTGTGTTCCAGACAGTGGAGAACCCTTAGGGAACTGTTTACTGGCTGGATCTGTCTCTCCTTTTCATTTCCCTCTTTTACCCTCCTGGTCACCTCTGTCTCCTTCCTCCATCTCCTCTTCTCTGTATAACTCCGTGAACATCTCTGAGCAGTCCAGACAGCGGAGCACACATAAGGAAGTGATTACTGCCTAGCTTGCTCTGTCCTCTTCTGATCCCACCTCATCTCATTCCAGTCACCTCTAACTCCCCCCTCCCTCTTCTCTTCTCCATGTAACTCAGTGAGCCTCTCTGGGTGTCCCTCAATGTGGATAAACTTTTCATTTCTAACTTAGATGTTTTATGATCGGTGCTGTATAAATGGAGAAGTCTTGAAGCTACTGTAAAAATAAAACTTAAAACCAGAAGCAGGAGACTCTAATCCAAATCCTGAGAACGTCAGAGAACTCCTGACTCCAGGGAACATTAATAGATAGGAGCTCATCAAATGCCTCCATACCTACACTGAAACCAAGCACCACCCAAGGGCCAACAAGTTCCAGAGCAAGACATACCACGCAAATTCTCCAGCAACACAGGAACACACCCCTGAGCTTCAAAATACAGGCAGCTCAAGTTATTCCAAAACCATTGACATCTCATAATTCATTACTGGACACTTCATTGCACTCCATAGAGAAAAAATCCTGCTCCATCCACCAGAACTCTGACACAAGCTTCCCTAACCGAGAAACCTTGACAAGCCACTGACACAACGCCATCCACAGCGAGGAATCTCCATAATAAAGAGAACTCCACAAATTGCCAGAATACAGAAAGGCCACCCAAAACGCAGCAATATAATCAAGATTAAGAGACAGAGGAATACTCAGCAGGTAAAGGAACAGGAGATCAACCCTGGGATTTCTTTGGAGGGAATGATGCTGAAGCTGAAACTCCAGTACTTTGGCCACCTCATGTGAAGAGTTGACTCATTTTAAAAGACTCTGATGCTGGGAGGGATTGGGGGCAGGAGGAGAAAGAGACGACCGAGGATGAGATGGCTGGATGGCATCATGGACTCGATGAACATGAGTCTGAGTGAACTCCGAGAGATGGTGATGAACAGGGAGGCCTGGCATGCTGCGATTCATGGGGTCATGGAGAGTCGGACACGACTGGGCGGCTGAACTGAACTGAAAGGAACAGGAGAAATGCCCACCAAACCAAACAAAAGAGGAAGAGATAGGGAATTTACCTGATAAAGAATTCTGAATATTGATAGTGAAAATGATCCAAAATCTTGAAATCAAAATGGAATCACAGATAAATAGTCTGGAGACAAGGATTGAGAAGATGCAAGAAAGGTTTATCAAGGACCTAGAAGAAATAAAAAAGAGCCAATATATAATGAATAACGCAATAAATGAGATCAGAAACACTCTGGAGGCAACAAATAGTAGAATAATGGAGGCAGAAGATAGGATTAGTGAAATAGAAGATAGAATGATAGAAATAAATGAATCCGAGAGGAAAAAAGAAAAACGAATTAAAAGAAATGAGGACAATCTCAGAGACCTCCAGGACAATATGAAACACTCCAAAATTCAAATTATAGGAGTCCCAGAAGAAGAAGACAAAAAGAAAGACCATGAAAAAAATTCTTGAGGAGATGAGAGTTGAAAACTTCTCTAAAATGGGGAAGGAAATAATCACCCAAGTCCAAGAAACCCAGAGAGTCCCAAACAGGATAAACCCAAGGTGAAACACCTCGAGACACATATTAATCAAATTAACAAAGATCAAACACAAGAACAAATATTAAAAGCAGCAAGGGAAAAACAACAAATAACACACAAGGGGATTTCCATAAGGGTAACAGCTGTTCTTTCAATAGAAACTCTTCAGGCCAGGAGGGAATGGCAAGACATACTTAAAGTGGTGAAAGAAAACAACCTACAGCCCAGATTACTGTACCCAGCAAGGATCTCATTCAAATACGAAGGAGAAATCAAAAGCTTTACAGACAAGCAAAAGCTGACAGAATTCAGCACCACCAAACCAGCTCTCCAACAATTGCTAAAGGATATTCTCTAGACAGGAAACACAAAAAGGGTGTATAAACCCAAACCCAAAACAATAAAGTAAATGGCAATGGGATCATACTTATCAATAATTACCTTAAACGTAAATGGGTTGAATGCCCCAACCAAAAGACAAAGGCTGGCTGAATGGGTACAAAAACAACATCCCTATATATGTTGTCTGCAAGAGACCCACCTCAAAACAAGGGACACACACAGACTGAAAGTAAAGGGCTGGAAAAAGATATTCCATACAAATAGAGACCAAAAGAAAGCAGGAGTAGCTATACTCATATCAGATAAAATAGACTTTAAAACAAAGGCTGTGAAAAGAGACAAAGAAGGCCATTACATAATGATCAAAGGATCAATCCAAGAAGATATAACAGTTATAGATATATATGCACCCAACATAGGAGCACCACAATATGTAAGACAAATACTAACAAGTATGAAAGGGGAAATTAACAATAACACAATAATAGTGGGAGACTTTAATATCCCGCTCACACCTATGGACAGATCAACTAAACAGAAAATAACAAAGAAACACAAACTTTAAGTGATACAATAGACCCATTGGACCTAATTGATATCTATAGGACATTTCACCCTAAAACAATGAATTTCACCTTTTTCTCAAGTGCTCATGGAACTTTCTCCAGGATAGATCACATCCTGGGCCATATCTAACCTTGATAAAATTTAAAAAAAAAATTTTGAAATCATTCCAAGCATCTTTTCTGACCATAATGCATTAAGCTTAGATCTCAATTACAGGAGAAAAATTATTAAAACTTCTAACATATGGAGGCTGAACAACATGCTACTGAATAATCAACAAATCACAGAAGAAATCAAAATATGTATAGAAATGAATGAAAATGAAAACACAACAACCCAAAACCTGTGGGACACTATAAAAGCAGTGTTAAGGGGAAAGTTCATAGCAATACAGGCATACCTCAAGAAACAAGATAAAAGTCAAATAAATAACCTAACTCTACACCTAAAGCAACTAGAAAAGGAAGAAATGAAGAACCCCAGGGTTAGTAGAAGGAAAGAAATCTTAAAAATTAGGGCAGAAATAAATGCAAAAGAAACAAAAGAAACCACAGCAAAAATCAACAAAGCCAAAAGCTGGTTCTTTGAAAGGATAAATAAAACTGAAAAACCATTAGCCAGACTCATCAAGAAGCAAAGAGAGAAAAATCAAATCAATAAAATTAGAAATGAAAATGGAGAGATCACAACAGGCAACAACACAGAAATACAAATGATCATAAGAGACTACTATCAGCGATTATATGCCAATAAAATGGACAACGTGGAAGAAATGGACAAATTCTTAGAAAAGTACAACTTTCCAAAACTGAACCAGGAAGAAATAGAAAATCTTAACAGACCCATCACAAGCATGGAAATTGAAACTGTAATCAGAAATCTTCCAGCAAACAAAAGCCCAGGTCCAGACGGCTTCACAGCTGAATTCTACCAAAAATTTCGAGAAGAGCTAACACCTATCCCAATGAAACTCTTCCATTAAATTGCAGAGGAAGGTAAACTTCCAAACTCATTCTATGAGGCCACCATCACCCTAATACCAAAACCTGACAAAGATGCCACAAGGAAAACAGGCCGATATCACTGATGAACATATATGCAAAAATCCTTAACAAAATTCTAGCAATCAGAATCCAGCAACACATTATAAAGATCATACACCATGACCAAGTGGGCTTTATCCCAGGGATGCAAGGATTCTTCAATATCCACAAATGAATCAATGTAACTCACCACATTAACAAACTGAAAAATAAAAGCCATATGATTATCTCAATAGATGCAGAGAAAGCCTTTGACAAAATTCAACATCCATTTATGATAAAAACTCCAGAAAGCAGGAATAGAAGGAACAAACCTCAACATAATAAAAGCTATATATGACAAACCCACAGCAAACATTATCCTCAATGGTGAAAAATTGAAAGCATTTCCCCTAAAATCAGGAACAAGACAAGGGTGCCCACTTTCACCACTACTGTTCAACATAGTTCTGGAAGTTTTGGCCACAGCAATCAGAGCAGAAAAAGAAATAAAAGCAATCCAAATTGGAAAAGAAGAAGTAAAACGCTCACTGTTTGTAGATGACATGATCCTCTACATAGAAAACCATAAAGACTCCACCAGAAAATTACTAGAATTAATCAATGAATATAGTAAAGTTACAGGATATAAAATGAACGCACAGAAATCCCTTGCATTCCTATACACTAATAATGAGAAAGCAGAAAAAGAAATTAAGAAAACAATTCCATTCACCATTGCAACGAAAAGAATAAAATACTTAAGAATATATCTACCTAAAGAAATTAAAGATCTATATATAGAAAACTATAAAAGACTGATGAAAGAAATCAAAGAGGACACTAATAGATGGAGAAATATACCATGTTCATGGGTTGGAAGAATCAATATAGTGAAAATGAGTATACTACCCAAAGCAATCTACAGATTCAATGCAATCCCTATCAAGCTACCAGCGGTATTTTTCACAGAGCTAGAACACATAATTTCACAATTTGTATGGAAATACAAAAAACCTTGAATAGCCAAAGCAATCTTGAGAAAGAAGAATGGAAGAACTGGAGGAGTCAACCTGCCTGACTTCAGGCTCTACTACAAAGCCACAGTCATCAAGACAGTATGATCAATGGAACAAAGACAGAAATATAGATCAATGGAACAAAATAGAAAGCCCAGAGATAAAGCCATACACCTATGGACAACTTATCTTCAACAAAGGAGGATATACAATGGATTAAAGAATATACAATGGATTAAAGGCAATCTCTTTAACAAGTTATGCTGGAAAAACTGGTCAACCACTTGTAAACGAATAAAACTAGAACACTTTCTAATACCATTCACAAAAATAAATTCAAAATGGATTAAAGATCTAAATGAAAGACCAGAAACTATAAAACTTCTAGAGGAGAACATAGGCAAAACACTCTCTGACATAAATCACAGCAGCATCCTCTATGATCCACCTCCCAGAATACTGAAGATAAAAGCAAAAATAAACAAATGGGATCTAATTAAGATTAAAAGCTTCTGCACAACAAAGGAAACTATAAGCAAGGTGAAAAGACAGCTTTTGGAACGGGAGAAAATAATAGCAAATGAAGCAACTGACAAACAACTAATCTCAAAAATATACAAGCAACTTATGCAGCTCAACTCCAGAAAAATAAATGACCCAATCAAAAAATGGGCCAAAGAACTAAATAGACATTTCTCCAAAGAAGACATACAGATGGCTAACAAACACATGAAAAGATGCTCAACATCACTCATTATCAGAGAAATGCAAATCAAGACCACAATGAGGTACCATTTCACACCAGTCAGAATGGCTGTGTACCAAAAGTCTGCAAGCAATAAATGTTGGAGAGGGTGTGGAGAAAAGGGAACCCTCTTACACTGTTGGTGGGAATGCAAACTAGTACAGCCACTATGGAGAACAGTGTGGAGATTCCTTTAAAAAACTACAAACAGAACTGCCATATGACCCAGCAATCCCACTGCTGGGCATACACACTGAGGAAACCAGAATAGAAAGAGACACATGTACCCCAGTGTTCATTGCAGCACTGTTTATAATAGCCAGGACATGGAAACAACCTAGATGTCCATCAGCAGATGAATGGATAAGGAAGCTGTGGTACATATACACAATGGAGTATCACTCAGCCATTAAGAAGAATTCATTTGAATCAGTTCTAATCAGGTGGATGAAACTGGAGCCAATTATACAGAGTGAAGTAAGCCAGAAAGAAAAATACCAATACAGTATACTAACACATATATATGGAATTTAGAATGATGGTAATGATAACCCTGTATGTAAGACAGCAAAAGAGACACAGATGTAAAGAACATTTGGACTCTGTGGGAGAGGGCGAGGGTGAGATGATTTGGGAGAATGGCATTGAAACATGTATACTATCATGTAAGAAACGAATTGCTAGTCTAGGTTCGATACAGGATACAGGATGCTTGGGGCTGGTGCACTGGGATGACCCAGAGAGATGATATGGGGAGGGTGGTGGGATGGGGGTGCAGGGTTGGGATCTCATGTACACCTGTGGTGGATTCATGTCAATGTATGGCAAAACCAATACAGTATTGTAAAGTAAAAAAAAAAATTAAATTTAAATTTAAAAAATCAATTTAAAAATTTAAAAAGTAAAGTTAGAGTAAGACCTACAAAAGATTATTTTCCATGAAACCAGTGAGAACGCTACCAAAATTGTCAAAATCAACTTTGTTAGTATTCTGGAAATTAACCAAACAGTACAGCAATCTAGGGAGCATTTATTCTAGAAAAGGATGAATCTTGGTAACAACAACGACAAAAAGTAAACATAAATATTATGTCCTTTTAATTTGTCCTGTTCTTCTGTTGTTCAGTCCCTAAGTAAGATCGAACCCTTGAAACCTCATGGGTTGCAGCATTCCAGTCTTCCCTGTCCTTTACTGTCTTCCAGAGTTTGCTCATATTCTTGTTCATTGAGTTAGTGATGCTATGTAACCATCTCATCCTTTGCTTCCGTCTTCTCCTTTTGCTTCAATCTTTCCAACATCAGGATCTTTTCCAATGAGTCTGTTCTTCTCATCAGTACTGGAGTTTCAGCTTCAGCATCAGTCCTTCCAATGAATATTCAGGGTTGATTTCTTTTAGGATTGACTGGTTTGATCTGCTTGCAGATTAGGGGACTCTCAAGAGTCTTCTCCAGCTCCACAGTTCAAAAACATTAATTCTTCAGCACTTGGCTTTCTTTACAGTTCAACTCTCATATCTGTACACAACTACTGGAAAAACCATAGCTTTAACTAGACTGGAATTTGTTGGCAAAGTAATATCTTGGCTTTTTAATATGCTTTGCAGGTTGGTCATAACTTTTCTGGATCTTTGCCAGCAAAGTAATGTCTCTGATTTTAATATGCTGCCTAGGTTTGTCATAGCTTTCCTTCCAGTAAGCAAGAGTCTTCTAATTCCATGACTGTAGTCACCATCCACAATGACTTTAAAGCTCAAGTAAAAACAAAACAAACAAACAAAAAAGATGAGTCACTAGTTCCTCTTTTTCCCCATCTATTTACATGAAGTGATGGGACCATATGCCATGATCTTAGTTTATTGAATGTTTTATTTTAAGCCAGTTTTTTAACTTTCCTCATTCATCCTCATCAAACGGCTCTTTAATTCCTCTTCATTTTCTGCCTTTAGAGTGGTATCATCTATATATCTGAGGTTGTTGATATTTCTCCAAGCAATCTTATTCCAGCTTATGACTCTCTAGCCTGGCATTTTGCATGATGTATTCTCCATAGAAGTTAAATACACAGGGTGACAATATACAACCTTGAGATACTCCTTTCCCAATTTTGAACCAGTTCATTGTTCTAAGTCAGGTTCTAACTATTGCCTCTTGACCTGCATACAAATTTCTCAATAGGTAGTTAAAGTGGCCTGGTATTCCCATCTCTTTAAGAATTTTCCATAGTGTCTTGTGACCCACACAGTTAAAGGGTTTTGTGTAGTTAATGAAGCAGAAGTAGGTGTTTTTCTGGAATTCCTTTGTTTTCAATATGATGCAACGAATGTTGGCAATTTCATCTCTGGTACCTCTGTTGTTGTTGTTGTTGTTGTTGTTTTTGCCAACAGTTTTGCCAAGAGAACGCACTGGTTGTAGCAAACACACTCTTCCAACAACACAAGAGAAGACTCTACACGTGAAAATAACCAGATGATCAATACCAAAATTAGATTGATTTTATTCTTTGCAGGCAAAGATGGAGAAGCTCTATACAGTCAGCAAAAAGAAGACCAAGAGCTGACTGTGGCTCAGATCATGAATTCCTTACTGCCAAATTCAGATTTGAAAGTAGAGGAAAGCACTAGATCATGCAGGTATGACCTAAATCAAATCCTTTACAATTAGTGACAAATAGATTCAAGATAGTAGATCTGGTAGAGTGCCTGAAGAACTATGGATGGATGTTTGTGACATTGTACAGGAGGCAGTGATTAAGAAAGATCATCAAGAAAAACCATCAAGAAAAACCATCCCCAAGAAAAGGAAAGGCAAAAAGGCAAAATGGTTGTCTGAGGAAGAACTTACAAGTAGCTGAGAAAAGAAGAAAAGCTGAAGGCAAAGGAGAAAAGGAAAGCTATACCCATTTGAATGCAGACTTCCAAAGAATAACATGGAGAGATAAGAAAGCCTTCCTCAGTGATCAATGAAAAGAAATAGAGGAAACAAATAGAATGGGAAAGACTAGAGACCTAGTCAAGAAAATTTTCATGCAAAGATGAGCAAATTTCATGCAAAGATGGCACAATAAAGGAGAGAAATGATATGGACCTAACAGAAGAAGGAGATATTAAGAAGAGGTGGCAAGAATTCACAGAATAAATATACAAAAAAGACCTTCATGACCCAGATAATCACGATGGTGTAGTCACTCACCCAGAGCCAGACAACCAAGAGTGTGAAGATAAGTGCACCTTAGGAAGCATCACTATGAATAAAGCTAGTGGAGGTGATGGAAATCCAGCTGAGCTATGTCAAATCCTAAAAGATGATGCTATTAAAGTGCTGCATTTAATATATCATCAAATTTGGAAAACTCAGCAGTGGCCACAGAATTGGAAAAGGTAAATTTTCATTCCAATCCCAAAGAAGGCCAATGCCAAAGAATGCTCACACTACCATTCAATCATACTCATTTCACAAGCTAGAAAGGTAATAGGCTTCCCCTGTAGCTAAGTTGGTAAAGAATCTGCCTACAATGCAGGAGACCCGGGTTTGATCCCTGGGTCAGAAAGATCCTCTGGAGAAGGAAATGGCAGCCCACTCCAGTATTCCTGCCTGGAGAATTATATGGACAGAGGAGCCTGGCAGGTTACAGTGCATGGGGTCGCAAGAAATGGCAAGACTTAGCAACTAAACCACCAAACCACCAGGAAGGTAATGTTCAAAATCCTTCAAGTCAGGCTTCAGCATTATGTGATCCAAGAATTTCCGTATGTATAAGCTGGCTTTGGAGAAGACAAAGGTCAGTTCAGTTCAGTCTTTCAGTTCTGTCTGACTCTCTGCAATCCAAAGGACTACAGCACGCCAGACTTCCCTGTCTGTCACCAACTCCCAGAGCTTGCTCAAACTCATGTCCATCAAGTAGGTGATACCATCAAACCATCACATCCTCTGTCATCCCCTTCTCCAGCCTTCAATCTTTCCTAGCATCAGGGTGTTTTCAAATGAGTCCGTTCTTCACATCAGGTGGCCAAAGTTTTGGAGTTTCAGCCTCAGCTTCAGTCTTTCCAATGAACATTCAGTATTGATATTCTTTAGGATGGACTGGTTTGATCTCCTTGCTGTCCAAGGGACTCTCAAGAGTTTTCTCCAACACCACAGTTTGAAAACATCAGTTCTTAGGCATTCAGCTTTCTTTATGGTCCAACTCTCACATCTATACATGACTACTGGAAAAGCCATAGCTTTGGCTAGATGGACCTTTGCTGGTAAAGTGGTGTCTCTGCTTTTTAATATGCTGTGTATTTTGTTCATAACTTTTCTTGCAAAGAGCAAGTGTTGCAGTCATCATCTGCAGTGATTTTGGAGCTTCTCAATATAGAGCCTCTCACTGTTTCCATTGTTTCCCTGTCTATTTGCCATGAAGTGATGGGACCAGATGCCATGATCTTAGTCTTTTGAATGTTGAGTTTAAACCAGTTTTCATTCTCCTCTTTTACTTTCATCAAGAGGCTCTCTAGTTCCTCTTTGCTTTCTGGCATAAGCATTGTGTCATCTGCATATATGAGGTTATTGATATTTCTCCCAGCAATCTTGATTCCAGCTTGTGTTTTATCCAATATGGCATCTGTTACGATATGTTCTGTATATAAGTTAAATAAGTAGGGTGACAATATACAGCCTTGAAGCACTCCTTTCCCAATTTTGAACGTGTCCTTTGTTCCATGTCTGACTCTAACTGTTGTTTCTTGACCTGCATACAGATTTCTCAGGAGGCAGGTGAGGTGGTCTGGCATTCCCACTTTTTTAATAATTTTCCTACAGTTTTCTGTGACTTACATAACTAAAGTCTATAGTATAGTCAACGAAGCAGAAGTAGATGTTTTTTTGGAATTCTTTTGCTTTTTCTAAGAGCCAACAGATATTGGCAATTTTATCTTTGGTTCCTCTTCCTTTTCTCCCCCCCCCTTTTTTTTTCCTCTTCCTTTTCTAAATCCAACTTGAGCATCTGGAAGTTCTCAGTTCATGCACTGTTGAACCTAGCTTATAAATATAAATTCATAGGATCCAGGGTACGATTTTTAATAGCGATCTGTACAATATTTTATTCTGAGAATTTTATAGAAATAAGGTTTCAGATAAGGATAATGTGCATACAATTTTAGTTCCAAGTATCTGCTATATAATTATCAATCACAGATGTGCAGTCAGTCAGTCAGTTCAGCCGCCCAGTCGTGTCCAACTCTTTGAGTTGGAATGGAATGCAGCATGCCAGGCCTCCCTGTCTATCACCAACTCCCAGAGCCTACTGGACTCATGTCTGTTGAGTCAATGATGCCGTCCAACCATCTCATCCTCTGTCTTTCCCTTCTCCTGCCTCTGATCTTTCCCAGCATCAGTGTCTTCTCCAATGAGTCAGTTCTTCACATCAGGTGGCCAAAGTATTGGAGTTTCAGCTTTAGCATCAGTCCTTCCAAAGAATATTCAGGACTGATGTCTTTAGGGTGGACTGGTTGGATCTCCTTGCTGTCCAAGCACTGCTTCCGAATAGTCTTAGGGAAGATTCTGCTTCTATATGTTGATCATTTACCTTCATTTACAGAAACAAAGAAACAATGGGTGAAACTGAAGGAAATCTGAAGAAATAAACTCACCTTCAAACCTAATTATTGGAGTATTAAGATTTTTTTCACTACAGATTTTGACTCATCAAAATTTGTAAAATTAATTGGACATAACCAACTTTTTTGTAATTTTCAAAAACTAATTTTATTATGAAAATTTTCAGGCTTAAAAAATATAAGGAAAAACAATACAATATACTAAAATCATCCACATTTAATAATTAGTATTTTGGCACACATTTCACATATCTTGTTCTCTTTCTCTGGACTGATGCAGTAATTTAAAATGAAATCCCTCATAATTTCTTTTATTCATAAATATTTCCTTAGGCTTTTCTAAAAATCAAGGATCATTTCTTGTGTAAATACAATTTGATTATTTCACCCAGAGTATTGTTTCACCAATAATCCTTTAGGTATTTCCCTGACAGTTCAGTGGTTAAGACACCCCACTCTCAATGCAGAGGGACCAGGTTAGATCCTTGGTCAGGGAGCCAAATCCCCCATACTGCAACTAAAGATCCCACATGCCACAACTAAGACCCAACAGAGCCAAGTACATAAATAAAAAATTTTTAAATCCCCTAATATCAAAGGGATCATGATATTATATGATCATATGGTCATGATTATGATAGCATCATACTCAGTCTACATTCATATTTTTGATATTTGGAAAATTATCTTTTATAGATAAGTTATTTGAATTAGGAGTAAATAAAGGTCTTAAAATTGCAATATTCCCATTGTGGTTATTATACTATTAACTCTTCCTTGTTAGGTTCCCTTATTTGTTTGTTTCCTTGCTATTAATTTTTAGAAAAAAGTGTGTCCTATTTTATTAAATATCCCAACAGTCTATATTTATCTGGGTGATTCATACTCATATCATTGAATATTTTGCTCTAGAGACTGTATGTCATATAAACTAGAAATCAGAAATAAAGATTGATTATACCCAGGTTCCAATCATGTTGTTAATACTAATCAATAGGATTTGCAATACATCACACTGTTTTGCATGAAGGCAAGCCCATCTTTGTGAATATCATCAATTTTAGTTAGTTTGAAACTGATCAATGGTGATATCATCTTCTAATTATAAATTTCACAAATAATACTTTTCTATATATTTACTGTTTAGCTACCCTTATCTTAGCTCAAAGTACAATCCAAATAGGATGAGTAGGGTAATTGGTTATTTTCAGTAGAAATATGAAGAACCTAAGGAAGAGTCAAAAGAAAATACTACCGAATAAAACCAGTGTAACTAAAATGAATGAAAGCTTTTGTGGGTTAATTAGCATACTGCACAAAAAACACATTATCCAATTACATGTTGTCTACAAAAAAAAAAAACATTTTAAATGTAAAGACACATATAGAATAAGAAAATGGAGAAAATAGATCATGCTAATACTAACTGAAAGAAAATGGGAGTAAATATTTCCATACAGAGCAGATTTCAAAGTAGAAAAAGTTTTAAGGAACAAGAAAGGACACCATTAATAACAATGTCAATTATGCAAGAATGCATAACAATTCTTAATGTGTTCATAACCCAAATAAGAGCATGTAATGATGTGAGGCAAAGACTGATAGAATTGCAAAGAGAAACAGATGAATTCATTATCAAATCTAGAGACTTTGTCATCCTATTATTGAAATGGAACTATCAAGAGGGTAGAAAATCAGTAAACACATAGTTGAACTCACAATACCATCCATCAATTGGATATAATTGACATCTATAATTTACTCTATACAATAACAACAAAATACATCCTCTTCTAAAACCCACAGGGAACATTCACTGGATAGACCACACTCTGGAACATAAAAAAGTTTAACAAACTTAAAAGAGTAGAAATCATGCAACATCTGTTTTCAGAGCACAGTGGGATTAATCTAAGAAATTCATAACAAAAGAATAACTGAAAAGCTCCAACCCAAAGAATCACACTTCTAAATAGGGATCATCCCAACCTAGGGATCAAACCCAGGTCTCCCATGTTGCAGGCAGATTCTTTACTAACTGAGCCATCAGGGAAGCCCAGCTGTTCAAATGATACCACTCAAATGGCAGAATGTGAAGAGGAACTAAAGAGCTTCTTGATGCGAGTGAAACAGGAGAGTGTAAAAGCTGGCTTAAAACTCAGCATTCAAAAAACTAAGATCATGACATCCAGTCCCATCACTTCATAGTAAATAAATGGAAAAGAAGGGAAAATAAGGACAGATTTTATATTCCTGGGCTCCAAAATCACTGTGGATGATTACTACAGCCATGAAATTAAAAGACACTTGCTCCTCGGAAGAAAAGCTCTAACAAACCCAGACAATGTATTAAAAAGTAGAGACATTACTTTGCCGACAAAGATCTGTATAGTTAAAGCTATGGTTTTTTCCAGTAGTCATATACTGATATGAGAGTTGGACCACAAAGTAAGCTGAGTACAGAAGAATTGATGCTTTCAAATTATGGTGCTGGAGAAGACTCTTGAGAGTCCCTTGGCTAGCAGAGAGATCATTCCAGGCAATCCTAAAAGAAATCAACCCTATATATTCATTAGAAAGACTGATGCTGAAACTGAAGCTTAAATACTTTCGCCATCTGATGAGAAGAGCCAACTCATTAAAAAAGACCCTGAACTGGGAAAGATTCAGGGTAGGAGGAAAAGGGGTTCGACAGAGGATGAGATGGTTGAATGGCATCATCAACTCAATAAACATGAGTCTGAGCAAACTCTGAGAGATAGTGAAAGATAAGGAAGGAAGATAGGTTCACAGAGTTGGACACAATTTAGTGACTGAACAGCAAAAGAAAGTGGTGCTTAGAGGATTTTTTTATTTTTTTAATATAAATTTATTTATTTTAATTGGAGGTTAATTGCTTTACAATATTGTATTGGTTTTGCCATACATCAACATGAATCCACCACAGGAATACACGTGTTCCCTGTCCTGAACCTCCTCCCTCCTCCCTCCCCATACCATCCCTCTGGGTCATCTCAGTGCACCAGCCTGAAGCATCCAGTATCATGCATCAAATCTGGACTGGCGATTCATTTCATAGCTTTGGATGAATATACTACAAAAGAAAAAGGTTTAAAATTGATAATCTAAGTTGCTGCTATGCCAGGAGCCAGCGTGAGGAACTCTGCCCATGGCAAAGGTTATGAGGAAGGGGACTCGGCATATGCAAAGGCAGGATCGAGCCTCAGGAGACCCCTTGTTCCCGAGCATCTACTCCCAAAACCACAGTCTGTCTACTTTACTGCTTTATACTCTCACCTACACCTCTGACTTTATGGGGGCTATCCCCCACCACCTCTATAAAGGAGTTAACTTAGAACTCCAGATAATAAATCTCCTGGGCGTAACAAGGATGTTTCAGGTCAAACCTCTCAGCTGGCAGACTAGCTTGTGTGACAGGATTATCCACACTCTTGCTGCTACATACATGATTGATTACTACCTCTCAACCATAAACAACACAGAGAGTTTGGAGTATTTTGAAATTCGCAGGAATGGCCAGGAGGAGCAACCCTGCATCCGAGGCTGGGGGGGGGCGGGGAGAGGCGGCCAGGAGGAGCAACCCCACTTTCAAGGAACGGTGGCTGCACAGGTGCAGGAAGGCCTGGAGGAGCAATCCCACGTTGAAGGTCAAGAAGGGCAGTGGCGAGGAGATACCCTTCATCCAAGGTAAGGAGCAGCAGTTGCGCTTTGCTAGAGCAGCCGTGAAGAGATACCCCATGCCCAAGGTAAGAGAAACCCAAGTAAGATGGTAGGTGTTGCAAGAGGGCATCAGAGAACAGACACACTGAAGCCATACTCACAGAAATCTAGTCAATCTAATCACACTAGGACCACAGCCTTGTCTAACTCAATGAAACTAAGCCATGCCCGCAGGGCAACCCAAGACTGGCAGGTCATGGTGGAGAGGTCTGACAGAATGTGGTCCACTGGAGAAGGTTATGGCAAACCACTTCAGTATTCTTGCCTTGAGAACCCCATGAACGGTATGAAAAGGCAAAATGATAGGATACCAAAGGAGGAACACCCCGGGTCAGTAGGTGCCCTATATGCTACTGGAGATCAGTGGAGAAATAACTCCAGAAAGAATGAGGGGATGGAGCCAAAGCAAAAACAATACCCAGCTGTGGATGTGACTGGTGATAGAAGCAAGGTGCGATGCTGTAAAGAGCAATATTGCATAGGAACCTGGAATGTCAGGTCCATGAATCAAGGCAAATTGGAAGTGGTCAAACAAGAGATGGCAAGATTGAACATCGACATTCTAGGAATCAATGAACTAATATGGACTGGGATGGGTGAAATTAACTCAGATAACCATTATATCTACTACTGAGGGCAGGAATCCTTAGAAGAAATGGAGTAGCCATCATAGTCAACAAAAGAGTCCAAAATGGAGTGCTTGGATGCAATCTCAAAAATGACAGAATGATCTCTGTTAATTTCAAAGGCAAACCATTCAATATCATGGTAATCCAAGTCTATGCCCCAACCAGTAACACTGAAGAAGCTGAAGTTGAACCATTCTAAGAAGACCTACAAGACCTTTTAGAACTAACACCCAAAAAAGATGTTCTTTTCAATATAGGAGACTGGAATGCAAAAGTAGGAAGTCAAGAAACACCTGGAGTAACAGGCAAATTTGGCTTTCGAATGTGAAATAAGCAAGGCAAAGACTAATAGAGTTTTGTCAAGAAATGCATTGGTCATAGCAAACACCCTCTTCCACCAACACAAGAGAAGTCTCTACACATGGACATCACCAGATGGTCAACACTGAAAACAGATTGATTATATTCTTTGCAGCCAAAGATGGAGAAGCTCTATACACTCAACAAATACAAGACCAGGAGCTGACTGTGGCTCAGATCATGAATTCCTTAACGTCAAATTCAGACTTAAATTGAAGACAGTAGGGAAAACCGCTAGAACCTTCAGGTATGACCTAAATCAAATCCCTTATGATTATACAGTGGAAGTGAGAAATAGATTTAAAAGCCTAGATCTAATAGATAGAATGCCTGATGAACCATGGAATGAGGTTCGTGACATTGTACAGGGAACAGGGATCAAGACTATCTCCATGGAAAAGAAATGCAAAAAAGCAAAATGGCTGTCTGAGGAGGCCTTACAAATAGCTGTAAAAAGAAGAGAAGTGAAAAGCAAAGGAGAAAAGGAAAGATATAAGCATCTGAATGCAGAGTTCCAAAGAATAGCAAGGAGAAATAAGAAAGCCTTCTTCAGTGATCAGTGCAAAGAAATAGAGGAAAACAACAGAATGGGAAATACTAGAGATCTCTTCAAGAAAATTAGGAATACCAAGGGAACATTTCCTGCAAAAACAGGCTCGATAAAGGACAGAAATGGTATGGACCTAATGGAAGCAGAAGATATTGAGACGAGGTGGCAAGAATACACAGAAGAACAGTACAAAAAAGAACTTCACGACCTGGATAATCACGATGGTGTGATCATATATCTAGAGCCAGACATCCTAGAATGTGAAGTCAAGTGGGCCTCAGAAATCATCACTACGAACAAAGCTAGTGGAGGTGATGGCATTCCAGTTGAGCTATTTCAAATCCTGAAAGATGATGCTGAGAAATATCTGCACTCAATATGCCAGCAAATTTGGAAAACTCAGCAGTGGCCAGAGGACTGGAAAAGGTCAATTTTCATTCCAATCCCCAAAAAAGGCAATGCCAAAGAATGCTCAAACTACCGCACAATTGCACTCATCTCACATGCTAGTAAAGTAATACTCAAAATTCTCCAAGCCAGGCTTCAGCAATACGTGAACTGTGAACTTCCTGATGTTCAAGCTGGCTTTAGAAAAGGCAGAGGAAAGAGAGATCAAATTGCCAACAACTGCTGAATCATAGAAAAAGCAAGAGAGTTCCAGAAGAACATCTATTTCTGCTTTATTGACTATGACAAAGCCTTTGACTGTGTGGATCAAAATAAACTGTGGAAAATTCTGAGAGAGATCGGAATACCAGACAGACTACCTGACCTGCCTCTTTGAAAAATCTGTATGCAGGTCAGGAAGCAACATTTAGAACTGGACATAGAACAGCAGACTGATTCCAAATAGGAAAAGAAGTACATGAAGGCTGTATATTTAACTTAGATGCAGAGTACATCATGAGAAATGCTGGACTGGAAGAAACACAAGTTGGAATCAAGGTTGCTGGGAAAAATATCAATAACCTCAGATATGCAGATGCCACCACCCTTATGGCAGAAAGTGAAGAGGAACTAAAAAGCATATTGATGAAAGTGAAAGAGGAGAGTGAAAAAGTTGGCTTAAAGCTAAACATTCAGAAAATGAAGATCATGGCATCCAGTCCCATCACTTCATGGGAAATAGATGGGGAAACTGGAAACAGTGTCAGACTTTATTTTTGGGGCTCCAAAATCACTGGAGATGGTGACTGCAGCCACAAAATTAAAAAAAGACGCTTACTCCTTGGAAGGAAAGTTATGACCAATCTAGATAGCTTATTCAAAAGCAGAGATATTACTTTGCTGACTAAGGTCCGTCTAGTCAAGGCTATGGTTTTTCATGTCTTCATGTATGGATGCAAGAGTTGGACTGTGAAGAAGGCTGAGTGCCAAAGAATTGATGCTTTTGAACTGTGGTGTTGGAGAAGACTCTTGAGAGTCCCTTGGACTGCAAGGAGATCCAACCTGTCCATTCTGAAGGAGAGCAGCCCTGGGATTTCCTTGGAAGGAATGATGCTAAAGCTGAAACTCCAGTACTCTGGCCACCACATGCGAAGGGTTGACTCATTGGAAAAGGCTCTAATGCTGCGAGGGATTGAGGGCAGGAGGAGAAGAGGACGACAGAGGATGAGATAGCTGGATGGCATCACTGACTCAATGGACGTGAATCTGAGTGAACTCCGGGAGTTGGTGATGGACAGGGAGTCCTGGTGTGCTGCGATTCAAGGGATCTCAAAGAGTCGGACATGACTAGCGGCTGAACTGAACTGAACTTTCTCATTGTTGAGTCAATGATTGGCACCAGGCCTCCATATCATTAGGCACCTGGGAGTATGTTAATAAATGTAATTGGAATGTAGAAAAGGAAATATAGTAGTTTTGATGTTCGGAATACTAGACTTTTTGTGTTAATGAATTTTCTCTTTTGTTGTAGATCACTGTACTCCTCTTTCTTTGTTATAAATCATTGCGTCCTTGCTATGTAAAAATGTAACTTTATCACTATCTTAAGACTAAATAGATCTTAAGGGGAAACAAATTTCTGATCGATTAACCTTTATAAATAGAAAGAAAGGTGTGGCCATAAAATTTTAATCAGTCTCCAGACCAGAAGTTATTGTGAACAAATGTAAGACCCTTGTAAGAACAAAGATATGCTGATAAGGGTCAGAGCAGCTGATCCTATATGACTCTGTTTCTTACATTTATCTCTATGTATAACTAAAAGTATAAAAGTGGACCAGGAAAATATAGAAACGGACCTGTTCCTGGAAAGACTGATTTCCCCCGTATGGTCTTTTCTTGTTCTCTTCTTTTCTGGCTGAATTCCCATCTGGAGCATGGAGGCTCACCATGTATACTTACTTGCCCTGCCTTCTAAGACCCACGCGAGAGGGAGCCCAAGGCGGGGCACCCTCTGCTATTCAAGCGGGCGCCAGTGGCCTACGTAGATGGTGCAAACTCCTTGTCTTTGAGTTTTATTGGTTTCCCATGTAAACCAAGTTATTCAGCCTCTTTTTCTCTACTTATTTTCCTACTACACTATTTCTTTCTAATCTCCCTCCATATCTTTAATTAAGCAATTAATTCCTCAGATGTCAACGCTGTCTCTGCTTCAAATTCCCTGGATCCACCAGGGCTGGACCCCAGCACTGCACTTTCAGAAAGCGGCGAGGGGTTGGGGGAGAGTAAATTACAACCAAACTAAGCAGAAGAAAGGAAATAATAAAAATCAGGGTTGAAATAATGAATTTGAATTTGAGAACAGGAAGTCAAGAGAGAAAATCAAGAAAATCAAAAGCTAGTTCTTTGAAAAAATCAACAAATTTGATAAACCCCTGAACAGGCTAACTAATAAAAAAGAGAAAGGGTACAAATTATTAATATCAGATGTTAAAAAGGGTATATCAGTGAACATTCCATGGAAAATAGCGAAGTTGCTCAGTCGTGTCCAACTCTGTGCAACCCCATGTACTGTAGCCTACCAGGCTCTTCTGTCCATGGGATTCTCCAAGCAAGGGTAGTAAGAGAGAAACAAAAGGATACTATGAACAACTTTATGTTCACATATGATAATTTAGGTGAAATGGACCTTTTTTTTTTTTTTTTGAAAGATTCAGTTTGCCAAAGCTAAAAGAAGAAGAACTAGATATGTTGAATAGTTCTAAATCTACTAAAAATTGAAAAAACTAGGGGTTCCCAGGTGGTACCACTGGTAAAGAACCCCCCTGCCAATGCAGGAGACATAAGAGACATGGGTTTGATCCCTTGTTTGGAAAGATACCTTGGAGGAGGGCATAGCAACCCACTCCAGTATTCTTGCCTGGAGAATCCCAGACAATCCTGGGGGAGCCTAGCAGGCTGTAGTCCTTAGAGTTGCACAGAGTCAGACACGACTGAAGCAACGTAGTATGCACGTAGTAAATAACCTCCCAAAACAGAAAGTACCAAGCTCATATGGCTTCACTGGTGCCTGGCCTACCAAACATTTAAGGAAGAAATGAAGCCAACTTTCTATAATCTCTTTTAAGCTCTTTTCAGAGAGAATACTTCATAATTTATTTTAACAGGTCAGCATTATCCTAATATCAAAACCAGACAGAAATTATCCTGAAAAAGCCAACTACAGACCAATATCTCTCAAGAATACAGGTTAAAAAATCCTCAAACAATTTCTTCAACAGAAATGTCCCATTTGAATTATACATTTTTAAAAGAATATTCAGAACTGCATAAAGAATAAAAGTGAATGTTTGTAAAGACAGAAGTTACACTCTTCAACTGAGAGATGCTTATGTTTTAGATGAGCACAATGTCAATAAAAATTAACATACATGGACAAATCAATGCAAAATTACAAAGTAATGATTGGCAGAATCAATTATAATAAATGGGTATAGTTTAAATGAAATAAAGGAATCGAGTTAACTATTATTTATACCTTAAGCATCTAAACAAAATGACTGTAATTTTCCTGAAGCAGAGATTGGGAAGATACAGGCTTAGGGAATAAAACAAGTCTTTATTTATTATTTTTTTTTTTTTCAAATGTGACGTCAAGGAAATAGTGGCCCATCAGAAAAGTGTTATCTTTCCATGTGACAAGAGGGGTTAAATTCTTATTAATACATTCAAATACGTTTTTTACATTTATGGTATCAAACTATGATGATTCCAGTTCCCAAGATTGAATAATCTTGACAGTGATATCTTGCACTAGTTCAAGATAAGATGACTTGTGTGCCAGAAAGCTAATTAAGGGAGTTTTAATAAGAACTACAGTCGCCAATGGGACGACCACACAGTTCCTCTGGTCAGCATATGTTTTTCCTAGAGAGAACACTAAATGAGACTCCAATTTATAATACATAGATTTCATAGTAAACTGGGAATTGGAAGGGGGACAATTAAAATGTAATCAGACCAAAATAGGAATATAAATGCCTCTTCTCCTTGATAGAGCCAATCCTTGAGTTATATTTTTTAAAAGTATTAAATAGCTAGATAGAAGAAAGGTCATGAAGCAAGGATGACAGTTCCTAGGTTTTTTCTTTGTTTGTTTTTATAGTAGAAAACTAACAAATATTGTTAGAGATATTTTATTCTTGTCATATCAAAATGAATATTACTCTATCAATTGTTCATCATTTTGTGGAGCAAAAACTAAAAGAAAAACTGTTGCCAGTAGCTTTGATTCATATAATTAGCATCAGAGCCCACTATACATTTGTCAAATCTGAAAGACAAGCATGGGTTCCTTTCCAGAATCACATTAGAATTCTACCTGCTCTAATAATATGTGAATAATGAAGGCTTCTCTCTTTGAGGAGAAACTGATTAATTGGTTGAAAATACAGGGAAAAATTTGAAGTCTTTATTTGAGAACCTAATGATTACATGGCTTCTTTTCAGTAATGAAACCTTTCTTTTCTCAGACAGAGTAAAATTTATATAAACAGAAGCCAGAAAACCCACATGAACAATCAGAACAAGATGGTACAGAGAAGAAAAATAGCAATTACTGTGACTCCAGTCCCTAATGGAAGAGACTCAGATTCATAAAAACAGCAAAAAGAATCAACAAGAAGTTATTTTACTTAATATTTTAAGAATTACATATACACTCTCCCTTTTGGTTACTTGCTGAGTTTTTTGTTTTGTTTTCTTCAAAGGTGATGTATATTAGTTCTTGAGATAAAGAAAAAGTGGAACTGCATATTAGAACTAAAAGTTGGTTCTATATTTATCATGTAAATTTATACTATTTTTCATTCCTTGCTAATTATCTCCTATGCATTAGTTATTTCTCTTTAATTAAATTGCAACATTATTGAGGATAGGAACTAAATCTAATACTTCTTTTTCAGGCTCTTCAATAGCCAGGATGTGTAAAAATCTTCATCACAACTTGTGAGTTTTTAGCTGAAATATATTTATGAATATATGTTCCAAGGAGATAGAATATTGCTTACTAGAACTACCTGGTATTTTGCTTCTGTGATAATTCATCTCCAATCTACTTAATGAATGTGTTTTTCTGAAAAATAGCTGGTTTACACTTTAGTGTGCAATCTTTCCTGGTTATATTTCCATTTTAACAATTCTAATTGAAATATAAAAGTTTTATTCACTGTAAAGTAATTGCAGGTGTCAGGTCAGTGATATATTTTAATCTATGTAAGATCCTTCCCTCATTTTTTAAAAGTTTGAAATATGTGTATGTGTGTTTATATAAAAAATTCTTACTTACATTTATCTGCATCAAAACACAAGACTCATATTGGTAATTCAAAATCTAATTCAGCTTACATTTTAAAACATCAGACCAGAAGACAAACACTCCTTCTTCATTCATTCTAAATTTTAAGATAATTGTTTTCAGGATTTCTCATTATGCACATTGTTTTATTGGTTATATGTTCCTTTATTTAGTTACAGTCTATGAAAGGTGGACTCAGAACAAATTTTAATAGCCATTTCTTAAACAAGCTTGTAGAAAAGTAACTTTAATTTGCAAGTGAAAACTAAAAGTAGAGTTTAATTAGTTTTTCTAAAGAAGGGTGAGTTGGTGAAAAGGTGCAACATGCTAAGTTGGTAAAAGCAAAAGACTAATTTTTATTGCATCCAGAATATTATTCCTCAGCCTTATCTGTAATGATAGGCATTGCTACCTCCTCGAAGGAAAGGGAATTTGATTCCATGTGCTTCTGCTCCTCCTGCTGCTAACGTCTTGCACTGCCAGCCTTAGCAAACTCCAGGGACATACTCTGGGATTTTTTCCCACCAATTCTCTAAACCACTTTCAAAGTCATTGCTCTAAATCTTATTTCTCTCTATTCACTGCATTAGTTTTTGTTTGTTTTACTTTTACTATTGCAACAGTTACTCTACTTTACATCGTTTAGAACATTTATTTGGTGTCCAATAGAGCTGTGGGTCAGGAGTCTGGTGGCAATCAACTTGGGCTCTTATGTAAACATCTTGGGGAGGAGACACTTCTAATTTCATTGAGGTGTTGGAAAAATTCCGTTTCATGAGGCTGGCGGACTGAGAGCCCTGTTTCCTTGCCAGCCATTGGAAAAGCAGCACTGTTAACTTCTAGAAGCCAGCTGCATCACTTGCTAGTTCATGTTCAAGATACGCAATGACCAATCAATTTCTTCTTATGATTTTTAGTTATCTGATGCTTCTGCTTTCCTATTCTGCTTTTACATGTCCCTGTGTTATCTTGGGGCCAATCTAGATAATCCAGCAGATAATCTTTTTAAATGTCATCTAATCTTGTCATGTTCAAATCCTTTCACAGCAGTGTCTAGAGTTGTGTTTGATTCAATAGTCAGGAGCTGGAATCTTGGAATGTCTTTAGAATTATGTCTATGCTTCACACAAGATCAGCTCAGTTCAGTCCCTCAGTTGTGTACGACTCTTTGCGACCCCATGAAAAACAGGACGCCAGGCCTCCATGTCCATCACCAACTCCCGGAGTTCACTCAAACTCATGTTCATCTAGTCGGTGATGCTATCCAGCCATCTCATCCTCTATTGTCCCTTTCTTCTCCTGCCCCCATTCCCTCCCAGCATCAGGGTCTTTTCCAATCAGTCAACTCTTCGCATGAGATGGCCGAAGTATTGGAGTTTCAGCTTTAGCATCAGTCCTTCCAATGAACACCGAAGGCTGATCTCCTTTAGAATGGACTGGTTGGATCTCCTTGCAGTCCAAGGGACTCTCAGGAGTCTTCTCCAACACCACAGTTCAAAAGCATCAGTTCTTTTTCTGGAGTTGAGCTGCAGAAGTTGCTTGTATATTTTTGAGATTAGTTGTTTGTCAGTTGCTTCATTTGCTATTATTTTCTCCCATTCAGATGGCTGTCTTTTCACCTTGCTTATATTTTCCTTTGTTGTGCAGAAGCTTTTAATTTTAATTAGATCCCATTTGTTTATTTTTGCTTTTATTTCCAGCATTCTGGGAGGTGGATCATAGAGGATCCTGCTGTCTCCAAAGAAGACATACGGATGGCTAACAAACACATGAAAAGATGCTCAACATCACTCATTATTAGAGAAATGCAAATCAAAACCACAATGAGGTACCACTTCACACCAGTCAGAATGGCTGCGATCCAAAAATCTGCAAGCAATAAATGCTGGAGAGGGTGTGGAGAAAAGGGAACCCTCCTACACTGTTGGTGGGAATGCAAACTAGTACAGCCACTATGGAGAACAGTGTGGAGATTCCTTAAAAAATTGCAAATAGAACTACCTTATGACCCAGCAATCCCACTTCTGGGCATACACACCGAGGAAACCAGAATTGAAAGAGACACATGTACCCCAATGTTCATCGCAGCACTGTTTATAATAGCCAGGACATGGAAACAACCTAGATGTCCATCAGCAGATGAATGGATAAGAAAGCTGTGGTACATATACACAATGGAGTATTACTCAGCGGTTAAAAAGAATTCATTTGAATCAGTTCTGATGAGATGGATGAAACTGGAGCCGATTATACAGAGTGAAGTAAGCCAGAAAGAAAAACACCAATACAGTATACTAACACATATATATGGAATTTAGGAAGATGGCAATGACGACCCTGTATGCAAGACAGGGAAAGAGACACAGATGTGTATAACGGACTTTTGGACTCAGAGGGAGAGGGAGAGGGTGGGATGATTTGGGAGAATGACATTCTAACATGTATACTATCATGTGAATTGAATCGCCAGTCTATGTCTGACGCAGGATGCAGCATGCTTGGGGCTGGTGCATGGGGATGACCCAGAAAGATGTTCTGGGGAGGGAGGTGGGAGGGGGGTTCATGTTTGGGAATGCATGTAAGAATTAAAGATTTTAAAATTTAAAAAATAAAAAACTAAAAATTAAAAAAAATAATAAAATAAAATAAAATAAATAAATAAAAACTGCTTTTTATAAAATGAGATCCTCAAAAAAAATAAAAAAATAAAAAAAAAAATAAATCAATCAATCAAATAGCTTGATGTACCAGAAAAAAAAAAAAAAAAAGCATCAGTTCTTTGGCTCTTAGTCTTCTTCACAGTCCAACTCTCACATCCACACATGACCACAGGAAAAACCATAGCCTTGACTAGATGACCTTTGTTGGCAAGTAATGTCTCTGCTTTCTCGTATGCTATCTAGTTTGGTCATAACTTTCCTTCCAAGGAATAAGCAGCTTTTAATTTCATGGCTGCAATCACCATTTGCAGTGATTTTGTGGCCCCCTGATAAATAAAGTCTGAAACTGTTTCAACTGTTTCCCCATATATTTCTCATGAAGTGATGGGACCAGATGCCATGATTTTAGTTTTCTGAATGTTGAGCTTTAAGCCAACTTTTTCACTCTCCTCTTTTACGTTCAGCAAGAAGCTTTTTAGTTCCTCTTCACTTTCTGCCATAAGCGTGGTGTCATCTGCATATCTGAGGTTATTGAGATTTCTCCCAGAAATCCTGATTCCAACTTGTGCTTCTTCTAGCCCAGCGTTTCTCATGATGTACTCTGCGTATAAGTTAAATAAGTAGGGTGACAATATACAGCCTTGATGTACTCCTTTTCCTATTTGGAACCAGTCTATTGTTCCATGTCCAGCTCTAACTATTGCTTCCTGACCTGCATACAGGTTTCTGAAGAGGCAGATCAGGTGGTCTGGTATTCCTGTCTCTTTCAGAATTTTCCACAGTTTATTGTAATCCACACAGTCAAAGGCTTTGGCGTAATTAATAAAACAGAAATAGATATTTTTCTGGAACCTCTTGCTTTTTTGATGACCCAGTGGATGTTGGCAATTTGATCTCTCATTTCTCTGCCTTTTCTAAAACCAGCTTGAACATCAGGGAATTCACGGTTCATGTATTGCTGAAGCCTGGCTTGGAGAATTTTGAGCATTACTTTACTAGCATGTGAAATGAGTGTAATTGTGTGGTAGTTTGAGCATTCTTTGGCATTGCCTTTCTTTGGGATTGGAATGACAATGGACCTTTTCCAGTCCTGTGGCCACTGCTGAGTTGTCCAAATTTGCTGGCATATTGAGTATAACACTTTCACAGCATCATCTTTCAGGATTTGAAATAGCTCAACTGGAATTCCATCACCTCTGCTAGCTTTGTTTATAGTGATGCTTTCTAAGGTCCACTTGACTTCACATTCCAGGATGTCTGGCTCTAGGTGAGTGATCACATCATCGTGACTATCTTGGTCATGAAGATCTTTCTTGTACAGTTCTTCTGTGTATTCTTGCCACCTCTTCTTAATATCTTCTGCTTCTGTTAGGTCCATACCATTTCTGTCCTTTATTGAGCCCATCTTTGCCTGAAATGTTCCCTTGGTATCTCTAATTTTCTTGAAAAGATCTCTAGTCTTTCCAGTTCTGTTGTTTTCCTCTTTCTTTGCATTTTCCTCTATTTCTTTGCATTGATCACTGAGGAAGGCTTTCTTATCTCTCCTTCCTGTTCTTTGGAACTCTGCATTCAGATGTTCCACACAAACCCTATTTTAAAAAACTAAGTCTTGCTACATACCTTTCTGTTTGCTCTTGCTATACCTGAAGGACTATGGACAGAAGTTCGTGACATTGTGCAGGAGGCAGTGATGAACACCGTCCTCAATAAAAAGAAATACAAAAAGGCAAAATGGCTATCTGAGGAGGACATTAGAAATAACTGAGAAAAGAAGAGAAGTTGAAGGCAAAGGAGAAAAGGAAAGATATATTCATTTGAATGCAGAGTTCTCAAGAATAGAAAGGACATCTAAGAAAGAATTCCTGTGTGATCAATGCAAATAAATAGAGGAAAATGAAAGAATGCAAATGACTAAAGATCTCATCAAGAAAATTAGAGAAACCAAGGGAACATTTCAAGCAAAGGTGGGCACAATAAAGGACAGAAATTGTATGGACCTGACACAACCAGAAAACATTAAGAAGTGACAATGATACACAGAAGAGCTATACAAAAAAAGATCTTCATGACTCAGATAACTACAACAACAAAGGCGTGATCACTCAATTAGAGCCAGACATCCTGGAATGTGAAGCCAAGTGGGCCTTAGGAAGCATCACTATGAACAAAGCTAGAGGAGGTGATCAAATTCTAGTTGAGCTGGTTCAAATCATAAAAGATGATGCTGTGAAAGTGCTGCACTCAATATGCCAGCAAATTTGGAAAACTGCAGTGGCCTCAGGACTGGAAAAGTTCAATTTTCATTCCAATCCCCAAGAAAGGCAATGCCAAAGAATGTTCAAACTACTGCACAATTGCACTCATCTAACACACTAGTAAAGTAATGCTCCAAATTCTCTATGCCAGGCTTCAACAGTGTGTGAATTGTGAACTTCAAGATGTTCAAATTGGATTTAGAAAAGTCAGAGGATCCAGAGAGCAAATTGCAAACATCCACTGAATCATAGAAAAGGCAAGAGAGTTCCAGAAAAACATCTACTTCTGCTTTATTGATTATGCCTAAGCCTTCGACTGTGTGGTTCACAACAAACTGTGGAAAATTCTTAAAGAGATGGGAATACCAGACCACCGTACCTGCTTCCTTAGGAAATTGAAGAAGCAATAGCTATAACTAGACATGGAATATCAAAATGGTTCCAAATTGGGAAAGAAGTATGTCAAGGCTCTATATTGTCATCCTGCTGATTTAACTTATATGCAAAGTACATTACACGAAATGCTGAGCTGGAAGAAGCACTAGCTGGGATCAAGATTGCTGGGAGAAATATCAATAACCTCAGATATGCAGATGACACCACGCTTATGGCAGAAAGTGAAGAACTAAAGAGCCTCTTGATGAAAGTGAAAGAAGAGAGTGAAAAGTTGGCTTAAAACTCAACATTCAGAAAACTAAGATCATGGCTTTCAGTCCAATTCCTTTATGGCCAATAGATGGCGAAACAACGGAAACAATGGCTGACTTAATTTTCTTGGCCTCCAAAATCACTGCAGATGGTGACTGCAGCCATGATATTAGAAGACCCTTCCTCCTTGGAAGAAAAGCTATGAACAACGTAGACAGCATATTGAAAAGTAGAGATATTACTTTGCCAACAAAGCTCTGTCTAGTAAAATTATAGTTTTTCTGGGAGTCATGTATGTATGTGAAAGTTGTACTATAAAGAAAGCTGAGCTCAGAAGAACTGATGCTTTTGCACTGTGATGTTGGAGAAGACTCTTCAGAGTCTCTTGGACTGCAAGGAGGTCCAACCAGTCAATACTAAAGGAAATCGGTCTTGAATATTCATTGGCAAGACTGATGCTGAAGCTGAAACTTCAATAGTTTGGCCACCTGATGTGAAGAGTTGATTCCTTAGAAAATATCCCAATGCTGCAAAAGATTGAGGGCAGAAAGATAAAGGGATGACAGAAGATGAGATGGCTGGATGACATCAGTGACTCGATGGACATGAGTTTGAGCAAGCTCCGGGAGTCAGTGATGGACAAGGAAGCCTTGCGTGCTGTAATACATGGGGTTGCAAAGAGTCGGATATGACTGAGTGACTGAACTGAACTGGAAATCTGACTATTTGTCCTTGCTTAAAATGTCAGAAACATATATCATGCATCACAGTTTACTTTTTAAAACTCTTGTCCAATTAAGACCCATCCACTGTGGACAAAATAAGCATTCCATCATTGTTGAAACTTAAACACACACATTTATATGGTGGCACCAGCTACTAGCAACTGGTGTGAACCAGTCATGTTCGACGTTCTGGCACCTACAAGACAGCTTCCGCAAGAGTGTTTGGACCCTGGGGTCCTAAACATTTGCAGAGATTTGTTGCCAGCACATCACTGCAAATTGCAATATGTAACTTTAATTGTTGTGATGAAGTTTTGCAGAGGTAAAGGGAGCAGCTAACTCAGGCAGTCAAATAGTTAGAGGCCATATTACTTTGTGGAAGCAACATAGTAGAAAAGTTGATGCTCCAAATATGTCTTTTGGTAGTTTGGAAGTTTAAACATTCCCACTTAGAAATGCTATCAGACAGACAAGAGGTTCATTTCTCACTTGACACTTACTGGCTGAGTATTCTTGAGTTATCAAGTTGATCTCGTTATGCTGCAGCCTCCAAATAATTTCCCAGAATTTTCTTATTTGTTCAAACATTCAGAAAATAGTTATTAAGCATTCTCATGCATCATGTAATATATCTGATCTGGGAATAATATGGTGAATATTAAATGTGTGCATTAATCTGAAATGTGTTTACTATATATTATAGAGACATTGGGACTAGCTATAATAAGGTTAGTGATAATAATTTTGTGTGTTTGAACCTCTTTAACAACTTAAAGAATCCTAAGAAAATTTTCTGGAGAAAAGCATATGCATATAGGCAAAAATTTACATTTATGGTTTTAGGACATTCATGGTACACCTCATGCTCATTCATGAACTCTGCATCCAGACAAACCATGTTAAACTTTTGGAACTTTACTTGGGATAAATGTGGAAACAAGTTTGCTCTTTATTTTCAGAAACATGTTAGAGAAACATAATACAGAATATACTGAGAACAAAATGTGTTTTGGTATGATTGAGTCATAGGATGTAGATGTGGGAGAAAGCACAATGTAAAAAACTATGATTATTAGCTAAATTAAGACCACATATGGCTTTGTGTGGATGTGAGAGTTTGACCACAAAGAAGGCTGAATGCCAAAGAATTGATACTTTTGAACTGTGGTGTTGGAGAAGACACTTGAGTCCCTTGGACTGCAAGGAGATCAAACAGTCAAATCTAAAGGAAATCAGTCCTGATTATTCATTAGGAGGGCTGATGCTAAAGCTGACTCTCCAATACTTTGCCTGTCTAATTGTGAAGAGCCGACTCACTGGAAAAGACCCTGATTCTGGGAAATATTGAAGGCAAGAGGAGAAGGGGACGACAGAGAATGAGGTGGTTGTGGGGCATCATTGACTCAATAAATATGAGTTTGAGCAAGTTCTGGTTGATGGTGATGGACAGGGGAGCCTGGCTTGCTGCAGTGCGTGGGGTCGCAAAGAGTCGAACATGACTGAGTGAACAACATCATCGTTTTATGTATTAAAATGGAAATTTTATTTTATTACCTTCACATTGGGGTTCAGATATTTTAGACTGCTATATTGTTTTCTGTGTAGTACAAGAATAAAGACCTGGAACTTCCTGTATTGTTTTTTTTTTTTTTTTTGGAGCTTCCTTTAATATTGGAAAAAAATTGCCCCTAAGAAAGCCAAGAAAGGTGTATAAGCTTCTTTAAAAATTAAGGAGGGGAATTTCTTTTTTCCATTAAAGATTTTCCTTTGGCTTGATATTTCCCTACTTCTTTCCAAACAACTGGTAAGTTCTAAAGAGAACTTTATATATAAATAGTATTTGAGCTATTTTAACTTAATTAAATAAATTAACATTTAAATGTTTTGTTAATTGGAGTTTCTTAATCTCCAGTTAACCAGTCTGTAGATTCTTAAATCTGAAATATTTTCCTTGTAAAACAGTAGAGCTTTCATTGTTTTTCACACGTCAGGAGCAGAAATACATAAGCTTAATTTGAAACCTTTTTTTGGAGCCCCAAAGATAAATCCAAAATAAATTTTTTATACTAAAGGCAAGATCAAAATTTTATCCTCAGGCAAACTAATAGTCAAATAAATTTATTTTCAGTTTCTTCGCATTGAGGGCTTCCCTGATAGCCCAGTTGTTAAAAAATCCGCATGCAATTCAGGAGACCCCATTTTGATTCCTGGTTCAGGAAGATCCGATGGGGAAGGGATAGGCTACCTACTCCGGTATTCTTAGGCTTCACTTGCTACTCAGCTGGTAAAGAATCTGACTGCCATGTGGGAGACCTGGGTCTGACTTCTGAGCTGAGAAGATCCCCGGGAGAAGGGAAAGGCTACCATTCTGGCCTGGAGAGTTCCATGGACTGTATTTTCAGTTTGTTAGGTAGTCAAAATGGGAAAAAGGAGTCCAAAATGGTGGTGGCTAAAAGACAAAGAAAGGGAAAAGCCCAGGAAAATGGAACAAAAGAAAACCCACGGACTGAAGTGAGAACTTCAGGTGAAGCAAACACACCTCCTTCTTGGCTAGCTCAATTTGCATAGGGCAAGCTCAGCAGGGAGGAGACAAGGAATAAAAGGAAGAAAAGGAGATCAACCCTGGGGTTTCTTTGGAAGGAATGATGCTAAAGCTGAAACTCCAGTACTTTGGCCACCTCATGCAAAGAGTTGACTCTTTGGAAAAGACTCTGATGCTGGGAGGGATTGGGGGCAGGAGGAGAAGGGGACGACCCAGGATGAGATGGCTGGATGGCATCACTGACTCGATGGACGTGAGTCTGAGTGAACTCCGGGAGATGGTGATGGACAGGGAGGCCTGGCGTGCTGCGATTCATGGGGTCACAAAGAGTCGGACACGACTGAGCGACTGAAGTGAACTGAAAATGGATTGAAGCCTTCCCTTTGGAGTCAGCCGGCCCTCATGACTTGAGGGTGTAAGTTCCTTTGCTTGCCAAATAAAGCTTAGCTGTAACACTGGTCTACCACTTCAACTTTTTGCTGTGGAGAGACAGAACCAAGGAAATCATACACTCCCCTGACAAATTTCTTTGTAATGAATATTTGAAAACCCAGTATTTTCTCATTAAAATAAACAAGATCAGTTTTCTCAATGTAAATTTAATAGTAAAAGAAAAAACTTCTCAATATCAAAGGCATATTTTAATTTGCATTTTAAGAACCAGTGTGTATTAGCCACTCACTCAGTACTCTTTCCATGAAATTCTCCAGGCAAGAAAACTGGAGTGGTCCCTTCTACAGGGGATCTTCCTGATCATGGGATTGAACTTAGGTCTCCAGCATTGCAGGCAAATTCTTTACCATCTGAGCCACCACGGAAGCTCTAAGAATCAGTGCTTATTTTAAAATAAAAAGAGAAAGTTATTCCAATATATTAATATATCTTTATATTTTTCATTAATTATTATATTTTCTCTCCAACTTCATTTCATAATTGTACTGTTAAGCTACACTATGTTTCTCTTAAATACATAGAAATTATTATTTCTATTTAAGTATCTGCTTATAGTTTTAATTATTATTTAATTGCAATAAACATTGCAAATTATTATTTTTTATATTACATTAAATTAAACAGGGAGGGAATCCCCTGGTGATCCAATTGTTAAGGCTTTGTGCTTCTACTGCAGGAGGCACAGGTTCCATTCCACATCAGGGAGCTAAGATCTCACCTTCCACGTGGCTGTAGTCAAAATAAATAAATAAATAAAATAGAGAAAAAATTTCTTTGATGATTTGGGAATAACAGCAATTAATATTATGAGTTCTTTACTTTGGCCTCATAGTAAATGCATTAAAAATGTTTAATGATATTCATTTAAGCTATTTATTTTCACTCTTATTCACATCAGTAAGGAAATGCCATTTAGATATTTGAATGACAGAATATAGGACAAAATGTCTAATCATCATAAAAATATCTACAACATAGGTGGATATTGCAAAATACAAAATATACATAGAGAATACTCATTTTAATAAGGAAAGAAAAAATTCTGTCAACACGTATCTTCAAATTTGACATGAGTGTGCAATTATTTAATCAATTTTTAGAGACTGACTTAAATAAAGTAAAATCAAGCCTTCTACTGATCATGTAATTTAAATACATCTTTCTAAAAAGTTATAACTGTTTATTCAACAACATTTTTAAGAGGAAATTATCTCTAATTTTAAAATTGAATTCTTTTGACAAAGTCTAAAGAGACTGAAAAAAAAAATGAGACTTTGGCTGACAGTGTAATTGGGCAGGATTCTTGGGGATCTTGGGAGGCAGTGAGCATATTTTGTAAATGAGAGGGACGTGAATCCTTGAAAGTCACACTGGATGAGGATGTTCTAGTAAAATTTCTGGAATATATTCTTTTTTTTTTTTCTTTTTCAATTTTAAATCTGTGAAATTAAGAAAACAAATTATCTGTCCCATTCACATTCAACCTGCAATGAGTACATAGGAAATACATACATATGAAATAGTATACCTAGGAAATGTGTGTGAATGTGAATGCTAATCATTCAGTCATGTTCAACTCTGCAGATTCCATGGACTGTAGCCTGCCTGGCTCCTCTGTCCATGGAATTCTCCAGACAAGAGTACTAGAGTGGATTAACATTCCCTTCTCCCAGGGATCTTCCCAACCCAGGGATTGAATCTAGGTTTCTGCACTGCAGGCTGATTCTTTAACGTTTGAACCACCAGGAAAACCGAAGAATACTGGAGTGGTTAACCTATCTCATTCCTGCTATAGCATACCTACTCATACCTCCTACTACACTGTACCTCACTGTACCTTCCTTCTACTCAAGATCAGAACTTAAAGATTCTGATCCTTAGAGATGAGGGAATATAAATCTATTACAGTGAAATATTTGATTGTCTTTGATTGAACTTGTATAAAATCATAGCACTAAAGTGATATAATAAGAGATATTCACAAAAAGTAACTAAATGCATACCTAAGTACTTATTGGCCTTCTAGTTTAAAAAAGGTAAAATGAGAGACTTTGAAAGAATTCTGATATAAAAATTCTGATATCTACCTCACTATGCATTGAACATTTCTTGATTAACTTGTAGCCTGGGAATATATACATATACATTTTTAAGTTCTCCAAATTGATATGTAGATAGTGCAGTTTCAGTCATAATCCAGCAGACTTTTTGTTGTATAAATTTACAAGCTAATTCTAAAATATAAATAGAAATATAAGGGACTGAAAATAGTGAAACAATTTTTTAAAGGAAATACACATATAAAAAGCTTACTATATATTTTAAGATATTATAAAGACAATGCAAATTTGAGTAAGAATTGATAAATACATCAATGGAACAAATTAGAAGGTGTAGGAATAGAACTATAATTACATGATTATCATATATACACACACTTCCACACACATGCGCTCCAGAAAAAGTCTCCTCTATTGAGTGAACACTTTAAACTAAGCTCCTGAATAAACCCAATATCTAGTTGACAGCTTTAGGTGTAAAATATTTTTCTTATCCGAGTCTTTTCTGATAAAGTTACTCAAAAACAGAATCAAAGGGGAGGAGACATGATTAGTTGTTGCAAGTTCTTGGTGTCAGAATCCTTTGTCATTGCAGCTGTCCATGAAGGTTGATCATGAAGTTCCTGTAAACCTCCAACAAGACAAATATTATTCTCTGTCCTGCAACTTTTAATGCAAAATGAATGAAAAGTGTTATACTTTTAAATATCAGAGCCTTGGAAATGGGCCACCCTGTACATTTAATATAAAAGAAACTTGAATTCTAAATTGGGTACAATAGTTCTTCAGGACACTGCTCTATCTCTCTTCTGTCTGCTGCCTTTCAGAATTGTCACTATGCTTTGCCTCAGCAACTCATCTATCAATTAACTGGTCTATCCTGCAGCAAATAGCAAGGGCTTGGACTCGGTGACATTTTATCCTAACTAGTTTTGATCTTTTCACCCTCCTGAAATGAAGTTGTACCACAATCATGATTATATACAAAATCAGTCATAACTTACTCTGTCTCTCAGTGGCATTAACTGTTGCTGCTAAGTCCCTTCAGTCATGTCCGACTCTGTGCGACCCCATAGACGGCAGCCCACCAGGCTCCCCCGTCCCTGGGATTCTCCAGGCACGAACACTGGAGTGGGTTGCCATTTCCTTCTCCAGTGCATGAAAGTGAAAAGTGAAAGTGAAGTCGCTCAGTCGTGTCCGACTCTTAGCGACCCCATGGACTGCAGCCTACCAGGCTCCTCCATCCATGGGATTTTCCAGGCAAGAGTACTGGCGTGGGGTGCCATTGCCTTCTCCACAGTGGCATTAAATATGACATCTAAATTACTCCTTTTAAATTATCCTTTCTTTTGGCTTTTACAACTGACAAAAAATTATTTTGAAAGAGTAGATAAAGTGAGAGAATACCATATTTATTGTGCATTTTAAGAAGACTGATTTCTTAAAAATGTTCTTTTTTAAAAAAATACCAAGAAGTGCAAGAAATATAAATAAAATGAGTGATAATTTAAATTCTTTAATATTATCACATTTGCTATATATTTCCAATTCCATTATCTATTTGATCAATTTCATTCTTTCTATTAACAGTGTTTCAAATTGAAATTTAGGAAAATGATATTGCTCTCTTGACCTATGTCCCTTATATAGCCTCATGCTCTCAGCCATATGCTTAATTCTTGTGTATACTAAGAATAGTAAATAATAGAATGAACTGACTTCAATTCATATATCCATTAGCCCATTTCAATTTAGAAACAATGCTAACCAATAATTAGCTTTATAATCTAATATGTATGAGCAAAATTTTGGAATTCATGTCATGATACATATGCAATCTTTGTTTTACACTTTTCCATCTGAAACATATGAACTGAATAAATACTGCAAATATGAAATAACTGCAGTGAATTAGGGCAGAAATGCAGCGGAAGATGATCATTTCTCAGTAAGCTGTTGAGCAAAGTATTTGAGTCATGCCAAGTGCAAAATCTTTTGTTAAGGCTGATTAGATTGTAAATTATAAAATGCCCTAACAGTGCCAATAAATTAGAGCCTTCTTTCTCAGAAGAAAGTGACTAACAATATTTTGTTGCTGAGTTAAACAGAATGAATGTCTTAGAACTTGGCCAGAAGGCTGAGATTTTAATTAGTTATTAAGGTGCTCAGGTTAATGTAAATCAGATTTGCCTTTTCTAGCTAAAGAATCTGAACTGACAGTGGCATTAAATCTTGAATAAATACTAGTTTTGGAGAAGGAAATGACAACCCACTCCAGTATTCTTGCCTGGAGAATCCCAGGGATGGGGGAGCCCTGTGGGCTACCGTCTATGGGGTCACACAGAGTCGGACATGACTGAAGCGACTTAGCAGCAAACATTAATTTGCCAGAATTTACAAGAGCCTGACCTGGAAAAAAAAAAAAAAGAAAATTAACAAAAACAACAACAAAAAAAACCCACATCTGTTAATAGAGTGTTTGCTAATTATCAAACCTTTTCTTTGTATTGTGTTCATCAGAAATGTACTCTTTCAAAATAAGTATTTAAATGTTGACAGTCAAATAAAACCAAGTGAAGCTGCTTGTTGGAGTTAAATGATTACTGTCTTCTTTCTTTGTTTTAAATTTCTCTACAATGACAAAAAACTTTCTTGATAGTATTCCTAAAATAAGGCCATATCTGCTCACAAATTAAAATAGAATATTATACTTAAAATAAAATTTCAATTATCTAATTAAGGAAAACAATTGATCCTTTTAAACAATTCTAATTAGAGACACTTGATTTCCAGTTTATCCATTTGCCCTTCTTATAAATATATGCATGTATAAGTTAAATTTTAATAATGTTTTAAAATGAAACTATAAGAAGATCTTTTACTTTCTTCCTTCCTTTGCCTTAACATTTATATCTGTTTTACTTGTCAATCTATAAATACTAAGATATTCCATCTGTTAACTCATGTAATCCTCATGCAGTGATGTGATAGCTATACACCAATATCAGATAGGTAACCAAGGGGTGTAGTTCCTTAGTGAATTAATGAAGAAAGTAAGCCTGTTATTTTATTAATATAAATTTATTTATTTTAATTGGAGGTTAATTACTTTACAATATTGTATTGGTTTTGCCATACATCAACATGGGTCTGCCACAGGCATACACGTGTTCCCCATCCTGAACCCCCTGCCCTCCTCTCTCCCCATACCATCCCTCTGTTGACACCTTTTAAGAATGATACATAGTGGTTAAGATCATTGTTGCAAAATCAGCACAACTGAGTCTATCTACTAGTTCTAATAATTCTTGTGGAGGTTAAATGAAATAATATGTACAAATACTGAAAAAGGTATCATTCACATATTAACTATTTAATATGTGTAAGCTAGTACATATATCTTTTACTAGGCTCTACAGTTTGAGTTGTTTTAAACACACACACACTATAATCACTTTTTTTGTGTGCCCATATGAAATTTTTGGAAATACATGTATTTTAAAATGAATTAAGTGTTCTTGGTACCTGTATATAAGTTTTAAAGGTTAGTATAGAAAGAAAAAATTCCTAGTAGCTTAGCAGGAGTATCTGCAAAAATGTTCCTTCATTTCCTGAATTATTTATGAAACATAAGTTTATGAAAATATCCTCGTTTTTGTTTGCTGATGTTAGAAAATAAGAAAGGGAATGCAGAATGTCAAGTCTTCATATATCACACTACTTATTTCTTCCCTGAAGGGAGTTTTTCTAGGAGGAAAAGAGAGGGATCAGGGTGACTATTTGAAGAAAAATGAAGACTTTCCATGCTGTAAGAATAAGAGTCCAGATAGATTTTCTAAAAATGGCAGAACTCCTCAGAAGCCTTTTCTTATTTCAAAGTGAAACACTATAAGATTTAATTTGTTTATTACTGAATATTCTGTAGTGATCTAAGGTTTGTGTTGACTAGTCATAAATATTTAAGATGAAGCTATATTGATATACGTGAAATAATTGTATATATGAAATAAAACGCAAACTTTTAAAGATTGTGTTATTGATCCACAAATAATGAGGTATGCATTTTCTGAGTGGTTTAAAAAAGCACAGAGTGGAAGAGTCATATATTCTCACTTATATTTGAAAAGGATGGTAGGGCTCCTAGATTGAACATGAAGGTGGCAAAGTGAGAAGCAAGGAAACTGACACAGAGATGATTGGCAGGGGAGGAACAGCGGTGTTGACAAGAACCAGTTATGTCGTGGATACATTTTGTAGGTAAAGGTAATTGAATTTTTTGTCAGTTTCAACGCAAGAGGATTGGTGGCACAATGGTAAAGAATCTGCCTGCCCATGCAGGAGATGTAAGAGATTCAGGTTTGATCCTTGGATCAGAAAGATCTCCTGGACTAGAGAATGGCAACCGACTTCAGTATTCTTGCCTGGAAAATTCCATGGACAGCAGAGCTTGGTGGGCTACAGTCCATGAGGTCACAAAGAGTCAGAAGTGAATGAGCATGTGCACCAAAGAAACAAAAGTTGGGGCAACTTCAAGTATTTTCAATTATATCAAGAGAAGGATGGAACTTCTTTGTACATGTCTCTATATGATTGTCTTTACAAAGTGTGGAAGATTACAATAAAAGCAGAATTTGAATGGGTGATTCAAGTGTGGAAAAGTCAGCAGTGCAAATTGGGTGTATTACTAGGAAGGAGATTTTCAATTGGATGTGCAAGTAACAGCGGTGAACAGTTAAATTTTTTAGTCTGGAATTTAAGATAAAGGTCTTCACTGGAGGTATAATTTTGGGATCCTCAGCACTTAAGTGATATTTACATGTACAAGACAAGACTTTGTAACCAAGTAAGTGACTATGGATAAAGAACAAAAGTGATTCCAAACTAAACTGTGACCATTTCAAAATTAAATGGTTGGAGATATGATGATGATGGTATAAGATATGATGATAATGTAGGCTATAAGAAGAGGCTGTAAGTAAGCTAGATAAGGATGTGTTGCCCCTGAAATGAATTAAAGGATAGTTTCCAGAAGTACTATATGATCAGTGTTGCAGAGAGAACAACTAGGTAGTGAATTTGAAGTTCATACTGGATTTTCCAAGGGAAGGTTTTTGTGACAATGGCAAAAAATGGTTTTCTCTTTGGAGTTTTAAGTGATAGCTTGATTGGAATTGGATTAAATGAAAATGGAAGGTAATAAGTAAGAGACATATCCTTATCTGTAAAATTAAACAGTAATAGTAAGCACATATGGAGTTTCATTAGCATTAAATTAATTTCCATAAATTGTTAGGCACAGTGCCAGATTCATAGTACATACTTATTTTAGGATATATTTAAATGTTTATTATGACTATTGTCATGATAATAACAATATTATGAAATGGACGGGTCATGGTGGAGAGGTCTGACAGAAAATGGCCCCCTGGAGAAGGGAATGGCAAACCATTTCAGTATTCTTGCCTTGAGAACCCCATGAAGAGCATGACAAGGCAAAATGATAGGCTACTGAAAGAGGAACTCCCCAGGTCGGTAAGTGCCCAATATGCTACTGGAGATCAGTGGAGAAATAACTTCAGAAAGAATGAAAGGATGGAGCCAAAGCAAAAACAATACCCAGCTATGGATGTGACTGGTGATAGAATCAAAGTCCGATGCTGTAAAGAGCAATATTACATAGGAACCCGGAATGTTAGGTCCATGAATCAAGGCAAATTGGAAGTGGTCAAACAGGAGGTGGCACGTGTGAACATCAACATTCTAGGAATCAGCGAACTAAAATGGACAGGAATGAGTGAATTTAACTCAGAAGACCATTATATCTACTACTGTGGGCAGGAATCCTTAGAAGAAATGGAGTAGCCATAATGATCAACTAAAGAGTCCAAAATGCAGTACCTGGATGCAATCTCAAAAATGACAGAATGATCTCTGTTCATTTCCAAGGCAAACCTTTCAGTATCACAGTAATCCAAGCCTATACACCAACTAGTAACACTGAAGAAGATGAAGTTGAATGGTTCTATGAAGACCTACAAAACCGTTTAGGGTTACACATCAAAAAGATGTCCTTTTCATTATAGGGGACTGGAATGCAAAGGTAGGAAGTCAAGAAACACCTGGAGTAACAGGCAAATTTGGCAATACAGAATGAAATAGGGCAAAGGCTAATAGAGTGTTACCAAGAGAATGCACTGATCATAGCAAATACCCTCTTCCAACAACACAAGAGAAGACTCTACACATGGATATCACCAGATGGTCAACACTGAAAACAGATTGATTATATTCTTTGCAGCCAAAGATGGAGAAGCTCAATACAGTCAACAAAAACAAGACCAGGAGCTGACTGTGGCTCGGATCACGAACTCCTTATTGCCAAATTCGGACTGAAATTGAAGAAAGTAGGGAAAACTGCTAGATCATTCAGGTATAACCTAAATCAAATCTCTTATGATTATTCAGTGGAAGTGAGAAATAGATTTAAGGGACTAGATCTGATAGACAGAGTGCCTGATGAACTATGGAATGAGGTTTGTGACATTGTACATGAGACAGGTATCAAGATCATCCCCATGGAAAAGAAATGCAAAAAAACAAAATGGCTGTCTGAGGAGGCTTTACAAATAGCTGTGAAAAGAAGAGAAGTGAAAAGCAAAGGAGAAAAGGAGGGATATAAGCAACTGAATGCAGAGTTCCAGAGAATACGAAGGAGAGATAAGAAAGCCTTCCTCGGATATCAAGGCAACAAAATAGAGAAAAACAACAGAATGGGAAAGAGTAGAGATCTCTTCAAAAAAATTAGGGATACGAAGGAAACATTTCATGCAAAGATGGGCTCAATAAAGGATGGAAATGGTTTGGACCTAACAGAAGCAGAAGATGTTAAGAAGAGGTGGCAAGAATACACAGAAGAACTGTACAAAAAAGATCTTCACGACTTAGATAATCACGATGGTGTGATCACTCACCTAGAGCCAGACATCCTGGAATGTGAAGTCAAGTGGACCTTAGAAATCATCACTATGAACAAAGTTGGTGGAGGTGATGGAATTCCAGTTGAGCTATTTAAAATCTTAAAAGATGTTGCTGTGAAAGTGCTGCACTCAATAGGCCAGCAAATTTGGAAAACTCAGCAGTGGCCACAGGACTGGAAAAGGTCAATTTTCATTCCAATCCCAAAGAAAGTCAATGCCAAAGAATGCTCAAACTACCACACAATTGCACTCATCTCACATGCTAGTAAAGTAATGCTCAAAATTCTCCAAGCCAGGTTTCAGTAATACATGAACCGTGAACTTCCAGATGTTCAAACTGGCTTTAGAAAAGGCAGAGGAACCAGAGATCAAATTGCCAACATCGGCTGGATCATCGAAAAAGCAAGTAGGTTCCAGAAAAACATCTATTTCTACTTTATTGACTATGCCAAAGCCTTGGACTGTATGGATCACAATAAACAGTGGAAGATATTGAAAGAGATGGGAATACCAGACCACCTGACCTGCCTCTTGAGAAACCTGTATGCAGGTCAGGAAACAATAATTAAAACTGGACATGGAAAAACAGACTGGTTCCAAATAGAAAAAGAAGTATGTCAGGGCTGTATATTGTACCCTGCTTATTTAACTTATATGCAGAGTACATCATGAGAAACACTGGACTGGAAGAAACACAAACTGGCATCAAGATTGCCGGGAGAAATATCAATAACCTCAGATATGCAGATGACACCACCCTTATGGCAGAAAGTGAAGAGGAACTAAAAAGCTTCTTGATGAAAGTGAAAGAGGAAAGTGAAAAAGTTGGTTTAAAGCTCAACACTCAGAAAACTAAGATCATGGCATCTGGTCCCATCACTCCATGGGAAATAGATGGAGACACAGTGGAAACCGTGTCAGAGTTTATTTTAGGGGGCTCCAAAATCATTGCAGATGGTGACTGCAGCCATGAAATTAAAAGACACTTACTCCTTGGAAGAAAAGTTATGATCAACCCAGATAGCATATTAAAAAGCAGAGACATTACTTTGCCAACAAATGTCCATCTAGTCAAGACTATGGTTTTTCCAGTGATCATGTATGGATGTGAGACTTGGACTATAAAGAAAGCTGAGTGCTGAAGAATTGATGCTTTTGAACTGTGGTGTTGGAGAAGACTCTTGAGAGTCCCTTGGAATGCAAGGAGATCCAACCAGTCCATTCTAAAGGAGATCAGTCCTGGGTGTTCATTGGAGGGACTGATGCCAAAGCTGAAACTCCAAAATTTTGGCCACTTCACACGAAGAGTTGACTCATTGGGAAAGACCCTGATCCTGGGAGGGATTGGGGGCAGGAGGAGAAGGGGACGACAGAAGAGATGGCTGGATGGCATCATCAACTCCATGAACATGAGTTTGGGTAAACTCAGGGAGTTGGTGGTGGACAGAGAGGCCCGGCATGCTACAGTTTGGGGTAGCAAAGAGTCAGACTTGACTGAGCGACTGAACCTAACTGATGATTATTGTCATTGTTTTTAAAAGATTTATATTTCAAACAGATTAAAGAACAGTAAGGACTGTGTAAAAAATATCTGAATCTTTAAAAATTGAAAATAGTTTTATTGTTGAAGCTGTCAAATAGTTCAGTAGAAACTCTGGGAATTTTATATGATATGCTAAAACTTGGGTTGAAGTGCATTTCTTGCTTATTTCATAATTGCATACACTTTCAAGTGAAGTATTAATATAGCAGTTAACTTTAGTATACTTGAAGTGCTATAGTACTATATTGAGAGGAAGATAAAATTGGAAATGGTTTATAAGGTAGATGTAGTTGGTGTAAGCCTGGTAATCTGAATGAGATTTGTCTCTGAGAGTGATCAGATTCACAAGTGTGGCAGGGGCCATTGGTAAACTGTTTTTTATTTATATTTATCTATATTCCTAAGAGCTAAATGGAGAGTAAATGAAGTTTTCTATTTGCTCTAAAACACAAACTTTATGTTTCTCCACTTCTGAGTTTTTTATATCTCTGTTAGGAATCATTCTATACTTGCTTTTAACTTCCATCTCAATAAATCATAATTGGAGAGGAAAGGAAGCAAGGCATTTGAATTAATGCTTTGCCCATCTTAACATCTTTGACTGAAAACGAAAAAGACGTTCTTAATGTATAGAGTCTGAATTGTCAGAAGTGGTTGTACCTTGGCAATAATAAGACTTTTTGTACGTACCTATGAAAGAAACATGTTTCTTAATTTGAACTAAATCATGAAATGTTTGTAATTATAGAGTAATTGAAAATACATAGCTTCAAGGCCTCCTGCTGTTGGAAAATAGATACAAGATGAGCGTTTTGGCAATTTCTATGGCATTATTAGAAATCTAAGAATTAGTCTGAATCCTAAAATGAAAGAAAAAAAAAGAGTAGAGTGAAAATCAAAATTTCTAATATGACTATCTTTATATTCACAGTGCATTCATCTGTATATTTATGAGATAAATCTTATATTGATATACATATTTAACAAACTATTGTTCCCACTCACTCTGCTACTTGCTTGCTGAGTCCACAAAGATGAAAAATCATAGTCCTATTTCAGTAGGAGCTCTCAAGCATCATGGGAGAGAGATGCTTGTGGCAAAGTTTGCAATGAAATATACACAGTGAATAATGGAATTAATGAAGCAACAATCGACAGAACAGGGAAAAGTCTTCAAATCTACTTAATATTTTAAAAATTTAACATGTCCTCACACACACATACTATTGGGGATATTTTTACTATGATCAAGATTTGGTTACTTGCTGATTATGGTGAGTCAGATAGTGAGTTTCCAATAACCCCTAGTGCTCTTCACTGGATAGCTTCATGTATTAACCTTCATATATTAACAAAGAGGGCATGCAAGAATACTATGAATATGAATAGCTACATTTTCCCCTCCTCTTCACTAAATTCAAGTGACTTTACAGATGAAATTAAAGTGATGAAGTTTATGTAGCAAAGGGTTAATTAAACACTATCACACAACAATTTTTTTTAAGATGCTGTGCTTTTTTATTTCCCTCTATTGGCTAAACAAAATATTGTGACAACAATAGTGTTTTAGGCATTTACTTTGTGTCATAATCAGTAAATAATATTTAAGTTATATTATTTACATCTGAATTTTTAAAAACTATACTCACTGGACTAAATTTCCCCTGATTTAATTTTATCCAGTTTTTTAGTAGCAAAAACATATATATATATATATATATATATATATATAAATTTATATGGGCTTCCTTTGTGACTCAATGGTAAAGAATCTGCCTGCAGTGGGAGCTGCTGCTGCTAAGTCACTTCAGTACTGTCCGACTCTGTGCAACCCCATAGATGGCAGCCTACTAGGCTCCCCCATCCCTGGGATTCTCCAGGCAAGAACACTGGAGTGGGTTGCCATTTCTTTCTCCAATGCATGAAAGTGAAAAGTGAAAGTGAATTCGTTCAGTTGTGCCCGACTCTCAGTGACCACATGGACTGTAGCCTACCAGGTTCCTCTGTCCCTGGGATTCTCCAGACAAGAGTAGTGGAATGGGGTACTATTGCCTTCTCCAATGGGACAGGCAGGTTTGATTCCAGGGTCCGGAATATCCCCTGGGAAAGAAAATGGCAACACCTCTAGTATTCTTGCCTGGGAAATAATGGACGGAAGAATCTTGTGGGCTACAGTCCATGGAATATGTATGTATGTGTGTATACAAACACACACACACACAAATAGATAAGACGTGTGATATATATATTTGCTTATTTAGTGAAAATGATCCTTGGGTCCACTCAGTCCAGTTATTACCTTCCACAATTATTCTTTTATTAGTTTCTTGTTTTTGTTTCCAATTATTTTATGTGTATAGAAGAAAATGACTTTGTAAATATTTTGCTTCTGTTACAAAACAAGTATGTGCATGCTCAGTTGCTAAGTCCTGTCCAACTTTTTGCAACCCTATGGACTGTAACCCACCAGGGTCCTTAGTTCATGGGATTTCCCAGGCAAGAATACTAGGTTGGGTTGCCATTTCCTTCTGCAGGGGATCTTCTCATGCCAGGGATTGAACCTATGTCTCCTACATTGGCAGGCAGATTCTATACCACTGAGTCACCAAGGAAGCCCTCTTACAAAACTAGTAGCATATCCTATACATTTCTGCATTTTTCTTTACTCGCATTAAATACATATTGAAGATATTTCCATGTAAAAATGTTGTTCAGTTTTTAACTAAATGATACTCCATTTTACAGATGTGCCACAATTTTATTTAGGCAGTCCTGAACTGATAGACGTTTAAGGTACACACATACAATATTTTACTGTGGACTCTTCGATGCTAATGCATTAAATCCTTTAACATACTTCATTGTATCAGTGTCTCATATACCTGAATTTTTAGGAATAGAATTATTGGTCACAGAATTTTTATATTGCAATTTTGTTTCCGAATACTAGATTGTTCTCTCTAAGGTCTATTTAAAAAATTGCATTTGCAATAGTAAGTGATATTGAATTCCCAAGAAACCTGTTATAAAAATTTTGCATCATTGTTGATCACATGGTCAAATATTTAATTCTTCAGATTTTCTTTTTGTTTTTAAGGAAGTTTAAATGTCCTGTATGTTTAAAAGCTATCAGTACTTTACTTCCTGCAAAATTTCTGCTTAAATATTTACTCATTTTACGTTGATTTCAGTCATGTTTGTATGAATTTGCATGAACATTTTATAAAATGGAGAAGTTTGCACTTTTACTACTATGTAAATAGTTTCCTGATTTGTTGTGGCTTTTTGATATACATAACTTCTGTCTTTTGTTATTTTTTTTACAACACATGTATATTTCTAGCTATTTCTGTTCAAGATACTTTTAAAACAGTTAAATATCCTTAACCTACTTTGACTTTATAAAATAAAAATTTATACATTTTTCAAGTAATTTATGAATTCATTTTAACTTCTTTTACCCATTTATGATTTATTCTTATATAAATTGGTATCACTTTTCCCCTAAATATTTACCCAGTTTTGCTATTTATTGAGAAAATTTTCTTCTCATTTGAAATATTAGAATTTATATAATTCTCCCAAATTGTCATTTTGAACTTTCTATATCTACGATATTCTCTAGTTAACTTTATTAAGATTATTGTATTATGTTTACCTAACATTGAGCCATTTTGTTATTACTAGAATGAAAGTAATGAGTCATAGGAATTATTCTATTCTGGATCATGCACAAAATAGATTTATTTGTTAATATTAAAGTTTATTTAACACTTCTTTTTGGGATTTTTGTTAAACTGTTAAGTATGATACATTTTTGACCCAATTTTTGTTGACTGGAGATGCCAACATTAGGCTCATTTTATAAATATAATACTGAAATTTTCCGTTTTTCAAACAAAACTATATAGCATTTTTTAAATTTGATAAATATATTCTGTGAAATCTTGTTCAAATGTTTAAAGCTTTCTATGTATTTTTTTCAGAAACTGATATGTGTGTATATATATATACATATACATATACATATACATATATATACAGATTCTTTTGTCCTATCTTTTTCTCTTAGCACTTGGTAAGCCTTTTCAAAATTGACACTTTCCCTCTATTTTTTTCTGTTAAGTTTCCTTCAAATTACCATTTTTGAAGACTTGATATTTTAGATCAGTTTAACTCTTACAGTAAATTGGAGAGGGAAACATTGAGATTTCTTATATATCACCTGCTCCCACACATGCACAGCCTCGCTCATTATTAAAATCACTCACCAGAATGGGATCTTTGTTACAATGTATGAGTGAACCTACGCTGACATATTATAATCATCAAAAGTCAATAGTTTACCTTAGGGTTCACTCTTGGTATTGCACATTAAGTGGGTTTGCTGCCGCTGCTGCTGCTAAGTCGTTTCAGTCGTGTCCGACTCTGTGCGACCTCATAGATGGCAGCCCACCAGGCTCCCCTGTCCCTGGGATTTTCCAGGCAAGAACACTGGAGTGGGTTGACATTTCCTCCTCCAATGCATGAAAGTGAAAAGTGAAAGTGAAGTCGCTCAGTTGTGTCCGACTCAGCGACCCCATGGACTGCAGCCTACCAGGCTCTTCCATCCATGGGATTTTCCTATGGGTTTAAACAAATGTATAATGACATATATTAATCACAATAATATCATATAGAGTATTTTTATTGCCTTATGCAGAGTATATCATGAGAAACACTGGGCTGGATGAAGCACAAGCTGGAATCAAGATTGCCAGGAGAAATACCAATAACCTCACATATGCAGATGACACCACCCTTATGGCAGAAAATGAAGAACTAAAGAGCCTCTTGATGAAAGTGAAAGAGGAGGGTGAAAAAGTTGACTTAAAGCTCACCATTAAAAAAAATATGATTATGGCATCCAGTCCCATCACTTCATGGCAAATAGATGGAGAAACATTGGAAACAGTGGCTGACTTTATTTTGGGGGCTCTAAAATCACTGCAGATGGTGATTGCAGTCATGAAATTAAAAGACTCTTACTCCTTGGAAGGAAAGTTATGCCCAGCCTAGAAAGCACATTAAAAAGCAGAGGCATTACTTTGCCAGCAAAGGTCCATCTAGTCAAGGGTTTTTGTTTTTGTTTTTGTTTTTTTCCAGTAGCCATGTATGGATGTGAGATATGAACTATAAGGAAAGCTAACCGCCAAAGAATTGATGTTTTTAAACTGTGGTATAGGAGAAGACCCTTGAGAATCCCTTGGACTGCAAGGAAATCCAACCAGTCCATCCTAAAGGAGATCAGTCCTGGGTGTTCATTGGAAGGACTGATGTTGAAGCTGAAACTCCAATACTTTGGCCACCTTTGATGCAAAGAGCTGACTCATTTGAAAAGACCCTGATGCTGGGAAAGATGGAGGGCAGGAGAAGGGGATGACAGAGGATGAGATGGTTGGATGGTATCGCTGACTCAATGGGTAAACTCCAGGAGTTGGTGACGGACAGGGAGGCCTGGCGTGCTGCAGTTCATGGGGTCACAAAGAGTGGGATAAGACTGAGCAATTGAACTGAACTGAAACATTCTCTGTCCTCCACCTATTCACCTGTCTCTTTTTCCTCTAGTAACCCTTGATCTTTCTCTTTTCTCCACAATTTTTCTTTTCCACAATGTCGTTTACTTGGAATCCTGCAGTATGATGATTTTTAGGTTGGCTTCTTTCCAAGAGGGGCAATGTCCTCTCTTATATCTTTTGTCTGGCAACTTAAATGACATCAGGAAGATTTACCAGGAGAATATTAAATTCATTCTGTATGTACAGGGAGTTCATTTATTTGTGGTGCCTGGGATCCACTCATAGATATCAACATGACCCGTTGATTCCATCTGAAGAGGATTTAGAGACCTGGTCTTCTACTATGATAACTCACATTTCCCAGACTGGTACGCATATACATCTCCATGACCCCAAGAGTTGGCAGTCACTGTTAACAAGTGGTGTGTACCACAAATGGTTCCTTTCCCAAGGTATTTTATCTCTTTATTCAGCTCTAAATTACTCATTATTTCCACCTTAAAGATACACTGATTTTTATCTTAGCCCTTACAGTTTGTAGGTTCTCTTCCCTTTACATAAAACATCCAACTAATTCTTGTCTTCCAAGCAAAAATATATATATATATACAATTTATTTTTTATATTCTGCCAAAAATAACATATTTTGTATAAAACTTTAGCTTTCTTCTCCAGAAATTGATCCCTCCATCAACTCTGTTTACTTGTGCTTGCATGTACCTATTACTATCAGAATGTTAATATTTTAAAATAAGTACCACGTTTTATCTTATTTCTTTATTTATTTCTGTTTGCTTTTCAAAGTCACATTTCATTATTCATTTTTAATGAAAGTAATAAAATATTTAAATATGTGCACTAAGTTACCTGAGTGGAAAAATTACCACAAAATTTATTTGAAGAGACTTCAAAGTAAATGTTTCCAAAAAAAAATGATACTTTTGCATACACCTTTTTATACAAGGTTGTATACCAATGACAATGGGAGGTGTGATGTGATAAATATACTGGGTGTTGCTTGAAGAATTAGCAATAGTTTTTAGTTGACTTACTTTGCTGTGAACTTGCTTTTCTTGGTGATTATTTTTTGTTGTTCAGAACAGAAGGTAGTTTTGAATAAATGAGAACACAAAACATTCTCAACTTGGTTTTCACCTTGTCAACACAATTGTGGGAGAGCTAATAGCCTTTAATAGCCCTTTGAAGAGCAAAGTTATTTCATTCATGCAATGTTGAAGGTAAAAAGTTTAAGGAAGCAGGGTTTTTAGACTGCCATATCCAAACTCTTTTCTTTGTTCACTTGAAAAGCAGATGCAGCTTGCCAAGTTGACATAGCTGAAAGGTGTTTCTCCTGGAATGCCATGCTTTCTTATCTCCTGGGTTATACATTAGGAGATGAAAATGTTTTTTTATTTGCAATGTCTTTGTGGTTTAAATTCAAGTGACATCAACTGCAAATAGCCTGCAGCAAAGCTACTTTGATTGTTCCCTTTGCTTTGAGTTATCTAGTCACTTTAGAAAAGACAACTCACATCAAAGGGACAATGTTTCAAAAATGAAATATTGAATGAAAAGGAATGTTTTAGACAACACAAGTTTAGTTGCTAACATCATGATCAATCTACTCACTTATCTGGAATTAATATTTTATTTTTGCTTCTGTATTATATGTTATGTTTAAACATATTCTTATTATTATTGCGATTATTATTGTATAAAGTCTAAGGTTACAGAGCATGAAGCCATCTTCTATAGTCATCAGATGATAAAACTAAGAATTAGAAAACCTAAGTAATTTTCTCCAGCCTGCACTTTATAAGTCATGTGGGCTGCATTAGTTTTAAGTTAGCACTGATTCCACCATACTGTCAATTCCCAACGAGGGTCTTTAGCATCTGAATCACAGTAACATTTCAAGAACTGCAAGTATAACAATTTTTCAAACTTCAGTCGCTCTTGAGTTAGTACAAAGATCTACTCTTGGATCAAAGGCAGTGTGAAACCAGAGGAAGGAGGAAAATGTTGAATTAGTTTATCTCATGATATCTCAAACTTAACTGACCACTTATCACACTCCCCCATCTATTAAAATCTAATGTGACTAGTTTCTTTCAAATTACTTTGGTAAACTTCTGAATTGTTGCTGTTGTTCAGTCTTGCAGTTGTGTCCATCTCTTTACTACCCCATAGACTGCAGCACACCAGGCTTCCCTGTTCTTCATCATCTCCTGGAGTTTGCCCAAATTCATGTTCATTGTATCAATGATGCTGTCCAGTCATCTCATCCTCTGATGCCTTCTTCTCCTTTTGCCCTCAATCTTTTCCAGCATCAGGGACTTTTCCAATGAGTCGTCTGTTCTCATCAGATGATCAAAATACTGGAGTTTCAACATCAGCATCAGTCTTTCCATTGAATATTCAGGGTAGATCTCCCTGAAGATTGACTGGTTTGAACTCCTTGCTGTCCCGGGGACTTTCAGGATCCTTCTTCAGCACTACTGTTTGGAGGGCTCAATTCTTTGGCATTCTGCCTTCTTTATGGTCTGACTCACAACCATATATGACCACTGGGAAGACCACAGCCTTGACTAATACAGATCTTTATCAGCAGAGTAATGTCTCCACTTTTCAACACACTGTCTAGATTTGTAATCACTTTTCCTGCCAAGAAGCAATTGCCTTCTGATTTCATGGCTGCAGTCACCATCTGCAGAGATTTTGGAGTCCAAGAAGAGGAAATCTGTTACTACTTTCACCTTTCCCCCTTTATGTTCTGTGCAGCGATGGGAGCAGATGCCCTGATCTTAGTTTTACCACGTGAAAAGGAAACGAGTCGTGGAAGGACTATATCAAAAAGTGTTACTCAGGTTTTGGTTTTTGTTTGTGTAGTTTCTAAAAATATGATATGCCAATAAAACCTTGGCAGTTTACTTTGATAGTATGAAAATTATTATGGATCTAAAAAACTTCAAGATATGTGTTAACATGATAATTTAAATATATTGATTATAGGCACCCCAAAATTTATATAAATATTATAATAAATTTACATTTTTATGTCCTTGATAATTCAATATGGTAACTTTAACTGGCTCCTTTGCTTGGAAAATGTGTACAATATTTAGTTCATTACAAGTTTGCACTTACCAAAAGAAAGCCAAGGAAATATATTTGAGTATATCAAATTACAACAGTCTTATTATAGATATACTGACACAGGTTTAATATATTAGTACTAAACCCTAAAACACATGTTCCTTCATCCTTCATGCAGACAGTCTCAAATAAAAGACTTGATAACCCACATGCTACTGATGAATGTGTCTCCACCATATTCTTTAAGGCAAAATATAAAACACTGAAATAGTATGTGTCCATGGAACATCATTATAGGCTTCTGGAGATTGTCAGAAGCATCACAGCAGGTATCTCTACATGAAGTTTATGACTATCTGTTATGGATTAAGACTGAATCCCTTTCAGAAAAAAACCCAGTCTGGGAATGTGAAACTAGAACTTCATGTTCCCAAGAAATATTAAGTTTCTCTGTAAGTTCTAGGTTTGAGATCCTTAGATCCAGGTATCACTTTTGGTAGCTCCCCTTATAGTGATCTCTGTGACACCCAAATTAAAGAAGCATAGATCTTCTCCAAAACTAGATGGCTCCTGTACCTTTTGGTGAAAGATTGAAGGCAACTGCTAGTATGAAACTAACACAGATTGAATGGCTGTCTCAGGTATTTATTCTGGGTTGTCAGGGAAGGTAAAGATGTGATGAGAGCCAAGACAGTATAAACAAGCCTTTCTAATAATGTGCCTCAGAAATGGTCTGTGCCTCTCATTGACTTTTTCATGACTTTTACTTTGCTGCTTGAAATAATATTTTGTCTTAGAAGACAATTAAAACTAATCAATTAAGGGTTCCCACTGGTGACACGTAAAGGTCAAGTATTTTACAATAACTCAGAAATCATTGCCTTGGCCAAACTTCTGTATCTCTAAGGCATCAGTTACACGCCAGCCAATTATATAGAAATATCCTGATGTAATGGTAAAACTGGGAATGCTTGAATACTAGAATTCTCTGCTTTGGAAAAATCTCTCTGTTAATTTGCTGACTTCCTCAGCTCCTTCTAAGTGTGCTACAAAATCAGTTTTTAGGGAAGGCCTGCCCTACTCATCTTCTTTCCATTGGAAGTTTCCTCCTTCTTTTGCAATTTTTAAGAACCTTTATCCTGCTCTGGTTTTTCCACTGCAATTATCAACTTCTAATATAAGTTTAATTACTGATTTATCATGTTTACTGTTTCTACCACTAGACTGAAAACTCTAAGGAGTATTTGTCAGGTTTGCTTGTTTGTTTGCTTATTTTTCTTTTCTTTTTCATGTTCACTTCAAAACTTATAATACCTGTGAACTGAAAGCCACTGTAAAGCAGTAAAATCTGAAAAAGAAATAAAAATATGTAAAACCAAAATTTAATATAGTGCATGGTATGTGATAATCAGAAAACATTTATAGTACATAAATGAATAATACCTTTATAGTAAATGGAACTTTAAAAAGTAACTGTTGAAATGACTAATGCTGAAATAAATGATCTTTAAATTCAATTATTCTAAATAATTCTTTTGCCTGCACTATACTTTAACAGCTTCTGGGCCAGGATATCAACATACTATAGTAATTATTTATAAGCCAACTTGATATATTTTATTTGTTTTTAAGCTATGAAAGATAAGGGCATTCTTGATAATATCTTTGGATCTTGGCCCAATATGAGCACAGCTTTATATACAAGGTGGGGCTTGATGAATATTTTATTTCATCTTATCTTTTTTACTAACTTGCTTTGTTTCCTTGGAAACAGTTTTTCTTCTTCCTGGAAATCAGCACTTGAATCTCTACAATTAGGAGAGATATTCACTTCATTCCAAGATCGCTTCTCTCTCCAACATTTTATGATATTTACCTAGCTAATTTTTATTGACAATTAAGAATCTTGGTGCTGAAGCCAAAGCTCCAGAACTTTGGCCACCTGATGTGAAGAATCAACTCATTGGAAAAGACCCTGATCCTGGAAAAGATTGAGGGCAAGAGGAGAAGGAGGTGACAGAGGATGAAATGGTTGGATGGCCTTACTGACTCAACTGACATGAGTTTGAGCAAATTCAGGGAGATAGTGGAGAACAGGGAAGCCTGGTGTGCTGCAGTAGATGGGGTCTCAGAGTAGGACATGACTTAGGGACTGAACAACAAACAAATTGACTAGGTTCCTGATGTTCAAGCTAGTTTTAGAAAAGGCAGAGGAACCAGAGATCAAATTGCCAACATCCGCTGGATCATGGAAAAAGCAAGAGAGTTCCAGAAAAACATCTATTTCTGCTTTATTGACTATGCCAGAGCCTTTGACTGTGTGGATCACAATAAACTGTGGAAAATTCTGAAAGAACTGACCTGCCTCTTGAGAAATATGTATGCAGGTCAGGAAGCAACAGTTAGAACTGGACATAGAACAGCAGACTGGTTTCAAATAGGAAAAGGAGTACGTCAAGGCTGTATATTGTCACCCTGCTTATTTAACTTCTATACAGAGTACATCATGAGAAACGCTGGGCTGGAAGAAACTCAAGCTGGAATCAAGATTGCTGGGAGAAATATCAATCACCCCAGATATGCAGATGACACCACCCTTATGGCAGAAAGTGAAGAGGAACTAAAAAGCTTCTTGATGAAAGTAAAAGAGAAGAGTGAAAAAGTTGGCTTAAAGCTCAACATTCAGAAAATGAAGATCATGGCATCTGGTACCATCACTTCATGGGAAATAGATGGGGAAACAGTGGAAACAGTGTCAGACTTTATTTTTTGGGGCTCCAAAATCACTGCAGATGATGACTGCAGCCATGAAATTAAAAGACGCTTAATCCTTGGAAGAAAAGTTATGAGCAACCTAGATAGCATATTAGAAAGCAGAGACATTATTTTGCCAACTAAGGTCCGTCTAGTCAAGGCTATGGTTTTTCCTGTGGTCATGTATGGATGTGAGAGTTGGACCGTGAAGAAGGCTGAGCACCGAAGAATTGATGCTTTTGAACTGTGGTGTTGGAGAAGACTCTTGAGAGTCCCTTGGACTACAAGGATATCCAACCAGTCCATTCTGAAGGAGATCAGCCCTGGGATTTCTTTGGAAGGAATGATGCTAAAGCTGAAATTTCAGTACTTTGGCCACCTCATGCGAATTGACTCATTGGAAAAGACTCTGATGCTGGGAGGGATTGGGGGCAGGAGGAGAAGGGGACGACCCAGGATGAGATGGCTGGATGGCATCACTGACTCGATGGACGTGAGTCTGAGTGAACTCCGGGAGTTGGTGATGGACAGGGAGGCCTGGCGTGCTGCAATTCATGGGGTCACAAAGAGTCAGACACGACTGAGCGGCTGAACTGAACTGAGGAGTAACCTTGGATTGGGTAGGTTTAGAAACAGCTTTATTTCTCCCAGAGAAAACAAGGCAGGGTTTTGGTGGAGCTGATTGGTATTTTTGATAAAATATAACCATATCTGAATAAACATTTGTTTCCTTACCATACATTTATTTATAATTGAGAAGCTTCATGTTTAAAGTTTCACAATGTCTGTTGAATGGGGATAGGAATTTTTTTCTATACAATGCTAAAATTAAAATTTGTAGTTTGCCTATGCTTTGTGAGAATATAACTTTTTAGGCTTCTCATTAATGTTGATGTTTTATAGTGTCTGCCTACACAGATGCACGCAGAACACAGACTTGATCAATTCTTTCATGCATTCTTTATTAAGCACTAGCCTGGGGACAGTACTCCACTGGCTTGTCTGGTGATTGCTCTGTGACAAACAGCTGAATCCTCTTACTCTATCTTAGGCAAGCCATATTCACTCTCCTAATCTGCCTCATTTGCCTCTGTCAACTGTGCTACTTCTTAGGAGTTCTAACACCTCATAAATACTAATTTTATATCATTTAAAGCTCTATTTCCCACAATAGAGAAATCATGATACATTATTAATATGCCTTTAATTCAAATCAAATCTATTTTTATATTTAGTATTTCTTAATGTGAATCAAAATAGATATTATGCAATGTATTATTTTAAAATGTGCATTCATTATTTATGTCTCTTTGACCAGGAAATCACAAACAGTGTTCTGTACTATCATTTTAAATTCAGAATTTAAGTTGCTGAATGCTAAAGCTGGAGTTTGTTCTGAAAGATTAATGGCTTGATAAAATCATTCAAATCTAACTTCCTAATGGAAGAAACACATGAAAAATTGCAACAAAATTGCAACATACTGTGAAATGCTTGAAAAAAACGTATGAAGCATAAAATATTAGAAACACACACACACACACACACACGCAAACAGGGCAGAAGGTAATATGGAAGTTTTCATAAAGTGTTGAAGGGAAAGGAAGGGAGGAGACACACTTAAATCAAATCTGGAAAGGCGATTCATGATTAACCTGGTAAGAGTCTTTTCTCATCGGTAGAGGCTATTACAAGTTCAGCAATGAACAAGCTTGCCAAGGTTGCTCAGGAAACTATAAAAAACTGAATGAGGATGGAGGGAAAGCATAAACTTCCAGTTATAAGATAAATAAGTACTAGGAATATAATGTACAATAAGATAAATGTAATTACCATTGCTGCATGTTATGTATGAACATTATTAAGAGTAAATCCTGAGTTCTCATCACAAGGAAAAATATTTCTTCTATTTTTTTAAACTTTGAAAGGTGAAATAAAAATTTGTATTTTATGAAAAGACAAGAAAAACTTGAACATAAAAAATGTTTCCTAACTTTTTGAATCATCTACTCTCCACACACTGTGCTTTGTGTATCTGCTACAATTGCATGCTGATGCCATCTGCTAGGTATCTGGAGGGCATGGCAACCCATTCCAGTATTCCTGCATGGAGGATCCCCCATGCATGCGTCCCTCATGGACACAGGAGCCTGGCAGGCTACAGTCCATGGGGACACAAAGAGTTGGACACAGCTGAAGCCACTAAGCACATTGCTATTTCTCAAGATTCTACTATTTTTCAAGTATTATCGAAAAAGCTGTTTCAGTGTTGCTGTTTCACAGTCCTTTTCATACATTATGGAACATGATTTTACTAAAACAGGAATAGGTTTAGGTTGTTTCTCTACGTGAAATCTTTTCTAAATCATTCTCTATATAAAAATTCTGTATACCTATATATATGTGTGTGTATGTGAGTGTGTGTGTGTGTGAGTGTGTGTATACATGCGTGCTCAGCCGTTTCAGTCATGTACAACTCTGTGTGACCCTGTGGATTGTAGCCTGCCAGGGTATCTTCCAGACCCAGGAATTGAACCCATGATTCCTGCATCTCCTGCATTGCAGGCAGATTCTTTTAGCCGCTGAGCCACCCAGAAGCCCCATATTGGGTCCAGAAGATCCCCTGGATGAGGGCATGGCAACCCATTCTGGTATTCTTGCCTAGAGAATCCCATGGACAGAGGAACCTGGCAGGCTGCAGTCCACAGGATCACACAGAGTTGGACACGACCAAGGCGACTAAGCAGCAACATCAGTCACTCAGTCATGTCCGACTCTGTCGACTCTGTGCGACCCTAGGAACTGTTGCCTGCCAGGCTCCTCTGTCCATGGGATTCTCTAGGCAAGAATACCAGAATGGGTTGCCATGCCCTCATCCAGGGATCTTCTCAACCCAGGGTTCGAACCTGGGTCTCCTGCATTGCAGGCAGATTCTTGCATTGCAGGCAGATTCTTTACCACTGAGCCACCAGGGAAGCCCAACATACACATATATACATGAAGTGAAGTCACTCAGTCGTGTCCGACTCTTTGCAACCCCATGGACTGTAGCCCACCAGGCTCCTCGGTCCATGGGATTTTCCAGGCATAAATATTGGAGTAGGTTGACATTTCCTTCTCCAGGGGATCTTCCCGACCCAGGGATCGAACCCAGGTCTCCCACATTGTAGGCAGACGCTTTACCGAAAGCATCTTACCAAGTTCACTTAAGTTTTCCTTGCTATTCATCTTATCACAAAGAACTCAGCTGTTCTTGATCAATTTAATATAAAATTTGAATTCAACTTTACTACAACTACAAATGTATACTTATTTCTATTTTATTGTTATATTGTTAGATTTATGGATTAATGTCGAGAGAACCATCATTATACTGTTAAATTTATCTCCAAAACATTGCATGATGTCTATTAAAAGCATACTCCATGTCTCTTAATGTATCTAGCTTTTCTCTTCCAAATTCATTCACATTGATTGTAAAATCTTTTAGTCTGTCATTTTGTTTTGAAAAATGAAGTAGTTTTCATGTATATATATGTAAATATGGCTCATGTAATATTTTCATTTTGTATTCAACCTTCTTAATAGTTTATCCTCATCCTAGTAATAGCTTACCAAACTGGACTCTTGGATATGTAAAATACTAAACCTTTTCATCCATAAATAATGATGATTTTTATCTCCTATTTCTCACACCTTGTCAAATTTTATTGACTGAGCTTAATGATATTCTACTTCCAGAATTTTCCAATATAGCAATTTTGTATTTGGTAAATACATTCAATTATCCTCCTTGAAGACTGGAATTTTTACCAATTGTGAAGGGAAGAAACTATACTGATTTGTTTTTAAGAGAAGTTGAAAATTGAAACTTCTTAGTTTAGTGTTGTCCAACACATCTAACTGGAGAAGGCAATGGCAACGCACTCCAGTAACTCTTGCCTGACCAATCCCATGGACAGAGGAGCCTGGTGGGCTGCAGTCCACGGGATCACTAGGAGTCAGACACCACTGAACGACTTCACTTTCACTTTTCACTTTCATGCATTGGAGAAGGAAATGGCAACCCACTCCAGTGTTCTTGCCTGGAGAATCCCAGGGACGGGGGAGCCTGGTGGGCTGCTGTCTATGGGGTCGCACAGAGTCGGACATGACTGAAGTGACTTAGCAGCAGCAGCAGCACACATCTAGCTTTGCTTTTGTTGGAGAACATTACCCTAAGTGAAATAAAGCTAAATGTTAAGAGATGAATACTGCACGATCTCAGTTGTGTGTACAATTACAATAGTCAAACTCAGAAACAGTGCAGAATGGTGTTGCCAGGAGCTGTGGGGAGGGGGTAATGGGGAGAGCTTGGCTCAAGTTACACATATTCAGTTCTGGAAAATTAATACATTCTAGAGACGTAGGGTAAAATAATGAGATTATAGTTAAAAATAGCAAATTTTATATTCGAAATTTGCTTAGAGGTAGATCTTAAATATTCTCACTCTCAGCTTTACTCAAAAATGAAAATAGTAGCTATGTGAGGTGTTGGTTATGTTAATTAACTTCACTTTGTTAATTATTGTGCATTGTACATATATATCAAAATATCAACATATACACATTAAATGTGTTAGTCATTCAGTAGTGTCTGACTCTTTGCAATCCCATGGACTGTAGCCCACCAAGCTCCTCTGTCCATGAAATTCTCCAGGCAAGAATGCTAGGGTGGGTTGCCATTCCCTTTTCCAGATATATGCATTATATAGATATAATATTGTCAATTATATCTCAATAAAGATGAAGATGAATATATAACATGTCATTTGAGAGAGTAATTTGGTACAGAAGACACCACACAGTACTCAGGTCAAACGGGGAGGGAGGAGGGAGGAGGGTTCAGGATGGGGAACGCGTGTATACCTGTGGTGGATTCATGTTGATGTATGGCAGAACCAATACAATACTATAAAGTAATTAACCTCCAATTAAAATAAATAAATTTATATTTTAAAAAAAGAAGTGAGTTTTCTTCTTGATCTTATGTAGAATCAGAATGTTGCATTAGTAACTCCAACAGCAACAGAAGCTGCTACACTAAACACTGATAAAGAAAATAATCCCTAGCATTCTGGAACTGGTCTGATGCTTACAGGTGGGGCTGAATGTTATTATAAACTGGCTTGATGCTCACAGGTGGACCATGTTATTATCCTGGTAAACATAAACAATCTCACAGAACATACCAACATCAGGTCACTTTGAGTAGAGGATGTATGAGGCAAAACAAGGTCACTGTGAAACCCATGAAATACAAACTTCCTTCTCTCTTTGTTGAAATAAGTGACAGCTGCTCCTTTACCCAGTTTGCCTTTCCTGTAACTAAGATTTGTTGAGTTGCTCAATCTTAAAATTGTCCCACTTCCTGTCAGCATCTAATCATGAGCCAAGTCTGACTTCTTTGGACCCTGCCAAGAATTGCCCAAGTTCATTTCTACACTAGATCTTTCTAAAGCCATCTTACTGATAATTCTCATGGATTCCTTCTGTTTTCCTTTCAAGCAAAGTATGATAAGCCCATCTTGTTCAACTATAGGTGTGTTTGTCTTGAGATATTTCATAACTTATCTTTGTCTAATTTTGACAATCTTGATGCGTGGCAATAAGTGCTATTTGAAATCAGAATTGGTGATTATATAATTTCTTCTCTAGCATTCTTTTTATTCAGAAGGTTCATGATATTCTGAAGTATTTACAGGATTCTGCACTTGTAGTTTTCCTTAAAGATCTGATTTATGATACTCCATGAAAATAGATATTTTGGCAGTATATTTACTTGAGAGTTTTTGCATGTTTTAAATCGTATTTCAATCAGGTCATCATCCATAAGGAACAATGATTATTTTAATAAAGCTCCTCAGTTACAATAACTTATTTCAGGAAATAATTTGAAATGGTTTACTTAGCTTGCAATTATAAATTTAACTTTATTGATACTGAAGGACAACACATGGCATGTTTTGTCTTCTTTGCAATGTTATTATAAATGAGAAATTGCATTGTTTTAATTCTGAAATAAATATTTGAAAAATACTTCAACTTCTAGGCACTGAAAAGTGTTATTTTTGAGGCTGCATTATTTTATTACAGAGAATTAACTGACTGTACCAGATAGATCATTTCTATCTATATGCTCCAGTGTGTCTTTTTATGTTAATTATTTAGTTTGACTTATATGTTTTTAGCTCATATTTACTAAATTAAATTTGACCAGCTTTTTCTTTGCTCATGAATGACTGAAGATAGTAAAAGCTAATTCGGTGCATATTCAATAAATGTCATTTGCTGTATCTTGAAATTTTCATCTTTAATCCATATTAGAATATTTTAACATTGAATTTTTTAAAAAATCAGTTTTACAATTTTTTGTCACATAAGTAATAAATACTTTATTGGAATAATGGAGTAGAGATTAGAGAATTATAACTTCTATAAGCAAGCACACACATGATTTTTTTTTAAACCATATTAGGTCATGCAGATTTGCTTTTGACATGAAAACATCATTTTTTCCTAGAGTTCTTATTTAAAGCTATAATGATGCAAAGCAATAATAAATCAATGTCATTCTAAAGCACCTAAAAAGTAACACAAAGTTACTCAGCTAGTAGTTGCTATGTTTGAAACTAGAGATGAAATGTTATTTATTTTTTTTTTTACAGAATAATTATTTAGCAGTAACAGGTGGAACTGTGGAAGAGGACAGTTATGGCTAAGCTTAGATGAAGGTCCATGTATGAATACACTAGGCAAATTCCATATCATGAATATAAGCCAGATAGGAAACCCAGGTGTGAGTCACTCTCTGACTGGAATCAAAACTCCAATGAAATGAAAGATTGTTGTTGTTGTTTAATTGCTAAGTAATGTCCAACTCTTTTGGGAGTCCATAGACTCCAGCCCACCAGGCTCCTCTCTCTGGCAAAAAATGCTGGAGTGGGTTGCCATTTCCTTCTCCAGGGATCACAGGCTGGGCAGAAACCAATTAAGAATGTGATTACCAATAATACTTACCCAAAGATGAAAGTAATAGATGGATCAGGGTCTAGTATTGCATTTTTGCCCACATTGAGTTATATCAATTAAAGCAAACTTTCTCAAAACTTTGACACTTAATTAGTTCAGTGATGTATATATTTTGAGATACAAACGGTATTTCTTTGTAGGTCATCCATTAACATTATTTTACATGAGGTTTGAAAATAGCTTTTGATTATTTGTTTTGCTTATTTTCACATCCATGCATTTCCACATTTTTATTTTTCATGACTTCATTGTGAGTCCTATTTAAACTTTTTTTAATATTTAGTATATATTAATTTTTCAATTGATATATAAATGCATAAACGTGTTATTTTATATTAAATATCATTGTTGCTGTTCAGTTGCTCAGTTATGTCTGACTCTGTGATCCCATAGACTGCTGCATGCCAGGTTTCCTTGTCCTTCACTGTCTCCTAGAGTTTGCTCAAACTCGTGTCCATTGAGTCAGTGATGCCATCCAACCATCTCACCCTGCAGCACCCTTTTCTTGTCCTCAGTCTTTCCCAACATCAGCATTTTTTCCATTGAGTTGACTCTGCATCAGGTGGCCAAAGTATTGGACCTTCAGCTGTAGCGTCAGTACTTCCAATGAATGTTCAGGTTTGATTTCCTTTACCATTGAATGGTTTGATCTCCTTGCTGTCCAAGGGACTCTCAAGAGTCTTCTTCAGCACCACAGTTCGAAAGCATTAATTCTTCAGCGCTCAGCTTTCTTTATGGCATAACTCTCACTTCCATACATGACTCCTGGAGAAACCACGGCTATGACTCTATCACTTTGTTGGCAAAGTGATGTATCTGCTTTTTAATATGCTGTCTAGGTTTATCATAGTTTTACTTTCAAGAAGGCATCTTTTAATTTCCTGGCTGCAGTCACAGTCTGCAGTGATTTTGGAGCTCAAGAATATAAAATACTTCACCGTTTCCACTTTTTCCCCATCCACTTGCCATGAAGTGATGGGACCAGATATCATCTTAGTTTTTTGAATTTTGAGTCTCAAGCCAGCTCTTTCACTCTCCTCGTTCACCCTCATCCAGAGGCTTTTTAGTTCCTGTTCACTTTCTGCCATTAAAGTGTTATATTTAATATCAGTTCAGTTCAGTTCAGTCACTCAGGTGTGTCCAACTCTACGCGACCCCATGAACCCCAGCACGCCAGGCCTCCCTGTCCATCATCAACTCCCAGAGTTTACCCAAACTCATGTCCGTTGAGTCGGTCATGCCTTTTAACCATCTTATCTTCTGTCATCCCCTTCTCCAGCCTTCAATCTTTCCCAACATCAGGGTCTTTTTAAATGAGTCAGCTTTTCATATCAGGTCCAAAATATTGGAGTTTAAGCTTCAACATCAGTCCTTCCAATGAACACCCGGAACTGATTTCCTTTAGGGTGGACTGGTTGGATCTCCTTGCAGTCCAAGGAACTCTCAAGAGTATTCTCCAACACTACAGTTTATTATTTTTTTTAATTTTTTTTTCAACACTACAGTTTAAAAACATCAATTTTTCTGTGCTAAGCTTTCTTTACAGTCCAACTCTCACATCCATAAATAACTATTGGAAAAACCATAGCCTTGATTGGACAGACCTTTGTTGACAAAGTAATGTCTCTGCTTTGTAATATGCTCTTTAGGTTGGTCATAACTTTCCTTCAAAGGAGTAAGCATCTTTAAATTTTATGGCTGCAATCACCATCTGCAGTGATTTTGGAGCCCCCAAAGATAAAGTCAGCCACTGTTTCCACAGTATCCCCATCTATTTACCATGAGGTGATGGGACCAGATGCCATGCTCTTAGTTTTCTGAATGTTGAGCTTTAAGCCAACTTTTTCTCTCTCCTCTTTCACTTTCATCAAGAGGCTTTTTATTTCCTCTTTAGTTTCTTCCATAAAGGTGGTGTCATCTGCATAACTGAGGTTATTGATTTTTTTCCTGGCAAGCTTGATTCCAGCTTGTGCTTCTTCCAGCCCAGCATTTCTCATGATGTACTCTGCATATAAGTTAAATAAGCAGGGTGAGAATATACAGCCTTGACGTACTCCTTTCCTTACTTGGAACCAGTCTGTTGCTCCATGTCCAGTTCTAACTGTTGCTTCCTGACCTGCATACAGATTTCTCAAGAGGCAGGTTAGGTGGTCTGGTATTCCCATCTCTTGAAGAATTTTCCACAGTTTATTGTGATCCACACAGTCAAAGGTTTTGGCATAGTCAATAAAGCAGAAATAGATGTTTTTCTGGAACTCTCTTGCTTTATCCACGATGCAGCAAATGTTGGCAATTTGATCTCTGTTTCCTTTGCCTTTTCTAAAACCAGCTTGAACATCTGGAAGTTCACAGTCCACGTATTACTGAAGCCTGGCTTTGAGAATTTTGATATGCATTGCAATAATCAGGAAATGAATAATGCTTTTAGAACACTCTAAAATTATTCTAAAAATATTATTCATTTCCTGATTATTTCAATACATATCAAAATTTTCATTTGGAGAAACAATTAATTGTCTATTACTACATATTACCGCACATGGTCGTTTAAAACCAGAAGTATTTATTTTATCTCTGTTTGTCAAAAACTTAGATATGGATTAGTATCCCTGCTGCATTAGGAACTCTCATAAGGCTGAAATTATGGTGTCAGCCTAGAGGGACTTTTCATCTGAAGGCATGAGTGAAGATTTCTGAGGGCACGTGATAGTTGCAAGAATTCATTACAAATTGTTGAACAAAAATTTGCTTTCATTTCTTGACAAAATGGTGTCTCCAAAATGGCAGCTTGTTTCATCAAAGCATGCAATCTGAAAGGACAATAGTGTTTAATGGCAATGTAGAGGTCACAAACTTTTGTAACCCGAACACAACAGAAACATCTCATCATATTTCCTATATTCTATTGGCTAAAAGCAAGTCACTAAGCCATCTGACATTCAAAGAGGAGGTATGAAACAAGAACATGACAATATGGGATTATGGAGGAGACCCTCTTATTAAAAGAATACTGCCTATGACAGGGTTTTAAATAAAATGATAATTTATACATGATGTTGTACATATTGAAAGCTGAGATAAGAGTATTCTCTTAATTTTACTGGTTTGTTAGTAACATTTCAAATGTTATCGGAGTAAATATATATATATATTTTTTTTTTTGACCAGTGTTGATCATAAAACCTCTTATACAAAAATAACTCAAATACAAAATGGGCAAAATACTTTAAAAAGCCATTTCTCCAAAGAAGATGAGCAAATGACTAATAAAATGACAATATTGTGAAAAAATTAGCTTTATTTTTTTCAGCTTTATTGAGGAAAAATTGACAAATAAAACTTGTATTTAAGGTGAGATTTAATGATTCAATATGTGAAAATATTATAAAAATATCCACAATCAAGTTAAATTATTATATTTGTCACCTCACATAGTTATCACTTTGCCAAATTTTCAAGGGAAATTTTATATATTTAGAGAATTCATAGATATGGTAATTTTTGCTAACTGCCACAGAAATGCCTATTTTTGAAGTCATAAAAATTTCTCTAGAAAATTTGGCATAAGACATTTTTGCATACATTTTAACAATATTTCAGATGTTTAAGAGAATGATAATTTAAAGATATTAAGTTGTGAGAGATTTTGATATTGTTCAAACATTCTGGTTAAAAGAATGGCACCAGTAGCTAGAACATTTTAAATTTACAGAAATTTGGCCATACTCATTTTTTGTATATACTTGTCTTGATCATTAAAGAGAATTTAGTTCAGTGACGTACTATATTCATCACCTTAGCCCCGCTTCCAAGCAAAGAGTCTGCCACTCATTAGGTAATCAAAGTGAAGTTAAGTGAAAGTCACTCAGTCATGTCCAACTCTTTGCAACCCCATGGACTGTAGTTCACCAGGCTCCTCTGCCCATGGGATTCTCCAGGCAAGAATACTGGAGTGAGTTGCCATTTCCTTCTCCAGGGGATCTTCCCAACCCAGGGATTCAACCTGGGCCTCCTGAATTGCAGGCAGACTGTTTACCATCTGAACCACCAGGGAAGCCAGGTAATCAAAGACTGTACGTAGATAAATCAGGTTTGTTCTGCCCCCTGGAACTTCTGGTTATTACTCTTTCTCTCTTGAAAATATCAAAAAATATATTCTTTTTCCTTCTTTATTTATTTAGGTTTCTGGAAATAGCTATTAGATGCCTTCTACATATTATATACAGGATAAGGACTGGATATACAGCAAAGACCAAGAAAAACATGATGATCCATGATCCTTTACATGGAACTTCTTTATAAGTGCTAGTTACACAGTCATTCCACTCAGTTAAATGTATCATAATTTGTTTTATTCTAAAGCACTATATATTGGATTTGATGCTAATAAACTTAACTACACAGTTTTGAAACCACCACTTACATGCACACAGTTTGCAAAATGCATTCTCTCAAAACACTAAAGTGGAAAAGACACTAGATTTTTGTTAGATTTAAGGTTTTATTATATACCATATTTACATAAATCATATGAAAATAATCTCCACATGATAATGGATATAGAAAAAGTAACTATGTGGTCAATTCCATATAAATAATTTCACATGTAACCCAAAAAATAAATGGTACTAAAGATAAATCATAGGTCATTTAACTTCTGTTTGTTAAATTACTCAAATAGAAATTCACAGTTTTCTTAGGTGTGTTTGTGCCTGCTAAGTCGCTTCAGTCATGTCCAACTCTTTGCAACCCTCTGGACTGTAACCTGCTCTGTCCATGGGATTCTCCAGGCAAGAATACTGGAGTGGAATGCCATGCTCTCCTCCAGGGGTTCTTCCCAACCCAGGGATCAAACTTGGGTCTGTTATGTCTCCTGCATCAGCAAGAGGGTTCTTTATCACTATTGACAACTGGGAAGCCCCTGGTTGTATTAAATATATAAGCTAAGCAATTATATGCAAAAATAAAGCTATAGAAGAAAGGATCCTTTCTGCTTCCACATTTATTCTTGTAATTCAGCTAACATTAGAATAACAAACATATGACAATGACAATTTAGAATCTAAACATGAAGTTGTGAAATGGAAGAGGTTATTATTATACTAGGCTATAATTAGCATTGTAATTGTTTTTGCTAGAAGGTTTTTTTTTTTTTTTCCTATTATCATGGCATTTTTGACAAAGTCCAGCAACAATGGTTCAGTTAACTACACAAAATGTGACCCGAAGTATTTATTTTGTACAAATATGTTAAATGTAAAGTACAGCGTAAGAATGTTCAGTTCAGTTCAGTTCACTCGCTCAGTTGTGTCCGACTCTTTATGACCCCATGAATTGCAGCATGCCAGGCCTCCCTGTCCATCACCAACTCCCGGAGTTCACTCAGACTCACGTCCATCAAGTCGGTGATACCATCCAGCCATCTCATCCTCTGTCGTCCCCTTCCCCTCCTGCCCCCAATCCCTCCCAGCATCAGAGTCTTTTAGATATTAACTGAATTTTGGAATGTAATTGGTGCTTAAACTGTTCTGTAAAGTTGTCTTACATGCTCTGGATCAAAGCCATTGTAGAACATTCCAACTATTATTTTCAATTTACACCGTCAGCTCTGGTCCATTTACCAAGTGGTGAAATCAGAGCAATTGATTCTTCTGAATCTCTGCCAGTTATACCCCATCTAATTTCTCCTGTCCATATGCACTCATCTGAGTGTTATTTTTGGACTTCAACAAGAATTGCTCTACCATCAATTGAATAGGCATAGGTTTAGAATGATGTTCATAATTTGAAGGGCTGAAATTGCTCACTCGGGTAGGAAGTGACCCTTCAGGAAACTGCAGATCAAATTCAACTCTGATAAATGCCATTATGGTATATAACCCCCTGAAGGAGAAAATGGCAACCTACTCTATTATTCTGGCTGGGATAATTCTGTGAACAGAGGAACCTGGCAGGCTATAGTACATAGCATTTTAAAGAGTAGAACACTACTGAGTGACTGATTACACACACAAGCTAAACAAGGTAATGCTTCAGTTTTGCGTTACAATCCAGAGAAGGATTATTTGTGACTATAAATAATTTATTTTCAGTAACAAAGATTTTCAAAAGTTTCTATCAATTTACTATCTGTAGGGAAAGAGCAAATTAGCCAAGATGGTGTGGTCAGGCTCTCTCGATCCACAGCCTCTAGCTCTTGCCCCATGTTTTGTGGATAATGATTATATAACAGCCAAGATCACTTATAGCACTGCGCCTGCAGCCTCACGAGGTACTCGCTTGGTCAAGCGCTACTTTGTGCAGTAAGCATATATACGCTTCATCTGAGAAGGCATTGAGGCTGCATAGAGGTTATGTTATGTCAGCAACATTATGGTTATGTTACTACTGCTGCGTCACGGCTGTGTCTGTTGGGTCAGCCACAAGAGGAGAAGTATAGTGTGTCTGCTGCTATAGCTGCTGTGCCAGCCAGGATAGAATAAACACATCTGCAGTTCCTACAGCTCCTTGAGTTTTCTTCCAGCTTTCCCTTTGTCTACCATGGGTTCAGTGAACAGTGCAAACAGCATGAGACAACTGGCATTACAAACAGAATCAGAGATACAATCATTGTAGTCGACAGGATACCCAGCAGCTAGAGGAGCCTGAGGCTACACTGGATGGAGGAAGCCAGGGGCCACCATAGAGCATGTGGTACCATGTGGCCACTATACTCTCAGCATGGGCTCCAGTGGAACACTGGGAAGCAGTGGATGATTCCCTGGATAGAACTGAAAATGCATTAGAAAATACGGATCGTGTCCTATATGATGCCACACTGGTGCCCAATGTGCAACATTATGAGACTGTGTGTCCACGCTTGGCAGCAAGTCCCACTGTACAGCAGAAAGTGAAGAGTGAGCAGCCTGTGGACCAGGGGGACATCCTCAAGGGTCACAATTTTGACTGAGTTTACGATGTTTTAACCATTTACTCAGGAAGAGGTGGTCAACTTGGGTAAGCAGTTTCGACAAAAGCAAAGGGAAACCTTGGCAACTTGGCTTCTGCAACTATGTGACAAGTGTGTGCCCAGTGATTGTCAGGGTTCTGTGGATCCTTACTGAGAGAAGTAGAGAATCAGCAATACACAATGCGTCTATTTAAAACTTATGCTGCATTCTCAGTGTAGCACAAATACACAGGAAGTTTATTATAGTCTTTTTATCTTATGTAATTATGATAATACATGGCATAATTTACAAATGGATTGTTGTTCAGTACTCAGTCATGTCTGACTGCTTGCAACCCCATTGACCGCAACATGCCAAGCTTCTCTGTCCTTCACTGTCTCCCAGAGTTTGCTCAAACTCATGTCCATTGATTCGGTAATGCCACCCAAATATCTAACCCTCTGGCGTCCCCTTCTTCTCCTGCCTTCAATCTTTCCCAGCATCAGGGTGTTTTCTAATGAGTTGGCACTTCACATCAGGTGGCTGAATTATCAAAGCTCTAGCTTCATCATCAGTCCTTCAAATGAATATTCAAGATTGATTTCCTTTAGGATTGACTAATTTGATCTCCTTGCAGTCTGAGAGACTCTCAGGAGTTTTCTCCAACAGCACAGTTCAAAAGCATCAATTCTTTAGCAGTCAGCCTTCTTTATGGTCCAACTTTCACATGCATATGTGACTACTGGAAACCATAGCTTTAACTATATGGACATTTGTAGGCAGAGTGATATCTCTGATTTTTTAATATGCTGTCTAGGTTTGTCATAGCTTTTCTTCCAGGAAGCAAGTGGCTTTAATTTAATGGCTGCAGTCACCATCTGCAGTGATTTTGGAGCTCAAGAGAACGAAATCTGTCACTGTTTCCATTCTTTCCCTATCTATTTGCCATGAAGTGATGGGACCTGATGCCATGATCTTAGTTTTCCTAATGTTGAGTTTTAAGTCAGCTTTTTCACTCTCCACTTTCATCAAGAGGCTCTTTAGTTCCTCTTCACTTCCTGCCATAAGGGTGGTGTCATCTACATATCCCAGAAATCTTGATTCCAGCTTGTGCTTCATCCAACCCAGCATTTTGCATCATGTACTCTGCATATAAGCTCAATAAGCAGGGTGACAATATACAGCCTTAACGTACTCCTTTCTCAATTTGGAACCAGTCTGTTGTTCCATGCCCTGGAACTGTTGCTTCTTGACCAGCATACAGGTTTCTCAGGAGGCAGGTAAAGTGATCTGGTAGTCCTATCTCTTTAAGAATTTTCCACAGTTTGTTGTGACCACACAAGGGCTTTGGCATAGTCAATGAAACAGAAGTAGATTTTTTTTTTTTCTGGAATTCTCTTACCTTTTCTGTGATCCAAGGAATGTTGGCAATTTGACCTCTGGTTCTAAATTCAGCTTGAGCAGCTGGAAGTTCTCAACTCATGTACTTTTGAAGCCTCACTTGGAGAATTTTGAGTATTACTTGCTAGCATATGAAGTGAGTATAATTGTGCGGTAGTTTGAACATTCTTTGGCATTGCCTTTCTTTAGGATTGGAAAGAAAACTGACCTTTTCCAGTCCATGGCCAGTGCTGAGTTTTCCAAACTTACTAACATATTGAGTGCATCACTTTAACAGCATCATCTTTTAGGATTTTAAATAACTCAGCTGGAATTTCATCACCTCCACTAGCCTTGTTCGTAGAGATGCTTCATAAGGCCCATTTGACTTCACACTCCAGGATGTCTGGCTCTAGGTGAGTGATCACACCAACGTGGTTATCTGGGTCAGGAATATCACTTTTGTATTTTTCTTCTGTGCATTGTTGCCACCTCTTCTTAAAATTTCCTGCTTCTCTTAGATCCATACCGTTTTTGTTTGATATTGTGCCCATCTTTTCATGAAATATTCCCTTTGTATCTCTAATTTTCTTGAAATTATATAAATATAATATCATATTATATAAGATTTATATACTGTAGTCATTATTTTCTCTTATATAACATATGATATTATATTTAATATAATTAAACCTTATATTGGTCTCGCCAAGACGCTGCTAGCTGTAAAGAACCCGCCTGCTCCTGAAGGAGACATGAGTCACAGGTTCTGTCTCTGGGTAGCGAAGAGTTCCTGGAAAAGGAAATGGCATCCTACTTCAATATTCTTGCCTGGAGAATACCATGGACAGAGGAGCCTGGAGGGCTACAGTCCATGGGGTCACAAAGAGTCAGAAACGACTGAAGCAACTTAGCATGCACACTTTAAATACTGCAGTAATTATTTTTCTCTTTTAGGAGTAGATAGAATTGGTCAAAAAATTCAATCATTCTTAGAAGATTTCAAGCAACTTATTTCAAACATTTCATTCCAGTGATATGATATAATAGTGGAATGTGTGTGTGTGTGTGTATGTGTGTATATATATATGTGTGTGTGTGTGTGTGTGTGTGTGTGTGTGTGTGTTATATACTTGCATCAGTCCAGTCACTCAGTTGTATCTGACTCTTTGTGACCCCATGTACTGCAGTATGCCAAGCTTTTCTGTCCATCACCAGCTCCCAGAGCTTCCTCAAACTCATGTCCATCAAGTCTGTGATGCCATCCAACTATTTCATCCTCTGTTATCTTCTTCTCCTCCTGCCTTCAATCTTTCCCAGCAACAGGGTCTTGCCCAAAGAGTCAGTCTTTCGCATCCGGTGGCCAAAGTATTGGAATTTCAGCTTCTGCATTAGTCTTTTCAATGAATATTCAGAACTGATTTCCTTTAGGATTGACTGCTATTATATATGTGTTGGTTGGTTGGTTTATTCACTAAGCTGTGTCCGACTCTTGTGGCCCCATGGACTGTGGCCCACCAGGCTCCTCTGTCCATGGGATTTTCCAGGCAAGAATACTGGAGTGGATTGCCATTTCCTTCTCCAGAGAATCTTTCTGACCCAGGGATCAAACCCAGATCTCCTGCATTGCAGGCAGATTCTTTACCGCCTGAGCTATGAGGGAAGCCCCTGTGTATACACACACACAAACACACTTCTTAAACAGAAAGATGAGAGAAAAAGTAAAGCAATGTATTTATAGCCTATCAATAGAAACTTGGACTAATATTTATTTTTAGAATAACTTCATGCTTTAATAGTAAAATATTGACAATATTTAAGAATGTGGAAAGCATATGTGTACGTGTCAGTAATGCAATTGATATTTGTCAACTCCTTAGATTCTGAATCCCTGTCTGTCCTTCTTTACTGCTGGAATTGCTTCATAAATATTCCCGTGTATTTGTACAGAGCTTTCTGAGCAGAGATTACAGAAAGATATATTAACCCAATCCACCAAAGATGCAATATCTACACAGAAGCTGCAAATGGAGCCACATTTTAGTGACTTTGGAATTGTCCACTCTCACCCACCATGATCTGGTTTAGAGGATTCATTCTTGTAAATTGAATGGAAATACTAATGTAATCACCACCCCTCACATTTTTGAGATCTTGAATACTGATGATGTGATTTTATGCTGTATCCATGGAATGAAAGAAAAAAAGATGATACCACTCCTCAAACCAGCACATCATAGATCATTTTTACAAACAGAATGACCTCCAGGCCCTACCATGGAAAATAGTCAATGTTCTAAAGTTAGTTTATCTGACCCTTGGGAATATCTCTACTCCATAATTCCCCATTTTCAGAATTTTGCTGAGCAGTTAGAAGAGAAGAAAGAGAGGAGAGGAGAACAGACATAATATAAGGATTATAAATGGAGACTTTATTGTTAATCATGCAGATACTATTAATAGAATAATAATATAATTTTGTGTGCCATTTGCCATTTGGGGATGAAATCTATATGCAATTAAAATTAAACTGCTTAGTTTAGCAATACTGACAAAAGACAATCTGAATAGTTCTAAATCTACTAACAGAAGCCTTAATTTAAATCTTCCCACAGAGAAAACTCCAGGAACAGATGAGCTAAGTGGCAAATTTTAGGAAGAAAAACTTGTAGGGTGAAATAATATGGTTTTATACCAACACTTCCAGAAAATAGAGAAAAAGTATATTTCCTGCTTCATCTTATGAGATCACTATAAACTTGATACCAAAATCTTCAAAGAATTTGTTAACAGGACCTTTTGGCTAAGATCAAGTGTAGTAAGGGGGCCTCCCAGGTGACACACTGGTAAAGAATCTGACTGCCAGCGTAGAAGACACGGGCTTATTCTTTGAGTTGGGAAGAGTCTCTGGAAGAGGAAATGGCAATCCACTCCAGTATTCTTAACTGAAAAATTCCATGGACAGAGGAACATAGTGGGCTATAGTCCATGGGGTTACAAAGAGTCAGACATGACTGAGAACATAAAATAAAAATACAAAGAAGCATTCTAAACAAAATAACAATTATGATCTGGTGATATAAAAAATGAGTATGTGTATGAAGAGAGAGAGATTCAGGGAGGAAGAGAGAGAGAAAGAGAAAGAGGATAAATGAAGAAATATATTAACAAGTAAACTGTACCTTATAAAACCACATGCCTAGATCAATATTTAAATTTTTCCTAACACTTTGCTCCTTTCTTTTCTTCATTATTTGGCTTAAGGATGTTCATTTTTCTTGTCTTCCATTTTTTGCCTTAAGGACTGATTTTTTCTCCTTTGTTGAAATAGCTTTTATCTCCCTCTGAAATCTGTTATCCTCAAATGAATTCAAATTGTGTTTTTCTTTTTTCTTTTTCCAAAAAGTCATAGTAATGTGATTTGTAGCTCCATGTAAATGAGTGGTAAAATTCAAACTTGCAGAAAACATTTTCCTGTCTTATAATAGCATCAATAAAGCTCTAAAAGTGGTCTATTTTTAGTCCTCTTTATGCAATACCTCAACTTTTCATCACATTTAAATAGCCTTCAGAGTGGGTGGTATTTAGTTAGAAGTCAGGCCAGAGAATAAGCCTCAAAGAAATGTGTGTTTATACAAACTTATTTTATATATTACTATATTCAGAGAATGTGTATTACTGTGTAAGCATATATAAATATTATATAAATATATGCCCACCATAAAATACACCTTTCAGGGAAACATAAGGAATAGAGATCTTTAGTTCTATATTTGTCATCCTGCATTTTTATAGAGAAAGTAAGTGCTCTAATGCTACTTGTAGGAAGTTGGCAGATTGTGCTTCCAAATCATAGGTGATAGTGTCATACAGCAGTGGTTTTAGCTTCTAAAATTAATTTGTTGGCAATCATTTTATATTTAAAGCTGTTACCTGCAATCTGGGCAATTAGAAAACTTATTAGTTGTGGAAAAAATATTTTATCACTTCATGAAAAAATTTAGATAAAGAGAACTGAATATTTTTTTAAAGACATTCTAGATATAGAAAAGCACTGAAACACAGTAGAATAAAAGCTTTCTAGAGTTAGTCAGTTCTCTACTGCTTCTTAACAAAATACCACACACTTACTAATGGGTTTTGAGAGTTAAGTTTCCAGGCAATAGTCAGCTGGATTCTTTCCTTGAGGTCTGTCCAGGCTGAAATCAAGGTATCAGATGAGGGTTGAAGTTTCATTCAACACTTAGGACCTTTGCTACATTTGTGTGGCTGTTGACAGAATGTATTTCCTTGTGTGCTGCTACAGGACTTCTAGAGACTGTGTCTTCAAGGCCACAGCAAACTGAGTAAAAGCTATAGTGTATACCTGTTACCCATTTGACCTCATCAGCTGCTTCTTTCAAAACTCATTACATCCCTGGTGCATCAGTGGCTTCCTTGTCCCTGCTATTAAAAAAAAATAAAAATCTTAGCCTAGAGGAGACAACATTTCTAGTCTCTCTGGAATGTCAGTTCTCCAGATACCAACATGTCCCAGAAGAAGGAGAAATAACTAACTACATTAAGGGAGCTACAGTGTAAGACTTATACAGTCATTAAAATTGACTTAAAATATATTGTAATGACAACATATAAAAAAAATCACCATAACATCAAACATCAAAATTAAATAATCAACATAGGAATAAACTGTTCAAATTTTTATTCAGAAGAACTGAACATATAATCATAATTTAGCACAAGTTGATATTTTAATAGAAGGTGTACAGAACAGGTTTCCCTGGTGGCTCAGTGGTAAATAATCTGCTTGCCAATGCAGGAGACATGGGCTTAGTCCCTGAGTTGGGAAGATCCCCTGGAGGAGGAAATGGCAACCCACTCAAGTATTCTTGCCTGGGAAATCCCATGGAGAGAGAAGACTGGTTGGCTATGGTCCATGGAGTCACAAAGAGTTGGACATGACTTAGTGACTGTACAGTAATAACAAAGTACTTAGAACGCATCTATGTGTTTATATATCTGTTGGAAGATTTCAGGAAATTTAAAAGTAGAGCATAAATATCTATAAGAAAATGATATTATAAACTTAGGAAAAGTCTGTTTAGGTGCATAAACAAAAATCATGGATCAGCTGTGAACAGTACTTAATTATTTAAAATAATGTAATCATCTTTGATTAAAACAGCAATCAAGGACAGCTATATAAAGCTCCAATACTTTGGCCACCTGATGCAAAGAGCCAACTCATTAGGAAAGACCCTGATGCTGGGAAAGATTGAAGGCAGTAGGAGAAGGGGAAGACAAAGGACAAGATGGTTGGGTGGTATCACCGACTCAATGGACATGAGTTTGAGCAAGCTCCAGGAGATGGTAAAAGACAGGAAAGCCTGGCATGTTGCAGTCCATGGAGTAGCAAAGAGTTGGATACAACTGAGGAATTGAACAACAATATATTAGTAAGAATACTAGTGCAAAAAGGGAGACTTTGGAGGGAAAGTATTGAAGAGTTAAATCTTCACCTACTATTACAGTAAGTGAATTGATGATGATCAAAATCATTAAACTACAAAGTGGTCATAAAACATACATTTAGAAAATGGAGTGAATGCCAGAGGAAAAAGTAAAAAGTTGTGGATGTGATTGCCTCAGAGAAGCAGGGCTGAAAACTACAGCATGTCAATGGAGACATCTCTATTTTTATAACTCAGCACCATTTGATATTTATGGCATGCACATTTATTAATTTGATTACAAATGAAGAAGCAACATTACATTCACAATGAATATGGGGAGTGAAAATTATTTAGAAAGGCCATTACTTTGTTAATATTTGAAGTAGTATAAATCTCTTCACAACCCAATTACTGAACTCCGGTTATGTGTTTGACAGCATGCAAAGCTATGCAGATAGAAAGATAAATAAGTCAGAATGAGTTAGATTCCTGTTAGCCTCAAACATAAGCCTTTCCTTGATTGTGATTGGCTCATTTTATACCCATTTGCTGTTTTTCTTACTTGGGATTTGTAGCTGTCCATTAAGAGATAATACTTTAAAAATATATTTTAAATTAATTTATTTTAACTGGAGGATAATTACTTTACAATATTGTGATGGTTTTTTCCACACATCGACATTAATCAGCCATGGATGCACATGTATCACCCCATCCTGAAAACACCTCCCACCTCCCTCCCCACCCCATCCCTCTGGGTTGTCCCAGAGCACCAGCTTTGAGCACCCTGCTTTATGCATCAAACTTACAATCATCAAATAACACCTTGCTTTCAGCCTAGTAGTTTTGAGATTCATAAGACAGTAGATATTAATCAGTCCAGACTTGATTTCCAAGAGAAAAATCTGTAGGCTACTAAAGTGACAAGATTAGTGATACGAGGGTAGTTTATCACTCATAGCACTTTTGAGCATACAGTGAAAAAATATTAATTTACTTAGTCTGAGTATACAATTCTTATTAGAATGAACCCCTTGAATATGTCAGTAGATATACTTATAAATGTGACATCCAGTTAGTCTCTACCTTTAAAAAGTCATTTTAAAAATACATTAATATTTTACTTAAGGGTGATACAATATACAGAATTTGTATTGGTAATAACAACACTTTAAAAACACTTACTTATAATTGCATATCATTGTTCTAAGAGATTCATATTATATGTCTAATTTGTGACCTTTAAATATAGCAGGGAACTTTTAAAGCTCATTGACTTTCCTTCAGATTTTAGAGTAGATTTCAGGTCCTTTGATCACAAAAGATTGCTATGTGAGGAAAAGATATGTTAATTAACTTGACTGTAGTAAACTTTTCATATGTATATTGAATCATATTTTATACCTTAAATATTCCAATTTTTATTTTAAAATAAAATTTTAATTTTAAGTTGTTTTTACTGAAGTGTAATTGGCTTACAATATTATGTTAATTGCTGCTATACAACAAAGTGCTTCAGTTATATATACATTCCTTTTTAAATAACCTTTTCAAAAATATGGAACACCTCACAGATTTACATGTCATCCTTAATCAGGGGCCATGCTATTCTTCTCTGTATAGTTCTAATTTTAACACATGTATTGCTGAGGTGAGCACCAAAATAGTTTTAACAGTGACATTAGGAACTGAAAATCAAATAGAAGGTATTATTTTAAAACACTAACTTCAGGGACAGGATCATAATTGCTTTATATACTCTAATCATATAATACTAGCTCTAATTTTGAAAAATCTTGAAGATATAATCTGATCTATAGTTCTTAAAATCAGGTAAATAATTCTCCTTACCCCTAGTAAAATCTATAGCATGTATAACCAAGTGTGTGTCTTCATCCATGTCTGAGTAGTGAGGTGCTTGGACTCCATTGTGGTTTACTGACTTTTTTTCATCCTATTTTGTTTATTTGTGTTTTCCCTTACTTAAGTCTCCTAAATAAAACTCTCAAGATTGTATTAATACTTATCTGTATATTAATGGATTGCAATTTATTCACTTTATACATACATATATTTAAAATCTGAGGCTAAGATTAAAATCGGACACTTGTTCTCGTTCTGTACTTCTGAAATGATTTACAACATACATATTGTTAAATATGAATATGAAAATATTACAAAATATAATGATAACAAGTTTCAAATTCTTTCTCCTCATTCATTCTTGCCTAATTGTCAAAGAAAATGCCCCTTAAACTGAGCCGTGTTCCCTGAAAAGAGCAATGTTTTCCTAGAGCACTAAAGATAAATCTGGGGCTTCCGTGGTGGTGCTAGTGGTAAAGAATCTGCTTTCCAATGCAGGAGACAAAAGAGTTGAAGGTTTGATGCCTGAGTGGGAAGATCTTCTGGAGGAGGAAATTGCAATCCACTCCAGGATTCCTGCCTGGAAAAATCCATGGACAGAGGAGTCTGGTGGGCTACAGTCCATAGGGTCACAGAGTCGGACATGACTGATGACTGAGTGTGTTAGTCGCTCACTGTGCGCACATACAATGATGAATTTGAGGGATCTCTCAAATTGCAATGTTTTTTTAAATTATTATTTCCTCCTGTTTGCTGCTGGCACAGGTCCTGATATCTTCTTCTTTATGGAGTCCCATTAGTTATTGCTGTGCTTTCTCAAGTCACATGGATCAAGCTTTCAATCCTGCACTTAGGACATTCGCTATCACTTTGCCAAATGTTATCATCACTGTTACCTACATGCAGACTCCTTATGTTGCACCTCCACTTGAATACAGTATGTTACAATCCCTACCTGTCAAAGTAATCTACTTTGAGAAGAAAGCATGTAGAATTAGATGACTGAGTGTGAGAAATCCAAAGTTTGATAGTCCATTTTGCTCATCTCCAACCTTCCTCCCAGCAATGTTTCCTGTACACTCAAACAGGCTGCTCTCCTATGGGCTCCCTTAGTTACTTCATTCTGTTCTCTCTCTGTAGCCTTGATTCACATTTCAGCCTAACCAAGTTATGATGCATACAGGCCACAGCAAAAAGAATAGAAGCTTGTCTGAGATAATGAAACACATCTGCATAGAAGTTAGATCTCATTTTTACTATATATCAAATCTTGAAATTTGTCTGCCTTATAGCTTTATATTATTGAGGTCAAAGAAGTTAATTATCATATACCTAAAAACTTATTGAAGGGACTTCTCTAGTGGTCCAGAGGTTAAGATTCCATGCTTCCAAGGCAAGGAAACACGGTGTTCCATCCTGATTGGAGAACTAAGATACCATATGCTGCACAATGTAGCAAAAAAAAAAAAAAAAAACAAGCAAAAAAACAAAACAGAAACAACTGTACTCCAACAAAAATTGACTAAAAAGTTTTTTCTTTTAATTCACTAAAATATGCCTTTACTTAAGGGAAGAGAAAATATATGGAAATAAATTTCACTGTCTCTGAATGCTTACTATTCACAAAGCATTCAAAGGAGACATGAGTCAATGTAGCTGGGCTCCTGCAATTACTAAGAGATATAACAAAGCACTCCACATTTTATTCTTTCAAAATATTGCTCACCTTACTGGACAGTGTGTTATTAAACTTACTCCTTATACCTTCCCTATAATCACCAGTGAAAATGCTACTTTATTTCCTTCTCTTCATATTCCAAGGTATATTATAACAATTATATAATGATCATAACAATAATCACCTTAATCAACTTGAAAATTATTATAATGAGACAAATGCAGTTGACAAAAAGGAATACTGTCATAATCAAGGGGTTTATAATTTCCCTTTCACTGAGATATGCTTCTTTCTAGATGATTTTTTCCATTTCAATTTATTCTACAGTCACAAGAGTTATGTTAGTAAAAAGTCAGTCTCACAATTTCAGAGATTTATGCCAACATTCCCAAACCTTCTCATTCCCTAAAGAACAAAATTCAAGTCATTTTTTTTTTGGCATCTGAGGCAACTAAAAATAATGTGTACTTGTTTCTTAGAGCCCCTAATTATGATGGTCTTGCTATTTCTAATGACAGTGGATGATGAAGGCAAGGAAGTTTCAAGGAAGACAGAGCAAACTTTACATTTTAACTTCTAAGTCTGTATATCTTGCTCTTTCAAATAATAGCCACTGTGCCATTCAAAATTTAGCTTGAACATAACCTTTGACATGGCTAATCACTATCTGCAAAGTAACTCCTGACATCCCCTTATAATTGCCAAAACTCCACCTCATAGGTTAGAGCAGCTACATGAATTTGAGATGCCACTTCTTGACTTTAAAGCAAGCTTTGAGTCAAATGTACCTAATAGCTTCACATTTCATGAAGAATTGTTTTTTTTTTTTCTTTCAAGGACTAAATAACAGAGTTGACCTTATTCATATAATAAAATGTCATCCTGTCACATAAGCTTACAAACATTCTGAAACAGGCTCATTAGTGAATAATGATGCCAAAGAGTAACTTATTAATGTCAGTAAATACACTTCACATCCTTCTGATAATTTGCAAAAAGCAGAGTAATTATCAGAACTATGCCTTTTTCTGTAGTGAAAGAAAAAAAAATCTGTAAAACTTAAAAAGTTATATTTAAAACATAAAGCAAATCAAAGTTTCTTCATTCTCCCAGTATGAAAGATTTTTAATGAGATTCTAAACCTTAAGTGACCTATTTACATGTGATTCTGCTATTACATAATAAAAGTAAAAAAGGTGGTTAAAAAAAAAACAAAATAAACCCTCTGATTCAAATCTTATGTCTTCAAATTACCTTAGAAATCATTCAGTTCAGTTCAGTTCCAGCATTCAGTCATGTCTAACTCTTTGCGACCCTATGGACTACATACAGCACACCAGGCTTCCCTGTCCATCACCAACTCCCGAAGCTTGCTCAAAGTCATATCCATTGAGCCAATGATGCACCCAGTTGTGTGTGTGTGTGTACATACACAAGTTTCCAAAATACCCACACGTTATACAGGTTATCAGGGTAGGTAGATATTGACATTTCAAAGAAATTATAGTCAACAAAGTAGACAGGTAAATATAATTATAAAACAATTTGAAGTCTTCCTAAATAAAGAAATTTCACTCAGTTGTATCTGACTCTTTGTGACCCTTTGGACTGCGGCCTCCCAGGTTCCTCTGTCTGGGAGATATCTCAGGTAAAAACACTGGAGTAAGTTTTGATTTCCTTATTCAGGGGATCTTCTCAATACAAGGATAGAAACTGGGCCTTCTGCATTGTAAGCAGATTGTTTACCATCTGAACCACCAGGGAAGCCTAAATGAAGAAATACTATAGCAATATTCAGAATGACTTGAAATAGCTAGAGATGGAAATTGGAGAAAACATTTCATAAATATATCTGTGTGTCCAGTTGTGTTCTACTCTTTGTGACCCTATGGGCTGTAACCCACAAGGCTCCTCTGCCCATGAGATTTCCCAGGCAAGAAAACTGGAGTGGGTTGCCGTTTCCTTCTCCAGGGGGACTTTCCAACTCAGAGATCAGACCCATATCCCCTGCATCTCCTTCATTGCCAGGTGGATTCTTTATCACTGAGTCACCTGGGCTTCCCTGGTAGGTCAGCTGATAAAGAATCCTGCAATGCTGGAGACCTCGGTTCAATTCCTGGATCAGGAAGATCCCTTGGAGAAGGGGTAGGCTACCCAATTCAATATTCTTGTACTTCCATGGTAGCTCAGCTGGTAAAGAATCTGCCTGCAATGGGGGAGACCTGGGTTTGATACCTGGGTTGGAACGATCTGCCGGAGAAGGGAACAGCTACCCACTCCGGTTTCCTGGCCTTGAGAACTCCATGGACTCTATAGTATATGAGGTCGCAAAGAGTCAGACACAACTGAGCAACTTTCACATTTCACACCTGGGACAGAGATGTACAATATAGACAGGAGACACAGAACAGTGTAATGTTTCCATATAGGGCGGAACAATCATTTTTACTGTCATATATCTGAAGGGCTTAATCATTCTAGACTTAGATAGTGAAAAATAGCCTTTATTTCTATATATTCTGTAGGTCAATAATGTTTTCCTAATATTTTGAAGAGTATAATAAATAAACACCACACCAGAGAAAGTAACACTTGTGTAGATAGTAGCTGATATTGGGATTCAGTATATCTGCCAAATAATACACTATTTTATATTTTATCTAGTTTTCTAATATACAGTTTTATACATTGCTTAGAAATACATTATATATCTGGATGTGTGCTAGGAGACATATTTGACATCTTTTGGTTGTTTTGTTTGAACTTGAGTAAGGCAACTAAAGGATTGTGGCAAGGCTGTATATTGTTACCCTGCTTATTTAACTTCTATGCAGAGTACATCATGGGAAACGCTGGGCTGGAGGAAACACAAGCTGGAATCAAGATTGCCGGGAGGGATATCAATAACCTCAGGTATGGAGATGACACCGCCCTTATGGCAGAAAGTGAAGAGGAACTAAAAAGCCTCTTGATGAAGATGAAAGTGGAGAGTAAAAAATTAGGCTTGAAGCTCAACATTCAGAAAATGAAGATCATGGCATCCGGTCCCATCACTTCATGGGAAATAGATGGGAAAACAGTGGAAACAGTGTCAGACTTTATTTTGGGGGGCTCCAAAATCACTGCGGATGGTGACTGCAGCCATGAAATTAAAAGACACTTACTCTTTGGAAGAAAAGTTATGACCAACCTAGATAGCATATTCAAAAGCAGAGACATTACTTTGCTGACTAAGGTCCATCTAGTCAAGGCTATGGTTTTTCCTGTGGTCATGTATGGCTGTGAGAGTTAGACTGTGAAGAAGGCTGAGCACCAAAGAATTGATGCTTTTGAATTGTGGTGTTGGAGAGGACTCTTGAGGGTCCATTGGACTGCAAGGAGATGCAACCAGTCCATTCTGAAGGAGATCAGCCCTGGGGTTTCTTTGGAAGGAATGATGCTAAAGCTGAAACTCCAGTACTTTGGCCACCTCATGGGAAGAGTTGACTCATTGGAAAAGACTCTGATGCTGGGAGGGATTGGGGGCAGGAGGAGAAGAGGACGACAGACGATGAGACGGCTGGATGGCATCATGGTCTTGATGGATGTGAGTCTGAGTGAACTCCGGGAGTTGGTGATGGACAGGGAGGCCTGGCATGCTGCGATTCATGGGGTCGCAAAGAGTCGGACACGACTGAGCAACTGAACTGAACTGAACTGAACTGAAGGCATCTATAAAAACCTAGGCAGGAGCAGTGTCCTCCCTAGCCCAAGTTCCCCTAGGCACAGCAGGAGAGACTGAAAGCTCAACAGGGAAAAGCTGGACTACACTCAGGGTTTGGGAGTACAGTACATCTGGCTCAGGGATTTGGGGAGTAAACAAAAAGTGAAAGGAAAATGAAGTCACTCAGTCGTGTCCAACTCTTTGTGACTCCATGGACTGTAGCCTACCAGGCTCCTCCATTCATGGAATTTTCCAAGCAAGAGTACTAGAGTGGGTTGCCATTTCTTTCTCCAGAGGATCTTCTCAACCCAGGGATCGAACCCAGGTCCCCCACGTTGCAGGCAGATGTTTTACCATCTGAGCCACCTGGGAAGCTGGTAAGCAAAATCTACCTGGAAAAAAATTGGGAAAGAAAACCAGCAATTTCCTTCAGCACAGGTGAGGAAGGAAAGGAGGTTGGGCCAAGGGCAAGATCATTTCATATCACAAACCTAACTTGGGAAACTGGAAGGGACCATTTTCAACTGGCCTTTAGAGGAAGACCAGATAGATGATGGGAGAATCCACAGGAGGGAGAGAAAGAGAGGTAATGTGGCTAGTAGGCAACAGTCTCATTCCTCTCTGGGTACAAGAAGGCAGCAGAGGTACCAGGTCTAGGCAGTGAGCTCACAAGGACCAAGTTTCTGCAGCTTAGAGATCACCCATCTGCCCTCACCCAGGGCTCATTCTGGCTTGCTTGCCGGTGTAGAGCCACCCACTGGCCCCGAGGGAATAGATGGCTCTGCCACCTGGGCTCCTGCCTCTTCTGTGCTCCTCCCTTGGAGGTAGCCCTGGCCTCTGCCTCTTTGGCCTGGCACTCCTGGCTCTAAGGAGTGGCAACAGCCTTCTCTTCCTGAGCAGTGCCTTCACTGCTGCAGGGAACCCTCTCCCCTGATCCTGCTCTGCCTCTGCGGGTGAGGAGGCAGACGAATCACCCCTACACTCCTTCTGATCTCTCTTGAGGAGAGGCCACTCAATTTGAAAGGCTTCTTGAAAGAGAATTTCTTCCTCTTCTTGGGGGTCTCCATGGAGGCACCCCTTCCCCCCTTGGCCTCAGCTCCCTGCCTAGAGGATGCTGGCCCTCTGACATCACCAGTGACCCCCACTACCTCCTCTGTTCCATTTTTGAGGGTTGACTCCCTTCACCTTTGAGGGGATAAGTCTCCACTGCTTTTCACATGGCCATTCCCCTGTCTGTTGACTCTGGAAGGGGAAGCATCTTCTGCCTCCTCGGCGGTCAGGTCACTCCAGGGAGCCTTGGAGCTCTGGCTGCCCATGGTTAGGGATTTCTGCTGGGGGGCAGGGGGCGCAGAGTCACCCCAGCACAAGGAATTGTTTGATTGAGTGGGTCTCAGGGTCGGAGGGATGCGGATGGGGTCTGAGGGTGAAGGGTGTTGGGGGAAACCGAGATGCACCTCTTCTAGCTGTGACCACTACTTCTCTGCTTCTGGCTAGAATGCCTTGACATTATTTTAATTTTATAAAAATTTCAAGAACTGAAAATATTTGTATAAGGAAAATTATTTTATTTTTATCAAATACAAATTGGATGTGAAGCAGGATCTGTGAAATTTAATATACCACGATTTGTGTAATATATGCATTCTGGACATTTTATTTTCTTCTTTGGAAAATTTTAAAGAGAAATGGCTTAAATATAAATTCTATAAAATAATCAAGATAACTATACAACAAAGATATAATAATCAAAACAGTAAGTTCCTGACATAACAGTACAAACATAGAGTAATGGAACAGAATGGAGAGCCCAGAAACAAATCTTCCCATATATATTAATTGGCATTTGAATATGAAGCAAACAATACTTGTTAGGAAAATGGCAGTCTTCAATAAAAGGAAGTTGAGAAAACTACGTAATCACATGGGAAAGAAAAGAATTACATCCCTATTATACACTGCTCACAAAAATTAACTCAGAATTAAAGACTTAAACATAAGACCTGAAACCACAAAACTCTCAGAAGAATATTTAGGAAAAAGTTTGTTGACATCTGTCTTGACAAAAATTTTTTAAATATGACAACAAAAGTACAAGAATAAAAGCAAAACTTAGTAAGTGGGACTATATCAAATCAAAAGTTTATGCATAGCAAAAGAAGCAATGAACAAAACAAAAATATATTCTACAGAATGTGAGAAAATATTTTCAAATCATATATGTTAAAAAGAAGTTAATACCCAAAATATATAAATAATTCATATAACTCAGTACCAAATAAAGTTTTATTTTAAAGATGGCTAAGGGAATTGAACAGTATTTTGAAAAGTAGAGACATTACTTTGACAACAAAGATCCGTCTAGTCAAGGCTATGGTTTTTCCTGTGGTCATGTATGGATGTGAGAGTTGGACTGTGAAGAAAGCTGAGTGCCGAAGAATTGATGCTTTTGAACTGTGGTGTTGGAGAAGACTCTTGAGAGTCCCTTGGACTGCAGAGAGATCCACCCAGTCCATTCTAAAGGAGATCAGCCCTGGGATTTCTTTGGAAGGAATGATGCTAAAGCTGAAACTCCAGTACTTTGGCCAACTCATGCGGAGAGTTGACTCACTGGAAAAGACTCTGATGCTGGGAGGAATTGGGGGCAGGAGGAGAAGAGGACGACAGAGGATGAGATGACTGGATGGCATCACTGACTCGATGGACGTGAGTCTGAGTGAACTGTTGGAGTTGGTGATGGACAGGGAGGCCTGGCATGCTGTGATTCATGGGGTCGCAAAGAGTAAGATATGACTGAGTGACTGAATTGAATTGAAGGGAATTGAATAAGCATTTCTCAAAAGGAACTGTATAAATGGTCAACAGATACATGAAAATATTCTAGAAATTACTAATCATCAGGGAAATGCAAATCCAAACCCTAGTGATATAATATCTCATACTTGCTAGATTGGCTATAATGAGAGAGAGAGATAAAGTGCTTGTGAGAATGTGGAGAAAAGGGAAACTTTCTTGCCCATTGTTGAAGGGAATGTAAATTGGTCAGGTGTTATGGAAAACAATAAGGAGTTTCCTCAAACAATTAGAAATAGTACTAATATATAATTCAACAATTTTATTTTTGTGTATATATCCAAAGGAAAGAGAAAGCAGGATCTCAGAGAGATATCCTCATTCCTATGTTCATTAAAGCACTATTTGCAATAGCCAAGATATGGAAACAGCCTATTTATCTATGGATAAACAAAGATATGTTACATACATGATGTATAGTGTGTGTGTATGTATATATATATATATATGAAATATTATTCAGTCTCTAGAAAAAGGAAAATTCTTAGCTTTGTTTCAACATGGATGAACTTTGAGTGAATTGGCCTAAGTGAAATAAATAATTCTGAGAAAGACAAAAACTGCATGATTTCACTTATATTGAGAGTCTCTAAAAGTCAGACTCATGGAGAGTATAATAGTGGTTATCAAAGATTGGGAGTTGAGGGAAATGGGGAGATTTTAGTCAAAGTGCTCGACCTTCCTGTTACAAGATGAGTAAATTCTGGGGCTCTAAATCATAGCATTTTGACTGTAGTTCATAATGAAATTTGTTAGAACATATTTTTCACGTGCTCTCATCACAATAAAATAAATGATTCTGTCAGGAAATGAAATTAACCCTACTGTCTTAATCATTTCAGACATTCATGTGTATTAGTCAATATGTTGTAAAAACTCCCTTGGTGACTTAGCAGTAAAAAATCCGCCTGCCAAAGCAGGAACCTCAGGTTCAGTCTCTGAATCAGCAAGAAACGCTGGCAATCCATTTCAGTATTCTTGCCTGGAAAGTCCTTTGGACTGAGCCTGGTGGGCTACAATCCATGGGGATGCAAAGAGCTGGGCAACTAAACAATAGCAGAGTCAACGCACCAGACACCATAAATAAATACAATGTTAAATAATTATATTTCAGTAAAGCTGTATAAATTTTTGAAAAAATTTTCTTATTATTTCACATCTTAATAAGCTTGATAATTACTCTGACAGTAGCAAAGCCCCCAAGTGGTGTTAGTGATAAACAACTGCTTGCCAATGCAAGAGATGCAAGAGATGTGGGTTTTGTTCCCTGAGTCAGGAAGATCTCCTGGAGTAGGAGATGGCAACCCACTCCAGTATTCTTGCCTGTAAAATTCCACGGACAGAGGTATCTGGTGGGTTACAGTCCATGGGACTGCAAAGAGTCGGCACTACTGAGCAAGGAAGCACACAGCAGCACCTGCAGTAGCAGATATTGAGAGTCATACTAGACTGCTCTTTCTATTATCATTTTCTGCCAGAATTAAGCTACTTAGAAACTCTTTATTCGGTTCTTCCCTGTTCAAACTATCTCATCATTGTAAAAAATAAAACTAGTTCCTATCTAACTTCTTTGCAAAGTTAAATTTTCAGGAAGTAACTAAGTATAAGATAAATATATTAATCCACAACTTCCATTACATTAACTATATTAATATAATTTCAATATATATACTAATATTATGTATATATAATCAATGTGCATTGAAATTATGCACATTTATCAATGCGGAGAAGGCAATGGCCCCCACTCCAGTACTCTTGCCTGGAAAATCCCATGGGCAGCGGACCCTGGTAGGCTGCAGTCCATAGGGTGGCTAAGTGTCGGACAGGGCTGAGCGACTTCACTTTCACTTTTCACTTTCATGCATTGGAGAAGGAAATGGCAGCCCACTCCAGTACTCTTGCCTGGAGAATCCCAAGGATGGGAAAGCCTGGTTGGCTTCCATCTATGGGATCGCACAGAGTCAGACACCACTGAAGCGACTTAGCAGCAGCATCAATGTAAAACCCCCTAATATTTTTAAAGAAAAAATAAATATTTACATAAAAAAGAAATCAATTTTCCAATGAAGAAATTAAGATCACAATGTGGTAATAGAAAACAGTAAACTTTCTTGTCCATATTACCTGGTGGTCACTATATCTTTTTTGTTTGTACCAATGTCTCAACATCAGCTTCTGCTGGATCACAAACTATTCCTGGAAATTTCAAAGGGTGCTGCTTAGAGCTGACCTTTACTCTTCACAAAGCAAGAAAAGATAATGCCTTATATAAAATATAAAGAAATTGTCCTAGGGATAGACTGGATAATCACAAATATGTGATTTTTTTGTCACAAGAACAGTTTTTCCTTTTGAAATATTTTTATTCAATTTTTGTAATTTCATTTTTAAGAAATTAAAACCAGGCATCAGCCTCTATTTCACTTTATATTATCATTAAAATTTTAACTATTCCCATGCTTTGTGAAGTCACTTAGTCATGTGCGCCTCTTTGCGACCTCATGAACTATTTTCGGTCAGGCTCCTCGGTCCATAGAATTCTCCAGGCAAGAATACTGGAGTGGGTTGCCATTTCCTTCTCCAGGGGATCTTCTCAACCCAGCAATCAAACCCGATCTCTTGCACTGTAGGCAGATTTCTAACATCTGAGCAACCAGGGAAGCTATACAACTCTAGTTGTAATTCAAAATTAATATCAGCAGAAGTTTATTTTCTATTATACATATAAATAATGAGAATATGTCCTCTTAAGTATTACTGAATTTACATATTATTTAATTACTATCTAAAAAATACTCTAAGGGAATGTTTTACTCAACCTCAAGATGTGAGTTGTATAGTCAAATTTATTTTGGGTAAAATTATGGAAAAACCAATCTACTCATTCTATATTTTACTCTCCTAGAAAAATGTCTTTCTTTCATATTCAAAATTGATATTAAAGAAATTATGTACTAAAAAATTTGAGTGAATTTACCCTGTCCACACTTGAAATAAAAAAGTAGAATTGAGTAGAATATTTTGTTTTCAAAATGTGAGCAGGGGTTGAAAGTTGTACATTCTCATGGTCAAGAAAAGCCACCTCAAGTTTAAGAAGAAAGATCTCTGTGACTTGAGGAGAATATGGATCAAAAAATTGTATGATGATATCAAATAAAAGTGAGAAATCTATGCTCTTTGGAAATGTAGGTTTCACTATTATACCTAGAATAAAACAAGAAATGTTGTACAAAACAAAATACTGCAATCAGATGTATTCACAGCATGGATAACTCATCCAATAGTTTAGAAGATATGTCCTCTGAAAAACAACGGGTGCATTTCCCTTCCATGCACTATTTGAGTTCTTCTGGAGAGCCAAGTGCTGTGTATCCATCTGTTACTAGATGTAAGACAGTGTTTTCGGTCCATGCTGCTATCATGAAATACCACAGGCTAAGTGACTTAAACAACAGAAATGTGTTTCCTACAGTTCTGGAGGCTAGAAATCTAATATCAAGTTTCCAGCGTGGCTGTGAGGACGCTCCTTCTGGCTCGTAGACAGTCACTTTCTCACTATGTTCCCACATGGCAGGAAGAGACAGGGGAGAAGGAAAGAACGCACTTTGATATCTCTCTTTATAAAGGGGGCTAATCTTGTCATCGAGCCCATCTTTGCATGAAATGTTCCCTTGGTAGCTCTAATTTTCTTGAAGAGATCTCTAGTCTTTCCCATTCTGTTGTTTTCCTCTATTTCTTTGCATTGAATGCTGAGGAAGGCTTTCTTATCTCTTCTTGCTAGATGCTTTTATCTTTCCTTTGCTCTTTTGCTTTTTACTTCTCTTCTTTTTACAGCTATTTGTAAGGCCTCCCCAGACAGCCATTTTGCTTTTTTGCATTTCTTTTCCATGGGGATGGTCTTGATCCTTGTCTCCTGTACAATGTCACGAACCTCAGTCCATAGTTCATCAGGCACTCTGTATCAGATCTAGTCCCTTAAATATTTTTCTCACTTTCACTGTGTAATCATAAGGGATTTGATTTAGGTCATACCTGAACGGTCTAGTGGTTTCCCCTACTGTCTTTAAGTCCGAATTTGGCAATAAGGAGTTTGTGATCCGAGCCACAGTCACTCCTGGTCTTGTTTTTGTTTACTGTATAAAGCTTCTCCATGTTTGGCTGCAAAGAATATAATCAATCTGATTTCAGTGTTGACCATCTGGTGATGTCCATGTGTAGAGTCTTCTCTTGTGTTGTTGGAAGAGGGTGTTTGCTATGACCAGTGCATTTTCTTGGCAAAACTCTATTAGTCTTTGCCCTGCTTCATTCTGCATTCCAAGGACAAATTTGCCTGTTACCCAGGTGTTTCTTGACTTCCTACTTTTGCATTCCAGTCTGCTCTAATGAAAAGGACATATTTTTTGGATGTTAGTTCTAAAAGGTCTTGTAGGTCTTCATAGAACCATTCAGCGTCAGCTTCTTCAGCATTACTGGTTGGAGCATAAACTTGGATAACTGTGATATTGAATGGTTTGCCTTGGAAACGAACAGAGATCATTCTGTCCTTTTTGAGATTGCATCCAAGTACTCCATTTCGGACTCTTTTGTTGCCCATGATGGCTACTCCATTTCTTCTAAGGGATTCCTGCCCACAGTGGAAGATACAATGGTCATCTGAGTTAATTTCATCCATTTCAGTTCATTTTAGTTCGCTGATTCCTAGAATGTCGACGTTCACTCTTGCCATCTCTTGTTTGACCTCTTCCAATTTGCCTTGATTCATGGACCTGATATTCCAGGTTCCTATGCAATATTGTTCTTTACAGCATCGCACCTTGCTTCTATCACCGGTCACATCCACAGCTGGGTATTGTTTTTGCTTTGCCTCCATCCCTTCATTCTTTCTGGAGTTATTTCTCCACTGATCTCCAGTAGCATATTGGGTACCTACTGACCTGGGAGTTCCTCTTTCAGTATCCTATCATTTTGCTTTTTCATACTGTTCATGTGGTTCTCAAGGCAAGAATACTGAAGTGGCTTGCCATTCCCTTCTCCAGTGGACCACATTCTGTCAGGCCTCTCCACCATGACCTGCCCATCTTTGGTGGCCCCACCGGCACAGCTTAGTTTCACTGAGTTAGACAAGGCTGTGGTTCTAGTGTGATTAGATTGGCTAGTTTCTTGCAACAGCTACCATCTTACTTGGGTTTCTTTTACCTTGGACGTGGGGTATCTCTACACAGCTGCTCCAGCAAAGCACAGCCGCTGCTCCTTACCTTAGACGAGAGGTATCTCCTCATAGCCACCCCTCCTGACCTTGAACACGGAATAGCTCCTCTAGGCCCTCCTGCGCCCGTGCAGCCACTGCTCCTTGGACGTGGGGTTGCTCCTCGTGGCTGCTGCCCCTAACCTCAGTTACAGGATAGCCCCTCTCAGCTGCCACCCTGACCTCGGACTGGGGTAGCTCCTCTCAGCTGTTCCTGCTCTGTCGCAGCCTGGCACTCTCGGCCTCTGCCCCTGACCTCAGAAGTGGGGTAACTCCTCTTGGCCAATGCCCCTCAGGATGGGGTCCTCCCAGCTTCTGCCCCTGTTCATTCTCATGACCCCATCTAAATCTATTTATCTCTCAAATGACCCAACTGAGCCTATTTATTACTCAAAGGGCCCACATGGGGTCTCATGGATAAGACAGCAAATACATTTTTTTGTTTTGACTTCGCAAACAAAAAATAAAATCACAGTGATCCATGAGATTGACCAAATTGCCCAAATGCCATTCTGTCTCACTGGTGCCTATCTTCTCAAAGCTGTGAGACTACCAGATTCCAGACCTCTGGATACATGACCACAGGACTGAACTGCAGGCTAAAAATTAACCGTCCCTTCAGATAATTTTTCATTGGTTTGTTATAAGAAGGACCCTGTCAGAAAGGCAGGACACTGGTTCTCCTTAAGAACCCATCATCCTCTCTTTTCCCTCTAATAAATTTTCCTTTTCTTGCCTAACTCTTTGGCTAGCTCTCTTTTTCTCTGCATTTACCTTACAATGGAGGAGGGGGCAGGTAGGGGTCCAAAACAAGAATTGAGGGGAATATTTAAGTCCATTAAAGTTATAAAATTAGATTTCTTAATTTTTATAACAATCATAAAAGGTGAAATTGTTACTAGCTCAGTCATATCTGACTCTTTGAAAACCCTGCCTAAAAAGCAGGGGAAGTTACATCTCTCACCTTCTAGGTCAGAAAAATGAGGCAAAAATTTCAGTTGGCCGGTCACACAGAAAGTAGAGGATAGATTCTAAAACTCAGGCAATTATGTTTCAAAGGTCTACACTCACATCTTTACATCATGTGTTAGTTGCTCAGTCATGTCTGACTCTTTGCAACTCCGTGGACGGTAGCCCACCAGACTTCTCTATCCATGAAATTTTTCAGGCAAGAATACTGGCATGGGTTGCATTTCCTACTCCAGGAGACTTTCCTGACCCAGGGATAGGAGCTGATAGTTTCCTGTGTCTCCTGCACTGGCAGGCAGATTCTTTACCACTGCACCTCTGGGGAAGGCCAATGCATTAACATTTAAATGACCCAAGCAGTATTAATATAAAATTAAACAGGACCTACTATAAACATGACAAGCAATTTTAAACATAAGTATTAATTTTGATGCTGTTTACTAAATATAGGTCTCTGATTGGAAGATAGGATTTGAAAGTTACTTTTAACTCTAAATTTTGGATAAGCTGTAATTTTGATGGATAAATAGATGTGACCATAGAATATTTAGATCAGTACTTCTTTGATTTGGCATATTAAGAACTATAATATTGCAGAATTTAAATTAATAAATTAAATACAAAAACAAATGTATGTCAATAATCCAGGGTAAATGAAACTACTCAAAATATCTGAACTGGCTTCACTTCTGGAATTAGTGGTGGAAGATCAGTGTCTCTCTCTCTAAAATGGTAAAATTTTAAAAAAAAGCAGATAAAATAGAGAAATTTTTATGAGAGTAATAAGGTCCTCCTAAAGCTGAAAGAAAATAAAATTCCAGAGGAAAGGGGAAATCAGAGAGGTGAGCTGGATTCTGCTGCCATTTTCCCCCAGGGGCATTTGCATGGTGGGAGGTTGAGCAGGTTGTAAAGCCTTAAGCAAACAGGTACAAAGGACTGACTTTGACAATGAGTGAATCATTATGGAACACAATATAATTTACAGCAGAGACCTAGGTGGCCTCAAATACATTTCCCCTCAGGAGGCTTGTTTACCCTTGGGTCTCTATAGAGTAGGAAACCAAATACCTGTGAGCAAAGACTGAAAATCTAAATGGATTTTTGTAATCCTGTGAGACAGAGAAAGGCTAGAGTTTAAGACTCCATCAGAGAGAGGAATTCTGCAGAGCATATCAGGCTGAAGCAACAAAGTGCCAAGGATGAATAAGAGCAGACCATTATCTTTTGGATCTGAGAGGGATTCTCAGAGGTAATATCTCTATTGCTGACTTAGAAGATGCATGGGGCTATGTAGCAAGAAATTCAAGTGGCTTCTGGGGGTTCTAACCAATAGCTAACAGGTAATAAAGGAATGGGCAACTGTAGACTAAAAAAAAAAAACACACCTCATGAGATTTAGGAGTTAAGTTTTATTGGGGGCAATATGTGGAATGCAATCTGGGAGACAGAAGCTCAGATAGCTCTGAGAAACTGTTCCAAAGATGTAGGGTGAAAAGACAGTATATATGTGATTTTGACAAAGGGGGAGTACATGCAATCAAGTACATATTTTTTGTATAAAGTTTCTGCTGGTCACAGAAAGCAACTCTCACCATGAAGGGTTTTAGTTCTAAATATGAGGAGATACAAGAATTGGGCTCTTAAAAGAGAATTGGCTCAAAAGAATTCAAAGAATTCAAAAGAATTGGATCCTGAGGCTGTCTCTTATGGCTCAGACAGGAAAGAATCTGCCTGCAATGCAGGGGACATGGGAAGATCCCCTGGAAAAGGAAATGGCAAACCACTCTAGTATTCTTGCCTGAAAAATCCCATGGACAGAGGAGCCTGAAAAGCTACAGTCCACAGGGTCACAAAGAATCAGTCGGATACAACGGAGCACATTAAGCATGAAGGAGAACAAAGTACTTCACTACAACCACAACAAAGGCCTGTCCTGCCAGTTTCCTGGAGCACAGAGGGCCTCATTTCTTTTCTCTACCCTCAAGTCCTTCAGGGGGTGTTGGAGATCAGCAGCTGCAGAAGCACATGATTTAATCCTTGTAGAGATAGAAGGCAAGCAACCATGGCAACTGCCAATTGGTGGTTGACAAACCTCATATTAGAACTGCAAAACTGAATTCTTCCATAACTATGTGAGCCTAGAAGAGGACTCCATGTTTCACATGAGAATGCAGATTGACTGACATCTTCACTTTCCTTTTGAGTCCATGAGCTGATGACCCAAACACATTGTATCTGAACTTTTGAGCTATAGAATTGTGAACTGAAGAAGGCTGAGTAATTAATGTTTCATAATTTGAAAATGAAAGTGCACATTGGAAATTACATTTTAATTTTCCATAGAAAATGTGGGTCAGGCATAAGAAAGGATATGTTATATTTATATTTTTTGCCAGCTATCATCAGGAAAATGGCAAGAACATTACATATACAGAGATACATTTATAGATAGTCTGAGTCTTTATTTTCCATGTCATTTAATGTTTACTTCTTTCTAGCAAGGCCAAAATCATATTTCAAAGAAAGATACATTGTTTGGAAACAACAGCCAGTTTATCCAAAGTAAAACTAAAGATTTGTGTACTCTCATACGGAAAAAATGCAATTTTTATATTTTAAGTCATCCTTTTTGAGTTTAGATGACTTCTCATTTCAACTCTTGAAAGTATTATGATATAAATTTTATTTATATATAAAATTATTGGTTTAAAGTGGTAGATTTCTGATGGGGAAAGCAATGAGATCCTGTTATATACTAATATTCTTCTCAAAATCATTTGAGAGGTTTGATATATTAAGGGGGTCTCTAGGAAAAAAATGATATTACAAAGTGCCTTTGGATATAAACATTTAAAAGTTCTTTAAAAGATATGTGTTCACATTTGTTATGTTGTGTGAGCTTTGAACTTTTTATTGAAAAATTTCACAGCTCACAAATATAAGAAAATATAAAACCGCAGACAAGAGCAAAGTGCAAAGACCATTACTAGTAAACTAATTTAAGTGGACTGGCGAGCCATACCTTTTACAGTATTAGATATGTGCCCATGTATGGAAGCACATAAAAATATGAGGTTTTACCAAAACTAGTAAGTTACTAGTTTATAGTTTAAGTACATCTCATTAAAAGCATATTTATTGTAAATGTCAACACTGCTCAGATACAGTTGCATTCCTGTTCCGTCTATGAAATGTGGAGACTGATCTATTTCAACATTGTTTAGTTGATATTGTGTTTATTGTATGTAGGAAACATTTCACTGTTTACTAACTCTGCTTGTATAAATAAGTAAATACAGATAATTTTAGTAAGTAAATATAGGACTAGTTTTTCTCAGAGTTATTTTTATGGGAAAGATTTATTGTATGTGAATAAAAACTAAAATAATTTTTAGCTGTAAAACTGAATCTAACACTCAGAACTGTACTTCAACTGTGGTCACTATGTAATCAAAACACCAGTGTGATAATTGTGAAAGCCAGGCTATACAACTACCTATAAGGTAGGTTTGAGTTTTAATTGCTAGCCATGTTAAGTATTATTTGAATATAATATTATAAATAAAAACTAATTACAGAAAATTTTCTGCCTGAAAGACATGTATACTTATATAAATCATAATACTTTATAGTTACAGCAATATAATTATCAAACAGTATAAATCAAAACTTCACTAAAAAAGTAATTATTCATTCTGTAACAAATAAGTAAGGCAATAAAGGTGCCTGTGTGTATAAAATACTTGTTTCAGTTCCATTAAGCAATGTGTAGAGCAAACTGTATAGGGAGAATTAATATTCCAGAGAAAGTAAGTCATCTCAAGATCAAACTGTTATCTGTCCCTGTGCTGTTTCACCTTATCCTAGTACATGAATGATAATTGGTCATGACCAGGTAAAAATGTCAATGCAAAATTTGATACGGGAAAATTTAAAATTAAGAGGAAACAAATGTACAGCTGGCTTTGGCAATAGAAGAGCTGTTATATCCTAGTACTACACAGGAAGATGGGAGACTAGAATACAAGCCTGATGGTGGTTGATCCTAAAAGTTCATGCAATAATATGTAGGAATCTCAAAAATATTGAATTTAAAAAGTATATCCTGCAAAGATTCCACTTATAGAGAACAAAGAATATTTTTCCAACTGTGTATAAAATCAGGTAAAATTGATGTATTCTGCAATAGATGAGAACACTGGTTTTCCTCCTTGTGGGTTTAGTGACTGGATGGAAGAATGGTTGTGGGAGGTGATGTTGCTTTTCAGATTTGTTAATCATCAGTTTCTTGACTTAGTTTCAGGTAACACAGAATATTCAGATTTTTTAAAATACTGTGGCATCTTCACTTTTCTGTATGTATGCTATATTTAAGCATAAAGTTGCAAAATATTGTATATATTAAGTAAGAATGCTAAGTGTTAGAATCTAATATATTAAAGAAAAGTATAAATAAAGATGTTTCCTATTGTAAAAAGAATTTGCAATCATCCTAAAAATTATGTGTGATTTAAAAACGTAATCTCAATATATATTTATCTCCCTGAGAATGAAGACTATATTTCCCTTGGGTATCAATTTACACAATTAATTGATAGATATATCTCTATACTAAAAGATATATTTCCAAGATGTAGAGAAAAATAAATGCACATGAACAAATTAAGAGAAGGCAGTAATTTATAATTAGCTGAAATTTTGGATTCAGATTCAGAGGAAAAATTCTACTAAAATAAACAGAACTCTAGGGAAGTCCTCTTGAATTACCCAAAGCTAATCATCTAAGCAATATCAATTTCAGTAATATACAGAAACACTAATGTAGTATTTTTGGCTATGTACTACCCTGAGGATTTGATAAGTTTTCACTTGAGAAAACTCTTGAGAGTCCCTTGAAAAGCAAGGCAATCAAACTAGTCAATCCTAATGGAAATCAACCCTGAATATTCATTGGAAGGATTGATGCTGAAATTGATGTTCCAATACTTTGGCCACCGGATGTGAAGAGCCCACTCGTTAAAAAAGACCCTGGGAAAGTATGAAGGCAGGAAGAGAAGGGGGCAACAGAGGATGAGATGATTGGATGGCATCACCAACTCAATGAACATGAGTTTGAGCAAACTCTGGGAGATAGTGAAGGACAGGGAAGCCTGGTGTGTTGCAGTCCATGGGGTCTCAAAGAGTCAGACATGGCTGAGCAACTGAACAGCAATAACACCCATTCAAACTTTATGAAAAGCCTTATCAAATGAGTAGGTATTCCAAAGAAACAACGTATGTGTGCTTTATTAATGAGCGCTCTTATTAATTTGTTTAGGAATAGGACCATCTCAGAGCAATAATTACTTTACCCAAAGGTGTGCTACACGAGAGTGGGATTCAAAAGCAACAATGTCATTATAGTTCTAGAAGAAACAAATTAATATGACTAGGGTTTCCTGACATATTTATACCCTGTGAATGTGAAAATGTTAAACACCCAGTCATGTCTGATTCTTTGCAACCTCATGGACTGTAGTTTGCCAGGGTCCTCTGTTCATGGGATTCTCCAGGTAAGAATACTAGATTAGGTTGCCATTTTCTCCTCCAGGGGATCTTCCTGACCCAGGGATCCAAACTGAATGTCCTGCATTGCAGGCAGATTTTTTACTGTCTGAAGTGAAGTCGCTCAGTCGTGTCCGACTCTTGGCGACCCCACCAGCCTTCTCCGTCCATGGGATTCTCCTGTCTGAACTACCAGAGAATTCAGATTTATATCATATGTTGATTTAAAAACTTGTTCCTCTCAGACAGTTTATTATTTATGCATGACAATTCATTCTTAGAATTGATATTTCTGTAATTATTTCATGTATAATTTTCCCTGTAGACCTGCAAGGTTATTCCAACCTTTAGATACCAGTCTCAAAGCACAAGGAGGAAGCTGATCCATGTTTAAGAAAGACTTCCACATTGTAAGGAGGGAATCCACCCCAAAGTATATTGTTATTTATTTTGAATTGAAACAGGCTATTGAGATAACAAATCCCCTTGAGATTAGAGAAAACTTTGGATAAAGTGAGAAGTATTGATTGTGAATAATGTTTTTGAAATAGCTCTTTGTCTATTTCCTTATAGTTATTTTTCAGTTAATTTTTAGCCTCTTACAACTTGAGGAATGATTAGATGCAACACTATGTATATGCAATGCAAAGCAAATTCATCAGTAAGTAACATATTACCGAGAATCAGCATCAAACTGCTCAAGTTTTTAAATGACTAGGAGGTTCCAAAAGCATTCCTTAATTGTACATATACATATTTACTTTTTAATTTGGGCTTCCCTTGTGGCTCAGCTGCTAAAAACTCCATCTGCAATATAGGAGACCTGGGTTCAATTCCTGGGTTGGGAAGACCCCCTGGGGAAGGGAAAGGCTACCCATTCCAGTACCGTGACCTGGAGAATTCCATGGACTCTAGTCCATGGGGTCACAAAGAGTCAGACATGACTGAGTGACTTTTACTTTCAACTAAACTATAATTAAACAAATGACTTTAACATTTTAAATATTTAATATGTATTCTTAAAACCATATGTATTTATATATATATATTTTTATATATGCATATATTTGTATGAGTGATTAGTTCAAGGATAGCTATCAAGTAATATTAGAATTAACTAGGAAAGAGGGAAATTTGGCATCTTTGATAAATTACCAATTAAACCTCTTTTAGAGAACGATTTTCAGTAATTATTACATGCTAAACTGAAAGCTGTAACCATTTTAACATGTATCTATAAAATTAATCTATTTAGTGGGCTAATTTTTAGATGACTCAAATCAATTAAAAAAGATGGCCTTTGGACTTAATAAATGATAAAGTGAAGGGCTCTAAAGGCAATACAAAAGATAAAATTTAAACAGTTACAAAGTAATAACACTACAGAACACTTACTGATAAAATTGCCTGAAACATATATGAAAATAACTTGGCAAAATACCCTAAGGAACTTCTCCATACATGGGTTCTCATTTTCTCTCTCACTCTATCTCACACACACACAGTGAGAGTTTATCATTTGTAATCACTTACACAATATAATATAAAATGATATGCTAAAAACATAAAGCTTTACAAAGCTGATACTGAAAGGACTGGTTATCTTTAACGTAGGGACTTTATTCTGATCAGAACTGAAAAATTCTTGACACATAAACCATATTTGTGAAAAATTTTCAGTAAACAAATGAGCAAATATAATATGGAAAAACATCACACAAAGGCATATATATATATGCATATATTTGCATATATATATATATATAAAGTTTAAAATTTTAGCCAGCAATATTTTACATGCAATATTTGTGGGATACAGTTATGAATCACAAGCTGGAATCAAGATTGCTGGGAGAAATACCAACAACCTAAAAAATGCAGATACCACTCTAATGGCAGAAAGTGAAGAGGAACCCAAGAGCCTCTAAATGAGGGTGAAGGAGGGGAGTGAAAAAGCTAGCTTGAAACTCAACATTAAAAAGACTAAGACCATGGCATCCTGTCCCCATGGCAAATAAAAGGGGGGTAAGTAGAAGCAGTGACAGATTTTGTTTTCTTGGATTCCAAAATCACTGTGGACAGTGACAGCAAACCGTGAAATTAAAAGACACTTTCACTTTGGAAGGAAAGCTATGACAAACCTAGAAAGCATTTTACAAAGCAGAGACGTTACTTTGCTGTCAAAAATCCGTACAAAGTTATGGTTTTTCCAGAGTCATGTTTGGATGTGAAAGTTGGACCATAAAGAAAGCTGAGCTCCAAAGAATTTATGCTTTTGAACTGTGGTTCTGGAGAAGACTCTTGAGAGTCCCTCAGACTGCAAGGAGATCAAACCTGTCAATCCTAAAGGAAGCAACCCTAAATATTCATTGGAAGGACTATTGCTGAAGCTGGAGCTCCTATACTTTGGCCACCTGGTGCAAAGAGCTGACTCCTTGGAAAAAACCCTGATGCTAGGAAAGATTGAATTCAAAAGGAGAGGGAGGTGAAAGAGAATGAAATGATTAGATAGTCATGGAATCATACCAAACACTGGGAGATTGTGGAAGACAGGGAAGCAACATTCTGTGCTTCAATTCATGGGATCACAAAGACTCAGACATGATTGAGAAACTTAGCTTTTAAAATGTATGAAATGTTTCTGAATAACCACTTCAGACTTCTCTGGTAGCTCAGCTGGTAAAGAATCTGTCTGCAATATAGGAGACCTGGGTTCAATCTCTGGGTTGGGAAGATCCCCTAGAGAAGGGACAGGCTACCCCCCTATTCCAGTATTCTTGGGCTTCCCTGGTGGCTCAGCTGGTATAGAATCCACCTGCAATGTGGGAGACCTGGGTTTGATTCCTGGGTTGGGAAGATCCCCTGAAGAAGAGAATGACTGCCACTGTAGGGAAAAAAACTACAAAGATATTATGAAATAGAGTATTTTACTCAGGAAGAAATAGAAAACTGAAGAAAACAATACCAAGTAATGACATGAATCTGAAATCATAAATCTCCCAACCAAAGAAAGTCTAAGACTAGACCTATCAAATGGCTGTAATATACAAAATATACAAGAAACTTCTACAACTCAAAAGCCAGACAAATGAAACAAACATACAAACAACAACAACAAAATTCGAATAATCCATTTAAAATTGGCAAGAGTACTTGAATACACATTTCTCAAAAAGACATATATTCTAGAGGGAAATAGGAAATTATGCACTGAAGAATTTTATAAATTGCTTTCTCCTTTTTCTCTAAATGTTTTCCTCCAGATACATTTGGAGACATGCAGAAATATGTCTATCACAGACTACTCCACATACATATATATATACAGATATACAAATGCATATATCTTGTATAGCCCACCAGGCTCCTATGTCCACGGGATTCTCCAGGCAAGAGTACTGGAGTGTGTTGCCAGGCCCTCTTCCAGGGGATCTTCCCAACCCAGGGATTGAACCTGCATCTCCTGTGGCTCCTTCATTAGAAGTAGATTTTTTACCACTGAGTCACCAGGGAAACCCATATACCATATAGACCTTGTCTACAATTCTAATCGGTGACAGTTTTATGATTCACAGTGCTTCCCAGGTGGCACTACTGGTAAAGAAAAGACAGTGAAAATGTTAGTCCCTCAGTCGTGTTTCACAATTTGTGACCCCATGGACTATAGTCCACTAGGCCTATCTGTCCAAGGAATTCCTCAGGCAAGAACACTGAAGTGGTTTGCCATTCCCTACTCCAAGGTATCTTCCCAATCCAGGGGTTGAACCCAAGTCCCCTGCATTGCAGGTGGATTTTGTACCACCTAGGCCACCAGGGAAGTCCCCACCTGTGCAAGAGAAATGCTGAAGATATAAAAATCTAACATTGAATTATACACACATTTTAAAATTATTAAAAATATAAAAAGAAATATATGATGTTTATTCTGAATTTATTTCAAAAGGAATAAAGAGGGATATACAAAAAAAAACACAAAACACCTAGAATTATATCCCTATCTATCATTTCTGTATAATGAGCTGTGACAAGTAAAACATTGTTGCTGTTCCATCGCCAATCATGTCCAACTCTATGTAAACCTATGGACTGAAGCACATCAGGCTTCCCTGTCCTTGACCACTTCCCAAAATTTGTCCAAGTTACCTCCATTGCATCAATGATGCCTTCCAGCCATGTCATCCTCTGATGCCCCCTTCTCCTTCTGCTCTCAATCTTTCCCATCATCAGGGACTTTACCAATGAGTCAACAGTTGCATCAAATGACAAAAATACTGGAATTTCAGCTTCAGCATCAGTCCTTCCAATGAGTATTCAGGGTTGATTTCCCTTAAGGTTGAACAGTTGATCTCCTTGCTGACCAAGGGACTCACAGGAGTCATCTCCAACACCACAGTTCAAAGGCATCAATTCTTTGGTGCTCTGCCTTCTTTAGGATCCAGCTCTAACAACCATATGTGACCACTGGGAAGATCATAGCCTTGACTATATGGACCTTTGTCAGCAGAGTAATGTCTCTGCTTTTCAACACATTGTCTAGTTTTGTCATAGCTTTCCTGTGAAGAAGCAAATGTTTTCGGATTTCATGGCTGCAGTCACCATCTTCAGTATTTTAGAGCCCAAGAAGAGGGAATCTGTCACTACTTCCACCTTTCCTCTTCATCTGCCATGAAGTAATTAGGCTGGATCCCAAGGTCTTAATTGTTTTAATATTTAGTTTTAAGCAGGCTCTTTCACTCTCCTCCTTCACCCTCATCAAGAAGATCTTTAGTTCCTCTTCACTTTCTGCCATTAGAATGGTATCATCCACATATCTGAGGTTATTGATGTTTTTCCTGCCTATTTTGATTCCAGCTTGTATTATTCAGCCTGATATTTCTCATGATGTGCTCAGCATATAGGTTAAATAAACAGGGTCAGAGTAGGTAGCCCTGCTGTATTTCTTTCTCAATCTTGAACCAGTAAGTTATTCCATATTGGGTTCTAACCATAGCTTCTTGACCTGCATAGAGATTTATCAGTAGACAAGTAAGATGGTCTGGTATGTCCATCTCTTTAAGAGCTTTCCATAGTTTATTATGATCCACACAGTCAAAGGCTTTGGCATTGTTGATGAAATAGAGGTAGATTTTTTTTTCCTCTGGAATTCCCTTGTTTTCTCTATAATCAAGGTCTGAAAAGTCTGAAAGTAAAGTTGCTCAGTCGTGTTCGACTCTTTGCAACCCCATGGACTGTAGACTACCAGGCTCCTCTGTCCATGGAATTTTCCAGGCAAGAGTACTGGAGTGGGTTGCCATTTCCTTCTCCAGGGAATCTTCTCAACCCAGGGATCAGACCCGGGTCTCCTGCATTGCGGGCAGATGCTTTACCTTTTGAGCTACCAGGGAAGACTTATGATCTAGGGAATGCTGGCAATTTGATCTCTGGTTCCTCTTCCTTTTCTAAATCCAACTTGGACATCTGGAATTTCTTGGTTCACATAATGCAGAAGACTAGCATGCAATATTTTAAGCATTACCTTACTAGCATGTGAGATGAGTACAATTGTCCAATGGTTAGGATATTCTTTTATTTATTTATTTCAATTGGAAGATAATTACAATAGTGTATTGGTTTGCCATACATCAACATGAATCCACCACGGGTGTACACTTGTTCTCCATCCTGAACCCCACTCCCATCTCCCTTATTTAGTACTATCTTTCTTTGCAATTGGGATGAGAGTTGATCTTTTCTAGTCCTGTGGCCACTGCTGGGTCTTCCAGATTTGCTGACATATTGAAAGCAAAACATTGATGGCATTTTCCTTTAGGATTTTCAATAGTTCTACTGGAATTACATTGCATCCACTAGCTTTATTAACCACAGTGCTCCCTAAGACCCACTCTCCAGAATATCTGGCTCTGAGTGACTGACCACACTATTGTAGTAATCTGGTTCATTAACATCTCTTTTGAACAGTTCTTCTGTGTATTCTTTCCATCTCTTCTTGATCTCACGTTTCTGTCATTTATTGTGCCCACTTTTGGGCAAAATATTCCCTTGATATCTTCAATTTTCCTGACAAGATCTCTAGTCTTTCCCTTTCTGTTGTTTTCTTCTAGTTTTATACACTTTTCATTAAAGAACTCCTTCTCTTCTCTCCATGTTGTTCTTTGGAAATCTGTGTTTAGTTGGATACACCTTTCCCTTTGTCCTTTGCTTTTTGATTCTCTTCTTTCATTAGTTATATGTCAGGCTTCCTCAGATAACCACTGTTCATTCTTGCTTTTATTTGGGGTGGTTTTGTTCGCTGCCTTCTGTACAGTATTATGGACCTCTGTTCATAGTTCTCCAGGCACCTGGTTTACTAGTTCTAACCCCTTGAATCTACTTGTTATCTCCATGGCATGTTCATAGGGGATTTGGTTAAGTCTTACCTGTCTGGCCTAGTGGTTTCCCCCAATTTCTTGAGTTTAAGCTTGAATTTTGTAATGAGAAGCTAATGATCTGAGCCACAATCAGCTCCAGGTCTTGTTTTTGCTGGCTGTATACAGCTTCTCCATCTTTGGCTACAAAGGATGTAATCAATTTGATTTCAGGATTGACCATGTGGTGATGTTCATGTGTAAAGTCATCTCTTGTGTTATTGGAAAAGGGTACTTGCTATGACAAGGGTGTTCTCTTATCAGAATTCAGTTAGCCTTTGCCCTGCTTCATTTTGTTCTCCAAGGCCAAACTTGCCTGTTACTCCAGGTATCTCTTGAATTTCTACTTTTGCATTCCAATCCCCAGTGATAAATAGAACATTGTGTGTGTGTGTGTGTGTTAGTTCTAGGAGGTCTTCTAGGACTTCATAGAACCTATCAACTTCAGCTTCTTTGGTATCAGTGGTAGGGGCATAGACTTGAGTTACTGTGATGTTGAATGGTTTGCCTTGGAAACAAACAGTGATAATTCTGTCATTTTTGAGGTTGCACCCAAGTACTGCATTCTGGACTTTTTTGTTGATTATGAGGGCTAGTCCATTTCTTTTGTGGAATTCTTGCCCATAGTAGTAGATATAATGATCATCTGAATTAAACTCACTCATTCTGTCCATTTACAACACTGATTCCTAAGATGTTGATGTTTATTCTTAGGATCTCCTGCTTGACCACAGCCAATTTACCCTGATTCATGGACCTAACATTCCAGGTTCTTATGCAGTGCTATTCTTCACAGCATCAGATTTATCACCAGACACATCCACAAATAAGTGTCATTTCTGCTTTTGCCCAGCCACTTAATTCTTTCTGGAGCTATTGTAGTTCTCCTCCACTCTTCCCCAGTAGCATATTGGACACCTTTAGACCTGTGGAACTCATCTTTCAGTATCATATATTTTTATCCTTTTATACAGTTCATGAGGTTCTCACAGCAAGCATACTGGAGTTTGTCATTCCCTCCTCCATCAAAGAGTACCCTTTAATCCTTAGTCAAAGAATGCAGAGAAATACATCAAAGACACTGACAAGATTAAAGCATATGCCTAGTGAACCTTAATAAGAATATCAATTTAAAGAACAAGCTCTGCACAAAATGTTCCTATATTATGAAATGCTTTCATGTATATAAGTTTTAATCACATAAATATCTATGAATATGTATAAATAAATGAGAACAGAAACATGCTTTTGTATGCCAACCAAAGCCTAGTCAGGAAATAGAAAAATAGCATTAATGTTTCACAGGAAGGATTTAATATAGAGAATTGCTATCATAAAAATTGAAGATTAAATAACAAAAAGGGAACATTGATATTAGCCAGAGATAGTAATCACAGAAAGCAACTACCACCACTAATAAGGGGGGATATAATGGCACTTAAAGTATCTAGAAAGGGATGTGGTCAAGCCAGTGCTTTTAACCTTGAAAGGAAGCAAGAAATTGTATGTGGGAGAAAAGAAAGAAGCCAGTAGCTAGGACCAGTAACTACACCATGCTTCTGCCTCTGTGAGCAAGCTCCCATCCCAGACCTATTCAATGCAAGGGCATTAACTCACACAGTATCCCACTTTCTAACACCCTTTTCCTTTGCCAAGATCACTTTTATAATCACTCACATTTCACCCAGTGTTTGATCTCAGAACCTTTAGCTGATTAACCAGCCTTTTATCTCACAAGAATACAAATGAATACAATGGCCATAAACCGAGCTTCCCTGGTGACCCAAATGGTAATGAATCCACCTGAAATGCTGGGGACCTGGTTTGAGTCCCTGGGTTGGGAAGATCATCTGCAGAAGGGAATGGCTACCCATTTCAGTATTCTGGCTTGGAGAATTCTAAGGACAGAAGAAACAGACATGCTACAGTCCATGGGGTGCAATGATTCATGGGTAATAATTTAATTTTCATAACATAATACAAAATTAGGAAGTCAAGAAACACCTGGAATGACAGGCAAATTTGGCCTTGGAGTACAGAATGAAGCAGGGCAAAGGCTAACAGAGTTCTGCCAAGAGAATGCACTGGTCGTAGCAAACACCCTCTTCCAACAACACAAGACAAGACTCTACAGATGAACATCAACAGATGGTTAACACTGAAATCAATATAGATTGGCTATATTCTTTGCAGCCAAAGATGGAGAAGCTCTATACAGTCAGCGAAAACAAGACTGGGAGAGGACTGTGGCTCCGAACATGAACTCTTTATTGTCAAATTCAGACTTAAATTGAAGAAAGTGGGGAAAACCACTAGACCATTCAGGTATGACCTAAATGAAATCCCTTATGATTATACAATGGAAGTGAGAAATAGTTTTAAGGGACTAGATCTGATAGGCGAGTGCCTGATGAACTATGGACGTAGGTTCGTGACATTTTATGGGAGACAGGGAGCAAGACCATCCCCAAGAAATAGAAATGCAAAAAAGCATAATGGCTGTCTGAGGAGACCTTACAAATAACTGTGAAAAAAAGAGATGAGAAAGGCAAAGAAGAAAAGGAAAGATATACCCATTTGAATGCAGAGTTCCAAAGAATAGCAAGTAGACACAAGAAAGCCTTACTCAGCCATCAATGTAAAAAAAATAGAGGAAAACAATAGAACAAGACTAGATATTTCTTCAAGAAAATTAGAGATATCAAGGGAATATTTTGTACAAAGATGGGCTCAATAAAGGACAGAAATGATATGGATCTAACAGAAACAAAAGATATTAAGAAGAGGTGGCAAGAATACACAGAAGAACTGTACAAAAAAGATCTTTATGATCCATATAATCACGAAGGTGTGATCACTCACACTCACCTAGAGCCAGACATCCTGGAATGTGAAGTCAGGTGGGCCTTTGGAAGCATTACTACGAACAAAGCTAGTGGAGGTGATGGAATTCCAGTTGAGCTATTTCAAATCCTGGAAGATGATGCTGTGAGGGTGCTACACTCAACATGCCAGGAAATTTGGAAAACAAAGCAGGACTGGAAAAGGTCAGTTTTCATTCCAATCCCAAAGAAAGGCAATGCCAAAGAATGCTCAAACTACCACACAATTGCACTCATCTCACACACTAGTAAAGTAATACTCAAAATTCTCCAAGCCAGGCTTCAGCAATACATGAACCATGAACTTCCAGATGTACAAGCTGGTTTTAGAAAAGGCAGAAGAACCAGAGATCAAATTGTCAACATCCGCTGGATCATCGAAAAAGCAAGAGTTCCAGAAAAACATCTAATTCTGCTTTATTTACTATGCCAGAGCCTTTGACTGTGTGGATCACAATAAACTGTGGAAAATACTAAAAGAGATGGGAATATCAGACCACTTGACCTGCCTCTTGAGAAATCTGTATGCAGGTCAGGAAGCAACAGTTAGAACTGGACATGGAACAATGGGCTGGTTCCAAATAGGAAAAAGAGTACATCAAGGCTGTATATTGTCACCCTGCTTATTTAACTTCTATGCAGAGTCCATCATGAGAAATGCTGGACTGGAAGAAACACAAGCTGGAATCAAGATTGCCAGGAGAACTATCAATAACCTCAGATATGCAGATGAGGCATGTCTTATGGCAGAAAGTGATAAAGAATTAAAGAACCTCTTGAAGAAAGTGAAACAGGAGAGTGAAAAAGTTGGCTTAAAGCTCAACATTCAGAAATCTGGTCCCATCATTTCATGGCAAATAGATGGGGAAACAGTGGAAACAGTGACTTACTTTATTTTTCTGGGCTCCAAAATCACTGCAGATGATGTTTGCAGCCATGAAATTAAAAGACACTTGCTCCTTGGAAGGAAAGTTATGACTAACCTAGACAGCATATTCAAAAGCAGAGATATTATTTTGCCAACAAATGTCCATCTAGTCAAGGTTATGTTTTTTCCAGTAGTCATGTATTGATGTAAGAGTTGGACTATAAAGAAAGCTGAGCACTGAAGAATTGATGCTCTTGAACCGTGGTATTGGAGAAGACTCTTGAGATTCCCTTGGACTGCAAGGAGATGCAGCCAGTCCATCCTAAAGGAGATCAGTCCTGGCTGTTCATTGGAGGGACTGATGTTTAATCTGAAACTCCAATTCTTTGGCCACCTGATGCAGAGAGCTGACTCATTTGAAAAGACCCTGATTCTGGGAAAGATTGAGGGCAGGAGAAGAAGGGGATGCCAGAGGATGAGATGGTTAAATCCATCACTGACACAATGGACATGGGTTTGGGTGGACTCCAGGAGTTGGTGATGGACAAAGAGGCCTGGTGTGCTGCAGTTCATGGGGTCACAAAGAGTCGGACACGACTGAGTGACTGAACTGAACTGAATACAAGGTTGAAATACATACTGGCCCCATTTTATGCATGAACAACTGAGACAGAAAATGGAAAAATTTTCACACCAACTACGCACCACCAACAGTGAGATTTCCACCTTGGCAGTTTTCTGAGTTACCACTATTAAGCTCTATATGTACCGTTGTTTCTCTGCTTCTATTCAGGTCCATTTTTATAGTCTAATGACCATCATTTTAATGAAATCTTTGTCCATAGCAGCTTGTTGTCATTTAGTTGCTAAGCCCTGTCTGACTGCTTTGCCAACCCATGGACTGTGGTCCGCCAGGCTTTTCTGTCTATGGGATTTCCCAGGCAAGAATACTGGAATGTTTTGCCGTTTTCTTCTCCTGGGATCATTCTGACCCAGGTATTAAACTTGTGTCTCCTTCTTGGCAGACAGATTCTTTACCACTGAGCCACCTAGGAAGCCCCAATACCAATTTAATCTCTCCTTAACTACTGCAATGATCTTCTAACGTTTTCCTATATACATTCTTGGCCATAAGATGTATAATGCAAAACTTGGAATGAGACCTCAGATATGTATGCTACAGATCAGCCTTCTGCTTAAAATTCTCCAAAGGCCTTCCATTTCCTTCCAATTAATATCCAAAACTGTTTCAATTTCTTAGTAGATCTTAAAAGATCTGCCTCTCAGTTAACCATTCTATTTAATCTCTTCCATCTCTCTGGCTTCTTCCGTTAAATCATATTGGTTCCCTTGTTTTCTCTTGCACACATCACACATTTATTAATAACACCAAAACCTTTGCACTATCTCTCCTCATCTTCCTCCTCCTTCATGTGTATTGTTGTTCTCACGATTACATTTTCTTCTCCAACATCACCTGAACACTCTATAAAATATGATTCTAACCATCCATTATTTCTCACCTTGTTTTTATATTTTGTTAACAGAATTTGCTGCCACCTAGAATGACAGGACTATTTTCTGAACAGTCCATCAAAATGAGTTTAGAAGAAAAGTCTATATTTTAACTACTATATCAGGTGTTCTAGAAGTGGTCTTGGCACATATCAGGTACTTAATTATTATTTGTTGATCAAATCAATGTTGAATCAAATCATCCACTGAATCTTTACTATACTTTATTATTTTCTAAGCACAAATGCCTGCACAACTTTGACTTACAAGGTAGTACTATGAAAAATAAATTAAAATGTTAGTGACTGATATAAACTATGTACAATTAAATGTGGTTCCAGGGTACATAATTTTGCTTCTTACACCAGAGGACAATTTTAGTGGAAATTAAAAAAATGTGATATGAACATGTCTACTCATGCTTAACAGGATGGGAAGTCTCCCTCAAGTTTATGCGCATGATTTCTGTTCCTTATTGCACAGTGCAAATTTGTAGGGAAAAAATAATACACTAACTCTTGGGTCCTGTACAGGTAAATTAAGATTTCATTCCTCAGGCTGTTTCAATAGGACTGGATTTAGCCATTCCCATTTAGAAAATACCACGAAAATTTTCCATACAAGAGTTCACGCTGTTGCATTTGGATAAAGCTGGCAAGTTCTTCCTATTAGCAGAGCCCAGGAAACACCACCCAGGAAATCTAATATATTAGAATAGATATTGTGGTGTTTGGCCCACAGTTTGATAGTTCTCAGGGTTAACCTGAAGTTGTCAGTGTTTGGTAGTAGATGTAAAATTCGCTGGTTACCTTGTAATCCTGAAGACTTCTTATACACCTTATATCTACATTTTTAAGCAGACTGTCAGCTCTTAAATCCAAGTCTTCTGGAATAGTCTGCAGCGCTAACCTTGCAAACAAAATATCAGTCCCCATCCCATCAAAACACAATTTGATAACTTTTACAAATGCCTCTTCAACAGCTCTTAAATCTTTTACTTCTTTCTGTAATTTCAACTTATAGAATGGGGTGAAAAAAATCACTTTGATCAACATGTCTTGATGCAATACACATGCATCAATATCAGTACGTTTTGCATGTACTCCTAATCTATAAGATCCAAATGTAAAAATTTTCCCATCAACATTTTCAACTACAGATTGTGGCAGATTCTTGCTTTCATTGATTTCTCGAATACACTCGTTTACCAGGTTATTTAATTTTCCCCAAATTAAAATCCTGCGCTGCAGTTTCTCTTCATGTCCTAAAACCCCAAAGGGCATCAGAAGAGTCTCAACTAGTTTCTGTTCAAGTAGGCAGTCAGTCTTCTTGCGGGCATCTAAGCTGACGGCAGAAGTAATGTCCCAGTGCTTCCGTGGCGGCTGTGTTTGCCTATGATCCCTGCGTTGTAACTGGAAACAGCATCATCTCCTGCGCCGCCACCAAGCAGCCCCATCTCCCCTGGCAACCTCCCCCGCTGACGCTGTGGGCTTGATCCATTGAGGCGGGAGGGAGGCGGGGTCTGCCTTAGCCCTGGGTCCAACCGCACCCTGCACCTGCTCACACCGCTTTAAGCGCTTCACCTCATCCCCGCTTCATCCTAACAAGACGCCCCCCATCCGCTGAATCTTTTCACTCTACTCATTCAAAGAATTCAATTCTGAATGTAACTAAATGACTAAACTCTCCACAGGTTTCATATAGAAGCCGGGCTCTATCAGATCGAGTTACCCAACAGGGTAATATACTTCTATAAATCCAAGGCACACAACCAAACATATATCTTTCTGCTATATCCTCTCATTCTTTCACCCTCGGTTGTGTACATAACTGCGCACTATGTCTCCAGATCCCAAATTCTTTATGTTTATCCGTTGATCAGATCTACTTTCATTTAGAAACTATAAATATCCCATGAAAAGTGCTTCATATTCTGATCAACCACTCATAATTGATACCATTCCCTTATATTCCGATATGGAACCTTCCTCCTATTCTTACATATTCTAACTCTCTCCACCAGTGTTTTCACTTTCTTTTCCTCTCGTATTATAAACAACTACTTTTATTCCCTTTCTTCACTTGAAAATTCCATCACTCCTTCTCCATTGAATATTTCTTGGTAACTTTTAAACATGTTTCCATATAACAAATGCAAAAATACCAGATACACTTTCATTTAATTTCTCATGTGTGTGTTAGTCGCTCAGTTGTGTCCAACTCTTTGCGACCCTATGGACTGCATAGACTGTAGCCTGCCAGGCTTCTCTGTCCATGGAATTCTCCAATAAGAATGCTACAGTGGGTTGCCATTTCCTTCTCCAGGGTTTCTTCCAGACCCACAGATTGAACCTAGGCATCCTGCATTCTAAGCAGATTCTTTACCATCTGAGCCACCAGGAAAGACAATCAGTTCCTCATAAACCACTAGATAAATCATAAACTCTCTTCTTCTATCACAATCCACTTGAATAGCTTTCCCTCCACTTGTCTCTATTTTCTCAGCTCATTTTATTCTGGAATATGGTCTCATCACTTAACAAAAAAATTCCTGCTGAAGAGAATGATAATATTTATATCTCTAAATCCTGAACATTTTCTATCTTTATTGTATTTTAAGTTTCAGCTGAATCTGACACTGTTGATTGCTCCATCCAAGAAATTGTCAATTCATTTGGTTTCTATGACACATCCTTATATTTTTTTCACCCTTTTGCCTGTTACTTCTTAGTTGGCTTTTTAGGCTCATCTTTATCACACTAAGGAGCTCTCCTGGGCATCAGGTTTGTACCTTTTCTCTTTTCATTCTGTGATCTATCCCTAGGTGATGCCATTTTCAATTCTGGTTCCAATAAAATATACACAGAGCTGAAATTCACATTAAAATTTGAACTTCAAACTTAAATCAGAATATAAAATTTAAATCTCTTCTCAGCTCTGTGCACACACTGATTTGCTATTTACCACGTTTATTATGAACTCCCTTTCTTGCAGATTTTATTTGGTACCTCTGCCGCCTGACTAGGACTTACAATATATCTGGTGCATTCTTAAAGTGAGACCAGCAGACTTTTCTTTGAAAGAAGGGTCAGATCAAACAGAGCCCTCTTACTCTTATTCTCATTTACATCAACTGTCTTGTATGTTTCATTCAAAGCACCTACCATAATATGCAATAACACATTAATATATTTATTTTGTTTCTGTCTCTGTTCTCCACTAAAACATAAGCATCATGATGAAAGAATACTTATCTCTATCATTTACTCTTGTTATTCACAAGATAGATTAGATTCAGGTACATAGTGTATAAAAAATCAGGATGGGGGACACATGTACACCCATGGCCGATTCATGTCAATATATGGCAAAAAAGCACTACAATATTGTAAAGTAATTAGCCTCCAATTAAAATAAATAAATTAATTAAAAAATAAGAATACCTAGCAATGTATATTTACTATGTGCAAGACAACACTGCGAGAACAGATGCATAATCAATTCAGTTTCACTGTACCTCTATGAGGTAGATGCTGTTTACAAATAAAGAAACTTCATTCTTTAGAATGAAGTAAATGTCTTAAAGACGTACTAGGAGCATTGCAAGAACTAGTGGTTGAACTAATTAAGACTTACCAAATCTTCTAGAAACACTAAGACCAAAAATAGAAAATGCCAAACTTAACAAAACTAGCACCACAAGGCTAAGATTTAATGAAGCAAGCAAAGAATGACTGATATTATTGCAATAAACATGATAATGATAGATTCAAAATTAACATTAAATTATATGAATGGAATTAATAACTTATTGAACATTTAAAATTGAAACAGGAAAATTAAAACATGATAAGTGGGACAAATAAAATAACAAAACACAAAAGCAAGTTAAAGTATGGATCCATAAGTATTCCCAGAGCATAGATTTAAATTTCAAGGTGTTTGCAAAAACAAGAAAAATGTGAAGGTGATCCTGGAGTTTTAATATCTGTGTAATACAAATGAAGAACAAAAGAGAGAAATGATTGATGGGGAACAGTGTAAGACAGTTCTATTGCACCATTCTGCAGGTTCTTCATATTATAGCTAAAAGAGAGATGCCAGTTTGATCCTATATAAGTATTGCTGTATAGTTATTTTGGGCATAGTATAAAACCTGCATAAATTTTCCATACGCTGTGTTATGTGCACGCTCCCCTAGCATGTGCACAGTCCAAGTCTATGTTCCTGCATTGCACACATTCCAAAATACCTGAACACGCCAATGTTTGTTAACATATTTTTTGACTGTTTAAAATACAAACTGCCCAAACTATCAACATAAAATATATGCCAGGTATTTGGATATAAATATTTTATATTTGTATATTTAAAATATTTTATCAACTTTATTTATAATGATGACAGTGTGAAAACAGTCAAGATCATAAGTCTTACAGAATAATTTTAACTTGCAAGTATTAGTTCACTTCAGTTCAGTTCAGTTGCTCAGTTGTGTCCGACTTTGCGACTCCATGAATCACAGCACACCAGGCCTCCCTGTCCATCACTAACTCCTGGAGTTCACCCAAATTCATGTCCATCGAGTTGGTGATGCCATCCAGTCATCTCATCCTCTGTCGTCTCCTTCGCCTCCTGCACCCAATCCCTTCCAGCATCAGGATCTTTACCAATGAGTCAACTCTTTTGGACTCTGTGGGAGGGGGAGAGGGTGGGATGACTTGGGAGAATGGCATTGAAACATGTATACTATCATGTAAGAAACGAATTGCCAGTTTATGTTCGATACAGGATACAGGATGCTTGGGGCTGGTTGCACGGGGATGATCCAGAGAGATGATATAGGGTGGGAGGTGGGAGGGGGGTTCAGGATTGGGAACTCATATACACCTGTGGCTGATTCATGTCAATGTATGGCAACACCAGGACAGTATTGTAAAGCAGAATAAAGTAAAAATAAAAATTTAAAAAAAAAAAACCTCTTCACATGAGGTAGCCAAAGTATTGACGTTTCAGTTTCAACATCAGTCCTTCCAACGAACACTCAGGACTGATCTCCTTTAGGAAGGACTGGTTGGATCTCCTCACAGTCCAAGGGACTCTCAAGAGTCTTCTCCAACACCACAGCTCAAAAGCATCAATTCTTCGGACCTCAGCTTTCTTCACAGTCCAACTCTCACATTCAGACATGACCACTGGAAAAACTATAGCCTTGACTAGATGGACCTTTGTTGGCAAAGTAATGTCTCTGCTTTTCAATATGCTGTCTAGGTTGATCATAACTTTCCTTCCAAGGAGTAAGCGTCTTTTAATTTCATGGCTGCAATCACCATTTGCATTTAATTGAATTCCATACTTTTAATATTGACCAAAAAGCAGATGCTAAATTTAAATAAACCATATGAATCTCCTTTATGTTATTTCTCCTTTATATCACATAGCTTACATATACCTCAAAGTAACTGGTTTAATAGCAACTAATAAAACATTGTGATTATGCCAATTTGATTTCATTATTGTTGTATGAAGTTTACATCTTTAGATTTTTCCACTAGTAGTGCATTTTTTAAAATTTTATTTGTCTATCTGCTATTTACATTAGAGATGATTATGATGAGGGTGATGATGATGTCCACTGTGATATTAAAAACATGTACATTTACAAGATTTTAAAATTAAAATAAATAAATAAATAAATAAATAAATAAACATGAGAGCCAAGCTAGAGTTTAAGACTGAACTCACTGAAAGGAAGAGACTGGAAGAAAAGATTTAAGAAGGTTACTGCTTTTCATCTGGAAGCAAAGATAGAAATGTAACATGTACTGAAAGTAAAAACATCCAATTTTTAAAAAATTTATTGTGCAATTGTGAGACACTGAAGAAGAAGTAGTAGTTATCTAATTTTTTAAAACTAAATTTTCTTAAATTGATGTCAGGTAATAGTGCATATGATACTTTTTATATGTATGTTGTGTGAAAAAGATAGCTGCTATCTACAAAAAAAAATCAAAAGAAGCAATATCTAAAAGTGTTTAGAGTATCCCATATTATGTTATCATTTAAATGTGATGCTCATTATTTAGGTGTTTTCAAATGGTTCAACATATTTTTGTTTTAATATGATTGATGTATGTCTGTCAGATTCTCAGGAAAGTCAATTAAACGCTCATAGATCTGTCTTTAAAAATAATTTTGCTACTCTAAACAATCTGTCTCTTTCTTACCAATAGTGAAATGCTATGCCAAGAATCTTTTTATCAACATCATACAAGCATTAAACATTCACTTAAGAAATACAAATTCTGTGGGCATAGCGACTTGAACAGAACTTTGCTTCCCTGGGCTTTCATATTTATATTAGGAAAGATTTATGTATGAATTAGCTAACTTTAATTTAATTTTATTATTATTTTTTTTATTTTGCTTCCCTGGTGGCTCAGCTGGTAAAGCATCTGCCTGCAACGTGGGAGACCCGGTTCATTCCCTGGGTTGGGAAGATCTCCTGGAGAAGGAAATGGCAACCCACTACAATAGTGTTGCCTGGAGAATCCCACGGACGGAGGAGCCTGGTAGGCTACAGTCCATGGGATCACAAAGAGTTGGACACTACTGAGCAACTTCACTTTTGCTTTTCTTTCACTTAGCTAACTTTAAGCACGTAGGTGAAAGCCTATGTAAATGAAAACAACATGGAAGACTTTGATATTTTAGGAGGTCATTAAAAATTCAGCAATCGTTTAGATCATTGCTACGCAAAGTGTGTTCCACAGATTAGCAGTATTGACATAATCTGAGAACTGTGAGAAATGCAAAATCTCAGGCCCCCCTTCAGAATCTGAAATTGAACAAGCCCTTCGAGGTGTTTCCTGCGTACCTGAGAGTTAAACAAACAAACATATAAAGAGAATGAAGCAGATGATTATTGCCCCTGGGAGACTGATGGTGTGGTCCTATGTCATATAAAGCTAAAGTATATACTAGCTGAGGGGATCAATTTATTTCAGGTTAAGTAAGAATACACCTGATAATGAGCAGAGGCACATGTGATTTAGAGAACTATTAGTTATGTGAGTATCAAATATTTGGAAATGAGTTTTAGGAATCATAAAAATGAATGTGATCAATAAGTTGTTCAGAATTAGGTATAAGCAAGTCATCATTTTTTAAATATAAATATTGTGATGGTGGTGGTGGTATAAAGTTGTTTTGTTTGTTTGTTTTTTTAACTGAAGGCTGCATATTTGAATCTATTTCCTGAATCTAACCACTCAACCACTTTCACTGCTACCATCAATCAAGATTCCTTTAACCGTCCACAAGAACTATCTCAATAATGGTCATAAGTATTTCCCCAATGTTTCCCTTTGTCCTCACCTCACTATCATGCCTCTGCATGAAGCCAGAGTAATTTCTTTTATTTTTAGTATAAATTTATTTATTTATGTATTTTATTTTATTGGTGGTTGATAACTTTACAATATTTATTTCTGTATTTTATTTTATTTTATTTTTATTTCTGTATTTTAAAATGTGACTCAGATAATGACAGTCTCCTGTTTAAAACTTTTTAATAGTGTAGATCCCAGTCATTAATAGTAATTACAGCTAATAATCCCATTTAGTAAGAAAAATTATAACTAATGTACCATGTGTGTATATGTCAATGATTAATAATCACATTCTTTCTCCAAGATTGAGTATTACTCCCAGGAATAAACATGAGAAAATGAAGGTATTAGTTAAAAACCATATCCTAGGACGCAGTAATAGCTCAAATTTGAACCAAGGAAGCTTAGCTTCCATCTTAACATTTAATCATCTTTCCATATACATATCTCTTCATTCCCATGGGGGACTTTCATGATCTTTTGCCAAACAACCTTTCCCAAACCATCTCTCATATTTTTGTTTTTAATTTTGTGCTATGCAACTGAGCCTTCTTTTTCTTCATCTAACATGCCACATATGTACTGGCCTCCTCTTCCAGTTAAGTTCTTCCCCAGCTTATTCACACAACTGTCACCTATTCAGAGAGGCAGTTTCTGTTCATCTAGCTTAAAAGGGCATACCTTTCAATCTCTACTCCTTTACCTTGCCTTATTTTACATTGTGCCACTGATCAACATCCAGTATTAAAATAAAAAGTCTTTACAGCTATAGTACAAGTTTCTGCAATATAATTAGTCCATCTAATACATGAAGAAAGGGAAACATATGACTCATAGAAATAGCCCTGCAAAATTCATGCATTTCCTGGTAGGGATCTTAGGCATGCAGAAATAACTAAGGAACTGGTTCTGAACCTAGTGTTAAAACTAGCAGTTAGAATTGACTGTCAAATCTCTGGGTCAAATCTCTTTAGTTTGACTCAAAACTCTTTTATGTCTGACTTAGTACATGACAGCAAGACTTGTATTTCTACTTTTATTCTAATACACTGCCTATCTTATTCAATTTGTAGCACACAAAGATAATCCAGCCTCACAGAGATACACAGTTGCAAAGGGTAGGAGGATTTTTAAAACTTTATCAGATACTATAATTATTTTGACACTATACCCAAATTCAATACTTGTTAATTTACTAAAGTTTAGTTTTAATGTGGAATCTGAAAACATGTCAAAAGACTTTCCAGATTATAATTTTAATAATGAATCTTTAAATCATGTGTTATTCAGTCGCTCAATCATGTCCAACTCTGCAACTCCATGGACTGCAGCACGCCAGGCTTCCCTGTCCTTCACCAACTTCTGTAGCTTGCTCAAACTCACATTCACTGAGTCAGTGATGCCATCCAACCATCTCATCCTTTGTCCTCCACTTATCCTCCTGACTTCAGTCTTTCCCAGCATCAGGGTCTTTTTCCAATGAGTCGGCTCTTCACATCAGGTGGGCCAAGTATTGGAGCTTCAGCTTCAGCATCAGTCCTTCCAGTGAATATTTAGGGTTTATTTCCTTTAGGATTGATCTTTAGTCCAAGGGACTCTCAAGAGTCTTTTCTAGCAACAGAATTCGAAGGCATTAGTTCTCCAGTGCTCAGCCTTTTTTTATTGTCCAACTCTCACATCTGTATATGACTACTGGAAAAATCATAGTTTTGACCATATGACCCCTTGTAGGCAAAGTCAAGTCTCTGTTTTTTAATATGCTAAGTTAGTCATAGCTTTTCTTCCAAGGAGCAAGTGCCTTTTAATTTCATGGCTGCAGTCACTGTCCACAGTGATTTTTGCAGCCCTAAAATATAAAGTCTTTCACTGTTTCCATTGGTTCCCCATCTATTTGCCATGAAGTGATGGGACCAGATGTCATGATCTTGGTTTTTTGAATGATGAGTTTTAAGCCAGCTTTTTCACTCTCCTCTTTCACTTTCATCAAGAGGCTCTAAGGGTCATGTGTGGGTCATTTTAAAAGTCATGGTTCAGTGAATTCTACAGATCTTCCAATACAAAATCTGAATAGTTTGTATGGCAGTCATATTTTCAAATATGACTGCTCAGTCAGTGTCCAACTCCTTATGACCCCATGGACTGTAGCCCATAAGGCTCCATAGAATTATCCAGGCAAGAAGACTGGAGTGTGTTGCCTTTCCCTTCTCCAGCTGATCTTCCTGACCCAGATATCTAACCCAGATCCCCTGCATTGCAGGTAAATTCTTTACTGTCTGAGCTATTAGGGTAGGAAAATATGTAATATGTGAATTGCATTTCATCACTCAATGTATTAGCAGTATGTCTACCCAAGAGCTGAGGGTTTTTCACTGCTACAAAAAATAATTGAAACCAGTTGCACCTCTGCTGCTGCATTCTCTCCGCACCCCCCCTTCCTCTTTTTCTGTGCAGGTGTGCCAAGTGAAGAATCGAGTCACTGTTAACTCATTATTATGTCAGCAGTGTAATTCACAGTAAGGCACCAGTCATTTTTACCCACAGTTACTTTTATACCATTAGTGAAATATCAATTCAATAAAAAGGCAAAAAAGTCTTAACGTTATTTTGAAAACAATTTTAACACACAGTCTGTCTGATATGGGCTTCCCTGTGGCTCAGCTGGTAAAGAATCCACCTGCAATGCAGGAGACCTGGGTTTGCTCCCTGGGTTGGGAAGATCCCCTGGAGAAGGGAAAAGGCTACCCACTCCAGTCTTCTGGCCTGGAGAATTCCATGGACACTATAGTCCATGGGTTCACAAAAAGTCAGACCCGACTAAGTGACTTTCACTGTCTGAAAAGTCTCAGAGTTTTACAAGGGTTTGTTGACAACACATTATGAACTGTTCAACTTCCCAGGTAGCTCAGTGGTAAGTAGGAGACTCAGGAGATGTGGGTTTGATCTGAGGTCAGGATGAGCCCCTGGAGGAGGAAATGCCAACCCACTCCATTATCCTTGCTGGGAAAATCCCATGGACAGAGCGGCCTGGCAGGTTATAGACCATGGGAGTCACAAACAGTCCGGCACGACTGAGCATTGGAGACTGGATTATGAACTGTAATTCCATAGCATAAACAAATGGGAAGTCCCACTCCTTTATATAGCACTGTTTGCAAATACCTGGACATACCTCCACCAAAGTTCTCCCAGAAATTCCCCATGATAATTTAGGTGTTTTTAATAACAATATTTAAATAAGTGTGTAGAAAAGTAGTAACTAAATAATAAATGTGAAAAGTCTAAGGAAAACAGCAAAAACCAAAGGTGATATAGAACCTACTGAACACATGTATGAAACAATGGTAAAATAGCAGCATAACTCAGGTAGCTCAGTTCAGTTCAGTCGCTCAGTCATGTCCAACTCTTTGCGACCCCATGAATTGCACCACACCAGGGCTCCCTGTCCATCACCAACTCCCGCAGTTCACTCAGACTCACGTCCATCGAGTCAGTGATGCCATCCAGCCATCTCATCCTCAGTCGTCCCCTTCTCCTCCTGCCCCCAATCCCTCCCAGCATCAGAGTCTTTTCCAGTGAGTCAACACTTCGCATGAGGTGGCCAAATTTACTGGAGTTTCAGCTTTAGCATCATTCTTTCCAAAGAAATCCCAGGGCTGATCTCCTTCAGAATGGATTGGTTGGATCTCCTTGCAGTCCAAGGGACTCTCAAGAGTCTTCTCCAACACCACAGTTCAAAAGCATCAATTCTTCAGCCTGCTTCACAGTCCAACTCTCACCTCCATACATGACCACAGGAAAAATCATAGCCTTGACTAGACGGACCTTAGTTGGCAAAGTAATGTCTCTGCTTTTCAATATGCTATCTAGGTTGGTCATAACTTTTCTTCCAAGGAGTAAGCATCTTTTAATTTCATGGCTGCAGTCACCATCTGCAGTGATTTTGGAGCCCCCAAAAATAAAGTCTGACACTGTTTCCACTGTTTCCCCATCTATTTCCCATGAAGTGATGGGACCAGATGCCATGATCTTCGTTTTCTGAATGTTAAGCTTTAAGCCAACTTTTTCACTCTCCACTTTCACTTTCATGAAGAGGCTTTTTAGTTCTTCACTTTCTGCCATAAGGGTGGTGTTATCTGCGGTTATTGATATTTCTCCCGGCAATCTTGATTCCAGCTCGTGTTTCTTCCAGTCCAGCTTTTCTCATGATGTACTCTGCATAGAAGTTAAATAAGCAGGGTGACAATATACAGCCTTGACGTATTCCTTTTCCTATTTGGAACCAGTCTGTTGTTCCATGTCCAGTTCTAACTGTTGCTTCCTGACCTGCATACAGATTTCTCAAGAGGCAGGTCAGGTGGTCTGGTATTCCCAATTCTCTCAGAATTTTCCACAGTTTATTGTGATCCACACAGTCAAAGGCTTTGGCCTAGTCAATAAAGCAGAAATAGATGTTTTTCTGGAACTCTCTTGCTTTTTCCATGATCCAGCAGATGTTGGCAATTTGATCTCTGGTTCCTCTGCCTCTTCCAAAACCAGCTTGAACATCAGGAAGTTCACGGTTCACATATTTTTGAAGCCTGGCTTGGAGAATTTTGAGCATTACTTTACTAGCGTGTGAGATGAGTGCAACTGTGTGGTAGTTTGAGCATTCTTTGGCATTGCCTTTCTTTGGAATTGGAATGAAAACTGACCTTTTCCAGTCCTGTGGCCACTGCTGAATTGTCCAAATTTGCTGGCATATTGAGTGCAGCACTTTCACAGCATCATCTTTCAGGATTTGAAATAGCTCCTCTGGAATGCCATCACCTCCACTAGCTTTGTTCATAGTGATGCTTTCCAAGGCCCACTTGACTTCACATTCCAGGATGTCTGGCTCTAGATGAGTGACCACACCATCGTGATTATCCGGGTCATGAAGATCTTTTTTGTACAGTTCTTCTGTGTATTCTTGCCATCTCTTCTTAATATCTTCTGCTTCTGTTAGGTCCATACCATTTCTGTCCTTTATCGAGCCCATCTTTGCATGAAATGTTCCCTTGGTATCTTTAATTTTCTTGAAGAGATCTCTAGTCTTTCCCATTCTGTTGTTTTCCTCTATTTCTTTGCATTGATCGCTGAAGAAGGCTTTCTTATCTCTTCTTGCTCTTCTTTGGAACTCTGCTTTCAGATGCTTATATCTTTCCTTTTCTCCTTTGCTTTTCACGTCTCTTCTTTTAAGGTATACCCAATACCCATCACAAATAAGACAGGATCCATCTGATGGTATTCTTCTGTTGGTGGTCTCCTGGTCTATGGCTATAGCAGATATAGTGTTACCTGAGTCAGAAACAAGTTAACTTGAGAAAGATTTTTCTAAAACAGAAAAAAATAAAAATACCCTGAAACAATAGTGTGATATTTTTCTCCCTAAATTGAAATCAAATTATTAGTCTACTAATGAAAATTAGCTCTGATAAAACCAGTAAAATATTAGATATCATTGCTCATTATACAATGATTAAATTTATTGAAATGATATAAACAAAAATTCTGATAATTAAGACTGAAAACTACTGCTATAAAACATATTTCATAAAGTAATATCAACTATGAGTTTCTTTTTCAACTCAAATAACTGTTTTTCTTTTACTACACTTTAAAGATATTAATTAGTTTCCAATTAGAGGGTATTTGACATCAAAAAGCTCAGTGAAAATAAGATATATTTAAATAGCTATACTATTTTTCTGTGTTGGTTTGCATTCAAAATAATACCATTCTTCATTCATATTCAATAAAATATAATTATCAAATAATTACTTTCCACCTTTGTTAAAAATAGTTTTAATTGTACATTCAACACACATATCATTGTCTTTAAATAAGCTTGCTATTCAAGATAAGACAAACTTTTCCATTGACTGTAATCACACAATCTCATTAAAGTAAATGGGTTATTTTAAGTCCATATTTCCAGACATTTTCTATGCTTCTATAAACATAAAAGTATATTTATAAAAATCATAAAATATTACTCAGATTTAATTTCATTTCCATAGACACTTTGAAACATAAATCCTTTTAGAATATTTATTAACACAAGACATTTTGTTTTATATTGACATTGATACATATACTTATATAAATTATACATAAAATATTTATATATATATATATATTATATGGAGTATTTCTCCTGCATATGAACGAGTTCTATTCTAAGAGTACATTCATAAGTCCAGTTTGTACATAGGTCCCCAAAAGTTAGCCTAGGTACCCAACTAACTCAATCAGCTATATAGCAAGTGTACTGTAATAAGCTCATAATTCTTTTCACACAAATAACACATAAAAAACAAATGCAAAAAATTAAAAAAGTATGTTTCTAACCGTACAGCACAGTACCTTAAAAAGTATAGCAGTACAATACAACAACTGGCAAACAGGTGCTACAATCAATGAAAAGGCAAGAAAAGTTACTGACTGGAGGAGGCAGAGGAAGTAAATGATAGCACTGAAGGATCCTCAGATTTGGGAGACAGAGTTGTTGTTCAGTCACTAAGCCATCTCCAACTCTTTTGCGACCACATGGACTGTAGCACACCAGGCTCTGTCCTCCACAATGTCCTGGAGTTTGCTCAGACTTATGTCCACTGAGTCAATGATGCTGTCTAAGAATTTCATCCTCGGTCACCCCCTTTCTCCTTTTGTTAGCATCAAGGTCTTTTCCAAGTGAGTCAATTCTTTGCAACCAGCTGGCCCAAATATTGAAGCTTCAGCTTCAGCATCAGTCTTTTCAATGAATATTGAGTTGATTTCCTTTAGGATTGACTAGTTTGATCTCCTTTCAGTCCAAGGGACTCTCCAGAGTCTTCTCCAGTCCCACAATTTGAAAGCATCAATTCTTTGGCACTCAACCTTCTTTATGGTCCAACTCTCAAATCCCTACATGACTCCTGGAAATGCCATAACTTTGACTAGATGGACCTTTGTCGGCAAAGTAATGTCTCTCCTTTTTAATATGCTGTCTAGGTTTGTCCTTACTTTCCTTCCAAAGAGCAAGCGTCTTTTAATTTCATGGTTGCAGTCATCATCTGCAGTGATTTTAGAGCCCAAGAAACTATAATCTGTAGAGCAAGCTGCAATTTTATTAACACCCGTTGTTGATGGAAGAGGTTCTAGATCCTTTATGTATTCAATTCTATGAACCCTATTGAAAAAATGATCCAGTGCTGTCTGGATAGTAGCTCTTTTTTCCTTGTTATAGATGACACAGTAGCACTGGATTACATCCTTAATGGCTGCTGCAAGTTTCATGTATAGACCAATCTTGGAGTCCTATGTTTCAAAAGCTAACAATGCCTTCTCAAGTAAAGGAAATTGCCTGCTTCCAAATATCCTGGGCTTGCTTTATTACTGTACTCTACACAATAGTACACAGAAAATTACAGCCACTTGAAAAAATTGCACTCACATGATTGGACATGTGAACACACATCCAATCCTTGAAAGCTTGCAACTTGAAGGTTCATATATTGGACACTTACTATACATCATTTTAGTGTCTTTTCATGTAATTGCATAATATTCTATAGTATGGTAAGTCATTTAGACAGCGCCTTATTGACAGTTTGCTTCAAATGTATCACTATTTCCATTGTTACTACCATCACCTGTTTTGACTTTGGAAAGATTCTGTGAGGAAATGTATATAGATAATGTTTCACACAGATACTATTTTTCTATTTATTTAATAATATGTGACATTATCCTACATTTAAACCTATTATTTATTTATTATAAAACATGTATTTCTAAAACCATTGTAATATTTCATGCTCAGTGTCAAACAACTATTAAGTTTATAAGCCAGAATACAAACCATGTTGCTGACATAATCTTAACATTTTATTGTATGTATATATATGCATGTGTATTTTTTTTACAATTTCTTGATTAAAAGTGTGTATTTTCTGTGCCGTCATCTCCCCTTGAATTACATGAAAATCTGAATTGCTATCAAGAGAAGTCCATTGTGACTTGTGAAAACTTAGGGTGAGTCAAAACTGTGCAGAGGACTATGGCCTTAAAAGAAAGACTGAGGATTTTTATATTTCTTGCAGCTTTCAATGTATAATATTATTGTTGTAGCTTTCAAAATGGGTTTTCCTGGTAGCTCAGCTGGTAAAGAATCTGTATGCAATACAGGAGACCCCGCTTTGATTCCTGGGTCGGAAAGATCCTCTGGAGAAGGGATAGGCCACCCACTCCAGTATTCTTGGGCTTCCTTAGTGGCTCAGATTGTAAAGAATCTGCCTGCAATTCAGGAGACCTGGGTTCTGTTCCTGGGTGGGGAAGATCCCCTGAAGGCGAGTCTGACAGCTCACTCCAGTATTTTTGCCTGGAGAATCCCCATGGACAGAGGAGCCTGTCAGGCTATAGTCCATGGGATCTCTAAGATTCAGACAGGACTGAGCGACTAAGTTCAGCACAGCATAGCTTTCAAAAGTCCATATCATGTATGTATGTATGTATGTATGTATATATTTAAACATTTAAATTGTACTTAGGCCCAACTGGTTATTAAAATATGTATGTAGGCTGCATTTTTTATTTACAATACTATAAACTCAGAGATGATTATGCATTCTTTCACCATAAGCAAACTGAACCAAAGCATTTTCCCTTTTCTCTCCAAAAGCATCCTGAAGCTTATAGGAGAAAGGAGAACCAACTACAAACTCCACTGTGGGCAAAATTAGAAGATGTGCTATGAAATATATATTACAGTTGTAAAAAGCACTATCATTTGCATAGGAATCATGAAAAGAAAGAGAGCAAGTCTCAAAGAAATTTCAATGGAGAGTCCAATGTTAGAAAGTAACAGTCACATTTATTTTTGCTCTCAACCCCTTGAGTAAATTGGCAAAGAAAGAGAAGACAAGTCTATGCTTACATGCACAGATAAAAGACACTTGAAAATAATTTTGCCTTTGAGGCAGCTGAAAAGAAAATCTCTGTGTTATGTATCCCAGCTAGACTGGAAAAATCTCTCTGGAATCTTTCCCTCTATAGGAATACCTTGTAAATAACTTATCTAAGAAAATCTAAATTATTCAGTGAACATAACAAACGATATTACCAGATACCTTTGCCAAGGAGTGGATAAAAAATTTGAAAAAGTACTTCACTGTCTCTCAGAAGTCACTCAGTCGTGTCTTACTCTTTGCGACCCCATGGACTGTAGCCCACCAGGCTCCTCCCTCCATGGAATTCTCCAAGCGAGAATACTGGAGTGGGTTGCCATTTCCTTCTCCAGGGGATCTCCCTAACCCAGGGATCGAACTCGGGTCTCCTGCACTCAGAGCCACCATGGAAGCCCACTGTTCAGGGGAGGAAAACTTAATCTCTTGGCATAGGTCCAGCAAAAATGCAAACATGGAGCTTCCCTGGGGGCTCGGTGGTAAAGAATCTGCTTACCAATGCAGGTAAAGACAGGTTGTAGCCTTGACCCAAGAAAATCCTACATGCTGCAAAGCAACTAAACCCATGTCTCACAACTATTAAGCCTGGGCTCTAGAGCCCTGGGACTGGCATTAGTGAGCCCTCATGCCACAACTACTGAATCCCACATTCTGTAGAGCCCACACTCTGCAACAAGAGAAGCTACCACAGTGAGAAATGGCAGCTAGAGAAAAGCCCAGATGGCAACGAAGATGCAACACAGCCAATAAATAAATAAGTAAATAAGCATATTTTAAAAAATGCAAGCATAAATCATACCAAATATTTAACAGATATCTTAAAAGCAATGTTGCTGAAACAGAATACCTAATCCTACTTGTCTTTAACCATGCTTCCTCCTGGGTCTTCTTACCTCAAAAGCCCTGATCAATACGGCATATTTGCTTAAATCATAACTCATGGAGTTTCTCTTGTGCCTTTTCTTCTTTTTCTTTAGCAATACCTGAGAATTCTAACTATATAAATTATCTCAATTCTTCAAAGATGTGAGAATTCATAATTCTTGGCAAGTATTTGAAACAATAAGTGTTATGCTTAGAAGATTACTTGTAGTCTTAAATAAGACTTTTTCACTACAGATTTATTTTTATCACCAAAGAATTAGTGGTGCTTCTAGACAACAAAAAGTCTCAAGGAAGGGAGATTTTCTGGTGTGCCACTGCAGAAACATTGCTTAAGTGAATATGCATAAATGTATATTAATTTCAGGGGACCATACAAGTGCTTATGCATAATTGGACCTTCCAATAAATGGAAGCATGTCACTTCTTTGAGAAAGTATGCATAAATGTTCATTATCTCACACTATGGAGAGAAGGGAAATAGTGGGCTGTCTTCTAATCACGGGAAGCATCATAGCTTATTTTTCCAACTTTGAAGGGAAATCCAAAGGTTATTTGCTCTCAAGAGCATAAGGAAGTGAAATTAACTAACTTTATTTTAAAGGATTGGTTAATTTACTGTTACATGATATTATTAAGCTTCATCTTCTAAGTTGTAGAATCTAAGTGTATTTAAAGCATCTATTTTTTTTAAATGTTTGATATTTTCAGCACCAAAAACTTCATTACTTTGCTTGGGTGCAAGTATGAAAGAATCTTTTTTTTTTTTTTCCTGTATAAGTGATAGTGTTAAATCATTCTGTCTTTCATTTGCTGTGTTAGGTTCATATGACATACACATACATACCCATACCTCAATACTTGAATGACTATAATCATTGTCTTTAATATTTTTAAATGTTGGTATATTCCTGATATACTCTTTTATTAACATAAACCATTTGAACTAAATGAGTGAAAAATAGAGAAAAATCAGAAATTAATTTTTAATACCTGTCATGTGTTAACTATTCTATAGCTAATGAAAATATGGGCATTTATATAAGGTAAATATTTTCCCATGAAATATTACTTATCTCAAGAATATATTGAATACAATGAAAAGGGAATAAAAAAGATATTGGAAATGCATTTCTTATAGAAGATTGATCAATTGTATATTTTATGAATCAGAACAATACAGCAGCAATTTCAAGACTATGCAGTATTATCCAATATCCTCCAGAACATTATTAACTTCAGTACAAACAGAAGAATGATGGATAACTAGCTTTCCTAAGAAACATTTATGATCAGGGAAAAATATATTTAAAAAATTCTTGTCTTTCATTTTTAAATCAGCAAGCTAATTCATTTTAATTTACTAGATCACAGTATCCTTTATTAGTTTGACTCTGAAAATTTTACTCTTTCTTGAATCACTTTACAGAAGACTGATTATCTGGATATTCATCATAAGTAAAGCTGCCAGATAAGACACAAGACATCCAAGTAATTTTAATTTCAAATTAAATAACAAAAAGGAACAATGTAAAAAGTATAAAAGTATGTCAACTATTGAATGGAATGTACTAATATTGACATTTATTGCTCATCTGAAAAGTAAATGTAACTAGGTATCTCATATTGTTATTTCTTAAATTTGCAGTCCAATCTTAAAAGAATGCTTAGAATTAATAGGTATTTGCTTAGACATTTCCCTATAGATACAATATAATCTCTTCATCGTGTCTAATTAGAATAGTTGATGCTAGCCATAGTATACCTGTTAAGACTTTTACTCAAGATGCTGTCTCAGATCTAGCCATTCAAGGCAGAGCAAGTTAGGTTTTATTCTGCTGTGACTTTAAAAATGTGCTATGCGACATTTAAAATTTAGAAATAAGAAAGACAATATTCTAATGAGTATAACTGTTTGGATCTGTGAGATTATTAGGTTGTATTTTGTCAAAAATATTGTCAAACAATCTGTCATAAAATAGGGACTAACTAAGAAAATTACAAATTGAAAATAAATAGATGAAGCTGCCAGAGTTCTGGTATTTCAGACACAAAAGATTAATCAAAATGAAGCCTAGTATTCTAAAAGCATTGGGGAAAAAGTAGGCAGAGAGGCAAGCAAATGTCTGTGTCTTAATATATGCTTAAAATAGGTATCTCACACTGAAATCTCCCTCAGGATATCTCTGCAAGTTCACTGATTTATTCATCTATTCATTAATGTTTTTGAAGTAACTACTCAATTTCAGACTTTGGGTTAGTTTTTTTTAAAAAAGAAGACAAAATAGTCCTGGCCCTTCTAGTGTTGCAGGTCAGTTCAGTTGCCCAGTCATGTCTGACTCTTTGCAATCCCATGGACTGCAGCACGCCAGGCTTCCCTGTCCATCACCAACTCCCGGAGCTTGCTCAAACTCACGTCCATCAAGTCAGTGATGCCATCCAACCATCTCATCCTCTGTCATCCCCTTCTCCTCCTGCCTTCAGTCTTTCTCAGCATCAGGGTCTTTTCCAATCAGTCAGTTCTTTTTATCAGGTGGCCAAAGGATTGTAGTTACAGCTTCAGAATCAGTCCTTCCAATGAATATTCAGAACTGATTTCCTTTAGCACTGACTAGTTAAATCTCCTTGCAGTCCAAGGGACTCTCAAGGGTCTTCTCCAACATCACAGTTTAAAAGCTTCAATTCTTGGGTGCTCAGCTTTCTTTATAGTCCAACTCTCACAACCATACATGATTACTGGAAAAAACATAGCTTTGACTAGACGGACCTTTGTCAGCTAAGTAATAACTCTGATTTTTAATATGCTGTCTAGATTGGTTTCTTCTAATTCTACATCAGAATTAGAAGAAAGATTACTGAACAAGTAATTATAATAAGAGTGTAGAAGCAAGTAGACTTTTGTAAAAAGATAATTATTTTAATTTATAAAATCCTACTCTTCTTTTTGTGCTTTTTTAGCATAATTTCTCTCCCTCCATCTGCTAATTTTCTTTGAAATTGCATTTTAATAAAAGACTGCAACAAAAAGAAAAAGATAATTTTTATTTCTCTTAATTCCCTATAAGATATGAAAGGAAATGTTTGTCCAGAGAAAAGCAGACTTTCTAAATATCCCCTTTTCCTGATGTATTAAAAGCTATGACAGTAGTGTCCAAGAAGGCCTTCTTGTTCCCCTCAGTAAGACTAAACTATATACCAGCTTCTTCCTGTCTGCAGGTCCTCTGACCTCCCTTTTCTTAGAGTATTTACTTCAAAAAGTATGTAATAAAAATCCCTTTGAGATGTAAATCTTGGTAAAAACCTTCTTATCAGATTTACAGTCCAGGAGCATCTCTCAAGAGAACTTTCTTTTTAAAATATAATACTCAAGGAAGATAGAGTCACTGGCTAACTGTGTCTACGGGAGGATAAGAACTAACTTCTCTGGGTATCTTGCCATAACTTGTAAAGCTTCTTTCCGTCATGAAGAAAGTTTTCCTTTTCCTTTTTTTGGAAGAGTGGCAATCAGCAAATTAACTGACACTGACGATCTTTGATCTTTTATCATCCCAGCTCTTAAAAACTCTCTAGCCCTTTGTTTCAGACCAAGCTGTTTGAGTCCTGGCCTCTCACTCCTATTGAAATAGTCTTTTTTTTTTTTTTTTTTTTTTACAGGGCCAGAGAGTAAATTTTTTTGATTAATTAATTAATTATTTTTTTTTTTATGAACCCCCCTCCCACCTCCCTCCCCATAACATCTCTCTGGGTCATCCCCATGCACCAGCCCCAAGCATGCTGTATCCTGCATCAGACATAGACTGGCGATTCAATTCTTACATGATATTATACATGTTAGAATGCCATTCTCCCAAATCATCCCACCCTCTCCCTCTCCCTCTGAGTCCAAAAGTCCGTTATACACATCTGTGTCTTTTTTCCTGTCTTGCATACAGGGTCGTCATTGCCATCTTTCTAAATTCCATATATATGTGTTACTATACTGTATTGGTGTTTTTCTTTCTGGCTTACTTCACTCTGTATAATCGGCTCCAGTTTCATCCATCTCATCAGAACTGATTCAAATGAATTCTTTTTAACGGCTGAGTAATACTCCATTGTGTATATGTACCACAGCTTTCTTATCCATTCATCTGCTGATGGACATCTGGGTTGTTTCCATGCCCTGGCTATTATAAACAGTGCTGCGATGAACATTGGGGTACATGTGTCTCTTTCAATTCTGGTTTCCTTGGTGTGTATGCCCAGCAGTGGGATTGCTGGGTCATGAAATAGTCTTGAATAAACTGTTCCTTGACTCTTTAACTTTTTCTGGTATTGTTGCCTTGACAGTGGGCTCAGAAGAGTCACAGAATATGATATGAACAAATATTCCACCAGTAAGAAAGAGAAAATGCACTTGGAAAGAAAAACATTTAAAACAGTTGAAAATAGTTGAGAAAATTTTTATTCAATCACTTTGTTGCTAAAAATTAATAGAAAGTTATTGGTGCTCCACTTTCCATTTGGAGTTCTGGTAAAAAGGTGTTTCACTGACTGTCACCATGGGATAAAATGTCAGGGTGCTGTATACAGCAGACCCTTGAAAAACACAGGTTTGAACTGTAAGTCCACTTGTACACAGATTTTTTTCATTAAATACACTTTGTAGTATTACTCTCTTCAAGGTTGGTTGAATCTGTGGATATAGAGCAGCTGATAGCACTAGGATTTGAAGGACTAATATATACTGAGGGCCAAATATAAGTTGTAAGCAGATTCTCAGTCACACAGATAATGCCACTTACCTCTGCATTGTTCAATGGTTAACTTCATATGCATAGAGGGAGAATGAAATAGTTAACCCCTACACATATTATTGCTCCCTCAGAGTCAAACTTACCTTTTCTAACAGAAAAGATATCTTAGAAGTCTTATTCTCCTCTCTGAGCTTCCCAGGTGGCTCAGTGGTAAAGAATCCGCCTGCTATGCAGGACACACAGGAAATATGGGTTCAGTCCCTGGGTTGGGAAGATTCCCTGGAGGAAGGGATGGCAACCCACTCCAGTATTCTTGCCTGGGAATTTCCTTGGACAGAGGAGCCTGGTGATCTACAGTCCATGGGGTGGCAGAATTGGACATGACTGAGTGAGCACACAGAACATTCTTCTTTCAAGAAATCTAAGCTGATACTTGAGAACCAGCACTTTGGCTAGGGAAACATCACAGAATGGGATGAGAGAATTTGTTGAGGGAGCAAAATATGTTATTGAGGTCTGAACTTCAGAGGCTGATAGTGAAATAACCTTGATTTACTTTCCTGTTTCCTATGAACAGAAAATGAAAAGCAAATCATACCAGCCCTAATGCTTCAGCAAAATTATACTGAAGCTCAGGAACTCCAGACATTGGAGGAGATGACATTGGATTGGAGTCCCAAATGTTGGTGTCATAAAGAAAGGTAAAGTGGATTTCAAAGCCAAGTTTGATTTTAAGTAGCTAACTATGTCTGCACCCAGAGAATAAATAGGAGCATAACAAAGTAGAAGACGTGGAGAAAGAAGAGAACCCTGCTTAGGGATTATAGCAAGGCTATTGCAGCAAAATGGGTGGAGATATTTACACTTGTCTATTTATGGTGGGCATAAATGATGTTTACAAGACTCAGTGGCTGATTTTATTAAACTTGGCATGTGTGTGGGCTCAGTCATTCAGTCGTGTCCAACTCCGTAGGACCTTATGGACTGTAAGCCTCCAGGCTTCTCTGACCGAGAGATTCTCCAGGCAAGACTACTGGAGTGGGTTGCCACACCCTGCTCCAGGGGATCTTCCAGAGCCAGAGAAAGAACCTGCATCTCTTAGATTTCCTGTGTTGGCAGGTTCTTTACCACCAGCACCACCTAGGAAGTCTGTTGCAAATATGAATGTAAAAAGTCAAAGCAAAATTGTTAGTCCCTCAGTCTTAAGGTAAGCTTCAAAAATGAGTTTCAGGTTCTTGGCACAGGCAACTTATAGAAAGGCTAAAGTTATTCACTAAAATTGGAACACTGAAGATAGTTTTAATCATGTTCATATTGAAGAATTTGCAAGGCATGTAAGTAGATACTCATTAGGCATTTGGATACTCGAGTACAACTTATGGCTTGTGGTTTCTAAAACAAGAAACTATACACATGTTCACTCCAATTTTTTTTAATTTAAATAACTATGATTTTTTTTCAAAGCACATTGCTAAACATGAGAATACCAGAAAATGCGTATTTTGAATGAGTCAAGGATTTCCAGGGAAAGTAAGAAGTAAATTTTATATCAGGCATGCCCCTCAATTCACTTATGAAATGAAAATAGTTGAACATTGGCATTGTTGAACAACTGTTATTGTTGAAGGCTAAAAATTAATCAAGCTACACAAAGTAAGTTAAAAATTAGAATTAAATGAGTATAAAAATATTAATGCTTAAGGACAAAAAATAGGAGCATGCATGTGATACTAAATAAAGGCCAGATATATAAATAGAAAAATAATATAGTGTCATGGAACCCAAGGAGAGTATTTCAAGAATACAGTCATCAGATGTATCCATATTTTCAATATATCAAGTAAAATAAAACTAATGATGAGTCAATTAACTTTAAAGAGGAAGAATTTTAAATATGAAGAATTTATGTGAGATGTCATTCAAAGGAGTTTTATTTCAATAGTAAACCAGAGATTAATAAAGAGCAGAGCTGGTGTAAAAAGTGATGAAATAGTTTGTGGTAAACTCATTCAAGAAGAATAGCTTTGAAGCTGAGAAGCAGAAGTTAATAGATGCAATGGATAAGTATCAAATAAATTTAGAGGAGGGTATCAGACAATTGAGCAAACCAAAAGCAGAATGAAAAACTATTTGGAGATAAGGATTTGGAAGGTGATTGAGAGAGTGCAGTTTCTGATAGAACTAATGCCAATAAGATCCAGAATACAAGACAAATTAAACCACCTTGAAGATTTTACAGTTAGTTGACCCAGTGAAAAAGGAGAAATGCAGGAATAACTGACCGTATAGAAATCTTTGTTCTCAAGTTGGATGGCAGGAGTTTGAGAACAGTCTCAGTCTATGCCTTCTAATTTCTTTGTGGCTTATCAGACAACATCTTTGAAAAAAGAGTTGGTGAGAGAGGAGGCTCACTGTATTGTAAAACTTAAGAATGTTTGACAGCTTCCCTGGTGGCTCGGACAGTAAAGAATCTACCTGCAATATAGGAGACCCAGATTTGATTCTTGGGCTGAGACGATCCCCTGGAGAAGGGAATGGCAACTCATTCCAGTATCTTGTCTGGAAAATCTCATGGGCAGAGGAGTCTGGTGGGCTATAATCCAGAGGGGCCCAAAGAGCTAGATATGACTGAGCCACTAAAATGCATACAGGTATGTTTGAAATGGCTCATATGGACAAAAGGAGAGAACTCTGCCCATGGAATGTCACAAAGCTATCGGCCAGCATTACTCTACTATGGCTTGTGTGTGTGTGTTTTGTTTTGTGTTTTGTTTTTCACTCCAATTTTTGAAAGTTAACCATGATTTTTTCAAAGCACAATCCTAAACATGAGTATACCAGAATCTGTAAATTTTGTTATGAGCCAAGGATTTCCACTCAGCAGGCCACAGGGCTGGAAAAGGTCAGTTTTCATTTCAATCCCTAAGAAAGGCAATGCCAAACAATGCTCCAACTACCGCACAATTGTACTCATCTCACACACTAGTAAAGTAATGCTCAAAATTCTCCAAGCCAGGCTTCAGCAGTATGTGAACCGTGAACATCCAGATGTTCAAGCTGGTTTTAGAAAAGGCAGAGGAACCAGAGATCAAATTGCCAACATCCGCTGGATCATCGAAAAAGCAAGAGAGTTCCAGAAAAACGTCTACTTCTGCTTTATTGACTATGCCAAAGCTTTTGACTGTGTGGATCACAACAAACTGTGGAAAATTCTGAAAAAGAAGGGAATACCAGACCACCTGATCTGCCTCTTGAGAAATCTCTATGCAGGTCACTAAGCAACAGTTAGAACTGGACATGGAACAGACTGGTTCCAAATAGGGAAAGGGATATGTCAAGGCTGTATATTGTCACCCTGCTAACTTGACTTATATGCAGAGTGCTGCTGCTGCTGCTGCTGCTAATTCGCTTCAGTTGTGTCCGACTCTGTGCAACGCCACAGAGGGCAGCCCACCAGGCTCCCCCATTCCTGGGATTCTCCAGGCAAGAACACTGGAGTGAGTTGCCATTTCCTCCTTCAATGCATGAAAGTGAAAAATGAAAGTGAAGCTCAGTCGTGTCTGACTCTAGTGACCCCATGGACTGCAGCCTACCAGGTTCCTCCGTCCATGGGATTTTCCAGGCAAAACTACTGGAGTGGGATGCCATTGCCTTCTCCGATATACAGAGTACATCCTACAAAATGTCAGGCTGGAAGAAGCACAAGTGGAATCAAGATTGCTGGGAGAAATATCAATAACCTCAGATATGCAGATGACACCACCCTTATGGCAGAAAGTGAAGAAGAACTAAAAAATCTCTTGATGAAAGTGAAAGAGGAGAGTGAAAAAGTTGGCTTAAAGCTCAACATTCAGAAAACGAAGATCATGGCACCTGGTCCCACCACTTCATGGCAAATAGATGGGGAAACAGTGGAAACAGTGGCTGACTTTATTTTTGGGGCTCCAAAATCACTGTAGATGGTGATTATAGTCATGAAATTAAAAGACACTTACTCCTTGGAAGGAAAGGTATGGCCAACCTTGACAGCATATCAAGAAGCAGAGACATTACTTTGTCAACAAAGGTCCATCTAGTCAAGGCTATGGCTTTTCCAGTAGTCATGTATGGATGTGAGAGTTGGACTATAAGGAAAGCTGAGCACCAAAGAATTGATGCTTTTAAAATGTGGTGTTGGAGAAGACCCTTGAGAGTCCCTTGGATTGCTAGGAGATCAAACTAGTCAAAATGGTTGCATGTTTGCGCAATGAGATGATGTTCAAAACTGACATTTTGGAAGTGCCTTTTCAGTTAGGTATCCATCATGGATGCTTACAGTCTTGCTTATGAAATATTCACACCACCCCCCCAAAATGAAGTTATATTAAAGTAATTTTAGTATTGACAAATTAAGATGCTTCAGTTGAAAATTTTAGAAGTTTATGATTAGGGATCATTATTTTAATTGATTTTAATTTACTTAAATAGATTTTATCAAAAATTTATGAATCTTTATGCATTTAGTAATCACAAATTTACAAAAGGCTATTACTCTAACTAAGCTTATTACTATATCATTAAGAAGCTCCTTATGAAATCTCATGGTAAAGCCAAGCATGTTAGCATTTAGCCACCTCCTTTGGACCACCGAGTGTATTTGGTAACTTGATTTGACACGAACTCAGGACTTGCACGTTATTGTTTCAAAGCTACTAGAAATATTCTGATAAATACTGATCTCTTGACTACCAAATATTAGGAGTTAAATGTATTGAATTAATGGCTTTACATAGATTTTAAGCTTTGAAACATCTTTCTTCTCATCTTCTCAACTCAGTATCTTATATCTCAAATTTCACTATGTCAATTATCAAGATATTTGAAATTCCTGCTAGTATTGCTGTTAAGAAAGGTGGAATATATGAGCATGTGAATTAACTTTTCAATTATATATGGATATATGATATACAATATATAAATAAGCATCTGTATATTTTAGTATAAACTGCTCTACTCCAAATGCAAGTTAAAAAGTGTAGTAAAAGGCAACCAATTCTGAGCAAACCTTGATGCAATACCATTTAATAATAATGTTTAGAAACATCACAGCCTGAAATAAATTCACGATACATGAAAAAAGCTATATAAGAGGGAAAAATTCTGTATACATATGAATATCTATAAGATGCTTGGAAAATTGAGGGGGATTTATATAAAACTGAAATGACCGCCATGTTCCAAGTAGCATCAGTGACTCACAGCCTTGCTTCCAGAATGACAAACTTATCATATGTCATGAGTTCAGTTGCTCAGTCATGTCCAACTCCTTGAGACCCTATGAATCGCAGCACGCCAGGCTTCTCTGTCCATCACCAACTCCCGGAGTTCACTCAAATTCACGTCCATTGAGTTGGTGATGCCATCCAGCCATCTCATCGTTTGTCGTCCCCTTTTCCTCCTGCCCCCAATCCCTCCCAGCATCAGAGTCTTTTCCAATGAGTCAACTCTTCGCATGAGGTGGCCAAAGTACTGGAGTTTCAGTTTGAGCATCATTCCTTCCAAAGAACACCCAGGCCTGATCTCCTTTAGGATGGACTGGTTGGATTTCCTTGCAGTCCGAGGGACTCTCAAGAGTCTTCTCCAGCACCACAGTTCAAAAGCATCAATTCTTCAGCGCTCAGCTTTTTTCACAGTCCAACTCTCACATCCATACATGACTACTGGAAAAACCATAGACTTGACTGGATGTTGGCAAAGTAATGTCTCTGCTTTTGAACATGCTATCTAGGTTGGTCATAACTTTCCTTCCAAGGAGTAAGTGTCTTTTAATTTCATGGCTGCAATCGCCATCTGCAGTAATTTTGGAGCCCAGAAAAATAAAGTCTGACACTGTTTCCACTGTTTCCCCATCTATTTCCCATGAAGTGATGAGACCAGATGCCATGATCTTAGTTTTCTGAATGTTGAGCTTTAAGCCAACTTTTGCACTTTCCTCTTTCACTTTCATCAAGAGGCTTTTTAGTTCCTCTTCACTTTCTCTTATAAGGGTGGTGTCATCTGCATAGGCATCCTCATTTTATAACTAATAAAACTCATTTAGCTTTAAAAAAACTTCCAATTTTTTTTTTCAGATCCAGAAATCAGACACTCAGTCATATCTGACTCTTTGTGACTCCATGGACTGTGTATTCATGGCCTGAATTGATTCTTGTAATAACCCTGACAACAAAAGTTCTTAAAGTCTGATTTTCTAGATAAAGAAAGTGAGCCTACACAGTGAATGACTTCTGTAAGATCAGAATCATTGCTTTCTTTTTATTTTCTGAGATTCAACTTAATGCTCATATTTACAGATTCTAACTTAATTTTTCAGTTATTTCAAGTGTATATTCCTTTGTTAAACAAATAATGTAATGACTTTACAAAAACATATATTTTGTTAGGTGAAGATGCTGAGGTTTCAGAGATACAATTTTTTTTTACTTTACATGCATTTCTGAAATCTGGATGCATAAATGTGTGACACTCTGCTTAAATTCTGGAGACACATGACTATATGACTCTTCATCATTGTCAGAATACTATCTTATAGTTTTATTAAATTTGATTGACTTAAATTTCACCAATCTATTATGCCAAGTTTCTCCTGTAAGTGCCAACAAAGAACCATATAACAAGATTCAAAATTTTCTTGTCTCTATTAGTGAATATGGCAATGGTACCCCACTCCAGTACTCCTGCCTGGAAAATCCCATGGACGGAGGAGCCTGGTGGTCTGCAGTCCATGGTGTCTCTGAGTCGGACACGACTGAGCGACTTCACTTTCACTTTTCACTTTCATGCATTGGAGAAGGAAATGGCAACCCACTCCAGTGTTCTTGCCTGGAGAATCTCAGGGATGGGGGAGCCTAGTGGGCTGCCGTCTATGGGGTTGCACAGAGTCAGACACGACTGAAGCAACTTAACAACAGCAGCAGCAGCAGCTTTGTTTACAGTTGCTATTATTTGTCATATGGATTTCTTCCATATGGAAATTTTCCCAGTGACAAGATGTGTGTATTCACTCTTGAAAATTATCTAGATGATCAAGGTCATACAATTTGAATAAGAATATTTAACTGAAAGTGAATAAGGCTTGAGTTTCAAACCCAGTGCTAGGATTCCTGATACTCAGTTTCATCAAATCCATTGGGTAGAACCCTATAAAATTCTTCACAGTGTACCTCATTATTTCCAAGGTCATTCATGCTTATCTAACAGACATGCAGCCTGATAACAGACCCACTGGATATATGAGACTGAAAACAAGGAAAGAGCTGTATTAGCAGATATGTAAGATACAGGCATTGATCCCAAATGTAAACATTTTCCATGTATAAAAGGCAGCACTGATCCAGGGCCTTCTCTGGTGAGCTCTGAAGTTTGTTAATCACACTAACTAGGTGCCACTTGATGACATTCATTTCTGATCACCATCATGAGCACTGTCATAAGCAGAATTTTCTAAAGTTCGTTAGTGAATGTCTGTGTCATCACATCTTAGGAGGCTTTTTTATTTCCTTGTATTCTTTTGGTTTGATGCTATGTTCCTTATACTGAAAGAAAACCTTTCAAGAATAACATGCTGCAAGCTAAGGTGTTCTTAAATAGTCATGAGTGTCTTACATTTTGTTTTTCTATTCCAAAATAGTAATTTGATTTCCCAGGAAGCAGTATATATATATATATATATATATATATATATATATATATATATATATATATATATATATATATATATTTTCTTTTTCTTCTTTGATGTTTCCTTTAGGTCTGCTATTCAAATATTATGCTCCTATTAAGGATGATTTCTTAAGGACAACAATTAGAGTTATATTCTATATTAGAGATATAGATATTACTTTATGCATCAGATTCACTTGGAAAAACTTTAAAACATATATTCAGATGCCTTTTTTAATGTGACTAAAAATGGGCCTTTGAGAATATGTATGTTTCTTCAAAATTCAAAATATGTAATCTCCCACATAATGATATGACTGGGAATCTTGTCTATCTTGCTATTTACGGAATTTAGTAAGTCCAGAAACATCTGTTCTAGACTGTCTATTTTCTTTGTTTGGGGGATAATTTAGACAATGATCTGCCTTCAGTGAGCTTAAATTCTAATAGAAAAAAAAACATAAAACCATGGAAGCAAACCATAAAAAAAAGCAAACCATATAAATATTACAATAAATGTGACCTTCTCCTCAAGAAAATACATAGCAGTAAGAAAAACAATTTCAAACTTGCAAAAACTTCAGTGGCACATCCACACATACAATTTATTATGAAATACATACAAAAAACTCTTCAAGCAAGCAAAAAGTTTGCTGGAAGATAGAGACATCCTTACAGAGAAAGAAGCTAATAGGAAAATCCAGATCAGACTTGAAGAGATTAGAACCCAGTTGTTATTATATGAACTCCTAAAATCCCACCATATTCACAAAATCTATAAATTAAAAAATGGTGTATCATTTGTTTGTTTATACTACTCTGAATTAAGTGTGAATTACATGTGAATGAAATAACCCTGACAAAACTTGAATTAATTATTTTAGATCTTTGAATATTTTATTTTTGAATGCATAATTCTTAGTGAACTATACATATTAAGATCAATTAACTTCTCCAACTACTCTATTGAATGCTAAATTAAAATCTTGATTTAAAAAATAAGCAAACTGAAGCATATACTCATAGAATAGGTCATTTTCTATGTAATCACATTAACACACAGGATTTTCTTTATCTAGAAATCTTAGTCTTATCGACTAACTGAAATTACTTACATTTCATACATTAAATTATGGGAAATAACATTTAATAAATAAAGTATAAAATGTAAATATGCCTAAAGCTTCCTTATTTACTCAGCATTGAGAATATTCTCCTGAAAATGTCATGTATTCAGTTCAATTTCCAAGTTCAGAGCATGTGAATCTGGTTGTTTTGTACAAGAAAACATCACAGTCAATACCATGTAACTTCTCTTTAAGACTTAAAGGAGAATTCTAAAGCTCAGCCCAGTGTGTCTTGGAAGACAACTAAAGTAGTCATTTTCTGAACAGAAAAGTTCAAACGATCTAATAAAAAGTATTATTAAGCCTTTTTTTTCTTAAAGATGCAAACACCTTTTTTTGCTTCTGATCTTTTTTTTTTTTTTTCCACAATAGATACAATCTCGGGCAGTATTGGTGTTATTTCCATCTCAGTGTATAGAGAAGGAAAACAATAGAACAACCTATTTTTCTCCAGCAGGGAAGAAAATGACAGTGGTCTAAATAGAAGCTATCCTGTGAGCAAGGATATTTAAAGTGGTTCCAGAAGGTTCACAGAAACTATTTGCCAAGAAATTACACAATTAAATCTCACATCGAATATTGCCAACCATATGCTGTAAGTCTTAGCTCTAATGCAGGGGGTTTTAGGTTTCCCAAAAAATCTCTTAAAAAGATCACAGTAATCTTGGTATAAATTCATGTTTAGTTCAGCCATGCTTAGATGGAGAGAATAGGTCCAGGGAGACAACTGGGCAGACTACTATTTGAAACTCAAATGCTCCTGTAGCTTAGTAAACATTCGGAGGGACACAATTAATGTGACCTCAATACTATTCATATTATTGATTGCATTGATTTACCAAGGGTATTTTTTTGCATTAATTTAAGAGAATTTCTACATCTGAGAAATAATATCAGATAAATGACTTTATAAGATATGTGTGTGTGTGCTCGGTTGTGTCTGACTCTTTGCAACCCCATGGACTATAGCCAGCCAGGCTCCTCTGTCCATGGGATTTCTGAGGCAAGACTATGGGAGTGGGTTGCCAGTACCTACTCCAGGGAATCTTTGTAATCCAGGGATCAGACACATGTCTCCTGCTTTGGCAGGCACTTTACCATTGGCACCATTTGTAAATCCCTTTGTATAATATATGAACATTTGATTATTTAAGAAAACAGCAAATGGAAACCAAGGGTAACATGAGGAAAGTCAGTTGCTCAGAGGAATATGCTTCTCTAATGGAGTTAACCAGAAGAAATAAAAGTGAATTCCAAGTCCACAAAAATGTTCTTTTTGGCCTCCACACTTATGCTCCCAACAGGCTTCCCTTCAGTTCAGTTCAGTCCAGACGTTCAGTCATGTCTGACTCTTTGCAAACCCATGGACTGCAGCATGCCAGGCTTCCCTGTCCATCACCAACTCCTGGAGTTTACTCAAACTCATGTACATTGGGTCAGTGTTGCCATCCAACCATTTCATCCACTGTCCTCCCCTTCTGCTCCCACCTTCAATTTTTCCCACCATCAGGGTCTTTTCAAATGAATCAGTTCTTCTTATCAGGTGGCCAAAGTATTGGAGTTTCAGCTTAAGCATCAGTCCTTCCAGTGAATATTCAGGGCTGATGTCCTTTAGAATGGACTGGTTCAATATCCTTGCAGTCCAAAGGACTCTCAAGAGGCTTCTCCAACACCACAGTACAAAAGCATGAATTCTTCAGTGCTCATCTTTCATTAGAGTCCAAATCTCACATCCATACATGACCACTGGAAAAACCATAGCTTTGACTAGAAGGACCTTTGTTGGCAAAGTCATGTCTCTACTTTTTAATATGCTCTCCAGGTTGGTCATAACTTTTCTTCCAGTGAGTAAGTGTCTTTTAATCTCATGGCTGCAGTCACCATCTGCAGTGATTTTGGAGCCCAAGAAAATAAAGTCTGTCACTGTTTCCCCATCTATTTGCCGTGAAGTGATAGGACCAGATGCCATGATTCATTTTCTGAATGTTGAGTTTTAAGTCAACTTTTTCACTCTCCTCTTTCACTTTCATCAAGAGGCTCTTTAATTCTTCACTTTCTGCCATAAGGGTGGTGTCATCTGCATATTTGAGTTTATTGAAATTTCTCCCAGCAATCTTGATTCCAGCTTTTGCTTCATCCAGCCCAGCATTTCACGTGATATACTCTGCATATAAGTTAAATAAGCAGGGTGACAATATACAGCCTTGACATACTCGTTTCCCTATTTGGAACCAGTCTGTTGTTCCATGTCCAGTTCTACCTTTGCTTCTTGACCTGCATACAGATTTCTCAGGAGGCAGGTCAGGTGGTCCTGTATTCCTGTCTCTTTAAGAATTTTTCACAGTTTATTGTGATCCACACAGTCAAAGGTTTTGGCATAGTCAATAAAGCAGAAATAGATGTTTTTCTGGAATTCTGTTGCTTTTTCCATGATCCAGAGGATGTTGGCAATTTGATCTCTGGTTCCTCTGCCTTTTCCAAAACCAGCTTGAACATCTGGAAGTTCATGGTTCATGAACTGCTGAAGCCTGGCTAGGAGAATTTTCAGCATTACTTTGCTATCGTGTGAAATGAGTGCAATTGTGAGCTAGTTTGAACATTCTTTGGCATTGCCTTTCTTAGGGATTGGAATGAAAACTGACCTTTTCCAGTTTTGTGGCCATTGCTGAGTTTTCCAAATTTGCTGGCATATTGAGTACAGCACTTTCACAGCATTATCTTTTAGGATTTGAAATAGTTCAACTAGAATTCCATCACCTCCACTAGCTTTGTTTGTAGTGATGGCCCACTTGACCCTAAGGCCCACTTGACTTCACATTCCAGGATGTCTGGTTCTTGGTGAGTGATCACACCATCATGGCTATCTGGGTTGTGAAGATCTTTTTTGTATAGTCCTTCTGTGTATTCTTGCCACCTCTTCTTAATGTCTTCTGCTTCTGATAGGTCCATACCATTTCTGTCCTATGTTGTGTCCATCTTTGCATGAAATATTCCCTTGGTATCTCTAATTTTATTGAAGAGATCTCTAGTCTTTCCCATTCTATTGTTTTCTTCTATCTCTTTGCTTTGATCACAGAGGAATGTTTTCTTATCTCTCCTTGCTATTTTTTGGAACTCTGCATTCAAATGGGTATATATTTCCTTTTCTCCTTTGCCTTTAGCTTGTCTTCTTTTCACAGCTATTTTTAAGGCCTCCAATTGCTTCCAATTGTGGTAGTGACATCTGTCTGCCAGAAAAGTATAAAAACAGTAATGTTATTTTTATGTGAGTGCCTGTCAGGATGAAATGGTCATTAAGGAGCTGTCTATCCATCTCATGATCCAGCATTGTGTGCTCATCTTAGAAACTAGTGTGCAAATCAGTGTGAATCATGAGTCCTGACTGAGTTTCTATTCTAATCATCTGAAATTATTCAATTTTGTTCACATTCCAAAATGAAACCAGTTTCCTTTTAAAAAATTATTTACTGGAGTATGGTTGATGTATAATGTTGTGCTAACTTCTGCTGAACAGCAAAGTTATTCACTATATATATATATATATACATATATATATTCCTTTTCATATTCTTTTCCATTATAATTTATTACCAGATACTGAATATAGCTTCTTGTGTTATACAGCAGGACTTTGCTGCTTATCCATTCTATGTTGTTATTCAGTTGTTAAGTCTTGTCCAACTCTTTGCAGCACGCCAGGGCTGCAGCACACCAGTCTTCCCTGAATCTCCCAGAGTGTGCCCAACTCTTGTCCAGTGAGTTGGTGATGCCATCCAACCAACTCATCCTCTGTCACTCCCTTCTCTTCCTGCCCTCAATCTTTCCTAGAATCAGGGTCTTTTCCAATGAATTGGCTCCTCCCATTAGGTGGCCAAAGTATTGAAGTAATAGCTTCAGCATCAGTCCTTTCAGTGAATATTCAGGACTGATTTCCTTTAGTGTTGATTGCTTTGACCACAATGCAGACCAAGGGACTCTCAAGAGTCTTCCCTAGCACCACAATTCATGAGCATTCTATATATAATGAAATAATCTTCCTTTGTGTGTGTGGGTGGTGTGTGAGGAAGGGATAGCAAAATACAGATTTTGTGTGTTCCATCATTTTTCATAAGTGCCTCTTGAGTTTATTTCATTTCATTTATTAACTTGTTCAATTAATGAATACTTGAGTGTCTACTCTTTGCAAGGCATGGCTCCAGTTCCCATGGATAGAGCTAAAAAAGAAAGAAATGATAGAGCTTTTCTCATAGAGCTAACTAGCTATTTTCCATCAAACCTATCTTAAAGGTTGTGAATTCTATGTCTTTAAATAATTCATTAGAGGAAGAGAAATTTTGAAATCTAAACTTTATCATGATTTATCACAGATATTTTGTTCTCATTATTTTTTGTCAAGTCTCTTAATTTTTCCAGAGCCAGAATATTCAATCCCTGGGTTGGGAAGATCCCCTTGAAGAGAGCATGGCAACCCACTCCAGTATTCTTGCCTGGAGAGTTCCAAGGACAGGGGAGCCTGGCAGGCTGCAGTCCACGGGGTAGCAAAGATTCAGACATGACTAAAGCAGTTAAGCACAGAGCTTATGCATCAGTCATTTAAAACTCTCTCCAAGTGATTTTTTTTACAAATTTTAAACAACAGAATTTGATAGAAATGATGACAAAAAATGGCATGTATTTTAAATAACTATTGTTAGGAAAAATGTATAGATATTTGGATCCATGATTCAGTGCTTACTAAGTGGATTTATAATAAATCATCATTTCAGGTAAACATTTTGGCATATTGTCTTAAAATAAGACAGATTTCTTGTACATTCTGACATTTGAGAAGACAATTTGAGTAAAACAACATTATGTGCATACATTTTAGTATTTACAAATTAATTAATAAACAAGTCCTGAAAGCTTTAAGGTTATAATATCAAAAATTTATTTTAAAATTATTAAAGAGAAAGATTGCTTTACCATTAACTCCCAGGATGCTTAAACAACACTCATTTCCTTATGGGATTGTTATTACACCAAAATTATACTAAAATTATCCCATGCAATGGAATAATTACATTAGTTCACATTTTACATGTTGTGATTATGCAAAATTAATGGAAACTTTTTACATAATCTTACATATGATTTTACAAAAATCATAATATTTTTACCTAATCATATAATCTTCTTGTGTTATAAAATTAATAATCATTTATCTATCTATTCTTCAGTCAATACAATAATTATCTGTCTCTAATAGGTCACCATTTTATCTATTTAACTTCTAAAGGAATTATCCACACAAGGAATATGTTTTGTTTTAATAGTGTAAATTATTAAATCATTATATTTTATGAAATTAATCACAAATAAAATAGATTAGCAAACAATGATCCTAAATTGTATTGTCATGCTTACTACACATGACCTTTTATAAGTGTTACTTGTGAAAAAAGTGTACTCAATAAATAGTTATAAAAGTTATATATGTATAGCTCATTTTTTTACAAGCATAATCTGACTATAGAGAAAATGAGATACAAATTAAAATAGAAAATTCACATATGATGAGCACAAAAGAATCTCTTTCCATCTGGATTTTTCTGAAAGGGAAGAACTTTTAAAGTTATGAATGCTTTAGTCACATGTTAGGAACACTTGCATGGTTTATCCCCTTGCAATAAAATCATACTTTATTCATCTCAAATTTTTTCTATTGCCAAAGGTAGAAGGATCCTTTTCATTTTTAAAACAAAGCTTTAGAGAATTGCTTTTGCAAATATGTATCTTGGCTTTGCAAAGTGGAGTTTCATTTCTGGAATCTACCTTTTGATGCTGCACCTTGAAACTCAGTGTGTTGTAAAAATATTTAGCTGATTTGCTAAAGACGACTTTCTACATTGCTCACTCCAGCCACACAGTTCTGAATTTTTATTTTTATTTTTCCTTATGCCTTGAAAGAACTCATTCTGAATAAAACTAGTAAACATACTTTTCTTGGTTTCAAATTGGAAAAGAAATGGAACGAGCTGAACATTCTCAAATTTTATTACATTTTATTCTCAACAATCTGGTTGGATGTTTCATTGCATGTCTAGACACCAGTGGTAGCTGAGGACTGTGTTTTGCTGACTGGGATGGGAACGAGGGGATTCATTTCCAGTATTCTAAGCAAGTGCACATATCTTGAGTGGGTACTGTTAGTTACTCACTACCCATGCATGTTGTTAACCCTCAAGTCCTCTTGATCTATTTCCCATAAACAAATCCCTTCTAGGAAACACCGTACACTCATATCAGATATTTAATGACAGCATTGCAAAATTTCATGTTGAGACCCCACAATACTGCCACAGAGTTTTCATATATAAAAAAAAAGAGTAGTCATGTTAAAAGAAATATCTCCTTCTTACACAAATGGAGAGAAGCTTCTTCTCTCTCACCTAGTTTCTGAAGCTTACATTCTGGCAGAACTCTACTTGAATCCTAAGCAGAGCAGCTCTGAATATAGAAAACCTGAGGCTAAAATTCATCAGGCCTGTCTCCTCCCATGTAAGAAGTATATTTGTGCAACTAGGGATAAGGATAATGTTGACCACTAAGGCAGTCTTCTGAGACTTAATCTACAATCACATGTGCTCTATTTCTTAGACACGTTTGACATTAGGTGGGAGTGGGAGAAAAAATAGAACTAGAGCAAGAATAAATGCTTTAACCTTTCAAGTATCGCAGAAGTGAATCTAATGGAAAATCATTTTTCTGATTCCTTATCACATGGGTACACATTTTAGTCTGTAAAATATACCAAATATCTTTGAGTTGATTAAAGATTGTATCTAACACTTCTGATCTTCATTTTTCCAATATGCCTTTTATAGCATCATATTATATTTTTTCTAACCGAAGGTTGTATTCATTTTTATTCAGTCGGTCCTCAAATGCCATCAACAGCCTCAAGGGCACATATGTGCACATAATAGAATTGTCCCTGAATTCTCAGCTCACGTTCACTTAACCTACAGGCCATGTTCTCTTTAAGACATGTGTTTGTGGAGTGGTATCCCCCAAATCAGTCAAAGTGAAACTTCACAGGATTCCCAGATACTAAAATAGCTAATCATTTACTTTTCCACACTGATCATCTCAAAAGGAAAAGGGATTTCTTATGTACTTATTTCTGAGTCATTAGAATTGGAAAACCCAGAAATATATTTTGAAGAAATTTTTCTTGCTTCCCACATGCAATTTTTCAGGTCACAGCCATAAACGTAGCAGAGGCTTTCTTTTAGATATTTTAGTTCAATTCCATTGGGTAGCAATGAAAATAACTTCTGCAGACTCGATGTTACAAGTGTATCAATTTTACCTTATTTGGCATGGGAGATTTTGGCATTCAGAAATATACCTTAAATGCATGGCATAAATAGCAAGCATTTTTTGTGTTTTTTTTTTTTAAGTTCTCTACCCAATTTTTAAAAATGGAGGATAAACAGAGGCAATATGAAACAAAAATCATCTTCTCTTACACAGTAAATCATTGACATTCTCCACAGAATTAAAAAAATATTCATAGAAGATGTACCTATTTAACAGGCAGGGTGAAAGGATTACCAGGAGTCAGTATATATCTATTAATATTATCTGTCTATGTAGCTATCCTATCTCCTCTATTTATCTGCCTATATATGTTATTTATGATTTATTCAGGTAGTTTATGTCCTCTTTTGGGGTTAGGGTTAGAGTTAGGATTAGGCTTAACTTCTGAGTTAAAGCAAGGCTAGTGAAAGAATGTGATCATTGATAGATGAAATATATCAATCAATGAGTGGGTGCTGTTAGTTACTCACTACCCATGCATGCTGCTAACCCTCAAGTCCTCTTGGCTTATTTCCCACAAACCAAACCTCTTCTCACTGTTATAGATGGTAAGCTTATTAAATGGTCATACTTATAGATGGTCAACTTATTAAACCAATTATTAATTTCAATATTTGGTAGACAATCCCAAATCTGCATAATTATACACCCATGGTCATAGACACTCACGTAGAATGTTCAGTTACATACATATCTAGTCATCGACTGAGTTTTTTTTTTTTAACTGAGATGTTTAACATTTGCTTTTTATATTATTGATGTGTAATTGAGTATGGGTACTTTTTTTTTTCCTCATTAATTCTATTTGGTATGAGATTAGTCCTTTCAAAATTTTTTTTGCATCTTCAACTCTATGAAATTTATTTTTATTTTTAGTTTACTTTTGTTCTTTCACTTGAATTGGCAAATCTCTGTTCATGGAGACTGTTGACCTCATCCCTTGAGTTTCTCAAGACCCAGAACATTACCCAAAACCGTCTCTGTTACCTTTTTAATGACACCTACCACATTCTGCTATTTAAAATAAAAACTATCCTCTCTTTTCTTATCCTCAAACTTCTTTCACCTGTTCTACTTCCTCTCCATCCTCTGACCTTTTTATAGTTTATTACTTCATGTGCCTATTGTTAACTGACTACTCACATTATTTCATAAGCTCCTTGAGAATAAAGCCCATGGTCTTTGGATGCATTGAAACAATTTCTGGCACCTAGCAGGTGTCTCATAAACATCTATTAAATGGATGGAAAGACATTGAAATTTTTATGTCTTTGCTCTATGAGTCTTAACTTTTCTCATGTATTGCCTTTGCATTATGTTGCAAGATTATCTTTTTAACCTTTTGCTACATTATTTTTATTATAATTTGTTTCACAATTAGATATTCAAAATGACATCGTTAGATTCTGAGAATTCTATTTCTCATGACAGCTTTTCATCAGTCAGAGACATACTATGATTTCCAATCTCTCTATTCATATGATTTATATTGCTCTTAAATGTGCTTCTGTTTTGCAAGTGTGTGCATGCATGCTCATTCATGTCTGACTCTTTGCAACCCCATGGACTGTAGACCATCAGGCTCCTCTGTCCATGGGTTTTTCCAGGCAAGAATACTGGATCGGGTTGCTATTTCCTTCTCCAGGGAATCTTCCTGATCCAGGAATTGAACCCACCTCTCTTGAACCTCCTGAACTGACAAGTGGGTTCTTTACCACTGGTGCCACTTGGGAAGCTTACCTCATTATTTCTCTGGATTTACTTATCTGCTTGATGTGTTGTTCTTATTTCTTTGTGGGATTTTTTTTTCCTTTTACTTTGTTCAAATATTTTTTTAGTATTTGTTCAACTTGGTTATCTGTCCACTTCCACTGATGTGAAGTAGATGAACAAAGATAGAAGCTATGGAAAATGTTTACAGCCCACCAGGGGATTTGGATTTGACAGTGAATATAGATTCTGCTGACAGCATGCCTGGAGGAAAGGAGTGCAGCCAGGTAGAGAGTATGCCAATTGCTACTTTCTACTTGAGAGTATCTCTGATCCCTACATGACTATAAGAAACCTCGGATACTGATCCATTCTCTGGTGGCAAGATTCTCTTTTCATCATAAAGAACAAAAGAGTGTTCCTGGCTCAGTTTATCAGACATTTTAAAAGTCCATTAAATATCGGTTGAATTAATTCTTCATGCATTAATTTTCCAAATATGAGTTGTCCAGCTACCGATACGACACTCTCCTGACCTCACAGTAATATCAGAGTATTCTATGAATTGATGTTCCTATAGATTCAAAAAGAAGCATTTATCAGTTGTTACTGATGCTGAAGGTGAAACTCTAATACTTTGGCCACCTGATGTGAGGAACTGACCCACTGGAAAAGACTCTGATGCTGGGAAAGATTCAAGGCGGGAGGAGAAGGGGACAACAAAGGATAAGATGATTGGATGGTATCACTGACTCAATGGATATGAGTTTGAGTAAATTCTGAGAGTCGGTGACGGACAGGGAAGCTTGGCATGCTGCAATCCATGGGGTCACAATGATTTCAACATTACAGAGCAACTGAACTGAACTGAAGATTTTAACATTTATCGTTTAAGGCCAAATCAGTTCACCTGGGTCTGACTTTGCTGTACCTGAAATGACTTTTTAAATTAGCATGTAAAAAATCATAAAACGACCTGACATGAAGATTCAACTTTTGTTTTGTGAGAGATCTAGTTAATCATTTAGTACATTATATTCAGGAAAATATAAATTATGGGAATGTGAAATTCCCACATGTGAACTTTAATCACTGGATCCATTAGACTGAAACAATGACAAAATCTTTTAAGCGAAAGAACTTTGATTCCCATTAGGGTTTGATCCTACTTTTTGTTAAGGAAAACTCTACCCTAACTTCTATGAACTGAAAGATTCTCTCTCTTCCTGTCAATGATATTACTGTTTCCTTGACTGGTTACTGGATTGTTACCTCAGAACCTGGGTTGTTACCATGTGTGTTAGCTTTTAGTGAAGTGAAGTGAAAGTCACTCAGTTATGTTCAACTCTTTGTGACCCAATGAACTGCAGATTATCAGGCTCTGCTGTCCATGGGGTTTCCAGGGCAATAACAATAGAGTGGGTTGCCATTTCCTTCTCCAGGGGATCTTTCTAACCCAGGGATCGAACCCAGGTCTCCTGCACTGCAAGCATATTCTTTACCATCTGATTCACCAGGGAAGTCCATGACTTGACCTTGGAGATGGTCTGGTGGTTTAGTTGCTGAGTTGTGTTCAACTCTATAAACCCCATGGACTATAGCCCACTAGGCTCCTCTGTCCATGGGATTTTCCAGACAAGAATACTGGAGTGGGTTGCCATTTCCTTCTCTAGGGGATCTCCCAGACCCAGGAATCAAACCCAGGTCTCCTGCATTGCAGGTAGACTCTTTACCAACTGAGCTATCACAGAAACCCTAGTTTTCTAGAGCTGCTGTAATAAAGCACCACAATCTCAACAATTTAAACAACAGAAATTTTTGACCTCACAGTTTTGAAGTCTAAAAGTTAAAGAAAAAAAAATTGAGGTATTATTTGGGTTGCTTTCTTTTGAGAATTACGAGGGAGGTTCTATTCCAGGCCTCTCTCCTTGGTTTGGGACAGATGTCTTCTCCTTCTGCCTTGACATCTGCTTCTTTTATGCATGTCTCTCTCTATGTCTACATTCCCCCTTTATGTAAAGATACCAATGGTATTAGGCTATGACCTAACCTAATGATCTCAGCTTAACTGATTGTATCTTCCAGGACCAAATTTTTAACTAAGGTTACATTCTGAGATTCAAGGATTCAGTATTTCAACACATAAACTTTGAGGTGATATAATGCAGCCCATAATATGAGTGAATATATAGATCTCTAGTCCTCAAATGCTCTAGAATGTAGCTTTACCATCCTCCTAACTCCCTCATTTATGAGTAAGATATGTGCTGGGCACATATTCAGTCTACACTAACCCAAGAGTTGAGTTTTAACATTTTTGAAAGTTTATACTTTGAAAAAAAATAAAAAACCTCTCTGAAATCATTCATAATTTTCAGATGTATCTTTGTATATGGTAGGAGGCAGGTCTCCCGGTCTTATAAAAATCCTCTTTTGCTTCTGCTCAATAGACAATTTCTAGAACAAAGTCATACCCTCTCTCCCTACCTCCATTCAGGTTGCCATAGAAATGGGGCACTTCTCTTCCTAAGAGATAGTGGTTAAGTGCAAAGTGACCAGAAGGGAAGGACATTCTGACTTTTCTTGACATGTCTCTGCTTTGCTCAGTCACAATCAACAAAGGAGGAGAAGTCACTTGATCTCATCAGTGAGTTCAAGGAAAGAAAGAAAACAACTCAGCCTAGTGTTTCTGGCACTCTTTTAAATCTTTCTGCCTGCAGAGAAAGGGTTTTGTATCATTTTGCTTTTTCTGTTCACAGCCATGTGACTTGGTTAAACAAGCAGTATTCCTCAAGAAAAGGTCTAATGAACATCCAGGTTTTTTCTGTGACTGGGTAAGGAAGTTAATTCTGGATGAAGTAACAGGTTCTCTATTGTGACTGCTCTATTTCAGCAACAGATTCCAATCCAGCCTTCCCTACTAGGACAGTAGGTATTTTTCTCTAACATTGTGATATCTGTGTAATCTCTCAGTTCATTTGAAGGCAAAAGTGGAAGAAAGTGTGTGATTTCTATCAATCTGCAATTCAGTATCAATCATTTAACAAGTCAAATTTGTTCCTTTATTTTCTATTGTTATTACATGTATTCTATTTCACATATAGTAGACATTATTGTTGTTGTTTATTCATTATGTTGTGTCTGACTCTTTGCTAACCCCATGGACTATAGCCCACCAAGCTCTTCTGTCCGTGGGATTTCCCAGGCAAGAATACTGGGGTGGGTTTCCATTTCCTTCTCCAATAATATACATTAATCCAGTGCTTATCAGACCATGGTTAATAAATCTTCCTCCCCCCCTTTTTAATCACTTCCTACCTGCATCCTCAACTCACTGTCATTGAACTTTACTTACATTTTATGATCTGCTTCTGCCCTCTCTATGAGAAGCTCGTTCACCTCATTGCTTTTGAGGAGAGAGTAATTACCAGCTGAGCACACTAGGAAGATTCTCCTCCTAATAGGAAAAGACATCTTTTTTAAAGAACTGTAAGATGCTCAGGGAATTTAACTGTTCACTCCCTGGTGGTGGTTTAGTCACTAAGTCATATCTGTCTCTTGTGACCCCATGGACTGTAGCCTGCTAGGCTCCTCTGTCCACGGATTCTCCAGGCAAGAATACTAGAGTGGGTTGCCATACCAGAGGGTCTTCCTGACCCAGGAATCGAACCCAGGTCTCCTGCATCACAGGCAAACTCTTTACCGGCTGAGAAAAGAGGGAAGATGAGTACTATACCCTGTGCCTCTCATCTTATAGGGAATCATGACATGGATTAGAATAGCAGTAGTTTTAAGAGATCTTTCCATGAAGAAATCAATCTAATCTTACTCAATCTAGACATTTAGAAATTTTTTTTTCACACTAGGAAATTTTGTGTTTATTTCCCCCTGAAACTTTATTCTGTCCTACCTTAAGGATTTTGCTCTGACTTACCCTGGCTCTATTCTTCATTGTAGTAGTTATCAATCTATTGTTACTTTTATTTTAGCAACCTTTCTCACTACTCTGTAAATTCTACAAAATCAGGTTCTACAAAAACTCTACATTACCTTATGAGCTTTTTGTTTTATCACCATTATTTAGAAATTTGTTTTTCTAGAGCAAATACTGAAATGAAAGAATCAATGTTAAAGAATGAGCATTTCATGGAAAATTCATTACCTAATATTTCTCTGTCCTCTTATTTTTATATTCTAAACCACTACCGTATTGTATCTGATTAAGTATTTAAAACCATATTTCAGCACTATTTAAAGCTATGTTATAAAGTCTAATATTAAATTTTATTTTCTATGCCTCATTTTCTACTGATATGTATAAGTATCATGCACCCTTATAACAAGATCTATAGTTATAATGTCAGAGGTTCTTATTATATAATGTATACTAAGAAAATTGATTGGTTTTTTTTTTGCTTGTTTTTTTTAGTCTTTTTATCCCTTTCTTCTTTGCCAGTATCATTTTAGAATGTTCTAGCAGAAACTTCAACCATTTTATTTCATGAAACTTGCCAAATTCTCATCCAGTCTGAATCAAATTTTCTAAATTAGATTAAGTTTCATTTTTAATATTGGATGGTGGGCTTAAACTAGGAATGGAATGACTGTGCCACCTGTACATGTTATGAGATCTGGCTCTATTCAAAAATGTTGTCCTCCCTTGGTTTGCTTCTACACATCATGTGCCAGACAGTTAAATGGCTTTCAGCTGAGCAATCTATAAGCCCTCTTTCCTATAAAATGTCACACTTCACATCTGAGCACAACCAGCCCTAGAAGTGTAACCAGTTCTTACTCTTCTTGATTAAGACTCTGGTATTATTCTATAATATTATAGCTTCTGATTCAGTTCTGATTCATTTTCTCCAGAAAATTCCATGTTCATGCTAATCATAAAATTTCATTTCTACCTAGGAGAAAGGCAAATCTTGCAAGTTTTTCCTCTCTATGCATTTAATGACTCCTTTAAAAATCTTGCTTTTCACACATGAATGGAAATAGAGATACTTTGTAGATTGCTTTCAAAGTAAATGCCACTATATTTAAGGTGGTTAACAAGCCTCATTCTTCCAACATTTTCCATAGTCCTTTTTTGCATATGAATATATTTCTACATTTTTGTCCATTATAGATTGCAAAACTTCAAGTCATAGCAGGAGGGCAATTTGGATATAGAGGAAGAATGCGATGCTTTGATCTACTTCATAGAACTTTTTTTTTTAACCTCATTTGGATGGCATTTGTTTTATTGTGCAAAACAGTCTTCCATCACAAGTTTGTGAAAGCTATCCCATTTACAAAAATAAATGGAAAGAAAAGAAAGAGTGAAATTATTTTTTCTACTAAGAATAGAGTGTTTGGGGGCTTTCATTTATCTCCTTACTAGAAGTTCCTTTTTAAAAATTGTTTATCTGAGAAAGTTTATGTGCTCTGACCAAAGATGAATCCCTTCAATTTAAAGGGAAAGTATTAAAGTTTTGATATATTGTTTGCAAGATACTTTCTCATAATTAGTGTTATTTGAGATGGAATTTTAGCAGAAGTAAAGATTAATACTAAAATAATTATCTCAATGAATTTCTCATACATCTGCCTCTAACATGCTTTTAGACTATTCATTTCAGAAATATGCCCTAATACACATTTGTACAAGAGCTCTTTTAAGTCTTTCATCTGATTTCTGTTATCAGTACTTAATAAATGCTCATGAGATTCTTGAGATCACATAATGCCATCTTTTCTGTGTATATGTCTGTAAAGCAGTCTTGTTTTTTGTGATGGAAAAAAAAGGGAGAGTTGGTATAAATTAGAAGGTTGCAATTCATATGATTCATGAAAAAGTAGCTCTACTTACCAGAGAAATTTGTAGGTATAAGTTATAAATCATAACACACAATATATGTCTGCACAAGATATCATAACAAAGTACCATAGATTGGGTGTTTTAAACAACAGAAATTCATTTTTCACACTTCTGAAAACTGGGAATTCCAAGGTCAAGCCACTGACAAGGTAGCTTTTATTCTTAAGCCTCTTTCCTTAGCTTATAGGCAGGTACCAGCTTACTCTGTGATCACATGACCTCTTCTTGTTCATGTGGGAGGCAAGAACTAGCTTTCTGGTGTCTTTTCTTGTAAAGACACTAATCCCATCAGACCAGGGTGCTAACTGCATGATCTCATTTAAACCTAAGCACCTTTCAAAGGCCCCTTTTCTAAACACTATCACAATGGAGGTGAGGGCTTCAACTCATAAATATTGGAGGGGCACAAACATTCAGTCCAGAACATATAATATCAATATTTTAAGACTTTATTAGGTCAAATCTTGAGACTTTTATTCCCTGTAGGTTATTATTTTGGTGAATGCATGTGTCAGCTGGATGCTCTTTGGAGAAACACAGAAATAGCTTTGAGTCCACGCAGTTTACCAGGGGTTAACTTCAGAAAGAGTTAAAAGAAGGAAAGAGAACTGGGCAGGGAAATCTTTCCAATCAAGATGCATACCTGACACTTGAGAAAAGAGTGAAGTATGACATATTGGGCAGATAGAATATCGGACTGCAATCTAGATCTGACAGGGTCATTCCAATGAGGAGGTCTAGTGGAAAGATTGTCTGTCAAATGAGTCCTGTGTCAGTCAGAAATAGCCAGTCCATAGTATACTAGCCATTGTCACTTATTGGCTCAAGCTTTCTGAAAAGGGCATGTCTTTTCAAAAGCTAAGGAAGATCCTGAAGGACTGAGGCTGGAGGTTGCCAGTTAACTGCACTACTTTGATGAGGACCCAAGTGGTACATCTCCACAGTTGCCAAAGTCTCCCTCTTATGCCATGTGGACCAACTTCTACAAACATGTTGAAGGAACAATTCCTGCCAAGTTCTGGTGGGCTTTTCCTTTTCAAGAAAATGTAGAAGAGGGAGATTAACAGGATAAATTTATCTGTGATTGTTCTTGGTTTCCCACTGGTAATCATTGTCTGCTATCTATTCTAAGTCTGTGGGCCTCAGGGAGCACCTCTATTAGGTTCACTGGCTTACTTGATGGTAATATGCAAGCTCACCTTTCTGAACGAACAGAGTCTCTGATAAACATACCTTTCTTGGACCGTTCATGCTGCATTCATCCATTCGCAGTCCTAATTGGTAAATGGAGAACAAGACACTCCCTGGTGGATGACCTGAATCCCAGACATTTTCTTCCCTGCTTACAGTGGATAACAACAGCCATACCTCTCCTAGTTGATCAGGGTAAAATACTCGTGCCAAACAGCCTCTTCCTCTTGTGTGATTATTTGAACATAAAGAGTACAGTGTGCCCAATTGGCAGCACAAGTTTGCAGTCCAATATAGCACTTTCTGTCATCTGGCAAGAATGCATAACCCTCAGGGATTAAATCTTCTAACCAGGAAGGGCCCATATTTTCAGATATGCAAATGACAGCAAACAAGACCACTCTAGCTACCAATCGTTAGTTACCAGTCTCCTGTGCTCTTCATGTTAGGAACACAGCTCCACACAGATCTCTGATTTAGTATTTACACAGAATTCTGGATACTAGTACCTCATCTTCATGCCAGTGGCTTAGTTGTGGCTTTAGGCCATTTCAACACTCTCTAAAAGCCGCCTGCATCCAGATGGAGCATTACAAGATATAATCTATAGATCCATTGTCATAGACCACACCCTGTACATACTCTGCTATAAAGAAGTTTTTTTCAGTTGGATACGAGTTTGTGTAGAATATCAGGTTTGGTTTTGTTTTCTTTTCTTTTCCAATTAGGCATTCATTACTATGGATGTTGGTGCTGGATTAGGGTCCATGGGCAGGAAAAGCAAACCTATACTCAAGATAATGGTTTATTCTTATGAGAATAATTTAGTGTTGTTCAAGGAGAGAATTTCAGTATGGCTGATTGGACTCCTCAAGGAATAATGCCATGATAGTGGTTTAGAGTTCATCTCTACTGCTGACCAGTTAGACATTCAGAAGAGACAGCAGCCAGATTCATCTTGATATTTGGAGTTCATGCTGTTGGGCCCACATGTGGTCTCCAAGCTATCACTGTGGCCACTCCAGTCAGGTCCATATCATGCAATGTCTGGAGTGAGTGAAGACAAAAGTGGGAAAATATAAGTGGGAAGTCATATAGTCTACTTGGTTATTTAACCTCTCTTGCATTATGAGTGATTTCTACTCTTTGTGCTCTCTCCTAGATATACACACAATGGTTCTATCCAATACCTCTTTGTCTCTGATCCACGTGTCTTTTATGTCCCAGGTCATCAAGGAGTTTGTCACCTCATTTGCTATTGCCCATGAGTAAATGTATATTATACTTATCCTGAGTAATCATCATGTCCTAGTGTAGTGTGTGTGTGTGTGTGTGTGTGTGTGTGTGTGTGTGTGATTCATATTGACTTAGTTTTGAACTCTGGCTAGAGGCCAATTAGTTCCTGTTCTTAAGAAGCTCATTCAGCCCATGTGAAAGTGAAAGTGTTAGTCTCTCAGTTTTGCCTGACTTTTTGCAACTCCATGGATTATGGTCCACCAGGTTCTTCTGACCATGGAATTCTCCAGGCAAGAATACTGGAATGGGTTGCCATCCCCTTCTCAAGGGGCTCTTCCCAATCCAGGGACTGAACCTGGGTCTCCTATATTGCAGATAGATTCTCTGCCATCTGACCCACCACGGAAGCCAATTAATTAATGAAGTTCATACGTTATACTGGGAGAAATTATCAGTTCAGTTCAGTTGCTCAGTCGTGTCCGACTCTTTGCGACCCCATAAATCGCAGCACGCCACGCCTCCCTGTCCATCACCAACTCCCGGAGTTCACTCATATTCGTGTCCATGAGTCAGTGATGCCATCCAGCCTTCTCATCCTTTGTCGTCCCCTTCTTCTCCTGCCCCCAATCCCTCCCAACATCAGAGTCTTTTCCAATGAGTCAACTCTTTGCATGAGGTGGCCCAAGTACTGGAGTTTCAGCTTTCGCATCATTCCTTCCAAAGAAATCCCAGGGTTGATCTCCTTCAGAATGGACTGGTTGGATCTCCTTGCAGTCCAAAGGACTCTCAAGAGTTTTCTCCAACACCACAGTTCAAAAGCATCAATTCTTCAGCGCTCAGCCTTCTTCACAGTCCAACTCTCACATCCATACATGACTACTGGAAAAACCATAGCCTTGATTAGACGGACCTTAGTCAGCAAAGTAATGTCTCTGCTTTTGAATATACTATCTAGGTGGCTGATAACCTTTCTTCCAAGGAGTAAGCGTCTTTTAATTTCATGGCTGCAGTCACCATCTGCAGTGATTTGGGAGCCCCCCCCCAAAAAAAAAAAAAAAACTGACACAGTTTCCATTGTTTCCCCATCTATTTCCCATGAAGTGATGAGACCAGATGCCATGATCTTCGTTTTCTGAATGTTAAGCTGTAAGCCAACTTTTTCACTCTCCTCTTTCACTTTCATCAAGAGGCTTTTTAGTTCCTCTTCACTTTCTGCCATAAGGGTGGTGTCATCTGCATATCTGAGGTTACTGATGTTTCTCCCAGCAATCTTGATTCCAGCTTGTGTTTCTTCCAGTCCAGCGTTTCTCAGGATGTACTCTGCATAGAAGTTAAATAAGCAGGGTGACAATATACAGCCTTGATGTACTCTTTTTCCTATTTGGAACGAGTCTGTTGTTCCATATCCAGTTCTAACTGTTACTTCCTGGCCTGCATACAGATTTCTCAAGAGATAGGTCAGGTGGTCTGGTATTCCAATCTCTTTCAGAATTTTCCACAGTTTATTGTGATCCACACAGTCAAAGGCTTTGGCCTAGTCAATAAAGCAGAAATAGATGTTTTTCTGGAACTCTCTTGCTTTTTCCATGATCCAGCAGATGTTGGCAATTTGATCTCTGGTTCCTCTGCCTTTTCGAAAACCAGCTTGAACATCAGGAAGTTCACAGTTCACGTGTTGTTGAAGCCTGCCTTGGAGAATTTTGAGTATTACTTTACTAGCAGGTGTGATGAGTGCAATTGTGCAGTAGTTTGAGCATTCTTTGGCATTGCCTTTCTTTGGGATTAGAATGAAAACTGACCTTTTCCGGTCCTGTGGCCACTGCTGAGTTTTCCAAATTTGTTGACATATTGAGTGCAGCACTTTCACAGCATCATCTTTCAGGATTTGAAATAGCTCTACTGGAATTCCATCACCTCCACTAGCTTTGTTCATAGTGATGCTTTCTAAGGCCCACTTGACTTCACATTCCAGAATGTCTGGCTCTAGATGAGTGATCACACCATCGTGATTATCCAGGTCATGAAGATCTTTTTTGTACAGTTCTTCTGTGTATTCTTGCCACCTCTTCTTAATATCTTCTGCTTCTGTTAGGTCCGTACCATTTTTGTCCTTTATCGAGCCCATCTTTGCATGAAATATTCCCTTGGTATCTCTAATTTTCCTGAAGAGATCTCTAGTCTTTCCCATTCTGTTGTTTTCCTCTATTTCTTTGCATTGATCACTGAAGAAGGCTTTCTTATCTCTTCTTGCTCTTCTTTGGAACTCTGCTTTCAGATGCTTATATCTTTCCTTTTCTCCTTTGCTTTTCACCTCTCTTCTTTTCACAGCTATTTGTAAGGCTTCCCCAGCTTTTTTGCATTTCTTTTCCATGGGGATGGCCTTGATCCCTGTCTCCTGTACAATGTCACGAACCTCATTCCATAGTTCATCAGGCACTCTATCTATCAGATCTAGGCCCTTAAATCTATTTCTCACTTCCACTGTATAATCATAAAGGATTTGATTGAGGTCATACCTGAAAGGTCTAGTGGTGTTCCCTACTTTCTTCAATTTAAGTCTGAATTTGGCAATAAGGAGTTGATGATCTGAGCCACAGTCAGCTCCTCGTCTTGTTTTTGTTGACTGTATAGAGCTTCTCCATCTTTTGCTGCAGAGAATATAATCCATTTGATTTCAGTGTTGACCATCTGGTGATGTCCATGTGTAGAGTCTTCTCTTGTGTTGTCGGAAGACGGTGTTTGCTATGACCAGTGCATTTTCTTGGCAAAACTCTGTTACTCTTTGCCCTGCTTCATTCCGCATTCCAAGGCCAAATTTGTCTGTTACTTCAGGTGTTTCTTGACTTCCAACTTTTGCATTCCAGTCCCCTATAATGAAAAGGACATCTTTTTTGTGTGTTAGTTCTACAAGGTCTTGTAGGTCTTCATAGAACCATTCAACTTCAGCTTCTTCAGCACTACTGGTTGAGGCATAGACTTGGATTACTGTGATATTGAATGGTTTGCCTTGGAAACGAATATAGATCATTCAGTCGTTTTTGAGACTACATCCAAGTACTGCATTTCAGACTCTTCTGTTGACCATGATGGCTACTCCATTTCTTCTGAGGGATTCCTGCCCTCAGTAGTCGATATAATGGTCATCTGAGTTAAATTCACCCATTCCAGTCCATTTTAGTTTGCTGATTCCTAGAATGTCGACGTTCACTCTTACCATCTCCTATTTGACCACTTCCAATTTGGCTTGATTCATGGACCTGACATTCCAGATTCCTATGCAATATTGCTCTTACAGCATCAGACCTTGCTTCTATCACCAGTCACATCCACAGCTGGGTATTATTTTTGCTTTGGCTCCATCCCTTCATTCTTTCTGGAGTTATTTCTCCCCTGACCTCTAGTAGCATATTGGGCACCTGCCGACCTGGGGAGTACCTCTTTCAGTATCCTACCATTTTGCCTTTTCATACTGTTCATGGAGTTCTCAAGGCAAGAGTACTGAAGTGGTTTGTCATTCCCTTCTCCAGTGGACCACATTCTGTCAGACCTCTCCACCGTGACCCGTCCGTCTTGGGTTGCCCCACGGGCATGGCTTAGTTTCATTGAGTTAGACAAAGCTATGGTCCTAGTGTGATTAGAATGACTAGTTTTCTGTGAGTATGGTTTCAGTGTGTCTGCCCTCTGATGCCCTCTTACAACACCTACAATCTTACTTGGGTTTCTCTTACCTTGGGTGTATAGAGAAGGGGACGACTGAGGATGAGATGGTTGGATGGCATCACGGACTCGATGGACATGAGTCTGCGTGAACTCTGTGAGATGGTCATGGACAGGGAGGCCTGGCATGCTGCGAGTCATGGGGTCGCAAAGAGTCGGACACGACTGAGGGACTGAACTGAACTGAATACACCTCCATAATAACCCCAGGGCCAGGTACCTGGCAACCAGGGATAGCTCCTATGCCCTAAACTCCACTGCAATTTTTAGCATTATCTAATACTAAGGTTGCTTTCCTTACTTTAACCTTTTCTTTCCACAGAAAACACCATAATGGCAATTTCCCATAACCTCTGCATCCCCCCACCCCTTGTGATAGACTCTAACATTTCCATTGAGTGTTCTACATGACATTCTATACTCTCTCCAGAGGACTATAAGCATAAAACAAACTGTAAAACTCTTTATAGTCCCTTTCTCTTACCTTTCTTATCTAGCCTCATCATAACTTACTTAAGGTAATACGGTTAAAATATATGGATGAAGTTGATCAGTGTGATGTTCTGGGTAATCCAAATGATTCAAATCTTTTTTAAAGCTGTATTAGAACAGAAAGGATGACAATTAATAGACTCTTGGGTCCTGGTGGAAAAAACAAATATGTATATTCTAGTCTATTTCATGTTAATAAAAACACTTTTTGACCATTCTAAATTAAACACATATTTACTAAATTGATGGTCACTTTCAGTATAATTCCAGATATATTTATCCACTTAAGCTTGTTCATCATGGCATCTAAGTTTGAGAATACCACTTGACTGAATCTCTGCTGTTATGCATCCATTCTCCAGGATCCCTCAAATTTCTGCAAGAGCCACGCTGGCAAATGAGACAATCATAAGGATTACCTCTATGCATTATTTAAAATTTTAATATAAATTTATTTATTTTAATTGGAGGCTAATTACTTTACAATATTGAATTGGTTTTACCATACATCAAAAGGTGACACAAATTTCTTACACCCTGTAGATATACTCCAGGTTTTGATTCACTATCAAGGAGAAGGTATGGGCAATTTCAGATGCTTAACTACCACAATCATAATAGATCTTATCCCTCAGATCAATGACCTAGTATCAGATATATTTCAGCTACCATTGACCTCAACTTCAATTATACATTCAGGACTAGAGGGATTTAACTATTGGTTCCACAACTAGATTTTGACCATAACCTCAGTAACTACTTGTCTCCTGTCTGCAACTATTTTAATAGTGAAGCCACAATGATTTTCTGTTTTTCGAGTATCAAAACTCACTCAGATCTTGTATTCAGTTATTCCTGAAATGCTGGGGGATCCCCATTTCCTAGTGTATCATCCAAGTAAGCACCTGAATGTTCCTTTGGGGAAGGGCTGAAGGAATCTCTTCCCTGTTTAATTATTATGAATTTTCCCACTTGGGGATCTAGCTATTTCAATCAATGCATTCTGGGTTGAAGAACTAACTTAGTTCTGGAAATTGAGTAAGAATTAGGATTCTATTGGAGGGACTTCCCTTAGCTTCCTGCTCATTCAATCTTTCTTTCTCTTGTTTATGTATATTTAGTGAAACGTTGGCTTCACACATTTTGTTCTCAGACACACTATGTGCTGTTAGCCATCTTTTCAATTATCTATGTGTCAGTCCTGAGTGGCTTGACTGTCACTCTGATCTCCCCACTTATTATGGTAATTGATATCTCCTCTGCCCCTGTTTTGGGCTATTAAGATTTGCCATTGAGCTTCTATTGCTTTGATGCACTGTCCCCATAGCTATTGATATATTGAGCTCCATAGCAAATTCTCCTATAGTGAACCCTGGCCAGGACTTCTGAGTAATGATGGGGTCTCTCTCATGAGAACATTCCCAATATCCTTCTTAATGTGTCTTCTGAGCCTTCCCTTGAAACATGATCCTCCAGTGACCTTTTGGTCTCATATAACATACTGGTTCTAACATGATCACTTTCCTGAGACTTTTTATTTCTTCTGTTGTTTGTCATAACAATTCTGGTATTTCAGCTTAACTCAGCACAGGATATTGCTCTCTCTAGGCTTCTATGAGATGTCTTGTCACCAATTTAGATAGATATCCTACTTATCAGTATTAGATGAATCTCACACTGTGCAAAAATAGCCTGGTCCTAGTCCCTCTACCATGGTGAATTCCTGGAAGAAAGATATTCAGGAAGATCATGACCTCTGCTTAAGACTCAGTTAGATCCAGCAAGTGATGCAGCTGGAGGTTGTGAGCTATCTGTACTCTTGCATCCATACAGCAATGATGCTCTTGAAGAGATATCTGACTGGCATGTGTTCAGGGCTGCCTCAAGATGTGGTGATAAAAACATAGAATTAATAAAGGGAATAGAACTTTCAAGCTAAAACGTTTAGAATGATTTATTTTGGCATAGTTCTCAGAAAATGATTACTGGAAAGTCAAAAAGTTTAGTTATATGACCCAACATGAGAAAAGTAATTTGCTTGATGATTTAAAATTTCAACTCTTTTCCATCCTGCTAAGAGTGTGACATTAGGCTTGTTATGAATGTACTATTATTTTGGAATTATTACAATTTATTTAATAATGCATATGTGTTTGAGATTTTAAATATTAGTGTTGAGTAATCCTTAAAGTTTTACACTAATGATCCAGAATAAAATATGCCTCTTTTTATCCATTATTCCATGGAGGCCACTTCCACATCAAATTCAAGATATTGGCTAATGTAAGGCACTGGGTTTGCCTTCATACAATGTTATCATAAGATCTCCAGGCTGTGGAGAATTCCAAAATTAAAGTTCCCAGCAATCCAGGGGTTTCCGTTGAATTCAACCTCCAGCACATATGTCAGCTGCCTGTAACTCCCTGAATGAGACCTAGTGATGCATAATGATTCCCGAAGCACTGATCAGGCATTTCATAGAATTGTGAGAAAGAGCACATTTCTTTTAAAACATTAAATGTTTTGGTGCTTTGTTACACAACAATAAAGGATGTGAGGTCCTTTTGAAATCATTGGAGTGTCATCCACCAATCATATTTTCAGAAATAAAAACTGAAATGTCAACTCCTTGAAGTAACAAGTATTGTCTGAGAAAAAGAAGTATCACAACCTATGTTTAAAGAAAGACTCAAAATCATTCTTAGATAAAACTGCTCTAAAATATATGTTTTCCCTTCTGATAGAATATAAACATTTACCCTGTACTAATGAAAATAATGCTTTCAAAAATTCTATGCAATTAATTTATTGTTTATAACATATCATCTTTAATAAAATTTCAATGCACACATTCATAATACCCTAGAAATTCAGTAATGGATAAGACTTGTAAATACAGGCAGAGTTTATGGATATTAAAATTTCTACTCAGAAATATGTTTACCATGTTTTGTTTTCACTGTATCTTTCATTTATTTTACTTGTTTATTAAATACCTCATATCTGCCAGTCACTATGCTAAACATTTAATATATAAAGTTGAATAAGAAATGTCCTCAGATTCCCCTAGAGGAAGAAGTAGACAGCAGTACAATAATAGTAGGGGACTTTAATATCCACTTTCATCAATGGATAGATCATCCTGACAGAAAATCAATGAGGAAACATTGCCTGAAATGACATATTATACCAGATGGATTTAACAGAGATATTCTTCTTTAAAAGAACCAGCAGATATGTTAGCTAACAATTATAATACAAGGTTGCTCTAGGAACTGTAAAAGAGAAATGAGTTGACAGGATAAAAGATACAGAGGTGAGATTTAAAGATAAATTGGCTAGCCTGTACCGGAGCTATAATTGTAGAATTGAATATGCTTGAGAAAGTGTTTTGAAATCTCAGAGGATAGTTCAATAGTGTTACTTATTGAATATTCTAATCTGAGTTCTCATCCTCATGGCCTCTCTACTGACAAGCCGGATGACTAAATCAAGCCACCACAGAATAAGACTACCCTTTAATTCTCATAGTAATAGTACTTCCTTACATTTGGAAGAATGAGCTAATGACTGTGAACCAGTTCTAAAAACTGAAATACTACAAAACTTGAATATTTCGATTTCTGTTCTTTTTCTTTATTTTGTTAACCATATATGACTAAACAGACTTGCAAAGCTTTTAAATTATATCTTAATATTTAAACATTATCTGTTGATTTTAAAAGGCATAAGCTGATTACTAAGGCCATATTCCCTAAGTATTTCAGAAATTTGAAGATAATATTTATTTTTAAAATACTAATTTACACAATTTTCTCATTCACCAAATTTTAATGCTGTAACTTTATTTTTTAATTTATTTATTTTAATTGGGGGCTAATTACTTTACAATATTGTAGTGGTTTTGTCATACATTGACATGAATCAGCCATGGGTATACATGTGTTCCCCATCCTGAACCCCCCTCCCACCTCCCTCTCCATCCCATCCCTCTGGGTCATCCCAGAGCACCAGCCCTGAGCACCTGTATCATACATCGAACCTGGACTGGCAATCTATTTCACATATGATAATATACATGCTGTAACTTTATAAAAGAAAAATATTTATGTCCTTTTCAAATATAACTTTTTAAAGCTATTTTTGTTTTAAAATATTTTAATTATCCTAGCATAATGTTTCATCAAGCTCTGAAAATGATATTTCTGTTAATCAGAAAGATGATTTACTACCTGAATGTGATAGACAACATGACAGTTTTAAAAACTGGGAGAAGCAGAAATACCCCAAAACATTTGCTTCAAATGTATTTTGAAAATACATATTTATAATTTGGTGATTAGCAATCAGGCTTGATCTAAATATATTATATTGATTTTGACATAAATATACTGACATATCAAAGAAGTGCAATATATATTTTCTAAACATTATATTTGACATATTAGATGTGACATATTAATTACAATATCTGACTTAAGCTTTAATTGCCCTTTAAGTAGCATAATATACTTGGTCATATTTTTTTGAATAGACTTTTGAAATGAGTGTTACACATAAACATAAGTTCAGCTGAACAATAAAATATGGAACTATCAGTATTTTTGCCTTTAAAGTTCTTTGCTATTCTAGAGATACTGAATATTTTTGTTGCTTAAGATAGAAAAAAACTTGAGGTAACCTTGATTTAATCCACTTAGCTCAGCAAAAAAACAATAAAGAAATCCCCACATGCCAGCAATTATTTCTCAAATCCTCACTACAGTAAGAAAGATTATAGACTTTAAGTGGCCCCCTGGGGTTGCTGAACAGTGTACCTTGGAACATAGCAGGTTGAACTCATCCAGTCCCATCACCTCCCATTGTAAACTCTGTCAGCCTCATTCTTCTAAAAATACACCGGAGTGCAGTTTAATCTTGCCAAAGTCTGCAATGTAGAAATGCCAACCATTCTACTAGACTAGCATCAATGTATCATTTTTCTCCTTTTGCTTCCACAATTTCCTTTTTACATTAATTACATGCCACAGGTAAATCTATATGATAGTCTAAATTTGTTTGGAAAACCAAAAGAAATTAATTGATCTATGTCATTTAATATGTGCAAACAGTTCCATTTCAGCTGCATTCTCTGAATGCATGGAGTTTCAAACTGATGCTCAAAATGTTCATTCTTTTTATTCTTCACTGGTTTGAGCTACTAAAAACCTCCACTGAATTGCTAATATGCTAATTGGGGAACAGCTAAAACCAGCATCTGTTAGCAGATCAGACTGTATTTGTTTAAGAAATAAGACATTATAGAGATTAAAGAAGAATGAGAGATAATTGTACACACATATTGGTATGTACACACACACATACGACACACATCTATGTCAAATAGCAGCTAGAAGAGAGAAAGGACAAGTCCCTGAATATGTTTTCACATAGGCCTTAGCATTTTGCTATTACAAACTCAGTGTTAACAATTGCCTCTTTTATTTTGATAAATGGTTTTATCTTGAATTATAGTTTGGGTTATATTAATATTGTAATGCCTTTATTTGAATTTTGTTTGAGCTTGCCTGAGGGAAGTTTGATTTTTAAGTCTTCATTCTTAGAGTCTTTTTTATTTGAGATGTCCATCTCTTAGGTAGTGCATGGTTGGATTTCTTGTCTATATATAAACTGGTAGTCTGAGGTTTAACACATATTACTCTGTTAATATATCTGAAATGCTAGGTGGTTTCTCCATAATATTTTGCTTCCTTTTAAATGTTTTGTAAATTAATTTCTTTATGGAATATTTGAATATTTTTATTTTTCAGTGGTCTACTAAGAAGGGGAAAAAGGGTGTTAAATATCTTGGCTAAAGGGCTTAATTTGGGTTTATAACATAGTGTCATTTATAATATGTTTTATCATTTTATTAATACCTATTTAGGTTTGACTCATATTTTAGCATATATTAATTGTTAAGGTATAATGATAGCAGTTTTAAAGAAATCTGTAATAATCCAGAAACAAGAAAATATCTATTTGTTGAAATTTATGGTAGAAAACCTGGGCTTCCCTGGTGACTCTGACAGGAAAGAATCTACCTGCAATGCAGGAGACTCAGTTCAATCTCTGGATCAGGAAGATCCCCTGGAGAAGGGAAAGGCTCCCCACTCCAGTATTCTTGCCTGGAAAATTCCATGGACAGAGGAGCCTGGTAGGCTATAGTCCATGGCGTCACGAAGAGTCAGACATGACTGAGCAGCTAACACTTTGACCGTTTTCATGGTAGAAAGCCCACCCAATGTCTTTGCACATTTTCTCCTATCTATTAGAGTAAAAATGTTTATTTAAACAAACTGACCTTTAGGTTCAGTGGAATAATAAAAGATTACATACTGAGTGGAAATAAAGTCAGAAACAACAAGCAAATGATTATTTAAGAAGAGTTTCGAGAAACATGATTAGTGAAGGCAAATGGACAACTCCCATTTTGTAGTCTTGATAGGAACAGGAGTTATCAAAATAATATGTTTGACAGAACAAATGAAACCCCACTATGTTGTGATAACTAGGGAGAGTACTACCCAAGGTCTTAAACAGAGATGGGTGATTATAGATTTAATACATTAAGAGAGTCTGGTAAAGGACAGAGGATCAGTGTTAACAGTTGTTAGTGCTGAGACAATGAATTTGTGGTTGTGAGATATGAGGAGAATCTGGAAGAAATTACCCAGCCCCACGGTTTCCAGGAATAAAGAAAAAAAAAATCTCAGTAATTACTATGAAGATACTTAATAAACTCAGAATGTCTTAACCTCTCAAAACATGAAAGAAAAAGAAAGAAAGAAAGAAAGAAAGAAAGAAAGAAAGAAAACAAGTACAGCCACTCCAAACAAAACCTTTGTAGGACAGTGGAACTTTCTGTGCAGATATTCCTGATACAGTATCTGATTTTCTTAACACAATGGGTTGTTGAATAAAAAGATGTCAAGTCTAGCCATACTGGTACCTGAAGAGGAAGGTGGTATGAAAATTAAAAGCAAATATAGAAATTTAGTTTCTAGCTGAGCTATTGTTAATTAACCCAGAAAAAAATATGTTATGCAGATTGAATTTTCTAATTCCTCAGAATTTCACCTAGGATGACTTGACCTTGGACAGAAACTACATGTTGCATAATCCATCCACCTAACCTAGTGTTATATTGTCTATGGATTAATTTATTTTAAACACACTCCAGTATAAAGTTTTATATGTGTGCATAAGTAGACTCTAATCACAATGCAGTAAAGGAGGTTTGAAGCAACTCAAAGCAGCAAAGCATGCTCCAGACTTGGTCTCTTAAAACACTTCAAATATCATTATTAATTTTTCCATCACACAGTTTGCTAACTAGTATGAAAGATGTTAGAGCAAATTTAGAGAAATAAGTGTTTTTCAAAATAGGTGAGCTGGTAGAAAGTCTTTGCATGAAAGAAGGAAAACTATCTCACAAAATCAACCACAGCTATCTTTGAACTTGCCTTCCCAATTAAAAAAAAAAAAAAAAAGCTATTCCCTGGTAGCTCAGACAGCAAAGAATCTGCCTATAATGCAGGAGACCTGGGTTCGATCCCTGGGTCAGGAAGATTCCCTGGAGAAGGAAATGGCAACCCACTCCATTATTTTTGCCTGGATAATCCCACAAATGGAGGAGCCTGGCCAACTACAGACCATGGGTCACAAAGAGTTGGATACGACTGAGTAACTTATTGGTTTCTGTGTTCACCATCTGGTGATCCAGCTTAATTTTTAGCCAGTATGCTACTATGGCTGAATTGGAATTGCTTTTCATGTAAGATAATTGATAGCATTTTTCTTTAAAAAAGAGTAAAATTTCCCTAAGCCTAGAAATAAATGCTTTTTTTGAATTATTTTTATCTGCTTTCCAATACATCATATTCTGAAGAATTTGGTCTAAAAAAGACCATGGGGAAAATAATCTAATAGTGAAATCATGGGAAAATGCCTGTATACCACTCCCCATGCTACATGCTCAGTCACTTCAGTCATGTCCAACTCTTTGTGACCCTATGGACTGCAGCTCACCAGGCTCCTCTGTTCATAGAATTCTCCAGTTAAGAATAGTAGAGTGGGTTACCATGCCCTCCTCCAGGGGATCTTCCTGACCCAGAGATCAATCCCACCTCTCTTATGTATCCTGCATTGTCATGTGGGTTCTTTACCACTACTGCCATCTTGGAAGCCCATACCACTTCCCATCTGCTTCCAATTTTCAAAGGTATCAATATTTAATAAAAGTTCCTAATGAATGTTGAATGACTAAATTGTTTCACATGAGTTCACAGCATACATCCCACAGTATGATTTTTTTTCCCTATCCATAATCAGTTGAGCAATGAGGGAGAGAGCAGAATAATTCAACCACAGTTTTGTGCTTTTATCAGAATTAAAGAAAAAGAATACTCAAACATGTATGTACACATATTACACATACATGCACACACACACACATAGAACAACGAATATCGAGGAAAATATTCTGAAATGTAAAAGATAAGACACAAGCTAAAGCACAAAAAAAAGGAGATAAAGAGCATAGTAATAGACAAAACGATTGCTAAGAGGAAATGAAAAAAAAAAAAGAATCTTCTGTTTTGCATTTTTTCCATTGAGGAAAGTACTTAAGATATTAAGCATCATTTTCTAAGATGATTGAAATGCCAGATAAGCTAGCAGCAAAAAGTTTGTTTGCTGTTTTGTTTTTCTTTCAAATCATTTTACCCAAATCCTAAGGCATTAGGTGTGAGCAGGTAAGCCATGATAAGACTCACCCATCTTTAGTCACCGTGATTGATCCAGAGGTGAAGATATACATAAAGCTGGAACTACAGAGAGTCTTCCTCTGGTTTGTTCTTGCAGGAGCTGACTGTGAAATGCCTGCTTTTAGTTCTTGGATGCCTGAGGCTCCATGGACATGAGCCTAGAACTCTGTTGTGGATTCAATCTCTCCTGAGCAGCTGGCTTGAGATAATCAAGCCAACAGTCAGAAAGAAACAGATAAAAGAAAGAGTGAGTGAGTGAAGTCACTCAGTCATGTCCGACTCTTTGTGAACCCATGGACTGCAGCCTACCAGGCTTCTCCATCCATGGGATTTTCCAGGTGAGAGTACTGGAGTGGGTTGACATTTCTTTCTCCAGGAGAGCTTCTCAACCCCGGGACTGAACCTGGCTCTCCTGTAAAGTCTTAATAATTTTCAAGTGCTTTATTATCCTCAAGCCAGTTCCATCCTCTTTGCAATTCAATAACAAAACTGAATACAAATGCCAGTATTCTTTATATTCACATGTAAGGTTTCTATCCACTGAAATCTTGATTAATGCTTTCAGGAAGATGGATGGAATGTTGCTAAAAGCAGACCACAAAATGGGAAATCGGCTATATCAAGAGGCTAGGATACAGTCCTTTTCACATAACCAAGGTGGTGTTATGGGGTGAATCGCATCTCCCCCCAAATCATATGCTGATGTTCCAATCCCTCTAAATTCAGTGTGAGTTTATTTGGAAATAAGGTCATTGCTGATGTCATAAATTACTTAACTTAAAGTGAGGTCATTAGGGTGGACCCTAATCCAACAAGACTGGTGTTCTTATAAGAAGACACTCATAAAGGAAAGACAATGTACAGAGACACGGGGAGAAGTTGGTCATCTACAAGCCAGTGAAAGAGGCCTGAGATAGATTCTTCCTCACAGATCCTCAAAATAAATACATCCTGCTGACACCTTGACCTCAGCTTTCCAGCCTCCAGAACTGTGAAGTATTTCATCTTCACCATTTCAGCCGCAGTTTATGGTATTTTGTTATGACACTCCTGGCAAACAAACACAGGTGGTAACCATCCAAGTCCATTGGCAGTAATCAGCTATTAAAATGCATCTATGATATCCTGGTACTTGGATACTGTATAAGCCGAGTCACTTTAGCTGACTTGGGGGGAAAAAAAAGACATAGGAAATTTAAGAGAATTGCTCATGTCTTTCTCTTTTGAGTAAAAATTGCTACAAGCTAGAAAAAAAGGTTGAAATAAAATATAGCCTGTCTAGAGACAAAGAAGACACTGTAAGACAGACCTGAAGCATTGTTGAGGCAGGTCATTTCTCTGTAATACACTGAGTCAAGGAGGAATAGCCAAATCCTCTGACCAGCTAACTAATGACACTACTAGCATCTACAAACACTGGATAGGCTTTGATTTGAATGTGATGACTTTAGAGTTTTTCTGGCACTGTTAGTGGTTGAAGCTTCAGTTCAGTTCAGTTCAGTTCAGTTGTTCAGTCGTGTCCGACTCTTGCGATCCCATGAATCGCAGCACGCCACGCCTCCCTGACCATCACCAACTCCCGGAGTTCACTCAGACTCACGTCCATCGAGTCAGTGATGCCATCCAGTCATCTCATCCAAGGTCGTCCCCTTCTCCTCCTGCCCCCAATCCCTCCCAGAATCAAAGTCTTTTCCAATGAGTCAACTCTTCGCATGAGGTGGCCCAAGTACTGGAGTTTCAGCTTTAGCATCATTCCTTCCAAAGAAATCCCAGGGCTGATCTCCTTCAGAATGGACTGGTTGGATCTCCTTGCAGTCCAAGGGACTCTCAAGAGTCTTCTCCAAAACCACAATTCAAAAGCATCTATTCTTCAGTGCTCAGCCTTCTTCACATTCCAACTCTCACATCCATACATGACCACAGGAAAAACCATAGCCTTGACTAGATGGACCTTTGTTGGCAAAGTAATGTCTCTGCTTTTTAATATGTTATCTAGGTTGGTCATAACTTTCCTTCCAAGGAGCAAGTGTCTTTTAATTTCATGGCTGCAGTCACCATCTGCAGTGATTTTGGAGCCCAGAAAAATAAAGTCTGATACTGTTTCCCCATCCATTTCCCATGAAGTGATGGGACCAGATGCCATGATCTTCGTTTTCTGAATGTTAAGCTTTAAGCCAACGTTTTCACTGTCCTCTTTCACTTTCATCACGAGACTTTTTAGTTCCTCTTCACTTTCTGCCATAAGGGTGGTGTCATCTGCATATCTGAGGTTACTGATATTTCTCCCAGCAATCTTGATTCCAGTTTGTGTTTCTTCCAGTCTAGCATTTCTCCTGATGTACCCTGCATAGAAGTTAAATAAGTAGGGTGACAATATACAGCCTTGACATACTCCTTTTCCTATTTGAAACCAGTCTGGTGTTCCATGTCCAGTTCTAACTGTTGCTTCCTGACCTGCACACAGATTTCTCAAGAGGCAGGTCAGGTGGTCTGGTATTCCCATCTCTTTCAGAGTTTTTCAGTTTATTATGAGGCACACAGTCAAAGGCTTTGGCATAGTCAATAAAGCAGAAATAGATATTTTTCTGAAATTCTCTTGCTTTTTCCATGATCCAGCTTACATTCAGTCAATTAATATTTTAAAGTTTTTGGATTTCTGAAGAAATATCTTGAGATTATTCAACAGCTGAAGAAATTCTCACACCCTCGACCTACTCAATTATAGAGGTGAGGCCAAAACTTGTCAGTCTAACAGGGCAGTCTTCTCTGAACTAATGTAGGGATGCTTTTATCTGGACTCCTACTGATTAATAAGTTTACCCTGGGAAAGATTAATTATTAATTATAAGATTATTATTTATTATGATTAATATTATTGTTTATAAGTATATAATACATATTATATAATATATCATATTATATATCATTAATATATTTAAGATTATTATTAATTAATTATAAGATTATTATTAATCTTATAATAATTTGAGTTATATAAGCAATGGGAACAATCAGTTAAGAAGTAGGAGGTCTGGGGCATTGTACATGACTCCCAGGTCCTTCCTTTTCATGTTGGACAAAGATTTTTTGGCCATGATCATACATTTAAATTCTAAAAAGATGTATGGCTATTGCCTCACATAGTGGGGAACATTTATGTTGCAAAAAAATCATTTTATACTGAGGTAATCACCTAGCTTGTGTGATAGTTTTCTGAAGCCATGTACCAGAAAGCAATAAATTCTAGCATAGTTTATCATGTGTGATGGTGTTCAGTCATGTCTGACTTTTTGCAACCACATGGACTACAGACTACCAGGCTCCTCTGTCCATGGGATTTTCCAGACAAGAATACTAGAATGGGTTGCCATTCCCTTCTCCAAAGGATCTTCCTGACCTAGGGATCAAATCCTCATCTCTTGTGTCTCCTGCATTGGCAGGTGGATTCTTTACCACTAGCACAATCGGGAAAGCTCTGTAGTTTATCATAACCAATAGTGAATCAAGGACATTCTGCAGGCAGCATTTCATAGATGATGAAACTCTTACAATAAATGTCATTAATCTTAGGAACTTCCCTGGTGATCTGGTGGCTAAGACTATGCACTCCCATTGCAGGGGGCCCAAGTTCAATCCCTAGTCAGGGAACTGGACCCCACACGCAAGACCTTGCATAGTCAAATGAAATTTATTTTAAAAATAATATTAAAAATAATCCAAATTTAATAAAATACACACAGAATCAATTCAGTTCAGTTCAGTCACTCAGTCATGTCAGACTCTTTGCGACCCCATGAATCACAGCACAGCAGGCCTGTCCATCACCAACACACGGAGTTCACTCACACTTACATCCATAGAGTGGGTGATGCCATCCAGCCATCTCACCCTCTGTCATCTTTTCCTCCTGCCCTCAATCATCAGTGTTTTTTCCAATGAGTCAACTCTGTGCATGAGGTGGCCAAAGTACTGGAGTTTCAGCTTTAGCTTCATTCCTTCCAAAGAAATCCCAGGGCTGATCTCCTTCAGAATGGACTGGTTGGATCTCCTTGCAGTCCAAGGGACTCTCAAGAGTCTTCTCCAACACCACAGTTCAAAAGCATAAATTCTTCAGTGCTCAGCTTTCTCCACAGTCCAACTCTCACATCCATACATGACCACTGGAAAAACCATAGCCTTGACTAGATGGACCTTTGTTGTCAAAGTAATGTCTCTGCTTTTGAGTATGCTATCTAGGTTGGATATAGCTTTCCTTCAAAGGAGTAAGTGTCTTTTAATTTCATGGTTGCAGTCACCATCTGCAGTGATTTTGGAGCCCCAAAAATTAAGTCAGCCACTGTTTCCCCATCTATTTTCCATGAAGTGATGGGACCAGATGCCATGATCTTAGTTTTCTGAATGTTGAGCTTTAAGCCAACCTTTTCATTCTCCTCTTTCACTTTCATCAAGAGGCTTTTTAGTTCCTCTTCACTCTCTACCATAAAGTTGGTGTCATCTGCATATCTGAAGTTATTGATATTTCTCCAGGCAATCTTGATTACAGCTTGTGCACTCTGCATAAAAGTTAAATAAGCAGAGTGATAATATATAGCCTTGACATACTCCTTTTCCTATTTGGAACCAGTCTGTTTTTCCGTTTCCAGTTCTAACTGTTGCTTCCTGCCCTGCATATAGGTTTCTTAAGAGGCAGGTTAGGGGGTTTGGTATTCTCATCTCTTTCAGAATTTTCCACAGTTCATTGAGAGCCACACATTCAAAGGCTTTGGCATAGTCAATAAGGCAGAAATAGATGTTTTTCTGGAATTCTCTTGCTTTTTCGATCCAGCAGATGTTGGCAATTTGATTTCTGGTTCCTCTGCCTTTTCTAAGACCAGTTTGAACATCTGGAAGTTCACGGTTCACATACTGCTGAAGTCTGGCTTGGAGAATTTTGAGTATTACTTTACTAGCGTGTGAGATGAGTGCAATTGTTCTGTAGTTTGAGCATTCTTTGGCATTGCCTTTCTTTGGGATTGGAGTTAAAACCGACCTTTTCCAGTCCTGTGGCCACTGCTGAGTTTTCCGAATTTGCTGACATATTGAGTGCAGCACTTTCACAGCATCGTCTTTCAGGATTTTAAACAGCTCAACTGGAATTCCATCACCTCCACTAGCTTTGTCCATAGTGATAATTTCTAAGGCCCACTTGACTTTGCATTCCAGGATATCTGGCTCTAGATGACTGATCAGACACCATCGTGATTATCTTGGTCATGAAGATCTTTTTTGCACAGTTCTTCTGTGTATTTTTGCCACCTCTTCTTAATATCTTCTGCTTCTCTTAGGTCCATACCAATTCTGTCCTTTATCGAGCCCATCTTTGCAGGAAATGTTCCCTTAGTATCTCTAATTTTCTTGAAGAGATCTCTAGTCTTTCCTATTCTGTTGTTTTCCTCTGTGTCTTTGCATTGATCCCTGTAGAAGGCTTTATCTCTTATTGCTATTCTTTGGAACTCTGCATTCAGATGCTTATATCTTTTTTTTTTTCCTTTGCTTTTTGCTTCTCTTCTTTTCACAGCTATTGTACGGCCTCCCCAGACAGCCATTTTGCTTTTATGTATTTCTTTTCCATGGGGATGGTCTTGATCCCTGTCTCCTGTACAATGTCACGAACCTCAGTCCATAGTTCATCAGACACCTTATGTATCAGATCTTGTCCTTAAATATTTTTCTCACTTACAGTGTATAATCATAAGAGATTTGATATAGGTCATACCTGAATAGTCTAGTGGTTTTCCCTACTTTCTTCAATTTAAGTCTGAATTTAGCAATAGGGAGTTCATGATCTGAGCCACAGTCAGCTCCCAGTCTTGTATTTGCTGACTGTATAGTGCTACTCCATCTTTGGCTGCAAAGAATATAATCAGGCTGATTTCAGCGTTGACCATCTGGTGATGTCCATGTGTAGAGCCTTCTCTTATGTTGTTGGAAAAGGGTGTTTGCTATGACCAGTGCGTTCTCTTGGCAAAACTCTATTCGCCTTTGCCCTGCTTCATTCTGTGTTCCAAGGGCAAATTTGCCTGTTACTCCAGGTGTTTCTTGACTTCCGACATTTGCACTCCAGTCCCCTATAATGAAAAGGACATCTTTTCTGGGTTTTAGTTCTAAAAGTTCTTGTAGGTCTTCATAGAACCGTTCAACTTCAGTTTCTTCAGCATTACTGGCTGGGCATAGACTTGGATACCTGTGATATTGAATGGTTTGCCTTGGAAACAAACAGAGATCATTCTGTCACTTTTGAGATTGCATCTAAGTACTGCATTTCAGACTCTTTTGTTGACCATGATGCCTACTCCGTTTCTTCTAAGGGATTCTTTCCCACAGTAGTAGACATAATGATCATCTGAGTTAAATTCACCCATTCCAGTCCATTTTAGTTCGCTGATTCCTAGAATGTCGATGTTCACTCTTGCCATCTCCTGTTCGACCACTTACAATTCATGTTTTGATTCATGGACCTGATATTCCAGGGTCCTATGCAATATTGCTCTTTACAGCATCAGACCTTGCTTCTATCACCAGTCACATCCACAACTGGGTATTGGTTTTGCTTTCGCTCCATCCCTTCATTCTTTCTGGAGTTATTTCTCCACTGATCTCCAGTAGCATATTGGGTACCTACTGACCTGGGGAGTTCCTCTTTGAGTATCCTATCATTTTGCCTTTTCATACTATTCATGGGATTCTCAAGACAAGAATACTGAAGTGGTTTGCCGTTCCCTCCTTCAGTGGACCACATTCTGTCAGACCTCTCCCCCATGACCCTCCCATCCTGGGTGGCTCCACAGGGCATGGCTTAGTTTCACTGAGTTAGACAAGGCTGTGGTCCTAGTGTAATTAAATTGACTAGTTTTCTGTGATTATGGTTTCAGTGTGTCTGCCCTCTCTCTGATGCCCCCTTGCAACACCTACCGTCTTACTTGGGTTTCTCTTAGCTGGAACGTGGGATATCTCTTCACGGCTGCTCTAGCAAAGTGCAGCCACTGCTCCTTACCTTTGACAAGGGGTATCTCCTCACTGCTGCCCCTCCTGACTTTGAACGTGGAGTAGCTCCTCTGGGCCCTCCTTCGCCCAAGCAGCCACCATTCCCTGGACATGTGGTAGGTCCTCCCGGCTGCCGCCCCTGTCCTCGGACTTGGGGTAGCTCCTCTCGGGTGCTCCTGCACTGTCACAGCCTGGCACTCTTGGCTGCAGCCCCTGACCTCGGATGCGGGGTAGCTCCTCTCAGCCGCACTTGTGTGCCATTGCAGCCGCCCAAAGAAAGTGAAACCAAATAGTATTTTTACAAAACTTATACAAGTTTTAAATGTATAAGAAAAAGCAAAGGGATAATAAATACAGCATTCTAAAATGATCAGCCCTAGCACTGAAGATCTATGGTAAGGCATGGCGACTGTAGTTGATAATTCTCTATTGTATGCTTGAAATATGCTGAAGATTGAATCTTAAGTGTTATCACTAAAAATAAAGAAGAAAGAAAGAAAAGTAACAAATGCCATCAGTCTATTTACCAGAAAGCAAATGTTTCTAAAGGAATTAAAGTAGATTATCTCCTTTCTTTTTTTCAATGTGGGTATCCCTGTGCTTCAGGGGTGCTTAACCAGGAAAGGAATATATTCAAAGCCTGTTGCTTTACTATGATGCCCCTTTACCCCAAAGATCCTCTTTGTTGTGCAGAAGACAAGGAAGAAAGGGAATATTTTCAGGTGATAGAATCTGGGGCAGTTTGGAATAATAATTCATTTAATAATTCCATTATCTCTAAGGAAGCGCTTTAGTTCCTTTTACACTTCTGTTGGAAGATGAAAGTTTCAAGTGGTGACTATTATGGACTATTTTCACTTACTTTCTGATTGGTTGTTGTTTGAGAGTTACCCAGGTTTCCATACGTAATTAAACACTGGCTACATACAAGGTTGTGCTTAGTCACTCTGTCATGACCAACTCTTTGCCACCCCTTAGACTGTAGCCCACAAGGCTCCTCTGTCCATGGGGATTCTCCAGGCAAGAATACTGAAGTGGGTTGCCGTGCCCTTCTCCAGGAGATCTTCTCCACCCAAGGATTGAACCCAAGTCTCCCACATTACAGGCAGATTCTTTACCATCTGAGCCACCAAGGAAGCGTGGGGGCTACATACAAAGGTAGTTTATCGCATAGTCCAGAAATTTCATGATTACATATCTAAGCCTAAAAGAAAAGCCTGAAATGATTGCAGATAGTGTGGGCCCCCTGGCCTTGGATGGGAATGAAAAGTGATGGATCTGGCTTAGAAATTTCTTCTTCTGTGAGTGTGTTCTGTGTTGCATGTGGAATGATAGCATCACATAGGGAAAAGTTTAGAATTCTGTGCATTGGAAGGCATGTGTGCATGTGTGTGTGAGTGTGTGTGCATGCACATACATACATGTTAGAAAGTAGAAAATTATGGCTGTTATCAGCATTTGATTTATTGTTCCTCAGCTTTTTCTGGAAACATTCTTTTTTCCATGAACACAAGAGATAATCAGTAGCTTGTTCTGTAGTTTTGACAGGCATGACCAATCATAATGCTCAGAGTTGCCAGAATGACCAACACGAGGATGAATGGCTGAATACAAGCTCCTGCACATCTTTTTTCCAGCAGGTAGGAGAATCCTTACTTCCTAACTAATTATGAAAAAATGTTAAGGAACATTTTGCTTCAAGAAGTAGAAATCCAACCCAGATGACTTAAACAATAGTTAACACTTTTGGTAGCACTTAATACATGCCAGACAGTGAGAAATACTTTATTTTATGTTAGGACATTTTATTCTCATAACACTCCTTGGGGCTTCTGATAATTGTAATTATCTTTTGATTAGTCAGTTTTCCTAGGATCCAGTCTCCAGGTATCCAGTAAAGCCCTAATTTAGGTATTGCTATGATGGTACTTTGTAGATTCGATTCAAGTTCATAAAGAATATTTGAGAATATTATCCTATATAATTTGTATGGACCTGATGCAATCAACTTAAAAGTCAAAAATGAAACCAAGTTCTCATAAGAAGAAAACATTTTTTTTTTCTTACTCTGTGGAAGAAACAGAATTTTAAATATGTTTCCTAATTTGGGTTCTGGTTTTCCAGAAATTATTCTCTAATCTTAGATGTTGGATTCAGAGATACTAAAGATTTTATTGCCAGTGTTGAAGAGGTCACTAGTAGCCCACATCATGATGTGACAATCAAGATATACAAAATATTGCCATGCGGATATGCCTAACCAAATATCAGTAAGAAGTGAGGTTCTGGGTGACCATGTATTTATCACCTTAGAACATTTTAGTCAGATTGAGGAGTAATCATAGGATTGGCTGATTATTCCTAACTGTGCTATAGAATGGAGGGAAAGAAAATGATGAGCTCAGAGCTTAAAATCTCAACTCAAATCAGGCATAAATCATTAAAAGCTTCTATTAATTCCCTGAAATAAAGTATTTTCTCTTGTTATTAATGGGATAAGGGTGACTTCTGTAACAAAGAAAAACAAGCTAGAGTCTCATCCTGTGAGTGACTGAATTACTGTGCAAATTAATTCTCAACTTTACAGAATGTGTTCTATCAAAGTTAGGTTGTTGGAAGGAATGTGAACCTGAAATTTGAAGTGGGTGCATACGATCAGGTTCCAGTGAAGCTGGGGACATTGAATCTTTAAATTCTGATTGGCCTTCTTAGCCAGTAGACATAGTCTTCTTCCCTGAAGAGGTTAAGCCCACCTTTGCCTAAAGCATTTGTAATGGCTTCCCCTGAAGTATTTTCTTTTCAGACCCTTGCTGATTATCTTCAGGGCCTAACCCTACCATCCCTCTTTGCCTTTTGACATATAAAGACTCAAGTTCTGACAGGCTCCAAAGAGTGAGGCACAAAGTATAACTTATGAAGTGTGCGCTGTGTATTGCACAAAAACTGCATGGTTTTTCTAACTTTTTTTTTCTTGTATAGACATAAGAGTAATACATGTGGTAATTGATATTAATGATGTGGTATCATGGTAATGAGAATATACAGTTGAATCAGTCCAAGATTATTGGATGAGCCCATTAAGCATAGATTTCAGATGTTTAATTGGTTGGCAGAAATATGGACCCAAAGATAGCCTATAACTAAAAGAAGTTGAAAGACTCACATGCCTTGCATATTGTAGAGAAAGGCATCTCAAAGTTTAGGGAAATTGGGATATTAGAGAGCATTTTTTATGTAAGATTTCCTCACCCATTCTGGGAAGTCTCAGAGGACACAACATAATTAAACCATGGCTATATATTAAAACAAAAAGAAAATGTCTCAGGGAAGGCCTAGTATTCTTAAAAGCTTTCATGGTTGTTATTCTCACTAGGTCAAATATTTACAGGGGAAATTCTACCATCAGATTGAATTCCTAAGCGCAATGGGAGTAATGGAAACCCAGGGTTGCAAGACTCAAGTAATGTCACTTTATTGCCAAAGAGAAGGTGGGTGTGGCTACCAAAATGAACAGTGGAGCCAAAGCAGTAATCAGAATAGCCTAACTCAGACACCTATGACACTGGCAAGTTGAGCATGGTTTCCCTAAAAGTGAAATAGTTGGACAGGATACTATTTTTACTTCACCTGTGTAAGTGCCACCACCTGTTACTCTTGATTCACTAACAAAACCTTTGCTTTCACTAGTAGATACAACAGTTATTACACTGAACTTGAACGTAAGACAGCAGCCTGGCCACTTGGACTCCTCATGCTTCTAAAGGAACAAAGATGAGTATTACACTACTGGCTGGAGTGACTACCAGGAGTAAATCCAGCTTCAGTGGAGGCACAGTGTAAGTAAAGAACAGTCTGGAACATAGGGCATCTCATATCCTGTGCGGAGAAGGCAATGGCACCCCACTCCAGTACTCTTGACTGGAAAATCCCATGGACGGAGGAGCCTGGTGGGCTGCAGTCCATCGGGTCGCGAAGAGTCGGACACGACTGAGCGACTTCCCTTTCACTTTTCACTTTCACGCATTGGAGAAGGAAATGGCAACCCACTCCAGTGTTCTTGCCTGGAGAATCCCAGGGACGGCTGAGTCTGTGGGGTCGCACAGAGTCGGACACAACTGAAGCGATTTAGCAGCAGCAGCAGCAACATATCCTGTGAGTAAAGCTAATGGAAAACTACAATAATCCCATTTAGGCAGGATTGGTAAGAGCTCAGACACCTCAGGAATGAAAGTTTGTTTGGGTCATGCCATCAGGTGAAGACCCACATAAGCAGAGGTGTTCAAAAAGACTATAGAGAATGTTACAGTACATTTTTTTTAAAGTTTATTTTTTATATACCTCAAAATTCACTTTGAAAATAAAGACAGCTTGAGTCAAAGAACTCACGTCATTGACTAAAATTCCTATTACTAGTAGTTAGCAGATTTCAGAATATATACCCTGATTCCACAAGTTCAAAATGTCTCTCTTATCTTAAACTAAACTAAAATAATAAATATAATTGCATAGTAAAAATAAACCAGAAGATTAAGATTCATGGCACATTTAAAAAAAGAAGTGATAAGTAGGAAAAACATTGGGTGGGGGAAGAAAAGAAGCATTTTACATGAGCTGATATTGCTATTGGCTGAGTATTAGCATCTGGAACTTACCAATCATGACTTGAATGAAAAAGTTAATGAAGCCACTACAGGTAATTCGATTCTCTCAATGGTTTGTCATAATAATCAAAGCATGGGTTTCTATGATGGCTGAATTTAAGAATGAGGACAAACACCAAATTAAAGGAGTCCCTTGCAGGGAGTAGAGTCAGATATCTAAATTTCACACATTGCTGATTATATGAACAACATATAGCAAAAGATATTTAGAAGAGAAATGGTAAAACTTCTTAAAGTCAAAGCAGCCTGCAGGCTGCTCCAAGTATACTCCAGGATTCAAAACCAAGTACAGTCTTTAAGGTTAAGTCTTAAAGAATTAGGGGCAACAGTGTAGTTATATTATTCGAAGGCAATAGTGTATGATTATCAAGAAATTAGCAAGGAGTGGAATTTATATATTTTTAACTACTCATGAAGAAAAGTTAGCGGAAGAACATTTATAGATCTATAGAAAAATAAATGTCTGGAATAGTATTTTACGCTTAGCATTATGTAGCATTCAACTGTGCAAGCTGGTAACCAAACTACTCTCTGACCTTGCAAGACCAACTGAATGCAGGTCATGATTATATTATCGAAGTCCCCTGGTCAAAACTTTTCCAAGGAACTTGAAAGATTGCAGGAAGCTATAATTATGAAGTACTATATATTCATATGGGCTTCCCTGGTGGCTTAGTCAGTAAAGAATCCACCTGCAATGCGGAAGACCTGGGTTTGATCCTTGGGTTGGGAAGATCCCCTGTAACCCCATGGCAAATCACTCCTGTATTCTTGCTTGCAGAATCCCCGTGGACAGAGCAGGCTGGCAGGCTGCAGTCCATGGAGTTGCAAAGATTCAGATATGACCGAGCAACTAAGCACACATATGTATTCTCTCCAGGTGCTTGGATACGAATGTTTCTTTGAAACGTTTTCTGACTGCTTCTCTGTGATTTTAGCATACAACAAAACCCATTATCCACATAGTATTCATTTCCCAGTAATGCTATCTTTATACTTTTTTAAACATATTTTTCTAACAGGTATGCTATTGAAAGCAATGACAAAACAATTATAAAAGAGCTTGTATATTAAGAATCAAAGCGTCAAGGATTTTAAGTTTATAAATTCTTTTACCTTTCATAACATTTTAATAAGGTGACTGCAATATTTCCATTTTAAATAACTCTAAGTAACTTTTATAAGATCACAAGCTAATGTGGCAGAACCAGAATCTTGAAACCACATGCTCTGAGTTCCAGAGGTTCTGCTTTTCAACTTCATCACATCAATAATTATTTTTCAAACAAAATATTAATAATACTGATAAGATTAAGGCATTCATGAAAAGATTTTATTAAATCTGATAATCTTATTTAGGAAGCATAAATGAACATTTACATGAGAGCTTTGTCTTATTGATAGCCGTGTACCACTACGGAAAATCCAAAGATGACACTCCAGCTCCTAGGCTCCTGTCAGTGACTTAAACACAAATATCTCATTTTGTTTGGATTAACTAAAATAAAGGGGCATTGTTTACCCCTGATGATACTGAGAAAATGAATGGTGAGTGTCTCAGTGGAAGATCATTTCAATACAATAAATGAAACATTCAGGCTGACTTAATAATAGCATTTCCCTTTGAAAAACGCTAGGACATACATTACAAACAAGATGTGAAATGAATCACCAGTCCAGGTCTGATGCATGATACAGGGTGTTTGGGGCTGGTGCATGGGGATGACCCAGAGGGATGGGATGGGGAAGGATGTGGGAGGGGGGTTCAGGATGGGGAACACATGTATACTCATGGCTGATGATGGGAAAGGCTGGTCAAAGATTTCAAGTTATAAGATGAATGCATTTTGGGAATCCAATATTCAGCCTAATGACTATACTTAAATACAATATTGTAAAGTAAAATTAATTAATTAAAAATAAATAAATAAATAAATAAAATATTCTTCAGGCTGAGAATAAAAAATACTTTAAATATATACAAATTTATTTGTAAATTACATCTCACCTAAAATAAATGTCATATAAATTTTAAAATTGTATAACAGACTGACAGGAAAATATTATTTTATTTTCCATGTTTATGAAATAAATATATTCAAGGTGAGAAAGAGACAAATACACCTATGGTTTTATTTCTTTTCCTCAGAATCACACAAGCTCATATATGGCAAAAGAAGCAAAAGGCACTATGGAAAAATTGGATCTCAGAGCTAGAACTGCCTTATGGTAAATATAATGAACAAAACAGTAAATTGAATTTATTTATTTATTTATTCCAGTATAATGGAAAGGATGTAATTTGAAAGAGGTTTATAGCTATGACCCTTCAATAGCATTTTTTTTTTATGATATAAACGTGGTTGAGTTAGAGGGGTGGAAGCACACAGTTCTCATGTTTTAACTTTTCTGGAAATTGAAATATTTAATAATTTATAGATGAAGTAAAAACCATTAAATTCATACAATATTTATGGCATAATGATTTTCAATATACTTTATGTCATATTTATTTATATAGTTTCAAATTCATGTTTATTTGATAGACTAAATTGAAGCTGAGAAAAACATTTTATGACTTAATGAATCTCAGTCAATTAATCTTTTGACCTTCTTTCATTCCTCGTAAAACTGCTCATTTCAATTAGTTACCAACTTGATCTAGAGTCTACCTATCATTTTTCTCCCTTTCTGCAGAATTTTCTTTTTATTTATAGCAGTTTTACATAGATGCAGAAAAAGAGATCTAAACATATTCATATTCAATCCATCTTTATTAAGTGCTCAAAAGGGCATATTGTGCTTGGTGATTCTGCATGAAACTTCACACATGTTTTCAAAAGCCAGTGGAAGATAATAAAAAAATCATATGCAAGTGTCAAGATGTAATATTTCCCATAATAAAGCATTCACTATTCCTATAGGGCTATTTTTGCATATGTAGTCTACAAGAGCAATTATGAGAAATGAATTCTGGCTAGGTGTGTGCAGATTATATAGGAGAGACCAGAAAAAGTATCAAAAAATTATGTAATAATATTTTCCTCTTTAAAATGGAAGGACGTCAAAGGGAAAGTTTAAAGACATTTTAATAAATAGTGAAAGGAGCTTATAATATGTCACAGAGCTAAACTTAATTCTACTAATTTGAAATATTGCTTTGAATGATGAACTAAGAAGACCTCTCACTGGCCATTTAAAGTGAAGTGAAAGTAGCTCAGTTGTGTACGACTCTCTGTGACCCCATAGACTATACAGTCCATGGAATTCTCTAGGCCAGAATACTGGAGTGGGTAGCATTTCCCTTCTCCAGGGTATCTTCCCAACCCAAGGATTGAACCCAGATCTCCTGCATCGCAGGCGGATTCTTTACCAGCTGAGCCACATTTAGCTGGTGTGTATCAAAAATTCAATGTTAACAAAGACAAGACCTTTATATTTTCAGAACTTTTAGTGAACTCTAGAAGTTCCTATAACAATCTTTCCTCTATTTAAATGCAATTGTCCCATTTCATATTGAGATGTCAGTGGCCCACTCATTAAATACATTGTACACTCCTAATGGGCTCCTTTTTAATTAAGGTTTCTCTGCATTGGAAGATTAAGAGTTCATGGAGAGCATACCCAGGGGAAATTGTCTGATTGTGTTATCTAGCACCAAAATTCAACACTTTTTTTAATGGAATGAATAAAAAAGGAACCATGATCTTAAAAATTCATCTTAACACATTAATATTACTGTTTCTTCTGTAATTTTTCTCCCTTGAAATTACCTAGTCCTGGTAAATTAAATATTATCTCCAAACTTATTACAGAAAAGAACTTTGTGGTCTCTTGCTTCGATTTACCTAAACATTTTAATTACTGTCTGGAAAAAAGTGAGAAACACAAACAGAATCTAAATTATTTTAATATTTAAGAACAATAGGGATTTAATAATAATTACAACAGAAATAATATTCCTTTTGGTGCTAAAAGTTACTGAGAACTTTTTATCAATCAATGAGCTAGTTGCTTTGCATTTTTGACTGACTTGATCCTTATAAAAATTTTATTCACTTGAAGTAGCTATTACATATATCTTATATAGAAAGCTACACTGTTCTTAAGTGTGGAGCTAAAAAGAAATCTGTTTTGTCTTCTAAGGCTGCATTCTTATTTTACTGTTATGTTTTACTCTTTTTTTTCAATCCATTCAAATTTTGGTGAGCCTATTACTAAACCAACACTTGGGTCCACTCACTGGCCCATGTGCACAGTAATGCCAACCTACTGACACCAGGTTGTGGTGAAGGAGAATTCAAAAACTAAAATTCCCATGATGGGTTTCAGCAAAGCATTTTTAAGAGCCAGGTAAGGAAAGAAAGTCCCAAGGTATATGATCAGCTTGTGCACAATTCTCTGATTGGTAAATGGTGAGATAATAGGTCAATGTCACAGTTTAGTTCAGTTCAGTCCCTCAGTCCTGTCTGACACTTTGTGACCCCATGGCCTGCAGCATGCCAGGCCTCCCTGTCCATCACCAACTCCTGGAGTTTACTCAAACTCATGTCCATTGAGTCAGTGATGCCAGGGGTTAACATTATCAACCCTTAAACTCCGATAGGTCTGGGGTCTACATGCTCATGGTCATCAAATGGTTGATTTCTTCCATTTGGTGGCAGTTTGAGCATCTATAAAACAAGTCAGGAAATGTACATCAGATAACATTACCTAGGTCCTTGAAAATGGAGCTATAGCAGAGGATGGAAGAGGGCTCCGTCATGGGAAGTTCCCATAGGGTTAAACTTAGCTACAAACTGAAAGTCATACCTATATTATCCAGGCTTCCCCAATTGTTCAGGGGTAAGGTATCCACCTGCAATGCAAGAGACACAGGTTCAATCCCTGGGTCAGGAAGATCCCTTGAAGGAGGAAATGGGAACCCACTCCTGAAAAATCCCATGGACAAAAGAGCCTGGAAGGCTAGAATCCATGGGGTGACAAAGAGTGAGACCCGACTGAGCAGGATCACTAGCCAGGTCCTGATAAAGGCAAAAATCTCATGGCAATGGAGGGGTGAACTTATTTTCTCCACACAGGTTGTTTTACAGTTGCTAGATTTAGGAGGTTAGAATAGGGATATGGAGTGCAAAATGGTGGTTACAGGAAGTGGTGGCTGGAAGAACCACACGGAGGGCAAACAGAGGAAAGGAAAAAGCGAAAAGGGAGACTGCAGGCCCAGAGTGAGAAACTTCCTCAGGAAAATACACCTGACATGTCCCTTTCCCTGATTAGCTCTGGGCATATATCTAATTTACATTCTCTTCTCTGATTAGCCCAGGGTACAAGCTCTATTTTATAGGGAAAATAGCTAATTAAGCCCTAGGAACTGCCAAGGGAAAAGGAGAAAAAGTATAAAGCGGGAAGCCATAACAGATCTCTCCACTCCTACAGGGGTTGGTCTGCACTCCCATCTCGAGAGCATCGTCTGCTGCTGCTGCTAAGTCGATTCACTCATGTCTGACTCTGTGCGACCCCAGAGATGGCAGCCCACCAGGTGCCCCCGTCCCTGGGATTCTCCAGGCAAGAACACTGGAGTGGGTTGCCATTTCCTTCTCCAATGCATGAAAGTGAAGAGTGAAAGTGAAGTCGCTCAGTCGTGTCTGACTCCTAGCGACCCCATGGACTGCAGCCTACCAGGCTCCTCTGTCTATGGGATTTGCCAGGCAAGAGTACTGCTTCTTGCTTAATAAATCATGCCTGCTTGAGCTGTACTGGTCCTTCATTTCGATTTCAATTCTATATTGTAAAGTAAAAAATAAATAAATAAGAAAAAATAAAAAATAAAAATAAAGCATAGGATGCCTCGCCGCCCCCCCCCCCCCCACAACAACCGGCAAAATAAAAGAAGAAATCAAGGAAGAAAAACCAACCAGACACAAGGAGAAATCACAATCAAACAATGGAGAAGTTAAAGATACCTTCACCAGATTACCAAAATCAATGCCAGTGAAAGAACAGATAAACATTATTGCTTCTGAATGTCTTACCCCCGAGAATGACACAATGATATGTATGAAGCATTTTGTTTGAGGATAGAAAACCTGAAGAAAATAAGTAGAAATTATTAACAAACACAAAATGAGACACATTTAATGCAAAAAAGAAGTTGGGCTTATTATTTTTCAAAAGTTAACCTCAAACAAGACCAAGAAGACTAGTAGACCATTTTGAATTTAAGGAAATTAAAGAGAATTATAGAGAAAAGACAGTATTTGGTTTTAGGCTTTATCCTCTAATGAAGGAAAATAATTACTATAGAGAATATTACTTGGTTAATTGACAAAAAATGAAATAGGGACAACTGATTAGGTAAAAGTAACCAGGAGACAGACTAATTAAAGTCAGTCACATGGTGTCCAATGCCTAAGTAACTGATCCCTCAAGGAAGAAGGATTTTGCTTTTCCAATTGCATTTTAGAATTAGTTTGTCAATTTCTAAAAATTAAACCTGGTAAGATTTTGACACTGCATTATCCTATTACTATGTTGCTGAATTCAATTTGCCAATTTTTTTTAAACATTTGCATTTATATCTATAATACATAGGATGTTGGTTGTAGATTTCTGTTGTGCTTTCTTCTCACAATTTTTTGTTTACGTACTTGTTTTGGTATAGGGTAATGCTGGCTTAATAAAATAAGAAGTACTTTCATTTTCTGAAAGAATTCATAAAGAATATTTTTCTTTCTAAAATGTTAAGTAAAATTTATCAGTGAAACTTTCAGGACACAGAGTTTTCTTTAACGAAAACTTATAATAAATAATAATTAAATGTATATGTATTTATAATTTCAAGTCACTAATTTTTCCTGAGCTGAGGTTTTGGAAGAGTTTGTCTAATATACTTATATTATCAATTTTATTAATACATAAACTGTGAATTTCCAGATGTTCAAGCTGGTTTTAGAAAAGGCAGAGGAACTAGAGAGCAAATTGCCAACATCTGCTGGATCATGGGAAAAGCAAGAGTTCCAGAAAAACATCTATTTCTGCTTTATTGACTATGCCAAAGCCTTTGACTGTGTGGATCACAATAAACTGTGGAAAATTCTAAAAGAGATGGGAATCCCAGACTACCTGACCTGCCTCTTGAGAAACCTATATGCAGGTCAGGAAGCAACAGTTAGATTTGGACATGGAGCAACAGACAGGTTCCAAATAGGGAAAGGAGTACGTCAAGGCTGTATATTGTCACTCTGCTTATTTAAATTCTATGCAGAGTACATCATGAGAAATGCTGGGCTGGAAGAAGCACAACCTGGAATCAGCCTCAGATATGCAAATGACACCACCCTTGTGGCAGAAAGTGAAGAAGAACTAAGAAGCCTCTTGATGAAAGTGAAAGAGGAGAGTGAAAAAGTTGGCTGAAAGCTCAAGATTCAGAAAACGAAGATCATGGCATCTGGTCTCATCACTTCATGGCAAATAGATGGGGAAACAGTCAAAACAGTGTCAGACTTTATTTTTGGGGGCTCCAAAATCACTGCAGATGGTGATTGCAGCCATGAAATTAAAAGATGCCTACTCCTTGGAAGAAAAGTTATGACCAACCTAGATAGCATATTCAAAAGCAGAGACATGGTTTTTCCAGTGATCATGTATGGATGTGAGAGTTGGACTGTGAAGAAGGCTGAACGCCAAAGAATTGATGCTTTTGAACTGTGGTGTTGGAGATGACTCTTGAGAGTCCCTTGGACTGCAAGGAGATCCAACCAGTCCATCCTGAAGGAGATCAGGATTTCTTTGGAAGGAATGATGCTAAAGCTGAAACTCCAGTACTTTGGCCACCTCATGCGAAGAGTTGATTCATTGGAAAAGACTGATGCTGGGAGGGATTGGGGGCAGGAGGAGAAGGGGATGACAGAGGATGAGATGGCTGGATGGCATCACAGACTCGATGGATGTGAGTCTGAGTGAACTCCGGGAGTTGTTGATGGACAGGGAGGCCTGGAGTGATGCGATCCATGGGGTCGCAAATAGTCGGACACGACTGAGCGACTGAACTGAATTGAATCAAAGTGAAAGTGTCACGCACTCAGCCATGTCTGGCTCTTTGTGATCCCATGGACTGTGGCCCCACCAGGCTCCTCTGTTCATGGTATTCTCTAGGCAAGAATTCTGGTGTGGTTAGCCATTCCCTTCCCCAGGGGATATTCCTGACCCAGGGACTGAACTCCAGTTTCCCACATTGTGGGCAGATTCTTTACCATCTGAGCCACCAGAGAAGCCTCATGACATGCCAGTGTGCTGTGCACTGTGCTTAGTCGCTCTGTCATGTCCAACTCTTTGTGACCCCAGGGACTGTAGCCCAGCAGGCTCTTCTGTCCATGGCAGTTCTCCAGACAAGAATACTGGAGGTGGTTGCCATGCCCTCCTCCTTGGGATCTTCCCAACCCAGGAATTGAAGCCAGGTCTCCAATATAGCTGGTGGATTCTTTACCATCTGAGCCAACAGGAAAGCCCATTAACCAATATCATCAGGTAATCAAATCTGTAGTTGTGCCTTCTTTTCTTCCATATATGGGGAGTTTGCATTTCTCTGCCTTTTTTTTTTTTTTCCTTTTCTTCTAGCTAAATTTGAATAAAAGCTATTGGTATTTTCCAAGAATCAGTGCTGATTTCAGTAATTTTGTTTTTTCCAGTTTTTACTGTGATAAAATATATGCAAAACATTATTCATCATCTTAATCGTTGTAAGTATATTTTTGTGGGATATTAACTGCATTCACATTGTTGTGCAACCATCACCACTATTTTCAGGACTAGTTTCATCTTGCAAAACTGAAATTATTAATATAGACACACTAAACAATCACTTTTATTCCACCATCCCCTCAGTCCTGAGAAGTTATTCTAATCTCTGTCTCTGTGATTTTGACTACCCTAAGCACCTCATAAAAGTGGGTTCATACAATGTTTGTTTTTTTGTGTGACTGGCTTATTTTACTTATCATGATGTCCTTGATCATGTTGTAGCATATGTTAGGTATTTTCAAGGCTAAATAACATTCCTTTACATTACATAACTCATTTTGCCTATTCATTCATTTGTTAAAGGTCATTTGGGCTGCTTCCAGGCTTTAGCTACTGTGAATATACTTGCTACAAAAATGGGTGTACACATTTCTGATTGAGACCCTGTTTTCAAGGGTCATATCCAGAAGTGGCATTGCAGAATTACATGATAAAACTATTTTTAGTACTTTAAAATTCTCCAGGCCAGGCTTCAACAAGTACATGAACCGAGAATTTCCAGATGTTCAAACTGGATTTTAAAAAGGCAAAGGAACCAGAGATCAAATTGCCAACATCCATTAGATCATCTAAAAAGTAAGGAAGTTCCAGAAAAACAAATATTTCTGCTATATTGACTATGCCAAAGCCTTTGACTATGTGGATCACAACAAACTGTGGAAAATTCTTCAAGAGATGGGAATACCAGACCACCTTATCTGCCTCCTGAGAAATCTGTATGCAGGTCAAGAAGCAACAGTTAGAACTGGACATGGAACAACAGACTGGTTCCAAATCAATTGGGAAAGGAATAGGTCAAGGCTGTATATTGTCACCCTGCTTATTTAACTTCTATGCAGAGGACATCATAAGAAACACTGGGCTGGATGAAGCACAAGCTGGAATCAGGATTCCCAGGAGAAATATCAATAACCTCAGATATGCAGATGACACCACCGTCATGGCAGAAAGTGAAGAACTAAAGAGCCTCTTGATGAAAGTGAAAGAGGAGAGTGAAAAAGTTGGCTTAAAGCTCAACAGTCAGAAAACTAAGATCATGATATCTGGTCCCATCATTTCATGGAAAATAGATGTGGAAACAATGGAAACAGTGTCAGACTTTATTTTGGGGGGCTCCAGAATCACTGCAGATGTTGACTACAGGCATGAAATTAAAAGATGCTTGCTCCTTGAATCAACCTAGACAGCATATTAAAAAGCAGAGATATTACTTTGCCAACAAGTGTTTGTCTAGTTAAAGCTATGATTTTTCCAGTAGTCATGTATGGATGTAAGATTTGGACATAAAGAAAGCTGAGCACCAAAGAATTGATGCTTTTGAACTGTGGTATTGGAGAAGACTCTTGAGAGTCCTTTCAACAGCAAGGAGATACAACCAGTCCACCCTAAAGGAAATCAGTCTTGAATATTCATTGGAAGGACTGATGCTGAAGCTGAAACTCCAATACTTTCACCACCTGATGCAAACTGACTCATTGGAAAAGACCCCTATATGAGGAAAGATTGAAGGCTGGAGAAGGGGATGACAGAGGATGAGATGGTTGGATGGCATCACCAACTCAATGAACATGAGTTTGAGTAAACTCCAGGAGTTGGTGATGGACAGGTAAGCCCGGAGTACTGCAGTCCATGGCGTCGCAATGAGTCGCAGGCGGCTAATCGACTGAACTGAACAGAACTGAGGAGCTCCCATGCCATAGTGTTTTTCACAGCATCTATATCACCTTAAATTTATGGAAAGAGTCTGTTAGATTTCCAATTTTTCTTGATTCTCATCAATACTTGTTATTTTTTGCTATTGTTATTTTGATAGTAACTGTTCTAACAGGTTTGAGGTAGTATTTCTTCAGTTTTTAATGGATTTTTCTGATACCATTAAATATCTCTACATGGGTCTATTGTTAATGCAAACATCTTCTTTAATGAAATGCCTGTTCAAGTTATTTGCCCATTCTAGAGTCAGATTCTAGAGTCAGATTTGCTCCAGTACTCTTGCCTGGAAAATCCCATGGATGGAGGAGCTTGGTAGGCTGCAGTCCATGGGGTCACTAAGAATCGGAAACGACTGAGTGACTTCGCTTTCACTTTTCACTTTCATGCATTGGAGAAGGGAATGGCAACCCACTCCAGTGTTCTTGCCTGGAGAATCCCAGGGACGGGGGAGCCTGGTGGGCTGCAGTCTATGGGGTCTCACAGAGTCGGACACGACTGAAGTGACTTAGCAGCAGCAGCAGAGTCAGACTATTTTCTTGTTGTTGGGTTTTAAATGCGCTTTGTACATTCTGAATATAGTCCCTTATCAGTTGCATGGTATACAAATATTTTCTCACATTCTGAAGACTCTATGTAGTGCACAAAAGTTATTCCCTTTTTTTTAATTTTTATAAAGCTAAATTTGTCCATTTTCTCTTTTGTCACCTCTGTCTTTGTTGTCATATCCAAGAAATCATTGTGAAATCAATGTAGTGAAGCTTTTGCCTTATGTTTTATGCTAAACGTTTTATAGTTCTTATCTCTTAACTTTAAACCTTCCATCCATTATGAGTCAACATTTTTATATTGTGCTTTGTACAAGTCCAACTTCATTCTTTTGTATGTGAATATCCTGTTTTTCCAGAACTTTATGTTGAAGAGACTGTCCTTTCTCCATTGAATTATCTTGACATCCTTATTGAAATCTTTTCACCATTTATGTGAATTTTCTAAGTATCTCATGATCTATGAACAAAGATTTGTCTACATGTTCCTTCCCATTTTGGATGATTTTTTCCCCCCCATTATCTTTCTTCCCTATTTTTTTCTCTCATAATAACTGCTTTGTTGTTATTGATTTTTTTAAATTTATTTTGTTTGTTTGTTTTACCTTGGCTGGCTTATAACACCTTCAAGGAGTCTGTGAATTAAACACATTCTCCAGCCCCTTCCCTGCAGCTTGCTTAATCCCCATGGTGTAACATCTGACATTGGTGTTTAGTAGCTGAACCATTTCAAGCTTGTAAATTCCAGTCCTCATTTTTTAAATAATATTTAATCAATTTTGCTTATTTCTGTTTCTGTTTTCCTTAGAATATAAATTATGATACACTCGATACTGGTGTTTCCTTTGTTCTTTTTTCTCCCTTACCAAGTATTCTCTTATAATCTTATTTACAAAAAATAATAATAATAAATTTAATTTGTGCTTTAGAAATCCTAGATATTTAAATCAGTTATAGTCTATTTGACTTTTAGAATTATTTTTCCCAAATCAATATATTAGTAATATCCCATAAAGCTTAAATTTAAACATTTAAAACATTGTCACTATAATGAATTTTTTTTTGTATTCTCAAAATAGGTGAAAACTATAAAAACTGGTCTAGAATCAGCAAAGAAATAAAAAAGACAAGAAAAAAAAAGAAAGAAGCATCAAAAGAGGCTGGAAATTTACATTAAATTTTTCAGTGTACCTCTTTTTCCACACACAAAAATTGTTATTTGCTTTTGATCCATCCACTTATTAAAAAAAAATATTGAGTATCTTTTATGTGTGATATTCTAAATATTGGGAATGATACGACAAACAATACAATAAGATCACTTCTCACATACTTGCTTTATGTGCTAGTAGAGGAAGCAATTAAAAACCAATTAAACATGTAAATATAAAGATTTAAATTTAAATTATATAAATAAAATTAAACAAGTGAATGGAATGAATCAGCAGAGGTGGGAAATATCATCTTCTTAAAGCTAAAATATAGCAAATTGGCATTTCTGTGAGGAATTCAGAGAGCCACCACATGACTAGAAGTCAAATATCAAGTTATTCAAAGATTCAAGGAAAAAACTTCACAGCTGAGTCAGTAAGTACAAAGGTTCTGAGGTAGGAATGTGCTTTCTATAGTCAAGGAACTGAAAGAGAAAATGTTGTTTAAATATAGTTAAAGTGGAAAAGAATGTAATTAAGTGAAATTAGAATACTGAAGATTGATAGGAATATCTTAATTTTCTGAAGGTCATTTTAAAGAAACAGAAGTCATTGGAAGAATTTTAGACAGATAGGATGTGATTTGATTTCCAATTAAATAAGGTTATTCTGATCTCTAGATAGGCATTAGAAAGCAAAAGTGCAAACAGAACTTTTGACAAAATAATGTTATTATGTTGGTAGGATAACAAAGTAGGTTTAGGTGAGAAAGAAAGAAAAATAGCTGGTTGTTGATAAAAGCAAAATAAGTCAAATAAACATAGTTTACTGTCATATGTTATAAAACAGGGCAGTTTTACAACTATTAGCCACAAATTTTCTGGTAACTATCTAGTTACATAGATAAATCTGAGATTTGAAAGAAAATTATTGACTCAGACTTATATGTTGTAACATTATCAATAAATATTTCATATCATTCCACTATTTTATACATATTTAAAGACTTGAAATGTTCTAAATATTAATTTTTCTATAGCCTTTTAATTATATAATTTTGTAAACATGTGTCTTCTCACAAAACATATAAGGAATTATAATATTCAATTATTTAAAGTTATCTGTGTTAATAGGAGGTATTTTTATATTAATATTATGATTACCTTCGAACTAATATAATTAGAATATGGAAAAAATTGACTTTTATAAAATATTTTGAAATTTGTTATTTCCTTCAATTCCCATCAATTTCTCACCAAATTAGCTACACAAATGCCATTTAATGCACCTCCAGTTTACCCTTAATTGTCTAATACTCATCAGTTTGGGGACATATTGGCAAACAATTTTGAGAATCCAGGATTAATGCTCATCAAATGATATATTATTCAAATAATAAAGGAAGATCTTAAGCTAGGAGATTTCAAGTAAGTTCTTAAGGACATATGATACTAGACCTATGTAGAATTAATGAGTTCCCTAAGGCCAGGATCATTTTATCTCTTTCCCAAGTCCTAAATCCCTTAAATTTGAAACACTTTATCTTTCAAAAGTTATGACACCCATTTTTTTCAGTATTACAAGATATTCATATTTTACTATCATTTTCATGAAACAAGTTTGAAAAGTCTTTGTGATAAAAAGTAACAATTTTTTTTAAAGATATCCCTGAGTTCTTTGAAAACAATCTATTTATTATTAGAACTGACACAATTGCTTCTTAGATTGGTATTCAGAGTGCAGTTGAGTCTGGATAAATTGTGACATTGCTGGTTTGTCAGTGGAAGTAATATGAATTGTTCATGAAAATAAGTCTGCAGCATATGATCAATGGAAATCTCAAAGCACTTGATTTTATCAGTAAATACTTTCAGTTAATAAAATGCTCATTGGACTGAAATAAATGACACTATTTTGAGGAAGACAGTGTTCATTGTCAAGACATAATGGATAAAACTCAAATATAATGTGTTGTGAACACGTTTTTCCTGTTCAGAAAGCAAAATAGAATGGAAGAATATGTCGAAGATTAAAAGACTGTAGCTATTGTAGCAAAATTGGATGATAATTTAAGACAACACTGACTCATAAATTAACCATTTCAATTCTTAGTAGTAAATAAAAGTAAAGTTACAGGATTGAAAGTTGAAAAGTTGGGGAATATTTCACTGTTTTAGAAGAGTCCAAGAAGGAGAATCTTAGAATTAATCTTTGAAATGTGTCTGTATATGGTTCATTTGTGTGCATATGTATAAAATTAACCAATTACTGTATATAATAATCGTTATTCTCCCTGGAAAACATTGTATAATAAGCTCTTTCTTTTTCCAAATTATTGCCATTAATTCTTCCTGTTATTTCAGTCAGTGCATTATTTCACCCATGTATTATAAACACTTATAGACTGGAAACAGACATTTTATATTAATATAATTCAATATTTCCCCTATTAGCCCTTTCTATTCACTCAAGTTTATTATGTATGATTCAGCTAAGTATTCTCCAGGCTATTTATGTCAGTGAGTCACTTATATCTTCCCTTTAGGCTCCCTTTCTTATCTGTATTTGAATGAGAGTCGTTCTAAATGGAATTCTAGAGGCATAATTCTAAAAATAAACTAAAAAACCATCTCTGAAACATTTTGGACAAAGGAGCACATTTCTGATTTTAAAAGACCTTCAGAATCTGCTCTCGAATTTTTTGCTAACTTATGAAAGCATTCGTATTGTTTCCATTCCATTCAGATTAGGCAAACTTTCAAAAACATCATAAGCATATTTGTAAAACACATCCATGCTAACATCATAAGTGAATTTAGTCCTTGAATACATGTATTTTTGTACAGCTTTCCTAAAATTAGATTCTTAATAAAAATCTATATCACTGACAGCTTTTTAAATAATTGTGTTCTAAAGTCAAAAATGAGCTGGCAAAATAACAAAATGTATGACTCTAGCCTACATGAAATTAATTCAAATTCAAAAATACAACTTTTCAAAGTGTAACTTACAAAATTAGTTTAAAATAAATCACAAAATGTGCTTGATAAGAAAAAAATTAAACTGTAAGATCTTTTTATAAAATTCAAATAATTAGACCATTTTAGAAAATGAAAGTCAGTATCCTTTCAATGATTTCGAACAACTTAAACCTCTAGGCAACCCGTGTAGCCCATCAGGCTCCTCTGTCTATAGGATTATCTTAGCAAAAACAGTGGAGTGGCTTGCCATTTCCTCCTCCAAGGTATCCATTTTCCTGACCCAAGGTTCAAACCATGTCTCCTGCATTATAGGCAGATTCTTTACCTGCTGAGCAATCCGGAAAACCCACATATTTGGAAACTACACACACACACATACACACATGCACACACACACACACACACATATATATATATATATATACAAAAAATGGAATATGTAAACCTCTATTTTAGTTCATTAGAGAATTATTGTTCTTTGCTTTGGTAGTATATATTAACTTCAAAAGAGAATATTTTTAAAATACATTGTCCTAAATAAACCTAGGAAGCAATAATAAAGCAGAAAGCATTAACTTGGAATCAAATAATTGCAATTCAGGTTATACAGATTTGAATGTCAACCTAAACAGTGTCCCAATAAGGACCAAGTCAGGGGCTTTTAAAGACAAAGCAGGGAGGTTTGCAGTACAAAAATTTTAATTGGAGTTGGAGGCAAAAGCTAGTGATGACTCACCAGGATTGAGTGAGGGAGGAAAAGTCCACTGCTCTGAAAATTTGCAAGTGTTCTTTCAGAGTTCTTCGAATATTTGTGGTTTGGCCTAGTTCCAAAGAGACGCAGATGTACAGAACAGTCTTTTGGACTCTGTGGGAGAGGGCGAGGGTGGGATGATTTGGGAGACTAGCATTGAAACATGTATAATATTATATATGAAATGAATCGCCAGTCCAGGTTTGATGCATGATACTGGATGCTTGGGGCTGGTGCACTGAGACAACCCAGAGGGTAGTATGAGGAGGGAGGAGGGTGGGGGGTTCAGGATGGGGAACACGTGTATACCTGTGGCGGATTCATGTGGATGTATGGCAAAACCAATACAATATTGTAAAGCAATTAACCTTCAATTAAAATAAATAAATTTATACTAAAAAAAAAGTTCACGTTTCCACCAGGTGAAGACATGCTTTAATACCTCTTTAATGGCAGTTCAGCTGGTGAAGAATCCGCCTGAAAGGCAGGAGACCTGGGTTCGATCCCATGGTTGGGAAGATTCCATGAAGTAGCGAAAGGCTATCCACTCCAGTATTCTGGCCTGAGAATTCCATGGACTATACAGTCCATGGGGTCACAAAGAGTCGGACACGACTGAATGCCTTTCACTTTCAGTTCTAATGGCCTCTTGGATCCATTTAAAATTATCCATTAAAAAACCCCTTGGTATAAGTGATTTCATTTTATTTCACAAAGACAGTACCTTACTGAATAAAATCACTTACTGATAATGAAGACAAAAGCATGCTTTTTCTTGATCTAAAACAATTGTCCATTTTCAAGACCTAATTAAGAAACTTCTTTTAAATCTCAATAATGGGGAAAATATATATATATAACATATATATATATATAACATATATACACGTATATATATTGGTTCCCTTTGTTGCTATTTTAAGTAAATAACACATTTTAAAATATGCATTTTTGCCTGCATTTTACTAGAAAATTTACTAGTCTTGCTAAATCAAATGGCATTTTTCCCTGAAAAATCCCATGGACAGAGGAGCCTGGCAGGTTGCAGTCCATAGAGTGGCAAAACAGTCAGACAAAGCTTAGTGACTAAACAATAATGCATTTTTCACACTAAACTTAATTCTTCAGTTTATCTTTTTTTTTTTTCATTTTTAATGTTCTTTTTCCCACATTCAGTTTTTCTCTTGTTATAATGTGTGGTGCAGATTACTATAGGCAGACTTCTATTTTCCTTTTTGTTGCTTTATATAGTTTATTATATAGTTTAACAAAATATTAATTAGATTAAAAATTTTCAAAAATATGTTGGACGTATTCAACTTTCTTTAAACTATAAAATTTTCTTTTAGGGATTAGTGTTACTGTGCACATTTCCTGAATCTTTTTGAAGCTGTAATGTGATGTGGAAACTTAAATGGTGATAGATTATCTACCATTGCTGGAGCACTTATTCTAAACCAGGAACTATTACAAAATTTATATGATATGCATTTGTCTTATTTTATAAACACTGTAAATTTTATAAACATCTGCTGCTTTCAAAATTTTGATGCTGATAAATGAATAATGTAAGATCACAAAAGTGACCTCAAAATTATATAAAATGAATGTAAAATCAGTGTTCTATGGTTTCCTTTCCACTTTCTTGCTGCTTCAGTGAGGCAGTGAGTCCTTTATAATTGAACTGCTTCATACTTGTTCTATATCCAATTTGGTTAGCTCATGAAAAATTGCTTCCTAAATGTCACTCCTTTTAAAATTGTGAAGCAAAACATGAGCCCCAAAATGTCACTTATTAGATTGCTTACCATGAGGTATGTTCTGTGTAAAGTCCCAAGGAAAAGGAACAATCATTTCCACCTTAAAATCCAAAAGAAAAAAGTACCACATTTAGTGTTTTGTATGTCAGTTTGATTTCAAATTTGTTCAGTGAATGTGAAGACAGGGAATCCAATTTCAATAAAAAATATCTACATTACTCTTTATAAGATTACTGGGAAACACTACCATTATAAGTCTAAATTGCAAGTTAAGGTTTTCCCTTGCCTGCTTCTAATTTATGATTATCTTTTGCAAGGAACAATTTCAAAAATTATTATCACATGCATTAGTATCTACTCTCATACTTCTTGTCAACACAATTCAGTTTCCCAATTAAATTATCTATGGCATCTGATTTTTGTTACTATTTTTATTAAAATATTAAAGTCATAAAAATGCTTCTATTTTGATATGATATTTATACAGAAAGAAACTAAAGATGGCCAAACATTGATGTTCTTGCTTGACTGCTGATTGAAGATGCAATTCTTATAAAAGAAGTTGTAATTATTGACTTCAATATAAATATTTCCTATCAGCTATAATCTTTCCTGTCAGAAACAATATTTCCTCAATTAATTTCTTTCCTTATGATTTGTTAACAAGAAACACACTTGCTTATTACAAGAATGCATTAAATTTCTCATCTTCTGTTTATTAAAGTGATATATTCATTACTGTATACATAATATAAATATATGGACACTGTAGGGCTTCCCAGGTTGTGCTAGTGGTAAAGAACCCACCTGCCAATGCAGGAGACGTAAGAGATGTGGGTTCGATCCTTGGGTCGGGAAGATTCCCTGGAGCAGTGAAAGTCACTCAGTCATGTCGGACTCTTTGTGACCCCATGGACTATACAGTCCATTGAATTCTCCAGGCCAGAATACTGGAGTGGGTAGTCTTTCCCATCTCCAGGAGGGAGAGTAAAGGAAAGCATTTCCCTTCTCCTGGAGGAGGAAATGGCAATCCGCTCCAGTTTTCTTGCCTGGAGAATCCCATGGACAGAGGAGCCTGGTGGGCTACAGTCCATAGGGTTGCAAGGAGTTGGGCACAACTGTAGTGACTTAGCACACACAAATGCATGGACACTGTAAAGTTAAATACAATATTTAAAAACAAACAAGCCAACAAACAAAAAAAGAGCTATTCTTTCTGATAGAAAGAAAAAGAAATAGACATCATTTTCTTTTAACATTTACCTTGGAAAACTTGCAATTTTAAGGTCTTCTTCCGGTTCCCTAATATGTATTTAAACATTTTTGCCAGCTAAATAAACCTCTTAGTTTTACAACCTACCAGTGTTTCTTCAAGGGCCGAGGAACCATCTCTTTGAAATGTTATCATCAAGAAAAAGGGTGCCCCCATCTCCCAGTTTCTTTGGTAAAGGAGGAGGCTAATTTGGGTGGGCTCCTGTCTTTAAGTTCTGGCATAAAGATATGAGAAGTTTACTTTCCCTTTGGAAAAAGCCAATTAGTTGATACAAATGGTCATCCTAATTACCAGGTGAATTTGGGATGTACCACATGCGACAAACGGTGCTGTTATTTCCTTTTACTGGAGGATTAGCTATCATTCATTTTTGAATCTGTGTTTAATGGCTTGTGTCTGCTTGGCTGTATAAAACAGTAAGATTCCTTTCTGACTTCTCAGTCTCTTTGGAGAATTGCCTATGATTTCACATCAAATCCTGATTTAAACTTATTTAATAATGAAATTTTATTTTTCTTCTCCCTTTGCAGAGTTTTTTCTGACTTGATAGAAGACTTTGTTTTTAATTACTCTACAATACTGTACATAATTTCCTGTTTCAAAACTTCGGCCAGGTTGAGATCTTTAACCATAGGAATAATATACATTTAAATTATTTTTCCTGAAACAGGAATTTCCAGGTCTTAGAGGATTGAAACTCTCCATCTTTTAATATAGAATTTAATAAATGGGTGTTATAATCATACAAGAGGAAAACTTCACACAGGCATTATTAAATATAGTATGTCTGCATTGTGTGGAAACATGTACACTTTGGTATCTACCCGCAGAAGTGATTTTTTTCCTTAACTGCATATAAATTCATGCATGTAAAATATCAAGCAAGGTCTTAGCAGACATTAAGATCTAGCTAGAACCCACTCCAGTACTCTTGCCTGGAAAATCCCATGGACGGAGGAATATGGTAGGCTGCAGTCCATGGGGTCGCTAAGAGTCGGACACGACTGAGCGACTTGACTTTCACTTTTCACTTTCATGTATTGGAGAAGGAAATGGCAACCCACTCCAGTGTTCTTGCCTGGAGAATCCCAGGGACGGGGAAGCCTGGTGGGCTGCCGTCTCTGGGGTCGCACAGAGTCGGACATGACTGAAGCGACTTAGCAGCAGCAGAAAAACCAAAAGCAGTTTTTGTCTTTATTTTTGTGCCACCAGAAATACCCTATTCCAAACATCTGGAGATTGAAATCAAATTTCCAAATACAGTTCAAGAAGTGGGACTCTAGTGATGTTTGTTTTGCTTGGACTATAGGGTGTAATACGGCTTCCCAGGTAGTGCAGTGGTAAAGAATCTGCTTGCCAACCCAGAGATGCCAGACATCTGAGTTTGATCCCTGGGTAGGGAATATCCTCTGGAGCAGTAAATGGCAACCCACTCTAGTATTCTTGCCCAGAAGATTCCATGGACAGAAGAACCTTGTGAGCTACACTCCATGGAGCTGCAGAGTTGGACACGGCTGAGCACACATAGGGTGTAATATAAACCAACCTTAGAAAGGATTTAAACCTTAGGAAGTCCTCCAGAATCATCTGAAATAGGAGACATTCAGCTTCTTTTCTGCATAAACCTTCAAGATACTGGATTTTTTTTCTATTAATAATAAATTTGCAAATAAAAAATAAACTAATGTTTGCTTGCTGTGCCTTAATTTATACATAGACTCTGCCCTTCAAGATAAAATCTGCTGGCTATGTGAAATCTTTTATCTATGATTTCTGTCTGTGTGGCTTATTGTATTTGAACGTCAAAATCTTGTTTAATTTAGGCATGCAGTAAAATGGGCAAAAACTCTTAGCAGACTGTGGTTCTTGCTCTCATTTCATCCCACTCTCAGCACCATAGTTCTCTTATAGTGTTATATTTGTTTACTCCATACCCTGTTTCTCATCAGTGACAGCACTCCGCATTCGATCCCTGGATCGAGAAGATACCCTGGAGAAGGAAATGGCAATCCTCTCCAGTATTCTTGCCTGGAGAATCCCGTGGACAGAGGAGCCTGGCAGGCCAGCGTCCATAGGATGGCAAAGAGTCGGACACGACTAAGCCACTAACACATTCACTTTCTATGTCATATTAACCATGTGTCCTGGAATCATTTTAGTAGTATTAGCTGTATTTTCCTGATTGTTTAGATTATTTGCTGTTAATTTTTTTAACTTTTCCTTCAAATACAGATCAATAAGTTTTAAACTAATACTGACAGATTATTTATTAAAAATATTTCTATTATTTCCTTCTACTAAAATATAAACTTTATGAGGACAGATATTTTGTCCAGTTTTCGCACTACCATATGTGTTTGGCATATAAACTGGGATCATAAATGTTTATGGAATACATTTTTAAAACACCATGAGTTAGATAATAAGTGAGTTAGTTAATTCACTATATTTATATACATATATATATACATACATATCAGACCATCACATTGTACCCCCAAACGTGTAAAATTTTACTTGCAATTACACGTCAACAAAGCTGGAAAAAATTAAATTTCTTGTAGAAAAAAGGGTATATTAATATTTTGATAAATTTTAATAGTAGAGAAAAACATGGTAAAGAGGTTATTACTGCATGAACTGTATGAAAATGTGTATATAAATTATACATATGTATCACTTATGTAAAATCATATGTGAAATATGTTTCCATGTTATACTAAAATCATCATTTATATGCAATAATATATGCATATGTAATAATAAGTAATGTTCATCTTTGTGTGTCAATAAATGTAAGAACACATTTGAAATCATTTTTATAAATTGCATTGCAAAACTGAATATGCAAAAATGTGTTATTATTAACATATTGTAAGACATTTGGATTACTTTTCTTTTGAGAGTATTACAAAACAAATCTCAGTAAGAATTCTCTATAATCTGATATTGATATGATTGATCGATTGCCTAAAGATTAATTCATATAATTGAAATAGCTCAGTCACAAGTTAATACTATTTTGTTAAATAACTATCCAGAAATATTTTACCAAGCTATCCTATAAACTGTAGCAGCGTACAAACATCGACTTTTCCAAAGCCAACTCTTCTTATTTAAAACAACATTTGACAATCTACTGAATGAAAAATAGCATTGTATTGTCCTTTTATTAGGTATATCTGCATACTAATAAGACTAATAATGCATTTGCATATTTTTATCACTAAGCTTTCTTATTGTGCTAAACCAAAGTGTTTTCGAAGCCCTCAGATGCCTGGTTCTCCAAAGTTTTCTCTAACATTCAGAGACATAAACTGGGGAAATAACTGAGTCACAACCTCTGAAATAGAAAAAAAAAAAAAAACTGTGCAAGCAAATATTTATATCCCAAATAAAATTCATCTACTAAAACTCACACTAGACATTGTTTCTCTCTTTGAAACCTTCCCAAGCAAGCATATTTTGTATTGCCAAAAAGAAACATCAGAATGGAACTTGCCAACCAGCATTGTATTATACTACTTCTACTACATCAATTAAAGAGTGTAAACCTCTCAGAGCTAAAATTTTAGAAAAATTTCAGAACAAGTTACATCTTCATCAAATGATAGCAACAAAAATTTAAATGTATTCAACAGATACAGGTAGATAACATTCAGCTGTATAGAATGAGCATGGAGTGACTAGGGGGAAAAAAAAGCACATTCTTCTGTCTTCTTCTTATCTGTTCTAAAACTTTCTGTTATTTGGGTGTCATACTTGTCAGGTGAGTGTATGCTCCTTGGTTCTGTCTCGTCACAACAAAGATTTGGAGTGACGGACATTAAAGCCCTTGGCGTGTCACAGCTCTCAGGTCTTAGACAGACCTTGTTATAGCTCTTAGACAAATCAGTGTTACAGCTCTATTTTATTTAGAAAATAGCAACAGAATCCATCCTCGAGGTGTGAGGGCATGCTAAGAGAAGAGAGCAGGGAGCATGCCAGCACGCGGGAGAGAGCGTGTGCTTTGGCTCCTCTTTTGGTCTGTGTTTTTCCTCCCCCTGGGCCTGCCCCGTGTAAAGTGGGCTAGCCAGGAGCACTGTTTGTTCCACCTGAGGTCCTCACTCAGGTCCTTGGACCTTCCTTTGACCTTTTTTTGTTCTGTTTTCTCAGGCTTTTCCCTTCCTTGTCTTTTAGCCACTGTCACTTGGGACTCCTGTTTCCTATTCAAACTACTTAACATACTCACTCAAAAGGAGGAACAGACACCAAATTATATAACTTCTAGTCTCCCCTTTCATTTCTTTAGAACACCTATTTTGCACTGACCACCTCCTCAAAAATCTCCAACCCATCAAAATAGTCTGAGATCTGACATACACTTGTCAACACAAGATGGACTAAGAAGCTTATTACTTTTGATGCCAAAACAGTTACAAATTTCATTTCACTAAATTACTTAAGAAAAAAAATCACTCCACTCTATTCTGACTCAATTACCTTTTTTCCTTAGAGAAATAAAAAATTAATATATGAAAATTATTATTTTTTTTAAGTAACGTCCTATGGTCTCGGCTGGGGCTTAGTGAAAATGCAGTCCTAGCCAAGGTTTTCTCTCAATTGCAGCACTGGCCTGCATTCTAACAGCCCTGGATAAGGAGTTAGAGGTCGATGCCTCTGCTGGCCAGCTGTCATATTGTCCCTGACCAAGTAGCAAGGGCATTGATTTCGGTTAGCTCTCTGCTTTCTATAATATAAAAAGGCTATTATTCAAAATGGTACCTGGCCACTAATCTGTCTGATCAGTCCAACTCAGTGAGGGTCAGCTCTCTGATCTCTGTGAAGTAGATACTGTTTCCATGTCTATTGTTCTGCCTAAGCCTGTGACACTTTCTTTATCCTTGGCATTCTGTAGCTACAGCAGGGTATGCCTAGATCTGTCCTTTCTTACCAAGCTTCCAGAAACTTCTGTGAGCCTTTTTCATCTTCTGATTCTTTCGTAACATAGAAAATTTCTACTACTATCTCCCCTCCTTGGTTCCTCTGCTGTTCTGATTTTCTGAACTCACTGTTTATAGGAGAATTTTCCTGGATCTGGAAACACCACAAAACAGAAGTCTGGGGATTATGCTGTGTGAATGGCTCTCTTGTAATTATGTGAGCAATGGCCCTAGTTAGTAACACCCCCACATTCTTTTTTCTTCCCTTTTGATTTCTAATTCTGGGTATTTTGCTTTGAATTTTGAGATATATCTTTCATTTGATTGTTGAGATTAACCACTAGGATTTTATCATTGAGTGGCTCATATGGTAAAGAATCTGCCTTCAATTCAGAAGAACTGAGTTTGATCCCTGAGTTGGGAAGACCCCTTGGAGAAGAGAATGGCAATCCACTCCAGCATTCTTGCCTGGATAATCCCATGGACAGAGAAGCCTGGCAGGCTATAGCCTATATGGGTCTCAAAAAGTTGGACATGACTGTGCATAACACATCGGATTGGATCCTTCCTTTAGGAAGCTTCCCCTGTTGTTCAGACAGTAAAGAATCTGCTTGTGATGCAAAAGACACTGGTTTGATTCCTGGGTCAGGCAGAACCCCTGAAGAAGGGAATGGCAACCCACTCCAGTATTCTTACCTGGAAAATTCCATGGACAGAGGTACATTCCATGGGGTTGCAAAGAGCAGGACATGACTGAGCAATGAACACACACTATCCGTTTTTTCTATTCATCCACTAAAATGCTTCAACATTATTATTTATTTATTAAAATATAGTTGATTTACAGTGTTATATCAGTTTCAGATGTATAGCCATATGATTCAGTTATTCAGGCATATATTTGTTCTTTTAAAAAATCTGAATCTTATAATATTTGTTATATGAAAATATGAAAAATTTTTATCATTTCTTGTGCTGAAGTGGACTTTCATGAAGTACTCTCATTATTGCGGTTGTTGCTCTTGGTGTTTGTACTGAAGTTACCTACCTTTTTTTGTCATTTGTATTTCTCTAAGGGCTGTCCACTTCTGCACATCTGCTTCTCTATGCTGGACGTGAACTAGACATTAATGTGCTCTCATTGGCCTGAGCTATTCATAGATGCTCAGATCTGATTGTTGGTGAGTTTTAAGCAACAATAATTCCTCCAGGCAAATTGGCTTGCAGAGGTCTCTGGCCCAATAGACCTGCCAGGTTCCAGGCAGCAAATTACCAGTAAAAGTAGTAAGAGAAAACACCTTTACATGGATTTGGATGTAAAGGTTAGGACTCTCATCTGTAGGAACAAAAACTTAGCTTCTCCTACTTTCTTCAGGAGTAAGGAAATCAGCTGATTTCCACTGAACCCTTACTGATGGGGCTACACTTGCCCTCCAGAGTGTATGTGCACTTATAGGTGATAAAAGTCTCCCAAAATCTGTGCATTCTCATCATCTCCTATTCACCACACTGGTAAGGGAGGGATTCTTGTTCTCAGATTATGGGAAGAGCTGAACATGCAGCACCTGCCAACTGAACAGAGAGAACAGGCACTTAATAGTCACAAGGACCCACAGCCTCAGCTTTCCTGGTGGCTCAGATGATAAGGAATCTGCCTGCAATGGAGGAGACTTGGGTTCAATCCCTGGGTCTGGAAGATCCCCTGGAGAAGGGAATGGCAACCCACTCAGGTATTCTTGCCTGGGAAATCCCTGGGAAATCCAACAGTCCATTGGATTGCAAAGAGTCAGACATGACTGAGTGAGAGAGCACATACACATACATCAGGAAATACGATGATCAAGGAAAAATCTTCCAGAATTGAGCAAACATGTCATGTTGCAGTCTTGGCTATGGTATATGAAAAATTCAGATTATAAAAAATTTACATTATAAAAATAAAATTTTATAAACTTCTATATATACAAAACACTATAAGAAAAACGTTAATTGTCATGTCTAAGTTTCCTTTTGTCTTGCTAATCCTGGAAGATGCTATTTCCAAATGAAGTATACATATACGTATATATATATATATATATATATATATATATATATATATAGGCTATTTGTATTTGTTGCAATTTCATGCATATACAATTAAAATTAAACAAATCCATTAAGCCGTTAGGACTCATAATAAAGAGCTGTGAAATGTGGTCAGTAAGCCAAAAAGAAAAGAAAATTCTTAGGATTTTATTAAGAAAAACAGTTCTTTGCAATTGTTTAACTCAAGAAATATTTCTGAAGGCAATTTCACCTTTCCAAACATTATAATCTGTACCAACATGTGGTACATTTTTGGAAATGTATTTGTTGTTCATCCTTGTGAACTTTTTATTAATAAAACACTACTTCTGTAGAATATGTAGCTTTAAAGGTTTGATGCATTCTGTGATGAAAGGTTTAAATATGTGTGGGTGAAATTATTTTCAGCATAAACATGTACTCTATTTAAAATGTTTCTCCGTGGGCAAATATGTTTTTTTCATAAAATAAGAGTTGTGCAGATTCATACAAATCTTGCATTTTGAATAAATTAAAGTGGAATATACAATGGACATTAACCTTTATGGCTGTTGAACAATGCATGCTCGAGTAGTAAAAAATCTATTGTACAGATTCCTAGTAGGTAAAGAGTGGAGTGAGGTCAAGAATGCAGTGCACTCATGGTGGCTATACATATCTTGAAAAGGGAGTAGAGACACTAAAATAAATTAATCTCTTGGGAATCAGGAAGCTAGCTATACTTTATTTTATTGCAAAACTAGTTCTTAAAATGGTCGATACTGAAATTAGAAAAGCCAGACATGAAGTGGAATTTAAGAGAATAGCCTTATGAAGGAACAGAAGTTCAAACAGTTTATTCCCGAGTTTTACAATTTAGAAGATGCCAAAACTAATAACCGTGTCCATTTGAACTCTGTCTTGATTGTGAGATAGCACGTGTGCATCTTTTATCAGACCAGATCTGCAACTCTGGACCAATTATGAACTGCCTTCGACAGTAAAGCATCTGCCTGCAATGCAGAAGTCTTGGGTTCGATCCCTGGGTCAGGAAGATCCTCTGGAGAAAGAAATGGCAACCCATTCCAGTACTCTTGCTTGGAAAATTCCATGGATGGAGGAGCCTGGTAGGCTACAGTTCATGGGGTCACAAAGAGTCAGATGCTACTGAGCTACTTCATTTTCCTTTTCACTTTGATCCAAGTATTACTGTTCATACTCTGCTTTGTGACACTGAGGCTGTGACTCTGCATATTATCATTCTCTTTCCCAGCTGACTTCTGGCCAGTGTTTACTAATAGGTGGCGTAGAGAGACACTGGGAGGCAGGGAGAGAGGAATGACATCTGACTTGTGTTCCTGATGTTATGGTCAGAGGCAACACAGCCAAGGCGCTTCACCTAACAGTACTCGGCAAATCATCTCCACTGTCTGAGAAGAAAGTGAATTTTGTTTGCTTTCTGGGACATCTGGATCTAACTTTTGGATCTCACTTTCCTGAGAAACCTCTACTGAGCCTCTAGATTTTGCTAATATCAAAACACTCTTTCGATTCTTTAGTCCTAGGGATAGAGGCTTGTGGAAAGTGAAAGTCACTCAGTCATGTCCAGCTCTTTGTGACCCCATGGACTACACAGTCCATGGAATTCTCTAGGCCAGAATATTGAAGTGAGTGGCCTTTTCCTTCTCCAGGGATCTTCCCAACTGAGGGGTCAAACCCAGATCTCCCACAGTGCAGGCAGATTCTCTACAAGTTGAGTCACAAGGGAAGCCCAAGAATACTGGAGTAGCCCATCCCTTCTCCAGTGGATCTTCCTGATCCAGAAATCAAATCGGGGTCTCCTGCATTGCAGGAAGATTCTTTACCATCTGAGCTATCAGGGAAGCCTCCACAGGCTTCTGGGGAGAAAGCAAATTATCCATGATGCCATGTTCAGGCTTTCTTGCCCCATGTTTTGTAAATAATGACTATGTAACAGCTGAGATCATTTGTAGCACTGGGCATGCACACCACGAGGTACCTGCTAGGTCACCAGCTACTTTGTGGAGTACCTATACCTGAGATCCATCTAAAGAAATTGAGGCATTAATGCTGCATCAGGGCTGTGTCCCTTGGGTCAGCCATGAGAGGAGAGAATATAGTGTGCCTACTGCTAGGGCTGCTGTGTCAGCCAGGAAAGAAAAAACGTGCCAGTAGTTCCAAAGGCTCCTCCAGTCTCCTTGCAGACTTAGCTCAGATCTTGCCTGCCCTGGGTTCAGCGAACAGTGCCCACAGTGTAAACAGCAAGACAATTGGCATCACAAATAGGATCAGCAATACAAGCTGTTCTGTACAGTTAGCATTTCTGGGTTACATAAGTAGGCTCTGTGTATGCTTCCATGTCTCCAGTTCTGGGTTTACAAATCCTTGTATAAAATTCACTCTGTTAAAATATCTAGCAGGTTTCTATTTATCCTCATTGCACTATATGTGGTTACTATCTCTTAAAATCTAACTGTGTTTGTGCTTATTTGTTAAGTGGTGGCTGACTCTTTGTGACCCCATGGACTGTAGCCTGCCAGGTTCCAATGTCCATGGCATTCTCAGGGCAAGAATACTGAAGTTGATTTCCATTTCCTTCTCCAGGGGATCTTTCCCACCCAAGCATTGAACTCACGTCTCCTGCATTGACAGGTGAGTAGTTTTTTTGTTTGTTTTTTTGGTTTGTTTGTTTGTTTTTGCAACTGATCCACCTGAAAAGACCCTTAAGTGTAATTAAATATTCAAAATCCCAAACTCTTACTACCACTATCATTCATACAGCCTGGAAAATATACTGACCAAATATATTCCATTTGGTTTAATCTATCATCTTCTTTCCTATTAGATGGAATTAGTCACTGAAACACTCAGCATCTCCCAATGAATTATGATCTATTGTTTTTATTTCAAAAATATTGTACTTGTTTGAGTTTATTTCTCTCTTTGTAATTGATCACCTCAATGGCTTCATAATTCAAGTTTTTATTGTTCGGAAGTAAGATACATTGTCAGTGCCTCAGCTGTAAACTATAGTTAGATGTCTTAAACATATATAAACATAGAAAACCAGATTACTCCAGAGAGCTAACTGCAGTATAAACAGATGCTTAGAGACAGTAAGGGGAAAACTGGACACAGCCTAGTTTGGTTGGAGAAAAATTCTTACTCTAAGAGTAATACTGAATGATAGGGATAAAAATGTAGAATGAGGACAAACTGCAGAGGATTTTTAATAGATCTCAAACTGATTGAGCAGACATAGAAAATGCTATTGACTAGCACAGACATATCGATCACTGGGCTTCCCTGGTGGTTCAGTTAGTAAAGAATCCACCTGCATTGCAGGAAACCCAGGTTCAATCCCAGGGTCAGGAAGATCCTGTGGAGAAGGAAATGGCAACCCACTCCAGTATTCTTGCTTGGGAAATCCCATGAAGAGAGGAGCCTGGTAGGCTACAACCCATATAGTTGAAAGAGCTGGACAGGGCTTAATGATTAAACCACCACCACCGTCAATCTTTACTCTCAGAAACTAATATAGTAAATTGACAATAAAAATATGGTTTGCATCTGTTATTAGAATCAGGGAAAAGCACGATTTATACCAGAATGGTGTGCTGGGCACACTTCAGATCTTCCAAAATAGAAACATTCACGGCTCATCTGTCTGAATTGCTGGCTCCTGACACCATAGACACAAGCATTGTTGCTGTTTCCTAATTTATGGAAACTCCCTCACCCAATGTTACAAAACCTCCCAAGGGTGACATACAACTGTGACTGGGAATATGAAGGACAAGCCACAGTGGTTCAACTGGGAGGTCTCCAAGAGACAGAACTCGGAGATCTCCATTTTATCAGCAAGCTGAAGATCCTGTTTAGTTGCATCACAGTGAAAAATTATCCCTCTTCCCGATCATATGTCCCCCTGTTTCTCTTTCCTGCAGGTAATTGTTCAGAGCGCATTCAACTAACTGGATCTTCAAGCAACTCGGGATCTCAGAATCTGTTTCCCAGGGTACCAAACTTAATAGACCAGGCATGGTCCTTTGAAGGAAACCTTGAAATGTGGCCTTGGAACTGGGGAGTCTGAAAGCAGACTGGCAGTGATGAGAACCTCATCAATAGCTGAAGCTAGACAACAATATAGCCCCACACATTTTATAGTACTACTGCAAAACTGTTACAGGGCAACTGGAAGGTTTTCACTATTGGTAAACTGTGAGGGTAGAAGTGAAGAGTACATGATAGGTGTGACATCTCAGATGTTTCTGCAATTTTGAGAATTGTTCACTGCAAAAATTAAAGAAGCAGATGGCTTAGCAGGGAGATATCAAGGCATTGAAGGAAAACACAGGAAGGCTTGGAGTGTTTAATCAAAATCTGGAATCAAAATGAGACATCCAGGAGGCTTCCTTTGGCAGCTAGTAAAGGAATACTCCTATACTCCTAGGGCAGAAAAAAGGTAAGGATCAAGTCCAGGGGGAAATACAGGGTTAAGAGGGTTTAGAAGAAGGTTGAAAGAGCATGTAACGCAGGTCAGATATGACAATATCAAGTTCCTAAGGTGACACACGATTCTGAAACTTAGGTTGGGAACAACGTTTGTGCCCTTGTAATTATTGAAGCTCAGAATTTCCTGTACCTTCTGAGCCTGAAAATGTAGTCCAATCTTTCTTGGAAAAGTGAATGCACCTTTCTTGCTGGAAAATAATGCAGAAACACCTGCATTACAAGAAAGGATACATCACCCTTGCCTTCACATCTATTCCCAGCCATTAAGCCATTAACTAAGGTGATATCAAAAATATGCTTGCGTGGAAATGCTGGATCAGTCAAGGAGGGAAGTAACTATTCCATGAAGGGGTCACAGAGTCTAGTCAACACTTACTGACCATATCTAACAGAGTATACATGGAACTGTATTCCAGGATGGTCAACACAAGGGAAGACGACAGAATATAAAGTTGAACAAAGCAGAGTTTAACAGTATGAAAGTCCTCCCCCATGATACAGAACTTATACTGACAAAATCTCAGGAGCCGGTGAAAATATACTTTGAAAACTCGAAAGAAGTGATGATCCGCACTGAGGTAATATGCCAGAATTACTATGGCAGAAGTGGAAGAAGTGACCAAAGAAAGTGGAATGCTATATGAGATCAGAAATCCATTCTCTGTTTGCATTCTGTAGGAGGACCCAGAGGCCAACATGTTTACCATAATGATTAGTAAACACAACTGAGAGGGGCGTCACCATCATTGACAAACTCATTAGAGGGTCTTCTTGGTAAGTGAGGGCTGAAGGGATGAGATGTGGTTGCAGACTCGGAGTCTCTGGTAACAATGAGAAAATAGATCTCTAAAATCATAGAGGTCAGAAGGTGGTGATTATTAATCAGAAGTAAGATTAGTCAAGTCATTTTAATGAGTAGCAGCATCTGATTGACAGCCAGGGGTACCTGACCTGCAATGAGTATTGAAGATGATTAAAAAAATATAGCAAGCCTAGGGCCAGAATGCTGCATATTCAACAAAGCTAGTGCTTCATCTATAGGAAGACATCAAGCATGTATAGTTCAGGAAGTGGCATGCACCTGACTCAATTAAAAACACAATAACTTGTCCTTTTTTAAAAAAAAAAAATTAACAAGGTTTTCATACTGAGAACTTGGTGACTAAAGAGAGGTCCAACTCCTCAGAAGAAAGGCTCATACAATGCCATAGCAGCACAGAAAGTGAATATAGTAATGATCCAACTTATTCTTTTACAAAGCGAGATACAACCTTTGCAAAAGCATCCGTAAACTGGAAACAGATAAATAACCAGATATATTGAGAACTGTGGATAGAGGGTTAAAGTTGACATGACTACATAGGAATAGAAACAGCATCATGGTTTCCTAATAAAGGAGTGAATTAGTTTTCTACGGCTGCTGTAACACATTATTAAGATCTTGGTGGCTAAAAGCAAAATAAATTTATTATTTTACAGTTCTAGAGGTCAGAAGCCTGAAATGTTTCTTACTATTCTCATCAAAGTTATTTCCAAGGCTGTATTACTTTCTGAAGCTTTAGGAGGTGAATCCATTTTGTTGCTTTTCCATCTCCTAGTGAAAGTGAAAGTGTTAGCCACTCAGTCGTGTCCAGTTTTTTGTGACACCATGGACTGTAGACAACCAGGCTCCTCTGTCCATGGATTTCTCCAGGTGAGAATACTGGAGTGGGTTTCCATTCCCTTCTCCAGGGGATCTTCTTGACCCAGGGATGGAAGCCGGGTGTCCCACGTTGCAGGCAGACTTTTTACCGACTGAACAACCAGGGGAACTCTCCATCTTCTAGAGGCCACCCACATCCCTTGACTCATGAATCTCTACTTCCATCTTCAAAGTCAGCAACACATGGCCTAATTCACACATATTTCTGGGACCTTGACTCCAATCTCTGACTGACTCTCTGCTTCTTTATTCTACTTTTAAGGATTCTATCCCCCCAGATAATCCAGGATAATTAGCCTATCTCCAGGACAGTTGATTAGCAACATTAATTTCATTTGTCCCCTTAATTCCCTATTACCATATAACAAGATGTTAATAGGTTCAAGCGGTTAGGACATGAACAACTTTAGGGTGCCTTTATTCTGCCCATCAGAGAGAGAATAATGTCTGGTCTAGCAGATGGTGAATCAGTATGTCAATAGAACCACTTAACATTCATTTTCTTAAACTCCTAGTACATAATTGGAATGGATACCTTGTATTGTTGTAGAACCACAAGTAATTTTCTTGAATGTATGAATGTACGCATGTATGAATACAGAGCTAATTATTGGGGACAGCCAAGTAGAAGTCTTTGAAATCACCTAAGTTATTGTCCAGGAAAGGAGATGATAACCATATCATATCAAAGGGAAATAGCTCTGCGTATCACTAACCTTAAAGACCCATATGATTCAGTTTTGATGAATCTCATTGCATCCCCATTTAATTCACTCTTTTATTCCATGCAAACCAAATGGATCTGAAAGATAACAGTACTACACAAACTCAACCGAACTGAAGTCCTATTGGAAGTTCTTCTGCCAGTCAAACTGGACTAGGATACACAGTATACAGTCATTCACTTTTTCCTTCCCTATGAGAAATAATAACCAAAAGTAGTTCAAAATCATATGAGATAGATAGCAATATACAGTTATATTCTTGCCTCAGAACTATGTTAACTCTCTTGCCTTTGAAGAAATTTAGTTCAAAAGAAACTGGGGCATATGTTCAGTACACAGAGTAACAGAATGTTTACTATTTTGATTATATTGTGTCATTTGAGCCAAATGATGGATAAGTACGTATACTCAAGGTCTTAGTGAGATATATATGCTCCAGATTGAAAGATAAACCCTAAGAAGATTTAGAAGGAGATCAATAAAATTTTAGGGAGTTAATCATTTGGGAACACTGAAAAATTCCCTCCAAATAAAAGTAAAATCATTGATTGTATTTCAAATTTCCCTCCACTAAGAAAGAATGGAAATTCTTGGTAGGTCTCTTCATGAGGTGGCAAAAACTTGCCCCAGAGCTTGGAATAGTGTTCTAATCAAATTACCAAGTGACAAGGAAAGCTGTCAGCTTTGAGTGAGACAAGAGGAAAACACCCTGCAGCAGAGGCAGGCTGAAGTGCAAGGACACAGCCTATTGATCTGTACAACATGGGAGGCTCTGTTGTAATGTGGTGTGTGTGGCAGAATGAGTTTATGGCAAAAGCCAATAGGAGGATCCCTATGAAGGTCACTAGTGTCCTGGAACAAGGCCACGTGATCTGTACCATTGAAATACATGTTGTTTGTAAAACAGAAAAAAGAAACTTTGGGAAACTTTATTTCAGGAAAAAAAAGTAAAAGGGAACAGATTTATCCTTCCATTTGATAAAACAACAACTATATAAAAACTATATAAAAACATTTTCAAACCAAATTTCAAAAGAATTTCTAGTGAACTCCTGTATTATCACCATTTAGTTTCTCAAAGAAACATTCTATGTGTTTTATTCATGTCTACCCATTGATCTATCTACCAATTTATACTTTCATCAGTTTTGTATAAATTTATTTCACAATTAATTGAAAATATTAAATCCTTCTCAAAATATTTCAGTATGCTAATCATTAAAAATAATTTAATATTTGCTTCAGTAGTTCTTACATTTTATAAAAGCTTTACACAAATGAAATACTTACTTCAAAACTCTACATGCTTTCTGATTTGAAAAATGCATACGCTTATGGAAATCCAACTTTCAATGATGTATAAAACATTCCTACTCCCTCAGAATTCCCTGTCATGTTCAGTTTAGTTCAGTTCAGTCACTCAGTCCTGTCCAACTCTTTGTGACCCCAAGAATCACAGCACACCAGGCCTCCCTGTCCATCACCAAGTCCCAGAGTTCACTCAAACTCTTGTCCATCCAGTCAGTGATGCCATCCAGCTACCTCATCCTCTGTCGTCTCCTTCTCTTCCTGCCCTCAATGCCTCCCAGCATCAGGGCCTTTTCCAATGAGTCAACTCTTTGCATGAGGTGGCCAAAGTACTGGAGTTTCAGCTTCAGCATCAGTACTTCCAATGAACACCCAGGACTGATCTCCTTTAGGATGAACTGATTTTATCTCCTTGCAGTCCAAGGGTGTCTCTCTGACACCACAGTTCAAAAGCATCATTCTTCAGTGCTCAGCTTTCTTCACAGTCCAACTCTCACATCCATACATAACTACTGGAAAAACCATAGCCTTGACTAGACGGAACTTTGTTGGAAAAGTAATGTCTCTGCTTTTGAATATGTTATCTATGTTGGTCATAACTTTCCTTCCAAGGAGTAAGCGTCTTTTAATTTCATGGCTGCAGTCACCATCTGCAGTGATTTTGGAGCCCAAAAAGATGAAGTCTGACACTGTTTGCACTGTTTCCGCATCGACTTCCCATGAAGTGATGGGAACAGATGCCATGATCTTAGTTTTCTGAATGTTGAGTTTTCATCAAGAGGCTCTTTAGCTCCTCTTCACTTTCTGCCATAACGGTGGTGTCATCCGCATATCTGAGGTTATTGATATTTCTCCCGGAAATCTTGATTCCAGATTGTCCTTCTTCCAGCCCAGCGTTTCTCATGATGTACTCTGCATATAAGTTAAATAAGCAGGGTGACAATATACAGCCTTGACATTCTCCTTTTCCTATTTGGAACAAGTCTGTTGTTCCATATCCAGTTCTAACTGTTGCTTCCTGACCTGCATATAGGTTTCTCAAGAGGCATGTCAGGTGGTCTGGTATTCCCATCTCTTTCAGAATTTTCCAGTTTATTGTGATCCACACAGTCAAAGGCTTTGGCATAGTCAATAAAGCAGAAATAGATGTTTTTCTGGAACTCTCTTGCCTTTTCCATGATCCAGCAGATGTTGGCAATTTGATCTCTGGTTCCTCTGCCTTTTCGAAAACCAGCTTGAACATCTGGAAGTTCATGGTTCATGTATTGCTGAAGCCTGGCTTGGAGAATTTTGAGCATTACTTTACTAGCACGTGAGATGAGTGCAATTGTGCGGTAGTTTGAGCATTCTTTGGCATTGCCTTTCTTAGGGATTGGAATGAAAACTGACCTTTTCCAATCCTGTGGCCCCTGCTGAGTTTTCCAAATTTGTTGACATATTGAGTGCAGCACTTTCACAGCATCATCTTTCAGGATTTGAAACAGCTCAACTGGAATTCCTTCACCTCCACTAGCTTTGTTCGTAGTGGTGCTTTGTAAGGCCCGCTTGACTTCACATTCCAGGATATCTGGCTCTAGGTGAGTGATCACTCCATCATGTCATGTTATTCCCAGTCAATCCCCACATCAATCCCAAGAGATAATTACTCTTTTGATTATTTTTGCATTAGAAGTAGTTTTGTCTATCCTAGAATTCTTATAAATGTAACATTTTAACTATATTGCATATTGTATAATATAAATGGAGTCAAACAGCATATGCTTTTTGTGTCAGTTTGCTTTCAATCAGTAAAATATTCTGAATCATTCAAGTTGTTCCAAAGATCAATAATACATTCTATGTTCATCTTGCAGAGTTATATTACATTTTAAGACTATAATATATTCAATCATTTTTCCTATTGACAGAACTTTTAACGTGTTTTCAGCTTTTGGTTATTATGAATAAAAGTTTCAATGATCATTCCTGTGCAAGTAATTTTGTGAACTCGTTTTTATTTATTTTTGCTAATTTTGTGAAGTAAAATTGCTGGGAAGGTGTATATTTAGTTTTATGAGAAGCTTTCAGACATTTTTTCAGTTTTATATTCCTGCCGACAATGTGTAAGTGTCCTGGGTGTTCTACATTTTCACCAGCATTTGATGTTTCCTGTTTTTATTTTAGATGCTGTAGTGGGGATGTATTACTATGAAATTGTGCACTTAAATTGCACATCCTTGATGACTGATGATGTTGAGTGCATTTTTTCCTGTGCTTTTGGCTATTATAATGGTTTTTATGAATTGTCTGCTTAGATGCTTGCGTACATATTCAGTTACTCAGTCATGTCCAACTCTTTGTGACCCCATGGGCTGTAGCCCACCAGGCTCCACTGTCCATGGGATCCTCCAGGCAACAATACTGGAGTGGGTTGATGTATCCTCCTCCAGAGTATCTTCCTGACCCAGGAATTGAAACTGCATCTCTTGAGTCTCCTGAGTTGGCAGGCAGATTCTTTACCAACTATGCCACCTAGGAAGTCCCTAGATACCTGAACATTTTTATTGAGTTTGTTGCTTTTTATTATTGAATTGCAAAGTTCTTTATATACCAAAAGAGCAGCAGTTTTCACATTCTTTGCTTAAAATTTTCTCCTAGTCTGTGACTTGCTAATTAATTTTTTAACAATGTATCTTGGTAAGTATTTATAATGTTGATAAAGTTAAATTATTGATTTTTACTTTTAATGAATTTTCACTGGAGTATAGTTGATTTGCAATGTTGTGTTAGTTTCTGCTCTACAGCTAAGTGAATCAGTCAACACATATGTAAGTCCACTCCTTTCCATATTCCATTCCTATATAAGTTGTTACAGAGTATTGAGCAGAGTCCCCTCTGCTATATAGTGGCCCTTATTAGCTATCTATTTTAAACATAGTAGTGTGTATACATCAATCTCAATTTCCCAGTTTAACCCTTCTCCCCCTTTTCTCCCAAGTAATGATAATTTTATTTTCTACAGCTGTGATTCTATTCCTGTTCTGTAAATAGGTTTGCTTGTACCTTTTTTTTTTAATTTCCATGTATAAGCAGTATCATATGATTTTGCCTTTCTCTAGGTCTATCCATGTCACTGAAAATAGCAGTATTTTGTTCTGTTTTATGGATAATATTCATTGCATATATATATCACATCTTCTTTATCCATTCCTCTATTGCTGGACATTTTAAGTTATTGATTTTGATTAAAATTCCCCCCCCTCCCAAATGTTGAAGATATTCTCTCATGTTTGCTTCTAAAATCTTTATGGGTTTAGCTTTTGTAATCATATCAATAAATTTTTGAAGCTCATTTTTGCCTATAGTGTGAGGAAAAGATCCAGAGCCACCCGAGTTTTAACATGAATAGCCATATTGTTTGGGCACCATTCCCTGAAAATACTTTCCTTCTCACATAGTATTACATAGTTGTTTTTTTTTTCCCCTAAACATTACTCTGACAATACAAAAATGGACCTATTTCTAGTCATATATTAACTTCATTGCTGCTCACATTGATTAAAAAATATCTGTTGTCAATTCTAGCTATTATTTTTTAGAATTCTTAAATTTTCTCCATAAACAATAATGTCATCTGCCAACAGAGAGTGTTTTACCCCTTTGATTTTAACCTTTAAACACATTAATTTTTTTTTCCTTCCTTAATTTGTCAGGATCTTAAGTAACATTTTCACTAGAAGTAAGGAGCTTTAAGAATCCTCACTTGTATCCGTCTCTTAAGGTTATTCTACATGTTCACTGCTTCATGTGATGTTATTCATGGGATGATTTTGTTGTTATTATTTGGAAACAGAAGGAGAGACTTTAAATAAAAAAAATATTATACGCAGCTATAAGCATGTGTATCTCTAGTGATTAAATATGATACAGAAGCCAATGGTAGCTCATCCTGTTAGAACTGCAGAAGAAAATGAAGACTGTTAAAATCACAAGGAGACTGCTTGAAAGGAATGAAACCTGCAGGAAATGACCTTATTAAATGTCTCCTTTAATCTTCATTTTAATGTAATACAGTAATTCTCCACTAATTGAATGATTTTACTTTACTTCTCACAGTTCTTTTGGGCAATATTTTGGCTAGAAGTGTATATTTCATATTTTTAGTTGAAAAAAAATTATCATGTCATTAGTAGCTGGCCAAACATTACCTGGTGATTTATATTCAGGTCTATATAACATAAAATATAAAAATGAAATCATTGCTTTTTCTAGTTTGAATTGGCTTATTTATATCCAAATTTCTTGTTTCTTCACAGTGTTTTCTGCTTTTCTTGTGTAGGCACCATCAGCATGTTAGTTGAGCTTGCATTATTCTCTTCAGTTACTTTTCACTGTGGAAATTAAAGCTATACATGACTTGAAAAAAATCTCCTTATCAGTGAACACATTAGTAAACCCCAACTGCAAGTGTCTGGAACCAAGCTAATCAAGATTAATGCATTCATTTAACAGATGGTTACAATGTTATTAAAATGCAAATGATTGGTTTCTGCTAATTGTTCAACATCAGAAACAATTAATCAGGAGATTTTTTCATTTGCTAATAGCCTTTGTAGAGTTTACCTTCAGAGATTAACAAAAAAAGACAAAGATGTAAATTTCTCTCACTAACCTCAGGAGAGTCAATCAACTTGAAAGAAAAGTAGAACAATGATTATATATTTATAGTAATGGGAAGAATCCTTTTAGTACTGTAATTTGCTCCTGAATTGTTCTGCACCCAATTTAACTAGTCTCCGTATAATTCTGTGTACTGGAATATCTGTTCAAAAGTAATGGAATGTGGTACCTTACTTTGACTCAGAAGAGACAATCTAACTGCTTGAGTAAATAAACTGAAACATGATTCTGAACAGAATAGCAATTTGGTAACATTGTTGTTCACTCCTTAAGTTGTGTCCAGTTTTTTGTGACCACGGACTGCTGCATGCCAGGTTTCCCTGTCCTTCACTGTCTCTGGGTGTTTGCTCAAACTCCTGTCCATTGAGTCAGTGATGCCATCCAACCATCCCATCCTCTGTTGCTCCCTTCTCCTCCTAGCCTCAATCTTTTCCAACATCAGGGTCTTTTCCAATGAGTCAGCTCTTTGCACCACGTGGCCAAAGTAACAATGAGGTGAAGAGTGTTTCAGATGAACTCAGTACTGTGAAGCTAAAACCCAAGTAATTTATCCATTCATTTCTCCACTCAATATTTTATTTACTGAGGGACTTTTTTCTTTCTTTTTTTGTATCAGTGTCATTTCTCTGGTAAGCAGAGGCTAAACTCTAATTAGCCGTACAACAGATTTGGGGTGAGAAATACAAGTGGATAATAAAAGAAAGAAGGAATTGGACTAAGGGAGATTTTGGAAGAAAGATGAGATGGAACAAGACATGCCCTGCAACACAGCCCTGAGAAGTCTTGGCTGGTTCACTGTGGGTACATAGAATGAAAACTTCTCATCAGAAGGGCACCATGTAATCTCCTAGATCACGAGATTTCAAGTGTTAGGAAACAGTATGATCAGATCTGACCTACCAACCTTCCTTTCCTTCTCTAGCCTTAATTCTCTATTTATCCATTTACCCAAAGTGGTAATTTAAATTCCTATCAATCTTTTCAAATAAGAAACTATATATTAAACCCATATTGATGAGCACCACTCCTCCCTGAACTTTATGCCCCAGATGTACTCAGATCACTAAAAGTTCAGTTCAGTCGCTCAGTACTGTCCGACTCTTTGTGACCCCATGGACTTCAGCACACCAGGCTTCCCTGTCCATCACCAACTCCCAGAGCCTCTCAAACTCATGTCCATCCAACCATCTTATCCTCTGTCGTCCCCTTCTTCTCCTGCCTTCAATCTTTTCCAGCACTAAAAAGTGCAGTGGGGCTACTGTATCTTTGTGTAGGAGACTATCTCTTGTCATGACTGAAGTTTGCTCTTAGAAAGAAAACATTTTGCAAAGATTCAGAAAGCAGATAAGCATTATTATGGCTCTATTTTTGGTTCCATTTCATTCAAATACATTCAAAACTATTGTTTTTAAATTGCCTACTTCCTTATGCTAGGATAACTTAGTTTGTGCTTCTTAATTTCTAAACAAAATAAAGAAAACTGAAGATTTTCCAACTTATGTGCCTGTGATTCATTGCTCAGTCATGTCCAAATCTTTATAACCTTATGAACTTTAGCTGGCCAGGCTCCTCTGTCCATTGGATTCTCTAGGCAACAGTACTGGAGTGGGCAGCCATCTCTTCCTCCAGGGAACCTTCTTGACCCAAGAATTGAACCCAAGTCTCTGGTGTCTCCTGCATTACAGCTGGATTCTTTACCTACTGAGCCATCAGGGAAGCCTCAACTTATAATCAGCCATTTAAAATTAGGAATCATAATTGTATAATTATTCTTCACATGTAAAACAATAGCTTGGGTTGTCCTAGTGTAGGAAATTCGAAGTCTTATTATGAAGAATATACAAATTATACTGAACTGAATTTGCAATTCCTTTCCAAATTGGATTTGCAAAATGATGTGATGCCATTCTAAATCATAACTGATGTATACTTAACTGATTAATATATACTCAACTTGGTCATTGTGTATGTATTAAGAAAAGGCTGGTGTCTCAGTGTTTTAGGCATTTTTTTTGAATTTTTCAAGATGATCAATATAATCTCAAAATCTAACATATCTTAAAGATAAAAGAATAAAGCTAAAGTAATAAAGTCATTTTTTCTATCAAAATAAGGGACTGTTTCAAGCTTTTCAAAAGGTATGTACTTATACTTATTGAATCTATGTGCTCATTATATTTGAATTTGTCTTTTAAAATTGTCCCTTTGGGTACTATCTAGTCATATGGTTTTCTTTTCTTAAATTTTAAGATTTTACTATAAGAGATTTTAAAATGAAAATAAAAGCAAAATCTACATGTAGTCAGCATATTTAAAGTTCAAAATATGTTAAAATATTTAAAGAAAATTAAAATGCATTACATCAATATGAGTATTAGATTATAGAGTAAAGAGCAACCTGTTTTTTCTCATTTTCTCATTCAGTTCAGTTCAGTTCAGTTCAGTTCATTCGCTCAGTCGTGTCCAACTCTTTGAGACCCCATAGCACTCCAGGCCTCCCTGTCCATCACTAACTCCCAGAGTTTACTCAAACTCTTGTCTATTGAGTTGGTTATGCCATCCAACCATCTCATCCTCTGTCATCCCCTTCTCCTCCTGCCTTCAATCTTTCCCAGCATCAGGGTCTTTTCCAATCAGTCAGTTCTTCATATCAGATGGCCACAGTATTGGAGTTTCAGCTTCAACATCAGTCCTTTCTTTGAATATTCAGGACTGATTTCCTTTAGGATGAACTGGTTGGATCTCCTTGCTGTCCAAGAGACTCTCAAGAGTCTTGTCTAACTGTGGAGTTAAAAAACATCATTTCTTTTGCACTCATCTTTCTTTATAGTCCAACTCTCACATCCATACATGACTACTGGAAAAACCATTTTCTCATTACCTTCCATCTTCTCTTAGGTCACCAAAGGATAGTATTATTATATTCTCACTATTCCCATTTTGCAGGTGAAATCACTACATTTTAAAGAAGATAACTGTAATATGTACATTATAGTAAACACAGATAGTAAACTGTATCAAAATTTTAAAGCTAACTTTGATAACAACCAATATTTTATTAATTTGCAGTACTTATTTTAAAATGTGTAATATATGCTTTATATCTTAATGAAAGCTAATTGACAATTTAAGTAATATTATAATATCGCTCCTTTTTCACATATCTGAAAGACGGATTTTAAGATTGAGTTTAATAATCAGGCTGAAATTACTGCTGAATATTCCAAGGGTTAATATAGTTTACATCTCTTTTTAAACCATACTATAAGGGTGTTAAGAAGTAAAAAGATGCAAAAATATAGTCAGGATTATTTTAGTTGGGTGGTGGTGGTAGGTAAGTCAATAATTCCGACTCTTATGACCGCATGGGCTCCTCTGTCCAAGTGATTTCCCAGTGAAGCCTATAGGAGGAGGTAACCATTTCCTTATCCAGGGGATCTTCTTGTCCCAGGGATAGAACCCATGTCTCTTGTGTCTACTGCATTGCAGGCAGATTCTTTACTGCTGAGCCATCAGAGAAGCCACATTGTAGTTGGGACTGATGTAATATTTTTATGGAATAAGTAGACTCTTGAAATAAACATAAGCTATTAGTGTAGAACAGTTTTACAGTGATCACAAGCAGAGAAGACATTAGGATGGCCCTGACTTTTGTATTCTTATTCTCTAAGAAAGCATATATAGAAATCCAACTTCCTGTATATGGAATCCTAATAGTTATTCTTGGAGGGAGGAGTGTGGAAAGGCTAACTCCGTGCCATGTTAAATGGATCAAATATAGTTGTTCAAATAGTGTTTACAAACCTATTTCTTTTTATCTTTTTGCTTTGTTTCATGTTTGACTGCTTAGTTTGAAGTTGTTTTGTTTGATTTAAAGGAACTATAATCATAATTGGTTTACATTAAATCTAGATTTAAGTATTTTAATGATGTATTTAAATTAATGCTTGGATACCCTTTGATTGTCTTTCTTGTTTTGGCTATTTGAGTTTTCAAAAGGTCTTAATCTATTACTTAAATGAGAGAAACCTTACATTAGATATGGTACATGTATTAAAACCTTGGCTTTCTCAATATATTAAATCATATTACAAGAAGGTTTTGCTGACCCGGAAGGTACTTAATCTCTTTAAGATGACTCAGCATTACTTCTCAGCTCTATCATGCATCCATTTTATAGTTGATCTCTCAAAAATCAATAATGCTTTCCTCATTTCAAGTGCCTTTTAACTCATCTCACTGGAACCATTTTATATAATATCATGTTTAATCTTCATGATCACTCTATGTAATAGTTTCAATTATCCATTTTTTCATAAACTTTCCTGTGGATAAACAGAAATTCATTCTCATTCCTTTCATTGTTAATGCTCCTATTTTTCCCATGATATATTTTAATAAACTTGATAGGAAATTTCTTTAAGTTTATGATCATGTTATCTTGGGAAACTTGGAAATAAAACTAAACAACAATTTTCTTTATAAATGCCTGTTACTATAAGAAAGCAAAGACAACTGTTACTCATAACAGATGCCAACTATATTGTTTTACTTCCTAGTGTTCATGATCTTGCTTTTGCGAGCAAGATAACATAAAGGTAAGCAGTAAAGAAAGTTATATGATATGGCTTCTTATCTTCAGAGGCACAAGAAGCTAATGTTACTCTTTGTTTTATTTAATGATAATTTCAGCTGAATCACTTTCTCCCTAATTAAATTCAACCAAGTCTTAGGTTAACTAATGCTCTTTCAAGCTTCTATAACAAATCTTTACTAGGATTCTCTAACAGTAATTTTCCTTCTGGTACAACTGTGTTTTTTCCTTCCACTAGTTGAGTGTATTCTTACCAAGAAACCTTGTGTGTGCTCCTAAACCTGGCTATTTAATCACCCAGTTACTACCATTACACGCTTTAATTAAATGGTAGCAAACTCATGATCTATGTGTACAGAGTATTTTGTCTCTTTAAAAACTACTTTAATATCATGTAAATATTTATAAATTTAGTCAATAAAATTGCTACTAAATTAGGTATCTATAAGAAAATCTATCACAGTGGTGCTGGTGATAAAGAACCCACTGAACCGTGCAGGGGAGGTAAGAGACATGGTTTTGATACCTGGGCAGGGAAGATCCCTTGGGGCAGGGCACGGGCAACCCATTCCAGTTTCTTGCCTTGCGAATTCCATGAGCAGAGGAGCCTGGCCGGCTATAGTGCATGGGATCGCAAAGAGTTGGACACAACCGAAGCAAATTAGCACACATGGCTTGCATGCGAAAAAATAACAAAGTCTACAAGGTTATGCTCCTAATTGACTTCATAGATACTTTTAAGATTATTTTATAATACTTCAAAGCCATTGAAACTGGAAATCAGACTTGGCACTGCTGATGTAGTTAAGGCAAGAAAAATGGAATGCATGAACAAGGAATCTTTTCTTAAAAATATTTTTAAACCAAGAGGTAATACTAATGTATTGAGTGTCCTTATTCAAGCAATCTCATTTAACTATCCTCGTCCATTAATTCATTAAATTCCATTAAATTTAAAAGGGGGGCTTCTATTATCTCTCCTTTCTATTATTTTTTACTTTCATTCATTTTTACTTTTTTACTATTTATTACTTCAAGAATAAATTTCTATGGAAACTAACTTGATTCACCTTAATTTTATGATACTTAATGATCAAAAACCAACATTAATAATTATTTACATATAAAATGATTCAATAAATCATCTATTTTGCATTATTTTCAATAAAGACTGAAATCAAAAGTATATTCTAAAAAGTGGAATTACTACATCCAAAGGCACTATGTACTTTTTTTTTTACAGTTTTAACACCTATTGTCAATCCTAACCTTCAGGAAGTATATTCCAGTTACAGTGATAGTAATTTATAAAAGTGGAGAATTAGAGTTGATACTTAAGAACTTGGTCAATATGGTTTGTTTCCTTCATGACTTTCTGTTCTCATGAACTTCAGGGATAGTCTTGAACTCTAAGACAATTAATCACAGCGTTCCCTACACCCCAATACTGACCTAAACCATAAACTTGCTTTTCTCTAGTTTCTTTGTCTGTATCTGCAAGGTGGCAAATCTATCTATAGCCAATCAAACTACCTGTTTCCTATACTGAGTCTTATTAGTATAGCTTTCACATTTGAGCTAATTGGAATGTTTCCATATCATGGACAGAATCATACATAGAATTATATTTCAGATTCTAAATTTTTTGCTCCCTCATAGTGAAGGAGCAACCATCTTTGATTATCACCCAGTTAATTATTAGCCAAACCATGTCTGAACTTATGTCCTTCAGACATGGTGACTTTGACAAATCCCCAAAGCCAGCCTCTGTCAAAAAGTTATCTTTCCTTCTCTAAACCTCATTCCACATATCAGTGAATGAATTAGCCATAGGTCTTTCTTTCATCTCTGTTCTTTTTATTATTTTTGAGAAAGAGAGCTGCCTTTCTTCTAGCAAGGCTAAACGACAAATAAAAGTTCAAGCTTAGGTCACTTATGAAAGTTCGTGAACATTTCAAATCTAACAAATTACTCGGACATACATATAAATCCCCTTTGAATAAAATCAATGTTTAAATTATTAAAAAAAAAAAAAGATGGGCTTCAGATTTAGAACAGCTTGTGGTTTACCTGAAACAGGCTTAATAAATTTAGCACTTTTTCTCCTAGTGATTTTAATTCCCTCAGAAGTTCCACACTTCAAATGTAATGCATACTAGTAGATGAATGTTTCACAGTTGGAAAATATTCCTCTATAATTAGAAATGTGCAATAGGTTTTAAAACATTTCAAGATACTTGTAGATGATAATTTATCATAAGGAAAAGTAGTTTTATTCATTTTCCTAACTGCCCTGTCGATTTGGCCTCTGAAATTGTCAATGGAGATATGTGAAGATATCACCAGCCTCACAACATCTATTCTCATCAGCTTAAGGATACTGTCAGAATCACTGCTGTGGAGAATCAGCCAGAAATCTTCCTTCACAAAGATTTTCTCTCACTTCCCAGACCATAGGATTTAGCAAACTACTTCAAATCAGCAGTAAGAGAGATTAGGACCAACAGAAACATGTTGTCACATTCATCATAACCTAAAATGGATCTATTAGCCATAATCTTTCATAAGATTATGAAACTTACTCTTCCTTAGTTTTCCATACTTCAGTCATTTGTGGTAATTTTATTCATTGCATGTGAGGACTTTATAAATGTTTTATAAATGTTCAACTTTATAGCAATGTTCATCTGTCTCTTGCCTTTTAACTACCATGCACCCTGCAACTCATTCAGATATTCAACACTGATTTGGTTATCCTGTTGACACACTCTATGGTAGACACTGTCCCAGCCAAAAAAATAAAGTGAATGAGTGATAGTTGCTCAGTCATGTCCAACTTTTTGCAACCCATTGGATGGTAGCCCACAAGGGTCCCCTGTTCGCTGGGATTCTCCAGGCAGGAATACTGGAGTGAGGATCAATACCAACTTTTCTTTTGTTAATATGGTCTCTGTCACAAGGTGTGAATTTAAAAAATAACAAAAAAATATCAATTTGTTAAAACCTTCATGCAGAGAATTAAAATGAGATATAGGATCGAAGTCACTGGGTGACTGTCTCTTATTATTGTAAAGAAAAACACTATGAAGTGGAAATCTGAAGGACAAAATTATATGGCCTTAAAATTTTAAGGGCAAGAAGATTCTTGGTAAAAGAAAAAGAAATGGTTAGTAGATGGGCCCTAAGTTTCCATAAAGTTCAGTCAGTTTATGGAAATAAAAATGTCCAGTTTGGTTGAAGCATGATAGGCCCAGACTAGGTCATGGAAGGTTTGAAAAGCAAGATAAGAATTCTAGATTTTATTAAAGTGCAAATATGAACCAAGAAATCTTAATCTTGGGGGAGAGGTGACATAATGAGCTATATTTTACATAGCACTTTGATTGCTATCAAGTGAATTAATGTAGGGCTGGGACCTGGACAAGAGAAGGAGCAATGCAAAGGAATATTGTCTGTGAGATATTGTCAGTTCATAGTTGGGGGAACAAAATATAAGATACATTACAGACTTCCAGAATTGCACAGTCTGCTCAGGGTGCTTGACCATTCCTCTACAAAGACTATATACACAAACATAGGGCTTAGAAAGGCCATTTCTAGCCCTCAGGAATCCTGGGGTGCTCTTCTGAGCTGCTACTTCTCCAAGGACCCCATCTTGAAAGTCAGTTGAAGGGGATAATTCTTTTTCCAACTTCCATGCCATTTTTTTTGGTGTGCATTGTTTGTCTTTAGTACAGACTGGAACCTGGTGGACTGGAGTCAATGGAAAGAAAGAGAGAAAAAGAGAGAGAGAGAGAGAGAGCGCAGTATCTCTCGGGTTATGTGGAATACCAATAAAGCCCATGCACAGGACTTGCACCACTCACAAAGGCACAGGGCATCCTCTCAAGGAGGTCTTGAAAGCCTGAGCAAGAGAGGGAGCTCGGCAGGTTTCCACGCTCCAATGAGAATGAAGACAGAGAGAAGGATGCGGGGGACCCAAGTCTCTAGAGGAGCAAGGGTATTTTATTAGCAGAAACGCAGGCTTATATATCTTTAGTAAAATGATTACTCAGCTATTACAAACAATGAAATTCCATCAGTTGCAACAAAATGGATAGTCTAATACATACAAGGTCGCTGATGCTGAAGAGTCAGTGAAGGGAGTTACTGAAAGGAATCCAAGCAGGTACCCTTTCCCATGATCTCAGTCCTGAGAACTGCATGCAGCTCTACTCGTTCCCAGAATAGGAACTGATAAGGAACAGAGAATCCTTGAGAAATGGCACACAAAGGAAGAAAAGTGCAACATATTGGATTCCTTAAAGTTGAACATCCCCTGACAGTGCATCACCTACCTGAAACTAAGAAAAACTTTCTTTACATAATACCTCACTGAAGAAAACACGAATGGCAGCCATCCTTAAAAGGATAAAAAAAATCTGCAGCAGTATTGTTTCTCCACATGACTCAAAATGGTATGTTGCAGAAAATGATGGTTAGTTAAAAATGTTCAATAAATGTGGCTAATATGGCAAGATCTGAAATACAAAATGGTACTTAAGAGCTGAGAATATAATAGAAGACAAGTGCAGGATCTGCATTTCCTGGGACCAAAAGATAAGTCATTCTGCCGCTGAGGTTGGTATGGTGCAGGGTTCTGTGAGAGCAATAGGAGAAAATGCACTAGCAGTTGGGGAAGGCTGGGGTGGGACCAGGAATGCTTTAACCATGGTCATTTGACGTGATCGTCCATCTCCTGTCTCGATCCTCTCAACTCAGTCACACTGACTCTGTTCCTAGCCCTTCCCTGCTGATCTTTCTCAGGATCTAAGTACTGGCTGCTCTTCGTGCTTTGATGTTCTCATCCCCAAATCCAGTTATATGTTCACAAATCACAGTAATTCCTGTACATACAAATGAGTTCTATTCCAAGACTGCATTGATAAGTCCAATTTGTTCCAAAGTCCAACAAAATTAGCCTAGGTACCCAGCTAATACAATCAGCTGTATAGTACTGTACTGTAATATAATCAAAATAATACACAAAAAGCAAACAAAAAAATAAACATTTTTAACCAAATGGTTCATTGCCTTGAAAAGTATGGTAGTACAGTACAACAGCTGACTTGAGCATCTGGCATCAAGTGAACATACAGAAAGAGTCATTGACGAGGTGGGAGAGGAGGTGGGAGATGATAGAGCTGAAGGATCGTCAGCAATAGGAGACAGGCGGCAAGCTGCAACTTCACTCATGCCTGACACTGATGGCATAGGTTCCGGTTCCTTGCCAGAAGGAGTTGCATGCTCACATTTTTGAAAGTTCACATCTTGAAGGCTCCAATGAAGGGGACTTACTGTATTTAGTTTGCTGTGCAACATTCTACTCATCAGAGAGACTACCCTTGACTATGTTATATGAAATGCCTTTCACTTTGCTCCTAATTCCTTTTTATTTTTCTTCATAGGTAATACTTGACATCTTTAATCTTTATCATCTCTCTGCACTAGCAGGAAACATTTGTGAAAGCAAGGATTTGACCTAATTTTGTTAACCAATTCAGCCCCTAGACCTTTGAATATAGAATGCTCTCAATTCAGGAGCTCAGTCATGTCCAACTCTCTGCGACCCCATGGACTGCATCACACCACATCATCCCAGGCTTCCCTCCCCATCATCAACTCCTGGAGCTTACTCAAAATCATGTCCATCAAGTTGGTGATGCCATCCAACCATCTCATCCTCTGTCTTTCCCTTCTCCTCCCACCTTCAATCTTTTCTAGCTTCAGAGTCTTTTCCAGTGAGTCAGTTCTTCAAATCAGGTGGCCATAGTATTGGAGCTTCAGCTTCAGCATCAGTCCTCCCAATGAGTATTCAGGATTGATTTCCTTTAGGATTGACTGGTTTGATCTCCTTACAATCCAAGGGACTATCAAGAGTCTTCTCCAACATCACTGTTCACAAGCATCAAATTTTTGGGACTCAGCTTTCTTTATAGTTAAACTCTCACATCCATACATGACTACTGGAAAACCAGAGCTGTGACTAGACAGAGCTTTGTTGGCAAAGTAATGTCTCTGCTTTTTAATATGCTGTCTAGGTTGGTCATAGCTTTTCTTCCAAGGAGCAAGCACATCTTAATTTCATGGCCACAATCACAATCTGCATTTATTTTGGAGCCCCCCAAAATAAAGTCTTTCATTGTTTCCATTGTTTCCCCATCTATTTGCAATGAGGTGATGGGGCCAGATGCCATGATCTTTGTTTTCTGAATGTTGAGCTTTAAGCCAACTTTTTCACTCTCCTCTTTCACTTTCATCAAGAGACTCGTTAGTTCCTCCATTTTCTGTCATAAGGGTGGTTTTATTTACATATCTGAGGTTACTGATATTTCTCCTAGCAATCTTGATTCCAGCTTGTGCTTCATCCAGCCCAGCATTTCTTATGAAGTACTCTGCATATAAGTTAAATAAGCAGGGTGAAAATAAACAGCTTTGACATACTCCTTTCCCAATTTGGAAACAATCTGTTGTTCCATGTCTAGTTCTAACTGTTGCTTCTTGACCTGCATACAGATTTTTCAGGAGGCAGCTCAGGTGGTCTGGTATTTCCATCTCTTGAAGAATTTTCCACAGTTTGTTGTGATTCACACAGCCAAAGAATGCTCTTAGTATTTGCTGAATGAGTGGCTGACTAGACAGATGCATGAAAGCAACCTCTGGGTACTGTTTTGAAGATTCAACGAGAGTTTGGTACAAATATGAAGGAATTGTGAAAGGAAATTCCAAAGAAAGTTAGAAGTATCATTATATGTACATTCAAGGCATTGTAATTAGTTCATTGTTTATTTAAAAAAGATGTTAATGATTAGCTTTCTAGAAGAGACCAGGGTGTATTGCTACTTGATAAAAAATATGATACTGGGTTTTGAGTTCATCTTGAGAAAAACCGATACATTAAAGTGATATCAGTTTTACATTTTAGAAGGAATGATGTTCATTAACAGATACCATCTACTTAAATTAAAGTTGATCAAATTCTATGGTGATTGGTTCACTTTAATAGTTCATGAAAGAATAGGTATATGCAGCTACCTTTCTCTGTTTAACTTTCTAAAATGACATTTCTGTTCTCATAATAATCTTTAAAAGAAATAATGCTATTACTCTTGAACTAATTATAGTAATGTCAACTCCCTGCCATAGGGATAACACAATCAAAAGAAGCAACTTAAGAAATGCACATTCAAGAAATGACCCAAGATTTTCTTATATAAATTTTTTAGATTTCCTAAATTTTGAATTACACCTGTCACAGAAGGTGATATAACTGCTTTCCATAAGTTAAATGTTTTTTTTTCAATTTGTTTTCCTGAGAATCTCTATTTAAAAATAAAAGTATATTGTTATTCTTGCAGTAGATTTGTTAAACTTTTGTTTTTCTTTCAAAGTTATTTGGCAAAACAAAATTTGCCATATTGCCAGATGAAATTAACTTAGATTTTTAAGGATAAATAGAATTCAAGGTTAAATCTGAAAGTTTTTAATTTTATTAAATTTATTCAAAGTTAATGTTGAAATATATATTAAATTTATTAAAATATAACAAATATTCAACATCTTAATACTTTCACAGCAAGTAATTTCTAGGAATTCATATATCATTTGTAAAATAATCTATGTAATTTGATAAAAGCAAGAGGGAGAATGTTTTGATGGCATCATTGACTCAATGAACATGAGTTGAAGTAACTTATACTTATCCACCTTTGGCAAGAACTGTAAAAATTACTTACAGATCACTTTTTTTTATTCTGTAAAAAGTATTAATTCAAAACAATAAGTTCTCGTCCGTGTTATAGCCCATGAAATATGTATATGTGAGGTGCTAAGTCACTTCAGTCGTGACCAGCTCCTTGAGACCTCGTGAACTGTTGCCCTTCAGGCTTCTCTGTTCATGGATTCTCCAGGCAAGAATACTGGAGTGGGTTGCCTTGCTCTCCTCCAGTGGATCTTCCCAACCCAGTGATCAAACCCTCCCCTTCCCCACCTCCATGCATTGTAGGCAGTTTCTTTTTACAGTTGAGCCACCAGGCTACCCCATGAAACATACTAGTACTTAAAATATTTGTTGTTTTTCTGAAATTTTAAATTTAACTGGACACTTAGGTTGTGATTTTATATGTTAAATCTGGCAACACTGTTTTCACATGATCTGCATTAAGCTAGTTCTCTTTAATCTTGTATTTTCGGTAAATATTAACCTCAGTGCTATTTTTTCCCCATTATTTAACAACTGAGTCTTTATCAGTAGATTACAAATTCCTAGTGGGCTAAAACTATGTTTTACTCATTTGCATTTATATCAGATTACCAAGCACAGTGTCTTAGTAAATAACAGTTCATGATCCAGTAAATATTTGCTCATTAAAATTAGATAAACATGCAATTAAATTCCCTGAGCTTCCGTGGTGGCACAGATGGTAAAGAAGCCACCTGCAATGTGGGAGACCTGGATTCGATCTGGTTGGGAAGGTCCCCTGGAGGAGGGCATGGCAACCCACACTGTATTCTTGCCTGGAGAATCCCATGGTCAGAGGAGACTGGCAGGCTACAGTCCATAGAGTCACAAAGAGTTGGACACAACTGAAAAGACTCAGCATGCTCACACGGCCGCCAGGTTTAAGCATTGTAGTTAAGTGTAGATAACTGTTGCAAAGCAATTTTTTTTTCTTCACATGGTATATTTTTTATTCTCATTTATTGGGAGAAAGAGTTGACTATCATTTCTCCTTTCCAAGAGCATTGTATGTTTTATTTTAAACTTGCTGTCTCCAAACTAGTACGAGTGTAGCCTGATCAGGGCATCTTCATCTTTAGAGATGAATCATCATCAAGGAAAGGATCTCTCACGATTCCCTGGGATGTAGGGCAGTTTCAAGCCATATTAAGGATATGATAGGAAAAGACTATACTGGAAGTAATCAAGAAAAGCTGAAAGCAGATTATTAATGCAATAGTAACTTGAGTATATACTGGTAAAGACACTAGATCAGCACTCATACTTCTTTGTTTTTTTTTATTACATTTTCACTACCTAGTACACAATGTCTTAGGACACTTAGGTCACCATACATGATCCTTAATCATTTTATTTTATTTATTTTATTTTTTTTATTTTAGTTTATTTTACTTTACAATACTGTATTGGTTTTGCCATACATCAACATGAATCTGCCACGAGTGTACACGTGTTCCCAATCCTGAAGCCCCCTCCCACCTCCCTCTCCATACCATCTCTCTGGGTCATCCCAGTGCACCAGCCCCAAGCATCCTGTATCCTGCATCAAACATAGACTGGCGATTCATTTCTTATATGATATTATACATATTTTAATGCCATTCTCCCAAATCATCCCACCCTCTCCCTCTCTCACAGAGTCCAATGGATTATTAATAAAATTTTGAAAATTATTTAAATTAAGTAGTTTACTGGAAATATATTAAACTAATAAAGAGCAGCAAACGTGTATTATCCATTTTAACTGTCCATAATTTGCTTCTTAGTACATTTATTCCTCTGAGAAAAACGTTTACATACAGAGCTTAAATTATCATGCTAAACTAAAATGACCATTCACTCATGCTTTATTTATAATGCAGTTGACACATAAACACTGTAAAATAAATTAAGAACCCTACTACTAAAAATATTTCTTTTAATAAATAAAAATTTGCTGAATAATCTTTTTAACAATCTCTACCAAAAACAAGAGCATGTATTAAAGCATGATTAGTATGTTTTAACAGTTTCATTTTCTTAGATAAATCCTACATGAATCTTGTGATAAACAGACTAGCTGCTCTCCAGCAACTGTAATCAGACTTTGGACAGTGCTAGGTAAAAATGCATTTATAAATAAAAGATCACGTTAAATTCATCTTGTCTCATCCTGGATCTTCCTTCCTACATGGGAAGAACTCAGACATAGCTTATTATTGCCCCAACAATCCCCTACCCCTGCCGCTGTTTTTCCATACATCTCAGAAGATTCAAAGTCCAGAGATAATAGTGCCTCTGTGACAAAAGTGGTTAAGGTTTATATAAACTGAGAATGTATTTATGCTTTTTGTTAACCATTTTATCCTCTCAACAATTCTCTCAGGAAAGTACTTTTATTACTATAAAATAGATAGGAAACAAAGGCACAAGAAGTTTTAATTTGCCCCTGTTTTAAGATTTAAATTCATAGAAATAAAATTTGAACATTGGCAATTCGCACAATGCATGTGATCTTAACCATTATGCTAAGTGACTCATGTGTGTCTTTTTATGTCATTACACTTTTCTAAAACCACCCTTATGGCAGAAAGTGAAGAAGAACAAAAGAGCTTCTTGATGACAGTGAAAGAGAATAGTGAAAAAGTTGGCTTATAACTCAACATTCAGAAAACTAAGATCATGGCATCTAATCCCATCACTTCATGGCAAAAAGATGGGAAAACAGTGGAAGCATTGGCTGACTTTATTTTGGGGGGGGGGGGCTCCAAAATCACTGCAGATGGTGATTGCAACCATGGAATCAAAAGACATTTATTCTTTGGAAGGAAAGTTATGATCAATCTAGACAGCATATTAAAAAGCAGAGACATTACTTTGTCAACAAAAGTCCGTCTAGTCAAGCCTATGGTTTTTCCAGTAATCATGTATGGATGTGAGAGTTGGACTATAATGAAAGCTGAGCACCAAAGAATTGATGCTTTTGAACTGTGGTGTTGGAGAAGACTCTTGAGAGTCCCAGAAGATCCAACCAGTCCATCCTAAAGGAAATCAGTCCTGGGTGTTCATTGGAAGGATTGATATTAAAGCTGAAACTGCAATATTTCGGCCACCTGCACCTGATGCAATAAGCTGACTCATTGAAAAGACCCTGATGCTGGGAAAGATTGAGGGCAGGAGGAGAAGGGGACGATAGAGGATGAGGTGGTTGGATAGCATCACCAACTCTATGGACATGGGTTTGGGTGGACTTCGGGAGTTGGTGATGGACAGGGAGACCTGGCGTGCTGCAGTTCATGGGTTCGCAGAGTCGGACACGACTGAGCAACTGAACTGAGCAGTTCAAATATTCATAGATATTTTACACCACTTGCATGTGTGTGTGTGTGTACGCGCATGTACATGTATTTAGTCTTTGACTCTGCAACCTCCAGGGACTGCAGCCCACCAGGCTCCTCCATCCATGGAATTTCCAGGCAAGAATATTGGAATGGGTTGCCATTTCATTCTTCAGGGAATCTTCCCAACCCAGGCATGAAACCCACGTCTGCTGCACTGGCAGGAGATTCTTTACCACTGAGACACCTGGGAAGCTTTAGTAAATGCTAATCAATCAAGATATGTTTTAAAAGACAATAGATCTTCCAGTTATTATTTATTACACATTTTATATGTATTTTATTTAATGATAAATATATAGAAAATTATTTCTGTGTATTCAACAGTGTGTGAGCCCAAGTAACATCAGGATTTGTTCCTATATCAATGACTTCATTTAATGTTTCTATGTTAATAGAAACATAGTGTAACATTTATCATACAGTGATTCTTTAGTAATATTTTACCAGTGACTGTTATGTTTCAGTGCATAGTGTGATATTATTTCAGTAATTTATGACTGTAATTTAAATTTTTAGTTCTGAAATTTATTGAATACTGTTTTCCTTCCTCTATACCTTTTCCTGTTCTTTACATGTCATGCAATTAGAAGTTGTTTTATAGCTCTGTCAGAATTGTTAAAATATTTAGAGCCTTAAAATATTAATCAGGAATCATTACATATTCATTTAATGACTTTCTGACTAACTGACATGAAGGGAAATGAAAAATGAAAAATCTCTCATAAAGGCATTGAAAGAAAATAAAATTGTCTATAAAATATCCATTACATGAAATGAATCCCCACAGTCCTCTGGCCTTGAACTCATCAGATGGCTCATGATGAACATTACTTTGCCTTTTTAAGTTAAAAATGTGTGGTTTTCAATTACAAAGATTTAATTTCCTTTAAAATTTAAATTGTTTGGTTAGTCAATTTCAAATACAAAATTTCTGATGTATTGGGAGCTTCACACTCCTATCAAAATGTATATGGATAAACTCCTGCTATAAAAATTATTCTTTTATAATAAGATGACTATTTGACTTTACTTCCCAATTAACACCTCTATGGTTTTTTTCCTTTATAATCATATCAATCATTATGAGTATCACTATGTAGCAACAATTTTTAACAAGTATTTTTCAGTGCATATGAAAAATGAATAATCAAAACATATGGTCTTTTATGTATATTTCAGCTTTCTATTTGTGATGTTTTAATTTCAAAATTAATGCTAGAAAGAAAAAGAGAGACATATATTTGGTGTCAAATTCCTGAACTGTTTCCACCATACATTCTCTCAGAATGGTCCCTATAGTATTTTCTCTGGGCATCCCTTTTATCTTCCTTCTCTAACAAAAACCTGCTTCTCTTCTGAGGACAAAATCCTCTTCTCTTCTGCTTCCTATGTGCGCTTCTCAAAGGATAATTGTTTGTCTATTTGTTTTCCTACTTTCACTAAGCCTTATTGAGGTATAAATGATATACAATAAGCTGCATGAATTCAATGTGCACATAATGAAGTCTGACATATGTATAACACCTACAGATCAATACAATCAAGATATTCAGTAGCTATATCTGCATTTATTATTTAAATCTACATATTTACATCCATCTTCCCCCAAAGTTTCCTCAAATTCCTCCTACACTGACATCCCCTTGCCTGTCCCTGGCAACCACTGATGAGCCTTATGTAAGTTGTGGGTATTCTATTTCATTTTTCTCTGTAGATGTTGGATCACAAGACTTCAAAGTGGATAAGGCATTGCACTTTCAAACATTCTCTTTCCCTTTCTCTTGAATTTCTAAATAGATGTTGATTTGCTAGATGGTGTGTTCTCCAAAGTTGCACTTTTATTTAAACATCTTTATATTTTCAAATGAAGACTGATTTCCTCAGACACAGAGCACACAGCTTGTTCCTGGAGCTGCTCTCTGCACACAGCATTGATTGCTTCTCTTCTCAGGCATGTGGCCACTCAAATCCAGTGGTTGCTAGACTGCATTTCCTTCATTCTCCGGTGCCACTTGTCAAATGTCCTCTGAAACAGTAAATTTTGAAGACCATGTTGTATAGCATGGTTTGAGGTTGATGTAGGAAACTGAATCATTCTCTAACTTTTTTCAGAGTTGAGAGAAGTGTGTTGAGGCATGGCGTTCATGAGCCACAGGAGTTTGATTTTAGTCAAACCTGTTTATATACGTATATGCACACTTTTTATTTGTTATCAACACAAACTCACAGTAATTTAGTATATCTTGTAAATATAAACTCTGTATTACCTCTGTGAATGTATTAGCATGATTTCAATTTAAAATGTATCCTCTCAGCCCTCTAATAAGCAATTAACTTTCACCCACTTTCTTGAAGACAGAGAAAATTATAATTATTTTAAGTAATATACTGAATAATTTACATCTATATTTAAATATAGTTTAATATTTGTTTAATTTATAAGAGAAATAACAAAAGTACTTATGTTGTCTAAATATTATTTGCATTTCCAAAAGAGTAATTAATTTTATTACTTACCTTAAAAAGGAAAGAAAAGACATGCTAGCATAGGATTTTAGATGTCTCTCTGAGCATGAAACTAATTCAAATTAATAGAGGGATAATTATCCCTCTCTGTTGCTACATGTATTGCGTAATTAAAGAATGAGTAAAATGTCACAGCAAAGAGAGTGGCATTTGTTTAACAAGAAATCATTAACAACATGTCTGTTCCTATTGAATTCGGGAAAAGCTATACTGTTGAATATGTCGGATAACCTGGCTTTGTTAGTTCACTTCAAGTCATATAAAATGTAAAAACAGCCACAAGTCCTTTTACACCTGTTCTTTAGAAATAAAACTATTTGTCCAGAAGAATAAATACCAAAGACAAGTGAAAACAAAATTTCATAAAATAATCATATTTTCTTATGTCTTATTCTGTTGAGATTGTTACCCAAGATTATAGAATGCGATTTTGCTTATTGATCTTAATATTAAAAATTTGAGTGTATTGTATCATTGATTGATGGTCTGGGTTAATTTTATATATTAAAATTCTCAGCCATTTTATTTTATTAAAAACAATGATTGCTTATCAAATTATCATTTTTAGAATAAGAAATTACTTGTTTTCATTATAAGACTCTCGTGTGTTTTAATTTACTTTTAAGACTTGATAGTGAATTTACGGCAACCCACTCCAGTACTCTTGCATGGAAAATCCCATGGACGGGGGAGCCTGGAAGGGTGCAGTCCATGGGGTCGCTGAGGGTCGGACATGACTGAACCACTTCACTTTCACTTTTCACTTTCCTGCATTGGAGAAGGAAATGGCAACCCACTCCACTGTTCTTGCCTGGAGAATCCCAGGGACGGGGGAGCCTGGTGGGCTGGCGTCTGTGGGGTCACACAGAGTCGGACACAACTAAAGTGACTTAGCAGTAGCAGTAGTGAATTTAAATTTCGTTATGGTTTCTTTTTTTATCCAGCAATTACTTTATTACTCAAGATCAAAAGCTCAGACAAATCTTATGCAGAGTTGTACATAGATAAATTATTTCTTAGAGACCCTACAATTTTCTTCCTAGCCTTAAAAAAAAAATCACTTAATCTGTTTCTTTATTCATCCTAGAAACATTGAATTATGAGTCCACTTCTATTTCCACAAGACTCCCCTTTATGCTTTTCACATTGTATTTTTTTAAGTAGAATTTGGTTTTCATCATATTTCACTATTACTGCCACTAGCCAACAGACATATTCTCTTTTTATTTTTATCTGGCATTTTCTCAAAAGTCTTTAACTAAAATTAATTAGTAGCAATTAGTAACAACTGCCAACAATAAAGTCTTCAGCTTTAGTCCAAATTTAGTTTCTACTTTTTAAATATATTTTTAGATCTTCTAAATCTGATTTGATGAACAAGATAATTTGGGAGTTCACATACTACAATGAAAAATGCCTATATATACATACATATATATATATATGATCTAGAAATCATCATATATATATATGACCTAGAAATCGTCAATAGAATTGAAAAACTCAATGAGAATATTTGATGCCACTCCACATTTGCAAACACTGGGATAGATGAGCAGTTTCTGAACTAAATGAGTGTGGCCTCTACTGTCAGTTCAGGACTTTGTATTTTCCAAAGTTTTCCATACGTCTTTTGTTGTTAATTCTTCACAACTGCTCTTTAAAAATGTTATTATTGCAATTTAATGATGATTTCAATGTTTTATCTGATAGTATGCTGACTCAAAAGCCTTCTTTTGCATCTAATTCCTTACAGTAGCCTTCTTGTATTCACACGAGTTGGATTCAGTTTGCTAATAGGTCAAAGAGGAGAAATATGATGGTTACTAGGAAAAAATTTGTTTGCTTGTTTGCTGATATTTCATTGAGGATTTGCATCTATATTTATCAAAATATTGGCCTATAATTTTATACTTTTGGTTTTTTTTTCAGGTTTTGATATCAAGGTAATGTCCTCAGAATAAATTTTGGGGTGATTCATCCTCTTCAACTTTCTTGAATAGTTTGAAAAGGACAGGTATAAGTTCTTCTTTATATGCTTTATAGAGTCCCCCGTGAGGTCTTCCAGTCCTGGACTTTTGTTTGTTGGGATGTTTTGTTGTTGTTTTTGTTTTTTATTATAAATTCAATTTTACTACTAGTGATTGATCTGCTCAAATTGTCTATTTCTTCTTGATTTAGTCCTGGTACATTGTATGTGTCTAGAAAGTTGTCCACTTCTTCTAGGTTGTCCAGTTTGTTGGCACGTAACTTCTCATAGTATTCCCTTGTTTGCTCTATCTCTAGCCTTACTAATTTCATATATAGTTGTTCTTTGGTAAAGGAAGATCTGTTCCAGGAGACCTTTGGATAGCAAAATCCTCAGAAGCTTGAGTCCCTTAGGCAAAACAGCCTATTATAGTTGATTTTTCCATTCTACAGTTGATTGAATCCACAGATGGGCAGCTCAATGATAAGGAGGGCCAATTATATTCCTAATGTTCTAGAAATCTACTTAGGGTCACTTAGGAGTTAAAGTAATATTATTACTTTAGGTAGTAATACTATTAATTTAATATTAATTTAAGTAGTAATATTATTACTATGGTTTTTCTAGCAGTCATGTACTAATGTGAGTTGGACCATAAAGAAAGCTGAGCACTGAAGAATTGATACTTTCTAATTGTGGTGCTGGAGAAGACTCTTGACTCTTGCACTCCCTTGGACTGCAAGGATATCAAACCAGTCAATCCTAAAGGAAATTAACCCTGAATATTGGAGGACTGGTACTGAAACTGAAGCTTCAATTCTTTGGTCACCCGATGCGAAGAACCAACTCATTGGGAAAGACTCTGATGCTGGGAAAGATTGAAGGCAAAAGGAGGGGGTGGGCAGAGGATTAAATAATTAGATGGCATCACCACCTCAACGGACATGAATTTGAGCAAATTCTGTAAGATAGTAAAAAACAGGGAAGTTTGGAATGCTGCCGTTTATGGGATCAAAAAGAGTTGAACAAGACTTAGTGACTGAACAACAACAACAATATTATTACTATGAAATTATTCACTGGCACCATAGCTAAGAACCAGGAAATACAAGTGAAAATCTATTCTGCCAACAATCCTTATATGAATCTAGCAAAATCACATTTTTCTTCCTGAAGCTGGAATGTTTGGGTGGGACTATCTCCATGTTGTGTGTGTGTTGTGTGTGGAGAGTTTAAGTAAGTGATTTTCATCTTCAGCATCTATTATTTTTGGCCAAGTGCCTATCATGATCTCAAACTGACACTAGCTCCTCTTACAAGTGTGTGCCCTAGAGAGCAGCCTGGGGAGTCACAAGCAAATGTAAGTTTCTGATTTCTCCAACTGCCCATCATCTCCATTGTCTCTTAATGCCTTTCCTTGATGAATACCTTGGAAAAGATCCCAATGGGGCTTTCCAAAAGCCCCCTATTTTGGATTGAATTGGCCAATTGGGGGCTTAGCCCAGGATCTCAAAACACTACCAACAGACATTAAGAAAGGCATATGCCCCAGGTCCTGTCTCTCCTTCATTTTCGGCACTATGTCTTGATGTCCCCATGCAAAGAAGAAATGGGAAAAATAGGGCTTCCCAACCTGACAATGCAGGAGACATACAGATGGGGGTTTGATACCTGGGTAGGAAAGAACCCCTGGGGGAGGGTGTGGAAACCCACTACAGTATTCTTGCATAGGAGCCTGGCGGGCTACTGTCCATAGGGTCACACAGAGTTGGACATGACTGAAACGACTTAGCACACATGAGTATAAATGACAATATCAACATGAAGGTTTCAAATATTCTTTTCAATATGCAGATGAAATATTCCAATTTTCTTTTTGACTTATCACACAATTGGTGGCATACAATCCCATCAGAAAACTCTGCTAGAATTCCCAGCCAAGAGGATCATGCAAAGCTTCTTTGAGTAAGTGACATTAAAAATCTAAATCTGAAGATGGCAGAGGAATAGGACGGGAAGACCACTTTCTCCCCCACAAATTCCTCAAAAGAACATTTCAACACTGAGCAAACTCCACAAAACAACTTCTGAAGGCTGGCAGAGGACATCAGGCACCCAGAAAAGCAGACCATTGTCTTCAAAAACAGGTAGGAAAAAATATAAAAGATGAAAAAGGAGACAAAGGAGGTGGGGAGGGAGCTCTGTCCCAGGAAGGGAAGCCTATCCCGGGAAGGGAATTTTAAGGAGAGAGGTTTCCAAACATCAGGAAACACTCTCACTGCCAAGTCTGTGGCGAGCCTTGGAAACACAGAGGGCAACATAACAGGAAGGAAAAATAAATAAATAATTAAAACCAACAGATTACAAGCCCAACAGTAACTCCCCCAGCAGAAAAGCAGCACAGATGCCTGCATCCGCCACTAGCAAGTGGGGGCAGGGCAGGGAAGCGCGGGAGGCGCGGGCTGCAGTGCTTTGTAAAAATCGGTCAGGAACGCCCCACGCGCAACCAGAATGATCTAACTTGGGCTAGCAAACCAGACTGTGGGATAGCTACCACGTGAAAAGCTCAAACATAAGACACCGCCAGGACTGCGCACAGAACAAAGGACGGAATGGAAAAAGCGAGCTGCAGACCATCGCCCACCGGGGACAGGCAGCCAGAGCCCTAAGGACTGGAAAGGGGCAATCGAAGCCCCGGAGAGACTTTACCTACCAAACTGCAAGCAGGCTTCTCTGCTAAGACTTCTGGGGGTGCTGGATAGTCACCATCTGCCTCACAAGGGGCGCCAGCGGTACACCTAGAAAACTGAGCAGCAGAGACAGAAAAGGCGACAAGTTGCAGCCACCACGCTCGCCAAACTCCTGAGCTACTCAGACCTGGGAAGGGCACAAAACGCAGTCCCAACCGAATCTGTGCCTCTGAGGGCTACCTGAGCACCGAAACTGAGTGGCTTAGACCAGGGAAGTGCACGCAGCCTAGGGCCGGCCTCAGATGGTTCCCGGCTGAGCATCGTAGAGCTGGAGCGGTTTGTGCACCGCGAGAAGGGACAGGTCCAGCGGGGCTGAGACACTGTGTGCACATGACAGCGCTATTTGTTTGCAGCATACCCCCCCTCCTCCCCACAGCGCGACTGAACTAGTGAGCCTAAAAAACCAGCAAACAGAAGAAGTTAAACAGAGGGAAGTGCCTTGGAAGTGACCCCACACTGCCCACAACATCAGAGAAGGGCCAATTATTTTTACTATTTTTACAAACATTCCTTTCTTTTTTTCTTTTTCTAACTTTTTTTTTTAATTGTTAAGTCTATTTCTCCTCTAATTTTTATTCCTATAACCTACTATTACTTTTTGAAACAAAAAGACTCTTTTTTTTTTTTCTTTTAAGGAAAACACCTTATATATTCTTTGGGTGGTTGTTGTTGGTGTTTTTTAATAATTCCTGTAGCTTTTTTTTTCTTTTTTCCTTTTTCCTTCTGCTTCTTTTCTTTAATATTGTATTTTTGAAAATCCAACCTCTACACTAGATTTTTAATCTTTGCTTTTTGGTTTTTGTTGTCAATTTTGTACATTTAAAAACCCAAACTTCACTACCCAATTTTACCTGAGAGCGAGATTACTGGCTTGACCACTCTCTCCTCCTTTGGACTCTCCTTTTTCTCCACCAGGTGGCCTCTGTCTCTTTCCTCCCCCATCTCTTCTCTATCCAACTCTGTGAATCTCTGTGTGTTCCAGACGGTGGAGAACACCTAAGGAACTGGTTACTGGCAGGATTTGTCTCTCTCCTTCTCATTCCTCTCTCTTATCCTCCTGGCCACCTCTGTCAACTTCCTCCCTCTCCTTTTCCCTGTATAACTCCGTAAATACCTCTGAGCAGTCCAGACTATGGAGCACACATAAGGAAGTGACTACTGGCTAGCTTGCTCTCTCCTCTTTTGATCTCACTGCATCTCATTCCAGTCACCTCTAACTACCCACTCCCTCTTCTTTTCTCTTCTCCTTGTAACTCACTGAACCTCTCTGGGTGTCCCTCAATGTGGAGAAACTTTTCATCTTTAACCTAGATGTTTTATCATTGGTGCTGTTTAGATGGAGAAGTCTAGAGGCTACTGTAAAAATAAAACTGAAAACAAGAAGCAGGAGGCTTAAGTCCAAAGCCTGAAAACATCAGAGAACTCCTGAATTCAGGGAACATTAAGCAATAGGAGCTCGTCAAATGCCTCCATACCTACACTGAAACCAAGCTCCACCCAAGGGCCAACAAGTTCCAGAACAAGACATACCACACAAATTCACCAGCAACACAGGAACACACCCCTGAGCTTCAATATACAGGCAGCTCAAAGTTACTCCAAAACCTTTGGTGTCTCATAACCCATTACTGGTCACTCCACTGCACTCCAGAGAGAAAAACCCAGCTCCACCCACCAGAATTCCAACACAAACCTCCCTAACCAGGAAACCTTGACAAGCCACTGATACAACCCCACCCACAGTTAGGAAGCTCCATAGTAAAGAGAACTCCACAAATTCCCAGAATATAAAAAGGCCACCCCAAACGCAGCAATATAACCAAGATGAAGAAACAGAGGAATACTCAGCAGGTAAAGGAACAGGAGAGTTGCCCACCAAACCAAACAAAAGAGGAAGAGGCAGGGAATCTACCTGAGAAAGAATTCCGAATATTGATAGTGAAAATGATCCAAAATCTTGAAATCAAAATGGAATCACAGATAAATAGCCTAGAGACAAGGATTGAGAAGATGCAAGAAAGGTTTAACAAGGACCTAGAAGAAATAAAAAAGAGCCAATATATAATGAATAACGCAATAAATGAGATCAGAAACACTCTGGAGGCAACAAATAATAGAATAAAGGAGGCAGAAGATAGGATTAGTGAAATAGAAGATAGAATGGTAGAAATAAATGAATCAGCGAGGAGAAAAGGAAAACGAATTAAAAGAAATGAGGACAATCTCAGAGACCTCCAGGACAATATAAAATGCCCCAACATTCGAATTATAGGAGTCCAAGAAGAAGAAGACAAAAAGAAAGACGATGAGAAAATCCTTGAGGAGATAATAGTTGAAAACATCCCTAAAATGGGGAGGGAAATGATCACTCAAGTCCAAGAAACACAGAGAGTTCTGAATAGGATAAACCCAAGGCGAAACACCCCAAGACACATATTAATCAAATTAACAAAGATCAAACACAAAGAACAAATATTAAAAGCAGCAAGGGAAAAACAACAGATAACACACAAGGGGATTCCCATAAGGATAACTACAGATCTTTCAATAGAAACTCTTCAGGCCAGGAGGGAATGGCAAGGCATACTTAAAGTGATGAAAGACAATAACCTACAGCCCAGATTACTGTACCCAGCAGGGATCTCATTCAAATACGAAGGAGAAATCAAAAGCTTTACAGACAAGCAAAAGCTGAGAGAATTCAGTACCACCAAACCAGCTCTCCAACAAATTCTAAAGGATATTCTCTAGACAGGAAACACAAAAAGGGTGTATAAACCCGAACCCATAACAAAGTAAATGGTAACGGGATCATACTTATCAATAATTACCTTAAACGTAAATGGGTTGAATGCCCCAACCAAAAGGCAAAGACTGGCCGAATGGATACAAAAACAAGACCCCTCTATATGCTGCTTACAAGAGACCCACCTCAAAACAAGGGACACATACTGATTGAAAATGAAGGGCTGGAAAAAGATATTCCACTCAAATAGAGACCAAAGAAAGCAGGAATGGCAATACTCATATCCTATAAAATAGACTTTAAAACAAAGGCTGTGAAAAGAGACAAAGAAGGCCACTACATAATAATCAAAGGATCAATCCAAGAAGAAGATATAACAATTATAAATATATATGCACCCAATATAGGAGCACTGCAATATGTAAGACAAATGCTAACAAGTATGAAAGGGGAAATTAACAATAACACAATAGTAGTGGGAGACTTTAAAACCCCACTCACACCTATGGACAGATCAACTAAACAGAAAATTAACAAAGAAACACAAACTTTAAGTGATACAATAGACCCGTTGGCCCTAATTGATATCTATAGGACATTTCACCCCAAAACAATGAATTTCACCTTTTTCTCAAGTGCTCATGGAAACTTCTCCAGGATAGATCACATCCTGGGCCATAAATCTAAACTTGATAAATTCAAAAAAATCAAAATCATTCCAAGCATCTTTTCTGACCATAATGCATTAAGATTAGATCTCAATTACAGGAGAAAAACTATTAAAAATTCCAACATATGGAGGTTGAACAACACACTTCTGAATAACCAACAAATCACAGAAGAAATCAAAAAAGAAATCAAAATATGCATAGAAACTAATGAAAATGAAAACACAACAACCCAAAACCTGTGGGACACTATAAAAGCAGTGCTAAGAGGAAAGTTCATAGCAATACAGGCATACCTCAAGAAACAAGAAAAAAGTCAAATAAATAACCTAACTCTATACCTAAAGAAACTAGAAAAGGAAGAACTGGACAACTCCAGAGTTAGAAGAAGGAAAGAAATCTTAAAAATTAGGGCAGAAATAAATGCAAAAGAAACAAAAGAGACCATAGCAAAAATCAACAAAGCCAAAAGCTGGTTCTTTGAAAGGATAAATAAAATTGACAAACCATTAGCCAGACTCATCAAGAAGCAAAGAGAGAAAAATCAAATCAATAAAATTAGAAATGAAAATGGAGAGATCACAACAGACTACACAGAAATACAAAGGATCATAAGAGACTACGATCAGCAATTATATGCCAATAAAATGGACAATGCGGAAGAAATGGACAAATTCTTGGAAAAGTACAATTTTCCAAAACTGAACCAGGAAGAAATAGAAAATCTTAACAGACCCATCACAAGCATGGAAATTGAAACTGTAATCAGAAATCTTCCAGCAAACAAAAGCCCAGGTTCAGACCGCTTCATAGCTGAATTCTACCAAAAATTTTGAGAAGAGCTAACACCTGTCCTACTCAAACTCTTCCAGAAAATTGCAGAGGAAGGTAAATTTCCAAACTCATTCTATGAGGCCACCATCACCCTAATACCAAAACCTGACAAAGATACTACAAAAAAAGAAAACTACAGGCCAGTATCACTGATGAACATAAATGCAAAAATCCTCAACAAAATTCTAGCAATCAGAATCCAACAACACATTAAAAAGATCATACACCATGACCAAGTGGGCTTTATCCCAGGGATGCAAGGATTCTTCAATACCCACAAATCAATCAATGTAATTCACCACATTAACAAATAGAAAAATAAAAGCCATATGATTATCTCAATAGATGCAGAGGAGGTCTTTGACAAGATTCAACATCCATTTATAATAAAAACTCTCCAGAAAGCAGGAATAGAAGGAACATACCTCAACATAATAAAAGCTATATATGACAAACCCACAGCAAACATTATCCTCAATGGTGAAAAATTGAAAGCATTTCCCCTAAAATCAGGAACAAGACAAGGGTGCCCACTTTCATTGCTACTATTCAACATAGTTCTGGAAGTTTTGGCCACAGCAATCAGAGCAGAAAAAGAAACAAAAGGAATCCAAATTGGAAAAGAAGAAGTAAAACTCTCACTGTTTGCAGATGACATGATGCTCTACATAGAAAACCCTAAAGACTCCATCAGAAAATTACTAGAGCTCATCAATGAATATAGTAAAGTTGCAGGATATAAAATCAACACTCAGAAATCCCCTGCATTCCTATATACTAATAATGAGAAAGTAGAAAAAGAAATTAAGGAAACAATTCCATTCACCATTGCAACGAAAATAATAAAATACTTAGGAATATATCTACCTAAAGAAACTAAAGACCTATATATAGAAAACTATAAAACACTAGTGAAAAAAATCAAAGAGGACACTAATAGATGGAGAAATATACCATGTTCATGGATCGGAAGAATCAATATAGTGAAAATGAGTATACTACCCAAGACAATTTACAAATTCAATGCAATCCCTATCAAGCTACCAGCCATATTTTTCACAGAACTAGATCAAATAATTTCAAGATTTGTATGGAAATACAAAAAACCTCGAATAGCCAAAGCAATCTTGGGAAAGAAGAATGGAACTGGAGGAATCAACTTGCCTGACTTCAGGCTCTACTACAAAGCCACAGTCATCAAGACAGTATGGTACTGTCAAAAAGACAGAAATATAGATCAATGGAACAAAATAGAAAGCCCAGAGATAAATCCACACACATATGGACACCTTATCTTTGACAAAGGAGGCAAGAATAGACAAAGGAGAAAAGACAATCTCTTTAACAAGTGGTGCTGGGAAAACTGGTCAACCATTTGTAAAAGAATGAAACTAGATCACTTTCTAACACCATACACAAAAATAAACTCAAAATGGATTAAAGATCTAAATGTAAGACCAGAAACTATAAAACTCCTAGAGGGGAACATAGGCAAAACACTCTCCGACATAAATCACAGCAGCATCCTCTATGATCCACCTCCCAGAATTCTGGAAATAAAAGCAAAAATAAATAAATGGGATCTAATTAAAATTAAAAGCTTCCGCACAACAAAGGAAACTATAAGCAAGGTGAAAAGACAGCCTTCTGAATGGGAGAAAATAATAGCAAATGAAGCAACTGACAAACAACTAATCTCAAAAATATACAAGCAACTTATGCAACTCAATTCCAGAAAAATAAACAACCCAATCAAAAAATGGGCCAAAGAACTAAATAGACATTTCTCCAAAGAAGACATATGGATGGCTACCAAACACATGAAAAGATGCTCAACATCACTCATTATTAGAGAAATGCAAATCAAAACCACAATGAGGTATCACTTCACAACAGTCAGAATATCTGCGATCCAAAAGTGTGCAAGCAATAAATGCTGGAGAGGGTGTGGAGAAAAGAAAACCCTCCTACACTGTTGGTGGGAATGCAAACTAGTGCAGCCACTATGGAAAACAGTGTGGAGATTCCTTAAAATATTGCAAATAGAACTGCCTTATGACCCAGCAATCCCACTGCTGGGCATACACACCGAGGAAACCAGAATTGAAAGAGACACATGTACCCCAATGTTCATCGCAGCAGTTTATAATAGCCAGGACATGGAAACAACCTAGATGTCCATCAGCAGATGAATGGATAAGAAAGCGGTGGTACATATACACAATGGAGTATTACTCAGCCATTAAAAAGAATACATTTGAATCAGTTCTGATGAGATGGATGAAACTGGAGCTGATTATACAGAGTGAAGTAAGCCAGAAAGAAAAACACCAATACAGTATACTAACACATATATATGAATTTAGAAAGATGGCAATGACGACCCTGTATGCAAGACAGCAAAAAAGACACAGATGTGTATAACGGACTTTTGGACTCAGAGGGAGAGGGAGAGGGTGGGATGATTTGGGAGAAAGGCATTGAAACATGTATATTATCATGTAAGAATCGAATCGCCAGTCTATGTCTGATGCAGGATACAGGATGCTTGGGGCTGGTGCACGGTGATGACCCAGAGAGATGTTATCGGGAGGGAGGTGGGAGGGGGGTTCATGTTTGGGAACGCATGTACACCCATGGTGGATTCATGTCAATGTTTGGCAAAACCAATAGAGTATTAGAAAGTAAAATAAAGTAAAAATAAAAATTAAAAAAAATAAAATAAAAATCTAAATCTGTCTTGACACAAACTCAGATTCTTGCAGAGGTCAGACTGTGAATGAGAATGAATATATGACCCCATGATACTAGGCAGAGTGCTAGGAATTAAAGTAGAAAAATCATGATAAAGCCCTTTCAGTCTCAGGTATTGCTGTATATAAGTTCAGTTCAGTTCAGTCGCTCAGTCGTGTCCGACTCTTTGCGACCCCATGAATCGTAGCATGCCAGGCCTCCCGTCCATCTCCAACTTCCGGAGTTCACTCAGACTCACGTCCATCAAGTCAGTGATGCCATCCAGTCATCTCATCCTCGGTCGTCCCCTTCTCCTCCTGCCCCCAATCCCTCCCAGCATCAAAGTCTTTTCCAATGAGTCAACCCTTCGCATGAGGTGGCCAAAGTACTGGAGTTTCAGCTTTAGCATCATTCCCTCCAAAGAAATCCCAGGGCTGATCTCCCTAAGAATGGATTGGTTGGATCTCCTTGCAGTCCAGCTGACTCTCAAGAGTCTTCTCCAACACCACAGTTCAAAAGCATCAATTCTTCAGCGCTCAGCCTTCTTCATAGTCCAACTCTCACATCCATACATGACCACTGCAAAAATTATAGCCTTGACTAGATGGACCTTAGCCAGCAAAGTAATGTCTCTGCTTTTGAATATGCTATCTAGGTTGGTCATAACATTCCTTCCAAGGAGTAAACATCTTTCAATTTCATGGCTGCCGTGACCATCTGAATTGATTTTGAGCCCCAAAAAATAAACTCTGACACTGTTTCCACTGTTTCCCCATCTATTTCCCATGAAGTGATGGGACCGGATGCCATGATCTTCATTTTCTGAATGTTGAGTTTAAGCCAACTTTTTCACTCTCCTCTTTCACTTTCATCAAGAGGCTTTTTAGCTCCTCTTCACTTTCTGCCATAAGGGTGGTGTCATCTGCATATCTAAGGTTATTGATGGTTATCCTGGCAATCTTGATTCCAGCTTGTGCTTCTTCCAGCCCAGCGTTTCTCATGATGTACTCTGCATGTAAGTTAAATAAGCAGGGTGACAATATACAGCCTTGACGTACTCCTTTTCCTCTTTGGAACCAGTCTGTTGTTCCATGTCCAGTTCTAACTGTTGCTTCCTTTCTCAAGAGGCAGGTCAGGTGGTCTGGTATTCCCATCTCTTTCAGAATTTTCCACAGTTTATTGTGATCCACACAGTCAAAGGCTTTGGCGTAGTCAAGAAAGCAGAAATAGATGTGTTTCTGATCCAGCAGATGTTGGCAATTTGATCTCTGGTTCCTCTGCCTTTTCGAAAACCAGCTTGAACATCAGGAAGTTCACAGTTCACGTATTGCTGAAGCCTGGCTTGGAGAATTTTGAGCATTACTTTACTAGTATGTGAGATGAATGCAATTGTGCGGTAGTTTGAGCACTCTTTGGCATTGTCTTTCTTTGGGATTGGAATGAAAACTGACCTTTTCCAGTCCTCTGGCCACTGCGGAGTTTTCCAAATTTGCTGGCATATTGAGTGCAGCACTTTCACAGCATCATCTTTCAGGATTTGAAAGATCTCCACTGGAATTCCATTACCTCCACTAGCTTTGTTCATAGTGATGCTTTCTAAGGCCCACTTGACTTCACATTCCAAGATGTCTGGCTCTAGATGAGTGATCACACCATCGTGATTATCTGGGTTGTGAAGATCTTTTTTGTATAGTTCTTCTGTGTATTCTTGCCTCCTCTTCTTAATATCTTCTGCTTCTGTTAGGTCCAGACCATTTCTTTCCTTTATCGAGCCCATCTTTGCATGAAATGTTCCCTTGGTATCTCTAATTTTCTTGAAGAGATCTCTAGTCTTTCCCATTCTGTTGTTTTCCTCGATTTCTTTTCATTGATCACTGAAGAAGGCTTTCTTATCTCTTCTTGCTATTTTTTTGGAACTCTGCATTCAGATGCTTATATCTTTCCTTTTCTCCTTTGCTTTTCGCCTCTCTTCTTTTGACAGCTATTTGTAAGGCTTCCCCAGACAGCCATTTTGCTTTTTTGCATTTCTTTTCTATGGGGATGGTCTTGATCCCTGTCTCCTGTACAATGTCACAAACCTCATTCCATAGTTCATCAGGCACTCTATCTATCAGATCTAGGCCCTTAAATCTATTTCTCACTTCCACTGTATAATCATAAGGGATTTGATTTAGGCCATACCTGAATGGTCTAGAGGTTTTCCCTATTTTCTTCAGTTTAAGTCTGAATTTTGTAATAAGGAGTTCATGATCTGAGACACAGTTTCTGGTCTGGTTTTTGTTGACTGTATTGAGCTTCTCCATCTTTGGCTGCAAAGAAAATAATCCATCTGATTTTGGTGATGTCTGGTGATGTCCATGTGTAGAGTCTTCTCTTGTGTTGTTGAAAGAGGGTGTTTGCTATGACCAGTGCATTTTCTTGGCAAAGCTCTATTAGTCTTTGCCCTGCTTCATTCCGCATTGCAAGGCCAAATTTGCCTGTTACTCCAGGTGTTTCTTGACTTCCTACTTTTGCATTCCAGTCCCCTATAATGAAAATGACATCTTTTTTGGGTGTTAGTTTTAAAAGATCTTGTAGGTCTTCATAGAACCATTCAACTTCAGCTTCTTCAGCCATACTGGTTGGGGCATAGACTTGGATTACTGTGATATTGAATGGTTTGCCTTGGAGACGAACAGAGATCATTCTGTCATTTTTGAGATTGCATCCAAGTACTGCATTTTGGACTCTTTTGTTGACCATGATGTCTACTCCATTTCTTTTGAGGTATTCCTGCCCGCAGTAGTAGATATAATGGTCATCTGAGTTAAATTCACCCATTCCAGTCCATTTTAGTTCATTGATTCCTAAAATGTTGATGTTCACTCTTGCCATCTCTCATTTGACCACCTCCAATTTGCCTTGATTCATGGACCTGACATTCCAGGTTCCTATGCAATATTGCTCTTTACAACATCAGATCTTGCTTCTATCACCAGTCATATCCACAGCTGGGTATTGTTTTTGCTATGGATATTAGTACCCTATTTTATCAGATAATTGGCTTTTTCAAGACAAATCTGATATATGAATATGCATATAATGACAGAGGATGAGATGGCTGAATGGCATCACTGATTCTATGGACGTGAGTCTGAGTGAACTCCAGGAGTTGGTGATGGACAGGGAGGCCTGGAGTGCTGCAATTCATGGGGTCACAAAGAGTTGGACACGAGTAAGCGACTGAACTGAACTGAACTGAATGATGAATCATAAATGTTATAAAATGGTAGCAAATTAAAGCTATTTAAAACCAATGGATAAGTCAACAAAATACATCTGGCAGATCAAATAAAGGCTGTGTGTTTGAGATTCCTTTTGAAAAGAAGGATTGGAGTGGGCTTGACAAATAATCTACCAAATGTTATGTGCTTATATGTGTGCTCTGCTGCTGCTTGTGCTGCTGAGTCACTTCAGTCATGTCTGACTCTGTGCGACACCATAGACAGCAGTCCACCAGGCCCCTCTGTCCCTGGGATTCTCCAAATAGGAACAATGGAGTGGATTGCTATTTCCTCCTCCAATGCATGCATGCATGCTACATTGCTTCAGTTGTGTCCAACTCTGTGCAACCTTATGGACAGAAGCCCACTAGGCTCCTCTGTCCATGGGATTTCTCAAGGAAGAATACTGGAGTGAGTTGCCATTTCCTTCTTCAGGGGATCTTCCTGACCCAGGGTTCAAACGCATGTTTCCTGCATTACAGGCAGATTCTATACCACTTAGACACTTGGATGATTTCAGGCCAAATATTAATATGCAAATGGAGTTACGCACAGGAAATAACAAGATATATTTGGAAAAGTGAAGAATTAGAAAAGACAAAAATAGTGCAAGAAAGGGTAAATTTGATTAGAAGTACCAAAAACATATCATTCAAGGGTGCTCTAACTAGGCTGAGGAAAGTTTTTAACACTTTCAGAAGTATTACATGTCTAAGAAAGTATTTGACTCTATGATATTTTAATGCAAATTGATATCTAACAGTTAACAAATATATGGGTGAAGAAAAGCTATCACAGAAATGATAACAGAATTTTTAAAGATACCAACTAAAATAAATCAATATTTATACTCAGGCAAAGTGATTAATTACTATAAAATGATATATAATTATCTGGAGAAGGAAATGACAACCCACTCCAGTATTCTTGCCTGAGAATCCAATGGACAGAGGAGTCTGGCAGGCTACTTTCATGGTGCTACAGGTGTCAGACACAATTTAGTGACTAAAACCAAATCAATTATCTAGATGTAATTCACATGATGAGGAGCAAGAGTATAATATCAGTACATTGAGCTTAGATCATATCAGTGCCCAGAAAATATTTGAAATTAGCTATCTTTGTTTTATTCTAAAATAATCATCACTAGAAATAAAACCACTAAATTTTATAATCACAAGTATTTTTAAATTGCTTGTTTTTAAATTCCTATTAGAATGCTAATTTTTATAAAACTTTTAAATTGTTAACCTGCATGAAATTAGTAGTCTGAAAGATTCCAGAAGAAAGGGTATATGTATTATTTTTATGCATCAAATTCAGTGCCTAAGACAATGCAAAGTCTTTAGAATAATCCCATTTCCAACTTCAGCAAAGCATCAATAAACTTAAAATATTAAACATTTTCCCTCAGAGTAATCACTATTTAAATTACTCTACCGCTTCAATATATTTCTTCACTTCCTTAGAACATATCAATCATTGTCATTCATCTTTATAAACAGCTATTTTCCCTTGTTTTCAAAGAAAAAGATTTTAGCTTTTTAAAAGAAATTCTAGTGGATTTTTTAAAGTTTGTTTTCTACGGAATAAATTTCAACTTTCATCTTTATTGATCCCTGCTTTATTTGAAATATTGTTTACTGTTTTCATATTTGATTTCTTGTTTTAATTTCATAGGTCATTTCTTTCTAAAGCCTCATTTAATCATGAAAGTATTTTTGCCCTCTGAACATAGATTTGAACATTTGAGGTCTTGTGAAATTTTTGTTGTTACTAGAAGCCAAATTATCTGTTTAACAATTAAATTTTGATGTACTTCTGAGGCCAAGAAGTTTTCAAAGTTCTTAAGAAGTGTGCAGCAAAATAGGTTTACTTTTGATTTGATTTATAGTTCATCTGATTTTCATTGATCACTATTTTTACTTAGCTTTGATTTACTTTATGGGCACATTTATGATTATTTCTATTGTTCCATAATCAAAAGTTAAAAGTCTTATTCTGCAGTTTTAAGTGAACTCACATCCACATACACACACAAACATATTTATGTCCAAGGAGGTTATAGTCAACACTTTTCTCTCCTTTTGGATGCTTAACTTGAAATATTGGATAACTGTGAAGGCAGCCTATAGCTGGAAACTTAGAAGGCTCCATACTTCTGATTATCAGGTGCCCTGTTGCTTTCACTAACATCTCACTCCACTCCAGGGTTCAAACAAGTCAGTAAAAATTTCAGAAATCAAAAGGTGAGTTGAATAGAAATAGCCAGTTCTCTTCAGTTTGGACATGGTTATGGTAGGTCCGTCTAGTCAAGGGTATGGTTTTTCCAGTGCTCATGTATGGATGTGAGAGTTGGACTGTGAAGAAGGCTAAGCGCCGAAGAATTGATGCTTTTGAACTGTGGTGTTGGAGAAGACTCTTGAGAGTCCTTTGGACTGCAAGAAGATCCAACCAGTCCATTCTGAAGGAGATCAGCCCAGGGATTTCTTTGGAAGGAATGATGCTAAAGCTGAAACTCCAGTACTTTGGCCACCTCATGCAAAGAGTTGACTCATTGGAAAAGACTCTGATGCTGTGAGGGATTGGGGGCAGGAGGAGAAGGGGATGACAGAGGATGAGATGGCTGGATGGCATCACTGACTCAATGGACGTGAGTCTGAGTGAACTCTGGGAGATGGTGATGGACAGGGAGGCCTGGAGTGCTACGATTCATGGGGTTGCAAAGAGTCGGACATGACTGAGCGACTGAACTGAACTGAATTGATGGATACAAACAGTGGCGTTTTCTCTTTTCTGACACTTTGTTGTTGGACATATTGGTGGTATTGCACTATGAGGTATTAGATCAGTTTCCATATGGTCCAGCTAAACTTCACCATATGACGTTGTAAGGTTAACTTGTGTCTGTAGCCTCTAATTCCTGTTTAACAACCATTAATACAGAGTTCCAAGGACTAGCAAGGAGACACAAGAAAGTCTTCCTCAGTGATAAATTCAAAGAATTAGAGGAAAACAAAACAATAGGAAAGACTAGAACTCTCCTCAAGAAAATTAGAGATACCAAGGGAACATTTCACGCAAAGATGGGCACAATAAAGGACAGAAATCTTATGGACCTAACAGAAGCAGATGATATTAAGAAAAGGTGGCAAGAATACACAGAAGAACTATACAAAAAAGATCTTCATGGCCCAGATAACCAAGATGGTGTGATCACTCACCTAGAACCAGACATCCTGGAATGAGAAGTCCAGTGGTCATACAGGGATGTGAGAATTGGACTATAAAGAAAGCTGAGTGCTCAAGAATTGATGCTTCTGAACTGTGATGTTGGAGAAGACTCTTGAGAGTCCCTTGGACAGCAAGGAGATCCAACCAGTCCATCCTAAAGGAAATCAGCGCTGAATATTTATTGGAAGGACTGATGCTGAAGCTGAAACTCCAATACATTGGCTACCTGATGTAAAGAACTGACTCCTTGGAAAAGACCCTGATGCTGGGACAGATTGACAGCAGGAGGAGAAGGGGACGACAGAGGATGAGATGGTTGGATGGCCTTGCTAACTCAATGGACATGAGTTTGAGTCAGCTCCGGGAGTGGCAATGGACAGGGACCCTGGCATGGTGCAGTCCATGGGGTCACAAAGAATCAGACATGACAGCAACTAAGCTGAACTACACTGAATGGTGCAACTCTATTGCTGTTGCTACTACTCCCACCTCTTCTTCTATAACAAGTAAAACCACCATTATTATTACCACCCTGTACACATTCACATAGACATAGTATTCTTGGTTTGCAATTCATTGGTGTTTTTTAAAAATATTTTTTATTTGGACTATTTTTAAGTCTTTATTAAATTTATTATAATACTGTTTCTGTTTTGTTTTCTTTTGGTTTGGCCTTGAGGGATGTGGGATCTCAGCTTCCTGACCAGGAATCAAACCTGTACCCCCTGCACTAGGAGGCAACATCCAACCAGTGGACCACCAAGGAAGTCCAAATTGATTGATTGATTTTGAACCTTTTTTGATTTTTGTAATAATATATGATGCTTGAATTATGCTAGTGATATAATCAGGGAAATGAATGCATCAATAAAAGAAGGTGCCAGTTTTCAAGAGAGTGTGAGTGTGTGTGTGTATGTGTGTGTGTGTGTGTGTGTGTGTGAATTTCTAGAAGTATAAGTTTTATTATGGTAGTGGTGAAAGTGAAAATATTAGTCACTCAGTTTTGTCTGACTCTTGTGACCTAATGGACTGTAGCCTGCCAGGTTCCTGTGTCCACGGAATTCTCCAGGAAAAAATACTGACGTGGGCAGCCATTCCCCTCTCCAGGGCATCTTCCAAATTCAGGTTTTGAACCCTGGTCTCCTACATTATGGGCATATTCTTTACCATCTGAGCTACTAGGAACGCCTAGTGGTGGTGATAATTATTGTTTATACATGACAGAGTTCAGTTCAGTTGCTCAGTCATGTCCAACTCTTTGCAACTCCATGGACTGCAGCACACGAGGCTTCTCTGTCCATCACCAACTCCCAGAGGATGCTCAAACTCATGTCCATTGAGTCGGTGATGCCATCCAACTATCTCATCCTCTGTCATCCCCTTCTCCTCCTGCCTTCAATCTTTCTCAGCATCAGGGTCTTTTCCAAGGAGTCAGTTCTTCACATCATGTACCAACATACCAGAGTTTCAGCTTCAGCATCAGTCCTTCCAATGAACATTCAGGATTGATTTGCTTTAGGATTGATTGGTTTCATCTCATTTTAGTCCAATGTACTCTCAGAGTTCTCTCCAACCCCACAGTTCAAAATCATAAATTCTTCTGCTATTGGCTTTCTTTATAGTCTGACTCTAACATTCATACATGACTACTGGAAAAAACCATATCTTTGATTAGATTGATATTTGTAGACAAAGTAATGTCTCTGTTATTTACTATGCTGTTTAGGTTGGTCATAGCTTTTCTTCCAAGGAGCAAAAGTCTTTTGATTTCGTGGCTACAGTCAAAATCTGTAGTGATTTTGGAGCCCCCAGAAATAAAGTCTGTCACTGTTTCCATTGTTTTCCCATCTGTTTGCCATGAAGTGATGGGACCAGATGCCATGACCTTAGTTTTTTGATTGTTGAGTTTAAGCCAATTTCTTCACTCTCCTCTTTCATTTTCATCAAGAGGCTCCATAGTTCTTCACTTACTGCCATAAGGGTGTTGCCATTTGTGCATCTGAGGTTATTGATCTTTCTACCAGCAATCTTGATTCCAGCTTGTGCTTCATCCAGTCTAGCATTTTGCATGATGTATTCTGCATAAAAGTTAAATAAGCATGGTGACAATACACATGCTTGACATACTCCTTTCCCAATTTGGAACAGTCTGTTGTTCCATGTCCGGTTCTAACTGCTGCTTCTTGACCTGCATACAGATTTCTCAGGAGGCAGATCAGGTGGTCTGGTATTGCCATCTTTTTGAGAATTTTTCATAGTTTGTTGTCATCGACAGAGTCAAAGGCTTGGCATAATCAATAATGCAGAAGTATAAGTTTGTCTGGCATTATCTTGCTTTTTCTATGATCTAATGCATGTTGGCCGTTTGATCTCTGGTTCCTCTGTCTTCTTTAAATCCTGCTTGAACATCTGCAAGCTTGAACTTGAACATTCATGGTTCATGTAACTGACTTGGAAAATTTTGAGCATTACTTGGCTAGCGTGTAAGATGATTACAATTGTGTGGTACTTGGAATATTCATTGGCATTGCCTTTTGGGGGGATTGGAATGAAAACAACTTTTCCAGTCCTGTGGCCACTGCTGAGTTTTCCAAAATTGCTGACATATTGAGTGCAACACTTTCACAGTATCATCTTTTAGGATTTGAATTAGCTCAACTGGGATTCCATCACCTCCACTAGCTTTGTTTATGGTGATGCTTCCTAAGGCCCACTTGACTTCACGTTCTAGGATGTCTGGCTCTAGGGGTGTGATCACACCATTGTGGTTATCTGGGTCATGAAGATCTTTTTTTGTATAGTTCTTCTGTGTATTCTTGTCACCTCTTCTTAATATCTTCTGTTTCTGATAGGTCCATAAAATTTCTTTCCTTTATCGTGCCCATCTTTACATGAAATATTCTCTTGGCATTTCTTTTTTTTTTTTTTTCTTGAAAAGCTCTCTAGTCTTTCTCATTCTATTGTTTTTCTCTATTTCTTTGGATTGGTCACTGAGGAAGGCTTTCTTATCTCTCCTTGATATTCTTTGGGACTCTGCATTCAGATGGGTATACCTTTCTTTTTCTCCTTTGCCTTTAGCTTCTCTTATTTGCTCAGCTATTTGTAAGGCTTCCTCAGACAATCATTTTGCCTTTTTTCATTTCTTTTTCTTGGGGATGGTCTTGATCACTGCCTCCTGTACAATGTCCTGAATCTGTTATAGTGCTTCAGGCACTTTGTCTATCAGATCTAATCCCATGTATCTGTTTCTCACTTCCACTGTATAATTGTAAGGGATCTGATTTAGGTCATACCTGAATGGTCTAGGGGTTTTCCCTACTTTTTTCAATGTAAGTCTAAATTTGGCAATAAAGAGTTCATGATCTGAGCCACAGTCAGCTCCCAGTCTTGTTTTTGCTGACTGTATAGAGCTTCTCCATCTTTAGCTGCAAAGAATACAATCAATCTGATTTTGGTGTTGACCATTTGATGATGTCCATGTGTAGAGTCTTCTCTTGTGCTCTTGGAAGAGGATGTTTGCTATGACCAGGGCATTATCTTGGCAAAACTCTGTTAGACTTTGCTCTGCTTCATTTTGTACTCCAAGGCCAAACTTGCCTATTACTCTAGGTATCTCTTGACTTCATACTTTTGCTTTCCAGTTCCCTATAATGAAAAGGACATCTTTTTTGAGTGATAGTTCTAGAAGATCTTGTAAGTCTTCATGAAACCATTCAACTTCAGCTTTCTCAGCATTACTGGTTGGGGCATAGACTTGAATTACTGTAATATTGGATGGCTTTCTTTGGAAACAAACAGAGATCATTTGGTCATTTTTGAGCTTGCACCCAAGAACTGCATTTTGAACTCTTCTGTTGACTATGAGGACTGCTCCATTTCTTCTAAAGGATTCTTGCCCACATTAGTAGATAAAATGGTTATCTAACTTAAATCCACCCCATTCCAGTCCATTTTAGTTCACTAATTTCTAATATGTCGATGTTCATTCTTGGCATCTCCTGTTTGAACACTTTTAATTTACCTTGATTCACAGACCTAACATTCCGGGTTCCTATGTAGTATTGCTCTTTAGAGCACTGGACTTTACTTCCATCACCAGCCTCATCCACAACTGGGCGTTGTTTTCTCTTTGGCTCTGTCTCTTCAATCTTTCTGGAGTTATTTCTTCACTCTTCTCCAGTAGCATGTTGGGCACCTACTGACCTGGGATGTTCATATTTCAGTGTCCTATCTTTTTGCCTTTTCATACTGTCATGGGGTTAGAAAGAATACTAAAGTGGTTTGCCATTCCCTTCTCCAGTGGACCATATTTTGTCAGAACTCTCCACCATGACCCATTCATCTTAGGTGGCCCTACATGGCATGACTCGCAGTTTCATTGAGCTAGACAAGGCTGTGGTCCATGTGACTAGCTTGATTAGCTTTTGTGACTGTGGTTTTCATTCTGCCCCCCTTCTGATGGATAAAGATAAGAGGCTTATGGAGAGAGGGAGAGGTGATTAATACATGAGAGAGGGAGGGTAATTAATACAACTCTCTAGTACAAGTTTCACAAGCTGGTTTATTATCACCTATAGGTGAGAAAGTCTTACTGATGTCTCTGATTTCTATTTTTCTTCCTCCCTCTTTTAGTCACTTTAGAATTTTTTACACATTTTGAAGCATATAATTGTGCCTATTGTCTTATTACATACTTATTTTGCAATAAGCATAATAAATATATTAACATTACAATAGAGGATTTTATTGTATAATTAATCCTGTTTTCAGAGAAAGTTATCCTGCTCTGTACCATACAAATGTATACTTTCCCAAGTCATATGGGGTTTAACATCAAAATCATTCCACAGTAATGTTTTTCTGCCATAGTTGCTGAGGTCTTGATGAGGAAAATCTGATCGCTGCATTTGTTAAGATGTAACTGTGTTGGTTTTTTTTCTTGTTTCACTCATTTATTGACAAAACCAATCCCGAGTGTGCATTCTGGCATCTGACACTGTAAGAATTGTCAGGATAAGGTCTGCCCTTGAGGTGAATTTGCCCACAGCACAGCTGTTGTCAGATACAAGGCCATGGTTTTATGACTCCTTGTGTGTGCATCTCATCCTGAATTCTGACTTCTCTTTGCTACCTATTTTGTTAAATGTTCAGCTTGAAGCAGTCCAGTTAATTATCAGGGCAAGGTCTTTGAGTTTTTAAGCAGCAGAGCTAAGATTCACAGCAAATTATGATGGCCCAAAGTCTGCCCTTTCTTCCATCTCAAAGTGCTACTCTAATTTTGCTTGGTTTAATTTTTCTCTACTGAGTTCATTCTAAAATGTTCCAAATGACATGACAATAAGCGCCAAAATATTTAATAAGCCCTTCAGGTCCCACATGTGTCTCTTTGGGCTGATTTTCCTGGCCTCATTCTATAAATCCCTCCCCATCATCCTCTCTGCTCAGTCACAGGATTGCTTTCTGCTCTTTTTGTTTGTTTGTTTGTTTTTGGCTGCCCCACATTTTCCTCTGTATTACATTCTTTGAAGGCAGTTTTCCTTTGTCTGAAAACCTCTATCACCTGGCAGGACCTGCCTTACCCCAGGAGCTTGTCTCCCAGGCCTCAGGTCAAATGTGCCAGAAAGCGACTGTAGTCCCTAGTCTTGATTATTTGTGCACCAATTTTGCATGCTTGAGCAGTGACTGATCACCCTTCATTTCCCTAATACTGAGAAAAAAGCCATCTTTTACACATAAGATATGTGACCTTAGAATCCTATTTACAACAAATATGCAGGCTTATAGAGGTAGTTGGTTTTATTATGGTGGTAGCAATTGTTTTCCTAAAATTCTTCAGTTAGAGTCAGATCTTATACCTTAAGTGATATTAGTGTTTTTTTTCTCTCTCTTTTTTAAAATACTTGAGGTGATATTCCACAAATAGCCCCAAGTACTCTTCATATATTTTGTAAGGTTGTTATTAGCACTATAGCCACTTAGTAAATTAGGAAATTGAAGCAAAAACAGAAGGTGCTAAATACATTACTTGGTGGTAGAAGAAATGAATAAATCCATCAAGTCCTTTATGGGATCAAACCACCCTCTCTGTGACAATTAACTTGTGCTTGTATATGTCAAATGACTCCCTGTCCCCTCCTCCACCCAATGTCAGTGTCCCTGGTCTTGATGGGGTTTGTATTTGCTTCTCTGACCTTCCCACAAGACTGATTTTCTTTTAGGTTTTGCTCTCAAGTCAGACTGTGGAAGCCTTCTGCTGCCCTCTGCTGGCTTCAATTAGAGATTGGACTTGTCTTTCAGATTCCAGGTCTATAATATTTCAGCACAAATCAGAAGTTTAAAAAAAGGAAAAGAAAAACAAGAAGATATCATCCAGGCAGTTATTACACTTAAATAATGATGCTTAGTCACCAGACAGGATATGTTTTTGTCATGGGAGATATTGTTGCTGAAACTCAGCCTCTGTTCATCAGGGCCTAATAGAAAACACGGAGACAGCATTTTGGGTAAAGTAGAAAAAAAAAGTTTTACTGCTTTTCTAGGCAAAGGGGGTCACAGTCAACTAATAGCTGCAAGATTGTGTGACCTGCCCCGGCAGTGAAGAGTCTTATAGTGTTCACAGTGTTCAAGAAACAGAGTGTGATCAGCTCCTGGGAAATTCTCTGGTTAGTTGACATCAAGGTGAAGTTTCAAGCATCAAGCTATTGGTTTCAACCAGTCTGGGGTCTATGTTCCTTTGGTCAGCAATTTTCATCTGGAAGGGTTCTGCTTCCCATCAAAACAACTTAGGAATGTGTGTCAGGCCTTTATATCTTTCAAGGAACTGAAAGTTCTATGATTTTGCTATGTGGCAGATTTAGTCTAAACTGTCACCAGTTCCCCAGCCTAACAGCTGTTCTTTGCTTCTACATCTTCACATTTCCCAATCTTTAATTCTTTTTTTTTTAAATTACTTTATTTTTGACGGCATTAGGTTTTCATTACCATGAGCAGGCATTCTCTAGTTGTGACTCACAGGCTCAAGAGCACAGGCTCAATAGCTGCAGCTGATGGGCTTAGTTGCTCCATGGCATTTGAGGTCTCCCCGGACTAGAGATCAAACCCATGTCCTCTGCACTGGCAGGCAGATTCTTAACCACTGGACCATGAGGGGAATCCAATAGTTAACTCTTGAGTCAACATTTTACTTCCAAAGACAAGGACACAGTAGCTTGTACATGGATTCAATATCAATTCACTGTTGTTTCTTTTCCTCTTAATAAACATATTTGTGTCTGAATCTATTGACAATATAGCTAGCACATACAAGAAATCCATACTATTTAAGGACAGGACAGTCACTGTCCTATCTTTCACTTTTGCTCCTGCTATCTCTCCAAAAACAAACGTGTAAACATCACCTTAGAAGTAAAGGCATCCAGGAGACTATGACTCTGCAGGTTGACTCTTTGTTGCCATGTCTTGATTTGATACATTCTGACAGAAACGGCACACCATTCAGTAAACTTTCTTATCCATTGACAAGTGTGATCCATGGATCTATGAGATGGCATGGGTCCTGTTTCACTGACTGAATACAACTGTTTTGACTCCATGTATCATGCATCGCTACCCAAATTGACATATGTTCTTAAAGCTTGTCACAGTGAACTACGATGACCATTCTCTCCCCAAACTAATAAGAACAATAATACTTCTATTATGCTGGTCAGTTATTTCACTGTTATGCGATTATTCTCTGCAGATACAGTATTGGGAGTTGGCACACTTTTTTTCCCTAACTCTCTTTGATTTGACTGGATTTTCTAAATTTTGTGTAGTAAACAGTATTATTTTTATGGCCAGAAGAGGACAAAAAAGCTAAAAATAAACCCATGCAGAGTTGGAAGGAGTAATGACACAAATGAAAGACAGCTTCAGTTTTTTCACTGTTAAGATGATATAATATGCATAGCTATGTTGCTGAAAATATGGTAATCTTCCTTGTTTTCTTAGAGTATTCTTAAATAGAAAAAAAATATTGACTTTTGATGACCAGTTATGAATTACGAAAAATGCATATTGTTGTATAAATATCACTAGAGTTGAGATAAAAATGTTCCATCCAGTTCTAAAGTTTTCCTTGATAAATAATCCCTAAAGCCAGCCTTTACTTCTGGCAAAAATTTGTTCCTGACTCAGGTTGACCCTTTTGCAGGATATCATAAGAATTACTTAAAAGTATGTAGCATTTTGAATCTGATGGTTTTAACTTAGGATACATTTGAATTTTATCCATTTGTGTGAATATTAATTCTTTATTTTTTTTAATTTAAATTTATTTATTTTAATTGGAGGCTAACTACTTTACAATATTGTATTGGTTTTGCCACACATCAACATGAATTCTTTATTCTTTTTACTACCAATTAATATTGCAATGTATCATATCAGTTCAGTTCAGTTCAGTCGCTCAGTTGTGTCTGACTCTTTGCCACCCCATGAACTGCAGCACTCCAGGCCTCCCTGTCCATCACCAGCTCCCAGAGTCTACCCAAACCCATGTCCATTGAGTCAGTGACGCCATCCAACCATCTCATCCTCTGTTGTACCCTTCTCTTCCTGCTCCCAATCCTTCCCAGCATCAGGGTCTTTTCAAATGAGTCAACTCTTGGCATCAGGTGGCCAAAGTATTGGAGTTTCAGTTTCAACATCAGTCCTACAAATGAACACCCAGGACTGATCTCCTTTAGGATGGACTGGTTGGATCTCCTTGCAGTCCAAGGGACCTCAAGAGTCTTATCCAACACCACAGTTCAAAAGCATCAATTCTTCAGTGCTCAGCTTTCTTTATAGTCCAATTCTCACATCCATACATGACTACTGGAAAAACCATAGCCTTAACTAGATGGACCTTTGTTGGCAAAGTAATGTTTCTGCTTTTGAATATGCTGTCTAGGTTGGTCATAACTTCCCTTCCAAAGAGTAGGTGTCTTCTAATTTCATGGCTGTAATCACCATCTGTAGTGATTTTGGAGCCCCAAAAAATAAAGTCTGACACTGTTTCCTCTGTTTCCTCATCTATTTGCCATGAAGTGATGGGGCCAGATGCCATGATCTCAGTTTTCTGAATGTTGAGCTTTAAGCAAACTTTTTCGCTCTCCTGTTTCACTTTCATCAAGAGGCTCTTTAGTCCTTCTTCAGTTTCTGTCATAAGGGTGGTGTCATCTACATATCTGAGGTTATTGATATATACTATTTATCTATTACCAAGGTTGGCTCTAGTTTTTTATGATGAAGGATAAAATAATTATAGTTAATACAGCTTTTATATGAACATAAGTTTACATTTTTCCTGGCTACCAGGATAGAAGTAGAATGAACTGTTCATGTGATAAGTATACATTTAACTCTATAATTAACTGAGAAAAATTTTATCAAAATGTGTGTTGCAAGCCATGTTTGCATGGGAAATCTGAGTTGCAAATGCCCTGTATCTTTGCCAGTACTTATTATCATTGTATATAAAAATAATTTAATTAGTTAAATAAGTTTAAAGGCATTTCACTATAGTTTTGGTTAGTATTTCCCCAATTGCTAATAATGTTGTTGATCATATTTTCTTGTATTTGCCATATGTGTGTTTTCTTTGGTATAATGTATGTTCAAGTATTGTTGCATATTTATTGAGTTGTTTCATTTCTTTTTTCATGTTTTTCTCTTTTTGTGGTAAAAGTCACATAATTTAAAACATACTATTTTGACCACATTTTACGGTAGAGCTCAGTGGCGCTAAGCACACTCACATTGTTGTGCAACCCTCATCATGATCTATCTACCAGATTTCTCACTTTCCTAAACTGAAACTCTGCCGCGTTTAAACACTAAGTCCTCATCCACCCTCCCAACCTCCACCACCAGCCCCAGGCCCACAGCATCTACCAATATACTTTCTGACTCTATGAATTTGGCTATTCTAGGTATTTAATGTAAGTGGAATCAAACAGTACGTGTCTGTACCTAATGTATGTTGGAATGTATTTTTAAGGTTAACTTAATATATGTCCTACAAACAGGTTATACTTTTTTCCCCCTGTATATACAGCAGGTTCTCATTAATTATCTATTTTATAAATAGTGGTATATATTTGTCAGTCTCAATTTATATCACCCTTCCTTCCCTTGGTGTCCATACATTTGTTCTCTACATCTGTGTCTCTATTTCTGGGATTTTTAAGTGCATTTTTATACTTTTGGATGTGGTGTTTTTTTTTTTCATTCTTTTAGCATTGTCTTTTGTAGAGCAAATGTTTTAATTTCACAGAAGTTCATTTTAACAATGTACTCCTTTCTGTCAAAAATTTTATTTGGATATACTTGCTTTACAATGTTGCAATAGTTTCTGCTGTACAGCAAAGTGAATCAGCTATATGGATTCATATATCCTCCCTCTTGAGCATCCCTTCCACAACCGCCATCACAGGCCTCTAGGTCACTACAGAGCACCAAGCTGAACTCCCTAAACTAAACAGCAGCTTCCCTCTAGCTATCCATTTGACACATGGTATTATGTATATGTCAGTGCTACTACTCTTAGTTTGTAGCCTCCACTCCTTTCTAACAATGTATTCTCTGATGGGTCAGGTTTGGTGTAATATATATATATATATATATATATATATATATATATATATATATATAACTTTGCTTTAACAATGTTGCAAGACTCATCATCAATGTTTTCTTCTTCAAGTGTTTCAGTTTTGGATTCAACATCTTACTCTATGATTTGCTTTAAACTGATGATTGCATAAAGCATGAATTGTGTGCTAAGTCACTTCAGTTGTGTCTTACTTCTGCTACCCCATGGATTGTACCTACCAGGCGCCTCTGTCCATGCTATTTCCCAGGTAAGAATACTAGAGGGGGTTGCTATTTCCTCCTCCAGATGATCCTCCCAATCCAGGGATCACATTATCCATTATTTAATCTGTCTAGTACATGGATGTACAAATGTTCCAGACCATTTGTTGAAAGGATAATTTTTCCTTCATTATTTTTTTCCACCTTTGTAAAAAACCAACTGACGATTTTTGTTTGAGTCTATTTCCATACTCTCATTTTTGTTTTATTTGTGTATGACTTGCTAATCACAACATTAATGCATGTCTTTAAATCAGGTAGTAAGTCTCAGTTCAGTTCAGTCACTCAGTACTGTCAGACTCTTTGCCACCCCAGGGACTGCAGCACGCCAGGCTTCTCTGTTCATCACCAACTCCCGGAGCTTGCTCAAACTAATGTCCATTGAGTCAATGATGCTATCCAACCATCTCATCCTCTGTCTTCCCCTTCTCCTCCTGCCTTCAATCTTTCCCAGCATCAGGGTCTTCTCCAATGAGTCAGTTCTTCACATCAGGTGGCCAAAGTATTGGAGTTTCAGCTTCAACATGTCTTCCAATGAATATTCGGGACTGATTTTCTTTAGGACTGAATGGTTTGATCTCCTTGTAGTCCAAGGGACTCTCAAGAGTCTTCTTCAACACCACAGTTCAAAAGCATCAGTTCTTCCGCACTCAGCTTTATAGTCCAACTCTCACATCTATACCTGACTACTGGAAAAAAAAAAAAAAAACATAGCTTGGACCAGATGGACTTTCATTGACAAAGTAATGTCTCTGCTTTTGAATATGCTGTCTAGATTGGTCATAGCTTTTCTTCCAAGGAGCAAATGTCTTAATTCCATGGCTGCAGTCACCTTCTGCAGTGATTTTGGAGCCCCAATAAAATAGAGTCTCTCATTGTTCCCACTGTTTCCCCATCTATTCACCATGAAGTGGTGGGACCAGATGCCAGGATATTAGTTTCCTAAATGTTGAGGTTTTTTTTTAATGTAAATTTGAGTTTTAAGCCAACTTTTTCACTCTCCTCTTTCACTTTCATCAAGATGCTCTTTAAGTTCTTCTCTTTCTGCCATATGGGTGGTGTCATCTGCATACCTGAGGTTATTGATGTTTCTCCTAGCAATCTTTATTTCAGATTGGACTTCATCCAGCCCAGCATTTCACATGTTGTACTCGCATATAAGTTAAATAAACAGAGTGACAATATAGAGCCTTGACATACTCCTTTCTTGATTTGGAACCAGTCTGTTGTTCCATGTGCAGTTCTAATTGTTTCTTCTTGACCTGCATACAGATCTCTCAGAAGGCAGGTCAGGTGGTCTGGTATTCCTATCTCTTTTAGAATTTTCCACAGTTTTCTGTGATCCACACAGTCAAAGGCTTTGGCATAGTCAATAAAGCAGAAGTAGATGTTTCTCTGGAACTCTGCTTTTTCAGTGATCCAATGGATGTTGGCAATTTGATCTCTGGCTCTTGTCACTTTTCTAAATCCAGCTTGAACATCTGGAAGTTCACAGTTCAGGTGCTGTTGAAACCTGGCTTGGAGAATTTTGAGCATTACTTTATTAGCATGTGAATTGAGTGCAATTGTGTGGTAGTTTGAGCATTCTTTGGCATTGCCTTTCTTTGGGATTGGAATGAAAACTGACTTTTCCAGTCCTGTGTCCACTGCTGCATTTTCCAAATCTGCTGGCATATTGAGTGCAGCACTTTCTCAGCCTCACCTTTTAGGATTTGAAATAGTTCAACTGGAATTCCATCAGCTCCACTAGCTTTGTTTGTAGTGATGCTTCCTAAGGCCCACTTGACTTCACCTTCCAGAATGTTTGGCTCTAGTCCAGTGATCACACTATTGTGGTTATCTGGATCATGAAGATCTTTTTGTATAGCTCTCCTGTGTATTCTTGCCACCTCTTCTCAATATCTTTTGCTTTTGTTAGGTCCATACCGTATCTGTCCTTTACACTTGCTACTTGCTCACTTACTTGCTAGACTCACTGTCCCTTCTGTCCTTTCTCAGAAACAGAGACAGGGACACGACAGCAAGGACAGTGAATCTAGCAAGTATGTTTTTCCTTTTCAAATTATTTTCCTTATTGTATTCTCTTTGCACATCCACAAAAATGTAAGAAACAACTTGTCAAAATCTACAAGACAAAATTCCACTGAGAATTTCATTAGGATTTTCTATAGAATAATGCATTGTATGTATCTTTTCATTTTTAATTGATAGCTCTAGCAATTACTAGATAAATAATTAACCTTTAAATTATAATTAAAGCTATTATTTTACCAACTCAGTTATAATGTTCATTTTAAAGCCATATAGGTTTTTTTCTCCTCATTCATTCTATGATTGTCATAAACATATCAATATTGATTGAAAAACTTTCTACATTTAGGTTCCAACATTCATAAGTATAGTAAATAATAGGAAGGCAAGAAAATAGTCATATCTGTCATATATGTATCATGTTTTTCCTTCATTCTTATAGTTAAAAATTGCCTCTGTTATCTTTTTTAAGGGATTTAAGAAAATCACTTTTCTTGAAGAATTTACCTTAGAACTTTTTCTTAGAGAAATACTACTCACAAATTTTTAACTTTTATTCAGCTGAACGTATCTTTATTAACATTTATTTCCTAAGAATATTGTCACAGGCCTTGGAATCCTAGGCTGAAATTTTACCCCACTTTCTTCCACTAAATAATTTTAGTGTTCCAACATCACATGACTGCATGTTTTCTTTAAAAACAAAAAATCCTTTTGAATTCTTATTCCCCTGTACACAAATTGTCCTTCTCTATTATCTACCTTCAGGATTATATTTTTTATCTTTGATTTTAACTCGATTATAATATGCCTGAGTATGATTTATACTTTCCAAAGTTTGATTAAATTATTTAATCAGTACATTCATTTAAACCAAATTTGGGGCATTTTCACCACTATTTCTTCTTTTTTTAATATAAATTTATTTATTTTAATTGGAGGTTAATTACTTTACAATATTGTATTGGTTTTAATTCTGAAACAAACTAGTTTCTTCTTTCCTTTTAGGACTCCAAAATGATAAATGTGAGACTTTTATGCTGTTACTCACAAACCTCTGAGGATCTATTCTTCATCTTTTTTTTTTTTTTTGCTCTTCAACAAATTGGTTACATTCTATTGATATATGTTCATGCTAAAGTTCTTTGACATTTACTGCTATTAATCCTTTCAGTTATTACATAATTTCAGTTCTAACATCTTTACTCTGTGTTTCTATAGTCCTTTTTTTTCTGATAAGAATTCCATCTTTTCTTTTCTTTTAGCAGTTTTCACTTCTACCATGTGGAGCATGATTAAAACACCCCCTTTAAAATCTTCCTCAACTTGGGTTTGAAGCTGATAATTGGTCACAGCATGGACTTTTGATTATCACAAGTAATTTTAGATTAGACTTTGGATAGATTTTGGACTTCCATAGTGGCTTAGATGGTAAAGCATCTGCCTACAGTGTGGGAGACCCAGGTTCAATCCCTGGGTCAGGAAGATCTCCTGGAGAAGTAAATGGCAACCCACTCCAGCATCCTTGCCTGCAGAATCCCATGGACAGAGGAGCTTCGTGGGCTATAGTCCATAGAGTTGTGAATCATCTGACACGACTGTTCTGCTCAGGTGACTCACTGCATGTGCTATTGAGAGGTTCAGCTAAGGTTTGGAGTGTTTCTGTCAGGACTCATCATTTTTTCTGTAAAGAGTTACATAATATTTTAGGTTTTAGTTTCAGTTCAGTTCAGTCGCTCAGTCGTGTCTGAATCTTTGCGACCCCATGAATCGCAGCACACCAGGCCTTCTCCATCACCAACTCCTGGAGTTCACTCAGACTCATGTCCGTTGAGTCAGTGATGCCATCCAGCCATCTCATCCTCTGTCGTCCCCTTCTCCTCCTGCCCCCAATCCCTCACAGCATCAGAGTCTTTTCCAGTGAGTCAACACTTCGCATGAGGTGGCCAAATTTACTGGAGTTTCAGCTTTAGCATCATTCCTTCCAAAGAAATCCCAGGGCTGATTTCCTTTAGGATGGACTGGTTGGATATCCTTGCAGTCCAAGGGGCTCTCAAGAGTCTTCTCCAACACCACAGTTCAAACACATCAATTCTTCAGTGCTCAGCCTTCTTCACAGTCCAACTCTCACATCCATACATGACTACTGGAAAAACCATAGCCTTGACTAGACGGACCTTAGTCTGCAAGGTAATGTCTCTGCTTTTGAATATGCTATCTAGATTGGTCATAACTTTTCTTCCAAGGAGTAAGCATCTTTTAGTTTCCTGGCCGCAGTCACCATCTGCAGTGATTTTGGATCCCCAAAAAATAAAGTCTGACACTGTTTCCACTGTTTCCCCATCTGGTTCCCATGAAGTGATGAGACCAGATGCCATGATCTTTGTTTTCTGAATGTTGAGCTTTAAGCCAACTTTTTCACTCTTCACTTTCACTTTCATCAAGATGCTTTTTAGTTCCTCTTCACTTTCTGCCTTAAGGGTGGTGTCATCTGCATATCTGTGGTTATTGATATTTCTCCCGGCAATCTTGAGTCCAGCTTGTGTTTCTTCCAGTCCAGGTTTCACTTTAGGACTACATAAAGTCTCTGTTACATAGTCTGCTTTGTTTGTTATTTTCTTGTTTTCTTCTTTTATAGCCATTAACAATACAAAAACTCTTAGTTCCTGGGCTATAGAAAGTCTGTCCTTGGGCTGGATTGTTCTCTGGGATGGAGTTTTCAAACCTGGTTCACAAACTTATTAGTTCTCAACCCTCTTCAGTGCTTCTTGGAGTCTGTTCTGTGAATGGCAAGTTTAAGAATAAGCTTGAAATTTCTATTGACTCACGCCCAGTATTTGGAGAAGGGAATGGCAACCCAGTCCGGTGTTTTCGCCTGGGAAATCCCATGTACAGAGGAGCCTCACAGCTACAGTCCATGGATTTCAAAGAGTCAGACGCAATGTAGCAACTGAGCACATGTGAACACTCAGAACTGCAGGGTCAAGGGGTCAGACTCACTTCTCCCCAGGATTTCCTTCAGATTCTCTCAATCATAGGAATCACTTCTGATTTCTGTGGCCAAAAAAAATTATTTCTTTGAGTGTTATCCTCACCTGCACTGCATATTTCCACCAAAAAAAAAAAAAAAGAAAGAAATCTATATTCAATACAGCACCAAGAGAAAGGAGGGGAAAAAAGAATAACAGGACTCCTTGCACTCAGGATAAATGGACGTAATTTCTGGTCCCTCTGGCAAGACATACAGGTGTTCTGTCTCAGCTATTTCGGGCCTGCACCAGTGCTGCGGTACAGTTCCATGAATGATGCTGTCCCTGGAGCAAGGCAGGGAGAAGAAAAATGTGTTACCTTAAACTCTCCAGCTGGTAGCTTAACTTGCAACTTTTGTTGTTCACATGTGGTTCACAGTTGGGCCACCCTTGGGAGAAAAAAAAATGAAGGTAAAAATGTAGGAAACTCATCACTGAATAGGTCTTCCTTCATTGTTGACTCTCTTCCCAATCTTCCTGCTGTTTCTTATCTTTCATAGCCCAGGAGTTTTCATTGCCATCGACAGAGGGAACAAGATGGAATATGCTTACTCCATTTTTGCTGACAACAGATCACTCCACATAAGTCTTTGAGCTTTTAAAAAACATTTTTTCAAATGTGTTCAACTCAGATTTGTATGCTTGTCATTTGAAAGCCCTTCCATCTTGAAATATGTAGAATTGTGTGGGAGAAATGAATTGACTAAATAAATGGGGAACTATGTATTTTACCAAGTTGTATATTAGACCCATTCCTCCAAAATGGACTCTCTATAGAGGCTTTATCAAAAATGTGCTTTATAAAAATGGCAAAATAAAATTGCCAAAACTTCAAGAAATATCTAGAATTACAAATTACCATCATGCAAAAGTAGAAGACATAAAACCAACTCTGTGTCCACATCTGCTAGGAAAATACCTGCCCTAGGATCTCGCATACACACACACACACAATTTCCTCATTTTGCTTCACAGAACAAACAAAACTGGAAGTTGATTATGAAAAAATATGACAGCAGAAAATACAGTTTTATGGTTTCAATAGCTTTTGCATTGTCACCCTTTCTAAGAAATGTGTCTAAGGGACATGCATTCATCAGCAGGAGACATTTTTCTGATGTCAAACTGAGTTGGACATGAATGAATACAATTTGCTAGATACCAGGAAATCTACAGAATGCTAACTGTTATAAAACTGTCAATGTGAGCAACACTTTATGAGAACATATATCTCAAGATTTTACAGCACAGAGTTTTTACAATATTTATCAGGTAACAAAAGATGTTTATAATGTTTGCTATTAACATTTTAAAATTGTGCTTATGTATACAGAATTACAATTCTACATGTAATTTCAGTATGCGGGATTAGGTAATTACATGGCTGATATACAAAAAGAGGACTAGCTCAACTATCAACATAAATATTAAAGTATACCTTTAATTATAGAGGACCCTGATACACATAAAGTGATAATCTAGGCATTTAGGGTAAATGTGAAGTTTCACTTAATTGTAATTATACTAGAAATAATGAATACAGGTGCTTTCATTAATATAATCACAAAACAAAACCTCTGTGAAAGTGAAACAGTGAAAGTGTTAGTCACTCAGTCATGTCTGACTCTGTAACACCATGGACTGTAGCCCACAAGGCTTCTCTGTCCATGGGGATTCTCCAGGTAAAAATATCAGAGTGAGTAGCCATTCCCTTCTCCAGAGGATCTTCCAAACCCAGGAATCAAACACAAGTCTCCTGCTTTGCAGGTGGATTCTTTACCATCTCAGCCACAATGGAAACATTCATTAATATAATAGTAAAACAAAACTTTTAGTAGACAGGATGAATAATGCAAGGATGAGAAGAGGTTTATGATTTTTCAGTCAAGATACTCTGGCTTCTATTTTAGTTAACATAGCTGTAAAACTGATTTGGGGGGAAAAAGTAATATTTAAAAGATGTTTGTTGTAGCATTTAGTGAATATTATCCTCACTAATGCAGACACTGTTGGCTTGAAATGGTTTGCTACCTTTATAAAAACAGAAATATGTGATCATGTCCTAATGGCCAGTCTGAAAAAAAAAAAAATATATATATATATATATATATATCTGTTTTAAAGGGAGAGGGTTCAGAAGACAAATTAAACACAAAGTTCTTGGTTCCCATACTGCTGAAACCAACTTGAAGGATTTTGACCATAACTTTGCTAGCATGTGATTATGCTCATTTCTCAAGCTAGCAAGGTTATGAGTAAAATCCCTAAGTTCACAATGGAATAGTGCATGCATGCTCATTCATGTCCAACTCTTTGTGACCTCATCAAGTGTATGTAGTCAATGGAATATTACTTAGCCATAAAAAATGAAATGCCGTTTACAACAACATGCATGGACCTAGAGATATTACTAAGTGAATGAAGAGACCTGGGTTTCATTGCTGGATCAGAAAGACCTCTGGAGAAGGGAATGTCAACCCATTCTAGTATTCTTGCCTGGAGAATCCCATGAACAGAGTACCCTGGCAGGCTACAAGTCCATGCGGCTGCAGTTTCGGACACGACTGAGCAACTAACACTTGCTACACTACTACTAATCCTGTATCTGAGTGAAGTGACTAGAAGGGATCTGCATATTGTATGCAAGGGTTTTTTTTTTAATGGTTTGGAAAGCTATTATGAATAAGAAATAAGCACATATAAGAACCAGATTTTCCTTAAACAGTGATCAAATAAAATAGAAATTTCAATGTTCAAAGTGAAGGATGAGACCCTAAAGCAAACAATGAGACGAAAGTGGTTTTGGGCAACAAAGGCTGATATAACTTCTCAGTTGGATAAAATGTTTAAACAGTCATGTATTCAGATGACATAAAATGTCTCAAAGCAGCTGCCAATCATTTCTGAGAAAGAAAGGAAGAGAGGAATTCCTAGGAACTTTGAGAACTGGGTGTAAGAAAGAACTTCTGATGTAGAAATCTGCATATGAGATTGTGTGGAAGCGGACATGGAAGTTCACTAACAATTTTAGAAAACTATATTCCTAGTGGAATCTCCCAGTAAGGAGGAAAATGATTTTGGGCAATTCAAGGAGGTCCACAGTATGAAAGTAAAAATGTTAGTTGCTCAGTCATGTTTGGCTCTTTGTGACCTCCTGCACTGTAGCCCACCTGGCTCCTCTGTCCATGGAGTTCTCCAGACAAGAATATTGGAGTGGATTCTTCAGGGCATCTTCCCAACCCAGGGATTGAACCCGGGTTTCCTGTATTGCAGGCAGATTCTTTATTGTCTGAGCCACCGTGGAAGCAATATGTGGGGTCCCAAATTTGCAAGTGCAGGAGGCAGGTTGAAAACCCCCAGAACTATAGTATACCAAGGAGAGAATAGCTCCACATACAGTTTACCACTAACCTGGGTGGTATAAAGAATGTGTAAAAGCTGTACTAGGTAAGAAGAAACATGACTCCATATTAGACTTGTTTCTTTAACTTTGGTATTCGATCGCCTTTGTCTGAGTTAAGAATGTTGCCTATAGCCTGAAATATATAGGATAGTCCCACTTTCAAGGCTTTGGCCTTTAATTGAATAACACTTTTCCATTCATATAGAGATGAAAAGTTATATTACAGAGAATAACGCTTGTCTTGTTAGAGGTTTACAGGGAAATTACGATCTGACTTATGTGGACAGCTGCAAGAACAAGGGATTCCAATACCAAGAAGTTTACAACACTAAGTAGAGTTCCCTGTCCCAAGCAGTATGTTTCCATCAGCTTTCTATTTCATACATAGTATCAAGAGTGCTTAATGCACTGTGGTGTGCTAAGTGGGAAAGAAATGCAAAGAGGGGATGTTAATATATATGCATGTCTGATTCATATTGCTGTATAATAGAAGCTAACACAACATTGTGGCAAAAATACTACAATAAAAATTAATTTAGAAAAAAGAAGTTTACAACAATGAACCAAACCCCACCCTCATTTTCCCTCCAAAAGTGCTTTGTGAGGGTGGACCCTACAATAAACCTTTCTCTTCTCCAAACTCCAACATTTTGGTATCATTTGGCCTTGCTGTACACTGGGCATGTAAACCTGTATTTGGTAATAAAGCCTCTGAGGGGCAAAATCAGGGTCTCATCAAGAAGTTTCCTGCTTAGATAAAGAGGCCTCACAAACGTGCCCAGCTAGATTTCCTTTGTAATGGAAATCTTGATTATATATATCCTTGTTCTGATCTGTAAATTATCATTGAGTGTAAGTCTCTTATCTTTTTATTTTGTAGTTGTCACTAAATTTCAAGGGAGTAAAACTTGCTTGAAGAATTCCGAGTCTAAAACATAGTGAGGAATTACATTTTAATGTTTATTTTTTCAACACCTGTGCTCAACTTGAACCAGTAAGTCACTGGGCATGCCTATAACACCAGATGATATGCATGGTATTAAAAGGAAGGGGACTTGGTAAAGATTGTCATCAACTTATGTCACCAGATAATTTGATGTTCTCGGGGGACTTCAGGAGACACATACTGAAGGCAAACAGAAAGTCTGTCAGAGTGGGTTTATAAATAAACAGGTAGAATGGATCCTTTTTGATCACCAAGTCCATGACATTTAGGTTTTATGCAAACTATTACACTAAGCCATAGAGACTTGAAGATTTATCAGTAACAGCAACTAAAATTATCTTACTTATTTAACTACTTTTTACTCTTATTGGTTTCCTTTCTATAAGCCATTAATTATTAAAGTGGGGCAAGCATTTGTCTAGGGAAGACTTTAGCAGTATCTCAGTTATGTTACCACTCAAAATCATGGAAAGACTCAGAACTGACAATACAACACACAAAAGAGAAACAAATGCACAAATATTTTATATTTTTGCCTTCCCCTAAAATTAATAATGTATGTATATTATACCTTGAACCTTGTTTTATTAATGTTTATTTTACAAAAGAAAAGTGCAACTTAAACATTTATGTTTTTCATTGCACTTATTGTTATAAGGTTATGTGGTAATAATATATATATTTTTAATCAACTGGGAATCTGGACAGTTTCTACACTAGTGGAACAATAGCTCAGATAAATCAGTTTCTGGTGAGTTGCAACACCATCAATAATCATGTTGTTGCTTTATGAAATCATCTGACTTTTTCTAATTATGAGTGGATAGCAGATCTTGTACATGTGTCTCTTGAAAACTTTTTGTACTAGTTTCCTAAGATGGCCAACACAAAGCAACACAAATCAGGTGGCTTCGAACAACAAACATGTCTCACAGTTCCAGAGGCTAGAGATTCAAAACCAAGGAGTCAGGAGGGCCGTGCTGTCTCTAAAACCTTCCTTGCCTTTTCCCAGTTTCTGACGGTTGCCAGCAATCCATGGATTCCCTCGACCTGCAGCTCTTCCCCTCATCTTCTGTTATCTCATGGTGTTCTCTCCTTGTCTCTGTGCTCTACTTATGACACCAGATACCACATTCGAAGCAACATCACACTGTCATCACTGAAACCCTAAAAGCAGATGAGCAGGAAAAATAAGAACCCAGTTTTATGGATAAACATATTGAAGCCTATAGGAGCACGTGACTTTATACAACTAATAAATAAGCAGAAAATGCTCAATTCTTTTACTTTAGATTAATATGAACCATATGAGCCCCTGTATTTTTCTTAAGTGTAAAATCTATTTTTAGACACTGATAGATACTTTTAGATAATGATAGATACCTATCATTATCATTTATTTATTTTGCAAAAAAAAGAATAAATATCTTAAGATAAATGTGGATGGAAGTGTCAGGTTAATTTGCTACACAGAGTTGTAGTTTTCAAATATGATTTCTTTAAAAAATTCACTTTGATCTAGATAAATTTGTTCTCATGTTTTCATTCTTTAAAAAAACCCAATTCTAGTATTTCTACCTTGGTATGTTTCTATTTTATTATAACTGAAGAAGAGTTCATCCGTCCTTCTAGATAGTACCTCGGAAGCCATAGAAACCACCTGTTTATATTACCTCTTCTCTCCTTCCTCTTCATAAACCTTTCCAACAGAGCGAAGGTACATTTTAGTTTTATTAGGCCATAAAACTTGGTGCAATACATTTCATCCTTTTACGAATTGTCTTGAGAACATTTTAATTGCATTTCATTGTGCCTTGGTGTCAGACCTGTTCTTTTATGACCGACTCTTCCAACCTCACTCATTACTCTTCTCAGCTTCTCTACTAATGAGCAATATTGTATTTCTTAAGATCTTTTATCAGTTGGAAAGCTGTAAACTTCTCTGTGCAAGTAAGTTTTACTTGTGTTTAACCACAAGCTTCAATCGCATTCCCTTGATTCTTTTCTTGATTTGTTTCTACATCTCTGTAAGTTACTCTGACATATTTCTCCTGTTTTCCTCTGACTGAAAAACCCATCTACTGTCATTTCTAGAAAGTTGTTTTCAGTAAAATAATCAGTATCAACTTGCACAAATTAATTGTGAAAAATGTTGCAATTCTTTGATGGCCCAAACTGGAAATTTTGTTATTTCTGACAGGTTGCAAATGCAAATAAGGTTTCATATAATAAATAGAAGTATAATGTCCTGTGGAAGCAACATTATTAGTAGAAGAGATACAGTGTGGTGATGCTTGGGAAAGAAAGAAGTGAAAAAAGCAGACCACCTGCAAAGAGAGCTCTGAAGTGCAAACCTTCTATAGAAAATGGAAACCTTTCCTTACACAGAATAACAAAGTTTAGAGACAACAAAAGCTAAACTATGTTGTTTTAGTTATTGATTTTTTTTCTTTTTGCTCCCACTGCATCAAGCTTATAGAGTTTCTAGAACTTTTTCTTTTTCCTCTATGTACAAAATTATTTCTATGAGGTGGAATCTGAGACTTCAGGAAGGGTACCAGGGATACTAAAGGAGTAAATATCCCCTTAGCCCTCTAGAAGATACACACAATTCTTAAAACAATGAATGACAGGTCTTGAGCAAGCGAAGATACATTTTCATCCTCCAGGATGGAGAGATGTGTAATCAGGATAGAGTTGCCTGAAAAGGGAAACATAAGGCTGGGATATTCTGGAGTGTCTTCCTTACAACAAGTGTTGGAGAGAATGTGGAGAAAAGGGAACACTTCTACCTGTTGGTGCAAATGTAAATTGATACAGACACTATAGAGACGGTATGGAGTTTCTTTAAAAATCTAAAAATAGGGCTACCAAATGACCCTGTGATCCCACTCCTGGTCATATACCTACAGAAAGACACGAACCAAAAGGATACATGTACCCTAGTGTTCGTTGCAGCACTGTTTACAATATTCAAGACACGGAAGCAACCTAAATGTCCATCAACAGAGGGATGGATAAAGAAGATGTGGTGCATATATACAATGGAATACTACTCAGCCATTGGCAAGAATGAAGCAATGCCACTTGCAGCATCATGGATGGACCTAGAGACTGTCATACTAACTGGAGATAGTCAGAGAAAGGGAAATATCCTATGGTCTTCCTTATATGTGAAATCTAAACAGAAATGATACAAATGAAATTGCTTGCAGAACTGATACAGATTCACAGATTTAAAGAATGAATTTATGATTGCTGAAAGGAAGGTTGGGGGGATGGGATAGTTAAGGAGTTTGGGATGGACATGTACTCACTGCTATATTTTAAATGGGTAACCAACAAGGACATACTCTATAAAACAGGGAACTCTGCTCAATGTTATGGGGCAGGCTGGATGGGAGGCAAGTTTGGGGAAGAATGAATACATGTATATGTATGGCTGAGTCTTTTTGCTGTCCACCTGATACTATCACAACATTGTTAATTGGCTATACTCCAATAAAAGATGATAGGATTAAATTTAAAATTGATTTCAGATTTCTTAAAAAAAAAATATACCAAACTGTGTCTGTGCTCTAGGTGGAAGAACAGCAAGTGCAAAGGCCCTGAGACAGGAGTATATCAGGGTGCAGGACAGACATTCAGGGGCCATCTGGCAGGAACAAGGAATGTGGAGAGTGACAGGAGATAAGTTTAGGTGGTGATAAGCATATTACCGTTCTGATTAAGATTTGGACTTTGATTTTTAATTATGTGCACAGCCTGCCATTAGATGCCTTTGAGAAGTCTCTCTGACTGCCTATTAAGAATAGACTGAGCAGTGTCAAATGGGGAAGCTGAAACTTTAATTAAAAGTCATTATTACAGTCCAGACAGCAGTTTACAGCATCATAGACTAGAGTTAAAGTGGTAAAGAAGTTTTCAGAAACCAGTCAGATTTTTATAACTTAATTATAGATAGAGTCAACCAAAGTTGTTCAGGCTTTGGCTATAGAGTATAAAAGAATTGTCAAAAACACCAACTACATCTTTTATTTAAGAAACTTGGAAAATGTTGCCCACATCACTGATGAAGAATGATGTTTTAATTTCTCCAAAAGAAAACATAGGGAGAAAAGTATTGTCATATATCAGTTCAGTATTCAAAATGATGGAAGATGATTATATTATATTGCAGAACTCTTCAACCTGAAGTATACATCATAGTTATATTTTTCCTAGGATAATTTTAAGTACTTTACAAGGTAAATAGATGTATTTTTATTAAATGTCTTTTTATTAATTCTTGATCAGCACAGAGAAAAAAAATTCATTGGAAAACCAGACATAAATAGAACAATATTGTGTAAACTGCACTAAAATCATCTTACAATCAAACAGAAGTACACAACAATTTATAGCCTTCTATTGGTAGTTAAATCAAATCAGATCAGATGCATCATTCTGTAAATATAATCATACGTTGCTTCTTATCCAAAGGAAATCTATAATAATAGATAGTCCTAATTTGCATAATGAGAAGATTTTAAGATGTACACGAATAAGTAAGTAATTTTGATGAAAATAAATGATTATTTTTTTATGGTACCTTCAATCCAATTATAAGTCACTTAATTTTGCAACATATTTCTATAAGTTTCTAAAAACACAAGTTTAGAATAAACTGTACCCCCAACTAAGTGAATTTGAATTCACCATAAAATATTTGATCTATTCTTTAGAGGAAATTCAACTTAACATAACCAAAAAGAATATATTAGGTGATTTAGAACTGGTACTTATCTTTGTTGATATTTTCTGCTGATATTTATGTTAATTTTTAATCAATATCTTGTTACATCATATTGCAACATAAATTTTCCTTGAATACAAATTACAAAGAAAGTCAGAAACTGCAAAGAAATACATAGTTTATTTATAAGGAGCAGTATTTTTAAACAAGATAAAATTTTAGCAACTGTTTATAGGTAAATATATAAGATATTGTATTCTATACATATATTTTTTTCAAAGTCCAATGTTCTAAAGCTTGGGATATCACAATACTTTGGTTTATAACAGCAATGGATTATTTTTCTTCATTCCTTGTAAAGGAGGAATATCAGTAAGTAAGTATTCATGCATCATTCTTGATTGGGTATGGAATTAATACTTAATGTAAATTAGTGACATTAACCTGTTTTCTACCAGGTTAAGACTAAACAAACATGAACTTGAGACATGAGAACCACATAGAAGAAAGGAATCCATTTGACACAACATGAGGAAATTTGGCATCAATAGTAATCAATATAAAATATATATTTATATTAATAATTTATATGGAGCTTCCCAAGCAGCTCAGTGGTAAAGGATACACTTATCAATACAGGAGGCGAAGGAGATGTGGATTCCATCCCTTACTTGGGAAGATCCCCTGGAGAAGGGAATGGCAACACACTCCACATTCTTGCCTGGGAAGTCCCTTAAGTAGAGGAGCTTGGTGGGCTACAGTCCATGCAATCACAAAAAGTCAGACACAACTTAGTAACTAAACAATATTAATTTATATAATTATGCTGCTAAAGTGCTGCACTTAATATGCCAGCAAATTTGGAAAATTCAGCAGTGGTCACAGGACTGGAAAAGATCAGTTTTCTTTCCAATCCCAAAGAAAGGCAATGCCAAAAAATGCTCAAACTACCCCACAATTGCACTCATCTCACACACTAGCAAATTAATGCTCAAAATTCTCCAAGAAAGGCTGCAACAGTGCATGAACCAAGAACTTACATATGTTCAAGCTGAATTTTTAAAAGGCAGAGGAACCAGAGATCAAATTGCCAACATCCACTGGATCATTGAAAAAGCAAGAGAGTTCCAGAAAAACTTCTGCTTCATTGACTATGCCAAAGTCTTTGACTGTGTGGATCACAGCAAACTGTGGAAAATTCTTAAAACATATGGGTATAGTAGCTGACCTTACCTGCCTCCTGAGAAATCTGGCAAAAAGCAAAGAGAAACTAAAAAGCCTCTTGATGAAAGTGAAAGAGGAAAGTGAAAAAGCTGGATTAAAACTCAGCATTTGAAAAACTAAGATCATGGCATCTAGTCCCATCATTTCATGGCAAATAAATGGGGAAACATGGAAACAGTGAGAGATTTTATTATCTTGGGTTCCCAAATCACTGCACATGGTGACTGCAGCCTTGTAATTAAAAGACGCTTGCTCCTTAGAAGAAAAGCTATGACCAAGCTAGACAGCATATTCAAAATCAGAGACATTACTTTACAGACAAAGGTCCACTACAAGCTACAGTTTTTCTGATTGTCATACATGGTTGTGAGAGCTGGACCATAAAGAAATCTGAGCACCAAAGAATTGATGCTTTTGAACTGTGGTGTTGGAGAAGACTCTTGAGAATCCCTTGGACTGCAAGGAGATCCTACCAGTCCATTCTAAAGGAAATCAGTCCTGCATAGTCATTGGAAGGACTGATGCTAAAGCTGAAACTCCAGCACTTTGGCCACCTGATTTGAAGAGCTGACACATTTGAAAAGATCCTGATGTTGGGAAAGACTAAAGGTAGGAGGAGAAGGGTCGACAGAAGATGAGATGGTTGGTGGCATCACCAACTTGATGGACATGAGTTTGAGCAGGCGCTGGGAGTTGGTGATAGAAGGAAGGCCGGGCATGTTGCAGTCTATGGGGTCACAAAGAGTCATACACCACTGAGTGACTGAACTGAACTGAATGTGTATATTTGTTCAATATTGCTAATTCTTTCTCATGAAAACAGGAGAAGATATGAGAATATTATTTTAATTTCAAATATTTATTTCAATTTTTATAATACCTTGTTACCCTAAAACATTTCTTTATTCAATAATGCATAACACACACAGAAAAAATACAAGAATGTAAAAAACTTACTGAATGGCAATTTGGAGTCAGTCAAAAATCTAAGCCCTCAGTGTATAGTGAAGAGGAAGATAAACTTTTCTTCTGTCACCCTGGATTCTAGTATTTACAAATGCTAGTAGGTATTATTATTTTAAAGAGGTCCTCAAATTGATCATTAATGAAAATATTTTGAAGAACTACATATTCCTATGCTTAAATGTTTACCAAATATATCAAGCAACCACACAATCAATAGGTGTAAAGTAAAACAATGCAGAATAATTCAACTATATGAATGCAGAAATTATACTTAGTGAAAAGACTGATAAGACTCTAAACATTTTGGCTAATTATTTCTTACTTGTATTGAGAAAATTATCCCATGAAGTGACAGAGGAGGAGGATCGCTCTAATTCTTACTACTCCATCCCATCAGTATATTTGCCAAATGAAAATGATTTAAAAGACATCAGTAAATTACAATAAATGACAAACAAACCCATGTATAAGATTAACCAGATTGATAATGATTTTCAAAATTATAGCGTTTTTTTAATTTTTATTTACATGTCTCAATTATTGAGAAAAGTGTTGAAATTCTAACTATAATTTTGGACACATATTTTTTCACTTATTTAAAGTTATACTCCATGTCATTAGAGACATACACATTTATAATAATAGCTTATTATGAATTTATCACTTTGGTATTATAATATATGATTTTTATATCTGGTAATATTGCCTGTCTTGAATTCTATGTTCTCTTTTATTATCGTAGCAACACCAGCTTTCTTATGATTGTTGTGTGTGGTAACTATTTTTCATCCTTTTACTTTGAAACTAGCTGTGTTCTTTTTCATTTACAAACTGTACTGCCTTTTAACAACATTAAAAAGATTTCTTTTACACCAATTCTAACAAGCTAATTTTAAATTTCGTGTTAAGACTATTTCAGCTTAATAAAATTTTTGATATTATAGGGTTCAAATTTACCATTGTTTGGTACTTGACTTCTATTTGCCTTTGCTGTTTCTCTCCTTTCCTACCTTTCTTTGATTAACCAAATAGTTATTAATATTCTATTTGTTTCCTTTATTGGATCATTATATACTGGGTTGGATTGTTGTGGGCCACAGTCCGTGGAATCATGAAGAGTCAAACAGAACTGAGCAACTAGACAACAACAACAGCAACATTACTGTAGGCAGATTCAATTTTTCTTATGATGTCAATTATTCTTCTACATCAGTAACTTCCATAAACATTTCTTCTCCAATATGTGCACTGGAGAATAATTCAGTTATTTACATTTAAGAATGGCTTTAACTCATACTCATTTTTTAAAAGTTGTCATAATTTGATAAACATTTTATGTTGATGGAATATTTGTTCTATGCTAAAAAGGTATCATTTCACTGTCCTTTAATTCTCATTGCTTTAGATCAGAAATTGTTGAAGTTTTTTATTGTTTATGACCGTAATTTGTCTTATTTTTCTGGTTGTTTTCATGTTTTTTCTTTATTCTTTCTTTTTAGCAATTTAATTATGAAGATCCTTTATGTGGTTAATTACTTCCCCTTCCTCACCCCAGAGGTGTATCAAGCTCCTTGGCTTTATGAGCCAATATTTTCATCAAATCTAGAAATTTACAGGCAATTTTTGCTTCAAATATACCTTTTATAGCTTAAGGTGAACAATGTCAGATACGTGATCACCAAAGAAGATTTAGCTTCCAGACTGGGGACCAGGTTTGATCACTCAAGAGCTTTTGTGTTCAGTTCAGTTCAGCCGCTCAGTTGTGTCTGAATCTTTGTGACCCCATGAATCTCAGCAGGCCAGGCCTCCTTGTCTATCACCAACTCCCGGAGTTCACTCAAACTCATGCCCATTGAGACGGTGATGCCATCCAGCCATCTCATCCTCTGCCGTCCCCTTCTCCTCCTGCCCCCAATCCCTCCCAGCATCAGGGTCTTTTCCAGTGAGTCAACTCTTCGCATGAGGTGGCCAAAGTATTGGAGTTTCAGCTTCAGCAGATTTAGCTTCTGGACCAAAGACCAGGCTTGATCACTCAAGAGCTTTTGTGTAGTAGAGTTTTATGAAAAGTAGGAAAAGAGATAAAGTTTCTGACGTAGATATCAGAAGGGGGATGTAGAGTGCCCCCCTTGCTAATGTTAGCAAGGGAGTTATTTACTTTTTAAATTAGTTATGGCAATAAATCAAAAGACTGTCTCAAGGTTGTAAAGATCTTACTAGACCCACTCCCATAATTTACATTTTAAAATAACAGGATTAGTCAGAAGGTTTTCAGGAAAGAGAAACTGTCCTCAAGCAGCATTGTTATATAATCCTTGAAAGTGAAAGTGAAGTCACTCAGTGGTGTCCAACTCTTTGAGATCCTATGGACTGTAGCCTACCAGGCTCATTCGTCCATGGGATTTTCCAGGCAAGAACACTGGAGTGGGTGGTCATTTCCTTCTCCAGGAGATCTTCCCGATCCAGGTACCAAACAAGGGTCTCTGGCATTGCAGGCAGACGCTTTACCCTTTGAGCCATCAGGGAAGTCCTGGTTTATACAATCCTTAGTACAGAGTTTAAACTGAGTTGTTTGTTGTGTAATCATCAGTTTCAGGCTTAAAGGAAAAAAAAAATGTTTTATGTGACTAAGATGAAGGAATGTAGAGGAAAAAAAAAAAAAAAGATGTTTGTCCTTTCTTCCTCGTTGAGAATTCCGGACCCCTTTCTCCTTCTCAGGGACCCTGGATTTATCAGCCTGCCTAGGAATTAACTCTCTCATCTTTCAATCACATTTAGGTTAGAGCATTCAGAATTACAGGCTTTCCTGGTGGCCCAGACAGTAAAGAATCTGCCTGCAATGCAGGAGACCCCAGTTCAATCCCTGGGTCCTAAAGATCCCTTGGAGAAGGGAATGGCAACCCATTCCAGTATTCTTGCCTGGAGAATTCCACGGACAGAGGAGCTTGGCAGAGTACAGTCCATGGGGTCACAAAGAGTGGAACACGCCTATTCAGTATTCCAATAACATGATTTAAGATCAGTTCTTTACAAGTCACAGAAAATTCCTAATATATTCAGCTTAGAAAATAATTCTTATTAGAGTATCACTTTTTGCATTTTATATTGGAGTGTTTTCAAGTTAGCTGATATTTTTCCTTTGCATTGTCTAATATGCCAATAAGTATATCTAGTGAAGTTTTAATTTGGAATGCTGTTTTTTCAAATCCATCATTTTCTCACTTGATTTTCTCACTTCATTTTGTCTGTGCTTTAGTTTCAATCCTTAAGCATATTTATAGCAAATGTTTTAATGCCCTTGTCTATTTCTTCCACAATGTCTGTCATTTCTTATTCTTTTCCCATTGACTACATACTTTTGCTGTCAGACATTGTGAATTTTTTCCTATTGGGTATCTAGATGTTGCTGCATTCCTTTAAAAAAGATTTGAATTTTGTTTTAGCAGGGAAAAAGACTTGTTTTTAATTTCTGTAAGGATAGGATTAAAGCAGATTGCATTTGCTGGCTTATTGTCTCTATGACTTGAATATGACTCCTCTGGGACCTGTTACATGTGCAAGGTGCTCACAGGCAGCTTCTTATTCTGGTCCGGGAAAGTGAAAGTTTCCCAGCCATTTGTGTAAGCTAATAATACTTCATCTCACAACTTCTCGCTAATTATTACTTTCCCAGACTTAGAGCATTTTATCCTTTGCCTATGACGATTACAATTCAGATACATACTTAAAGGGATACCAATTCTGTTGCTTGCAACTCCCTCTGAAGAGGCTTTCCCTTTCCAGGATTCTGTCACTCAGATGCAGACATTGCAGTGTTTCTAAATTCTGACTTCTTTCTCTCCTCAGCTCAGAATAATCACTGTGCTCCATTTGGTTATCTCCCGTAACCCCTTCCTGCTCAGTTATGGAAAACACCTTCAGGAACCAAATCAAACAATTTGTATTGAGTGTGTGTGTTAGTCTCTCAGTCGTGCCTGACTCTTTGCAACCCCATGGACTGTACTCTGCTAGGATTCTCTGACCGTGGGATTCTCCAGGCAAGAATACTGGAGTGGGTCAACATGCCCTTCTCCAGTTGGGTGTATAGTCTCTTCCAAATTCATACCCACCTCTGTCTTAGTCTATTCAAGCTTCTGTTAAAAAATAATACTATACATTGAGTGGTAAAAACAAAAGACATTTTTTTTTTTGTTTCTCACAGTTCAGAAGAACAGTGAACTCAAGATCAAAGTGCTGGCAACTCAGTTTCTGGTGGAAGCTTTCTACCTGGCTTGTAGACAGTTGCCGTATTTCTGTATCTTCTCAAAACGGAGAGAAAGAGAACAAGCTCTAAGATGCGTCTTAAGACCACTAATCTTATTACATCAGGGCCCCACATTAAGAGCTCATTTAATGTTAATTATCTCCATAAAGAATCTATTCCCAATCTGGATCCTCAGGGTATAACTTCACTTTAGTATAGGGTCTTGCAGATATAAGTAGTTATGATCAGGTCATGCTAGATTAGCATTGACTCTAAACCCAATATGACTGCTGTCGTCCTAAGAAGAGAGGACACACGGAGACACAGTCACACAGGGAAAGTTGAAGGTGGTCATTGAAGTTATGCTGCTCAAGTCAAGGATTTCTGGTCACCAGCAAAAGCTAAAATGCCTCAGAACACGAGAAGACAGGAATAAGGAAAGAAGGGTTCTTTCCTAGCAACTTCAAAAGCCCTTCTGACACTTTGATTTTGGACTTCCAGCTTCCAAACCTGTGAAATAATAAAATACTGCTGTTTAGTCACCCTGTCTGTGATATTTGTTGTAAAGCCCCGGGAAAACAATACCCAATTATACAGTGACCTAATTTGTTTTCTTTCTCTAAGTGATCAGAATCTTGCACAGCCTAGTATTGAATATCTTAAAAAAAAATAGTTTTATGTGTTTTATCCAGCTATCCTTTTGTTTTCAGGAAGAAGATTGATCTGGTTCTGTCACCCAAAAATGACTAGAAGCAGAGGTTTCACTATACAATTTAATCTCTTTTCAAGCAGTGTATAAGAAATATTTTCTCACTTTAATTCGCATTGAATATCATTATCAGCTTGAATCAGCACAAATTCAGTATATGAAAGATGTCACCTTATGCTTTTATTTGGCATTTTGGCTATCATCAATGAGGTAAAGCACTGATGTGCTTAAATCCACTTGCATTTCTTCATTGCCTATTGTCTGTTGGTGTTATTACTCCATCTTTCTAGTGGTGTTAGTGTTTTTCTCATTGATCATTGAAGTTTTTAATATTCAGAATTTATTTTATGCATGCACATATATAATCATTTTTTCCTAACTTTTTGTTGACCTATGCCAAAAATGCTTATTTTATATAGTAAAATTTAGCCATCGTTTTTGTTTTTTGCTTACAAGATAGATACCTTGACTATAAAATAATTCTACATTTTATTTTTATTTTTTTCACTTTTCAATATTTTTTTATTGTTTGACAGGCATTTACAACGTTCCATTCATAGACCCAAAAACATAAAAATAGACCTTCTTTTAGCTTATAAAAGAAATATATAAGAACTTTTGACATAGACACGTCATGACCTTATGTACAAGAGACAATGGCACCCTCTCCAAGCACCAGACTTTCCAGCATTTTCAGACAAACCCGTTGCACTGGGACTGGTCAGTGGGCCTATTAGAAGCCTCCACTTCAGTTTTCCACCCAGACACAATCGAATTAGAGATGATATGGAACAATGCAGTGATACAAAGGGTATAGAAACCATTCTAAAGCAATTCTACATTTTAAAAGTAGCATCTGTGTTTTCTATCTAAACTTTATACTTAAAATGTCCTTTATCTTTAATTTTTATTTTAAATTTGAAAATTATGTGAATTCCTATATTTTGTATCTAAAACCATTGCCACCATGCGTTTGTGTTCTGTGTAAAGGAATCTGGCCAAGGAAACTGAAAACTAAATTACTACTCTGTACTATAGAGCCCTTCCTATTGCTGAGAAAGGTTGATACTTTTTTTCTAAATTACTGATAGATGTTGTATAGACTAGCTAGTGATGGGACTGACTACATGAGTCCTTATTGAAATGGATATAATAATAAGCAATGACTCACAGCAAAATAACAATAAAGAGCATTCACCCCAAATGCTAAATGCCCAAGCTAAAATGCCTGTTTTATGTTTTGTAATGAACATAGAATCTTCTCTATGTTTTGTAATGAGAAAAGAGCTAAATTATAGGTTGGTTTCATTATTTCATACATCATGCCCATGAAAGTGAGAAACTGGCAAAATGTGTAGTTAAAGATAAGAATCTATGACTGAGTGCATCTTTTATACTGGACTTCAAAAGAAACAGAATATGCCCTGAGTTACCTACCAGAAGTCCGCAAGTAAAAGAAGACTATTAGGCAAAATAACAAAATCCATTTGCCTAAAGCATAGGTTGAACCATTGAAGTAGGACTGCTAGGTTTTACTTGGAAACCAACCAGATACTGTTTTGACTAACAAAAGTAACAGTCTTTCTTTAAGTAGCTTTTATGACCCAAATGCACCGATTTTTTAAACATGATGGAAGTTGGGAAACTGGAATGGGAATATGAAGAAGCTATAACAGATTCTGTTATTTCAGGTCTTTATAGGGTACATTCTCCTACATTCAACTGTCCACCTTTTATCACACTCTGACTCAGCGCATTATGACTCTTCTAAAGCTAGGGAGAGTTTCTAATGAAGATGATGCACAGTTTCTCTGCATATTGTCTCTGTCTTTAGTCTCTAAATAGGATCCCGAAAGAATCCGGAAAAAAATGAAGAGACGGAGCCAAGGCAAAAACAACACCCAGTTGTGGATGTGACTGGTGATGGAAGTAGTCAGATGCTGTAGAGAGCAATACTGCATAGGAACCTGGAACGTTATGTCCATGAATCAAGGCAAATTGGAAGTGGTCAAACAGGAGATGGCAAGAGTGAACGTCGACATTTTAGGAATCAGCAAACTAAAATGAACTGGAATGGTTGAATTTAACTCAGATGACCATTATATCTACTACTGTGGGCAAGAATCCCTTAGAAGAAATGGAGTAGCCATACTAGAAAACAAAAGAGTCCAAAATGCAGTACTTGACTGCAACTCAAAAACAAGAGAATGATCTCTGTTTGTTTCCCAGTCGAACCATTCAATATCACAGTAATCCAAGTCTATGCCCCGACCAGTAATGCTGAAGAAGCTGAAGTTGAACAGTTCTGTGAAAACCTACAAGACCTTCTAGACTTACACTAGAAAAAGATGTCCTTTTCATTATAGGAAACTGGAATGCAAAAGTAGGAAGTCAAGAAACACCTGGAGTAACAGGCAAATTTGGCCTTGGAATATGGAATGAAGCAGGGCAAAGGCTAAGAGTTTTGCCAAGAGTACACACTGGACATAGCAAATACTCTTTTCCAACAACACAAGAGAAGACTCTACACATGGACATCACCAGATGGCCAATACCAAAATCAGATTGATTATATTCTTTGCAGCCAAAGATGGAGAAGCACTATACAATCAGCAAAAATAAGACCAGGAGCAGATTGTGACTCAGATCATGAACTCCTTATTGCTAAATTCAGACTGAAATTGCAGAAAGTAGGGAAAACCACTAGACCATTCCGATATGACCTAAATCAAATACCTTATACAATGAGTCAGTCATGTCTGACTCTTTGCCACCCCATGGACTATACAGTTCATGGAATTCTCCAGGCCAGAATCCTGGAGTGGGTAGCCATTCCCTTCTCCAGGGAATCTTCCCAACCTGGAGATTGCAGCCAGGTCTCCCACATTCCAGGCAGATTCTTTACCAGCTGAGCCACCAGGGAAGCCCAGATAGGGTTCAGTTCAATCCAGCTCAGTCGTTCAGTCATGTCCAACTCTTTGCAACCCCATACACTGCAGCACACCAGCATTGACCCCACAAGAGACTGACTCAGGCTTGCCTGTGAGTTTCCAAGAGTTTCCAGCAGAGGCATGGGTCAGTGGTGGCCTGATGCAGAGTTGGGGGCACTTGAGTGTGGCAATCTGTGCATGGGATCTTTTGAAGGAGGTAGCCATTATCTTCATTACCTCCACCTAGTTTGGTCTCAGGTCAAACAACAGGGAAGGAACATAGCCCCACCTATCAACAGAAAATTGGATTAAAGATCTACTGAGCATGGCCCCACCCATCAAAACAAGACCCAGTTTCCCCTATAGTCAGTCTCTCCCATCAGAAAGCCTCCATAAGTCTCTAATCCCTATCTGTCAGAGTGTGGACAGAATGAAAACCACAATCACAGAAAACCAATTAAACTGATCATATGGACCATAGTCTTGTCTAACTCAATGAAACCATGAGCCATGCCATGTAGGGCCACCCAAGACTGTCTGACAAAACGCTGTCCACTGGAGAAGGGAATGGCAAGCAACTTCAGTATTATTGCCTTGAGAACCCTGTGAACAGATAGGAGTATCTCTGCCTATTCAAACATCACAGCAGAAAGTCTTGTCCCTCCAGTATTTTCTGCCTGAAAGCTGCTTTGCCTAAATGTCCTGCTACCCCACATATCAGTTCCATGTGAGTGAATCCTTGATTTGTTGAAATTGTTGAGAAGGGACAGCCTCTTAGCAGTCATTAATTTTCATAACAGACATCTCTGATTATTGAAGCCAGTTCCTTAACTGTTAAGTATGTGAACACTGATGTTCCAGTTCGTACTTTACAATTTACCTGACAACACTTAAGTGGCTTTCCTCACAGGTTGTGCTGCTTTGGTAGTTTGTTAGCACAGAAGTCATCTTTCTTTTGCAGTGGAGTTGTATTCTGGAGAATTCTTTGTATTTCACCTTGTTTCATTTTATTTGTTTGTCTGCTTACTACTATAATTTTATTTTTTATTACTGTTGTACATGCAAAAGGTTGGCATCATTTAATTAGTAGCTAGCAAGATGAGAGTTGTGTACACCCAATTGTGTTGAAAGGGTGTTCCTTTGAGTACTGGGAAACTTGAAAGAAACAGCCCCATCACATCTCATCTGGATGCACTAAGGGGAGGAGACAGTGTGTTCCCCCCATTCAGAAAATCCGACTTCTCTAATGACCACTTACGTCAGCGTTGGTCAGTATGGATGGGATTTGGGGGACTATGGTGAAGGACAGAGAGGCCTGCTGTGCTGCAGTCCATAAGATCACAAAGTATCAGACACGTCTTGGTGACTGAACAACATGTATGAACATTAAGGTATATATTTTCATAGGGAATGATAGGAAATGCAGTAGATATATTTTAAGTTGCTGTTAGATTTTTGTTTCAGTTCAGTTCAGCTCAGTTCAGTCACTGAGTCACGTCCGACTCTTTTTGACCCCATGGACCACAGCACGACAGGCCTCCGTGTCCATCACCAACTCCCGGAGTTTATCATGTCCATTGAGTCAGTGATGCCATCCAACCATCTCATCCTCTGCCGTCTCCTTATCCTCCCACCTTCAGTCTTTCCCAGCATCAGGGTGTGTTCAAATGAGTCAGTTTTTCGCATCAGCTGGCCAAAGTATTGGAGTTTCAGCTTCAACATCAGTCCTTCCAATGAACACTAAGGACTGATCTCCTTTAGGATGGACTGTTTGGATCTCCTTGCAGTCCAAGGGACTCTCAATTCTTCTTCAACACCACAGTTCAAAAGCATCAGTTCTTTGGTGCTCAGCTTTCTTTATAGTTCAACTCTCACATCAATACATGACTACTGGAAAAACCATAGACTTGACGAGATGGACTTTCTGGCAAAGTAATGTCTCTGCTTTTTAATATGCTGTTTATGTATCTATATATGTCAAATCCAAATAGAGTTTGCTTGAAAAAAATAGGGTTTATTTAAAACCAAAGTCCAGAGTTACATAGTTCCAGGATGATATAGCTTTACAAGAAGCCGCATTAAAACCTAGGTTTTTAGCTTTATTCTTTGTCATATTTCTCATTAGAAAGACAAGACAGAAAAAGAGACACAGATGTATAGAACAGTCTTTTGGACTCTGTGGGAGAGGGAGAGGGTGAGATGATTTGGGTGAATGTCATGGAAACATGTATAGTATATAAGAGATGAGTTGCCAGTCCAGGTTCGATACAGGATCCTTGGGGCTAATGCACTGGGATGACCTGGAGGGATGGTACGGGGAGGGAGGTGGGAGGGGGATTCAGGATGGGAACACATGTACGCCTGTGGCGAATTCATGTTGATGTGTGGCAGAACAAATACAATATTGTAAAGTAATTAGCTTCCAATTAAATAAATTTAAATTTAAAAAAAAAAAAGTATCTTCTTATAAGGACCACAGATTCGACAAACTTTTCCTTACTTCAGCCAGAAATGTGTCGTGTGCTCATGGCTATCTTCAAAGGACTTTAAAAAGATGTTTATTTTTATTTCTATTCCCTAAATTAGAATTTGTTCACTATGGTGAGAGGAGATTGGGATATTGCTTAAGAAAGTAATGGTTCTTGCCTTATTTCTAAGCAAAAAAATTCCATTCATTATAGCAACTAAGTACTGTCTACGGAAACATTGTAGAGAGCATTAGCTTAGAGGGCCAGACATCTAACATATGATACCAGGTAATATGAGAAGGAGCTGTCATTTATATTTTTACATAATATCTTTAAGGAAATAAAAACAATATTGCAAGTTTTATGAGGCATGTTGCAAATTAAGTGATGCTAGACCTGGAGATGGCATGATGCCAGTAAGACTAGTGGACAAATAATTCAGTGTAAAGTGTTGAGTGGGTAGAAACTGCAATGCAGAGAGAGATAGATACAGAGCATCTGTGTCTGGAGAGAGTGCAGCCCATGCTCAGTCGTGTCAGATCCTGTGCGACCTCAAGGACTGTAGCCCGCCAGGCTCCTCTGTCCGTGGGTATCCTCCAGAAAAGAATACTGGAGTGGGTTTCCATTTCCTACTCCAGGGAATCTTCCCAACCCAAGGATCAAACCCACGTCTCTCACATCTCCTGCATTAACAGGTGGATGTTTTACCGCTCTGCCACATGGGAAGCCCTGTGTTTGAAAAGCAGAGATGAGAAACCATATTGTCCCCAATAAAGACGAGGAGTCATTGCAACATACATTTTCAGTTGTACATGCTGTGGTTAACTTCCATATAACTTTATCATCTAATAATTGATCATATTCCTTAGGTGTTCAAAAACTGCATTTGATCTATTTGTTAAATTTCCACTTCACATTGATTTGTAAAGTAAACTTGCCACTTACTCTTTCAATTTTCTCCAATTTTTCTATTTATTATTATTCAGTACCAAATCTGTAGTGTTTTTTAATAAACTATCAAAAAAGACATTGGACCCTCTTCATTTCTCCTTTTCAAATTATAATAAAACATTGTTATTTGGGTATTCTTCCAAATATTCACATTATTGTTGATTCTTCATTTGATTCTTGATACTCTTCGTGGTGACACTGTGAATATGTAGGCTGAAAAATAGAATCTGTTCCTTTTCAATTCAGTGGGATTTTCCCCTAATATAGTGTGTTAAATTTTGCTTGCATTGGTTTAAAATTTTAAAAAGCAATGTTTTCTCATTGTTCTTAAAAGAGAATGATAATATTGAAAATCTTTGTGAATTCTTGATTTAAGGGAATGCTTATTTCTGCATTAAGATGCTCATACATTGGTTAGAGATTAATGTTCTATACGGTATAAGAAAGCATTCACAAATTACTAAAGATATATAAATATACCTATTCTTAAGTTTTTGAAATGCATTTTAAGCACATTCATACATATGTAAGATAACATATATAATATTTATCTAGCATCTTATCTATCATTTTATGTAACATTATATTGTAATACATTTAAGGGGAATCCTTAAAAATGGAAATCCCACATACATACATATTTGACTCTACTTTAGAGCATATGTACATGTTGTGAATTGATGTATCTTCTTGGAGAACTGAATCCTATGTCATTTTGTAATTCCAAGTTTCCTCTGACATCTTTCTGTCTGAAATGTGCTCTGCCTACATTTAACATATAGAATACGTTAAAGACATATAGAAAATGCAGAAGGCACGTGTTTGATTCCTGGGTCAGAAAGATCCCCTGGGAAAAAAAATGGCAACCACTCCAGTATTCATGCCTGGAAAATTCCATGGACATAAGAGCCTGGTGGACTACAGCCCATGGGCTCCCAGAGAGTCAGACACAGCTACATTTGCACATAATACAGCATGGTGTACTTTTCTTTACCCATTTACTTTTAATATACTTGCGTCTTTATATTTAAAGTTGGTTTCTTATAGACAATATATATCTGGGTCTAGTTTTTCTTTTTTTTTAATCTACTATGGCAACCTCAGTCTTTTAGCTGATGCTATTAATTTTTGGAAATGCTCTTCATTATTACTGCAAGCATTGCTTCTTTTTCTTCTTTTGGTACTAGCATCATGCGTATGTTTTCAGTTGTCTCACCTTTCTTAGATATTCTGCTTCTTGTTTTGTTTTACAGTCTTTCTTCTTTTTGTTTCTGTTTGTTTGTTTCGGAAGTTTCTGTTTACATATACTCAAACTCAGATTCTTCCTTCAGCAGTGTCCAATCTATTAATAAGGCCATCCAAACATTCTTCCCTTCTGTTACACTGTTTATTTCTATCATTTTTAAAATTTCATCTTAGAATTTCCATTTATCCACTTGCAGTCCATATCATCTATATTTTTGTTAACATCATTAGCATATTAAACATGGTTATTTTAAATTTCTGGTTGGATGATTTCAGCATCCCTGCCATGTCTCGCTATGGTTTTAATGTTTGATCTGTCTCTTCAAATTGTGTTCTTTGTCTTTTAACTGTGCCTTGTCTTTTTTGTTTGTTTTTGTTTTTTGATAGTTGTACATGATATACTGGGCAAAAGTAACTCTGGGAAATAGGCTCCTAGTTTTGTGGTTGTACAGTCTGTTGGGAGAGGACGTGTTCTATAGCACTAAGGTTAGGTCTCAGTCTTTTTGAGCCTGTACCCCTAGGTTGTGAACTTCACAAATACTCATCACTCTAGATGGGACAGGATCACTAGAAGAGGCTGTAATTGCATATTTCCCTTCCCCTAGGATGATCAGTTCCTGATAAAATCCTTTAGTTTGGGCTCTGGTAAAATAGTTTCTTTTGGAGGCATGGGTTTGTTAAAAATAGAATGTAAGGGTTTTCCCTCCCTCTGATGGAAATGTGAGGGCTTTTCCCTTGAGTTTTATTATAAAAACATGGTAAGGTTACTGAAAGTTAAGCCTACAAAAGTGTTGGGGCTTTCCTGGTGGCTCAACAGGTAAAGAATCCACCTGCAATTCAGGAGACCCAGGTTCAGAAGGAAATTGCAAGAAGAAATTCTTGCCTAGAGAACTCCATGGACAGAGGAGTCTGGCAGGCTACAGTCCATGGGGTCACAAAATAATCAGACATGACCTAGCCACTAAACTAACACCACCATGGGGGTGTTTTAACTCTCAGACTTCTTCACTGAATCTCTAGCAATTCTGCAATTACAGATTCGATTTTCCTATCCCAGTATCAGTTCTCGTAGAGGTTTCTACTCATGAGTTTCCACTCAGGTAAATTGTGATTCTCTGTATCCACCTGTCTGACTCTCCAATTTGAGGAGTAGCTGCTTGCCCTCTGACTTCCATTCTCTGACAGACTTGAAAAGAGTTGTTGATGGAATGATGACTTTCAAGCTCTTAAACACTGCATCAGAAACAGGAAGTCCATTTTTTTAATGAATCTCTCCATTATATTACATTGGCTCACAAAATAGAAGTCATTGAACATTTTTTAAACAAACACAGATTCTATCATATATTCCTATGTAAAACATACAGAAAGAAATTTCAGTACAGTATATCAAAAGAGACACTGATATTTTTCAATAAATCGAACAACCTCTCTTAAGAGTTACGCCCTTATTCTACTACAAGTATAGACACAGGGAACTATTTTTAAAATATGTTTCTTCAGATTTATACTTATCAATTTGGCAAAATTTAAATGTTCACAACTTCCATATATCAAAATTTAGTTCAATGAGTGTTCTACTTATAAACTACATGAATTTGAACACTGGCACATACACACACACACACACACACAGGTGATTTGTAATATTTGCTGAGTATTAAACCTGGAATATGTTAGTCTAATGTTAATTTAAAGATATTAAGAGATTCTAAAGTGATAAATCAAGACTTATTCATATGCATATTATTTCATTTTTAAAAGAGCTATAATAATTATATGCTAGTGATTTGAAATATCCAGCAAATTAATGCTACCAATAATATCTCTAATTAAATAATTAGGTAATAGCATATTCTAAGTGGTGATGTAGAAAGAGTGGAGCAAGTAAGATTAACATCTAGGAAGAGATATGATACCTAATATTGGTTGGTTTAGCATACTTCTTGAATATTATGCCAGAGTTACATTTGCCAAAATTTTTAAAAAAAAATCACAAGAAAGTAGTAATTGCTATCCTTTGCCTATAAGCAAAGCATTTAACTGAGCAAACTCTATAAAAGGAGATAGGGTCATTTATTGAAGCTACCTTGGATTAAGCATCCTCTCTCTTACTCTACTGAACTGAACTGAACTGAACACTTGCTCTATCCTCCTCTCAAACTCTCTCACATACAGAGTGGTTCTTTTTCCAGATTGTCTCTTCACTTCTCCCATTTCTCTTCTACTATTGGTCAGCTTGACATTTTTGTTGTTCTGTGTATCTTTCTTACTATCTAGTATCTTCTTATTCAAAAGATCACTTTCCATATAAGTATAGTTTACCATGAGCCTTCACGGGATCGATTTTAGCACTTGCTTTTACTTTTCCTGTTAATTCTTTCATGTCAACATCCTATTGCTGTATGTCCCATTTGACTTATGTTTCCCAATTTAAATTCATGAGCACAGAATATGACAGCCATTTTAACTTTTATGCTCATTACATCATATATTTTGTTGGTCTACATGATTTGCTCTTGAATCAAAATCAAACATGTGGTTAAATCAGCTATATTCACAATCATCCTGATATTGACTCCTTAGGTAGGACATTATGGTGAATTGAACTAAAATCTTTCCAGAGGATATGGAGCAAAGTAGAGGGGAATCTTGTGATAATGATGTAACACTGGCAGAGTTTGCTATTAGATTGAAAGCATGGAGTTTATTAAAAAAAAAAAAAGGGTCAATGATGACTCATAATTTTCTCTTTCTTTTCTCCTTTCTTTCCAACATTAAAAAAAAAAGTCTTTCACTAAAATCTTAGGAACAGAAACACATTTAATTTAGGATGTTGGGGGCCTAGGAGTTCTTGGGCTCACTCTTTACTGGTGAATTTCAAACAATAAAAGCAGGAATTTACAGTGTGTAAGGCAATAACCCAAAAGGTTAGATATTGAAATCAACTAAGATCTCTTAAAAAATGAACATCAGCAGGGGAAGACCTGGCTCCCCAGTTAGTCTGTGGCTGGCAATGTGTTTCCCTGGAGGAGGGCATGGCAACCCACTCCAGTACTAAGGGCTTCCCTGGTAGCTCAGCTGGTAAAGAATCTGCCTGCAATGCAGGAGACTCCGGTTCGATTCCTGGGTTGGGAAGATCCTCTGCAGAAGGAATAAGCTACCCACTCAATTCATGGGTTTCCCTGATGACTCAGATGGTAAAGAATCTGCCTGCTATGCAATAGACCTGGGTTTGATCCCTGGGTTAGGAAGAACTCCCTGGAGGAGGGCATGGCAACCCACTCCAGTATTCTTGCCTGGAGAATCTCCATGGACAGAGGAGCCTGGTGGGCTACAGTCCATGGGGTTGCAAAGAGTCGGACACAACTGAGTGACAGAGCAAGCACAGTGGCAGTGTGTTTATTTGAGATAGTGATCTTTGGAAACTGACGCCTCTTTGTAGTGGAGGCCTTGGGAATAAAAAATTATGTCAGGCATTTATATTGAACTAGGAAGAGAACATTCAAGGAGAATAAACAAATTAATTAAAAAATTTGAAGTTGCATTTGAATTTCTGGGATAACAATATTGAATTTAAACATCTGGGTATATAATCAAAGCATAGAAAGAAGTTCATTCAGCTGGGATATATAAATAATAAAATGAAACATAGTAGGAAATGACATCAGAGAAGTAGACAGTGGTTAAAATGTATAGGATCTTTCAGAAAATATAAAGGATTTTAAAGGTAATTCTAATTAAATGAGAAACCATTGACAGATTTTAAGTATGGGAATATTCTTTTGTCACTTATCTTTCTAAAAGATGGTTCTGTTTTTCTGATATTGATTATAGAGTGTAAAAGTTGATGGTAAGATCCAGTTAGCAGCCTGTAAAAGTTCTTTAAGAGAGACAGTGCTGACTTGAACTAGCAATGCAAGGTTGAAATCATGACTATATTCAAAATACGCTTGAATAGTTTAACAAGGATTACTGAGATTGCATCTGGGAGGTTGAAGAATAGTGATAATTGTCTATGATTCTTGGTTTTAATGTTGGCCAGCAAGGGCACTTGTATTGCCCTTAGTAGAGAAGAAAGTTCAATAAATATACCAGTCATTGTACAAAATGTAGGAATCTGGGGAAAGTAAAAGGTAGAGGGTGATGAATAAGGTACTTAAAGTAAGTGTTTTTATAGGTGATTGTTCTCAGTCAAAATGTACAAATTTTTGACAAAAAGAAACACACCGACCTAAAGTGTTAATTTGATTTGTCTTGCTTAATTAAATCAAATAGAAATTTGATTTTTCAATCTTTCAGATTATTTTCCTGTTTGCCATAGTTCCCTCAACTTCCTTCAGCCTTAGTCCTGATTTTTCTATATTTTATCTTACCTGACATATTCGTAAAGTCATCTGAAGGTGAGCTGCAGCCTAAGGCATGGCCATGGGACTAAATAAACAAAGTACATGTGAAAAAGTCAAGAAACTGAGTTTCCAAGGTGTTAAGAGGATCATACAATGGATTCTGAATTTTTGAGAGCTTTGAAAGAAATAGAAGTGGACAGGAAGACAAAGTCAATATTCAAGTTATCCATGGACAAGTGAAAAATGAAGGCAATTTTGAGATTAGGAGATGATCGTATAATCGAATAATAAAATCTACAAAAGAACAGGAAATTTTATTCTTAAGTTCTAACCTCTGTCTCTAAATACATGAAATATAGGAAAGCCATGTTCCTCTTGAGTTAGAAGTACTATATATCAGTTTATTTAGAGATATTGAGAGGTCACTTAGAAAAAGTAGGTAGAAATATTATCAAAACAACATGGGACATACTTCTGGCAAATGTAGAGGAAATTCAACGTGCATGGGAGACAACTGACTAAGGAAGTATAGGGAAATAAATAGCTTAAGATAAAGAATATACAAGATCTAAGAGGAAAGAGACATTACTTTCCCAACAAAAGTCTGTCTAGTCAAAGCTTTTTTTTTTTTTTTTTTCCCCAGTAGTCATGTATGGATGTGAGACTTGGACTATAAAGAAAACTGAACACCAAAGAATCGATGCTTTTGAACTGTGGTGTGAGGGTCCTTTGGACTGCAAGGACATTCAACGAGTCCATCTTAAAGGAAATCAGTCCTGAATATTCATTGGAGGGATTGATGCTGAAGCTGAAATTCCAATACTTTGGCCACCTAATGCGAAGAGCCTGACTCATTTGAAAAGACCCTTTTGCTAGGAAAGACCAAAGGCGGGAGAAGTGGATGACAGAGGATGAGATGTTTGGATGGCATCACCAACTCAAGGGACATGAGTTTGAGCAAACTCCAGGAACTGGTGATGGACAGGGAGGCCTGGCATGCTGCAGTTCATGGAGTTGCAAAGAGTCTGACATGATTGAGTGATTGAACTGAACTGAAGAGGAAAGAGAGTTTAAATGATAAGAAAGCTTGGTAATCAGGAAATTACTGGAATACATAGGCATTATATAATAAGTTCTGATGATTAATTGGAAGAAGCTGGGCAGTCGTTTAGCATTGTTAGGACAAATATACTTGGCTATAACAGAGCTTGGGGTATTGGCTGCTTCCTGGCCTACAGAGTAGAGATGAAGCAAAGGGGGTGCTTAATCAGTCACAACATAAAAGAGGACAGGAATAAAGCCCAACATAAAAGTTTGAGTGAATGGCCCTGTCAAATGACAAACTCTTCAATCAGATTGAAGGAAAAAATATCAGCTATATATTTTAAAATAAAAATAGATTAACTCAAAATAAAGCGAAGGGGAAAAAGCATGGAGTTGTCAGATATAAACCAGATAAATGCAAATACATTTGTGGGCAAAGCAAATATCGAATAAAGTAGATGAAGGAAGAACTGCCTTTAAAGAACATCTTGGAATTGTTTAACTACCCAAATTTTCACATCCTGTGAATGCTAGATCAGCTATAAATATTAATGAACCAAAAATAATAGTAGTGAAATACATAAAGCAAAACTCTTTAACTGCAAAGATAAGGTTATAAAATCACAGCACAATGGGTGATTTTGATATACAGCTTTCAGAGGTGATTGATGAAGTAAACCTAATTGAAAAATCATTTATGAGGTTTAAATAGCATGACCAACAAGTTCTGCTAAGTAACATTGTCCAGGACATTGGGATTCATTTAAAGCTCTGCATTTCCAGTGTTTGAAAGCTTTTACAAAAAGAAAATTTTATTTTTGTCTTGGAGGATATAAATTACCACATCACATTTAGAAAATAATTTGATAAGGAACATATCCACTCTTAGGCTCCTAATTACATTCAGAAGACTCTTACAGAAATAAAAGTAAAATTCATGTGTGTGTTAATTAAAGTACTACTGTAATTACAATAAAATAGGAAATGTAATGTAATGGAAAGATACATTTCCAATATTATTAAACATTATGTAATCATTTAAAAAATTAAAAGAACGTGATAGATTCTTCATGGGAGAATATTGAGTTGAAAAAATTTGAAATATTTTTGGGAAAATAAAACATTCAGATTAATATGACTGCTATGTTTTGTCTATTTTAAGTATCATGTATAGATGTGCATTTCATATTTATTTAAACATAACATTTCACTAAACACATACCACCTTTCAGGTGTTTACATCATATAGTTAGAATTGGAGATGGTAACTAAAACACTTTGTAATTTTGGAGGCTAGAGAAAGAATGAAGATGGTAAGCCACAAGTGCTGTCCACCTATAGTGAGTAGTAATAAACTATTCAAGTAGGGACATAATGCCTACATAGCAGAGAATCAAACTTCCTTCCAAGCTACCTTCAAGTCCAAGATCCCAAGGGATTTGAGAAAAAAAAAATTAAGAGCAAATCTGTATCAAAGTGAGAAATAAAAAGTAGAGTTTTAAGTATAAAAAATGGCGTGGTGACCCATTTTCTACACCTCACAAGACTAATATTTTTGGAGTTTGCTCTAATTACTTGAACTATTCTCACAATGCCAATTTCTACTTGCATCACAATGTTTCAGGTTATGAGGTTGCAACCCAAAACTGTTGGACCATTAACTAGAAGAAAGATATAAAGAAAAAATAAAAGCAGGGTAGCATTTCTTCCTTTTCAAAGAAAGATACAGCTAATGACACTTTGACAGGTAAAGGAAAGTAAATATAACTTTAAATTTTTCTATCATAAATTTAGTTTTAGATTCAAGAGAAATAGAAACTTTAAATGAAAGTAAAAATACTTTTAAAAATTGAACATTGCCATATTGATCAATTAAAATATGAAAAAATGATTTTTTGAATACTAAAAACTATTACTCATGATTTTAAATACTTTCAGTCTGTTAAACAATACAGTTTTATGTATTTTAAATTATTTAATTATCATAACTCAAGGGATGTGTCTAGAGGCAATTGTGGACTCAGGAAGTTTTTAGGCAGCCTGTCTGCTAATAACTGAGACTGTGTTCCTGCCCTGTTGGTTATTTGGCCTGAGGCATTTGGAGTTTATAAGCACTGGAGTTTATAAGCTGTTGAGTAGGGTCAGGTCTTGATGCCAAAATGTCAAACTCCAGGAGATCTCATGAATGCTCCCTGATACCCTTGTCACCAATGTCCTTATCCCTAGGCTGAGCTGCACCCCCATCCCCAACCCCACCTCCCTGGGACACCTTCAAGACCAACAAATACCTCTGGCCCAGGAGCATGAGAAGTCACTGGTTTTGCCCTGGGTCTCAGTGCATATAAGAACTTGTGTGCACCCTCCAAGAGTGGAGTCTCTGTTTCCCCCAGTCCTGTGGAGATGGACTAATCAAGCCCTTCTGGGCTTCAAAACCAAATACTCTGGGGCATCCTCCTCCTGATGAGACCCCTAAGCTGGGGAACCTGACATAAGGCTCAGAAATCTCACTCCTGTGGGATAACATATTTGATATAATTGTTCTTCCATATTTGGGTCACCAATCCAGGGGGTATGAGACTTGATTACATCATGAAAGTACTCCTCCTCCCATCTCAATGTGGTTTCTTCTTTATGTCTTGGATGTAGAATATATTTCTTGGTGGATTCCAGTCCTTTTTATCAATGATCAATCAGCAGTTAATTATAATTTTCATGTAGTCGTGAGAGGATATGAGTTCAAATTTTTTCTATTCTGCCATCTTGTCCTCACTATTAAGCATAATAACTTTAATGGAAAGATGTTTGAAAGGCAGTTTTTACCAAAACTCAATAAGGAAGACAGAAAAATCTAATAACACAGTATGACTGAGTGGTAAAGAAGCTACCTGCCAATGTAAGGGTTCAGCCCCTGGGTTGGGAAGATCCCCTGGGAAAGGAAATGACAACCTAGTCCAATATTCTTGCCTGGGAAATTCTGCGGACAGAGGAGCCAGGCAGATTACCGGCCATGGGGTAACAAAAGAGTCAGATGCAACTTACTGACTAAACAAAAACAACAATAAATAAATTAAATTTGTCATCAAAACTTCCCAACATAAATCCTGTATGCTAGATTGGAGTCAGATACAAATTTATTTTCAAATATAAAAACATAGGTACATATATATTTACACAGATAAATACATACATACAAACTTAGAAAATATGTATACACATACAAAAGGGTAAATTAATATACAAATGTGTACATACATACATTACAAAGCCGTTTCTGAAGGGAGGGTTTGAAAAAGGCAACATCTCAGTAGCAAAGAGCACACCGACCATGTGCAGATATCAATTTCTCAATACCATTCTTCGTTAAAAGTAACCAGGGGTCCTTAGAGAAAATATTGCTTCTAGACAGAGTCAGGAAAAATACAAAAAATATTTTCTTGTGGTTGTGTAACTTTAGAAAGAAAAAAAATTATTTTAGAGGACACCTGTAAAAAATGGCACAGGAACCAAACCCAAAGTGTTCCTACTGGCCAACACTGGAAAATCTAGAGATAAAATAATTAGTAATATTGAATCATAACCCCACATAAAATAAATGTTCATAAATCCATATAAGTACAAAGCAATACTTGAACAAATTTAAAAGGGGAGAAAACAGCTAATCCTTACAGAGAAATTCCAATTTTAAATGTAGAAGGAAGGAGGGAAATAGAAAACTACCATTACAACAACCGAGTAATAGTTGCTGCAGAAAGATCAACTGATGAATATTAAAATTATTAGCAGAAACATTAAGGAGTAAAAGGAAATGTTTAAATACACAAACCATCTCCCCAAAATTCATGTTTGTTTACATGATTGCTTAAAATTATGCCCTGAAATTGTTTGACCTCTCCAAAAGATGAAGTTTACCTCCAAACCCTCAGCTTGAGTATGAGCAGTAATTAGTGGTTCATTGCTAAAAAATAAAGTATGGAGAGGGAAAAATGCTAATTTTATAGTAGTGAAAGTTGGAAAACACAACTTTCACCAACTGACCAAGGTTAATATCGCTGGTAATAAGATACATTTATATTCTGTACCATATAATGTGATGTAATGAGACTGGAGTATTTTCTCAAATATTCATAATATCAGTCAAATCATAAATAAATATTAAATTAACCCATAGACTGTGTGCAATATTATGACTTATAATAAGTAATACATATTTGGTCTTTGTCCACATTTCTGTCATTGTGTTCCTTGGAATTTCCTACAGGATGAAAGTAAAAAATCTGTCGTGTTATGTGGTATGGACCTAACAGAAGTAGACGACATTAAAAAGAAAGAGGTGGCAAGAATACACAGAAGAACTATACAGAAAAGATCTTCACTACCCAGAGGATCATAATGGTGTGATCATTCACCTAGAGCTAGACATCCCGGAATGCAAAGTCAAGTAGACTTAGAAAGCATCACTACGAACAAAGCTAGTGGAGGTAATGGAATATCAGTTGAGCTATTTCAAATCCTGAAAGATGATGCTGTGAAAGTGCTGCACTCAATATGCCAGCAAATTTGGAAAGCTCAGCCGTAGCCACAGGACTGGAAAAGGTCAGTTTTCATCCCAATCCCCCCCAAAAAGGCAATGCCAAAGAATGTTCAAACTACCACACAATTGCATTCATCTCACATGCTAGCAGACTATGCTCAAAATTGTCCAATGCAGGCTTCAATAGTACGTGAACCATGAACTTCCAGATGTTCAAGCCAGATTTAGAAAAGGCAGATGAAACAGAGATCAAATTGCCAACATCTCTTGGATAGTCAAAAAAACAAGAGAGTTCCAGAAAAACATCTACTTCTGCTTTATTGACTATGCCAAAGCTTTTGATTGTGTGTGTCATCACAAACTGTGGAAAATTCTTCAAGAGGTGGGAAAACCAGACCACCTGACCTGCTTCTTGAGAAGTCTGTATGCAAGTCAAAAAGCAACAGTTAAAACTGGGCATGGAACAACAGACTGGTTCCAAATAGGGAAAGGAGTATGTCAAGGCTGTATATTGTCACCTTGCTTGTATGCAGAAGGCATCATAAGAAATGCTGGACTGGATGAAGCACAAGCTAGAATCAAGATTGCTTGGAGAAATATCAATAACCTCAGATATGCAGATGACACCACCCTTATGGCAGAAAGCGAAACAGAACTAAAAAGCCTCTTGATGAAAGTGGAAGAGGAGAGTGAAAAGTTGGCTTAAAACTCAACATTCAGAAAACTAAGATCATGACATCTGGTCCCACTATGTCATGGCAAACAGATGGGGAAATAGTGGAAACATTAAGAGACTTTATTTTTTCGGGGTCCAAAATTACTGTAGATGGTGATTGTAGCCATGAAATTAAAAGATGGTTGCTCCTTTGAAGAAAATTTATGACCAACCTAGATAGCATATTAAAAAGCAGAGACATTACTTTGCCAGCAACAGTCCAACTAATATAAAAGGTATGGTTTTTCCAGTAGTCACTGTGGATGTGAGAGTTGGAATTTAAAGAAAGCTGAGTGCTGAAGAATTGATGCTTTTGAACTGTGGTGTTGAAGAAGACTCTTAAAATTCCCTTGGACTGCAAGGAGATCCAACCAGTCCATCCTAAAGGAAATCAGTCCTGAATATTCATTGGAAGAACTGGTGCTGGGGCTGAAATTCTAATACTTTGGCCACCTGATGTGAAGAACTGACTCATTTGAAAAGGCCCTGATGCTGGCAAAGTTTGAAGACAGGAAGAGAAGGGGATGACAGAGAGTGAGATGGTTGGATGGCATCACCGACTCAATGAACATGAGTTTGAGTAAACTCCAGGAGTTGGTGATGGACAGAGAGGCCTTTCAAGCTTCAGTCCATGGAGTTGCAAAGAGTTGGACACTACTGAGCAACTGAACTGAACTGACTGATGTTAGTGAGGTGACTTTTGGAAACCCCCTTGGTGACCTAAGGTTGAGGATGGTTGTCAGTTGAGCCAACCATGTGTTAACAGGGTTGAAACTTTCAGTTCCACACCATCACTTTCAAGGCAAGGAGAGGGAGGGTCTAGAGACTGAGTTTCAGTCACCATTAATCAGTGAGCTAATTGATCACGTCTATTTAATGGAGCCGCCATTAAACTGAACTGAAAGGATGGGGTTTCGGGGCTCCTGGATTGGTGAACACTTGGAGATTTAGAGTGGCCCTGCTCTGCTTCTTCCCTTCTTCCTCTATGCATCTCTTCCATCTGATTGTTCCTAAACTGTGTCCTTTTATAATAAGCAGGTAATCTAGTAAATAAAAAAAATTTCTCTGAGTTCTATGAGCCACTCTAGCAAATTAATCAAACTCAAGGAGGAGATGGATGGCCCCTCAAGTCTACAGTAACTAGGTCAGAATCACAGGTGACAACATGGGCTTTTGATAGGCATGTGAAGTGGGCGTTGATGGGGGCAGTCTTTTAGGATTGAAAGCTTAATCTCTGGATATGATATTTTCAGATAAATCATGATAGAATTGAGCTGAACATTAAGACAGTGAGTTTGAGAATTGCTTCATGGTGTGGGAGAAAACACCTCCAAACATATTGGAGTTGGGTATTGCTATTGCTAAGTCACTTCAGTCGTGTCCTACTCTGTGCAACCCCATAGACTACAGGAGTTGGGTATAGAACTCACTTTATAGGAGCATTCTACAAAATAGATAAATAGCTCTCTTCATACATAGAGTATATGGAATGGCATTGATCATATATACCACAGAATAGAGGTTCCATCTTTAAATATGATGAGATGTTGCTGCACATTTTCAGTTGAAATTTTTAAATAAGACAATGCATGAATGCACCCTATATAATTTTGCTCTGAGCCTTATATATTCTAATAGGTAAGCTCCATCAATAGTCTAGATTCTCTGCTAAGAGTAAAATGATGTTTATGTGAATCTGCGTGCCTGGAAAGACTTGCTATTTCTTCAGGTAGAATAGCATAGGATTTCTGACAGCCATATTTTAATCTTAATAGTTTCATTTTTTGTCATAAGAATTTTTTCTCTTAGTCATTAATATCATATAAAAAGCTCAATCTATATATAGACATTTCTTTGCCCATTGACTTTTAATAGAAATATTTAATAACTCTTAAACTAAGTTACTCAGGGTTTCTTTTTCAAAAGCATGTTTATAGCATTCTTAAAGAAATATATTTTTTAGAGGGAAGTTTATTTCTATAAGCATTAATATATTTATTCCCACTTTTCAAGACAATCATTTAGCATATCCAAACACTTTGTTTTGTTTTGGAAGACCAGTTATCATTATGTGTTTAGTCACTCAGTCGTGTCCAACTCTTTGAGACTCCATGGACTGTAACCCACCAGGATCCTCTGTCCGTGGGGTTCTCCAGGCAGGAATACTGGCATGGGTTGCCATGCCCTCCTCTAGAGGATCTTCCCACCCCAGGGATCAAACCCAGGTTGCCCACATTACAGGCAGACTCTTTACCAGCTGAGCTACCAGGGAAGCCCAATTATCATGACACTCCATATCAAACAAAGAAATATTCTTTGCAATTTCTGCTTTTATGCTAAAAGAATCATAAACAAGGCCCTGATTTTCTTCCCAAATACAACAAAGTCTTGTTAAATTTATTTCATGAAAATAGTGTTCTTAAAGTTTACAAAATGCTGTATGGATATGTGTCATCTAGGGAACAGAGGAGCAGGCCCTTGAAACAAATCCACTCTTGACTATAAAAGCAAGGATAACCACACTTCAGTCTTGCAATAAACTATTCTGCAAAATCTAATAAACTGTGCAAACTGCATTTGTGTGAAAGAATCATTTTTCAGCATTAAGCTACCTCAGAATACCTTGGAAGGAACAGGCTGGTGCAAGGATGTTTATAGCACAGATTCCCAAAGACACTCAGCAAGGGGTACTTAGGGGAGGAGAATAGCAGCCACCCGGTGAGGTGTATTTAACTGCACAATACGAAAAGTTGCTCAAGTCAAAAGTAGATAATTATATATTGTATGCTTAACCCATACTTTCAAGATTTACCTTGAAGACTCCAGAAAAGAAAATTCAAGTGTAGGAGTAACCCTGGATCCAACAGCACTGGGGAGGGAGTCAGAGAGGAAGCAGAGAATTCAGGAAGATGAAGACATGAAAGCTGAAAACAGGGAAATTTAGTGCCTTCAAATGATCTGGTTCCTTGGAAAGAATTATCTCTGAATGTAAGCTTTCTGCCTTTAAAAGACTGTTGGACTTTGTCTTGGTTCTTAGAGACAGCTCCCTTTTTTCCTTAAGATTCCATCTTGGATGTCTTATTTTAATAATTTCTTTGGGATCGTCTTCAAAGTTGATTTGTTTGGTTCGTTCTTTTTTAATTTTTATTTCATATCAGAACCTATTTGATTAACAATGTTGTGTTAGTTTCAAGTGTATAGCAAGGTGATACATACACATATATCAGCGCTTTCCTAAATTCTTTCTCATTTGGTTTGCTATAGAATACCGAGCAGCATTCCATGTGCTATATAGTAGGTGCGTGTTGATTATCTGTTTTAAATATAGCAGTGGGTACATGTCAGTCTCGAACTCTTGCTCTGTACTTAGCTAAGTGTTTTATTTCCTGCTTTTTTTTTTAAAATTTCAATTAATATGCTATTAAATATTGGCATTATCTATGGAAGTCACATGCTAGCTCCATTCTCATTATTACTTTACTTCATGTGGAGTTTTCTTTCTTTTCTCTGTTTTTTTAGGATCAGCTATTTCCTGAAAAACATCCAGAGAAACAGGCTAGGAATCTAAGTCACAGTAAATGGTACACTGAACTTTGCTATTTTCCTCTGTATGTTCTCACTAGCCCAATTATGCTCCCTGGGGTATGCTTTTTCCATTTAGGAAGCTCCATTTATCTTTGATTAAAAATACCATAAATCCAAGACACAGGCTATGAACTATAGCTTCCAAATAGAGGGACAATTCACCAAATTGAGGCAGAATGCTGAGAGCTGGTTCAAGCCTCTACAGCTCTTAGCAAAGGTGCAGAATTCTTCAATTACCAGCAGGATATCACAGAAAAGGTAGGCTGTCCCAGTGAGCTCTGTATCAGTTAGAAAATATTAAAATGTAATAATAATAAGCAGAACTTCAGATACAGGCCAAGAAACCTCTAGTACTACAGGTTTTTTTTTTTTTTTTAAAGCAGTGTTGCTAGTTTGTAGCTTATTTTATCACTGGAACTAAGCCTTTATTTTGCTGTGCAAATATTTTGTGTGTGCATATTTGTTTCTAGATTAAACACAGGGAGCCAAAGAAAGAGAAAGAAATGACTCCATCTTACCCACCACCACCACCACCACCACCACCACCACCACCACCACCACCAATAAAACAAAAGTAAATTTAAAAAACAAATAGCAGAAAACCTTCAGAAGATTTTTCTAATTCTTTTTGATAGAAATAGTTTTAAATGGAGGATGTATTTTTGTGAAGTCCATTTTGGATGTCATTCCTTCCAGCATTTATTTGAATCATAAATATTCTTTAAGACCCTGATTTTCTGAATTTTTAAGATTGAAGAGTAGAAATATCTAAACTTTCATTGAGATCCTCCGTATAGGGAAGCATCAAGCAATCACTGACCCTCAAGAAGTAATTTGCACAATTAATACATTCCTCTTGTTTAACTTTTTTTTTTCCATTTCAAATGATACACTGTTCAACTAAGGTTCTTTTTATTATTATTTTTTTTCTGTATTATTGTGAAGCAAGTTTTTAAACATTTTCCCTTGAACGTGAAAGTGTTAGTCACTCAGTCGTGTCCAACTCTTTTGTGACTCTGTGGGCTATATCCTGCCATGCTCTTCTGCCCATGGAATTCTCCAGGCAAGAATGCTGGAATGGGTTGCCATTCCCTTCTCCAGGGGGTTTTCCTGACTTGGGGATCAAACCCCAGTCTTAACTCATTGCAGGCAGGTTTTTACCATCTGAGCCACCAGCAAAGCCCTGGATTCAATTCAAGTGCAACTTGTATCAAATATTAGACTCAATAATCGCTACAGTAGTATTTTCTTCCTCACTTCTGCTGTATTAAAATTTATATTTTTCACAAAGTAATTTTTATTCTACTCAGAGTTTCCGAGCATTTCATTGTTAAGAAGTTTGCTTCCCAATTATGAACCTAGCCACGGTATTTCATTTGTATATCCAGGAACACCTGTGCCCACAGGGAAATCAAGACATCGTATTAATTGTAGTTCTTAAGTTGGAACATTGACACAATGAACTAACAGCATCTGAAAAACATTGCTGTCCAATAAGGAACAATTGATGCTGTGAGTATAAATGTGCTATTAAGTTTTATAAAGATTTTTTACTAATAACAAAGCAGAGATTTAAAAAAAAGACCTATTACTGGAAGAATTTCTTTGTCTTTCTAAATTAATAGATTTGTAACATTGATTTTCTTCTTTCACAGAAATAATTCCATACACATAAATCATTTGAAGAGGAAAATTTCTGTCTTCCTAAACTAACAGCCTATATTCTCATAAGATTTTAAAGAATATTGAAGAAAATCAATATTCTTTCAAGGAGAAGAATTATACAAAACCCACTGTTTGTGAGCTATTTAATAATTCACTATGGTCATGTAGAATTAATTGTTGGCTTTGGTGCACTTTCTGTTCTCATTTTCAAAAAATAAAATGTGAGTATATCAAAGTAAGCAAAATGTTTTGCACATTTGGATTCATTGCCTGAGTATTGTAAAACATAACCTGCTAATTTATCTAAATTTATTGAGTGGTTTTCTTCATAAGCATATATTTATTAGCATGATGATAAACTGCTGCTACAAAGAATGTTTGAGCAGAAGTGTAGCCTAGAAAATTTGTTTTGTTTTGGCAACAAACGTGAGACTCACAGCACTTGATATTATCATTGAAAACTTTACTCCTTTTCCTACTAAAATCTGATGTGGCTCAGTTGGTAAAGAATCCACCTGAAATGCAGGAGACCTGAGTTTGATCCCTGGGTTGGGAAGATTCCCTGGAGAAGGGAAAGACTACCCACTCCAGTATTCTGACCTGAAGAATTCCATGGACTGTATAGTTCATGGGGTCTCAAAGAGTCGGACATGACTGAGTGACTTTCACTTCACCTCACCTCAATAGTGTCTGAAGAGCTATTCATTTGTATCTAAATTCCTTGCTCAATTTCTGGATAGTCTGGATAATCCAAAATTTCTTGTCTCCTTATCACTGTAATATTTAATTTCACTTAGGCTGCAATAAAATATCTAGAAGTCCACATTTCTTGTTGATGAAGTTCTTATATGTTATACTACGGGGTAAGTATTTTGAGATGGAAAAATTATACAAGACATTCATTCATTTTTACCCATCTCAAAAAAACACAAAAAAAAAATGTTTAGAAGAAAAATAGCAGTGAGGTATTCACCTAATAGCTTTAGAAAATTACAAGGAAGTAACAGATATTCATCTAGTAAGTAATCTTAATGACCATAGTCATTCCAGTGTGAACACCTGTACACAAAATGAAATGAAACCATTCAAGTGACAGGCACCTTAACTTTCATCATTATCAAAGAAATAGAACATGAGGGAGGAAAAATTAGTTCTGATTCAGAGATGAAGACAAAATTGATTGATCACACTTGTCAAAGTAAATGAGCCTGGCAATTGGGCAGAAGTGTTTGCAAAATATAAAAGGTAAACATTTGAAGAAATAATATTTACTTTGTTTCCCTCAAGGTTAAAAAATGTAGTTATACTAGAACCCAGAGCTTATGGACATAAATATGAGAGATAAGGATATGAAAGTATGTTGGGTCAAATTGTGTAATGTTTTGGTTTTATCAGTAATGAGGAATCATTTAAGGTTGAGATGTATTTAAGCTTAAATAAATATATATATATATATATATATATATATATATATATATATATATATATAATGAATTCCTGGAATATAAGACTCCATACAATGATCATAATCCTAAAATCTCCTCCAACTCTTCCTGATTCCACTTTAAATGAGGAAAGGAATAAGAGATTGGTGGAGAAGAAATCGGTGTCAGAACTAGGAAGTGGGTAACTATGACACTTTCATGTTAAAAGAAAAAGAGGAAACACAAGTAAAGGAAAAAATTACCCAATGATAAACATGGTAGCCTGAGGAGAGAGGATACAGTAGCTCAACTGGATCTCTCTTTCTTCAGTCATCAATAAGAGCACACCATCTGCCTTATTCAGAGGTTCAAGGTCTTAAAGACAAGAGGGGAAATTTGGATCTATTGGCATTGATCCACTTGCTGCTGCTGCTGCTGCTGCTGCTAAGTCACTTCAGTCGTGTCCGACTCTGTGCGAACCCGTAGACGGCAGCCCACCAGGCTCCCCCATCCCTGGGATTCTCCAGGCAAGAACACTGGAGTGGTTTGCCATTTCCTTCTCCAATGCATGAAAGTGAAAGTGAAGTCGTATCTGCCTCTTAGCGACCCCATGGACTGCAGCCCACCAGGATCCTCTGTCCATGGGATTTTCCACTTAGAAAAGAATAAATAGAAAGTTAAGTGTGTTAATGACGTTAGGGCCACAAGATTTAGAAATGAACCCCATAATCTACTGGGCAGGTCTAGCAACCACACCAGGCCACCTAGGGCATGCAAAACAAAACACAGTGTATGACTCTCTCCAAAAAAAAAACTATAGTCACTGATGATGGCTTCCTAGTATAGAAACTTCATCAAGAGTATAGGAGACAGATCCATTTGAGTCAAATATCCATAACTCCTGGGTCAGGAAGATCCCCTGGAAAAGGAAATAGTAGCCCACTCCAGTATTCTTGCCTAGGAAATCCCATGGACAGAGGAGCCTGGCAGGCTATAGTCTACGGGGTCACAAAAGAGTCGGACATGACAGTGAGTAAACAGAAACAATCCGTAACTAGCTCTCAGTCTCTCTTCAGGCATGTTCACTGGGACAGCAATTCAAATTAGGGTAATCAGTCCTCAAGCACCAAGTCTGACAACTGGATGGTAAAATTACTGTTATTTTTAAGAGGTGATGGACTCCAAAGTCAATGCATCCTACCCTGGTCATAGGTCATCTGCTCCTTGGGTGCACTGGACCCAGTCTATCTCCACTAAGGTATTGCTTGAACAATTAGATTCTATCTTTAGCCACATCATTTTTTTTCTACTCAATCATATAGGCCTCATTAGCATTTCAGACATGTTTTACTACATATATTACAAATGTTTTTTTCATATGACTCCACTATCTAATAGATTACTACACTGTTTTTGTGTTCCCCTTTATAACCAAATATCTCACAATAGTCCTAAATAATTGCTGGTATATATCCTCTCTTCCTATGTTCTCTTAAATTCACTTCAATCAGGTTTTTACCCACTGTAGTCTCAGAACTGCCTTTGGCAACTTCACCAATAATCTCCACATTGTTAACACTAATGTTCAGTCTTCAATACCCATTTTATTGAAGTTAGCAGCAGTTTTGGAATCATCAGTTTGCTGCTTCCATCTTGAAAGAGTTCTTTTCACTGGAGTCCTGAAAAGGCATGCTCTCTTGATTCTATTCTCCTATCAGTGGATTAGAATCCATGCTGTCTGCTTGGGGCTGGTGCACGGGGATGACCCAGAGGGAAGTTATGGGGAGGGAGGTGGGAGGGGGGGTTCATGTTTGGGAACGCGTGTACACCGTGGTGGATTCATGTCAATGTATGGCAAAACCAATACAGTATTGTAAAGAAAAATAAAGTAAAAATAAAAATAAAAAAAAAAAAAAGAATCCATGCTGTCCTCTTACCTCCCTTAATTTTAAACACAGGAATGGCCCAGGACATAGTTTTTAGCCCCTTTCTCATCTCTGCTTAAATGCATTCCTTCATGATTCACACTATGACTTTCAAAATCAACTCTCTATTTTCTTCTAGCAACTGTATTCTGATTTCCAGACTCAATCACTTAACAGGTTTCAGTACTAATAACATCTCACACAGTATGCTGTTGCTCAGTTGCTAAGTTGTGTCTGACTCTTTTCAACCCCATGAACTGCAGCATGCCAGGCTCCACTGTCTTTGGGAGTTGCTCAAATTCATGTCCATTGAGTGGCTGACGCTATCTAACCATCTCATCCTCTGCCACCTCCTTTTCCTTTTGTTTCCAATCTTTCCCACCATCAGGGTCTTTTCCAATGAACTGACTGTTTTAATCAGGTGGCCAAAGTACAGGAGCTTCAGTTTCAGCATCAGCCCTTCCAATGAATATTTAAGGTCGATTTCCTTTAGGACTTCAGTGAAAACATTAGTCGCTCAATTGTGTCTGACCCCACAGACTGTAGTGCACCCGGCTCCTCTGTACATGGGGATTCTCCAGTCAAGAGTGGGTTGCCATTCCCTTCTCCAGGGGATCTTCCCAACCCAGGGATCAAACCTGGGTCTCCTGCATTGCAGGTGGATTCTTTGCCATCTGAGCCACCAGGGAAGCTGATTGGCTTGACCTTCTTGTCCAAGGTACTCTCAAGAGTCTGCTTCAGAGCCAGAATTAGAAAACATCAGTTCTTTGGCATTCAGCCTTCTTTATGTTCCAATCCTCACATGCATATGTGACTACTGGAAAAAGCATAGCTTTGACTATACAGACCCCTGTCAGCAAAGTGACAGTTTCTGCTTTTTAATACATTGTCTAGGTTTGTTCCATCGGAGGAGCAAGTGATGTTTAATTCCTTTGCTGCAATCACCATCTGCATTGATTTTAGAACCCAAGAAAAGAAAATCTTTCACTGTTTCCACTTTTTCCGCATCTATTTGCCAGGAAGTGATGTGACCAGATGCCAAGATCTTAGTGGTTTTGTTTGTTTGTTCGTTTAATATTGATGTAAATGCAAGCAATTACATAGCTAAGTCTCTTAGAAATTTCTGAACAAGTGAGGTAAGAAACAGAAAAGAAGCTACAGTATTATTAAATTGATATGATGTTCCAAAACAGAGGAAATAAAACTACAAAGAATAGCAAGGAAATGGATTTCACAAAAAACAAGGGTTATGGTTACTTTTGAAAAGCAACTGTGTGACGGGATTGAAGAGGGGAACAAAGAGCCTCCTATAGCACCGGCCACCTATTTCCTGATGGGTGATGTTATATAACGATGTTCAGAGTTATGTTTATCCTGTGCATATATGTTTTGGCACGTTCTTTTGGCACTTTCTTTCGGTATGTTCTTGTTACCAACTAGGGCTCTTGGACCCCTTAGAATCAATAAAACTTTGTACGATGCCTGGCAAAAAATCAGGCAAGGCATGGTTGAGACTTGTAATGCACAGAAGAGCTAAAACAAGTAACACGTTTCCTCGCTCACTCTCTGAGCGGGGAGGGTGTGTGTTGGGGGGAGGAGTAAGCCGGCCCCTTGAACTGGATGAGGGTAGGGTTGGACCAATCAAGCAGTTGGGAGAAGTGGTTTATGTATTGTCCCCAGCCTCTTGGCGGTGCTGTGTGCAGGAATCATGCCCAATATCCTGCTTTTACTCCAGAAACCTTAGAAGTAGCGATTAAATTTTTGGTCTTTTGGTGTCTTTTTGTTCATAGAAAGTGAAGTCACTTAGTCGTGTCCGACTCTCTGCGACTTGATGGACTGTAGCCTACCAAGCTGATCGGTCCATGGGATTTTTCCAGGCAAGAATACTGGAATGGGTTGCCCTTTCCTTCTGCAGGGGATCTTTCTGACCCAGAGATCAAACCCAGGTCTCCCGCATTATAGGCAGATGCTTTATCGTCTGAGCCACCAGGAAAGCATAATTTACCCCAAATGCATATGCACAGACTTATTTTTAGTCCCTCATAGTTGCTTTGTATATATTGCTGGAGAAGATATTTGTCCAGGTGCAAGTACTGAAGCAGATGGTCTAGGTCCCAGGATAGGGCCCAGCCCATCTCATTCTTACTGTAAGATAAAACAAAACCAGAAACAATCATTTTTTCTAATTAATTTCTTCATTTTAATTGGAGGCTAATTACTTTACAATATTGTAGTGGTTTTTGCCATACTCTGACATGAATAAGCCATGGGTATACATGTGTCCCCCCCATCCTGAACCCGCCTCCCACCTCCTTCCTCATCTCATCCCTCAGGATTGTCTCCGTGCACCAGCTATGAGTGCCTTGTTTCATGCATCGAACTTGGACTGGTGATCTGTTTCACATATGGTAATACATATGTTTCAATGCTGTTCTCTCAAATCACCCCATCCTCGCCTTCTCCCACAGAGTCCAAAAGTCTGTTCTTTATGTCTATTTTGCTGTCTCACATATAGGGTCATCATTACCATCTTTCTAAATTCCATATATATGTGTTAATATACTGTATTGGTGTTTTTCTTTCTGACTTGCCTCACTCTGTATAATAGGCTCCAGTTTAATCCACCTCATTAGAACTGATTCAAATGTATTCTTTTTAATAGCTGAGTAATATTCCATTGTGTATATGTACCACAACTCTCTTATCCATTCATCTGCTGACGGACATCTATGTGGCTTCCATGTCCTGTCTATTGTAAACAGTGCTGTGATGAACTTTAGGGTACAGATGTCTTCCTCGGTGTGTATGCCCAGCAGTGGGATTGCTGGGTCATATGGCAGTTCTATCATTTTTAAGTGAAAAAAGATAAAGTGTAATAGGGAAAAATGTCTCTGATGATACTTATTTCCATCTTCTTCTACCAAAATCTTTCCGTTCATATGGTTGATGCAGTTCCTACAGTTCTTTGCATTTTAGAACTTTACTATCTTTTTAAGTGACTTTTCTCAAAGGGAAAAAATCATTCCATAAATATGTCTCGTAGATTTCCAGGCTTTTTAAAATATATTTTATGTCTTAAATAACAGTGGTAGCAAGCAAGCTCATAATGTTAAATGGTACTAGTATCTGCCAACAGTGAGAACACTACCTAAGTTACAGAAACTGGCCAGACGTTATCTTTGAGAAAAAAATCCAAGAACTTGTTGTCTTCTTTTATTGAAATAAAAAAATGCTTTCACTGCTTTAAAAATCATTTTACTAAACAAATTATAAATGTAGAATGTACTCAGCCAGTCAAACATATCATTAATTTTATAATATAATACATTCTAGATATATTCTAGAATACATTCTAGCTCCCAAGTGGAGCTAAATGTTACAGTGATAAGGAGACAAGAAATTTTGGATTGTCCATACTATCCAGAAATTGACCAAGAATATAGATACAAATGAATAGTTCTTTGGATCCTAATAGATAATCAGATTCTCATAGGAAAAGGAGTAAAGTTTTCAGTGAGATTGTCATCAGTTTGGTGTGAATCACACATTTGTTGCCAAAACAAAACAAAAAATTGTCTAGGCCACAATTTTTCTCAGATATTCTTTGAAATAGCAGCTTAACTTAATGCCAATAAATATATGCTTATGAAGAAAATATTCAATAAATTTAAATAAATTAGCAGTTTATGTTTTAGAATACTAAGGCAGTGAACCCAAATGTGCAAAGCGTTTTGCCTATCGTGATATAATCACATTTTTCTTTTGCAGATGAGAACACAAAGTGCATCAAAGTCAATATTAATTCATAAATGACTAAAGTGAATTTTTGGAAGTGACTTCACTTTCACTTTTCCCTTTCATGCATTGGAGAAGGAAATGGCAACCCACTCCAGTGTTCTTGCCTGGAGAATCTCACGGACGGGGGAGACTGGTGGGCTGCTGTCTATGGGGTCCCACAGAGTCAGACACAACTGAAGTGACTTAGCAGCAGCAGCATATTGAATTTTTAAATAGCCCATAGCAGAAGGTTTTATATAATTTCTCTCTTTGAAAGAATATTGATTTTCTTCAATATTCTTTAAAATCTTAAGAGAACATAGGCTATTAGTTGAGGAAAGTAGAAATTTTTCTTTTTAGATAATTCATGTGTGTGAAGTTATTTCTATGAAAGCAAAAATCAGTGTTACAAACCTGTTATCTTAATTCAGAAAGACAAAGAATTCCTTCTAGTAGTAGGTCTTTCCTGATCAGTGGTCTTATGTCTGTTTACTAATGTGAAGCTAATCACATTCACTTTACCACAAGTTTTAAAAAGTGAAATTCTAATTGCTTTGGGAAAACAGCTTGCCCAGCATATCACAGCAGTGTGCTCATTTTCCTTTAAAAATATTCAGTTTTTCTCCCTGGATGGTAACCAAATCTCAGTGACAATAAATTGTTTTGAATTTTGTCACATACCTAATGAAGGAATAAATGAGGAGAGTGCTATTTAAATAATATATTTTTCATGCTGTTTTTGCTCAGGTTGCTATAACAAATACCATAGACTGGGTGCCTGAAACAACAAACATTTTTTTGTTTGTTTGTTTCTCATAGTTCTGAAGCCTGAGAAGTCCAAGATCAAAGTGCTGCTGGTGAGGGCTGGCTTCCTGGTTTACAGAATGATGCCTTCTTGCTGCATCCTCACAAGGTGGAGGGATTGTCTCATGCCTCTTATTATAAGGGCACTAATCATGTTCACGAGGGCTGCACCCTCATGACATATCATGTCTCAATGCCCTGATCTTCAAACCATCACACTGGGGATGAGGACCTAATACATGGATTTTGATGGGACAGCAGGGCAGGAGGGACATTCAGTTCTGGAGAAGGAAATGGCAACCCACTCCAGGATGTTTGCCTGGGAAATCCAGACAATCTAGACAGAGGAACACGGCAGGCTGCAGTTCATGGGGTCACAAAAGAGTCAGACACAACTTAACAAAAATAACAACAGTATTCAGTTCACAACATATATCACATAAGTTGAAAATATATGATAAACAAGTGTTTATCAGCACAAATAGTTTTCACAACTGGAATATATTTATGTAAGTAGGACTCAATATTTTATATGCTAATTTCAAAAGAAAGAAAATACTATCTTTAGGTAGTGTAGTATTTTTGAAGTGATTATCTTTGATAGAAGTATTTTAAACTTTTAAAAATAATTTAAAATAAATTCAGTAGCAGTTCTTGAAATGTCCTTTTTATTTTCTGTCTTTCAGATTCTGAAAGATTTTTTTTTATATTTTCAAAATTATACATAATGATAAAATGCTGATGCCAAGTTACCATGATAGCCCAGTTTTGGTGAGAATCATCCATAAGGTTAAAATATAATTACCTCAAAGGAAAAATATGTATATTGGCAGCTCCTTATCAGATATGAGTGGAATTATTATCATTCATATATTTTATAAAGGGAAAATACTACTGAAAGAAGAATGGACTTTAGGTGACATGAAGGCATCAATATTGATTTATTAATTGTAACATATGCAACACACTAATGGAAAATGTTAATAAGAGGCAAAAATTGTTATGGTGTATGTGGGAATCTTTTGTACTGTGTCCTCAATTTTTCTGTGAATCTAAAATAAATTCTGTTTAAAAAATACAATTGGAGATAGTTGCACCCTTGTCAGTCAATTAAGGACTTTTTAAAATATGTAATACACATATGGAGTTCAGTCATCATGGTCTCTTTCCATTATGAACTGCTCACTGTACAGGGAGGCACACCATCCTTGTCCCACACAAGGATGGTATCTGGAATATGAAACAAACTTAAATTGATTTCAAGGTGTGGGAATGCCTTCTAAGAATAATTGGTCTGGGATTTAGTGGTGAAAAATTAAAAATTCCCCTCTCCCCCTAAAACGGTAGCTATGCACTCTGCGTCATTTTGCAAATTAAAGAAGCTTGCCCTTTTAGACATTTTAAAAAAATCTGGGAATAGATTCTGATCCATAAAAAAAGTAACATCAAAAAAATGGAATCTGACAATTTTGTTTATCCCAGTTGACTGATATTAATTGTCATATTATGGTTGATGTTAACTAGACCAAGAAGTTAGGTAGATTGGTATAACAAAATAATTTATTTTACCTGAATTTATAATCATGAAGATCAGCTAACAGGTGTTGTTACTGATGTTGTTATTAATGCTATGATAGAGATGTTTGAACATGTTATAGTTATCTTTCATTTGAAAACAACTATTTCATGCATATTAACCTAACATTTGAATTACTAAATATATTAAACTATAATCTATAAGTGGGCTTACCTGGTGGCTAAGACAGTAAGAATCTGCATGCAATGCAGAAGACTCAGGTTCGACCCCTGGATTGGGAAGATCCCCTGGAGACGGCAATGGCAAACCACTGCAGTATTCTTGCCTGGAGAATCCCATGGACATAGGAGCCTGGCAGGCAACAGTCTAGAGGAGCTCAGTCGCACATGATTAAACAACTAACATACAAAATCCATAAATAAATATAATAAAAATATATTATTATAAATGATAATTGTAGGAAGAAAACAGTGCTATTAGCAAGACAAGAGCTTTTTGATTAAAAAAAATAAAAGAGTTCAAGCACACTGTGATTATGGATGACTTTGTTTTTTGCTTCTTGTGTCTTTTGGTTTCCTATTATGCACATGTTAACTTTTAATAAATAAATGTTATTTAAAAATTCTAAAAAAGTAAGACTTCAAGCACTGTACCAATGTGGACGCTTTAAAAAACAAATTAATAGGAATTTGATGTTTCCCAAAAGTGGACTTGAAAGAGCAAAACTTCAGGGCACTGAACCAGATAATCTAGGAATTTAGAGAAAGTGGGCTTGTTGGTGAAGAGAGGCTGAGCAAGTTTACTGTAGGAAATGACTATCATCCCAGCTCCCATGAGAAATGCTCTGTGTCAAGGAGCAGCATATACACAGTGAAGCTATAAATTCCAGTTTTGAACGTGTCTTTTGCTTCACTGTGCAGAACCACCGCTGAGTAAACACAGACCTTCAGTAATACCAGTTACGCACAACAGCTGTTTCTTAGGGATATGCCTTTTTTTTTTTTTTACTTTATTTATTTTAATTGGAAGCTAATTACTTTACAGTAGTATAGTGTTTTCTGCCATACATTGACATGAATTAGCCACGGGTATACATGTGTCCCCAGTCCTGAAGCCCCCCACCTCCTCCCCCCTCCCATCCCTCTGGGATGTCCCAGTGCACTGGCTTTGAATGCCCTATTTCATGCATCGAACTTGGACTGGTGATCTGTTTCACACATGGTAATATACATGTTTCAGTGCTATTCTCTCAAATCATCCCAGCCTCACCTTCTCCCAGAGTCCAAAAGTCTGTTCTTTATACCTGTGTCTCTTCTACTGTCTCACATATAGGGTCATCATTGCCATCTTTCTACATTCCATGCATATGTGTTAATATACAGTATTAGTCTTTTTCTTTCTGACTTACACCACTCTGCATAATAGATCCCAGTTTAATCCACCTCATTAGAACTGATTGAAATTGTATATATGCACCACAGCTTTCTTATCCACTTGTCTGCCAATGAACATCTAGTTTGTTAGCTATTGCAAACAGTGCTGTGATGAACATTGAGGTACAGGTGTCTTTTTCAATTCTGATTTCCTCAGTGTGTATGCCCAGCAGTGGGATTGCTGGCTTGTTTGGCAGTTCTATTTCCAGTTTTTTTGTTTGTTTGTTTGTTTGCTTGTTTGTTTTAAGGAATCTCCACACTGTTCTCCATAGTGGCTATACTAGTTTGCATTCCCACCAACAGTATAAGAGGGTTCCCTTTTATTCACACCCTTTCCAGCATTTATTGTTTGTAGAGTTTTTGATAGCAGCCATTCTGACCGGCATGAGATGATATCTCATTGTGGTTTTAATTTGCATTTCTCTGATAACAAGTGATGTTGAACATCTTTTCATGCGTTTGTTAGCCATCTGTATGTCTTCTTTGGAGAGATGTCTGTTTATTTCTTTGGCCCATTTTTTGATTGGGTCATTTATTTTTCTGGTATTGAACTGCATGCGCTGCTTGTATATTTCTGAGATTAATTCTTTGTCACCTGCTTTGTTTGCTATTATTTTCTCCCATTCTGAAAGCTGTCTTTCCACCTTGCTTATAGTTTCCTTCATTGTCCAAAAGCTTTTAAGTTTAATTAGGTCCCATTTGTTTATTTTTGCTTTTATTTCCATTACTCTGGGAGGTGGGTCATAGAGGATCCTGCTGTGATTTATGTCAGAGAGTGTTTTGCCTATGTTTCCCTCTAGGATAAAGATCTAAATTTAAAACAAAAACTGTAAAACTCCTAGAGGGATATGCTTTTTTAGGTAGTGGAGGTAAAGAGATGGTAGATTTACCAGGGGAATAGGATAGCAGTTGTAGCCTTGGAAAACACAGAATCCACAGAGCCACAGGGAGATAAGCTGTGTGATAGATTTCCGCAGAAGCAGATAGTATAGAAATTCTCTCCTGAGAATCTTCAAATTTACTGGAAATTTTACAAGGTGGAATAGGAGTGCAAGGAGTGGTGGGGACAGAAAGTGTCCCTTTGACTCTCCAGGCTTGTTAGTTCCTGGAAATTGTTATGTGGTTATTGAAATAAAGAATGCCATGAGAAATGTGATACGAAGCAGAACATGAGAAATCAATCCAAACGACCTACAATTATATAGAACTTCATAGGACCAATAACCCTATGATTCAGTGTGTAAGGTTCATTAAGGAATGTATTGACACCCCTGTTTTGTTTTGAAATTTTAGCACTTCAAAACAGTTGTTTATTTTCTCGCTTTTCTTTTCTGCACTCTCTTCTAAGAGAGGAAACTGGCACATATAATGATTTATTATGAATTTATTAAAAACTAGGCACAGTCATTTAAAAAATAGTATCTTTTTCCATTTTAAGCAGACATACTAATTTATTGACTCTGAAATTTCTATATCCACATTTTCCTGCTAGATGTCTCTTCTGCCTGACTTTCAAATAATCTTAGAGTAAATTATAAACAACAGGATAATAGCATATGTATATTATTTAGGCAATTCATGTGCAATAAGGTGTCCATAGCTTTTGAAAGAAAAGGGTTTGATTCTCAGATAATGGTATTTTGTTATATTTAAAGTGGGAATTAAAAATGCATGCAACCTAACATATTATACAATTCTAAATTTAATTTATTTCCTACTCTCTACTTTCCCAGCAGATCCTTTAAAACACAGAGGATCATCTTAAAACAATTGAGACAAGAACTAAATTGGAATTCTTGCCAGCATAGTACTGTACACATACATTTAATGGAGCTCTCCTTTCGACATTGGCTTAATACATTTGAGCTTCTTTATAAATCACTTCCAGAAATCTATGTCAAATATAAATAACTCTACTTCCCACATAAGGATTTCTCTGTTTAAAAATGTCGACTTTATCCATATAGCAAGGTTGAGAACAAATATGGAAAACAATCCATCAAAGCTATAATAAAAGTTTAAGGTTACCAAATGTGAAAATTCTATGAAAAATCTGTTATGGAGCATTTGCTAGGGGCCTGGGATTAATTTTTTTTTTCATTTTAGGCCCACATCTTATTAAATAAGTATACATTTAGCCCATTTAACAATAAAATTTGTGACCTCTTTGCAACAGGTAAAATCCAATTTCCTTTTCAGTCAAAGCAGTATTATACTGAATGGCTTTCTTCCTACTCTGTTGCTCTCCTTTATGACTTGGAGTTCATAAAGCAATTCCCTAGCCTGAGAAGAAAATAAACAAGCAAATGGCAGCACTTCAGGAGCCTGAGGCATAACACCTAGAATAATCTGCAATATAGCATTTATCAAGCAATAGTAACTTACAAAACATTTGAAAAATTTGTTTCTAGAGGGAGTTAAGGGAGCTCATTTGAATCCACTTTGTCTCATAAAGGAAACATCATGTTCATAAAGCCACAGGAACATTAGGAAAACAGCTGTTTCCTTTCAAAATAGAGCAGCCACATCAGGTGTAAATTTCACCAAGGGTCTATCTTAATCAAGTATCCCATACTATGCAAAATACAATCCAGTCTGTAATTTCCAAATACAAAAAAAAAAAAAAGTACAACTTTATTTATATTTTCTCAAAACAATAAAACTGGTTATATGTTCACAAAGAAACATCTGCCATTTTCAAGTTATTGCTTTTGAAAGTAAAATCTTATTTTATCTAGTTTTATAAAACTGAGAATAAAATTTCTTTAGAGCACAAGAAATATATTTTTTGAGTTTACTTTTAGAATCTCTTACAGAATTTCTTTCATTGTTGATGGTGGTGGTATAAAGTGGGAGCACATGAAAAGATATCAATAAAAATGGCTGATTATAAATATTAATATGTGTGTGTTAAATTTCTTAGTTGTGCTCAACTCTTTGCAACCTTATGAAATGTAGCCTACCAAGCTCCTCTGGCCATGAAATTCTCCAGTTAAGACTACTGGAGTGGATTGCCATGCCCTCCTCCAGGGGAATCTTCCAACTCAGAGATCAACCCTGCATCTCCTGTGTCTCCTGAACTGACAAGCATGTTCTTTACCACTAGCACCACATGGGAAACCCCAATTATAAGTATACTGCCACGCAAAATTACTATCTCAAATTTTAGGTGGAAATTTCTGCTATTTACTTGTAAAATATTGGGATTAATTATAAAAATATTTATTTTGCTATAAACAGTCAATATAAAAAGTTAGTCATAACACAATGTATATATTTTTAATTCAGTTCAGTTCAGTTCAGTCGCTCAGTCATGTCCGACTCTTTGGCACCCTATGAATCGCAGCACACCAGGCCTCCCTGTCCATCACCAACTCCCAGAGTTCACTCAGACTCACGTCCATCAAGTTCGTGATGCCATCCAGCCATCTCATCCTTGGTCGTCCCCTTCTCCTCCTGCCCCCAATCCCTCCCAGCATCAGAGTCTTTTCCAATGAGTCAACCCTTCGTATAAGGTGGCCCAAGTACTGGAGCTTCAGCTTCAGCATCATTCCTTCCAAAGAAATCCCAGGGTTGATCTCCCTCAGAATGGACTGGTTGGATCTCCTTGAAGTCCAAGGGACTCTTAAGAGTCTTCTCCAACACCACAGTTCAAAAGCATCAATTCTTCAGCACTCAGCCTTCTTCACAGTCCAACTCTCACATCCATACATGACCACAGGAAAAACCATAGCCTCGACTAGACGGACCTTAGTCGGCAAAGTAATGTCTCTGCTTTTGAATATGCTATCTAGGTTGGTCATAACTTTCCTTCCAAGGAGTAAGCGTCTTTTAATTTCATGGCTGCAGTCACCATCTGCAGTGATTTTGGAGCCCAAAAAGATGAAGTCTGACACTGTTTCCACTGTTTCCCCATCTATTTCCCATGAAGTGATGGGACCGGATGCCATGATCTTCATTTTCTGAATCTTGAGCTTTAAGCCAACTTTTTTGCTCTCCTCTTTCACTTTCATCAAGAGGCTTCTTAGTTCCTCTTCACTTTCTGCCATAAGGGTTGTGTCATCTGCATATCTGAGGTTCTTGATATTTCTCTCGGCAATCTTGATTCCAGCTTGTGTTTCTTCCAGTCCAGCATTTCTCATGATGTACTATGCATATAAGTTAAATAAGCAGGGTGACAATATACAGCCTTGACGCACTCCTTTTCCTATTTGGAACCAGTCTGTTGTTCTATGTTCAGTTCACTGTTGCTTCCTGACCTGCATACAGATTTCTCAAGAGGCAGGTTAGGTGGTCTGCTATTCCCATCTCTTTCAGAAAATTCCACAGTTTATTGCGACCCACACAGTCAAAGACTTTGGCATAGTCAATAAAGCAGAAGTAGATGTTTTTCTGGAACTCTCTTGCTTTTCCATGATCCAGCGAATGTTGGCAATTTGATCTCTGGTTCCTCTGCCTTTTCTAAAACCAGCTTGAACATCAGGGAGTTCACGGTTCACGTATTGCTGAAGCCTGGCTTGGAGAATTTTGAGCATTACTTTACTAGCATGTGAGATGAGTGCAATTGTGTGGTAGTTTGAGCATTCTTTGGCATTGCCTTTTTTCGGGATTGGAATGAAAACTGATCTTTTCCAGTCCTGTGGCCACTGCTGAGTTTTCCAAACTTGCTGGCGTATTGAGTGCAGCACTTTCACAGCATCATCTTTCAGGATTTGAAACAGCTCAACTGGAGTTCTATCACCTCCACTAGCTTTGTTCATAGTGATGCTTTCTAAGGCCCACTTGACTTCACATTCCAAGATGTCTGGCTCTAGATGAGTGATCACATCATCGTGATTATCCGGGTCATGATCTTTTTTGTACAGGTCTTCCGTGTATTCTTGCCACCTCTTCTTAATATCTTCTGCTTCTGTTAGGTCCATACCATTTCCATCCTTTATCGAGCCCATCTTCGCATGAAATGTTCCATTGGTATGTCTAATTTTCTTGAAGAGATCTCTGGTCTTTCCCATTCTGTTGTTTTCCTCTATTTCTTTGCATTGATCACTGAAGAAGACTTTCTTATCTCTTCTTGCTATTCTTTGGAACTCTGCATTCAGATGCTTATATTTTTCCTTTTCTCCTTTGCTTTTTGCCTCTCTTCTTTTCACAGCTATTTGAATATATCATTAAAATTTATTTCATGTGCCATTTGTTTTCATCACATAATAAATAAATGAAAATAATGATTTGGGAATGATTGTGTTAAGAAACAGCAATTAATTCAATGCTGGACCAGGTTATTATTTGGAAAATCAGAGTACATTAATAAATGTTCAGGAGTCAAGTACTAAAAAGTGGGTTGTTTTGTGAGATAATGTACTCAGACTTGCTTTTGATAGACCAATAAAGGTGAATAAATTAGAAAACAATTGCTTGCATATATTTATATGGATTAGAGGGAAAAATGAAAAGGCATGTAGAAAACAAAGTAATAGAAACATTAATATAGATATTATCTTGTTAATAGACCAAATCATTCTTAACATTGTAGCAAATCACATGGTGAACAAATGTGTAAAAAAAAAAGTCATTTAAAATATCTTTTTTATTTAAGTTACTTCCAAATTTTCTGTTGTTCTCCAAAATCTTATTGTAAATGACAGTACCAATATACAATTGTAACAGATTTGTTATATCACATAAACAGGCAATTCACTTGAAAATTGCACTTCATGATTTTCAATATTAAATAATTAGTTTAATATAAAGGAATGATTTATTTAATGTTAGTAATTTATTTATATTCTATAAATTGTGCAAATAATATTAGTGGCACTGTTAAAACAAGTTAGGATGGTTATTATGAAGGTTTTCAATAAATGGTATTTATTATTGTTATTTATATCAATAATTGCATGAGCTTGACTCTATCTCAGGCTTTTAAATCTGTAATCTTATTTTCATCCTTACTTTGGGGTACCCTGTTTTAGCGAAAATTAAATAAATGAAAATAATTGCTCATCAGTCATGTACACACTCTGCTGAACGTTTTATCAGGCTGGATGGATATGAATAATTATTCCGAGTCTGGAAGCTCATAACAACATAGAACTTTGAGGCATTTTGTATCATCAATCCTTGCAGTTCCTAAAAGCAGTACAGTGCTTTCAAACTGCTTATTGAAGCTGAAAGCATACTATGTATCAGGCATTATGTTAAGTAACCAAGACAGGGAGAAATAACATTAAAACACAGGCACCTGATTTGTCTACTTATATCAGTCTGGGTTTATTTGGGAAAGAGAACCAATAGGATATATATATATATATATACACATATATATATATACATATATATACACATATATACGTATATATATATATAATGTGTGTGTATATATATATATATATACACACACAATTAAAATAAATTTCTTTGTAAAGATATTTTATACATCGGCTCACACACAGTTCTGGAGGTAACAAGTCCAAAATCCTTGGTGCAAGCCCTCAGGCTGGAATCTCAGACAGGGTTTAATAGAACCTTGAGTCAGAAGTCTGGCAGGCTGGAAATCTAAATGAAATTTCTATGCAGGGGTCTCAAGGAAGGATTTCCTTTTGGTCAGTGACACTTCAATGTTTGCTCTTAAGAGCCTTTAACTAATTGGGTGAGGTTCACCCACATTATGGAGTGCAATTGTTTTTCTTAAAATCAACTGTCAATAATCACATCTACAAAATACCTTCACATTGACTTCTATATTAGTGTTGGACCAAACAAATGGACACTATAGCCTGACCAGGCTGACACATAAAGTTAACCATCATTTCAGTCTAATAAACTACCGTATTATTTTCCTAGTAGGCAAGACATAACATAGAGAAACACATTGACAAAAAGTCTAACATCTATCTGTCTATCTATAGAGTGGGCTTCACAGGTGGCACTAATGGTAAAGAACCTGCCTGCCAATTCAGGAGACATAAGAAACACGGGTTCAATTCCTGGGTTGGGAAGATCATCTGGAAGAGAAAACGGCAACCCACTCCAGTATTCTTGCCTGGAGAATCTCATGGATAGTGGAATATGCAGGCTACAGTCCACAGGTTGTCAAAGAATTGGATAGTTCACAGAGAGAGGAGAGAGAGAGGCTACCCTGGTGGCTCAGTGGTAGAGAATACGTCTGCCAGGCAGGAGACATAATTTTGATCTCAACGTTGGGAAAAATCCCTTGAAATTGGCAACCTATTTCAGTATTCTTGCATGGGAAATCCCATGGACAGAGGAGCCTGACAGACTACATGTGGTGTCACAAGGAACTGGACATGACTTTGCAACAAAACAGCAGCTTACACACACACACACACACATATATCTCACACATCAGATTTTCACAATCTAGTATATTATATGATACATATTACTCTATGGAATGTTGAGATTGAATCAATAAGGAGAAAAATAAAAGTAAATCTATACATAGAACATATATTTAATAAGATAATATATCTTTTCTCCATACCTTGTCTCTGAACTTCAAACTTTGTGTTTACCTGTGTGCTTGACAGCTCTACTTGGATATCTAGAAGGCACCTGAGTCTTAGCATGGAGTAATGGCATGGCATTGGAGCAATGCCAAAGTTCTGATCTATTTGTCAAATCCAGCTTCTCCCACAGTCTTCTTCATCATTCTTTCATTATCCCTGTTGTCTCACATAATTTGCATTTACTGGAATGTTCTGCACCCATACATATACAATTACTCCCTAGCATGTCTCAGTCTTTGTTGAAACATAACCTTCTCCATGAGGATTTTTCAAATTACCAATCAAAATAATCCCATCAACCTACTGCTAGAAATTCATACTTTACTTTTCTTATAACCATGTGATATGCCTTACATTATACTCATTCTTTAAATAAAAATAATTATATAATTATAATAATTAATAAATTAAATTAATAATAATAAATTAAATAATAAATAACAAAATAATATTTTATTATTTTCCTACTTTGTTGTTTAGTCACTAAGTTGTGTCCAATTCTTTGAGACCCCATGGACTGCTATACACCAGGCTCTTGTGTCCTTCACTATCTCCTGCAGTTTGTTCAAATTCATGTCCACTGACTCAGTGATGCTCTCTAACCATCTCTTCCTCTGCTGCCCCATTCTCCTTTTGCCTTCAATCTTTCCCAGCTTCAGGATATTTTCCAAGGGTCAGCTCTTCGCATCAGGTGGTCAAAGTATTGGAGTTTCAGCTTCAGCATCAGTCCTTCCAATGAATACTCAGGGTTGATTTCCTTTAGGATTGATTGGCTAGATCTCCTTGCTGTCCAAGGGATACTCAAGAGTCTTCTCCAGTGCTACAGTCTGAAAGAATCAATTCTTCAACACTCAGTCTTCTGTATGATCCAACCTTCAAATCCATACATTTTTGTACTGAACTATACTGGGAGGGATTGGGGGCAGGAGGAAGAGGGGGCGACAGAGGATGAGATGGCTGGATGGCATCACCGACTCGATGGACGTGAGTTTGAGTGAACTCTGGGAGATGGTGGACAGCGAGGCCTGGCGTGCTGCAATACATTGGGTCGCAAAGAGTCGGACACGACTGAGCGACTGAACTGAACTGATATGACCTATAAACACAGTGACTGTGGGCTTTTCATTACTAAGTGTCTTTGTTAGAAAACTATCTAGTTCAACTGAAGTTTTATTTAAAATGGATATGTTTATTTTCATAATCCCCTTTCATTAAATTCCCATAGTTTTGCAATCATTTTACAGTCTATAAAGAGAACTGGAAAGTTTGACAAAATTTGCTAGTTTGAGGGTATAATGTAAAGCAGAAAATACCCTGAAATGATAAATCCTCATTGCCTTTCCGTGAATAAATTAGCTGCAAGCTGAAATTTTACAATACTGTTTTCATTGTGCATGCCAGCTATCATTTTTGCTTCTACATTTAAGTTTACTTATTGAGTGCAAAATACTTACCAAACAACATAAAATGAACCTTGATCAAGCTTATTTATTTGGCTAGTTTTGTAACAGGTTACAGTATAATAGGGGCTATTTATACTAACTTCTGCAAATAAATGCACAGGGCTTATTTCTTTGCTGAAGTGTCATTAGATATTTATTTCAGAAGAGAAATTGAGCAAGTACAAAGTAGAATTTCAAAGATAAGTCAAATATCCAAATTGCATGGTCTAGAGGCGCATGCGTGTGTGCCCAGTCACTTCAGTCATGTTCGACACTGCAACCCTATGGACTCTAGCCCACCCACCCCCGCCCCCACCAGCTCCTCGGTCCATGGGATTCTCCAGACAAGAATAATGGAATGGATTTCCTTGAACTCCTCCAGGGGATCTTTCCCACCAAAGATCGAATCCAAGTCTCCTGCACTTTATCCTGCACTGAAGGTAGATTCTTTACCCCGAGCCACTGGGAAAGCAGGTCTAGATGCAGACTGCCTATTTTTGAAATATTGATGATTCTGTTAATGATGGCATCCTATGCCGAAAAAAGTATTTTTTTTTAATTGATGATTGCTTTACAATATTGGTTTGATTTCTGTCATATATCAACATGAGCATGCATTTCAATTACAGATTAAATCAATTATTTCATTGGATGTTTCAGTGCCATATTACGTTTTAAAATATATAAGAACATATAAATCAATGACTAATGACTTGAGGTGTCTCTCAGGAAACAGTGCTGAAAATGTGCTGATTAGAGACTGCCAGTATGTTTTTTTTTAATTGAATGTAACTGATCTACGATGCTCAAACACTAAAGTTCCTAGTATTCCAAAACAAATTAGTAACTCTAGATTTCTTTATTTGCTTAGAGTCTACCTTTATAAATTTCGAATTCAGCAAGATAGATGATATACATAAGACAATTACCCTTAATATACATTAATAATCTAATCTTTAAACAATATTAATGATTCTTCAAGCAATATATGCAATTTCCTAACCATGTTTCGAAATTTTGTACACACATATATGCCTAAAATGTCCTTCCTTATGTTAAGATTTTTTCAGGAGATAATTTTCTGATATATATCAAAAGGCTTAATACAAATTAAACAAGTTGAAATACAGGAATTTATCTTCAGGTTATATTGATGGATTCAAATGGACTTTTATTTATGACATATCAGAACGTTCTATTATTGTTTGATTATAAGATTTTATTTTATTTATTTTTTTTAGGTTCTTAACATATCTTTTATTTTTTTTTCTCTTTTTTTTTAGTTTTTTTATTTTTTAAATTTTAAAATCTTTAATTCTTACATGTGTTCCCAAACATGAAGCCCCCTTCCACCTCCCTCCCCACAACATCTCTCTGGGTCATCCCCATGCACCAGCCCCAAGCATGCTGCACCCTGCGTCAGACATAGACTGGGAATTCTAACATGTATACTATCATGTAAGAATTGAATCGCCAGTCTATGTCTGATTATAAGATTTTAAAAAAAGAGAGAGAGAAGCCCAGGTGGCCAGTGGTTGAACCTGCTTGCTAACACAGGAGACACAGGAGACATGGGTTTGATCGCCTGGTCAGGAATATTCCCTGGAGGAGGAAATGGCATCCCACTCCAGTATTCTTGCCTTGGAGAATCCCTGTGGACTGAGGAGGCTGGTGGGCCATAGTCCATGGGGTTGCAAAGAGTTGGACACGACTGGGTGAGGAAGCACAGCACACTGTATGTAAAATATATAGTGCTGCTGCTGCTAAGTCGCTTCAGTCGTGTCCGACTCTGTGAGACCCCATAGACAGCAGCCCACCAGGCTCCCCTGTCCCTGGCATTCTCCAGGCAAGAACACTGGAGTGGGTTGCCATTTCCTTCTCCAATGCATGAAAGTGAAAAGTGAAAGTGAAGTCGCTCAGCTGTGTCCAACTTTTCGCGATCCCATGGACTGCAGCCTACCAGGCTCCTTCGCCCATGGGATTTTCCAGGCAAGAGTACTGGAGTGGGTTGCCATTGCCTTCTCTGAGATAGATAGTGGGAAGTTGCCAAATATATCACTGGGAGCTCAGCTCGGAGCTCTCTGATGACCTAGAGGGGTAGGATGGGTGCGGAGGGCGGGGTGAAAAGGAGGTCTTTGAGGGAGGGCCTACATGTATACATGCAACTGATTCACATTGTTGCACTGCATAAACTAATACAACACTGTAAAGCAATTATACTTCAATTAAATTTTTTTTTGAAGATACAATTACTGCTGAAACTGAAAAGCTATTTTTCAGTAGAAGAAGAACATCTGCCTGATACAGCTCCCAAGTATGCTACTTTAAAAAAAAAAAGCTGCTTTATTCTGATCCCCTGACTCATTAATACCATTTAGGGGTTAATTCTTGGGATTCAAGAATTAACATGGGAAGGTAATGATCAGCCTCTTTGGGAAACGGAAATTCTGCATTCCATTTCCAGATCAGCAACTGCACCTGGACCAGCATCAGCTCGTGCTATGCTGATGGCCAAAGGGAGAAAAGAGAAAGTGGAAGTTTCATCTTTGGGGAAGCTTTATCTCTCACTCCACTTTTGAATCAAAATCATTATCTCCATGAGGACCTTTATTGATAGAGATTCTTCTAAATGTCTGGGCTTGGTAGACTGACAGCTTGGTTAAGGCAAAAGTTGCTGTTGTCATTTGGGTGGTATTAGCAATCCAGCCCCAGGGAGGACTTTGGAAGGCCAAATGTTCTAAGGGTCAGTCAGCAGCACAAAGGGATCAATTAAGAGTCATTTTCTTGGCCTTAGAAAACACTCTGAAGGACCTGTCAGGTTACATCACCAGTGGCACAGCCATCTGGTCTGCTGCTGGGAAGCCTATGGACCAGCAGTTTCAAATGCCCCTCTTTGGGGTCAAAAGCAGGAACCAAGATCCTGATCAAGTCTGTGCTGCCCATTTTGCTACACTCACTCTCTGAATTATCAGCACACTGAGCAGGGCAACCTATCACCCTCATAGGCTGAGCACAAAGTGCTCTGATGCAAAGCCACAGTTGTAAGGCAGACACCTTGTTGTTGTTTAATGATTAAGTCATTTTCATCTCTTTCGTGACTTCATGGACTTTTGTCCACCAGGCTCCGCTCTCCATGGGATCTCCCAGGCAAGAATACTGAAATGGGTTACCATTTCCTCTTCCAGGGGATTTTCCCAACCCAGAGATTGAACCCAAGTCCCTTGCACTGATAGGCAGATTCTTTCTTTACCACTAAGCCACCAGGGAAGCCTATGGCAGACTTATAACTTCTGCAAAAAGGCAGCCCATATTTCCTGTGGCAAAAGAGGCGTTTCTACATTCTCCTCTCAAACTGACCTGTGAAGTCACTTCAGTCGTGTCCGACTCTATGTGAACCCATAGATGGTGGCCCACCAGGCTCTCCCGTCCCTGCGATTCTCCAGGCAAGAACACTGGAGTGGGTTGCAATTTCCTTCTCCAATGAGTGAAGTGAAGTCACTCAGTTGTGCCCAACTCTTTGCAACCCCATGGACTGCAGCCTGCCAGGCTACTCCGTCCATGGGATTTTCCAGGCAACAGTGCTGGCATGGGGTGCCATTGCCTTCTCCATCAAACTGACCACATCAGATCAAACCAATTTTAAGAACAAATCCCAAACCAAAATGACCTGTGCCCCTTTGGGTTGATGTTGTTGCTCAGCTGCTCAGTCATGTCACGCAGTCTTTTCAACCCCATGGACTGCAACACGCCGGCTTCCTTGCCCCTGCCATCTCCCAGAGTTTGCTTAAACTCATACCCATTGAGTCAGTGATATCATTCAACCATCTCATCCTCTGTAGTCCCCTTCTCCTCCTGCCTTCAATCTTTACCAGCATCAATCTCTTATAATGAGTTGGCTCTTCACATCAGGTGGCCAAAGTATTGGAGCTGTAGTTTAAGAATCAGTTCTTCCAATGAATATTCAGAGTTGATTTCCTTTAGGACTGACTAGCTTGATCTCCTTGCATAATATTTTGGGTTATATGTTAGTGTATAGAGCAAGTGAGTGATCATGGACTGTTTCCACAAGAGGTGGGAGTTGCTTGTTGGCTCATTTTGTATTCCCTGTAATTACTGGCAATACACCAAAGATCAGCCAGATGTTCTTCCTTTGGTCATAATGAATAGAAACTGGCCTGAGACTACATCTTTATTTTCTGAACTAAAACCTGTTGGTATCCCTGGAACTTTCTATGGTGACTGACAGACCCTGGGAGCAGGGGAAGGGGTGTGTTTGAGGCCAATGTTAATTGCTTGCAGTCCTGTTGACCAGAGTCTTTATTTTTAATTGTAGGATAATTACTTTACAATGCTGTGTTGGTTTCTGCCTGTACAGCAGTGTGAATCAGCTGTAAGGATACATGTATCCCCCACTTCTTGAGTTGATAGCTGTCTTAATTATCTTCAGAATGGTATCAGTTGGTCCCTGTTACTGTGTGCTTCTCATAACTGAGAAACTGGAAACATTATAATTACTCTTTCCATATTCCCTGATGGTTCAATAGTAAAGAACCCGCCTGCAATGCAGGAGATGCAAGAAAACCAGATTTGATCCCTGGGTCTGGAAGACCCCCTGGAGGAGGAAATGGTAACTCACTCCAGTATTTTTGCCTAGAGAATCTCATGAACAGAGGAGCCTGGCAGACTACAGTCCAGGGGTTGCAAAGAATTAACCATGACTGAGTGACTGAGCACACACCCACATTGCTAAGATGTATAATTGTAATTGTCTGTGTGTATGCTGGCTTCCCAGGTGGTGCTAGTGGTAAAGAACCTGCCTGTCAATGCAGACCTAAGGGAGGCAGGTTCAATCCTTGGGTCAGGAAGATCCCCTGGAGGAGGGAATGGCAACTCACTCCAGTTTTCTTCCCTGGAGAATCCCACGGACAGTGAAGCCTGGTAAGCTACAGTCTACAGGGTCATAAAGAGTCAGACATGACTGAAATGATTTAGCATGCACATGCTGTTTTTACTTAGATGATCCAGGCTTCTCTTCCTGGATTTCAAAACCTCAGAGTATTTATTTATATAACTATAGGATATTTCCTCTTATATCAGTGAATCTTTTCATCTGGAAAGTCAGGTGTCTACATATTCTTCCATAAAGTGGGTGATTATTTTCCAGTCCTGTCTGTCTGACCTCTCTTGTTGGAGCTCTCATTCCATGTTTGTACCTACAATTACCTGTTTCATTATTTTCTTCTTTGTCCTATACTTCTGCTTAGAGGTATTGAGCTCCGAGTTCGAACTCAACTTAATGGTTCTGTAATATTAATTCTTCTCTTTTAGTGCTTTTGGCCCAGCTTTAAATTCTATTATTAGATTTTGATTTTTTTCTAACATATTATGTCCCATAGGGTTTCGGAGATGTTAATTATTAATACATCTAAATATTTTGATGTGTCTATTACATTTTTATTATTAATAGAGCCTTTTATTTCTGCTTCATATTAGAAATTCTCTCCATTTGTATATCATTCCTCTCAGTAAGTGAATTTGTACTTATGATGTTCTCTTGTTTTAACATCACACCTTTACTTGATTCTTATAATCACGTAAAAGCAAAGGGCTTGAAAGTTCTATCCATTGTCCTTTACTGTAGTCTTTCTCTGCAGTGAGAATCCTGACTTCACCTTCAGTTCAGTTCAGTTCAGTTCAGTCGCTCAGTCGTGTCCGACTCTGCGACCCCATGAATCGCAGCATGCCAGGCCTCCCTGTCCATCACCAACTCCAACAGTCCACCCAAACCCATGTCCATCGAGTCGGTGATGCCATCCAAACATCTTATCCTCTGTTGTCTCCTTCTCCTCCTGCCCTCAACCTTTCCCAGCATCAGGGTCTTTTCAAATGGGTCAGCTCTTTGCATCAGGTGGCCAAAGTATTGGAGTTTCAGTTTCAACATCAGTCCTTCCAATGAACACCCAGGACTGATCTCCTTTAGGATGGACTAGTTGGATCTCCTTGCAGACCAAGGGACTCTCAAGAGTCTTCTCTAGCACCACAGTTCAAAAGCATCAGTTCTTCAGCACTCAGCTTTCTTTATAGTCCAACTCTCACATCCATACATGACTACTGGAAAAACCACAGCCTTGACCAGATGTACCTTTCCTTAATTTACTGTTATACTGTATGTTTTCCATGGCCTGGAACCAATGTATTTCTCATTCTAGAACAAAGGGGAAATGCCTAAGTACGGTATGTGTTTATGAACAATATTTGTGGAGTCATGTTTGATACCCAGAGTATAGATATTTATCATTTAGGTCTCAGATCTGACCTACTCTTTCTGGGAAAGTCTCACTGACCCACTTAAAATATGCACTCCTATTATGTGTTTCTGGGCACTGTGAATCTGCACTGTTAGAGTCTTCTTAAGTTTATTGTATCTGTTTGATTGCTATCATTCTATGCCATGAATTATGCAGAAATGGCAGGTATTGTGCTTGCTTTGTTCAACATTCTCTCCCCTGTGTTTAACATGTTGCTGGAGAATAGTGAGCTCATATTACACACTATGAAAATGAATGTAACAGACTAGAATTGAATGGAATTTGTTAATATGGAAGCTAAAGCTGAGTAAGTCTTAGGAGGAATCTGAGAAGAGGAATTTTTTTTTTTTCTGTTTATTGTCTGCTGTGTTTGGGGGTGGTGGTGGTTTAGTTGCTAAGACATGTTTGACTCATGTGATGTCCCCGCCCCCCTCATAGACTGCTAGGCTCCTCTGTCCGTGGATTTGGTAAGTGTGCTTAAGTGAGGACCAGATTTCCTCCAAAGATCTGTTCAAATTGACCCTTAGACAGAGAGAAAGAAATAAACTCCAAAGTATTAATAGCTAATGCCTGCCTGCCATTTAGAGTGTCTTCATGTCTTCACTTCTGCAAATGATGGATTAAGGAGGCTTTGGCACCACCTACTTTACTAAAATATTAGAGGTTTTTTTTTTTACTCTTGTGTTTGCTTAATTCCATCACCTCTTTCTCCATCAAGGCAACCGACAGGACCAAAATCCTTCCACATTGTGCATCTTTGCTTATTACTCACATATATAAAATACAACTAATTTTATGAATGCATAGACTCCTTGAAATTTTTTATTTTACAAAAATTATTTATATGAATATTTTCATACTTTACTTTCCTCATTTAAAAACACATTTCATTTGTAAATCTTATCCCTTTTCTTTCTTGCAGTTCTTTTCCTTGCTCATTTTTCTTGAAGACCTGGTTAAACAGAGCCTGGAGGAATTAACTTACACTGCTAATATTCAACTTTCCATTTGTTCCAAAAGTTACAAGGCAATAAGAAAGGAAAGCAAATATTAATAAAATATTAATTGAATATTCTACCCTAAAGATATTTTGGGCAATATTAATATTATAGTCTTTATGTAAAATTTATTATCTAGTTAAGCAAATATTTTCATCATATTTTATTCTAAAGTATTTTTGACAATTTTCCAATACATGCTGACCATAAAAATTGAAAATGTTAATTAAGTTAAATTTTGAGGTGCTAAATAAAATGGTATTAAATATATTTATTACTACTAATTTGTTACATATCACTGAATGTTTTATATATACTAAAGCTTCCCTTCCAAAATTATGGTATAGACTTTTACTTGTTCTGGTCTTCTGTTAAGATTCAATACTTTTTTTCTATTCTTGTCCAGACCTTTACTATTGAATTTAATTCTGGCCTAACATAGATGGTGCAGATCTCTTGTCCTGAGATTTTGTTAGTTCTCCACGTAAACCAAGTTATTCAGCATCTTTTCTCCACTAAATTTTCCTACTACACTATTTCTTCCTAATCTCTTTTTATATTTCTAAATAAATAAGTTTTTCCTCGCCACGCTGTCCCTGCTTTGAATTACCCTGGATCCACCAGGGCTGGACCCAGGCAATGTCCATTGAGTTGGTGATGTCATTCAACCATTTCATCCTCTGTCATCTCTTTCTCCTTTTTCCTTCAATCTTTCCTAACATCAGGCTCTTTTCCAGTGAGTCAGCTCCTGACATCAGGTTGCCAAGATATTGTAGCTTCAGCTTCAGCATCAGCCATTCAAACTTTCAGGACTGATTTCCTTTAGGATTGACTGGTTTGATCTGCTTGCAGTCCAAGGGACTCTCAAGAGTCTTCTCCTATACCACAGTTCAAAAGCATCAATTCTTTGGTGCTCAGCTTTTTTCGTGGTCCAACTCTCGCACCCATACATGACAGCTGGAAAAACCACAACTTTATCTATATGGACCTTTCATCAAGAGCTTTTTGATGAAAGTGAAAGAGAAGAGTGACAATGCTGGCTTAATACTCAACATTCAAATAACTAAGATCATGACATCTGGTCCCACTGCTTCATGTCAAATAGATGGAGAAACAGTGGAAACAGTGACAGACTTTACTTTCTTGGGCTTCAAAATCACTGCTGATGCCGACTGCAGCCATAAAATTAAAAGACACTTTCTCCTTAGAAGAAGAGCTATGACAAACTTAGACAGCATATTAAAAAGCAGAGACATTACTTTGCCAACAAAGGTCCGTCTACTCAAAGCTATGGTTTTTTCAAGTAATTATGTATGGATGTGAGACTTGGGCAATAAAGAAAGCTGAGTGCCAAAGAATTGAGGCTTTTGAATTGTGGTGTTGGAGAAGACTCTTGAGATTGCCTTGGACTGGAAGGAGATCAAAACAGTCAATCCTAAAGGAAATCAACTCTGAATATTAATTGGAAGGACTGACACTGAAGCTGAAGCTCCAATAATTTGGGCACCTGATGTGAATAACTGACTCAGTAGAAAAACGCTGGGAAAGATTGAATGCAGGAGGAAAAGGGGATGACAGAGGATGAGATGGTTGGATGACATTACTGACTCTTCGATGGACATGAGTTTGAGCAAGCTCTGGGAGTTGGAGATGGATGGAAAGCCTGGCATGCTGCAATCCATGGGGTTGCAAAGAGTCAGATATGATGGAGTGACTGAAATGAACTGAACTGAACTGAACTGATATGGACCTTTGTTGGCAAATAATGTCTCTGCTTCTTAATACACAGTCTAGGCTTGTCATTGCTTTTCTACCAAGCAGCAAGCGTCTTTTAATTTCATGATTGCAGTCAGCATCTGCAGTTATTTTGGAGCTTAAGAAAACAAACTCTCTCACTCTTTCCATCATTTCCCAATCTATTTGCCATGAAGTGATGGAACCAGATGCCATGATGTTAGAATTTTGAATGCTGAGTTTTAAGACAGCTTTTTCTCTCTCTTCTTTCACTTTCACCAAGAGGCTCTTTTGTTCTTTTTTGCTTTCTGCCATAAGGGTGGTGTCACATGCATGTTTTAGATTATTGATATTTCTTCCAGAAATCTTGATTCCAGCTTGTGCTTCACTCAGCTTGGCATATTGCATGATGTAGTCTGCATATAAGTTAAATAAGCAGGATGACAATATACAGCCTCGATGTACTCCTTTCCCAACTTTGAACCAGTACCTTGTTTCATGCCTGGTTCTAACTGTTGCTTCTTGACCTTCATACAGGTTTCACAGGAGGTAGGTAAGATGGTTTAGTATTCCCATCTCTTGAAGAATTTTCCACAGTTTGTGGTGATCCACACCATCACAGAGTTAGCATAGTCACTGAAGCAGAAGTAGATTTTTAATGTAATTTTCTTGCTTTTTCTATGATCCAACAGATGTTCAAAATTTGATTTCTGGTTCTGCTTCCTCTTATAAATCCAGCTTGAACATCTGGAAATCCTTGGTTAGTGTATTATTTAAGCCAAGCTTGGAGAGTTTTGAGCATTACTTTGATCACGTGTGAAATGAGTGCAGTTGCAGTAGTTTGAGCATTCTTTGCCAATGCCTTTCTTTGGGATTAGAATGAAAATTGATCTTTTCTAGTCCTGAGGCCAGTGTTGAGTTTTCCAAATTTGCCGACATATTGAATGCAGCACTTTCACAGCATCATCTTTTTGGTTTGGAATCCATCAGCTGAAATTCCATCACCTCCACTAGCTTTGTTTGATGTGATGCTTCCTAAGGCCCACTGGACTTTGCACTCCAAGCTGTCTGGTATAGGTGAGTGATCTGGGTCATTAAGATTTTTTTTTTTTAATAGTTCTCCTGTATATTCTTGCCATCTCTTCTTAATATCTTCTGCTTCTGTTAGATCCATATCATTCTGACTTTTATTGTGCCCATCTTCACATGAAAAGTTCCCTTGGTATCACTAATATTCTTGAAGAGTTCTCTAGTTGTTCCCATTCTGTGTGTGTGTGTGTGTGTGTGTGTGTGTGTGTGTGTGTTTTCCCCCTCTATGTCTTTGTATTGATCACTTAGGAAGGCTTTCTTATCTTCCTTGCTATTCTTTGAAACTGTATTCAGATGAGTATATCTTTCCTTTTCTCTTGCCTTTCTATTCTCTTCTTTTCTCAGTTATTTGTAAGACCTCCTTAGACAACCATTTGCCTTTTTTTTTTTCCCCCTTGCTGATGGTTTGGATCACTGCCTCTTGTACAATGTTAGGAGCCTCTGTCCATAGTTCTTTAGGCACTCTATCAGATATAAACCCTTGAATCTATTTGTCACTTCCACTGTATAATCTTTGGGTTTTGATTTAGGTCATAACCTGAATGGTCTACTGGTTTTCCCTACTGTCTTCAGTTTAAGTCTGAATTTTGCAATAAGGAGTTCTTGATCTGAGCCACAGTTAGCTCCTGGTCTTGTTTTTGTTGACTGCATAGAGTTTCTCCATCTTTGGCTGCAAAGAATATAATCAATCTGATTTCAGTATTGACAATCTAGTAATGTCCATGTGTAGAGTTTTCTCTTGTGTTGTTAGAAGAGAGTTTTTATTATTCAAAATTTGGTTATATATCTACAGTGAAAATGATCATCCATTATTTATTTCCCATTTAGTGATTTCCCATTTAGTGCTATAAATTTTTTGACATAAAGTTCTTTAATCACTGTGAAATGAAATGTCTCTAGGCATAGATAAGTCACATCTCTCTTTTAAAGATTAGATAGATCTCTACTATGAAATCATCATTTTAAGTTAACACTAATTTATCTAGTAATTAGTCTAGTAAAGCCTTATGTCCTTCTTTAACAACCATTTGTAATTTTTGCCGGGCTAGGTCATTATTTGTTTAATAAGTTTTTAAATTAGTTTCCATAAATTTACATGTAGTAAATTATATTATTATGATTGAATCAACTGCTTCTGTACCCGTGACTGTGTATTTTTCTCATTTTTAACATAATATTATTATATGTTCATTTTAATTTTTAGTGCACCCTCCCCAGTTACTTTTGTTTTGAGTTTTTGTATGTAAGATACACCGAAGATTATCTTGTTCTTCAAAACCATTTTCTCCTTTCCTATTGCTGTAAGAGGATGATATTGCCCTGCACTTATCTAGTGAATTTCAGTGCCTCCAAATAAGTAATGTGCATCACTGGCCACATGTGATTTGTTTGGCAAAGAGCACTTGAGTGGCAAAGTGCAAGCAAATGCTTTAAATGCAGTCGTGTGCTTGTTGCTTCTCCCTGGGTCATGAAAATGACATCTTCCATGTGGTTACTGAAACCTCAACCTGAGTCCCCAGTCTCAGTCCACGTAGCCTGGAGAAGTTTCAACCAACACAGCCCTCCGAGGATATCAGCAAGAAAGAAATCTTAGGCGTCATAAACCACAAGGATGACAGGTTTATTTGTCAGTGCAGCAAAGTTGATTAACACAAGATGAGGATTTACTCCAGTTATTTCTAGTCAATTTTAAATATAAAGTCTTTTAAAGTATTTTCAAGCAATCTGTCATCAGTTTTGTTATTCCTTATATTCCCTTTTATTTACTTTCCTAAAGATTGAAATTTCAGAAGTATTTTTTTTAATTCAGGTCATTATTGATAACTGTGTTTCTTACATTAAAGAAGTTCACATTTTTATACTGTATGTTTACAATTTTTTCTAAGTTTATTAAATATATGATCATGGTTGTAGCCTTTGAAATATTCATTTTTTAAAAGCTTCAAAACTTACAGCCACATGCATGATTAATTTCATAAGTGTTCCTTGGACACTAATAAAATATACATGTATTCAATATTCATAGAATGCAAAATCAGATATTCATGTTTGAGTGGAGTTTATTGCAGTATTCAATTCATATATGTTCTCATTTATTAATTTTTAATAGATTTTTCTATTTCTGAAAAAGATATATTCCATTCTCTGAGTATCATTCTATTTTTATCAACTTCTCCTGCATTTCTGATTGATTGAGCTTTATGTTTGGAATCCTAAAAGCTTTGGTACTTACAGTTTTATGAGGAATATGTCCTCCAAGAAAATTGCATTTTATCATTGCACATTACCTTATTTAATTTCAGCCTTAAAAGAATATATTTATTTTCCCTTGCTCCAGCTCACCTGTTACATTTTTTCCTAAAATGTTGTTGTGCTATTTCTAGTAATTTAGTTTTATTTTTCCCTTTTCTATGAGTATTCTCCATATCACAAATATTGCTTAGACTTGATAGCACAAAATTCCAAGCACACTATCATTGCATTAATCAGATATAAAATGCCACCAGACACTGCTTATTCTTCTTTCATTTTCTCTCTTCTTAAACTGTCTGAGTCACTTAGAGTTGTTTAGAGCATTTTCTGAAATAGTTTTCTTAGATGAGGTAACCAAAACTGGGAGTCCTTAGTTTTTCTTTCAACTAACAAGTAAATGATAAGTTGTCAGCCAATAACATTCTGTAGTTCTTCTCTAGTAATCTACTAAACTAATTTTTAAATACCATATTTAATATAATTTTTTGAAATATAAATAAGTTGCTCCATTTAATTGGAAGCTTCTGATTTTTTTAAGTGCTTGAAATTCAAAAATCATGAGACATTGCCTCTATATTCCTTTCCTCCACCAACACACACACACACACAAACCCCATCCTTCCCTCTTTCCAGGGCATATGCCTGCTTGCTATTGATGTTGTCTATTTGCTAAGTCATGTCCAACTCTTTGCGACTCCATGGACTGTAGCCCACCAGGACCCTCTGTCCATGGGATTCTCCAGGCAAGAGTACTGGAGTGGGTAGCCGTTTCCCTCTCCAGGGGATCTTCCTGACCCAGGGATTGAACCTGCATCTCTTGCTTAATAGGCAGATTCTTCACCACTGAGCCGCATGGGAAGCCCATATGCTTGCTTCATTAGCACCTGGTTTTCCAGCTCTTCTAGTAACTAGGCTGTACCAAGTTGCTGTCCATGGAATATGGTTGGAAAGTTGTGCAACCTCCATTTTACAGGTTTACAAAGAAAACAATTGACTGTGAGTGTTTCTTTCCTCTTCCCAAAGCTGCAAACTTGATAGGGTGGCACTCAAGCTAATGGAGACAACTTCCTTGAGGATGGTGTTAACCGCAGTTTGGCAGAAACTAGCTTCCTGGTTTCTCTCAGGGAATAGAATTCCCTTCCCAGATTACATTGATCACATTGGTATGTGGGAAAGGAATAAAATTCTGTGTTATTTAACATCTCTGCTTTGCTGTGGGATGGGGGAGGGATGGAAAGTCTTTTTCCTGGGGGTTCTCAGAGTGTGGCTCATGAACCAGTGAGGACCCCAAAGACACTTTCAAGGTGTTCCTGGGGTCAAATCACTTTGAAAATAACATTAAGATGTCAGTTGTCTTAAATGATGGTGTTTAAGTGTGTTGGCATAAAACTGCACAAATCACCATTTTATTGCTCACTGCCATACATGCACAGGAAAAGTCATTCCCTTATTTCACTTGAGAATGTCGTTGAGCAAACAGTAATAATTATTAATGTTATCAAAATTTGACCTTTGTGAGTAAAGCTCTTTAATAGTCTATGTAAAGACATAGGAACAAAGCATGAAGCATTTCTACTACATACTGATATAATTGTTACCCACAGCAAAAAAATAGGTAGGTAATTGTGTCTGCTGTCAGCTGAATTGGTTGCTTTTTTCATGGAATGCCATTAATACTAGAAAGAATGACTGAAAGACAAATGATGGCTGTTCAAACATGAATATTTGGCAAGAGAAAACACCTGACTATTTATTGATGATGATAAAATTTGAGCTTTCAGGGGAAAATCAGAATTTTGGAAAACTTGTGTCCCCAATGACAGCTGGCAGCTTCACTATACTCAAAAACATTTTTAAAAATGGATTTTAGTGTGCGTATGTATTTTGGTAGTGCATAATAAAGTGGGTGACTATTTGGAAGATTCATAGTTAGGCAGTATTTTTCAGATGATCAATGCATGATGTTACAGATCTGCATAAATAAAAGAGTTAGTCAAAATGCAAGAGACCAGTGAACTCTAATGTGATAGAGGGTGAAAAATTTATTGATATGGACTTAGGTTCTACACAACAGCTAGCTTTTGAAAAACTGTCACTCGTCAAATTTTGGTGTAGTTACAAAAATAAAATATCAGCAAGTATCTGAAAAGGTTGAAAACACACTCACTTTTCCAAATTCTTATCTCTGAAGACATATTTCATCATGTGCTTCAATCAAAATAATGAATCACAACAGATTGAATGCAGAATTAGACATGAAATCAGCTGCCTTCTGATAAACCAGACATTAAAGAGATTTGCTAAAATATGAGATATCACTCCTCTCAATAACTTGTTTGGAAATATATATATATATATAATATATTTTATATGAACAGGTACCAAATGTATCACTTTATTTTTAAGTAAATTAGTAAATAGATTATTTTTGAAATTCTTCATTTTAATTTCCAACACAGTACATTTCTTTTTTTTTTTTTTTTTTTATAAGTCTGGTTACCTTGAAGTTTATTTAAACTAAGAGAAATAGGTCATAATGTTTTCATGCAATACATACTTCGTTCTTTAAATTACAATTGTGACAAATAACAGAAATTATTAAGGAATGCTGCACTTGTGATCCATACAAAACACCAACATTTTGGGTTGTACACAATTTAAAGAAATGTCCTGAACACTTTTCAAAATACTGTAATAGTCAATACATACAGGCATGCCTTACGTGGCCACAGGAATGCAGTTTAGAAAATAAAAAAAAAATCACACTGGAACTACTTAATTTCTTCGAAACCACTGAGCAAGAAAAGCAACACTGAACTTCCATACTGATTTTATATAACGTCTATACAGTACCTTGACTTAAATCCAAGAGTAAAAGTTAAGACTCTCCTCCTTTATTTTTGGTAAACAACTGCATGGTAAACCTGGATGACTTTCCCCTGGATTTTACCTGGGAGTGGCCTTTTTAGTTTTTTATTTAAAAGAGGGCAGGTTTGGCACTTTTATACTGATGTCACCAATGTTAATATTTCTTGGGATCTCAGGAAGGTTCATATTCTTTACAGCTGATACAGCACGGGCTGGAGCTCCCGCTAAGCCAGCCTCAGACTTCTCCAGTTTATTTTGTGCATCAATTTGTGTAACAATCTCATTCATGTTGGTCTCCAATACCATTCCCCCCATCACCATTTCTGCAAGAATATTGTGAACCTTGTCTACATGGAAAATTAAATCCAGTTCACAGACGTTTTCAAAACACTTGTCTAATGTTTCCACAAATACTTGAATTAGATCTAAAATGCCAAGTTCACTTTCTGAAGAATCCACACAGAAGACAAAATATAATGTTGCATAATGTCTATAAATCAGTTTGTTGTCAGATCCTCCGATTAATAATCCTCCTTCTAGGAAATTACAAACATTTTCATCTCTCTTAGATACCAAATGGAATGTCTCCCTGATGATTTGCTGTTGTGTATCTTCACTGTAGGGCTGGTAGAACTTGGAGAGCCGCGGCTTCCCGTGGTTGTTAAAGATGAGGATCGCCTTGATCATGGCTGAGCCGGGCGGACCGGGTGGGAACTGGGGGCCAGGGCGGGGGCGGGCGCGCGAGCCTCGCCTCGGGATCTCGCCGGCTGTCCTTCCCCACCCGCCCCCTCCCGCACACCCAACACAGTACATTTCATGCGAAGAGTTAACTCATTGGAAAAGACTTTGATGCTGGGAGGGACTGGGGGCAGGAGGAGAAGGAGACGACAGAGGATGAGATGACTGGACGGCATAACTGACTCGATGGATGTGAATCTGAGTGAACTCCGGGAGTTGGTGGACAGGGAGGCCTGGCGTGCTGCGATCCATGGGATCAGTCGCAAAGAGTCGGACACGACTGAGCGACTGAACTGAACTGAACTGAACTGAAAGCACATAAACAAAAACTCTTCTAGATCACTAATTGTATGTAAGAGTGGAAGGGATTTCTGAAAACTAAATTCTTGGTTTACCAATATGTTAGAGAAAGTGAAAAGTGAAAAGTGAAATTGTCAGTTCTCAGTCATGTCCGACCCTTTGCCACCCCATGGATTATAGCCCGCCAGACTCCTCTGTCCATGAGGATTCTCCAGGCAAGAATACCAGAGTAGGTTGCCATGTCCTTCTCCAGGGAATCTTCCTGACCCAGGTATCAAACCCAGATCTCCTGCATTGCAGGCAGATTCTTTATTGTCTGAGCCATCTTTACTAAAAATAACACATTTCCAGAATATGTGTGTGTTTCACTTTCACATCACTATTTAGGTAAATTAGTGAGGCTATCCAAAATGGACCCAAATCTGTCAGGGATATTTTTTTCCTTCCATATACTGCCACTGTATCATCTGTTCCCTTCTTTCCTTGTGGAACTCATCTCTCATTAATTCCACCTTTTAAATTTTTACTTTTGATGAGTTGATCCATTTGTTTTAACTGTGTTACATTTCAATATTTTTATTCAGTTACTATGCTTTCAGTATACTAATTTATTTTAAAATTAAAAACTAATGACTTGAGTTGCGGGGCATATATTTATGTTCTAAGGGAATATCCTTAAGTGTTCATTTGATTTAGTGGACTCATTGGTTGCTTGTTCTAATTCCAGACTGCTCATGAATTCCCTCATCATTAGGCTTCTCCTGGTCTGCCTGGTGCTTTGTCTTCCTCTCCCTGGTTAATGGATTTTCCTAAGCAAGTTGGTATTTTGCCTACTTTCAGCTCAAAATATTCTATGCATCACAGTGACATTCCACAGAGAGGCAACATTTTCTTCTGTGTTAGAAGTTCAACTCCTGTGGGACAATGAAGTACAAGCCTTGTCTGTTGTCAGTATACACTAGGGGCTACAGAAGAAATCTCCAGTCCCAACTGTCCTCATTTTCCTCTGAACTCACTCTTGCCCTCATATTGTGTGAAAAATTCACCCATATTATTGCCAGGACTTAAAAAGCACAACAGGATTTTGTAATATGATAATTCATGACAAATAGATGGGGAAACAATGGAAACAGTGAGAGACTTTATTTTCTTGGGCTCCAAAATCACTGCAGACGGTGACTGCGGCCATGAAATTAAAAGACAGTTGCACCTTGAAGGAAAAGCTATGACAAAACTAGACAGCTTATCAAAAGCAGAGACATTACTTTGCTGACAAAGGTCCATACATTAAAAGCTATGGTGTTCCCGTAGTCATGTATGGATGTGAGAGTTGGACCATAAAGAAGGCTGAGTGCCAAAGAATTGATGCTTTTGAACTGTGGTGTTGAAGAAGACTCTTAAAATTCCCTTGGACTGTAAGGAGACCAAACCAGTCAATCCTAAAAGAAATCAACCCTGAATAGTCACTGGAAGGACTGATGCTGAAGGTGAAACTTCAATACTTTTGCCACCTGATGTGAAGAGGCGACCCATTAGAAGAGACCCTCATCTTGGAAAGACTGAAGGCAGGAGGAGAAGGGAATGATAGAGAATGAGATGGTTGGATGGTATCACCAACTCGATGTACATGAGTTTGAGCAAGCTCTGAGAGATGGTGAAGGACAGGGAAGCCTGGCGTGCTGCAGTCCATGGGGCCTCAAAAAGTCAGACAGGACTGAGCAACTGAATAACAGATGACCATAACTGCATTAATGGAAGGAGCTCTACATTTTTTTTTTCCTCCACAGAGGAGCCCAGATCTCTCTTGGAACCATGGAATTACAATCTCCACCTTGGCCCTGTCACACTTGATTGTGCTGGGCTGAGGAATAGCATTATAAAAGATCAAGTACTTGGTTTATACTTGCACCTGCTGTCTGGGTGCTAAGTCGCTCAGTAATGTCCGACTCTTTGCAACCCCATGGATTTTAGCCTTCCAGGGAGGCTCTGTCTGTGGGATTCTCCAGGCAAGAATACTGGAGTGGTTTGCAATGCCCTCCTCCAGGGGATCTTCTCAACCCAAGGATCTAACCAGAGTTTCTTATGTCTTCTGCATTGGAAGGGCAGGTTCTTTACCACTAGCTCCATCTGGGAAGCCCTCAATAACAACCTGTGTGTGTGCTAAATAGCTGCAGTCATACCTACTGGAATTCCTGAAAAAATCTAGGGTTTTGCATTTTCACTTTGCATTTTCACCCACATCTTCCTGGATCTAAGTTTTAGTCACTGCTATTCTCAAGAGAACTGTATGTCCACATCTTTTATCCATAGTGCTGAAACTCACAGAAGTCTGGAAACAAAAAGTCTTTGACAGCAAAACTGAATCTGGTGAAAATATGCACATGTTTCGGTGTAGAACTATATATGTGTCTTAGGATGGAGTAAAGTCCCAATCTCCCTCACCATGGCTCTATACAATAGAAACTACAGGTATCATATTATATTTATAAAAATTGAAAATTTCTAAATTTTCAGACATACCTGGTTCCATTGGATCCTGTGCCTTTGTACTTGAGGGCTTCCCAGGTGGTTCAGTGGTAAAGAATCCCCCTGCCAATGCTTTTTGCTGAGGTTTCTCCTTCTTCATCACCCTCCTCAGCCACATTTCATTGGACAGCACACACTGACCTTGCTGCAGGACTAAATTTCAATTGGCTGTTGTCACTCAAAGCATTCATTTGTAATTTTGTTGCTTGCTCTTTAGACTTGAGAAACAGTTTCCTTTGCAGGCCACTAAGTCCCTGACCATGTGAATTTCTTCATTGCTGCTGCTAAGTCGCTTCAGTCGTGTCCGACTCTGCGTGACTCCAGAGACGGCAGTCCACAAGGCTCCCCCGTCCCTGGGATTCTCCAGGCAAGAACACTGGAGTGGGTTGCCATTTCCTTCTCCAGTGCATGAAAGTAAAAAAGTGAAAGTGAAGTCGCTCAGTCGTGTCTGACTCTTTGCGACCCCATGGACTACAGCCCACCAGGCTCCTCCGTCCATGGGATTTTCCAGGCAAGAGTACTGGAGTGGGGTGCCATCGCCTTATTTATGGTAAAAATAAATAGAAACCTCAATTAAATATAGCTGGGAGACCAGCAGGGGGAGCTCTCACACCCTGTGACTGGAGTCCAGCCCGACAAGAGGACTGAGTCAATGAAAAGCCATTATGGATTGTCACCCCAGGAAAATCACGGATGTTGAAGGGCTCACACCAGTGGGTGTTTAAACACCATGGTCAGTCCACAGTGTATTGACATATCAGTCACACAGCCTAGTTCAGTTCAGTCGCTCAGTCATGTCAGACTTTGCTACCCCATGGACTGCAGCATGCCAGACTTCCCTGTCCTTCACTATCTCCTGGAGTTTGCTTAAACGCATGTCCTTTGAGCCAATGATGCCATCCAACCATCTCATCCTCTGTTGTCCCCTTCTCCTGACTTCAATCTTTCCCAGCCTCAGGGTCTTTTCCAATGAGTCAGTTCTTTGTATCACGTGGCCAAATTATTGGAATTTCAGTTTCACACAGCCCCACTAATTCCCAAAAGGAACAGAAAAGTGCAATGAAATGCTTGCCCAGAGATGGGGCAACCGAAAATGTTAGATGAAAAGCATTAATGAGTACCTCAGAGTATAAGCCAAATATATACTACAGATTCCGAAAATCAGAAAATTAATTTGGAAGGATTTTACCTATCAAGATCATATGAGTATTTGTGAAAGATATACACAATCAGCATAATTATTTAATTATGTGCCATCTAAAGCTTATATTGTGAAACAGATACTTATTAGATAATTTATGGAAAGTATGACAATTAAAGACAGTATGATAAATTATCATCCCCATTTTGAGTTATTAGATAAAAGCTTTTATTCACAATAAAACTTGTTTAAGCACCGAGGTGATTTCTTTTAAAATTCATGTATTTTTGGCTAATGATGTGGCTGGATGCAGTGGAACATCTGTTGTTTACAAGTTTCAACTATCCATTGGGTCACTTATGAATTTTCACACAGATTATAAACTGTGTTATTAAGATTTCAGAGAGTAAACATTTAACTGAATAAGTTAATATTATTTTAATTAGAAAATGTTATTAATTATTACCTATGCTAAACCTTAAAGAATTTACCTTCTTAAAAAAATTTGTATTAAAGCAAACATTGCAGCTACTGTATTGAATCTCTAGTTGAATAATTAAAGTCCTAAGCTTCAACTTGCAGCATATTAAATAAACCGAAGCATTTTAATTCTTCTTACAATGTGAATTTCCTCATGAAAAGTCATACAGCTTTATTATTTTCTGAAAAAAAGTTTTTCTCTTGATTCTTAGCATTTTTCCAGCTCTTTTCACATCAGTTATTGCTAGCTTCCTCCTGAGTGGTTTGTGGATAATATGATCTACTAATATCAAAATTACTTTATAGCAATGGCATAACATATGAGTACAAATTCTTCCTATAGAGTCAATAATTTATCAAAACACATATGTCTTACTCCAAAGATACATTTATAGATATTTTTCTTAGAAATCTGGGAGAAAGTGCATACGATCAATGTTATTAACATATGAAGTGAAGTGAAGTGAAGTGAAGTCGCTCAGTCGTGTCCGACTCTTTGAGACCCCATGGACTGTAGCCTACCAGGCTCCTCTGTCCATGAGATTTTCCAGGCAATAGTACTGAAGTGGATTGCCATTTCCTTCTCCAGGGTATATTCCCTACCCAGGGATCGAACCTGGGTCTCCCGCATTGTAGACAGACGCTTTACCATCTGAGCTACCAGGGAAGTCCCTATTAACATATAATCATATTTTATTATCTCCAGTTATATGCCAAAAACATTGCACTGATAATTATATTTAAAATAAATTGCATAGCAATTTTGAACTCTTATTAATAGGAACAATACTTTTGTCAATTGCTTTCTAAAAATTAAATCAATTTATCTCTAAAGCTGGCACACTTATTTTCTAAATATAGTTATATAATTTGACATGAAATATTCCAGTTAACAAAATACTCAATATATGATGTATATGCCACACAACCTTCTGAAAATCCTTCAATTATTCCTTAAGTCTCCTTTACATGAGCTACAAATCTTTATACAGTATGAACTCTATTTAATTTCCAGGTTTTCTTGTTAGTGCTCTTTCCTTCTCTCTGCATCAATTTTACTGGCCTTTGTTTACTCCTTACTACTTTCTCCTACTGCTCAAATTATAAAAACTTTAGCATATGCTATTATTTGCATGAAACTCCCCTGACCCTATTTGCCTAGTTACATGATAGTAGACAATCTGATGCTTTTGCATGTATTCATTTCAATTCTTTGGGAAACATTATCCCACAATTCCACCAGGAACCATCTGTCTCCTTATTCTCAGTCTATATGGGGCTGAGTGAGGGGCTGCATTCACTCCATGAGAGAAACATGTATCCCTGAAGTGGCTAGTCATCATAACTGCATCCTCTCATCTCCACGAAGATTGTCGCAGGGTTGGAAGCAAGGACCCAAGTTGATCCAATTAGAATGCTTTCCAGAAATTTTATGAGAGTGTCTAGGACTCAGAACTATAACAATGACACTTGAGCTGCCAGGGGGTCAGCTGGAGCAGAAGGGCTGCCTGGGAAAAAGGCCAATATAGAAAAGAGCAGATGGAAGAGATGAAAATATTCAGCCTTAATGGCTTTGTTTGGGTCCCAGATCCATGCAAACAGATCCTGTGTCATATTGCTCTCAACCTCTTATCTCTGGTGCCACAGACACCTCCCAGGCAAGTAATATATACGTATTGTCTTAACAAATGAGTATCAAAATGGTAAAGTGTTTAAATATATGTCTATACTTTGTGTAGACATTCCTGATAATTTGAATTATTAATCAATCATTTCACTCATTGGTCAGTAATATTTCACTGTAGAACTACTTAATGTGTGCTTAGCAATTAGCATGTCCTTGTGATAATGCAAATCAGTCCAAGATCATTTTTCTGCTTGAAAATGATTTACTATATACTTAAGGAAGACAAAGGGATAGGCAGTTAGAAGTAAGGTGAGTGCTGTGAAGAAACAGAGAATGTCATTGAAGGGAATATTCATCTAGTGTGTAGGATGAGAAGATGGAGCCAGGAAAACCTTGGTACTTAAGCCAAAACCAGAAGGTGAAAGGATTGAGAAGGAACAAGGCAGGTCTTCCATGAGTCATCATGTGAAAGCCAGGAAGAAGGATGGCTAGAGAGCATTAAAACAAGGAATAAGGCTATAAAGTGGAGGGGAAATGTTTGCAGAAATTAGCACATGCAGGGGCTTTTAGAATTCATTAAGTTTTCTGAACGTAAGCTTAAAATGCAAAATAATTTTATGAAATACTTCAGGTAGGAAAGTAGCATGTCAAAACTTGCATTTATAATGTTAACTTTTTGGCAGGATGATGAATGAGTGAACAATAATGGGGATATTACAAAAATCCTGTCAAGAAATAATATAGAGTCACTAGGACTATAGTGATGGCCTATTACAATGATTTGGTCCACAGACGACAGTTCAGTGCAATAAAGAACCCACCTGCCAATGCAAGAGATGCAGGAGATGTGTGTTTGATCCCTGATTTGGGAAGGTCCCTTGGCTAAGGAAATGGTGAAAGTGAAAGTGAAGTTGCTCAGTCATGTCCAACTCTTTGCTATCCCATGGAATATAGCCCTCCAGACTCCTCTGTCCATGGGATTTTCCAGGTAAGAATACTGGAGAAGGTTGCCATTTCCTTCTCCAGGGGATCTTTCCAATCCAGGGATTGAACCCAGCTCTCTCACATTGCAGGCGGATGCTTTAACCTCTGAGCCACCAGGGAACCCAAGGAAATGGTAACCCACTCCAATATTCTTGCTGGAATATCCCATGAACAGTGGAGCCTGGTGGGCTACAGTCCATAGTGTTACAATGAGTCAAACACAACTGACCACACACACATAAGCAACACAGTTCAGTTCAGTTCAGTCATGTCCAACTCTTTGAGACCCCATGAACCACAGCACCCAAGTTTTCCCTGTCCATCACCAACTCCCGGAGTCCACCCAAACCCATGTCCATCGAGTCGGTGATGTCATCCCATCATCTCATCTTCTTTCATCCCCTTCTCCTCCTGCCTTTAATCTTTCCCAGCATCAGGGTCTTCTCCAATGAGTCAATTCTTCACACCAGGTGGCCAAAGTATTGGAGTTTCAGCTTCAACATCAGTCCTTCCAATGAACACCCAGGACTGATCTCTTTTAGGATGGACTGGTTGGATCTCCTTGCAGTCCAAGGGACTCTCAAGAGGCTTCTCCAACACCACAGTTCAAAAGCATCAGTTCTTTGGTGCTCAGCTTTCTTTATAGTCCAACTCTCACATCCATACATAATCACTGGAAAAACCATAGCCTTGAATAGACGGACATTTGTTGGCAATGTAATGTCTCTGCTTTTTAGTATGCTGTCTAGGTTGGTCATAAATTTCCTTTCAAGGAGTAAGCATCTTTTAATTTCCTGGCTGCAGTCACCATCTGCAGTGATTTTTGGAGCCCAGAAAAATAAAGTAAGCTACTGTTTTCACTGTTTCCCCATCTATTTCCCATGAAGTGATGGGACCAGATGCCATGATCTTCGTTTTCTGAATGTTGAGTTTTAAGCCAACTTTTTCACTCTCCTCTTTCACTTTCATCAAGAGGCTCCTCAGTTCCTCTTCACTTTCTGCCATAAGGGTGGTGTCATCTGCATATCTGAGGTTATTGATATTTCTCCCAGCAATCTTGATTCCAGCTTGTGCTTCCTCCAACCCAGTGTTTCTCATGATGTACTCTATATATAAGTTAAATAAGTAGGATGACAGTATACAGCCTTAACGTACTCCTTTTCCTATTTGGAACCCCTCTGTTGTTCCATGTCCAGTTCTAACTGTTGCTTCCTGACCTGCATACAGATTTCTCAGGAGATAGGTCAGGTGGTCTGGTATTCCCACCTCTAAGAATTTTAAACAGTTTATTGTGATCCACACAGTCAAAGGCTTTGTCATAGTCAAAAAAGCAGAAATAGATGTTTTTCTGGAACTCTCTTGCTTCTTCAGTGATCCAGAGGATGTTGGCAATTTGATCTCTGGTTTCTCTACCTTTTCCAAAACCAGCTTGGACATCTGAAATTTCATAGTTCACATATTGCCTAAGCCTGGCTTGGAGAATTTTAAACATTTCTTTACTAGGGTGTGAGATGAGTGCAATTGTGTGGTATTCTGAGCATTCTTTGGCATTGCCTTTCTTTGGGATTAGAATGAAAACTGATCTAGTTTCATTCTTTTACAAGTGGTTAACCAGTTTTCCCAGCACCACTTGTTAAACAGATTGTCTTTACTCCATTGTATATTCTTGCCTCCTTTGTCAAAGATAAGGTGTCCATATGTGTGTGGATTTATCTCTGGGCTTTCTATTTTGTTCCATTGATCTATATGTCTGTCTTTGTGCCAGTACCATACTGTCTTGATGACTGTGGCTTTGTAGTAGAGCCTGAAGTCAGGCAAGTTGATTCCTCCAGTTCCATTCTTCTTTCTCAAGATTGCTTTGGCTATTCGAGGTTTTTTGTATTTCCATACAAATCTTGAAATTATTTGTTCTAGTTCTGTGAAAAATGTGGCTGGTAGCTTGATAGGGATTGCATTGAATTTGTAAATTGCTTTGGGTAGTATACTCATTTTCACTATATTGATTCTTCCAATCCATGAACATGGTATATTTCTCCATCTATTAGTGTCCTCTTTGATTTCTTTCATCAGTGTTTTATAGTTTTCTATATACAGGTCTTTAGTTTCTTTAGGTAGATATATTCCTAAGTATTTTATTCTTTTCGTTGCAATGGTGAATGGAATTGTTTCCTTAATTTCTTTTTCTACTTTCTCATTATTCGTGTATAGGAATGCAAGGGATTTCTGTGTGTTGATTTTATATCCTGCAACTTTACTATATTCATTGATTAGCTCTAGTAAATTTCTGGTGGAGTCTTTAGGGTTTTCCATGTAGAGGATCATGTCATCTGCAAACAGAGAGAGTTTTACTTCTTCTTTTCCGATTTGGATTCCTTTTATTTCTTTTTCTGCTCTGATTGCTGTGGCCAAAACTTCCAGAACTATGTTGAATAGTAGCAGTGAAAGTGGACACCCTTGTCTTGTTCCTGACTTTAGGGGAAATGCTTTCAATTTTTCACCATTGAGGATAATGTTTGCTGTGGGTTTGTCATAGATAGCTTTTATTATGTTGAGGTATGTTCCTTCTATTCCTGCTTTCTGGAGAGTTTTTATCATAAATGGATGTTGAATTTTGTCAAAGGCCTTCTCTGCATCTATTGAGATAATCATATGGTTTTTATTTTTCAATTTGAAAAATAAACTCAAAATGGATTAAAGATCTAAATGTAAGATCAGAAACTATAAAACTCCTAGAGGAGAACATAGGCAAAACACTCTCAGACATAAATCACAGCAGGATCCTCTATGATCCACCTCCCAGAATTCTGGAAATAAAAGCAAAAATAAACAAATGGGATCTAATTAAAATTAAAAGCTTCTGCACAACAAAGGAAACTATAAGCAAGGTGAAAAGACAGCCTTCTGAATGGGAGAAAATAATAGCAAATGAAGCAACTGACAAACAACTAATCTCAAAAATATACAAGCAACTTATGCAGCTCAATTCCAGAAAAATAAACGACCCAATCAAAAAATGGGCCAAAGAACTAAATAGACATTTCTCCAAAGAAGACATACGGATGGCTAACAAACACATGAAAAGATGCTCAACATCACTCATTATTAGAGAAATGCAAATCAAAACCACAATGAGGTACCACTTCACACCAGTCAGAATGGCTGCGATCCAAAAATCTGCAAGCAATAAATGCTGGAGAGGGTGTGGAGAAAAGGGAACCCTCCTACACTGTTGGTGGGAATGCAAACTAGTACAGCCACTATGGAGAACGGTGTGGAGATTCCTTAAAAAATTGCAAATAGAACTACCTTATGACCCAGCAATCCCACTGCTGGGCATACACACCGAGGAAACCAGAATTGAAAGAGACACATGTACCCCAATGTTCATTGCAGCACTGTTTATAATAGCCAGGACATGGAAACAACCTAGATGTCCATCAGCAGATGAATGGATAAGAAAGCTGTGGTACATATACACAATGGAGTATTACTCAGCCGTTAAAAAGAATTCATTTGAATCAGTTCTGATGAGATGGATGAAACTGGAGCCGATTATACAGAGTGAAGTAAGCCAGAAAGAAAAACACCAATACAGTATACTAACACATATATATGGAATTTAGGAAGATGGCAATGACGACCCTGTATGCAAGACAGGGAAAGAGACACAGATGTGTATAACGGACTTTTGGACTCAGAGGGAGAGGGAGAGGGTGGGATGATTTGGGAGAATGACATTCTAACATGTATACTATCATGTGAATTGAATCGCCAGTCTATGTCTGACGCAGGATGCAGCATGCTTGGGGCTGGTGCATGGGGATGACCCAGAAAGTTGTTATGGGGAGGGAGGTGGGAGGGGGGTTCATGTTTGGGAATGCATGTAAGAATTAAAGATTTTAAAATTTAAAAAATAAAAAACTAAAATTAAAAAAAATAATAATAAAAAAAAAAATAGAATGAAAACTGATCTTTTCCAGTCCTGTGGCCACTGCTGAGTTTTCCAAATTTGTTGGCATAAACAACACAAGCAACTACATAATCAAATTTTTCTGAGAAATTTATTTTAAGAAGAACTACTTAGTAGGAGAATGTAAGATATAGTTGGCATTTAATAAGATACAGGAAGTAAGGAAAATGGAGAAATAAAAATTCCCAGATTTCAAATATAAACATCTGGCTCCCATTTACCACAAAAAGAAGCTGAATATACCGTTTCAGGAGACAGATTTATATAAGAAAACAGTAATTTTTAATTATTCTTAAAATTCAATTGGCACTAAGGAAGATATTTTTACTCTTGTAGCACTATAGATAAATCAATACTTTAAGAGGTTTAAGGTGTTTATTGAAGATTTTACCTTTATTATTTGGCAAATGACTAAATAATTGACATAATTACTCAATTTCATTGTGTTGGCAATGTATGAAATTGAAATTGTACACTTGTATTCAATACTTATTCATTAAATTTATTTACCTAATGCCATTATATATATCACATGATCTCCAAATATTTGTTGTTCAGACAGAATTTGAAGGCAGAGGGGAGGGGTGCACCAGTTGGAAAACACTGAAAAAAAACAAAGCAAATCATTTTGAGATGTCCTAAAACAAATACAGGTTGTAAATGCAGGCAAAAATCTGAAATGAGAGTAAACATTCTGGTCAAGAGTGATAGGAAGCACTGCTGTTTTTCAGTCACTAAGCTGTGTCCCACCCTTTGTGACCTGATGAAGTGGAGAACCCCAGGCTTCCCTGTCCTTCACTATTTCCCAGTGTTTGCTCTAACTCATGTCCTTTGAGTCAGTGATGCTATCTAACCATCTCATCCCCTGTTGCCCCCTTCTTATTTTGCCCTCAATCTTTCCTAGCATAGTACGAATACTGAGAAATTCAATCTTAGAACAATGAATAGACTTGCTCAGATGCTCAGCTGTGTCCAACTCTTTGAAATCCCATGGACTATGGCCCACCAGGCTCCTCTGACCATGGAATTTTCCAGGCAAGAATACAAAAACGGATTGCCACTTCCTCCTCCAGGGGATCTTCCCAACCCAGGGATCAAACACATATCTCTTATAGTCTCCTGCACTGGCAGACAGATTCTTTACCACAAGAACTACCTGGGAAACCCAATGAATAGGCTTATATATACACAGAAGTGTATAAACAATGAATATTGTAATCAAATCTTACATCGCTTGGAAAACGAGACACAGATCTATTATTTATATTTCCTCTTCACAGAGATGACATGAAATAAAACACACACACACACACACACACAGTGCAGTGCTGACCTCTGCTAAATTACTTTTGGAAAGTTACCCACCAATGCTCTAGGGTATAATGAGTTATGGAGCACCTCAAGTGGCCACCATTTTATGTGTCCTCTTCTACTGCAAGTCTTCATGCAAATAATGCTTGCTGCTTCATAGCTTATTCACGTTATATGGAAAATTATATTTAAGACAAATAATTACTCTATCATCTTGTCCTCTCTGCTGTCAATGTTATTCATGGGTTTTGTAGGTTAGCTTCTACTTCATAGCCTATGAACCTCCTTTTTCTCAGCCTAGGTAGTCTATGTCTAGATCTAAGCACAGCTTGTAATCTTTCATTCAAATTTCTGCTCAGATATCACCTGGTCAGACAGTGCTTCCCTTGACCACCCTATACAAATTAACCATTCCCTTCTCTCAGCATTTTCAATTTCCTGTACCCGGTTTTCTTTTCCTTCATAGCAGTTTCCACCACCAGATAAATATTTATTCATTAGCTTGTTATCTGTTTGCCTCTCTAGACTGCAAACTGTAGGAAGGCAACCACTTGTGTTTGTTCAGTGCTGCATCTCTAATGCCTACTGCACAGTAGATGATCAGCCACATTTGTTGAATTAATGATGAACTCATATAATTTATCTTGTATGTTTTCATATACTCAGTGTTCTACAACAAATGCTCTGACTCTATGCATGTCAGTTTGATAACTAAAGATGGAGATAAGTAAAGGAAATTTGAGTTTGAAAAGCTAATCAGTACCTGATTCTGTTGAAACTTTATGTCAAACACTGTTGATTGCAGAAAAATGAATGCAAGGCTAGCGAATAACATTGTAAAAATTTTTGAACTTTAGATTTCATGTGAATATCTTTAGAAAATATTTAATCACTTTACAAAGGGGCACATTGGCTTCAAATTTCACAATTCTCATGCATCGTTATCTATTTGATGTTTTCGTATAACAGTGGCAGGCACGTAAGAGGCACTGGTAAACAATTGCTGGAAAACTGGGTGAACGGGTGGATTAATTAGTTATAGTTGTCATCACTGTGTCTAGAATTCTTCAATTCCTGTTTTCTATTCATCAGAAATTGTGTCCTCTTTCTTCCTGAAATTACACCCTCTATGTCCTCTTTACAATTACCAGAACAATAACCAGATTAAACTCTGAAGTTCTAAGACTTCAGAAATTAGAAATGTTTTTAAATCAGAAACTTTTTCTTAAGGTGGTTATTGTAGTTTGAGAGTTCCAGAAAAGCATCTACCTCTGCTTCATTGGCTATACCAAGGCCTTTGACTGTGTGGATCACAATAGACTGTGGAAAATCCTGAAAGAGATGGGAATACCAGACCACCTTCCCTGCTTCCTGAGAAATCTGTATGCAGGTCAGGAAGCAACAGTTAGAATTGGACATGGAACAACAGACTGGTTACAAATTGGGGAAAGAGTACATCAAAGCTGTATATTGATACCAGCTTATTTAATTTATATGCACAGTACACTATGTGAAATGTTAGGCTGGATGAAGCACAAGATAGAATCAAAATTGCCTGGAAAAATGTCAATAACCTCAGATATGCAGATGGCACCACCCTTATGGCCGAAAGCAAAGAAGAGATAAAGAGCCTCTTGATTAAAATGAAAGAGGAGATTGAAAAAACTGGCTTAAAACTCAGCATTCAAAATACTAAGACTATGGCATCTAGTCCCATCAGTTCAGTTCAGTTCAGTCACTCAGTTGTGTCCGACTCTTTGCGACCCCATGAATTGCAGCATGCCAGGCCTCCCTGTCCATCACCAACTCCCGGACTGCACTCAGACTCATGTCCATCGAGTCAGTGATGCCATCCAGCCATTTCATCCTCGGTCATCCCCTTCTCTTCCTGCCCCCAATCCCTCCCAGCATCAGAGTCTTTTCCAATGAGTCTACACTTCACCTGAGGTGGCCAAAGTACTGGAGCTTCAGCTTTAGCATCATTCCTTCCAAAGAAATCCCAGGGCTGATCTCCTTCAGAATGGACTGGTTGGATCTCCTTGCAGTCCAAGGGACTCAAACTCCAACACCACAGTTCAAAAGCATCAATTCTTCAGCGCTCAGCCTTCTTCACAGTCCAACTCTCACATCCATACATGACTACAGGAAAAACCATAGCCTTGACTAGACAGACCTTAGTTGGCAAAGTAATGTCGCTCACTCTGTGGCAAATAAATGGGGAAACAATGAGAGATTTTATTTTCTTGGTCTTCAAAAATCACTGCAGATGATGACAGCAGTGATGAAATTAAAAGACGCTTGCTCCTTGGAAAAAAAGCTATGACCAACCTAGGCAGCATTTAAAAAGCAGAGATATGACTTTTCTGTCAAAGGTCTGTCTAGTCAAAGCTATGGTTTTTACAGTAGTCATGTATGGATATGAGAGTTGGACCATAAAGAAAGCTGAGTGCTGAATAATTGATGCTTTTGAACTGTGGTATTGGAGAAGACTCTTGAGAGTCCGTTGGGCTGCAAGGAGATCAAACCAGTTAATCCTAAAGGAAAACAGTCCTGAATATTCATTGGAAGGACTGATGCTGAAGCTGAAACTCCAATACCACTGACTCGTTGGAAAGATTCTGATGCTGGGAAAGATTGAAAGCAGGAGGAGGGGATAACAGAGGATGAGATGGTTGGATAGCATGACCAACTAGATGGACATGAGTTTGAACAAGCTCTGGAGTTGGTGATGGACAGGGAAGCCTGGAGTGTTGCAGTCCATAGGGTCGCAAAGAGTTGGACACGACTGAGTGACCGAACTGAACTGAAAGATTGTTTCCGGGACATATTTATTGATTCTCTTCAATAGTATACCATTTCAGTTGCAATTAGGAAAAGTTTATTATGTGGGAAATAGCACTTTCCAACAAGAGTGCAGTCAGAGAAGAAATTTGGAGGGAAAAATCAGAAAAACAGAGCTCACAGTGAGTTGTTTCTGTAAGGACTGACTAGGCAAAATTACAATTTAGAAATATTAAAAAAAAAAAGAAATATTTTTTGATCCCAGATGTGGTTATTTCATCTTTGATATACTTTCAAGTTTGTTTTCATGCTTCCATTAAAAGCATTAAAGAGATTGTCCTCACTCCCTCATGGGCTTTTTCACCTATTTCTCACCCTTTTCTTACATTAACAGAAATCCCTCCAGTTCCTATATTTCATTAAGTCAAAAGATCACAGTCTGAATTCCTTTTATTTTCCAAAGAAGTTTACTGCTTGGCCTTACTCAAACTAAACATTTGAAGATCTAACTTTTGACATTCAGTCAGTTCAATCTCTCAGTTGTGTCCAACTCTTTCTGACACCATGAATCATAGCACTCCAGGGCACCCTGTCCATCACCAGCTCCTGAAGTTTACTCAAACTTATGTCCATCGAGTTGGTAATACCATCCAGCCATCTCATCCTCTGTCATCCCCTTCTCCTCTTGCCCCATTCCCTCCTAGCATCAGACTTTTTTCCAATAAGTCAACTTTGAGGTGGCCAATGTATTAGAGTTTCAACTTCAACATCAGTCCTTCCAATGAACACCCAGGACTGATCTACTTTAGAATGGACTGGGTGGATCTCCTTGCAGTCCAAGGGACTTTTAAGAGGCTTCTCCAACACCACAGTTCAAAAGCACATCCATACACGATCACTGGAAAAACCATAGCCTTGACTAGATGGACCTTTGTTGGCAAAGTCATGTCTCTGCTTTTCAATATGCTATCTAGGTTGGTCGTAACTTTCCTTCCAAGGAGTAAGCATCTGTTAATTTCCTGGCTGCAACCACCATCTGTAGTGATTTTGGAGCCCCCCAAAAATAAAGTCTGACACTGTTTCCACTGTTTCCCTATCTATTTCCCATGAAGTGATGGGACAAGATGCCGTAATCTTAGTTTTCTGAATGTTAAGCTATCAGCCAACATTTTCACTCTCCTCTTTCACTTTCGTCAAGAGGCTTCTTAGTTTCTCTTCACTTTCTGCCATAAGGGTGGTGTCATCTGCACATCTCAGGTTCTTGATATTTCTCCCAGGAGTCTTGATTCCAGCTTGAGCTTCTTCCAGTCCAGCGTTTCTCATGATGTACTCTGCATAGAAGTTAAATAAGCACGGTAACAATATAGAGCCTTGACCTACTCCTTTTCCTGCTTGGAACCAGTCTGTTGTTCCATGTCCAGTTCTAACTGTTGCTTCCTGACCTACATACAAGTTTCTCAAGAGGCAGGTCAGGTGGTCTGGTATTCACATCTCTTTCAGAATTTTCCACAGTTTATTGTGATCCACACAGTCAAAGGCTTTGGCATAGTCAATAAAGCAGAAATTGATGTTTTTCTGAAACTCTCTTGCTTTTTCCATGATCCAGCAGATATTGGCAATTTGATCTCTGGTTCCTCTTTCTTTTCTGAAACCAGCTTGAATATCTGGAAGTTCACGGTTCACATATTGCTAAAGCCTGGCTTGAAGAATTTTGAGCCTTACCTTACTAGCATCTGAGATGAGTGCAATTTTGTAGTAGTTTGACCATTCTTTGGCATTGCCTTTCTTTGGAATTGGAATGAAAACTGACCTTTTTCAGTCCTGTGGCCACTGCGGAGTTTTCCAAATTTGCTGGCATATTGAGTGCAGCACTTTCACAGCATCATCTTTCAGGATTTGAAATAGTTCAACTGGAATTCCATCACCTCCACTAGCTTTGTTCGTAATGATGCTTTCTAAGGTCCATTTGACTTCACATTCCAGGATGTCTGGCTCTAGGTGAGGGATCACACCATCATGATTATCTGGGTAGTGAAGATATTTTTTGTACAGTTCTTCCATGTATTCTTGCCACCTCTTCCTAATATCTTCTGCTTCTGTTAGATCCATACTATTTCTGTCCCTTATCGAGCCCATCTTTGCATGAAATATTCCCTTGGTATCTCTAATTCTCTTGAAGTGATATCTAGTCTTTCCCATTCTGTTGTTCTCCTTTATTTCTTTGCATTGATTGCCGAGGAAGACTTTCTTATCTGTCCTTGCTATTCTTTGGAACTCTGCATTCAGATGCTCATATCTTTCCTTTTCTCCTTTGCTTTTTGCTTCTCTTCTTTTCACAGCTATCAGTAACGCCTGTCCAGACAGTCATTTTGCTTTTTTGCATTTCTTTTCCATGGAGATGGTCTTGATCCCTGTCTCCTGTACAATGTAACAAACCTCCATCCATAGTTCATCAGGCACTCTATCAGATCTAGTCCCTTAAATCTATTTCTTACTTCTACTGTATAATCATAAGGATTTGATTTAGGTCATACCTGAATGGTCTATTGGTTTTCCATAGTTTCTCCAATTTTGGAGAAGGCAATGGCACCCCACTCCAGCACTCTTGCCTGGAAAAATCCCATGGACGGAGGAGCCTGGTGGGCCGCAGTCCATGGGGTCGCTAAGAGTTGGACACGACTGAGCAACTTCACTTTCACTTTTCACTTTCATGCATTGGAGAAGGAAATGGCAACCCACTCCAGTGTTCTTGCCTGGAGAATCCCAGGGATGGGAGAGCCTCATGGGCTGCCATCTATGGGGTTGCACAGAGTCGGAAATGACTGAAGCGACTTAGCAGTAGCAGCAGCAGCAGCAGTTTCTTCAATTTAAGTCTGATTTTGGCAATAAGGAATTGGTGATCTGAGCCACAGTCACCTCCCAGTCTTGTTTTTGCTGATTGTATAGAGCTTCTCCATCTTCGGCTGCAAATAATATAATCAATCTGATTTCAGTATTGTCCATGTGTAGAGTCTTCTCTTGTGTTGTTAGAAGAGGGTGTTTGCTATGACCAGTGCATTCTCTTGGAAAAACTCTATTAACCTTTGCCCTGCTTCATTCCATATTCCGAGGCCAAATTTTCCCATTGGTCCAGGTGTTTCTTGACTTCCTACTTTTGCATTCCAGTCCCCTATAGTGAAAATGACATCTTTTGGGGTATTAGTTCTAAAAGGTCTTATAGGTCTTCACAGAACCCTTCAACTTCAGCTTCTTCAGTGTTACTGGTTGGGGCATAGGCTTGGATCACTGTGATATTGAATGGTTTGCCTTGGAAATGAACAGACATTAAAATCTGAGAAATTAAACAAGAAGCAATAAAGAATCAAGTACATATTTTGGTTATTTAAAATATGATCACTATCAAAATTTGTGGACTGGAGCAAAAACAGTACTTAAAGGAAAATATACAGGATTGAAAGCATATATTACAATGGAAGAAAGATCTAAAATCAATAATGAAAGTTTCTACCTTAGGAAACGAAAACAAAGAAGAGCAAAGTAAATCTAATGTAAGCAGAAGAAAATACATGATCCAAATTAAAGCAGAGATTACTGAAATTGAAAATAAGCAACCAATAGACAAAATCATCAAAACCGAAAGCTGTTTCTTAAAAAATATATATATATAAATAGAACTTAACCATAGTCAGTTTCTAGGAAAAAAAAAGAGGGGACGCTGGTTGCTAATATCAGGAATAAAAGAAGAGACATCACTACACATCCACTGGATATTAAAATTATACTACAGAAACTATGAAAAAACTCTGTGCCCAGAAGTTTAAAAATCTAGATTAAAAAAAAAAAATCCTTAATAGGTACAATCTGTCAAAACATGCACACACACAAAGTAGATGTTCTAAATAAGCCTATATCTATCAAAGAAAATTGAATCAATAACTAATAATTTTCCAAGACAGAAAGCACCAGTCCCAAATAAATTCACTGATCAATTCTCCAAACATTAAAAAAAAAAAATTATACCAATCTTCTACAATCTCTTTCAGAGTATAGAAGAAGAGAGAATACTTCCTAACTCATTCTATAAGCTTAACATCATTCTAACATCCACACCAGTCAAAGGCATTTAAAAAAAGAAGAAGGAAAAAAAAATACAGATCAATAGCTCTCAGGAACACAGATGCAAAAATCCTCAACAAAATATCATCAAATTCCATGCAAACATTCAGATAAAATAATGAATTTATTTTGAAACACATTGAGTCAATGAAAATCCATATATATGTTATTATTAAAAAACAAACAGGTAAAACAAAATTCAATTTTTAACTACAGCTCCTAGTAAGCCAATTTCTTTTTATTTTAGAAATATTAAAATTATGGCCAAAACCTTGGGGAAATTATTGGAATTTTTCGTTCTTTCACACCTCACCTCCAGGAATTCGCATGGAGTTTACCTTCAAATTACATCCAGAATCAGGCCACAAATCACCACCTGTGAGTGGAGACATAGTTACAATGTCTTTGTAGCTCCCTGGGTCCAAGCCCTTCTTGCCGATTTAAAGGTTTTTGCACACAATGGTCAGACATGGTATTACCTAAGCCAGGTCAAGTCATATAGATGTTGAAAAGCACAAAAATGGTTGTGGAAGCATAAATTTATACAGTATCAAAGCAACTTGACACACTTGGTATCAAGGGAAATGAATCTAACAACACAAGAATCGAATTGTCATCACTTTAGCAATTAATTTAAGAAGCTTTTATGTATCTTCTGAATAAGGTGGCCTCTATCAGGAAATAAAAATATGTAGCACTCAGTTGAATTGAAATTTCAGATAATGTAATTTTTAATATCATCATTTTCCATGTAATATTAGGGAATCTTGTATTTTGTCTGGCAACTCTTCTCAAGAAGTGTTGTTATATGTTATACATAACATAGCTTATAGTGTGTTCTAGTCACATGTGGCCTACCTGAGCCTATGAAAGCTCTAGAGTTATCTTACTGTTTAAATGATATTCAGGGAAGAGTATAAAATATTTAATAATAATACCAGGGAGAAATCAGGACCCCCCCCCCCCCACCAAAAAAACAAAAAAGCTGACAACTGCCCTATTCACTTCGACAAGTCAGTGAAAGTTTAAAGGGAATGAGCAGGAATGAAAGATGGAAAGGAATGAAGAACAGATTAAAAAGGTCTGATTTGTAGCCTGATTCACAAAAAGAACATGTGTTTGATATGCGGGAACATTTGAATAATGATTTCACATTAACCGGAAATAAAGTGTACTTCTCAGGGAAAACTGAATATTACTAATTTCACCAAATTTATAAATAGATTGGAAATAAAATGACTTGTAGAATGTACTACGGTTTCAATAGTCTTAGATCAGCCTTACGTGTGATTCCTGTTCACAGATGGGTCAAGCAATCCAATTGGCTAAAGGTGGGGAGAGGAATGAATGGAGGAAAGAGCAGGAAAGAAGGAGGGAAGAAAGGTAGAAGGCAGGAAGGACGGAAGGAAGAAAGGAAAGCCTGGACGCTCTACGAATCAGAGAGAGTATGAAGATTACCAACATGGAAGAAATCTGTTTCAAGAAATTAAATATTTGAATACCTTGTGTAAAGGACATTTTTTTTCAAATTAAGCTTTTCAGTTTAGCAGAGAAAATTAACGTGTAATAGTACATGCTGAATCTTTTGTTTCTCTCCTCCTTTTGATGATATCACTACTTGGAAATAGATGATAGCACAGACAAAAAAACAGTCAATGATAACTAGTTTAGTTCCTGGTTACCTTACCTTATTATTATTATTTTTTTTAAGCAATCTCATTGAGTAATTTCTAGTTCCTCAGCAGGTATCAGTTCAGTTCAGTGCAGTCGCTCAGTCATGTCTGACTCTTTGCTACCCCATGAATCACAGCACTCCAGGCTCCTTGTTCATCGCCAACACCCGGAGTCCACCCAAACTCATGTTCATCAAATCGGTCATGCCATCCAGCCATCTCATCCTCTGTTGTCCCCTTCTCCTCCTGCCCCCAATCCCTCCCAGCATCAGGGTCTTTTCCAATGAGTCAACTCTTTGCATGAGGTGGCCAAAGTGTTGGAGTTTCAGCCTCAGTGTCAGTCCTTCCAGTGAACACCCAGGACTGGTTGGATCTCCTTGCAGTCCAAGGGACTCACAAGAGTCTTCTTCAACACCACAGTTCAAAATCATCAATTCTTCAGTGCTCAGCTTTCTTCACAGTCCAACTCTCACATCCATACATGACCACAGAAAAAACCATAGCCGTGACTAGACGGACCTTTGTTGACAAAGTAATATCTCTGCTTTTGAATATGCTATCTAAGTTGGTCATAACTTTCCTTCCAAGGAGTAAGCATCTTTTAATTTCCTGGCTGCAATCACCATCTGCAGTGATTTTTGGAGCCCCCAAAAATAAAGTCTGACACTGTTTCCACTGTTTCCCTATTTCCCATGAAGTGATGGGACCAGATGCCATGATCTTCGTTTTCTGAATGTTGAGCTTTAAGCCAACGTTTTCACTCTCCTCTTTCACTTTCATCAAGAGGCTCCTCAGTTCCTCTTCACTTTCTGCCATAAGGGCGATGTCATCTGCATATCTGAGTTTATTGATATTTTTCCCGGCAATCCTGATTCCAGCTTGTGCTTCTTCCAGCCCAGCATTTCTCATGATATACTCTGCATAGAAGTTAAATAAGCAGGGTGACAATATACAGCCTTGACATACTCCTTTTCCTGCTTGGAACCAGTCTGTTGTTCCATGTCCAGTTCTAACTGTTGCTTCCTCACCTGCATATAGGTTTCTCAAGAGGCAGGTCAGGTGGTCTGGTATTCCCATCTCTTTCAGAATTTTCCACAGTTTATTGTGATCCACACAGTCAAAGGCTTTGGCATAGTCAATAAAGCAGAAATAAATGTTTTTCTGGAACTCTCTTGCTTTTTCCATGATCCAGCAGATGTTGGCAATTTGCAGGTATACATGACAGTAATTTATTTTCATGACTATGCATAAAGAAGATTGCTGAAATCAAAAGATCAAAATTCATGTGCTAAGCTAAACTTTTATCATATATTATTATGTAAGAGTAATATGGATCAAAGTAAAAACCACCAAATTTTCAGAAAAAATGTATTATTTTAAGAACTGTTACTGAGTATGGAGAGTCAATGAGGGCTCTTCCTCATGGGTCTCGATTCTTGGTAAGGACACAAAGATGAATCTGAAGGCCTACCGGTGGCAAAATAAGTTTATTAAAGCCAAAACAGAAAGAACACCTCAAGGGAGGGTGGGCCAATTCAAGAGAGGCACAGGTACTGAAATCGTGATGTATGAATTTGTTTTTTTTTTTTTTTCATATTCATGAGACAGAGCTTTTCATATTTATACAGGTGGGTATGGACTGACAGTTTTGATTGACAGTTGAAGTTATATAACAAAATGCTATGGCACCTGTCTTGTACATATTTCAGTCTGTTATAATCAGATATATGTATTTATAGAATATTCATGAACCCTTAATGGGTTCCCAGCTGTATAAGGTCATTTCCGCATTGTTCATCAAGGTCACATGTGCCAGAGTTGGAGAAGTCCCATTGGAACTGTCTGTGTGGTTACTTTGTAGCTTATCTATGAGCTCTCTGAGCCACACTGGGGCATGTCTGGGGTCGGGTTTAGAAATCAGCTCAAGTCTTTCCCCTAAGCCACTCTTCCTTGCTCATCTCTAATTTCTTACCTAACAGAACCTATGGAAATTTTATGACAATTTGCAGTTATACAGTATTTTTAGATCAAATTGACTTATCTAGGATCATTTATTTTTTAATTATTTCCCCATGACAGCATGAGCACTTCTCATGTCCATGTCAATTTAAACAAATATAATTGTATTTAGACTTTATACTATATTAGATCTTAGGTAAGATGTGTGACTGCCATAGCCGCCTTAGGAAATTGTTGAGTTACTTAAACAGGGCTGCCCATGAAGACAGTGTTTCCTTACGAAGGTGCAGAAGAACTCCTAAGAGATTTTGATATGCTCTCAGCCAACAACCTTGAAGAAACTGTGCTTATAAAGTCCACTGCTGGAGATAATTTAAAAATATTTTCTAAAAGAAAAATACCAAGGAGGTAAATATAAGAATATTGCAGCAACCATTACAGTTTAATCTGCTTTTAGAAGGATAGGAGCATATCCATAGAACTCACCTAGAAAGCATTGCAAAATGTAAGTGCAAAAGTACAGAGTGCTGTTGTGGCATGCTGTGATTCATGGGGTCGCAAAGAGTCAGACACGACTGAGCAACTGAACTGAACTGAACTGTAATATTGCAAGTTTTGAATTAATAAAAAACTACATCATTAATTGTTACTGCATATACCACAGCCCAGTTTACTAAAAGTTAAAAAAAAAATTGAAAATTGCATTATCTTTGGAGTGGGGTCCGAAGATAATTATTTTTGGATTGGGATCCAGTGAAACATTTACCTTGCAGTCTATCTTATGTTATTGTTGTTTAATCATTCAGTTGTGTCTGACTCCTTGTAACTCCATGAACTGTAGCCTGGCAGGCTATTATAACATCAATTATAACATCCAATCTTCATTTTTTAAACTGGTATTAAAGGACCTTTTGAGATGACTTGGGTAAAATGTTTTATTAAATTACAAAGGAAGATAAGAGGAAATATTTCATGTGTTTGGAATGTCCTAAAATTATGGGTTGACTACATTATGACAAAAGGACAGATCTTCTGCCTTTTTTAAAAATATTGGAGTATCATTGCTTTACAGTGTTGTGTTAATTTCTACTGCACAGCAAAGTGAATCAGTTATGCGTGTGTATATATATTCCCTCCAGTGTGGATTTCCTTCCCATTTAAGTCATCACAGAGCACTGAGTTCCCTGAGCTGTGCAGTATGTTCTCATTAGTTATCCATTTTACACATTGTATCAATAGTATATATATGTCAACCCCAGTTTACTGGCTTTATATAGATAACATAGGTTCTCCCTCTAGTACCTTTCTGACCATAAAGGAAAACTACATTGCCAAGCTTCTTCTACAATTTGGTTTCAAGTCATATAACTGAAATACTGCCAATTGACTGCAGCCCTAATAAAAAGATACACTCCTCTCTTGCCCTGCCATGTAAAGGAAGAAGCTACTTGTTTCACCAGTGATGACTGCGTATACCATGCAAGAAACTCAGATCTTAGAGCACCACCTGGAGGAGAAATGTGGACAAGGACTGATTCTCTTATATCACAGAGTGAAGGGAATAAAAACATATATCTTAATAAATAAAATCATTTATGAAATAATTAAGCCATTCATATTCAAGGTGTGATTTTCTACTTCCATAAAACCTACTTTCTTCTGTTCTGTATGGAAGTAAGTATCTTTAAAGATACTGCAACTAGGGGGGAAAAAAAAAAAAAAAACAAACCTTACAATGTGAAGACTAAGAAGGAAACAAATTCCAGAGATTAAAACTTGGATGAGTCTCAAGTATTTGGTAAGACTCATACCTGCAGTAACTATGAAGATTGTGAGAACAAATGAGCCCATGAAATAATTGTTTGATTGATAGTGTAAACTAAAGAAAAAAGTGTCCAGGTATTAGAGGATTTTTAAGTGAAAAACTGAATGCTTTTAGATTCCAAACTGTGAAGGACTGAATTTCAAAAAACTCGAACAACAGAGGCCTCATAGAACTTTTTTAGATAAATAATGTGACTTGAGGTAAAGATCCGATTTAGGATGAGACTTTATGCTTAGTGTTTTGTAACTGATTCAAGGGGACTTCCATCGAGGGAAAGAGACATGAAAGAGAGAGAGAAAAAAAAAAGTAGCTCTTAGAGTTATACAGTGAAAAACTTTTGGATGGGACAATATTTGTAAGCACAGACTGACTGTCTCTGAATGGGCTGTATATACATATACATATGTATACCTATATGTATGTGCATCCATACCTATATCCACAGAGCAATGAGACCCTTCTTCCCTTTAAAGAAGTCTTTACATTGCTTTACATTTACTATGGAATGAGTGGATGGAAGAACGAGAATAAGATCACATAAGAATAAGAATAAGATCACATAAGAACGAGAATAAGATCACAATGCCAAGGTAGTTTTTCAATCTCCATCTCTCATAAAAGGACAAGAAAATAAGCAACTATAGTGACATCACTTCATATTTACTATGGAACGAGTGGATGGAAGAATGAAAACAAGGTCACAATGTCAAGGTATTTTTTTTTCAATCTCAATCAATCTATCATAAAAGGACAAAGCAAATAAGCAACTACAGTGGCAAAGCTGAAAATCTCCAGATAACATCTCCAAAAAGTATCCCATAAACATAAAAATCCAAGAAGCTGGGCCACTCTAGCAACCAGGCTGACATGATGTGAGCAACACTGTGGGTTGAAACAGAAGACGGTGAAACCATAGATCCAAGAAGCCTGAAATCCCTACCAGAAGAAAAGTCGTGGTCTTTAGTATTAATAGAAATTTGGTGGGATGAATTGAGGATGAGAGCTGACTTTGGGAAGAGTTCAACACAGGCTGTGGGATTGGAGGAGGTCTAATAGTGCTGGTGTGGCCTAAGAGGAAATAACTCATGAGAGCAAGCAGCCCAAGCTGTTCTTCTTGGGAGAAGAAACCATTGGGAGGAGACTCAAGAATGTGAAGGAAAGGAAAATGAGGAGCAAAAGTCAGAAAAGTCTTAAATACATGACAGGAAATGAGTAAAAAGGAAGGTCTTAGAAAATAGAGGCACATTAAAAAAAAATTATGATAACAAAATAGAGAATCATAGAATCATGAAACTAGGAAATGTTTCCTTGTCCACTCCCCAGTCCACTCTTAGAAGATTCCTTGTAAATTGTGCACAAAAGCCATTGTGTTCAAACATGTGCAGTTCAGCTCAGTTGCTCAGTCATATCATACTCTTTGTGACCCCATGAACTACAGCACACCAGGCTTCTGTGTCCTTCACCAACCCCCGGAGCTTACTCAAACTCATGTCCATCGAGTCGGGGATGCCATTCAAGTGTCTCATCCTCTATTGTCCCCTTCTCCTCTGGTCTTCAAACTTTTCCTGCAACAAGGTCTTTTCCAAGGAGTCAGTTCATTGCGTCAGGTGGCCAAAGTACCAGAGCTTCAGCTTCAGCATCAGTCCTTCCAATGAATATTCAGGACTGATTCACTTTAGAACAGACCAGTTGGATCTCCTTGCAGTCCAAGGGACTCTCAAGAGTCTTGTTCAACACCACAGTTCAAAAGCATCAAGTCTTCAGTGCTCAGCTTTCTTTATAGTCCAACTGTCACATTCACACATGACTAGAAAAGGCATAGCTTTAACTAGATGGACCTTTGCTGGTAATGCAATGTTTCTGCTTTTTAGTATACTGTCTAGGTTGGTCATAGCTTTTCTTCCAAGGAGCAAGTGTCTTTTAATTTCATGGCTGCAGTCAACATTTGCAGTGATTTTGGAGCCCCCAAAATAAAGTCTCTCACTGTTTCCACTGTTTTCCCATATATTTGCTATGAAGTAATGGGGCCAGATGCCATGATCTTAATTTTCTGAATGTTGAGTTTTAAACCAGCTTTTTCACTCTCCTCTTTCACTTTCATCAAGAAGTTCTTTAGTTCTTCTCTTTCTGCCATGAGGGTGGTATCATCTGTGTATCTGAGATTATTGATATTTCTCCCGGAGATTTTGATTCCCATTTGTGCTTCATCCAGTCCAGCATTTCACATGATGCACTCTGCATATAAGTCAAATAAGCAGGATGACAATATACAGCTTTGCCGTACTCTTTTCCTGATTTGGAACCAGTCTATTGTTCCATGTCCAGCTCTAACTGTTGCTTCCTTACCTGCATACAGATTTCTCAGGAGGCAGGTAAGTTTGTCTGCTATTCCTATGTCTTGAAGAATTTTCTGCAGTTTGTTGTGATCCACAGTCAAAGGATTTGGTATAGTCACTAAAGCATAAGCAGATGTTTTTCTGGAATTCTCTTGCATTTTGAATGATTGAACAGATGTTGGCAATTTGATATCTGGCTCTTTTGCCTTTTCTAAATCCAGCTTGAACATTTGGAAGTTCACAGTTTACGTACTATTGAAGCCTGATTTGTAGAATTTTGAGTATTACTTTGCTAGCTTGTGAGAAGAGTGCAATTGTGCAGTAGTTTAAACATCCTTTGGCACTGCCTTTCTTTGAGATTGGAATGAAAACTGACATTTTCCAGTCCCATGGCCATTACTGAGTTTTCCAAATTTGCTGGCATATTGAGTGCAGCACTTTCACAGCATCATCTTTTAAGATTTGAAATAGCTCAACTGGAATTCCATCACCTCCACTAGCTTTGTTTGTAGTGATGCTTCCTGAGGCCCACTTGACTTTGCATTCTAGGATGTCTGGCTCTAGGTGAGTGATCACATTATTGTCATTATCTGGGTCATGAAGAACTTTTTTGTGTAGTTCTTGTGGGTATTCTTGCCACCGCTTCTTAATATCTTCTGCTTCCATTAGACCCATACCATTTCTGTCCTTTATTGTGCCCATCTTAACATGAAGTATTTCCTTGGTATCTCTAATTTTCTTGAAGATATCTTAATCTTTCCCATTCTATTTTTCTCCTCTGTTTCTTTGCACTGATCACTAAGGAAGGCTTTCTTATCTCACCTTGCTATTCTTTGGAACTCTGCACTCAAATGGGTATATATTTCCTTTTCTCCTTTGCCTTTCACATCTTTTCTTTTCTCATCTATTTTTAAGGCCTCCTCAGACAACCATTTTATCTTTTTGCATTTCTTTTTCTTGGAAATGGTCTTGATCACTGCCTCTTGTACAAAGTCATTAACCTCCATTCATAGTTTTCCAGGCACTCTGTCTATCAGGTCTAATCCCTTGAATCTATTTGTCACTTCCACTGTATAATCATAAACAATTTGATTTAGGTCATACCTGAATGGTCTAGTGGTCTTCCCTACTTTCTTCAATTTCAGTCTGAATTTGGCAATAAGGAGTTCATGGTCAGCCCCCGTCTTTTGTTTTGTTTTGTTTTGTTTTGTTTTGCTGACTGTATAGAGCATCTCCATATTTGGTTGCAAATATAATCGATCTGATTTCAGTATTGACCATCTGGTGATGTCCATATGTAGAGACTTCCCTTATGTTGCTTAAAGAGGGTGTTTTTTTCTGACCAGTGTGTTCTCTTGGCAAAACTCTGTTAGCCTTTGACCTGCTTTAGTTTGTACTCCCATGCCAAATTTGCCTGTTTTTCCAGGTTTCTCTTGACTTCCTACCTTTTCATTCCATCACCCTACAATGAAAATGACATCTTTTGGGGGGTGTTAGTTCTAGAAGGTCTTGTAGGTCTTCATAGAACTGTTCAACTTCAGCTTCTTCATCATTACTGGTCAGAGCATCGACTTGTATTACTGTGATATTGAATGGTTTGTCTTGGAAATGAACAGAGATCATTCTTTTGTTTTTAAGATCACATCCAAATACTGAATTTTGGATTCTTTTGTTTACTATTATGGATACTCCATTTCTTCTAAGGTATTCTTTTCCACAGTAGTAGATACAATGGTTATCTGTATTAAATTCACCCATTCCAGTCCATTTAAGTTCACTGATTCCTAAAATGTCGATGTTCACTATTGCCATCTCCTGTTTGACCACTTTCAATTTGCTTTGATTCATAGACCTAATATTTCAGGTCCCTATGCAATATTGCTCTTTACAGCATCAGACTTTACTTCCATCACCAGTTATATCCACAACTCAGTGTTGTTTTTGCTTTGGTGCCATCTCCTCAATCTTTCGACAGTTATTTCTCCACTGATCTCCATTAGCATATTGGGCACCTACCGACCTGGGGAGTTCATCTTTCAGTGTCCTATCTTTTTGCCTTTTCATACTGTCCATGGAGTTCTCAAGGAAAGAATACTGAAGTGGTTTACCATTCCCTTCTGCAGTGGACCACATTCTGTCAGACCTCTCCACCATGACCCATCTGTGTTGGGTGGCCCTATACAGCATGGCTCATATTTTAATTGAGCTAGACAAGGCTATGGTCCATGTGATCAGATTAGTTAGTTTCTGTTATTGTAGTTTTCATTCTGTCTGCCCTCTGATGGAGAAGGATAAGAAGCTTGTGGAAGCTTCCTGATGGGAGAGACTGAGGTGGAAACTGGGTCATGTTCTGATGGACAGGGCTATGCTCAGTAAATCTTTAATCCAATTTTTTGTTGATGGGCAGGGCTGTGTTCCCTCCCTGTTTTTTGACCTGAGGCCAAACTATGGTGAAGGTAATAAAGATAATGGCAACCTCCTTCAAAAGGTCCTATGCAGGCACTGTTTCACTCAAATATGGGATGTTCATAAATTTACTTGAAACTCACCCAAAGATGAATGAGAAAAAAAAAAATAGAATAATTAGTTGAATGGGATCTCAACAAACAAATGTGAAGACATTAAAGGTACTTCCCTGGTGGTTCAAGGCTAAGACTCCATTCTCCAAACACAAGTAGCCTTGGTTTGACCTTTGGTCAGAGAATTTGATCCCATATGCTGCAACTGAGTGTTCTGATGCCACAGCTAAAGATCCTGCCTTCCACAACTCAAAGGTCCCACATACCACAACTGAGACCCAGGGCAGCCAGGTTAAAACCAATACAGAAGATGGTAGAAAGACATGTGGAAAAGGCACTGGCACCTGCTCCAGTGCTCTTGCCTGGAAAATCCCATGGATGGAGAAGCCTAGCGGGCTGCAGTCCATGGGGTCGCTGCGAGTTGGACACGACACAGTGACTTCACTGTCACTTTTCCCTTTCATGTATTGGAGGAGGAAATGGCAACCCACTGCAGTGTTCATGCCTGGAGAATCCCAGGAACGGGGGAGCCTGGTGGGCTGCCGTCTACCGCGTTGCAGAGTCGGACAAGACTGAAGCAACTTAGCAGCAGCAGCAAGAGCAGAAAGATATAGTCACAAAACATGAGAAACAAAAATGTATTACCTCCAAATAAGCTAAAATATCAAAATTCAAGCAAAGATGTGAGAGAAGAGTATAATCAGAATTAAAGACACTAAGGTATGAATGATTAGACAAGAAGGAAAACCCACAAAAAAGGAAAATGATAGATAAATAACTAGACTTCTATAGAAAGCATTTAGAAAGAAAATTAAAATATTGATTGTGTGATGGTGAAAGGAAACTAAACTGAACGTATTGCAAGTGAATAGAGATTGAACAGGTTTGAGAGCAAACAAAGGACGTGGAAGGTAACCCCAGAAAACCAGCATGAGGACAACACAAAGATGACAGAAGCCATGGAAACAACACATACTAACTTCGAGAGCTAATATAAACTGTCTTTATTAAAAAGCTATATTTGAACTTATACATTTATAATGAAAAATTGTATATTTAGGAAAATCATGCCATAATTATAAGAATTTAGAAATGCTTTCACAAAAACTATCAAACTTTTTTTTAAAAAAGGAAAATATCACCTGACATACAGATAACAAAGCCAAAATTGTTAATAAAGGAAATAAAAGTCAGTTTGGTAATGAGGAGTTTCAAGCTGTCTACCAATACAGAAGGGGAAATGTGGAAGGCAGTTTATAAGACATTAAACACCTCCCACACACATGTGCTTAAAGAGAATACTCTTAGGAATTACACTTGATAGAGACATTCACAACTCTTTAATATATATATTTCTGTAAGATTAATTCTATAATGTTAACCTAGTTTCAAGTATATAATATACTTATTTTTTCACTGGTTGTTAGTCTAATTTTGTATCTGAACCATTCAGTGTCTCTCCCAGCTCTGCGATCCTAACAAAGTAAAAACTTCCCTGTCTCAGATTGTGTGCGTGTTCAGTTACTAAGCCATGTGTGACTCATTGCCACACATCGACTGTAGCCTACCAGCCTCCTCTGTTCATGTAATATTCTAGGCAAGAATCCAGGGTCGGGTTGCCATTTCCTTCTTCGAGTGATCTTACCATCCCAGGGACAGAATCTGAGTCTCCTGCATTGGCAGGTGGATTCTTTACAACTAGCACCACCTGGCAAGCCCCCTAGGATGATGGATAGTCAATAAGACAAAATATTTCAAAGCATAAATACTCACTAAATGTTATTTTTTTAAGGTCAGAGAGAAATTAGTCTTTATTAAATTACTTTCACTGGAGAATATCATAAAATCAGTAAAATGTGAAATGACTGATATGGAGGAGTAGACTTTTCAGTAGCAATATCTATAATGAAAAGAGAATATGTTTGTTTCTATTCAATAAAACAAAAACATAGAGACAGCTTTTATGATGTCTATAGAGAGAATGATAAAAAGGATTCAATTTAATAAAATCCAACAGCAAACAAAATAATATATGTGAAAAATTATTTGTGATCTTAAGAAAATATATTACATACCCAAGACAGAGATTTGGAGTAACATAAAGATGCTGGCTTTTCTTTCAAATAATGCTTGTACAGCTAAGCTATGAATTTTACCAAAAGTAAAAGATCTAATGTTTTAAAATATTCTCCATCTTGATAGCAACATAAACTTTTGACTTTCTGCTAAGTAGAATTTAGGTAAAGTCTGTAAGAATGCATTGATTTGGCATAGTAGTTCAGGGCAGAATTTACAATACACCAGTTGTTTAAAATAAAAATTAAGTTGCTTTTGCTGTTCTGTCCCTTTGAAAACAACACAAAACAAAGCACAAGAGCTACTACAATCACAAAAAAAAATAAAACATGAATGCATTTACCAATCAAAACCTTACTGCTGTCACTCTGACCAGATGAAATCTTCAGTCTTCATTTCAGTTGCTCAGTCGTGTCTGACTTTTTGCGACATCATGAACTGTAGCACGCCAGGCCTCCCTGTCCATCACCAACTCCCGGAGTTCACCCAAACCCATGTCCATTGAGTTGGTGATGCCATCAAACGATCTCATCCTCTGCCATCCCCTTCTCCTCCTGCCCTCAATCTTTCCTAGCATCAGGGTCTTTTCCAATGCATCAGCTCTTCTCATCAAGTGGCCAGAGTATTGGAGTTTCAGCTTCAACATCAGTCTTTCCAATGAACACCCAGGACTGATCTCCTTTAGGATGCACTGGTTGAATCTCCTTGCAGTCCAAAGGACTCTCAAGAATCTTCCCCAACACTACAGTTCAAAACCATCAATTCTTTGGTGCTCAGTTTTATTTATAGTCCAACTCTCACATCCACACACGACCCCTAGAAAAACCATAGCCTTGACTAGACTGACCTTTGTTGACAAAGTAATATCTCTGCTTTTTAATATTCTGTCTAGATTGATCATAACTTTCCTTCCAAGGAGTAAGCATCTTTTAATTTCATGGCTGCAGTCACCATCTGCAGTGCTTTTGGAGCCCAGAAAAATAAAGTTAGCCACTGTTTCCAGTGTTTTCCCATCTATTTGCCATGAAGTGATGGGACCAGATGTTATAATCTTAGTTTTCTGAATGTTGATCTTTAAGTCAACTTTTTCACTCTCCTCTTGTGCTTTCATCAAGAGGCTTTTTAGTTTCTCTTCACTTTCTTCCACAAGGGTGGTGTCATCTGCATATCTGAGGTTATTGATATTTCTCCCAGCAATCTTGATTCCAGCTTGTGGTTTCTCCAGCCCAGCATTTCTCATGATGTACTCTGCATAGAAGTTAAATAAGCAGGGTGACAATATACAGCCTTGGCATACTCCTTTTGCTATTTGGAACCAGTCTGTTGTTCCATATCTAGTTCTAACTGTTGCTTCCTGACCTACATACAGGTTTCTCCAGAGGCAGGTCAAAATACACACAGCATATTTTACCTCTCTGTATCTGTATCTATTTATTATAACTATTATAATTCATACATCATGTCAGACACACATTTATTTTCATGTAGAAAGAATAAGCCTTTGCAAATCAGATGTTATGGAAAAACCCAAACAAGCTTTTTGACCAACCCAACACTTACTCCTTATCCACTAAGAGTGAAAAATATCAGTTTCTCAGTGGCACAACTCTTTGCCATACCATGGACTATAGCCTGCCAGGCTCATCTGTCCATGGAATTCTCCAGGCAGGAATACTGGAGTGGTAGACATTCCCTTCTTCAGGGGATCTTCCAGACCTAGAGATCAAAATCAAGTCTCCTGTGTTACAGGCAGATTCTTTACTATCTGAGCCACCAGGGAAGCTTGCACAATTTATTAAAAAGTATAAAATTTCAGAATCATAATAGACCAACTTAAAGCTGAATTAAAGCATTGCATGACAGAAATCATATTTTAGGTACAAACAAAGACGTTTACTGTAGTACATGTTATGTAAAAAAAAAAAAAAAAAGTGGAGCATTTGAATCAAGAAAAAATTAAGAACATAAATTTGCCAGCTTGCCTTAGAAATTTATCGTGGACTTGCTCAAGAAATAAATAGACCTAGAGTTCTGTCTAAATACCTCTGATAAATTGCCCTTTCAAAGCTTGATTTCAACAGAATACATCAGTTTTACTCTAGGATTTCTTTGGCCATTAAAGAAATCCATTGAGTTCCTCAATCCATTATTTTAAATTTAATTGAAACCAGAGGGAAAAATTAACATGGTTATCTTTGCTGAGAAATGTGTATGTCTTAGCTACATTTTGAAAAGTGAAAGTGAAGTCGCTCGGTCATATCCAACTCTTTGCAACCCCCTGGACTGTAGCCCATCAGGTTCCTCCATCCATGGGATTCTCCAGGCAAGAGTACTGGAGTGGGTTGCCATTTGCTTCTCCAGGGGAATCTTCCCGACCCAGGGATCTAACCCAGGTCTCCTGCATTGCAGGCAGACACTTTAACCTCTGAGCCACCAGGGAACTTGTTAAATATTAAATATTTAAAAGGAAAAAAAAATGAATGGGATCTGTATTTCCAGAGAATGTATGTATAAGAGATAGGGAAAGTAAAGGATAATGAGCTAGGAATTTACTTATTTTACACAAATTGAGAAAAAAAATCAAAACAAAAGATAAAAATACATAATAGATTTATTCTATTGACACTGACAAATGCGAAACTACTCAGTGACTCCATACCAAAAACAAAGAAAAGATATACTCTTGTCTACACCTTCATTTAGTGATTGGCATAAGACACAGAGAAGTTCATAGACTATAAATTGTAATGTGATGCATCAACTCATTTTAAAGGTCAGAAATTATTATGAAAATATAAAACTGATATTGCTTATATATATGCAAACATCTTTACCATTCTATCTTACGAAGCATTGTCTTTTTTCTTAAGTAATATAAGAAAACTATTTTACTTCACATGGCATTGCTGTTCAATAATAAAACATTTGGTAGAAAATAACATGAAACAACACGTTTCAAAATAGTGAGTATGTAGTGAAGCAGTTTGGGAGATCTTCAGTGATGCTGCATACTTGACCTATCTTTGGTAACCTTTGTTTGCATAACGTTGGACCAATGACTGCATGTGACCAAAATTCGGAGCACATGTTTTTGTTGTCTTTGTTTTGGTTGTAAACTGCTCTCTCAATTAACAGCATTAACAGAGTTACTGTTCTGAAAGCTTGGAATTCAGGGACAGAGCCAGTGACTGGATGTGAATGACCTCTCTACCCAAACCCAGAGATATGACAACTCCTTTGAAGATATGCAGCATTTGAAAACTTTGATCGTGAAGAACCATCAAAGCTCTATGATCTAGGAAGAGTGCATGTGATACTAAAACAGAGGCCCTTCCATATATGGCAATTTTACTCATGTTTAATGGAATTTCTGGCCTGAGAATATGTTACATCAAGGACATTATTTTTGTCTATAAGTTTAATTTTTGGAGGTAAAAATAGGAGGTCAAATCATTAATTAATTCATCATTCACTAGCATTTTTTAAAAATTAAGCAGTTTCCTAAGCCAAGGGAATACCAAAAAAAAAAAAAAAAAAAAAAAAAAAAAAAAAGGCTGCTGTTGCTTCTGCTGCTGCTACATTGCTTCAGTCGTGTCCAACTCTGCGACCCCATAGACGGCAGCCCACCAGGCTCCCCCATACCTGGGATTCTCCAGACAAGAAGACTGGAGTGGGTTGCCATTTCCTTCTCAAATGCATGAAAGTGAAAAGTGAAAGTGAATTTGCTCAGTCATATCCAACTCTTAGCGATCCCATGGACTGCAGCCTACCAGGCTCCTCTGCCCATGGGATTTTCCAGGCAAGAGTACTGGAGTGGAGTGCCATTGCCTTCTCTGAGAAAAGAAGGCTATAGACCCTTTAATCTTTAATTATATTATTTGAGATTTCACTGGTTCTGAGGGAAATTAATCTCTATAGGAAGTCATGGTTCTCTTTTTTTTTTTCAGATTTTATTTTACTTTACAATACCTTATTGGTTTTGCCATACATCAATATGAATCTGCCACGGGTATACATGTGTTCCCAATCCTGAACCCCCCTCCCACCTCCCTCCCCATACTATCTCTCTGGATCATCCCAGGGCACCAGCCTGAAGCATCCTGTATCCTGCATCAAACCTCAACTGGCGATTCATTTCTTATATGATATTATATATGTTTCAATGCCATTCTCCCAAATCATCCCACCCTCGCCCTCTCCCACAGAGTCCAAAAGACTGTTCTATATATCTGTGTCTCTTTTGCTGTCTCACATACAAGGTTATTGTTACCATCTTTCTAAATTCCATATATATGTGTTAGTATACTGTATTGGTGTTTTTCTTTCTGGCTTACTTCACTCTGTATAATCAGCTCCAGTTTCATCCACCTCATTAGAACTGATTCAAATGTATTCTTTTTAATGGCTGAGTAATACTCCATTGTATATATGTACCACAGCTTTCTTATCCATTCATCTGCCGATGGACATCTAGGTTGCTTCCATGTCCTGGCTATGTGCTGCACAGATAGGCCTTCAGAAATGTGGTCTTATTCCCCAAATTCTAGAGGGCTTTTTCAGCAGGCAACCCTGCTTTATTTACCCTTCTCTAAGTGCATCACTCTGTCAAGTGACTAATTAATCTACATTATGTATATTGGTCTCATGGAAGTTATCATTCTAATTTCACAGGTGACTCATTTCTGGACCCTCATTCCATCATAGCCTACTACTGTTGACTATTTCAGCTTCACAGTGTCTATGAGGCCAGCTGGGGATTGTCTGAACTACATGTTAGCCTAACCTTTCCCAGGGTCTTCTCCTCTTTCCTTGTTTTTCTGTCCACTAGTATTCACTCTCAGACAATTCTCTGCCCACTAATATCTATCACAGACAGCTGCTTCCCAGAGAACCTGTTTGGGATGAACTCAATCCATCTATATTGGTAGAAGCACACATAGTCTAACACCCCTGTGTATTTTGCCCTTGCCACCTATTTTGCTTCCTTTGATTCATTTTGGATGAAAAATAGAATAATAGTAGTCCAGGCAGCTAGCACAAATGAGTGCTATGTTCTTCCCATTTATCTATACCCAATCTCCAAAGTTGCAAATTTATGTGCCAACATGAGAAAGAAAGTAGGCCCTGAATTCACACTCCAGGGTTACAGTCCTCATAGATACTATATGTGGTTTATGGATGTATTAAATGTGGAGAGATGCAGTAAGTACCTTGGACATGGTAAGTGCCAATTGGAGTGACCAGTTGTCTCAGTTTCCTTGTGACTTTCCCATTTGTGGCACTGAAAATCTCATGACTAGGATCTTTCTCAGTCACAGGTAACTTAGATAGTTGATTATCCCTACTATTAGTACACATTAGCCATGACTATTAAGTGTATAAAATCCAGGGCAGTAACTGAAAATTTTGTTGCCTATAGCAACTTCCACTCAAGATTGTTTAAAACATATTTTAAAAGCTCATATGATGGGTCATGCAATAATATTACTAAAAGATACAAGTCTTCTTGCAACTTTCTCTTTTCTCTTATTAATTCTTTTTAAAAATTTTGTTTATTTTTGGCTGTGCTGGGTCTTCGTTGTTTTGCATGAGCTTTCTCTAGTTGTGGTGAGTGAGGGCTACTCATTATTGCAGTCCATGGGCCTCTCATTGCGATGCCTTCTGCTGTGGAGCACAGGCTCTTGGTACGTGGGCTTCAGTAGTTGCAGCACGTGGTCTCTAGAGCTCAGGCTCAGTAATTGTGGTCATGAGCTTAGCTGCTCCACAGCATGTGGGATCTTCCCAGAGCAGGGATGGAACTCATGTCTCCAGCATTGGCAAGAGGTTTCTTATCCACTGCACTGCCAGGGAAGTTTTCTCTTGAACTAAAAGAATAATTGAAAACTCTAGTTTTCAGGTCATTTAAATGTGAATGACTTGAGACAATATACCAGGTTCCCAGACTTCTGAGGCTCTTCTCAACTGCAGTCATCACCCCCTTGATCACATTTGCTATACAGCTTTCTGCCCAAGGAGGGTGTATTTCTCCTACTCAGAAAGACAATGAGGAAATGTGAACACCCTCATCCGGAGAGCAAGTCATCTGTGCACGATATTTTATATATTTGCAGTACTGAATACAAATGAAAAGCCATTGCCCTCAGGGAAAATAAATCAGACTCTTCTTTCTAAAATTTGAGTACTTGGTTTACATAGAAATTTATTTTCTAATTACTCTCTAGAAATTTTTCTCACTTTATAGATTTATGCTTTTGGCAACTCGCCACCTACATTTCTCTTCTCACTAATTGACTTTGGTTTCTCAGCAATATTTATAACCAGGATTTCTCTCTCTCTCTCTCTTGAAATTTTAAAGCTATTCCAAAGTATTTGTGTCACCGTGTTGCATTATTACTGTTGTTGTTGTTATAACCTTTGACATAACATTTGTCTTTGTGGGGATAAGGTAAAATTCAGTCTAGAAAGTTGATGAGATCATCATTCATGAGGAAACTTCAGTTTTCTAAATAATAACGAGAGATAACAAGAGGTGGATATTCCCAGGCAGACACCCAAAGTGTCATAGGCTAAATTTCCTATGTTAACAATTGTACCATCCTCCTGGGTTGGGAAGATCCCTAGGAGAAGAGAATGGTAACCCACTCAATTATTCTTGCCTAGAGAATTCTAGGGACAGAGGAGCCTGGCAAGCTACACTCAGTGGGGTCACATAGAGTCAGACGCAATTTAGGGACTAACACTTTTGGGGCCACATCAAAAAGAAGAAGAACTAAAAGGGATCTATGTATACCTATGGCTGATTCATGTTGAGGTTTGACAGAAAACGACAAAATTCAGTAAAGCATTTATCTTTCGACAAAAAATAAATTTAACAAAAAAAAGGAGAAGGACAATATAAGCTTAACAAAATATGAGCATGCCTTATTTGCAGAAAATTACCAAAGCCTGATAAATGAAACAAATCAAATTTCAATAAATGGAGAAGTAATCCAAGTTCATGGAAAAGACTCAATATTTTCTAATTCATGATAAACCTCTGTCCAGGCTAACAAAGATAGTTGTATCTTTATATTCAACACAAAAGCAATAAATTTGCAGCAATCATTTTATGGGTATCAGTAAACTTAAAGTCAAAGAAAGTAAAATACTAGAATATTTTTTTAATGGAGAACTGACATTATGTGATTTCAAGTATTACTAGAAAATTATATTAGTCTAGAATATCAGTAAAAGGGTAAACACAAGGACAAATTGAATATGATAGGGAGTATAAAAATACACTAACACAAGTGTGGTCAACTGGTTTTTGAGAGTCTTAATTAAAAAGCAGACATTACTTTGCCAACAAAGGACTGTCTAGTCCAGGCTATGGTTTTTCCAGTGGTCATGTATGGATGTGAGAGTTGGACTGTGAAGAAAGCTGAGCGCTGAAGAACTGATGCTTTTGAACTGTGGTGTTGGAGAAGACTCTTGAGAGTCCCTTGGACTGCAAGGAGATCCAACCAGTCCATCCTAAAGGAGATCAGTCCTGCGTGTTCATTGGAGGGACTGATACTAAAGCTGAAACTCCAATACTTTGGCCACCTCATGCGAAGAGTTGATTCATTGGAAAAGACTCTGATGCTGGGAGGGATTGGGGCAGGAGGAGAAGGGAACAACAGAGGATGAGATGGCTGGATGGCATCACTGATTTGATGGACATGAGTTTAAGTAAACTCCGGGAGCTGGTGATGGACAGGGAGGCCTGGCATGCTGCGATTCATGCAGTCACAAGGAGTCAGGCACGACTGAGCTACTGAAATGAACTGAGCTGAACTGAATGGAAATTCAGTGGGGAAAGAATAGTCTTAACAAAGCTACCTGAGTGGTTGGACATCATACATTTTTAAAAAAGAATTTCAACACATACCTCCCATCTTACACAAGACTAACTCAAGATGGAAAATATAAATAAATTAAAATGCAAAACTGTAAAATTTCTAGAAGAAAATGTATAGGAAGATCTGTGTAATTTTGAGTTTCATGATGAGTACACCACCAGAAGCATTCTCCACTGGGGAAAGAAAAAGATAAATCGCCAGTCCAGGTTCGATGCATGATACTAGATGCTTGGGGCTGGTACACTGAGATGACCCAAAGGGATGGTACAAGGAGGGAGGAGGAAGGGGGGTTCAGGATGGGGAACACATGTATACCTGTGGCAGATTCATGTTGATGTATGGCAAAACCGATACAATATTATAAAGTAATTAACCTCCAATTAAAATAAATAAATTTATATTTTAAAAAAAGGAGAAAAGTTAAATTGCAATTCATTGTATATATTAATAAAACTTTACTCTTGAAAGATGCTATTAAGAGAATGAAAAGGCTAGTGACAGACTGGAACTAAATATTTACAAATTATATATATCTGATGAAGGACCTCTATCTAGAATATATAAAGATGTCTTAAAATTCAATAAGGTAAGAGAAAAATTAAAACAAGTATTAAATATGCAAAAGAACTTTACAGACTCTTAAACAAAGAAAATACACAGATGAGAAATAAGTATAGCTCAGCTGGTAAAGAATCTGCCTGCCATGAAGGAGACCCTGGTTCAATCTCTTGGTTGGGGAGCACCCCTGGAAAAGGAAACAGCAACCCATGCTAGTGTTCTTGCCTGGAGAATTCCAGACAGAGGAGCCTGGCGGGCCACAGTCCATGGGTCGCAGAGTCAGAGGCAACTGAGCAACTTTCACTTTTCGCTTTCACAACATAATATATCATCAGGAATATGTATATTAAAACCAGAAATAGACACTACATACCTAACAAAATTTGTAAATACCAAACACTGATGAGAATATGGAGCAACAACAGGTTTCATGCACGGCTGGTTGCAAGGCACTATGGCAGTCTTTTGGCCACAGTTATGGTGGTTTCTTACAGAATCAAATGCAGAATTAACACACAACCCAGAAGTTTCACTCTTAGGTTCAACTGTCTTTAAAATCTGTATCCACACAAAAACTGGCACACAAAGCAACTTTATGCATAATCACTAAAACTTAAAAACAACCAACATGGCCTCCAATTAGTGAACAGATAAACAAATTGGGGTACACACTTTAAATGGAATACTAATCAGCAATGAAAAAAGAACAAGCTATAATTCATGTAACCATTTGAGGAGACCTAAATACATTTTTCTGAGTGAAAAAACACAGACCCAAAAAAGTTATATACTCCATGGTTTCATTTGTGATACCTTCTAGAAAAGGCAGAACTAACTATAGGAACAGAAAAGAGACCAGTGGTCACCAGAGGTGTTTTGGAAGAGCTGTATGACCCAGTGAGGCACAGAAGGTGTTTTCAATTGGTGAAACTCTTCAGGATAATACAGTATTAGCAGTGTCTCTGTTGAAACTCATAGAACTTCACAACACAAAAGGTGAAATTTAATCTATGAAAAATTTAAAAAGTAATAATAATTAGGAGGTCTAGGAAATTCCAGAATGAAATCCAAACTGCAACCAAAAATATTCTACTCTATTAAAAATGTGCAACTTAAAAAAACCTGTAAATAGAACTGCCATACAACACAGTAATTCCACTGCTGGGCATACACACCAAGGAAACCAGAATTTAAAGAGACATGTGTACCTCAATGTTCATTGCAGCACTGTTTATAATAGCCAGGACATGGAAGCAACTTAGATGTTCATCAGCAGATGAATGGATAAGAAAGCTGTGGTACATTTGCACAACAGAATATTACTCAGCCATTAAAAAGAATGCATTTGAATCAGTTCTAATGAGGTGGATGAAACTGGAGCCTATTATACAGGGTGAAGTAAGCCAGAAAGAAAAACACCAATACAGTATACTAACACATATATATGGAATTTAGAAAGATGATAACGATGACCCTATATGCGAGGCAGCAAAAGAGATGCAGATGTATAGAACAGTCTTTTGGACTCTGTGGAAGAGGGAGAGAGTGGGATGATTTGAGAGAATAGCATTGAAATATATATATTATCATATGTGAGACGGATCGCCAGTCCAGGTTTGATGCATGGGACAGGGTGCTCAGGGCTGGTGCACTGGGGCAACCCTGAGGGATGGAATAGGGAGGGAGGTGGGAGGGAGGTTCAGGATGGGGAACACATGTACACCCATGGCTAATTCATGTCAATGTATGGCAAAAACCACTATAATATTGTAAAGTAATTAGCCTCCAATTAAAATAAATAAATAAATTTTTTTTAATGTGCAATGCAATCTTACTGAAAGGAGATGGGGAGGGTAGTATTACTTAAAATAACTTTGGTTAATGATCTTTTGGCTAGAAAATCTAGGCCAAAAGAAAGTAGTTATGTGGATATTCAATTTAGTTGGTAAAGTCATTTCTTATAGGTATGTGGGTAAAAAAATTACAAAACTGCTGTATATGGATATTGAGATTGAACCTATAAGTAAATGTAGGAAAGATGGTAAGAGCCAGTTTTCTTACTGTTGGACTGTACTGCTATGCTGTGCTCAGTTATGTCCAACTCTTTACGACCCCATGGACTGTAGCTGCCAGGCTCTTCTGTCCATGGGATTCTCCAGGCAAGAGCATTGGAGTGGGTTCCCATTTCCTCCTCCAGGGGATCTTCTTGACCCAGGTATCAAACATGTCTCCTGCATCTCCTGCATTGGCAGGTAGATTCTTTACCATTAGCACCACCTGGCTTATAAATCAGTAAGCGAGGACAGACAGTATAAGCCAAATGGGAATTTATTACAGTTGAAGAAATCAGTATAAATTCATGCCCCCCTTAATACACATACAGATAGATAGCTTTGTTGCTGTTCAGTTGCTCAGTCATGTCTGACTCTGCAAGCCCATAGTCTGTACCATGCCGGTTTCCCTGTCCTTCACCATCTCCTGGAGTTTGCTCAAACATGTCCACTGAGTCAGTGACACTATCCAAACATCTAATCTACTGTTACCCCCTTCTCCTCCTGCCATCAATCTTTCCCAGTATCAGGATCTTTTCCAATGAGTTGGCTCTTCACATCAGGTGGCCAAAGTATTGGAGCTTCAGCTTTAGCATCAGTCCTTCCAATGAATATTCAGGATTGATTTCCTTTAGGATTGACTGGTTTGATCATCTTGCTGTCCAAGGGACACAGAAATAAATAAATGTGTATAATTTGTGGGGGGGGGCTCCAAAATCACTGCAGATGGTGATTACAGACATGAAATCAAAAAACACTTACTCTTTGGAAGGAAAGTTATGACCAACCTAGATAGCATATTGAAAAGCAGAGACATTACTTTGCCAACAAAGGTCCTTTTAGTGAAGGCAATGGTTTTTCCAGTGGTCATGTAGGGATGTGAAAGTTGGACTGTGAAGAAAGCTGAGTGCCGAAGAACTGATGCTTTTGAACTGTGGTGTTGGAGAAGACTCTTGAGAGTCTCCTGGACTACAAGGAGATCCAACCAGTCCATTTTAAAGGAGATTGGTCCTGGGTGTTCTTTGGAAGGAATGATGCTAAAGCTGAAACTCCAGTACTTTGGCCACCTCATGCAAAGTGTTGACTCATTGGAAAAGACTGATGCTGGGAGGGATTGGGGGCAGGAGGAGAAGGGGACAACAAAGGATGAGATGGCTGGATGGCACCACCGACTCGATGGGCATGGGTTTGAGTGAACTCCGGGAGTGGGTGATGGACAGGGAGTCCTGGCGTGCTGCAATTCGTGGGGTCGCAAAGAGTTTAACATGACTGAGCGACCGAACTGAACTGAACTGAACTGGTATATATATATAAACACATATATTTCTTAACTTTGACTGCTTAGAGAGTCCAGAAATAATGACACCCCAGTAGCAATAAGCAAACTCATCCAGGCTATTGGATTCTAACACTATTCTCCAATGAAAGAAATCAGGGCTCCTTAGAAAGGTGGCTGGTTCTAGGGGATATACCAGCTGAGAATGGAGTATCTTGTAATGACAGCAATAAGAAAGTAGTTAAAAAACAAAAGGGTGTGGATATGTCAAAGGGACACAGTAGTAGTCAACTTGAAAGAGCTTTCAATGGCTAAGAATTCTGAGCAACAGAATCATCAGCACAGTACGAAATAAAATTCATGAGTATCTACTTATATCAATAAAAGACTGAATAAATGTAGAAGAGGGAAATCTCCCGAAGAATTCCAAATTAATTGTGGAAATGCTCCCTCCTCAAAGATAAAGCTTAATTCCCACCCCCTAGATTGTGGGATAAGTTTAGTGTCTTGCATCAAATAGTAGGAGTTCCCGGTTCAATTTCTGGGTTGAGAAGATCCGCTGGAGAAGGGATGGGCTTCCCACTCCAGTATTCTTAGGCTTCCCTTGTGACTCAGCTGATAAAGAGTCCACCCACAATGCAGGAGACTTGGGTTTGATCCCTAGGTTGGGAAGATAACTTGAAGAAGGGAAAGGCTACTCACTCCAGTATTCTGGCCTGGAGAATTCCATGGACTATATAGTTCATGGGGTCACAGAGAGTTGGACAAGACTGAATGACTTTTATTTTCACAAGGTATAATATAGGAAAGGAAGACAATAAGTTTTTCAATGGAAAAATCTAGTAGACATTAATTCAGGTAGCTGGCCAAAATTTAACATCATCACTGGTAAGTCATGTTGAGAATGTGTACCACCGATATAATGTGGTAAGAATGGCACTTAATCTCTGTGGTCTTCTTCCCAAGAACCCATAACTTCCCAAGAACCCATGCAGTCTAAGCATGAGAAAATCATCTCGGGAACTCAGGTGATATAAGAAAATCTATACCAGCACACAAAAAGAGACAACATACCGAAAACTGCAAGGAGAGAAACTGAGGATCCTAGCTAACAGTTAACCTCAACCACAAGACCTCCGAGTGATTTCAAATGATTTGAGATCCCTACATTCAAAACTTCTATCTGAGGCTATGGAAATCACAAAGTAGAGATAAAACACCTTCACTGACCTTTTTGATTCATATACAGAATTCATGAGTACAATAAAGATTGTACTCATTTAATGCAGTTTATATTGGGACAATTTATTATGCACCTAGAGTACCAAAGGAAAAAAATTCAAAAATACACTGAATGAAAAAACCATGAAACAAAGCTGTAGACATGAGCCTAGTGCCAACCCAATTAATCTATGAACAAAATTAGGGCAATGTTTGCTTGGATTGGAGGGCTTTCTAGAAAGCAACATAAACAAACTTTCTTGGCTAATGGAAATAGTCTATTTTTTTCTTGTGGTGTTGGTTAAATGAGTATTCATTTTTCACTGTACATGTTCAAACTGTACCCTTGTTGTTCAGTCATTAAGTCGTGTCTGACTCTCTGTGACCTCATGGATTACAGCACACCAGGCTTCCCTGTCCTTCACCATCTCCTGGAGTTTGCTCAGACTCATGTTCATTGAGTCAGTGATGCCATCCAATCATCTCATCCTCCGTTGCCCCCTTCTCTTCCTGCCCTCAATCTTTCCCAGCATCACTGTCTTTGTACCCTTATTCATAGAGATTTTTCATCTCAAATCCTTTCTGGAATGAGATTCTTTAAAATGTTGTAAAAATAAATATGTGACATTTTTCTTATGAAAATAAACTTCTCTTTGATTTCTCTGTGGCATAATAGACAATGAACTTCAATAGTCTAAATATGACTTTATCTGTTGGACTGTGATCATTCACAACATGTCCCTGATTTAAAATAATGCTCTTGTTATGAATGTTTGCTAGAAAATGATGCCAATGGTTTTGCCTACTATCATGCTGAGAATGTCATCCTGTTTGGAGGCAAATCAGCCTGATTCTGTATGCAAATCAGCCTGATTCTGTATTCTATAATGTACCATGTAAAGCGTCACTTGGTGATGACTTTTTAATGAATACTTGATCTGTTGTATTCAATATTCATTTAACAAACACTTGATTACATGTCTGCTAAATGCGAAGATGAAGATATGTTTAGGTGAAAGAAGAGTAAGAAAGAAATATTCTCTCACTAGCCTATAGTCAGTAGTTAAAACTATGAGTTAGTTTTATTTTAGGCTACTGAGTATTTCCACTCGAACTTCTCACCTTTAAAGTTTCACTGTTGACACTGAGGAAGTGTTTTTATAGTGTACTTCACTATAGTTTCTTCAAAGATAAGTCAAAGGCTACACTCCTTTGATTAAACCTCAAAGCTGGTGCTTTGAACTGAAGAGTCAGTGACTTGAAAATAAAGTTATATATATATATATATATATATTTGTTTTTAATCTTGTAACTTCTTTTTATAAAGGTTATTTTTGAAATTTTATGTAACAATATTCCAGGGGGCAAAATAAATAAATAAATGTTATTCTTCACCCTAGTCCCAAACCAAACTATTGATGCTTGTTTCTGGTATTGCTATTTTGATTTTTAAATTCCAACCAAAATCATGACATAAAAGCAAATAAAATGAGTGGCCATAGACTAGAAGAAAGCAGAATTTTATGGAGTTATAATCAGACAGCCAAGAATCTGCCTCCAATGTGGGAGACCTGGGTTACATCCCTGGGTCAGGAAGATCCCTGGAGAAGGGTAAAGCTAAACACTCCTTTATTCTTGCCTGTAGAATCCCATAGACAGAGAAGCCTGGTAGGCTACAGTCCATGGGGTCACAAAGAGTCAGACACAACTGAATGACTACCACACAACAACAAAATATTTGGTGAAAAACTTTCTGTCATATAAATCTTGAATTTCAGTCTCTAAAAAAGCCTGTCCTCATCAAGATATTTTCTATCAGTTACATAAATATGTTATATCTATAATTGTAAATTTTATAAGATTAGAGGGAGAAATTAATTTTTCTATTGAATGTTATATGATGATAATGGATCAAGAATAATTGGTGAAATCTAAATGTTACTGTCAAAGAATTATCATTACCAAATGGAAATAAACTAGCCACTACCTGGAATTCAATTTATTTCTGTCCTGTTGTGTAACAATAAATCTAAAATGTAGCATGACCATCCTACTTGTGGTTATTGAACATAAAGTGGACACTTGGACTTTTTCAAACAATTCTATGAACATTGTTTCCCATAGGTTAAGATTTAAATTGTGGAAAATTCTTCAAGAGATGGGAATATCAGGCCACCTGACATGCCTCCTGAAAAATCTGTATGCAGGTCAAGAAGCAACAGTTAGAACAAGGCATGGAACAACAGACTGGTTCCAAATTGGGAGAGAAGTACATCCAAGCTGTATATTGTCACTCTGCTTATCTAACTTTTATGCAGAGTACATCATGAGAAATGCTGGACTGGATGAAGCACAAGTTGGAATTGAAGTTGATGCACAAGATTGCCAGGAGAAATATCAATAACCTCAGATATGCAGATGACATCACCCTTATGGCAGAAACTGAAGAGGAACTAAAAAGCTTTTGGAGAAAGGAGAAGAGGAGAGTGAAAAAGTTGGCTTAAAACTCAACATTCAGAAAACTAAGATCATTCATCCAGTCTCAACAGTTCATGGCAAATAGATGGGGAAACAATGGAAACAGTGACAGACTATTTTTTGAGGGGGCTCCAAAATCACTGCAGATGGTGACTGCAGCCATGAAATTAAAAGATGCTTGTTCCTTGGAAGAAAAGCTATGACCAACTTAGACAGCATATTTAAAAAGCAGAGACATTATTTTGCCAACAAAGGTCGGTCTAGTCAAAGCTATGGCCTTTCCAGTAGTCCTATATGGATGTGAGAGTTGGACTACAAAGGAAGCTGAGTGCCGAAGAATTGATGCTTTTGAACTGTGCTGTTGGAGAAGACTCTAGAGAGTCCTTTGAACTGCAAGGAAACCCAATCAGTCCATCCTAAAGGAAATCAGTCCTGAATATTCATTGGAAGGACTGATGCTAAAGTTAAACTCCAAAATTTTGGCCACCTGATGTGAAGAACTGACCCATTGGAAAAGACCCTGAAGCTGGGAAAGAGTGAAGGCAGGAAGAGAAGGAGAAGACAGAGGATGAGATGGTTGGATGGCATCACTGACTCTATGGACATGAGTTTGAGTAAGCTATGGGAGTTGGTGAAGGACAGGGAAGCCTGGTGTGCTGCAGTCCATGGGGTAACAAAGAGTCAGACATGACTGAGCAACTGAACTGAACGAACTGAAGATTTAAAATCTTGTGATTCACTTATTCATTCATTCAGATACCAAAATTAATTTCAGAATTAACTTTTTTTAGAAAACTCACATTTGTAGAAGAGTACCATTTTTTACTCCTCAGAAAGTTCATTAAAAACAGAAACAGCTTGATTATTCAGCTGTGCCAAGGCTTCTCCTGGCGGGGCGGGGGGCGGGCGTGGGGTGGGGGGAGGGGATAAAGAAGGCAGTGTGAAGCACTGTAACCATGCAATAATTCTGTAAACTTCATTTATGATTTCACAGGTTCACAGAATAAAAGCAAAGAAAAAAATCTTTTCCCCTCTATTTCCATTTTAATTGGGACCTTTAGAGGCTCATCTTTATTTTGGAAAAAAAAATCCAGCAAAACCGTGGAATGTGGGGATCTTAGCTGTACTTATTTTTTCTTTAATGTTATAATTCATTGCAAACTGAACTTCATCAGTTCCTCAAATGCCAGGAAAGTCATTTAGCTATGTTGTACGTGAACCTGTTGACAGGTTAGGGAAAAGCAATTTTAGATGTCAGAATGAGAAAATACTGGAAGAAGAAAAAGAAAAACAATCTTTTAAATGCGATCTCTATATTAAGAGGCATTTTTATTCCCTGTAATGTTACCCTTTGATGTATGTACAATTCCTAGAGTAGTCAATTAAAAGATTAAAAGGCCCTGTGGCCACATTATGAATGATAATTATTTGAGCAATCTGCTGCTCAGGTAGATAAATGGCTGTCTGGAAAATAGTTTGAAAATAATGGTGCAAGGACACAGAGAAGTCAAAATATTTTTTTCTCGTTGAATTCAACATTGAGACATAATTTCTTAAGCACGTTGTCTTTCAAAGTTAGCTCTTTGAGCCACAAGTAACAAACTGAAATTTTGTCAGAGGAACTCTGTGGATAACCATGCCTACTCTTATTTAAATAGCACCACAGATAAGAATCCTAGTGTATAAAGCAATTGTCCTCAAGTGCAGCTCATTTGCCTTTGGGAAAGCTGCAAAGAGTTTGTTCCTGCTGCCACAATCAAATGCAATCTTTCCAATCTGATTGCATTTTCTATATTTTCCTCAGTTGGCAGGCATATGGATCCAATTCACATTGGATAACTGGATCCAATTCCACATTCATAAGTGGACTCTTGTTTTTGAGGTTTGCAAGCATCACTTCAGTCATAAAAACTTTTTACCAGCAACCATGAATCTCTCATCCTTGTGGCAAATCCTAGTGGTCTAGGTAGAAACACTTCATCTGGAAGTTGAGAGATACTTTCCTAAGTAAACATTAAGCCTTTTAAAATCCAAAAATTGAATAAAGAGAGGAAATTTAATATTCTTTATCAGAGACTTATGCTAATTCAGTATGAAATGTTAAACAATAGTCCTCCTAGTAAAAACTCCAATGGCAGACATTCAGACAGTTCAATGAACAACAAATAAATTTACTATGGAGTAGAATGAAGTACTTACAATTAACTTTCAATAGAAACACATAGAAATATTTTGGCTTAACATTTTAAAACACAAAATATAATGTCCAATTCTGTCCTATTCATCTATTCAATAAATATTCATTGAATTCATGTCATAAGGATTAAATCAGTCCTTGAAATAGACATTAAGGTAATTTTACAAATAATTCAAACTTGAAATGACTATCTCTGAAGTTTTAAATGACTATCTCTGAAGTTTTAAATTAGCTTTACCTTGAGTTAAATTTATAGAAAGCATAATTATTTCTTTGTTATGTATGGACCTAAAATGATGATGATATTTTATGGTATGTTAATTCAAGTGATATATAACCTGATCATTGATTTTAAAAACTACTTATAAATGTACATCTCACAAAGTGTGATATCTGTACCAAAGATATGCTATATATATATTTATACATGAAACATTTTCCCAATGTTACATGAAATATTTTGCAACCTTACTAGATAGGATAAGCTAGAGGCTCTTAAAATTCAGTGTTTTTGTTTTTTGTGTTTTTTTGAGTGTGTAGTGGTTTTTGTTGTTGTTAATTTACCCTCCAGTGCAAAAAAAAAAAAAAAAACATGCTATACTAGGCTTCATCAAGTAGGAAAAAGGAAAAAATATCAATTATTATCAAACTTCAGTGTTTTAATGAGAATTACATAGGACGTGCTCTTAAAGTACAATAAATTTTTTTTTAAAAAAAGGAAATGTTCTTTTAAATTAAATTTTCAAATCTACATTCACAGAGCATTAGATTTAGTAGGACTGACTCAGAGCCCAGGGATCTGCATTTTGACAACTAGTCCATGTATTTTTCATGAATGAATTAAATTAACATCAATTTAAGAATCTACTGTATAGATGTTCTTATTCTGATTTCACAGTCTTCAAACAAGATTCATCTAATAAGTAAAACCTAAATATTTCTACTCAAAAAGCCCTTAAGCAACTATAGTATAGTTGCTTAATTTATATTATATCCAAATATATCCAACTATAATATCCAAACACAAAGTTATTCTTTTCATTTTTTTTTAAAATAAACTATGTAAAAAATTCAAAAATATTTTAAATAGGCATTGTAGGTCAGATTTATAGACTCTACTTGGAAGAGGACACTAATGATGTAAATTCTAATATATAAAGAGTACATATGTTTTGTAATAATTTGTAATAAAGCCAGGGCTTTCCAGGTGGAGTTAGTGGTAAAGAACCTACATGCCAATGAAGGAGACATAAGAGATGTGGATTCCAACCCTGGGTCAGGAAGATTCCCTGGAGAAAGGAATGCCAGTCCACTCCAGTATTTTTGCCTGCAGAATCCTACAGATAGAGAAGCCTGGTGGGCTACAGTCCAGAGTCACAGAGTCAGACATAATGGAAACGACTTAGCATGCACACATAATAGAGCCAGGATACTACTTCAGCAGTTCATAGATTTGGACACTCTGAAAATAGAAATAAAGAATGATACACTCTTTTATGGGGCTTTAGTTCATTTGAACACACCTGGAGACAAGTGAATCACTTTGCCAAATTGCCTCTGTTGGCAGAAGAATTTCTTTTGCTTAAGCCTCTGCTTCTCTGCAGAAATTTCTTTCACGTGTAAAATGGTATATGGCTCCAGTCTCTAGTGACTCTCTAGATTTCTGACACATGTGGTGGCCTGAATGCATTTCTAGAGATATATTCCAAAATCACATAACTTAACCCTATATGTTTTAAAAACTATTACTATGATAAATTTCCTAGAGCCACAATTTATCTGGACAAAATGATAAATATATGACAGATAAACTCATATTCCATGAGAATAAGAAGCAAGAAAATGATCCATAAACTAGCCCTTTCATCTTTCTGACTCATTTAGAATGAACAAACACACTTATACTTCAAGGATATGGACTTATGATGGCCACAACTTTCCTTTCCTGAGTTTCTAGCTTCTACTAAAGATCTGAGAACTCAAAGCTAATAGATCCTGCCTGCAGCTTATCTACTATATGTTAATTTCTGTTGGAGTGCACATAAGTTCCTTCTTTATTGAAACACAATTAAAAACAGAGAATATAATTTTTTAAATGCCTTAGAAGAGAAAAGATCCCTGAATAATATGTTTGATTTAAATCTTCTGATATCTAACATATTAATAAAAGTATAATATCATTTATTTTGTTTTATAAATGTAATAAATACTTATATATTATTATTGTTTAGTCCCTGAGTTGTGTCAGACTCTTTTGTGACCCCTTGGAGTATAGACTGCCAGGCTCCTCTGTCTGTGGGATTTCCCAGGGAAGAATACTGGAGTGCATTGCCATTTCCTTGTCCAGGAAATCTTCCTGACCCAGAGATCCAATTCCGGTCTCCTACTTGGCAGGTGAATTATTTACCACTGAGCCATCAGGTGAGTCACCAGGGAAGGCAATATATACATACTTATCTATGTATATATTAAAACACAAAGAGGTTAAATAAAAATGTAATAGTTGGGTTCCTTGGTTACATTTGTTAAATCCATTTTTTAAAATTAAAATCCAAATTTTGGAGCTGATTATTTCAAAAATTAAAGACATTTAGGTGTACAAAGTCAAATGTTTTTACTAGCTTCAAGAATCTAAAACAGTTTCTGCTAGGCATTGCTACTGTATTTTTGTACTTTTTAGATATATTACCTCTGGAAGAAGTAATTTCAGAAGTGACACTGGAGTGTTATAACTTTTAAAGTTTCTTCTTGAGTTTTGCTTTAGAGGAAAGTATGTAAGAATCAGTGTATCCATCAAGTATCAATTTTGTCTTCCTATGAGTGATGCACTGTGAATAGGCATCTTTCCAGAATAATATTTTTCCTAAGTGCATATAGTTCCTCCCCAGGGCTTCTCAATCTTCTCAGTTTACAAAGTGTGTATGGGAGATGTGTGTGTGTATAGGAGGTATGTGCGTGTATGGGAGGTGTGTGTGTGTATGGGAGGTGTGTGTGTGTATTCAGTCACATCTGACTCTTTGCAGTTCCATGTATTGTAGCCCCCTCAGGCTCCTCGGTCCATGGAATTTTCCAGGCAAGAGTACTAGAGCAAGTTGCCATGTCCTACTCTAGGGGATCTGTCTGACCCGGGGATTAAACCCACGTCTCTTCTCAGGTGTTACCTGAGAAGCCCTTAGAAAGTAGCATTGTGAATACCATTCAGCCTGAAAGTATAACTCAGTGTATATAGTAGAGAAGTTGCTGACTTGGGTTCAAATCCCATTTCTCCCACTTATGAATTCTAATCTTGAGTATATGGTATTTGTTCTCATCAGTTAGCCAGACATAATTATGTTGCCCAAAATAGTTGTTAAAAGTAAACATATGTATACTGATGACTGGTTCATGTCGAAAAATTTTGTTGTTGAGAAAACAACAAAATTCTGTAAAGCAATTATCCTTCAATTAAAAAATAAACAAAATTTTTAAAAAGCATTTAGGGAAACAAATTGACCCTCTGATGCTGGAGACATAAAAAAATAAATATGAAAATACGTAAAGATGCACATCAATATTTAAACGATTCCTTTGTCATCAGATATGTGTCTCTACTATCTATCTATATCTGTATCTGTGTAGATGCTTTGAAGATAGACATTCCAAAAGTACTTTTTATACATGTATTTACACTATGTGAACTGAGGTCAAAGAGTTCAGTTTCTTCTCTCTGGCTTGATCTGCTTCAGAAAAATGATTATGTATTCGTACCATGAACTGAGGGAGGCTCTAACTCTCCTGAAGAGGCAACAGAGAGCCACACCATTTTCCCACCTGCATGGCAACAAGACCTCAGGAGAGCATCATGACCATTGCTCCATTGCCAGGACCAGGTTTGCAGGCTTCTGTAAGCAGAGGAGACTTGCGCAGGGTAGAAAACCGCAAGTCTTTTCTTTCCATTTTTCTTTTGGGAGACTATCCAAGTTAGAGCAGTTAAAAGAAAGTATCTTCTCTTCAACATCAGCAATATGATACTTAAGCTAAGATCAGCTAAATGCAAGACAGAGCAAGCACTTCATTTTTCTTCATGGTGATAATAGTTTACAAAGTGTTTTATGTTTCTGAACTAGGGGGAAAACAGGAATATTTTTGCCAATTTCTCTTATAGTACATAAAATGCAGTAGACAGTGTCCCCCATGAGTGCTGACTTTCTTTGACACGTAGAGAGAAAACAATACTAATAGACCCTGTTGCTTTATTATCTGTAAATATATATTTATATATATATATATATGTGGCACACATACACACAGATATACATAGGCATATATAGTCAAACTTATTTCAAACAGATGCACAGAACTACGTATTTTAAAATATACATCAAGTAAAACAACTTCCATGAAGTTATATATGTCCCAGCTTTTTTAGTTCTATCAAGTAACACATAGAATTTAAAATTGCATTATTGACGTGGCTATCAAGCTGATAATTTAATGTAAATGACATCAAGCATCACTGTATATATTTTGGCAATTTAAATCATTTTAAAATGAAGTATGATAGTACAGCCAATTTCTGGTAGATATAAATAATCTAATAAAAAGACAGAAATATATAAAATGCTAGAGGAGGTAAAGTGACGTAAAATGGGCCTCAGTGTGATCGACAGAAGCCTGAATGACTTAGAAAAGCATTGTGTTGTTGTTCAGTCATTAAGTCCTTTCTGACTCTGAGACCCATGGACTGCAGCACATCAGGCTCCTCTGTCCTTCACTATCTCCTGGAGTTCGCTCAAATTCACATCCATAAGAAATAATTGCTAACAAAATTGTGTCCCCAGAGAGTCAGCATGATCGTCATAATAGACTGTACAAATGTAACCATATTATCACATTTCAAACCCCAAACCACTACTCAGTCTGTTAGACAAGTTTATTCATTTATAAATTTAGTATACATTTAATAGAAAATTTTAATAGATAAAGAATCTTTTACAGTAATGCATTTTAACACTAAAGTTTTCTAGAATATATTTTGATAACTTCCATTTTTTAGCAGCTTTGAGCTATAATGCTATAGTTTATATCTTAAAATCTTACAAATGGAAGCATAAAACCTAATATTTTGTACTTTGGGTAGGACAATGGATAGTTTTTAAAGTGTCATGAGGAAAGCTGACTATTGTTTTTGCACTGTGTGCTTTATAATACAAAAATCTAGGAATATGAAGAGGGAAAATGTAATTTGTATTGCATTTCTCAGTCCTCTTGCTTGAAGCAGAGATATTTGGTATTTTCTGGCTAATGAATGGTGAGAGGGTGTGTTGAGTAAGATGGTCAAGATCTTGACCCATTTCTGGCCCACTTTGCCTTCATTCCGTCTTTGTTTTCCCTGCAGATGTTAGGAAGCAGTTATTGAGAGTAACTGTCAGGATAATAGTAGTCTTGAATCCTGGGACAGAGCTACTCACGAAAGAAACCAGACAAGGAGTATTTGCACTGGACTTTTCATGAGTGATTTTGTAAGTATATATGCAGTGCTGTGCTACCAAGATATGATATGAGCACAGTGGGCCTACCCAGGCTAATAAGGCATTTAAAGGAGTGTGGGGGAAAAGGTGAAGCAGTGACAGATTTTATTTTCTTGGGCTCCAAAATCATTGCAGATACTGACTGCAGCCATGAAATTAAAAGACACTTGCTATACATCAACCAATACAATATTGTAAAGTAATTAGCCTCCAATTAAAATAAATAAATTTAAATTTAAAAAATAAAAAATAAAAGACATTTGCTCCTTAGAAAGAAAGCTGTGACAAACCTAGACAACATATTAAAAAACAGAGACGTCACTTTGCTGACAAAGGCCCCTATAGTCAAAGCTATGATTTTTCCAGTAGTCATGTATAGAAGTGAGAGCTGGAACGTAAAGATGCTTTCCAAGTGTTACACTGGAGAAGACTCTTGAGAGTCCCTGGGACTGCAAGGAGTCCTGTCAATCCTAAAGGATTGAGAATATTCATTGGAAGGACTGATGCTGAAGCTAAAGCTCCAATACTTTGGCCACTCAATGTGAAGAGCAGAATCATTGGTAATAATTTACCAATGATTGCGGGCAGGAAAAGAAGGGGGAGACAGAGGATGAGATGGCTGGATGGCATCATCAACTCAATGGACATGAATCTGAGCAAATTCTGGGAGCTAGTGAAGGACAGGGAAGCCTGGTGTGCTGCAGTCCATGGGGCTGCAAAGTCAGACATGACTGAGCAATGGAACAACAAACAGCAGTGTGGTAGCCACCTGAGCGGTGGAATGAGGCTAGAGCACAGCCAACATTCAGCTACTTATATTATTAGTAATGGAAAAAATAAATCAATTCAATTTGAACTCACAGTGCAGGAACTAGATGACAAAGAGACATTACAAGTAATGAAGAATGAAAGAACTCAAGAACTGAGAATGCCTTGTCTGGGAGAACAAACCAAGGAGAATCGTAAGGACAGTCCAAGAAGTGCACATGTGTTTCATATTACTAAAATGAGACGATTGTAACCACCCAAGAGAACTTGTTGACTGGGACCTTTGTGGAAACCTAAGATAATGATGATTAACAAAATTTAAAAGGAATGTTAAATGGAGATAGCAATATAAAAATTAAAGTTTAAGGAGAATTTTCTGAAGATAAGGGACCATAGAGTCAACTTGTTGTTTCCATGATTGTCCTGTTCTAAACCAAAAAGCCCAACAGACAAGTCATGTCTTCTTTCTCATGACACAGTTTGGAAACAGCAAATACGTCAACAAACATTTCTTTAATAACATGACAGAGAACAAGCCATTAAATCTACTTTTTACTATTTACTAAGTAATGTTGATCAGCTTGAGTTTCTGTGATCATTTAATTGGGACTTGCATTATGTTAATATACATTTCAGTTCAGTTCAGTTCAGTTCAGTTCATTCGCTCAGTCATGTCCTATTCTCTGAGACCCCATGAATCGCAGCAGGCCAGGCCTCCCTGTCCATCACCAACTCCCGGAATGCCATCTAAAAAATACCACAATGATGGTGTATTAATTGTGTTTCTTTATCTTAAATTATTTTTATTTGAAAGACATCTATTTTTCTCTTCTATTTTCACTTAAAATTGAGACATTAAAATATGTCTAACATTAAAGCAACTGAAAACATCTGTATTTCAGCTTTGCTAGTAAGACTATATGAACATAAAATGACAGAGCAACAGTCTTCTAGTGACATCTGCTGAACAACCCAATTCTTCCTTTAGCAATAAACATAAAAGGAGAAGTTATCTCTGTTTATAAAGGAGAAAGAAAAATGAATTTTCCTGAGTTTCCATACAAAATTAAGATGTGAGATTTAAAATTAGACTATTGGATAATTCTTACTTTAATTTAATGTAACAGTATGGTTAGTTGAACAAGAAACTTGACCATATTGATACATTGCAGAATATAAATTACCACCAAAGCATGCTGCCGTTTTTCCTTTCTCATGATCTCTTCCAGTTCTGCAAAAGTTTAATTTAAGGAAACGTAGCTTTAAGAATTAAAAAATAATAATTTCTTAGGGAAGGTGCTGAAAATTAGCAATTTACATACAACAAACTCAAGAAAGATGAAGAAAAGAATGAGACATAGCAGTTATATTTTTGAGAACAAGCCAGGTTAGACAACTTCTGATACAAAAAAAAAAAAAAAAAGTAGAAGCTTAAAAAAATTTATAAAGAAATTAAAATAAAACAAATCATTTGAAAAATTCTAAAATAACTTAAAAATTATTTATAAAAATATATACTAGCTTAAGTAATCAGTAACTACCAGGTAAACATATGGCATGGATAACTTATTAGTAGAAATATATTAGATATTTTAACATTAACAAAATATATAGATTAATAAAACTGTTAAATAATATTGTATAGAATAATTGTCCTAATATATATTCTTATTTAACTGACCAAGTAACCCAAAGAAGTGGGTGTATTTCAGTTTAGCCGGGAAGGGAAAGGTGACATGCATCTAAGTGGTCAACCTCATGACCAGGTCATGAAACTTGCCCTTCAAAGATTAACTCTAGTGCTTCTTATACCACATAGCTCCCATGTAGAGGAAATACTGCACTTATTAAAGCCTGAAGACACTTATAACATTTGGCATGTGTCAAATATAGAGCTGTCAGAAGTCATCACTTAAAACAATATGTCATGACCCCGGGACAAACATCTACATTTTTAAACTGGAAAATAAAATTGACAAGTACTTTTTTTAAATTCTTTAATATTTAATTGATTTTTTCTTTCTATAAAACTATGTTAAATATTTGACTCTATTTTAGAACATTCTGCTACTACGTGTTTAGTTTGGGGCATGTTTTTAAATTATGGAAGCAATTATGTAAAGATACAGCCAATTTCTGTTTATGATACTTTTATAGCTTTGTCAATAAAGAACAGATGGTTGTTTAAAAAAAAAAAAGCTTTGTATCAATAATATCACGGGCTTAGTGTTACAGAATAATTCTTTTTAATGACTCAGATGGGTGGGATGGGAGTGGGAGTAGGAGGGAGGTCCAAGAGGGAGTGGGCACGTATGTTTACAGTGGATTCACTTACAGAGTGAAGTAAGCCAGAAAGAAAAACACCAATACAGTATACTAACACATATATATGGAATTTAGGAAGATGGCAATGACAACCCTGTATGCAAGACAGGGAAAGAGACACAGATGTGTATAACGGACTTTTGGACTCAGAGGGAGAAGGAGAGGGTGGGATGATTTGGGAGAATGACATTCTAACATGTATACTATCATGTAAGAATTGAATCGCCAGTCTATGTCTGACGCAGGATGCAGCATGCTTGGGGCTGGTGCATGGGGATGACCGACAGAGATGTTATGGGGAGGGAGGTGGGAGGGGGGTTCATGTTTGGGAACGCATGTAAGAATTAAAGATATTAAAATTTAAAAAAAAAGAAAAAAGAAACTTACAGAACATTGTAAAGCAATATTTATATTTCAATAAAAAAAAAATTCCCACCCCCCCCCAAAAAATAGAAAACCTTCATATACTGTTCTTAATCAACATAAAAACAGCAATGTAGATGCTTGCTGTGATGCTCAGGGCACTGCTGCAGGTGTGTATGTGTTGATGCATTGTGAACATGCTTTAAAATTCCTTTAATTGTAGTATTAATTTTGAGTTTTGTCACTGTTTAGATCAAATGTTCTACCATTATATGCTAATCTAATTAAAACTAAATTTGTCTTTTTTTTAATGAGTAAACTAGTTTCCAAGCAAAATTTTTGAGTCAAATCTATTTGTAAGGATTATTCTTCCTTTTGGCCTAGATTCTCTTCTTCAGTACCCTTGTATCTTTCCAGGAACAAATTTGGTGGAAAATACATGTTTATGATGATGCTGCTACTGATGATGACAATATATGAACACTGATGGCTGCTGTAAGAAATCATTGCACATCCACTGTAATCAAAAAATTAAAATAAAAAAGATTTCTTTATATTTTTTTCTGTTTCCAGAGAGCCTATCAGTTCAGTTCAGTCACTCAGTTGTGTACGACTCTTTGCGACCCCGTAAATCACAGCCCACCAGGCCTCCCTGTCCATCACCATCTCCCAGAGTTCACTCAGACTCATGTCCATCGAGTCAGTGATGCCATCCAGCCATCTCATCCTCTGTCGTCCCCTTCTCCTCCTGCCCCCAATCCCTCCCAGCATCAGAGTCTTTTCCAATGAGTCAACTCTTCGCATGAGATGGCCAAAGTACTGGAGTTTCAGCTTTAGCATCATCCCTCCCAAAGAAATCCCAATAAAAAAAATAATAATTTTTATGTACAAGGATAAAGAAGTGTGAAAGAAGGAGAAGATGACAAAACATCTTTTTCAAGTTGTCAAAAAATAAATAACATTCTTCCAAGAAAATCACTCTATATTACTTTTATCAAAATTTGTTTTTTTATTATTCAACTTGGTTTAAACCATAAACAAAGTCTTGCAATTTTTCAAACACATTTAAAACTTTTAAGGTAAATAATATGAATTATGTAAGATATCTTATTACCTCACTTGTAAGTGAAATATCTTAATCCAGTGATCCTACCTGTGTTTTGGAGAATCTTGTCTTTTTCCTTTATCCTAAGGAAATAAAAATGTTTCTCCTTAAATAATTTTAATTTGTAAAGGTGCATGAATGAGTGAGGGAAAAACTGAAAAAAATGAGTAAATAGTATATGCGCATCAACACATTTTAAAATCTAGAGAAACAGATTGCTTATTATCAAAAGGAAAAAAAGATACAGTATTGGAATGATTCCAAAAGAGACATATGTGTGTTTTCTATATGAAATTAATGTTTCATTAAACTTGCTCAGAATTCAAGCTAAGAATTTTGAAATACTCATTAATGTTATACTTTGAAAATATTCTATTTTCCCCCAGAAATCGCATAAAATATGGTAAATATAGGTCCACTGTATGCCTTCAGTTAGTGAAGGTATTTTTCATAATTTATTAAAAGATTATAAGAGCCCAAAAAAATCCAAGTAGCTAAGACAAAATTAAACAACTGGTTAATATAGATAAAATAATAAGTAGCAAGCATAAAATTTCAAAATCACAAACTTACTCAAACAATGTAACTTATTTTTCTATAAGTCAACTGTGTTCATACAAGGAGAAACAATATTAGCTCCAGTCAACTCCAGGTGATCACAATATATCTAGGTTTTTCCATCTCTTGTTCTATTTTTCCCCAGAGATCAGTATAAATTTCTGAGGGTGCATATAATGCCATAGGATGAGCTGGAATCTGAAGATGTGATACAGCCTCTAGGGGTAAAGGTGGTCATCTACCCTAAGAAGCCATGTTATATTGGGTAGGTAGAAATAATCAGTGTTGACCTGAAACAAATAAGCTGCCAGGTATTTCTCCAGGAAAGGTGGATTCATTGGGAACAAACAAAGAATGGCCATTCAAAATCCTCAGTCTTGGACTTAACTGTATCTTAAGTCCCCTCAGAGCAAGGGAAGGAGAACACACTTTTATAGAGGCAAAAAGGAAGTTGGGAGGGTTATTTCATACAAAGATTCCTTAACTTTTCATTGGCTGAGTCCTTGTCAGGAAAAGGCGACTTTCTTCTTCCTGTTCAGTCAGCTCAGTTCAGTTGCTCAGTCGTGTCTGACTCTTTGTGACTCCATGGACTGCAGTATTCCAGGCATCCCTGTCCTTCACCAACTCCCAGAGCTTGTTCAAACTCATGTCCATTGAGTCGGTGATGCCATCCAACCATCTCATTCTCTGTCATCCCCTTCTCCTCCTGCCCTCAATCTTTCCCAGCATCAGGGTCTTTTCCAATGAGTCTGCCCTTCACATCAGATATCCAAAGTATTGGAGCTTCAGCTTCATCATCAGTCCTTCCAATGAATATTCAGGACTGATTTCCTGGTTTTATCTCCTTGCTGGCCAAGGGACTCTCAAGAGTCTTGTCCAGCACCACAGTTCAAAAGCATCAATTCTTTGGCACTAAGCTTCCTTTATAGTCCAACTCTCACATCCATACATGACTACTGTGAAAACCATAGCTTTGACTAGAAGGACCTTTGTTGGAAAAGCAATGTCTCTGCTTTTTAATATGCCATCTACTTTTGTCATAACTTTTCTTCCAAGGAACAAGTGTCTTTTAATTTCATGGCTGCAGTCAGCATCTGCAGTGATTTTGGAGCTTAAAAAATAAAGTCTGTCACTGTTTCCATTGTTTTCCCATCTATTTTCCATGAAGTGATGGGGCCAGATGCCATGATCTTAGTTTTCTGAATGTTGAGTTTTAAGCCAACTTTTTCACTCTCCTCTTTCACTTTCATCAAGAGGCTCTTTAGTCTTCGCTTTCTGCCATAGGGTGGTGTCATCTGCATATCTGAGGTTATTTGTATTTCTCCTGGCAATCTAAATTGCAGCTTGTGCTTGCTTCATCCAGCCCAGCATTTCACGTGATGTACTCTGCATATAAGTTAAATAAGCAGTGTGACTATATACAGCCTTGGCACACTCCTTCCCCAATTTGGAACCAGTACATTGTTTCATGTTTGATTGCATCTGTTGCTTCTTGACCTGCATTCAGATTTCTCAGGAGGCAGGTAAGGTGGTCTGGTATTCCCATCTGTTTAAAAATTTTCCAAAATTTTTTGTGATCCACAAGGTCAAAGGCTTTTGGTGTAGCAAATAAAGCAGAAGTAGATTTTTTTTTTTCTAGAATTCTCTTGCTTTTTCCATGATGCAATGGATGTTGGCAATTTGACCTCTGGTTCCTCTACCTTTCCTAAATCCAGCTTGAACATCTGGAAGTTCTTGGTTCAGGTACTGTTGAAGCCTGGCTTGGAGAATTTTGAGCATTACTTTGCTAGAGTGTGCTGTGCTATGCTTAGTTGCCCAGTCATATCCGATTCTTTGCGACCCCATGGACTTTAGCCTGCCAGGCTTCTCTGTCCATGGGGATTCTCCAGGCAAGAATACTGGAGTGGGTTGCATACCCTCCTGCAGGGGATCTTTCCAATTCAGGGTTTGAACCTAGGTCTCCCGCATTGCAGGAGGATTCTTTACTATCTGAGCAACCAGGGGAGCTCAAGAATACTAGAATGGGTCATTTATTGTTTCTCCAGTGGATCTTCCTCAGCCAGGACTTGAACCAGGGTCTCCTGTACTGCAGGCAGATTCTTTACCAGCCAATCTACCGGGGAAACCTCGTGAATGGGCTAAGCTTTATTAAAATTAAAATCCAACGATCTTATATCTTTTTTCTCTAGTTTACTTGACAATTACTCAGGGAGCAGCAGGTTGCAACAGAGTTAATGATTCACAGGGATTAACAACAAGTACTTCATAATGTCATATCACCACAATAATGTTGAAAACAACAAACCACTATCTCCTGTACCCAGAGAATTTCAGAGACCTCAGGTTCGAATGTTGACTTTCTGATCATTTGTGATTATTCAAATGTTTTACAGGTGTTCTTTAAATGGATATACATTCTGCTCTCACTATCCAATATGGATATGATTTTTTTTTCATTACAGTACCAGTCTCTGAAATGTCATATATGAGTCTTCCCTTTGGTTCTGCTCTCTAACATATTTCAAAAACACTATGACCAGTTGGATAGAATACTACAATTTATGCTATTATGTTCTTTCTCAGGAGCTATCCTCCACTCTTTGAGCTTTATTTGGTGCTGTTCTTTTACACTTCTCATTGTTTACTGGACCCTCTGATATGTAAGAATCTTCCACAAGTCCACGAAACCTGGAGGAAATTTCAAATTGAGTGACACACACAATTACCCACTGCTCTGGACCAAGTTTGTCTTCTTTGACTTTTCCTTTTTGGAGTAGAGACTCTTCATGTCATATATGAGACCTTTACTTGTGGCTTTTAAAAACTTTGATTTCATTTGAGTGAAAATTAATTCAGATCAGGCATCAAACTGGAAGTGGTTATGAGTGTTCCACTGTGAGGAGCCAGGGGAAAACCATGTAGAGATGGTGTGGAAGCAAAGAAAAATTATTTGATTGTAACTGAAAGCCTCCATGGCTGTTTGTAATTAGTCCCATCTCATTTCAGTCACCTTCTTGAATAATTAGGTTAACATGGCTATAATACCTAAATTCTGGTGGCAAAATAGCCCTGTCAAACTCATAGTTGTCCCACACCAGAAAAGAATAACTTACTTGCACACACACAGATTAATAAGTTTATTAGGCTTTCAACTAATCCTTTAACCACAGCATCAGATATGGCTAAAGGGAAAAACCTAAGCTGAACGACCCCAACCCACATCTGCAGTCTCTCCTCTGGAACTTCTACGTCTTATCAGCCAGGTGAAGTAATCAAAATGCTAGGATATGGGGGTCAGGTGGACATGAGAACAGGAGCCGCTGTTATTTAGTGCAATCATGGTAGGCTTTTTTTCTATCTTAATGACAAATGGTTAGGTGGTTTTCATGCACACACAAAAAAATAGAACCAACTTACATCCATAATATACACATAGTTTTAGTAGCATGTTGTATTTAAGTTAAATCAAAATTTCATACTCCTCTAGGAAGCTCTGAGGGTAGAGATGGGCACAGTTTTCTTCCCTTGGATCTACAGTTGTTTAGTTTCTCACTAAAAGACATTTTCCTGCTTGTAGATAGCCAGTCTTCTGTAGACATTTGATAAATACCCATTGCTTGATTAAGTTACAGTAAGCAAGCATCTTTCATTTAGCATAGCATTTCCTAAAAATGTCAAGGCATTGTTCAGATTTAAGTAACACCAAACATTTGTTTGAGATGATAAGCTGCTCAGAAGATGGTAACGATGATCCTATATGCAAGGCAGCAAAAGAGACACAGATGTAAAGAGCAGACTTATGGACTATGCGGGAGAAGGCGAGGGTGGGATGATTTGAAAGAATAGTATTGGAACATGTATATTACCATATGTAAAACTGATGACCAGTGCAAGTTTAATGCATGAATCAGGGCACTCAAAGATGGTGCTCTGGGACAACCCAGAGGGATGGGATGGGGTGGAGAGGGAGGTAGGAAGGGGGTTCAGGATGGGGGGACACGTGCAACCGTGGCTGATTAATACTGATGTATGGCAAAGTCCACCACAATAGTGTAATTATCCTCCAGTTAAAATAGGTTAATTAATTTAAAAATAGAATAAAAAAAAAGATTTTGCATTTTACAGAATGGAAATGTGAACTTCAGGTTACCAAAGAGTGGCAGAAGGTAGAAACAATCCAGGCTCTAGGATCTCAAATCCTGCCTTTCTAGCCTTTAAAACATCTCCAGTGAGAAGAAATGTTTTCTCATGGGCTGAAGCCAGTGGGGAGCAAGTTTTCCTTAGGCAGCCCAGAGTCACCGTGGGTCCTGGTTCTCACAAGCTGAATTCAGATGAGGCCCTTGGTCTGTGTTCAGCTTTGTTTCTAAGCACAGAATGATTTCATGCACTTATCCTTTCTTTTCTGTCTGCCTGGTTTCCATGGAAATGCAGGCCTTTTGGAAACGGCAAAGCCTTGCACCACAAGCACAGACACCGTGTGTTATTTTGGGAATCAAAGGCAAAGTTAACACAACCCAACATGTAGGTGTGAATCGGTTCTGGCCAGGGCAGGCAGGGGTGCAGAAGGAAGGTGTGATATCCCATTGTCTTATTAGAGAAAGAATGCACATTCACAGGGGTTACAGTTTATCTGTTCTATAAGAAATATAAGATTTATCTTGGTAAACATTAATCTAGACAGAGAGGGAAAGTATAAGATTGGTCACACACTGCCTTTCAAAATAAAATGAAATTTGAAAACTAAGGAAGAAACTTTTATTAAAGAAAAGAGATACTTGAAAATAATCTGATTGTGTTATATAACGAGAAAATTATTTTGCATTTTTGTGAATTACAGGCTGATTCTTACAACTTATTTTAATGCCTATATCTTAGTTTTCATTCTTGATACATTACATTACAGTTGCATATTGCAACTAATTTTATTCCTAAAATTAATAGAATTTCTTAAGCCTCACAAAGTTGTGGGTTTTTAAGAGATGCTTGGGTATAATCATATAATGTTATATTAATCACAAAATTATTTGCTGATTACATAGTTAAATCAGTCCCTTCTTTGTGTAAGCAAAAATTTTAAGGGTTTCTCTTCTTTCAATTTACTCACCATTTAATTTATTTAATAAATCCTAGACACAATAAATAATAAATAACATACAAATTGCTGCAGGATTAAAAAAATCTGACTCTATTGGGGAAAAACATTACTCTACAGAAGCCTTGCCTTGTAGAGCTTATGCCCATGAAGGAGAATACAGAAGAAAAAGATTTAGAAAAGGAAAAATATAACTTGGCCTCAAAATTATTTTTACACAAATCACTTGAAAAAGAAGGCCAATATTGCAAATTCAATGAGAAATAAAATAGCTTAGGCCCCAGGAAAAAAGAAAAAAGAAAATGTTTATTATGAACTAGAGGTAAAAGTTTGGTTTAACCGTAATGACAAAATGAGGAAGTAAAATTGTGACAAGGAACTAATTTTAATACTGTACTTTTTAATGAGGTAGTAAAAGGAATATATAGCTGGAAGACAAATGGAAAACCACAATCAAAATCATATGCAATGAATTTGACCAAGTTGAAAACTACAATAAACATCCTTTGCCCCCAGTTTTATTGAGATATAATTGACATATAACATTGCATAAGTTACAGTAAACTTCTTAGTGAAATATATAAATAGACAATAATAAATTTTAACTAAGAATAGTTTTCTGAGATCAATCTTATATACTTTTGTCTTTAACTAAAAAAAAAAAAAGGAATGTGCTTTTGAATCCAAATGTCAGTCAAAAGTGTGCTAGTTTCTTTAAATTATAAAGCTTCACTTCAAACATCTAGAAATAGAAGCAAATTCCATTGTCTAGAAATCAGAGTTTTCCATCAATAATCATGACTCCTGCAATTCAATATTATAGATGGACAGGGAGGCCTGGTGTGCTGCGGTTCGTGGGGTCGCAGAGTCGGACACGACTGAGTGACTGAACTGAACTGAACTGAATCACAGCTCTTGCAATTCAGTATTATAGAGGTCATTTGGGATTCAGAATGAGTAGCACTTTTCAAGTGCCATTGATGACTCAAATTTCGTCTCAATAAATCCGTATAGAAATGTAGATATATACAAAATATACAACCCAAATTGTAAGTGATTTTTATGACTTGATGTCATTGTTTTTAAGCCCTCTGGTCAGATTTAATCATATATAACTAAGAGGAAAGTGTTCCATTTCATAAACATCACTGTATTCAGAGCTACTCTTGTAAACTCTTACCTATCCCCGTGTTTACCTTGTGCACAATGTTTTTACTTCCGTTCTTGTTGTTGTCTAGTCGCTTAGTCATATTTGACTCTTTGTGACCCCACGGACTGTAGTCCACCAAGCTCCTTTGTCCATGAGACTTTGCAGGCAAGAATACTGGATTGGCTTGACACTTCCTTCTCCAGGGGATCTTCCCAACCCAGGGATCATTGCACTGAAGGCAGATATTTTGCCACTGAGCCACCTGAGCACTCCCTTTAGGTCTTCCTATACTTCACTATTCACAATTTGTCTTGCCCATGCATGTACCTAGATGAGAACTGACAAATAATAGAGAAAGAAAGGAGGCTTTAAGAAATCAGGAATCATTTCTTTAGATGTTAAATCCTTCTGATTGCTATCATCATCTAGCTTAAGTTGTTTCAATGTTTCCTGCTGAATAGAGAAAATTTTTGACAATGTCTCGCCGCAAATGACATACTCGTGAGTCCTTCATTCACCTTATCTAACAGGATATAAATTGCTTTTGGTAAATCTTGTACTTAGCCAACTGATGTTAGTTTCTAGTGATCACTTCTTCTCTTTGTAAGTAGTCCAATATTTCAAAATAATTTTATTGCTATTCTGCTCAGAAATTTTGTCTGAGAATGACATAGTCATTTTTTGTGCTTGCAAACATCTTGTTCAATCTTGTTCAATCAAATATTACTGATATCAGCTTAGTGATCATAGCACTGGACTTTTGTAAAGGGTGCTGTACTATGTCTGGAAACGAAATATAATTATATCAATCAACTGACTACCTAATAAACAGCAATATCCTGGTATTAGGCCAGGGAATGCATTACAGCCTGTTTCATGAATTTTTTAAAGGGCCTGGCTTGTGTACAACCTAAGATTTACAGAGACACTAATGCCTTGATATTGTCAAGAAGACAAGCCAAGGACACATTACACACTGTATGCTTACATAAATGAGATGCCAGAGTGTCTCAGTACTTGAGATTTCCAGCCATTACTTAAGAACTTTTTTGTACATTAACTTTTAAAATTGTTTTAAAAGCCGGAGCAGTGAGGACGGCTAGGGCAATGAAACTGCTCTGTATGATACTATAATGGTGGATACATGTCATTATACATTTGTCCAAACCTATAGACTATACAATGGCAAGAGTACAAGAGCAAACAATGTAAACCATGTTCTCTGGGTGATTGTGATTAGTTAATACAGATTCCTCAATTGTAGCAAATGTACCACCCCTGGGGGGGAGGGGGTTGATAGTGGGGGAGGTTATGCATGTGTAGGGGCAGGTGATACATGGGAAATCTCTGTGTCTTTCTCTCAATTTGCCATGAACCAAAACCTACTGTAAAAAAATAAAGTTTAATTTTTAAAATTCACTTTACATTATTTATGAAATGCACGTCTTTCTTCTGACAGAAGTGTGATCCTGGGAGCAGGCACCAAGTTGTCTTCAGTTCTTTGTCTAAACCTATCATGTCTGCAAGGGCATTGTTTATATAAAGGTATCAGTATTTGCTGTTTAAACGATAACTTCTCTCCAAACCAATTTTGTGACTTGAAGTCTAATCGTTGTATATTAAACTTGTAGTCGAAACACTGTCAGGCTTGATTAGGTTGTCAATACACAGGATATTTTATTAATCAGGTCGATTCTTTATTCTCCAACTGCTGTATTGGGAATCCTCTTTAAACTAGTCAACAATGATTATGATCATTTACTCATTTAAAAGCAGTTTAGAGTTAGGCAGTTCAAGAAAGATAGGTGAAACATTGTATTCGTAAGAAACTCTGGAACTTCTCTCTCACAATTAGTGTTTGACTTCATTCATCCAAGATTACCTCATGTTTCAAGATGACTGCTGAAGTTCCTGCCATCAAGTTCATCTTTCATGTCAAAAAAAAAAATTCAAAATCTCCCTCCAAAGAAAGAGTATTTCCAGAAGCCTCACATAATTCATCTTCTCCAGTATTTAGGGACATGGCTACACTGAGCTTGCCAGGAAGGTGAGAAGTATTTTTTATTCAGAATGGCAACAGGACTCCCCAGATCAGTGACAAGGTGAGAGTTCATGTCACATTAACTATAGTAATCTATGCTTCACCATCCTCAAATGTGTCTGGGAATCTCTTAGATGCATATCTAACCCGCTTTCACAAACCAGTCCATAAATATCCATGACACACACCTCTCCTATTCTGGATTCCTCCCTGTTGAAGCCTGACATCCTTGATACCCTTCTCTGGCATCCTCATGCCATTTGCTGTGCCATCAGGATGTGAACCTCAAGGTTATACCCAAGGGGCATTCTATCCACCTTTTACTGAAAGCACCTCGTTCTCACAGCTCCATGACAGATCTTGTTCCTCAGCTGTTTGGGCCTTGGTAGTCTCTGCCCTAATGCCATACAGCTGTTGGTGATCTAGACACAAAGCCAAGCCTTCTAGGCTCAAGAACTCAAAAATTCCTCATGAATTCTCTGACCATAACAGCTCTCTCCTAAAAGTCTTCCCTGGCACTCAAGAAACGGGATGGCACACTGAAGTGAGGCCCAGCTCCACTCTTCCCCTCAGGCCTCCTTTGACCAAAGCAGAGCACATCTCAAGCCTGTCAAGTCAGAGAGGCAGAAATTGGTCTGACTTCTCTTGGGTTCTGGTAGGATATCCCACTGGTCACACTTCCTGGAGGAAAAAGTAATTCCTTCCACACTGAATTTGCTTTTTAAACAAAAGCTCTCTTAAAATTCATAAAAAAAAAAATTTAAGTAGATTTACTCCACTGTCTATTAAAAGCTCAAATATCAAATATGAGGAATAATGTCATACGCTTAAACTAAATTTTAAAGAAAACTACTGTAAACAGAGTAAATAAAAATTTTCGTAAAACAGACCATTCAGGTCAGTTCAGTCACTCAGTTGTGTCCGACTCTTTGAGACCACATGAATCGCAGCACGCCAGGCCTCCCTGTCCATCACCAACTCCCGGAGTTCACTCAGACTCACGTCCATCAAGTCAGTGATGCCATCCAGCCATTGCATCCTCAGTCGTCCCCTTCTCCTCCTGTCCCCAATCCCCCCTCCCCCCCCAGCATCAGAGTCTTTTCCAGTGAGTCAACTCTTTGCATGAGGTGGCCAAAGTACTGGAGTTTCAGCTTCAGCATCATTCCTTCCAAAGAAATCCCAGGGCTGATCTCCTTCAAAATGGACTGGTTGGATCTCCTTGCAGTCCAAGGGACTCTCAAGAGTCTTCTGCAACACCACAGTTCAAACGCTTCAATTCTTCAGCACTCAGCGTTCTTCACAGTCCAACTCTCACATCCATACATGACCACTGGAAAAACCATACCCTTGACTAGACGGACCTTTGTTGGCAAAGTAATGTCTCTACTTTTCAATATGCTAGACCATTAGGGAAACATAAAAATAAATGTGAGAAACTATGTTCCTTTTTATATGTCTTGAATTTTCTAATAATCAAATATCACCTCATAAGGCATTTCTTAGTCATATTAATGGGTCATGAATCCATGTAAGTGTGGACAAGACAACCTGTTAATTAATTATTTCAGAGAAACCCATCAAGTGGCTTGGTTTTTTTGCCAAATTTTCAACACTAACTCTTGTCAGCAAAAGACCTGTGAAAAGGAACAGAGTTAGCAAAGTAAATACGTCAGAAGGAGGATAACATTTACACTTAAGGAGAGGCACTCTGGAGCCAGATTGGGCGTGTGTGCTAAGTTACTTCAGTCATATCTGACTCTGTGGGACACTATGGATCTTAGTCTTCCAGGCTCCTCTGTACACGGGGTTCTCCAGGCAAGAATGCTGGAGTGGATTGTCATGCCCTCCTGCAGGGGATCTTCCCTACCCAGAGACTGAACCAGCGTCTCTTATGTCTCCTGCATTGGGAGGCAGGTTCTTTGCCACTAAAACCACCAGCGAAGGTGGAAACAGACTTCCTGAGTTCAAACACTCATGGGCTCTGTGATTCTGGAAGAAGTAATGAATCTCTCTGTGCCTTATTTCTCAATCTGGGAAATAGAAATAAGAACATAGCCTAACCTCTGAATTAATATACATGAATATCTCAAAGCATCACCTGGTGAATATGAGCATTAGCTATCATTATAATTAATTTTAAAAAAGATTTCAGAACACAATAAGAATATTATGAATTGACACTTGTAAGCAGAACAGCTGAGGTAACCGTTTTGCTTGCATAAAGTATATCAGATATATCTTAATTAGAATCTTGCTTCCCCCAAATGACAAGATGTTAGTGGGCATAGTGTTGACTATCATCACTTAGGATATACACTGTATTTTAAAAATAATTATTGGGTTTAGATGCACCTTTAACTAAGCTAAAAGCAGAAAGCTCTTTAAATATTTTGGATAATGTGATAGAACTCTCTCACTTTCCCCACTGTTTCCTCTTAGAAGAGCTGGGAGGTCATGAAAGCTGAAATGAAGTGGAAGCTGAACCTCCTACAAAATGCCCTTCATTGTGTGGAGAAGATAGGAAGCCCTGACCAATGAATAAACCAGAATGTGAATGAACAGCAATGGGATAGAAAGTATGTCATGGTTGACCAGGATCCAAAGCTGGTTGAACAAAATGTTATGCGGGAGCAGTGTCAGACGTTTCGGGAGAGTCAACTTTGTGCTCGAAGTTCCCATCCACCCATTCCTATCTCAGAATGAAGGAGTGTGAAAATGTTTTATGTACACTGACAATGGGCTGTGTATAATATCTTGCTTTTACTATGAAGGAAAAATGAAAAAAAGCATAACTAAGGAGACAGTAACAAGATCTGCGGCTGCCAGGGGTTAGGGTGAAGGGAAGGGTGGATAGGCGAGCAGAGGGTTTGGGGAGAAGGAAGTGGCAACCCACTTCAGCATTCTTGCCTGGAGAATTCCACAGCCAGAGAAACCTGGAGGGCTACATTTCACGGGGTTGCAAAGAGCTGGACACGACTGAGTGACTAGCACACAACAGAGGGTTTTGAGGGAAGTGAAAATGCTGCATGTGATAATATATTGACAGATACATGTCGTTACAGGTTTGTCTAAACCTGTAGAAGCAATGTTACTAAGAGTGAACACAGTGAAAATTATGGACTTTGGGTGGTGGTGATGTGGCAGTATAGAGTCATCCATTTTAACGAAAGCACCATCGTGGAAGTGGGTGTTGGTCATGGCAGAGGCTGTGTGTGCGCGGCAGGGAAGGGGTACATGGGAACTCTGTGTATGTTCCTCTCATTTTTTTCTGTGACCCTAAAACTACTATTAAAAAGAAAAAATAAAGCCTTTGTGAGAGAAGTTTGAAAGTGAAAGTGAAGTCGCTCAGTCATGTGCGACTCTTTGCAACCCCTTGGATTATAGCCCACCAGGCTCCTCTGTTCCTGGGATTCTCCAGGCAAGACTACTGCAGTGGGTTGCCATTTCCTTCTCCAGGGGATCTTCCCGACCCAGGGATCAAACCCAGGTCTCCTGTACTGTGGACGGACGCTCTAATCTCTGAGCCACCAGGGAAGTTCGAGAGAGGTTTAACCAGTATTAAAAACATGGCATAATCTATGAAAAAATATAACTAAGCTCTTTTCTAACTATAGGCTTTATAGACAATTATAAAACTTAAACAAATAGTTGAATTATTCTGTAGCTAGAGCATGTAATAATATCAAACTACCACATAGCTTTAGCTCTATGTATTTTATCTTTTCCTCATATACTCAATTTAAAATGTAAAATAGTTCAGTTCAGTTCAGTTCATTTCAGTTCAGTTCAGTTCAGTTGCTCAGTCATGTCCAACTCTTTGCGACCCAATGAATTGCAGCAGCCAGGCCTACCTGTCCATCACCATCTCCCGGAGTTCACTCAGACTCACATCCATCAAGTCAGTGATGCTATCCAGCCATCTCATCCTCTGTCATCCCCTTCTCCTCCTGCCCCCAATTCCCCCTCCCCCACCCCGCCCCCAGCATCAGAGTCTTTTCCAATGAGTCAACTCTTTGCATGAGGTGGCCAAAGTACTGGAGTTTCAGCTTCAGCATCATTCCCTCCAAAGAAATCCCAGGGCTGATCTCCTTCAGAATGGACTGGTTGGATCTCCTTGCGGTCCAAGGGACTCTCAAGAGTCTTCTCCAACACCACAGTTCAAAAGCATCAATTCTTCAGTGCTCAGCCTTCTTCACAGTCCAACTCTCACATCCATACATAACCACAGGAAAAACCATAGCCTTGACTAGACGGACCTTAGTCGGCAAAGTTCCTAAAATAAATAATGTTATTCTATACAAGAACAAAATAGGATATACATCATGAAATATATTTGTGTAAACAAAATATTTTAAAGTGTTTTATTTTCTGTTGTTGTTCAGGTGCTAAGTTGTGTCTGACTCTTTGCGACCCCCATGGACTACAGTCCTCCAGGCTCCTCTGTGCATGGGATTTCCTAGGCAAGAGTTCTGGAGTGAGTTGCCATTTCTTTCTCCAGGGGATCTTCCCAACCATGGAATCAGACCTATGTCTCTTGCATTGCAGGCAGATTCTTTACCGTTGAGTCACCTGAGAATATAAATTTATGGCAGAAAGTAAAGTATCAGGCAAATTTTCAGAAAAAATTTTAGAGCCTAAAATTTTAGGCTTCTTAAAATGTTAAGAAGCCATAAAGAACTAATATAGCTTCATCTCTGAGAGATAGTTAAGAGGGTCGTCCTTTTGAGAGTCAATATCTTCCATGATGTTGGAAGTTATACTATGCAGTGCTTTGGGGGTCATTCTATTACACTTGCCTGGAATGTATTTTTAAGATTGACTAAGTGGCCACAAGATGGCAGCATGACATAAAAGACAATGCAAATAACAAAAATTACTTCTCATAAATATGGCTAAACTGTGTGTGGGCTGCAGTCCATGGGGTCGCTAGGAGTCGGACACGACTGAGCGACTTCACTTTCACTTTTCACTTTCATGCATTGGAGAAGGAAATGACAACCCACTCCAGTGTTCTTGCCTGGAGAATCCCAGGGACGGGGGAGCCTGGTGGGCTGCCATCTATGGGGTCGCACAGAGGGACATGACTGAAGGGACTTATCAGTAGCAGCAGCAGACTGTGTGTGGCTTAATTTCATCAAGTAAAAAAAAAAAAAAAAAAAACACACTTCTCTAGTAAACACTTTATGGGAATGGAACAGTAAGACACAGACCATTGCACATTACACATTTTGAAGCAAAAGTAGCATTCTATTTGACCATAATTTCAGGAACGTACTAAGTCGCCTTAGTCATGTCCAGCTCTTTTTGACCCTATGGACTGTAGCCTGCCAGGCTCCTCTGTCCATGGGATTCTCTAAGCAAGAATACCAGAAGGGATTACCATACCCTTTACCAAGGGATCTTCTGGACACAGGGATTGAACCCACCTCTCTTATGTCTCCTGAATTTGCAGATGGTTTTTACCACTAGTGCCACCTGGGAAGATCAATTTCAGGAACACAGGCCCCCAAAAGGAAATTTTGCAAAGAAGCCTAAAGAGTTTCCCTTCCTTAAATAAATGAGAAGTGTCAAACTGAAATCAAATTAGATGGGCTACACATACTGAAATACAGCATTCATATACACCCACACATGCAAACATAATATAGAGGGAATTATAAATAAAGTCTAAAAATTTTGCATTGCCATATTTATTCAAGCATTCAGCCACTTTGAAATTTAAATGTGGACTTATTTGAATCAATTTTTAAAATTCCCTAACAAAGTTTTCAAATAACGTGTTCTTGAGTTCTGAATATTTTTTGTGAATAAACAATATGTTGCGATAACACTTTTTAAATTCCAAATTTTAGAAAAAAATAATCTTCACTATAATGATACTCTGATATACTTTATCTATGAAATTGGGAACAGTTTAGTGTGTAAGGAAATAATTGAAAACAGTAGATGTTCCTGATTCACATTTGTTTAATTGAGGGTGAAATTGTGCTTGCTCCTTCCTGTTTATATTTCAGCAGTGTACAATCCAAACATCAGTCCACTTGAGCATTATAGAGTTTATCCATTCTGATATTCTTTTATTTTAATCCTTGATTTGTAAAGGAGATTATATATAATCTGAAACCTCAAAAAAATACCAGATGCTAGCCAGGTGAAGTGGGGAGGGATAGGTAGAGAGGAAGAGGAGAAAGAAGAAAGGGGGAAAATCCTATGGATATTCTACGAACAGGAAACATCAGGACCAGGGGTGCAGGAGAGGGAGTTTGTAGTATGTGGGGACTAGTTCCCACAGCGCTGAAGCAGAGAGGCAGGCTAGGAGTGAGAGGAATCAGCTAGAACAGCAGCATCATGAAAGGTCTTGAAAATCATATAAAAAGTACTTGTTTTCTCCTGAGGATATTGGCCGTGAGATAAATGTGTTTTGTATTTAATAGTCATCATAGCAAAGCTGACTGAACGAAAGAGTTGATAAAAGACCTGAACAGAAGTAAAAGTGACCTCCTTTGCTAGCAGTCAATAGAATGAGAACTCGCTGCTAGCCAAGAATTTAATCTAGGCAGGATGGGCCTAGATATAGATAGATAGACAGATATGTAGATAGATAGATAGATATTTCATTTTACATTGTTTAGATTTTTTTAAGGAGATAAGATGATATACCTGTGACATTTATGCTTTCCTTGCAATTCAGTGTCTTAGATAAACTTACCCTCTAATTGCTTTTGGACACTGGGAAAAACTCAGTTACTGGTAACACAAGGAAAATAAAGTGATCTTTGTAACATGATGACTAAGAGGAAATGAAACTTTCTGGCAACATCTCAAGGCTGTATTGCTAATTCTAGGGCTTGTCACCATGTGAAGTTACTTCTCTTAGAGACGGCTGGGAAGAGGAGGTGGAGGACAACGTTTGATTAAGTCCTGGTCTTTGCCCTTGACATTTGTAACTTTCATGTTCATGAATGAAGCTTGACAAATTTGCCAAATTTTAAACCTGAAAGAGATTTGTCCCAAAACTAAAATTCCTCTTTACTTCAAACAGCCCTTTTCTGGGAAGAGCCACATAAAATGCTTCACTGAGAGGGGCAAAAGTGAAAGAGCTAGAAGAGAAAGTGAACGAGATGCTTGAAAACCCATGTCTAAACTGTTCTGTGCTGGGATGGCAAAGGCTGCATGTTGACAGCCAAAGTTTATCTTAGTTCACATGGACTTCGAGGAAATATGTTTTTAAAAATCATTTATTTATGTTGTTATGATAGAGAGTGTGCTGTGTCTGCAATTTGTTGTTGTGGAGATGTAACCAATGCCGTGAACAGATGCTCATGGGGTCAGGAGCTGGGACCATGTAGACCACAGAAATGATGGGCAGGCAGGACGGAGTCCACCATGGAGGAAGAATGACAGGAAATGAAGTGTTAAAGATGGTTCAGCGGATAAAGAATCCATCTGCAATGCAGGAGACATAGAAGACACGGGATTGATCCCTGGGTCAGGAAAATCCCCAGGAGGAGGACATGGCAACCCACTCCAGTATTCTTCCCTGGGAAATCCCAGGGTCAGAGGAGCCTGGTGAGCTACAGATGAAAGGGTCACAAAGGGTTGGACATGACCAGACTAAACATGCCTGCATAAGCATGGCCAAAGTGGTAAAGAGGCAGCCTGAACTAGACCACTGATTTACTCCACTAGGTGATATTTCACTCTGAGCAAGCCAAACTTGTAGAGATTTTCCTTGTTATAAAGTAACAGAAGAGTATCTGTCATAATCATGCGGTGTCTTTTAGTTCCTAAGAGATGGGGGGAGTTTCTTTTGATTTTTTATTAATTTTTTGTGACAAAGCGTAATAGTCCGGCTCTCTAAGGTTGGACTACATTCCCACCTGCTGGGAGAGAGGGAATATCTGCCCTGAAGCTTGGCCATCAAAAATTTTGCAAACTGGCAGATCCTGGGGTAGAATATAAAACTTGGGAGGGAGGCTTAGGATGGGAGTGTCCTGAGCTGAGATTAGGATGGAGGCAGGAAAGATCACAGTGTTTTCTCTGTATGTCTTTCCTTCTTGAATCTGGATTGCTCTTAACAACTCTAGGGATGTGTAATGCCAGCTAGGGTCGTCTGTCACAGACTGTAACCTTCTAAGTGGGCAAGGAGACAGCTAAGGGACAATATCTGAGGACTCTGCAAAAATGAAGTCTCCAGAATGGGTCCTAATCCAATATGATTAATGTCCTTTCAAGAAGAGGAAGACATATCAGGAAAGTGCATGTGCAGAGAGAGGCCATGTGCAGACACAGTGACAGGTGGCCATCTAAAGGCAAAGAGATTGTGGCTTCAGGAGAAACCAACATGCTGATGTTTTGATCTTGGCCTTCTAGCATCCAGAACTGTGAGAAAATAAAATTCTGCTTTTTAAGCCCCCTGTCTGTGGTATTTTATTATGGCAGTCCTAGCAAAATACTATAAATACCTAAGTTGACAGCAATGTCAGACATGTATATGTTTTGTATTCTTGTCAACTATATTAACCAAAAAAGGGGGTTCTTATTATTCATTTCCCCAATTCTTTACTTGCATCATTCTCCGAGAATTAAAATTGTACATTTTTGAATATAGGCTTCCCTGGTAGCTTAGCTGGGAAAGTATTCATCTGCAATGCAGGAGACCCTGATTCGATTCCTCAGTATGGAAGATCCCCTGGAGGAGAGCATAGCAACCCTCTCCAGTATTCTTGGGTTTCCCTGGTGTCTCAAACGGTAAAGAACCTGCCTGCAATGCCACAGACCTGCGTTCGATCCCTGGGTTGGGAAGATCCCCTGGAGGAGGGCATAGCAACCCACTCCGGTATTCTTGCCTGGAGAATCCCATGGACAGAGGAGTCTGGCCGGCTACAATCCATGGGGTCGCAAAGAGTCAGATAGGACTTAGCGACGAAGCACAGCACACCACATTGTCGGATATAGTTGTAATATAGGCACCTGAACACCAGGGGGCAAACATGTTCTGAATTTCAATTCCTTACTTGTAAAGGCTCTCGACAGTGTTCTAAAACGAAAAGACCATAATGCGCTTATGTCTGTAAGTTCTACCAAACAAAGCATAGGCAGATGCTTAGGTTGCTGGACATGTCATTCAAGAATGAGACTCTCCCTCAAATAAATCTCACTTTCTTTAGTGTCAGACATAAGAGAATCCTTGGTCTTTGTTCTCTCAAGGATCCATTTACTCTCTGTGATTTTAAGTAAGCACTTAAAATGATTCTGCAGGCATAACACCATCTAGTGCTCTTCAGTCCTGGTATTTTAACAGAAGCCGTTGAAAAACATTAAAGTGTATTTTTCTAAACTTAAATATAAAGTTCATCAATTATGTTAATCATTAACATATTAGTTAATATTCCAAGGATATTCTTTGGTAGTAGTTGGAAATGACAGCAGAATGCCAAAAAAATGTATCTGACACACATTTCATAACATTAAGAAACCCTAATGTTAACATTCATGGAACGGCAATGATAAAGCATATATACTGATTTTACTGTCTACCTTTTCTTCTTCAACAAAATGAAATGCATTGACAGCTTCAAAATCAGCACTGTTCAGGAATCAAGTTTTCAACTGAAATTATTTCTTTAGAAAGAAGCTCACCTGTTGCCACAGATTGCAAGTTATTTGCATGATTTTCCAAGGCACAAATTCTCAGAGTTTTATACCAATGTGCATAGCTATTAAATAGTCATCATCTGTGTTTTCAACTGTTTGAATGTGGGTGTGTATGTGTCCATGTACATGCATTAAGCTTAGGAATGTTGATATAGTAGGTGGGCAATAAAATGTTTCAGGAAATATAGCAGAGAAGAAAACTAGACAATATACTTCACACTGGTCTTAGGAGCCTTCATTGATAATGAAAGACAGTGCTTATTAAAACTCAGAACAGTAGCCCAAAAAGCCCAGCTATAGTTAGAAATTTTATTTCATTGCTTATTTACCTTAAGTACTAAAGACAATCTCCTTAGAAGCAGGTATTCCTGCTGGGATTTACTATAGTCACCTATGGAAAAAGGGATGAAGAAATTTAAGGTAGCCTTACTTATGAGTCGGGGTAGGACTAGAACTCTATTTATCAAGATAGAAGATCAGCTTTATTTATTTAAGGAGAAATGGCTGGACACTGAAGGGGGTCTGAGGACAGCCTTTCTGTCCCTGGATAGAAATTCCAAGTCCAGGAGACACCTGGATGACAAGAGACGCAGAGTTCTTTACACTAAGGAGCACAGATAACTCACTGATGCCGGGACAGTGGAAGCTGCAACACCAAATGCGGGGAGCTAACTCAGGTGGAATGTCATTCTCTGATTGATTGTCTCTTTCTATACTTCAGATATTGTTTTTGTTCAGCCTCTAAGTCAGGTCCAACTCTGTGCGACCCTACAGACCACAGCATGCCAGGCCCCCCCATCCTTCACTATCTCCTGGAGTTTGCTCAAATTTATGTCCATTGAGTCAATGATGCCATCCAACCATCTCATCTTCTGTCGCTGCCTTCTCTTCCTGCCCTTAATCTTTCCCAGCATCAGGGTCTTTTCCAATGAATCAGCTCTTCGCATCATGCGGCCAATGTACTGGAACTTCAACTTCAGCATTAGTCCTTCCAACAAACATTCAGGGTTGAATTCATATGAACAGTAGCTAATATGTATGATGCTTCAGAAGAACTCAATTAAGGCTCAGGTGTACTGGATTCCCTCCGTTGTAGTGGAACTGTGTTAAACCAAGAGTTTTGCATGAATCTTGCTATCTAAGATTCTTTATAGCTATTTCTTTCCATTTTAGTGACTTTACAGTCTAACAAAACTTGTACAGTTTCATATGTGTCTACATATCAGAAAAAAAAATGGAAATGGAAATTGTAACCACCAGTTACAATTATTTACTTGATGCCTAGAAAGGATGGAGGAGCATTTGCTTGGTTCAAAAGATTTGGCTAATACTTCCCCCTCAAATTTCTGGGAAATTTCTGGAATTTTAAAATTTCTCAAATTTTTCTCTCTCATGTTTGTCTGCTGGGTCACTTGATAATTTAGTGGGACTTTTTGAGAGGGTTATTTTTATTTTATCATGGGAGTTACCATACCGAAGGGGGAAATTTTGGATACATTGCAAGTTAACTATTTAAAAGAAAATATCCCAGATATACATCTCTTCTGATGCCTGAAGTTCTAACTCTACTGCCAAAAGAATACAGTTCTTGACAAGAAAGGCTACTGGCAAAGAGAATGAAAAGTTATCTTTAGCATCCGGAACTATCCAATACTGAAATGTTTTACTGCATAATGGAATTGACATTATAAAACTAAATAAGAAGCTACTACGATTTTCACTAAGCTCTGAGAATTTCTAAGCCTTATCAAATTAAAGTTTTAACATTACAAGATAGATATTGCCATCCCTATTTTATAAATAAGGTGGAAAAGGTAAATATATTCAATGCCATAAGGATTATATAGTTGCAGAGCTAGGTTTCAGTAAACACAAGTTCCTTCTCTGGTTAAACCAAGTGTCTTTTCAAGGCTATAGACAACGTTTGCAAACCAAATGTTGCATTTTGTCCCACAGATTACTGTATCTGCTTCCGGTTTCAAATAGTATCTGAATATCCATGACTACAAATGTAGTTTACCAAAACTGTATATGCTACTTTATATTTATATGGGGATGCACTTTACTGAAAGCACCAGCTCTAAAGCACAATCTCTTTTGAAAATGCGAGTGGGAAAAGGATTAAAATTTTTAAGTTAGCTGACAGCAATCATATTAAACATAAGTTCAAATACTTCATTTATGAAATTTTAATTATTCTACAGTGCTTCAGAAAGGGGCCAGGAAATTAAAACAGTTTTACAATTTAATAATAAAGCTATAAAATAATACAAACTGTTTTACTTCTGATAATAGAATTACCACTTTATTCCAAGAGTAATACCACATGTGATTATCAAATAAATATTTTTCAGTGACCTTACCATTTGAACAAGATGATTACTCAAATAATCCCTAATTTTACCCTATGTCTGTTTTGTGTTTTGGATGAAAAAATGCAGCAAAGCTTCAAGTCTTTCCAAGGTAGTGGAGATCAATATTAGTTCAGGATAATGATAAAATTATTTTATTGTAGTTCTTACTTCACTATGTTCAATACTATAACAGCTAGAAATGAATGTTCACTATAAATATAAAACAGTATATGCTTCTACCTCAAACTGTCATGCCTTTATTGCTGCTGAATTGTTGTTATTTAGTTGCTAAGTTGTGTCTGACTCTTTTGCAACCCCATGAGCTATAGTCTGCCAGGCTCCTCTGTCCATGGGATTCTCCAGGTAAGAATACTGGAGTGGGTTGCCATTTCCTTCTCTAGGGGATCTTCCTGACCCAGGGTGGAACCCTCATCTCCTGCATCGTCAGGCAGATTCTTTACCGCTGAGCCACTGTGGAAGCTCATGTCATATGTTTATAGTAAAATGCAAAAATAAAGATCTAGCCCAAATGCTCAGCCTATAAAACATCATGAAATCACAGAAAATAAGACTGAATATAAATGAAAAGTTTCTGTAAAACATACCTTAATCTCTGAAATTTCCTTTGACTTATTCCAATAGGCCCCTTTTAGGAAATCTCAACGTTACAACATTAAGTTGTATTTGTTTTTGTTATATCACAGTTCTAAAGATATGGCAAAAAGAAACAATCTGCTATAACCATTCAAAGCAGAAATGAGTAACATTAAAAAATATACTTGTTAGTGACAATGATAAATATTTTAATGGGGAAAATATAACCTTTTTTTAAGGAAATTTCCACTCTATCCTGTAAATCCCCCTTTTATGAGCCTTTAAGTACTTTAAACCATTAAGAAGCTGCCCCATTTATATTTTAATAAAACAGTATTCAGTTCAGTTCAGTTCAGTCTCTCAGTCATATCTGACTCTTTGCAACCCCATGAATTACAGCACGCCAGGCCTCCCTGTCCATCACCAACTCCCAGAGTTTACCCAAACTCATGTCCACTGAGTCGGTGATGCCATCTAGCCATCTCATCTTCTGTCGTCCCCTTCTCCTCCTGCCCCTAATCCCTCCCAGCATCAAAGTCTTTTCCAATGAGTCAACTCTTCGCATGACCTGGCCAAAGTACTGGAGTTTCAGCTTCAGCATCATCCCCTCCAAAGAAATCCCAGGGCTGATCTCCTTCAGAATGGACTAGTTGGATCTCCTTGCAGTCCAAGGACTCTCAAGAGTCTTCTCCAACACCACAGTTCAAAAGCATCAATTCTTCGGCACTCAGCTCTCTTCTCAGTACAAATCTCACATCCATACATGACCACAGGAAAAACCATAGCCTTGACTAGATGGACCTTTGTTGGCAAAGTAATGTCTCTGCTTTTGAATATGCTATCTAGGTTGGTCATAACTTTCCTTCCAATTAGTTTACTTTAATTTAGGTCAACTTTCTATCCAGTGTGTCATCACTTTCAAGAAGGACTATACTGCAGTAACTCCTGGCTGTAGAGCAGTAATTTCAAACCTCCAGCAAAAGAAAAACAGAAAGAAAAAAAATTATTGTCTTTGAATGTTACAATTAAAGTTTCATCTGAGGTCAAAAGGGCTTCCATTCCTTCAATACAAGCAATAGAAAGTATTTTATGAGTTAGGAAATACAATTCCCCCCAAAAAAACAAACAACCTGAACAGATTAAGCCTGGGTACGGAGGAGCCTGATGAGCTACAATCCATGGATTCTCAAAGAGTTGGAGATGACAGAAGCGACTTGTCACACACGCATAGCCAGGAACACGTAAGCAGACACGAGAACTTTCAGCTGGTGCTTAAGATACTGACTTTTTTTTTCTTTTTAATTTATTTTTTATTGAAGGATAGTTGCTTTACAGAATTTTGTTGTTTTCTGTCAAACCTCAACATGAATCAACCAGAGGTATACATATATCCCCTCACTTCTGAACCTCCCTCCCATCTTCCACTTTTCTAGATTGATATAGAGCCCCTGTTTGAGTATTCTGAGCCATACAGAGAATTCCCATTGGCTATATATTTTACATATGGTAATGTAAGTTTCTATGTTACACTTTCCATACATCTCACCCTCTCCTCCCCTCTTCCCATGTCCATAAATCTGTTCTCTTTGTCTGTTTCTCCACTGTGGCCCTGTAAATAAAATTCTTCAGTACCATTTTTCTAGATTCTGTATATATGTGTTGCTGCTGCTGCTGCTGCTGCTAAGTCGCTTCAGTCGTGTCTGACTCTGTGCGACTAGGATACAATAATTACCTTTCTCTTTCTGACTCAGTTCACTCTTTTAATACGTCCTAGGTTCATCCACCTCATCCAAACTGACTCAAATGCGTTCCTTTTATGGCTGAATAATATCCCATTGTGTATACGTACCACAACTTATTTATCCATTTATCTGTCAATGGATATCTAGGTTGCTTCCATGTTCTAGCTATTGTAAATAGTGCTGAAATGAACAGTGGGATACATGTGTCTTTTTCAATTATGGTTTCCTCAGGGTATATGCAAAGGAGTGGGATTGCATGGTAATCATTTCAGATCAGTCTCTTATTCGTGTCTCACATTTTGCGCTCCCATGGACTTCAGCATGTCAGGCCTCCCTGTCTATCACTAACTCCCAGAGCTTGCTCAAACTCATGTCCATCAAGCCGATGATGCCATCCAATCATCTCATCCTCTGTCGTCCCCTTCTTCTCCAGCCTTCAATCTTTCCCAGCATCAGGATCTTTTCAACTGAGTCACTTCTTCGCATTAGGTGGCCAAAACATTGGAGTTTCAGCTTCATCATCAGTCTTCCAATGAATATTCAGGACCGATTCCCTTTAGGATGCACTAGTTGACCTCCTGGTAACACTAGGGACTCTCAAGAGTCTTATCCAACACCACAGTTCAAAACCATCAATTCTTTGGTACTGAGCATTCTTTATAGTCCAATTCTCACATCCATACATGTCTACTGGAAAAACCATAGCTTTGACTAGATGGACCTTTGTTGGTAATGCAATGTCTCTGCTTTTGAGTATATTGTCTAGGTTGGTCAAAGCTTTTCTTCCAAAGAGCAAGTCTTTTAATTTCATGGATGCAATCACCATCTGCAGTGATCCTGGAGTCCCCCAAAATGAAGTCTGTCACTATTTCCATTGTTTCCCCATATATTTGCCATGAAGTGATGGGACTGGATGCCATGATCTTAGTTTTCTTAATGTTGAGTTTTAGGCCAACTTTTTCCACTCTCTACTTTCCCTTTCATCAAGAGGCTCTTTAGCTCTTCTTCACTTTCTTCCATAAGAGTGGTTTCATCTGCATATCTGAGGTTATTGATATCTCTCCGAGCAATCTTGATTCCAGCTTGTGCTTCATCCAGCCTGGCATTTCCCATGATGAACTCTTCATACAAGTTAAATAAGCGCAGTGACAATATACAGCCTTCACATACCCCTTTCCTTATTTGGAACCAGTCTGTTGTTCCATGTCCAGATCTAACTGTTATTTCTTGACCTGCATACAGATTTCCCAGGAGGTAGGTCAGCTGGCCTGGTATTCCCATCTTTAAGCATTTTCCACAGTTTGTTGTGATCCACACAGTCAAAGGCTTTGTTGTAGTCAATAAAGCAGAAATAGATGTTTTTCTGGAACTCTTTCCCTTTTTTGACGATGAATGGATGTAGGCAATTTTGTTTCTGGTTCCTCTGCCTTTTCTAATTCCAGCTTGAACATCTGGAAGTTCACAACTCATTTACTGTTTAAGCCTAGATTGGAGAATGTTGAGCATACTCTGCTAGTGTGTGAGATGAGTGCAATTGTGCAATAGTTTGAACATTCTTTGGCATTGCCTTTCTTTGGATGCTTGGGGCTAGTGCACTGGGACGACCCAGAAGGATGGTACAGGGAGGGAGGAGGGAGGGGGGTTCAGGATGAGGAACACGTGTATACCTGTGGCAGATACATGTTGATGTATGGCAAAATGAATATAATATTGTAAAGTAATTAACCTCCAATTAAAATTTAAAAATTTATTTTAAAAAAATTTTTAAAAAAAGAAAGGAAACTGACCTTTTCCAGTCCTGTGGCCACTGCTGAGTTTTTCAAATTTGCTAGCATGTTAAGTGTAGCACTTTCACAGCATCATCTTTTAGGATTTGAAATAACTCAACTGGAATTCCATCACCTCCACTAGCTTTGTTCATAGTGATGCTTCCTAAGGCCCACTTGACTTTGCATTCCAGGATGTCTGGTTCTAGGTGAGTGATCACACCACTGTCATTATCTGAGTCATGAAGTTCCTTTTTGTATAGTTCTTCTGTGTATTCTTGCCACCTCTTCTTAATATCTTTTGCTTCTGTTAAGTCCATACAATTTCTGTCCTTTATTGAGTCAGTCTTTGGATGAAATATTCCCTTGGCATCTCTGGTTTTCTTGAAGATATCTCTAGTCTTTCCCATTCTATTGGTTTCCTCTATTTCTTTGCACTGATCACTGAGGAAGGCTTTGTTACATCAGCTTGCTATTCTTTGGAATTCTACCATCAAATGGGTATATTTTTCCCTTTCTCCTTTGCCTTTCACTTCTTTTCATAGCTATTTGTAAGGCCTTCTCAGACAAACTTTTTGCCTTTTTGCATTTCTTTTTCTTGGGGATGGTCTTGATCACTGCCTCCTGTACAATGTCATGAATCTCAGTCCATAGATCTTCAAGCACTCTGTCCATCAGATCTAATCCCTTGAATCTATTTGTCACTTCCACTGTATAATCATAATGGATTTGGATTAGGTCATACTTGAATGGTCTAGTGGTTTTCCCTACTTTCTTCAATTTAAGTCTGAGTTTTGCAATAATGAGTTCATGACCTGAGCCACAGTCAGCTCCTAGTCTTGTTTTTGCTGACTGTATAGAGCTTCTCCATTTTTGGCTGCAAAGAATATAATCAATCTGATTTTGGTATTGACCATCTGGTGATGTCCATGTGTAGAGTCTTCTCTTGTGTTGTTGGAAGAGATTTTTGTAATGACCAGTGTGTTCTCTTGGCAAAACTCTGTTAGCCTTTGATCTTCTTCGTTTTGTACCCCAAGGTCAAGTTTGCCTATTACTCCAGGTATCTCTTGATTTCCTACTTTTGCATTCCAGTCCCCTATAATGAAAAGGACATCTTTTTTGAGTGTTAGTTCTAGAAGGACTTGTAGGTCTTCCTAGAACCATTCAACTTCAGCTTCTTCAGTGTTAGTGGTTGGGGCATAGGCTTGGATTACTGTGATATCGAATGGTTTGCCTTGAAAATGAACAGAGATCATTCTGTCATTTTTGAGATTGCATCCAAATACTGCATTTCAGACTCTTTTGTTGACCATGATGGCTACTCCATTTCTTCTAAAGGATTCTTGCCCATGGTAGTAGATATAATGATTTTATTGCTAGTTTTTTGAGGAATCTCCATACCGTCTTCCATAGTGACTGCATCAATTTACATTCCCACCAACAGTGCAAGAGCATTCCCTTTTCTCCACATCCTCTCCAGCATTTACTGTTTGTAGACTTTTGATCATGGCCATTCTGACTGGTGTGAGGTAATATCTCATTGTAGGTTTGATTTGAATTTCTCTAATAATGAGCCATGTTGAGTATCATTTCATTTGTTTTTTAGCAATCTGTATGTCTTCTTTAGGGAAATGTCTGTTTAGGACTTTTTCCCACTTTTTGATTGGGTTATTTGTTTTTCTGGCATTGAGTTGTATGAGCTGCTTGTATATTTTGGAAACTAATCCTTTGTCAGTTGTTTCATTTGCTTTTATTTTCTCCCATTCTGAGGGTTGTTTTTTCACTTTGCTTATAGTTTCCTTTGTTGTGCAAAACTTTTAAGTTTAATCAGGTCCCACTTGTTTACACTTGTTTTAATTTCCATTACTCTAGGAGGTGGGTCATAGAGGATCTTGGTTTGATTTATGTCATTGAGTGTTCTACCTATGTTTTCCTCTAAGAGTTTTATAATTTCTGGTCTTACATTTAGGTCTTTAATCCATTTTGAGTTTATTTTGTGTATGGTGTTAGGAAGTGTTTTGATTTCATTCTTTTACATGTAGCTGTCCAGGTTTCCCAGCACCATTTATTGAAGAGGCTGTCTTTGCCTCATTGTATATTCTTGCCTCCTTTGTCAAAAATAAGGTACCCATAGGTACATGGGTTTATTTCTGGGCTTTTGATCTTGTTCCATTGGTCTATTTTTCTATTTTTGTGCCAGTACCATACTGTTTTGATGACTGTAACTTTGTAGTATAAACTGAAGTCAGGAAGATTGATTCATTCAGCTCCATTCTTCTTTCTCAAGACTACATTGGCTAATCAGGGTCTTTTGTGTTTCCATATGAATTGTGAAAATTTTTGTTCTACTTCTGTGAAAGAGTCCATTGGTAGTTTGATAGGAATCACATTGAATCTGTAGACTGAATTTTGTAGTATAGTCATTTTCACAATATTGATTTTTTTCCTACCAAGGGACATGGAATATCTCTCCATCTGTTTATGTTGTCTTTAATATCTTTCATCAGTGTCTTATTACTTTCTGTGTACAGTTCTTTTGTCTCCTTAGGTAAGTTTATTCCTAGAAATTTAATTATTTTTGTTGCAATGGTGAATGGAATTGATTCCTTAAATTCTCTTTCTGATTGTTCATTGTTAGTATATATATAAATGCAAGTGATTTCTGTGTATTGATTGTGTATCTTGCAACTTTGCTAAATTCACTGATTAGCTTTAGTAATTTTCTGATACTATATTTAGGGTTTTGTATGTATAGTATCCATGTCATCTGCAAACTGTGAGAGCTTTACATCTTTTTTTCCAATCTGGTTTTATTTCATTTATGTTTCTTCTCTGATTACTGTAGCTAGGACTTCCAGAACTATGTTGAATAATAGTGGTGAAAGTGAACACCCTTATCTTGTTCCTGATCTTCGGGGAAATGCTTTCAGTTTCTCACCATTGAGAATAACGTTTGCTGTAGGCCTAGCATATACGGCCTTTACTATGTTGAGGTAGGTTCCTTATATGCCCATTTTTTGAAGAGTTTTAATCATAAATGGGTGCTGAATTTTGTCAAAGGCTTTTTCTGTATCTATTGAGATTATCATATGGTTTTTATCTTTCAATTTGTTAATATGGTGTATTACATTGATTGATTTGTGTGTATAGAAGAATCCTTGCCTTCCCAGAAGAAATCCAACTTAATCATGGTGTATGAGCTTTTTGATGTGTTGCTGAATTCTGTTTGCTAAAATTTCGTTAAGGATTTTTGCATCTGTGTTCATCAGTGATATTGGCCTGTAGTTTTCTCTTTCTATGTTGTCTTTGTCTGGTTTTGGTATCAGGGTGATGATAGGTGACTCAGAATAAGTTTGGAAGTGTTCCTTCCTCTGCAATTTTTTGAAAGTGTTTTAGAGGGATAGGCACTAGCTCTTCTCTAAATGTTTGAAAGAATTCTGTAAAGCCATCTGGTCCTGGGCTTTTGTTTGGGGGGATATTTTTTTTTTTATCACACCTTCAATTTCAGTGCTTGTAATTGGGTTGTTCATAGTTTCTATTTCTTCCTGGTTGAGTCTTGGAAGATTGAGCTTTTCTAAGAATCTGTCCATTTCTTCCAGGTGATCCATTTTATTGCCATATATTTGTTCATAATAGCCTCCTATAATCCTTTGTATTTCTGCATTGTCTGTTGTAACCTCTCCTTTTTCATTTCTAATTTTATTGATTTGATTCTTCTCTCTTTTTTTCTTGATTTTTTTCTTGATAACTCTGGCCAAAGGTTTGTGAATTTTGTTTATCTTCTCAAAGAACCAGCTTTTGTTTTTATTAATCTTTACTACTGTTTCTTTTATTTCTTTTTCATTTATCTCTGCTTGGATCTTTATTATTACTTTCCTTCTAATTTTGTACTTTTTTTGTTCTTATTTTTCCAGTTGTTTTAGGTATAAAGTTAGGTTATCTATTTGATGTTTTTCTTATTTCTTTGGATAGGATTGTAGTGCTATAAACTTCCCTCTTAGAACTGCTTTTGCTGCATCCCATAGGTTTTGAGTTGTCTTGTTTTCATTGTAATTTGTTTCTAGAAGTATTTTAATTTCCGTTTTGATTTCTTCCATAACCTTTTGGCTGTTTAGAAATGTGTTGTTTAATCTCCTTGTTTTTGAGTTTCTTACAGGTTTTTTTCTTGTAATTGATATCTAGTGTGATAGCGTTGTGGTCGGAGAAGATGCTTGACATGATTTCAATTTTCTTCAATTTACTGAGGTGTGATATATGACCCAAGATGTGGTCTATCCTGGAGAATGTTCCATGTGCACTTGAGAAAAAGGTGTATTCTTCTGCATTTGGATGGAATATCCTGAAGAAAGAGATCCATCTCATCTAATGTATCATTTAAGACATGTTTCCTTATTAATTTTCTGTTTTAATGATCTGTCCATTGGTGTTCAGTTCAGTTCAGTTCAGTTGCTCAGTCGTGTCCGACTCTTTGTGACCCCATGAATCGCAGCACACCAGGCCTCCCTGTCCATCACCAACTCCCAGAGTTTACCCAAACTCATGTCCATCAAGTCGGTGATGCCATCCAACCATCTCATCCTCTGTCATCCCCTTCTCCTCCTGCCCCCAATCCCTCCCAGCATCAGAGTCTTTTCCAATGAGTCAACTCTTTGCATGAGGTGGTCACAGTACTGGAGTTTCAGTGTTAGTATCTGTCCTTCCCATGAATACCCAGGACTGATCTCCTTTAGAATGGACAGGTTGGATCTCCTTGCAGTCCAAAGGACTCTCAAGAGTCTTTTCCAACACCACAGTTCAAAAGCATCAATTCTTCAGTGCTCAGCCTTCTTCACAGTCCAACTTGGTGTTAAAGTCTCCTACTGTTATTGTGTTACTTGTCAATTTCTCCTCATGTCTGTTAGTGTTTGTCTTATGTATTGAGGTGCTCCTATGTTGGGTGCATAGATATTCACAATTGGCATGTCTTCCTCTTGGATTGATCCCTTGATCATTATGTAGTGTCCTTCCTTATATCTCGTAATCTTTATTTTAAGGTCTATTTTGTCTGATATGAGGATTTCTCCTCCAGCTTTATTTATTTATGGTTTTTTTCCTCCAGCTTTTTTTTGCTTCTCATTTGCATGGAATATATTTTTCAATCCTCTCACTTTCGGTCTATATGTGTTTTTAGGTCTGACATGGGTTTCTTGTAGACAGAATATATATGGGTCTTGTTTATGTATCCATTCATCCAATCTGTTTTTGGTCGGAGCATTTAATTCTTTTACATTTAAAGTAATTGTTGATATATATGTTCCTATTGCCATTTTTTTAATTGTCTGGGGTTGATTTTTTGATCGTTTTCCTTCTATTTCTTGGCTATATAAATCCCTTTAACAATTGTTGTAAAGCTGGTTTGGTGGTACTGAATTCTCTTAACTTTTGCTTTCCTGAAAAGCTTTTTATTTCTCCATCAATTTTGAATGCGATCCTTGCCAGGTACAGTAACCTTGGTTTTGATTTTTCCCTTTCAGTATACTGATTTTGAGATGCATATTCAAAAGGACACAGAGATTTTTATAAGAAAATCTAGAGTCAAAGTAAAAAATTCACATTGAAATTTGTAAATAGATGCTTCGATGTACGCTTTTATGAAACCAACTTACAAAGACCGTAAAGGCCAGAGTTTCCCTTCATAGAGGTAGTGTCAGCTTCTTTGCCAGTCACACTGTTAGTCTTCACAGGATCTTGCTGAGAGATAGAGGGGTCATTTAAGGATTGAATGCCATCCATGTAAGCAACATCAAGTGATGGCAGCTTTCTTACAAGTTGAATGTGAGATATGTGAAATGGGGGCTTCAGAACAATATGCCTGCAAATTTATCACCACCTGGAGCTGCCTGAAATGGAGCTGGAAACTCTTAATTCCATCATGCCTTTCCCTTCTGTTGGGGATACAGACATGCATGCAATGATGTTAATACCAGTGTGTTTATCAAGAAGGAGGATAGAATGATGGAATAAAAGTAAGGTATGGAAAGTATGGATCAGGTATAGTTTATATTCTTCAGATAACTATCTTAATTCAGAAGAAAATCTATGAAATGACTGCCTAATTTCTGGTTATTAGACTACACAAGAAAATTACTTTTAATGAATGAAATCTGTGTATCAATTCTAGTACTAAAGATTCTGATTCATTTAGTCTTGGGTAGAGACTGGGATTCAATATGCAAATTATTTCACCAAGTGTTTTTAATGTGTTTTCAGAAAGAAGAATTGCTGTTCAAACTTTTCAATAAACTCTGGAAACTGTGATATGACTATATTTTGCAGGGTAAATCTACAAGGTTTTGTTTCATCTTCCTGATTATCTGAATAAATGTTTCTGCTTCTAGATCAACTATGTATCAATCCGGCTTGCCCCAAATGTGTAGAAACTGTACCAACAGTGAGGAAGGAATGATTAGGAGAATAAATAATAATGGACTGGGAGTTGGCAGCTCATTGGCTCATTTATCTTTGTGAGGAATGTTGTAGTGGTGGAGGCTTTACTTCCATTAAACAGAGACACAGTTGTGTTTACTTCTGAGTTAAGAGTCTTTTGGAGAGAGTAAACAGACTTTTACTTGGAAGGTTAAAACTTTTTGCCAAAATTGAAATTCCACTGAAGAGGTAGTTATGAAGTAACCTGGCCAGAGAATTCAGGAAAATTGCAAAGTTTTGGGGGAAAATGTCAAAATGTCAGCAATTATTACGAGTATCCTTTGATATGGTAAGAGAATGTACTGACCACCAGGAAGACGTGGCTATGATATTAAGGGTTCAGTGACCAAAAATCCCTCTCAACAGTGCCTGTGTTGTTTTGGTGATTTCTGAAATTATAGGATATTTTGCACCCTAACAGTATTTGAGCTAAGAATATATTGTACCTTGTTTAGGAATAAGTAGTATTTTTCATTCTCTAAGAATTCACTTTAGTCATTTTATTTGCAATGTTTCAAAACACCTAAAGAGACAGAAGAAAGGAATAGCACTGGAAATGCTATTTCAGTGAATAGAATTTCAAAGTAGTCATCCTTGATGAGAAGGTAGCATTAAATAGTAGATGTAATATGTGACATATTGAAAAACAACTCTTTTTCACCATTGAAAGAGGGGGACTCCCAGGCTCACTGAATAGAATTTGAATTTAACATCAGAGTGCTATTTTCACTAAAAGCAATATAGATCTAATCAATTTGCATCTCAGAAATAAAAGCTTGTGTGTGGGGGTTTATTGTGTTTATTACATGTCTTGCAAATAATTTCGGCATATTTTTCTTTGAAGTTATTTTTATTTCCAAAGTGCACAGAACGGTGAGAATAATTGCTCTAATTATTGAAAAACTCTTGAAATCACAGCTTTGCTCCAATAAACTTCAACTTTGCTTATAGTATTTTTTGCTATATACAAATGTTTAGGTGTTAAAATCACCAAGTTCTGTCTGTTTGTGTATTGTTTGTAGACTTAAGATTCTGCCAAAAAAAGTTTTCCCCACACCTTGTTATCCATTTTTTTCTTCTTTATGAATATCTTTATGAATTCATTTTAAATATTTACATTGTACTAAGAAAAAGATAGAAATTTAACCTATGTTTCATTGATAAGACATCACAATATTACTAAATCTCCTATGTTGATTTCTTCCTAGCTTCAAAATGACCACTATGCTGTGTGTCTATTATTTTTTAGTGGCAAAGAAGTTTAACAACAAAAATCTCTCACTTAATATTTTCTACTACTAATCTAACATTTTACTACTAATCTTTCTCAGTATTGTATGATTATTTAGTATTTAATATTGGCAAATAGACTTTAGAGTCATATGGAAGATAAAGATTAATTGAGGAGAATTAATAACATAATCATTAATTTCCTTACCTTCAAACAAGTTATTTCCTATTTATTTCATTAACTATTCAAATATATTTTAAGTTTCATATAGCTTTAACCATGCCTTGCCAGACATATTTTCGTTTGTATATTTCTATCCATATTACCTGGTGCCTCAGAAGATAAAGAATCAGCCTGCAATGCAAGAGACCTGGGTTCAATCCCTGGGTCAGGAAGATCTCCTGGAGAATGGAATGGCAACCCACTCAGTATTCTTGATTGGAAAATTCCATGGACAGAGGAGCCTGGTGTGCTATAATCCATTGGGTTGCAAAGGGTTGGGCAGGACTGAGTGACTGAAGACACACACATCCATATTACGTGTAAAAATACTGATTCCAAAAGTCCGTTATACACATCTGTGTCTCTTTCCCTGTCTTGCATACAGGGTCGTCATTGCCATCTTCCTAAATTCCATATATATGTGTTAGTATACTGTATTGGTGTTTTTCTTTCTGGCTTACTTCACTCTGTATAATCGGCTCCAGTTTCATCCATCTCATCAGAACTGATTCAAATGAATTCTTTTTAACGGCTGAGTAATACTCCATTGTGTATATGTACCACAGCTTTCTTATCCATTCATCTGCTGATGGACATCTAGGTTGTTTCCATGTCCTGGCTATTATAAACAGTGCTGCAATGAACATTGGGGTACATGTGTCTCTTTCAATTCTGGTTTCCTCGGTGTGTATGCCCAGAAGTGGGATTGCTGGGTCATAAGGTAGTTCTATTTGCAATTTTTTAAGGAATCTCCACACTGTTCTCCATAGTGGCTGTACTAGTTTGCATTCCCACCAACAATTGGACTCAGAGGGAGAGGGAGAGGGTGGGATGATTTGGGAGAATGACATTCTAACATGTATACTATCATGTGAATTGAATCGCCAGTCTATGTCTGACGCAGGATGCAGCATGCTTGGGGCTGGTGCATGGGGATGACCCAGAAAGATGTTCTGGGGAGGGAGGTGGGAGGGGGGTTCATGTTTGGGAATGCATGTAAGAATTAAAGATTTTAAAATTTAAAAAATAAAAAACTAAAAATTAAAAAATAAAAAAAATAAATAAATAAAGTATTCGACAAACATTTCAACTCAAAAAAAAAAAAATACTGATTCCATTGTGTTTTTGGCTTGGTATTTCTAGAAACAGTAAAACCGATATTTATATTTATCTGCATCCACTTGTCTTGCTGGCTCTTCTTACTGATTCTAATGTTATCTTCTTGTTCTTGTACTCTCCCACTTTTCTGCAGTGCTTTTTTTTTTTTTTTTTTAGATTTCAGGTGTAAAGTAAAATCAGATGCAGTCAAATAACGTGATTTCTTTTCATTATAATATTTAGCTTTTGATTTTTCTTCAGTCCCCTTGCATCCACTTCTACTTCCAGTAACAGTAATGCTAGTGAGCATTGTTTTCTTGATCCTGATTTTATATGTGAATGCATGTATGTATATGTATGTGAGAGAGAGAGAGAGAGAAACTGTGCCAAAAATAAGAGGAAATTACTATTGTAGAATATTATCAATTGCATTTTCTTTTTCTCTTCTCTTTTCTTTTATTTTTGAACACAATAAACACTTTTTGAGGAAGCAGATCCTCTTTTGTGCCATTATGTATCTTCCATTAGCTGGAAAATTCTGAAAGCTAAGAATGATAATCTAATTTTCCATAATAGAGAACAGAGCTTTGAGCTAAATAGACACTCATCATTTGGAAGTATAACTCAAGTCCCTTTAGGTCACAAGTAGAAAATACTTCTTTGTCGGTGGCCATGAACAGCTTTTGCAGAAATTTAGATCCTGTTAGAAGAGAATAACAGATTCCAGAGGCTTATGGGAGCTGTAAGGATCACATACAATTCAGAAAAAAAAAAAATCATTATAACACCAGCATGACCCTAAACTTCAGTTCTGAAATTAGATATATATGTTTTCATATAAACCTCTTCAAACATTTCATGTTGCCACAAGCTGTCAGGAACCCTTTCACACCAAGTTATTTAGACACCCACCATGCTATTTGAAAGTTTAGAACAGACTACTAGAATATGCTTTGTTAGGTTATATCCATGTGATAATTGCAGTCAAAAAGAGTATAATTAAATGAAGTGAAGAGTTTCCCAGGTGGTACAGTGGTAACGAATCTGCCTACCAATGCAGAGATGCAGGAGGTGAAGGTTCTACCCCTGGGTCAGGAAGATCCCCTAGAGGAGGAAATGGGAACACACTCCAGTATTCTTGCTTAGAGAATCTCATGGACAGAGGAGCCTGGCGGGCTAACAGTCCATGGATTTGCAAAGAGTCAGGCAAGACTGAGCATGCACACCCGTATGAAGGTGAACCAACACTGGACAATGCTGGTCATTTGGAATAATGCTGGACATGTATAACAGCAACAGAGTCACCATTAGAGAGACTATTCTTTGCTTATCTTGACAACAACAGTCATAAATGCCACACCAGAACATTAATTCAGAGTACCCCTGTCACCTTTCATAAGAACTCAGGTGTTCTTTCAAACTTTCTATAAGCTATTAACCACACAGCCTTCATGGGAAGCTTTCCAAATCTATCACAGCTCTAGCCAATAGTAACAACACCCCACATACCTTGTTATGGGGCTGCTAGTGTAACATAAGTATTCCAGAACATGAAGAAAGTTGCTCGGAGCATATAAATTGCCGCTTGCAAAAATAACTGAAAATACATTTCTTTTGGCTGAATTTTGACTTTCTGTGTGATTAACTCTTACCAAAACATTCTTTCTAGAGGCAAAATAAATGAGGGTGAGAATGGGAAGGCACAACACAGAGATAGAAGAAAAAAAAAGTTCTTAGTATGACTTTGAAATTCAAGTATGCTGATTCAATGGACATGAGTTTGAGCAAAGTCCAGGAGCTGGTAGAACAAGGAAGTCTGGTGTGCTGCAGTCTATGGGAGTCACAAAGAGTGGGACAGTATTTAGTGAATAAACAACAACAAGAACTTTGTTTTAACTCAAGTGCATCGCCATGAAAGCATTGAGCCTGGCAGGATTCAGAACCTTTATTTTTGATTTTTATTTTATATTGGAGCATAGTTGATTAACAAAGTTGTGTTAGTTTCAGGAAGACAACAAAGTGATTCATTTATATATATACGTGTATCTGCTGCTGCTGCTAAGTCATTTCAGTCGTGTCTGGCTCTTTGTGACCCCATGGACTGTAGCCTACCAGGCTCCTCTGTCCACGGGATTTTTCCAGGCAGGGATACTGGAGTAAGTTGCCGTTTCCTAATCCAGGGGATCTTCTCGATCCAGGGATTGAACCTGCATCTCTTACGTCTTCTGCATTGACAGGTGGGTTCTTCACCACTAGTGCCACCTGGGAAGCCCCATACATGTATCTGTTCTTTCACAAATGCTTTTCTCATTTAGGTTATTACAGAATACTGATCAATGTTCTCTGTGTTGTACAGTAGGTCCTTGTTGGTTATGTTTTAAATACAGTAGTGCAGGGCTGCCGTCTCTGGGGTCGCACAGAGTCGGACACGACTGAAGCGACTTAGCAGCAGCAGCAGCAGCAGTGCGTACATGTCAGAATCCTTATTCATAGAGTCTCCTTTCAAGACCCAGGTAGAGGCTAGCAGTGCATGCCGTGATACCACCGTGAGCTTTTTGTGAGCGTCTAAAGGTTCATTTTTTTTCCCACTAAACTTGACCCTATCTCCTGTCTCCTGCCCCCACTTACATTCATGCTGCCTCTGCTGTCGGCTGCTGTTGAATGACTGTAAATACTGGGGAGGATTTGTATAGTTCACATCACTCTGAGTAGATTTATTGCTTGGCTCCAGTGTGTAAGGGCTGCCGCGGACATGTCTGCACTCCCTGGGCCAACTTACTGTGTGTAGGGGCATGCAAATGTTGGCCCTGAGGATGTTCTGGCAGCTGGGATGTGCCCACAACCCCTGGCACCAGGTGTGTGAGGGCAGTGAGGGAGCAACAAGACTGACAACAGATGGAGCCAGAGGCAGCCTGCAGAAAATTCTCCCTGTCATCAGCAATGGAAAACTATCATGGTAGATTCATTTCTCACTAAAAAAAACTTTTCAAAATGGAAGCTTGATTGTCTTAGAAATATATTTTAAAACAAGGTGCATAAAAGAGTGTGCTAGACATGTTTGAAAAAGTCTTTTTTTTGATGAGAATTTTGCACAAGAGAATTAATTGGAATTCCTGTACAGAATCGCATACATTGCCACCCACATCAAAACAGCTCACATGTAAAAAAATTCTAATAGCTGTTCTCTCAAACTGTCAACTCTAAAGTTATACAAGACATTTCCAACTAAAAGGTGTGAAAGTGAAAGAAAACTTTCTAATTAGCAATAATAAAAATTAAATTATTATCATGTATGATAATTGTCATATGAAAGGTAATAAGAGTATTGAGCTAAAGAATTAGGAGAAAAAAACATATAGGGGAGTCCTAAAATATTGAAATATTTCAATTAAAATACTGACTAATAAGATTTTCATTAATAGAAAGACCGAAATAATTTTGTAGATTTAGTGATATTTTTGTCTGTCAGTTTTTGACAGATTGCGATTCTTATTTCTTTTCTCATTGTAAATAAGTGTCCTCATTTTTAATCTAACTTTATGGCTGTCATTTTTTATTGTTTTCCTTGAGGAAAACATGTAATGTCATATAAGCTTCAGGCTTCCATACTTCCTAAATCTATCCTCATTAGATTAGAAGTAGTATTCTTATTGCTATTTCATAATCCAAAAATCCACTTCTGATAAAGAAAACTGTAAGTTTAGAGTGCTACATTTTAAAACCATTTTCAACCTGAAAAATAAATGACTTTTATGAGGAATTTAAAAATTTCAAATTAAAATTCCATGTTAAATAATTCATTTCTCCATTTCTGGAATGATTTTATTTAGACTGTTCAACAAGTGCCAGTCGAGATAAAAGGGAAATTTAGCAATAACCCCAAGAAAATGTTATCAGAAATGTATTATTCAAGGCTACAAGTTGTACACAATAATGTGACTATTATTTTCAGTTATTTAAGAGGCCAGTTTTGAGGCCAGAGTCTCTGAATCTTGTGAGTTGAGTGAGGAATAATCATCCCTATGCGTGATCTTCCCAGGTCCCAGTGTTTCACATCTTCAGTTACATACAGAGAAATGGAAAGAGGTTGTCAGAAAGCAGAAGTGAGTGAGCCAAGACTCAGGGAAAAGTAGGTACTCTGTTGTCTCAAGCTCCCTGTATGCAGGAAGGGAGTCCCAGGTACGTACATGCAAGTTGGGACTCTTCCAGGGCGAAATGTACTGGGAAAATCTCCCCAAATTGAGCTTCTCAAATGGGAAGACAGATGAGTCTGGAGTCCAAGGATATAGAAGGAAGAGATCAAGAACTTCTAAGATCCTTGTACCTGCCAGACAATAAACTGGATAGGGAATAAGAAAGGAATTATCTTTGGTTAGGACAACCCAGAATTTTGGCAAGTTGAGATAGTGGCAACTTTCCCCTTTACTGCATAATTAATGTAGTCAGACCCTCCCATGAGAAAAGAAGATCCTCTAATGTGTATAACCCCAAGAAATTTGGTAAACTGAAGCAGATATTTTTCTGAAGATGTCCTGGATTGAACTACACATAATCTCATAGTCAGATACCCCATCCAGAGGCAAGCAGTATGCCCATCCCATTCAATTTGTTCCTGCTTTGGCAAAATAGCTGCAGTGCTTGGCTACTCAGTCATGTCTGACTCTTTGCAATCCCATGGACTGTGGCCTGCCAGGCCCCTCAGTCCATGGACTTTTCCAGGCAAGAATACTGGAGTGGGTACCCATTACCTACTCCAGGGAATCTTCCTGACCCCGGGGTCGAAACTCCATCTCCTGCATTGGCAGGAGGTTTCTTTACCACTGCACCACCTGGGAAGCCCCAGGATATTGCTACCATATACAAAATCAAGTAGTGTGTGAATAACAAATTTTTTGCCTAGTACCATATGAATTTGCTCCCATTCATTTTATTTTTGACCTACAAAAATGGGAAGACCTACAAAAACAGCATATAATATGACCTGACTCCAAAAAGAGCTACAGTGTTTGCTTAAAGATGGTAAGTTGAACATATTCCGCACAACTTCTTCATTCCTAGAAAATGTGCCAACAATAGTAAATTGTTTTTTAAATCCCTTCTTTATAACCATGTTCATGGAAAGCCCAACGAATTTGGCCTGTGAGAGAGAACACAGAAGAGAAAAATTGACAGCTGATTACAGTCACTAAGAGTGAGCACAGCAACAAAGGTACCAATCTGTAGAGGAGATGGGCACAGAAAAACGAAAGAATTCCCAAGGGACAGACAAAAATGTGATTGATGGCGTCTTCCTTTGGTCAAGGGAAGATTCAAGTGTTTCGCTCACATCAGGGGCAAGAGGAAAAGAAACCCATGTCAGAAAAATAGAATATTATCCCTGATGTGTGGTGAACCACAGAAACAAGAGCATTCACACACAGAAAAGTAGCTCCTGAGGTATGTCATTCCTGGGATGTTCTCAGACCAACACACCTCAGGTAAGAATGTTAGAAATAACAGTGTCTCCCAAGTATTGCCACAGACCACACATAAGAGACAGAGACAACTTCTCTACAAATCTAAGAGCAGAGTCAAGAATCATCAGATATTAAGACAAAGACAAAACTGATAGATAAGGTAAAGAAGTCCAACAAGCAGGAGAACCTATCTCTCTCTCTAAAAAAAAAAAAAAAAATAGGATCAACAAAATGGGGCACCAATATAAGAATAACTAATATATTCTGAAGGATGATTGAGGATGTCACATTCAAGAGACAAGATAAAGTTGCCACCTAAAAATATCATAGGTATTAAATATCAACAGTTGTACACACACATACTTTGCTGATAAATTTTTAAAGCTTAATTGATGGTCTGGATAAGTGGATAAGATAAAAATAGTTATCAGCTGGAATATCAAGCTGAGTCACTTTTCTAGAACACATTTCAAAAACGATAAGAGAAGGAAAGGCAAAAAGGAAGATTAAGAGTCAAATAAGCTTTCCTGGTAGCTCAAATGGTAAAGCGTCTGCCTACAATGCGGGAGACTCAGGTTCGATACCTGGGTGGGAAAGATCCCCTGGAGAAGGAAATGACAATCCACTCCAGTATTCTTGGCTGGAAAATCCCATGGACCGAGGAGCCTGGTAGGCTACCATCCATAGGGTAGCAAAGCGTCGGACATGACTAAGCGACTTCTTACTTACTGAAAGCATACTCAAAAGTCCTAGCATCTGCCCAATTACAGAATTAGATAACAAATGGAGAGATGTGGGTGTTTTTAAAAAATCACCAGCAATAATTCTGAGCAGTTATTACTTGAGTGTTTATATTGGAAGGATCCACAGAAGGTCAAGAAAGATGTAAAGATAAAAAACAATCAGAACCTTGACAAGTACCAGATCCTCAAGAATAAAGGATAAAGGAGGGGGTAAATGTCTGGGAGCTTTCAAAGAGGAAAAAAGTATTAAAGCTCTCCAGAGCAAAACAAGAACCAGATTGTTATCAGACTTATTGGCAACATTGTACAGAAGACTATAGCATAATAACATGATAAAAACAAAAACTTGAGAATAAGCAGATTTTTAAAAATCATACCCAAAACTCTATACTCAGACAATTTTTTTCAAATCAAGTCTGGAAAGCCAAAAAAACAAAAAAACAAAAAACCCATCATGAAACCGTAAAAATCATAGACCTGGCTTCCCTGGTGGCTTAGATGGTAAAGAATCTGCCTGCAATGCAGGAGATGCAGAATCAGTCCCTGGGTCTGGAAGATCCCCTGGAGAACAGAACTGCTACCCACTAAGATATCCTTTCCTGGAGAATCCCATGGACAGAAGAGCCTGGTGGGCTACAGTCCATGGGGTCACACAGAGTCGGACAGGACTGAAGCACTAAGCACAGTATAGCACATATGTCTAAAACGTAGCCTTAAACAAGGAATGTCAGAAACTAATCAAACTAGAAATAGAAGCTGATGAGTTCATGATCATTGTGAATGTCTTTAAATATAGTTCTTAGAGAAGAAAAAAACAAATATAAAATTATAATGAATGTAATTTTTTCATTTTTCATGCATATATGCTCAGTTATGTCCAACTTTTTGTCACCCCATGGACTGCAGCCCACCAACTCTTCTGTCCATGGAATTTTCCAGGCAAGAATACTGGAATGGGTTACCATTTCCTCCTCCAGGAGGACTTCCCGACCCAGGGATCAAATCCATGTCCCTAGCGTCTTCTAATTGGCAAGCAGATTCTTTATCACTGAATCACATGGGAAGCCTAAACACATTTAGAAGCATTATATATGTATTAGCAAATACAAAGGAAATATTCACAGGAGTTTCCATGTAATTAGTAAAAAAGAAAATCTTATTATATCCCTCAAAATAATACATTTAAGCCATGTTTACTAACCATGGTACAATAAATTTATAAATCAAAGCAGAAGTTATAAAAATAATAACAAAAAGGTAGACTATTTGGAAATTTCAAAAACATACTCCTAAGGTATGTCTGATATAAAGATTAGCTTTAAATGGAAATATTAAACTATCTAGAACAGAACAGTATGAAAACACTATATCACAAACTGAAGATTACAAGAAACGATTTGTAGGAATATTTATCATTTTAATTTGTGAAAGGATTTCAATCTAAAATGGAACCAAAGGATATGAAATGGAGACTCTCATGTACACATTCTTAGAAGAACAGAATTTAAGAACTGTGAGATAGTTTCCCGGTAAAAACCTGAGTTGCAGTAGACTGATCTCCTGACCAAGAAATATCCCAAGATTTCCTCCCCATCCTCAGCCAAGGATGTTATGGCTTAGATTCTGTCAAGACTTCCACTTCCAGTCTGTGTCCTCAAGCCCAGCCCATCTCCAAAGCTCAACCGACTTGACGTGCCTCTTGCCGGCTGTACTGGGTATTTTCCAAATTGCAAGTCTTCTTCTGTTTCCAAATAACCCAGTTTCTGGTCATTTGAGTTTGCCTGGACTTACTCTTTAAGTTAGGTTGACAAATTTTAGAGGATAGAAAGAAGAGAAGAAGAAAGGTAGTGAGATATCGCACAACCAACAAAGAGGTTAAACTTATTGAGGAGTTGGGAAACAAAAGCAATTCAACCAGCAAAATGAAAAGTTGGTTCCAAGAAGCTGATATGTTAGACTGACCTTTTAAAACAATGAAGAAAAATATTAATAGAAAGAAGTAACATTTTGAATGAGAAATAAAATATTATTATACATATAAATACTCCAATATTCTTGCCTAGAGAATCCTGTGGAGAGAGGAGCCTGGTGGGCTGCTGTCCATAGAGCCGCACAGAGTCGGGCATGACTGAAGCGACTTAGCATGCATGCATGCATTGGAGAGAGAAATAGCAACCCACTCCAGTGTTCTTGCCTGGAGAATCCCAGGGACAGGGGAGCGTGGTGGGCTGCTGTCTATGGGGTCTCACAGAGTTGGGCACGACTGAAGCGACTTAGCAGCAGCAGCAGCAGCAGCAGCAGCATATATACAAATATTTAAAATAAAAATAAAACCAAATATTGCAATATAAAAATTTAGGTGAAATGTTCAAAAGCATGTACTCTTCTAAATATGAAATAAACACACATACACACATGTAAACCTTGATAGATAAATATTAAGATAGCTACTTTAAAAAAAATGGCTTACAGTATTTCCAAGTTTTATTTTGAAATAATTTAGATTTACAGAAAAATTATAAAACTAGTACAGTAAATTTCCATATTTGCTTCCACGCACCTTCTGCTAATATTAGCATCCTGCATGATATAATATTATACTGTTATCAATATAGATATAATAAACTGAAGGCTTATTTGGATTTCACAGTATTTCCTTTTTTTTTTCTTCTGTTCCAGGATCATACATTGCATTTAGTTGTATCTCTCCTCAGGCTCCTCCAGTTTATGAAAGTCCCCTGTCTCTTCTTTTTCATGACCTTGAAACTTTTGAAGAGTTCTAGTACGGTACTTTGGTAGATGCATGATGCCTGTTGCTCAGTGGTGGCCGACTCTTTGCTACCCTGGGACTGTAGCCCACCAAATGGCCCTGTCCATGGGATTTCCCAGGCAAGAACACTGGAGTGTGTTGCCCCCCACTGGAGTGTGATCCCCCTCCAGGGGATCTTTCCCACCCAGGGATGGAACTGGCAGCACTGGCAGGCAGATTCTGTACCACTGTGCCACCTGGTAATGCCCTGCAATTTCGGTTGGTCTTTTATTCTCAAGTTTAGACTGTGATTATGCATTTGGGGCAAGAATACCACAGGAATGATTCCTCCGTCTGAGTACAACACTCCAGGAATTGGTGGTGTTGATATTGATGGTGTGACCGTGATCACTTAGTTAATGTGGGGTCTTCTGGGTTTCTCCCCTGGTGATTAGTTTCTCCTTTTGTAATTGACCAATAACTTGTCTTTTTCATCATCTTGCTTGTTGGTTTTAGTTATCATCCATTTATAGATCTTGACTGCTATAATTCTGTTATGTTATTTGTGATTTTGTTTTCACTTGCTTTATTTTTTCCACATTTCTTAGCTAAAGTTATTACATGAGGGAGAAATGTCCTTTCTCCTTCATTTAATTATTTAAACTAAACATTTACTTTTATTAATATGAACTTATAAATACTTACTTTACTCTGTGGGTTTTATCCTATATTATTTTATTTTGTAGCTTATGTCATTCCAGCTTTGGTTATTAGAAGCTTTTATAGGTTGGCTCCTATGCCCTTTCCACATTTCCCCATCTTCTTTAATTTTTTAAAAATTACTTTATGGGTGATAATTGACAAATATAATTGTATATTTTTAAAGTATATAACATAATTATTTGATGTACATACATAGTGTGGGATGATTATGAAGGTCAAGGTAATTATCAAATCCATCACTTCACATAGTTAATATTTTATTATTTTGAGTATTCTTGATTTCCCAGCGCTACATTTTTTTTCAGGTTCATCTTGTATTTACTCTGCACCAGGCCTGGAATCAAGGAATCAAGCACTTCTTGAAGCAGTCCTGGCTTCTTTAACTAGAGAGTAATACTGGGCTCCAGGTATGCTCATTGCAGCTAGATGTCTCTGAATCTAGACTTCAGCACAAAGAACAAGTACACTTAAGTATCTATATCAACTGGTGCACACACAGACATTATTTATCTATCTAATCATTCACCTATATCAACCTATCTCTGTATTAGTCTACCCATCTCTGTACATAGACTTTTAATGATACCTCTATTCCATTCCTTCAAAGGACTAATTCTAACTTTCCTTCTTCCTAATTTCTGTCCTATCGAACAGTAAGAAACCTGGTTCTCATTACATACATTATATTTATGTACTTGCTTGATCCTAGTATGTGCAAAATGTGTTTTTTTTTGAAATCCTATACCCATACTCCTGGAAAAAAATGAATTTACTAACTCAAATATACATTTTACATACAGTACTTTTTATTTTTTCCAGTCTTTTATAATCTCATCAAAATTCTAGTTTCCAAAGTTACTTAGGTTACTTATCTTCTTTTCCACCTTCAGTATGCTTTTTAAAATATATCATCTATTCACTTTGTATTCTTACCATATTATGGTTGAATTTTTTAGAACTCATGTGTAGTAAAATTCACTCTTTGTGGAATTCAGTTACTTATGACATATATAGAATCTTACTCAACATATTTGTACCACAGAAAAATTCCACTACCCCAAGTATTACCTTCTGCCACTCATATTTAGTCAAGCCCTCCCTCCACCCTTGGCAAGCACTGATCTTTTTGCAGTTCCCAGAGACTTGCCTTTTAAAAAAGATTAGATAAATGGAATTGAACAATATATAGCTCTTGAGTCTGCTTTTCTCACACAGCAAAATAAATGTTGATTAATTATTTGATGAATTAATAATTCATTCCTTTTCATGTCTGAGTATGGAGAAGGCAATGGCAACCCACTCCAGTACTCTTGCCCGGAAAATCCCATGGACGGAGAGCCTCAGAGGCTGCAACCCATGGGGTCGTGAAGAGTTGGACACAACTGAACGACTTCACTTTTCACTTTCATGAATTGGAGAAGGAAACGGCAACCAACTCCAGTGTTTTTGACTGGAGAATCCCAAGGATGGCAGAGCCTGTTGGGCTGCTGTCTATGGGGTCACACAGAGTTGGACACCACTGAAGCGACTTAGCAGCAGCAGCAGCATGTCTGAGTAATATTTCATTGTATGGATGTATTAAATTTATTTATATATAGCATGAAAACCATATAGGTTGTATTCAGGTTTCCTGGATTATGAATAATACTGCTATAAACATCTATATCTGGTGGCTCAGATGATAAGATGAAAGTGAAACCTAGTGAAAGTGAGTCTCTCAATCATATTCAACTCCTTGTAACTGCATGGACTATACAGTCCATAGAATTCTCCAGGCCAGAATACTGGAGTAGGTAGCCTTTCCCTTCTCTAGGGGATCTTCCCAACCCAGGGATCAAAGCCAGGTCTCCCACTTTGCAGGTGGATTCTTTACCACCTGAGCCACCAGGGAAGCCCCAGATGGTAAGGTATCTGCCTGCTTTGCAGAAGCCCCCAGATTTGATCCCTGAGTGGGGAAGATCCCATGGAGAAGGAAATGACAACTCCCTACAGTATTCCTGCCTGGAGAATTCCATGGACAGAGGAGCCTGACAAGCTAGAGTCTATGGGGTCTTAAAGAATAGTACATGACTGAGTGAATAACACTCACTCAAACATGTACATGTAGTTTTTGAGGAAACTTGAGCTTTCATTTCTCTTGGGAAAATGTCATTAATTGGAATTGCTAGGTCATACAAAAATGTATGTTTAACTATGTGATAAATTACCATACAATTTTCCACAAAATGGAAAAATTGCATTAACAGGATTAGTGTATTAGCAGGAGTATAGGTGGCCCATGCCCTCACTATCATTTTGTTATTTCCAGCTTTTCTTAATTAAATATTCTACTATGTGTGTATTAGAATATCACTGTGGTTTTCACTTGCATCTACTCAATGATTAATTTTTATGAGCATCTTCCATATGGTTTTTGCTGTCACTAAACCCTCTTTGACGTTAGATAGTTTATTTACACTTTTATTTGGGTTGTTTGTTCTCTTATTGTTGAATTTTGCTGTTCTTTATTCTGCATATAAGTACTTTGTGATAAAGGTGATCTGAAAACCTCAGTGTATTATTTTTCTATTTTTAGTAGTGGCTTTCATATAGCAAAGACATATATGTTTGTGTGTATATATATTTTTTAAATAAAGGCTACACACACACACATGCACACACACACACACACATATAAAATAAAAGTTCACAAGGTCTAGACTACCTGGTCTAAATTTCTTGTTGCTAAACTTCATAAATAAAGAAAAAAATAACCATCTTTGTTATTTCTGAATTAGTGGAAAGGAGTTTGTTTTTTTTTTTTTTTAAGAGAGCTATTAGACTGGAAATCCACAAACTGCAAGGATGTAATTAATGCTTATACAGCCATTACTATTATGTATATGATGAGCTGACTTACAAACAGAGGAAGTAACATTTTGTTGATTGATATGTTGGTCTCTTCATAGGAAAAATTGATGTAAGTTAAAAGATACATGACTTCATGGGTAACTGTTTTAACATGAACAAGAACTAAATAACACCTGAACTAATTTAGATATATCCCTACTTCTACAAATGACATGATGGGTCTCTGCCATCCCTTAATATCTAGTTCCACTGCCACAGAGAGAAAGCTCAGCTCTGCATCCAAAATTTAACAGCAGTGGGCCTTCCTCAGATTTTCCGAGAACTTGAAGGATGTCTCAATTCTGTGAATATAAATCAAAATAACCTACATTTTGGGAATTCTTAAATATAGCATCTGGGTATTTGAAAATGCATTTTTCAAAAAAATCCAGTAGATGGCACAAATACCCCTATTTTTCAGGTGTTGGCTATCATTAGTAATCATGAGAAGGAAGGCATAGCTCTCGAGACAGAAGGAGGAGGTGGGGAAATGTTCTCAGATCCTGAGGAAAAGATGGTCTTGATTTGGAAAAAGGCCTTAGCTTTTGTGAAAAGAAATGATTGTCCTGATCTATGTGTAATTGGTGACTTTAAGGATTTTATAGGAATTGAATTAAGAGCTACTGGTGTAGCTCTAGCACATACCTTAAAATTAGCTATTTTAAAATGTACACATTTATAAAATAGAATTACGAATGTAATATAGTCCCAAGAAATTTATGGAAATTAATTGCTGAAGAGTTGCCAGTAACCATTGATTGAGGATAGAATCCCTGTTTAACCCAAGGAGATTGTCCAGATTCACGACAGTTTCTTACATAAGAAACTATAAACCAGATCACACCATTTTAGCTGTCCTCATCTGCTAATGTTTCCCTTAGTCATGTAGCTCCAGTCACTGTGCATCATTTAAATATTCTTTAATATTCCTCTAATTCTGGCTCTTTCTCATATTATGCGGCGTGTCTCTCCCAACAAATGTTTCTACCCAATATATAATGGACTGGCGGCCCCCATGAGCAACACTGCTCTGCAAGCGCTCATAAAAATGTACAAACACGCATTCACACATAAGTGCATCCCTCTGTCACAGGTAGAGTGTTTCAGACCCCAGAGTTTTGGGCAAGAGTTACAAGGTTACTTCTTCTGCTGGATAGCCAAAACTTGAAAGACTCTTCTTAGATGGATTCAGGGCTGAATGATGACATCAGGTGACTGGTGTTTTCTCTCCATCCACTGCTCCATCCAGCGTGTAAACAACCCCTCTAGTGGTCATAGGTGAATGGAGCTTCTCCAGACATATGGAAAGAACATATTTTTTTCTTTCTTTCAAAACCCTTTTTTATTGTTTCTTCAGTCATGGCCTCATACCTCAGTCAAGTGTCTGAGCATACCCCCACACATTTCATTTTCCAGTAATGAAGATTTTTCTGAAAAAGCCCTCAGGAAATTCGGATCGCCTTCTCTAAAGCTAAGTGTGATGTGTCAGAATGCCTAAATTGTCAGGTTTTGCTTAAATTAAGGTGTATCTCCTGGTGCCAGGTTGGGCTCCTGTGGTGTGATCTCTTACCAGGGTATGGAAGAAGAGAAGCTAGGTGGCCGGTTGGCATCCACAGATAGCAATTTCTTTTATATTCAGTCACAAAGTGCCACATTAATGAGTCCTCCTCTGCCCACCCATATGTATCCCCTTCCCAGTTCCATCACTCATCATTATGTTCTCGGCCTTCATCCTGACTTAAGAACGCATTTTCTTTTGAAATCTACTTTTTCTCTACTTTTACCATAGTATATACTATAGCACAGGCGCTCAGTCATGTGCCAGACTCCTCTGTCCATGGGATTCTCCAGGCAGGAATACTGGAGTGGGTTGCCATTTCTTTCTCCAGGGGATCTTCCCAACCCAGGGATCAAACCCACATCTCTTGCATGTTCTGCATTGGCAGGTAGGTTCTTTACTACGAGTGCCACCCAGGAAGCCTACCCTCACCTTCCCCCACTATAAAATTAGCCCCTTTAAAGCAGAAATGCTCTTCTGTCTGTTCACCACCATTCCTCTGATTTCTGGAACACTTTCTCATGTACTGTAGATTGAATTATTTGAGAAATAATGGATGGATGCAAATATTAATAGGAACCTCTTGATCTTTACTGGCTTCATTTTTAACAGTATAGAGGAGGTTAATTAGGAAGTATCTTTTTCTCTTGAGACATGATTCTGGCATGAAATGAAAATAATTATGGAATTAAATAAGCACCAGAGAACATCAGAACTGGAAGGAGGAGCTGAGAGGTGGTGGTTGGCAATAGAATTAATATCCATCAGGAGGACAGAGTTGGCTGAACCACAGCTCATTAAACAGGACGATTGGACACTTAACTACAGAAGAAGTACACTTGAAAATGATGGGGATTTGAGTTTTAGTAGAAAAAGCACTTTTCTGTGTAGTTTCTTTTGACTTTGTCACTTAGTATCTCTGTTATGTAGGGCAAATTACAGATTTCCTGAAAACCTTAGTAGCATCATCTCTAAACTATGATTGCAGGATTTGCAGGATCTATTGGAAAGCACCCAAGAGTTGAGGTCAAAGACCTGAGTTGGAATAAGAAAGCTTTTTTCCTTCTTTAACCACACATAAGTTTCTTGACTTCTCTGAATCTTGGCTTCTTTAAGAGGTAAGTAGATGTTTGGAATATCACATAATTCAACTGGCTCTGTTCCAGCCAACTGTAAGCCTTTGCCTCTTGTGGATTAAATTTTCTCAAATCTTAAAGTTGGCAACTAAATTAATTAAATACACGCACAGACATCAGCAGTGTGCCAAAGGGTAGATTTAAAAAAAAAAAAAAAAAACCTGCAATTTCTCTAGCCCATGGCTTTCTCATTCCAGTCTGGCTGCTAAGATGGTCAGGAGTCCATTTATTAGTGAGGAAAAATCATAAATATTTGTAGAATTAATGAAATGGAAATTGGTGAATAAACCTAGAAAATATGGCTATTTAAATTTAATTCAAGTCTAGTTCTCTACATAAATTTCAATAATGAAGTAAAGTGGAATTTTCGGATCTTGCTTGGTCATCTTTGATCAATGTTTGAGGTTGGACTATGTTCTAGAAGCTTATTTTTGACCGATGCCATTTTTCTGACACATATAGGCAAAAGCAGTGGTTACACAAATGATGAAGTTAGTCAAGCAAAAGACTAGTGAAAAAAATTTTTAAGTAGTCTGTTGTCTGTTTGCTGAAAAGTGTGACTAAGTGTTTTTCATCAGACTCATCATAACCTTAATAAAATTAAAATATTTTATTGGTTTAGTGATAGCGATGTTAGTAAAACAATGGACACAAAGTACAGAGATGACAGAAAAGTATTTAAAATGTTTTTTCATAATACCCTGGTTAGGGTTAAGAAACATGAGCTATTTTTAAAGAAAATTAGGTAGATTGATGACTGATAGTTTAATGTGTTCCTGTTTGATCAATGAAAAGATTAAAGTAACTTGGTCTCATCAAAGGCTTTGTGTCAAATGAGAGCTTTGACCTTTGTTTCATTAATGTTTTCATAAAAGACTTTTGAAAATGTTTGTCATATTGAGTTATGGTAGAATCGTTCTTAGGCATAAGAATAAGATTGAACAGAACTTCAAGATCTAAAGAAATGGAATAAATTCAATGACCAAAGGTAGAATTCAAGCAATGTTCTTGATTCTATAGTAAATTGCTTCCATGTAAGGACAGAGATGATGGGAGGTGGCCTAGTAACAGCACATGATGAACTACCTTCTGTACTTCCTGTTTGGTTCCCCTCCAAGTCCTGAGGTGGCTAGGGGGAAAAAAAAAATGTCATTCTGTACCTATTAAGAATAAAATCTAGGAGGTAATGGTTGGGTGTTCAGATCAACGAAAACATGCATGAAAATATTTTTAGTAACAAAGGTGAACTAGATTACTTGACAGCCAGGTTATTTTGTGGGACACAGTATTTCTTCCACAGGTGTTTGCAGTTATACTTCCAAAGATGGCCTCACAAATATGTATCTCATCCTACTGCCTCTTCTTAGGATGGGAAGCAGTCCCTCCTCCATCAAAGTGTAAGATCTATGTTGCTTCCTGTTGAAACAAAGTAGATCTTTGTAAGTGCCTTGTTTGATAGTGTGGGGTGAAATGATGCTTTATGACTTCAGAGACTAGATCATAAAGAGCAATATGTCTCCTACATCTCTTTTTCATCTCTCTGTCTCTCTGTCTGTTGTTATTCAGCCACTAAGTCATGTTTGACTCTTTGTGACCCCGTGGACTGAGGCACACCAGGCTTCCCTGTCCTTCTCTATCTCCTGGAGTTTTCTCAAACTCAAGTCCATTGAGTCGATGATGCCATCCAACTATCTCATACTCTGCTGGCCCTTCTCCACCTGCCCTTAACTTTTCCCAGCATCAGGATCTTTTCCAACGAGTAGGTTCTTAGCATCAGGGCATCAGATGGAGCTTCAGCTTCAACATCAGTCCTTCCAATGAATATGCAGAGTTGATTTCCTTTAGGATTGACTGGTTTGAACTCCTGACTGTCCAAGGTACTCTCAAGAGTCTTCTGCACTGCAATTCAAAAGTATCAGTTCTTCAGCTCTCTTTCCTGGCAGACAGCCCAAATATGAAGACACAGCAAGAAGACCACTGTCTGCAAGCCAGAAAGAGAGCCCTTACTGAGAACCATATAGTTTGGCACCTTGATCTTGGAATTCCCAGCCTTCAGAACAATGATAACTAAATGTCTACTGTTTAAGTTACCTAGGCTATGACATTTTTTATAGCAGCCTAAGCAGATTAAAATTATTTGAAGGTCTATCACATGTGAAATATCCTAATTTAATTGTTCTAACAAGGCTATCACATAAATGATATTACAATCTTTTCACATAAAAAGAAAGTAAAATTCAAAAAGATTAATCCATTGACTGTGTAGCTTCCAAATGGTATAGATAAAATGTAAATCTAGGTCAAAACCTCAAAATCTTTTTTTTTCCCTAAATGAGGTACCTCTAGACACTTTGAAACACTTCTTTAGGATATACATGTGTGGCTTTCCTCTGCTGGTTCACAGCAGAAAGCTGCAGGAGCCCATTACTTCCACCCTAAGAAATGAAGCAATCCAGAGAAGTGGCAAATCATAGTTTTTTAAACTTGACAGAGATCAGAGAACACAAAGAAATGGAAATGAAGCAAACTCCAGCAAAGAAGGAGGCACTTAACACCACTGCTTTCATCCCAGGCAGGATTGCAGAAAAAGGAGGACTCTTTCTTGGATAGAGACCAGGAAAAACTAGATAAGTTTATACACAACAGTGAGTGGCTACTGTGCCAGGTCAGAATCCTGAGGGAGCAAGCTACAAAGCGAGAGTATCCACCCACCAACTCTTTTCTATGGGTTTTCCCTTTGGTCTGGAGGGAAGGAATTCAAGCTTGGACCTGGGGAAAATGGCTGAGATAGAGTTACCTTGAGTAGGACAGGGGGAGGCCATATGTAAGACCACCACTTCCAGAAAATGTGGGTGGAGGCAGGGTACAAAGTAAAAAGAAAACAAAGGAAAGATGGCAGCTTCCAGAATAAGCCAGGGAGGAGACAAGGGGGCAAGGGATAAAAAATAAATTAAAAAAAAAAAAGAAAAACAAGTCTCATGAGAGAGGAACCATGATACAGAAGAGATTAATCAGTAGGAGAAAAAATATTCAAAGAGTTTATGAAGTGTTCATATAGGTAAAGGAGAAATTCACAGATTATAATAACTGAGAGCAGATTTATACACTTTGCATGAGATGCAACTGCAGGAAGGAAGTATATTAACTGAATACATCTTGACTGGTTACTGTATTATCTTGGTTGGAAGATAATAGACCACTCCCATAGTACTATAACATGAACTTTCCAATGTAACTCAACTTCTCTACCTCAGGGTTTTCATCTGTAAAATGGAGGCAATGCAATAGTCTGTCCTATATGGGGTTATTGTGACATTACATGATTTAGTTCACAGGAAACTCTTAGAACAGTGCCTGGGACACAGTGAACTAGGCATTTACTGAGATTGGTAGAGGGAAAACATCATTGCCTCACCTATGAAACCATTTTTACAACCATCCAGGCATTGCTCTTCACATACACTATCCTCTATCTGACCGCTAGGCTTTGACATATGACTGGGGAGGTGCTAACCTCCAGAGAGTCTTTCTAACCCTGCTCTTTTCTGGCCAGTAGGGCCAGTTTTATGAGTCACACAGGACCACATAATTGGTTTCATGCTCTGCTGTTGCTTTCTTGAAATCCACAATGATTTGTGAATAAGGGGGATCCACAATTTTCATTTTAACCTGAGTCTCACAAATTATATAGCTGCTCTGTTGGCTAGCTGCATCATAAGTCTCAGCTCAGAAGTCACACCTCTTAGGTAGACTTTTGTTGTTGTTGCTGTTCAGGCACCCAGGTGTGTCTGACTCTTCGCCACTCCATGAACTGCAAAACTCCAGGCCTCCCTGTCCTGCACCATCTCCTAGAGTTTGCCTACATTCATGCCCATTGCATTCTGGAACCTGATAAATTGCCACCACTCCATCTCCTACTGAAAACTGAAAGTGTTAGTCCCTCAGTCATGTCTGACTCTTTGCAACCCCATGGACTGTAAGCCTCCAAGTTCCTCTGTTCATGGAATTCTCCAGGCAAGAGTACTGGAGTGAGTTGCTATTCCCTTCTCCAGGAGATCTTCCCCACCCAGGGAGAGAACCCAGGTTTCCTAATTGTAGGCAGATCCTTTACCTTCTGAGCCACCTTAGTCCTTTTTATTTCTCCCATTATATAATTATGAAATTCTAAACTGCTTATCTCTGTGAGATATTGAAAGCTGTAGAAAGTCTGGAGCATCGTCAGTCTTGCTCAGTATTTTGTTTGCTCCAGCATTTTCCACAGGCCATGGCATATATATTCGGTAGCTATGTGCTGAGGGAATGAATAACATGTTTGCCATGAATAGGGAAACATCTGAAAACCACTGCCCCGACTCTCTACTACATGAATATCATACAAATTTCCCTGGAAGGCCAAATCCATGACAGATAGCAAAAGGGCAGACAAGGGATACAATGCACACTGAGCAACAATGGATTTTTCCCAAAGTTAATTCAGAGACTTGCAGCAAGTTGCCAACTGTAAAAGGAAGGAGTAGGTTATTTGGACATTTGATTCAAAAGTTGTGATATTTACTGAAAGAGGCTAAAAGTGCTACCAGGTAGGTATGAATTTCTAGTAATTACTGACAATCCTCAAAAATGAACAGAGATGAATGGAGAGAAAGGCAATGATTGCAAGCAGGTCCTCCAAGAATACCCCTCCCAAGAGTGTTCAAAAAGATCTGCTGAGCAGGTACAGGCCCACGAACTTTCTCTTTCATGGTTTAGGAGGATGTGTATAGTTACTGCAGTTTTTCTCTAGGTTGAAAAATACACTGTGAGCAATTTCTGTTCAAAAGATTATTTTTGTTATTTGTCATTGTGTTGTAGCCAAGAAGTTAGAGCCACTCTGAGATGAGGAGATTTTATGATCACTCCTTTATACTCTGTGAATTATAAAATAGAATGTTTATAGAGTATTTTGATAAAGTAACTCATAAAGCACTATTTAATAGTTAAATAATGAGCCTTGAGTCAACATCACATCTGGGCTCTCATCCAATTTCGGCTAACTCTCTAGGTTACACTTGGCAATTCATTTAACCTTCCTACTCTTCAGTATCTCCAAACTGAGAAAGCTTGGATGATTTCTAGGTTCCCTTTCAGCTCTACAATTTCTAGGGGGTTAGAGTTGGAGAAGAACTCCTTTGGAGGTTTAGGTAGTCACAGTTAGCTTAAAGAGCAATGTTGTTTATGAGGAAGAGACAGAAAAGAAATAAAGTCCAAAGAACAGAATCTGCACATCTTGGAAACCATACAAACTGCACAACGTTCTTTTCTCAAGACAGTAGGTTTGTGTAGAGGTACAATTCTTAGTAAGCACAAGGTCTAGAGAGAAAAGCATAATTGGACAAGCATAGTCTGGTAAAAAAAAATCTCCACTCCACAAAACAATCTAAAAATCCCAAACAGCAAGAGGAAGCAAAGGTGACTCTCAGATGAGGGTGGGAGTACATGGCATGAATGTGGACCAACAGGAAAGTTTACAAGGAGACAGCTCCGACTTTTCTGTGTATCTTGAGGTTTGACTAGTCATGGTGCCTTCAGAAATAAATAGGCATTTCTTTCAGAAGCCTTCTTTGAATGTTTTGTCACATTCTCAGCAATTCTTTTCTCCAGAAAACACCTTCAATGTTTTTTTGTAAAGCTGCCATTTGGAAAATGTGCCTAGAGAGAGTAATTCTGTCTCTTTTTGCCATCTCCCTGCCCCTATGCTTTTGAGAGGAGGGTTTAACACCATCTGAGGAGCATGGTGAGAAGATTAAGGTGGTTTGACATGAATAATGAGGGGGTTTTCTGCAGCACATGCACAAAGCATCATGAGAATTTAGATATGACTCAGGAAGAGAGAAATTAATAGATATGTTTGATTCCCCTCATTGAGTTGCAGTGAAGGGATATTACCTATTTTTCAAAGTTATTATCCTCATAAAGCAGAAGACTAGAGATATAGATAGAGTTTCCTTTTTTTCTGGAAAGGATTAAAGGGAACATGTGGCTAATGGTTTGTAGGTTTCAGGGAACAGGGTTTTATATTCCAGACTTGATATGTAACATCAGAGATAGAATCTTTTGGGAAAGTGAGGAGAGCTTCCCATAAAGACTGGTATAGAACTGTTTAAAAGATTTGTTGTTCTGATCAAAAGGGTTTACACCCCAGACTTGAGGGCTAAACAGAAATGCACGATGTTAGAACTGGAAAATCAGGATATTCTGTGAAATAGTAGCTCCCAGGCTTTCTGAAGACCAAGGTCAGATGTAGCCCGGAGCCCCTTCTACTCATTTTTATTGGCTACAGCAAGTCACAGCCTGGTTCAGACTCAATTACCATTTGTAGGCTGGAAATGTAACATTTATGGAAAAGTTGATATTGCGTTAAAAGTCATTCTGATAGTAAGTGCTGTAGGGCAAATCTACTGATTCCATATCTCATTTCACCCCAGCATGCTGCCTTTGTTAAGTTCACCAAAGCACGCAATAAGAAGTTCCAGGATATTATTGGAAATAAGATGAAAATGCAAGTAGGACAATTACACAATTACACATGAGCAATTAATGGGTGTTACAACTCACAGATTTAAAAACAAATTTCAGTCTTGTTTTATTCAAATCTTGTATCAATGACTTTATTGTTTTATTAGTTATGTTAAGTTAGTAGATATCAGCCATATGCAGCTAAATTCTCAAATGTATTTTATATTCCAGTACATAAGCCTTCTTTGAAATTGTTAGCTATGCTTTTGGAAAATCAAACAGTAACGCAATTCATCCAGTTTTAATATATTTTCTGTGAGTATAAAAATGATGATTGAATATACTACAGGCGTTCTTCCTCATTTCTTTATTTCTATATAATTTATTTCCTTTCCATTTCTATAAGTCTGACTGAGAAATAATCATAATGATTATATAATTCATAATTACTCAGTTAAGGGATTTTTTTTCAGATATAATTGGGTTGATTTCCCTCCCAAAGTTGGTATTTTTCTAAATATATCGTGTGATTGTTGAGTTGTTGAGAAACAGATATGGTGGCCTCAGATTCACTGCCTTTGGTTTCTAACAACAAGTTTTATTTTCTTATGATTAGGCTTTATCAAGTAGGCAAGTCTTACATGTAGAATACACGACAATTTGGTGTTTTTCTCTCCTTCCAGATCAGCAATGGAATAAAGACCAGTAGAAAAATAGGAGGGCATAGTTAGAGGAGAATAGCCAGCGTTACAGAAGACAGTAGCAGGTGACAGAAAGCAGCTCAGGTGGTACCACAGGACCAACTACATTCAGTTTGCAACCATATAGAAGCCTATGGGGTCTTCCCAGGACAGGGCCCCTATGTCCTCTCCTTCCTCTTATTTCCAGAAAAACTACAGCTTCTGAGGCCTACCCTGAGTTCCAAGGAATACACTTAAACCAGAGCAGTGAGAAAATACACACACAAAGGAAACAGTTCCAAGATAAAATTATAATCAAGGACAATTAGTTCTTCCTCAAAAACTATAGATAATATTATGAGCCAAATCCTTAGAGGTTTGTTTGTTTATTGGTTGGTTAACAGATACTGAAAGCCCCACCAAATGGGAGAAGTTAACCGTATGCTGCCCACAAGCAAGTACAACACAAACAGGTTGGAATCAGGAAGCTGATGATGCTGACTCCTGATTACCTCACCACCAACCAATCAGAAGAAAGTTTGCAAGCTGTACAAATCCTCTGACTCACACAAACCTTTCCCTGAAATCCATCAGAGAGCTCAGGTCTTTTGAGCAATAACCACCTATACTCCTTTTTTGGCACCTAAAATAAAAGTTGCACTTTTCTTCACCACAACCTGGTGTGAGAAGGTTGACTTTATTGCACATAGGTCAGGGGACCCAAATTTAGTTAGATTAACAAGTTGGGCACAGATGCGGGAAAGGGCTGAAGAGGAAGAATCCTTTCCTTGATGGAGAACCAGCATCAAAGACTCTCCAGATGGGGAGTGAGCAGGACATAGAGAGTTAAAATGTTGTCCGTGTGACATCTGCTGTAAGTCAGGTCCATATCCCAACACAGGCAGCAAGAGGTCCCCAAGGCAAAAAGAGATAATCCATCTCAAATTCTCCAGACATTGAAAATCTGTCTGGGAAAGTCTAAGATGCTTGGAAGACATTATGTAAGCACTTTCAATGTGAATCATGAGTCACTTTTACACTGGGGAGTTTTTATATAGATCTTTGGTTATTGATTTTGTCATCCCTCTGAGTTCTCCTTTCCTGGGATTAATTTTGAACAAAGTATTGCAGATTCTGGATGCATCGTCTAGCCTCTCTCCCTCTCCCTTGCCCTCTCACTCTCCATTCTTTCTTACGTTTTCTTTTTGAATTCATTGTTTTCACTTGTTTTCAAATCAATTTATAGGCAAATTGCTCCATCTTCAGGATGATTAATCTTTCTACCATATCTATTCTGGTACTCATCACTTCAATTTAGTCACTTAATTTAGTTTATTGTTATTATTAGTGTATGAAACATCCTTGATTTCTACAATCATTATTTTTAGCAAAGTTTCTCAATTTAGAACTCTGATATTGACTAGTTTTCTAGCATAAGGAACAGATTTTTAGAGGTGTTTTTTTTTTCCTATTTCTTGAATAGCTCTTTATATACTTCTACATATTATTACTTATTCTTCTTCAGTACTCTTTGATTTTTGGTGATCTATTAATATATGTAAGTGGGTTTATATGTGTACTAAGCTGCTTCAGTTGCATCTGACTCTTTGTGATGATATGGACTGTAGTCCACCAGGCTCCTCAATCCATGGGATTCACCAGGCAAGAATACTGGAGTGGGTTGACTTGCTCTCTACCAGAGGATCTTCCCGACCTGGGGATCAAACCTGCATCTCGTGTGGCTCCTGCATTGGCAGGCGAGTTCTTTGGCACTTCCACTAGAGCCACTTGGGAAGATGCATATCTAAACCAGTATTGGCAAGTGGGATAGGTTTCCTCAAATGATAGACTACTCAGTGTTAGCTGGTGATCCAGCCAGCTGGTGGTTTCAGAGCCTGGTGGTTGTAAGCAGCCCAGCCTGTGAAGCTGGACAGGATCTCCCTCAGAGTTGGCAGGGGTTTGACACTGATTGAGGAGATGCTCCTTGTTTATTGTGGAAATAGATTACCTGGCGCCTTCTTCTATTTCAGTCTGGCTTCAATTTCTAATGTTGTAAATAGCAGGTGACCTGCATCAGATACAAACCTGTTTATGGCTTTACTTAGGACAAACACTGAGTTTGATTGGCTTCTTGAGACTGGACTCTGGAATAGCCATTCTGAAATCTTGTGTCACAGTCTTTTTTCCGGGCCCATGGGATACTCTATCTTAGGTCATGCCGTATTTGATTTAAGGGCTTTTCTAAATACATACACATATTTCATATTTATCAGCAGCTGAATTCTTTTTTCTATCATTTGGATTTCTCCCTATTTCACATCCACTAATGGTACCCATAGAAGTTTCCTAGTAGTTGTACATTATCTCTTACTCTTCCGTTTTAATTGGATTTTGGTGGTGAAGGAAGATATACCCCCTTAGCTTTCCTGAATCTGAACCCAAAGTCTATCTCCAAAATTTACACTCAAATGCCTCTACTTCAATGGAAAATCAATCAAAGTAATAACAATGGGGAAACAAGCAAATCTATTGATGAATATGAGAATTATGATAGAATCATGCTCTTGGTTTTTGACCAGAGAGTTGGCCTATATGTTGAATGGAAAAATGAAATTAGCCTATACCACTGCAGCCCAATACAAGGGCCTTAACAGAAGTAAAAATAATAATAATAATATTGCCTCACAACATCCCCTATCATGTCAGAAGGCCATATGATGAACCCTTTCCACTTTTCCACATGTAAATCAAATTACATGAGATTCAAAAAATTCATTTTACAGTTAATTGTGGATTATAGAATTTAGAAATAGAGTGATGAATTAATGTCTTTTATCTTTTCAAACTAAGTTATTTATCAGATTGTTTCCTATGAATCATGGTAACTCAATGCTACCCTTCAAATCCCCTCTCATTTTCTATGCTGGAATTGTGAACTCTGTATTCAATTACTTTCCATTTTCTACCAAAATGCTGTTGTTTTATTTCAGAAAGTTGATATTAACTGGATATACAATTTTACCTTATTTTTGGTAAAATCCAAATGTCTTGTATCACTTAGTCTTTGAGCTCTGGTTTTGAATGTTCCTGCTAGATAATTTTCACTTCACACACCACTTTATTTTAACTGGAATTCTCAGAGTGGATACATTCTGAATGTAATACGTACAACTCTCTCTATTTTAACTCAGTATTTTAATTCTTCATTTTCTGACATAGTGAGAACTATGGTATTGTTTTCAAATTTATAATCTCATCTATATTTTTGTTGGTATTTGACATCTGTGATGCTGCTGTTTCATCTTCTCCACAGCCCCTTTCTTAAGTGAAAGAAAGGGACATCCAGAGAAAGCACAATAGTATTAGCCAGTCCAAAAGATGCCGTTCTAAACCACAGGCTTATCACCCTTGAAACGCTTAAAACTCTGCACACTGAGCCCGTTTTCTCAGGTTATAACTTTTTGGTGACAATAATAATAATAATAATAAAAGCCTTTATACTTTTATTACCCAATTCACTAAGGAGTCTTACACTATTGCCACTTTGTTTCAAATGTAAACCATCTTTTCTTCGCTGGCTCACAATAGACAGTGTGGTATTCCATAAAGCTTTCTGCTCTTAGACTCTGCACTCGTGATCATTATCTTTGCCAACAATTTCATTTTCTGCATTTTCCCTTGTGTAATGTCCTAGCAATTGTGTGTGGTTGGTTTGCTCTATCCAAATAGCTTTCAAGCAGAACACATGCTTCAAATTCACTTAAGCACTTGGGCCACATGGGAATTATCTATTACTTAGGGTACTCTCACAGACCACATTTCTATTAGTGTGATAACCATGTCCTTCCTAATCCAAGGGAAAAAAATAATGTAGGGTCACTATGTGTGTGAGTTCAAAGCAAATAGCATTTGAAGTCTGCAAATGCATTGATGTATCCTGAACATTTAAATCTTTCAGTTCCTGCCAATGTAGTCAGAGCTGTAAAATTTAATTAAGATCTAACTTAGGCATATTTATTTCACTTTGATCTTCATGTATCTCTTCCATTTCCCTTTCTCATTTTACTTATTTATTTACTTTTAGCCAACACAAAGGATATGTATATTTTAGTGAGATTTTTTTTAAAGTATCATCTAATTGCTATAATGTCCAAAATTACAGATGTCAAGCTATCAGGCAGGGGAGCTATTCCATATGTAAAAATTGCCCCAAAATTGACATGAAATATTCATGTTTTACTACTCCTGAGCCAAGGAATGAAAAAATAGGATGATGAAGACATGCTAAAATAAGCTTGCATTTCCATTTAAAATGTCTTTTTGTTGAACAAATCTGTGGAGGAAAGGCAGAGGTAGAAGATTTAAAGAAACATCCATTGATCAGTGATCAGCTTCAGTATAAAAGTAACATTTTCATTCTCACAACAAGAATTAAGCATTATGTATGTATACTATCCAGATTTAGCTTCCAATTAGATTTCTGTTTCTCTAATCTGGTGGCTCAGATGGTAAAGAATCTGCCTGCAATGCAGGAGACCCAGTTTCTATCCCTGGGTTCGGAGGATCCCATGGAGAAGACAAAGGCAACACAGTCCACAATTCTTGCCTGGGAAATTCCATGGACAGAGGAGCCTGGTGGGCTGCAGTCCATGTACAGAGCTGGACATGACTGAGTGACCAACACTTGCACTTTCCCTTTCCCTCTCTCGCCCTCTCTCTCTCTTTTTCTCTGTCTTCACTTACCTTCGCCAACGTTCTATTTGAGTTCTTATGTTGCATAATTCTATTTTATCTTTTATTTATTCCATTATCAATAAAATATAATCTTTTCATGATAGTCTTCTTTTATATATGGATATAGACTAGTTTACCCTACTAGTCTATATAGATACTAGTTTATTTTCTCTTTTTTATGGCTGGATATTTACATCTAGAGAGATTTCTAGTTGTGTCTGAGTTTCTTTCCCTCATTTTTCCACAATAAAATATGTAGCTACAGGCTCCTTCCTGATTCCTGTGATGTAAATATGGATGTGACTGTGTAAATGAATACAGTCTCCGAGAGATGGCAGAATGACATTTTGGACAGAACTAAAACCCTGGTAAATTTGCAAGGCAGAGTATTTATATCAGGACTCAATTTCCCAGCTCAGAATGTTTTTTTAAAAAAAGTTGTTTTTTTTTTTTTTTAAAGAAACCTCTGCATATCAAGTCACAAGGTATTCATCACCAGTTCAGTTGCTCAGTTGTGTCCAACTCTTTGCAACCCCATGGACTGCAGCACTCCAGGCCTCCCTGTCCATCACCAATTCCCAGAGTTTATTACTCAGACTCAAGTCCTTTGAGTCAGTGATGCCATCCAATCATCAGATTCTCTGACATCCCCTTCTCCTGCCTTCAACCTTTCCCAGCATCAGGGTCTTCTCCCATGAGTCACTTCTTCACATCAGTTTGCCAAAGTATTGGACTTTCAGCTTCAACATCAGTTCTTCCAATGAATATTACCAGCTGATTTCCTTTAGGATGGACTGGTTGAATCTCCTTGCAGTCCAACGGACTCTCAAGAGTCTTCTCCAACACCACAGTTCAAAAGCATCAATTCTTCGGTGCTCAGCTTTCTTTATAGTCCAGTTCTCACATCCATGATGACTGGAAAAACCATAGCTTTGACTAGACAGACTTTGTTGGTAAAGAAATATCTCTGCTTTTTAATATGCTGTCTAAGTCAGTCATAACTTTTATTCCAAGGAGCAAGCATCTTTTAATTTCATGGATGCAATCACCATCTGCAGTGATTTTGGAGCCCGGAAAAATAAAGTCAGCCACTGTTCCTACTGTTTCCCCATCTATTTGCCATGAAGTGATAGAACTAGATGCCATGATCTTAGTTTTCTGAATGTTGAGTTTTAAGGCAACTTTTTCACTCTCCTCTTTCACTTTCATCAAGAGGCTCTTTAATCCTCCTTCACTTTCTGCCATAAGGGTGGTGTCATCTGCATATTTGAGGTTATTGATATTTCTCCCGGCACTCTTGATTCCAGCTTATGCTTCATCCAGTCCAGCATTTCTCATGATGTACTCTGCATAAAATTTAGATAAGCAGGGTGACAATATACAGCCTTGATGAACTCCTTTGCCAATTTGGAACCCCTCTGTTGTTCCATGTCCAGTTCTGTTACTTCTTGACCTGCATACACATTTCTCAGGAGGCAGGTAAGGTCATCTGCTATTCCCATCTCTTTAAGAATTTTCCACAGTTTGTCATGATCCACTCATTCAAAGGCTTTGGCATAGTCAATAAAACAGAAGTAGTGGTTTTTCTGTAACTCTCTTGCCTTTTTTGATGATCCAACAGATGCTGGCAATTTTATCTTTGGTTTCTCTGCTTTTTCTAAATCCAGCTTGAACATACAGAAGTTCACAGTTCACGTATTGCTGAAGCCTGGCTTGGAGAATTTTGAGCATTACTTTACTAGCATGTGGGATGAGGGCATTTGTGCGTTAGTTTGAGCATTCCTTTCTTTGGCATTGCCTTTCTTTGGGATTGGAATGAAAACTGACCTTTTCCAGTCCTGTGGCCACTGCAAAGTTTTTCAAATTTGTTGGCATACTGAGTGCAGCACTTTCATAGCATCATCTTTTAGGATTTGAAATAGATCAACTGGAATTCCATCACCTCCACTAGCTTTGTTTGTAGTGATGCTTCCTAAGGCCCATTTGACTTCACATTCCAGTATGTGCTTAGGTGAGTGATCACACCATCGTGATCATCTGGGTCATGAAGATCTTTTTTGTATAGTTCTTTTGTGTACTCTTGCCACGTCTTCTTAATATCTTCTGCTTCTGTTAGGTCCATACCATTTCTGTCCTTTACTGAGTCCATCTTTGCATGTAAAGTTCCCTTGGTATCTCTAATTTTCTTGAAGAGATCTCTAGTCTTTACCATTCTGTTGTTTTCCTCTATTTGTTTGCATTGATCACTAAGGAAATCTTTCTTATCTCTCATTGCTTTTCTTTGGAACTCTGCATTCAAATGGTTATATCTTTCCTTTTCTCCTTTTCCTTTCACTTCTCTTCTTTTCACAGCCATTTGTAAGGCCTCCCCAGACAGCCATTTTGCCTTTTTGTATTTCTTTTTCTTGGGGATGGTGTTGGTCCCTTCCCCCTTTACAATGTCTTGAACAGCTGTCCATAGGTCTTCAGTCACTCTAGCAGATCTAATCCCTTGAATTTATTTGTCACAAAGTATTAATTCAGTGTAAAGTTTGTGATGATTTAGAGGGTTGTCCAGCTTCTTCTCTTGCTCTCGTTTCTACAGGCAGCTCTGGGATTTAATGCTGTCACTAATTCACACGTGAAAGAATTGACTCACCTTTACTTTCTGATGGCCCAGAACACGTGTCTTCTACTGCCACTTATGGGAAGTGCTCACATCATCTGTTTCTTACATATGTTACTCACCTTTCTCTCTGACTAGAAAGAACACATCTTTGTAACGATTCAGCCCTTTCACAGAGAATTTTCACAATGAGAAGGAGCTAAGAAAATTAAACATAGCAGCCTGAGATGATGCAAAATAAGTTGTTGTTCCCCCCACCCCCATGGGGCTTTTTAGGACATGGGTTTGATCAGGTTCAAGTACATACTTACTCTACATTTGAAACAATCATCTTTTTAAACATTCAAGGTAAATGGCTTTACCTAGCTAAATTATCAGACTAATGCAGGAAATTACCCACAGAAAGCTCCACTTTCTCTTCTTCCATTCCATTTAGCCTTCCTCCTCTTTCACAGTCCCTTAGCAATGCCATCATGTTTGCACCTCGCTTGTGGACACATTCAGAATCTTTCCAGAGCACTTCCAATGACTTTGTAAGAACTATAGCTGGATACCTGCTTACATGACCTCAGGAATTCTATAAAAATAGCAGAAATTTATCTTTCCCTCTCTAAAAGAGAAACTTTAGAGATGCACTGGTGTTAACTTGTCACATCCCTGGACCAGAGTGTATATCCTGTTAAAGCTGGACTGGGCTTCCTAGGTGATGCCAGTGTTAAAGAATCTGCCTGACAATGCAGGAGACACAAGAGAAATGGATTTAATCCCTGGGTCAGGAAGAGCCCATGAAGTAGGAAATGCCAACCCACTCCAGTATTCTTGCCTGGAGAATCCTATGGACAGAGGAGCCTGGCAGTCTACAGTCCATGGAGTCAGACACAACTGAGTGACTAGGTACACAGCACATGAAGCTGTATCCAGGACTGTATTTCATATATGCTACCCAGGTGTACAAAAATGTTATTTCATATATTCTTAAACTAAACATAACTTATGATTCTGAATTCACAATTGACCTGAGTTAAACTGTATAAAGAAGTGTACCCCAGATATACCTCGTTCTCTCTGCCTGATTCCATCTGTGGGGGACATAGCTGAAATTCCCATTAGTATCTAATGTTCTCTTATTCCTTAAGAAATAGAAGTCAGATGTTTCACAGGTATGATAATTGTCCATCTAGAAATTGCCTTTCTTAACCTCTTTATAGCTAAGAGTGTATAAATGTAGCTAGGCATTTGGATAAGCTTTGGCAGAAGGAGCTGAAGTGTCATGTGTGATTCCTGGGCATCTACTTTCAGCAAAGGTCTTAGTTGACATCCATCTATAGTGCAAGGCACAGTCCTTTCACAGTAAATTTTACTTATCTCCTCCACTAGGCCTTCAGTTGGAACACTGGCTTCTTTCCTTTCTGAAGACATTTCATAAAGCAGCTCTCAACATCTCTTCCATAGGAAAACATTGCTACATTTCTCTCAGATCTTATCATGAAACACTTAAGGGTGCTCCCTGTCTTTGAAATTTTGCCAGAGAAAAGTAGAATTCTCTACTGAAGATTCCTGCCTTCAGGAAGAATCAAATCATGTTTCTCAAAATTTTTGTCCCCCCTAACATTTGGCCTGAGAGGTTCTAAAGTACAAAAATGCAACCCCATTCCCCCTTGTTCTTCTCCTAAAACTATCTGTCCCCTCATCTTGGAGCTTACTGAAAACACATTTAGTACATGGCTGGTGGGAGCAGAATGAGAAGACTACAGGGATGTCATTACTTTACAGTTAGATATAACTCCCAATGTTTTAAAACATCTCATACAGTGTTTTTGGCCTGTATATGTCACTTTAGAATGTCACTTTTTTCCCAGAAGTCTATATATGGAGTGGTTTTGAGGGAACAGAAATGGCTTTTGATTTCTCAAGTTGTTAGACTGCCACAAATTATTCCATCATGCTACACAGAAAGACTGTGATCAGATGAATGAAAAAGGAAATGAAAAGGGGAAATGATCAATATGTAACACTCCAACTATATCTCCAGCCACTGCTTAAACTAAAGGGGAGTTTTGATCATTTGCTGCCCCTTATTTTCTTCTGTGCTTCCTAGATGGCTCAGAGGGTATTGCAGGAGATGCAGGAGATGCGAGTTCAATCCTTGGGTCAGGAAGATCCCCTGGAGAAGAAAATGGCAACCGACTCCAGAATTCTTGCCTGGAAAATCCCATGGACAGAGGAACCTGGCAGGCTACAGTCCCTGGGGTCACAAAGAGTTGGACATGACTGAGCAGAAGGACAGAGAATGATTTTCCTCTGTACATCTCTTTCCCCCTCTCCTACCTCCAGATGTGAATCCTGCAAGAGAGTGCATTCTCTTTGCTGCAGAAATGCATGACCAGCAGAAAAAGGTCCATAAGGTTACAAGGGGCTTAGATGGTAAAGAACCCACCTTCAACGCTAGAGACCGGGATTCCGTCTGTAAGTTGGGACGACACCTTGGAGAAGGGGATGGCTACCCACTCCAGTATTCTTGCCTGGAGAATTCCATGGACAAAGGAACCTGCTGAGCTGCAGTCCATGGGGTCGCAAAGAGTAGGACACAACCGAGCCACTTTCACTTCACTTCAAGGTAAAAAGACTAAAGAGAAAAGAAAGGACCTGGTGAAAGAAGCTGTATCTATATTGCAGTAAAGTGTTGACAGGGTAGATGGAAAAGAAAAGAGAGAACCTACTTGAGCTGAGAATGGAGAAGGAGTTTTTAGAGAGCTGAAAAATTAGAGACTTCTGAGCATTGCAAGCGATAATGTTTGAGAGAAAAGGAAAAGTATGAGAAGAGTTGCTAGGATGGTTATTCATTTATCTTTTAAAGTTATTCTGAACAATACAAGGTAAAGATAACATTTTCTTAAAATTTGGAGTGATTTCAGTGGATGTGAAAACAAGGACTGGGAATTATGTGTCTAGCACCCATATGAACTGCCTGAGGACTTCCATATGAGATTTGAATATAAAGGTACAATGCTCAGCTGTGTTTGCTCAGATCAAGGCCACCTTGAAGTTCAAAATATATCTAGAGTCTCATCACTTGTTACCATCTGTTCTAGTTCTCATTCCTCCCTTATCCATACTTTACAACCTCTCTCCTGGAATATTGTTATGGGTTGACAACGGGTCTCTGCTCCACATTGCTTCTGCCTTTGCTTTCCTAAGTGTATCCTCTCCCAAACTGGTAATCCTTTTAAAGTATATCTGCAAAACCATGGTATTAATCTGTACAAAACTTCCCATCTGACAAAGGACAGAACCCCAAATCCTTGTAAGGACCTATGAGATCCAGAGGGATTTTCACATTGACATCTAGGGCTTTTTGCTACATCCAGCTCTCACTCACTCCTCTTTATGCATACTGGATATTTTGGTGTTTTATTGTTCTTCAGGAATGCACTAGCTTTAGGGAATTTTGGCTTACTAGTTCCTTTGTTTGAAAATTTCACTCATTGTGCATCCAGGGAGCCATGAATCTCATTCTCTCAGTGTTTTCAAGTCTCTGTTTAAATGAAAAACTATCACAGAGATCTGTTCTACCTCCCTATTTAAAATAATGAGCTTTCTTTCTCCCCGTGCTCTTAATTCTGCATACTCAATTTTATTTATTTTTCATCATAACACATCATTTTCTGGCATATAATACATTGCTTGTTTACTGTCTTTTTTTTTTTAATCTCTCACAATTACAATGTAAGTTTTATGAGTTTTGCTCTCTGCTAAATCTCCTGTGCGCCACCCCCACCCCCTGCCCTGCCAAATGCTTGGCACATAATAAATATTTATTGAAAGAATGAATGAAGACTCCATGTTATGTGGCAACCTGGGTGAGAGGGGAGTTTATGAGACAATGGATAATGTATCTGTGTAGTTGAATCCCTTTTCTGTCCACTTGAAACTATCACAACATTGTTAATTGGCTATACTCCAATATAAAATTAAAAGTTGCTTTTATTTTTTAAAGAGTGAATGAATAAATGCCACATACTGAGAAGAGTAGTAAGTAATGAGAGAGTGATACGATCGGAGCCACAGGAATGTTAAGAGAATATTACAAAGTCTATGAATGAATTCTGGGCTTCCCATATAGTGCTAGTGGTAAGGAACCTGCCTGCCAATTCAGGAGACATTAGAGATACGGATTGAATCCTTGGGTTAGGAAGATACGCTGGAGGAGGGAATGGCAGTATTCCCCAGTATTCCTTCCTAAAGAATCCATGGAGAGAGGAGCCTGGTGGGCCACCATAGGGTCCATAGGGTTGTGCAGTATTGACCGAAGTGAACTGGCACAGCATGAATGAATTCTGGGAATGTGGTGGCAACAGCAACATAGTTTCCAATACCCCTAATCCTCCAATAAAAATAGGTATAATTAAAAGCTCAAAGATGGTGGCTACAACTTTATAGAGCATATGGGTAGGTAGGAGCAAAGCAAGGCAGGTAAAGATTCATGGGCTGTGTGTCTACATGTACTAGGAAGCAGGATAAATGCATAGAAGTAACTAATGGACATGGAAGAGAAGCCCTATTCTAGTGACCACACAGACATCTCTGAGAACAGCAACCAAAAATAAGAGGGGTTTCAAGGAGAATCCAATTAGTAAAGAAAATGCAAGGGAGTCTTAGTCAATTCTGAAAGTAGTCTGAGTGCCAATCATTTTAGAAACAGTAATCTTTCTTCCAGAATAAAGTCTAATTGAAAGGGAAAAAATGATATATAAAATATCCAAAACAAAGATAACAGAAGATATAGATAAAGTGAGGGAAGAAGCAGATAAGGTAGATCTCAGAAAGTAATAAGTACTCTTTTCCCCCTTTTCTGATCCTTCAGTGAAAACAATTCTAGAGAGTTCTAGAACTCCCTTGGGTTTTCCTGTGGCTCAGATGGTAAAGAATCTACCTGCAATGAGGGAGGGTTTGATCCCTGGGTCGGGAAGATCCCCTTCAGAGAGAATGGCTACCCACTCCAGTATTCTTGCCTGGAGAATCCCATGGACAGAGGAGCCTGGCAGACTACAGTCCATGGGATCGCAAAGTAAGACATGACTGAGCGACTGAACTGAACGGACTGAAAGCAAAATGCAGGAAGGAAAAAAAAGGGTTTTTTTTCTTTTAATCAAAAGTTAAACTTCTTTAACATTAAAATTTCTGCTCTGCAAAAGACACTGTTAAGAGAATGAAAATACAAACCACAGACTCAGAGAAAAATTTGCAAAACACATAGTTGTTAAAGGACTGGTATTCAAGTAAACAAAGAACTCTTAAAAAGTTAACAAGAAAGCAACCCATTTCAGAAATGGACAAAAATTCTAAACACATACTTTTTCTAAAAAGACAAACTGATGGAAAGTCATTATATTAAACTGTGTTCAATGTTATATATCACTAGGGAACTGAAAATTAAAATAACAGTGAGATGCCATTACCTATTGATTAGCATGGCTAAAATCCAAAACACCAAATGCTGACAAGGATGTGGAGAAATAGAACCTCTGGTTCATCGTTGGTGGGAATGCAAAATGGCACAGCCACTTTGGAAGATAACTTGGTGCTTTCTTACAAAACAAAATATATTCATATTATGTTATCTAGTAATCTCATTGAAATTGAAAATTTGAAAGTTGAAAATTGAAAAGTTGAAAGTTTATGTCTATGTGAACACCTGCACATGGATGCTTACAGTAACTTTACTCATGACTGCCAAAAATCTGGAAGCAGCCAAGATGTCTTTGGATAAACGAATTGATAAATGGTGGTACATCCAGACAATGGAATATTATTCAGTGTTAAAAAGATGTATGAGTTATCAAGCTATGAAAAGACCAAGCGGTATCTTAAAGGTAAATTACTAAGTGAAAGAAACCATTCCAAAACAGCTACATACAGACAAAATTATGGAGACAGTAAAAACATCACTGGTGTGGGGAGAAGGGAGAATTAAACAGAAATAACAAAAGAGAGGTTTTAGGGCAGCAAAACCATTCTCTGAATGGTGGATACCTGCTATACATTTGTCGATACCCAGAGAGTGCACAGTTCAAAACATGAAGCCTCATGTAAATTATGGACATCAATGTAACAATAATCTATCAATATTTACTTACTAATTATAATAAATGGCATACCCAAATGCAAGATGTTAGTAATAGTAGGGAACAGGAGAAGGGTCAGAGTGAGTGGAGATATGGAAATGGTCTTTCAATGTCCCTGAAAGCCTAAAACTGCTAAAAAAAAATAATCTATTAATTGAAAAGCATAAATACAAAAGTTACCCACTTTCCAAATTCAAAAATCAATCAGATATCCAACCAATAATGCCAAGAAGTTCAGACTGGCATCAGGCTCTAAGTGAAAGTGAAAATCACTCAGTCATGTCCGACCCTTTGCTACACTGGAGTTCTCCAGGCCAGAAAACTAGAGTGGGAAGCCATTCCCTTCTCCAGGGGATCGTCCCAACTCAGGGCTTGAACCCAGGTCTCCCACATTGCAGGCAGATTCTTTATCATCTGAGACACCAGGGAAGCCCAATGTAAAGACAGCCACAGAGGCCGCAGATGATGAGGAAGGGACGTATCTCTCTATTCCAGAAAGCAGTGTATTGACACATTTAAGTTGACATAGGAAAGAAAGTGTGACTAAAGGATTCTGTGTCTAGCTAAACTTATCTTGAGTTATGAAGGCTGCAAAAACAAACAAACATTTATAAGTGGAAGAACTCAGAGAATCCAGGTCCCAGGATCTCCCCTAATGAATTTATTTTAAGTTCCAAATGGCCAAAGTGATTGAAGTGATATCAATTATTTCTCAGGCAGTGGTGTGTTGATGTGAGTACAGATGGTGGGATCTGTCCATCCTGGAACAGAAGGGTATTTCATCACCATAATTATTCAAAATTGCCAGTTCATGGTGTTAATTAAAATCAGACTGATTATAATCAGTTTCATTAGTGTTTACATTCTCTGTGTTCTCCCATCACCTTCTTACCTCTACCCAGGGCTTACCACTACCACCAGCCAAACTGATATGCCACATAAATCACTAAATTACACGGAAAACCATAGCGTAAAGGAAGCAAAGAGAAATATAAAATAAACTTGTGATTCTGGGCATGAAATTCTCCTTTCTTTATGGGTTGCTCCCCCAAATAAAGTCTCCTGTTTTGAACTGTTCATGGGAAATTCTTTTAAAATGAAGGCAAAAGACATTCTGTGTCCCCGAGTCTTTACCTTCAGGACCTATTACTTTTAATTTGAGTGAAGCCTGCAAAACTACGGGAACTTCTAACAAATCTGACCGCTTCTAATGGGAAATGCAAGCTCTTTTTTCAAAACATAAAGAACAAGAGAATGAATGGGAAAAGCAGATGGTTGAGTGGCGGGGGGTAGGACTATTTCTTATGTTTAAATTTCAAGAAATGTATTTGTATCTTCTACAGAACACTCCCACAGTGAAGTAAATACTATTTCATGCTTCATTCTCTTCCCAGCTCTGCTTCCTCACTGTGCTGTGCTGTGCTTAGTCGTGTCTGACTCTTTGCGACCCCGTGGACTGTAGCTGACCAGGCTCCTCTGTCCATGGGATTCTCCAGGCAAGAATACTGATGTGGGTTGCCATGCCCTCCTCCAGGGGATCTTTCCAACTCTGGGATCGAATTAGGGTCTCCTGCATTGCAGGCAGATTCTTTACCAGCTGAGCTACCAGGGAAGCCCATTTAACCCAGAATTAAAACAACAAACAGATACTAAGATTGTAGATACTGCAGAACAAGACCTCAGGAGACTCCTGTGTTTTTCTCAGCTCCATGACTAATTGCCTCTGTACCCTTGGGCAAGAAAGTACCACCGTGAAGTTCAACTTTATCTTTTGTAACATGAATACTATTTGGAGTAGATGATTTCTAGTGCTTCTTTGGAAGCTAAGCAGATGAAGGAACGTGTAACAAAGATTAGGTAAATTAGTAAAATGTGCTAGTGGCTCAGATGGTAAAGAATCTTCCCGCAATGCAGGAAATTCAGGTCTGATCCTTGGGTCAGTAAGACCCCCTGGAGAAGGAAATGGCAGCCCACTCCAGCATTCTTGCCTGGAGAATTCCATGGACAGAAAACCCTGATGAGTCCCAGTTCATGGGGTTCAAAGAGTTGGACACAACGGAGAAACTAACACACACACACACACACACTCACATACACACTCACACACACATATAGCAGGGAAAAAAATTCTGTGCAATTGTTATGCAATGTTATGACATTTATCTGTAGAATGCTATACATTGATGTAATTAAATGATGCATATCTATATTTTAAATGTCTGAGCTACATTGGAGAATATCCTGAAGTTGGAGCTGCAAAGTTTTGAAGTACACAGAACTTCAATCTTGAGGGTCTAATTAGATAAACAAATGCCTTCAGTATGGCATGATTTCACTCAGTTAAGAAATTCTAATTACCTTCTTGCCTTATCCTTCCTTTCCTGTCCCAAAGCTAGAAAATCATTTTTCCCTCAAAGCAAAGCTGGTTTCTTAGGGAATTGATGTCTTCTGAGGATCAAGGTCTCACCTACTCTAATTAGTTCAAAGTTCCCCCTCAGGCTTCACTAGATATAAACAGAAATTTTATTCTTATTCTGATAAACTTGAATTGACCATGCCAAATTTTAAGCCCCGTTTTGTCTGATTTTTCTCTGCATATTGGAAAAAAAAATCCTGAGTCAAGTGGACATTTAATCGTTTCTTATACATACAAATAGTAACTTACAAATAGCAACTCATAAGTAGAAAGCACAACTACCTCAAAGTTTTGCCTTGAAGAAAACAGAAAGAACCTGGTGGACCAGGAATTTAAGGGAGGTGAGCAAGGAATTAAAGGTTCATGGTTACTTATTTATCTTGATTGTCAACCTGTGAGCTTTGTTGCATAACCCATTATCGCAACTGAAGAGGTTGATGTGTGCAGTGAGGAGGTGGTGAGATAGATCTTCCCTCCCCCCCCGCCCCCCCATGGCTGAGAGGTAAAGAATCCACCTGCAATGCTGGAGAAACAGGTTTGATCCCTGGATGGGGAAGATCCTTTGGAGAAAGAAATGACAATCTATCCACTTTTCTTGCCTGGGAAATCATATGGATAGAGGAGTCTGTAGGCTACAGTCCATGGCATTGCAAAGACTTAGACATGACTGACTGAAAAAGGACAAAAAGAAGAAGTACTATGGTTAAGAGTCTCAATAAGCCAAGGCTTACTAGGGACTACCTAGTAAGTAAGATCTTTTAGTAAGTTCTTTAAATTTTTTCGGCAGAACTACAGTTAACCAAAAATCTGACTCCAGTTCCAGTAACTGAGTGTAAGTTATATTTAATAGGCTGGCAAATGGGGTCCATGTTAATCACCATGGAAACAAGATGAATCCAATCACCAGGCAAAATTTATGACCCAGTCATTGCTATATCTTTCAAATCCCATGAACAAAAACAAATTTAAGTTTGAAATATGCCTTTGATGGGGTACATGTTTTCAGAGGGGATATGTGAACATGCAAATAAGGAAAGAAGAAAAAGTTAAAAGTTATTAAAAATATATAAAGTATTTTTGTGCAGATGTTTTTAAATATCTTCAAATTATGCTGATTTTGTTTATGGCAATTAGAGTTTATATTAGCACATAAATTATTCCCACATAGGGGCTTTGAAGCCGGGACTCTCAAATATATTTCTCTTAACTAGCTTGCTTTATGATGTGATGCCTACAGGCTTCCTTCCTCATTATGTCTCCCCACAGCCCCCAACTTCAAATACTTCTGAGACAGAAAACAATATTTCCAAAAAAATTGGATTCAGTAGCCTTTCTAGAATATCAAACACAAATGGGTGTATATGAATGCTCCATGGTGGGCTAGTGGTTAGGATTTAGTACACGATCAAATGCATATTTGTGAGCCCCTGCTTAAAGCCCGTAGGTATATACACTGGGGATTTTAAAAACAAAAGGAAAAAGCTCCCATAACTTTACAGTAACACTCTATAGTCAAGCCTTAAATATACCTAAAAAATAGTGCAATACAAGAAGATAAAGTTCAGTACTTGTGATTGAGGTAGAAGGACTCTGGACTTTAGTTTAGTACTTAACTCAGTTCTGTAAATTTCTGGGATTTTATTGCTCCTTAATTCAGTTACTGGAAACTTTTTCCAAAAAACATAAGATGAGAAGATAAAGGTGAAAAAGTCAATAAAAATACAGTGAGGAGTTCCAAGTTCCAAGTGATTTTGAGATTAAAGTCATTCTTCTATATCCTTAAAGGATTCATTCCTGGATGTCCCTGTGGATTTCAAAACCCATGAATGCTCTAATCTGCAAAGGTTCTATGAATAATTATTAGACTCTCAGTTGGTTGAATCAGTGGATGCAGAACCCATGGATCTGCAGTCCATGTGATAAACTATTTAAAGTTTATTGTCTTATTTTGTAGGAGAACATGCAAATAAATTCACATGTTGATACAAATATTTAAAGATATCCTAATATGCACATAAAATGTTCAAAGTCAACATTTCTCCTTCATGTTTGTGGAAAATTATGAAAAAAATGTGCAGATTTAAATGTTGGCAAGACTATGCATCCATGCATGCTAAAATCCTTCACTCGTGTCCGATTCTTTGTGACCCCTGGGCTGTGTAGCCTGCCAGGTTCCTCTGCCCATGGGATTCTTCATGCAAGAATGCTGGAGTGGGTTGCCATTTCCTTCTTCAGGGGAACTGTTTTTTTAATGTAACTTTTATTTTTTTAATATAAATTTATTTATTTTAATTGGAGTTTAAATTACTTTACAATATTGTATGGCTGAGTAAAACTAGTACAGCCGCTATGGAGAACAGTGTGGAGATTCCTTAAAAAGCTGGAAATAGAACTGCCATATCACCCAGCAGTCCCATTACTGGGCATACACACTGAGGAAACCAGAATTGAAAGAGACACATGTACCCTAATGTTCATCGCAGCACTGTTTATAATAGCCAGGACATGGAAGCAACGTAGATGTCCATCAGTAGATGAATGGATAAGAAAGCTGTGGTACATATACACAATGGAGTATTTACTCAGCAATTAAGAAGAATACATTTGAATCAGTTCTAATGAGGTGGGTGAAACTGGAGCCTATTATACAGAGTGGAGTAAGCCAGAAAGAAAAACACCAATACAGTATACTAACACATATATATGAAATTTAGAAAGACGGAAACGATAACCCTGTATGCGAGGCAGCAAAAGAGACACAGATTTATAGAACAGTCTTTTGGACTCTGTGGGAGAGGGAGAGGGTGGGATGATTTGGGAGAATGACATTGAAACATGTTTAATATCATATATGAAACGAATCGCCAGTCCAGGTTCTATGCAGGAAACAGGATGCTTTGGGCTGGTGCACTGGGATGACCCAGAGGGATGGTACGGGGAGGGAGGTGGGAGGAGGGTTCAGGATAGGGAACACGTGTACACCCGTGGCGGATTCATGTTGATGTATGGCAAAACCAATACTGTAAAGTAACTAGCCTTCAATTAAAATAAATAAATTTAAATTTAAAAAATTAAAAATAAATTAAAAAAATAAAAAATAAAGTGTGAGCCAAAGACAAGCTTAATAGTCCTCAAAAACAAATGTGATAGTTGAATAGTTTTGGACATGCAAGGTTTTGGGGCAGGGGGCAGCTACTAAATAAGAGCTTTAGCCAATCCAAACATTTTGGTAAAACTATAAGAAAATTTAGTGCCAATAAAACTACATTATGGAAAATGTTAAAGGAAGTGTCTTGTGCAAAAGAAAAATAACACCAGATGGAGTCCTGGAAAAAAATGCTCCAAAATAGCAATTTTGTGGGGAAGGATAAAGAAGGTTTTTTTTTTTTTTTTAATTTAAAAAATTTAAAGACTCAAATGGCAGTTTAAAGCAAAATAATAACAATGTACTATTTATGTTCAATGTGTAGAACTAAAAGTAGAGCAAAAATATAAGATACAAATTATACAAAGATGGGAGGGGTAAACAGATATTCAAAGTTGTATGGTACTGCATTATATGTGAATAGCTATGTTATTATTTGAAGGTAGATTATAATATGGTGAAATTATTATCCCAAGAGCAACCACAAAGATTTTTTTAAAAAGAGGGCTTTTAATAGGTAATATTGGCAATAAAAGACTATTAAAATACATCTAATTATAAATCTAAAGAAAACAAGTAAAGACTAATGGAAAATCAAGCAGCAAAAAAAGCAACCGAATAGCATATAAAAATCTAACCATGTGATACTGATATTAAACATAAATGGAATAAATCTCTAGCTAGAAGACAGATGTTTTCAAACAGGACTTATAAACAAAATCTAACTACTTGCTGTCATAAGTAATTCCATTTTAATTAAAGGCCAAGATAGGTTAAAAGTAAACAGAAAAATGATGTGACGGTCAAAGTTAATCATAATAAATCTGGATAACTATATCAGTATCAGAAAAAATAACAGACTAAAATATTATTAAAAGTATGGAGTGGAATTACAAAATAATATGGGATTAATTCTTAATCAAAGGATATAATAATCAAAAATATTTATTTATAAACTTAATAACAGAGTTTCAAAGTACATAGAGTAGAAAAATGATACTTTTGAAAACACAACAAACAAATGCTTGAATTTTCAGTAAGGATTTCAACATTTCTCAATAGTTGGAAGAATATATAGACAATAAGTGTATAGAAGAGTTAACATCATCAATGAACTTGTGTTAATATATATATGGAACAGTCATCAATTGCAGAATACATATTTTTAAGTGCACATAGTATGTGGGCCTAGATAGATAACAATCAGCATCATAAAACAAGAATCAATTAAAGTTTAATATTGCACAGAACATGTTCTCTGATCTTAATGAAATAAAACTAACCAATTAAAATATTTGGAAAATCAATGAGTATTCATATATTAAATAACACTTCTATGTCATTGTGCTGTGTACACCTTAATCTTATTCACTGGGTGTATGTCAATTATACTATAATAAAAATACTTTTAAATAAATTAGAGAGAAGAAGAAACATCATGGGAATTTTAAAAATATTCTGAATAAAATAAAGATTAAAATGCAACTTATTGAAAATTATAGGTTGCAATATTTTGCAACAAATTTAAGTTTATATTAGAAAAAAGCTATAAAATCAATCATATAAGTTACCATCCTAAGAAATTAGAAATAGAAGACCAAATTATAAGCAATATAATTAGATGGGAGGAAAAAATAAATAAAAACAAGATTAAAGTCAATAAAAGATAATAGAATAGATAAATTAATGAAACCAAAAGCTGTTTCTTTGAAATGAACAACAAAGTCAATAAAAATCTACCTAACAACAAGCCACTGATAGAACCCCACCCAAAGTGAGGAAGCTCCATAATAAAGAGAACTCCACAAATTATCAGAATATAAAAAGGCCACCCCAAACGCAGCAATCTAACCAAGATGAAGAGACAGAGGAATACTCAGCAGGTAAAGGAACAGGAGAGTTGCCCACCAAACCAAACAAAAGAGGAAGAAGTAGGGAATCTACCGGAGAAGGAATTCCGAATATTGATAGTGAAAATGATCCAAAATCTTGAAATCAAAATGGAAACACAGATAAATAGCCTAGAGACAAGGATTGAGAAGATGCAAGAAAGGTTTAACAAGGACCTAGAAGAAATAAAAAAGAGTCAAAATATAATGAATAACACAATAAATGAGATCAGAAACACTCTGGAGGCAACAAATAGTAGAATAACGGAGGCAGAAGATAGGATTAGTGAAATAGAAGATAGAATGGTAGAAATAAATGAATCAGAGAGGAAACAAGAAAAACGAATTAAAAGAAACGAGGACAATCTCAGAGACCTCCAGGACAATATGAAACGCTCCAACATTCGAATTATAGGAGTCCCAGAAGAAGAAGACAGAAAGAAAGATCATGAGAAAATCCTTGAGGAGATAATAGTTGAAAACTTCCCTAAAATGGGGAAGGAAATAATCACCCAAGTCCAAGAAACACAGAGAGTCCCAAATAGGATAAACCCAAGACGAAACACCCCAAGACACATATTAATCAAATTAACAAAGATCAAACACAAAGAACAAATATTAAAAGCAGCAAGGGAAAAACAACAAATAACACACAAGGGGATTCCCATAAGGATAACAGCTGATCTGTCAATAGAAACTCTTCAGGCCAGGAGGGAATGGCAAGACATACTTAAAGTGATGAAAGACAATAACCTACAGCCCAGATTACTGTACCCAGCAAGGATCTCATTCAAATATGAAGGAGAAATCAAAAGCTTTACAGACAAGCAAAAGCTGAGAGAATTCAGCACCACCAAACCAGCTCTCCAACAAATTCTAAAGGATATCCTCTAGACAGGAAACACGAAAAGGGTGTATAAACCCGAACCCAAAACAATAAAGTAAATGGCAACGGGATCATACTTATCAATAATTACCTTAAACGTAAATGGGTTGAACGCCCCAACCAAAAGACAAAGACTGGCCGAATGGATACAAAAACAAGACCCCTCTATATGCTGCTTACAAGAGACCCACCTCAAAACAAGGGACACATACAGACTGAAAGTGAAGGGCTGGAAAAAGATATACCACGCGAATAGAGACCAAAAGAAAGGAGGAGTGGCAATACTCATGTCCGATAAAATAGACTTTAAAACAAAGGCTGTGAAAAGAGACAAAGAAGGCCACTACATAATGATCAAAGGAACAATCCAAGAAGAAGATATAACAATTATAAATATATATGCACCCAATATAGGAGCACCACAATATGTAAGACAAATACTAACAAGTATGAAAGGGGAAATCAACAATAACACAATAATAGTGGGAGACTTTAATACCCCACTCACACCTATGGACAGATCAACTAAACAGAAAATTAACAAAGAAATGCAAACTTTAAATGATACATTAGATCAGTTAGACCTAATTGATATCTATAGGACATTTCACCCCAAAACAACGAATTTCACCTTTTTTTCAAGTGCTCATGGAACCTTCTCCAGGATAGATCACATCCTGGGCCATAAATCTAAACTTGATAAATTCAAAAAAAATCGAAATCATTCCAAGCATCTTTTCTGACCATAATGCATTAAGATTAGATCTCAATTACAGGAGAAAAACTATTAAAAATTCCAACATATGGAGGTTGAACAACACACTTCTGAATAACCAACAAATCACAGAAGAAATCAAAAAAGAAATCAAAATATGCATAGAAACTAATGAAAATGAAAACACAACAACCCAAAACCTGTGGGACACTATAAAAGCAGTGCTAAGAGGAAAGTTCATAGCAATACAGGCATACCTCAAGAAACAAGAAAAAAGTCAAATAAATAACCTAACTCTACACCTAAAGCAACTAGAAAAGGAAGAATTGGAGAACCCCAGAGTTAGTAGAAGGAAAGAAATCTTAAAAATTAGGGCAGAAATAAATGCAAAAGAAACAAAAGAGACCATAGCAAAAATCAACAAAGCCAAAAGCTGGTTCTTTGAAAGGATAAATAAAATTGACAAACCATTAGCCAGACTCATCAAGAAGCAAAGAGAGAAAAATCAAATCAATAAAATTAGAAATGAAAATGGAGAGATCACAACAGACAACACAGAAATACAAAGGATCATAAGAGACTACTATCAGCAGTTGTATGCCAATAAAATGGACAACGTGGAAGAAATGGACAAATTCTTAGAAAAGTACAATTTTCCAAAACTGAACCAGGAAGAAATAGAAAATCTTAACAGACCCATCACAAGCATGGAAATTGATACTGTAATCAGAAATCTTCCAGCAAACAAAAGCCCAGGTCCAGATGGCTTCACAGCTGAATTCTACCAAAAATTTCGAGAAGAGCTAACACCTATTCTACTCAAACTCTTCCAGAAAATTGCAGAGGAAGGTAAACTTCCAAACTCATTCTATGAGGCCACCATCACCCTAATACCAAAATCTGACAAAGATGTCACAAAAAAAGAAAACTACAGGCCAATATCTCTGATGAACATAGATGCAAAAATCCTCAACAAAATTCTAGCAATCAGAATCCAACAACACATTAAAAAGATCATACACCATGACCAAGTGGGCTTTATCCCAGGGATGCAAGGATTCTTCAATATCTGCAAATCAATCAATGTAATTCACCACATTAACAAATTGAAAAATAAAAACCATATGATTATCTCAATAGATGCAGAGAAGGCCTTTGACAAAATTCAACATCCATTTATGATAAAAACTCTCCAGAAAGCAGGAATAGAAGGAACATATCTCAACATAATAAAAGCTATCTATGACAAACCCACAGCAAACATTATCCTCAATGGTGAAAAATTGAAAGCATTTCCCCTAAAGTCAGGAACAAGACAAGGGTGTCCACTTTCACCGCTACTATTCAACATAGTTCTGGAAGTTTTGGCCACAGCAATCAGAGCAGAAAAAGAAATAAAAGGAATCCAAATTGGAAAAGAAGAAGTAAAACTCTCACTGTTTGCAGATGACATGATCCTCTACATGGAAAACCCTAAAGACTCCACCAGAAAATTACTAGAGCTAATCAATGAATATAGTAAAGTTGCAGGATATAAAATCAACACACAGAAATCCCTTGCATTCCTATACACGAATAATGAGAAAGTAGAAAAAGAAATTAAGGAAACAATTCCATTCACCATTGCAATGAAAAGAATAAAATACTTAGGAATATATCTACCTAAAGAAACTAAAGACCTATATATAGAAAACTATAAAACACTGATGAAAGAAATCAAAGAGGACACTAATAGATGGAGAAATATACCATGTTCATGGATTGGAAGAATCAATATAGTGAAAATGAGTATACTACCCAAAGCAATTTACAAATTCAATGCAATCCCTATCAAGCTACCAGCCACATTTTTCACAGAACTAGAACAAATAATTTCAAGATTTGTATGGAAATACAAAAAACCTCGAATAGCCAAAGCAATCTTGAGAAAGAAGAATGGAACTGGAGGAATCAACTTGCCTGACTTCAGGCTCTACTACAAAGCCACAGTCATCAAGACAGTATGGTACTGGCACAAAGACAGACATATAGATCAATGGAACAAAATAGAAAGCCCAGAGATAAATCCACACACATATGGACACCTTATCTTTGACAAAGGAGGCAAGAATATACAATGGAGTAAAGACAATCTCTTTAACAAGTGGTGCTGGGAAAACTGGTCAACCACTTGTAAAAGAATGAAACTAGATCACTTTCTAACACCGCACACAAAAATAAACTCAAAATGGATTAAAGATCTAAATGTAAGATCAGAAACTATAAAACTCCTAGAGGAGAACATAGGCAAAACACTCTCAGACATAAATCACAGCAGGATCCTCTATGATACACCTCCCAGAATGCTGGAAATAAAAGCAAAAATAAACAAATGGGATCTAATTAAAATTAAAAGCTTCTGCACAACAAAGGAAAATATAAGCAAGGTGAAAAGACAGCCTTCTGAATGGGAGAAAATAATAGCAAATGAAGCAACTGACAAACAACTAATCTCAAAAATATACAAGCAACTTCTGCAGCTCAACTCCAGAAAAATAAACGACCCAATCAAAAAATGGGCCAAAGAACTAAATAGACATTTCTCCAAAGAAGACATACGGATGGCTAACAAACACATGAAAAGATGCTCAACATCACTCATTATTAGAGAAATGCAAATCAAAACCACAATGAGGTACCACTTCACACCAGTCAGAATGGCTGCGATCCAAAAATCTGCAAGCAATAAATGCTGGAGAGGGTGTGGAGAAAAGGGAACCCTCCTACACTGTTGGTGGGAATGCAAACTAGTACAGCCACTATGGAGAACAGTGTGGAGATTCCTTAAAAAATTGCAAATAGAACTACCTTATGACCCAGCAAGCCCACTGCTGGGCATACACACCGAGGAAACCAGAATTGAAAGAGACACATGTACCCCAATGTTCATCGCAGCACTGTTTATAATAGCCAGGACATGGAAACAACCTAGATGTCCATCAGCAGATGAATGGATAAGAAAGCTGTGGTACATATACACAATGGAGTATTACTCAGCCGTTAAAAAGAATTCATTTGAATCAGTTCTGATGAGATGGATGAAACTGGAGCCGATTATACAGAGTGAAGTAAGCCAGAAAGAAAAACACCAATACAGTATACTAACACATATATATGGAATTTAGGAAGATGGCAATGACGACCCTGTATGCAAGACAGGGAAAGAGACACAGATGTGTATAACGGACTTTTGGACTCAGAGGGAGAGGGAGAGGGTGGGATGATTTGGGAGAATGACATTCTAACATGTATACTATCATGTGAATTGAATCGCCAGTCTATGTCTGACGCAGGATGCAGCATGCTTGGGGCTGGTGCATGGGGATGACCCAGAAAGATGTTATGGGGAGGGAGGTGGGAGGGGGGTTCATGTTTGGGAATGCATGTAAGAGTTAAAGATTAAAAAAAAAAAAAATCTACCTAACAGTCAAGATAAGATGAAATACACAACTGAAATGAGGGAGGAGCATGGTAATGGACACTAAATGGGTTTGTTGGTGAAAAAAATTAACCAATAGTTAATCTGAGAAAGAAAAGGAAAGTTTTAATTGAGTCAATCTGAGGATTATAACCTGGGAGACAATCTTTCATTAAGCTCTGAGGATTGTTCCAAATAGGTAAGGGTGGACACCAGTATATATGTTATTTTGCAAAGGGATACCTGAAATCAAGCACACATCTTGGTAGATTACTGCTGTTCATAGGAAATACATATCTTAGTGCTTTTCTAAGTATGGGAAGATGTAAGAAATCAGGTTCACAACATGTTCTAGTGAAAGTACCTACCTGAGAGCTAATTCTGCCAGTTTTCCTAGAGTACAAAATGCTTCATTTTGATCTTTGCCCTGTATTTTTCCCAGGGTGTACTGTAGGTCAGCAACTACAATAGCTAATGACTTGATTCTTGTAAATTGAATGGTGGGCAAGTTTTTATTTTATAATCCCTTCCATTTTGGTCTCAATTTTAACCAAGGTTTGGGAAATACTTTGTGACCAATTTGTCCTAGGCACTAGGAGTGTTCATTACTAGGTTGGTGAGGATTTTGTTGATACATCACTCCATATGCAATTACTGAGTTACACCCTATGAACAGTAGCCAAGGGCTTTCCTGGTAGCTCAGCTGGTAAAGCATTTGCCTGCAATGCGCCAGACCTGGGTTTGATCCCTGGGTTGGGAAGATCCCCTGGCGAAGGGAAAAGTGACTCACTCCAGTATTCTAGCATGGCTCATGAATTTACCATCATAAATTCCTGGAGCTTGCTCAAATTCATGTCCATCCAATCAGTGATGCCATCCAATCATCTTATCCTCTGTCATCCCTTTCTCTTTCTGCCTTCAGTCTTTCCCAGCATGAGGGTCTTTTTCGATGAGTCAGTTCTTCACATCAGGTGGTCAAAGTATTGGACTTTCAGCTTCAGCATCAGCCCTCCCAATGAATATTCAGGACTGATTTCCTTTAGGATGGACTGATTTGTTCTCTTTGCAGTCCGAAGAACTCTCAAGAGTCTTCTCCAACACCACACTTCAAAAGCATCAATTATTTGGTGCTCAGCTTTCTTTATAGTCCAATTCTCATATCCATACATAACTACTGGAAAAAAAAAAACATAGCTTTGACTAGATGGACCTATGTCTCTGCTTTTCAATATGCTGTCTAGGCTGGTCATAGCTCTTCTACCAATGAGCAAACTTCTTTTAATTTCATGTTTTAAGTCAGCATCTGCAATGATTTTGGAGCCCAAAAAAGTAGTCTGTCACTGTTTCCACTGTTTCCCCATTATTTTCCATGAAGTGATGGGACCAGATGCCATGATTCTAGTTTTCTGAATGTTGAATTTTAAGCCAACTTTTTCACTCTCCTCTTTCACTTTCATCAAGAGGCTCTTTAGTTCTTCTTCACTTTCTGCCATAAGGGTGCTGTCATCTGCATATCTGAGGTTATTGATATTTCTCCTGGCAATCTTGATTCCAGCTTGTGCTTCATCCAGTCTGGCATTTCACATGATGTACTCTGCATACAAGTTAAATGACCAAGATGACAATATACAGCTTTGACATACTGCCTTCCCAATTTGGAACCAGTCTGTTGTTCCACATACAGTTCTAACTGTTGTTTCTTGACCTGCATGCAGACTTCTCAGGAGGCAGGTAAGGTAGTCTGGTATTCCCATCTCTAGAAGAATTTTCCACAGTTAGTTGTGGTCCACATAGTCAAAGGCTTTGTTGTAGTCAATAAAGCAGAAGAAGATGTTTTTCTGGAATGCTCTTGCTTTTTCGCTGATTCAAAAGATTTTGGCAATTTGATCTCTGGTTCCTCTAGCTTTTCTAAAACCAGTTTGAACATCTGAAAGTTTATTGTTCACCTGTTGTTGAAGCCTGGCTTGGAGAATTTTGAGCATTACTTTGCTCAAGTAGTGTGTGAGATGAGTGCAATTGTATGGTAGTCTGAGCATTCTTTGGCATTGCCTTTCTTTGGGATTGGAATGAAAACTGACGTTTTCCAGTTCTGTGGCCACTGCTGAGTTTTCCAAATTTGCTGTCATATGGAGTGCAGCACTTTCACAGCATCATCTTTCAGGATTTGAAATAGCTCAAATTGAACTAGGATATGAACTGGGATTCCATAACCTCCACTAGCTTTGTTCACAGTGATGCTTCCTAAGGCCCGCTTGACTTCACATTTCAGGATGTCTGGTTCTAGGTGAGTGATCACATCATCGTGGTTATCTGGGTCATGAGGATCTTTTTTGTGTAGTTCTTCTATGTATTCTTGCCACCTCTTCCTAATATCTTCTGCTTCTGATAGATCCATACCATTTCTGTCCTTTATTGTGCCCATCTTTGCATGAAATGTTCCCTTGGTATCTCTAATTTTCTTGAAGAGATCTCAACTCTTTCCCATTTTATTGTTTTCCTGTATTTCTTTGCATTGATCAAGTCACCTAGTCATCATTATTTTTATTGGAGGCTTGGTCACACATTTAATAATGTAAGAAATAATAATCTTGTAAAAATAGACAGAATACAAGTATTATGTGCTTAGTCACTCAGTCATGTCTGACTCTTTATGAGTACATGGGCTGTAGCCCACCAGGCTTCTCTGTCCATGGAACTTTTCAGGGAAGAACACTGGAGTGGTTGCCATTTTCTTCTCCAGAGAAACTTGCTGACCCAGGGATTGAACTCACATCTCTTGTGTCTCCACCATTGCAGGCAGATTCTTTACCTGCTGAGCCATCAGGAAAGCCCACATAGGTAAATATTTAAGGGCCTCCATTAGGTGCAGCCAGTCTAGTATTTCCCTACATCATTTTACTCAGTTTGTCCTGCACCAACTACCATCTTTAAAAGAGATGATATATTGACATTTTACATAAAGTTCCTCAGAGATGTATACATGTACAAGGTGAATGGTGGGTGGGTCATGGTGACCTCTTACAGAGTGAGAAAGAAACATTGTCTTTTAAGGAGTCACATGGCTATTGCCAGAAAGGGGGGAAAAAAAAAAAAAGATCGTTATGATTGAGCAGGTCGTTTTGAGGTTGCGGGAGGCGGGGGGAGCTGGTTAATGCTTAATGGAGATATACAATGCACATTAGAGAGGATAGATGGAGCTCAAATGGGCAGAGAAAAGTGTTGCTTATATTTTTTTATCTTGCCTTACAGTATGAATTTAATTTCATCAAATTATTAAGATCTACTATAAAAACTTTATGTCAATAAATTAAATACACATGTCCATTGCTGCTCAGTTTGTAAGAGGGAAAGGTGTAAAACAACATTAGATGTTCCCTTTCATAGCTCATGCTCTTAATCTTTATACTAATTGCTTTCTTTTAATTGTTTTTGGTAAACTTTATAATTTATAGAACTACCGATATGTTAGGAAACTTAGATACTGCCCTTTCCAACTCTTTATTTTATTTATATATAAACACAACTTTAATTGTTTGAGTTATCTTTAAATAATAAAATTATTAGGAAATCATACAAATCTCATAGCATTTTATTATCGTTCCATGTTTATATCTTTCTGCCAAAATGAAAAAGATTGTTTAAAAAAAATGCAACTGAGTACGTTTTAAAAATTTAATTGATTTTATTGAATGATTCATGAATTGGACAATTTTTCATATAGCAAACAGAGCGGGGATCCAAAGGGCTACAGAAAAGGAAAGGCATTTATAGGCAGGACACAGAAGAAAAAGCTAAATAGGTTATTTCAAGTTTAGATAACCTATTTGTGGGGAAAAGAAGGGATCTGTTTGGCAGATAATCTCATCTTTGGGAGGTGAAAAAGGTCCATATGACAGATTGCTTTATTGGTACCGACCAGAAAATTCCAGACTGACAGATTAAGTCTACATTTCTTGGAAAGATTGAAGTTTTAATTAGGTTAAGTATGAAGCCCTTCCTTTTGACAACATAAAGTCAATGGGATATACAGAGAAACAAAGAGAGCTTCCCAAGTGACTCAGTGGTAAAGAATTTGCCTATCAGTGCATGAGATATAGGTTCAGTCCCTGATCTGGGAAGATCCCCTGGAGAAGGAAATGGCAACCCACTCCAGCATTCTTGCCTGGGAAATACTGTGGACAGAAGAGACTGGTGGGCTACAGTCCAGGGGGGGTCCAAAGAGCTGGACACACCATAGCAACTGAACAACAACAAGAGAGCAGAAGGTGCAGGATATAAGATTTGTCTTGTACTAGAAATAAGCAGTTTATCTGAGCAGTTTATCATTAATGTTTAATTTGTCAATTAGAAGAAGACACTGAAGATTACTGACTCATTGGAAAAGACCCTGATGCTGGGAAAGATTGAGGGCAGAAGAAGGGGACGACAGAGGATGAGATGGTTGGATGACATCACCGACTTGATGGACATGAGTTTGAGTAAGCTCCAGGGGCTGGTGAATAACAGGGAAGCCTGTCATGTTCCAGTCCATGGAGTTGCAAAGAGTCGGACAGGACTGAGCGACTGAACTGTACTGAACTGAATATAACTGGAGCTGAATCCTGCCTCCATACCAGGACCCCAAATTAAATCTCAGAGACAGTTTTGGGTGAATTAGAAAAGGATCACTTTATTGATCTGCCAGGCAAAAGGGGCTAATGCCCTCAAGACTAAATCTTAACCTGGAGTGGGTAGTGAGAAGTTTTATAGTAATGGTTCAAAGAGGGAGTGATTGGATTGTGACTTGGTGTTCGTGAGATAAGTGGGAGTTATCTTCCGGTTGTTAGCAGTCTGGGTCTACAAACTTGTGGGCAGAATAACTTATTAACCATTAACTACTCTCACCTGGAGGTGGTTTCAGTATCTACAATACAGCTCAAAGATATTGTTGAGTGTACCCTAATGGGGAACCAGGATCTTGCCCCATGGCTCCACTATTGTTTCTCCTGACTGTTCCTCTCTTGTTTCTATATTCTTACACTTCTCTAGTTAGCAGCTATTTGAACTTGCTCCTTGGAATCCAGGGAAGGTCCTGGATGCTGAATGAAACCTATTTCCTATATCGAAGAAATAGACGACAGAGGTAAACTTTTATGCCCATCAGCCCCACAGGGTCTTGCACCATATCGTAATTAGGCATCCCAAGTCCAAAATGTAGTATGTCTTCCCAATGCAGGAAAGGAACTGAGGTCTCCTGCATTGTATGTGGACTCTTTACCAACAGAGCTATAAGGGAACCCCCTTGGCAACATGGAGGGTTGTATGAATGGAGAGGTATTTTGAGGTCAAATATAGAGAACTTTTACCATTATGTCAATAAGTTTTCTCCTCAGACTAAGCTTTCCAAGGCTTTTGTATTGGATGTCTATGTCTGTGATAAATATATATATATATATATATATATATATAGTTATATAAATTTGAGAAATGTTTGGCAAAATATTTTTTCTACTGCAAGACTTCTCAGAGATTTTAATAGGACTTGTGACTATCTCAGAATAATCAGAATAGGAGCAGAGAACAGATGTATTATACAGTAATTCCTGAATTGATTTGACCGTAAAACTCATTTGTTTTTTTTTTTTTTAGGGTTTTTTTTTTTTTAATGATGTCTCACTGGCATTTTGGAAAAATAAATAAAAGAAAATGGGGAGATGCTACTGAAGAAAATGATAAGATATTCCAGGAACATGAGCACATAAATGATATGACAATGTAAAAAGCCCATCGAAATAACAATAGAAAATACTTTACAAAGGAAAGATTGATTCAAAATGATGAATGGGGTCTACATTAATTGTCATGTTGAGAGGGAAGACCTTAAAAGCCATTACCATGGTTGGTATAAACAGAAGATGACAGATATGTGTGAAAATTTTAGTTTGGAACATTGTAGGGAAATCAATGTTTTGTCATAATTTGCTACTGTCCATATTGTCCATATTAAACCTTGAAAATTTGAAGTATTTATCCTTTAATAAATCTAGAATGTCTATCTGTAAAAAAAAAAATCCCTTAAGAACTTAAATAATAAATTAAATGTTGATAACTAAATTTTGAAAGGAACATGTCAAGGCTGTATATCATCGCCCTGCTTATTTAACTTATATGCAAAGTACATCATGCAAAATGCCAGGCTGATTGAAGCACACACTGAAATCAAGATTGCCAGGAGAATATCAACAACCTCAGATATGCAGAGGATATCACTCCTAATGGCAGAAAGCGAAGAGGAACTAAGGGGCCTGTTGATGAGGGTGAAAGAGGAGAATGAGAAAGCTGGCTTAAAGCTCAACATTAAAAAAAAAAAAAAAAAACAAGATCATGGCATCCAGTCCCATCACTTCATGGCAAATAGATGGGAGGAAAAGCAGAATTTGTGACAAATTTTATCTTCTTGGGCTCCAAAATCACTGCAGATGGTGACTGTGGACATGAAATTAAAAGATGCTTGCTCCTTGGAAGATAAGCTATGACAAATGTGGACAGTGTATTAAAAATCAGAAATATCACTTTGCTGGAAAAGGTCCATATAGTCAAAGTGATGGTTTTTCCAGTAGTCACATATGGATGTGCAAGTTGGACCATAAAGAAGGCTGAGCACCAAAGAATTAATGAGCTCCAACTGTGCTGGAGAAGACTCTTGAGAGTCCCTTGGACAGCAAGGAGATCAAACCAGTCAATCCTAAAGGAAATAGTATGTGTATTATGTGTTAGTTGCTCAGTCATGTCTGACTCTTTGCAACCCCATGAAATGTATAGCCTGTCAGGCTCTTCCGTCCATGGAATTTTCCAGGCAAAAATATTGGAGTGGGTTGCCATTTCCTTCTCCAGGGGGTCTTTCCAACCCAAGACTCGAACCTGGGTCTCCAGCATTAGGGTCAGATTCTCTCCTGTCTGAGCCACCATTCAGGACTGATGCTGAAGCTGAAGCTACAACACTTTGGCCACCTGATGTGAAAAGCCAAGTCATTGGAAAAGACTCTGATGCTGAGAAAGACTGAAAGCAGGAGGAGAAGGAAGTTACTGAGGATGAGATAGTCGATACATGAGATGGATGAGATGGCATCACTAAATTGGTGGACTTGAGTTTGAGCAAACTCCAGGACAGTGAAGGATAGCCTGGCAGCAGTTCATGGGGTTGCACAGTCAGACACGACTTAGTGACTGAACGATACTGGTAATGGAGCTAAAGTAGTAATGCTACATATAAGCATGCACTATGCATGTGTGTATTTTGTGCACATACATCTAAATTTTAAAAAGTGAACAACCCAATAAAAAAAATGACTTTGAATAGGCAATTTACATAAAAAGAAATACAAATGATAACATACTTATAAAAATGTTTAACCTCACTAATATTGAGGTTAATAACAGTAATGCAAAGGGAAAAGAACATAAGCTATTATTTTTGCTTTTTATTCTTAAAACTTAAGATGTCTGCATTAATCCAATGTTGGTGAAGTAAAGGTAAACCAGAGAAATTCCACTGTGGAAAGGAATCTAAAATAGTACTTTTTAGAGACCAATTTAAAATCCAGCATTTATCAACATCTTCTATCAGGTATTTGATAAGATATGTGGTAACCTGTTAAAATTGACACTTTTTTGAGAGTGAGATTTGTAACAGGCAATGAGGAGGAAGACATTTTTTTGTGTCTTACACCCTTCATATTTTACATTGAAAATACAATACTATAATGACTGTTAAATTGATTTATATTATAAGAAAAATATATATTTGGTTATCCAGATGACCAAAATATATTTTTCATATATTCTCTTTATCCACAGTTCTTGGTTCATAGTTCCTCAAATCCTTGGAATTCCCTAAATGTTGAGAATAAAAAAGTCTTGTATTTTAATAAGGTGACTTTCAAAAAGGACCTAAGAATGGAAGCTGGTTACCAGAGGATCCAACCTGTGATTCAAGGGTTGGAGCTTTCAGTCTCACCCTCTGACCTCCTGGGATGAGAGAAAAGCTAAAAACTAAGTTCTATCACTAATGGCTGCTGATTTAATCAATCAGACCTGACTGTAGCCATGAAATTAAGACGTGAACTCCTTGGATGGAAAGCTATGACCAACTTACACAGCATACTAAAAAGCAAAGATATCACTTTGCTGACAAAGGTCTGTATAGTCAAAACTATGGTTTTTCCAGTAGTCATGTACAGATGTACGAGTTGGACCATAAGGAAGGCTGAGGGCCAAAGAATTTATGCCTTCAAATTGTGGTGCTGGAGAAGACTTTTGTGAGTCCCTTGGACAATGAGGAGATCAAACCAGTCAATCTTAAAGGAAATCAATCCTGAATATTCACTGGAAGGACTGATACTGAAGCTGAAGCTCCAGTAATTTGGCCACCTGACACAAGTACACAACTCATTGGAAAAGATCCAGATGCTGGGAAAGATGGAAGGCAAGAAGAGAAAGATGAGAGGATGAGATAGTTGGATGGCATCACTGACTCAATGGACGTAAGTTTGAGCAAGCTCCAGGAGACAGTGAAGGACAGAGAAGCCTGGTGTGTTGCAGTTGATGGGGTTGAAAGGAGTCAGACATGACTTAGCAACTGAACAACAAATCCTAAAAGGACAGTGATCAGAAAGCTTCCAGTTTAGTGAACACATGAAGATGTGGGGAGAATTGGCCCTGGAGAGGATAGGGCAGCCTTGAGCACCTTCCCACCAACCTTCCCTTATTCATCTCTTCATCTGGCTATTCCTGAGTTCCATTTTTGTTATGATAAACCAGTGACCTGGTCAGTATAAAATGCCTCAGAGTACTGTGAGCCTCTCTAGCAAATTAAAGAAACCCAAGAAGGGGTGAAATCTGTGACTTAACAACCTTTATTTTGACAACATCTGAAATCCAAGGAGAGCATTTTAGGAACCCCCAAAGTATAGCCAGTTAGTCAGAAATAGAGGTGACAACTCAAAATTGTGATTGATGTCTGAGTGGGGGAAGAAGGTAATCTTGTAGGACTGAACCTTAAGCCTGTGGAATCTGGTTCTATATCTGGGTAGATAGTGTCAGAATTGAGATGGATTGTAGGATACCCAGTTGATATGTGAATTCTTGGAGGTATGAACAAATGCCCCCCACATACTTTGAAACTGGGTCTAGGAACTCCATTAATGACTGAAAATAATGGTAAACACACAAGAGACTGAATATCATTTAAAAATTATAACTCAAGCAGTCTTTTAAGATGAAAGATTTTATTTATAAATTTTAATAATCAATTAGTGAAATTTCTTAGAGTAGAATGTAGTTATCCATAGGAACATAAAATTACCATTTTAAACCATTTCCAGAACTAGAATGCTCATTACTAGACATGTAGACTCATAATAAAATAATAATATAGTCAAATATGCATTACACTATATTGAAGCAGTCATACATTTTGCAATCTTTAATTCTCACAACAGTGAGTAAAGAGCTTTTACTTACAGCCTTTTAAACCAAAATCAAAATATCATTATCAAAATTTCCTAATAAGCTATTGCAATTGAAATTTTGAAAACAATATGTAAATTTTGGCCCATTATTTGCCAGTGAAGTCAGTGAGTAACCTTTTTACGTGGCTTTGTCCTTGGTGGTTTCTCTATCTGAAATGTTTGTACTTTGCCTGACTTGACTCATATCTCTACTCAGATGTTAACATATTAGAGGTGTCAACCAAATCTCCTGTTTAAAACGATAACACCAATTTTTATGTTATTACTTACATTCCATATTCTGCCTACATTTGCCTCTTATCCTTATTAAGACCTAGAGAACATGCCTATTTTTAGGGTCTGTCTTCCATGCTGGGCTTCCCTGGTAGCTCAGCTGGTAAAAAATCTGCCTGCAACATAGGGGACCCCAGTTCGATTCCTGGTCAGGAAGATCCCTTGGAGAAAAGACAGGCTACCTATCCAGTACTCATGGGCTTCCCTGGTGGCTCAGATGGTAAATAATCCACCTGCAATGTGGGAGACCTGGGTTTGATCCCTGGGTGGAGAAGATCTTCTTGAGGAGGGCTTGGCAACCCACTCCAGTATTCTTGCCTGGGGAATCCCCATGGACAGAGGAGCCTGGCAGGCTATAGTCCATAGTGTTGCAAAGGGTTGGACACGACTGAGTGACTAAGGAAAGCACAGCACATCTTCCCTGTTAGACTGTAAACTCTTTGATCTTAGGGGATATATGTATCTATTTATTGAAACATAGCAAGCATTCATGGAGAAGGCAATGGCACCCCACTCCAGTAGTCTTGCCTGGAAAATCCCTTGGACAAAGGAGCCTGGTAGGCTCCAGTCCATGGGGTCGCTAAGGGTCAGACACGACTGAGCGACTTCACTTTCACTTTTCACTTTCATGCATTGGAGAAGGAAATGGCAACCCACTCCAGTGTTCTTGCCTGGAGAATCCCAGGGATGGGGGAGCCTGGTGGGCTGCCATCTATGGGGTCGCACAGAGTCAGACACGACTGAAGTGACTTAGCAGCAGCAGCAGCAGCAAGCATTCAATGACTATTTGTTGAATAAATTAATCAGTTCAATTCAGTTGCTCAGTTGTATCTGATTCTTTGTGACCCCATGGACTGCAGCACAGCAGGCTTCCCTGTCCATCATCAACTCCTAAGTCCTGCTCAAACTCACGTCCATCAAGTCGATGATGCCCTCCAACCATCTCATCCTCTGTCAACCCCTTCTCCTCCTGCCATCAATCTTTCCCAGTATCAGGGTCTTTTCTAATGAGTCGGTTCTTCACATCAGGTGGCCAAAGTTTTGGAGCATGATGAATGAATGAGGAATAAATAGCTCTCGGCCTGTTTTCTAATTTATAAAATCAGGATACTAATAATGGCTCCCTGTGTTTCTGAAGGTGTTTTTGAAACTTGAAATGTGATTAAAAGTTTAGCACAGTTTCTAGCACATAGTCATCACTGTGAAAGTGAAAGTGAAGTCGTTCAGTCGTGTCCAACTCTTTGTGACCCCATGGAGTGTAGCCTACCAGGCTTCTCTGTCTATGGGATTTTTCAGGCAAGAGTACTGGAGTGGGTTGCCATTTCCTTCTCCAGGTGATCTTCCTAACCCAGGGATCGAATCCAGGTCTCCTGCATTATATGTAGATGCTTTACCCTCTGAGCCACCAGGGAAGCCCCAGTCATCACGAGATATGTAATTAAATTTATTTCTTATTTTAGTTTTCTACAATTTCAGTGATTTTCCTTTTTGAATAATCTGTGAAAATGGTCTTAATTCTTCCTTAAGACTGCTCTCCTCTCCCTTTCTTTCTAAATGTTTATGTCATTTGCATTTATATAGTTTTCAAATTTTAATTGCAATACCTTCTTATTAGGGTATGTTGATAATAATATTTTGATTATAGTTTAAAAGGCTGAAAGAGAAAGCTCTTAACTCACTGTTGTCATGAGAATTAAAAGTTGCAGTGACTGGAGAATACAGACTGTGTATATGAACAATATGCACATTTTCTTTGATAGAATCATTTTCTATCAAATGAGAGAAAAAATATTCCAAAGCGCATAAAGCAATGGATTCACTTATTCCAAAGCAGAAAGAAAAGTAAGCTTTACAAAATTTAGGGTTTGGCAAAGGTTTTTATATCTGATTTTGATACAGTATTGGCTATCCTTCAGTGTTCCTGGATTAAACAAAAACAAATAAATTGTCTGTTTTCTAAGAACTGCCACTCAAACAATCAAAATACAAATGTTGTTGCATCCAAGCAACTGGGAATTGTCCCAGGGCAGCTGCATTTCTACCCTTGCAATTCACTTCAGTAAAAATCAGATAGTACAAATTTAAGACATATAATCTCATACCTAGAGGATATTTGATTTTCATCATTCTTAGTAAAGAAAAACAACAACAACAAAAAACCCTGAGAATTAGGCCACCCTAGAAATGCTTTATAACCTCAGACTGACCTTGACTTTGGAAACTAGTTCTATTTGGTCCCAAAATCCTCATTTATGAAATGTCAGCCAGTTAGCTAATTATCGTTTCTTAGACAGATTCTTTTTTAAAACAGTATTATGTACAATTAAAAAAAATTGTTATTGGAGTATAGGTGCTTTATAATGTTGTGTTAATTTCTTGTAGCCTTATTTTTTAGTTGCTAAGTTGTGTCCGACTCTTTTGTGACCCCATGGACTGTAGCCTGCCAGGCTCCCCTCTCCATGGGATTTCCCAGGAAAGTAATACTGGAGCTGGTTACCATTTCCTTCTGCAGAGGATCTTCCTGACCCAGGGATGGAACCTGTATCTCATCTCCCCTGCCTCTTGCATTGGCAGGGAGATTCTTTACCACTGAGCTACCCGGGAAGCCCTATGTTTCCTATAGTCATATGCATGACTTCCTTCTCTGAATTTCAGACCTTCTAGCATTTTCATCCTTCACATCAAGGTTGTATATGGTCACCCTGCTTATTTAACTTCTATGCAGAGTACATCATGAGAAACACTGGGCTGGAAGAAACACAAGCTGGAATCAAGATTGCCGGGAGAAATTTCAATAACCTCAGATATGCAAATGACACCACCCTTATGGCAGAAAGTGAAGAGGAACTAAAAAGCCTCTTGATGAAAGTGAAAGAGGAGAGTGAAAAAGTTGGCTTAAAGCTCAACATTCAGAAAACAAAGATCATGGCATCTGATCCCATCACTTCATGGGAAATAGATGGGGAAACAGTGGAAACAGTGTCAGACTTTATTTTTGGGGGCTCCAAAATCACTGCAGATGGTGACTTCAGCCATGAAATTAAAAGACACTTGCTCCTTGGAAGAAAAGTTATGACCAACCTAGATAGCATATTCAAGAGCAGAGACATTACTTTGCCAACAAACGTCCATCTAATCAAGGCTATGGTTTTTCCAGTGGTCATGTATGGATGTGAGAGTTGGACTGTGAAGAAAGCTGAGCATTGAAAAATTGATGCTTTTGAACTGTGGTGTTGGAGAAGACTCTTGAGAGTTCCTTGGACTGCAAGGAGATCCAACCAGTCCATTCTAAAGGAGATCCATCCGGGGTGTTCTTTGGAAAGACTGATGCTAAAGCTGAAACTCCAATACTTTGGCCACCTCATGCAAAGAGTTGACTCATTGGAAAAGACTCTGATGCTGGGAGGTATTGGGGGCAGGAGGAGAAGGTGGCAACAAAGGATAAGATGGCTAGATGGCATCACTGACTCGATGGACATGAGTTTGGGTGAACTCCGGGAGTTGGTGATGGATAGTGAGGCCTGGAGTGCTGCTGTTCATGGGGTCACAAAGAGTTGGACACTACTGAGCGACTGAACTGAACTCAACTGAACACCCGAGTCCTCCACTAATGGAGTCCTTGCACTTCCAGCCACAGTAGTATGCCCGGAAGAAACCAAGTTAAACCAAAACAAACCCAAATCTTTTTGGTGTGGTGCAAAAAACATAAAATTGTGTGTTTGTATCTGTGTGTGTGTGTGTGTGTAGCCTTCTTGTTGGAGAGAAGAGGCAGACTTCTTTAAGAAACTAGTTTGCTAACTGCTGATTCAGGACAAAAGGAATGACCCAGAGGTCAAGATGGAGCACACAGCCCTTCAGTTCAGTTCCGTTCAGTCTCTCAGTCGTGTCCGACTCTTTGCGACCCCATGAATCACAGCATGCCAGGCCTCCCTGTTCATCACCATCTCCCGGAGTTCACTCAGACTCACGCCCATCGAGTCCGTGATGCCATCCAGCCACCTCATTCTCTGTCGTCCCCTTCTCCTCCTGCCCCCAATCCCTCACAGCATCAGTCTTTTCCAATGAGTCAACTCTTTGCATGAGGTGGCCAAAGTACTGGAGTTTCAGCTTCAGAATCATTCCTTCCAAAGAAATCCCAGGACTGATCTCCTTCAGTATGGACTGGTTGGATCTCCTTGCAATCCAAGGGATCCTCAAGAGTCTTCTCCAACACCACAGTTCAAAAGCATCAATTCTTCGGCGCTCAGCCTTCTTCACAGTCCAACACTCACATCCATACATGACCACTGGGAAAACCACAGCCTTGACTAGATGGACCTTAGTCGGCAAAGTAATGTCTCTGCTTTTGAATATGCTATCTAGGTTGGTCATAACTTTTCTTCCAAGGAGTAAGCATCTTTTAATTTTATGGCTGCAATCACCATCTGCAGTGATTTTGGAGCCCCAAATAATAAAGTCTGACACTGTTTCCACTGTTTCCCCATCTATTTCCCATGAAGTGATGGGACCGGATGCCATGATCTTCATTTTCTGAATGTTGAGCTTTAAGCCAACGTTTTCACTCTCCTCTTTCACTTTCATCAAGAGGCTTTTTAGCTCCTCTTCACTTTCTGCCATAAGGGTGGTGTCATCTGCATATCTGAGGTTATTGAGGTTTCTCCCAGCAATCTTGATTCCAGCTTGTGTTTCTTCCAGTCCAGCGTTTCTCATGATGTACCCTGCATATAAGTTAAATAAGCAGGGTGACAATATACAGCCTTGACATACTCCTTTTCCTATTTGGAACCAGTCTGTTGTTCCATGTCCTCTTCTAACTGTTGCTTCCTGACCTGCATACAGATTTCTCAAGAGGCAGGTCAGGTGGTCTGGTATTCCCATCTCTTTCAGAATTTTCCACAGTTTATTGTGATCCACACAGTCAAAGGCTTTGGCATAGTCAATAAAGCAGAAATAGATGTTTTTCTGGAACTCTCTTGCTTTTTCCATGATCCAGCAGATGCTGGCAATTTGATCTCTGGTTCCTCTGCCTTTTCTAAAACCAGCTTGAACTTCAGGGAGTTCATGGTTCACGTATTGCTGAAGCCTGGCTTGGAGAATTTTGAGCATTACTTTACTAGCATCTGAGTTGAGTGCAATTGTGCGGTAGTTTGAGCATTCTTTGGCATTGCCTTTCTTTGGGATTGGAATGAAAACTGACCTTTTCCAGTCCTGTGGCCACTGCTGAGTTTTCCAAATTTGCTGGCATACTGAGTGCAGCACTTTCATAGCATCATCTTTCAGGATTTGAAACAGCTCAACTGGAATTCCGTCACCTCCGCTAGGTTTGTTCGTAGTGATGCTTTCTAAGGCCCACTTGACTTCACTTTCCAAGATGTCTGGCTCTAGATTAGTGATCCCATCATCGTGATTATCTGTGTCATGAAGATCTTTTTTGTACAGTTCTTCTGTGTATTCTTGCCACCTCTTCTTAATATCTTCTGCTTCTGTTTGGTCCATACCATTTCTGTCAGCCCTTACACTTGGTGAAAGAGGTTTTTGTGGTTCTCCAGGCTAGAAAGCAGCCGACCTTAGCCAACCAAGAAGCAAGGTCAAGGGTGAGTGAAGTGCAAGGCAGGGCAGCCCAGGCAGCCCAGGCAGCCCCCAGGAGGAGAGGGTAATGAGGCCATGCAAGTGCCTGCAGCTGCATCAAAGTATCAATTAAGACACTTTAGAAACTGAGAGACATTATTTTAGGGGGGCTCCAAAATCACTGAAGATGTTGACTGCAGCCATGAAATTAAAAGACGCTTGCTCCTTGGAAGAAACATTATGACCAACCTAGACAGCATATTACAAAGCAGAGACATTACTTTGGCAACAAAGGTCTGTCTAGTCAAAGCTATGGTTTTTCCAGTAGTCATGTATGGATGTGAGATTTGGACTATAAAGAAAGCTGAGCACCAAAGAATTGATTCTTTTGAACTGTGGTGTTGGAGAAGACTCTTGAGAGTCCCTTGGACTGCAAGGAAAACAAACCAGTCCATCCTAAAGGCAATCAGCACTGAATATTCATTGGAAGGACTGATGCTAAAGCTGAAACTCCAATACTTTGACTACCTGATGCAAAGAACTGACTCATTTGAAAAGATCCTGATGCTAGGAAAGATTGAGGTCATGAGGAGAAGGGGACGACAGAGGATGAGATGGTTGAATGGCATTGTGGTCTCAATGGACATGAGTTTGAGTAAACTCCAGGAGTTGGTGATGGACAGGGAGGTCTGGCAGGCTGCAGTCCATGGGGTCATAAAGAGTCGGACAGGACTGAGTGACTGAACTGAACTGATCTGAATTGAACAAGCCTAGGGAAACAGTGTAAACAGTATCAGACTTTATTTTGGGGGGCTCCAAAATCAGTGCAGATGGTGATTGCAGCCATAAAATTAAAAGACGCTTGCTTCTTGGAAGAAAAGTCATGACCAACCTAGATAGCATATTCAAAAGCAGAGACATTACTTTGCCAGCAAAGGTCCGTCTAGTCAAGGCTATGGTTTTTCCAGTGGTCATGTATGAATGTGAGAGTTGGACTGTGAAGAAAGCTGAGTGCTGAAGAATTGATGCTTTTGAACTGTGGTGTTGGAGAAGACTCTTGAGAATCTCTTGGACTGCAAGGAGATCCAACCAGTCCATACTGAAGGAGATCAGCCCTGGGATTTCTTTGGAAGGAATGATGCTGAAGCTGAAACTCCAGTACTTTAGCCACCTCATGCGAAGAGTTGACTCATTGGAAAAGACTCTGATGCTAGGAGGGATTGGGGGCAGGAGGAGAAGGGGACGACCGAGGATGAGATGGCTGGATGGCATCACTGACTCGATGGATGTGAGTCTGAGTGAACTCTGGGAGTTGGTGATGGACAGGGAGGCGTGGTGTGCTGCAATTCATGGGGTCACAAAGAATAGGACAGGACTGAGTGACTGAACTGAATTAAACTGTGGGTGTTTTTCCTGCTAATCCTCATTGGGAATGAATAGGGAGCTGTTAAATTGATAGCGAAGTCTTATTTAAGACAGCAGTGAGTTACTTTATCATGAATTGCTGTCCTTTTTCTCTCAACTGTCCTATTCAAAGTCAAAGCCCACCTTCTGGGTTAATTTCTATTGTATAGCAAAGTGAATGAGTTATATGTATACAGTTGTAATTGTTTAGTCCCTGAATCATGCCCAACTCTTTGTGAGGTATGGACTGTAAATGGCCAGGTTCCTCTGTCCATGGGATTTCCCAGCCAAGAACATTGGAGTAGGTTGCCATTTCCTTCTCCAGGGTATCTTTCTCAGCCAGGGATTGAACTTGCATCTCTTGCATTGGTAGGGGCATTCTTTACTGCTTAGTCACCAGGGCAGCCATATGTATACATATATCCCCTCCTTTTTGGATTTGCTTCCCATTAGGTCCCCACAGAGCATTGAGGAGAGTTATTTGTGCTATAGCATAGGTTCTCATTAGCTATCTATTGCAAGAATACTGGAGGGGGTTGCCATGCTCCTCTCGAGGGGATTTTCCCAACCCAGGGATCAAACTCTCCCACATTGCAGGCAGATTCTGTATAGTCTGAGCCACCAGGGAAGCCCATATATAGTATCAGTAGTGTATATATGTTAATCCCAATCTCCCAATCATCCCATTCTTCCCGTTCCTCCTTGGTATCCATACATTTGTTCTCAACAGCTATGTCTCTATTTCTGCTTTGTAAATAAGATTGTCTGTACTATTATTTCTCAGATTCCAAATATATGTATTAATATGAAAGATTTGTTTTTCCACTTCTGACTTCAGTATGTATCACAGTCTCTAGGTCCATCTATATCTCTCCAAATAAACCAATTTTGCTCCTTTTTATTGGTGAATAATTTTCTATTGTATATATGTATCTCATCTTATTTGCCCATACCTCTGTTGATGGACATTTAGCTAGTATAAACAGTGCTACAGTGAACACTGAGGTACATGTGTCTTTCTGAATTTATAATTTTGTGGGTACATTCCCTGTAGGGAAATTGCTGGATCACATGGTAAAGAATCCACCTGCCAAGGAAGAAGAAGCAAGAGATGCAGGTTCGATCCCTGGGTGGAGCAGATCCCCTGGAGTAGGAAATGGCACTCCGGTATTCTTGCCTGGAGAATCCCATAAGAATTGGAGCCTGGCGGGCTACAGTCCATGGGGTCTCAAAGAGCTGGACACCACTGAGTAACTAACACTGTAGCTTTCATTCTGTTCTCCATAGCGCCTGTATCAATTTATGTTCCCACCAACAGTGCAGCAGGGTTCCCTTTATTTCATACCCTTTCCAGCATTTATTGTTTGTAGATTTTGTGATGATGGTTATTCTGACCATGGGAGGAGATCACTCATTTGAGTCTTATATAGATTCTTGATCCATTCATTTCCAGCTTGACATTTGTGGCTTCATGAGTAGAATACTCAGTTTTATAAAAGAGCAGCAAATCCTCACTAAAACTTTGGGGATCTCCTTGAGTGATTGATTAAGGTATGTGGACAGGAAAAGAATATTTTATAAAAGCAGTCTTATTATGGAGAAGGCAGTGGCATCTCACTCCAGTACTCTTGCCTGTAAAATCCCATGGACGGAGGAGCCTGGTGGCCTGCAGTCCATGGGGTCACTAACAGTCGGACACAACTGAGCGACTTCACTTTCACTTTTCACTTTCCTGCATTGGAGAAGGAAATGGCAACCCACTCCAGTGTTCTTGCCTGGAGAATCCCAGGGACAAGGGAGCCTGGTGGGCTGCCGTCTATGGGGTCACACAGAGTCGGACAGGACTGAAGCGACTTAGCAGCAGCAGCAGCAGTTTTATTATTGAAAATTTCAAGAGAAATATACTATATTTCCCCTCTAAGGAATACTTAAAGTGTATTACATCTTTAATATTTTCACATTAGTTTATATCCTATTAGTCAGACTTTTTGTTTCCTGTTAATTCCTATAGTATTTAAATGCATACGTGTCATATGGAACGTTAGGGACACTGTTTATTTTGTCTGTTTATTCCTGAATGTCCTTTGGTCAAAACGTTTGGTTGGGTTTTCCGATAACATCTTATGGGAATATTATATCATAAACCTTTGTTTATATGCAGGTTTATGGTAATGTGAAATATACATTCAAAAATTGAAAAGAGCTTCAGGTGAAGCTAATATTGACACAATTTTTATAAATCTTATCACAGTCTTCGTTTCTTTTGTTTAGTCGCTGAGTCGTGTTCAACTGTTTGAGACCCCGTGAATCGCAGCACGCCAGACCTCCCTGTCCATCACCAACTCCTGGAGTTCACTCAGACTCACATCCATCCAGTCAGTGATGCCATCCAGCCATCTCATCCTCTGTTTTCCCCTTCTCCTCCTGCCCCCAATCCCTCCCAGCATCAGAGTCTTTTCCAATGAGTCAACTAACTCTTCACATGAGGTGGCCAAAGTACTGAAGTTTCAGTTTTAGCATCATTCTTTCCAAAGAAATCCCAGGGCTGATCTCCTTCAGAATGGACTGGTTGGATCTCCTTGCAGTCCAAGGGATTCTCAAGAGTCTTCTCCAACATCATACTCTTAAAGATAATCAAATCTCTTAAAGCTTGGAATTAAGTGTCATTTTCAAACAATTTCTTATGAATCTGACAGGAAACATTTGCCTCAACATATTAATTGCTCTATTAACTCTAAAATTTAATGGCAAAATCAGCATAGAAAACATTATGAGTGAAATTCCTCCACTTGGAAAGTTTGCAGAATAGTTTTTAGCCAAGAGATTTTGGCACACAGAGTGTGTTTTTCTCATTTATCATGAGGAGAAATAAATGTCAGTAAACTTTGGCTTAAAAAGAAAGACTAAAGCCTACTAACCAAATAGGCTTTTGAGAAATGCTATAGATCTCATGGGTGAATTTGAATAAAATTTTGAAGGAAAAAAATGACTTGCAGTTTAGAGGAGAAAGCGGTTTTTCACATTGAGCAAGCAAATGAACTGAGATGCACATGGACGAGCTCTCTCTGAAAAGTCCCAAACTCAGAAAGGCACAGAGTCCCCTCAAATGATTCTGTTGGGTGGGGAATGATGAGAGGGTTGTAGTCCTAGGTCCCAGATAATTTCCACTATCTGTTCCATTTCCTGAGAGACAAGCTCTTTGCTGCTGTGGCAAACAACATGGATAGGTTTCTTCTGATTACCTTGAAGGTTTTAGCATTTCAGGAGACTCTTACAGATGTATTAGATGCTGATGTTTTGCTGTGAGCATTTAGTTTCTCTTCACATGTTACAAATAACTCTGATTTTCTCTTTCACTACAGGCTTCCCTGGTAGCTCAGCTGGTAAAGAATCTGCCTGCAATGCAGGAGACCCTGGTTTGATCCCTGGGTTGAGAGGATCCCCTGGAGAAGGAATAAGTTACCCACTCTAGTATTCTTGGGCCTCCCTGGTGGTTTAGCTGGTTCAGTCACTGGGTTGGGAAGATCCCCTGGAGAAGGTAATGGCTACCCACTCCAGTATTCTAGCCTGGAATTCCATGAACTCTATAGTCTATGGGGTCACAAAGAATCAGACAGGACTGAGCGACTTTCACTTTTTTTTCTCTTTAACTAAAAAGGATTATCCTTGTTTTTTATTGTTTTCCAAATCTTGGTTCTGACTACATACATGAGAAGAGAAAGTAATCTGAGGAAAAATAGTTGCTTTTCTCTTCCAGTAGAGTTCCATGGTTGTGAACAGCCTCAAGCCCAATCTCTGGCCTTATTCCTATGTTCTCAAGTCCTGGTTGTCTCCACAGAGTCCATTTTCTATGATATGCTGAAGTCAGTCAATTACACTTTTTCCCTCGCCAGAAGTCACAAGTGAGTATCGTATACTACTAGAACGCCCCATTTTCATTGCTTTGCTTGTCTTATATTTCTTATTTCCTACAATCACCAAGCAGTCAGCTTTCTATCATTTATCTCTCTTTTTTTTTTTTTTCTTGTTGCTTTACATTAATGTGACGTTTGCATCTGGTTTGTATTTTCTGAGTATGTCATGGGATTTTGAGGCTAAGGATTAATCATTACCATATAGAAACTATCATAATGGAAAGGCTTTGAGTCTGCATCTGTGTTTTTTTTTCTTTTTTTAAATTCAATTACATATATGATTGGAAGTAGTATCTTCCAAAATCTAAAACTTCCTAAAAGCCGTAATCAAATCTTTCCAAAACCTTAATGCACACAGGCAAGATTCTCAAATTTAAATATTCTAACAGATGTATTTATTTTCACATAATATAATACACTTCACAATTTTATTTTTTAAGTCTTAAATTATTTTTCCAGCTGAGTGAGCACATGATCAATATGCTCATGAGATGGTTTAAAGGGATCATTTTCCAATCCAATCTATTTTCTCTCTAATAATATTCATAGGCTTACTGTGCTTAGTGTCTGACTCTTTGCAAACCCATTGTACTATAGCCCGCCAGGCTCCTCTGTCCATGGGATTTCCTAGGCAAGAATATTGGAGTGGGTTGCAGTTTCCTTCTCCAGAGGTTCTTCCCAACCCAAGGATGGAAACTTTTCTCCTGTGTCTCGTGCATTGCAAGCAGATTCTTTAACTGCTGAGCCATTGAGGAAGTCCAATAATATTCATATCCTTTCCTGAAAAAAATCTTCCTTCTTACATTTAGAAACTTACCTATTTTGTATAGTCTCAGAGGCTTCCAGTTTCTTTTGGGGTACTTAAAAATACATTTTATTTTAATTTGTATTTCTCTGGTAATGAGTAGTGTTGAGCATCTTTTCATGTGTTTAACATATTCTGGAGATTAATTCTTTGGTCAGTTGTTTCATTTGCAATTATTTTCTCCCAATCTGAGAATAGGGTAAGAGATTGGAGGGAGGTTCAAAAGGGAGGTAGCTTATGTAAATAGATGGCTGATTCACATATTGATGTATGGTTGAAACCAACACAATATTGTAAAGCAATTTTCCTCTAATTAAAAATATATAAGGTTTTAAAAAATACAAAAAAAAGATATAGAATGTTATAAAATAAAAATCTATTTTATTAATTATTGTGGATAAACTCTCTTGATTAGAGACATATTAATAAGATGGAATTTGCTGAACATGTGTATTTGGAAAGAAAATAAAGAAGTTATTCTCTAATGAAGTCATATAAGATTTTGGTTTTTTTGCATTGTCATTAACAAAGCATAATACTTTTGTGCTCTTGTTTATTCAGTCATGATACCCTATATCCATGGCCACAGTGATTTGATCCAAATGGTTATATCATAGACCCATCTAGTCAAAGCTCTGGTTTTTCCAGTAGTCATGTACGGATGTGAGAATTGGACTATAAAGAAAACTGAGTGCCAAAGTGCCAAACTGATGCTTTTGAACTTGTTATGCCCAAGTTTCGAAATCTCCCAATGACCACCAGGGAGCCGATATCTGATGCGAAAGCAAGAGAGTTTTTATTACCAAGCTCGAGCTGGGGCTCCCACCGTTACCAACACAGCGGCTAAGGAGAGGAGCCCCGAACTCTGGGTTACATTGCTTATATAGGGTATTTTCACGTGAAAAAGGGAGTTTCTGGGTTGGGAGATGTCTAATTGGTTACATTCTGTGGAAGGATTAGGTGTTGGGTTCTGATTGGTTTTCATTTCCCGGGCTGGCCACGGGTTCTAATTGGTTCCCATTTCCCGGGCTTAATTCAAATTTCCCGGGCAGAATTCAAATTTCCCAGGCAGGTCATAAGTCCTGAACTAAAGTCAGGAGATCCTAATCTGGGATCTAATTGGCTCACAGATGGTGGGTGAGGTCAGGGGATTTCCAAAGACTCTTTCCTCAGAACTCTAAAATGGAGTCATCTTAACAAAATGGGGTGGCTTAGGTTCTTCAAACTGTGATGTCAGAGAAGATTCTTGAGAGTCTCTTGGACTGCAAGGAGATCAAACCAGTCAATCTTAAAGGAAATTAGTCCTGAATATTCATTGGAAGGACTGATGCTGAAGCTGAAACTCCAATACTTTTGTCACCTGATGTGAAGAAGTGACTCCTTAGAAAAGACTCTGATGCTGGGAAAGAGAGAAGGCAGGAGGAAAAGGGAACAACAGAGGATGAGATGGTTGGACGGCATCACTGACTCAATGGACATGAGTTTGAGCAAGCTACAGGGGTTGGTGATGGTCAGTGAAACCTGGAGTGCGGCAGTCCATGGGGTCACAAAGAGTTGGACACAACTAAGCAACTGAACTGAGCTGAACTGAAACCAAGGATATCAAGGGCCTTATTTTCTGAGCATTATTTCAACCTGGATTAGAAAAGGTGTTGTTACTTTTTTTTTTCTTTTCTGATAAAAAAAAAATAACAAAAAAACTTCCAAGCATGTGATTCTGGGTTTACAAATAGCTATAAATTCTGTCTTGGAAATAGATACAACAAGGAGAGGAAGAGGATAGTCTTTTGAGTTGAATTCTTGGACATCCCAGCCCTCTGCAATTGCTTGAGAGGTGAAGATGCATTTTATGATCAAGAAAATTTGAATTGGTCTTTTGTCTTTTTTAACTCAACACTGAACATTGAGGATGTTGTTTGTTTGGCTTTTCTCTTATCTTTTAAATATTGTTGAATTTGTTTTAACAGTTAAACTGCTTGCAGATTAGCTTGATCTTTTCTAAGGTTTTGTTGTTGTTGTTGTTGTTCAGTTGTTGTTGCTGTTTTGAGAGCCTAAAGTCCCCTAGGACTCTTTTAACCCTGTCACTAAAGCGTAACTATTCTGGTGCCTTTCATGAGCACCACCGTGTGTTTCTGTGGTCTGTATCTCTGTCTATTCAGAATTGAAACATATCCAACAGTTTGGGAGTCCTGGGAATTGTTTAGGTTTCAATTCCTTGGGAATGGTTCTTTGCCTACCTACCCTTATAAACTTCTATGCTTGCTTCAATGGATGTACAGGTAATTTGACACAACTTGGTCCATTTTGTTTTTCTGTTTGCTTTTTTTAAAAATTTAAATTTATTTAATTGGAGGCTAATTACTTTACAATATTGTATTGGTTTTGCCATACATCAACATGAATCCGCCACTGGTGTACACGTGTTCCCCATCCTGAACCCTCCTCCCTCCTCCCTCCCCGAACCATCCCTCTGGGTCGTCTCAGTGCACCAGCCCCAAGCATCCTGCATCCTGCATCGAACCTGTACTGGTGATTAGTTTCTTATATGATATTATACATATTTCAATGCCATTCTCCCAAATCATCCCACCTTCTCCCTCTCCCACAGAGTCCAAAAAACTGTTCTATACGTCTGCGTCTCTTTTGCTGTCTCGCATACAGGATTATTGTTACCATCTTTCTAAATTCCATATATATGTGTTCATATACTGTATTGGTGTTTTTCTTTCTGGATTACTTCACCCTGTATAATAGGCTCCAGTTTCATCCACCTCATTAGAACTGATTCAAATGCATTCTTTTTAATGGCTGAGTAATACTCCATTGTGTATATGTACCACAGCTTTCTGTTTGCTTTTTTTACTACCTCAGTTTGGCATTCTTCTTTGAGCTGTGTAGAGTTTCCTCTTTTACACATACCTGGCAGCATGTCACAAATTTTCTCTCTTGTTTTTTTGGACACATTTTTCCTAGGACTTAACTTTTTTCTTTTTTGGGTCATGCTTTTGGTTTAAGAACTGTTTCTTAGTCCTAGATATCTTGAAGATAGGCTCCTTTTTTCACCTAAAATTTGTTAAGCTTTATGTTTTACATTTTACTGTGTGATCCATTTCAAGTCTATTTTTGTATAATGTGTAAAACTTAGGTCAAGATTTTTTTTTTTTCCGCCTGTCAATGTCTGGTTTGTTGAAAAGATTATCTTTCCTCCATTTAATTGCTTCTGCTTTTGTGAAAAATCAACTTCAGAGGCTTAAAGTTTTTCTACAAACAAGAGATGAGAGGGGTGAGGGGTCTATCTTTGGATGCCCCCATAGGATTCTGCTTAGTTACAGCTTTTTTAAGATTATATTAATGAAAGAAAAAAGAAATCCCAGGAAACTCTCCATTAGGTTATTCCTCAACCCCAAGGTTCTTACCAGTTTGGTTTCCTCTGTCCAGAGCTTCAGCCTTCTTGTTTGTTATTTATTTAATGTCTAGGGGTTTTACTTACACTTGGGGGAATAGAGAAAAGTATATCTACATGGTTGTCTCATAAACAGAAACCTTTAGCTCTTGTTCTGCCACCTTGGGGTAGAATCACATAAATTTACAGAGTCAAACTGAAACTGAATCCCCTTAAAATAGAGTTCCCTTACTGAGTCATATTATTCTCACTATTAAAAATTTTATTGTCTCTCTTGTCCCTTCTGATTTCAATTCGTGCTGAGTACTAATTAAGCAGAGTCAGATGATTGCTGTTGTGGATAACACCTCCTATGTACTGTAGTTGCTCTTGTCAACAGCATTATTAACATACAAACTAGAGTTGTTCCTCCAGAATAAGATGAGCTAACATAGTCATGGACCACCTGAGCAGAAAACTGTAAACCAGAGGCATCGTGGCTCCCAAAACTACAATTAAGACATGTCATATAAATGTCAAAAGGTGATGATAAACCCTAGCTTCTTGATTCTTCCGCTTTAAGACACCTCTAACCAAAGATCAAGTTTCAGTGGAACTGAAAGTTGTTTCCCAGTCCTTTGCTAGATGTCATGCAATGAATTCTTACTTTGCTGCAAACTCCCACTGTCAGAGTTTGGCTTTATGTGCTATAGGCACATAAGCCCTTTACTCAGTTATAGAACTGCCTAACAACTTTTACCTTGTGTGTGTGTGTCCAACTATGTGTTTCAGAATGAGTATTTTGCAAATAACAATTCTGTCACATTACTGACAACATTACAATCAATTTTCAGATAAATTTGTGTGTTTGTACAATTCATGACATAAGTCACTGTTTCATCCCAAACCTATTACCATTGGCTAGCAAAATAGCTGGCTAGTACTAGACATTTAGTAAATATTTCTTGAATAATTAGTGAAACAATAAGTGCTTACAAAACAATAGTGACATCTAGCCCATTCCTTTCTTCTAAAATCAGTTATTCAAGAAATTTCCAGAGGGTCCAGTGATTAGGACTCAACACTTTCACTACTGGGACCTGAGTTTGATCCTTAATGAGGGAACTAGGATCCCACCTAGTCACGTGGCCTGGCCAAAAAGCCTCAATTATTCATTGTATTATATAGCTGATTGTTTGCCTTTTTTTTTTTTTTTTTTTGCATCTTTCCAGATCATCTGGCATTCAGGTAATTTAAGGTTAATAGTTAAAACTAAGTAAATTTCTAACAGATATTTAGCATACAGTCTATAGCTTGAACTAGCGTGTCATCATGTTGGAAGTGCCGATGCTGGTTCACCTTCATACTTGTTTCTATCTGTAACTGTCTACCCAGTCTCCACGTAAATGGTTAATTAGGTTCGTCTCAGGGCTTCACTCTTCTGCTTTAAAAGCTTTGTTTTACAAGCTACCTCCATAATGGCAGCCAAGTTCACTCTCTGGTCACTCTCAGTTCAGTCGCTCAGTCGTGTCCGACTCTTTGCAACCCCATAAATCGCAGCACGCCAGGCCTGCCTGTCCATCACCAACTCCCGGAGTTCACTCACATTCACGTCCATCTAGTCAGTGATGCCATCCAGCCATCTCATCCTCTGTCATCCCCTTCTCCTCCTGCCCCCAATTCCTCCCAGCTTCAGAGTCTTTTCCAATGAGTCAACTCTTCGCATGAGGTGGCCAAAGTACTGGAGCTTCAGCTTTAGCATCATTTCTTCCAAAGAAATCCCAGGGCTGATCTCCTTCAGAATGGATCTCCTTGCAGTCCAAGGGACTCTCAAGAGTCTTCTCCAACACCGCAGTTCAAAAGCATCAATTCTTCGGCACTCAGTCTTCTTCACAGTCCAACTCTCACATCCATACATGACCACAGGAAAAACCATAGCCTTGACTAGACGGACCTTAGTCGGCAAAGTAATGTCTCTGCTTTTCAATATGCTATCTAGTTTGGTCATAGCTTTTCTTCCAAGGTCTTTAAGTGTCTCTAAATTCCTACCCCCATATACTTTGATGACTTCTTATGCTATCTCTCATATAAGCTAATGGTAAGTAAAATTTTTTGCCCAATCAAATTATACATTAATTCCAAACCCCAGGTCTCAACAGCTTCTGGGGAAAAAAAAAAAAAATCTATATATATATATATATTCCCAATTTCTCTTTCTGTCAGGATAATCAGGAGATCTCATCACTTGGATTTTTTGTAAATTGGCAATCTCCTTCCTCAGTTTACTCCCCAGAAGCTTAAGCATTTCCCGGGGAGCTGTTTCACAAATACTTTGAGACAGTTATCTAAGTTTCTTCTGCTCCAGCCCACTTGCTTTGCCAACATATCCTCATTCATGGTGTTGCTGCTGTTCCCAAGACCCCCATTTGACTAAACAGAGCTTTTCTCAGCTTCCTACTTCCAGGGTCGCCTCTTGCCCTACTAAGGTATATGACATCAGTGAAGAATGGTTCTTTTGCAAGTAATCCATCCTCTTAAAAATGACCACAACACAACTGAAACCAAGTAGTACTTCTAACTATATTCCACTAAAATATCATGGATTGAGGGTGATGTATACATCACAAAAGGATGGTTTTGTGCTTCTCCAGGAAACCCTGGACTAAGGTTTCTGTGAGGTTTATCCTGTGCCTTGTTTTTGACTGAAGGCTCATTTCCATGAACACTTTTCTCATCTTTATACTTCAGCCTAAGTCTAGTATAACTCTTCGTGGACTCTGATAGAGGGAAATTTAAAAGGGAAAGGACTTTAACAATAAAAAAGAAATAAATTTTTTTAAAGTATTTGTAAATATAGCTCTATGTTTTAGGCTTAATTCCGAGATTAAAATGTGTGAAGTTAGTGAATTTAGAGGAACTTTTTCCAAATGCCATTCAGCCTGATATTGAACGAAACAGGCAAGAAAAGAGAGAGGAGCTGTAGAATTTTTAGTTTTTGTGTTTGTTTTGTGGCTTAAAAAAAAATTCTGAAAATCAAGATTTAAGTGAGTGCACAGCTGGAGAGCAGAGAGTCTGGCAAAGACTAAAATGGCAGTCACCCAACCCAGCTGTCTCATTACAATAAATCCTCAACAAGGCCTCCTGCATGGGGCAAAAAAACATATGAAAGCAAAACAAATAATTACTTGAAGTGAGTGAGTTCGAATAGCTCTGTCATGATTTAAGATCCAAGTAAGTGTCTGGGAGTTGTTTAAACAGGACACAGAAGGAGACCTTAAGCAAAAGCATGCAGTCAGTTAGTTAATGGTGTTTGCAGATTCTGTGTTCACAGTGGACCATGTTGCTGCTCTCCGTCCATCACGTATCCTGCTGACACAGTTATGTCCAACACAAGTGATCTAAGAGTCTGTGACTTTTACATCACATTCCCTTTTCTTCTAGTTAAAAAAGACAGTGTGGTGTAGGGGAGTAGGGGACACTAGTAGAGATAAGGGGGAAGAGTAATAGATAATGGTGATTAGAAAAAAAAACAATCTGTCTCTAAGTAAACTACCTAAAATACTCTATATGCATTGGCACATCTTCCAAACTACTAGTTTCCCTTTCCTTCTTAGTCATGGATTATGTTTGCAGAGTTGGTGTCTGCTGTTAATCACTGGTCTGGATTTCTGGGAGAAACGGCAGAATTGAAGTCAGAGATTATGGTTGAAATGTGATGTTGTATTTAACAGTGCTCAATAACAGACTTTCCTTAACTTAGTCAATTTTAGTTTTTTTATCTGCCAAAATTGAATTTTAAATGAAATGAGATTGGATATACATGAAACTGTTGATATGTTGAAGGATAACGATTCAATTATTCCTTTGGGCCATCTCCCAGTATGTTAGTCTCAAGTCACAATATCAGCCTTTCTTTCAAGACTTTATAGATGCACTTGAATTTTTTTTTCTAAAAAAAATATGCATTCCATCTGGTATAGAGTTGTCAAATAAGGTAGTTTCCTCTGCATTGAAGATATAGTAAGCTACATAATTATGCCTGTTATAGTTTTTACTGCAATTTTTTCTAACCTTACTTTGAAATGCAGTTAAGTCTCTTTCAGATCAAAAAAAGAAATATCACAAATTTTGGCATTGTAACAAATTGATAAGTTTTATATTATTTACTAGCCATAACTTCTTTCTGAGATAAATATATTTACTTGTCACATTTTCAAACGGCCTTTTTAGGCATTGGTTGGGTTTTAGGCCATATAACTCATTTAAAAATTAGGTTCTGAATCCATGCTTTGGACACACTTGAACTTACACAGAAAGCTGCTATAAACCAATTCATTATAACTGATTTTAGAGGCAAGGAACTCTTCCCATTCTCTTTTATCTATTTCTATAATTCACAAAATTAATGATTGAAGTTGCAAATTAAGTTCACCTGCAATACAATGTAGGCTTTGATCACCGTTAAATTTTAAAATTATTTTTACACTTTTAATCTAGACTAAAATGTTAGACTTATGAGTTGGCCTTGCAGACTCTAGAGCTTTTTCTTGTCACGAGTGTTTCTGAAATTTAATGTGGAGTTGTGAATGTGAGGTCAAAAGCACTAAAATGGCTAAATGAGACCATAAATATAACTAGAAAATGTGCAACTGAGCACACACACATAGACCCATAATCTCTTTCTCAGTCAGCTTTATCAAAATAAAAATTTTATCTCTATTTCTCTCTGCTGCTTCATTTTTCAAGACCCCACAGTAGAGCAGGAATCATCTGGTTTTCAATATTAAAAAAAAAAAAAAAGTAATAGTATATAGAGAGGAAATACTTTAAAAAATATTGACTTATTTGGCAAAAATATTATCTTACTCAGAAAATTTCTGTCCTACCCAGCTTGCCTTTTGATTGTTTAGAAATCAGTCTAAAACATATGAGATAAATACATGGGTATAGATTTTTGTTAAAAATTATAAAACATATAAAATCTCACCATTTTTCCAGGAAATTATTAATTCTAGCTACAAAATATTAAGTTGGTTCAAAACTAATTGCAGTTTTTGCATTGTTGAAATTTGCCATTTGATATTGGAAAACTTTAATAAATGTGGTTATGTTATATACCATTTTAATACTCATTTCTTGCTTTATTTCTTTATTTATTTGCTAATGACATTACTTGCTGCTTATTTTTTAGACTAGGGAAATGATGTTAGATGAAAAGCAAAATCCAGTGATTTTCTTATTTGATTTCAAAATGGGTTGTAAAGCAATGGAGATAACTCACAACATTAACGATGCATTTGGCCCAGGAACTGCTAATGAATGTACAGTGCAGTGGTGGTTCAAGAAGTTTTGCAAAGGTGACAAGAGCCTTGAAGATGAGTGCAGTGGCCAGCCATCAGAAGTTGACAACAACTGATTACGAGCAATCAAAGCTGATTCTCTTAAAACTATATGAAAAGTTGCTGAAGAACTCCACATTGACCATTCTATGGTCATTAGGTTTGAAACAAATTGGAAAGGTGAAAAAGCACAATAAGTGGGTGCTTTGTGATCTAACTGAAAGAAAAAAAAAAGCATTTTTTGAAGGTCTTCCTTATACTATGCAACAAAAACAAACAGTTTCTTAATCAGACTGTGATGTGTGACAAAAAGTAATGGGCTTCCCTGGTGGCTCAGAGGGTAAAACATCTGCCTGCAATGCGGGAGACCTGGGTTCGATCCCTGGGTTGGGAAGACCCCCTGGAGAAGGAAAAGGCAACCAAGTCCAGTACTCTTGCCTGGAAAATCCCATGGACGGAGAAGCCTGGTAGGCTACAGTCCATGGGATCGCAAAGAGTCAGACACGACTGAGCGACTTCACTTTCACTTTTCACTTTCATACAGTTGGCGATGACCAGCCAGTGGTTGGACCAAAAAGAAGCTCCAAAGCATTTCCCAAAGCCAAACTTGTACCGAAAAAAGGTTGTGGTCACTGTTTGGTGGTGTGCTGCTGGTCTGGCTCAATACAGCTTTTTGAATCCCAGCAAAACCATTACATCTGACAAGTATTCTCATCAAGTTGATGAGATGCATTGAAAACTACAACATCTGCAGCCAACATTTGTCAACAGAAAAACCCAGTTCTCCACTACAATGCCAGACTACATGTCACACTACCAGCATTTCAAAAGTTGAATAGATTGGGCCATGAAATTTTGCATCATCAACAATATTCGCCTGACCTCTTGCAAATGGACTACCACTTCTTCAAATATCTGGACAACTTTTTTTTCAGGAAAAATGTTTCCATGAGCAGCAGGAGACAGAAAATTGTTTCCAAGAGTTTGTCAAATCCTGAAGCAAAGGTTTCTATTATACAGGAATAAACAAACAGTTCTTGCTGGCAAAAAAGTGTTGGTTGTATTAGCATCTATTTTGATTAATAAAGATGTGTTTGGGAGCTTAAGTATGATTTAAAATTCACAGTTAGAAATCACAATTACATTTGCACCAACCTTATAGTCCTGGCTGTGGGCATATACCCATTTTTTATGTGAATTGCTTGGTTAGAGTTTTATAGAGACAATAAATTTTACTCCCTTTCCTGATGTTCAAAATCTTTGAGAAAAACAGGTTGTAATGGAGATCAAAATGCCAGCTCTAATAACTGTACGTGCATCAGAGAATGTTGCTTTACTTCTGTAAAGAAATGAGTTCATTAATCCTTTACCTCTGGGCCACATGAAATTGTAGGTCATTGAATGCAGAGAAAAAAAAAAAATCCTCTGGAATTTCCACTGATTCTGAAATGGGAGACTCTGTGGAGAGTATTTCTTCCATATTAGATGAAGCCATTGATCAGATAAGACAGTTTTCTTCATTCCATGGTGAAGAAAGTGAAAGGGGAGTGATGAGAAGCCAGCAGTGTTTTTGTAATAAATGTCCTTTATGTTTCCAGGAGCCTAGGGGAATGGAGGTCATCCATACAGCTTATAAATAATTTCCTATTTTGTTCTTGATGCCAGTGCTTTGGGACTGCAACTCAGTCACTTGGCCTAATCCTGAATTCTTGGTCACAACTTGGCTTTTTTTTTTTTTTTCCCCAGTCATCTGATACATCCATATAATCACCTGACTTACAGAGTCCAGTTCTCCCTGTGATGACTTTGATCACCCTAGTCTATTTTGATTTTACTTTGTTTATTTCTTGACTCTGTAGATCCATAGAGTCTTCCTTTCACATTGGTTGTGGTTCCTAAAGGTGGCCTTTAAGCCTCTTGACTTTGAGCTTGATTTTATAGATTTCATTTAAGTATTTTTCCTCAACCACTTCTTGAATTTTGTTCAGCCTCTCTGTATCCCAAGCCCCAGCATGATATGTAGTGTGCATTTTCTGACTCTGTAGTTTGCCCAAGTCCTTATTCTACTTTTCTCAGAATATTCTATCTTCTTTACCCTACCATTTCAGATTTTGCTATTTCTTTACATCCCAGAACAGAAGGTATCAAGGTATAGAAGCTGGATATAGACTTGGAAATATTAAGATCTAAATTTGTTTGCTACCTTCACAGACTTCAAAGATTTGTGATTTTAAACAAGTCACATATCTTCAGTTCAGTTCAGTCGCTCAGTCATGTCCAATTCTTTGCAACCCCATGAACTGCATCATGTCAGGCTTCCCTGTCCATCACCAACTCCAGAGTTTGCTCAAACTCACTTCCATTGATGCCATCCAAGTGTCTCATCCTCTGTCATCCCCTTCTCCTCCTGCCTTCAATCTTTCCCAGCATCAGGGTCTTTTCAAATGAGTCAGCTTTCCGCATCAGGTGGCCAAGTATTGAGTTTCAGCTTCAACATCAGTCCTTCCAATGAAAGCTCAGGACTGATCTCCTTTAGGATGGCCTGGTTGGATCTTCATGCAGTCCAAGGGACTCTCAAGAGTCTTCTCCAACACCACAGTTCAAAAGCATCAATTCTTTGGTGCTCAGCTTTCTTTATAGTCCAACTCTTACATGTCTACTGGAAAAACCGTAGTCTTGAATAGACAGAACTTTGTTGACAAAGTAGTGTTTCTGCTTTTTAATATGCTGTCTAGGTTGGTCATAACTTTTCTTCCAAGGAGTAAGCGTCTCTTAATTTCATGGCTGCAATCACCATCTGCAGTGATTTTGGAGTGCCCTTCCCCCGTCCCCCCCAAAAAAATAAAGTCTCTCACTGTTTCCACTGTTTCCCCATCTATTTCCCATGAAGTGATGGGACCAGATATCATGATCTTTGTTTTCTGAATGCTGAGTTTTAAGCCAACTTTTTCACTCTCCTCTTTCACTTTCATCAAGAGGCTCTTTAGTTCTTCACTTTCTGCCATCAGGGTAGTGTCATCTGCATATCTGAGGTTACTGATATTTTTCCCAGCAATCTTGATTCCAGCCTGTGCTTCATCCAGCCCAGCGTTTCTCATGATGTACTCTGCATATAAGTTAAATAAGCAGGGTGACAATATACAGCCTTGATGGACTCCTTTTCCTATTTGGAACCAGTCTGTTCTTTCATGTCCAGTTCTAACTGTTGCTTCCTGACCTGCATACAGATTTCTCAAGAGGCAGGTCAGGTGGTCTGGTATTCCCATCACTTTCATAATTTTCCACAGTTTATTGTGATCCACACAGTCAAAGGCTTTGACATAGTCAATAAAGCAGAAATAGATGTTTTCCTGGAACTCTCTTACTTTTTCGGTGATCCAGCAGATGTTGGTAATTTGATCTCTGGTTCCTCTGACTCTTCTAAAACCAGCTTGAACATTTGGAAGTTCATGTTTCACATATTATTGAAGCCTTGCTTGGGGAATTTTGAGCATTACTTTGCTACCATGTGCTGCTGCTCCTGCTAAGTCACTTCAGTCATGTCCGACTCTGTGCAACCCCATAGATGACAGCCCACCAGGCTCCCCCATCCCTGGGATTCTCCAGGCAAGAACACTGGAGTGGGTTGCCATTTTCTTCTCCAATGAATGAAAGTGAAAAGTGAAAGTGAAGTCGTTCAGTCGTGTCCAACCCTCAGCGATCCTATGGACTGTAGCCTTCCAGGCTTCTCCGTCCATGGGATTTTCCAGGCAAGAGTACTGAAGTGGGGTGCCATTGTCTTCTCTGGCTAGCTTGTAAGATGAGTGCAATTGTGCAGTAGTTTGAGCTTTCTTTGACATTGCCTTTCTTAGGGATTGGAATGAATATTGACCTTTTCCAGTCCTGTGGCCACTGCTGAGTTTTCCAAATGTGCTGTCATATTGAATGCAGCACTTTCACATAGCTTATTTCAGCATATTTCACATAGCTTAAACTTCAGTAACTTATCTAAAGAAAATTCTCACCAAAAAAGTCATAATTATTAACTATTAAATAAATTAGTATGAAAATTTCTTAACAAATTGCAGGTAAAAAGGTGACTGGGATGTCCTTAGACATGTTAGAGATTTATGTTTTCCCATTAATTTGTTTTTTAGATTTCTTTCTCTTCCATAAAAATAGACTTTGAAAGCCCAGTTGTTATGACTTAATAGTATATTTTACCTATGCTATTTCACTTTTGGCCTATACCATTTCACTTATTCATTTAATTAACTACTCTTTGGCTTGGTTATTTCTCATAGTGCTTAACATTTTATACCTTCATGTCTTATTTTCCTACATTCTTATTTCCTACATTCCTGATTCCTCCATCATCTTGTGTGAAATCCTTATAGTTAATTAGTTGATGGTTGGGCCTTCTATGGGCTTCCCTGGTGGCTCAAAGTGTAAAGAATCTGCCTGCAGTGCAGGAGACTGTGTTCAGCCCTTGGGTTGAGAAGATCCCCTGGAAAAGGGAATGGAAATCTAGGCATTTTATGTTCATAAGTATGTTAAGCTCAATGGATTTCACTGCATAGAAATTAATTTATGTTATTAAGTGAATATATGATGTTTACCAATAAATAAAGATATGGGGAAGTGAATAAATTCAAGTATTTTGCCAAATTTTTAGGATAATATAGTCAAACTACTTTTTTATTTACTTATTGGCACTAACAGTAAATGCATAGAGATAGTGGAAAATGTGATTACATAGTTTTCTCTATCTTTTGAGTAGACATTGTGTTTCATACATGTATGAAAATAATTATTAGGTGAATTTAGGCAATTTAAAAATTAGAACTGTTCATATAGTCCCTAAATAATCTGAAGATAATATCAGAAGATTCCTGAGAAGTGCAGGAGTAGGAGATTCACTAATCTTTTTACAAGGATGATTTCAAATCATACAAATCCTGTTGAAACATTTGAAACTTGATTAATCTATTTTGTATAGTTATAAGATTATATAAGTAAATGTGGGATTTACAGTTTTATTTAAATATCATTTCCTCACAAGGCTTAAACTAAAAGAAAGTTAGTATAAAATGGACAACTGATACTTTAATTTTTCTCTGTTTCATATCAACACAGTGTCATAAGTGAACCACCATGGCACTTGACCATTTTGATGAATGACCATTTGATCATTTTGAAAGTTAATTTGGGAGTTTTTATCTATCATAAAAGTAAAAACTATATGATGAGGAATGAGCAATTTGCATAATGGTAATAGTTACTAATATCCATTGAGTCTATGATTCAGACCCTGTTCTGAGGACTTCTTAGACCTTGACTCAATCTTCACCATCCATTGGTCTTACTGTTCTCACTGACAGATTAACAACCACAATAAGAAAAAAAGCAGGGTCACCTACCATGTCCTTGGGATTAAAAAAAAAAAAAAAAAAGAAGAAATAGCAGACATGGTTCCTGGATTTAATCACTCACAGTATAATCAAAGAAAAAAATAAACCTATGATTCTGACTCAGAAGAATAAATATAATGATTCAGAATTAGCCAAGATATTCTTTCAGCAGAGAAGACCAGACAAAAGGTTTTTCCTAAACTTTTTGCTGAAGAGGCTCAAACCCAACGTGTTGGAAACCTGAAAGTTGTTTTTCTGCTGCTCTGAGTTCTGGTCACAGAACACAGTCTGTCCACATCCATTTCAGATTTATTGCTGAGCTATCTTCTTTCTTCATATACATGAAAAACATTTTTTTTTTCTCTGCTTCCATGTAATCAGCAGTGACAAGAATTTTTTAATCACTTGAAGTCAGGGCTTAGGAAATTTGCTCTGACTATAAATCAAAATGGATTAATCAGCTATTAGTCTTCAAAGAATTTCATGAAAAATTCCAATTAAATTGGAGTTTAGATCCCTACCCCCAGAAAGCCAAAGACTATAACATTTTCCCATTGGCATATCTTAGATCTTCTCTTTAGCCCTTCTCCTGTGAGAGGGAGAGGCGACCATAAAGCACTAGTTTTGTCCACCCCTGAAACACAAGTGAGGCTGGAGGTTCAGATGACTTCAGTTGCCCTTATACGATCTCCCAAATTTTTGTCAAAAGATGTAGCAAAAGTAGGCTAAAAATTCAAGTTAACAGACAAGCAATTGAACATTAACATTAAAAAAAATTTTTTTTAATGTATTTGGTTGCCCCAGGTCTTAGCTGTAGTACACCACAGGATCTTCAGTCTTCATTAGTCCCTGTAGGATCTTTTTAGCCAAGGCACATGGGATCTAGGGATCAACCAGGGATTGAAACCTGGCCTCTGCATTGGGAATGCTGAGTCTTAGCCACTGGACTTCAGGGAACTCCCAAATGTTAACCTTTTTAAATGGCCTAAATAAGATGCTTTCACACCTCTGACTCACTTATTTTCACATGGTTTCCTCTAACCATTATCAACTTAGTAAGGATTGAGTAACTGTGAACTTCAAGCCCACAAGCAATGCCAAACTGCTTCAAAACCTGCTGAAGCTGGTACTGTGAGGACCATCTTTCTCTGCTGTCCTCACCCTAGGCCAGAGGCTTTTACAAGCTTTAGGAAAACATCAAATAGCTATGACTTTCAAAATTAATAGCTACCTAATGCCTTTAGTTTTCCAAATTATGTCAAATACTTTAAAAAACACTTTTCCTTTTATTTTGAATTTTTTTTTGTGTTTATGAGTGTTTTCCCTAAAGAGATTCCTGATGATTATAAAGATTTCTGGACATACATGTAGTTTTAATGAAAGCATTCCAAGATTTCTCCTAAATTACTACTATGTTTGATTTCTAAGTGAGGTTAGAATTTGATATATATAGTTCAACTCAAGTTTTAAAGGGATTTATTTATTTTTTACTGTAACATGCAGAAAAGCAAAAACTATTGGGAAAATGAATTCACACATAAATTAGTTCAGTAGATAAATTTAAAATTCTTTACCCACAGTGGGGAGTAAAATAAATACAAAGGATTTTTTTTTTTCACTTTTGTGGGCAAAAGCAATAAATATGTTAAAAATGTTCTCCTGTAGTTAATAAATAATAGTTTAATGTGTTTTTCAGCTGCTTAATCTTGTCCGAGTCTTTGTGACCCCATGGACTACATCATTCCAGGCTTCCCTGTCCTCCACTATCTCCCGGAGTTTGCTTACACTCATGTCCACTGTGTCAATGATGCCATCTAACCATCTCATCCTCTGTCACCTCCTTCTCCTCCTGCTCTCAATCTTTCACAGCATCAGGGTCTTTTCCAATGTTTTAAGCTAATTAGGGGAAAAAAAAGAATGAAATTAAGCAGTCCAATACTAGAAATATCCATGGAAAATATATTTGATTTTGAATGATCCTAAGTGTTGTGACTATATAAACCTAAATATGCTTTTTTCATGTATAAGTAAAATTGCAGTCCATAGCTATTATTTTATTATACTTTTCTATGTGTTTTGAGCTCTTGATATTTATTTTCAGCCTATCTTCTGTAGCTGGTTTTAATTTTTTTGCCTAGACTCCCTTCTTTTTATTGAGTAACCTGCTCTTTCACTTTTAGGGAGCTATTTCTTCTGCATATATTATTTATGATCTTGAAAACAGCTGTTATCTTCATGCACAACTTTGATCTCTCTGGAAAGAATGAATCATCTAAGTGTAAGCATGCAAACCAAATGAACCTCTCAACGTCCTTGGAATTTTTCTCACAAAGAAAACTGAATATTTTCCTAAAGGCAAAGTTGGGGCAAACCCCAAATTTCTGACAACTATTGCTCTGGCACTTTGAAGAAAGTAGATTTGATATTGTCATGTTCTGTATACAAAGTTCCCTTCACAATGAGGAACTTGATCCTAAACTCTCCTGAGAAAGTTATCCTGAAATATAAAAACATTGCATACATTGTGAAGGTGTGTTTTATCATGTTAAATGAGCCCTATAAAACAGTGTATAAAGATATGACCTATCAATTTGATGTTCCCTTTCCTCTAGACTTGCTCTAGAGGAACAAGCTGATTTGATTTGTGATTTGTCACTTTATGAGAGCTGATTAAATCCAGGAATCTTATCTTCCTCTTGTTTTTTTTTTTTGTTTTTTGTTTTTTTGACAGGTCAACAGTTTTTTTTATTCATTCTCTTCTTCCTCCTCCTCTTCAGTGATCCCTTTGGCCAGTCATGGATTCTTAGAGTTTTCCAAGTCCTCTGGCCAATATTTCCTCCAGGAAATGAAAAGCTGAAGATGCTGTTCAAAGCTGTATTTCTGCATCTTGTCCTTGAAGTTAGATAAACCATTTTTCTCCCTATTCTAATATTTCCATGGAGCTATTCAATTTGCATGTCAAATAGCATCTTTCCATTGCAGAGAATAAGACTGATATCAGAGAGAGGCCAAGATGAGAGAGAAAGTTCTGACCAAGTTCACACCACTGTTTCAAGTGTCTAAATATTTTGCCCCCATCTTTTCTACATTTGAGTGTACTTTCCCTTTCAGTGTGAAACACTAGTACCTTCCCAGTTAACTTTTCTTTTTGGGCTTAGATTGAGTTGTTTATCTTTAAAAATCAAGAGGCCTGATGGATAGAGAAACTGTCAATAGTACTGGTATATTACTGGTAATAAAATGGGGACATGAAAGTAGGCACTGAGGTATTGGACATTTAGGATTGGTGAAAGCTATTTGGACCATGCAAAAGCAATGTAATCAAACTATAATATGCTGATCCTTGAAACCCCAGACATGTATTCACACATGCACAAAAGGCCATTTAGGTGGCTTCTCAAAAATATGTCAGCGATGTGTTGGTTACTTCTTAATTAAAATGCTGCTAAAGTAAAATGTACTTGAGCCCAAGCCTGTCTGTCTGAAGAAAAATCATGGACAGCTATTCAACCTGATGAACCCATAATCAGCTAAGAGATTACTTAGAAAAAGACACATATATGTGTCTTCAATATTTTAACACATTTTGGAGCATATCAGTTGATAAGATTTCTGCATCATTTTTTTTACATCTACCAAATTCACTATGTATCATTTAATATGTCTAGTTTCTTTAAAGTGGAATATTGATTGAAATGAGATATTAATCTGGGTTCAGATGGTTTTTAGATATTTATCCTTTTTATTTCAATATTTTAGTTAATTTATATACACATAATTAAATGATTTTTTAATGTGTGTGACTAGTTTTATTGATTTTTCCCAAGCATTTAATTTAGTTTGCACAGAAATAGCAAGCTTCATTCCTCTTTACACTCATATATCTAATTTGGTATACATATAGAAACTAATTATTTACAGAAGCAAATAACCTGACAAAAATAGGCTGAGGAAGCAAATGCAACAGGCTTTTAATTGCATACTTCAATGGATGGGAGCAGAGGAGCTCCATCTTTCTGGAATGCGGCCCCGTGGGAGAACTCAGTAAGATAGGGGAAGAGGTCATAAAGGTTTACCCAGAAAATAGAGTGAGGGATGTATTCTTTTGGTAAGGGTGCCATAACAAAGTACAACAAACAGAGTAGCTTAAACTGCAGAGGTTTATTATCTCACAACCCTTGAGGCTAAAAGTCTTAAAGTCTCCATTCCTTCTGAGTGTCTGTCCCATGCCTTTCCCCTAGCAGTGGGTAACGCTGTGTCATCATTTCAGCTCTGTCACATAACTTCAGTAAGAGAGGCTCTGTCTCCCTGTGGCTGGTGATAGGACTCTGAGCCTGATCAAAGCAGAGCAAGTGATCACTGGTAAGCACGTTGATAACTGTAAAAGTAAATTGCACAATCGGAGGGGAGGCATTTGGGGATCAGAAGGAAAAAGAAAATTAGTGTGTACTACTTAAACATGTGATATAAACTGGATCCTCTTGTAAGGGCGCAGACTGCCTGAGCAGGAGGTGGGCATAGTGCCCAAGTCAAACCTATTACATAGAACACCTACCTTGCAGCCACAGGAGGACCCAAGGCAAAACATTTAGCAGAGCCATCAGAGACCGTCTCGGGGAAGTGTTTTGTCATTGTCAATGGTTTGTTCTTTGTACATTTTATTTGATTACTAGAGACAATGAGAATGTTATTTTTTAATAATCTCCGTGCTAAAAGATACTATTAGTCATGTATAACACCATCCAGAAAGCCTGAGAGAATGAGGCAGACACACAAGACAGAAGAGAAGAGTCTCTGCTTCCAGTCTAGATTATTTCCAGACTTGATCCCAAAGCATAACTGTTGAGTTATTCCTTCACAACATTGTGTGTGGTGCAGGAAGCCTTACAATACATTTCCTTTTTTGTTTTTTCTGGTTTAGAAGTTTTCTTTTTTCTTTTTGCCCAAAAGTATTGCAACAGAGGATGAGACGGTTAGATAGCATCCCTGACTCAATGGACATGAATTTGAACAAACTCTGGGAGATAGTGGAGGACAGAGGAGACTGGCGGTCTATAGTCATGAAGTTGCAAAGAGTTGGACACAACTTAGCAACTGAACAACAACAAACATCAAAACATCAAACAACAACATCAAAAATCTTGATGTTTATATATTTTTAAGGTAGTGGAATTTGCACTGTATTTCAGTGTCTTTCAAATGATATTATATAGCATATATATAAAGTTATAGATTTTGTTAAACTATCTTTATATTGTGTACTTAAAATGTTCCTTTACAGTATATATTTATATTTATTAGAAAAGTAATGCAGCATATTTTAGCAAATCTAAATAATATATAACATAGTATATCTTTATATTTCTCTCCTTATCCAATTCAGCAGATAGTAAACTTTTAGAATGAAATATAATTCCAGGCATTTTTTGTGCTAATTGGCACATGATATTTCTAAACTTTCTCTATCTTTCTTAACTTTCTGTCTCTCTCTCTCTTGCTGTCTCTCTCTCATACACATGTACACACAAACAACAAAAAACAAAATTTTATCCTATGCAAAGAATCATTCTGCATATTGTCCTACACCTAGCTTTTATAAATTAACGCTATTTTTTTTAATTGAAGTGAAAATGTGGAGGCTTGTTTTACTTTAGCTAGTTACTACATTTTGTGCAAATATTTGGACCTATCAACTTTGTTTATTTATGCATAGTTGTGATGTTTCCAGGTTTGATTTGGTTTGGTTTTTGCTGTTACAAATTTTAGTGGACACACTGCACATAAGTCTTCCTTAATGCTAGCACTAGTGCAGGAGAAATTTACAGAAATAAAATTATTAGTCAAATGTGCAAGCATTTATAAGTTCAAACGGCCATTTGAAAAGTCAAATCAATTTACATTCCCATCAAAAGTATATACTATTCCGTTACTCTTGTGAACCTCGTGTGGTATTACATATTTTCCTTTAAAATCTAAAAGACAAAACTGTTATCTAATTAATGTTTCAATATATATTTCCTGATCTCGAATGAGATTTGAATAACGTTGCGACTTAGCAGCAGCAGCAGCAGCATTTGTATTAATAGAATTTTTCATTTGTTTCTGCAGGTTATCAGTTAAAGTGTGGCCCATTTTCTATTAAGGTCTTAGAGACAGTAAATACAGTTAACTCTTTAAGAAGTTTGTGAAGAGAGAAATTCAAAAAGTAACTAAATAACATGTGTGATTGAAAATATTTACTCATTTGGTTGGCCATATTCTTGTTTATAGTGGACATATTTGAAGATAACCAAAGACCAAGAAATACAGATATAGTATAGAATGTAACTACAGAGGAGTTAGAAACAAAAATTGGTAGTATAAATTTCTTTCAAAAAAGAGAAAACGAGATTCAAGTGTGAATTGAGATTATTCTTTCTTAATCTTCTAGTTCCAAAATAAAACTTCAAATAAACTATCCAGAATTTTTGTCCAGAATGTCAGTTTCTTTGAAATATAATATGTGTCCTCTATATTTTAACCATTTAATATAAAATGTAATAAATCTTCCCCCTGGAGGAGGAAATGGAAATCCACTCCAGTATTCTGGAAGATTGCCTGGAAGATTCCATAGAGACTGAGCACGCATGCTCGTTATAAGTCTTCACATTATGAGCACTGATTCAAATTGCTATCATTTGAAGGTGTCTCAGTTTACCAATTTTCTTGTATTTTATGTTCTCCATCTTTGCATTTAATTTTGTGGTTAAAGCGTATCCTTAGTTAGATTTTCAGAAAAGTTAGTACTTAGACAATGTACTTTCTGAGGGCCTGTGTCTCTCAATATATTTTTATTTTTAAATCACAGTTGAATTACAGTACCCTGAATATGGGTACTATAATTCAACTGTGATTTAAAAATAAAAATATGGTGGCCTAGAGGTTAAAGCGTGTGCCTGCAACGCAGGAGACCTGGGTTCGATCCCTGGGTTGGGAATATCCGCTGGAGAAGGAAATGGCAACCCACTCCAGTATTCTTGCCTGGAGAATCCCATGGACGGAGGAGCCTGTTGCGCTACTGCCCACGGGGTCGCAAAGAGTCAGACACGACTGAGCGACTTCACACACACACACACCCTGAATATATACATTTAGATTTTAAAAAGTTTTTTAAATTGCCATTTTTATCCATTATTTTGCCACAGACTTAAAAAGTATGAACAAAAACCTTGGTCTACATTTTCTTCTTTTGTACGTGAGGAAGGAAACCGAGGTTCAAAGTGCTTAAATTAATCATACAAGGTAAAATAAATAGTAATTGGACAGTTGACACTGGGACTCATATGTTCTGTATGCTTGTGTTATTTTCCTGGGTCTTTCATGACAAAGTGCTACATTCTGGGTGGCTAAAACAACAGAGATTTATTTTCTCACAATTGTGAATGCTAGCAAGCATAGATCAGGGTGTTGCCAGGCTTTCTTCTATCTCCCCTTGTCTCGCAAATGGCTGTCTTCTTGTGTCTTCACGTAATGTTTCCTCTGTAGATTTCTTGTGCACCAATCTCTGCTACTAAGAACAAACTCAGGTTGGATTATGTTTTACCCTAAATATCTCCCTTCAATCCAGTTACTTCTTTCAAGAACTTTAATGCAAAGATAGTCACATACTCAGGGTTACAGAGAAGGCAATGGCACACCACTCCAGTGTTCTTGCCTGGAGAATCCCAGGGACGGGGGAGCCTGGTGGGTTGCTGTCTATGGGGTCGCACAGAGTCGGACACGACTGAAGCGACTTAGCAGCAGTAGCAGCAGCACTCGGGGTTAGGATTTCAAAATATGACTTTGATGGGACAAAATTCAGCTTCTAACAGTCCTCAATTCATACACAATCTCTATTAAATATACTAACTTTTCCAATGTTTGAAACAGTCAATAGCCCAACTTCAGAAACTAGTTATATCACTAAGCATACCAAAGTGAAGACTTCAATCTCTTGGTATTTTAGAGACGGTAAAAATGCTCAAACTACCACACAATTGCACTCATCTCAGATGCTAGTAAAGTAATGCTCAAAACTCTCCAAGCCAGGCTTCAGCAATACGTGAACCGTGAACTCCCTGATGTTCAAGCTGGTTTTAGAAAAGGCAGAGGAACCAGAGATCAAATTGCCAACATCCTCTGGATCATGGAAAAAGCAAGAGAGTTCCAGAAAAACATCTATTTCTGCTTTATTGACTATGCCAAGGCCTTTGACTGTGTGGATCACAATAAACTGTGGAAAATTCTGAAAGATATGGGAATACCAGACCACCTGACCTGCCTCTTGAGAAATCTGTATGCAGGTGAGGAAGCAACAGTTAGAACTGGACCTGGAACAACAGACTGGTTCCAAATAGGAAAAGGAGTATGTCAAGGCTGTATATTGTCACCCTGCTTATTTAACTTCTATGCAGAGTACATCATGAGAAACGCTGGACTGGAAGAAACACAAGCTGGAATCAAGATTGCCGGGAGAAATATCAATCACCTCAGATATGCAGATGACACCACCCTTACGGCAGAAAGTGAAGAGGAGCTAAAAAGCCTCTTGATGAAAGTGAAAGAGGAGAGCGAAAAAGTTGGCTTAAAACTCAACATTCAGAAAATGAAGATCATAGCATCCGGTCCCATCACTTCATGGGAAATAGATGGGGAAACAGTGTCAGACTTTATTTGGGGGGGCTCCAAAATCACTGTAGATGGTGATTGCAGCCATGAAATTAAAAAGACACTTACTCCTTGGAAGAAAAGTTATGACCAACCTAGATAGCATATTGAAAAGCACAGACATTACTTTGCTGACTAAGGTCCGTCTAGTCAAGGCTATGGGTATTTCCTGTGGTCATGTATGGATGTGAGAGTTGGACTGTGAAGAAGGCTGAGCACTGAAGAATTGATGCTTTTGAACTGTGGTGTTGGAGAAGACTCTTGAGAGTCCCTTGGACTACAAGGAGATCCAACCAGTCCATTCTGAAGGGGATCAACCTTGGGATTGGAAGGAAATTCTTTGGAAGGAATGATGCTAAAGATGAAGCTCCAGTACTTTGGACACCTCATGCGAAGAGTTGACTCATTGGAAAAGACTCTGATGCTGGGAGGGATTGGGGGCAGGAGGAGAAGGGGACGACCGAGGATGAGATGGCTGGATGGCATCACTGACTCATGGACGTGAGTCTGAGTGAACTCCGGGAGTTGGTGATGGACAGGGAGGCCTGGAGTGCTGCAATTCATGGGGTCGCAAAGAGTCGGACACGACTGAGCAACTGAACTGAACTGAAGACAAGTACAACTCAAGCTCCTTGTGAAATCTTACTTGAACAGGGTATAATACCTGGTAAGTTGCCCTCTTTTGCTCCCCAAAGCAAGTCATGTTCAGGTTTTATAGTTCACATTTAAATGAACCATTTATCTGGAGACAGCTTACAGAAGCTGACACAGAAGTTACCAACCCCAGTCTACCCTGTCTAGTCATGCTACTTAGAAAAAGCTTAGTCTCTTTAACAAATTTATCACAGTAAGTATTATCTTTAAACATAACATAACTGGATAACATCATTATATATTTTTCCTCATCTTGTGCCACTGTTTTCTACATAAATTAGTGTTCCCTAAAATAAAATTGAAAAGTGAAAGTGAAGTCGCTCAGTTGTGTCCGACTTTTTGCGACCCCATGGACTGTATCCTACCAGGCTCCTCTGTCCATGGGATTTTCCAGGCAATAGTACTGGAGTAGATTGCCATTTCCTTCTCCAGGGGATCTTCCTGACCCAAGGATCAAACCTGGGTCTCGCACATTGTAGACAGACACTTTACCATCTGAGCCACCAGGGAAGTCCTAGTGTTCCCTAACATCTTGTTAAATATAAATAATTCAAATATATATATGTGTTGATTTTTTAGCATAGCAGATAATACACATTTACTTTGTTTCAAATGTATAGCAAGACCAGCATGAACTCAATACATCTTCTAGAGTCCTATTGGATGTTAGATGGATTCCAAAGTCTGGGAAGATTTCCATGTGTGTTTCAAGGAAGTTAGTTTCTCAGTGTTGCTGGTAAAGATTATTTTCCCCCGAATAAATACCATTAACTACTTTCAATCTTTTACTCAATTTAAATAATAAATTACTCACCATCACATGAGAAATTTTAGTGATGAAAGCTAATAAATTATTCTGATAGAAGAATAATTGCTCATCACATTGTGTTTTCAACTGAGGATCAACATTAACGGAAAGCTACTTCAAACATAACATTTTAATCAAACAGTAGATGTGATAGAGAATGACTTTCTGAGTTCTTTTGAGACAGTATTTTATTTTACAGATAAAAAAAGCAGGTGAGTTAATGGATCTGTTCAAGTTTAACAGTATAATGTATGAATGATTTTCAACTTTCCTAACCTGTGTACTAATTTAATAGTCCTTGACATGACCTACTGCTACTTTTGATTTTTTTAATTCATGTAAGTGAATATATATAGCTATATAGTATATAGCTATATTAAAAACTATATATTATATTTTATATATTATATATGATATTTTCATTACCCAAACATGGTGGCACTGCCTCATTGATTTCTAGAAGAAACTACTCAAACCGATACTGGAAACAGAGAATGCTGTTGCCATGGTGATAAATTATCAACCATATTTTTATTTTCTATTTTGCTCAAATTATTAATAATTAACTATACCAGGTGCCATTGTTGGGGTAAGCAACGGTGCCATAATGCTATACTACCTTGTTCATGGAAAACAGAAGTCTAGCATCTTCAGATTCCCTAAGGGAAAATAAAGACCAATTCTCATCAGAACTCAACCAATGTTATGGTCCCTAAATGCAGAAAGTTGGTATTGTATATACTCAAATCAAATTTACCTCAGTTTTGAAGATAGCCTTTGATTATCCCACAAACATATACCTACTTCTTGTATATGCTTCTCAAAGAAATGTCCATCATAATTCAACTGCCCCTTACATTACCAACATCATATCGCTACACTTGAGACAACCCCAGTGTCACCAGTTACTGAATTCACTAAAGCCTATTGTATTCTATTATTTCTGAGCTAATTTTAGAAGTTAATAAATTCATTTGTATGTGGGATCTGTGACTTCATCCTGTATGAAGGTTGTAGACAGTACGTATGCCTTTGTTTCTGTGTTACCTACCCCATGGACTTTTCCTAAGAAACAGCTACTTGAGTCTTGCTGCTGCTTATAGTTTAGCTACTTTGCTTGTAGCTCACTTCCATTTGCTTGTCCTCACTTCCATTTCTGAGGATTCTAATCATATGTGCAAACTCCGTTTTGCAGAAGCAACGTTATTTCCCTTTGATAGGCAGAGTTTTTCACCCAAATCTTCACCATAACCCACTTTTTTATTTTTTTTTAATTAGGTGACGCTTAACTTTAAGAGCTTAAATTGGCCAGGTTGCAATGCTAACTCTCAAGTCAATAAAATCACTATTATTTACCAAGTAAAACCATTTATTTCTTCCTCTGGGGGTATAATCTTCAGTTAAGAAGATCCCTAGGTATTGAGAAGATAAATATTTCTTCTAATGGAACAATAGATCGAATAGTGAGAAATAGTGTTCACTGATTCCAAACACACATTGCACCAATTTGATAGCACCTCAGTCTGAGTTTAACCATCCAGCTAGCACTCCACTTGAAACTTATTGACCCATCCCACTGTTTTGTATAGTGGGTCTGCTCTATTTAATGAGATACATATAGGACCAATGACTAATGCCATGGGTATCAGAACTTTCCATGTTATTTTATAAGAAAGTTAGTTTATTGTCTTGTACCTAGATTGTGTGGTAGGTTTTGAGGCTACTTTGGCTGAGGTTGATGGGAGGAAGAAAGATATTGTAAAGAGTGGAGAAAACTTTAAATATTCATATATAGCAGGGAAATATTCAAAGAGAAGGAAATGTATGGATTTTGGAAAGGAATATTCAGAAATGAACCTAATGTTGATGGTTTACCAAATATATGTACATGAATATGAGAATAATGGAGACATAAAAGCTATCTCAGTCAGATGGCTGGTGCTAGTTTCTTCTACCCATCAGTCTGTTGCCAAGAGCTGATTACATCCTCTTTGGTCTAACCTTAAATGTAAACATCAAGCTTTGATTAGGAGGCATGGGTGTTTGCAAATGATAAAAATATAAGTATTTTGTTGATATTAAAACTAAAAATTAATATAAAATGAAGAAGATTTGTATTATTTAAAATAACAGATTAAATATCTGTATTTAACACAAAAGGTTTCTCTTTATCTCAAGAATACAACAACATGATTAGGAGAAGCAAGGCTAGCTCTTTATCCTATCATAAATTACAGTAGTTTCCTGTGTCTTCTAATGGTTACTTTAGAAATATGCAAGGAAATTGGCAATGAGCTTTTCAGAGGAATATAGGATAAGATTACTTCCATTCAGTGGAAGAGATTTTAGTGTTACAAACTATGGCTATTTCCTGAAGACATTTTTTTTTTCTGCCAACTACATTTACGAGATAAGAATATTTCATAATTAATTCCCAGTTGTTTCTTGTTATGCATCTAGTGATATATTTCTATACTGTAATGGGTTGGAGATAGTGTTACAAAATAAATGTAATCTATATTTTTTATTAGTCAAAGATATTTTTATAAGCCTGGAAAGTTTTGAGTTTGAAATGGAAGGTTATGTAAATTACATTCAAATAAATAATTGTTGTTTGGAAAGTTTCATGTCCTTAACACTGTGCTGATTTCTTTAGAAGATACACATAAATATAAAGTTTCTATCAAAGGCTTGGAGTATAATCTCAAGGTGATGGAAAAATATATTGATAATTAAGTACAAGCTATAATTCAAAGTGCATTGCAAGGATCCAAGTGTATATCATGAAGGACATAATACTTGAATTGCTTTTTAAAGATTAAATAGGATTCTGATAGGTAAATATGTAGAGGAAAGACTTTTCATATAGAAAAAAATTAATGTATTTACATGAGCAGAACTTCGGAAGCTAGAAAATTTGAGTAACTACTAATGAAATACTTTTAATATGCTTTGTTCAGATAGTATTACTGTTGTCAAATTCAGTCATCTATAATCCTGGGACAGTATATGGTACCAAGGCAGTAGGATTTTGAGAAATTAAGACTATGGACTATAGATCTAATGAAATAGACAATGGAAATGGTTATAACTTTGCTTAAGGCCAATTGATATTGCAACTCTATAATCCATAGAATAAATTTAGCTAAAGTGATAGTAAAGATGAAGTTAGCAGGTAGCCATGATTTCAGTAAGCCCAGCTATATGTGAGGGAGCCTACAAGCCATTATATATAGAGGTGTCGGAAAGAAAGTGATTGCAAACAAAACAAGTCAAAGCAATACAAAAACATATCGAAAGTAGGACAGTGTAAATATAATTGCTTTAAAAATGAAGGTAAGGCGTGAAGAACAGTGAAAAATGACTAAAGTCTTATATTTAGCTAATAGAAGATCCACGGTCCATTATCAAGAACTGTTGAAGGCATGATTTGAAGTCATGTCTGGGAGAAAGCCTAATGAATAGCACATAATTATCAGTGATTTCAGCCCAGTAATCTTGAATGGCTCTCGCAATATCTATCAGCATTAATATATGGATGATGTGCCATCGCCCGAATGACTTTGATGAAAATTTGGGTGATATTTGTCTTTAATCTTAAAACTGCTAATGAGACTACAGGAATTAAAATCACTTCTTGATATGACGTGCTTTCAGGTCATTTTAGACTTTATTCCCTGTGTTTATTTTCCAAATATAGGTTATACATTTACAGCACACACACATACACACATGTGATTATTTAGGAGAGGAGGAGATGGCAAAACAATGCATATACATAAATAAATTGCTTTGATATTACCTAATTTAAACCTGGCAACATTCCCTACTAGTTTTGATTGAACAGAAGCATAAACCCATGTTGTATTGTTGTTTTCTCTTTGGCTGAGAGGCTGAGTGCAGTGATTCTCAGTGCCAAATTTAGGAGTTCAGCTGGGTAATGCTAGAAAATGTATAATTTTCTAGCCAGACTTTCCATAAAAGTTTATTTCATTTTCAGATGGAAAGCAGATAGGCACTGATGTTTCTCTATTTTATGTGAAGAAAGTGTGTGTATTACCCATGACATTGATTTATACATCCCTGAGGTAGTCCAACTGGTGGGCTTCTCAGTCTCTCATTATGCTGCTACTCCCAGCCCCCACCCTGCACCCCAGAGCAGCCCTTGTCCTTCTGAGTTAGAGGCTTTGGGGAGAGTCAGATTAGCACATGTCATGCGAGAGCTTCCCTGGTGGTTCAGTGATGAAGAATCCGTCTGGAGTTCAGGAGATGCGGTTACATTCCTGGGTCAGGAAGATGCCCTGGAGGAGGAAATGGCAATCCACTCCAGTATGCTTGCCTGGAGAATTCCATGGATGGAGGAGCCTAGGGGGCTACAGTCCACAGGGTCCCAAAGAGTTGGGAGCAATGAGCAACTAAGCATGCACACATGTCATGTAAAATCTACAAGGATCACTACACAGTATTTGAACTTTTTTCTCTCTCATATGAGCAGATCAGCTGTTTCCTTAAATCCAAGTCTCAGAGACATATTTAGCAAAACTATTCCAAGGTTTTAGCATATGGAGATTTAGATCAGATTTTTTTTTAATGTGTATTTTGTTGACTTTTAAGTTGGAATTAGGGAATGCTTAGTGCCAGGAAATATTCATGCCCTCAGTTTGCTGCCTGTTAGGATAACTGAGGTGGGGAGGGAACATTCTTACAGAGAATACGGTTGATTTCCATAGCACTGTCTTTCCTGAGGTTAAATGTTTTATTTTGACTCACCCTAGCTCCTACAAATGGAGAAGGAAATGACAACCCTCTCCAGTATTCTTGCCTGGAGAATTCCATGGATGGAGGAACCTGGTGGGCTATGGTCCATGAGGTTGCAAAGAGTCAGACATGACTGAGCGATTAACACTTTCACTTCACTTTCAGCTCCTACAAGAAACAAAACCACACATTTCAGTAGCTTAACAATTCACCTTATTTCTCATGTAACTAAACTCTAAAACTCCATTTCTGATTTGAGGCTACTCTCTTGGAAGTGATTATTTAAAGGCCCAATTCCTTATATTTGGGGGGACTGCTATCTTCAATATGTAGTTTCTGAAATACATTTGTTCCCTAAGGCTGCCCTAACAGATGACCGCACACTGGATGGCTTTCAAACAGCAAGAATTTATTCCCTCACAGCTCTGGAGGTGAGAAGTCTGAAATCAAGATGTTGGCAAGGCTGTGCTTTCTCTCTGAAAACTCTAAGGAAGGGTGTTTCCTTGCTTCTTCCTAGTTTTAGGTGTTTACTGGCAATCTTAGTTGCTCTTTGCCTGTAAGCACATCACTTCAATCTCTGTCTCTGTTGTCACGTGGTATTTTCCCTGTATATCTGTGTGTCCAAGCTCTCCTCCTCTTAAAAGGATCACAGTCCTTGTATAGACACCAATTCTACTAGATTAATGGACTACCCATGTACTCTAGGACCAATCTTAACTTGATTACATATGCAAATACCTTATTTATAAACCAAGGTCATGTTAACAGGCTGAGGATGAACATTTATATATATATATATATTATAATAATATAATATATTAATATAATATATATAATATATTAATATAATAAAATTTTATCTATTTATTTATTTTGAGGTATGTTATCCAACTCGGTATAGAAGGTCATAGGGCTTGGCTAAATTAATCCCTAAGAGTCGGACCAGCAGTTAGGATTAGGACTTGGCACTTTTTTGTCAAATGTACAGGTTCCATCCCTGATCAGGGAAATAAGATCCCACAAGCTGTGTGGCACAGCTCCCCCCATAAAAAAAGACTACAGAAGAGGGTAAATAGCTTGGGGTAGTAGAGCTTCAGGATTTCCGCATGGACCAGACCTGCAAGTATTGTGAACCTCGGCTGCTGCAGAACATAATGACATGGGTACATCCAAGTCTATGGAGACTGGAACATATATCAGCATGTAGCATTCAGAAAAGATCATGGCATCTGGTCTCATCACTTCATGTCAGATAGATGGGGAAATGAAACAGTGGCTGACTTTACTTTTGGGGGCTCCAAAATCAGTGCAGATGGTGATTGCAGCCATGAAATTAAAAGACGCTTACTCCGTGGAAGGAAATTTATGACCAACCCAGGCAACATATTAAAAGGTAGAGACATTACTCTGTCAACAAAGGTCTGTCTAGTCAAGGCTATGGTTTTTCCACTAGTCATGTATGGATGTGAGAGTTGGACTATAAAGAAAGCTGAGTGCAGAAGAATTGATGCTTTTGAACTGTGGTGTTGGAGAAGACTCTTGAGAGTCCCTTGGACTGCAAAGAGATGCAACCAGTCCATCCTAAAGGAGATCAATCCTGAGTGTTCATTGGAAGGACTGGTGTTGAAGGTGAAGCACCAATACTTTAGCTACCTGATGCGAAGAGCTGACTCATTTGAAAAGACCCTGATGCTGGGAAAGATTGAGGGCAGGAGGAGAAAGGGAAAACAAAGGATGAGATGGTTGGATGGCATCACCGACTCAATGGACATGAGTTTGGGTAAACTCTGGGAGTTGGTGATGGACAGGGAGGCCTGGCGTGCTGCAGTTCACGGGGTCGCAAAGAGTTGAACACAACTAAGCGACTGAACAGAACTGATATATATATAAGATACAAATTGAATTGTTTCATTTTTTGCACGTATATTCAGTTTTTAATGTTGCTGGGAGTATGCTTCATTTATGGACCTTTATTTGTTGTCTTTCATTAACTATGAGAAATCTATGCCATTATCTCTTCAAACTGCCTCCCCCCTTGTTTATATTATTCATGTTTCCTTTTTCATTTTTCTTGGACTTCAGTTACTTTCATGTTACAAATTTGATACTATCTTTATATTTTGAATGTTTTACTTTTTAAATTCATTTTTGGATCATTTCCATTGAAATGTTATTAAGCTCAGCATTTTAAAAAGCTTTTTGAAGAAGTTTTTCCCCTCTGATATCTTGTCTCCAAATTCTAGCATTTCTAGCATTTTCTGTCAAGGTCTTTATCTCTCTGCTGAAGTTCATCATCCACTTGTAATAATACACATTGTCTACCATTTCCACTAGATCCTTAACATCTCAAAGATAATTTATTTTAAACTACCCCTAGCTCCAGCATCTGTATTTTTTTCTGAATCTGGTTATGTCATTTCCTATGAAAAAGGATCATTTCTTCTGCTTTTCTTTATGGCTCATAAATTTTATCTGAATATCAATCATCATGAATTTTGTTATTTATTTGCTCAGTCATGTCCAACATTTGTGACCACATGGACTGCAGCACACCAGGCCTTTCCCAGAGCTTGCTCAAACTCATGTCCATTGAGTTGGTGATACCAACCAACTGTCTCGTCCTCTATCATCCCCTTTTTCTCATGCCTTCCAACCTTTCCCAGCATCAGGGTCTTTTCCAGTGAGCCGGCTCTTTGCATCAGAGGGCCAATGTATTGGAGCTTCAGCCTCAGCATCAGTCCCTCCAGTGAATATTCAGGATTGATTTCCTTTAGGATTGACTGGTTTGATGTTCTTGTGCCCAAGGGACTCTGAAGACTTTTCTCCAACACCACAGTTCAAAAGCATCAATTCTTTGGCACTCAGTCTTCTTTATGGTCCAAATCTCACATCCATACATGACTACAGGAAAAATCAAAGCTTGGATTAGATGGACCTTTGTAAGCAAAATGATATTTCTTCTTTTTAATATGCTGTCTAGGTTGCTTATTGCTTTTCTTCCAAGGAACAAACACCTTTTAGTTTCATGGCTGCAGTCACTATCTGCAGTGATTTTGGAACCCGAGAAAATAAACTCTGTCACTCTTTCCATTGATTTCCCACCTATTTGCCATGAAGTGATGGGACCAGAAGCCATGATATTCATTTTTTGAATGTTTAATTGTATGCTAGCTTTTTCACTCTTCCGTTTCACGTTCATCAAGGGACTCTTTAGTTCCTCTTTGCTTTCTGTCATTAGGATGGTGTTTTCTGCATAGCTGAGGTTATTGATATTCCTCCTGGAAATCTTGATTCCAGCTTGTGTTTAATCCAGCTTGGAATTTCACCTGATAAACTGCATATAAGTTAAATAAGCAAGGTGACAATATAAGGCTTCCTTTCCCAATTTGAAACGAATCCATTGTTTCTTGTCTGGTTCTAATTGTTGCTTCTTGCCATGCATACAGGTTTTTCAAGAAGTGGGTAATGCGTTCTCGTATTCCTATCTCTTTAATAATTTTCCAGTTTGTTGTGATGTACACGGTCAAAGGCTTTAGTGTAGTAAATGAAGAAGAAGTAGATGTTTTTTGGAATTTTCTTGCTATGATCCAGTGGATTTTGGCAATTTGATCTCTTGTTCCTCTGCCTTTCCTAAAACCAGCTTGAACATCTGGAAGTCCTCAGTTCATGTACTGTTGAAGTCTAGCTTGAAGGATTTTGAGCATTACTTTGCTAGTATGTGAGATGAGTGCAATTGTGTGGTAGTTTGAACATTCTTTGAGATTGCCCTTCTTTGGGATTGAGATGAAAACTGACCTTTTCCAGTCCTGTGGCCACTGCTGAATTTTCCAAATTTGCTGGAATATTAGGGGTGGCAATTTAACAGCATCATCTTTTAGGATTTGAAATAGCTCAGCTGGAATTCCATCATCTCCACTAGCTTTGTTTGTAGTGATGCTTCCTAAGGCCCACTTGACTTCACACTCCAGGATATTTGGCTCTAGTGAGTGATAAAACAGTCGTGATTATCTGGGTCATTAAGATCTTTTTTGTTTAGTTTTTCTGTTATTCTTGCCACGTCTTCTTGATTTCTTCTGCTTCTGTTAGGTCTATAACATTTCTATCTTTTATTGTGCTAATCTTTGCATGAAATATTCTCTTTGTATCTTTAATTTTCTAGAAGAGATCTCCAGTCATCGTGAATAAATGAATTTTAAGTAGGCAGTACTTAGAAAGGAGCACTATTCCTCCAGTGATAGCTTTGGGGTTGATTAAATCTGTTCGGTAGTTGAACTGGATTTCATTTTCTTGATCCTATCTTTACTTCAGTGAACCATAAGCTTTAACACTTCTGGCAGTAAAGCTGCCACTATCTAGTCCTTTATGTTGGTGCAGAACCTTGAGCTCAAGGCTTAGATGAAATTTTCTTTTCTCTCTCCCTCCAAATCAGTGGATCTTTGCCCAGTCCCTGTAGATAAGCAAGTTTGCTGTCACTTTCCCAGTGGCTTAAGGCTTTTGTTGCATATAAAGAATATCTTAAGTCCTCTAATCAAGGGAGCAGGGTTTCCTGACTTTTGCAGGAGCAGCCAGTCACCACCTATTTTCATTATTGATTCACACTTTGTCCCCAATCTTATGAGCATCTTACTAAAATCTGTTTTAAAGAACTTGCAAGGACATTCCATGATCCTTAATGTCTGGTATCTCAGTGATTCTAAACTGATATGTTTAGTGTGTTAGGCTGAATAGCAACTGCTATTATGCTCTCAGAGGAAATACTGAATCGTCAGCAAGTGTCTGCCCTAAACATGGAAGTGCTCTTCACTTGTACCCTGGAAGCAACAGATTTATTACTTAATATTCTATAGCATGCTACCTCTCATTAAATTGATATTTCTTTTCATAGATAAACACCTAAATATACAATATACTAAAACAATTCAGACTAGTAGTAGGTAGTTTTTAGACCAATGAGATTTAATTCCCAGTATCCTCATTCTGTAACTGACAAAACCCCATGAGCTTTGGGTCATGTGAATTGCATCAGGCATATAGAGGCTGGAGAGTCTGAGAACTCAGAAGCCACACAGCCAGCAAGCTACAGAAGGAGTCTTTGTGAAGTCAAAGCCAGAGTCCCAGAGAAGAGCCTCTGACAGTGACTCCTGCAGCACTGTGCTAAGAATAGATTTTAGTTCCTCTTCATACAAATAGAAAAAGATGCAAACAAATGACGTTTCACACAGACACCTTTCATATTAATTTAAAATGTTAAATGAACAAAGCTGAAATCAAGTGGCTGAAACAGTAGATTAGGATTTTCTGTAGCCTGTTTAGCATTATCTTATACTTGTGCTAACAGAATCATTTATATCTGTATGTGAACCTTTGGTACATTGATATATTTGCATGAGAAATCAATAGGTATATCACAGACTGCCTGCAGATACATTAATTTTGTTTTAAAACAGATTTCAGTTTGATGCCTATTTTCCAATATCAAGTTAGAGAAATTAGATCATTACAATGAGAAATAAAATATGCAATTAATGATTTGAAGTTAATATGTACTGGGTGTCCCCAAAAGAGGGTAACCAGATTTAATGAATTTATAATGAAAAAGTGTTTTAATATTCAATTAGGAGCAATGAATGGCAAACCTTCATTATTAAATTTTTTAAATATTCCAATAAATATAATGAATTGCAGTAAAATTTATGTAAAAGCACAAATCAATTCCGTTATTGTGGGATGAAATAAATAACCGGAGAATGTTTTTAAATTATCCTTTTGCATGCAAGTAAGCAAAAATACCAATAACTTCTGAAATGTAACCTAATATGTATGCAGAAACCATTTATTATAAATACCGGGTCCATAAGTATTATTGGGGATACAGAATACAGCAGGGTGTGCTACACTTAGGGTGATTGCATGAAGCACTATACCACAATGGTATCTATATCTCCAAAAGATTTTCCTCGCTTTCTTTTCTATTAAAAACAAATTTCCCTTCATTGACATCCATCAGTTCAGTTCAGTTCATTCGCTCAGTCGTGTCTGACTCTTTGTGACCCCATGAATCGCAGCACGCCAGGCCTCCCTGTCCATCACCAACTCCCGGAGTTCACTCAGACTCACGTCCATCGAGTCAGTGATGCCATCCAGCCATCTCATCTTCTGTCATCCCCTTCTCCAGCCCCCAATCCCTCCCAGCATCAGAGTCTTTTCCAATGAGTCAACTCTTCGCATAGACACTGCTTATATCATTATTCTGATTAAAATCCATTAGGGGTCAGATTCACAAAGATATCAAGTAAACAAGTGATGTGATAGCAGCAAAAGCTGTCTTCTAGCTCATTCACCTTTGACTTGAGCTGGTCTAGGTAGAATCATGAGGTTGGTTTCATTGCCTGAAACTATCCTTTTAATACTTATTCCCTTCTTCTGTGTCACCCAGGCTCCCTGGCCTGACCTAGCTCCCTGATACTAATTATGTCACATTTAAATACCTATTATTGATATAACCTTTATTAATATCGTTACTCTCATATAAGCAGCTTTAAAAAGATACTCAGTGTGAAATATTATACATTTCAATAGAGGAATACAAATTTGACTCTTAAAATTTCTAAAGTTTAGAGGTTTTGAAAATGAGGGCCAAAAAAATGTAATAGATTTAGTTCTCTGATACCACAAGAATGTCTTCCTCTGCTAAAAAAACAATCTTGTTCTACTCTTTCAAAACATATTTTCATTCTATGTATGACAAAATATGACCAAAGCCCTACATGCACCTTCATATATTTGTCATCAATGAAACTATGGCTTATTTAGTTGTGTTTTAAAGCACATGACTCTGTTTTATAATAGAAGTATTCCATCTCAAAGTATCTGGGTGAAGCAGAAGCTGGTTTTTTTTTTTTTTTTTCATGGTGCATCTGAACACATGAACTATTTTAGAAAAATGCCAACAAACTCTCTTCTTGTACTTGTAGTCAAACACTTTCACAAAGTTTCTCTAGGTTTCTGGTATAAAGTCATTTCTCAAAAGCAGAAGTCAATTTCTTGTCACTAATTTTCTCCTAGTAAGCTTAAGAGAAATAATTGATAATGAGGCATCTGACTCTGGTAGGTTGACCTGAAAGACAAATAATTGTCATATTGATACTGTGGAGCATCGCCTGAGAAAGTGAAGCATGGCTCTGCGTACTTTGAGGGTGAACTTTAAATAACAGGAAATGTTGGCAAGCTGCTATAAAGTGGCTCTGTTTCAGGGAAATGGATGTACCATCTGCAAGGCTAAACTGAAATGACAAGCCTTTGAGGCAGACAGAATAAATGTTCAATCCATTTGGCAGATAAATCAGGTCATGGATTGGTTTATTTAGCTCCCGTTTCACATAAACAGTATACAGGCAGAAGCAATGAACCACTGCTAAATTCAACAGGAAATTCCATTTGAGGTGATATCTATGCTCAAGCTTCAGATGGTCTTCATTCTCCCATCTCGTCTCTTTGCCATATTAGTGGCATGGCTTGCCAATGCCTCTTGGTAGTTGAGATTGCAGAATCTATCTGAGCCACACATATTCTCTAGCAGGAGAATAAACTGAATGATCACCATTCCAAAGCTTACCTAATTATATTTCTCTAATAGAAATATGTGTGTAAAGATAAAAATATAAGGAATCCGTTTCATGTTTCTGACAAAAAAATGTAGCAGACATTTATCTAGTCATTGTAAAATGTAACGTTCCTACCATTTCACGGCCATGTTCACCTAGTGATCTCAATAGACCACAATACCTTCAGCAACTAAGCATCCACAGACAGCAGCCATGCATGTCCTCTTCTACTTTTGATCCTTACGCAAAATTTGACTTTTGCATTGGTTACTGTAATGAAATACTAGGTTCAATTTCTGATTGACTTCTTTTATCTACTTTATAGAATTTCATGCTACTCTAGAGGGCAGAGGCATATTTTCTTTTTCAATTTTGATGAAAGAATATGAACCACATTTCACCTTCATGCTCTTCGTGAAGGTCATAGTTGAAATATGATAAAGCATTAAGATCCAAGTTATTTTTCCAATCTACTATGATTCAAAGCAATAAATTCAGTTTAACAACTTAATTAAAACTATTCTCAGAAAAACAACTATTCTCTTTGTATACTATCGTTATAGAGAGCTAGAAAGGTTGTGTTTATTCCAACTGTAAAAGTATTAAAGGAAAAAAATACTTTCTTTTTCTTTAGTTTCCCTTTTACTTTGACAAGAGATTTTTAAAGGATTTGTTTCCCTTCTCCTGTTATTATTAAATATATTTTTTCTTTCAACATGAAATATTATTAGGCAAGGTGCTAAGTCACTTCAGACATATCTGAAGGTCTTTGCGACCCTATGGACTATAGCCAGGCAGGTTCCTCTGTCCATTAAATTTCCCAGGCAAGAATACTGGAGTGGGTTGTTGTGGCTTTCTCCAGTGAATCTTCCCAACCCAGGGATGGAATCCCGTCTTTTATGTCTTCTGCATTGGCAGGTGGAGTCTTTACCACTACTGCCTTCTGGGAAGCCCAATTATTAGGCAATAATGAGACGAAAAATCCTCACTTTGTTGCTTATGTGCTCTGCCAAATTTAAGTTGCAAAATATTTATTGCAACAGGTAGGGTCAATTCACACACACATATACACACTGTATTTTGGATTATATCGTATTTTGTTTTATATTTTGCATTGTATACTACATTTTTTATATATTGCACATGTATAATACTTTTGAAGAAGTTATGACAATATGAAATCAATAAAATAATTTATTGAATATTGTACTATGATATCAATCTATGATAAAAAAGATTATATATCCAACTAATCTTTACTTTTAATCTAGTGAAAAATGTTGATTCAAATATAATTAATATAATTGATTTGCATTGCTACAGGCTAAATTTGTCACTTGTTCTCATTATCCTCTTACAATGCATCTTAAGCGGATTGACTCTTAGCTACCTCACACAGATCCCCCTTCAGGACTGAAGAACTTATTCTTCAGGTACATAGAATGCTGCTGCAGACTGTCCTTGGCTGTCTATCTTCTCCAGGATTTGCCCTCTGTTGAAAAGGGCTGTCAGGCCCAAGTTCATTTTTTCCTCCAGGGAATAGCCCACTTGTAATGAATGGCCAATGTGAGATTATAAAACCTTGTCCCTTCTACCAAACTCCAGAGCCCTATAGAGAGCGTACGTGGGTAATGTACGGCTTCATTGTAATGGCACTGAAGTCTTAATTCTCCTTCCGCCACACCCTGCTTTCTTCCCTTTCCTCAAGAACTGTTACAGCTGAGATACTACATAGAAGTTTCATGCACTCAACAATCTATGTCTCAAGGGAATCCAACCTTTAATAGTTTGTACCAGATTTGGCCCAAGAGAGCAGGTATTGCAAAGAGCAGTGGAGCTGGATTACACAGCATTGCCTCTACCTAGTTGGCAATGAGGATCTCATCACCAGTTGTATATGAATCATAAGAGTCCCTGGCAGATCAAAGTATAGTTACCTAACTTTTGCTAGTTGCATTCCACAAACCCACCTGCTAGGGTATAGTAAGCGCCCTTTTCTTTGAAGATGATCCAGAAGATTCTGCCTTGCAATAAAACAAGGGTTCTCTCAATATATGACTCCACATTTCTTCATGCAGCTATGATGTACTAAGGTTAGAAAAGACCAAGACCTTTCTAGGGAGAAAAGAGTATACACAGAAGGAGCTATAGGACCTAACCAAGGTGTGCCAGAGGAGACTGGCTAGTATGTATAAGACTGATTCCTATGGATACTGAGTCAAGAAGGTGTGGAAAGTAAAGCTGGATAAGGAAGAGTTTACCAAATTGATAACATTCAGGATCTAAGGGCCTGACAACAACCCTGAAAGATAAAATAAATATGCTACTAGCAAGGGTTGAAGAAGCTTAAAGAAAGTGATGACCAAAATTAGGTGAAGTCAAAATGCCTAAACAATCATGCTGTATTATTGAATAAAGGGTCAAAGATTCAGAGACTTGGACGTGGTAGGATTTTTATTCTTTTATTCTGTGTAAGGGCAGGAAGTCCACCAGGTGTCTGAAACAATAAGGATGGTCTAATGGTACCACTGGGAGATTATAAGCAGGTCTTCAAGAAGGAGGTTTTGCATAAAAATATCAATGGTGAGATTGAAAAGGTGATCAAGAAGCTGATTACAGTTGCCCTAGTAAAAACTTATGACCCTATGCCCAGTTTCTAAACTTGGGCTAATCTGTAGCCCTAAAACTCACTGTATCAGAGAGTATAATATCCCCATGCTAAGGACTCTGAAATATTAGAGCAAGTATGTGTCATAATGCCCCATCATTTCCTAACGGGACCTATGGTGACTAGCTTGAGTTATAATACAAAGAGGGAAAAAAGATATCCAGATATTTTAAGGATGATTGAACATGGATAGGAGTTGATATAGATTCCCTGGGATTCAGAGCCTGTCTGTGAATACCCTATCAGAGTGGGAGCACTTGGAGGAAAAGTAATAAGGTTCTGATGCTAGTCTATACAGCATGGTCTACTCAGACTATGAATGGACCTAGTGGTAATACCTATCACCACCAGCTGATTGTTGGAATGGACTTGCTGGGGAGTTGGTAGAATTCCCATGTTGCTGTTTGGCCTGTAGGACAGGAGTTTCTCACTGGGAAAAAAAAAAAAAGCTGGAGCCTCTGAAACTCTTTCTCATATCCTGAGAAAGATTAAGAAAAATCAAGCACATCCCACTAGAATAGAAGATATTAGTATCACCCTGTATTAGTTATCTATTCCTCCACTGAAGAATTTTGTATAAACTATTGCATCTGCCTGTAAATCTCTTTTCCTCTATCTCATTTCACAAGGTAGTAATAATCCTTCAAAATTAGTTCAATTCTCCCTTCCTTCAAAAGGTGCCCTATGCTGTTTTATTTACACCTAGTCTCCTTTTTTGTAACATAATATTGCATACCTTTATTTTATACTATTTATGTTTCAAATATATTATTATTTAAATTTTTAGAATATAAACTTCATGGTGTCTAATTATATCTCAGAATTTAGGATGAATTGAAAAAATACTCTCATGAATGAGCTGATTATGTCCCATCTTTCTATATTTTTAATACAGGAAAGTTTACATCACTTTTCTATATTTCTAATATGGGAAAGTTTACATCATTTTACAATTTGATATATAGAAAATGATGCTTATTGAACATTAAGAACTTACAGATTTCATAACACTTTCTTTGAAGAAAAAATCTATTATAATATCCACCTCTGAAATAAAAAAGAGAGATGGATTTAAAATCATCCTAGGAATTAAGACTCCAGTACTCTTGCCTGGAAAATCCCATGGATGGAGGAGCCTGGTAGGCTGCAGTCCATGGGGTCGCTAAGAGTCGGACACAACTGAGTGACTTCACTTCACTTTCACTTTCAAGCATTGTTGAAGGAAATGACGACCCACTCCAGTATTCTTGCCTGGAGAATCCCAGGGATGGGGGAGCCTGGTGGGCTGCCGTCTATGGGGTCACACAGAGTCAGACACAACTGAAGTGACTTCGCAGGAATTAAGACTAGTTCTGAGAACACTTTGATAACTGGGGGGGAAAAAACAATGCTATATAAAATCTTATGATTAAACTATATATCATAGTGATATCATATCATATATTACTAGACCATTCAGGTATGACCTGCCAGGAACAGCATGAGGAACTCCGCCCATGGCAAAGTTCATGAGGAAGGAGGCTTCAGCATTAGCAAAGGCAGGATTGAGCCTCAGGATACCCCCTGTTCCTGAGCATCTACCCCCAAAACCAGGGTCTCTCTACTTTACTGTTTTATGCTCTCACTTATACCTCTGACTTTACGGGGGGCTGACCCCCATTACCTCTCTCGGAGAAGGAGTTAACTTACAGCTCCAAGTCAATAAAAATTCCTGGGCGTGACAAGAGTGTTTCAACTTAGGAACTCCTCTGAAGGTTATCTAGCCTGCCTGTACAGGTTCGTCTGGCCACATGTGATTGTTTACCATGAGAGGCACGAGATGTTTCAGACTTACTAAAGGCAGATTCTTTTGGGAAGTTAGAAATTATTAGTATAGTGGGTTGGTTAGGAATTATATCGGTGAAAGGTTTTTCATTTGTGGTGCCAATAATTGCTGCTTAATCTCCATATTCCCTGCCCTGGGTGTGACAAGGGTGTCTCAGGTCAAATCTCTCTGCTGGCAGACTAGTTTGTGTGACAGGATTATCCATACTCCTGCCACTATGCACGTGATTGTTTACTACCTCTCAACCATAAACAGCACAGAGAGTTTGGAGTATTTAGAAAATCTTAATTAGCATAGGGCTTTTCTCATTGTTGAGTCAATGATTGCCACCAGGCCTCCATATCCTTAGGTACCTGGGAATATATTAATGTATTTGGAATATAGAAAAGGAAATATAGTAGTTTTTGATGTTAGCCATACTAGACCTTTTGAGTTAATGAATTTTCTCTTTTGTTATAGATCGTTGTACTTTGTTATAAATCACTCTGTCCTTGCTATGTAAAAATGTAACTTTATCACTATCTTAAGACTAAATAGATCTTAAGGGGAACATTGGTGAAGGGTTTTCATTTGTTGGGCTGATGTTTGCTGCTAAATCTCCATATTCCCTGCCCTTATAATGAATATAACTAGCATATAGAAGAAATAAGTATTAACCTTTAAGATAAATCATGTTAACCTTGGGTTAAATAAATTACTTTCTTAGTTGTAACCCACTACATCCTCACCCTATAGGAATGCAACTTTATCTGCTACCTACAGAGGATGTCACCTGGTTTAAGAAAAAACACCCTTGGAAAAAATAAGTTTTTTGGTTATTAGAAAGATTCATAAATTGTCAGCAGGCCTCATGACCATAAGATGATGTAAAACCCCTAAGACCTTTTTTTTATACATTTATGTGAAGCACCTGATTTTGATAAAGGTCAGGACTGCTGACCCCCGCATGACTTTAAAATTTCCGTTTGTCTCTAAGTGTAACAAAGGGTATATAAGCAAACCCAAAAAATAAAGAAATCGGATCAGTTTCTGGAAAGACTGATTCCCCCGTGTCGCTCTTTCTTTCCCCTTTGACTGAATTTCCATCTGGAACATGGGTACTCACCAAGCTTGCTAATTTTGCCTGGGCTTCTAAGATCAGACTGGGGAGGCCTCAGTGCCTCCTCTCCTTTGGGAGAACGGAAAGACGCCTGTGGCATACATAGGTGGTGATTAGTATTCCATGTAAACCAAGTTATTCAGCCTCTTTTTCTCCACTAATTTTCCTACTATGCTATTTCTTTCTAATCTCCCTCTATATGTTTAATTAAGCAATTAATTCCAAGGATGCTGACTCCGTCCCTGCTTTAAATTACCATAGATCCACCGGGGCTGCATCCTGGCAATGACCTAAATCAAATCCCTTATGGCTATACACTGGAAATCGGAAATAGATTTAAGGGACTAGATCTATTAAATAGAGTGCCTGAAGAACTATGGACAGAGGTTCGTGACATTGTACAGGAGACAGGAATCAAGACCATCCCCAAGAAAAAGAAATGCAAAAAAGCAAAATGGCTCTCTGAGTTCAGTCAGTTCAGTCACTCAGTCGTGTCCGACTATCTGCAACCCCATGAATTGCAGCAAGCCAGGCCTCCCTGTTCATTGCCAACTCCCGGAGTTTACTCAGACTCACGTCCATCGAGTCCGTGATGCCATCCGGCCATCTCATCCTCGGTCGTCCCTTTCTCCTACCGCCCCCAATCCCTCCCAGCATCAGAATCTTTTCCAAAGAGTCAAGTCTTCGCGTGAGGTGGCCAAAGTACTGGAGTTTCAGCTGCAGAATCATTCCCTCCAAAGAAATCCCAGGGTTGATCTCCTTCAGAAAGAACTGGTTGGATCTCCTTGCAGTCCAAGGGACTCTCAAGAGTCTTCTCCAACACCGCAGTTCAAAAGCATCAACTCTTCAGTGCTCAGCCTTCCTCACAGTCCAACTCTCACATCCATACATGACCACAGGAAAAACCATAGCCTTGACTAGACGGACCTTAGTCGGCAAAGTAATGTCTCTGCTTTTGAATATGCTATCTAGGTTGGTCATAACTTTTCTTCCAAGGAGTAAGCGTCTTTTAATTTCATGGCTGCAGTCACCATCTGCGGTAATTATGGAGTGCAAAAAATAAAGTCTGACACTGTTTCCACTGTTTCCCCGTCTATTTCCCATTAAGTGATGGGACCGGATGCCATGATATTAGATTTCTGAATGTTGAGCTTTAAGCCAACTTTTTCACTCTCCTCTTTCACTTTCATCAAGAGGCTCTTTAGTTCCTCTTCACTTTCGGCCATAAGGGTGGTGTCATCTGCATAGCTGAGATGATTGATATTTCTCCTGGCAATCTGGATTCCAGCTTGTGTTTCTTCCAGTCCAGCATTTCTCATGATGTACTCTGCATAGAAGTTAAATAAGCAGGGTGAAAAATATACAGCCTTGACATACTCCTTTTCCTATTTGGAACCAGTCTGTTGTTCCAGGTCCAGTTCTAACTGTTGCTTCCTGACCTGCATACAGATTTCTCAAGAGGCAGGTCAGGTGGTCTGGTATTCCCATCTCTTTCAGAATTGTCCACAGTTTATTGGGATCCACACAGTCAAAGACTTTGGCATAGTCAATAAAGCAGAAATAGATGTTTTTCTGGAACTCTCTTGCTTTTTCCATGATCCAGCGGAGGCTGGCAATTTGATCTCTGGTTCCTCTGCCTTTTCTAAAACCAGCTTGAACATCAGGAAGTTCACGGTTCACATATTGCTGAAGCCTGGCTTGGAGAATTTTGAGCATTACTTTACTAGCATCTGAGTTGAGTGCAATTGTGCGGTAGTTTGAGCATTCTTTGGCATTGCCTTTCTTTGGGATTGGAATGAAAACTGACCTTTTCCAGTCCTGTGGCCACTGCTGAGTTTTCCAAATTTGTTGGCATATTAAGTGCAGCACTTTCACAGCATCATCTTTCAGGATTTGAAATAGCTCAACTGGAATGCCATCACCTCCACTAGCTTTTTTCATAGTGATGCTTTCTAAGGCCCACTTGACTTCACATTCCAGGATGTCTGGCTCTAGATGAGTGATCACATCATCATGATTATCTGGGTTGTGAAGACCTTTTTTGTACAGTTCTTCTGTGTATTCTTGCCACCTCTTCTTAATATCTTCTGCTTCTGTTAGGTCCCTACCATTTCTGTCCTTTATTGAGCCCATCTTTGCATGAAATGTTCCCTTGGTATCTCTCATTTTCTTGAAGAGATCTCTAGTCTTTCCCATTCTGTTCTTTTCCTCGATTTCTTTGCATTGATCGCTGAAGAAGGCTTTCTTATCTCTTCTTGCTATTCTTTGGAACTCTGCATTCAGATGCTTATATCTTTCCTTTTCTCCTTTCCTTTTTGCCTCTCTCCTTTTCACAGCTATTTGTAAGGCCTCCCCAGACAGCCATTTTGCTTTCTTGCATTTCTTTTCCATGGGGATGGTCTTGATCCCTGTCTCCTGTACAATGTCACAAACCTCATTCCATAGTTCATCAAGCACTCTATCCATCAGATCTAGGCTCTTAAATCTATTTCTCACTTCCACTGTATAATCATAAGGGATTTGATTTAGGTCATACCTGAATGGTCTAGCGGTTTTCCCTGCTTTCTTCAATTTAAGTCTGAATTTGGTAATAAGGAATTCATGATCTGAGCCACAGTCAGCTCCTGGTCTTATTTTTGTTGACTGTATAGAGCTTCTCCATCTTTGGCTGCAGAGAATATAATCAATCTGATTTCGGTGTTGACCAGCTTGTGATGTGGCTCTCTGAGGAAGCTTTCAAATAGCTGTGAAAAGAAGAGAAGCAAAAAGCAAAGGAGAAAAGGAAAGATATACCCATTTGAATGCAGAGTTCCAAAAAATAGCAAGGATAGATAAGAAAGCCTTCCTCAGTGATCAATGCAAAAAAATAGAGGAAAACAACAGAATGGGAAAGACTAGAGATATCTTCAAGAAAATTGGAGATACCAAGGGAACATTTCATGCAAAGATGGCTCAATAAAGGACAGAAATGGTGGGGACCTAACAGAAGAAGCAGAAGATATTAAGAAGAGGTGACAAGAATACACAGAAGAACTGTAGAAAAAAAGACCTTCATGACCCAGATAATCACGATGGTCTGATCACTCACCTCGAGCCAAACATCCTGGAATGCAAAGTCAAATGGGCCTTAGAAAGCATCACTACGAAAAAAGCTAGTGGAGGTGATGGCATTCCAGTTGAGCTATTTCAAATCCTGAAAGATGATGCTGTGAAAGTGCTGCACTTAATATGCCAGAAAATTTGGAAAATTTAGCAGTGGCCACGGGACTGGAAAAGGTCAGTTTTCATTCCAAATCCAAAGAAAGATAATGTCAAAGAATACTCAAACTACCACACAGTTGCACTCATCTGACATGCTAGTAAAGTAATGCTCAAAATTCTCCAAGCCAGGCTTCAGCAATATGTGAACCGTGAACTTCCAGATGTTCAGGCTGCTTTTAGAAAAGGCAGAAGAACCAGAGATCAAATTGCCAACGTCTGCTGGATGGTCGAAAAAGCAAGACAGTTCCAGAAAAACATCTATTTCTGCTTTATTGACTATGCCAAAGCCTTTGACTGTGTGGATCCCAATAAACTGTGGACAATTCTGAAAGAGATGGGAATACCAGACCACCTGACCTGCCTCTTGAGAAATCTGTATGCAGGTCAGGAAGCAACAGTTAGAACTGGACCTGGAACGACAGACTGGTTCCAAATAGGAAAAGGAGTACATCAAGGCTGTATATTGTCACCCTACTTATTCAACTTTTATGCAGAGTACATCATGAGAAACACTGGGCTTGAGGAAGCACAAGCTGGAATCAAGATTGCTGGGAGAAATATCAATCACCTCAGATATGCAGATGACACCACCCTTATGGCCGAAAGTGAAGAGGAACTAAAAAGCCTCTTGATGAAAGTGAAAGAGGAGAGTGAAAAAGTTAGCCTAGAGCTCAACATTCAGAAAACGAAGATCATGGCATCCTGTCCCATCACTTCATGGCAAATAGATGGGGAAACCGTGGAAACTGTGGCTGACTTTCTTTTTCTGGGCTCCAAAATCACTGCAGACGGTGATTGCAGCCATGAAATTAACAGACGCTTATTCCTTGGAAGGAAAGTTACGACCAACCTAGACAGCATGTTAAAAAGCAGAGATATTACTTTGACAAAGTTCATCTACGGGAGGGGGTTCATGTTTGGGAACTCATGTACACCCGTGGTGGATTCATGTCAATGCATCGCAATACCAATACAGTATTGTAAAGTAAAATAAAGTAAAAATAAAAATTAAAAAAAAAAGATAATAAGCAACTTTGCCTTATCTAGGGTTGTTAGCCTAGGGAAGATTTTGTTCAAGAAACACTACCCCAGGTGAATTTTAAAGAATATGGGAGGTTTTACCCAGAAAATGTTTAAAAAAAAAAAAAAAGAGCATGAGAAAACATCCTAGATAGTATATTCAAAAGCAGAGACATTACTTTGCCGACTAAGGTCCATCTAGTCAAGGCTATGGTTTTTCCTGTGGTCATATATGGATGTGAGAGTTGGACTCTGAAGAAGGCTGAGTGCCGAAGAATTGATGCTTTTGAACTGTGGTGTTGGAGAAGACTCTTGAGAGTCCCTTGGACTGCAAGGAGATCCAACCAGTCCATTCTGAAGGAGATCAGCCCTGGGATTTCTTTGGAGGGAATGATGCTGAAGCTAAAATTCCAGTACTTTGGCCACCTCATGTGAAGAGTTGACTCATTGGAAAAGACTCTGATGCTGGGAGGGATTAGGGGCAGGAGGAGAAGGGGACCACAGAGGATGAGATGGCTGGATAGCATCACGGACTCGATGGACGCGAGTCTGAGTGAACGCCGGGAGTTGGTGATAGACATGGAGGCCTGGTATTCTGCGATTCATGGGGTCACAAAGAATCGGACATGACTGAGCAACTGAACTGAACTGAACAGTTGGAATTGCCTTTATACATAATCTTATTTATTATAAGGCACAACTCTATAAATTAAATCCTGTACTCTTATTTTATAGAGACAGCGGGAAAGAATTAACATTTTAGTTATGCAACAGGTACTATAAGTTTTATATATATGCTTTTTTAATACTCAGAATGACACAGACTGCAAATTTTATTACTGCGGTTTTGCATATGAAAAGCATAAATTATAGGGAATATTTAACTAGCTGAAGGTCACAGACCCAAACAATAGTCAAGACAGAATTTTAAGCCCGTTTATTCCTGTTCCTCCAATGTGAAAAAAAGTCCCTTCAGAAACAGAACAAATCACATATGAATTTAAGAAGTTCAGACTTTTATTGAATATATTATTTCCACTTTCTCGACACAAGCTGCTTTCTAAAAGACTTAATAGGAACAAACTGTATCTTGGTGTTTGGAAAGTTATGCATTATAATGAAAAATGATTAAAAATTATTCAAAGTCTTTCTATATTTCACTTCTAACAACTTTCCAATTTTGTACAAGATAGAAAATTTTGGGAAGAAAAGTAGATGTAAAAAATCCTGACATAGATTCAATTAAGAATTCACAAAGTTTCAAAAACCATGCAATTATTTCAGTGTCTTTGCTTTCAAATTACAATATATAATATCTCTATTGAAGAATAATGTGCATAATAATTTATCCAGTAAATTGTGTTACTTTTAAGGAAGATTTTTAATTTTAAGTTTGCATTAATACCACATGAGTTCATCTTATCAAATTCCCACCCAAGAAAAAAATGTAGGGCAAACGAAATAACCTAATGTTTAAGAAACCAGAATCTTGAATCCTATAATGATTTATTTATGAGCCATCTGGTTATATAAACATGATAGTGGAGTCAAATGTAATCTGTATGCATAGAAAGAAAGAATTATTCAGAAAGAAATAATTAGGTTTTACGAGTGAAATCCCAAGGCTAACTGCAGGATTTAGGTAACAAATTTCCTTGTGAGTGAAGAAAATGTATAAAATGTATTATAATATGTAATGTTACATATATATTATGTATAGCTAGTCACTTTGTTGCACAAAACAAATTAGCAAGAAATAAGTCAACATACTTCAGTAAAATTTCAAAAAAAGTTACCTGTATAATACATATAATGCACATATACGTGTATACACAGCTATTGCATGATTTTGTCATAGCAAGAAGGACTGAGAACTAAAGCATTTTATCTAGAGGATTATGAATGCGAATAGATACAGTGAGTATGAGTCATCCTGGGTTCATAAGGGAGGCTGGGGGAACCCGAGAGAGCACTGCCTTCCATTTCTGTTATTACCAGCATTAATCAGTTTTTACCTCTCCATCTGTCACATGTGCTTAGTGACATGCACGACTGTGTAGACAGGGTTATATGGGGGATGGGGTGGAGAATGAGGTGAAATCATTGCAGTTCCCTTTCTATAAATTTCTAACTTAAGTACCACTTACATGTGGGTAAAACTACTTAAATTTTTCTATGTTTTGCCATGTAAAGACCAATTTAAACAAATTATATAAGTTAAATTTGCACTAAATTATTATAAAATATGCATGCTATTGCATTTTCTATTATAATAACATGCACACACATACCTAACTGCATTTAATATTTTTCCCTTTGAAATTACTTTTCACTTTTCATTTATTTATTATCCAGTTTGTGTCCAGGCAGACAGGAAGCTAATGATAAAATATCCAAGCTACATACTTTCTTTATTCATAACTATGGCATTCTAATTTTTTTCTTATTCGTGCATCAGATTCTAACCAATACTTCTGAAATAAGTAGAAGGCATATAAATTGTAACAAGTCCAAAGATTTTTTTTCCCATCAAAAAAAAATTATACTCTTGACTATAACTGAAAATTGAAATGAAAATTCTCCAATTTACAATCAATGATGTAAGCCAAGGCAGCTAAAATTAAAAGTAAAAATTTGGAACAACTTCAGAATAACATAGACACAAATATGATAATAAGTTGGAAACACATTTTATCATAAAATATAGTCACATATGTTGTGCACTGAACAATTCCATTATGCATTCACATTTACTATGATTTTGATGGTATTTCCCATCACCATCAAGTTGTGTAACATGTCGGCCTTGTCCATCTATGTTTTTAACATTTATTGTATCTATACTACTATTACTACTACTACTAAGTCACTTCAGTCGTGTCCGACTCTGTGCGACCCCATAGACAGCAGCCCACCAGGCTCCCCCGTTCCTGGGATTCTCCAGGCAAGAACACTGGAGTGGGTTGCCACTTCCTTCTCCAATGCATGAAAGTGAAAAGTGAAAGTGAAGTCGCTCAATCATGTCCAACCCTCAGGGACCCCATGGACTGCAGCCCTCCAGGCTCCTCCGCCCATGGGATTTTCCAGGCAAGGGTACTGGAGTGGGGTCCCATTGCCTTCTCCATTATTGTGTCTATAGTGAAAACAAAAACGTATTCAGGTTTGTGGACGTTTCAGATGCTTGAACTTTACACAGTAACAGCCCTAAATATCATTTATTTTTGTTTTCATCTTAATAATCTAGTTCAATTTTGCTATGCAAATGAATAATTTTACCATCAGTTGAGTGATGTCAACTTAAATTAGTACACAGAAAATATATATTAGTTCTCATCTAAGGGATAAAAATGTTTTATATATCCAAGGTTTTGGGAGTGGATGTGTGAGAAACACTTAAGTACTTACAAGCATTTATCTTTTTCTCTAAATAACCTAAGATGCAGATAATTTATGTCAGTTTGAACCCATGTAGTTTGAGGGCTTCCTCAGGTGGTGCAGGTGGTAAAGAACCTGCCTGTCAATGCAGTAGATATATAAGACACAGATTCAATTCCTGCATCGGGAAGATCCCCTGGAGGAGGACATGGCAACTCACTCCAGTATTCTTGCCTGGAAAATCCCATGGACAGAGGAGACTGATGGTCTGCAGTCCATAGTGTCTCACAGAGTCAGACATGACTGAAGCGACTTAGCACGCATGCATGCATGTAGTTTACATTTAACAATAAACTATAGAGAATATACTGCAGAATTTATCAATAATATCCTATTCCTGTGCATTTGTTTCCTATAGAGTGACTAAACCATTCACAGATTTCATTCCTCACGGAGTCTTCTATTTCTTTTTGCCCTCATGTAGGGATATTATAATGCTGCTTCTTCACTCCAGGTCATTCTTTTTCAGACCTTAAAATTACTTGTATAAAGTAGGCCTTTGATTTCTATTCATATTTACCCAATTCTAGTGAGGGCTATGGTTTTTCCAGTAGTCATGTATGGATGTGAAAGTTGGACTGTGAAGAAAACTGAGCAACAAAGAATTGATGCTCTTAAACTGTGATGTTGGAGAAAACTCTTGAGAGTCCCTTGGACTGCAAGGAGATCCAACCAGTCCATTGTAGAGGAGATCAGTCCTGGGTGTTCTTTGGAAGGATTGATGCTAAAGCTGAAGCTCCAGTACTTTGGCCACCTCATGCGAAGAGTTAATTCACTGGAAAAGACTCTGATACTGGGAGGGATTGGGGGCAGGGGGAGAAGGGGGCAACAGAGGATGAGATGGCTGGATGGCATCACCGACTCGATGGACATGAGTGTGAGTGAACTCCGGGAGCTGGTGATGGACATGGAGGCCTGGCATGCTGCGATTCATGGGGTCGCAAAGAGTCGAACACGACTGAGCAACTGAACTGAACTGAACGGAACTGAGTGATCTGTTAAAGCTCCTTATTAAATAAAGAGGCAGATTATGTATATATCAATACCTCCCTAGATCCTGATATTGGGCTGTAAGTGCATTAAATAGAGTTGGAATAATGTGGGTTATAAATGTAAATTTATTTCAGTAGATCCTTCTCTTTTTGCATCTTATAAATTTTTGTATCATATGTTGATTAAACATAGAATACTATATCATTTTCTTACACAGTGTTGACAATTGTATTTCCTTATTTAAAGGTTTTATAAATTACATACAAAAGTTCAAGTTTTACATTTTGAAGAAAACATTTAAAGTTCCAAAGAAAATAGATTGGAAAGAGTTTGTAATAAATTTCAAAGTTATGTGAGTCGGTATGACTAAATATCTAAATTGAAGAGACAAATGGGCAATTCAGCAATAATATTTGGATGATTCAATACCTCATTTTTAATAATGATAGAACAGCAAAGCATAAGATTAAATTTTAAAAGATCAAAATCATATAAAGTATGCTCTTCTATCATAATTGAATGAAATTAAAGATAAGTACCAGAGGAAATGGGGAATTCACAAATATGATAAAATTAAACACCACACCCACTCCTAAATAATGAATGGGGCAAAAAAGAACTGACAAGAAATATTAGAAAACAGTTGAGATGAGTAAAATGAACACAACATGTCCAAATCTATGTAATTCAGATAAAGCAGCATTTAAAAGGAGATTTGTATCTGTAAATGCCTATAGTAAAAAAAAGAAATCCTTAATCAATAGCCTAAATTTCCATCCTATGAAACTGGAAAAAATGAGAACAAACTAAATTTAAAGTAGTCAGAAGAAAAGAGAATATATAGGAGAGTGAATAAATAGGTAATTTTAAAAATAGAGAAAATAAAACCAGAAGTTTACTCTTTGCAAAATTCAGCAATCAATACTACATTTGAAACTTAGTTTTTAATTGAAGAATAAATTCTTCAGTTTCCCATCACAAGAATTATATGTGGGCCTAGGAGCAGGTGGGAAAATATGTTGGCATTGGAGCCCTAATTGATACTCTTGAAAGCATATGGCAGAGTAAATTCATGGCAATGAAAATACAGACAATGGGAAGATATTTGGATGTGCTGTATTTATTGATATCTTTAGAACACAAATTTATTCTGACTATGTAGAATGCTTCCAAAAGGAAGGAATTAGTTGTATAGATGATATATGTTCCTACCCATAGATGATAGAGAGAGTAGTATAAGATGAGGTGTGAGAATGGACAGTGTTAACTGTCTTTCACATCAGCTGAGAGGTATAAAGAAAAGCAAAAGTTTTCATGATTTTCTGGCTAGAAAATCTGAATAAGATTAATAAGTCAGTTCTCTTTTTTGATACGTTGGTCATTTTTTTTAATTTATTAAACAAGCCTGTCATTATTACAGTTATTTTTTGTTACCATTTTCCATAATATAATTTTCATGAATTGTTATAGGAAAAGCATGTTTCCTAGGTCTCATTATTTTATCCATAATACATGGATGTGTTAGTTGCTCAGTCATGTCCAGCTCTTTGTAACCCCATGGACTATAGCTTGCCAGGCTCCTCTGTCCATGGAATTCTCCAGGCAAGAATACCATAGTGGGTTGCCATTTCCTTCTCCAGGGGATCTTCCCAACCCAGGGATCAAACCTGGGTCTCCTGCATTGCAGGCAGATTCTTTACCATCTGAGCCTCCAGGGAAGCCCCAAATAATTATCAAATATTTATTAGATTATCAAAAATAGTCTAATTGTATTAAATAATTACCAGTAGATAAATGATCTGGGCAGATGTGTCTTTTGATACTGTATCTTCAACACTTGGGAGAGTGCTAGCCTAGAGTGGATACTCAAGGAATATTGCTTAAGTGAATTGGTGGAGATATAATGTCAGTACAAAATAGTTTACACAGTGAGTATGTGGTATTTATGTTTTATTTTTTATTTATTTTTTAATTGGAGGAAAATTGCTTTACAATGTTGTGTTGGTTCCTGCTGTGCAACAATGTGAATTAGATCTCTCTCTCTATAGATCTCCTCCCTCTTGACCCTTCCTCCACACACCTCCCCATCCCACCCCTCTAGGTCATCTCTGAGTGCCAGGCTGGGCTCCCTGTGTTATACAGCAGCTTCCAGAGCGCAAGGTCTTTAAATAAATTGTCAACTAAAATTATCATCTAAAAAGCATAAAATACCTTGATGAGTTGCAATACCCCCAAATTTGTCAGGCACTGTAGATGTATTACTATAATTTAGTCTGATTTTTTGTGTCATATTTTATTCACTATAACTTGCTGCATAACAACACTACTACCACAAATTTAGTGGCCTAAAACATCACACATTCGTTAATTTTTTTCTAATTTTTATTTTCTATCAAAATATAATTGATTACAATGTTGTGTTAGTTTTCAGTATACACCAAGGTGATTCAGTCATGCATGTACCTATATCCATTCTTTCTCAGATTATTTTTCCATAAAGTTTATTTCAGAATACTGAGTAGACTTTTCTGTGTCATACAGTAGATCCTTGTTGATTACCTATTTTATATATAGTAGATGTATCTGTTAATCCCATTTGGTTACCAAAGGGGAAAGTTAGGGGGAATAAATTAAGAGTTTGGGGTTAATAGTACACATTAATCACCCTACAGTTTCTGTGAGGTAGAAGCCTGGAGTGACTTATCTGAATCCTGTATTTATGAGTCTCAGGAGGGTGAAGTCGTTCTGTTAGCTAGAACTGAATTGCCTCTCTTTCTCTGATTCCACTAGGTTGGATACACTTCCCTACTCTCACGGTTCTTGGTAGCATTCTATTCCTTCTATTCCTTGTTGGACTGAGAACTTCTTCGTAGTCTGCCGTCAAACTCTCAGATCCTAGGGGCCACCTGCAGTTCCTTGTCGTGTGGGGTTTCCCAACATAGTTGCTGGCTTCCTTCAGCCAGCACAAGAGAAATGGACTACAGGAAGAACAGTGATACAACCTTATGTAATATAATGACATACACATAATCCAAATATTCTTCTCGTTACAAGCAAGTCACAGGTCTTGTCCATGATCAAGCGGAAGGACTTGCATGAGTCTGCTACTATGAGGCAAGGAAGATGGTGGCCACCTTAAAAGTTTGCTTGTCACATGTATGTAAGGGAAAACAGAGCTATTCACAAATACATTTCTATTTTACTGAAAGTTCGAAGAGGAAGAATAGGAGGACCTGATCATATCCATTTTAGAAATGATAGCTTAAAGTACACAGGAAAAAAGATGGAAAAAGAATGTTTCAATATTTCTTAGAAATTAGACCTTGATACTGGGAAAGATTGAAGGTGAGAGGAGAAGGGGATGACAGAAGATGAGATGGTTGGATGGCATCACTGACATGATGGACATAAGTTTGAATAAACTCCGGGAGTTGGTGATGGACAGGGAGGCCTGGCATGCTGTGATTCATGGGGTCGCAAAGACTTGGACACAACTGAGTGACTAAACTGAACTGAATATTTTCTAAGAAAATTCTTTTAAATTTTGGACTTTTACAAATCCAGAATTCTTAGAAAATTTCAAAAGAATTTTTGAAAAGGCAAAAAGTCTAAGTAGCCCAGAAAGTTAGCAGTCCACAGGTAAATAGTTTCATCACTTCCTCCAGTCCCAGTTCACCCATTGCTCATGGGCATAAAAGGATTGTTTCCCTTAAAGATGTCCACTGGAAATACCAAAATTAACTAGCAAGGTCTGATTAGTAAAAATGAGAAAAAGTACATTAAGTTGCTGAGTGAAGATGTTAAGACCTTGCCAAGCCTAAAATTTTAAATCATAAGAAAAAAGTATTTTAGAGGAAAGAGAAAACTTAATGTGACATGATGTGAAAGTCACTCAGTTGTGTCCAGCACTTTGCGACCCCATGGACTATACAGTCCATGGAATCCTCTAGGCCAGAATGCTGGAGTGGGTAGCCTTTCCCTTTTCCAGGGAATCTTTCCAACCCAGGGATCGAACCCAGGTCTCCTGCATTGCAGGTGGATTCTTTACCAGGTGAGCCACAAGCATTAATAAAGCAGAAAGAGGTATGCATTAAAAAAAAAAAAAAGATGCAGTTAGAACCTTAGATAATCTCTCCAAATGTGGAGAATTCAGAATAGAGTTAAGGGAGTCTAAGGACCTAATTGAAGAAAGAAAGTCCCCTGTTGAGAGAGAAAGTGTTGGTCCAAAGTTGACATGTGCTCTCAATGAGGGAACTTATTTTAGCTGTAGAATATGAGTGGTAACTGACTGTGCTTTCAAGCCTGTTTAATGATTTACAAGGATTATGTTTATTACATCAAGTGATTAAAAATTCTTATGAACAACAAAAAAAATTTTGAATTTGAAAGCAATTTAAGCTATTAGGAGATGTTTATTTAAAATGATTATAAATGGGATGAATCATTAATCTAAGGTTTCTTAAAAGTAGTTGCATATTCATGGACTTAAAAATAGAATACAGTTTATAAACTGAACATTAAATTTCAAGGAAGAGTTAAGAGTTTAACTTTGTAAATGTAATAAATTTGATATGAGTGTCAGGCATAAAATTCAAAATAGTCTTTTTATAAAGTAGTAACTAACAATTCTTTAATAAAAGGTAGATGATTTAAGCCACTTGAATGTTAGTTTTAAAGGAACAATTCTCTCCCTGAATTAAATCTCAATTACAAAAAGACTCTTTTTTTGTTTTAGAATAAAGAATTCTAGCACAGCAGGAAGCATTTGTTAGCTACTAAAAGGTAAATACATGTGACTTTATCTGGAGTAAATCTTTCCCTCTCTTCTCTCTTTCCCTAGATATTGGATACCTGGTATGCTGGGCCTACAAGAATACACCCCTAACTTTATAGGAGGAACAGTATGGTAACAACTGCAGGGTGTGATACCATTATTCAGCAACTGAAATGTGACTTCCAAATCATGGAAAACATTCTTTCATATCAACATTGGGCAACCTTAGTGTGAACAGATATTTTTCTCAAATACATTAATCATCAGATCAGAAGCATCACTCCCTCAATGTCAGAATATTGGAAGTTGGCTCCCAATCACAATTAAATAAAAGTCCAACATCAGCTGCAGTGAGTTGTCAAATGTACTCCAATCTGGTACATAAGTAGGTTAAGTAATAATCACATAGCTTTAACTTTGAAAAATATGCAAACATCAGATACATGGATTCCAACCTCTTTTATTAGTTGAGAAATGGTAGTGTTCTTAAGATCAATTTTCTACATCTCAGTTATACTGTGAAATACCAAAAATAAACTTTTTTTTTATAATGGAAAATCTTCAAAGTTCATTTATGTCAAGATACATAAAATCGTTCCCTTGATTTCCCATACAACATGTTATGCATTTTCTTCCCCCCCTCGAAAGAAATATGAGAGCACTAATTTGGATTTCTCCCTATCATTGCTGAAGTGTCACTAGAAATACAATAACAGCATTTCAGACAACCTTAAGATGGATAATCCTCTGAATCCCTTCAGGATAAAAAATGAAATGATGAAGTAGCATTAGTAGATCTCCACTAAGATGCAACTGCCTCAGTGTCAATGGATCACACAGCCCTGCTTTCATGGCTAGACCTTTAAGTGTTAATGGGGTCCATACTGACCCTACTGTTTAAAAATGTAGTAGACACTCATTCCAGTCATCCTTATCATGCTCTTTATCTTTTCAGTTTCTTTTCAGTACTTTCCAATTTCTAGCATAAGCTTTAATTATGTATTAAGTTTGTTGTCCATTGTCCAAATTCCCCCACAATAGAATGTAGGTAAGCTCCACTCTGAGAGATTTTTGTTTTGTTCACTGACAACCTGAGTGCCTACAACAGTACCTGGCATAAATTAAGTGCCCAGTGAATAAAAGTCCAGAAGTCCAGTTGGCAGGCATCTTCAACTTTTATGGGCAAATAGTTTTTTTAAAAACTTGAAAAAATACAGTGAAGTAAGGTTGTTAATAATCCCAAATCATGAACACTTCCAATTTTCTGAATATAAATATTAATAGAAGATAGACGAATTTAGTAAACATATTTATATGAAACAAGGAAGGGGTTAACTCTTTCTGGGGCCACTGGTTTCCATCAGTGGAGTGAAAGGCCCCCTCTATGCCCCAGAAAGGAACTAGAGAAAAAAGGATCAAAGAATCAGCAGGGAGAAATTCCATTTTTTAAAAAGGATCTTTATTTTCACATCTCAAAGTGATTTTGGCAAAAATTTCCTTCTCACACTCTGTACTGATAAAACTTCCCACTTAACTTTTGGAGTGATTTGGAAGCTTAGGAATTATCTGGAAAATTTGAGATATCACCGGCTACTCTTGCTTATTTTTGGCATTTTTTCCTTCAGCAGTTGAAACCTAAATGGGTTGAGAATCACTTTACATACTTTAGACTTTATGTTTCAGTAAGGAAGATTATAGGAAGCAACTTGTGAGTCATGGTTCTTGACTTTTTATTCCAGTCTTAAGATTTTGTCTCTGAACTGAACAGTGGGTTCTCCATCTACCTCTTCTTGAAGTTTATCTGCTTCTTAATTCTGTTTCTGAGGAGCCATGGAAATAAGGCAGGAGAATCTGCTCCTTGCTTTCACGCTGTTGACTTCTCACCATGTGGGACATTTTCTCTGTTTTGATAGGGAGCACAGGGCACTCCCCTACATTAGAGGTTGGCGGATTTTTTAAAGGGCCAGTTAGTAAATATTTTTGGCTATACGGACCATCTGGTCTCCACCACAACTGTTCAGTTCTGCCAGATAGCACCAAAGAGACCATGGGCAATGTATTTTCTGATATATTTTCCAATAAAATTTTACTCACAAAATTTAGGTGGCTGGTTGGATTTGATCCCCCGCTCAAACAGTTTTCACTATAAAGTAGAGAATTTGACTTCTCTCTGCTCAGTACACAGTTTTGTTTCTTTTTTTTTCCCTATTTCGGTCATTCTGGAAAGTGAATAGCAAGCAAAAAAGCCACCTTGGCTTTCAGATTAGCCCCTACTAAGCCTCTCTTAGTTCTAGAAAAAAGTAACACTCTAATTGCAGCTTGTCTTTTCAAGAATGAAGAATAAAATATATTATTCGTCCCAGGCTGATGAAAGGTGAAAGAAGTAAACACATTCTTTGTTTACTTCCTTTGGATCATTTGTACTAAAATCATAGTTCCTCCAATTGCTTGACACCCAGTCAAAGCTGATAAACTTCTAGCTTAATGAATTTGGTAGTTCCTATTTTGTTATGCTTGCTAAAGACTTTTTTTTACAAATTGTTATATATGATTTGAAAATATCTGATAATTAAATAAACTATAAAAGGCTAAATATTAAATTAATGACATAAAATCAATATCACATGATATAAAACATTCAGCTCTTAGCTTACTAACATTTTCTTACGTTTACACTGCTTCACAAATTTCAAGATATATGTTTTATAAGATAAGCAATTGATTTGTTCATCTTCCTGAGGCCGAAATTATTATAATTAAAAGTAAGTCTTGGTGTCCCTGAATCTTCAGTTCAGTTCAGTTCAGTTCAGTTCAGTTCATTTGCTCAGTCGGAATCGCAGCACGCCAGGCCTCCCTGTCCATCAGCATCTCCCAGAGTTCACTCAGGCTCACGTCCATCGAGTCCGTGATGCCATCCAGCCATCTCATCCTCTCTCGTCCCCTTCTCCTCCTGCCCCCAGTTCCTCCCAGCATCAGAGTCTTTTCCAATGAGTCAACTCTTCGCATGAGGTGGCCAAAGTACTGGAGTTTCAGCTTGAGCATCAGTCCTTCCAAAGAAATCCCAGGGCTGATCTCCTTCAGAATGGACTGATTGGATCTCCTTGCAATCCAAGGGACTCTCAAGAGTCTTCTCCAACACCGCAGTTCAAAAGCATCAATTTTTCAATGCTCAGCTTTCTTCACAGTCCAACTCTCACATCCATACATGACTGCTGGAAAAACTATAGCCTTGACTAGACGGACCTTTGTTGGCAAAGTAATGTCTCTGCTTTTCAATATGCTATCTAGGTAGGTCATAACTTTCCTTCCAAGGAGTAAGCGTCTTTTAATTTCATGGCTGCAGTTACCATCTGCAGTGATTTTGGAGCCCCCCAAAATAAAGTCTGACACTGTTTCCCCATCCATTAAGCACATCAAAATCTATTTATGAATGATTTACTTTGACATCTTCCTTGGACTGAACTGTGTCCCTTTACTGCAGGATCTAACTGCAGAATGAAGTAGACAAAATTTACAAAATCCTGAAACTTTTCTGCCTTGCTCCTTAAAGTTCTAGCCTTGGTAAACAATAGGGCCTGAGTCAGGATTTATTTAAATCAGTTATTTTGTCACCAAGTGTTGCTCGCTCACTAAGTCGTGTCCGACTCTTTTTGATCCCAGGGACAATAGCACGTCAGGCTTCCCTGTCCTTCACTATTTCCCTAAGTTTGCTCAAACTCATGTCCATTAAGTCGGTGATCCAACTCAATGGATCACCATTTATTCCTCTATCAGCCCTTTCTCCTCATGCCCTCAATCTTTCCTATCATCTGGGTCTTTTCCAGTGAGTCAGGTGGCCACTTTGTATCAGGTGGCCAAAGAATTGAAACTTCAGCTTTAGCATCAGTCCTTCCAATGAATATTCAGGGTGCCTAGTAACAGGAGTCGATAATTTCCTAGGTAGGATTTAGAAATTTATTTGTATCCCACACTTACCCTCCAATTAGAAAATTCCATATGTTTTAGATTCTTATTATTAGTGCATGTCCCTTCCGTTACCAATCCCTGCCCAAAACAAACAAACCAAAGCAAATAAATAACAAAACAAAAAACCCAAACCCTTTCACCTAGCAATGTCTGTGTTTATTAGGGTTCTTTAATTGCAGTTGAGTGAATGAAACCTAACTCAAATTAAGTTAAGCAAAATAGGAATTGGGTGCCTCATTAAACTGAAAATCTCATGGACAAAGCTGATTTTGCACACAGTCAGATAACAGGGTTTTGATGATGTCAGTAACACTCTGTGTCTCACTCTGTATTTCATATGGTCCCTCAATCATACTCACAGACTTTCAGATACAAGAAAAGCATATTTACCTTACAGTAGTTCAATACATAACATATAACATCTTATATAAGAAGACCAAAGGTAAGAAGCCACTGACATTGCTTCAGCAGCTCAAAAATGCCAGGAGCATTGATCTTTAACCTCATGACATCAAGATGGGAGCCAAGCTTTAGATTTTACATGTATATTTTAGGAATAAAAAATGGTAGGAAAAAAGATATCCAGTGACATGATGAATTCTGTTTTAAGAGACATGTAAAAGTTTTCCCAAAAGCCATGCAGCAATTATTCATTAACGTTAACATTTGTTGGCTAGAACCACATCACATACACTTACATAATGATAAGATACTTTCATGAAAGCCCATTTTTCTCAGCCTTTTTAAAGGAAAAGAGACTTTGGAAGGGGTGTTTCATTAGCTAACCAAAACTAAATGTCAACAGACTGTAAGAAAATGAAGATAGATGATATGGATATTTACAACCAACAATCACATCATACCAGATTATGTGGGAAGGGAAATCTGTCCTTACAAAGACTGACAGAAAATGTGAAGGATGCTGATTGGTCAAGCTTGGTTCTTTGCTCTCTGAACCTATCATTATACTCAGAGGGATGGGGTATACTTCTAGGAATCATATTAAGAACAGCTCCAACTGAGTCATACAAAATTGTTTCCATACAGCAAAGTGGAATCCTGTTTTCCAAAGCAAAATCAGGGGCACAGAGTACATTAATTTTCTGTTACTGTGGAAAAAGTTACCAAAATTTGATGGTTTAAAACAATTTCATCTATTATTTTACAGTTTTCATGGGTTAGGAGTTTTGGCACAGCTTAACTGAGTCCTCTGTACAGGATCTCAAGCAGCTGAAATCCACATACTTCCTGGGACAGCATTCTCATCTGAGGCCCAGGGGCTTCTCCCAAGCTCAAAGTGTGGGTAACAGAATTTACACCCATGGCCAGCTGTAGAGCTCATGGCGGATTGCTTCTGAAAAGCCAGGACTGACACATATACACTGTTGATGCTATGTATAAAATGGACAACTGATGGGAACCCACTATACGGCACAGGGAGCTCTACTTGCTACTTGCTCCACGGTGTCCTGTATGGAAGAGAAATCCAAAAAGGAGGGAATACATGTATATGTATGACTGTTCATTTTGATATGCAGTAGAAGCTAACACAAAACTGTGAAGCAGCTATACTGTAATAAAAATTAACAACAACAACAAAAAATAAACAGAGTGTCCCTGATCCTATACTCAGGATAATCTCCCCTTTGGTTAACTTTAAAATCTACTGATTAGAGACCTTAATTGCACTTTAAAAGTACTGTCACCTCGGCCATATTATGTTGCTGATGTGGAAGAGACTTCTACCATCTTCACAGTACCAGTCCATACTAAAATGAGGGGAGAGGGGTTATAGGCCATGTACACCAGGGCATGGGAGTCTTAGAGACCTTCTTATATTTTCACCTGTCACAGAGGATTGCTTTGGGGAAACTAACAGATCACTAGAGCAATATGAATGAAAAACACTGACCTTATATACTCACCAGTTTAAATAACTGTAACAAAATACTGAAAATTTGAGTCTATATGGTAATCTGCTTTGAGTAATCATGATTTACAAGTTAGAAAAACTCTAAGAAAATTAGACTACAATTTTTCCTAAATAATTTGTGTATTTACTGTGAGCATAATGGGAAAAGTAAAAGAAAAGTGAGTTGATTTTTACTTGTTGTCTTCTGTATAACTGGCATTTCTAATGTTGATCAGAACTTATATCATAATTAGTTATGGTCCATTTGTACCTAAAGGAAAGTGAAATTGCAGGAGTGGTATAAACTTCAAGGTGAAAAAAACAAGCCACAGGGGTTAAATATCATATTTTCTCTTATTGGGAATAAGTTCAGAGATAATCCATACAGTGGAAAATGTTAACATCTTAAAAGGAAGGTATGTTTTAATTTGATCCTCCTGGTGGTAAAAAAAAGTGCCTTTGTTTGTTTGTTTGTTTGTTTGTTAATTACTGTTGAGCATAGATGTCTGTAAAAAACAAATCTGTATCTTCAGGTTGGTTTTTTCCTAGATATTTTATTCTTCTGTTGCAGTGGTGAATGGGATTGTTTCCTTAACTTCTCTTTCTGATTTTTCGTTGTTAGTGTAGAGGAATGCAAAGGATTTCTGTGTATTAGTTTTATATCCTGTGACTTTACTATATTCATTGATTAACTGTAGTAATTTTCTGGTGGGATTTTTAGGGTTTTGTATGTAGAGGATCATGTCATCTGCAAACAGTGAGAGTTTTACTTCTCTTTTCCAATCTGGATTCCTTTTATTTCTTTTTCTTCTCTGATCGCCATGTTTATGACTTCCAAAACTATGTTGAATAATAGTGATGAGAATGGGCACCCTTGTCTTGTTCTTGATCTTAGAGAGGACCAATCAAAGATGACGCAAACAGATGGAGAGATATACCTTGTCCTTGGATTGGAAGAATCAATATTGTGAAAACTGGAAAACAGCAACACGCTAAGAATGAAACTAGAACACCTTCTAACACCATATACAAAATATACTCAAAATGGATAAAATACTTAAATGTAAGGTCAGAAACTATAAAGCTCTTAGGAAAGCACATAGGCAGTACACTTCTTGACATAAATGACAGCAAGATCCTCTGTGGCCCATCTCCTAGAGTAACGGAAATAAAAGCAAAAATTACCAAAAAGGGCTTCAGTTCAGTTCAGTTCAGTCGCTCAGTCGTGTCCGACTCTTTGCGACCCCGTGAATTGCAGCACGCCAGGCCTCCCTGTCCATCACCAACACCCAGAGTTCACTCAGACTCACATCCATCAAGTCCGTGATGCCATCCAGCCATCTCATCCTCTGTCATCCCCTTCTCCTCCTGCCCCCAATCCCTCCCAGCATCAGAGTCTTTTCCAATGAGTCAACTCTTCACTTGAGGTGGCCAAAGTACTGGAGTTTTAGCTTTAGCATCATTCCTTCCAAAGAACACCCAGGGCGGATCTCCTTCAAAATGGACTGGTTGGAGCCCCTTGCAGACCAAGGGACTCTCAAGAGTCTTCTCCAACATCACAGTTCAAAAGCATCAATTCTTCGGCGCTCAGCCTTCTTCACAGTCCAACTCTCACATCCATACATGACCACTGGAAAAACCATAGCCTTGACTGGATGGATCTTTGTTGACAAAGTAATGGATTATTACTCAGCCATAAAAAAGAACAAATTTGAGTCAATTCTAGTGAGGTGGATGAACCTAGAGCCTCTTATACATAGTGAAATAATTCAGAAAGAAAAAAACAAATATAGTATGTTAATGTTTGGAGAAGGAAATGGCAACCCACTCCAATGTTCTTGCCTGGAGAATCCCAGGGACGGGGGAGCCTGGTGGGCTACCGTCTATGGGGTCACACAGAGTCGGACATGACTGAAGTGACTTAGCAGCACCAGCAGCAATGTTTATATACACAAAAACTAGAAAAATGATATTGATGAAACTTTGCAGGGAAGGAAGGGAAATGCAGAGCTAGAGAACGGACTTCTGGACACAGTGTGGGAGGGACAGATGAGACGAATGGAGAAAGTAGCATCAACATTAACACACTCCCAGGTGTAAGATGGATAGGTGGTGAGAAGGTACTGGTTAGCACAGGGAGTCCAGCCTGGCACTCTATAATGACCTGGAAGGGTGGGATGGGGGAATGGGAGGAAGGAGAGGTAGGTATAACTATGGCTGATACAGCCATAACTCTATGTATGCCAGAAACCAATGCAACATTGCAAGTTTCTTTTTTAATTTTAAAATGTATTGAACAACTGTTCATAATAACCAGTCATATTAAAAAGATAATAGAAAAATGTATGTACACTATAGAAAAATAGAATATCTAAGTACAGCCTTTGGCCCACAGGAATTTGGTGAAGGAAATAAAATGTTACATTATTCAAAAAGTAAATTTTGTGTCCTATCAAAGTGTTTAAAATCTCTCAATTAATAGTTCTAATTAATATATGTAATTCTGTTGTGATATGTTAAATAGTTAAAAATATATATATACCTACACAAACACACACACACACAGACACATATATATATATACAGTTAAAGAAATATGTATACATACATTGTCTATATATCATGATAGATCTTCTTTTAATAACCTTAGCTAGAATTCCCTGATATTGGTCAGAAGTCATCTGTGACACTCCAATAACAATTTGCCTATGATTAGAAGCAGTGTTTTTGCATTTAATTCTGAGCACTTATTTTTAACTGTCAAAGACTGCTCTAACAGATAGTGGTCCTGTATATTTCTGAGAATCAAGGGCAGTGCTGTCACAGCCAATGAAACCGATTGGCCTGAATATGACCAGTTCACTCTAAAGCAAAGTCACTAAGCATTCTTTAATGTATGGAACAAAAGAAAAGTCTATAGACAGGCTAAAAATGTCTAATCAATAACATTCCTATAAAATAAAGTTTTTAAATATAGTCTGATTCCTTGAAAACAAAAAGAAAAATAGACTTCCTCCTATATATAAGGTTTAGTAGACTTCATAATGAAAACGTAATCCTTTTTGCAGTGTTAGACCATTTAGTCACTTTCATTTCAAGTCATATTCCTTTAACTGAAGCAGAATTTACATATGTCTGCTGATTTAAATGTGTCATTAAGATTCAGGCTATGTTAGAGGGTTTGGAAATGATTTTCAGACATCTGTCTCTGGAACGCTTAAGGAGCTCATTGCTCCAAACAGGCCCTGGATGCTATCAGAATAGTTCCCTGACACTCAAATAACTTAAAAGCAGAATTTTATCATTGTGTGCATAAGGTCAACTCTATTAAGTCTATGGAAGCAATGGAACACACACCTGCAACTCTATGGAATAATATTCCTATTTTCCATTGTAATACCTACAAGAAACACATAGCGCATTCTGGAAAAGAGAGAGATGGAATTTGATCTATAAACCTAAAATTCTGATGCAGGAAGATTTCATTTAGGTCCAGTTAATAGAAGTGGTGCTAGTGGTAAAGAATTTACCTGTCAGTGCAAGAGATGCAAGAGACATAGGTTTGATCCCTGGGTTGGGAAGACCTCTTGGAGAAGGAAATGGCAACCTACCCCAAGATCCAAGACAGAGGAGCCTGGCAGGCTACAGCCCATGGGGTCACAAAGAGTCAGACATGACTGATCTACTGAACACACAATACACAGTAGTAGTCTTATTAGTCTGATCTAGCTGTGAGTGGGGAGGGGAGCTATAGATGAAGCAGGATTTAACATTAATGGAAATTTATTTTTTTGAAAAATTACCTGTAATATCAAATAAAGAGAATCACATATGAGATACAGACACAAAGGGATCTGTGAATTTGTGTGCTTGAATTACTGATTATGAAAAATATGGAGAAAGCCAACACATTTGCCTAAAGTAAAACTGATGATTAAATACAACATCTTGAGCTTCTTGGTAATTCTTGTATTAATTTTCTATCATTGCTGTAGCAAGTTGTCACAATCTTTGCAGGGTAAAACAACACCCATTTATTACAGCTATGGGTCCAATGTTTGGTGGTCTTGACTGGGTTCTCAGCTTAGGGCCTTAGAAGGCCAAAATCACTATGTGAACTGGGCTGGAGGCTGTGGGGAAAAATTCTGCTTGCAAGCTCACGCAAATTTTTTGGCAAATAGCTCATTTTATTGTAGGACTAAGACTCTTATTCCCTTGCTGGTTGTCAGCTAGAAGACTCTCCTTGCTCTCTAAGACTGCCTACCTTCCTGCCGTTGCGGCCCCATTCATCTTCAAAGCAAGCAATGGCACAAGTCATTTTCCAGCTTCAACTCTCCCTGACTTCTTATTTTGTAATCAGAAACTGCTTTAAGGGCTCCTGTAATTAGATCAGTTCAGTTCAGTTCAGTCACTCAGTCATGTCCAACTCATTGTGACCCCATGAACTGTAGCACGCTAGGACACCCTGTCCATCACCAACTCCCAGAGTCCACCCAGACCCATGTCCATTGAGTCAATGATGCCATCCAACCATCTCATCCTCTGTCGTCCCCTTCTCCCCCTGCCTTCAATCTTTCCCAGCATCATGGTCTTTTCAAATGAGTCAGCTGTTTGCATTAGGTAGCCAAAATATTGTAGTTTCACCTTCAACATCAATCCTTCCAATGAACACCCAGGACTGATCTCCTTTAGGATGAACTGGTTGGATCTCCTTGCAGCCCAAGGGACTCTCAAGAGTCTTCCCTTGAGTCTTTTCTTCCAACACCACAGTTCAAAAGCATAAATTCTTTGGCACTCACCTTTCTTTATAGTCCAACTCTCACATCCATACATGACCACTGGAAAAACAATAGCTTTGACTAGGTGGAACTTTGTTAACAAAGTAATGTCTCTGTTTTTCAATTTTGCTATCTAGGTTGGTCATAACTTTCCTTCCAAGGAGTGAGCGTCTTTTAATTTCATGGCTGCAGTCACCATCTGCAGTGATTTTCGAGCCCCCCAAAATAAAGTCTGACACTGTTTCCACTGTTTCTCCATCTATTTGCCATGAAGTACTTTGGCCACCTCATGCAAAGAGTTGACTCATTGGAAAAGACCCTGGTGCTGGGAGGGATTGGGGGCAGGAGGAAAAGGGGATGACAGAGGATGAAATGGCTGGATGGCATCACCGACTCGATGGAGGTGAGTTTGAGTGAATTCTGGGAGTTGGTGATGGACAGGGAGGCCTGGCGTACTGCAGTTCATGGGTCGCAAAGAGTCAGACACGACTGAGTGACTGAACTGAACTGGACTGAATGGGACCAGATGCCATGATCTTAGTTTTCTGAATTTTGAGCTTTAAGCCAACTTTTCACTCTCCTCTTTCACTTTCATCAAGAGGCTATTTAGTACTTCTTCACTTTCTGCCATAAGGGTGGTGTCATCTGTATTAGGTCAGTTTCATTCAAATTGTCTCCTTGTCTTATCAACTCAACTGTGCCATATAAAATAATCATGGAAATGATATCTGTTCATAGGTTTTGGGGATTAAAACTGGACATCTCTGGCTGACCATTTTAGAAATTCTACCTTATGATCGCCGTTCAAGGAATCCAACAACTACTTTATTCCATGGTCCTATAGTGACATTTTTCCTCCTTGTTCTCCGGGACCAGAGGTATTATACCAGCATCTCTTTCTATTAGTGTCCCATCCTAGTTCTCTACTGGTGAACATTTTAACAATTGCATAACTGCAACAAACAATGTAACTTTCCAGTGTTCCTCTGCTGTCAGTATCGGGGTCCCCATTGCTGGTTAGATAGTCAGCATTGTGTTAGTAAAATTCCAATTTATGTCTGGCTTCTTATAGCCATTCCTGTCCACTAGGCTAGAAGGGTTTCTCTGGAAACAGTCTCTGAGAAAGAGATTGTGTTGGGGATTGCTCTCAAGGGAGACGTGTATTGGGAATGTAGAGGAGGGAGTTGCTGATTCTCAGTGCAGTGCTAAATGAGGTCTCATTTGATCCTCGAGCAAGTTCTCGAACTAGAGTATCCTTTGAAAGCATGGTGGGACCATTGTGTCCTCATATTAGCTGGTCCTGGGAGGTAATTACCTGTAACAGCTAGCAATTCCCAGTAAAGTAACAGCTGAGAGTCACCATGGGCTGATAAGGCAGAACACTACAGAACCGTCTACCACTACAGAACTGTCTACCACTACAGAACCGTCTACCACTACAGTTCAGTTCAGTTCAGTTCAGTCGCTCAGTCATGTCTGACTCTTTGCGACCCCATGAATCGCAGCACACCAGGCCTCCCTGTCCATCACCAACTCCCAGAGTTCACTCAGACTCACGTCCATCAAGTCAGTGCTGCCATCCAGCCATCTCATCCTCTGTCGTCCCCTTCTCCTCCTGCCCCCAATCCCTCTCAGCATCAGAGTCTTTTCCAATGAGTCAACTCTTCACATGAGGTGGCCAAAGTACTGGAGATTCAGCTTCAGCATCATTCCCTCCAAAGAAATCCCAGGGCTCATCTCCTTCAGAATGGACTGGTTGGATCTCCTTGCAGTCCAAGGGACTCTCAAGAGTCTTTTCCAACACCACAGTTCAAAAGCACCAATTCTTCGGCACTCAGCTTTCTTCACAGTCCAACTCTCACATCCATACATGATCACTGGAAAAACCATAGCCTTGACTAGACAGACCTTTGTTGGCAAAGTAATGTCTGTGCTTTTCAATATGCTATCTAGGTTGGCCATAACTTTTCTTCCAAGGAGCAAGCGTCTTTTAATTTCATGGCTGCAATCACCATCTGCAGTGATTTTGGAGCCCCCCTCCCAAAATAAAGTCTGACACTGTTTCCACTGTTTCCCCATCTATTTCCCATGAAGTGATGGGACTAGATACATGCCATGATCTTCGTTTTCTGAATGTTGAGCTTTAAGCCAACTTTTTCACTCTCCACTTTCACTTTCAAGAGGCTTTTTAGTTCCTCTTCACTTTCTGCCATAAGGGTGGTGTCATCTGCATATCTGAGGTGATTGATACTTCTCCCGGCAATCTTGATTCCAGCTTGTGCTTCTTCCAACCCAGTGTTTCTCATGATGTACTCTGCATATAAGTTAAATAAGCAGGGTGACAATATACAGGCTTGATGTACTCCTTTTCCTATTTGGAACCAGACAGTATTTGCTCAATACTGTACTTTGCTAAATACTGTACTTTGGCAAATTGCAAAACTCCTAATGCAATCATATCTACTAACAGTATCATTATCTACATATCTACTAATGTTACATATCTACTTACAATCTAGTACCACTACAGTATCTGCTAAAACTACTATATCTTCTAACACTCCTGCATCTACTATCAATACTGTATCTATTAAGAATACTGTATCTGCCAACTCTACAGTAATGACAAACACTATAATATCTACTAACATTACACTATCTGACATTGTGATGTCTGCCAGCACTACAATATATACTAACAGTACCATATCGACTAAGACCATCATTGTATCTACTAATAAACCCTACAATATCTACTAATGCTACACTTACTATCATAGTCTCTATACAATTGAAAGAGAAAAATCTTTACTCAACTGGAAGACTCCAAATTAGACAAAGTATTCTTGATTTTTGAATGTTTATTTTATAAGAAAACATCACTACATCACACTTGGTTGCCATCAGGATAGACAAAAGTACCAATACTTACAGATATAGTTTTTTGGATAAAAATCTAGGAATTTAAATATTCTTTCTTTTATCAAAGAAAGTAAATGGTAAAGTCCTTCTTCCTTTTAATCCCACCTACTAAAGAAGCCTATTTTGCAACAGAGTTGTACTTGTTTCATATTTAAATTCGGTGGGGCCAACTGAATTAGTAGAGGGAAGTCTCTCAGTGCTAGAGACCTAGACTTTAGCCCTTTCTCTTCAGTGTAACTTTGAAGCAGTCATTTAGCTTCATCTTTTTCTCTAATTTTTGAAATGAAAATATTGGAATAATTAATCTTCCATGTTCTTTCCAAGCCGGAAACCATAAGCTGGATACTGATTTTATTCCCTTTATGAAAGATTCTTCTCTCTTGAGCTCAGATTTCACAATCTGTTTTCCCCATTTGTCATCTTCACCACTTGAGCAGCCTTGACTTGAAATGTGAGGCCACCCCCATACAAGCTGTTCTGATCTGCCAAGCTGTCCACTCTCCACCCCATCATTTTGCTTGTGTGTGTGTGTGTGTTTGGGAGAGAGATTTACATATCCTGCCAATAGAAATTCACGGCACTCTTGCATTTAAAACATTTCCTGTATATGAGCTAGCACCTCAAGTAGCCATGGAAGAATTTAGAAGCTCCAAAAGGAGAAAGCTTCCGACAATGATTATGAAGGATGCTTTTGCATTAAATGGTGAAGTTTTTCTTTTCTAAAGTGACTTGCTGGGATCCTAAGAACTTGACTCTTATTTGTGACTCTGGCTAGTAAACAGCAAATTTACTGACTCTCAAGTGAAAGGCTTACTTTGGGTATGCATGCCAGCCTTCTAGTATTAGTGCTGGCCACACACCTCCATGGCCTTCCTCCTCTCTCAACTAGATTCTCTTTCAATTACTTGTTACTTCCTCTCATGATTGGAAAAACACACTGATAAAAAAGAAATACTCTTACCACCTAGTGGTGAACACTGGTGACATGTCAATGTCCTTTTACTGTTTGATGTTTTATCATGCATTAGGATTTTTTGATTTTGTATCATCAAATATCTGAGCTTTGTAAAATATCATTCCTTTAATTTGGAATTATTTTTATTGTTTCAAGAAAAAAATAGTTCTGTGGAAAATTAGATTAAGGAATGCAATACTAAGGTGGCTAGAATATATCTCTGTCTCCCAGAGTACTTGATAAAGACTGTCACACTATATTATTTATTTCAGAGACAGAATATTATAATTTCTATGACCACAGAGTTTCATGTCAGATAATACTGGCTATAAATCCTGTTGCCATTTAAAAGACGTTTGACTTCTGGCAAATTGCTTAACTTTGTTAAGGAATTTTTACACTGATGAAAAGAAGATATATATACTTTTAGAATTTTTGTCACAGTATTTGTAAATCTTATATTTAGAGCCTGAAAATGAAAATGTGCTCAATATTTACTCTTATCAAAGCATTAATTGTAAGAAAGCCTAATAAATCTAGCACTTGCTAGGTCCCAGATACTAGGCTAAGCACTTTACACATATTACCTTTTACTAATTCTCACAACATTTTTGTGAGGTAAATACAGTTATAAATTAGCCTCATTTTGCAAGCTATGGAAGTGAAGAACAGAGAAGGCAAGTAACTTGCCCAAGATCACCATGGCTGGTAGGTGACAAAGTGTGGATTTGAATGTAGTCTGTGCCTTTAACCAATAGTCCACATCACAGAAACTACTTGGTCAATTTTATCAGTTTTGCATTTGAATAAAGTTTCATATATTAATCATAACTTAGTTCAGGTAAAAAGGGTTGCCTAGTAAAGGTGGTTTAAGGTTACCCAGCTCAGCAAATAAAGAAGATTGATGGACAGATTTCTTTGTAACTGGCTAAAATAAAACATTGAGAATGTTTAAAATAAATATTTCAGTAATATATACCTTTACCTGAAATTATTATTATGCTATTATTGACACCAGATAATATTGGGTTTACACTCTGGCTTTGCCACTTAAAAGATGTTTGACTTTTGGCAAATTGCTAAACTATGCTAAGGAATTTCTACACTGATGAAAAGACTGTTTATTTCTATACTGACAGAAAGAAGGTACATATTAATGTGAACTTTCGTAGACAACATATCTGTATTACCATCAATTCTACATTATTAAAGTCATTATTAAATGGTTGAGAGCCAAATTCCAACTTCAGGATACATATTTCATGAAAGGGACATCTGTGAGTTTGGGTAGTGGTCCAAGATCCATCTACTTCCTTCTGGTAGCAGCATCTTGACTTTCCTTTAGGGAACAGCTTTCTCCTACCCCAAGCACATGTACTTTAGGCATGGTCAAACCTTCCTTCTGGACCCAGAAATTGTCCTGGGACTCATATAGTGTGTGAGAGCATGTCCTCTCCTATGCTCCTTTTTGCCATATCCTATGCCACTGACGGGATTCCCTTGTGGCTCAGAGAGTAAAGAGTCTGCCTGCAGTGCGGGAGACCTGAGTTTGATATCCGGGCTGGAAAGATCCCCTAGAGAAGAAAATAGCAACCCATGCCAATATTCACTTTCACCAGTATTCTTGCCGGGAAAATCCCATGGACAGAGGAGCCTGGCAGGCTATAGTCCATAGAGCTGCAAAAAGTCAGACATGGCTGAGTGCACACACATGCATGTACATGCACGTGTACACACACACACACACACACACACACACACACACACACACCTATTTAGCACTGCAACAATTTTTATATTAGGGTAATATTTTTAAGTGAAACCTTTCTGTGTACACCAGTTGTACGATATTATCAACACTAAAGTAGAAATAGCCTCTTTATTCTAAAGAGAAAAAAATCACTTTCTCATCAATGGTTTGCCTTACCCCTATATTCCTGACAGCTGAGTGGCTTCAACTTCATCTCCACATTTAGCTCTTGGTCAAGCCCACTTATAACAAGGAGAATTAGAGCAGTGGTTCAGCTTGATTAGGAGCCTCAGCATCTGTTCACATTGCTGCCGTATCTGATCATACATGGCATCCATGCCTGATGCTATCCTCTCTTGACATTGCCTTGGAAACAAACTTCCTTTGTGAACCATCCATCACACCAATTCCAGTCACTTGTGGGCTACATTACTTCAGTTGTGTGGACTCTTTGTGACCCTATGGACTGTAGCCCGCCAGGCTCCCCTGTCCATGGGATTCTGCACACAAGAATACTAGAGTGAATTGCCATGCCGTTCTCCAGGGGACCTCTCTGACCCAGGATAGGACCTACATCTCTTGCGTTGGGAGGTGAGTTCTTTACCACTAGCGCCTCCTGAGTCACTTGGCCCTGCCATATTGCCTATTAACAACTCTCTGACTTAAAAAACTACTGAATAACCCTATTCTCTAAAGACCAGTTCCCTGCTCTGTTTTTGCTGGTGTATACAGGATTAAAAGCCCTAAATTATCCCACAGTCAGGGCCTTGTGCCCTACTGCTTACCTCATCAACACGGATTGCCATTTTAGGATCTGTTTCAGTGATTTGTAGAAACCAATAACTGTGTCAAATAATCAGGATCTTAATTAAAATATAAGTGGATGGTTTCTGATCTCAGGAAGCTCATTATCTAACAGAAAACAAAGACTGCTACAAAATGAAAGTTCCTATACTGTGAGACGTGTCCAAATGTGCATCCATTTTTCAGGCTTCATCTATAAATTGATTAACTAGATTGACAACCACAGAAAGGTAGAGCTGTAGAACAGAATATTTTAAAGCTTGGCAGTATAAAAATAATGGAATGGCAGAGAGGAGTTGGAAGAAGGAGAAAAAGAGATGACTCCTATCTAACATAGGGGCAAGGCACGACATAAAGTCTAATGTTGATGAATAAAGAAAATAAAGAATCAAGAACATCAAGTAGATCAACAAATTCAGCCAAGAGAAGAATTCAGAGTAAACATGTTCACTTGATTAATCACAAAATAAAGACAGAAGCATATTATTTTCACTTAAGAGAAACACTAGAAAAACATACAGAAAAGTTTAAAATTGAAATCACTTGAAGACTGAGATTGGGACTAGGTTTGAGCAAAGGAAAGAAGAGTTAAATGACAAGTAAAACTCTTCTCTCCTTTCAAGTATAGCATGCAAGACTTCCCTGGTAGCTCAGATAGTAAGGAGTCTGCATGCAATGTGGGAGACCTGGGTTTGATCCCTGGGTTGAGCAGATCCCATGGAAAAGGAAATGGCAACCCACTCCAGTATTCTTGCCTGAAAAATCCCATGGACAGAGCAACATGGCAGGCTGCAGTCCATGGGGTCACAAAGAGTCAGACACGATTGAGCAACTTCACTTATAGCATGCAAAAAGTGAGTAACTCAATCATACAGCTAAATATATATTTCATGTAGTGAATGTACTCGTGATAAATTAAATGACAGAGTAATCATGAAGTTAAATTATGGAAAAACCTTATGAGTAAAAATATCTAAATTTGAAGCAAGTTGCTTTTAGAAGGAACAATTCCAATCTGTTATAGATATCATTATTCACATTTTATTATTTAAAAGAGAATCTTGGTGATTTTATGAAAATTGCCCAAAGTTTAAGTGGTAACATGGAGAATTTGCACTCAGTCCTATCTAAATTCATAATATGCGTTCACAGTCCATACCTCGCTTCCAAAATGTGTACTTCCCCGCTGATTTTCATATCAGCTACTGAAGGTCCTAGTGCAGTGACCTTACATATTTAAGGCTTTTGATTAATGCTTCTTTGGGGACAACTTAATTGTTGAATTATTTATTTAGCATATGATACTCTCAGGACCCATCTTACCTTTAAGTTTATTTTACCTCAAGAACTTTCATTGAATGTAGTCTATGAGGTAAGGATTTGTTAGCTTTTAAAATAGAATATTAAAAAGAGAGAGAGAGAGATACTACCCCAGTAACACAGGACAGCAAACTATGCAATGCAGGCAGTGGCACCCACCAAAGAAGCAAGACTCAGCAGTGTGTGTTTTCCATTTTTACGTGACTTCTTTCTGAAAACATGTTGCTATTGTTTGTTGTTCAGTCACTCAGTCGTGTCCAACTCTTTGAGACTCCATGAACAGCGACACCCCAGGCTTCCCTGTCCTTCACCATCTCCTGGAGTTTGCTCAAACTCATGTCCATTGAGTTAGTGATGCCATCCAACCATCTTGTCCTCTGTCGACCCTTCTCCTCCTTTCTTCAATCTTTCACAGCATCAGGATCTTTTCCAATGAGTCAGTTCTTTATATGAAAAGGCCAAAGTACTGGCGCTTCAGCTTTAGCTGGAAATATGAACTAACTTCAAAGTCCAAAAAACCTTAAGAGTTATGAAAATAACTTTGGCTCTCAAAGAGGTAAAAATGCTATAATACTAAGACTCTAATCACACTTGAAATTTATGTCCAAATAGTGTCAAAACATTTCCAGTGTTTGAACACATTCTTTAATATGATACATTTCCTTGGCAATTGAAAACTGTTCAGCAGTTTAAACCTATCGATTGTTTTACTGAGAATAATATCCCCCTGTTTTTGTCAGGTTAAATGATTCCCAAGTTTTCTCAGCTGAATGTCAATTTGCGAGTCACTTTTTAATTTTTATTGTTTTGTCACTCTTTGATTTTCAAAAGATAGTAAGCAGAATATGATAAAATATTGTTACAACATTTCAGTAGAACACATTCTTCAATCCGGACCTGATCTGGAGAGACAACAGGTACTCTGGATGTAAATGGAATCTCAGTCATTTTCTCTCTGTCCCCCTTGGATATCCCCTCCAATCTTTGGATATTCTTGAAGGATTTTGAAGAAATACTAGGCTGCAGAGAAACTGGGACGAAATGACCATAATGAAATATTGAAATATGGGATTGCAGAAACCTCACTCTTCTAAAATGGCAGAACTCCCAAATGGAACCATTAACTGTTGGAGCAGGTCTCCAATGGATAGATACAAGTAGTCTGAATAGGCTTATTAAAAACACTTTGAGTGCCAGTGTTCAATATGCTAGCATCACTGACTCAATGGGCATGAGAAAAGTGAAAGAGAAGTCGCTCAGTCATGTCTGACTCTTTGTGACCCCATGGACTGTAGCCCACCAGGCTCCTCTGTCCATGGGATTCTCCAGGCAAGAATACTGGAGCAGGTTGCTGAGCAAACTCTGGGGGACAGTGAAGGACGGGGAAGCCTGGCATGCTACACAGTTTATGGGATCACAGAGAGTGAGACACAACTTAGCAACTGAATAACAGCAACAATGGACTGAAGGTCAAAAATATAAAATTCGAGAGCCATCTATCTGTGGGAAACTAGCCATATGCACTGACAAGGGCCAGCCCTCCAGGAAGATTTAAGCGCAGACTGGTGGACGAAGGCCAGAGAAATAACATTTCTTCATTTTTTGGCTCTTTTCCATTTTTCCTCCTCAATCATTATTTTTATTTTTTAATATTTGGCAAAATTTTTCCTTTCTTTGCTACACTATACTGCATCTCTTTGCTTTTGTAGTAGCAGTGGCTAGACTTTTATTTATATCCATTGTCAAAAAAGGGAATATATTTTCTCATCAGTGAACAAAGAATTATTCTCCTGTTTTTGAACCATTAATTATTTTCCTTCTTACTTACTATAATACTTAAACTCTAGGCATCCCTATTCCAGATAATTTAAGTTGAAAGTGTTGGAAGTGTTAGTCGCTCAGTCATGTCTGACTCTTTGCAACCACATGGACTGCAAGCCCACAAGGCTCCTCCTTCCAAAGCATTCTCCAGGCAAGAATACTGGAGTGGATAGCCATTCTCTTCTCCAGGGTATCTTCCTGTCCCAGGGATCAAACCCAGGTCTTCTGTATTGCAGGCAGATTTTTTACCATCCAAGCCACCAGGAAGCCTATGGACTCCTATATGGATGCCTACTGTTGGAAATTATTCTGTGTAAAAGCCACTAAATACAAACAGAATAAATATTCATCAGTCTTACCTATGTTTTCATTTGCTTTGATAGAAGCAGTGTAGTGTATTGGAAAAACATATAGGAAAGGAATATGGAGCCCATCTTTAGGTACTTAACATGTACTTATATATTCATTTACTTATGAATCAGGAATTTTTCCAAGTTTGCTACATAGCTTATCTCATTTAAGTTCACAGCATTATGACTTGGTTTATTCCCTAGGATTCTGAATACAAGCAACAGCTGCAGATACCATTTAAGGATGCCCAGCAGTTTTCTGAATTGCTGGGAAAGCTGGAGAGCAGAGTCAGGGCCTAAGCTTTAAAGAATTATTTCCCAAACGGTGAGCAGAACTCATTGATGAAGACATAATTGCTGTATTCAAGCACTAGAAGCTACAATTATACATCTTTTGCAACTTCTACCCATATCAGCATATGAGTCCTTCCCTTATGTACCAGGAACTCTACCTGTGTTTCACTAGTACCACATCTCCTATCCCAGAGTGAGCTCTTCAATTCCTTTCTGCCATCACTATCTGCACAGTCCACATCTGGAATAGTTGAATTTATCAGAAGAAAATAGATTAGATGACTCTGGTCTAGCTGAAAGGGAGATCAAGTGAATGAAGAGCCAACTCATTGGAAAAGATCCTGATACTGAGAAAGACTGAGGGCAGGAAGAGAAGGGGGCTTCAGAGGACGAGATGGTTGGAAGTTATCACTGACTCAATGGACATGTTTAAGCAAACTTCAGGAGCTAGGAAAACAAAAGTCTAGCATTTCCAGCTACTATATAGAAAGGCAGTCTTTGCTCCTCCCCAAGGAGACTTCTATAACCAGAGGATTTCTTTTTTATGATTTTATTAATTTATTATTTTTGGCTGTGCTGAATCTTCTTGGCTGCATGGACTTTTCTCTAGTTGCACCAAGCAGGGGCTACTCTCCAGCTGCAGTGCATGAGCTTCTCATTCTGGTGGTTCTTATTGTGGCACAGGGGCTTCGTTACTCCTGGCATGTGAATTCCACCCAGATCAGGGCTGCAACCTCTGTCTCCTGCATTGACAGGTGGATTGTTTTTTACCACTGAGACACCAAGGAAGCCCCCACCAGAGGATTTCTTCATCATAAAAAGACATTAAGATTTCTGTTTTTATCTTTTTGTTTTTATGTTTTATGTTTTGTGCTCTGTTTTGGGAAACAGAGTTAGAGCCTGATCCAGGGGGATGAAGTGTGGGGTTTTCTAAAAAGGCAAACAGGATCCAGTTGGGGCCCTGAGGATGTGTGCGGGGAATTAGTGTGGGTCTTGATGGAAGAGCAGGAAGAGGATGGGCTGGGATGTGCTGGGCATCTAGGGCAGCTCAGAGAACAATAGAATCACGTCCCAGGTGCTGAGGTCCCAACTACCCTTAACAGAGGAAGCCTGACCTCCCAGGATCTTAAGAGCTCAGCATGCCATCAGAGGAGTTCTAGAATGAGACATATCCAAGTGCCCCCACATCCTGGACTCATCAGCAAAGAGTCTGGCTCACACCACCTATCAGGCAAACCCCTGTGCTGGTGGACACCCAGCTTTCAGATATTAAATAATTATGCTGTATACCTGAAACTAACACAATGTTATATATCAGGTATTGTTCAATTAATGCAAAGATTTCCAAAGCCAGATACACAACACTCAATTGCGTCTAACTCTTAGGGACCCCATGGACTGTAGCCCACCAGGCTCCTCTGTCCATGGGATTCTCCAGGCAAGAATACTGGAATGGGTTGCCATTTCCTTCTCCAACTTACACAATACATAGAGTTAACACTCATCCTCATTTTGCAAATTAGATTCTTGAAGAAATTAACCCATACTCACACAATTATCAAGACATAGGGCTGGCATTTAAATCCAAGTTTATATTCATAACCAACATTTTTACACAAGTGATTTTGATTAATCACTTAACCAGCAGTTCTCAAACACTTGAATTTTCTCAAGATATGCCCAACATCAAAACTCTTCCATAGCAATATTATGTGATATTTCCCTATTTCACTGAACTGGACATATTTGCATTAATCATATGAACACATCAGTGGGTAAAATTTCTGGCACCTTAACCGTAAATCTAAATGGTAGAATAGAATCTAAACTAATCATCATTGCATTCTCCACTGTTACAGATTAACTAACAAAAATAATTATGTTTCACACAAGTATTCTATTGATGATACAGAAAAGTTGTGGATTTGATTAAATCTCTACATGTCAGTATACTTAATTCTAGTATTCTATGTGCAAAAGTAGAAAGTAGGTGTAAAGCCCTCTGCATCCTAATATACATGGCTGGCTGGAGGAAAATCATTTACTGTTTGCTTTGTGGCCTGAACTACCTGCTTTCTTCATGGAATATAATTTTCCTGTGACAAACTATGGTTATTCACACTTGTATATTTTCACAGTAGACATTTTCTCAAAAATTAATGAAATGAGTTTGTTATTTCAGGGAAAACTGATATTATCTTTTGACTATAATAACATTCAACTTTTCAAGAAAAATTTTTTTTCTGAAAGCTTGTATCAATCATATAAGCTTGATACTTCCCAATGCATGCTTAAAATGTTCCTCTGTTGAGATATTCTGATATTGTGCAAAGAGATATGCCAACGTTTAGAACGTTAATATATCTCAGTGAATCATTTACAAAATGGTCAGTTCAGGATGGTACAAAATCACACATGGATAAAACCATTCAAAATGCAAGATAAATAACTGATTTTAATTTGACAAAGAAAGAAAAAGTTTGTGGATGAGACTTTAGATTCCATATTCCAAGTCAACTTAAAAGGGACCATCATCAAGATTTTGTGTAGGATCAAAACAAAAATACCCAAAATATTATGAAAGGGCTAGGAAATACTTATTTCTTTTCTAATTATTAATACCTATTTGTGTAGGTTCGATTTTCTTGCACTGCAGAAAACCAACATATCATAATAAATTGAATACAGAGTGCAACTATCATATTAAGTAAAGTACCTAGTACCTACTAAGGGTTTTGTAAGCATTTTCTAATTTTGATTAATGCTATCATTATTAATATTTCAGTTCAGTTCAGTTCAGTTCAGTCACTCAGTCGTGTCTGACTCTTTGTAACCCCATGAATCGTAGCACGCCAGGCCTCCCTGTACATCAACAAATCCAGGAGTTCACTCAGACTCAAGTCCATCGAGTCTGTGATGCCATCCAGCCATCTCATCCTAGGTCGTCCCCTTCTCCTCCTGCCCCCAATTCCTTACAGCATCAGAGTCTTTTCCAATGAGTCAACTCTTCGCATGAGGTGGCCAAAGTACTGGAGCTTCAGCTTTAGCATCATTCCTTCCGAAGAAATCCCAGGGCTGATCTCCTTCAGAATGGACTGGTTGGATCTCCTTGCAGTCCAAGGGACTCTCAAGAGTCTTCTCCAACACCACAGTTCAAAAGCATCAATTCTTCAGCCTTCAGCCTTCTTCACAGTCCAACTCTCACATCCATACATGACCACAGGAAAAACCATAGCTTTGACTAGATGGACCTTAGTCGGCAAAGTAATGTCTCTGCTTTTGAATATACTATCTAGGTTGGTCATAACTTTTCTTCCAAGGAGTAAGCGTCTTTTAATTTCATGGCTGCAGTCACCATCTGCAGTGATTTGGCAGCCCAAAAAAATTAAGTCTGACACTGTTTCCAGTGTTTCCACATCTATTTCCCATGAAGTGATGGGACCAGATGCCATGATCTTCGTTTTCTGAATGTTGAGCTTTAAGCCAACTTTTTCGCTCTCCTCTTTCACTTTCATCAAGAGGCTTTTTAGTTCCTCTTCACTTTCTGCCATTAGGGTGGTGTCATCTGCATATCTGAGGTTATTGATATTTCTCCCGGCAATCATGATTCCAGCTTGTGTTTCTTCCAGTCCAGCGTTTCTCATGATGTACTCTGCATATAAGTTAAATAAGCAGGGTGACAATATACAGCCTTGACATACTCCTTTTCCTATTTGGAACCAGTCTGTTGATCCATGTCCAATTTGAACTGTTGCTTCCTGACCTGCATACAGATTTCTCTGGAGGCAGGTCAGGTGGTCTGGTATCCCCACCTCTTTCAGAATTTTCCACTTACTTACATAAATATATCAGATCACAAAACATCAAGTTGGCATTCACATGTATTTACATTATGTGTATTCATATGTATTTTTGTTACTTTAACTGATCAAATATTTAATAATCTGATAAATATCCTTGCAGCGCTCATCCAACTCAGGGGCTGTAACATTAATGATTCCTTTCATCCATCTTCATTCACTATGTATGTTTGAAACGAGACTAGGATTGTGAAATTGAGTTATTTAATGAAGCAGATTTTCACTCATCCATTCAGTAAACATTTCTTAAGCTCCCCTCATTTTATCTAGGCACTCATCTAGATATTGAGGAAACAAAGCTTTATAAGACATAGTCCCTACCATTAAGGATTTCAGTCTAGCTGAGGAAGACCAGAAGAAGTTGGAAAATTATCATGTAATGTGGTGATTGCTAACATAAGGATGCAAAGGTAACACCTATATGAAGAGGTGATATAAATGGTTTGTTTTTCTTTTTCATAAATACCTAAATAAAAAGCAAAGATCTCAACTGTCATATTGCTAATTTAGATTTTATGGTAAGGAGCTAATCATAAAGTGAGCCATTATATGTATCCACTATAATAAAATAATTTACAGTCTAAGTCTGGCATTACAAGAAGAAATTAGTTTTGATAAATGAAATCCACAGATAATACAAAAGGCAATTTTATTCATTAATTTCAATATCCTCCACACCCAGTGCTATTTACCAGTGGCAAAACTTATAAATTTGAGTTTTATTTATTATCCTGTAGGATATTTACACAGAAATGGAGGTGTCAGCTTTGCCAAGGCAGACAAAAGAGGGGAAGTTAAAAAATGAATGAATTTGATAATTAAAACCATTAAAAATTTAAGAATCTTGGAGATAATTCAGTACAAATCTTTAATGTTAGAGATGAAGGCATTGCGGTCCCATGTGGCCTTGGATCAATGTCACTCAGCTAGTTGGCTACAGAGCGGGAACTATAACCCAGGTGTCTAAACAGCAATGCTCATTAATTTATCCTAAGGAAAATGACAGCTGTGCAACATTTCAAATGCATAAGCTTTTCTCTCATTCACTAATGCTTTCCTCAGTTCAAGGTCAGTAATTAAAGGAAAGCGTTTCCGCCAGTGTATTCATTCCTAGAGAAAATAACGTTGAAGACTAGGGTTGGGGGAAGAATGGTAAAAACCCAAGGGGTTAGGAATTGGTTGTACAATATTCAGAGGACTAATAGGCACAGATTTTAAATTAAGCTAGAAACAATAGAAGTGGCCTAAGATTTTTAAGAAAGAACCAAGGGAAAGAATGTTTCAAGGAGTGGATATATTTTCTGAGCTGATACATTAACTAATTTTCATTAAAATATACAAATACTAGTGTTTACAGAATTCATAAATTCTTTTCCTCTTTACAAATGAACATAAGTTAGATTTTCAACCATGTAAAATGAAATGCCTTTGATGCACATTAAAGTGTTTTCTTTTTGAATATATGACCAAATATACTTTAAATCATACAAAAATATGATGAATTGTTTTTCCTGGTGAAAGTCATTTTTTTAATTTATGAGTTGCATATTTTTTATGCTTTTCTTGCCAGTTTTTAGGTTACTTCACATTTACACTTTATAAAATTGAAAAATTAGTAGGCATTTACAACATGCTATATATTTAAGGATTTGACTCTCTGAGACAGTGGATGTTGAAACACCACTTTGCTTTTTTAGTCAAAGCCATTCCTTGGAATTTAACTTGAAGATGGCGATGTTCTTCATGAAAATTGCACATGACTCCTTTTTGTTTCATTAATGATTGATGGATAGTTCTTCACACATGATTTGTAGTCTCTAGGAAAATCTCTATAACTAATATGTTATATTAAATATGTGTTTTTGTACTACCAGTGTTATAATATTAGACTTGGAATTTAAGCTCATTTCAAAAGGAACTATCAAGAAAATAGATCAAACATAAAGACAAAGTTGGAGTTATCCCAAGAATTTAAGGTAAGATTTACAACTTAGCCAATTCAACATAAAAACTACATTAAAGCCTTAAAGAAGAGGAGAAATATCATGATCAGCTAATAAATGGACAATCCTTTCAGTTATATTCAGCAAAAGTTTGTGATGCTACTCTTAAGAATCATATTGCAAACTAGGAATACAAAGACATGTCTCATCAAACATATACTGAAATAATAGCTTTGCTTTCTTCATCTAATAACAAATTTCCTTTGTGTTCTGGAAGATATTTGGCCTTATCTTTAGTCCTTTTAAAAAACATTTTAAGCTTTCAGAGGCAATAGTTACCAACAAGAACATATCAATGAATTTTACATTACAGCTTCTTATACGTCTAATGATTTCTCACGTGATCTTATCCTGCTATTTTACCATGTGATTCAAAGCACGTACTGTTACTTCATTTTCTTTCCCACCTTATGAGTCCCTTTAAGCTGCCACAGTCTTATGTAAAATTCACTAGATTCTGTAGAAAAGAAGTGCCTGATGTTTATTGTTCTATTCTTTCAGTAACAAACTGTTTATCTTGATCTGTTCTCATAAGTCTATTTGTCTCAGACACCAATTTCTCTCTTTATTGCCTTTTTATCCTTCTTTCCCAAAGCCCTCTATTTTAACATCATTCATCCATTCATTTTTTTCCCATCTAACATCCTGCAACTTTTTTAATAAACTGCAACTTGTGGTAAATGCTACAAATGACCAAAAACAAAGCGGCCAGTGACAATGAAGACTGCAAGATGAGCAAAAAAAATGGGGACATCAGGGCAAACCATATATAACCCTAAAAGGTGACTTCTTGGCATTGATGTTGGCACTTAAACTTTGCAGTGCTACCTCAGATGGCCTACATAAAGCCTCTTTTTTTAATATATAAATGTATTTATTTTCATTGGAGGTTAATTACTTTACAATATTGTATTGGTTTTGCCATACATCAACATGAATTCACAACAGGTATACACGTGTTCCCCATCCTGAACCCCCCTCCCACCTCCCTCCCTGTACCATCCCTCTGGGTTGTCCCAGTGCACCAGCCCCAAGCATCCAGTATCCTGCGTCGAACCTGGACTGGTGATTCGTTTCATATATGATGTTATACATGTTTCAAGGCCATCCGAGATAGCAAAAGAGACACAGATGTATAGAACAGTCTTTTGGACTCTGTGGGAGAAGGAGAGGGTGGGATGATTTGAGAGAATGGCATTGAAACATGTATAAAGCCTCTTTTTAGTTTATCTTAAGTTCCGGAAACTTTATATGATGCCTGATGTCCCTAAGTTTCACCCGTAACAGCCTATGTTTATAGGCTGGATTCAAATCAATAGCTCTTTTTTGTAGGATATTTTTCTCCTGTCATTATTTTTATTCTGCTACTAACAGTCATGAAATAAATTTCTTCATAGAAAAGAAAGATTGTGTGAATACAAATCAGTCTCTGCAGCAAGGAAAACCATCATTGGTATGTTGTATACATTTTTCATAAAAGTTTCCTATAAGCTTATACACAAAATGGATGATGTTGTTATAACTGTATTTTCATTTAAAATAACTATTTGTTTCCATTAAAACAAATATGCACATCATTTTATTTGCTGCAAATGTATGCAGCTTTTTTTTTTACCAGTTTCTATTGTCATATCTTTCTCCATTTGTCCACTATTATTAGATTGCAAATAAGTATTTTCACATGCATAGTTACACAGCAGTCTATTTTCTCATTATAAGGTCTTAGATTTGGAATTTTGAATCAAATTAAATAATCTATTTTTTAGATACTAACAAGTTGAATTTCAGAGACTTGTATTTTTTATAAACTGGAACCTTAAAATTTGGAAGTTTAAATCTCTCTGGTTTCTTTTTGGTATCATTTTAAGAATTAACATAAATATTAGTTATTTTCTTAAGGCATATATTCACTTTTAGCCAATTCTTAAATCTCTCCAGAATTTATTTTGGACTTTAATGCGATCCAAGGAAATCCTGGTTAGGACCTGCTTGAGAAAAACCCACACCTGTGGCAGTTACCGTGGAAGAGAGAAGGAAGTCTATTGTGGGCAGAATTCCCATCCTCCAACAGGATTAATTCAGAAGATGTACTGAGCATCTAGGAGGGCAGATATGAGGTTTTGTTAGTTAAATCTGAACTAACAGTACTCCTATGCCACCCTCTTTGTATTGACAGTTTTGTCTCCTGTCTAATCAAATATGCTCATGTATTTTTTTCTAAATTTTATTTTATATTTTGTTCTATCTTACAGAACTCATACGATTCAAGTTAAAAGAAAATTGAATTAACTTTGTCAAATATAGTAAGATCTGGGAAAATTTTAATAACTGTTTTACAGATTGCCTAAATTCCGCCCAGAACACTAAACAGAGACAGGAACTGACTGCTCACCTAACAGGCAATTCTCCTCTTGTATAATAACCAGACTTTGAACTCGTCTATAAACTAGGCAGCAATCTGAGTGAGAGTTGGATTTGACTTCTGTTCCCTGGTGGCTCAGATGGTAAAGAATCTGCCTGCAGTGCAGGAGACGGGGGTTTGATCTCTGGGTTGGGAAGATCCCCAGGAGAAATGAATGGAAACCCACTCCAGGGTTCTTGCCTGGAGAATTCCATGGACAGAGAAGCATGGCGGTCTATAGTCCATGGGGTCACAAAGAAACATGACTAAGTGACTAAGACACACACACACACACACACACACACACACACACACAGAGGTTTTGAAAATGTGATTAAGGTCTGATCAATTTGATATAAGAAATCTTTTGCTGTCTAATTGCAAACAAAACCAAAAGAAGAAATGGGTGAACTGGTTTTGTTTCTTTTTTTGTTTGTTTACATAAATTGAATCTTTTTTAAAAAGGTCCAAAAAACTGACATTGTGAGACAAAAACTTGCTGATGTTATTCCTTCCTAACATATGTTCTGGAGATGCAACTGAGACATCTGGAGTGTCAAGGGCTTCCTTGATACCATGAGGTACGAGCAGGATAAAAAGCTAACACACTTAGGATGATGTAGTAGAGGATGAAAAGAAATTAGATCCTGTCAACACTGTTAAGTTGCTGAATCAAGCCAGCAGTAGCTAAAGCACAACTGGTGTTAAGTGAGATAATTAAAATGTACTAATGCTCAATGTCGCTTCTTTAGATAAAATCATTATTGATTTATACAGTATGTTTCATCAAAGGATTTTAGAAGCCAGTAGTATTTGTTTTTTTAATATAAATTTATTTATTTTAATTGGAGGCTAATTACTTTACAATATTGTATTGGTTTTGCCATACATCAACATGAATCTTCCATGGGTGTTTGAAATCAAGTTCAAGAAGTGATTTCAGAAAATGGTGACTATAAGCCTATTGGTAGGAATTTACCTGCACTAGGAGATATGCAGAGAAAGAATGAACTGTTTTGGACTCTGAAAAACTATTTGTGGAAGAGAATTAGTGTCCACCATTGTTGAAAATGTATGTAACATACTTTGCAGCCAGCTTAAGTCAAATGCTCTAAGCAATTTGAAAATAACAGCACCTAAAACTAATGAACATGTAGGAAGTATGTCACCTTTAAGTTTTAAAAAATATGTTAGAATTTGTCCACATGAACATTTTCTTTGATGGAGAAGCAATTTAGTCAAATGGTCTTCTGTTTTAAAATTAGCTATTTAAGATTTTAACAGTTTTCTATATTTAGTTTGATTGCAGGTTTTATTGTAACACATCTGATTTATACAAATATGTTACTTGTGTTCATAATTTATCCTGAAAATTTAAATATTGAACCACTTATCTGATCCTTTGCATAATATGCATTTATACTAATTCTTTTTCATTTCATGATGAAAGTCAACCAATCATTGAGAGTTGCTTTAAGTAAAAATTTCCTGAAGTTTCTCTAATGCAGATAGATTTTTTTCCTACACATTATCAGTTAATAAGTTAATCTTATTTTGTTTCTGTTCACATGATTTACTTAAATGTTATATTGATTGAAGAATGTTGTTGTTCAGTCACTAAGTCAATGTCCAACTCTTTGTGACCCCATGGACTGTAGTATGCCAGGTTCCTCTGTCCTCTACTGTCTCCTGGAGTTTGCTCAAATTCATGTCCATTGAGTCAGTGATTGAAAGATAGAATTCAGTATATTAAAATATACGGGATAAAGTCACCCAATCTAGCAGATGTGTGTTACATGAGCATATGTACACACACATAATTAATGAGAACTTATGATAAAAATAATTTATTTACAATAGTACCAGATAAATAAATAGATAAAAATATACAAATAGATAAAAATATAACATAACTATTACAAGAAAGGAGTTCAGCAAAATAAGACAAAACTATGAAATTCACCTGATACATAAAAGGAGTCAACTAGATGACCAGATATTTAAAAGATGCTTACTCCTTGGAAGGAAAGTTATGACCAACCTAGATAGCATATTGAAAAGCAGAGATATTACTTTGCCAATAAAGGTCCATCTAGTCAAGGCTATGGTTTTTCTAGTGGTCATGTATGGATGTGAGAGTTGGACTGTGAAGAAAGCTGAGTGCTGAAGAATTGATGCTTTTGAACTGTGGTGTTGGAGAAGACTCTTAGAGTCCCTTGGACTGCAAGAAGGTCCAACCAGTCCATCCTAAAGGAGACCAGTCCTGGGTGTTCATTGGAAGGACTGATGCTAAAGCTGAAACTCCAATACTTTGGCCACCTCATGCAAAGAGTTGACTCATTGGAAAAGACTCTGATGCTGGGAGGGATTGGGGGCAGGAAGAGAAGGGGACAACAGAGGATGAGATGGCTGGATGGCATCACTGACTCGATGAACGTGAGTCTGAGTGAACTCCAGGAGTTGGTGATGGACAGGGAGGCCTGGTGTGCTGTGATTCATGGGGTTGCAAAGAGTTGGACATGACTGAGCGGCTGAACTGACTGACTGACATAAAAGGAGTCGACTAGATGACTAGATATTAATGATATAAACTCAGAAATTGAATAATGTAATACATCATATTCCCAAACTAATAATCGCTAATAAAAATGATAAGCAAATCCTTTATTTTAAAATGTCTTAAAGTACCCAAGTTTCAATGAAGAGAAGAGATATTATGAAAATGAAATATTGTGACAACAGGACTGCCCTAGAAAATATTAACACATATTAAAAAAAACACACATTAATTAACATGCTGCAAGTATCAGAGATGGCTGAGTGAGACTGCATGAAGTGAGACAAGAAAATTGATATATCAGAATAGCTCAGATAGCGATCATGTTTCTATTAGTAAATGTAAGAGAAACAATAATGTCAGTGGGACTGGATTGATTAATTAAGCAATTTTATGGGAACAATTGATTGAAAGTTTAAGCCAATATCTATTTTTACCTAATTTAGGATGTATAATGATGCATTCAATTTAAGTCTACTTGACAACATTTGACTACCTAAATAAAAATGTAATGGCCAACATCACTTGATCATTTTGATATGTATTATATGAGATTTGTTAAGTATCTTAACATGCCTAATTTAAGTGTGAAACTTAATTATCAGATCCCCCTTTTCATTATTGAACTTCTACTTAAGTATCTTTTTTGTTTTTCTTTTAAAAATTTTCTCTTCCAGTTTTATTGAAATATAATTGACAGCACTGTATAAGCTCAAAGTGTGCAAAATAATGATTTAACTTAACATACATCAAGAAATGATTACTATAATAAATTTATATATATATATATATCATATAGATGCAAAACAGAAGAAAAAGAAAAAATTTGTTTTCCTTGTGATGAGAACTCTTAGGATCTATTTTCTTAACAACTTCCATATATAACATACAGGCGTTTTAGTTATATTAATCAATTGTGTATTGCATTCCTAGTATGCATTTCTTGTAACTGCAGATTTGGACCTTTGGATCACCTTCATCCAATTCCCCCTTTATCCACCCCCTTTCCCCTCTGGTAACCATAAATCTGATCTCTTTTTCTGTGCTTACTTGCTTGTTAATTTCAAAGTATAATTGAACTAAAACAGTGTGTTAGTTTCCTGTTACGTAACATAGAGATTTGATATTTCTATACATTTCAAAATGATCACTATAAGTCTAGTTACCTCATCACCATAAAAGAATTTATGACTGTATTTTCTGCAATGTACATTTCATTCCCATGACTCACTTGTTTTGTAACTGGAAGTTCAAAAGTTTTCATTTCCTTCACATTTTTCTTTTATCCCCTCATTCCCCTTCCCCTCTGGCAATGTTCTGTTTGTTCTCTGTATCTGTCACTCTGCTTCTATTTTGTTGTATTTATTCATTTATTTAAATTTTTAGATTTCATATGTAAATGAAGCCATAAGGTATTTTTCTTTAAATTATCTCACTAGCATAATACTCTTTAGGTCCATTCATATTGTGTCAAATGGAAAAATTTCATTCTTTTTTATGGCTGGATAATATTCCATTATATATTATGCTATTATAAATATTAGAAACAATACCTGTGTCTGTATATCTACTGACAAAATAATTAGGGAGGTGTTGAAATGACCTACTTCATGAGTGAGCAAAGATTGAGTAATAGATAAAAGTAAAATGTTCTGATTATATATCAGAGACAAATGCCTCACTGCTGACATAAGAAGCCTGTTAACACTATCCTGAAGTATCAACACGTATAGCTTTATAAGAATCATAACTTCAGATTCCCGACCAATGGCAATGCTTCTACTATCATAGCTCTACTGCTGCTGCTAAGTCACTTCAGTCGTGTCCGACTCTGTGCGACCCCATGGACTGCAGCCTACCATGCTGCTCTGTCCATGGGATTTTTCAGGCAAAAGTACTGGAGTGGAGTGCCATTGCCTTCTCCTATCATAGCTCTACTTTGATCATTTATTAGGATTATACTTGAAGTCCATACTAAGGAAATTATGTTTTGTTTCACAGGCACTGGAACATCTTAAATGTTCTTTGACCTAGGGAGTAAAATGATCACAAAATATGGTACCTAGGAACATTATTCAGAGGGAGATTTAAACAATGAAATTAAAGAGATTAAAACCTCAGGCACAGTCAACAGGCTATTTCTGTATTACAGATGCTAAGTAATAAGAGCACATCCCTTGTGGCAAATAAAAGTTGAACAGAAATGGATAAAATGTCTCCAAAGTTTTGAATCTGTATTACTTGGAGAATCAGAGTCATAATTTAAAATTATGCAAATGTAAGAGAAAAGCTGTGTTTGGCTTCTGTTATTTTTCCTTTTGTTTTTAAGAGGAGAAAAAAAATGATTTCAAGGTTAGATGTCAAATGAAAAGAAAAGAACACCCAAGTAATTCTGATGATAAGCATTAGCGTTGTTAATGATTTACTAGGTTCAAAGCACTCATCTAACTGCCTGCTTGCTGCTTGCCATAAACCGATTTTTCAGATGAGGTAAGTGAAGCCCAAAGATGGAAAGTGTCTAGTGTTAGTTAGCTGATCATTGGTAGCACCAGGACTTACATATAGACATGCTAGCTACAAAAGATTGTGCGCTTATGCAATTGCAGTTCAGGTCAGTTAAGTCGCTCAGTCGTGTCCAACTCCTTGCGACCCCACGAATCGCAGCACACCAGGTCTCCCTCTCCATCACCAACTCCCGGAGTTCACTCAGACTCACGTCCATCGATTCAGTGATGCCATCTAGCCATCTCATCCTCTGTCGTCCCCTTCTCCTCCTGCCCCCAATCCCTCTCAGCATCAGAGTCTTTTCCAATGAGTCAACTCTTTGCATGATGTGGCCAAAGTACTGGAGTTTCAGCTTCAGCATCATTCCCTCCAAAGAAATCCCAAGGCTGATCTCCTTCAGAATGGACTGTTTGGATCACCTTTCAGTTCAAGGGACTCTCGAGTCTTCCCGAACACCGCAGTTCAAAAGCATCAATTCTTTGGCACTCAGCCTTCTTCACAGGCCAACTTTCACATCCATACATGATCATAGGAAAAACCATAGCCTTGACTAAGGTGAGGTAAGGTGAAGTCGCTCAGTCGTGTCCGACTCTTTGCGACCCCGTGGACTGTAACCTACTAGGCTTCTCCGTCCATGGGATTCTCCAGGCAAGAATACTAGAGTGGATTGCCATTTCCTTCTGCAGGAGATCTTCCCGACCCAGGGATCGAACCCGGGTCTCCCTCATTGGAGGCAAAGGCTTTAACCTCTGAGCCACCAGGGAAGCGGGGCAGCCTTGACTAGAGGGACCTTTGTTGGAAAAGTAATGTCTCTGCTTTTCAATATGCTATCTAGGTTGGTCATAACTTTTCTTCCAAGGGGTAAGCGTCTTTTAATTTCATGGCTGCTATCACCATCTGCAGTGATTTTGGAGCCCCCCAAAAATTAAGTCTGAGACTGTTTCCACTGTTTCCCAATCTATTTCCCATGAAGTGATACGATCAGATGCCATGATCTTCATTTTCTGAATGTTGAGCTTTAAGCCAACTTTTTCACTCTCCTCTCCATTTTCATCAAGAGGCTTTTTAGTTCTTCTTCACTTTCTGCCATAAGGGTGGTGTCATCTGCATATTTGAGGTTATTGATATTTCTCCTGGTAATCTTGATTCCAGCTTGTGCTTCTTCCAGTCCAGCGTTTCTCATGATGTACTCTGCATATAAGTTAAATAAGCAGGGTGACAATATACAGCCTTGACATACTCCTTCTCCTATTTGGAACCAGTCTGTTGTTCCCTGTCCAGTTCTAACTGTTGCTTATCCAATTTACCATGTACAAATAAATATTTAAGTCAGGCTTAAGGAAAGAATGGGAACTGATGAATACATCGACTTTGGAAAGAGGAAAAAAATAGTTGTATAAGAGAATTCAGAGCAGTCGTTCTTAACAGTGGCCAATTGTGCAGCTTTACAATCAGATTTATTGGTCCAAACACTGAGAATCCTCAATCGGTAGGTTTTGAGTATCAACTGACCTATTTAGTTAAAAGAAGATCCACAGTGATTCTGATTCACAAGCAAAGTGAGAATCACAAATGTAGGGAGGGAAATAAAGAGAGTTAGTTGCTACAATCCCTCTTAAATGATAACAGTTAACTTATTAAAGGTATGTTATGCATGCAGAAATGAGAAGCCAAAGTGTAGCTCTGTCATTCACTTCAGCTCTGTCATTAAGCTGTCCTATTGGCAAATTTGCTGGCCCAGAATTGTAAATCTTGAGAAACATCCACACGCTCTAGGAATACTATTTATCATGAATTCTGTACACCATCTCTACAACTCAAATATATTAAAGAGTAACCAAGTTTAAGCTACATCCATGGACACACAATTTCTAAACATTGAGATGGAATGCTGCTACTGCTGTTAAGTCGCTTCAGTTGTGTCTGACTGTGCGACCCCAAGACGGCAGCCCACTAGGCTCCTCCATCCCTGGGATTCTCCAGACAAGAACAGTGGAATGGGTTGCCATTTCCTTCTCCATGCAATGGAATCCCAAAGTCTAACTTTAAAGTCTATTATTTTTCCCATTAGAGATTTCTTTGAGATTATGCTTTCATAATGGTGCTTCTTTGAGATTATGTTTTCAGAGACATTGAGGTCTAGAGAGTTTTCTTGGGGCCAGTTTGGTGGAAAGCAGTGCAGACAAAGGAATGCAGAAGAAGAACAATTTGAAGGCCTCCATCTAATATCTTCTTATAACTTCAACCACAACATCTTTGTTCTTATGTAGGGGGATTCTCTGTGTGTGTGTGTGTGTGTGTGTGTGTGTGTGTGTGTGTGTGTGTGTTTAAGTTGCCAGGCTCCTCTGTCCATGGGATTCTTCAGTCAAGAACATTGAAGTGGGATGCCATTTCCTCCTCCAGGGGATCTTCCTGACCCAGGGATAGAACCCATGTCTCTTATGTTTCCTGCATTGGCAGGCAAATTCTTTAACCACAGCGCACAAAGGGTACAAAAGTTACTGAATTAACCCAAGAAGACAAAATAGGAGTAATAACACTAGATAGGGGGGTTCAGAAGAAGTTAGCACCTTATGTACAGGAAAGATCCATCTTAACTAACTTACACAAATCATGAAAAATTGAGAAATTCACAAATGCTGTCAACTATAAGGATATTTGAAAAATTTCTCAACAAAGCAATTATTACTTCCCCTTATTATAAAAATCATGTTTCTTATATGAACTAATTTTTATAGCATACTTATATTTTAGGAATAGATTTTGACTAACTTATCTTGTATAACACTCTTTGGGAAGACTTTAGTGCAAGGGATTCCAAACTGGCACCCTGGTCAATATGGGTCACTCTGCTATGTTGCGTTTGTAAGATGGCTGTGTGATCCATAGTGGAAAACAAGATGCATTTGAAAGTGACAGTAGGCATGAAACTTGACAGTCAGTCCCCTGGCATACAGAGATATATGGTCATACTACCTATTTAGCTACTATAAGGTTGAAAAACATCAATCTAAACACTTTTATATGAATTAGTTCTTCCAGTTCACCGAAGTCACACTACTACTTAGTGTTTGAAATTTTGTTACCTGATCCCTATTTTATGCAAATAAAAATACGAATATAAACCCATCTCCTTTCTAAGTAAAGACTGTATGTGTACATACATGTGTAAGCATGTACACACAATATATTAAAATCATACATGTCTGTACAAATATACACATATTGTGTGTGTACATGTGTGCATACATGTATGATTTTCAAATCTATTCATACCTTGGTTCTCCCACATAATGGATAATCTTCCCTCTGCTTCTTATTACAAAGATTCTCATTTATTCTCCCCCATTTTCCCCACTCAGAATCTTTTCTTGCCCTCAAAGGAGGAGAATCCCACCTGGCCATAACTTCAATATAGTTAGTATTATGATTTCCATTATTTTCTTTCATTGGGTATAACAAAAACCAACAACATGCCTATAGCTGATGAACAATGAGAACAATGTATCAGTAGATATATTAATACTTGACAAAAACTTCTCCCATCTGACCTATATTATATTTTTTAAGTGAAGCTTTGTTGAATATATTCATCACAAAATAAATGGAGCATTGTTAGCAAAATAGACAGCTTAGATCTCTAGTAGTATAGAGAACTGTTAACGGTTGCTATACACCAGCACCTCTTATTTTGAAGTACTTAAACATAAGCACAAAGCCACAAACAAGAGAATGAGAATGAGAATAATAAATTATGGAAATCAGAACTAATTGTGCTTTCAGAGGTTTGATAGATTATCCTTTTAAAACTGGAGAGAAGAGCTGGGTTTTTGTTATTGCAATGCTGAGATGAATTACCCACGACCTTATGTAAACTGAAAGCTTGTACTGACCTGTTGAAATCGGAAAACTTGTAACCATGGCAACGGAGGACAAGTAAAATTAGGTTTCTGCTGCAGTTATAAATGAGGTGGAGAAACCCTGGACTTTTCCTCCCTCAATCTGAGACAAAGACAACACAGAAAATGAAAACCATCATTTTTTTCTGTCTATGGCTTTCCCAGTCATAAAATGCAAGTCATGATTTGGATGAAAATCTCCACAAAGACAGATGGTGATCGACAAGGTATGAAGGGAGAGAAGGTAGGGTGTAAGGATTGGCAAAATGAAGTAGAATCAGAAAGATATAGAAGATCACAGGCAGTGGCAAAGCCCCTGATTAAAAAATTCTTAAATGCATGCCATACACAACTGCAGTGTTGGACATTTCAAAGTATCTAAACATACTTGAAAGTACAAGAGAAAACCAATAAGTCATTTCAAATGATTATGCTGCATATCTCTTTTATCTAAAATAAAAAAGATATTAAACACAGAATATTTGTAACTATATCCATCTTTACTGTGTTCTAAACTAAGTAAATAATTATATATAAGGCTTTGAAATGTGATTCTATCTATTCAAGCTTAATGGCCACTATGGTTAATTCTGTTAATCCTTTTAAGTCAGAATTTTTATCAGGTATTTTCCAAAAATTTAACCTCTTTCACCTGACACTTGGTGGCACTACTACTTCATAAGGCAAGTCCCTCCAAATGGTTCCCAAATCTTCTGTTTTAAGGCTTTGGAAAATACATTATCTATCACTCTCAAGGACAACCCTTCAGCTCGAATGCTTTGGCTATGCTACTTGCATGTGTGAACGCTATGTTGTTTTAGTCGTGTCTCACATTTTGCAATAGTATGGACCGTAGACTGCCAGACTTCTTTCTCTGTCCATGAGATTCTCCGGGCAAGAATACTGGAGTGGGTTGCCATGCCCTCTTCCATGGGATCGTCCCAACCCAGGGACTGAACCTGTGTTTCTTATACGTCTTGCATTGGCAGGTGGGTTCTTTACCACTAGAGCCACCTAAGAAACCCCTATGCTACCTGAGGCATTAATAAATTTTCTGTCCCTCCATTTTCTTCCAACAATTTGGAAAAAAAATAATTTGCTACAAGCGCAATTTTTTTTAACATGCTAGGTTAATAGGGATGGAAAATAGAAAAAACATACTTTGCATGTTTTACTAGGTTGATGCTTTCGAGTCTACACTGTCCCAGGGAACTTTCTGAAATGACGGATGTGTTCTTTGGAACACTAAGATGATTGACATTGAGTTGTCTAAGATGCAGCCACTAACTACATGTGGCTACTGAACTTGAAAGTTAATCTGTGCAATGGAGAAACTAACATCTTTAGAAATGTATTTCATTAAATCAACTTAAATTTCAGCCCTCACAGGCGGTTAGAGGCAATTATGTTGAACCACACAGCTTGGACCTCCCTAGGGATGGACATGAGTTTGAGTTAACTCCGGGAGTTGGTGATGGACAGGGAGGTCTGGCATGCTGCAGTCCATGGGGTCACAAAGGGTCAGACATGACTGAGCAACTGAACTGAACTGAACTGAACTAAACTGAGGGATGGACCTGAGCTGTTGGCCCAAGAGGACAGGAAGGGAAGCAAGGTATGATAAGAAAAGTGATTATCTCACCTGCTCCCCAATCAGTTGGGGAAAAATTAAATAAACCAGTCTCTAATATCCTCTCTGTTATCACCTAGGAAGGAGTAGAATGTTTTCTTTGCAATAATGCCTATATTGATTGGCTTTCCCTTCTAAACATTTCTCCTTTCTGTGTATTTTCCCCTCTTTATAATAGTTAAGGGAACAGAAACACATTCAGTGGCAGTCACTTTGAACTGTGTTGCCCAAGGATGATCCCATGGAGCTTCTCATTACTCAACCCCACCTCCAGTGGCCTGGACTAAAGGTCAGAATAAGGCTTTCCAAATTTGTTCTTTCTTGACCCATTGAGTGCATTCAACAAGTGAGATGCAACAGAAAGAGGGTTAATTCAAAAAAGGTTCTTGTCCCCAGGCATAAAATTATATTTGGAAAGACAATGAGAAATAATCAGTCATTAGTGTGTCCTGGACTACCCTTAATTTTAGCACTAATTTATCCCTTACCTCCTTATATGACTTAGTCAAGTTTATCAGGGCTTCCCTGATAGCTCAGTTGGTAAAGAATCCACCTACAATGCAGGACACCCCAGTTCGATTCCTGGATCTGGAAGATCCCCTGGAGAATGGATAGGCTACCCATACCAGTATTCTTGGGCTTCCCTTGTGGCTCAGCTGGTAAAGAATCTTTCTGCAATGTGGGAGATCTGGGTTCAATCCCTGGGATGGGAAGATCCACTGGAGAAGGGAAAGGCTACCCACTCCAGTATTCTGTCCTGGAGAATTCCATGAACTGTATAGTCCATGGGGTCGCAAAGAGTCGGACATGATTGAACGACTTTCACTTTAACTTTAACTTTTCACTTTTAAATTTTGTTAAATTTGATTCTGTCACCCTTATTGGAGTAGGGGTCTCAGAGGAGAAGGACTAGGTTTTTTTTTTTTTTAACCTTTAAAAATGAAAGACTTTGGAGAGTTGAGATTTCACAGATGGGATTTCCTCTGTTATAAAAGCAGTGTGCTGATAACCACCTCCTAATAGTGACAATGCAATTACTCTCCTGACAGTTATGGATGTGCAGGAATTACTGCCAGAATCTTGTAAAAAAATCTACTATGAGTTCTAAATTTGAACAACTGTATTTCTACGATAAGAAATGCTGTGTCATATCAAAAGTGACTCCACAGTTACCTGGTTATTTTGAAAAATTTTCCCCTGCAATTCTCTTACATGCATTTATAACATAATCTTTCTGATAGATGTTTTTTCACTCATATGATTTTGCCTTCAGCTGGTCAAAATCTGCACTCTGTTCCTACGGCCCATATGCCAAGAATACTCCCCCACTTTCATCACACAAATTTTTTCCTTTTTATTCTTCTGCTTCCCTATAAATAATCGCTTCTTTTTTAATCCATTTAGGGTTCAAAATAGGTACAGAATGGTCTTGATGATTGCTTTACATCTTCACAATTATTATATTTTCACTGATATTTTCATTAATCATTCTTTGTCATTATGATGCCCCCAATCATATATCCTTAATGATCACTGAATTTTATTGGGACATACACAGATTTAGAGATCCAATGATTAAGCACTTCTTAATCAAGGATAAATTAAAGGACACTTAGGAAAATTAAAGGAAAAAATTTTGTTTTTGTGAAAATATTTATCAGCCAGAGCCTATTTGACCAAAATCATGCCAGCTACTTGAATGGAAAGATTTAAGAAAGTGTTAAATAAAATAAAGAATGAAAAGAAAATGCTAAGGTATCTATCATAAAGGTAGCTACTATTAAAAAAGAAAACAACAAACCATGAGCCCAAATCCTCAGGAAACAAGGGGACAATGACAAAAACTTAGAAACTTAAAGGAAGGGCCCTGGGAGCTGAAACTCAGACCTTTCAGGAGGGACTGAACTGGTGTCCCTGGATGGAAAACAAGATGTGGCCGATTCTGCAACTGTTGGAGAAAGTGCTGACTGCATTCAGCTGCTGCTACAGAAATAGCTGCTGCCTCCAGGGTGAGGAGATGCAGCAGTGATGCTCACAGGAACACGAGCAGAAAGGAAGCCCATGTAAGGCAGACAGGAAGGAACAAGCCTCTTTCTCCTCCAGCCTTGAAAGCCTCCTCTGATACCTTTTACTGGCAGAGTCAAGCAGAAAGACAGTTGACAGAGCAGAAATGCAGTGTTCTGAGTCCCAGCTCCATAATCAGCAAGCAGGGCATAGAGAATGGGGTTGAAGTTAAGAAACAATGATTAATAATTGCCAGAGACTATATATCAACTTTTTATGGAAAAAGAACTTATATTCTTATTAGTTTCCCAAAGGGATATGTAACTTCCAAATAAATAAGAATCAATGAATAAACAGAAAAGATAAAAGAACCTCATGGCAGAAAATTGGATGTTCTTTCTACTGTTTTACGCTGTGTCTTCCGTTCCTTTGGTTAGTTATATTTTCACTAAGAAAAAGACATCTCAATGCCAATTTCAAAACATCATTTGTGCTCAGAACACATTAGGTATCAGGATGTGATAACCAAAAAACAAAACAAACCACCCATGTATCCAAAATCCTTGATCACAACCTACTTGATATCTATGTTTACAAGATTTACAAATTTTCCAAAATCAAATAATTAAGTACAACCAAGTCTACAACTTGTCTTTGGTCAAGTACTATTAGTGTATCCATAAACTAACAGTACATTGAACATAGGAATTATTTAACATACATTGACCTATTAGGATAAATTTTAAATTAGTTATTAAATAATATTCTTTTTTTCTATCTGATTATGATTGAAACAGTTCCTTGGGATTTCTTCTTGTTACTCAAGCAAACACAGTGCTTGGGTATGTTGAAAACACAAAATGAAATCAGAGGGGAAAAAAAGTCAAGAGAAAACTCAGGGTTAGGACTGTTCAATTGTTTGCATCTTGATAACCAACACATCCTAATAACTCTCTAGAATGCATGGTTCCCTTGAACTTGATATTTGAATGGATCCAATAAGTTATGTGACATTCAAATTAAAGCAATATGATATTATGGAGTGTTAAACAGACATTTCTGTCAATAGAAGAAGAGATGCTTAGGTTAAATGGAAAATGTTGTTTTATTTTGGAATGATTTCATAACTTTAGGAATAAAGCAAATAGTGAGAGTTCTGGAAATTAAGGTTGGCATTAAAGAGAGAGCTGGAAAAAGTTAGAAAGTCTATCTGGACATAAGGAAATGGGTGCCTTAGAATAAGAGGTCTAGTCCCCAAGAAGGAATTGTAGATGGAAGAGAAAACCACCCAGTATCGCTGTTGCATGGACCAAAATAATTCAGGGCAGATCAAAGCAAAAGACTGAAGCTTTGCTTATACTCATATTTCCGGGGCACTGGATAATGGTTTCAGCACAGTGAAATTAACCTATCAATCAGTGGTGAAATAGGGATTTCTAATGCTCAATTGCTCAGTCATGTCTGATTCTACAACCCCATGGACTGTAGCCTGCCAGGCTCCTCTGTCCATGGGATTCTCTAGGCAAGAATACTGGAGCAGGTTGACATTTTCTTCTCCAGGGGATTTTCCTGACCCAAGGGTCGAACCAGCATCTCCTGCTTCCCCTGCATTAACAGGGGAATTCTTTACCACTGAGCCACCTGGGAAGCCCTAGGACACAATTGAGTTTTATTCACAATTTAGACTGAGTGTGAGATGACACTGAACAGAACTGGAGGAGGAAAGAACGGATGGTCATATCCTCAAGCCCTTGGAAAATAACGGGTAAACTGATAGATGTGAATTTAAATAGAGCATTTCATTAACTAAACTGAGAGGTGAAATACACCAGTGACTACAATTAAAGTATTATTTATTTATTGTGCTGCATTAAGTAAACTTCTCTGATAACATCTCCTTACCACACAAAGTATTCTACGTGGACATCTTTTCATGTATTATGTCTGAACCTGAATTTTTCTCATACTATAGATACAACACCTATTTTGTTTGTCATGATAGTCTCATTTACAAGATTATGAAATGTCCCAGGGCAGGGCATATGCTTCCTTCATCTTGGAATCCTCATTACCTGGCACCCAGCCTGGCGTGCAGCAGGCATCCATACAGTTGAGTGAATTTGTTGAATTTCAATCTGTTTTTAAAACAGACTCAATTGAATCAAATGAGTGAAAATGTCCACTTGATCTCAATGATTTCTGGTCACTCTTAGACAATAGATGCAATTCATCAAATGCTGTGCTTCAAAGTTTGAAAGGTCCTTAAAAGTCATCTATTTTACCAGCTTTTGAAATCCTGAATCTTATTTCTTCATGTATATGTTTGTGTGTGTGTGTGTGTGTGTGTGCAATATATGTATACACATACTTTTTCACATACATGTATATGTATTTAAATTTGCATTTTGGGTGATTTTCTTCCTGAAGTTTCTGTTTCATTCATTTGCTTAACACAGAAGGCCTGTGTTAAATTTCATGTTTAAAAAGTCAAAAGTGAAAAGAACTATTGGTATTCATTAGGCTTTAAGCAAATATCATGAACACTTAATTGCTTTTCAGTTCAGTTCAGTTCAGTCACTCAGTCGTGTCCGACTCTTTGCGACCCCATGTACCACAGCACGCCAGGCCCTCCTGTCTATTACCAACTCCTGGAGTCCACCCAAACCCATGTCCATCAAGTCGAGGATGCCACCCAACCATCTCATCCTCTGTCGTCCCCTTCTCTTCCTGCCCTCAGTCTTTTCCAGCATCAGTTCAGTTCAGTCAGTTCAGTTCAGTCGCTCAGTCATGTCTGACTCTTTGTGACCCCATGAATCGCAGCACGCCAGGCCTTCCTCTCCATCACCATCTCCCGGAATTCACTCAGACTCACATCCATCGAGACCATGATGCCATCTAGCCATCTCATCAGGGTCTTTTCAAATGAGTCAGCTCTTCACATGAGGTAGCCATAGTATTGGAGTTTCAGTTTCAACATCAGTCCTTCCAATGAACACCCAGGACTGATCTCCTTTAGGATGGACTGGTTGGATCTCCTTGCAGTCTAAGGGACTCTCAATAGTCTCCTTCAACACCGTAGTTCAAAAGCATCAATTCTTTGGTGCTCAGCTTTCTTCACAGTCCAACTCTCACATCCATACATGACCACTGGAAAAGCCATAGCCTTGACTAGACTAATTGCTTTTAGAAAAAGATAAAGTTAGTACAGGCTACTTTTTGGATTTTCAAAGTAGAATATGATGCATCTTTTTATACTCTGTACCCATTTGTAAGGGCTTCCTAGGTGGCTCAATAGTAAAGAATCCGCTTGCTAATGCAGGAGACACTGATTCAGTTCCTGGGTTGGAAAGATCCCTTGAGAGGGGAATGACAACCCACTCCAGTTTTCTTCCTGGAGAATCCCCATGAACAGAGGAGCCAGGCAGGCTACAGTCCCTGGGGTCACAAAAGAGTCAGAAATTACTTAGAGACTAAACAACAACAACCCATTTGTAAATGCTGTTGGGCACAGTATGACTGAGGATTCAATAGATGAATGACTGACAACATAGCATATTAATAAAAATGATATTTTAAAATCAAAATGCCAAATGCACTGAGAAAAAATAAATATAAATGTAAGTAATGGTAAGAAGTATGGCATTTATTTAATTTAAATTCTTTAAAAAAGAAAAATTAGAAATCTAACTTGCAAATTGATTATCTGTTTTGAAAATACTTCACTCAAAAATACACAGTATGGAACTTCCCTGGTTGTCCAATGGTTAAGAATCTGCCTTTCAATCCAGGGAACATGCATCTGATCACTGCTCCAGGAACTAAGAGCCCATATGCCTCAGGGCAACTAAGTTCTTGTACAGAAACTAGAGAGTCTGTGCACCACAAAAAAAAATAACAATAAAAATCTCATATGCCACAGCTAGGACCCGAGGCAACCATATATATATATTTTATATATATATATATATAAACCACAGTAAGATCCATTGCTTTACAACAAATATTCATTCATTCAAGACATATTGATTTGACTATGTACCAGTTTTTTAAGCTCTAAGAACAAAGTGGAAAGAACTAGTAATGTTCCTACATTCAATGATCTTACATTTTAATGTGGAAACAATAATAAATGTTAGCTTCATATGAATTAAGCTTCACAAAAACTAAGTTCCTAAAATCCTAAAATCATAGGCGCTATAAAGGAAATAAATAAGTGCTATAATACTGGACAAGAGCTTGTATGACTCTAGGCTCAGGGAGCAGCAAAAGATCTGAGGTAGGGAAAAAACTGGGGAGTATTTGGAAAGTCTCTGCATGACTGAAGCTTAAAGTGAAATATAGGAGATGCTATGAGGTGAAGATGAAGAGAGATTGAATACAGCCTGGTAGGCTTTGAATTTTATTATAATGGGAGACTAATGGAAAACTTTAAGCAAAAAAAAAAAAAAAAAAGAGAGAGAGAGAGAGAAATGGACAGATGAACGTTTAAATGTCTGAGTGAAAGATGATGGGATCACAAACCCACGGCTAGCAATCCCACTTAGAAGCCAGCTGGTACAAGATATTCTATTGTAAGAATTTAAGAAGGGAGAGGATCATTAAATTAGTAGCTATAACAAAGATCTATGGTGTTTAAAAAAATTCTGAGTGGTAGAGTGTTATAAGAAAAATAAAAGTTGAAATGAAGGTGAGAGATCACATCATCATAGGAGGAATAGGGACCACTTAGGTATAAATGAGTTCTTGCCTGGAGAATCCCAGGGACTGGGGGAGCCTGGTGAGATGCCGTCTCTGGGGTCGCACAAAGTTGGACACGACTGAGCGACTTCCCTTTCACTTTCATGCATTGGAGGAGAAAATGGCAACCCACTCCAGTGTTGTTGCCTGGAGAATCCCAGGGGTGGGGGAGCCTGGTGGGCTGCCGTCTCTGGGGTCTCACAGAGTTGGACACGCCTGAAGCGACCTGGCAGCAGCAGCAGCAGGTATAAATGACCTTTTAATAGGGCAATAGGAAGAGAAGCTAGACCTTGTGGGTTGAAAAGTGGATGAGAAATATAAAAGTGAGAGAGTGAATGTAAAGCACTTCCCTGAGAATTTATGGTATGCCTAAAGTGAAATTGTATGAGTTGGAGAGGAGGGTGGGATGACAAAAGGGAATACCAACTCATTGCCCAGCACAAAGTTCTCCAGTGACTAAGTTCCTAGAAGCTCACATTTCACCTCCGAGGTGTTATTTCAATATTTCCTCACTCGATTTTCTACAGGGTCCCAAGTACTGTGTTGGAAATTTTTCAACTTCTGTACCTACTTTAATTGTCTAGGTTCACTTCTTGTTCGGCATTTTAAAAATATGCTCCCATCTCCTGTTTGCCTGTCCTACTCTAAAACTTAGCTCTCATCTCCTGCTTACCACTGACAGCTTCCCTGTGATTCCAACCAGCAGTGAATGTCTTAAAATTCTGACCACCTATTTCCTGTTCATCCTAGAGGTTAAAGTCTAAGAAAGAACCATGGTCATGTTTCCAGGAATCTCCAAATCCTGCACTGTCAAAAACAGAGAGAAAACCGTTGACACTGAAAAAGAGAGAGAACTAGCTTTCCTTGGGAAATCCTCACTTCTTTTACTACCCAGAGGAGGTAGAAAACAGAAAAACAGACAGCACATTTTAGGTATCTTTGTGACACAGGAGAACAGAAACTGTGAGAAGCCATTACAAGAAAGAAAAAATAAAGAAAGAAAGTAGGAGAATAGAGAGATCACTTCCTTTGGATCACAGAAGTAGATATTTCTACTTGTAATTTCTTTGAAATCCATTTCTCCATCTCTGACCAAGAATATTAGCAAGTCCTTTTTTCTTATATAACAATCAAGCCACAGTGGGTCTGACACAAATGAAGAAAGAAACATTCTCCTTTCCTGGTTTTTCGTTGCAATTCATCAACAGGTCTTATGGCAACACATTTGATAGGATTTAATTTTCCATGTGTCTATCTTTTCTCAAAAGCAATAAAAATTGATGGGCAAGAAAATATTATGTCTGTGTAAGTACTGTTTCTCGTGTCTTTTTATTTCTGTACAGTTCCATAAATTGAGTATTGATGAGATTCACCATCTGAGGAGTGGTGGCTGTGGGAACAGGAGGGCCTAGAGGAGCTATTCCACATTCAAGGTCAGGAGGGGCAGCAGTGAGGAGATAACCCTTGTCCAAAGTAAGGAGCAGCGGCTGCACTTTGCTGGAGCAGCCTTGAAGAGATACCTCCAGTTCAAGGTAAGAGAAACCCAAGTAAGATGGTAGGTGTTGCAAGAGGGCATCAGAGGGCAGACACACTGAAACCATACTCACAGAAAACTAGTCAATCTGATCACACTAGGACCACAGCCTTGTTTAACCCAATGAAACTAAGCCATACCCATGGGGCCACCCAAGATGGGCAGGTCATGGTGGAGAGGTCTGACGGAATGTGGTCCACTGGAGAAGGGAATGGAAAACCACTTCAGTATTCTTGCCTTGAGAACCCCATGAACAGTATGAAAAGGCAAAATGATAGGATACTGAAAGAGGAACTCCCCAGGTCAGTAGGTACCCAATATGCTACTGGAGATCAGTGGAGAAATAACTCCAGAAAGAATAAAGGGATGGAGCCAAAGCAAAAACAATACCCAGTTGTGGATGTGACTGGTGAGAGGAGCAAGGTCCGATGCCGTAAAGAGCAATATTGCATAGGAACCTGGAATGTCAGGTCCATGAATCAAGGCAAATTGGAAGTTGTCAAACAGGAGATGGCAAGAGTGAACGCTGACCTTCTAGGAATCAGCGAACTGAAATGGACTGGAACAGGTGAATTTAACTCAGATGACCATTATATCTACTACTTCAGGCAGGAATCCCTCAGAAGAAATGGAGTAGCCATCATGGTCAACAAAAGAGTCCAAAATGAAGTACTTGGATGCAATCTCAAAAATGACAGAATGATCTCCGTTCGTTTCCAAGGCAAACCATTCAATATCACAGTAATCCAAGTCTATGCCCCAACCAGTAACACTTAAGAAGCTGAAGTTGAACGGTTCTATGAAGACCTACAACACCCTTTAGAACTAACACCCAAAAAAGATGTCATTTTCATTATAGGGGACTGGAATGCAAAAGTAGGAAGTCAAGAAACACCTGGAGTAACAGGCAAATTTGGCCTTGGAATGCGGAATGAAGCAGGGCAAAGAGTAATAGAGTTTTGCCAAGAAAATGCACTGGTCATAGCAAACACCCTCTTCCAACAACACGACTCTACACATGGACATCACCAGATGGTCAATACCAAAATCAGATTGATTATATTCTTTGCAGCCAAAGATGGAGAAGCTCTATACAGTCAACAAAAACAAGACCAGGAGCTGACTGTGGCTCAGATCATGAACTCCTTATTACCAAATTCAGACTTAAATTGAAGAAAGTAGGGAAAACTGCTAGACCATTCAGGTATGACCTAAATCAAATCCCTTATGATTATACAGTGGAAATGAGAAATAGATTTAAGGGCCTAGATCTGATAGAGTGCCTGATGAACTATGGAATGAGGTTCGTGACATTGTACAGGAGACAGGGATCAAGACCATCCCCATGGAAAAGAAATGCAAAAAGCAAATGGCTGTCTGAGGACAACTTACAAATAGCTGTGGAAAGAAGAGAATTGAAAAGCAAAGGAGAAAAGGAAAGATAAAAGCATCTGAATGCAGAGTTCCAAAGAATAGCAAGAAGAGATAAGAAAGCCTTCTTCAGCGATCAATGCAAAGAAATAGAGGAAAACAACAGAATGGGAAAGACTAGAGATCTCTTCAAGAAAATTAGAGATACCAAGGGGACATTTCATGCAAAGATGGGCTCGATAAAGGACAGAAATGGTATGGACCTAACAGAAGCAGAATATATTAAGAAGAGGTGGCACGAATACACAGAAGAACTGTACAAAAAAGATCTTCATGACCCAGATAATCACAATGGTGTGATCACTCACCTAGAGCCAGACATTCTGGATGTGAAGTCAAGTGGGCCTTAGAAAGCATCACTACAAACGAAGTTAGTAGAGGTGATGGAATTCCAGTTGAGCTGTTTCAAATCCTGAAAGATAATACTGTGAAAGTGCTGCACTCAATATGCCAGCAAATTGCCAACATCCACTGGATCATCAAAAAAGCAAGAGAGTTCCAGAAAAACATCTATTTCTGCTTTGTTGACTATGCCAAAGCCTTTGACTTTGTGGATCACAATAAACTGTGGAAAATTCTGAAAGAGGTGGAAATATCAAACTACCTGACCCTCCTCTTGAGAAACCTATATGCAGGTCAGGAAGCAACAGTTAGAACTGGGCGTGGAACAGCAGACTGATTCCAAACAGGAAAAGGAGTACATCAAGGCTGTATATTGTCACCCTGCTTATTTAACTTATATGTAGAGTAAATCATAAGAAATGCCTGGCTGGAAGAAGCAAATGCTGGAATCAAGATAGCCTGGAGAAATATCAATAACCTCAGATATGCAGATGACACCACCCTTATGGCAGAAAGTGAAGAGGAAATAAAAACTCTTTTGACGAAAGTGAAAGTGGAGAGTGAGAAACCTGGCTTAAAGCTCAACATTCAGAAAATGAAGATCATGGCATCCAGTTCCATCACTTCATGGGAAATAGATGTGGAAACACTGGAAACAGTGTCAGACATTTTTTGCGGGGCAGGGGAGGGGGGGCTCCAAAATCACTGTAGATGGTGATTGCAGCCATGAAATGAAAAGATGCTTACTCCTTGGAAGAAAAGTTATGACCAATCTAGATAGCATATTCAAAAGCAGAGACATTACTTTGACAACAAAGGTCCATCTAGTCAAGGCTATGGTTTTTCCATTGGTCATGTATGGATGTGACAGTGGACTGTGAAGAAGGCTGAATGCCAAAGAATTGATGCTTTTGAACTGTGGTGTTGGAGAAGACTCTTGAGAGTCCCTTGGACTGCAAGGAGCTCCAACCAGTCCATTCTGAAGGAGATCAGCCCTGGGATTTCTTTGGAAGGGATGATGCTAAAGCTGAAACTCCAGTACTTTGGCCACCTCATTCAAAGAGTTGACTCACTGGAAAAGACTCTGATGCTGGGAGGGATTGGGGGCAGGAGGAGAAGGGGACGACCGAGGATGAGATGGCTGGATGGTATCACCGACTCAATGGACATGAGTCTGAGTGAACTCCAGGAGTTGGTGTTGGACAGGGAGGCCTGGCATGCTTCGATATTTGGGGTCGCAGAGTCAGACACGACTGAGCGACTGAACTGAACTGAACTGAGATTCACAAGCAGAGCTGAACATTAGAAGTTTTATCGCTGTGATTGACCACCACAAGGCAAGGTTATTGGCAGAAACAGTTTCCACTATATTATTGGATGACTTTACACTCTATATAATTCAAAGCCATACGATTAGACTGCAATTTTCCCTGAAACTTAAGAATATGTTGTTCAAGCACCCTTTATTTCTATGACCTAGTAACACCTGATCAATATATATTAATATGCATGAATTAATGAATGGATGGATTGTAATACACCCTGAAGAAGTTTGGATCTCTTGAGAGAGAAATATATAAAAAGTAAGCCATTCTAATATCTTCCTCACCAGTGTTTATCATTTCTCTGGATGGATAAATCTACACAGTTGAAGTAAGAACAGATAATTAACAGTTATGGTTATAGTTAATATAGTAATTAAGCACATTAAAAAAAAAATAAGACCCGGAAAAGCATTTTCCAAATTATACTTCCTGGAGAGGTGAGGTGTTCCATGAAAAGCAAGACTACGAAAATAAAGCAAGTTCAATAAAATTACAGCATGCATCATCATAGCGGGTGGTCAGAGAAGAAACAGAATTAGAAGCACTGAGTCAGAAAAAAACTCTTCCACTGATTTTCAGCCATGAGCTACTTGTTTATTCTAAGCTTGTGCCTCTTTACATGTTCTCTGCAACTGGTCCCTCCTTTCATTCTCTCTGTGTTTCTGAGGATGAGTTAGCACCATAGTTCCCTTGCCAGAGAAGGTGACTCTCCAAGGTAGCCATCCTTCTTGTGGCATTACACAGCAGTCACCACTAGGCAACCCAACTACTTTTCTCTTGCTGCCAGCTCATTTGACCATTGAGACATTCATTTTTCTACCATATGTTGGAAGAAAAAAACTGGAGAACTATTTGGAGAATTTCAAGTGCCTTAGCTTAGAAGAATCATACATCCCCACTTCTCACTTTTCTTTGAAGAGAATTAATCGTGTTGCCATGCCTAAATTCAAGAAGACTGGAAGTATATTCTTATATGGCCAAAAGGAAGAGTATTTGTGAGATATATGAGAATACGTCATATGTTTCCATGCTTGCATGCACGCTAAGTTGCTTCAGTTGCATCTGATTATTTGCATCTCTATGGACCATAGCCCACCATGCTTCTCTGCCCGTGGGATTCTTTAGGCAAGAATACTGGAGTGTGTTGCCATAACTTCTTCCAGGGAATCTTCCTGACCCAGGGATCAAACTCACATCTCTTATATCTCCTGCATTGGCAGGTGGTTTCCTCACCACTGCATTCTAAAAAATTTACCCATATTTTCTTAAGTCCCCCATATATGCAACTTATAGATCATGTAGTCCAGAAGGATACTTCTCATAATGAAATAAATTCCAACCACTGTTATAGAATTGATTACATTCTTTCTCCTCTAGTTGGGGATCAAACTATCAGATCTCACTTTCTTAGTACTTAAATTGTTCCCCCAAGGGCAACCTCTCCATTCATACATCATAATTCCCCATGTTATCCTCTTTTAGTAGTGTATGTGGTGGTGGTTTGGAGAAGGCAATCGCACCCCACTCCTGTACTCTTGCCTGGAAAATCCCATGGACGGAGGAGCCTGGTGGGCTGTAGTCCATGGGCTCACTGAGAGTCGGACATGACTGAGCGACCTCACTTTCACTTTTAACTTTCATGTATTGGAAAAGGAAATGGCAACCCCCTCCAGTGTTCTTGCCTGGAGAATCCCAGGGATGGGGGAGCCTGGTGGGCTGCTGTCTCTGGGGTCGCACAGAGTCGGACACGACTGACGCGACTGAGCAGCAGCAGCAGCAGTAGTGGTGGTTTAGGCACCAAGTCGTGTCCAACTTTTGTGACCCCATGGATGTAGCCCACCAGGCTCTTCTGTCCATGGGTCTTTCCAGGCAATAATACTGGAGTGGGTTCCCATTTTCTTCTCCACTGGTAGTGTATACTCCCAGATGAAAGCCAGTCTTCCGCTTTTTTGAGACAGATGGACTTGCAGCTCAGAATCTGAAGTCAGACAGTCTGAATCTGTATCCTGGCACCAATACTCACTAGATAAACGACCTTGGAAAGGTTATTCGGCATTTTAGTGCTACAACTTTCTCACTTGTATGAGATAATTATAGCTTCTTCTATCTTGTTGGGTGTTAATGATAATTAAATTAGAAAATAAATGTAAATATCAACTATTATTAGTAAAAGTCCTTATATCATGATCCCATTTTATCCCACTATTTTTTTATGCTTTGTAAGATCTTGTTTAAATTAGGCCCATCTTATATCCTAGCCTACCTGATAACATCATCCACCCAGCTTACTTTACTCCTGACTTTTCATCAGCTTTATATCAGTGATCAGTTCTTTCCTGACTCAGGACCTCTGCTTAAATCTCATCCTTTCTTTTCCCTCAAGTCTCAGTTTAGATGCAATAAATTGTCAAATGTTGCTAAACATCCACGCAGTGATTCAGTTGGAATGATCAATGACCTGAATAGAAAATAGATCACTTAGTTAAAGTTGATTTGTTTTGGTGATATTCATCAATGCTGTGACTTAAGACTCAGTATGCCAATTACAATCCCTGTCCTCTACTGGGCGTCTCTTTGGTAATACAATAATTTGAAACCCACTTTTTGCCATCATGAGCACTGGCAAAATCCATGTGTAAGGAAGTTCTATTAAATTATATAATGATAATCTGGGTTATATAGGTAATTACCTTTTAACCCAATGCATAGAACTTGCAAACCATTTGAACTATATCTCAGAACATGCTGATATTTTCATTTTTCGTCATGTCAGTAAAAGAACAGAAGAAAAACATGTGGCCAAAAAATGTCTGCCAAATCAAGGCAGATGAGATCTGCCTCAGCATTTGGATCTTATTAATCAAGGCAGAGGAGTCCTCTTTCATATGCACTGACTCAAGAGCTATTATTTGGGAAATAAATGAAATACTGTATCTTTTCCATAAGATTTCAAATCTGAAGAAGTGTTTACAAGGTGAGCAAATATCCTCATTAGTATAAAGCATAATTTCAACATACCAAATAGAAAGAAAGGAAGCAAGGTAGGAAGAGAAAAGTGTAAGAGAACTAGAGTCAGAAACTATGCTTTATTTGAATGAGGGATTTTTCCATCTTTTAATTTCTGATGGTTAATCTTAAAACGTAGTGGCACATAATGTGAGTAATGAATGCTACAGAAGAAAAGCAGGACTGATGCTTTAATTAATTTGGTGGTAAAGGAAGAGACTAGGACAAAGTGATTCAGTAATTTTGACAGAGCTATTCAAAGCATGCCAGTAACACGCGTTGCATGGAAAGGGAAGGGGGTGGGGAGAGAAGCTGATGATGTCATAGAAACACCAGACAAGCTGTCATTCTAGTGTTCATGGCAAGGGAAATGGAGTCAGTTTAGTTATAATATTTTAGAGAAACTGTCCAGAAAAAAAAACAGGAGGATATGAATTTGACAGAGCTTTATTTCTACCTGAATTTGCATGAAAATATTAAGAGGTAGGAAAAAATTGTGACTAATAAAATGGTCACTAGAGCGCCAATGAAGTTCTAAACTAACATGCTGTTATCAGAAGTTCCCCTTCAAGGATCACAGCCTTGTCGTGGCTAAGGGACTTGCATAACCCAATGCAGCTGTGAGCCATGCCGTCTAGGACCACCCAAGACAGACAGGTCATAGTGGAGAGTGCTGACAAAACGTGGTCCACTGGAGGGAGGAATGGCAACCGCTTCAGTATACTTGCTGTGAGAACCTTATGAAGGGGATGAAAAGGCAAAAAGGTATGATACCAGAAGATGAATTCCCCACGTTGGAAGGTGTCCAGTACACTACTGGGGAAGACTAGAAACGAACTGCTAATAGCTCCTGAAAGAATGAAATTCCTTGACCAAAGCAAAATGACACTCAGTTGTGGATGTGTCTGGTTGTTAAGGAAAAGTCCGATGCTGTAAAGAACAATATTGCATAGGAACATGGAGTATTAGGTCCATGAATCAAGGTAAATTGGACGTGGTTAAGCAGGAGATGGCAAGAGTGACCATCAACATCTTAGGAGCCAATGAACTAAAATGTATGGGAATGGGTGAATTTAATTCAGGTGACCATTATATCTACTACTTGTGAGCAAGAATTTCTTAGAAGAAATGAAATAGTAATGAAGGACAGGGGAACCTCAAGGGCTACACTCAGCGGGGTCGCAAAAAGTCGGACACGGCTTAGTGACCAAACAATAACAACAATCGGAAGTTACCTACTAATCTCTCTTCATTCTTTAGTTAGCTCCTGTAGCAGTGTGTATCTTATAGTTTCATGAGTGTGACATAAATCAATTACCAAAGGGATAACACTGCATATAAAATTTCATTAAAGCCACATATTTCAGATAATAAACATGGTGTGGTAAAAGGGGTCTGGGAGAGTCCAGAAAACTGCTGGATTAAAAAAAAAAATGATGGTTCAATAAAATCAAATTCAGCAAGAGATATTGTTTACAATTTTCATGTGAAATAGCACCACATAGATAAGCTAAAAATCAAAATGAAGAGATTTTGCTACTATTTCATAATGAACACTGATAACGAGCTGCTGTTTACAATCTATTTGATTCTATTAAAATCAGTCAATTTTTCGTTACCTCTGACATTTGTTTAGACTCTGCCTGTGGCAGCCTGGTGCACAGAGGCACATTGAATTTCATATTGTTTATTCTGTGATTTGGTATCATTAAACATTTGTGCGTTGGATGTTACTTGGATGATGGTTATAGAATATTGCAATTAATTTTAAATAGATGTGGAAAAGGAAACTGCTTCACTACCATAGCTTCCTAAAATGGCATCTATAATAAATAACAATTTTCTCTGAATTATAACTAATTGCAAGAGTATCTAGTGTGTAGCAAGATGTTAAACTGTTCAAATGGAAAAACACTAGCAAGATGTTAATTCTATAACAAAATTGAGATTTGTTTTTCATGTGTTTTACTGACTATTCCATTGAACAGTTAATTTTTTAAAGCAAATGATGTCTGAAAGTGTGAGCCTGTACTATACCCACTCAGAGCCAGGCTCCTTCTGGTTACCAAGGAAACCATTTCAGGGACATTCACATAAACTGTAGACAGTGAGGGGAAACATCATAAATATAGGAAAGGGCTCACTTGATTTTTTATTTCTATGAGCAAACTCTCCCTATAACTGTACTTGCAATAAAAGAAAAAAAAACACATGAGAGTGATATCTTGTACATGACAGATATAAGTGGGATAATAAGACTACATTTATTCAGAAAGAGAAACCTAGCAATAGTATGTGCATCCTGCATGTTAAGTCCCTTCAGTCATGTCTGACTCCTTGAGACACTACGGACTGTGGTCTCCAGGCTCCTCTGTCCATGGGGATTCTCCAGGCAAAAATACTAGAGTGGGTTGCCATGCCCTCCTCCAGGAGATCTTCCCAGTTCAGGGACTGAACAGGCATCTAATGAGGCTCCTGCATTGCAGGAGGAATTTTTACCACTGAGCCACCATAAGGTTGCTACAATTGCCAAAGTTTTCAAAATTAGGAAGATAAGCACCAAGAAAGCTTATTTTCATTGGGATTATAATGAAATTTTAATCACAGACATTCTCCCAAACAGTGATCATTTTTCTCTTGTAAAGCTTTGCAATATTACTTATCAAAGGTCAGGAATATTATTAGGTTGTATCTTCAGATTTTTGCCTGAATTGACTGTAAGTAGGAATCTCGAGCTTTATTAGATGCATAATTATTTCTGAGTTCTGAAAATTATCAGACATCTAAATACGACTTAAAGCAAAAAAAAAAAATCAAAATCCCGGCTTTTCAGGCATAATAATACCAATTCTATGAATTGATGTTTCAGTCCTCTTTTCAATGATTTCTTGGCATTAGGTAGGGACCTTAGCTTATTTAATCAATCAGTAGACTGGATTCTTTTGTTTGGCTGGCTTACCACACTTTCCCTTTCCTTTCTGAATGTGGTCCTCTGTTTTCCTTTGCCTTTTGCTCCCACATTCCAGGGCAGCACAATTCCCTTGGGGTATAGGAATGCACCTTGATTCAGTCTGATTCTCCATTGGAGAAACACCAAAGTTAGTTGGAACCCAATTCCTGCTGCAAAATTTCCTGATATTGCCTTATTATCTGTCCTAGCTAAGGTTTGGCTTTTCAGGGTTTCTCTTAATTTGATCAGCTCCTCACCATTCTTCCAATATAGTAGGTTTCATTTGAGTTGAGCCAAAGAACTCTAAAAGATAACCCAATAATCTGCCTCTGACTACTGTAGCCAAAAATATGAATAAACAAATTTTATTATAATAATTACCTTAGTTTGTCAATAATTATTAATGTAAAAAAAAATCCTATACTCACTAAACTTAAATGATTTCATTCCAAATCAATGTATTATTTATATTTGCCATCTTATGCAGAACTAGTAGAATCCTTCATTTAAATGTTTTAATATAAATTTATTTAACTCTTTTATTCTTTATTTTATTTTTTTATATTTTTAAAATAAATTTATTTATTTTAATTGGAGGTTAATTACATTACAATATTGTACTGGTTTTGCCATACATCAACATGAATCTGCCACAGGTATACATGTGTTCCCCATCCTGAACCCCCCCCCCTCCTCCCTGGGACTGGTGCACTGAGATGACACTTAAAATTTTAAAGGCTAAACCCTAGTTCTAGAAGTCTAGCTTTGAAATAAAAGTGTATTGAGAGAGAATCTTTGTATTTGCTTTCTTATATTAAAAATTAAAATTTTATTCACCCTCAATAGTGAGCAGAATGATTGACACAGTATAAACTTCAGTGTGAGCCCCAGGTAAATTTCAGTGAATGGAAAACAGTGTCTATGTTCAAGTTGTTTATAAATCTAGGGAAAGAAAATACAAGTTTGTAAGTTACATAGTAGCTATATAATATATTCAGAGAGAATTTAAAATAAGGTGACGCTTACTTCTATTAAAACTCTATATAATTTTAACAAAAAAGTAGGCATTTTGTAAATATCACCTGTGCTTTTATCCATTCATTCATCAGGTATTTATTGAGTGTCATTATGGGCCAGGCATTTCCTTGGTGCTGAAGAAAGATGAACTGAAGGGACAAAATTCCCTGTCCTCATGAAGATTATATTCTGCTTAGCAATACAAACACTTAACAACATTGCAAGGAAATGTAATTTCCTTGTAATAACAAAGAAAGTAATTGCAAGTTTGAACATGATAAACACTAAAGGGGAAAAAGCAAAGAAGGACATATGTATCACAGAGAGGTCAAGGACAACCTCAGAGAAAAAGAACTTTAATTAAAGATCTGGACTAAGGGAGGGTCAGCCATGGAGATTAGTTGATGGAAGAATAAAAAGCATGCATTTTACCACTGCCTGTTTTGTTAATTTTTATTTTTATTTTCCTAATGCTGATCATCACAGCTATTTAAAAGAAGAATTGGGAGATTATATCTGAGAAAGCATAGTAAGTGCAAAGGCCCTGAGGTCAGGAAGAGTTTATGCATTTGAGGGAAAAAAGGATCCAGGTGAGAACTTGGTAAGGATGGCATTTTAGTGAAGCATAAGAGGGGGTACAGTGAGATTAAGCTGGAAAGGAAACTCCAGTTAGCAATGGACTTTGGAGGTCTTGTTGGAATACTGCATTATAGATGAGAAAGCAAAGATTTTGAAAGCAGGGAAATGATATGATTGAATTAATATTTTCAAAGCACTAAATGAGTAGGTGAAGAAGTAGTAAAACAAGTTAAAAATTCTCCTGTTTAAACCAAATTTACTCCAACTGTTATTGGCAATGTAGTTTTGAGGAAAATGAGTAGATGCAAACCCTCTTTCTGAGAAACAGCTGATCTTAATTCAGCTTAAGTGTCACAGAGAGACCTTTAACCATGACATGTAAAAGTCCCCAGCCCAACACCCAACTATCATTTACCAAGAGAGAGCGCACACTTTCCTCGATCCTCATTTATCAACTTCTGTATTCATCTTTTTTATTCATCCTTTACCTTCTTTCACCATAATACAGGTGTAGTGAGGGTGGGAACTGATCTTACTCATTTTCTTTTTAATTAATGGATTTTACTTTTTAAGGAAGCTTTAGGTTTACAAAAAAAAAGAAAAAATGAAGCATAGTGTAGAAAGCCTATGTCCCCCTGTACACATCTTCCATTAGTGCAAGACATTTTGCATTTATGTGGTACACTTGTTACAATGAAGAACACATGTGTTGTGCTTAGTTGCTCAGTCCTGTCCAACTCTTTGTGACCCCATGGACTGTAGCCCACCAGGCTCCTCTGTTCATCGGACTGTCTAGGTAAGAATACCGGAGTGGGTTGCCATTTCCTTCTCCCGGCGATCTTCCCAACTCAGAAATCGAACCCAGATCTCCCACACTGCAGGCAGATTCTTTACCAGCTGTGCTACCAGGGAAGTCCAAAAAACCCATATTGAATCATTATTATTAACTAAAAGCCAAATTTTACATTAGGACATACTCGTGTTGTACATCCTATGAGTTTTAACATATCCAAGTTGGCATGTATCCACCATTGCAATATAATATAGCATCATTATGTTATACTGTGTTCCACCTAACCACTCTCTATTCCTTCTCTCCCAAGTCCCCTAGCAACCACTGATTTTTTTTTTACAGTCTTCATAATCTTGCCTTTTTCAGAATGACATGGTTGAAATCATACAGTATTTTGCTTTTTCAAATCAACTTCTTTCACTTACCAATATACACTTAAGGTTTCTTGTGTCTTTCAATAACTTGATAGCTCATTTATGTTTGTCACCAAAAACACATTGTACTGTATGGATATACCATATCCTGGTGGCTCAGATGGGAAACTCTGCCTGCAATGCAAGAGACCTGGGTTTGATCCCTGGTTTGGGAAGGTTCCCTGGAAAAGAGAATGGCAACCCACTTACCTGGATAAGTCCATAAACAGAGGAGCCTCTAGATGGTTTGTTTACCCCTCATCTATAGAAGGACATCTTAGTTGCTTCCAAGTTGTGGTAATTGTTAATAAAGCTGCTATACACACTTGTATGCAGTTTTCCTGTGAACATAAGTTGTCAGCTACTTGGGTAAATATTTAATACCAAGGACTGAAATTGCTGAATAATGTAATTAGGATATATTTAGCTTTGCAACAAAGTACCAATGTCTTCCAAAGTTGTTTTACATTCCTACCAGCATGGAATGGGTATACTTGCTGCTTGACATCCAGGCTAGTTTTATGCTGCTATAGGCTCGCAGAGTCAAACATGACTGAGCAACTGAACAACAAATTCTACTAGTAGGAAAGCTATTTCATCTTTGTTTCCGTATTTCACAATATCTAAAATAATATCTGACAGAGACACATGTGTTTGACAGACACACACAGAAAGAATGGTAAGAAGAATTCATCTAAAAACTATCAGAATCAATAATGAGAAAATTCAGATATGTTGCACACAAAGCAATAGTTTTGGTATAAACAGTAGGGTACAGTAAATCATATTAAAAAGGATTTAGACAGACACTACATAATTGTACTGAGGAGAATAAAATAATATTAGATTATCCAGAGAAGGTGATGGCACCCCACTCCAGTACTCTTGCCTGGAAAATCCCATGGACGTAGGAGCCTGGCAGGCTGCAGTCCATGGGGTCACTAAGAGTTGGACACGACTGAGCGACTTCACTTTCACTTTTCACTTTCATGCATTGGAGAAGGAAATGGCAACCCACTCCAATGTTCTTGCCTGGAGAATCCCAGGGACGGGGGAGCCTGGTGGGCTTCCCTCTATGGGGTCGCACAGAGTCGGACATGACTGAAGCGATGCAGCATCAGCAGCAGCACACAGAAACAATCATATAGAGGTATTATATAGGACAACTAAATATTTTACAGAATTCTCCAAATGTACTTAAAAGATAAATTTTAAAATAATTTCCCAAAGTTGACTTAGTAATTAGAATCAACTGGAAGACTATATCAAAGAAAGAATATCCTAATGAATACTGCAAATCAGTTGCTCCATATGAAATAATATTGCTTTCCTTGAAGGGAAAATATCTTAATCTCATCTATATGCTTACTTTTTCTTCCAATATTTGAATGATATTTTCAACTGCCTCTTATACATGATCTCACTTTCTGTTCATTTTTGGAGCATCTTGTTGGTATTAAAATTATTTATCCCCTAATATCTTTTTGTTATTATTCAGTCATAAGTTGTGTCTGACTCTTTGCGCCCCCATGGACTACAGCACACCAGGCTCCTCCTTCACTATCTCCCGGGGTTTGCTCAAATCATGTCCATTGAGTTGGTGATGCTATCTAACCATGTCACCCTCTGCCACCCTCTTCTCCTTTTGCCTTCAATCTTTCCCAACATCAGGGAAAGTGAGTCAGCTCTTCACATCAGGTAGTTACAGTATTGGAGCTTCACTTCAGCATCAGTCCTTCCCATGGTTATTCAGAGTTAATTTCCTTTAGGATTGACTGATTTGATCTCTTTGCAGTCCAAGGGACTCTCAAGAGTCTTCTCCAACACCAAGGTTCAAAAGCATCAATTCTTCAGCTCTCAGCCTTGTTTATGGTCCAACTCTCACATCTGTACATGACTACTGGAAAAACCAAAGCCTTTTGAGACAGCTTTTTCATTCTCCACTTTCACCCTTCACTTTCATGAAGGAAATATCTTTCACTGAAGTTAAAATTATTTACCTCCATTCAATTCTATTTTTTTAAGTTCTTTTTCATAAGTAAAACTCCTAATATGTGACTTGTCTGATTATTTACACTTATGCATGAGTCTCTTCCCTAGAAGTTGAGAGGAGAAACTCACTAGTAGGGACCATTTTGAACCTTCCTTGTGTCAGGTATAAACCTGTTTTTCTCCATTATTTAATGTTTTAATTTAATTTTATGAAAATTTAATGTTCACAGTAATCCATTATCTCCGTTAATCTTTGTAATAATACTAGATTTTCATGCCCTTATTTTATACTTAAGATCCCTGTTCTTAAGAGTTTAAGTTGCACAGAGGCACACAATACTATAAAGAATTATAGTCAAAATATGAGATCAGGTTTGTAACCAATACTGATATCTGTCAGGAAAACAGTTCATTATGAGATGTGATGAAATTCACAGGAAAGCATTTGGACTTGAGCCTTACTCTCATGAACTTCCTCAATGCTGCCCCTATGTATAGCCTGTTTTGATAATCAAGGACAGAATATCCATTTGTAGAAATCATCCATCAAGAAGTTATATATTAGGATTGTTTGCCTTCCAGGGATCCTTTCATACATTCCAACAAGAGGAAAATGTCATACTGCCAAAGCCTTGACTTAGCCGGGCAAACCCAAAAGCAGCTGCTTCTATTTTCTTGTTTCACATCTGTGACTAATAATCCATGTTTGACTTTGATGTAGTCATTGGCAGGCTAACATTTCTCCAACCAGTGTTTAACCCAAGCATAAAGTTTCAGGCTTTGTATTATTAAGACTTAACCCATTTTCTCCACTTAAACGCCCGTATCCCTATTCATACAACTGCAGATGACTTGGCACATTCTTAGTAGGGATGTGTATCATTTGTTCAGGTAAGTCACATGCTCTCTATCCTATATATGTTCCTGAACATTAAAAGATACTTATAAATTTATTCTTATAACACTTTATCCTATTTGATCTATTCTTTGTTGTTGTTCAGTCGCTAAGTCATGTCCTACTCTTCGCAACGCCATGGACTGTAGCAGGCCAGGCTCCTCTGTCCTCCTTGGAGTTTGCTCAAATTCATGTCCACTGAGTCAGTGATGCTTTCTAACCATCTCATCCTCTACCACCCCCTTCTCCTTTTGTATTCAATCTTTCCTAGCATCAAGGTCTTTTTCAATGAGTCAGCTCTTCGCATTAAGTGACCAAAGTATTGGAGCTTCAGCATCAGTCCTTCCAATGAATATTCAAGGTGAGTTCCTTTAGGATTGACTGGCTTGATCTCCTTGCAGTCTAAGGGACTTTCAAGAGTCTTCTCCAACACCGCAACTTGAAAACATCAATTAGATATACTCCAGTAGGTAATATTTCATGACTATCGTCTTTTAGCCAAACTACCCTCATTAAACTTCATATCATCTATAAATAGGATATTATCTCAATAACTTATACACGCAGAAAAATTTTGCTGAATGCCTGGAAATTTTCAGACACCACAAGAGATAAAAAAAATTAAATGAATCTTTCCTAAGTACAAGTCACAGGGAAGAATAAAATATTAAAACTAATAATCACAAAATCATAATTAAAACAATAACCAACATTTCTTGCATCTTCTGTATCTCAGATATGTGTTAGAGGCTAGAATTTCAGCCTTAATTTTCCAGAATGTGAAGTGGTTCCTCAAATTCTCTAGGTTTTGTTTGTTGTTGTTGTTTAGTCAGTAAATCATGTCCAACTCTTTGTGACCTCATAGACTAGCTTGCCAGCCTTCTCTGTCCATGGGATTTCCCAGGTAAAAATATTAGAGTGGATTTCCAGTTCCTTCTCTGGGAGATCTTCCCAACCCAGGGATTGAACCCATATCTCCAGCATCTCCTGCATTGTAGGCAGATTCTTCACTGCTGAGCCACCAGGGTAGCCCAGGCTTTGTTATCACTCATTAAACAGTGAAAAAGTGACAGTTTGCCAGTGTGTGGGACACCTGGGAGGGAGCAAGAGAGCAGGCCATGGAGAGATTAAGGCCTTTATGGGAAGCTTCTAATGTGTGCTTCCCTGGTGGCTCAGAGGTTAAAGCGTCTGCCTGCAATGTGGGAGACCTGAGTTTGATCCCTGGCTCAGGAAGATCCCCTGGAGAAGGAAATGGCAACCCATTCCAGTATTCAAATGGCAACCCATTCCAGTATTTGTAACTGGAGAATCCCATGGACTGAGGAGCCTGGTGGGCTATAGTCCACAGGGTCACAAAGAGTCGGAAATGACTGAGCAACTTCACTTTCTTTCTAATGTGTGCAGAGAATATTTTAGATTTATTTTTCCTAAATGATCAGCACATTCATTTTAACTATCTCAATTATGTTTCTGTTGCATTGCACATTTCCAACATAAGATACAGTCTTATACATACAAAAATTACTATAAAATATTGATTAAAACAAAGTTTTCAAAATGCCACTGCAAATCTCTTTTGTTATTTAGAAGTTACTTTACTGCATTATAATTATCAAATATTATCCCAGCTATACCACATTTTATTCTTTATTTCTCTGCTTTATATATAAAATATACATATATTTACATATATATATTTATGATATGTAAAAGAAGTCTTGTCAAAGCATTTGCTTTAAACTCTGACATTCCCCTGGTCTATTGGTCTCAGAACAGAAAATCTGAGTTCTCAGTGATGATTATCTACTTATTTTACTTGCATATAAGTATTTCTTTACTAATACTTATAATTCAAGCTCTGGGAGGTTTTTTTGTGTGTTTAATTCAATGCTGCAATCTCATACTTAGGAGAGTGTGTGGAACAAGGTAAGTGCCTACCTAATGGCTGTTGGAATAAATAAAGCAATGATTGCCTGCATTAAATTTATTTCAGGGTGAAAACACTATCTTCCAGTTTGTTTCAAAAATTGTAACTACTTTTGTTTCAGAAGACTCTGATTCAGAAAAATCAATACAGTATTGTAAAGTAAAATAAAAAATAAATAAATAAATAATAACAACAACAACAACAAAAATAAACCCATAATAGGCAATACAAGCCCCAGTGAGGAAGACTGAGGATCACTCAAGGAAATTTGGAAGCCCTTTCTCTTGCCACTACCTTTGAGCCAAGTCCCAGTAGCAACAATAGACACGTTTCCTCCCTAATTTATCCACATAGGCAAATCAAATTTAGAACTCTTAGCCTCTAAACATTTAAAGCAAAGCTCTATATTTGGGTGAAAAACACAAGCTGGAATCAAGATTGCTGGGAGAAACATCAATAACCTCAGATATGCAGATGACACCACCATTATGGTAGAAAGTGAAGAGGAACAAAAGAGCCTCTTGATGAAAGTGAAAGAGGAGAGTGAAAAAGCTGGCTTAAAGCTCAGCTTTCAGAAAACTAAGATCATGGCATCTGGTCTCATTACTTCATGGCAAATAGACGGGGAAACAATGGAAACAGTGACAGACTTTATTTTGGGGAGCTCCAAAATCACTGCAGATGTTGACGGCAGCCATGAAATTAAAAGACACTTGCTCTTTGGAAGAAAAGCTGTGACCTGCCAACAGGTCACAGGCTGGTAATGTCTCTGCCAACAAAGTTGCATCTACACAAAGCTATGGTTTTTCCAGTAGTCATGTATGGATGTGAGAGTTGGACTATAAAGAAAGCTGAGCACCAAAGAATTGATGTTTTTGAACTGTGGTGTTGGAGAAGACTCTTGAGAGTCCCTTGAACTTCAAGGAGATCAAACCGGTCAATCTTAAAGGAAATCAGTTCTGAATATTCATTGGGAGGACTGATGCAGAAGCTAAAACTCCAACACTTTGGCCACCTGATGTGATGAATTTATTCATTGGAAAAGACCCTGATGCTGGGAAAGATTGAGGGCAGGAGGAGAAGGGGGCAACAGAGGATGAGATGGTTGGATGGTACCACTGACTTGATGGACATGAGTAGGCTCCGGGAATTGACGAGGGACAGGGAAGCGCAGCGTGCTGCAGTACATGGGGTTGCAAAGAGTCAGACACAACTGAGCGACTGAACTGAACCGAACTGGAAAATGCAGTGATGGAAAAAGCCCCACCTGCAATCAACTTTTTTTCTGAGTTTTTTTAAGCAGGTTATTCAGTTCAGTTCAGTCGCTCAGTCATGTCCAACTCTTTGTGACCCCATGAATTGTAGCACACCAGGCCTCCCTGTCCATCGCCAACTTCCGGAGTTTACGCAAACTCATGTCCATCGAATCAGTGACGCCATTCAGCCATCTCATCCTCTGTCGTCCCCTTCTCCTCCTGCCCTCAATCCCTCCCAGCATCAGGGTCTCTTCTAATGAGTCAACTCTTCACATGAGGTGGCCAAAGTATTGGAGTTTCAGCTTCAGCATCAGTCCTTCCAGTGAACACCCAGGACTGAACTCCTTGCAGTCCAGTGGACTCTTAAGAGTCTTCTCCAACACCACAGTTCAAAAGAATCAATTTTTCTGCGCTCAGCTTTCTTCATAGTCCAACTCTCACATCCATACATGACCAATGGAAAAACCATAGCCTTGACTAGGCGAACCTTTTTGGCGAAGTAATGTCTCTGCTTTTTAATAAGCAGGTTGTTGGTGTCTACTAAAACTTAGTCACAATCTGAAAGAAGTTATTTTACTTGGTGGGGATATTTAGGACTCTGAACCTGGGAAAGAACATCTCAGTAGCTCTGAGAAAACTGCTCCAAGGAGGCTGGAGGGGAGTCAGACTATATTTGAGTTTGCAGCAAAGGAAGAAGGCAGTCTGAACATCAAAACCAGATATTACATTAAGGAATTTAGCTTTCTGTGTATGGGAAGATTCAAGCCTGTGGGCTCACTGAACTATTCCTTTCATGTGCACCTAAGCTATTTTCTGTTCCCTTTTTCAACTTAAGAAGTGGCAGCTGGAGCAGGAGGCTGCTTCCTGCCTTCCCTCCCCTGCTCCCCTGGGCTTCTAAGCAATCATCTTGGTGGTTGGTGGCATCTTCAGGACTGCAGTTTGGACAGTCCTCATTCACATTTGCAGGCCAGAATCACTGATGGCTGTGACATTTCTTGTTTACTGATATGGCAGGAGATGTTTTCATTTCACACTGGGATGTCCAGATATATTATCTGTGTCTGATATTAGACCACTTATTGGCGCTTCTCTTAGCTCTTAGCTTCATTTTCTTTATAAGGAAAGTCAGAGTCAATTGTCTTAAATCATCATCTGAAAAAGGAATACATACATTCAGCCACTCCAGTCTGTAACAAGGGCTCAGCTTCAGTATTGCACTAAAAGAAGTAGAGGTTTATTTCTCACTAATTTGTTGCTCTGAAAGTTCTTGCCACAAAAGTGATTTCTCCTCGCATTCTAGTAAACTTGATTCTGGTAACGGTGGACACTAATACATGTTACAGACAATATTGTGCACAAATAAGATAATTATTTTCCTAGGAGAGTACTTGGAGTTCCCCAGTGGCTCAATGGTAAAGAATCTGCCTGCAATGCAGGAGACGCAAGCAGGGAATGCTGGTTCAATCCTTGGGCCAGAAAGATCCCTTGGAGGAGGGCATGGAAATCCAATCCACTATTTTTGCCTGGAGAATCCCACAGACAGAGAAGCCTGGTGGGTTTCAGCGCATAGGGTCTCAAAGAGTCAGACATGACTGAAGCAACTGAGCATGCAAGAGTGCTGAGAGGAATGATGCTTACTTTTTAGCTTATTTCTTTTTCTTTTTCTTTTTTTAAATATAAATTTATTTATTTTAATTGGAGGTTAATTATTTTACAATATTGTATTGTTTTTTTCTAAGGAAGGATGATCACATCAAGAAATCTCTCTATAATATTTTTCACTTGCAAATGTCCTAATTTGAAAAATCTCTAAGAGCATGGACAGCAGTTGGCATGCATATTTTCAGGTCCTCTCTCTAACAAAGAATATAGTCAATCTTGGACAGTAGAATAAATTAGGTTCTCAAACAGTCTCTTCAAGTCTTCCATGCTTTGGCTCAGAGTAAGCAATATAGAAACCTCCTTTTAAAATCTGAAAATTCTCTTCCTTCAGAAAGAAGAGGAAGGACAATATGAACTAAAGATTTCCTTTCTCTGAAGCAGCATGTGATACTATTGGTTTGGATCATCCATTTGCAGAGCAGAAGTAGAGATGCAAACATAGAGAATGAACCTGAGGACCCAGAGGAGGGCAGGAAAGAAGGGGGCAAATCGGGAGAGTGGCACTGACATATATACCCTGTCACGTGTGAAATAAGTAGCTAGTGGGAAGCTGCCGTGTAGCACAGGGAACTCAGCTTGATGCTCTGTGATGACCTAGACGGATGCAGAGGGGAGAGAGGCTCAAGGGGGAGGCAATATGTATAATTATGGCTGATTCGCTTCATCGTATGTCAGAAACCAACACAACATTGTCAAGCAATTATGCTGTGATGTGCTCAGTCGTGTCCGACTCTCTGCGACCCCCTGACCAGCAGCCCGCCAGACTACCCTGTCCATGGGATTCTCCAGGCAAGAACACTGGAGCGGGTTGCCATTTCACACTTCGGAAGCAATTATAATCCAATTTGAAAATTCCTTTTTTTTTTTTTTAATTTTAAAATCTTTAATTCTTACATGCGTTCCCAAACATGACCCCCCCTCCCACCTCCCTCCCCACAACATCTCTCTGGGTCATCCCCATGTACCAGCCCCAAGCATGCTGCACCCTACGTCAGACATGGACTGGCGATTCAATTCTTACATGATAGTATACATGTTAGAATTCCCATTCTCCCAAATCATCCCACCCTCTCCCTCTCCCTCTGAGACCAAAAGTCCGTTATACCCATCTGTGTCTTTTTTCCTGACTTGCATACAGGGTCGTCATTGCCATCTTCCTAAATTCCATATATATGTGTTAGTATACTGTATTGGTGTTTTTCTTTCTGGCTTACTTCACTCTGTATAATCGGCTCCAGTTTCATCCATCTCATCAGAACTGATTCAAATGAATTCTTTTTAACGGCTGAGTAATACTCCATTGTGTATATGTACCACAGCTTTCTTATCCATTCATCTGCTGATGGACATCTAGGTTGTTTCCATGTCCTGGCTATTATAAACAGTGCTGCGATGAACATTGGGGTACATGTGTCTCTTTCAATTCTGGTTTCCTCGGTGTGTATGCCCAGAAGTGGGATTGCTGGGTCATAAGGGAGTTCTATTTGCAATTTTTTAAGGAATCTCCACACTGTTCTCCATAGTGGCTGTACTAGTTTGCATTCCCACCAACAGTGTGTGAGGGTTCCCTTTTCTCCACACCCTCTCCAGCATTTATTGCTTGCAGATTTTTGGATCGCAGCCATTCTGACTGGTGTGAAGTGGTACCTCATTGTGGTTTTGATTTGCATTTCTCTAATAATGAGTGATGTTGAGCATCTTTTCATGTGTTTGTTAGCCATCCGTATGTCTTCTTTGGAGAAATGTCTATTTAGTTCTTTGGCCCATTTTTTGATTGGGTCGTTTATTTTTCTGGAGTTGAGCTGCATAAGTTGGTTGTATATTTTTGAGATTAGTTGTTTGTCAGTTGCTTCATTTGCTATTATTTTCTCCCATTCCGAAGGCTGTCTTTTCACCTTGCTTATATTTTCCTTTGTTGTGCAGAAGCTTTTAATTTTAATTAGATCCCATTTGTTTATTTTTGCTTTTATTTCCAGAATTCTGGGAGGTGGATCATAGAGGATCCTGCTGTGATTTATTTCTGAGAGTGTTTTGCCTATATTCTCCTCTAGGAGTTTTATAGTTTCTGATCTTACATTTAGATCTTTAATCCATTTTGAGTTTATTTTTGTGTACGGTGTTAGAAAGTGATCTAGTTTCATTCTTTTACAAGTGGTTGACCAGTTTTCCCAGCACCACTTGTTAAAGAGATTGTCTTTACTCCATTGTATATTCTTGCCTCCTTTGTCAAAGATAAGGTGTCCATATGTGTGTGGATTTATCTCTGGGCTTTCTATTTTGTTCCATTGATCTATATGTCTGTCTTTGTGCCAGTACCATACTGTCTTGATGACTGTGGCTTTGTAGTAGAGCCTGAAGTCAGGCAAGTTGATTCCTCCCGTTCCATTCTTCTTTCTCAAGATTGCTTTGGCTATTCGAGGCTTTTTGTATTTCCATACAAATCTTGAAATTATTTGTTCTAGTTCTGTGAAAAATGTGGCTGGTAGCTTGACAGGGATTGCATTGAATTTGTAAATTGCTTTGGGTAGTATACTCATTTTCACTATATTGATTCTTCCGATCCATGAACATGGTATATTTCTCCATCTATTAGTGTCCTCTTTGATTTCTTTCATCAGTGTTTTATAGTTTTCTATATATAGGTCTTTAGTTTCTTTAGGTAGATATATTCCTAAGTATTTTATTCTTTTCGTTGCAATGGTGAATGGAATTGTTTCCTTAATTTCTTTTTCTACTTTCTCATTATTCGTGTATAGGAATGCAAGGGATTTCTGTGTGTTGATTTTATATCCTGCAACTTTACTATATTCATTGATGATCTCTAGTAATTTTCTGGTGGAGTCTTTAGGGTTTTCCATGTAGAGGATCATGTCGTCTGCAAACAGTGATAGTTTTACTTCTTCTTTTCCAATTTGGATTCCTTTTATTTCTTTTTCTGCTCTGATTGCTGTGGCCAAAACTTCCAGAACTATGTTGAATAGTAGCGGTGAAAGTGGACACCCTTGTCTTGTTCCTGACTTTAAGGGAAATGCTTTCAATTTTTCACCATTGAGGATAATGTTTGCTGTGGGTTTGTCATAGATAGCTTTTATTATGTTGAGGTATGTTCCTTCTATTCCTGCTTTCTGGAGAGTTTTTATCATAAATGGATGTTGAATTTTGTCAAAGGCCTTCTCTGCATCTATTGAGATAATCATATGGTTTTTATTTTTCAATTTGTTAATGTGGTGAATTACATTGATTGATTTGCGGATATTGAAGAATCCTTGCATCCCTGGGATAAAGCCCACTTGGTCATGGTGTATGATCTTTTTAATGTGTTGTTGGATTCTGATTGCTAGAATTTTGTTGAGGATTTTTGCATCTATGTTCATCAGTGATATTGGCCTGTAGTTTTCTTTTTTTGTGACATCTTTGTCAGGTTTTGGTATTAGGGTGATGGTGGCCTCATAGAATGAGTTTGGAAGTTTACCTTCCTCTGCAATTTTCTGGAAGAGTTTGAGGAGGATAGGTGTTAGCTCTTCTCGAAATTTTTGGTAGAATTCAGCTGTGAAGCCGTCTGGACCTGGGCTTTTGTTTGCTGGAAGATTTCTGATTACAGTTTCAATTTCCGTGCTTGTGATGGGTCTGTTAAGGTTTTCTATTTCTTCCTGGTTCAGTTTTGGAAAATTGTACTTTTCTAAGAATTGGTCCATTTCTTCCACGTTGTCCATTTTATTGGCATACAACTGCTGATAGTAGTCTCTTATGATCCTTTGTATTTCTGTGTTGTCTGTTGTGATCTCTCCATTTTCATTTCTAATTTTATTGATTTGATTTTTCTCTCTTTGCTTCTTGATGAGTCTGGCTAATGGTTTGTCAATTTTATTTATCCTTTCAAAGAACCAGCTTTTGGCTTTGTTGATTTTTGCTATGGTCTCTTTTGTTTCTTTTGCATTTATTTCTGCCCTAATTTTTAAGATTTCTTTCCTTCTACTCACTCTGGGGTTCTCCAACTCTTCCTTTTCTAGTTGCTTTAGTTGTAGAGTTAGGTTGTTTATTTGACTTTTTTCTTGTTTCTTGAGGTATGCCTGTATTGCTATGAACTTTCCTCTTAGCACTGCTTTTATAGTGTCCCACAGGTTTTGGGTTGTTGTGTTTTCATTTTCATTAGTTTCTATGCATATTTTGATTTCTTTTTTGATTTCTTCTGTGATTTGTTGGTTATTCAGAAGTGTGTTGTTCAACCTCCATATGTTGGAATTTTTAATAGTTTTTCTCCTGTAATTGAGATCTAACCTTAATGCATTATGGTCAGAAAAGATGCTTGGAATGATTTCGATTTTTTTGAATTTATCAAGTTTAGATTTATGGCCCAGGATGTGATCTATCCTGGAGAAGGTTCCATGAGCACTTGAAAAAAAGGTGAAATTCATTGTTTTGGGGTGAAATGTCCTGTAGATATCAATTAGATCTAACTGATCTAATGTATCATTTAAAGTTTGCGTTTCTTTGTTAATTTTCTGTTTAGTTGATCTGTCCATAGGTGTGAGTGGGGTATTAAAGTCTCCCACTATTATTGTGTTATTATTGATTTCCCCTTTCATACTTGTTAGCATTTGTCTTACATATTGCGGTGCTCCTATATTAGGTGCATATATATTTATAATTGTTATATCTTCTTCTTGGATTGTTCCTTTGATTATTATGTAGTGGCCTTCTTTGTCTCTTTTCACAGCCTTTGTTTTAAAGTCTATTTTATCGGATATGAGTATTGCCACTCCTGCTTTCTTTTGGTCTCTATTTGCGTGGTATATCTTTTTCCAGCCCTTCACTTTCAGTCTGTATGTGTCCCTTGTTTTGAGGTGGGTCTCTTGTAAGCAGCAAATAGAGGGGTCTTGTTTTTGTATCCATTCGGTCAGTCTTTGTCTTTTGGTTGGGACATTCAACCCATTTACGTTTAAGGTGATTATTGATAAGTATGATCCCGTTACCATTTACTTTGTTGTTTTGGGTTCGGGTTTATACACCCTTTTTGTGTTTCCTTTCTAGAGAATATCCTTTAGAATTTGTTGGAGAGCTGGTTTGGTGGTGCTGAATTCTCTCAGCTTTTGCTTGTCTGTAAAGCTTTTGATTTCTCCTTCGTATTTGAATGAGATCCTTGCTGGGTACAGTAATCTGGGCTGTAGGTTATTGTCTTTCATCACTTTAAGTATGTCTTGCCATTCTCTCCTGGCCTGAAGAGTTTCTATTGAAAGATCAGCTGTTATCCTTATGGGAATCCCCTTGTGTGTTATTTGTTGTTTTTCCCTTGCTGCTTTTAATATTTGTTCTTTGTGTTTGATCTTTGTTAATTTGATTAATATCTGTCTTGGGGTGTTTCGCCTTGGGTTAATCCTATTTGGAACTCTCTGTGTTTCTTGGACTTGAGTGATTATTTCCTTCCCCATTTTAGGGAAGTTTTCAACTATTATCTCCTCAAGGATTTTCTCATGGTCTTTCTTTCTGTCTTCTTCTTCTGGGACTCCTATAATTCGAATGTTGGAGCGTTTCATATTGTCCTGGAGGTCTCTGAGATTGTCCTCATTTCTTTTAATTCGTTTTTCTTGTTTCCTCTCTGATTCATTTATTTCTACCATTCTATCTTCTATTTCACTGATCCTATCTTCTGCCTCCGTTATTCTACTATTTGTTGCCTCCAGAGTGTTTCTGATCTCATTTATTGCGTTATTCATTATATTTTGACTCTTTTTTATTTCTTCTAGGTCCTTGTTAAACCTTTCTTGCATCTTCTCAATCTTTGTCTCTAGCCTATTTATCTGTGATTCCATTTTGATTTCAAGATTTTGGATCATTTTCACTATCAATATTCGGAATTCCTTCTCCGGTAGATTCCCTACTTCTTCCTCTTTTGTTTGGTTTGGTGGGCAGCTCTCCTGTTCCTTTATCTGCTGAGTATTCCTCTGTCCCTTCATCTTGGTTATATTGCTGCGTTTGGGGTGGCCTTTTTATATTCTGGTAATTTGTGGAGTTCTCTTTATTATGGAGCTTCCTCACTTTGGGTGGGGTTCTATCAGTGGCTTGTCAAGGTTTCCTGGTTAGGGAGGCTTGTGTTGGAGTTTTGGCGGGTGGAGCTGGGTTTCTTCTCTCTCGAGTGTAGTGGAGTAACCCGTAATGGGTTACAAGACATCAAAGGTTTTGGGATAATATTGAGCTGCCTGTATATTGAGGCTCAGGGGATTGTTTCTGTGTTGCTGGAGAATTTGCGTGGTATGTCTTGTTTTGGAACTTGTTGGCCCTTGGGTGGAGCTTGGTTTTGGTGTAGGTATGAAGGCATTAGATGGGCTCCTATTGCTTAATGTTCCCTGAATTCATGAGTTCTCTAATGTTTTCAGGCTTTGGATTTAAGCCTCCTGCTTCTGGCTTTCAGTTTTATTTTTACAGTAGCCTCTAGACTTCTCCATCTATACAGCACCGATGATAAAACATCTAGGTTAAAGATGAAAAGTTTCTCCACATTGAGGGACACTCAGAGAGGTTCACTGGGTTATAAGGAGAAGAGAAGATGGAGGAGGTAGTTAGAGGTAACTGGAATGAGATGCGGTGAGATCAAAAGAGAAGAGAGCAAACTAGCCAGTAGTCACTTCCTTATGTGCGCTCTATAGTTTGGCCCGCTCAGGGGTATTTACAGAGTTATACGGGGAAGAGGAGAGGGAGGAAGTGGACAGAGGTGACCAGGAGGATCAGAGAGAGGAATGAGTGGGAGAGAGACAAATCCTGCCAGTAACCTGTTCCTTAGGTGTTCCCCACCGTCTGGAACACACAGAGATTCACAGAGTTGGATAGAGGAGAGATGGGGGGGGGAAAGAGACAGAGGCCACCTGGTGGAGAAAAAGGAGAGTCCAGAGGAGGAGAGAGTGGTCAAGCCAGTAATCTCGCTCTCAGGTAAACTGGGGTAGTGAAGTTTGGGTTTTTAAATGTACAAAATTGGCAATAAACACCTAAGAGCAAAGATTAAAAATCTAGAGTAGAGTTTGGATTTTCAAAGATACAATATTAAAGAGAAGCAGAAGGAAAAAGGAAGAAAGAAAAAAAAAGAATTATTAAAAAACAAACAAACAGACAATCAAAAAAAAAAAAAAACCATCAACAACCATCCAAAGACTATATATGGTGTTTGCCTTAAAAAAAAAAAAAAAAAAGGTCTTTAAAAAAAATTAGTAATAATAGGTTATAGAAATAAAAATTTAAGGAGAAATAGAAGACAACAATTAAAAAAAAAGTTAGAAAAAAAAGCAAAAAAAAAAAAAAAAGGAGTGCTTTTAAAAATATTAAAATATATATATATATATCTTGCCCTTTCTGGTATTATGGGCCGTGTGGGATCACTTCCAAGGTGGTTCCCTCTGATTAACTTCTTCTGTTTGCTGGTTTTTTAGGATCACTAGTTCAGTCGCGCTGTGGGGAGGGGGGATGCTGCAAACAAATAGCACTGTCGTGTGCACACAGTATCTCTGCTCCGCTTGACCTGTCCTTTCTCGCGGCGCACAAACCGCTCCGGTTCTACGATGCTCAGCTGGGAACCGTCTGGGGCCGGCCCTAGGCTGCGTGCACTTCCCCGGTCCAAGCCGCTCAGGTTCGGCGCTCAGGCAGCCCTCAGAGGCACAGATTCGGCTGGAACTGCGCTTTGTGCCCTTCCCAGGTCCGAGTAGCTCAGGAGTTTGGCGAGCGAGGTCGCCGCGGCTTGTCACCTTTTCTGCTGCTGCTGCTCAGCTTTCTGGGCGGACTGCTGGCGCACCCCGTGAGGCAAATTGTGACTGTCCAGCTCCCCCAGAAGTCTTAGCAAAGGAGCCTGCTTGCAGTTAGGTAAGCAAAGTCTCTCCGGGTCTGCAGTTGCCCCTTTCCAGACCTTACGGCTCTGGCTGCCTGTCCCCGGCGGGGGATGGTCTGCAGCCGGCTTTTTCCGTTCCGTCCTTTGTTCTGTGCTCGGTCCTGGCGGGGTCTTATGTTCGAGCTTTTCGCGTGGTAGCTATCCCACAGTCTGATTTGCTAGCCCAGGTTAGGTCGTTCTGGTTGCGCGTGGGGCGTTCCTGCCCGATTCTTACAAAGCTCTGCAGCCCGCGCCTCCCGCGCGTCCCTGCCCTGCCCCCACTTCCCAATGGCGGATGCAGGCGTCTGTGCTGCTTTTCCGCTGGGGGAGTTACTGTTGGGCTTGTAATCTGTTGGTTTTAATTATTTATCTATTTTTCCTTCCTGTTATGTTGCCCTCTGTGTTTCCAAGGTTCGCCACAGACTCGGCAGGGAGAGTGTTTCCTGGTGTTTGGAAACCTCTCTTCTTAAAATTCCCTTCCCAGGACGGGCTTCCCTTCCCGGGACGGAGCTCCCTCCCCACCTCCTTTGTCTCCTTTTTCGTCTTTTATATTTTATCCTACCTGTTTTTGAAGACAAAGGTCTGCTTTTCTGGTTGCCTGATGTCCTCTGCCAGCCTACATAATTTGTTTTGTGAAGTTTGCTCAGCGTTGAAATGTTCTTTTGAGGAATTTGTGAAGGAGAAAGTGATCTTCCCGTCCTATTCCTCCGCCATCTTTCCCTCCCTCTCCTGAAAAATCCTTTAAAATCATTTTTTTTTGCAGCTGCAGCCTTTCAAACTCTTTTACATCCCAAGTAATTTTTAAAATGTCAGATCATTTTAAAATATAGTGTTCCTAAAACAATTTTATAGATACATACCATGATATTATTTGGTTTGCAGTCCAACTTTTTGTGTTATAGATGGAATAATCTGACTATGAATTAGTTTATCTCAGTCCTTAGAAGCTTTCTGGAGACTCCTCTCCCATTTCAGTGAACTTTTCACTCCTAAATTGTCACCATAAACTGTAATGATTCTAACCCCTTCCAGGGAATGAATCCTGACAGTCTGCCCCAGGCAGAGACTGTAAGCACTATTAGTCAATATTTCATTTGAAATGTTCTGTTATGCTATGCATTCAAACACACACACACACAAAGTGTCATTTGGGAAAGACAATAAGTTAATGAACTCAGAAAAAAAGTAATAATTATTATAAATTATATAACCAAAATAGTTGTTTGAAAAAATTTTTCTTTAAACTTTGCATACGCTTGATTTGTTTTTTATTACATACTCTTAGCCTCTTTACATGGTTACAGATATAATCTTGTAAATTATACTATAAACTCAGAGAGTCACCTTGACAGAGTTGAGCATTTAGCTTTGATGTAATTTAATGAAACATTTTGATATGAGAATTTCTGATTTAATTATAAGCCCTATTCTTTGCTTACCTGTCTGCAAGCAATAGTTTCTTTATTCATAAAACATATCTCATAATGTATCCATAAAAATAGAAATGAATATTTTATGTATCCCTGTGTCTTTTCTATGTTTGACTTCACTTAACAATTAGATAGTTTTCCCTTTTTTCTTTCCTTATACATTTAAGAATTGACTAAATAAAGTTCATTATTTAAGGCAAGATAGGAGAAAATGAAGCATAATTTTTTTCTCTGCTCCTTTGGGCCTCTTCCTTCCCCTCTAGGGTGCATTGTGCCTCTGCATTATGTACTAACCAAATCCCTCAATGGCCTGCTCAACCAGAAAGATCAGTTTTTCTTCCTCTGACATCAGCATGTAACTCCTTAAAAGATAACATTCCTTTCTCAATCTTGTAAGGGGTCCTGATGACCCACCACTCACCTTCTACGTGCAGACGTCTTTGGTAAACTTTATGTACAATGCTGATAAATCATTTCCCTTAAAGATAGTGATTGGTATGGAGCAGACTAGCTTAAATACTTACTTATGATCTTATCAATGTCACTAGCTGTATTACTTGTAATCTGCCTGTTTTACATGATTTGTTTCTTGCATTACTACATGTGTGATCGAGCCTCCAATAAAAATAATTATGTCGCAGCAACTTGAAACAATTGACCACTTGAAATATGATTGAAATATTAACAGTGTAACCCTAGAGATGGGAAGAAGCAAGAAGAGGGAATCATTTCCTGCACCATAAACAGGGCCTAGTCCAGAAATAATGCACTGTATTGTCCATCAACAAAATCTACCTGACCTGAGGAATGAGCATTTCTAGGGACATGGGTCAAATTGGTCACCAAATGCCTCCCAAATTTTGGTCAAGATTAAAACCAAAAGGGAGGCGATTGTAAAATAAAGTGTCTCCCGCCATCCAGTTGTATAAGAATCAAGTCAATAGGCACGGCAGTTTCCAACCTACAATAAATGCTGAGAGAAATTCAGCATGAAGATCAAGGTGAGGCAGTTGGTTCTCTGGGAAAACTGACAGAACTGACCTTCAGATAGTTGGATCTTTTCAGGAGAAAATTTTATGAACGCAGTTTCTTACAGTTTCCTATAGCTAGAAGAGCACCAAAGCCATTAAATAAGATATATCCCTTGAAAATAGCAGTAAACATCTACAGGATATGTGCTCAATCTTCGTGTACTCCTTTGTTAAAATGACACGTGCACTGGCCTCTCTTTACCTCTGTGAGACAGTCCTCCAAATTTTCTAAAAGACTGTCTCCTGGATTATAATCCTCAGATTTGTTCATATAAAATTTTCCATTTGTTTCTTAAATTGACAATTGGTTAAATTCTTCACAGGCAAAATCATCCTGTCAATCTACACACACACACACACAAAGTAATCTCGAGTGGTTTCAAGTGCAATTGGGTTGAACCAATAGATCAGTTCAGTTTCTGGAAATTGACATTTAACAGTTTTGAGCTTCCATATTAAACCTTCCCAGCTTAGTGTGGTATCTCTCCATTTATTGTATCTTCTTTGATTTATTTCAACTTTATTATTTTCATCATATATACAGATTTTGTATATACTTTGGAAGATTTATACCCCTTTCATGTATTAGTGCTTTTGGCAATTGCTCTTTTTAATTTCTAAGTATTCATTGCTAGCATATCGAAGGGGAACTGCCTCAGCCCTCCCTGCCACCCCTGCAGCACGCTGGTCTGAGCTCCGACACTGGGCCATCCTCACTGCAGGTGGGGCGAGTCATAGAGCTCAGTGTGCTCCTTCCCCTCCTTCTTAGCTTCTTAGGTCACCCCACCACCATGAGCCCAGACAGGGCATGCTGGGCTCCATGTGCTTGCTTCCTAGGGGCTTCCCTAGTGGCACAGTCAGTAAAGAATCCACCTGCAATTTAAGAGATATGGGTTTGATCCCTGGGTCTGAAAGATCGATCCCCTGGAAAAGGAAATGGTAACCCACTCAAGTGTTCTTGCCTGGGAAATCCCATGGACAGAGGAGCCTGGCAGGCTACAGTACATGGAATAGCAAGAGCCGGACACAACTTAGCAAATAAACCACCACCAGCAGCATATAAAAATATAATTGGCTTTAAATATTAACTTGTAACTGGACTTCTTCCTAAAATCACTTTATAGTTTTAATATCTTTTGGTATATTTTTAGGATTATCTGTATAGACTTTTTTAAAGTCTCAGCTGTTATTCCTGTCTTTCTAAGTTTCCAATGGCATAAATTTTAGATGGTTTAATTTTGTACCACACTTACTCAATGTTATGGTCTTTTTTGTTTGTTTTTAACAATGTTCTATATGTGTTTCAGTTTGTGTAATTTCAAGCTGATTTGTTTTCAGGTTCACTGATATTTCCTCCAATATGTCAAATCTACTCATTAGACTGTCAAAGTTATTTTTCATCTTTGTAAATGTGTTTTTACATTTGATTCTTTCTTACAGTTTCTGTGTATCTGCTGAAGTTAACCAGTGGACCATGCATATGAAAAGTCTCTTTTGTTCAAGAGACTTTCGTCGCTTTTGCTCAAGAGAATTGTTTTAAGATTCATATCTAATATTATATCTGTCCCTCTTTTTTGCTGGTTTCTTGAAATGTTCTGCTTTTGCTTAATTTTTTCTATCTCATAAGTTTCTGGTGGAAAGTAGGTACATTGTCTTGAGTAGTAGATACTGAAGCAAATTAATCGTCATGACTACAATGAGTATAGCTACACTTTCCTTCTGCTGCAGTTTTAATGTGGAAGATTGAGTCAGTGAAGTCAGAAGTTACGGGAGGTTCCTGATTTCTTCTTGTTGTGATACCCTCTAGAACCAAATGTCTCAGATTCCTCTGACATTACCTTATCTTTAGAGGTGAGGCTGGTTTTCAGGAGGATTCCTCTCTTACAAGTTCCATTCCGCACTTGATTTAGGTCTTCTCTGCACCCTAACCCTTGGAGTGTCTTTCTCCATGCACTTTCCCTTCTGCAAGCAAAGTTGGGACTTCGCTCTAGTTGATAGTGATGTTTGTTACACTGGAGATGGTTTTGAAAGAGAAGGAAAAGAAGCACTTCCTGTCATTTTGCTTACTCTTCGGTCTTAAGACACTGAGTCTCTGGATCATATGAGACTGTCATCTACAAACTGGCACTTGTCATGGGCACTTGCCATCTACCTATCTACCTCTAGGATGAAATCATATGTGGCTGCAGCTGCTGACCTTCAACACCCCCTGAAAGGGGTTCAGGGTGGAGAGTAGAAATGAGGCACTCTGTGCTCAGGGAAAAGCTGGCAGGACAGGTCTTCAGATGGTTAGATATTTTCAGGAGCCAATTTTATGAGCCCAATTCTGGTATCTTCTCATATGTAGAAAAGCGCTAAAATCTTTCAAGGTGATGACTATTCCTCATGACCAGCAAAGCTTCAGGAAACTAGTAGGAAGCTCCTGGAAAAACATAGGGTTGATTGCATATATACTCCCTTCACCAAAATCACATATACACTGTTTCCCCCTGCCTCTCTGGAGCAGTTTCTCAGAGCTACCTGAAGTGCCGTCTCCCAGGCTGCTACCCTCATTTTGCCCCCAATAAAATTTAACTCCAATTCTCATATTGTGGGTTGGTTGTTTTTGTTGTTGTTGTTGTTGTTGTTTTTTTGAGTGTGCAGATCTTCCCAATTATCAGACCCAGCCCTTGGTCTTCCTCTGAGCCAATCCCTTTGCCTGCTCCTTCCCGCCAAATGGGCTTTTTTTTTTTTTCCCAAGATGCAATTGATATTCACCTGTGCTGTAAAAGCTCCAGGTTCTATTTTTCTTCCCAAAAAGCTTTAGAACTCTATTCTGTAAAAGAGAGAGAAGGATCCAAACAATGCTCCATGCCTTTCCAAGAGTTACAAGTATTCTCCTCCCTCATCCTTTATTGATAGGAAAGGGATTCTTTTAGAGGACCCTCATCCTGCCCCCTGGAGAAGACACTGGTGATCCACTCCAGTACTCTTTCCTGGAAACTCCCATGGATGGGGGAGCCTGGTAGGCTGCAGTCCATGGGATTGCTAAGAGTTGGACACAACTGAGCGACTTCACTTTCAATTTTCACTTTCCACTTTCATGCATTGGAGAAGGAAATGGCAACCCACTCCAGTGTTCTTGCCTGGAGAATCCCAGGGACGGGGGAGCCTGGTGAGCTGCCGTCTATGGGGTCGCACAGAGTCGGACACGACTGACATGATTTAGCAGCATCCTGCCCCCAATCTTATTAAGAAGAACCTACAATTAATAATTAATTCACTTTGTTTCTCTGGACCACCTGTGGTTCTGTATTTTCTTACTACTGTTACTCATTCAGTTGTATCTGACTCTTTGCAACCCCATGGACTATAGCCTACCAGACTCCTCTGTTCATGGAATTCTCCAAAGCAAGAATACTGGAGTGGGTAGCCATTCCCTTCTCCGGGGGATCTTTCTGACCCAGGAATCAGATCTGGGTCTCCTGCATTGCAGGCAGATACTTTACCATTTGAGGTATCAGAGAAGCCCATTTTCTTACTATATCACACTCAATTCTTTGAAATTAATTAAAAATTCTTGTTGAATTTTTCTTATCAGTGTCTGGTAGCATCTTCCCCAACTAAGCAAATGCTCACATCCAATCTCTTCTTGGAGGTGACTGTTTCCCTTTAGGTTTTGGGCTAATTGGTGGCTCAGCATCCTCAACTCTGAGAGGTTCAAGAAAAAGTTGTTTTTGTGAATCTACTGATTGTCCATATTGAGCTTGTTGTGTTGTTGTTAGGGTGGTAGGATTGTTTTCTTCAGCTTTCTACTCCCTAAATTGAAGCTGGAAGTCACCTTGAACTGGAGTATTGCCACTCTTAAGCAAGTTCACTCCAAAAACCTAACAAAATAAGCCAAAAAAAAAAGTGAACAGTGTATTTTTTATCTAATAATCCTCCAAGATGCAGGTTCATTTCTTTCCTCTCCTTTATAGCCAAGTATTTTAAGAGAGTTAACTATTGCTCATTGCCTCCATATCATGTCACAAACAGACATCAATACAATTTCATTTGTTATCTGTGCAGTTTTGTCATTTAAATAATTGACATTGTCACTATTAAATTCACTACATTCTGTGAACATTTTTCGTTCTCATTTTACTTGATGTCTTAGCAACATATATGACACTCTTTAATTAGTTTCTTCTTTATAAAATTCTGTTTTCCCTTAGCTCCATGACCTCAGTCTCCAGCTTTTCACCTAGGTGTCTGGTTGCTATTTCTGAGTCTCTTTTGCAAGCTAATCTTCCTCTAAGACATTCAACTTTGAAGTCCCTCAAGATTGGAATCAAAGTCCTGTTATTCTTATTCATTTACTCCTATAGGTTCAATTACTCTCTTTACACAGAAGGATTTCCAAATTTACATATTCAATATAGGCTTCTATTTATAACTCTGATTCACTTTCTCCCCATCTTTACTGAGGTATGATTGACAAAATTGTGACTTGTTATATATTTTAAATGCATGCCATAATGATTTACGTGTGCATTGTGAAAGGATCTCCCCCCATGAAGTTAAATTAACAGATCACTCACCTTACACATTGTTTTGTTTTGTTTGATAAGAATATTTAATTTCAATTGTATAATACAGTGTTATCAACTATAATCACCATATTATAGTTTAGATCCTCAAATCTTACCTGTCTTATAACTGAAAGTTTGCTTTCTTTTACCAGCCTCTCCCTATCTTCTCCACCACTGCCATCTCCCCTCACTGCAGCCCCTGCGATAAGTTTTCTATTGTCGGTTTCTTTCGTAACTCTCAATCTCAATGTATTTAAAGTATCTGCAACTTGAAGCATTCTTAACTGAACTCATGGTTCTATATTCTCATTCACTAATGAGTCCCTACTGAGCTGTCTCTCCAATCTAAACTCCTAGGGGTTACCCTTAGCACACTGATGGATGATCAGATAGAGATCTGGGCCACCCACCTGATAGTTTACTCATGCTTCCGGTCCTGCTTATGCTCAGCCCCAAATGTGGTGCTTTCATTTGCAGTGATCTTTTCGTAGGGCTACCCATGTTTAGAACTTAGTGGGTCTGACAGAATCACCTGCTATCACATAGTCAAATAAGCCATTGCTACCCTACCTACTAAGACACCAAGAGTTACTTTTCAAATAGCATGTTTTTATATGTTACTGATGATATGATTTGTTTGAGAATCCTAGGCATTCTATGTTGTGATCCTGTTTTGGGTGGGGCTGGCTTAAAATTACACAAGCATCTTTATCCACCATGGCTATCTCTAATACCAGAATGTCCTCCTGATTTCATGGCTCAAGCAGCCGTTTTTACTGTTCCCATAGCCTGGAAATGCTGCAGAATTATTTCCCTATCTGGATCCAGTTCATAGCTGGCAAACCTTTATTCACTCAGTGACTGAGCTGGAAGAGTGCAGAGTATGATGCTTCCTGCAGGCCTGCTTACCAAGTATCAGTCTTTTTTCCTTGGTAGTAAGAGGGTTGTAATGCAATGATGTCTCCTATATTAGGAGAGGATGTCCCATCATACCTCAGCCTACTGGACCCCAGGCTTCTTAACTTATATGGTAGGTCATAAATCTTGCTATGATTTACTTCTCACCTTCTCAAATGTCTTCACTGAGGATTCCTGTACATTGGTGCAATTCACATGATGAAAGCAATAGAGTGGATCAATGTGTTGTTCTGCAGAATAACCAGATGGTTTGGGTCCCTTTGAACTACAATATGACAGAGGGCAGGAGAGTAACATAGTCCATGTGTGTGTGTGTATTGAGTTGTTTCACTTGTGTCTGACTCTTTGTGATCCTATGGACTGCAGCCCGCCAGGCTCCTCTATCCATGGGATTCTCCAGACAAGAATACTGAAGTGGGTTGCTGTGCCCTCCTCCAGGGGATCTCCCTGACCCAGGGATCAGACCCATGTCTCTTATGACACATCTCCTGCATTGGTAGGTGGGTACCACTAGCGTCACCTGGGGAGCCCAACAGAGTCCATAGTCCATGCCAATTCAGAACCAGTGTTTAGTAGTTTTTCCCTTGAGAGGTTTTATTCTCCAATGCATAATTACATGACTAAAAGGCAATAGAATCCTTGAGGGCTGGAATGGGGAAGATCACTCCATAGAACATTTGATGTCACATTGCAAGATCCATTCTCATAGACTTTCAGCCTCTCCTTCAATAAGTGGGTGAGTTCTGAGTCTGAAAACTTATTTAGAATCATGTATGAAATGCTGATTTTGGCTTGACTGTATATGTTACCTGTAAAAGGAGTGTCTTCTGAATCAGCTCTGGGAACAAGGTCAACTGGTGAATCTTCCATCTCTGCATAGGATATACATTCTGGCATGCCCATTTTGACCCATTTCTCTAAGATATGGCACTTATACTTAGTCTGAGCAATTGCTTTTGCCAAATTTCAAAGAGGCATCCTAGTAGCAGGGCAATGTGTGGTTGAACCACACCAACTCCATTTTGTCAGCTCCTCTAAGACCCATAGTCATACTCCCTCCTGTCTCTGCATGATCTAGCTTCAGCCCACTCACAAAGAAGTCACCCAAGTCAGATAAGCTCACTATCAAGTTTAACCCTTGCCTTCATCAGATAAGAAAACTATAAGAATGCCTTTTCCTGATACAGATGGTTAATGGTTATGAAACTGCTGGTAGAGGAAATATTCCCAGTTCCAGTCTGTACAGACATGCAACTCACGTGGTAGTCAGATTCTATTTTTAACTTTGACCCCTTAAATTCCCCCCTGTACTCCTTTCAGTGATGTGAGTGCAGCTGCGAATGCCTCTGGATCATCCATATGCCTGACCCTTTCTTCCTGTATGTAAGTTACTCACAATAAGCTTCACAATGGCACTTGATTGAGTTGCCCACTTTATTTATTGGTCTCAAAGTTCTTTATCAGTTTGAAGGATATTATTCAACAGCTCTGCTTCCCAATATAGCATCACTGGGGTCTTTGCCATGGCGTTAAATCTTGTATTGCAAGATTACTCCAATGTCTATAAACTATCTCTAATCTAACAATATTCTGCATCCCTTTGAAAACACCTCAGGATTTCTTCCAATGTCCATTGTCCTAGATCTTACTGAAACATATTAGAAATTCTGCAGCTCTTTCCATGGATTATACTTTTCTTCCCTTAGGAAGCTCAGCATCTTATCATTCATACTGTTTTGAGATCCAACTTCTCTTAATGGTCTGGTTGACAGAAGAGAGGTAGGGTACATCTTGAGAGGTGTGAACTTTGTCTTGAAAGAAACTTGCCTGAAATAAGTATTTTTCATAAACTTCAAACATGAAGGAAGGGCCAAGATTGGGGGTGGAGGGGGACAAGTGAGGTGCCTAGAAGAGCTTGGGGCCTGAGAAGACCCTGAATGTTCACAACCTTGAGAGTGAGAGCCCTTTCAAATGTTGCTCTCTGTTACTTCGCTTGCTGCATCCCCGACCCAGTCCTGTGGGAGGAAAGGTAACATCTAATCAACGTGTGTGTGTTTCACTTCTGTAGGCCTAGCAGATTCAATGGAAACTTGTTGGATCAAGAATCTGAAGTTCATCTTCCCAAATATCTCCATCTCAAGCTTCATGGACACATTCACTTCCTATTAAGTCTCAGACTTTGGGGTAAGAGAAAGGTGGGGCTGATAGCTCAACCTTCTGTGAAGCTCTGCTATTTTATGATTAACTTCTGAGCCAAATCTTTCATTTTGTTTGTCCTCCAGCTGCAAGAAGTTAAGGTTTCCTTAAATATTTCCAGAAAAACTTTCTGCTTTCAGTTTCTCTTGAAATGGTGATTTATCACCCACACCCTGACATTTTTTCTCTTTAATGATTCAGTGGTACTCAGCAAGTCACCAAATGCCATTGTTTATAAGTACAGTTTCTCTCATATTTCTCAAATATCAGAGATATTGTATCAACAAATGAGATTCTTTCCATTTGCATACCATCTAAATTTACCATCAAAATATACTTCAACAATTGTCCTGCTTTAGTATGCCAGGCACTATCCATACCCCACTTACTATCAGCAACAGAGTACTCAGTGCCAACCAAAGGGTGAATAAGGCAGCTGGAAGATTCCACTCTCTGTGTCCCCTCTTCATAGCAACTATTTTCGTTCAAGTTCCCCAGAAACAGAGAGTAAAGTGAATAATGTTGTGCAAGAGTTGTCCTAGAGTGCTCTTGGTAGATACACCATTTAAGAAAGGGAAGAAATTGAGATTGGACACAAGGAGAAATTGATAGGCACAAATAGCTACTTGTAGGGATGAAATTTAAGCAAGGCAATTTCCTAAGGCAGAAGGTGATGCCCAGTGAGAAACAGAGATATGAACCATCAAAAGTTATATACCTAGCAGCATCTGAGAATGACTGCACTGGTCATGAAGAAGAGATTTGCACAGACCACTCCAGTTTCCACTAAAGAACAGTCAAAGAAGTGGAAGCACACTTTTAAAATAAAAATAGTCCTTTCGTTAAAGATGACACAAAATCCAGAATGGAGGAAAGTGAAAGTCGCTCAGTTGTATCCAATTCTTTGCAACTCCATGGAGTATGCAGTCCATGGTATTCTGTAGGTCAGAATGCTGGAGTGGGTAATCCTTTCCTTTCTCCAGGGGATCTTCCCAACCCAGGGATCGAACCCAGGTGTCCCACGTTGTTGGGGTATCATTTACCAACTGAGCCACAGGGAAGCCCAAGAATATTGGAGTAGGTGGGTAGCCTATATGTTCTCCATCAGATCTTCCCAGCCCAGAATCAAACCGGAGTATCCTGCATTGCAGGCGGATTCTTTACCAACTGAGCTGATCTAGAATGGAGTACAACAAAATCACACTTCAAATGTCTTTTCATGTCTTCTGGAGAAAAAGAGGGTTTATATTCAAAGGCAACTGCTGAAAACCTCTATGGATTTTGAGACAAAAAGATATGGGCAATAGAAAAGCAGGTTCAAGCACCAAGGGACACCGTTTTTGGCCTCACAAGATGAGTTTGGGTACAAGGTGGTGGTTGTATTTGTAGCTTTGAGTAGTTAGATTTTTAACTTGGAAATTATTTTAAATGATCATGACACACTGTGCTCTCATCTATTAAAATACAAGCAGGAAATGTGAAGCAACAGCTCAGTAGTGGTCTTCCTCTAATGTGACGAATTTGCATGTTGGATGGATAGTTGGATAGATAGATAGTATGGTACTGGTAATGATTTAGTCCCCAAGTCGTGTCCAACTCTTGCAATCCCATGGACTGTAGGCTGCCAGACGCCTCTGTCCGTGGGATTTCCCAGGCAAGAATATTGGAGGAGTTGCCATTTCCTTCTCCAGGGTATCTTCCCACCCCAGGGATTGAACCCTCATCACCTACATTGCAGGCAGTCTTCTGCATTGCAGGCAGATTCATTACCTCTAACTAATTTCTAGTTTTGCTGAAACATATTTCTTTCAATCTACAAGAGAGATTGCACTAAGCACATAAAGGGACAGTTTGTTCTGTCTATGGTTACACTTCTGTCAGAATAGAGATCACTTTGTGAGAATAGAGGTCATAGTATTGGATAAAGTTAAAGCATCCTGTCTTGAATTTCCCACCCCCAAATCCAAGGATCACTATCACCATTATATCAAACTTTTTCTTTTTTACTTTACAATATTGTATTGACATATCAAACTTTTGAAAAAAGATAGATCATAGTTACTTAAAATGATGTGTTGTTCATGATTAACAACAACAACAAAAATCTGGCTTTCTTGATTTTTTGGAAGCCTCTTTTAACCACTTATTTATCAGAAAGAATGCTTAAATAATCCTAGTGCTAAAGTTGGAACTCTTGTCTGTGAAATCCATCCCCCACCCAGATTAAAAGGAATAACATCAAACTTAATGCTGATATATAGTTCCTGGGCTTCCCTGGTTGCTCAGAAGGTAAAGAATCCACTTGCACTATGGGAGACCTGGAGTCAATCCCTGGGTGGGGAAGATCCTTTGGAGAAGGGGATGACTACCCACTCCAGTATTCTTGCCTGGAGAATCCCCATGAACAGAGGAGTCTGGCAGGCTACAGTCCATGGGGTCACAAAGAGTTGGACATGACTGATCAACTAACACTTTTACTTCACATACAGTTCCTAGCATGTATGAAGGGATTAATACGTAGAGCAAGCCCTTCCTAATAAATATTTGCTATCTCAATGATGTGTTGACTAATGGGTAATTCCTGCCAGTTATTCCAAATTAGGATGAAAACTTCTGAGGCTCAATCACAACCCACCTTTCCCGAATTGAAAAATCAATAAAAGCAAATTGGAAAGAGGAATCATATGGGGACCTCAGCTTTCCTGAGAGACTGATGACTTAGAGGTGCAGCTTCAACCAATGCCCAGATACCCTTCCTGAGACTCCATCCTTGATTTGGATTCATGCTTTTCTGAATTTCAAGGAAGAGAGGCTTCACTCTTATCACCTGATAGCAGCGGGGCAGACCCATTCTGGAGGCAGGAAAATCCAAGGGAGGGAAAGCACAGGTAATGTGCAGTCAGCACACATCACACCTTCTTCTTGCTGAAAAGGAACTGTACCAATAGAATACTGGACACCTACCAGCAACAATCAAACTACTGATTTTATTTCCTTCCAGGGAAGAAGAAAGTATACATAAATTTAAAATGGCAAAACGTTAGTCTAGAGTCTCCTCCTGAAAGAGAATAGTTTGTTCGTAAAAACAATAAGAGAGTAATTAAGGTTTTTGTTTTAAAATGGTTTAGAAAATGGAGCTGGTGTTTACATCTGATATTGAAACATGATGTCTCTGAACAGCCATGCAGTAATATTTCAGAGATATCCCAAAATAGATAATAATAGCAAGTGGAAGAGAGATAACATTTTAATACAGGAAAACTAAAGATCTATGGCATTCTAACTGCTATATTATCTGCGTATTTTTTTTAACAAGAATGGTGTTTTTTAAAAGTATTTCCAAGAAAATAACTGCTCCACATTTAACATTAACTGAAAGTTGAAGGTGCATACTTAAATACTATCCTGTTGGGAAAAGAACAATTTATTTAAAAGCCCAACTTATAGAGTTCATGATGGCAAATTATATTCTTGACACATTGTAAGTTAGAAAATTCCATAGCTTATTGAAAAAAAGTATCAGTATTTTTGAATGAACAGATATAAGAGTAAAACTATGAATCATGGTGTGCATTAGATTAAAATTGAATAATTTCAAATAATAAAATACTTATTTCAAGTGCTCTTTAAAAATCAACTATTTCATGATAAAAATAACTTGGAAGCTACTTTACAGATGTAGTTAAGTGAGTTTTAGCCAAATTTACAATGGGACACGAGAAGGAAAAGATATCAACAAGGACCAAATGTGGGGGAAAAAAAAAAAGTTCATTGCTCTTGGGGAGGTCAGCATTTCAATGCGATTTTGGAAGACAAGTTAGAGAAAGTATCATAATTACTGAGCCAGAAAGATCAAATTTACTCCCCAAAATGAAAGACAAGGTGAATTGTGACAGTTAAGTTGGTTCTAACTTAGGACATCCATCCTCTAAATATTTTTCATCTGTAGCCATGTAGACAGTTGGCTCTTTATTTATTAAATGTTGGTTTACTAAATTAGAATTCTGAATGTAAAATGCAGCCTTGAAGCAGAAACACTCATTCGTTGCTAGTAGGAATACAAGGTAGGCACAACTGCCTAGGAAGACAGTTTGGTACTTTCTTACCAAGCTAAGTATATTCGTGCCACCCTCTCCAGCAGTCACACTACTAGGTAGTTATCCAAATGATTTAAAAAGTTATGTCTACACAGAAACCTAAGCATGAATGTTTATTTAATTGCCCTAAACCAGCATGTCCTTTGGTAGGTGAATGGATAAACTGCAGCAAACACATACAATGGAACACTATTCAGCTATAAAAAGATATGACCTACCAAGTCATGAAAATACATGAATAACCTTAAATATGTATTTGAAATGACAAAAGTCGGTCTGTAAAGTCGATGCAGAATATGATTCTAATTATATGGCATTCTCAAACAGGCAACAGCTATGGATTCACTAAAAAGGTCAGTAAAAAGGCTTGGGAATTTGGGGGAAGGAAGGAAGACATAAGTAGGAGGAGTACAAGATTTTTAAGGCAATGAAACTACTCTGTACAATATTGTAATAATGGATACATGTCATTGCATGTTTGACAAAACCCATAGAATGAACAGCACAAAGAGTGAACCCTAATGTCAACTATGTGCTCCTGCTCAGTCACTCAGTGATATCCAACTTTTTGTGACTCTATGGGCTGTAACCCACCAGGCTCCTCCATCCATGGGGTTTCCCAGGAAGAATACTGCAGTGAGTTGCCATGACCTCCTCGAGGGGATCTTCCTGACTGAGGGATTGAACCCACCTCTGCTGGATTGAAGGCAGATCCTTTTACCACTGAGTCACTGGTTCGCCAATGACAACCATGGACTATAGTTTATAATAAACTATCAATATTGGCTCATCAATTATAACAAATATGTTACATTAATGGAGGATGTTAGTAACACAAAAAATGTATGTGGCAGAGAGTGAGGGAGGTCTCTGTACTATTGCCCAATTTCTATTCAATACCGAACACTAGTCTAAAGAATAAAAATCTATTTTCAAAAAAAGTGAACGTATTCCATGACATTGCTTTCTCTGATCAAAGAATCAGGAATAACCTTTCACATCTCTTAGACATACTACCAAGAACTTCCAGATGTTCAAGCTGGATTTGGAAAAGGCAAAGGAATCAGAGATCAAGTTGCCAACATCCGTTGGATTATAGAAAAAGCAAGAGAATTCCAGAAACACATCTACTTCTGCTTCACTGACTACCAAAGCCTTTGGCCAGGTGGATCACAACAAACTGTGGAAAATTCTTAAAGAGATGGGAATACCAGACCACCTTACCTGCCTCCTGAGAAATCTGTATGCAGGAAAAGAAGCAGCAGTTAGAACTGAACATGGAACATGGTTCCAAATTGGAAAAGGAGAATGTCAAGGCTGTATATGGTCACCCTGCTTATTTAACTTATATACAGAGTACATCATGTGAAATGGCAGGCTGGATGAAGCACAAGCTGGAATCAAAATTGCAGGGAAAATATCCATAACCTCAGATATGCAGATGACACTACTCTTATGGCTGAAAGTGCAGAATTAAAGAGGCTCCTGATGAATGTAAAAGAGGAGAGTGAAAAAGCTGGCTTAAAACTCAACATTCAAAAAGCTAAGATCATGGAATCTGGTCCCGTCACTCCATGACAAATAGATGGGGAAACAATGGAAGCAGTGACAGACTTTGTTTTCTTGGGCTCCAAAATCACTGCAGATGGTGACTGCAGCCACGAAATTAAAAAGTGCTTGTTCCTTGGGAGAAAAGCTATGATCAACCTAGACAGCATATTAAAAAGCAGAGACATTACTTTGCCAACAAATGTCCATCTAGTCAAAGCTATGGTTTTTCCAGTAGTCATGTATGGATATGCGAGTTGGACCATACAGAAAGCTGAGTGCTAAAGAATTGATGCTTTTGAACTGTGGTGTTGGAGAAGACTCTTGCAAATCCCTTGGACTGCAAGCAGTGAAACCAGTCTATCCTAAAGGAAATCAGTTCTGAAAATTCTGAATATTCATTGGGAAGGAGTGATGCTGAAGCTGAAGCTCCAAAACTTTTGTCACCTGATGTGAAGAACTTACTCATCGGAAAAGACCCTGATGCTAGGAAAGATTGAAGGCAGGAAGAGAAGAGGACGACAGCAGACAAAATGGTTGGATTACATCACTGACTCAGCAAAGTAATGTCTCATCACTGACTCTATGGAGATGGTTTCAGCAACTCCAGAAGTTGGTAATGGACAGGGAAGCCTGGCATGCTGCAGTCCATGGGGTTGCAAAGAGTCGGACATGACTGAGCGACTGAACTGACTGATCTTGCTCAAACATTATCACTGTTTATTAAATTCAAGTTGTGTTTCTTGCTTCCACATGGATAAGCATAAATAAAACAAGAATACTAAGGTGTGCAATGAGAAAACGATCTATCATTTGTCTCCAGTCAAAAGCTCTTAGTTGCTGTCTGTGAAGATAAAGGAGATCTCCTGTGCTGTTCCTGAATAACATTTTCATTCAGCAGATAAAATATGTACAGTGATCAGTTGGGAATGTCAGCATAGCTACTGTATGAAGTACTTTGTGGAGGGCATGGGACAATTTACATATGGGAGCTATGATTGCTGTAGGCCTCCCAATGCTTTTCCTCAGAGATTCACAATTGTGAAAATCAAAGTGAAGGGAAGGTGACTGCTTCCCTCAAGGCCTGTGAAAAGGAGGGCAAGGAGGCCTCTAAAAGAATGTCCACAGCATGGTCGAAAAGCATGGTAGTCTGTAATGAATCCCAGCATTCAACAAGAAGGCAAGAAGGGAGGCAGAGACCCCAGTTCATGTCATGCTTGATGCTGGAAATGGGCCTTTTATAACCTTGGAATTGCTTCTGTGTGGGACTTAAAAAGCTAATAAATAAAACTGTCATATCTCATGATCAAGCCAACTAGGGCATTGATTCCTATCAACTAAATATTTCATGGTAAATTGTTCTCAGTTGATCAACCCCCACAGCTGGAAGAGAGAACAGCTAAACAGTGATCTTCCTCACTGTAGCCAGAATCCCTGCCCCAAAGCCCATCAGGAGACGGATGTTCAACAAACACTGTCAAGACCTGGTACTGAGTGTGGTTTGTTGAAATACAGGCACTGACCTTGAGGGCACTCACCAATTTAGCATGAAGTTCATTTTTCTTTGGGACGCCAATCTGAAAAATTAATACCTCTGGAAAAGGACTGGGAATGTAGCAGTGTTTTACACAGAAACCACAGTATTGTCTAGAATACGGAGTTCATCTAAAGATTCAAATCGAGGTTCACTGAGAACTACTGCTCAGCAAATAATATCCCCCAGTTGTCATGGGAGTAGGACCAAACTGGACTGGACTCCACCCCAACTCAAAGGCTAGAAGCCAAAGATCCGAGCCTTTAAAAGGAGGACACTTGGGGCTTTGAAAGTCTCCTCAATGGACTGTTGAGTCCCACAGCTGGCAAAAACTCAAGAATCGACATGGATTGGATCAGAGAATGTTATTTACCCACCAACACACTCTTAAAAAAAAAAAAAAAAGATGACAATCATGTACCTGAAAGGAAATATGTTCAGGAAATAGAACGGGCACAAATTTAAGACAAAAATCCATGTATCAAAATCATTTTCTATTTTTGATCACTAATTATGCAGAATATTAAGTCAGGGACAGTGTTTTAGGTAGGTTTTAGATTAAATTTTTCTATTATCTATGATTGTCTCTTTTCCTCAATCTATACAGAAGACAAATATACCCAGATAGATCTAATAAATTCAAGATGCCTCAAAAATTTAGATCCAGGTTAAAATATATATATAGGATCACAATAAACTGTAGAAAATTCTGAAAGAGATGGGAATACGAGACCACCTAACCTGCCTCTTGAGAAATCTGTATGCAGGTCAGGAAGCAATAGTTAGAACTGGACATGGAACAACAGACTGGTTCCAAATAGGAAAAGGAGTATGTCAAGGCTGTATATTGTCACCCTGCTTATTTAATTTCTGTGCAGAGTACATCATGAGAAAGGCTGGACTGGAAGAAACACAAGCTGGAATCAAGATTGCCGGGAGAAATATCAATCACCTCAGATGTGCAGATGACACCACCCTTATGGCAAAAAGTGAAGAGGAGCTAAAACGCCTCTTGATGAAAGTGAAAGAGGAGAGCGAAAAAGTTGGCTTACAGCTCAACATTCAGAAAACGAAGATCATGGCATCTAGTCCCATCACTTCATGGGAAATAGATGGGAAAATAGTGGAAACAGTGTCAGACTTTATTTTTTTGGGCTGCAAAATCACTGCAGATAGTGACTGCAGCCATGAAATTAAAAGACGCTTACTCCTTGGAAGAAAATTTATGACCAACCTAGAGAGTATATTCAAAAGCAGAGACATTACTTTGCCGACTACAGTCTGTCTAATCAAGGCTATGGTTTTTCCTGTGGTCATGTATGGATGTGAGAGTTGGACTGTGAAGAAGGCTGAGCGCCGAAGAATTGATGCTTTTGAATTGTGGTGTTGGAGAAGACTCTTGTGAGTCCCTTGGACTGCAAGGAGATCCAACCTGTCCATTCTGAAGGAGATCAATCCTGGGATTTCTTTGGAAGGAATGATGCTAAAGCTGAAGCTCCCATACTTTGGCCACCTCATGAGAAGAGTTGACTCATTGGAAAAGACTCTGATGCTGGGAGAGATTGGGGGCAGGAGGAGAAGGGGATGACCAAGGATGAGATGGCTGGACGACATCACGGACTCGATGGACATGAGTCTGAGTGAACTCCGGGAGATGGTGATGGACAGGGAGGCCTGGCGTGCTGCGATTCATGGGGTCGCAAAGAGTCGGACATGACTGAGCGACTGAACTGAACTGAACTGAACTGAACGAAGAAATGAGATCAGAAGTCCTGTGTCGGGGAGTTCCCTGGTGGTCTAGTTTAGGATTCGTCACTTTTTCTGCTGCGGCATAGGTTCAGTCCATGGTTGGGGAACTGAGATCCGGCAAGCTGCATGGTGCAGGCAAAAAGAAAAAGTCCTTGGTGACCTGAAGGCACAAAGGAAAAATGTGGAGACATATGCCTGTGAACGAAGCTTGATGCAGACACCTGTGCTGAGAAGTGCTCTGAAGAAATGAAGTGGATTAAAGTAAATTTTTAATATTTTACTTTCACTCTAAAGACAATTAGGCACATTCATCCACAATTATTCATGGAACTCCAAAACAATTAAAAATCATAAGCCATAGGCTCTCATTAGCATGCTATTTAAAGTTATCTAAATAAAGACAGGATGGTACTGTAAAGGGTGAAAGATAAATGTCTACATAAACCTAATTTTTCACTTGTGACCACTCTCTTCCCCATCTGAACAATCCCTAAGGCTCCCAGCAGTGTCACATTAGGTATTAATACCGCAGGTCTTCTCAAACTTTAAACCAGCACATTAATGGATCCGGGTGTTCGGAAAAGCAAGGGTGCTTACAGATCTATTCATTTGGATTCTACAGATAGAACAAAGCACAACTATACCTGGCTAGCTGGGAAAACTTAAGCATGGTATTAATTCTCTCTAGGTTTCAGGTTCCTCATCTATTAAATGAAAGGATTGAATTGGATAATGATTTGTAAGATAATTTCCAGTTTAGTGTTCTATATTTTAAATATAATTCAGGCCTTTGATTCTGCCAAGAGCCAATTTTTTTTTTCAACTTTGAAATGAAGCCAGATTTATCATTCCTCTCTTTCCCACTCTGCTTCCAAAGCACTTTGTTTTTCTTTGTGGGCTGAGCTACTAAGGAGATACAGCATAAGCCCAATTTGGTTTTGGAGATAATTACTCATATTTTCCGATTCAAATCTCATATTTCAATATTTTAAAAGTATTGAGAAACAACATTCCATATACTAATGGAAAGCTGACAGACTGTGGACACAGAAATTTAAAGAATTGCAAAGAAAATGTTATTTAACCTATTTTAGAGAAAACGATTCTGTTACATATTTAGATTCAAAGAGGTAATATATTACCCCAAATGTGAATGTTAGTCATGATTATTATTTAATGGACATAAAGAAAACATAAATTTTGTTGAAGTCCAATGCTTACTCTACTATAAAAGACAAAAAGATAGCTATAACCAAAAAAAAGGAAGAACATTCAAATATTCAGATTGTTATTAACTATACATTAAATATCTCTGGGATTTTTCAGTATAAAATATGTTTAATTTTGAGCAATTGATTTATTAAGAATTAGTATAATGTTCCTTCTGATAGATTCAGTGATTAGCAGAACTAAAACCCCTCTCTGAGCTAGATTCAGCAATGAAGAACACAATTTCTATTTTAATCCTCAATAAAAAATTTGCTGTCTATCACTTTTGGTCTTGTTTCCATAGAGAATATGATGCAATTTCCATATAACTACTTCCTCGAGATATCCAGATCGTTTGCTTTCCCTAGTTTACATATGTGTGTTTTACCTTCGTTGGGAAAGATTTCAAACCTTGGGCCAGGTTCTGTGGTCATGATTTAGAGATGAGTTGTTAACTAAAACTTAATATTGCTGCTTATAAAACATAATTTATAAAACCTCATGAACTTATTAAACTATGCATCCATATACTGGATTGAATAGTATTCCTCCAAAATTCATGTGACCCAGAACCTCAGAATGTGACCTTATTTGGAAATAGTGTCTTTGCCGATGTAATAAATTAAGCCAAGGCCATACTGGGGACTTCCCTGGTGGTCCAGTCATTGAGGCTTCACCTTCCAGTGCAGAGGCTGAGGGTTGCATCCCTAGCTGGGGCGCGAAGATCCCACAGCCAAAACACCAGAACATAAACAACAGCAGAAATATTGGAACAAATTCAATACAGACTTAAAATAATGGTCCACATTAAAAAAAAAAATCTTAAGAAAAAAATGAGGTCCTACTGGATTAGAAGGGACCCTAAATCTAATACAACTGCTGTTCTCACAAGAAGACGAGACTTTGGACCAAGAAACAGACACAGAAGGAAGACAACCACGTGAAGACACAGGCCGTAATGCAGCTGCAAGCCGTGAATGCCAAGGATTGCTGGCAAGCCACAGAAGCCAGGAAAAGCCAAGAGAAAAGTCTCCCTAAGAGCCTTCCGGAAGAGCATGGGCCTGCCCACACCTTGATTTTGGATTTCTAACCTCCAGAATTGTGAGTGAGCAATTTTCTCTTGTTTTAACCCCCACAGTTTTTAGCAGTTTCTAGAAGCAGCCCCAGGAAACCAATATACCTACCCGACCAGTAAATTAGCAAATTCCCAATCATCCATTTGAGAATAATTTTCCCTACTTTAAAACTTATAAACTCTTCACAAAGAAAGCAATATACAAAACAAAGCAAATACAAAACATACATGAAGCAAAACTGGTATGGGCAAAAAATATAAAGTGAATACAAAGGAAATCACCTCCAAGATGTACGTGAAAATAGAATATTGCCTGCATTGTGCAAATTTCTCAAAAGTTTCTTCTCAGTCACACCTCTTTCCCTTCCATGTATAACCACTTTCCAGAGTCTGATTTCAATCATTTCTGTGGTATTCTGATAGCATTCTTAGTATGGTCCCTATGCAGCATGCTTTTGTTTTGACTTCTTTTTGACATCATGTAATTGAAATTCTGATGTATATGCATACATAAACATGATATTTTTGTTTGCATGCTGCTGCTGCTGCTGCTGCTGCTGCTGCTGCCAAATCACTTCAGTTGTGTCCGACTCTGTGCGACCCCATAGACGGCAACCCACCAGGCTCCCCCGTCCCTGGGATTCTCCAGGCAAGAATACTGGAGTGGGTTGCCATTTCCTCCTCCAATGCACGAAAATGAAAAGTGAAAGTGAAGTCACTCAGTTGTGTCCCACTCGTAGCGACCCCATGGACTGCAGCCTACCAGGCTCCTCCATCCATGGGATTTTCCAGGCAAGAGTACTGGAGTGGGGTGCCATTGCCTTCTCCTTTGTTTGTATGGTTGGGTTCAATCCCTGGGTCAGGAAGATCCGCTGGAGAAGAAATGGCTACCCACTCCAGTATCCTTCCCTGGAGAACTTCATCGACAGAGGAGCTTGGTGGTTTACAGTCCATGGGGTCACAAAGAGCGGCTGAGTGGCTAACACTTTCAACTTTCAACACTGTAATTCTTATCTGTTCTACTGTTGATGAACGCTTGGTTTGTTTCCAGAGTAGAGCTATTCTGAGTAATACTTCAGTTGAACATTCTTGTAATTATATCCTCATATTTGCTGTTCTTCAGCCGCTAAGTGGTGTCTGACTCTTTATGACCCTGTGAGCTCTAACCCACCAGGCTCCTCGGTCCATTCAATTTCCCAGGCAAGAATACTGGAGTAGTTGTCATTTCTTTTTCCAGGGATCTTCCCAATCCAGGGATCGAACCTGCATTTTCTGCACTGGCAGGCAGATTCTTTACCACTTGCCACTTGGGAAGCCCATATCTTCATATATGTAGTAGCAATATTCTACTCTCTACTGTTATACCTAAAGCTGAACTGCTTAGAGGGTGTTCAAAACTTCATTTGTCAATACTCATACCAATTTTATTTCTACAAAATTGGGTACGTTTCTATTGCTGCACGACCTTTCAGACACTTCATATTCCAAGTTAATTTTGTCCAATCTAGTACTTATATAATGATACTTCCTATCATTTAATGATAATGGCTTTCATTTTTATCACTGTGATAATTAATTATAGTAACCATGTATATCATTTCATTTCCTTTTTGACTTTTTTGTTTATAATTTACCTATGCAAGATTTTTGCTCATGTTTTTCTATTGCATTGTCTGTGTTGCCCTTAATAACACTAGAGTTGTTTCCATAGTCTAAATGTCTGTTCTTCGTTGGTTATGCATATAGTAACTACCGTCTCCCACAAAATCATCACCCCATGTATATTGTGGTGCCAAGCATCAGGACAGGCATCCAAGGAGACAATGAGAGCTGAAACACAATTTGTGCTTCACTTACAGAATCATGTTCTTCATATGGCTATAGCATTTAGGAAAGCTATTTTTTTTCTAACATAGAGTTCCCTTACCTTATGGCTTCTCCTTTCTCCCTTAGGTGCTTTAATGAACAAAGGTTCTTAATATTAACATAGAAAATTTTATCAGTATTTTTCTGTATCTCTCTCTCTCTTTAGTCACTAAGTCATGTCCGATCCTTGCAATCCCATGGACTGTAGCCTGCCAGGCTCCTCTGTCCATGGGATTCTCCAGGCAAGAATACTGGAATGGGTTGCCTTTTCCTGCTCCAGGGGAATCTTTCCAACCCAGGAACTGAACCTGGGTCTCCTGCATTGCAGGCAAATTCTTTACCAACTGAGCTGTGAGGGAAGCCCTCTTTCTGTATGTTTAGAGCTATTTATAATTCAAGTTGTTCTTTCATGACTTAAGCACTCACATGACTTGTAAATTATCTAACTTTTTAAAATTTTGATTTTAGGCCTTTGGTAATCTGAAACTTCATTGATTACTCAATTTTCCTAGAACCATTTAATGTGAAAAAATTAAAAACCAAAACTTTGGGTTTTTTTGTTATTCATGACATATTTGCCATAGTCAAAAATATGATACTTTCTGTACTTTCTATTCCTAACCATGGATCTGTTTGCTTCTGAACCAATTCCAGACCAGTTTTATTACTATTGCTTTACAATATGTTCTGTTCTTTCACAAGTTCTTCCAAGAGTGTTATGAGCATATTCAATCCTATATATATATACATTTATAAATATACATGATTGTTATATATATAGCTGTATATATATGATTGTTTATATATGTGTATATGTATATATACGTATGATTGTTTTGTATATATATATGACTGTTAGGTTATACAAACACAGCCACACACACACACACATTCACAAACCACATTGAATGTTGATCAGTGTGGTATTAAACACACACATAAATTTGGAGAAAATTGAGATAATTCAAATTATACTTTTTCCACTCTATGAATTTAGTATACTTTTTCATTTATGTGAATGATTTTATGACCCTTTTTCCAGAACCATGGGCTTGGAGAAGTAGGAGGAGAGGAGGGTTTCCTTCTCATTCATGCTTACTCTAAAGAGATCTTAGACTTTCAAGTAAATGTGGGGTGGATTTCTTATGAGAGTCCACACCTTGATAGTCCTGGGTCTAGATTAGTCTCTAGCTCTTCATTAGCTAAAACCAGTTACAAGGTGTCAGATGATGGTTTTATTTTTTTTTTTTTAACATTTTATTTTATTTATTTTTTTTTTAAATTTTAAAATCTTTAATTCTTACATGCATTCCCAAACATGAACCCCCCTCCCACCTCCCTCCCCATAACATCTTTCTGGGTCATCCCCATGCACCAGCCCCAAGCATGCTGCATCCTGCGTCAGACATAGACTGGCGATTCAATTCACATGATAGTATACATGTTAGAATGGCATTCTCCCAAATCATCCTACCCTCTCCCTCTCCCTCTGAGTCCAAAAGTCCGTTATACACATCTGTGTCTCTTTCCCTGTCTTGCATACAGGGTCGTCATTGCCATCTTCCTAAATTCCATATATATGTGTTAGTATACTGTATTGGTGTTTAATAGCAAATGAAGCAACTGACAAACAACTAATCTCAAAAATATACAAGCAACTTATGCAGCTCAACTCCAGAAAAATAAACGACCCAATCAAAAAATGGGCCAAAGAACTAAATAGACATTTCTCCAAAGAAGACATACGGATGGCTAACAAACACATGAAAAGATGCTCAACATCACTCATTATTAGAGAAATGCAAATCAAAACCACAATGAGGTACCACTTCACACCAGTCAGAATGGCTGCGATCCAAAAATCTGCAAGCAATAAATGCTGGAGAGGGTGTGGAGAAAAGGGAACCCTCCTACACTGTTGGTGGGAATGCAAACTAGTACAGCCACTATGGAGAACAGTGTGGAGATTCCTTAAAAAATTGCAAATAGAACTACCTTATGACCCAGCAATCCCACTTCTGGGCATACACACCGAGGAAACCAGAATTGAAAGAGACACATGTACCCCAATGTTCATCGCAGCACTGTTTATAATAGCCAGGACATGGAAACAACCTAGATGTCCATCAGCAGATGAATGGATAAGAAAGCTGTGGTACATATACACAATGGAGTATTACTCAGCCGTTAAAAAGAATTCATTTGAATCAGTTCTGTTGAGATGGATGAAACTGGAGCCGATTATACAGAGTGAAGTAAGCCAGAAAGAAAACAGATGATGGTTTTAGAACAAAAGCAGATTTGGTGCTCTCATATTCTTTCTACATGTTCTAGGTTCATAACTTTCTACTAAAATTATCTTCACTATCTCTACTATTTTCAAACTTTTCAACCTCATTAAGGAAATTAAATAAAATACATTGAGAATTTATATGGAAGGAAACTTGATTCTAAAATAATTAACTCACTTTTTCAGGAAATAGAAGTATACATTTTATAAAAGTCATGTGCTAGACACTTATTTCAAAATGACAGCATATAGAGGGCATGTGATATAACTGGAGGATTCATAAGAAATTTCAATTAAATATATTCATATTTTAATATTAATTATTTTTATCTTCATATTATATGTCAATACATTAATAAATTAATGATAGAAAGCCTGAGATTCAAAAAGAAACTGTTAATCTGTCAAAATAGGTTTCAGACTTTATGCTTTGGGTTCCTTAATTTCTTTAAAGATATGTCAAATGTTGCTATGTGGAAACAGAGGAAGAGCAAATATGTTAGTTCAATCAAAAACGTTCAAAATTTCCTTTAACAAGAATAATTCTTTTTCCTTATTAAATTAGAATTATTCACACATATTTATTTGAAAGAATAATTTCCACAAATAAATATTTGCAAACCACTGGCCTCCAAAAATAGATGAGATTTTCAAATACACTGATCAAACAGTGTCCAGCCTATTGTATTAAGACCTGAAGATTATACTTCAGGAAATATTTTCATGGAAAATTATTTTAGTTAACTCTAAAGAAATATAAACTACATTACATAAAATAATATTATTCAATAAGTATTTACTGGGTTTTTACTGACCCAATGTGCATTCCTGTTGGAAGAGTGAGAAAAAGAGAATCAGTCCCATGGTTGATGAAACTGACATTTCAGTGAGTGAGACAGAAAAATATATGTAATAAAATAATAGTAAATATAGTTTCTATATAATAATTATGAGCTTATGAGTTAACAAATTGTCAAAAGTGGATAAAACTTCTAAACTATAAATGCAGTATAACTGTATATGGATGTAAATAAAACAGATCAGTCAATTCTTACTTTAATTTACCAAGTACACAAAATTTACTCTGGAAATGATGTTTAAGTTTCCAGTCAACCGGAAGTTAATATTGGTGACTGGTAATGGAAGAGAGTCTTCATTTCTATATTCCTTCTTTACCTTTATATCCACACATCTTTTTAAAAGTCTTTTCCTTCTTCTTTTTCTATTCCTCTTACTTTGGGATTGATTTTTCTCTCTATAATGCCATTAAATGTTAGGAAAAAAAGAAGAAAAAATGAGAGGTAGATGTCATAGGACTCAATGAAAGAAGCTTTTCTTTCTCTTTCTTTAACTGGAGGATAACTGCTTTACAATATTGTGATGTTTTTGCCATACACCAATATGAATCAGCCATGGATAAATGTCCCCTCCCTTCTGAACCCCATCTTATCTCCCTCCCCATCCTACCCCTCCAGGTTGCCACATCACTGGCTTGGGGTGCCCTGCTTCACACATCAAACTCACACTGGTTATTATCTATTTTACATATGGTAATGTGTATCTTTCAATGTTATTCTCTTAAATCATCCCACCCTCCCCTTCCTCCACTGAGTCCATTTTTTCAATTTGCACAGCATAAAGACATCCTTTGTGAAATATAACACTTCTGTCTCAATCCTCAGTCAGTTTATTAGATCTTGCCTCTGGACAGCAACAGAAGTAGGTGACACCAGAGAAACTCTAAAAGACCTCTCCACGACAAAGTAAATGAACTCATTCCCAGGCTGGGCATAGCATGTCAAGACAAGCTGGCGGTGGCATCTGTTACTCTATTGATCGGCAGTGCTTGTTCAAAAGCTTTGGCCAGTTGAGTGGGTGTCTCCTTTCTCCTCACCTATCTACATGTGTTCCCCTAAGGCTACATTCCAGCTGAAGACATAGGAGATTTGAAATTGAAGGAGTAGCATTCTTCAATGCCAGGACATTATAAGCAAGCTTTCTATCATTACTGCTGGAAGAACCAAACAGAGGTCAGTTTAGTGAGGCTAGAAGGGACTTCTGTCCAGAAGGAAAAAATATCATTTAGTAAATGCACTAAAGGAAGAAGACTTAAAAAAAAAAAAAAAAGAAAGAAACACTAGCTCCCTTTAATTTAAACTTGAAGGACTGTTTTGCTTTCTCATTCCAATTTTTATGACAAATAAATGAGTAGAAATAGATCATATTTTCCATTTTTATCTTTCTTACCCTTTTACCTATCATTTTATGTCAGAGATTAAAAGTATATTATGAGATTGTAAAAACTTTGCATCTGTGTATGAAACACCACAGACATTAGAGTATTAAAAAATAAATTGTGACTAAAAAAGTTATGATTAGATGTAACAATATTAACTCCATAAGTGAATACTTGAAATATAATAGGTTCATGCACAAATATAATCCATATAATCTGAGCTATAGTATTTTCCAAGAATCAACTGCATTTTTCTATTTATAAAAGCATACTTTTATATAGCATCTGGGATATTTATTACCCAAAATTTTAATTTTCTTACTTAAATGCAGCTACCTTTAGATTAAGTTTTTTTGAAAAAAAAAAGTGTTATTACATATCCTATAGGGTTTCCCAGGTAGTGCAGTAATAAAGAACTCCCCTGGCAATTCAGGAGATGCAAGAAATGTGAGTTCAATCCCTGGTCAGGAAGATCCCCTGCAGTAGGAAATGGCAACCTACTCCAATATTCTTGCCCATGAGGTCAGAAAGAGTTGGACATGACTGAGCAACTGAGCACACACACATATAAACATATTTGAAATAGTATTTTTAAGTCTTACAATATACTTTTTTTAAGTTTTGACCATGAATTGTGCTATTGAATAACTCATATTTTTAATATATTTATTTTTCATTTATTATAAGATAAACAGTTCCTAAAGACAGCAGTAAATGGCAAAACCAATACAATATTGTAAAGTAATTAACCTCCAATTAAAAGAGACACAGAATTATAGAACAGGCTTTTGGACTCTGGGAGAGGGAGAGGGTGGGATGATTTGGGAGAATGGCATTGAAACATGTATAATATCATATATGAAAAGAATCACCAGTCCCGGTTCAATGCATGATACTGGATGCTTGGGGCTGATGCACTGAGATGACCCAGAGGGATGGTACGGGGAGGGAGGAGGGAGGGGGGTTCAGGATGGGGAACACGTGTATACCTGTGGTGGATTCATGTTGATGTATGGCAAAACCAATACAATATTGTAAAGTAATTAACCTCCAATTAAAATAAATACATTTATATTAAAAAAAAATAAAATAAATAAATTTATATTAAAAAATGATGAGTCATTTAATGCTATATAATTATCTTTTATTAACTATGTCACAGTATGTATGCTACTGATGAAACCTTACTTCATTACATACATTTACACATATACATAGGCATATGTATATATCTATGTCTCTATGTATCCATTTGTAGATGGAAAACTAAGACTCAGGAAAGGTATGCAGCTAGCTCATGGTTAAGACTGGAAATCAAATCTCCAGATACCCAGAACTGCATGTTATCACACTGTGCCTGAAGGACTGATCCAGTATATTTGACAACTGAAATGGCTTCTTCACTACCTAATAAGTAATAATTAAATTTGGCTCACTTTACTTGGCCAATCGTTTCAGATTTATAGCATTCTTCTGGTACCTAATCTTTGTAAATTACTTCAACTTATATTTTTGAGCCCATCTAATATGCCTAAGGCTTCTCAGGTGGCGCTAGTGGTAAAGAACCTGTCTGCTAATGCAGGATACATAAAAGACATGGGTTCATTCCCTGGGTGGGGAAGATCCCCTGGAGGAGGGCATGGCAATCCACTCCACTATTCTTGCCTGGATAATCTGGTGAACAGAAGAGCCTGGTGGGCTACAGCCCATAGGGTCACAAAGAACTGGACATGACTGAAGTGATTTAGCACACAGCATGCCATATGGCTAAATCGATGTGTTTCACGTGATGAAATATGGGAGAACTGTTGAAAAACTCTTTTCATAAAGCATATACTTTACTGCGAGAGAAATAAAATTAATAAACTGGTAATAACAAGTTAAATTCCAAATATAAAGTCTACCACTGAATCTCTTCAGTCTTGTCTGACTCTTTGCAACTCTGTGGACTGTAGCCCACCAGCCTCCTCTGTCCATGGGATTCTCTGGCAGGAATACTGGAGTGGGTTGCCATGCCTGCCTCCAGGGAATCTGCCCTACCTGGGGATTGAACCCGTGTCTCTTAGGTCTTCTGCATTGCCAGATGGGGTCTTTACCACAAGTGCCACCTTATAGTCTTCACCCCGACAAAGAGATATCCTTTCTTGTGATTATTTTTCCTAAGATTTATCTTAGTTTTAAAAAAATCAAGCAACACAGAAAGTTTTATAATAAAAAAACACAATCTCTATCCTAATCCTCACCACAAACTTACTCTCTTCAGAGACTTCTTCTCATAGCTTCTACTTACAGTTTTCCTGTAGCTGTTGTCTTTATTCTACCTCAAATATTACATGTGACTAAGGTTGTGAAGAGACAAGAGGCATCATATGCTGATGATGCCTACCAATTTTAATTATCACAGAATTCTTGGAAGGCAATTTGACAATTTCAAATGACATACTCCTTGATTCCTTTTCTACATATTTATTCCACATATTTTCACAAATTCAAACACATATCTATATTTGCACACCAATTATAGAAGTATTTTCATTATCAAGATAAAGATAAAATTATTTCTAAAAATTATCTAAAAATGATCAAATTAAAGAAAATATACATAAACAATGGAATAATTTAGAGCCATTAGGAAAAACATAGCTTGACTATGCTTAATGTAAAAACTTAATAAAAACACAATTACAACACAAATTCATAAATATGTTCCATGTTTTATGAAGGGTGAAGTGAATCTTTGTGACCCCAAGGACTATACAGTCCATGGAATTCTCCAGGCCAGAATACTAGAGTGGGTTGCCTTTTTTCCTTCTCCAAGGGATCTTTCCAACCCAGGAATCGAACCAGGGTCTCCTGCATTGCAGGTAGATTCTTTACCAGCTGAACTACCAGGGAAGCCCTATTTAAGAAGGATACTAGTGCATCTGTAAACATACACACACATATATGACAAACACAGATAATAATTTTCAATTTGTATGTATAGAAAATATATAAAATTGAAACTGTTAATAGTGACTTCTTTGGATATGAGATTACATAGAAAAAAATTGTGTAACATTTCATATTCAATGAATGGTTTTGACTGATTCATGTATCATTTATGAAATTAAAAATAGAATACATTTTAAAATGGAAAAAAGACTTTGTAGTAGGTCAGGAGATGAGATAGAATGATAAATAGGGACTGTGCTCTGGAAGCAGAGAAAAAAAACGTTCGACCTGGAGGAGTTCATTATGGAAGGCTTCCTGCAGGAGAGGCCATTTGAATTGGTTTTAAGGACAAAAGTATTTATTCATGTAAAGAAGCGCTATTCCAATCAGATTTGCACTTTAAACAATGTCTCTGACTGAATGTGAACATTAAGTTAGATTAGAGAGGTTTTTCAGTGGTCATCCATGATAATAAAGTCCAAAATCGCTCACTCATGACTCTGTGACCCCAAGGACTGTAGCGTGCCAAGCTCCTCTGTCCATGGAATTCTCCAGGCCAGAACACTGGAGTGGGTAGCTGTTCCCTTCTCCAGGGATCATCCGAATTCATGGATCATACCCAGCTCTCCCGCATTGCAGGCGGATTCTCTACTGTCTGAGCCACCAGGGAAACTCAAGTAATTTCTTACCCTAGATGTATGACAATGGGAATAGAAAAGATACTTTATTTGAACCAATTCCTTGATGGAAATTGTGTTAGTTTTCCATTGTTACTATAACACATAACCATGAATTCAGCAACTTACACTACACCATGCATTATCTCATGGTTCTATAGATCTGAAATCCAGGTGCAGCTTGGCTCAAATGGGTCTTCTGCTTAGTCTCAAACAACCAAAATCAGTGTTAGAATTCCCTTCAGAGGTTCTGGGCTTGAATCTGCTTCCAAGCTCAGTTGTTGACAGAATTTATTTCCTTGCAGCTGGAGAAATGAAGTCCCAGTTTCCTTGCCAGCCATCAACCAAGGACAAGTCTTTAACCCTAGAGGCTGTCTGCATTCCTTCCCATGTTTTCTCTGTGTCTCTCTTCTCACCTCAGTGGATCTAGTCCTTCCCTTCCTTAGCATCTCTCCAATTTTTCCTTCTGCCTCATATTTTTGATTCTAGCCAGAGTTCATGTGATTAGATTTTCCCTATAAAATAATCCATAATTATTTATCTATTTGAAGGTCCAAACTTTAATTATATCTGCAAAGTCTCCTTCACTACACAATACATGTGATGAAACATGATATATTCACAAGATATACGAATAATATGGAGACATTTTGAGGTGGCCATTACTCAGGGGTTTTCCTGGTGGCTCAGACTGTGGCTCAGACAGTTAAGAATCTGTCGGCAATGCAGGGACCTGGGGTTTGATCCCTGGGTCTGGAAGATCCCCTAAAAAAAGGAACAGCTACCCACACTAGCATTTTTGCCTGGAGAAGTCCATGGACAAAGGAACATGTCAGGCAATAGTTCATGGGGTCAGAAAGAGAAGGACACAACTGAGTAACTAACACTTTCATTACTCAGCCTACCACAGATGGAATGTTCTTGGCACATAGTGAATAACTGATAAATCTATGGCAAAGTCAATCACTTCTCACTGTCTCCACTGCTACCATTCTAATCTAAATCACTGTCATCTTTTACCTAGACTAATTCAAATACCTCTAAACTGATTTCGGTTTCCATCGTTAATTAAAATAAAATTTAAACATATTGTTACCATGGAAGTGATCTGACCACTTTTGTCTGAGGTTTAACCTTTGCCTCCCCCTCAGTCACTAACCACAGGAGTTTTCTTTTTATTTTTTAAACCAAAGATTTTAAAGAATTTTAATTGTTTCATCATTTTACTTAGAATGCTTCCCTATTAGAACTTTCTTCATTTAGGTCTCAGTTTAAATATTCCACTCTTAATGAAGACTTCTACAGTCTTATTATCTAAGCAAGGAAGCCTTCATCTCGTTTCTACTGTCACTCTGTGTCCTATTTCCTGCCATATTTCTCTCATAATATTTACTATCAAAAATCCTCCCACTTATCTACTTACTTATATGTTCACTCCAGATGCCCATGATTAGAATATTAACTCTGAAGGAGCAAGGTCCTGGTCTATCTTGTCCACGAGTTTACCATCAGCATCTAAACTAGTACCTGACACTATTTGTTCTATAAGTGAATAAATAGATGGATGAATTATTCTTTAAATTCCCCTTCTACTCTAAAGAAGAAATAAGAAATGGAAGCGACTTAGAGATTTAGGGGGTGCTGTGCATTGAATGATGTCCTCACAAAAGATACATTCAAGTCCTAAAGCCTTGGTACCTATGAATGTGACCTTATTTGAAAACAGGGACTTTGCAGATATGATCAAATTAATGTGAATTCACACTGGAGTAGAGTGACCCCTTAAGCCAAATGGCTGATGTTCTTTTAAAAAGAGGGGGAGATACATAGAGGTGGAGACACACAGGAAGAACGCAGGGTAATAGCAGAAGCCGAGATGAGTGATGTGTCTATAAACCCAGGGAGACTAAGAATTGCTGGTGACACCAGAAACTAAGAATAAGGCATAGAAGAGATTTCATCTGAGAGCTCTCAGCAAGAGCATGGCCGTGTCCACAGCTTAATATAGGACTTCCAGCTCAGAACTTTCAAAGAAAAAATTTCTATTGTATAAATCCACCTAGTTTGTGATATTTTGTTATGGCAGCCGTAAGAAATGAATACAAGGGCTATTTATCAAGATGCAGGTTTACAGGTCTGAAATTGTTGTTTCAGTTGTAATGTGTCAGCTTTCAGATATTTGCAGGACCACCTGAAACACCGTAAAATGTTGCCTTATCCAAGCAGACTCATAGAAAGCATAGCTGTCACTCAATGCTAAATTTTACTAATGATTCACAGTGAATATAAGCAAACTCCAAGCATGGATGCGACATTGCTTTTGGAGGAATCCTGAATCTGTCAGATTCAGGTCCCTAATGTCCTTTGCTTACTTTGCTGTTGGAGTAATGGAACTAATAGTAGAGAACTGACAATATATCCGTGAATTACATGCTGGCCCAGAGAACACTGTTTGGATCCAGGCTTTCTTTGTTTTGTATATTCACTTACTAGGGCTGCCATAACAAAATACCACAGATGGGGTTACTTTAAGAGAAGCGAGAACTTATTTCTATTCTATGAGTTATGAACATGTATATGAATATTCATACTCTCATAGTTTTGAAGGTTGAAGTCCAAGATCAAGGTGTTGGCAGGTTCAGTTTCTCCACTGGCCTCTCTCCTGGGCACTGTTCACATGGACTTTTCTGTGTGTGCATCTCTGGTATCTTGTCCTCTTCTTCCGAGGACACAGTCCTACTGGATTAAGGCTTCACCCTTACAAGCTCATTTAACCTTAACTGCCTCTCTAAAGGCCTTGTTTTCAAACGCAGTCACAGTGGCTAGTGCTTAAACCTTGAACATATTAATTTTAAGAAGACTCAATTATATGTATCTATATATATAATGCTAATGTATTTATGTATATTAAAATATATATTATCCATTTAATCATTTTTAAGGAAAGTTTAATAGCTGCTCTCAATTTTTGTCCAGAATGTCATTTAATTCAGCCGATATATTTATTGAAATATAATTGACAAAATTGTGATACACTTAAAATATGTGTTATAGTGATGGTTTGTTATAAATGTATATTATGAAAAAATTCTCTCCTTTGACTTCAGTAATAAATCTATCACCTCACCTATTTTCTTTTCTGTTTTCTTTTTTGATGATAATATTTAAGTGCTACTCTCTTAGGAGATTTCAGACATGCAATACAGTGTTATAAATTATAATCACCATATTATTCATTAAAACCTCAGACCTTATTCATCTTATAACTGAAAGTCTGTATCCTTTTACCAGCATCACCCTATTTTTCCATCCTCCTCCAGCTCCTGGTGACCACTTTTCTACTCCCTGTTTCTATACGTATTACTTAAAAACATTTCCTGTATAAGAGATACCATGCAGTTTTTGTCTCTCTGACATATTTCATTCATTGCACAATGTCCTCCATGTCCATCCATATTGTAACAAATAATAGAATTCTCTTCTCATTGAGTGCAGTGTAATACTGTATTATATAAAGTTACACAATTTATCTTTTCTGTTTTATTTTTTAATTGGAGGAAAATTGCTTTGCAATGTGGTATTGGTTTCTGATGTACAACAATGTAAATCAGTCATAATTATACATATACACTCTCCTTCTTGAGCCCCCTGCCCCTTCCCCCATCCCATTCCTCAATGTCTTCACAGAGCACCAGGCTAGGCTCCCTGTGTTATACAGTAGGTTCACACTAGCTATCTGTTTTACACATGGTATTGTGTGTGTGTCTATATATATTAATGCTACTTTCTCCATTCATCCCACTTTCTCCTTCCCCCACTGTGTACACAAGTCTGTTCTCTACATCTGTGTCTCCATTCCTTCCCTGCAAATAGGCTCAACAATACCATTTTTCTAGATTCCATATATATGTGTTAATATACAATATTTGTTCTCTTTCTGACTTACTTCATTCTGAATAACAGGTTCTAGGTTCATCCACCTCACTAGAACTGACTCAAAGTTATTCTTTTTACAGCTGAGTAATATTCAGTTGTATATATGTACCACATTTTCTTTGTCCATTCATCTGTGAATGGACATCTAGTTTGTTTCCATGTCCTAGCTATTGTAAACACGCACAGTTTCTTGACCCATTCATCCATTGATGGACACAAATGTGTCAATGACTAATGAGGAAAGACATTTCCTATGCATTATCACATACAGAAAAAAGTAAGACAAGCCTTTTTTTTTTCCCCCAAGAATTCAGGCTGTGAGATGAAAGAAATCATATAATACCTAACTCAGTAAACATGCCATAAAGGTATAAAGCAATGTGTAAATTTCAAAACAACAAACAAAAAGTGTCCATCCAGCTGTTTGGAATCAGCGAGAGGTTTAGTAGAGGATCAGAGAAATCTTGGAATCTGGGAAGACACAGGTGTTACCGGTGGAAAGAGTGACTGCGTGAAAGTCTTCAGTCAGAATTAAGGTCATTTTTACATGCTTAAAAAATAGAATTTTAGACTACTCTATTATAATAAATCTCATAAGAGTTTTGGACCACTATAGCTTAAACTTCATATTTTTAAACAAAAACATAAAATGGTTTCAGAGTCTTTTTTTTTTTTTTCAATTCTTATAGTGTGATAAGGCCCATCAGGGCAATTTGTAAAGGAAATATCTAATTTTGTGAAGGCATAAGTTGAAGTATTCACAACAGTCTCCTCAAGTTCCAAAATTTATTGAACACTAGGGAAGTAGAAGGACAAAGAATTGTCTTTACACACAACTAATTCTAATAAAAAGCTCATTTTCTCTAGGTTAAACTGTACGAAATTATCACTATCTGGATATTTTTTGACCTATCAAACCCAATCCCATATGGTTCAACTTAATAAATAAAATTCCATTTATAAATTATAGTTCTGCCTCCAAATACTGCAATCAAGATATAAGTTCCATATGCAATTAATCTTGTCATCCAAATCAATAACAGAGCAATTATAACTTAAAAACTAAGTTTTAGAAGTCTAATATGCTGAGGTTAAAGTCATGTGGAAAATAATATGCTATGCATTTAATGCAAGATGATATCAACTTAGGTTTTGCTGTATTCTTCTAAAAGACAGAATTTAACAGGAAAAAAAAGAAAAGTTACATTTTGGATAAATCATACACTGGCCCCAAAATTTTCATAAAAATAACTTTCTACCACTTTTGTTATAATTTTTAGCTAGCTTATGTAGTAACTGATTACATCTAAATAAAAAGATCCAATATGGCATTCAAAGTACATTAGTGTTGTTCTGTTATACTACTAGTCTCTTTCCTGGGTGCACATTAGATTTAAAGGATCATGCAGCTGGCAGAGAATAAGATGCTATTATGAAACAGCTATTTAAGTGTGAATTGTTCCTCAAGCTGCCACGGGTAATAAAGGACTTACAAGAAATTTTCTCCATTTCAGATTAACAGTCTGGGGAGAAATATTTTCAGAGTCACTTAAGACGTAGCGTACTTTCCTTTAGTTCATAAAAATTACCACACCTCCCAAAGCACATTAACCCAGGGAGGTATCCTTGAGCTTTATATCTCATAAACTTTATCAAAGTCGTTGACTTCAAGATCTCTCGAAGTTCAGATCTTACATTTAATCTTTTTTTTTTTTTTTTGCCTCAGTGGAAGAAGGCGAGGGTGGGATGACTTGAGAGAATAGCACTGAAATATGTACATCGCCATATGTGAAATAGATGAAAAGGGCGTGTTCAGTGAACGAAGCAGGGCACAGAAAGCCTGTGCTCTGGGACAACCCAGAGGGATAGAGTAGGCAGGGAGGTGGAAGAGGGGTTCAGGAAGTGGGGGGATGGGTATACCTGTGGCTGACTCATGTTGATGTATGGCAAACACCATCATGATATTATAAAATAATTATCTTCCCATTAAAATAAATTAATTAATTTAAATCTTACATTCAATTTCTAAACCTTAAAAAAAAAGGCATTTCTTTCCTTCCCTTTCACACCTAAACCTTTTACTGTGTTTGAATAATCTCTTCTTTATTAGTTTGGGCAAGAGAGAGAAAATATGAAAATACCACCTTTCCTGTAAGTGTTGAAAATTCTAGGTACTTGGTTTCCAACCTTCTCTGTACTTGAATTTGTGAGCATGTAACTTAGGCTTCTTCAAGCAGACGTAAATTGCCTGACGTTGCGTCAGAGCTAATGACAAACGTGGAAGGTGCTACTGCTATCAATCTCTTTCTCTCTCTAAGTGTGTGTGTGTGTGTGTGTGTGTGTGTGTCCATTGGGTCAGAAAGAGTCAGACATAACTGAGCAACTAAGCATAGCACATGTGCAGACCTGCTAAGTCACTTCAGTTGTGTCCAACTCTTTGCGACCCTATGGACTGTAGCCCACCGGACTCCTCTGCCCATGGGATTCTCCAGGAAAGAACACTGGAGTGGGTTGCCATGCCCTCCTCCAGGGGATTTCCTGTCCCAGGTATCAAACCAGCATCTCTTGTATCTCCTGCATTGGCAGGCTGATTCTTTATCACTAGCACTACCTGGGAAGCCCATTATATACACAGATGTTGATATATATCAATATAGCTATAGGTACCTGCTATCTATCTAATACATATTTCCATCTCCTAAAGACATCAGGTTTTCCTGGAGTAAAAGAAGCATTTTAGGATTTGCACACAGCCACAGTATAAGCGAGGTCAAAGTGCATAAGAACTAGTTTTCTCTTTTTCTGATTAGGTTAGTTTCTTTGTTTCTACAGTTGATTCTCTGTTTTCTTATTTTGTGGAATGTACAATTGTGGACATTTCTCAAAATATTTTCTTCTGCTCTATTGTTATTAAATGGGCATTTTAGCTGACAGGAGAAATCTATGCCCATTTTTCCCACTCAAAGCTTGGGAATACCTAGTATCTGGAGCCTGGTAGGCTGCAGTTCATGGGGTAACTAAGAGTCGGGCACAACTGAGCGACTTCACTTTCACTTTTCACTTTTGTGCATTGGAGAAGGAAATGGCAACCCACTCCAGTGTTCTTGCCTGGAGAATCCCAGGGACAGAGGAGCCTAGTGGGCTGCCATCTGTGGGGTCACACAGAGTCGGACACGACTGAAGCGACTTAGCAGCAGCAGCAGAGCTAATAAAAAATAATCCTTTATCAGTGATCCTTTTGATAAGTCGCTTGTCTATGAAAGGTGTTAGAATCTTCTTTTGTGCCATCATGCTCTGAAATCTTACAAAAATATGTCTAATTGACAGTATTTTTATTCCATTTTATTTTTGATGCCCTTTCAACCTAAAAGCATTTGTCTTATCTCAGCTATCGAAGTTGTCCCCCTTTGTCTGATTTTGGTATCAGGGTGATGGTGGCCTTATAGAATGAGTTTGGAAGTGTTCCTTCCCCTGAAAGTTTTTGAAAGAGTTTTAGAGGATAAGCATTAGCTCTTCTCTAAATGTTTGATAGAATTCTCCTGTGAAGCCATCTGTTCCTGGGCTTTTGTTTTTTGGGAGATTTTTGATCATAGCTTCAATTTCAATGCTTGTGGTTGGGTTGTTAATAATTTCTATTCCTTCCTGTTCAGTCTTGGAAGATTGAACTTTTCTAAGAATCTGTCCATTTCTTCCAGGTTACCCATTTTTTTTGCCACATAGTTGTTCATAATAGTCTCTTATAGTCCTTTCTTTTTCTGCATCGTCTGCTGTAACCTCTCCTTTTTCATGTCTAATTTTGTCAATTTGATTCTTCTCTTTTTTTCTTGCTGAGTCTGGCTAAAGGTTTGTCAATTTTGTTTATCTTCTCAAATAACCAGCTTTAAGTTTTATTAGTTTTCATTATTATTTCTTTCATTTATTTCTGCTCAGATATTTATGATTTCTTTCCTTCTACTAATTTTGGGCATTTTTTGTTTTTTTTTTTCTTTCCAGTTGTTTTAGGTGTAAAGTTAGGTTGTCTATTCAACATTTTCCTTGTTTCTTGAGGTAGGATTGTAATTCTATAAACTTCCCTCTTAGAACTGCTTTTGCTGCATCTCATAGGTTTTGAGTTGTTGTGTTTTCATTTTCATTTGTTTCTAGAATTTTTTTTATTTCCCTTTCGATTTATTCAGTAACCTGTTGGTTATTTAGAAATGTTTTGTTTAATATTCATGTGTTTGTGTTTCTAACAGTTTTTTTCTTGTAATTGATATCTAGTCTCACAGCATTGTGGTCAGAGAAGATGCTTGATAGGATTTTAATTTTCTTAAGTTTACTAAGATTTGATTTGTGACCCAAGATATGGCCTATCCTGGAGAATGTGCACTTGAGAAGAAGGTGTATTCTTCCGCATTTGGATGGAATGTCAAGAAGGTATCAATGAGATCCATCTCATCTAATGTATCATTTAATGTGTTTCCTTGTTAATTTTCTGTTTTGATGATCTGTCCATTGGTGTGAGTCAGGTGTTAAAGTCTCATACTATTATTGTGATATTGTCAATTTTTTCCTTTTATGTCTGTTAGTGTTTGTCTTGTGTATTGAGGTACTTCTATGTTGGGTGCATAGATATTTACATTTGAGGAAGACAAATGTCTTCCTCTTGGATTGACCCCTTGATCATTATGCAGTGTCCTTCCTTATCTGTTGTAATCTTTATATTAAGGTCTATTTTGTCTGTTGTGAGGATTGCTACTCCTGCTTTCTTTTGCTTCCTATTTTCATGGAATATATTTTCCCATCCTCTCACTTTCAGTCTATATGTGTTTTGAGGTTGAAGTGGGTTTCTTGTAGACAGCATAAACATGGGCCTTGTTTTTGTATCCATTCAGCCAGTCTGTGTCTTTTGGTTAGAGCATTTAATCCATTTACATTTAAAGTAATTATTGATATATATGTTCCTATTGTCATTTTCTTAATTGTTTGGGGTTAATTTTGTAGATCTTTTTTCTTCTCTTGTATTTCTTGACTATATAAGTCCCTTTAACATTTGTTATAAAGCTGCTTTGGTGGTACTGAATTCTCTTAACTTTTGCTTATCTGAAAAGCTTTTTATTTCTCCATCAATCTTGAATGGGATCCTTGCTGTAACCTACAAGTAATAAGTAACCCTGGTTGTAGATTTTTTCCCTTTCAGTATTTTACATATATCTTACCATTCCCTTCTGGCCTGCAGAACTGCTAGAAGATCAGCTGTTAAATGTATGGAGTTTCCCTTTATGTTACTTGTTGCTTTCTGCTTGCTGCTGTTAATATCCTTAGAAAACTAGGAATAAAAGCACCATATGAGCCAGCAACCCCACTCCTAGCCATATACCCTGAGGAAACCAAAATTGAAAAAGACACATGTATCCCATTGTTCATTGCAACACTATTTACAATAGCTAGAACATGGAAGCATCCTAGATTTCCATCAACAGATGAATGGATAAGGAAATTTCGGTACATATACACAATGGAGTATTATTCAGCCATAAAAAGGAATGCCTTTGAGTCTATTCTAATGAGGTGGATGAACCTAGAACCTATTATACAGAGTGAAGTAAGTCAGAAACAGAAAGATAAATATCATATTCTAATACATATATATGGAATCTAGAAAAATGAAACTGAGGAATTTACTTACAGGACAGCAGTGGAGAATCAGACACAGAGAATAGGATTGTGGACATGGGGAGAGGGCAGGGGAGGGTGAGATGCATGGAGAGAGTAACATGGAAACTGAAATTGCCATATGTAAAATAGGTAGCCAACAGGAATTTGCTGTATGTCCAAGGAAACTCAAACAGGGGCTCTGTATCAACCTGGAGGGGTGGAATGGGGAGGGAGATGGGAAGGAAGCTCAAAAGGGAGGGGATATATGTCTACCTATGGCTGATTCATGTTGAGGTTTGACAGAAAGCAACAAAAGTCTATAAAGCAATTATCCTTCAAAAAATGTAAATAAATTATTTAAAACATTGTCCTTATTCTTTACATTTTTGCTATATCTTGGATTACCTATGTTGATATTCCATTCTCATATTTTCCATCTCTTTTTTCTCAATTTCTGAGAGTTTTTTTTCTAAATTTGCCTTCCAGTTATTCTGCTCACTATTTTATCCCAGCATTTCTATTTCTGATTTCAGAATTCTTTCTTGTATTTTTTCAAAGTTGCTATATTTGATATATCATCTTGAACTTTTCTGTATATTAAATGGAAAGAAGATAGATTTCATGCTCCATGAATATCAATTTAATTTGAATAATCTTGTCTCCATGTTTTTCTCGAGGCTGAACTTTTAAGCCATTTGTTTATTTTTCAAAATTCTGGATATCTTTGCTAATTGTTCATCTATATCAATGAAGAATACTGCCCTTGTACTGGTTTCTTTTGCTACAACACTTTTCCCCTGAAAAAGAGAATGAACTAAAGCTTTGTGTACTACAGGAAGGATGAGTCAATGAACAGGCTTTATGGCACCGTGCATCAGTTCAGTTCAGTTCAGTCACTCAGTCGTGTTCGACTCTTTGTGACCCCATGAATCACAGCACGCCAGGCCTCCCTGTCCATCACTATCTACCGGAGTTCACTCAGACTCACGTCCATCGAGTCCGTGATGCCATCCAGCCATCTCATCCTCGGTCGTCCCCTTCTCCTCCTACCCCCGATCCTTCCCAGCATCAGAGTCTTTTCCAATGAGTCAACTCTTCGCATGAGGTGGCCAAAGTACTGGAGTTTCAGCTTTAGCATCATCCCTTCCAAAGAAATCCCAGGATTGATCTCCTTCAGAATGGACTGGTTGGATCTCCTTGCAGTCCAAGGGACTCTCAAGAGTCTTCTCCAACACCACAGTTCAAAAGCATCAATTCTTCAGCACTCAGCCTTCTTCACAGTCCAACTCTCACATCCATACATGACCACTGGAAAAACCATAGCCTTGGTTAGACGGACCTTAGTTGGAAAAGTAATGTCTCTTCTTTTAAATATACTCTCTAGGTTGGTCATAACTTTTCTTCCAAGGAGTAAGCATCTTTTAATTTCATGGCTGCAGTCACCATCTGCAGTGATTTTGGAGCCCCCAAAAATAAAGTCTGACACTGTTTCCACTGTTTCCCCATCTATTTCCCATGAACTGATGGGACCGGATCCCATGATCTTCGTTTTCTGAATGTTGAGCTTTAAGCCAACTTTTTCACTCTCCTCTTTCACCTTCATCAAGAGGCTTTTTAGTTCCTCTTCACTTTCTGCCATAAGGGTGGTGTCATCTACATATCTGAGGTTATTGATATTTCTCCCGGCAATCTTGATTCCAGCTTGTGTTTCTTCCAGTCCAGCGTTTCTCATGATGGACTCTGCATAGAAGTTAAATAAGCAGGGTGACAATATACAGCCTTGACGTACTCCTTTTCCTATTTGGAACCAGTCTGTTGTTCCAGGTCCAGTTCTTTTTTTTTTTTTTTTTTTTTTTTTTTAATTTTAGTTTTTTATTTTTTAAATTTTAAAATCTTTAATTCTTACATGCATTCCCAAACATGAACCCCCCTCCCACCTCCCTCCCCATAACAACTTTCTGGGTCATCCCCATGCACCAGCCCCAAGCATGCTGCATCCTGCGTCAGACATAGACTGGCGATTCAATTCACATGATAGTATACATGTTAGAACGTCATTCTCCCAAATCATCCCACCCTCTCCCTCTCCCTCTGAGTCCAAAAGTCCGTTATACACATCTGTGTCTCTTTCCCTGTCTTGCATACAGGGTCGTCATTGCCATCTTCCTAAATTCCATATATATGTGTTAGTATACTGTATTGGTGTTTTTCTTTCTGGCTTACTTCACTCTGTATAATCGGCTCCAGTTTCATCCATCTCATCAGAACTGATTCAAATGAATTCTTTTTAACGGCTGAGTAATACTCCATTGTGTATATGTACCACAGCTTTCTTATCCATTCATCTGCTGATGAACATCTAGGTTGTTTCCATGTCCTGGCTATTATAAACAGTGCTGCAATGAACATTGGGGTACATGTGTCTCTTTCAATTCTGGTTTTCTCGGTGTGTATGCCCAGCAGTGGGATTGCTGGGTCATAAGGTAGTTCTATTTGCAATTTTTTAAGGAATCTCCACACCGTTCTCCATAGTGGCTGTACTAGTTTGCATTCCCACCAACAGTGTAGGAGGGTTCCCTTTTCTCCACACCCTCTCCAGCATTTATTGCTTGCAGATTTTTGGATCGCAGCCATTCTGACTGGTGTGAAGTGGTACCTCATTGTGGTTTTGATTTGCATTTCTCTAATAATGAGTGATGTTGAGCATCTTTTCATGTGTTTGTTAGCCATCCGTATGTCTTCTTTGGAGAAATGTCTATTTAGTTCTTTGGCCCATTTTTTGATTGGGTCGTTTATTTTTCTGGAATTGAGCTGCATAAGTTGCTTGTATATTTTTGAGATTAGTTGTTTGTCAGTTGCTTCATTTGCTATTATTTTCTCCCATTCAGAAGGCTGTCTTTTCACCTTGCTTATAGTTTCCTTTGTTGTGCAGAAGCTTTTAATTAGATCCCATTTGTTTATTTTTGCTTTTATTTCCAGAATTCTGGGAGGTGGATCATAGAGGATCCTGCTGTGATTTATGTCTGAGAGTGTTTTGCCTATGTTCTCCTCTAGGAGTTTTATAGTTTCTGATCTTACATTTAGATCTTTAATCCATTTTGAGTTTATTTTTGTGTGCGGTGTTAGAAAGTGATCTAGTTTCATTCTTTTACAAGTGGTTGACCAGTTTTCCCAGCACCACTTGTTAAAGAGATTGTCTTTACTCCATTGTATATTCTTGCCTCCTTTGTCAAAGATAAGGTGTCCATATGTGTGTGGATTTATCTCTGGGCTTTCTATTTTGTTCCATTGATCTATATGTCTGTCTTTGTGCCAGTACCATACTGTCTTGATGACTGTGGCTTTGTAGTAGAGCCTGAAGTCAGGCAAGTTGATTCCTCCAGTTCCATTCTTCTTTCTCAAGATTGCTTTGGCTATTCGAGGTTTTTTGTATTTCCATACAAATCTTGAAATTATTTGTTCTAGTTCTGTGAAAAATGTGGCTGGTAGCTTGATAGGGATTGCATTGAATTTGTAAATTGCTTTGGGTAGTATACTCATTTTCACTATATTGATTCTTCCAATCCATGAACATGGTATATTTCTCCATCTATTAGTGTCCTCTTTGATTTCTTTCATCAGTGTTTTATAGTTTTCTATATACAGGTCTTTAGTTTCTTTAGGTAGATATATTCCTAAGTATTTTATTCTTTTCGTTGCAATGGTGAATGGAATTGTTTCCTTAATTTCTTTTTCTACTTTCTCATTATTCGTGTATAGGAATGCAAGGGATTTCTGTGTGTTGATTTTATATCCTGCAACTTTACTATATTCATTGATGAGCTCTAGTAATTTTCTGGTGGAGTCTTTAGGGTTTTCCATGTAGAGGATCATGTCATCCGCAAACAGTGAGAGTTTTACTTCTTCTTTTCCAATTTGGATTCCTATTATTTCTTTTTCTGCTCTGATTGCTGTGGCCAAAACTTCCAGAACTATGTTGAATAATAGCGGTGAAAGTGGACACCCTTGTCTTGTTCCTGACTTTAGGGGAAATGCTTTCAGTTTTTCACCATTGAGGATAATGTTTGCTGTGGGTTTGTCATAGATAGCTTTTATTATGTTGAGGTATGTTCCTTCTATTCCTGCTTTCTGGAGAGTTTTTATCATAAATGGATGTTGAATTTTGTCAAAGGCCTTCTCTGCATCTATTGAGATAATCATATGGTTTTTATTTTTCAATTTGTTAATGTGGTGAATTACATTGATTGATTTGCGGATATTGAAGAATCCTTGCATCCCTGGGATAAAGCCCACTTGGTCATGGTGTATGATCTTTTTAATGTGTTGTTGGATTCTGATTGCTAGAATTTTGTTGAGGATTTTTGCATCTATGTTCATCAGAGATATTGGCCTGTAGTTTTCCTTTTTTGTGACATCTTTGTCAGGTTTTGGTATTAGGGTGATGGTGGCCTCATAGAATGAGTTTGGAAGTTTACCTTCCTCTGCAATTTTCTGGAAGAGTTTGAGGAGGATAAGTGTTAGCTCTTCTTGAAATTTTTGGTAGAATTCAGCTGTGAAGCCATCTGGACCTGGGCTTTTGTTTGCTGGAAGATTTCTGATTACAGTATCAATTTCCGTGCTTGTGATGGGTCTGTTAAGATTTTCTATTTCTTCCTGGTTCAGTTTTGGAAAATTGTACTTTTCTAAGAATTTGTCCATTTCTTCCACGTTGTCCATTTTATTGGCATACAACTGCTGATAGTAGTCTCTTATGATCCTTTGTATTTCTGTGTTGTCTGTTGTGATCTCTCCATTTTCATTTCTAATTTTATTGATTTGATTTTTCTCTCTTTGCTTCTTGATGAGTCTGGCTAATGGTTTGTCAATTTTATTTATCCTTTCAAAGAACCAGCTTTTGGCTTTGTTGATTTTTGCTATGGTCTCTTTTGTTTCTTTTGCATTTATTTCTGCCCTAATTTTTAAGATTTCTTTCCTTCTACTCACTCTGGGGTTCTCCAACTCTTCCTTTTCTAGTTGCTTTAGGTGTAGAGTTAGGTTATTTATTTGACTTTTTTCTTGTTTCTTGAGGTATGCCTGTATTGCTATGAACTTTCCTCTTAGCACTGCTTTTATAGTGTCCCACAGGTTTTGGGTTGTTGTGTTTTCATTTTCATTAGTTTCTATGCATATTTTGATTTCTTTTTTGATTTCTTCTGTGATTTGTTGGTTATTCAGAAGTGTGTTGTTCAACCTCCATATGTTGGAATTTTTATTAGTTTTTCTCCTGTAATTGAGATCTAATCTTAATGCATTATGGTCAGAAAAGATGCTTGGAATGATTTCGATTTTCTTGAATTTATCAAGTTTAGATTTATGGCCCAGGATGTGATCTATCCTGGAGAAGGTTCCATGAGCACTTGAAAAAAAGGTGAAATTCGTTGTTTTGGGGTGAAATGTCCTATAGATATCAATTAGGTCTAACTGATCTAATGTATCATTTAAAGTTTGCGTTTCTTTGTTAATTTTCTGTTTAGTTGATCTGTCCATAGGTGTGAGTGGGGTATTAAAGTCTCCCACTATTATTGTGTTATTGTTGATTTTCCCTTTCATACTTGTTAGCATTTGTCTTACATATTGTGGTGCTCCTATATTGGGTGCATATATATTTATAATTGTTATATCTTCTTCTTGGATTGTTCCTTTGATCATTATGTAGTGGCCTTCTTTGTCTCTTTTCACAGCCTTTGTTTTAAAGTCTATTTTATCGGATATGAGTATTGCCACTCCTGCTTTCTTTTGGTCTCTATTTGCGTGGTATATCTTTTTCCAGCCCTTCACTTTCAGTCTGTATGTGTCCCTTGTTTTGAGGTGGGTCTCTTGTAAGCAGCATATAGAGGGGTCTTGTTTTTGTATTCATTCGGCCAGTCTTTGTCTTTTGGTTGGGGCGTTCAACCCATTTACGTTTAAGGTAATTATTGATAAGTATGATCCCGTTGCCATTTACTTTATTGTTTTGAGTTCGGGTTTATAGACCCTTTTCGTGTTTCCTGTCTAGAGGATATCCTTTAGAATTTGTTGGAGAGCTGGTTTGGTGGTGCTGAATTCTCTCAGCTTTTGCTTGTCTGTAAAGCTTTTGATTTCTCCTTCGTATTTGAATGAGATCCTTGCTGGGTACAGTAATCTGGGCTGTAGGTTATTGTCTTTCATCACTTTAAGTATGTCTTGCCATTCCCTCCTGGCCTGAAGAGTTTCTATTGACAGATCAGCTGTTATCCTTATGGGAATCCCCTTGTGTGTTATTTGTTGTTTTTCCCTTGCTGCTTTTAATATTTGTTCTTTGTGTTTGATCTTTGTTAATTTGATTAATATGTGTCTTGGGGTGTTTCGCCTTGGGTTTATCCTATTTGGGACTCTCTGTGTTTCTTGGACTTGGGTGATTATTTCCTTCCCCATTTTAGGGAAGTTTTCAACTATTATCTCCTCAAGGATTTTCTCATGGTCTTTCTTTCTGTCTTCTTCTTCTGGGACTCCTATAATTCGAATGTTGGAGCGTTTCATATTGTCCTGGAGGTCTCTGAGATTGTCCTCGTTTCTTTTAATTCGTTTTTCTTGTTTCCTCTCTGATTCATTTATTTCTACCATTCTATCTTCTATTTCACTAATCCTATCTTCTGCCTCCGTTATTCTACTATTTGTTGCCTCCAGAGAGTTTCTGATCTCATTTATTGTGTTATTCATTATATTTTGACTCTTTTTTATTTCTTCTAGGTCCTTGTTAAACCTTTCTTGCATCTTCTCAATCCTTGTCTCTAGGCTATTTATCTGTGTTTCCATTTTGATTTCAAGATTTTGGATCATTTTCACTATCAATATTCGGAATTCCTTCTCCGGGAGATTCCCTACTTCTTCCTCTTTTGTTTGGTTTGGTGGGCAACTTCCCTGTTCCTTTACCTGCTGAGTATTCCTCTGTCTCTTCATCTTGGTTATATTGCTGTGTTTGGGGTGGCCTTTTTATATTCTGATAATTTGTGGAGTTCTCTTTATTATGGAGCTTTCTCACTTTGGGTGGGGTTCTATCAGTGGCTTGTCAAGGTTTCCTGGTTAGGGAGGCTTGTGTTGGAGTTTTGGTGGGTGGAGCTGGGTTTCTTCTCTCTGGAGTGCAGTGGAGTGACCCGTAATGGGTTATGAGACATCAAAGGTTTTAGGATAATTTTGAGCTGCCTGTATATTGAGGCTCAGGGGAGTGTTCCTGTGTTGCTGGAGAATTTGGGTGGTATGTCTTGTTTTGGAACTTGTTGGCCCTTGGGTGGAGCTTGGTTTCAGTGTAGGTATGAAGGCATTTGATGAGCTCCTATTGCTTAATGTTCCCTGAATTCAAGAGTTCTCTAATGTTTTCAGGCTTTGGGTTTAAGCCTCCTGCTTCTGGTTTTCAGTTTTATTTTTACAGTAGCCTCTAGACTTCTCCATCTATACAGCACCGATGATAAAACATCTAGGTTAAAGATGAAAAGTTTCTCCACATTGAAGGACACTCAGAGAGGTTCACTGAGTTACAAGGAGAAGAGAAGATGGAGGGGGTAGTTAGAGGTAACTGGAATGAGATGCGGTGAGATCAAGAGAGGAGAGAGCAAGCTAGCCAGTAGTCACTTCCTTATGTGCGCTCTATAGTCTGGACCGCTCAGAGGTATTTACAGAGTTATACGGGGAAGAGGAGAGGGAGGAAGTAGACAGAGGTGACCAGGAGGATAAGAGAGAGGAATGAGTAGGAGAGAGACAAATCCTGCCAGTAACCAGTTCCTTAGGTGTTCTCTACCGTCTGGAACACACAGAGATTCACAGAGTTGGATAGAGAAGAGATGGGGGAGAAAAGAGACAGAGGCCACCTGGTGGAGAAAAAGGAGAGTCCAGAGGAGGAGAGAGTGGTCAAGCCAGTAATCTCGCTCTCAGGTAAACTTGGGTAGTGAAGTTTGGGTTTTTAAATGTACAAAATTGACAACAAAAACCTAAGAGCAAAGATTAAAAATCTGGAGTAGAGGTTGGATTTTCAAAGATACAATATTAAAGAAAAGCAGAAGGAAAAAGGAAGAAAGAAAAAAAAAAGAATTATTAAAAAACAAACAAACAAAAAAAAAAACAAAACAAAACACCAACAACCATCCAAAGAGTATGTATGGTGTCTGCCTTAAAAAAAAAAAAAAAAAAGTCTTTTTTTTTTTTAAAAATAGTAATACTAGGTTATAGAAATAAAAATTAGAGGAGAAATAGAAGACTTAACAATTTAAAAAAAAGCTCGGAAAAAAAAAAGGAAAAAAAAAAGCAAAAAGCAAAAAAAAAGAATGATTTTAAAAATATTAAAAAATTAAAAATATATCTGGCTCTTCTCTGATGTTATGGGCCGTGTGGGCTCACTTCCAAGGTGGTTCCCTCTGTTTAACTTCTTCTGTTTGCTGGTTTTTAGGCTCACTAGTTCAGTCGCGCTGTGGGGAGGGGGGATGCTGCAAACAAATAGCACTGTCGTGTGTACACAGTATCTCTGCCCCGCTTGACCTGTCCTTTCTCGCGGCGCACAAACCGCTCCGGCTCTACGATGCTCAGCCGGGAGCCGTCTGGGGCCGGCCCTAGGCTGCGTGCACTTCCCCGGTCCAAGCCGCTCAGGTTCGGCCCTCAGGCAGCCCTCAGAGGCACAAATGCGGCTGGGACTGCGCTTTGTGCCCTTCCCAGGTCCGAGTAGCTCAGGAGTTTGGCGAGCGCGATCGCTGCGGCTTGTCACCTTTTCTCCCGCTGCCGCTCAGCTCTCTGGGTGGACCGCTGGCGCACCCTGTGAGGCAGACTGTGACTGTCCAGCACCCCCAGAAATCTTAGCAAAGGAGCCTGCTTGCAGTTAGGTAAGTAAAGTCTCTCCGGGTCTGCAATTGCCCCTTTCCAGTCCTTACGGCTCTGGCTGCCTGTCCCCGGCGGGGAATGGTCTGCAGCCGGCTTTTTCCATTCCGTCCTTTGTTCTGTGCTCAGTCCTGGCGGGGTCTTATGTTCGAGCTTTTCGCGTGGTAGCTATCCCACAGTCTGGTTTGCTAGCCCAAGTTAGATCGTTCTGGTTGCGGGTGGGGCGTTCCTGCCCGATTCTTGCAAAGCTCTGCAGCCCGCGCCTCCCGCGCGTCCCTGCCCTGCCCCCACTTCCCAATGGCGGATGCAGGCGTCTGTGCTGCTTTTCCGCTGGGGGAGTTACTGGTGGGCTTGTAATCTGTTGGTTTTAATTATTTATCTATTTTTCCTTCCTATTATGTTGCCCTCTGTGTTTCCAAGGCTCGCCACAGACTCGGCAGGGAGAGTGTTTCCTGGTGTTTGGAAACCTCTCTTCTTAAAATTCCCTTCCCGGGACGGGCTTCCCTTCTCGGGACGGAGCTCCCTCCCCACCTCCTTTGTCTCCTTTTTCGTCTTTTATATTTTTTCCTACCTGTTTTTGAAGACAATGGTCTGCTTTTCTGGTTGCCTGATGTCCTCTGCCAGCCTACAGAAGTTGTTTTGTGGAGTTTGCTCGGCGTTGAAATGTTCTTTTGAGGAATTTGTGAGGGAGAACGTGATCTTCCCATCCTATTCCTCCGCCATCTTTCCCTCTCTCCCCAGGTCCAGTTCTAACTGTTGCTTCCTGACCTGCATATAAATTTCTCAAGAGGCAAGTCAGGTGGTCTAGTATTCCCATCTCTTTCAGAATTTTCCACAGTTTATTGTGATCCACACAGTCAAAGGCTTTGGAATAGTCAATAAAGCAAAAATAGATGTTTTTCTGGAACTCTCTTGCTTTTTCCGTGATCCAGTGGATGTTGGCAATTTGACCTCTGGTTCCTATGCCTTTTTTAAAACCAGCTTGAACATCAGGGAGTTCACAGTTCACGTATTGCTGAAGCCTGGCTTGGAGAATTTTTAGCATTACTTTACTAGCATGTGAGATGAGTGCAATTGTGCAGTAGTTTGAGCATTCTTTGGCATTGCTTTTCTTTGGGATTGGAATGAAAACTGATCTTTTCCAATCCTGTGGCCACTGCTGAGTTTTCCAAATTTGCTGGCATATTGAGTACAGCACTTTCGCAGCATCATCTTCCAGGATTTGAAATAGCTCAACTGGAATTCCATCACCTCCACTGGCTCTGTTCGTAGTGATGCTTTCTAAGGCCCACTTGACTTCACATTCCAAGATGTCTGGCTCTAGATGAGTGATCACATCATCATGATTATCTGGGTCGTGAAGATCTTTTTTGTACAGTTCTTCTGTGTATTCTTGCCATCTCTTCTTAATATCTTCTGCTTCTGTTAGGTCCATACCATTTCTGTTCTTTATCGAGCCCATCTTTGCATGAAATGTTCCCTTGGTATCTCTAATTTTCTTAAGGAGATCTCTAGTCTTTCCCTTTCTGTTATTTTCCTACAATGATTGCTGGAGAAGGCTTTCTTATCTCTTCTTGCTATTCTTTGGAACTCTGCATTGTGCATAGCTAGGGTCAAACCAGTATGGGTGTGCCATCTGGGAAATATGAAATCAAGAAAGGCCTTAGCTTGGAGTGCTAGCCACCATAGTATGATTTCCTATTCTTCCTAGAGTATTGATTAGATTTCTTTTTGTAACCACACTCAAGCTAATGGCAGGATAAACAGTGATGACAGACCATGACTTATTATACCTGGGAGAGTTTGTCATATTCAATAGGCTATCCTTTAACTAAGCATTCTGATAACTTGCTATAATCCCATACTTCTCCCAGTCTCTCCCACTTTAAAGCTGGACTCATTCTATGATTCTTCCAACAAAAATGTCTACATTATGAGGCCTTGTCTTTTGAATATTCTGGACTGTGTTTGGCTTTTTTTTAAATGTCAAATCTATTAATGTTATCTCATTAGTTTTTTGCCTTCTAGAAATGTATCCACATGTGTAGTGATTTGATGGCCTTCTTCCTGATCTATGTTGCAATAGTTCTTTTCCATTTTTAAGTCATTGAAATAGTCCTTGGTAAAAGAGGGAAGATGAGAATAATGCTTAGTTTGACATCTTGAATGGAAAGTAGTAAGATAGTTTTGTAAGTCATGACAAAAGCTGAGTTTCCAGAGGTAATTGGTACTTTGAAAAAGCAAGACGCCTTTGTGCAACAGAAAGAAGAATGGATTGTATTACAAAAGTGGAACCTTGAGCTTAGGGAACACAAATCTTTTGTAATAGACTGCATGAAATGGTTGGGCATTACCTTAGAAGGGGATATATTATCTTTCTTACATCAGACAGTAAAGAAACTTGCTCTCTGCTCCTAAGGTAGACTCTGTCTTCCAAAGCTGTTTTCATCACACCAGCATCTTTGAAAAGATGGTCCAGAGTAAAGGCCTTCATGCCTCTGCTCTGAAGGCATGCAGACGCACAAAGGATAACCAATTCCCAGTAGTGTTTTGACCTAAATAATAGAAGAGTCTCCTGCTGAAACAGATTGAACACAAGTACCCACTGGGCCCCTTGTAGCAAGAGGGCCTGGACTTAAAATCAATACAGATTTAGCAATCCATCTGGACCCTTGCCCCCAGACCAAGGCTTTGATAGTTTTGCTATACCACTTCACAAGGATAAAAAGTCATGTTCAAATATAAACCTTTCATGAAAATAACAGAAGAACCAAGATATTTGCCCTAAAAGGCTTATCTACACCCTCCTATTAATGTTCTACCACCTTGAGCTTTAACTGCACCTATGAACAATTCTCTTCATGGAATACATGAAAGTGTGACAAGAAGAAAGGATTCCTCCAGAAGCTAGCTTTTTTGCCCAGGCCTTCAAGAGTACTGCAGTTTTGTCTTTGTACCATCAGTTCAGTTCAGTTACTCAGTCGTGTCTGACTTCAGGACCCCATGGACCACAGCACACCAGGCCTCCCTGTCCATCACCAACTCCTAGAGTTTACTCAGACTCATCTCCATTGGGTCAGTAATGCCATCCAACCATCTCATCCTCTGTCATCCCTTTCTCCTCCTGCCTTCAATCCTTCCCAGCATCAGGGTCTTTTCAAATGAGTCAGCTCTTCGCATCAGGTGGCCAAAGCATTGGAGTTTCAGCTTCAACATCAGTCCTTCCAATGAACACTCAGGACTGATCTCCTTTAGGATGGACTGGTTGGATCTTCTTGCAGTCCAAGGAACTCTCAAGAGTTCAACACCACAGTTCAAAGCATCAATTCTTTGGCACTCAGCTTTTTTATAGCCCAAGTCTCACATCCATACATGACCACTGGGAAAGCCATAGCCTTGACTAGACAGACCTTTGTTGGCAAAGTAATGTCTCTATTTTTTAATAGACTCTCTAGGTTGGTCATAACTTTCCTTCCAAGGAGTAAGCATCTTTTAATGTCATGGCTGCAGTCACCATCTGCAGTGATTTTGGAGCCCCCCAAAATAAAGTCTGCCATTGTTTCCACTGTTTCCCCATCTATTTGCCATGAAATGATGGGACTGGATGCCATGATCTTTGTTTTCTGAATGTTGAGCTTTAAGCCAGCTTTTTCACTTTCCTCTTTCATTTTCATCAAGAGGCTCTTTAGTTCTTCTTCACTTTCTGCCATAAGGGTGGTGTCATCTGCATATCTGAGGTTACTGCTATTTCTCCCAGCAATCTTTGTACCATATATCTGGGCAAATGCTTTATATCCTCTGATTTCTTAGTGTCTTAAAAATAGGAATTCTATCAGCCACAAAATGCTTAGTCACTCAGTCATGTCCAACTCTTTTCTACCCAATGGACTGTAGCCCACCAGGCTCCTCTGTCCATGGGATTTTTTCAGTCAAGAATACTGGAGTGGGTTGCCATTTCCTCCTCCAGGGAATCTTCCCAAACCAGGGATTGAACCTCCGTCTCCTGTGTCTCCTGCATTAACAGATGAATTCTTTACCACAGAGCCACTTGTGAAACCTCTATCTGTGAGAAATGTGTGCTAAAAGGCGGTTTAAAAATAATTTATTAAAATTAAAGGAAAAAATGCATTTCAGAACAATAAGTGATCTGTAATGAAAGACATGTTTTAAAAACTTGTACTGGCAATAAGATTACATTCACTTTCAATATATTACAATATGAAAAATGACATTAAAATAACATTTTATCCTGCCTATATAACATTTCATTCCACTGAGATAAACACATTGCTGTTGAAGTTCCATTCTTTTTTTACCATACAGAAAGTAAAATTTTATGGAAATTCCATAAACTTGGCTGCACCTCAGAATGGAATATTGATTTTATATCAGTGTATGGCTAAGATTAAATATATTATGCTTTAGTGAATCATATTGCAAAATTTGAAAAGAATAATAAAACCTAATATAGTTTTCTGAACAAAACATACAATAAATTCAATGATATGATTTGATGTTTATGCACAAAAATAACTTACAACATTCATGGTTTTGCATTGCTTTTTTCAAAAATAAAACTGTAAACCAACCCACAAAGAGAATTACAGGATTTCAGAAAAGAGGAGGCACTTCAGTTTGCCTAATTCAGCCACACTGCTTTGGAACAAGGACCAGAAAAGCCAAGACTGGGCCGTGGTCACCATACAGGGACCTGGTAAAATTAAGACAATAATCCTTTTTCTTTTAACTCCTAATGAATTATTTCTCCACTGCACCAAGAAGTCTGTTTCATAACTAGTGAATTTAAACAGTTTTGGCTCAACTTTCAAAAAAAAAGGAAGGGTAAAGGGAAAGGTTTTGTAAGTTACAAATATGGTGAGGTCTAGGTTTGATACAGGATACAGGATGCATGGGGCTGGTGCACTGGGATGAGCCAGAGAGATGATATGGGGAGGGTGGTGGGAGGGGGGTTCAGGGTTGGGAACTCATGTACATCTGTGGTGGATTCATGTCAATGTATGGCAAAACCAATACAGTATTGTAAAGTAAAAAAATAAAATTTAAATTAAAAAAAGAAGAAGAAGAAAAAAAAAAGTAGAAAGAAAGTGAAGTCACTCAGTTGTGTCTGACATTTTGCGATGCCATGGACTGTAGCTCACCAGTCTCCTCCTTCCATGGGATTCTCCAGGCAAAAATACTGGAGTGAGTTGCCATTGCCTTCTCCAGGGGATCTTCCAGACCCAGGGATCAAACTCAGGTCTCCCATATTGCAGGCAGATGTTTTAACCTCTGAGCCACCAGGGCTGACCCCCCAAAACAGAGGCATGGATATCCAGAGTGGATATCCTCCCCACACAGGGATCGAATCCAAGTCTCTCACATTGCAGGTGGTGGTTTCTTCACCAGCTGAGCCACAACAGAAGGCCGTAAACTCAACCGGATGTCGAGGATGGGATTCGAACCCACACGTGCAGAGCACAATGGATTAGCAGTCCATCACCTTAACTACTCGGCCACCTCGTCGCACAGTGGAATAGCTATCAAAAGTAGAAACATAAAAAAAGAACAAAATAATGCCATTTGCAGCGACATGGATGGGCCTAGAGATTGTCATACTGAGTGAAGTAAGTCAGAGAAAGACAAATGTCATGATATCGCTTATATGTGGGATATAAGAAAAGGGTACAGATGAACTTATCTGAAAAAAAAGGTAGAGTCACAAATGTAGAAACAAACTTATGGTTACCATGGAGTTAGGGGAGGTGGAATAAATTGGGAGATTGAGACCGACCTATACACACTACTGTATATAAATTGATAACTAGTAAGAACCTGCTCCTCTACTCAGTAATCTGTATTAGCCTATATAGGAAAAGAATTTTTAATAAAAGAGTGGATATATGTATATGTATAACTGATTTACTTTGCTGTACACCCAAAACTACACAATGTTGCAAATCAATTATAATTTAAAGAAAGTAGGAGCATAGGACACCATATGCTTCTTGAAACAGCATACTAGGGTCTAAGGCAGAACAATACCAGGTTTCACAGTGCATCTATTTTAAAGCAAAACATGAGAATTGTCAATAGACATCCTCTTGCTATGTTATTTATGTAGGTCTTTCAGTGTAAAGAGTGCTTCTCTTTAATACAAGCAGGAGAAGTAGTGTTTCCCACATTAAAAATTAAGATGAGATTCAAAGAGGTGAAAGACATACCAAGACAACCAGTCAGTATATGCATGGAAAATCTAAATTTCAGGGCGCCTTGTGTATGCGATTCTGGTCCTTCTTTTGCATTCAGTTCAGTTCAGTTCAGTAGCTCAGTCATGTCTGACTCTTCGCGACCCCATGAATTGCAGCACTCCAGGCCTCTCTATCGATCACCAACTCCCAGGGTCCACCCAAACCCATGTCCATCGAATCAGTGGTGCCATCCAGCCGTCTCATCCTCTGTCGTCCCCTTCTCCTCCTGCCCTCAATCTTTCCCAGCATCAGGGTCTTTTCAAATGAGTCAGCTCTTCACATCAGGTGGCCAAAATATTGTAGTTTCAGCTTCAACATCATTCCTTCCAATGAACACCCAAGACTGATCTCCTTTAGGATGGACTGGTTGGATCTCCTTGCAGTCCAAGCAACTCTCAAGAGTCTTCTCCAACACCACAGCTCAAAAGCATCAATTCTTCAGTGCTCAGCTTTCTATATAGTCCAACTCTCGCATCCACACATGACTACTGGAAAAACCATAGCCTTGGCTAGACAGACCTTTGTTGACAAAGTAATGTCTCTGCATTTTAATATGTTGTCTACATTGGTCATAACTTTCCTTCCAAGGAGTAAGTGTCTTTTAATTTCATTGCTGCAATCATCATCTGCAGTGATTTTGGAGCCCAGAAAAATGCTGCCTCCATGGAAAGCCATTCTCTCAAATAAAATCATTACAATAATAAACAAAATAGTTTGTTCTATGAAAACACAACCATTTTTAAAATTTATACTATAAAAAATTTTTTGAGCAAAAATAAATGATAATCAAAATAGATTCTTTATCTTACTATATGTATATATCAATGGCTATTTAAATATCTATGATGTTACCTTATAAAAGCTGTTGAGTTTGCTTTTATGTTACTATATGCCCTCTCTTATATTTGGAACTTTGTTAGATTTTCTTCATTGACCTTGTTCCAGTCACAAGCCCCACAATCTTTACCACTGTTTTAGAATAAAAATAGAATCAGCAAACATCATTTGTTAAAATGAAGCCCTCCTAATTCCCAATATTGACCCTGTCTTGAGTAACTGAAAGCCATGTGTCCTTCATCATGTGTTGGTTTTTGTCTAGAGAAGCCTGTCTCCATGGCACTGCACGTTAATTTACCTGGAAGCCTGAAAAAAGTAAAAAAAAAAAAAAAAAAGCCATACTAGAACCTAAAACCAGAAAAGTCAGATGTCTGAGGATATATTTTTGAGCCTCCTCATTTGATTCTGATGCATGATGAGGGCTGAGAACCAGGGGCAGGGGGGCTACTAGATGCTCTCCTCAAGAAAAAAAAAAATATGTAACCTCTTAACTTTCTATCTTCTTAGGCATAAAGATCTGATCTCTCCGATATTGTCCAGTCAGCCTAGACCAAACACACTGCTGGCTCTACAGTCCCCATTCTCATTCTTCACTTTTATTCAACAAACTAAATTTTCATTTTGCACATACATCCATACCAACTCCCACACTCAAAATCTCACATTCAAAGACAGAAGCTTTGGAGTCAGCAGTGACATTCTATAAAAAGACACTTCAATATTTCCTAAAAGAGGAATGTGTACACCATGTATAATTTTTGATTGGTGAAGAATAGACATTCAGTAAATAAATATTGACTAAGGGAAGAAATAAACATACTGACGAATAAAGAACAGACTAATATGTCAGTCAGTAAGAGGTTCATACTACTACTTTAATTTGATGAGAAATATGAGATGTAGGATGGGATACAGGTCAGGAAAGTGGTTTGGGGAAAGAGCTTCATTAGCAACATTTTATTTAGACTGAGATAGATTGGAGAAGGAAACGGCAACCCACTCCAGTATTCATGCCTGGGAAATCCCATGGACAGAGGAGCCTGGTAGGCTATAGTCCATGGGATCGCAAAGAGTCAGACATGATTTAGCGACTGAGTACTGAGCAATAATTAGATTGAACCATAAGAAAGCAATGGCATTTGACTATATTTAACCACCCAAAAAATGGCAATTTAATCTACAACCTAATAATTTCCTATTGATAGCACAGTATATCATATCATTGTCATTTTCACTTACTTGATTTCTGATGGTCTTTCTTAATTGCATTTGTCAAAATCCTATGAAAATCCCACAAAGAAATGGAACTTAAAACACAGAGATAAAATTATTTATTGTAAATTTAAAAAAATTTCTATGCATACAATATTTACAATATTAAAACAATATATTTAAAGGAGTACATCTAAGGTTGTGTTCCTTAGGGCTAAAGCCTCAGCTTATTTTTGATATATGATAGTGACATAGCCTCAGAACATGTGTCACATTTTTCTATGACTACATGAATTTCTCAAACTAAATGGCTATAATAGCCAAGTCACAGCTTTTGGGTAATTAGAAGAAAAAGTTACTTTCTTTGGAGGACATAACTTTACAAGGGCAAATGGCTTGAAGAGTAAATCCCAAGATGACTATCAGTCCCCACATGGCTTCTTGTCCAAGTACATATGTGCAGTGAACAACCTACACAACCATACATGGAGAACCTGTACATATTATTTTTCTAAATCAAAGATGATTTATTCTCCTTACTTGTTATAAATTCAGTGCCTAACTGTAAGGAATGAGGCAGATATTACAGGGCAAGAATATACCTAAAAACCAGTCAAAAGTTTGCTAGTCATTTATTATATAAAATTATACTAAATAACATTCAGATAGTAAGACAATGAACTTAGTTGAAAAAATTGCTTTTTTGTCATCTGCCCAACATGTCTAGAAACAGATCTCACTTTTTGGTATGTATGGTGTGGCTAAGCAGAAGAGTTTTACCTAAAACTTGGAATCAACTTCAAAGACCCCCTTTATAATGTCTCAGGGAAAAATTTAATTGCAATAATGAGATTCAATAACCACCTCATTTGAAGCCAATTAAATAGGCAAGTCCCTACATTCAATTCAACAGAAATATTGGGGGGGGGGGGGGGGGAACTCTAGGCAGTTGTTTTTTTTACCAGAGAAGGCTCAACAGAAATTCCATGGGAACTGCATAAAATCTATCCATTTGAGAGTGGGGTAGAGAGATTTTAGTTCTGAATGCATGAGGGCAATAGTGAATGGGTACAGCTTCTTACTCTAGAGTTTTTCCAAAGAGAAGAGAAATAAATAAGTAAATAAATAGTTAAATAAGTAATTGTATAAGTATGCAGGAGCCTCAGGCATAGAAAAAGAGGGCCTGGGAATCAGCTGAAACACCATAAAGCAAGGGTTCATATCCATGACCTTGAATGTTGAAAGACTTCTAATTTTGGAAGTCCTAATGTGTTTTGAAAATTAATTATTTCAATTTTATTAAAAGCAATGTATCATTCAGAAACCATAAACACTTGCCTCCTGATATCAGTGTTAATCTATTTTCTTAATGATACTTAATAGCCCAATATCTCATTCAACTAAATGAGCTCTATAAACTTGAATAGTGTTTTTGTAAAAAAGAATTATGCTATTTAAAGAAATACTAAATATGCAGAGGAAAAGCCACCATTCCAGAAACTTTCTGTGATTTTAATTATTATACTTTATGAGGATAATATTGTTATGCACATTTATAGCAGACAAACAGGTTTCTAAGGGGAAACTGCCTTATGTTTAATTTTAGGACTGACAGAAGGCACCTGCTTTTCTGCAAGGGGAAAACAATGCAGTCCTACCCAATGTTAATCCTGGAAGTGTTTCTATGTTTAAATTATCTTTTTATTACAAATCACAGCTTTACAGAATAAGTAGTAAATGAAAGTGAAAGTGTTAGTCGCTCAGTCCTGTCCGACTCTTTGTGACCCCATGGACTGTAGCCCACCAGGCTCTTCTGTCCATGGGATTTTTCCAGACAGGAATACTGGAGTGGACTGCCATTTTCTTCTCCAGGGGATCTTCCCGACCCAGGGATCAAACCCAGGTCTCAAGCATTGCAGGCAGACTCTTCACGATCTGAGCTACCAGATCCTTTGCAATAAAAAGTATATGTAGGGGGAAACTAAGTTCAAATGCCTTTGAGTAGGGATGTCTGGTTATTACATTTTAGGCTTTCTAGAAGGCTTCCAGTCCACTTACTAACATTCTGGTACAAAAGGAACTGAATAGTCAAACTAACTTTGTTCTTTCCTGAAACCATTTACTAAGGGACAAGCTTTCAGTCCAGGAAAAGTTTTAGGAAGCTAGGAGAAGGAAGGTGGGTATAAAAAATAGTGTTAAAAACATAACTATGCCTAAGAAATGATTTTACATTTTTAATAAATAAACTTTCAAAACAGTCTATGTAAATTAATGTTTGTTTCTAGATCAAGTTCACTAAAACAAGAAAGCCTAAAATAATTCCAAACTACAAGTTTAAAAATATTTATAAAACTGCCTGTGGAGAAGTTCAGTCATTTGCTAGCAACCAATGTGGAGGTTGTACCATGGGCTCCATTCTCACACCTTTTCCCTCTAAGGACTGCCAGGAAGGAAAACACCTACCCTAATCTCTACGGCCAGCAGACAGGTCAGCCTGGTCAGAACACCTGCCCCAGAGAGGTTCTCCGGAGAAGCTTGTCATCCCATCTCTTCTGTCCCCTTGAGCTGCTCCAATGTCCAGCCCACAGCTGCTCCCTGGCCAGAAGGTGGTGGAGAACAGCAGGGGGACCCCCAACTTCTCAACGCGCTTCTTCGCAATCCATGACTTTGAGACTGGGTGTCCTCTGGGCAAAAGAAAGTTTGAAAATGTGTACCTGGCTCAGAAGAAGAAAAACCATTTCATCGTGAAAGCCCTCTTCAAGTCTCAGGTAGGGAAGGAGGGTGAAGAGTACCAGCTTCACAGGGAGATTGGCAGCCTCTCAACATCTTGCTTCTCAACAATTTCTCTAACCAGGGAAGAATCTGTTTGATTCTGGGTTTGCCCCTCACCGGGTCGAGGAGGAAGGGGGAAGCTCAACAAGGAGCTACGGAAGGGCAGCACTTCTGAGGAGCAGCGAACAGCCAGGATGATGGAGGGGCTGGCAGATGTTCTGATGTACTGCTGCGGGACACAGGTGATTTGCAGAGACTTAAAGCCAGAGAATCTGCTCTTGCAGCTCCAAAGAGAGCTGATAAGCTGGCCGATGTGATAGCTTACGGTGAATGGTGTCGGATCCGTGATCTCCGAAGAAGATTTAGCTTCGGGACCAGGGACCAGGCTTGATCACTCAAGAGATTTTGTGTAGCAGAGTTTTATTCAAGTAAGAAAAGGCACAGAGAAAGCTTCTGCCATAGACATCAGAAGGGGGATGGAAAGTGCCCCTCCCCCCCCCCCCCCCCGCTAGTGTTAGCAAGGGAGTTATATACTTTTTAAATTAACTATTATAGTAAATCAAAAGACTGTCTCAAGGTTGTCAAGATCTTACTAGACCCACTCCCATAATTTACCTTTTAAGATAACAGGATTAGCCAGAAGGTTTTCAGGAAGGAGAAACTGTCCTCAAGCAGGATACATTGTTTTTATATAATTCTTGAAAGTGAAAGAAAGTGAAGCTGCTCAGTCTTCACTCTTTGCAACCCCATGGACTGTAGCCTTCCAGGCTCCTCTGTCCATGGGATTTTCTAGGCAAGAGTACTGGGTTGCCATTTCCTTAGTTCAGAGTTTAAACTGAGTTTTTTGTTGTGTAATCATCAGTTCCGGGGTTAAAGACAGAGAGAGGAAAAAAAAAAGTTTTATGTGACTAAGACTAAGGAAGGTAGAGGAAAAAAAGATGTTTGTCCTTTCTTCCTCCTTGAGAACTCCAGCCCCCTATCTCCTCGGGGACCCCTGGACTTCTTATCAACCTGCCTAGGAACTGACTCTCTCAGGTGCATGCCCTCTCCTTGAGGAGGAAGACAATGTTTGGCACCTGGTCCCCCTTTCTGCAGAGGTGATTGAGGGGCACACACACACACAGGGAGAAGGTGGATCTGGGGTGCATTGGAGCGCTCTCCTACCAGCTGTTGGTGGACAACCTGACGTTCCTGAGTGCCTTCCACAAGGAACGAGATGTATCTGCGCATCGTCAAGGTGGTACTGAAGTTCCCCGTCCTGTGCCCACAGGAGCCTAGGACCTCATCTCCAAGCTACTCAAGCATAACCTCTCAGAACACCTGCCACTGACCCAGGTCTGAACCCACCCTTGGGTCCAGGACCATTCTCGAAGGGTGCTGCCTCTCTCTGCCCTTCAGTCTGTCCCCGGAATTGTCCCTGTCCTTTTCTCAGTCGCATCTGTGTTTACGTCCGTATATTGTAATTAGGAGGAGGGGTCCCTGGCCTCTTCCACCATCTGTCTTCTACCTCTGCTTTATTTAATAAAAGCAGATGCTTTTTGTACTGATGACTGTAAATGTTTACAGGTGGAGACTGCTGTGGAGGAAGCCGCGGGAGGAGGCTGAGGAGTTACCCACGCTGGGTGCCAGGGTTGGCACCGCATCACCATGCCTAGGAGCACCCAGCCCTCTCAGCTCTAGCCCCCACCTGGTCAGCTGCCAGCCACCCCACCCCCTACGTCTTTTCTGTCCGCTGCTCTGACTCCCAGGCCTGGAGATGCTGGGGACCTCGGCTCCACTCTGCTATGCCTGCACACCAGCCATCTCTGCCACTTGCTCTTAACTACTCGCTCTTAGTTGACCTCTCGTCTTTCTGTCTCCTGCTAAAGCTCTACTGACCCAGGAGCAATGAACGCTGCTGTACCCAGAAGCTGTCTTTTTGGTTTGTTTTCCTTCTCTGGTGAGGCTCTAGTACAGGAGTGAATAGAAGCAGTACTGATGGTACCTTGTTCCTGACTTACGTTTTCACTGCCAAGTATGATGCTTTGTGAAGGTTTTGCTGTTTGGTTTTGTTTTGACTGCCTTGTGCAGCCTGCAGGATCCTGCAGGATCTTAGTTAAAAGAACAGGTGCACTCTGCAGTGGAAGTGCAGAGTCCTAACCATAGGACTGCCAGGGAATTCCCTTGCTGTAGATACATCTCTTTTATCAGATTAGGGAAGGCTTGGTCTCTTACTAGTTTGTCAAGGATTTGGGGTTTTCTGAATCATGAATATATGTTGACTTTCACCTAGTGCTTTTTTTGCATTTGCTAATGATTTGTTCTTTTGAGCCATGTGATGACAAATATCAATATATGCTTATTTTCATTAAAAAAAATACTGCCTATTGAGAGAAGGAATGTTATCTCCATAGAGGCTCATGTATTGGAGTTCTTCATGTATTGGCATTAGAATGTTTTTTCTTCAAAAGAAGAAAACATAATGTTCTCTCATGTTAACTATTCATAAAACTTTTAAGACAATTTTAACTTTTCTCTTGATAGAATGTCCAGATTTGAGGCCAAATACTTATAAAATGCATATAACTAGTGCCTGAAAGAAAAAAAAAAGCAAGTTTTAACATTGATTTACAATTATTTTTAGATAATAATTTATGTTTATGCGTGCTATTGAGCTTATATGCTAATGTTGTTGTTTAGGCACTAAGTCCTTTCTGACTCATTTGTGACCCCAATGTGCTGTCTATGGAATTTTTCAGGCAAGAATACTGGAGTGGGTTGCCATTTCCTACTCCAGGGGATCTTCCCAACCCAGGGATGGAAATTGTAGCTCCTAATATGTCTCTTACACTGTGTGTGCTATGTTGCTTCAGTTGTATCCGACTCTTTGCAACGCTGTGGACTTTAACCCACCCATCTCTTGGCTCCTCTGTTCATGGGATTCTCCAGGCAAGAATATTAGAGTGGGTTGCCATGTCCTCCTCCAGGAGATCTTCCCCACCCAAGGATCAAACCCAGGGCCTCATATATACAAAGGCTGTGCTTTACCAGTGAGCTGTATCAACCTCTCCTGCATTGCATGTGAGTTCTTTACCGCTGAGAAAAATTAATGAAAGGATGAAAAATTCAAGCTTCATAGAATAAGAATTTTAAATATATTTCAATATATGTTACTAAAATTAAATACAGTAACAAAATGTTATTAGAACAATAAATCATAGTGATTTTTTTTTAGTATGCCTGGCAAAGGCAGTTTTAAGAGTCAGTTATATCAAACTATCTTGGAAAAATATTTCAATTTTGTTGATAGAATTCCACATCATAAGGAAAAAATGCTTCAAAACTATTTTACAGATCTTTGATATTACAGTTTATATAACTAACATTGAAATCCAATGAAAGCCCCAAATATAGACTTAAATCTTATTTATGACTAGAAGTAAAAAAAAAAATAGGTAAAACATAAACTAAAAGTATATTAAAAGATAAATACTCCATAATCCGAAAGGATACATTCCAGAAATGCAAAAGTTAAGTGATATTAGAAAGTCTAACCATATGATTCATCACATTTCTAGACTTTTAATTTTTAAATAGTGTTTTAAAATACAGTAAAAGACATCTAAAACGTGAAAATACACTTCTATTTGGCTTTTTCTTTTAAGTTGCTCAGTCTTGTCCAACTCCGTGTGACCCCATGGACTGTTGCCTACCATGCTCCTCTGTCCATGAAATTCTCTAGGCAAGAATACTGAAGTGTGTTGCCTTCTCCAGGGGATCTTCCTGACCCAGAGACTGAACCCAGGTCTCCTGTATTGCAGACAGATTCTTTAAACTACAAATTTCTCAGAGTTGATATGTTGATTTCTGATGTTTCAAATGACACAGGACCAACCCAATGCATAAATTATTTCTGAGTCACTCTGTATCCTGCCCTTGGCATCCCAGATTACTACCTCTTCTACACGGTGCACCCTTGATATTTATTCATGTGCATATAATTTTTAAAATAAGAATATTGTAGGTGAGGAATAATGTGAAAGGTAAGATAAAGATAATTTGGCAGCTTCTACTTTGTTTCCTTTGGAATAGCCAAAGGAAAGAAAAGAAAAGAATGATGAAAGAATGGGGGAAGATATCTCCTAAACTGACATAGGGCATTTCTTCTGACAGCCCATTAGTTGTAATTCAGTCATTTGACCACATCCACCATCACTTCATGGCAAATAGATGGGGAAACAGTGGAAACAGTGTCAGACTTTATTTTTTGGGACTCCAAAATCACTGCAGATGATTAGATTGCAGCCATGAAATTAAAAGACACTAACTCCTTGAAAGGAAGGTTATGACCAATCTAGATAGCATATTTAAAAGCAAAGATATCACTTTGCCAACAAAGGTCCATCTAGTCAAGGCTATGGTTTTCCCAGTGGCCATGTATGGATGTGAGAGTTGGACTGTGAAGAAAGCTGAGCGCCAAAGAACTGATGCTTTTGAACTGTGGTGTTGGAGAAGACTCTTGAGAGCCCCTTGGACTGCAAGGAGATCCAACCAGTCCATCCTAAACGAGATCAGTCCTGGGTGTTCATTGGAAGGACTGATGCTGAAGCTGAAACTCCAATACTTTGGCCACCTCATGAGAAGAGTGGACTCAATGGAAAAGACTGTGATGCTGGGAGGGATTGAGGGCAGGAGGAGAAGCGGACGATAGAGGATGAGATGGCTGGATGGCATCACTGACTCGATGGACATGAATTTGGGTGAACTCCGGGGTTGGTGATGGACAGGGAGGCCTGCAGTGCTGTGATTCATGGGGTCGCAAAGAGTCGGACACGTCTGTGCAACTGAAATGAAATGAATGAATGAACAGGCAAGGAAAGATTTAGAAATTTATTTTATGTTTCAGTGTTTATCTGCTTAGCTAAAAGTTCTATTAAAATGAAATGAGGGAAAAATTAGGGTGAAGGGAAATTATCAACCTGCCTCACTGTCTCACTTTTATTTCCAGGACTTAAAATGTTGGGTCAACCTATTTACTCAGTGATCCATCCTGACCTATTTCATGATGTCTCATTTATTTCAGTTTGATGTGGTCTGGTATGTGGTTGTTTCTGTACTAGACCTCTTAAAGATTTATTATTACATTATTATTATTATTAAGCTTCTTGAATCTCATTCCTTCTTTGTTGAATCAGAATTTCTTAGGATGTGGCCTCATTTTACATTTTTAATGGTAACTAGCATGATTCTTGTGGGGGCTTACTTGGCACTTGTCCATATAATAACCACTGATCTAGACATCACATAGTTAGGCCCGGCTTGATGAAAAAAAAAAAAATCATCACAAATATATCATAATAGCAAAGAAAATAAAACCTCACATTGCCATCTTTACATCAGTAAATCATGTCTACTTTGGGTAAAAACATGTTTCCTAAGTTCCCTTATTTTGTTCTATCTCTATGGGCTTCTCAGTCTCCTACTTCCAAATCAAAACTTGAACACAGGAATTTATGCTTATGTGAATTACTTCTCCAAAGACATCACTTTCTAAGAGTTCTCTTTAGTTAGCTAGTGATTCAGGGTTGGCCTCTCTCCAAGTTATTGCAGGTACTGACTCAAACACGCAGAAACACTGACATCTGGGCTATCCTAGGGACCCTAAAACTCTATCAGAAATGATGCTTGCAATCATGTCAACATGGAGAATATTTTGAGGACTCTCCCCTCAAAGTCCAGTATATCATGGATGTAGATGTTTTAGGTTGTCAACTCTCAACACAAGGAAATGTCATTAGATGACTGTTCAACTGTTTAGTTTTAAGCGAGACTGAATGCTGTTTGAATAGACTTAATTCATCTCTTCCCAAAATTCAGGCAAAAAAAGAATGGTTTCTGGAAGATGGACTAGATTTTCACTAGGATATTCACCATGAATAATTCAGTCTGAAGATAAATAAATGTACATGAAGAACAGATACCTTTTGCTATGCTAGTACCATAAACCCAAATAAAATTTAGTATATTTTTATGCGGTCTTTCATACTGAGCTGAATTCACATTGTTCTTCTCAAGTTCAAATGAGGAACAGCTCTAGCTCATGCAAAATTGGCATTAACTTTTACCAACCTACTGCACCTACTGAGCTATACTAAGTCCTTGATTGAGAAAGCTATAGGAATAAAGAAAAAAGTTTGAAAAAAACACGTTTTAACTAGGTCAAGGAATCTATTTTCTTCATTTTATTTATACCTCATTCTGGGGTTTATTTAAAACCCTCTGTGGTCCTCCTTTTATTATATGATTTTTCAGAAATAAAAGCAGCAGGGCATCATCTTCAGACTTTATTTCTGTTTATTTAATTTTTTTAAAAAGATTTTCTTCAGTGAATTGCTTCTGGGCCCAAATACTTAGCTAAATAACAAACTATAAAAGCATAAATATTTTAAAAGAATAATATTAATGGCGATAATAAAGAAGATATCATTTTTATTTAAATTGCTAACCAAACTCATCACTGGTATTCTATTCTCTACCCAATACATTCTTTCTTCTCTACAGTTTTCTTGTATATCAGTTGCACGCTAAATAATATCTAGAGCCCTAGAAAAAGGGTGTACATAAATTATATGAGGAAATATACTGTATCTTTAAAATGTTGGTTTTGTACATTTTAAAACAGTGAGAAAATGATTTTGACTGTTTTAATGAGAAACACAAACTTGTATAAAGAAAATGTATTTATACATGTCATATGTGTACTTACATGTATTTTCATATATATACATATATAATGCTGCATATTCACACATCTATGTGTATTATATATATAACGTATATATATATCCATATGTGTATTTTCATACATATAGCTTTGCATAATAAATACTAGAAAGCATGTAAAAATTGTAATGCTAATTTTGTTTGAAAGAAATAAATATTTCAAGTACTATTCTGCCATTCTGCCAGTTTAAACCTATATGCCTACACAGTTATTTTCTTCGATCTTCAACATTTCTAAAAAATATTATTTAGTCCCTCCCTGTGAGTATGGTAAGTAGAATAAGGTAAATTCTCAAAAGTTAGAACAAATGTGGTATGCTCTTCCACTTGGTTGCTGTAATTTAGAGAAATATTTAATTCTGCTATTGTCAAGAATTTGCATGTATAAATTTTGTGGCAATAAGAAATGACCTTTCCATGTTATAAGTTAACTTTTTAAGAAATATACTAGGATTAACTAAGGCCTAGATTGTTTTTCTAAGATTAAAAAAAGTATGTATTTCTGAAGATGCAAGCTGCATTAGTAAAAACTCATAACTCAACTATGTGACATTTGGTTTAAAAAAAGAAAGAGAAAAATATGTGGGATTCAATCAAGTTTGCATATGCTGCTGTCTAGATAGTGTGGAAGCTCAAATGCCAAATATAGATTAGAAGATATAAATGGGATTTTTTTTTCTCCTGACAACAAAATACTTCTGATACATGATATTTAAGGGGGAAATATATACAAATCCTCTGGAACTTCTAGAAGTCCAGGGATTGAAAGTATTTTCTTTTGAAGAAATATATTTGACAGGTTACAGTGAATGACTTCCCCAAATAACCAAGGAATTAGGTTAGTTTATATACTCCAGAATTAATTTTAGCAGCACTATTAGAAAATTGCGGGGGGGGGGGGGCATTGTTATTTGTAAATTTGGTAATATTAGATTACACAAAGACTTACAAAAAAAACTGGGAGACTTCTCAGTACTTTTAATATAATAAATAACAGCTCACATTATTGAGTGCCTGCTCTGAATTAGGTCACTATGACAATCTACGTATGATCATGAAAAGAGTCTTTTGAGGTAAGTATTATTATCATCACTCGTATTTTAGAGCTGAAGACCTTTAGGCTTATATCAAATAATTTGGGTGGATTTACATGGACAGCAACTGCTGAAGAAGCTGTCTGAACCAAATCAGACCAAAGCGAAAGTCTGGATTCTGAGCTATCGTAAAATATGCAACACGTTTCCTCATCAGCCGATGTCCACTGATGGTCTCCAGTAACAGAACAGCGCCCTGTGTTTGGGGGGACTTCCCTGATGGCTCAGGCACAGTGTACTGTGTTTCTCAAACGTATGGGGTCTCAGACCTTATGCTTTTGTCCAAATGATCTGTGTCCTTCTGGGTTAAACAATCCATTTTGTAAATATTCAAGTTTTATGCCTTAGCTACAATGTCTCAGTACATTATTAAAACGCCTTTGTTTTAAATAGTTCTTTTGTTGTTTTTTTTTTTAATCAGAGAAGGGTGTTGCATGGAAGAAAGAAAATCTGAAGGTAGGGCATGGGAAAACCAGATAGTATTGTGTTTCATTCCATTTGGGTCAGTGCCCCTGTGGGTATTGCTCCCTACGCATTTTCACCCTACATTCTGCCCCAGGAGGTTGTACCCTGGAATTGCATCCCCTGGGCCACAACATTCCCGGTTCCAGTTGAGTTTGGCCAAAGGGAGCAAATGAGAGGGCAGGTGGGGAGAGAAATTCGAGCATTTCTTTGCTGGCTTACTTCCATGGTGTGCCATGGCGCACCAGAGACTGTGCGCCTTTACTGTTAGCCGGGTTGGTTTTTCTACACTACAGTCCTGAATAAGGTGAGCCCATTCTTTCGGCTTCTTCGGCCTTCTGCATATTAGCAGATAATGTCAATAGGTAGCAGGAGATTTCCTGCGGCTGCTGGCCCTGGACAGCTGCCCTCTGATAGTTCCCATTAATCATTCAGACAGACTTTGTTGGCTCCCATTAATCCTGTCCAAGCCTTTTTCGAAAGTGTTTTGTGTTTATATTCAATGTCTCTCACTCTCGGGAATATTGGTTGATCCCATATGGCCTCTTTCCGTTTATTTAATGGGAACCACCTCATTCTCTTTTATAATCCCTAGTTTCTGAAGGTGGATACTTTTCACAGCCAGAGTTCGATCTAGTCATTTGTGGTTTTTCTGAAGTAAAACAATAGATTCAATGGAGGATGCTTTTACCTAATTTCGGAAAACTATTTTTAGAGGTCAAAAGTTAACTTATCCCAGGAAAAAGTATGTTTGGACCTAAATGAATTAGGTATTATCCAGAAGAGTCAATGGGTACCGACACCAGTGGCCTTATTTGATTGGCTGACATGGCAAAAAAATAAAGGAAAAAAAAAAAAGCACGTTATGCTTTTACTTGTCTCTTTTGATGTCTGGTATTAATTGTATTTTCAAATTCCTGAACTCTGTCTACGTTTATCTCTAGAGTATGTTTCTCTTCAGGTTTTTTTTCCAGACTTATTAAGATATAACATTTAACATTGTGCAAGTTTAAGATGATGATTTGATACTTATGTATATTGCAAAATGATCAGCACAGTCGGGTTAGCTAACACCAGCATAACTTCACATAATTACCATTTTCTTTTCATTTTGGTGAGCAAATTCATGATCTGTTATCCTAGTAACTTTCAAGTCTATAGGACAGTGTTGTTAACCATAGTTACTCTGTTGTACATTAGATCCTCAGAACATGCTCATCATTTAACTGCTTGTTGTTGTTCAGTCACTAAGTTGTGTCTGACTGCTTGTGACCCCATGGACATAGCACACCAGGCTTCCCTGTCCTCCACTATCTCCTCACTATTTGAGCATCAGTTTGCTCAAATTCATGTCCATTGAGTTGATACTGCTATCACACCATCTCATCCTCTTCCACGCCCTACTCCTATTGCTTTTGATCTTTTAAATATCAGGGTCTTTTCCAATGAGTAACTGGTAACCTATATCATTTGATTGACATGTCTTCAGTTCCCTGACCCACAGGCCGAGTTTGGCTTTTTTAGATCCCAGATATAAATGATATTACACAAAATTTGTCTTCTATATTATGTTTTAAAATGCGTTTCAGAAATTGTTTAAAGACAAGCAAGAAGTTGTTGCTCATGGTGTTGGATTAATGGTACTTCCTTGAGTCATTTTATTCCATGCAATGTTGAAGGATAAAAGAAATATAGAAAAAATTGCTTATTAGGCAAGTGTCCACTCTATTCAAATTATCCACAACTAATTTACATTTGTGTAGCTGGCTCAGCTTTAAAGAATCCACCTGCAATGTAGGAGATTCAGGAGATGCAGTTTTGATCCCTAGGTCAGGAAGATCCCCTGGAGGTGGGCATGGTAACCCACTCCAGTATTCTTGGAGAATCCCATGGACTGAGGAGCCCGACAGTCTACAGTCCATAGGGTCACAAAGAGCCCAAGAGACAGAAACAATTGAGCACATTTGCAGCTGGATTACAATAGATTCATCTATTTAAAGTGAAATGTTGTGTAGAAAAATCATGAGTTAATATTGAAAAGGTTTAAGACCAACATATAGCAAGTTATGAGTCCAGTTTAAGGAGCTGAATTTCTTTTTCCAAGAGAAAATACTTTTGGTTTTTTTTCTCCACTTGGAATTATCAAGATGCAGTTTTCAAGATGCAGGTGGTTAAAAAAGAAGCAATTGGATGCATGAATAAAAGTTAGAAGAATGGACAAGATTGGGCTATATAAAAAGGAAGTGATGTTAGTTGAACCTGGGAAAATATAATCTGTAAATTGATGAAAAACTATAATAGCATACCATTCTGATAGAAAGTTTACACTAATGCCTTCTTTAATGTTTTTTCAAGGAATTTGAAAATTTACATTTTTCTTGTGGCACTTAAAGTATTAAGTGTTCTATTTTTGTGTAAATAATTATTTTCTAAGAAAGTAACCACCCCATGAAGCAAGACTACATCTAAATCATCTTTATATCTTGTAAATGTAACAACTGACTTATAAAAGTTTCTAAAAATGCGATAGGCATACATAATTTTAGAAATGGAATTAGGAGTTTATAATCCCTTCATACTGAGATTGAAAAATTGAGCCTCAGAGAATGTTAATGTCTTATTCAAGGTCACAGAACAACAATAGTTACCAAACTGGAATTTGATATCAAGTTTTCTAATTCCTGGACTTCCCTGGTGGCTCAGATGGTAAAGCGTCTGTCTACAACGCAGGAGACCTGGGTTAGATCCCTGGGTCGGGAAGATTCCCTGGAGAAAGAAATAGCAACCCACTCCAATACTCTTGCCTAGAAAATCCCATGGACGGAGGAGCCTGGTGCAGGCTATTGTCCATGGGGTCGCAAAGAGTTGGACATGACTGAGGGACTTCATTTTCACTTTCACTTTTACTTTTCTAATTCCTAGGAGAAATCAATTTCAGTTATAGCATGCTGGATTATTAACTGAGAGAAATAAATTAATAAGTAAAATAAAAATAGTGTAAAACTATAAATTATAAAACATTTTCTAAAGTCTGGATATTTGACTAAAACAAATAGACTTATAACTAATCATAGCATTAAAGTAACTTCAAATATTTCAGCTATGGGCGATCTCAATTCATATTAATGCAAATATAGTCAAAATAATATTTTTAAATATAGTCATATTAATGCAAATATAGGTAAAAAACTTACTATATAGCAAAAAAATAATTCTACAGTTAAAGATGGAAAAATATGCAAGTTGAAATTCCAGCAGACAAAATTATCTGGGAAAAAATACCATTGTTGATTTCACATTTATCCATTCATTTTTTTAAATGGCATATAATATAGACCATTTTGAGGGAAATAGAAAATACATCTATATTAGGTGCCTTTCTAGGATATTAATCATTTTTTAAAAAGGTTTTCTTAGCATTTATCCATTTAGTGTACCTAATTCTATAACATCATTTGACTATCAAGTTATATTTCATCATTTTAAAAGCTCCTTCAAACATAGTAATTAGTGCCAAGAATGTTTAATGTTTGCTTTAATGTTCATTTTTAATGCCACATTTTATAATAAAAATGTAAGTGATATAAATCAACAAATGCATTTGTGAGGTCACAATTATTACATTTGACATATTTATGAGGAATGCTACAGAGATATAGTGCCACTAATCCAAATGCCATATTTTAAAGTTCAAGAACATTAAATGATTCCTGTAACCCCCTAAGGGTATATATATTTAAAATGGTCAAGTTAGGTGGAAATGTTAATCTCATGAAATTACAGACAAAAGATTTGAACGTATGTTCCAAAGCTTTTTTATTAAGATATACTCACAAAGTGGATATTTTACCACAGTGTAATTTTACATGCCAGCTATGCATGCATACATTTTAATCACAAAGCAATTTTGAAGACTATATTTTAACACAACTTTGAATAGAAAATAAGAATTATTACTAGGCATAGTAAAATCAACCTGCTATTTCTCAAAAGAGAAGACAGGAGGTTGCCAATTGCTGTCCCAACTCATTCTCCATAAGAAATTGCTTGCCTCCCTTTTCATTCTTCTTCTCTTGAAGGCCAGAACTTGGGAAAGAGATAGGACCTTAGAGAACAAAAGAGCAGCAAGAGAGAAGGAGCCTGGATTACTGGATGATCATGTAGAATCCAGCTGCCTGCCCACCCACACTGGACCACTTACCTTGCTTTGAACTGTGACTTAAGAAAAAGGTCACCTTCTAACTTATTTGAGATGTTATACATTGTGATTTTCTTAAGTAATACAAACAACATACAAAATTGAAAGTGTCAGGAAGTTTGACAAACTGAGTATGGGATAACTGACATCACAAAAAGACATAAAATATATCTGTTTCCTTGTGAGCAGGTAATAGATCATAAATATCTAGACCACATTTATGAAAAACCAGTAGTATGTTTCAAGTTGATCAGCAGGCATTTGGTCCCATCCAAAATGTCCTTGAGACATTTAGTCCTGTCTGAAACCATTTGGCATAGACCAAATATACTTATGAACATGGGAGATTGCGCCAAATCTCAAGGAACTTTTGGTGTGGACCAAAGTTTTACAGACCAAATATCTCATGGATGCTTTGGAGAAGACCAAAATGTCCTGAAAAGTTCGAATCAGGTCATCAAATTTAAGACTTCTTCGGACTTGCCTGGTAGACAAGTGCTAAGACTCCCACTACAGGGGACCTGGGTTCTATCAGACAGCTAGGTCCCACATGCCACAACTAAAGTGTTTGCAGCCAAATCTAAAGATCTCACATGCTGCAACTAAAAACATCCAGCATGGAACATCCCATGTGCCTCAACTAAGGCCCAGTGCAGTGAAATAAGTAAATTAATTACCTTAAAAAAAGAAGAAGAAAATACGTCTTAAGACTACTTCTTCACAAGTAAGAAGGCTCAAGTTGAATATATTTAAACTGAGCAAAAACAAAAATTTTATTCTTATGATGATGGATTTCACTGCTGCAAAATTCAAGGCAGATCTGTCAGCGAGTACCATTAAAAGCTACCTAATAGCAATGTAAGTGACTAAGTGAAATTCATTATTTCTTCCTTAAACTATACTCACAAGAGATAGGGGGAGAAAAGGTCAAACTTCCATAATGAGCATAGTCACAGCAAACTTTTTAGATGTGAATCATTTGCAAGTCCCTAAACTTGTTTTATTTTAATGTGACAGGCAAAAATATGCACCATAAAAGTGTAATAATGTATTCATTAGTCTTTTTTATTAGTTTGAGCATATATTTTGAGGAAGTAGACATACTCTTATTGCCTATAAACTGAGATGCACTCCTTTTTAAAGTCATTCATTTGCAGAAAATTTATTATAATAAAATTAGAAAAGCATGAAAACAATTCAACATGTGCTCCCACATAGCTAACAAGTTCTAACTAATCCATTTAGTTAAACAATTAGTTTCAGTTTGTAAAATACATAGTGGTTAAGCAATTTTTTGCCAATGTGTCATTTCAGACGTGTAAAGATGCATTAATAGTGTCATAAAACATGCATAACTAACATCTCCATGGAATGCTTTATGCTCTTCTAATTTGCATAAGGTATAAACAGAATGTGTAAGGAGAATGAATATAATAAATGTTAGCTCTTGAGGACTGAGGTCACTTAAAGCATAGCAAATAAAAAGTGGTTTGTCTCATATCCAAGTTTCAACTTTCCTCACGGGTTATTAATTATATTGTAAGCCATTAAAAAAATAAAATGAGGATGCTAAGGAATGCATAGTCATAAAGTAGAAAGCTAAGTAAGTTAGGATAATGTGTGTTTTCTGTTAATATATGAATATTTTTGAAGGGTTGCTTGTGTGTACTTGCTCAGTGATGTCTGACTCTTTGCAACCCTGTAGACTGTAGCCACCAGGCTCCTCTGTCCATGGGATTTTCCAGGCAAAAATACTGGAGTTGGTTGCATTTCTTCCTTGAGGGGATCTTCCAAACTTAGGGATCAAGCCTGAGTTTTCTGCACTGCAGGAGGATTCTTTATTGCTTGGCCATTGGGAAGGCCCTTTTGAATGTTTATTATAGAATATTACATAGGACAACATGTATATGTAAGGTACGTAAAACTGGATTAAATTGCTTAAACAGTGATATGATATCCTTAAGCTAGGGCAGCCCAGAGGTGTCATTATTAGAACGTTTCTGCTCAGTAAAAGCTCTAGTTTCACCTTTGGCAGGGGCTATCGTTTTATTTTCGCTACCAAAAAATTAGCACAACAAAACAGCTCCACTCAGCAGCTTAACAGACACTAAAATGTGGGTAAGAGAAAAAAGGAAAGCTGTCGATCAAAAACATAGGAGCTATAAGTGATTTCCAAGTTTTAAGTCTTTAGAAGTAGGCTATTGAGACCATTTAGATAATTTCCTTGGGAATTTTTGTATGAAAACTCAGTATTTATAGTAGACATTGAGCAACTGCAAAAGAGATATAAAAATTGCTGTGAGTGCCTTAATAAGGGTGTCTGCTCCTCTTTGGGATGTTAGATGTTCAGGAAAATCTTTTATCTAGACTGTGACCCAGAGCTGGCTGCTTTTATGGCTGTGCACACAGTGTTTTGATAAACAAAAGAAATATGGTTCAAATGAAAGGGAGACCAAAAAGCAGAAACTGGTTTCTAAGCAATGGCACAAAAATCACAGACTTCTTATCTTTGGAGGATTGAGAGGAGAAAGAGTTTGGGAGTGCCCCCTAAGACGCTGACACATAAAAGCAGGCAGAGTTGTATCAGCCATTTACAAGTCATTGCCCAGGTGGAGATTTCATGGTGTCTAGTCAGTCCAGACAGAAAAGGCAAAGAAGAGTTCTTGCTTCATGGGATAACAATGGAGTGGGATACAAGAAAATTAGCAAAACTTGCACTACGAAAAAAATAAGAATTCAAGAGGAATCAAATCATACCAAAATTATGAATATCCTAAATGTCTTAGCTAGCGAACCTTTAAAAATGGTCTCTAGAAAGAAAAGAACATCATGAAAGGTTCTAGTCACGGAATGAAAGGACCTAGAATCTAGAAAATGCAAACCAGATAAGCAGTATCTTCTGTGCAGTGCTTCTTTCTGAAAGTGTGGTTCTCAGGAGGACCACCAGCATAAGTTTTGCTGGAAACCCATTAGAAATGAAAATCTCAGCAGAACTCAGAACCTGCCAAGTAACTGGGAGTGGGCTCCCATAATCTGCATTTTAATGAGCCTTACAGGTGATTCTAATGTACGCAAAGTTTAAGGACCATTGGTCTATGGAATACTGCCTTAATCTTTCTGGGCTGGTAACAAAATGTACAAAGTATTTCCTTTCAGTGCTCTGTTTCAAAGCTTTCTGTTCTCATTAAAATGCAATTCTCATCTAATAAAATAAAAAATTATTCAGATTGAAATGAAATGCACATAATATGATTCCTAGTAATTTCCAAGAAACATTGAAAGTCTTTAATAAACCTAGGAACCCTCATTATGAGATTATTGACATTGTTGCCTCATGATGATTCAGAGAGAGACTGCCCAGTTTAAGACTTAATTAACAAACACCATGGACCTTAATCTACTAAAGCTGATCTAGCACTGATCCTGCTGAAAAACCAGGCTGCCAGTCACAGGGACCAAAACTGAGTCCCCGTTATGATGGAACCATACTTACAAAGAGCAACCAGTCACTTGGTAGCCAGTTGGCAGGTGATATTCCAGGAGGGTGGCACACTTTGCAAGGATCTGCTTCTGTTCTTCAGAATGGAGGATGGGCAGTTGATCATAGACCTCTGTATGGCATTGTCTCCCAATCAGGAAAAATTCATGAGTCTACTAACCAACGGGTAAATGTAAAAGTAGTCACATGTAGAGTCTATACACAGCACCCCTGGGGGAATTAGTGCTTCCCATTCATACAATGCTTGGATCCTGTTACTGAATAGGACAGAGAGACACAGCAAAAATCCCATTTATTAAAAGCTATAGCTGTTACCTGGGTGCTTTAAGCTCCTTATGTTCAGGGAACAGTAGGCAAGAATGGAGTTGCTATCTTGCCAGGGATAAGGGATCCTGAGAGTTGAGGGAAGAATGCACCTGATATAGGCAGGAAGCGAAAAAAAGATAGAACCAGGTGACTTGCTTGGTGCTGCTTTGAAACCCTTGTCTAGTTGTGACTGTATATCAGGTACAATAACCATAATCTTAGGAAGATATGGTGATCAGGGTTGAGATTCCTTATGAGATTCCCTATTCCTATCTCTCCATAGGTGGGATCATGAGGTGTTAATAAAATTTAAAAAGAAGACATAAAACATTAAGGAAATGTAAAAAGACATGAGACATAAGACAAAAGAAAAGGAAATAACCAAGAAGACACAAATAAAATTGGAAAGAAATCTAAGACAATATTTCATAAGTAATGAAAGCATCTAACAAATTGATAAATTCCTAGATAAAAGTGATTCAAGAAGAAACAGAAAATAAGAATCTATCGAAAACAGTTACAAAAATAGAAATACTAAACAATGAAAAACTGAAGATTTAATTCAACACATATGTTCTATGAAACATTCACAGAAATGTCAGTATTTAACTTATGTGTATATTATTCTGAGATATAGAAAAAGAGAGAAATTGTCATTCATTTAATGAAGCATTCAAATCAAAGATGGTATGACAAAATTTCAACCAGTTTCACTTATGGCAAAGATGTTGTCCATTAATAAAATATGAGCAAATTAAATTCAGCAATGTATTTTTAATTGGGATTTTAAATGTTTGTTTAATAGCTGGAATGGGAGGATATTTTACTGTAGTAAAACATTAATGTAATTTATAATGTTAATCAATTAAAAGAGAAATATAAACATAAAAATAAATCAGATGTGATAATAAAGAACATTATAAAATCAAATACACATTTGTATCATTTTAAACTCAGAAAACTTAAGAATATGAGAACATTTTTAAATTTGAAAATAGGGATATATCAAACACATATGTCAAAAAATTCTGTGAAACTTAATAAATAAAAAAAGAATTATAATCATCATCATTACTCTATAATTTTATGAAAACTTAAGGCAGTGTAAATAAGATAAAACAAAAAGATTTGGGACAAAGAAATAAAAAATATAAATATATAATTGTTATATTTGTCTACACAGAAATTAAAGAGACTCTATAAACCATTAACAGTAAGTAAACTTAGAAAGTTTACCTGGTATAGATCAACGTAGAAAGTCAGTAACATATCTATACACAGCCAAAAACATTTTGATAATGCAATTAAAAATGTAATCGCAGCACGCCAGGCCTCCCTGTACATCAACAAATCCAGGAGTTCACCCAAATCCACTGAGTCCATGATGCCATCCAACCATCTCATCCTCTGTTGTTCCATTCTCCTGTCCTCAATCTTTCCCAGCATCAGGGTCTTTTCAAATGAGTCATCTCTTTGTATCAGGTGGCCAAAATATTGGAGTTTCAGCTTCAACATCATTCCTTCCAATGAACACCCAGGACTGACCTCCTTTAGGATGGACTGGTTGGATCTCCTTGCTGTCCAAGGGACTCTCAAGAGTCTTCTCCAACACCATAGCTCAAAAGCATCAATTCTTCAGCACTCAGCTTTCTTTATAGTCCAACTCTCACATCCATACATAACCACTGGAAAATCTATAGCCTTGACTAGATGGACCTTTGTTGGTAAGGTAATGTCTCTGCTTTTTAATATGCCATCTAGGTTGGTCATAACTTTCCTTCCAAGGAGTAAGCGTCTTTTAATTTAATGGCTGCAATCACCATCTACAGTGATTTTGGAGCCCCCCAAAATAAAGTCTGACATTGTTTCCACTGTTTCCCCATCTATTTCCCATGGAGTGTTGGGACCGGATGCCATGATCTTCATTTTCTGAAAGTTGAGCTTTAAGCCAACTTTTTCACTCTCCACTCTCCCTTTCATTAAGAGGCTTTTTAGTTCCTCTTCACTTTCTGCCTTAAGGGTGGTGTCATCTGCATATCTGAGGTTATTGATATTTCTCCTGGCAATCTTGATTCCAGCTTGTGTTTCTTCCAGCCAGGCATTTCTTATGATGTACTCTGCATATAAGTTAAATAAGCAGGGTGACAATATACAGCCTTGATGGACTCCTTTTCCTATTAGGAGCCAGTCTCTTGTTTCATGCCCAGTTCTAACTGTTGCTTCCTGACCTGCATACAGGTTTCTTAAGAGGCAGGTCAGCTGGTCTGGTATCCCCATCTCTTTCAGAATTTTCCACAGTTTATTGTGATCCACACAGTCAAAGGCTTTGGTATAGTCAATAAAGCAGAAATAGATGTTTTTCTGGAACTCTCTTGCTTTTTCCATGATCCAGCGGATGTTGGCAATTTGATCTCTGGTTCCTCTGCCTTTCCGAAAACCAGCTTGAACATCTGGATGTTCACGGTTCACGTATTGCTGAAGCCTGGCTTGGAAAAATTTTGAGTGTTACTTTATTAGCATGTGAGATTAAGATCATAGTAGCTGTGAAAAAATGTAAAATACCATATGATATCACTTACACATAGAATCAAAAAATAAAAGATATGAATGAACTTATTTGCAAAACATAGACTCACATACATAAAAAAGAAAACTGTGGCTTTCAAAGGGGAATGCTGTGGGGAGGGATAAATTAAAAGTTTGGGATTAACACTATTGTATATAAAGTAGAAAACAACAAGGGCCTGCTGTATAGCACAGGGAACTACATTAAATATCATAATAACCTTTAATGGAAAAGAATCTGAAAAATAATATATATATATATGAATCATTTGTTATACATCTAAAACTCAAACAGCATTGTAAATCAACTATACTTCTATAAAAAAAAAAAAAAACCAACAAAATATAAAACAAAACCCACATGGAGAACAATTTCTTTTCATGAAAGGAAGTTAGGATTCTGAAGATGATAGTTCTTGGTCACATGAACTACCAATGCAGTACAGTATTTAAAATTTCTAATTTTTTTTCCTTTTAAATAAAACTTAGCCAACTGGTCCTAAAACATAGAGGTATGAGCAGATGTGAAAATAATAACCAAGGAAAACTTAAGATTAAAAAGAAGGATTTCCTTACCAGTTGATAAGATTTACTATGGTTATTAACTGCATATTATAATGATAGTAAGCATAAAACAGTCAAGAGTTAAAAATTATGGAAACTTTATTTATGATAATTTGACAACCCTACAAGACATTCAGTTCAGCTCAGTTCAGTCGCTCAGTCGTGTCCAACTCTTTTGGTACTATTAAATGTTGTTGTAGCAAATTTTTTTAAAGATAAAGTTATTCCATGGACAGAGGAGCCTAGCAGGCAACCGTCCATAGGGTCCTAGAATTGAATATGACTGAGCATGCACTTTCATGCATTGGAGAAGGAAATGGCAACCCACTCCAGTGTTCTTGCCTGGAGAATCCCAGAGACAGTGGGCCCCCGTTTATGGGGTCACACAGAGTCGGACACGACTGAAGCGACTTAGCAGCAGCAGCAGAGCACGCATGCATGCTTGCATACCTATATCTAATGCCATATCCTTTAATATCAATTTCAAATCATTTTAAGACACAGAAAGGCAAAATGGAAAAGAGGAAGCTGAAAGGTTTTTAGAAGATAATATAGATGAATGTTCTTATAATATTAGGTAAAATGACTGCTAAATTTGACTACATTAAAATTTGAAATGTTTGACTGTTTTAAGATGTCATAAGTTCATTTAAAAGTTAAACCACAATTTAACAATATTGTAATGGACATATGTACAAGCATTACTAGTCACAATATATAATAAACCTCAGCAAATTAATAAGAAAAGACAAATGGCATTAAAAAAAAAAAACCTGGAAAAAGTCTATGAATAGGCAATGCAAACCATAGAAGCCAGTCTGGGCAATTAACAGAGAAAATATGCTAATTCTCAATAGTAATCAACAAAAAGCAAATCAACAGAACTGTGGTAGGTGTGGATCAGCTGGTAAAGAATCCACCTGCAATGCAGGAGACCTGGGTTCGATCCCTGGGTTGGGAAGATCCCCTGGAGAAGGGAAAGGCCACCCACTCCAGTATTCTGGCCTGGAGAATTCCATGAACTGTATAGTCCATGGGGTCGCAAAGAGTCAGACACAACTGAACGACTTTCACTTCACTTCAAACATGAGAAGGCCCCAGTCCGTAGAATCTCTTTGCATTACATGCGAAAAGGACTTAGCAGATGTGATTAAGCGTATGGGCCTCACGATAGTGACAGCAGTTTGGATTATCTAGGTAGGTTCAACCCAATCAAATGAGTCCTCAAAGCAGAGAACCTCTCTAGCTGGAACAAGAGAGGTAAGGTCTAAAGAGGAGTCTGAGAAATTCTAAGTGAGCTGGGATGGCCCCATCATTGCTGAGGGGAAAGCACATGGGGCAACTGAGAAGAAAGGCAGGCAACCTCTCAGAGCAAAGCCTGGTCCCTGGCTCACAGCCAGGAAGGAAAAAAGAAATCTGAATTAGGCTAACACCATGACTGAGTTTGCAAATGGAATCATCCAGAGAATCTAGGAAAAAAAAGAAAACGCAGACGTGCATAGTGAAAGTGAAGTCGCTCCGTCATGTCCGACTCTTTGTGATCCCACGGACTGTAGTCTACTAGGCTTCTCTGTCCATGGGATTTTCCAGACAAGAGTACTGGAGTAGGTTGCTGCTTCCTTCTCCAGGGAATCTTCCTGACCCAGGGATCGAACCCAGGTCTCCTGCATTACAGGCAGACGCTTTACCCTCTGAGCCACCAGGGAAGCTCAAAAAAAAAAAAAAATAAGTGAAGTTGTTCAGTCGTGTCTGACTCTGCGATCCCATGGACTGTAGCCCACCAGGTTCCTCTGTCCATGGGATTTCCCAGGCAAGAATACAGGAGTGGGTTGCCATTTCCCTCTCCAGGGGCAGACGTGCATACACCTCGTTTTTTCCCATGAATGACTTTAAACACAAAACAAGCTTAGGCACATTATTCCCAGACTTCTGATCTACGAAACTGTGACACAATAAATGGTTGTTATTTTAACCCGCTAGATTTGTGGTAATTTGTTATGGTAGCAATATAGAACCAATATTGATATATGCATACTTCCATGTGTAACATACATAGTAGTGGGAAGTTGCTGTATAGTACAGAGAGCTCAGCTTGGTGCTCTGTAATGATCTAGAGGGGTTGGATGGGGAAATGGGAGGGAGAGAGGCTCAAAGAGGAAAGGATATTTGCATACTTATAACTGATTCACTTTGTTGTACAGCAGAAACTAACACAACATTGTAAAGTGATTATACTCCAACTAAAAAATTGAATACTAATACAGCAGCAATGAAATATTTCCTACCCATTAGTATGGCCAAGATCAAACAAGTATTGATGGAGATGTGAGAAACAGGAACATATCCACAACTAGTGTGTCGGTAGGAGTGTAAGTTGTTACGGTGGTCCTGTGCAAAACAACTGGTCTCTTTCTGGTTAGATTGAACCTGTGCATACCTTTGGACCCACAGATTCTACTTCTATGCATCTGTCCTAGAGATGAGTGCTCATGGAGACCTACATTAGAATGCAGTTTTAATTTGCAATAATTATAAAGATAAAAATGGATATAAACCTAATGATCATTTTTCAAAACATAATGAAGGGCTACCCTAGTGGCTTGGCAGTTGTGAATCTGCCTGCCCATGCAGGAGACAAGGGTTCAATCCCTGGTCCAGAAAGATGTGCCACGGAGCAGCTAAGTCTGTGTGCCCCAACTACTGAGCCTGTGCTCTGAAGCCTGGGAGCTGCAACTACTGAGTCATGTGTCACAAGTGCTAAAGCCTGCAAGCCCAGAGCCCTTTCTCTGGAACAAGAGAAGTCACAACAATGAGAAGTCTGCACACCACAGCTAGAGAAAAAGCCTGAGCAGCAACAAAGACCCAACACAGCCAAACATAAATAAATAAATAAAGTTATTTCTTTAAAAAATTAATAAAAAAGTTAATGGTTTATTCATTTAATGGAATCCTAGGCAAAAATTGTGACTTGTTTCATCTCATATAATAATAATAATTAGAAGATTAAAAAATATTTAACAGTTTTAGTTCTTACTCCACAGAAGGCAGTATTCTATGTACCTAACATATAATACCTCTTTTTGTCTTCACAGCTATTTGATGTAGGAACACTAGCTATCCTGATGAAAAGATGGGAAAACCAAGACGAACAGAGATCATCAGCAGTAAGGACTCCAGGTTAATCATTTATATTGTAGCTCATGTGAATGATACCCCATAGCCTAGAGCAGTATATGAAATGTATTATGCTATGCAGATGACTTGAAAGTAAATATAGTTTATCAATATTAGAACTGGGACTCTATCCCAAGAGCATGACTTCTGAATTCTTGCTCCTAGCTATTATATTACAATTGCTTTCAGTATCCAGCTATTAAGGCTCTACTATATTACAGGCTTCGTGTGAATGCCTCACAACATCATAGCAAGTGGGTCAGTAAGGACTTTGCATGTTCAAATATGTAGTCCAGGGCAGGAGTGGGATAAATACATGGTTATAGCGTAATGTGATGATGTTCAGAAAGGGATGCACTGGGCATGATGGCAGAGGAGGGACCCCAAGTTAGGCACAAGTGGAGGAATGAAGAAAGCCTGAAACAAAAGATGCTGAAAACAGTGTCAGTGAAAAGGTGGTTTCATAGCAGATGAAAAAATGCCCAGGAAGTGTCCATTCTCAGAGACAGAGAAACAGAGAACCATGAAAGTTTGTGTTCCTTATAGAATGCTTTATATACATCAAATGCTTTCATTAAAAATTAAACTCTCATCAGATCCTTGCCTACAGATGTCACAACAAATAGCACAGAATATCAAAAGGCAATATATTGGAATTCAAATGGGATGCCTCTGAAGACCTACAGAAAGGCTACAATCTCAAAGTTGGCCATTACCAAGGCTCTTTTTTATTAGTAGTAGTGTTTTAAACCAATGTTCATTGCTTTTTCCACCATTGGAGTTGAAATGTGTGAATGTGGAGGTGAGAGGTGGCAATTTCACAAAGAAGCAAAGGTACTTTTTTCCTAATTCACAAGGAAAAGAGAGTCTATGCAAAGAAAAACTTGTCATGTGTGGTAAGTATGCTGAATGGTTGCCTAAGCCCACTCCCACATATATGTATATATGCTCAGCCTGGCCGACTCTTTGTGACCCCATAAACTGTAGCCCTCTAGGCTCCTCTGTCCATTGAATTTTATGGGTAAGAATACTGGAGTGGGTTGCCATTTCCTACTCCAGGGGATCTTCCCAACCCAGGGATTGGCCTGACATCTCTTGTGTCTCATGCATTAGCAGATGGTTTCTTTACACTAGGACCACCTGGAAAGTCCCCACTTCCACCTATATGCCTCAGCAGAATTATGAAAGAATATAGGTAATCATCAGTATCTCTCATGAAAAATTAAAGTCTCAAATATTAAACCTGTGAATGCCAATAGACTGTTGAACATTATTTTGGACTTTTAGGGGAAAACTGACTTTTTAAAAATATAATTATAAATAAGAGATCTGACATTGTTTCACAAGAGAAAAGAAGAAACAAAATTTCATATTTTCTAACAGTGGGAAATTAATCTTTCACCGCCTAAGATAGGTGCTAATGTTTAACAACATTCCAAAAATACTTATACAAAATTATATCACTTCATATATTTGTTTCGGGGGGATTTTGTTTGTTTTGATTGTGAATGTCAGAAAAAGGCGAGCTAAAGCTTTAGGGCTGTGATTTTCTTCCATTGCCTAGCAACATGCGCAAATATAGATGTGCAGAAGCAAAAGTAGTGACCTTTCTTCTGTTCCTGCCTCTAATGTTTACAAAGGATCTTTTGACTATTTCGGTATTGCTCATAAATTTGGAGGTAACTCAGGATGCAGACATTGTATTATTTTTCACTGTATATTTTTCATGAGCAAGAAGACTTCTGCATCTCAGGAAACAAAATGGAAAAATAAAACCAAAAATATAGTGGCTGCATGTTAAGAATTAGTATCTTTAATTATTATTTTAGTAATATTTCTAATTTTTAGAATGCAGTTATACACTATGCAATGTGACAGACACATCTACCCTATTGCATTCTTAAAAAAAATTTGTTAATAATATTCTATTATGCTAGGAACCTGTGTTAGTAAAGGGCTTTCCCAGAAGAATGAAGTATCACAGAGGAGTTTTTGTTATATGATGGATAATTTGAAAATTACTTCTTCACCTGAGAAAGTCAGCTGCTATTTTATATATGAAAGTGAAAGTCGCTCAGTCATGTCCGACTCTTTGCGACCCCATGGACAATACAGTCCATGGAATTCTCTAGGACAGAATACTGGAGTGGGTAGTCTTTCCCTTCTCCAGAGGATCTTCCCAACCGAGGACTCCCATATTGCAGGAGGATTCTTTACCAGCTGAGCCACAAGAGAAGCCCAGGAATACTGGAGTGGGTAGTCTATCCCTTCTCCAGTGGATATTCCTGACCCAGGAATCCAACTAAGGTCTCCTGCATTGCAGGTGGGTTCTTTGCCAACTGAATGAGGGAAGCCATTTTATACATAGTTGGTAATAAGATTTACCTCTATGGAACCATTTAGCACTGTCTGGCAAAGTTAAACACATACAGCCTACATCTTTGCAAACAGAGCTCACAGTACATAACTAAGAGACTCACTCATGCAAGTGTACAAGGAAATATATAGCAAAAATATATAGCTGCTATTCATCTGGCATGCTCAGTCAGGTCTGACTCTTTGTGACCCTGTGGATTCTAGCCTGCCAGGCTCCTTTGTCCACAGAATTTTTCCAGGCAAGAAAAGTGGAGTGCATTGCCATTTCCTCCTCCAGGGGATCTTCCCAACCTAAGGATCAAACTCACATTTCCTGTGTCTCCTGCATTGGCAGGCAGATTCTTTACTATTGAGCCACCTGGGAAGTCTGGTATTAATTTTCTATTGCTGTGTAACAAATCACCACAAACTTGGTGGATTAAGTTAATACAAATTATCTTGCAGTTTCCAGAAGTCAGGAGCTGGGTCCTCTGCTCAGGGCCTCCCAAGACTAAAATCCCAGTGTTGGCCAGAGCTGAGATTCCATCTGAGACTGGAGATCCTCTCCCAAGCTCATTTAGATTGTTGGGAGGAAGCAATTCCTTGTGACTGTAAGCCTGTTTATTTGCTTATTTAAAGCCAGTGTGAGTATATTTTTCATATTTTGGATCTTTTCCTATAGGTAATATCTGGCCCCTTTTAAGGGCTCACAGATTAGTTAAGCCCACCTAGCACAACCTCCCACTTGATTCAGTTCAGTTCAGTCTCTCAGTCATGTCCAACTCTTTGCGACCCCATGAATCGCAGCACGCTAGGCCTCCCTGTCCATCACCAATTCCTGGAGTCCACCATCCAGTCAGTGATGCCATCCAGCCATCTCATCCTCTGTCGTCCCCTTTTCCTCCTGCCCCCAATTCCTCCCAGCATCAGAATCTTTTCCAATGAGTCAACTCTTTGCATGAGGTAGCCAAAAGTACTGGAGTTTCAGTTTTAGCATCATTCCTTTCAAAGAAATCCCAGGGTTGATCTCCTTCAGAATGGACTGGCTGGATCTCCTTGCAGTCCAAGGGACTATCAAGAGTCTTCTCCAACACCACAGTTCAAAAGCATCAATTCTTCAGTGTTCAACCTTCTTCACAGTCCAACTCTCACATCCATACATGACCACAGGAAAAACCACAGCCTTGACTAGACGTACCTTAGTCGACAAAGTAATGTTTCTGCTTTAGAATATGTTATCTAGGTTGGTCATAACTTTTCTTCCAAGGAGTAAGCGTTTTTTAATTTCTTGGCTGCAATCACCATCTGCAGTGATTTTGGAGCCCCCAAAAATAAAGACTGGCACTGTTTCCACTGTTTCCCCATCTATTTCCCATGAACTGATGGGATCGGATGCCATGATCTTCGTTTTCTGAATGTTGAGCTTTAAGCCAACTTTTTCACTCTCCTCTTTCACTTTCATCAAGAGGCTTTTTAGTTCCTCTTCACTTTCTGCCATAAGGGTGGTATCATCTGCATATCTGAGGTTATTGAGATTTCTCCCAGCAAGCTTGATGCCAGCTTGTTTCTTCCAGTCCAGTGTTTCTCATGAGGTACTCTGCATGTGTTAAATAAGCAGGGTGACAATATACAGGCTTGACATACTCCTTTTCCTATTTGGAACCAGTCTGTTGTTCCATGTCCAGTTCTAACTGTTGCTTCCTGACCTGCATACAGATTTCTCAAGAGGCAGGTCAGGTGGTCTGGTATTCCCATCTCTTTCAGAATTTTCCACAGTTTATTGTGATCCACGCTTGATTAACTCAAAGTAAGTTGATTTTTAACCTCAAGTTCATTTCCAAACCACCTCAGCTTTGGCTTAGAATGTAACTTAGTTTTTTAAAGTTAAATCTATCATATAAACAGTCTTGCCCACAGCTACTAGTAGGGAATTATACACGATGTGTAGAACAGAGGTTAGAAATCTTGGGAGCCAGCTCAGATTTCTGCCTACCATACTGCTTTATTAAAATTAAGGGAAAAAGTGTGAAATCAATGTGACAGTTAATTGTAAGTTTTATTAGTTTCAAAAAATGAAGTAGTAGTCAATACTGAAAATGAATAAAATAAAGCTAATTTTGTTAACATGGATAGATCCCATAAAATAAACTGAATGAAAACAGCAAGATGCAGACAAAAAAAATGGTATAAACTATATAAAGTTTAAATTTAGTATACTGTGAGAATGTACACAGTGGCATGATAATATCCAAATTTAGTTTAAAAGTCACCTCTGGGAGGAAGGATGGAGTAAAATCTAAAAGAAGTCTCTGCTCATAATTGTGGAATTTTCTCTTTTAAAATAGGTTCAGTTCAGTCACTCAGTCATGTCTGACTCTTTGCGACCCCATGGACCGCAGCACACCAGGCTTCCCTGTCCATCACCAATTCTAGAGCTTGCTCAAACTCATGTCCATTGAGTCAGTAATGCCATCCAACTGTCTCATCTTCTGCCATCCCCTTCTCCTCTTGACCACAGTCTTTCCCAGCATCAGGGTCTTTTCCAATTAGTCAGTTTTTCACATCAGGTGGCCAAAGTATTGGAGCTTCAGCATCAGTCCTTCCAATGAATATTGAGGACTAATTTCCTTTAGGAGTGAGGTAGTAGATACATTGGGGCCTAGTATAGTATTTTTATTAATATTTACTCATTCAATATATTTTGCAATAAATATTAAAATATAGAATTACCCAAGGAAACTTTGCAGGATCTACATCCGTAGCATTCAGGAAGAATCAGTGACTTCTCTTAGCTGTGTGATCTTGAAACAACAGAGTCTTTATTTTTGCTGGCTATTGCATTCTTTCTCTAAACAAACTGAAGGTAGAATTTGAAGGTATAAACCGTTAAAAGCACAATCCACTGGTCGAACCAGTGGAAAGAGGCTGTGTAAGAGGGAACAGAAAGGGTGAAGAGCCCAGACATCCATTCTTTTGCCCTTTCCACAAAAAGCATCTGAGTGTTTAACTCACAATCCACAGACTGCAAACCACTGCTCTGTAACTTTATGTCACTTACATATGCCTTCATTATGACCGTAACCATCCTAAATATTGATTTTCATGGTTTTGTCTGCACTGACAGAGGTTGAGCATCTTTCCACCTCCACAACTAGCTTTCTATTTATAGCTATGCTTAGTATCAGTGAATATTTCTTAAATGTGTTACTGATGGTTTCTTGGTGAAATTAGAATTCAAGATACACAGAACACCTCGAACAGTTCAATAGGAAAAGAAGTAATACCTTTTATTAATTCAGCATTCTTAGTGCTTTTTAGCCATGCTTGGGTCAAGTGGATGGTGTGATGCAAGAATTCTGATATTTGAAGGGAGGACTTTAGAAAGTCTTTCCCATTAGAATGGTTGTTTAAGTGAACAAAGGTCCAACAAAACTCCATCTCAGAACACCTCATGGCCCTCTTTTAGTGTCACATTTTCTTACCTGATTCCTCTGTCTCCTCAATTCAGCTCCTTCAGTTTAATGGTAATAGGTCATTTTCTCTGTTCCTCCCAGGGTTTGATTCCACCGACGTCAACACCCTCCCTCTTTCCAATTTTCAGCTATATTGATTTAAAACATCTGCTTTTATTTAACTACCATCTACAAAATGAAGAAATGAAGGAAGTAGTCTATTCACATAAGAGCCACTTAGTGAAATGACTTACACTCGACCATTACGACCACTTCAGTGCACTATGCCTACGAGCAAACTCTGGGAAAAAAAAAAAAAAAAAAAAAATTTAGGGAGTAAGATTTTAAAATATTAGAAAAACAACACATATCTTAAAATTCACCCAGGAAAGTACACTTCCCAAAGAATCAATAGGAAAGTGTGTGTGTAACTTGTCAACACTATGGGATACTAATAGCTATTAGTAAAGATTAGGACTGGGGAAAGATATTGCTTACTTAAAAATGCTGACTTAGTTGCTCCTGTATCTCTGCTCCCCTTTGCAATATGTTTATCCGTTCATCATAGCATTTACAACATTGGATTTTAAATATCGGATTTTTCCTGAGCTTGAGTCTCCCTAGACACACTATACTAGCCTTGCTCTTCCAGCTTGTAACTTAGTTCTGGATCATGAAATAAGAGCAACAGTCACATCAAAGTTATTCTGTCCATGGACTGTACCATGATGTGATTCTAGAAAGCTCTCTCACCCGTGTGACCAAGATCAAAGGATATATCCTGAAGGATGCTTACCCTGTGATTAAATCAACCACGTGTCCTGACTCTTCCTTAAATACCTGGGGTTAGAACATCTTAGTCAGTGTTGTCAGCAAAATGAACTCTAAAATCTTTATTTTTTTTTCCTCTTCCTTTATCAACTTCATTAATGGTAACTGTGGGCTTCTCTGGCTTTCACTGGTAATGAATCCATTTGCCAAGAAAGGAGACATTGTTTTGATCCCAGAGTCAGGAAGATCCCCTGGAGAAGGAAATGGCAACATACTCCAGTGTTCTTGCCTGAAAATTCCATGCATAGAAGCCTGGCAGGCTACAGTCCACGGGGTTGCAAAAGAGTCACACATGGCTTAGTAAACAACAACAATAATGGTTACAGTGAGTCAGGACATAAACATCAGAAATAATCTTTGTCAGCTAAAATTGTAGAAGCAATTTTGAAGGCAATCAGGAAATATTAAGACTATAGAGTCAGACACCATGCCAAAACTTTATTATATACAGCATGCTGTGTAACAGTTGAAACAGCACTATCAAGTTGATACTCTTGTCCTGATTTTAAGGGAAATAAAAACAGACTGCAACAACCTGTGTCTTTGATGTTACAGATAATAAAAAATACTGAAGACACTATTCAGAAAAAGAAATTATGACTTTAAAATTCCAAAGAGCACATAATTTTCCACTGTATGACTCACAGCTTTCTCCTAACAGTAGATGTTTACAGAGAAACATACTTGTCTACTGTTACCTTTTTCCCAGTTGCCCTTATTAGATGGCTTCCCAGAAGATCTTCAGAATTCTCAAAACTCCAGTCAGCTATTACACCATCTCTGTGTGAACAGCTCACTCCTCATATTGACAAATTACTCTGAATTATGTTTGGTTTGACCCAAATAAGATGCGCAAAGGTGTTGCAAGAGGGCATCAGAGGGCAGACACACTGAAACCATACTCAAAGAAAACTAGTCAATCTAATCACACTAGGACCACAGCCTTGTCTAACTCAATGAAACTAAGCCATGCCTGCGGGGCAACCCAAGACGAGCGGGTCGTGGTGGAGAGGTCTGACAGAATGTGGGCCACTGGAGAAGGGAATGGAAAACCACTTCAGTATTCTTGCCTTGAGAACCCATGAACAGTATGAAAAGGCAAAATGATGGGATACTGAAAGAGGAACTCCCCAGGTCAGTAGGTGCCCAATATGCTACTGCAGATCAGTGGAGAAATAACTCCAGAAAGAATAAAGGGATGGAGCCAAAGCAAAAACAATACCCAGCTGTGGATGTGACAGGTGACAGAAGCAAGGCCTGATGCCAAAAAGAGCAATATTGCATAGGAACCTGGAATGTCAGGTCCATGAATCAAGGCAAATTGGAAGCGGTCAAACAAGAGATGGCAAGAGTGAACGTCGACATTCTAGGAATCAGTGAACTAAAATGGACTGGAATGGGTGAATTTAACTCAGATGACCATTATATCTACTACTGTGGGCAGGAATCCCTCAGAAGAAATGGAGTAGCCATCATGGTCAACAAAAAGAGTCCAAAATGCAGTACTTGGATGCAATCTCAAAAATGACAGAATGACCTCTGTTCTTCTCCAAGGCAAACCATTCAATATCACGGTAATCCAAGTCTATGCCTCAACCAGTAACGCTGAAGAAGCTGAAGTTGAATGGTTCTATGAAGACTTACAAGACCTTTCATAACTAACACCTAAAAAAAGATGTCCTTTTCATTATAGGGGACTGGAATGTAAAAGTAGGAAGTCAAGAAATACCTGAGGTAGCAGGCATATTTGACCTTGGAATGTGGAATGAAGCAGGGCAAAGACTAACAGAGTTTTGCCAAGAAAATGCACTGGTCATAGCAAACACCCTCTTCCAACAACACAAGAGAAGACTTTACACATGGACATCACCAGAGGGTCAATACCAAAATCAGATTGATTATCTTCTTTGCAGCCAAAGATGGAGAAGCTCTATACAGTCAACAAAACCAAGACCAGGAGCTGACTGTGGCTCAGATCATGAACTCCTTATTACCAAATTCAGACTTAAATTGAAGAAAGTAGGGAAAACTGCTAGACCATTCAGGTATGACCTAAATCAAATCCCTTATGATTATACAGTGGAAGTGAGAAATAGATTTAAGGGCCTAGATCTGAAAGATAGAGTGCCTGATGAACTATGAAATGAGGTTCGTGACATTGTACAGGAGACAGGGATCAAGACCATCCCCATGGAAAAGAAATGCAAAAAAGCAATATGGCTGTCTGGGGAGGGCTTACAGATAACTGTGAAAAGAAGAGAAGTGAAAAGCAAAGTAGAAAAGGAAAGATATAAGCATCTGAATGCAGAATTCCAAAGAATAGCAAGAAGATTTAAGAAAGCCTTCTTCAGCGATCAATGCAAAGAAATCAACGAAAAGAACAGAATGGGAAAGACTAGAGATCTCTTCAAGAAAATTAGAGATATCAAGGGAATATTTCATGCAAAGATGGGCTCGATAAAGGACAGAAATGGTCTGGACCTAAGAGAAGCAGAAGATATTAAGAAGAGGTGGCAAGAATACACAGAAGAACTATACAAAAAATATCTCCATGACCCAGATAATCACAATGGTGTGATCACTCATCTAGAGCCAGACATACTGGAATGTGAAGTCAAGTGGGCCTTGGAAAGCATCACTACGAACGGACCTAATGGAGGTGATGGCATTCCAGTTGAGCTATTTCAAATCCTGAAAGATGATGCTGTGAAAGTGCTGCACTCAATATGCCAGCAAATTTGGAAAACTCAGCAGTGGCCACAGGACTGGAAAAGATCAGTTTTCATTCCAATCCCAAAGACATTGCCAAAGAATGCTCAAACTACCGCACAATTGCACCCATCTCACATGTTAGTAAAGTAATGCTTAAAATTCTCCAAGCCAGGCTTCAGCAATACGTGAACTGTGAACTTCCTGGTGTTCAAGATGGTTTTAGAAAAGGCAGAGGAACCAGAGATCAAATTGCCAATATCTGCTGGATCATGGAAAAAGCAAGAGAGTTCCAGAAAAACATCTATTTCTGCCTTATTGACTATGCCAAAGCCTTTGACTGTGAGGATCACAATAAACTGTGGAAAATTCTGAAAGATATGGGAATACCAGACCACCTGACTTGCCTCTTGAGAAATCTGTATGCAGGTCAGGAAGCAACAGTTAAAACTGGACATGGAACAACAGACTGGTTCCAAATAGGAAAAGGAGTACGTCAAGGCTGTATATTGTCACCCTGCTTATTTAACTTCTATACAGGGTACATCATGAGAAACGCTGGACTGGAAGAAACACAAGCTGGAATCAAGATTGCCGGGAGAAATCTCAATAACCTCAGATGTGCAAATGACACCACCCTTATGGCAGAAAGTGAAGAGGAACTAAAAAGCCTCTTGATGAAAGTGAAAGAGGAGAGTGAAAAAGTTGGCTTAAAGCTCAACATTCAGAAAACGAAGATCATGGCATCTGGTCCCATCACTTCATGGGAAATAGATGGGGAAACAGTGGAAACAGTGTCAGACTTATTTTGGGGGGCTCCAAAATCACTGCAGATGGTGATTGCAGCCATGAAATTAAAAGACGCTTATTCCTTGGAAGAAAAGTTATGAACAACCTAGATAGCATATTCAAAAGCAGAAACACTACTTTGCCGACTAAGGTCCATTTAGTCAAGGCTATGGTTTTTCCAGTGGTCATGTGTCAATGTGAAAATTGGACTGTGAAGAAAGCTGAGTGCTGAAGAATTGATGCTTTTGAACTGTGGTGTTGGAGAAGACTCTTGAGAGTCCCTTAGACTGCAAGGAGATCCAACCAGTCCATTCTGAAGGAGATCAGCCCTGGGATTTCTTTGGAAGGAATGATGCTAAAGCTGAAGCTCCAGTACTTTGGCCACCTCATGCGAAGAGTTGACTCATTGGAAAAGACTTTGATGCTGGGAGAGATTGGGGGCAGGAGGAGAAGGGGACGACAGAGGATGAGATGGCTGGATGGCATCACGGACTTGATGGACGTGAGTCTGAGTGAACTCCGGGAGTTGGTGATGGACAGGGAGGCCTGGCGTGCTGCAATTCATGGGGTCGCAAAGAGTCGGACACAACTGAGTGACTGAACTGAACTGGACTGGACTGAACTGCTGTTTGGTTTTTCAAAGCTCAATGACAGAATGAGGTCCATGATCACTTTCCAAATCTAGACATCAGTTTAATCTTTGGATGTGGATTCCTGAGTAATATTCTGATCCTGCTGGAGGCAAAGTCACTTACATTCCTAGGTCAATCATGTTCTGCCTTTGTTGTTTCTGTTCCCTCTACTTTTCCTTTGCTGGCTCCTTTATCTATTTTGAAAGTTTGAAAATTCTGACACCTGAAAAGTGCATCTTTACTTTTGGTCCATTGCATGAAAGCAGTAAAGACACAGAGTCTGGAGCTTCTAGAGTCAGGATCTTTGTTCTACTGGATCCACCATATACTCTGTGTGACTTTGAGCAAGTTACCTCTCTTTGACTCAGCTTCCTCATCTGTAAAATGGAGTTATGGAGACATATGTAACTCTTCATATTAGCAAGAATGAAACTGATTAATCATGCACAATAGTCAGAAGAGTGCCTCACACTTAGTCAACACCAATCTTGTTAAGGCATTAGCTCTCTTAACAGCAGACCCCATGTTTCTCTTTTTCCAAAAATGTGTTCCTATTAGACATTAAAGTCTCAGTTCATTTTTATGTTTTAATCAATTGTTTTCCTCCTATTTGAGGCAGATTTTTCTCATTCTTCATTTCTCTGTGATATGCCCCCCATTTTCATATCCTTACAGAAAGAAGTCACTTAAAATAACAAACCACCAAATACACAGACGAAATGAGAACTATTATAAGTTCCAACTCAGGAAGAGCAGATCCATTCTATAATACATGTCTTTTAACAGGGCTGAAATAATCCACTTTGCTTTTCTTGCTTGAGTTCTTACTTTCTGTCCAAATTAGTATTGCTAGAAAGGGAAAGCAGACAATTAAAACATAAATGTTTACCTCACCTCGTAGCATCCTTATAATCCTAAGAGGTTCACATTGCTACCTAGATCCAGCTGTCTCTATATTCTAATAGTAAAATGTTGTACCTGGTCTGTAAGGATTCTCCAAGCAAGAACACTGAAGTAGGTTGCCATTTCCTTCTCCAATGCATGAAAGTGAAAAGTGAAAGGGAAGTCACTCAGTCGTGTCTGACTTTTCGCGACCCCATGGACTGCAGCCTACCAGGCTCCTCCGTCCATGGGATTTTCCAGGCAAGAGTAGTGGAGTGGGGTGCCATCACCTTCTCTGAATAGTGCTTGAAAGGTTCACATAATCTCTAGTATAATTCAAATGGGCTTACCAGTTGGCACAGTAGTAAAAAGAATCTGCCCACCAATGCAGGCAATGTAAGAGAAGTGAGGTTGATCACTGGAATAGAAAATGGCAACCCACTCCAGTATTCTCACCTGGAAAATTCCGTGGACAAAGGAGCCTGGAGAGTTACAGTCCATGGGGTCACAAAGAGATGGACACGACTGAGCATATATGCACACATCCATATTCAAATATTTGTTTTGTTGTATCTTCTTTGTTTCTTTGAAACACATACCATATATTAATGCCACGATACTCTGAGGCAGGCAGAGATAATTTTTTAAATTCTTATGTATTCACAGAATTTTAAATACCCAGAAGCTAACTCAATCTTTCATGACCATAATTATCAAAAAGACAGTTATACCAAACATCTTTATTTTGCACAAAAGAACAGACTATAAACACTATGAATTTATAGTGATTGACATCTTAGGGAAATCAAACAGTCAAGAAACTCAGGTTATGATTTAACATGTAGTATATAATTAGGGCTTCCGTGGTGGCTCAGACGGTAAAGAATCATCCTGCAATGCAGGAAACCTGGGTTAGATCCCTAAATCCCTGAATTGGGAAGATCCCTTGGGGGAGGGCATGGCAGCCCACTCCAGTATTCCTGCCTGGAGAATCCTCATAGAAAAAGAAGCCTGGTGGGCTACCATCCATGGGGTTGCAAAGAGTTGGACATGACTGAGTTGACTAAGTACACATAATTAGTACTACTAGGTTTTGTTTTTCTTTTCTTAAAAAAAGAGAAACCCTTATAACTCAGAATCAAAATATGTTGCTATTTTTAAATGTCTGTAAATCGTGTATATGTTATCGTTATTCTGCTTATTTCATAGTACCCAGTTTTTTTCAATGTCAGATATTATTGATAGAAAATAAACAGTGAGCCTTCTCACCACTTAGTTTCTTCAGAGTTTACTCTAGCTTTACACGCTATAGTGTTAATGTTAATGTGTGTGTGTTCAGCCACTCAGTTGTGTCCGACTCTTTGTGACCCCATGGCCTGCAAAACGCCGGTTTCCCTGTCCCTCATCCTCTCCTGGAGTTTGCCCAAGTTCATGTCCATTGAGTTAGTGATGCTCTCAAACCATCTCATCTTCTGCTGCCCCTTCTCCTTCTGCCTTCAATCTTTCCCAGAATCAGAATTTTTTCCAATAAGTCCACTCTTTGTATAAGGTGGCCAAAGTATTGAGGCTTCAACTTTAGCATCAGTCCTCCAATGAATATTCAGGGTTGATTTCCTTTAGGATTGACTAGTTTGATCTCCTTGGTATCCAAGAGACTCTCAGGAGTCTTCTCCAGTCCCACAATTCAAAAGCATCTCTTCTTCAGTGCTCAGCCTTCTTTATGGTCCAACTCTCACATCTGTACATGACTCTTAGAAAGAACAGTTAATATTAACAGCACATTTATATATTATAATCATTACAAGGACATGGAAACCTGGCATGCTGCAGTCCGTGAGGTTGCAAAGAGTTGGACACAACTGAGCAACTGAACAACAACAAATTATTACAAGAATAGTCTTCAAAAATAGCATATTTTATTGTCTTGGTACATTCAGGCTGCTGTAACAAAAATGCCATGGACTGGCTTACAAACAACAAATAAGTATTTCCCACACTTCTGGAGGCTGGGAAGCCTGGGATAAAGGCACCCACAGATTCAGTGTCTGATGAGCGCTCTATCCCTGCTGCACACATGACTGTCTTCTCATTGTGTCCTCACATGGTGGAAGGGACAGGGGCTTCCTAGGGTCTCATCCATAAGGGCATTAATCCCATTGATGAGGGCTAATGTCCTCCATAATAGCCCACCTCCAAATTCTATCACATTGGGTGTTAGGATTTTAGCATATGAATTTAAAAGAAATGCAAACATTCCAACCATAGCATATATCAACAATTTTTTTTAAATGTTTATGTTTAAATAAAACACATACACTACTTATACTTTATTAAATATATGTGTTCAAATAATCATTATGGGCATAGTAGTTTCTCAGTTTTGAATACCAAAAAATTTTTGTAAATGTGAGCTGCAGTGCACAGGGTTACAAAGAGCCGGACATGACTGAAGCAGCTTGGTATGTGATGTGGTAGAAAACGCAAACTGACTGGCTATATATAATACACAGAAATGTGGTTATAGACTACTTATTACTATTGAGACAGATGAATAGTTGTCAGCTTACAGCTATCCTCTATAATAGTGGGCTCCAGTTTTACCTAAAAATACAACTGTTTATCCTATTCTTTCATGTACATGGATATAACCAAATGACTAAGTTCTGGCCATTTAGAGTAACTATAAATGATATGACAAGCTTACAAAAACGTTTGTAAAGAGTGTGCTTGTCTTCTTCCTTTTATCTTTCCTGATGTCCAGAATGTAGAGGTAATGGCTGGAGCAAAAGAAATCACCTGAGATCATAGGGTAAACTTTAGGAAAGAAAATAGTTTATAGCAAAGCAACAAGAAAGAAACCAGTACCACTGATTTGGAATACCATACTAATTTTGGAATTCTTTATATTTCCATTATCAATAGGATATGAAAAATAATTTTGGTATATTGATAGAATGGAACCATGAATAGCAATAAAAATGAATAAATTACAACTATGTATAAACATGAACTTTATTCGCTAACATTACATTGAACAAAATAAACAAAAAAGTCTAATATTATATGACCTAATTTCATATGTAATTTCTAGAGTATTCAAAATATAAAAGAAATATGATTACTAACATATAAAATAAATACAAAAACAAAGTAAATATGATAATTACAAAAATGTGGAAAGAGGAAAGAGTTTCATTTGTAAGTAACACATAGTACGTAACAAAGCCTGGTGCAATTATTAAAAAGAAATAGATACATTTTGCAAAATCATTTTTTATAAAAGTCAGAGATCTGTGGAGACAAGAAGAGTAAAACTAAAATTCCAGATACAGAAGAGTCATTCATAAGTCAGATGATGCCTACAGGCTGTTTTCATGCCTTGTAGCCTTAACTACTGTGGTACCCAAGTGGTGAGGATAAAGCTTTTAGCCCTGGCAGACAGCCTTTAACAGAGGAAAGGAGAAACAGACCATAGTTAATTGCATGGGGCTTAAATGACACATTACAAACTAAAAGAACTCTAAAGGAATAGCCAGTTTTCTCTATAGAGCACGTGGTATTTCTCAGGAAAGTAGGAGACTAGGGGAGAAATGAAAAATTTTTTAAAGGGAGAAATACCTCAAATCCCACAATGTGTAGGAGAAATGTTACACAGAAGGTAAAAGTCCACCATAAATATGTAACTGATATCATCTTAATATGTAAACTATCAATTGAAGCAAGCTGGGAAGGAAAACTAAAGAACCCAGCCAACAACCCACAAAAGGGCAGAAGCAACTCTTCTTCAGATATTCAGGACTGAGAAGAAAGAGATCAGCCAAACTTTCAGTCAAAATCTTGATGGTCATAGCTGGGGAGAGACTGAGAGAAGAGAGAAGAGTTGTATTACTCAAAGAGCAACAAAACATAAACCTAGCCCAAACTACATGTTGCCCTCCATGGTTCTTTTAAATATTATCTTGAAAACAATCACAATGTTCTAGTTTTTTAAAGTGCAAGATAATGTGGCTAATAATTTTGTTTTAAAAAATGAATAATTTAAATTGACTTGTAGATTGCCTATTTTTGATATTGAATAGTGAAAAGCTTAATGTAATTGTTATTGATATATGCAAGACAATGAAAAACAGACCAAATGGAAAAAAGATGGCCATTTTAACAGACATCCATATGAAAGAATCAAATGGATGCTCTAAAAATCTTAATATGAATGAAAAAAATAGAACCCAAATTTGTGCTTTAAATACACGCCTTTTTGAGGTTAATTTGTGCTTTTGTTTACCAGCATAACTTAACTACAGTGACCTGAAAATGTTTTTGATTAAAAAATACATTTTATATCACAGCACAATAAACACACACATATAATATTTGTACATATATAAGTGAAGCAAACAAAAGTTTTGCCAAAAAATATCTACCCTGAGTGTTATTTTTTAAACTTTTATTAAATTGGAGGATAATTGCTTTACAAAGTTGTGTTGGTTTCTGCCATACAATAACTCGAATCAGCCATATATGCACATATATACATATATATTACTTCCCTGGTGGCTCAGATGGTAAGGTATCTGCCTACAATGTGGGAGACCCAAGTTCAATCCCTGAGTTAGGAATATCTCCTGGAGAAGGAAATGGCAACTCACTGAGTATTCTTGCCCGGAAAATCCCATAGACAAAAGAGCCTGGTAGGCTACTGTCCATGGGGTTGCAAAGAGTCAGACAAGACCGAGTGACTTCACTTTCTTTCTTTCTATACGTATATATATGTATCCCTTCCCTTCTGAGTCTTCCTCCCATCCCCATTATCTCACCCCTGTAGGCCATCACAGAGCACCAAGTTGGGCTTCCTATGTTACACAGCAGCTTTAAATGCAAAAACACAGATAATTTTTAAAAAAAATTATGGGAAATGTTGTATCATGTAATTATGTAAAAATAACATGAACAAAAAGGACTGACTTAGCTGAATTCATATCAGACAAAATAAATTTCAATCCAAAGGATATTACAAAAGATAATGATGAACATGATCAGTCCTCCAGGAAGGCATAATAATATAAATATATTTGCACCTCATAATATAACTTCCAAATTTCTCAAGAGGCAGGTCAGGTGGTCTGGTATTCCCATCTCTTTCAGAATTTTCTACAGTTTATTGTGATCCTCACAGTCAAAGGCTTTGGCATAGTCAATAAAGCAGAAGTAGATGTTTTTCTGGAACTTTCTTGCTTTTTCAGTGACCCAGTGGATGTCGGCAATTTGATCTCTGGTTCCTCTGCCTTTTCTAAATCTAGCTTGAACATCTGGAAGTTCACAGTTCACCTACTGTTGAAGCCTGGCTTGGAGAATTTTGAGCATTACTTTGCTAGCATGTGATATGAGTGCAAGTGTGTGCTAGTTTGAACATTTTTGGCATTGCCTTTCTTTGGGACTGGAATGAAAACTGACCTTTTCCAGTCCTGCGGCCACTGCTGAGTTTTCCAAATTTGCTGACATATTGAGTGCAGCACTTTCACAGCATCATTTTTTAGAATTTGAAATAGCTCAACTGGAATTCCATCACCTCCACTACTTTGTTTGTAGTGATGCTTCCTAAGACCCATTTGACTTTGTATTCCAGGATGTCTGGCTCTAGGTGAGTGATCATACCATCATGATTATCTGGGTTGTGAAGATCATTTTTGTATAGTTCTTCTGTGTATTCTTGCCACATGGAACAACAGACTGGTTATAAATAGGGAAAGGAGTATGTCAAGGCTGTATATTGTCACCCTGCTTATTTAACTTATATGCAGAGTACATCATGAGAAACGCTGGGCTGGAGGAAGCAAAAGCTGGAATCGAGATTACCAGGAGAAATATCAATAACCACAGATGTGCAGATGACATCACCCTTATGGCAGAAAGCAAAGAAGAACTAAAGAGCCTCTTGATGAAAGTGAAAGAGGAGAGTGAAAAAGTTGGCTTAAAACTCAACATTCAGAAAACTAAGATCATGGCCAGTCCATTCTGAAGGAGATCAACCCTGGGATTTCTTTGGAAGGAATGATGCTAAAGCTGAAACTCCAGTACTTTGGCCACCTCATGTGAAGAGTTGACTCATTGGAAAAGACTCTGATGCTGGGAAGGATTGGGGGCAGGAGGAGAAGGGGACGACAGAGGATGAGATGGCTGGATGGCATCACGGACTTGATGGACGTGAGTCTGAGTGAACTCTGGGAGATGGTGATGAACAGGGAGGCTTGGTGTGCTGGGATTCATGGGGTCGCAAAGAGTCGGACACGACTGAGCGACTGAACTGAACTGAAGATCACGGCATTCGGTCCCATCACTTCATGGCAAATAGATGGGGAAACAGTGGAAACAGTGTCAGACTTTACTTTTTGGGCTCCAAAATCACTGCAGATGGTGACTGCAGCCATGAAATTAAAAGATACTTGCTCCTTGGAAGAAAGGCTATGACCAACCTAGACAGCATATTAAAAAGCAGAGACGTTGCTTTGCCAACAAAGGTCCATCTAGTCAAAGGCCCATCATAGTCATCTATGGTTTTTCCAGTGGTCATGTATGGATGTGAGAGTTGGACTATAAAGAAAGCCGAGCACTGAAGAATTGATTCTTTTGAACAGTGGTGTTGAAGAAGACTCTTCAGAGTCACTTGAATTGCAAGGAGATCCAACCAGTCAATCCTAAAGGAAATCAGTCCTGAATATTCATTGGAAGGACTGATGTTGAAGCTGAAACTCCAATATTTTGTCCACCTGATGTGAAAAGCTGACTCATTTGAAAAGACCCTGATATTGGGAAAGATTGAAGGCAGGAGGAGAAGGGGACAACAGAGGATGAGATGGTTAGATGGCATCATCGAATCAATGAATATGAGTTTGGGTAAACTCCAGGAGTTGGTGATGGACAAGGAGGCCTGGTCTGCGGTTCATGGAGTCGCAAAGAGTTGGACATGACTGAGCAACTAACCTGAACTGAACTGAATTGATGAGAATTAAAGCCAAACACCATTTTTTAGAAGTATATTGCTAAAAATGAAGAAGTAACAAACAGAATCAGAGGAATCAAGGACCTAACATGAGAAAAATAAATGAAGAGAATTTCCAGAATGGTTTCCTTGTAGCACACCTTGAAAGCAGGCAGTGCTCACACAGAATCCAAGCATGAAGATAGAGTATATACGAGGTGATATTGTAAGACAATAAAAAGGACTGGATATGTTGTCAGACAAGTTATTGGAAAAAGTTTTTGTTTTTTGTTTTTTTGTGAATCAGATTACAGAGGTAACAGGATAGAAAGACTTATTCAAAGACTCAAAGAAGCTGAAAAGTCTCATAACATAAATTTCTAAAGGAAAGAAAATATACAATCATAATTTTTACCTAATCAAAATAATGAAAAAATTTAACAAAAATTAACCTTAAATGGCATGTAAATGGATTGGGGAAAGGGAGAAAACAAAGTAGTTTAATTGCTTAAAACTCTTATTGACCATTAGGAAAAGTCAGTAATATTCACAACTTACAATTCTTTAGTGTTAGTGTTTTAGTCACTCAGTTGTGTCCCAGTCTTTGTGACCCCATGGATGGTTAGCCCTCCAGATTCCTCTGTCTATGGAATTCTCCAGGCAAGAATACTGGAGTGGGTAGCCATTCCCTTCTCCAGGGGATCTTCCCAACCCAGGGATCCAACCTGAGTCTCCTGCAATGAAGGCAGATTCTTTCCATCTGAGCCAATAGGGAAGCCCATTCTTTATATTATACAATGTATGTTATATTTTGAAAAAATGAAGCTAAATATGGGGAAAAGATCCTAAATATTTTTAAAGTTATTTCCATGAGAATCAGTATGTAAACTGCTATATATGACCACTTGAAAAAAAAAGGCATCTATTTTGATAAAATAGTTAATTTTTTAAATGAGATTCCTTACCTCCCTATACCTTATTTCTTGCCTTTTCTTTTTGGTTTGCTGTAGTTGTAACTCAATGGCACAGACACCATGCTATTTATGGTTATTTCAAGCATCAGTGACATGAACGTTGCTCTCATATAAATGAACTACCTCGTACATACTTCTTAGGTAATATATTACCTAGTTGTGTTATGCTTTGAGCTAAAGGTTGTGATTGGTTTCAGTGGATGTTTTTATCATTTTGAACCTGAGGTTCACAGTGCAAGGGGATGACATGAATGGGTGAGTAGGGTAGCTGTCAGGCTTTATGGAATATTGGGTCTACACTCCTAAATTTCATAAAATGTGCCCATTCCTCCAAGTCAGAGTTCTATGTTTCTCCCATGTTGCAAAATATTTGAACTTCAAACTGTTCCCACAAGCCTTTAGAATGTGCTAAAAAAACTATGTTCCCCCTAGTAGTTCTTTCTTCTCTTGCAGGATTTTGACACTGGTTATAAACTTGTACTCTAAAAAATTTTACTAAGCTACTTGCTGCCTACCTCTTTCCAACTTTGTTCAAATTAAAAGGTTTGAGAAGCAATAGTAGGAATCTTGTTAATTCCCTGACTTAAAATCTACGTTCGTATCTAGAAGGTAGAGACAGAATGAGAAGTTGTGCCATAGCATTCTTTAATTTTCTCTTTGTTTGAGAAAACCACTTTGGCTGCTAATTTTTAGCATGGCCTGATGACTGAAGATTTATTCCTTCTTCCTTTTATTTTTATTGCTGCTTTTGCTCTTGCGTTTATTTCTAGATTTCACTTCCCATTATTTTTATTTTTCTATTAATTTATGAAATAAGTTCATCATTCTTCAACCTTTCTGTAGAAATGAAACATTTCTTAAAGTCTAAGCTACTAAATATTATTTGGGTATCTAGAAGTCAACAAGGGATATGACTGGTTATTGTATCAGTTCACTTCAGTTTCGTTCAGTCAGTCCTATCCAGCTCTTCACAACCTCATAGACTGCAGCACGCCAGGCTTCCCTGACCATCAGCAGCTCTCAGTGCTTGCTCAAACTCATGTCCATCAAGTCAGTGATACCATCCAACCATCTCATCCTCTGTCAGCCCCTTCTCCCCTTGCTTTTAATTGTTCCCAGCATCAGAGTCTTTTCCAATGAGTCAGTTCCTCACATCAGGTGGCCAAAGTATTGGAGTTTCAACTTCAGCATCACTCCTTCCAATGAATATTCAGAATTGATTTCCTTTAGAATTGACTGATTTGAACTCTTTTCAGCCCAAGGGACTCTCAAGAGTCTTCTCCAACACCACATTTCAAAAGCATCAATTCTTTGGCGCTAAGCTTTCCTTATAGTCCAGCTCTCACATCCATACATGACTACTGGAAAAGCCATAGCTTTCACTAGACAGACCTTTGTTGGTAAAGTAGTGATTCTGCTTTATAATATGCACTGTAGGATTGACATAGCTCTTCTTCCAAGGAGCAAGCATCTTTTAATTTCATGGTTGCAGTCACTGTCTGCAGTGATTTTGAAGCCCAAGAAAATAAAGTCTCTCATTGTTTCTGTTGTTTGCCCATCTATTTGCCATGACATGATGGGACCAGATGCCATGATCCTCGTTTTCTGAATGTTGAGTTTAAGCCAGTGTTTTCACTCTCCTCTTTCACTTTCATCAAGAGGCTCTTTTGTTGCTCTTCACTTTCTGCCGTAAGAGTGGTGTTATCTGCATATCTGAGGTGATTGATATTTCTCCCAGCAATCTTGATTCCAGCTTCTGCTTCATCCAGCTCAGCATTCCGCATCATGTATTTTGCATATAAGTTAAAATGCAGGGTGACAATATACAGCCTTGACGTACTCCTTTCCCAATTTGGAACCAGTCTGTTGTTCCGTGTCCAGTTCTAACTGTTGCTTCTTGACCTGCATACAGGTCTCACAGGAGGCAGGTAAGGTGTTCTGTTACTCCCATCTCTTGAAGAATTTTCCACAGTTTGTTGTGACCCACACAATGAAAGGCTTTGGCATAGTCAATAAAGCAGAAGTAGATGTTTTTCTGGAACTCTCTTGCTTTTTCGATGATCCAACAGATGTTGGCTATTTGATCTCTGGTTCCTCTGCCTTTTCTAAATCCAATTTGAACACCTGGAAGTTTTTGGTTCACTTACTGTTGAAGCCTAGCTTGGACAATTTTGTGTATTACTTTGCTAGCGATATAAAAAAGTTATTGTATATTGTCATAATTGGAAGGAATTTCATCTCTAGCTAAGGTTTGAGTTAGGGTTGTTTCAGTTCCATTCTATTTGGCTTATTCAAATTTAGATACACTTGATAATTAATAAAGACACTAGGGGAGGAGAGGGTGAGATGTATGGAAAGAGTAACATGGAAACTTACATTACCATGTGTAAAAGAGATAGCCAACGGAAATTTGCCGTTTGGCTTAGGAAACTCAAACAGAGGCTCTGTATCAATCTAGAGGTATGGGATGGGGAGGGAGGTGGGAGGGAGGTTCAAAAGGGAGGGGATATATGTGTCCTTATGGTTGATTCATGTTGAGGTTTGACAGAAAGCAACAAAATTCTGTAAAGCAATTGCCCTTCAATTAAAAAAAAAAACACGTTGAAACAATAATATATGAGGAGTATTGTGCAGTGCACAGTAAAGCATATCATCAATCGCGGCATTGTGGACTATATGGAAGTGGCTTGTAGTTATCTCTGTGTGTGTTTGTGTTAGCCACTCAGTCGTGTCTGACTCTTTGTGACCCATGAACTGTGGCCTGCCAGGCATCTCTCTCCATGGAATTTCCCAGGCAAAAATACTTTAGTGGGTTGCCATTCCCTTTGCTAAAAGATCTTCCCAACACAGGAATCGAATCCAGGTCTCCTGCATTAGCAAGCAGAATATTTACCATCTGTTCCATCTCTATATTTGCCTAAGTAATTGCTGGTGACCCCACAGGAAGCATGATTCTGGTAGCACTCTTACTGCTTCCTGTGCCAAATTACCCAGAATCATGAGCTGAAAGTTCAAGTCCAGAGGTCATAAGGCATGGTGAGATATCTAATTCAGTGTTTTTACTTTTCATAAAGTGAACCTCAAAATTCTCTCTGCTTCAGGTTTTGCAAAACCCAGAACTGTTCTTGTTGTTGTTTAGTTGCTAAGTCCCGCCTAACTCTCTTGCAAGCCCATGGATTGTAGCCTGCCAAGCTCCTTTTGTCCCAGGCAAAAATACTGAAGTGGATTGCCATTTCCTCCTCCAGGGCATCTTACTGACCCAGGGATTGAGCCCATGTCTTCTGCATTCACAGGTGTAGTCTTCATCACTGAGCCACCAGGGAAGCCCACAACCATCCATAAGTGTGGCCTAATTGCTTTGCCTTCAGTCTCAATTGAAATCCAATTTTACAGTATATTGCCCATGGAGACTTGGGCAGCACCCTTAATTCACCTAAGATTCCATTTTCTCATCTGCAAAATAAAGATCAAATGATCAAACCACAGGGTTAAAGAGACTTCTAGCGCTTAGATTAATGCCTTTCAACATGAAGTAATTGAAAATTATAGTTACTTTAACTATTACTAAACAAATAAAGAACACTGATACATATGATGACTGATGCTAAACGTGTACTTTCATTATTTTCTTCCTTAGTTTTTCCTGTTGTGATATGATTTCTTTAAAACTTTGAAAATAACCATTCATATCCCTGTGCATTAAAGTTCAATAATTTCTTTTCAGAGTTAGACTAAAAAAAGTACATGATATTGTCAGGAAACTACTTCAGAATTCCACATAATATAGAGCAAGGATAAACCTTGTTAACTTGGATATGTAAAAAATGTCATCTGTTCCAACTGGTATTCTCAGAATGTTTGTTCTACTTTAGATAATTAATCTAGAAGAAAAGTGTTTGTATTAATAAAATCAGTATGCAAATAGAGATGTGTTCATTCATTTTCCATGGCTGAGACTGGGTCAAATATCTGAAAAGACCTAGAAATGTATTTCCTATCCTTTTGCATGATTTATCCTCTCCTGAGTATTACTCAGTGTGCAATTAAAGTGCTCCAATATTGTAAAGTCTATTATTCTATTGATAGTTGGACTACTCAACACATTTTTGGCTTTCAAAATTTTAACTACACGTAGAATGTTTATGGATCATCTCTTTCAATGAGGCTAATTTGAATTTTTGAAATTATATTAGAATTTGCATGCTGAAATCTGGCAAAGAGTTAGTTCAAAATATTTGCTAAAGGAGTGGATGATTTAATGCCTAGAAAAATATACATATGGAATAAATCGATTTAGATATACTTTTCCATTAAATTGTATAAAATGAAAATTTTACTCTCCCACACTTCTGTGTCAAATATTTGGTTCAGATGTGCTTTTCTGCTTTCATTTTATGGAGAATTTCAGACCTATTTTTACTCTAAAAGAGAATTATGCAAATCACATTTAATCACTCAATAAAATAGTTCTGAATGAAGTGTTTCCAGTTATCCACAATTAGTTTGATAGCTGAGGTTATTAAACCAGTTTTCATGCTTATTTCATCTTGTAATTTTATTCATTCATTTGCAATTTTGATATTTGCATAGTAATTATAGAGGAGGAAAATTATTTACAATATATTGAAATACTCATAGATAAAGTAATTTCTTACTACTGTCTATATTTGCCTCAAAAATAGACAGACAAATAAAACTTCTCTGGATAATTTTAATTAGTATCTTTTGAGGCATAAATGTCTAATTCAGAGAGGCTTTGGTACAAAAAAAATGGAAAAATAATTGGTCCTTTATTTTGTTAAACTTTAGGCATTTTATGAGTTTAGCTATAAATTAGAGCACTTGGATCTCTATAATTGTCCCATAACTGATGCAAGTGGGGATTTCCCACAACCTTTACAGAGAAAATGAAAATAAATAAGTTTTACTCTTGAGTATGTGAAACAGGAACTTCCAGATGTTCAAGCTGGATTTAGAAAAGGCAGAGGAACCAGAGATCAAATTGCCAACATCTGTCGGATCATAGAAAAAGCAAGAGAATTCCAGAAGAACAACTACTTCTGCTTCATTGACTATATTAAAGCTTTTGACTGAGTGGATCACAACAAACTGTGGAAAACTCTTTAAGAGATGGGAATACCAGACTACCTTACCTAGCTCTTGAGAAAGCCTGTAAGTAGGTCAAGAAGCAACAGTTAGAACTGAAAATGAAACAACTGGTTCCAAACTGGGAAAGGAGTATGTCAAGGCCATATATTGTCACCCTGCTTATTTAAATTCTATGCAGAGTGCATCATACTAAATGCTAGGCTGTATAAAGCAGAAGCTGGATCAAGATTGCCAGGAGAAATATCAATGACCTCAGATATGCAGATGACACCGCCCTTATGGCAGAAAGCGAAGAGCAACAAAAGAGCCTCTTGATGAAAGTGAAAGAAGAGAGTGAAAAAGTTGGCTTAAAACTCAGCATTCAGAAAACTAAGATCACAGCATCCAGTCCTATCACTTCATGGCAAATAGATGGGGAAACCATGGAAACAGTGAGAGACTTTTATTTTTCGGGCCTCCAAAATCGCTGAAGATGGAGACTGAAACCATGAAATTAAAAGACACTTGCTCCTTGGAAGAAAAACCTTGCCAAACATAGACAGAGTATTTAAAAGTAGAGACAGCACGTTGCCAACAAAGGTCCATCTAGTCAAAGCTATAGCTTTTCTGGTAGTCATGTATGGATGGGAGAGCTGGACTATACAGAAAGCTGAGTGCTGAAAAATTGATGCTTTTGAACTGTGGTGTTGGAGAAGACTCTTGAGAGTCCCTTGGACTGCAAGGAGATCAAACCAGTCAATCCTAAAGGAAATCAGTACTGAACATTCATTGGCGGGACTAATTCTGAAGCTGAAGCTCCAATACTTTGGCCACCAGATGTGAAGAACTGACTCATTGGAAAAGACCCTGATGCTGGGAAAGATTAAAGGCAAGAGGAAAAGGGGCTGACAGAGGATGATATGGTCGGATTGCATCCCCGACTCGATGAACATGAGCTTGAGCAAGCTCTGGGAGGTGGTGAAGGACAGGGAAGCCTGGCGTGCTGCACTCCGTGGGGTTGCAAAGACTCAGGCATGACTGAGTGACTGAACAGAAACAAACTAATGCTTGAGTATTCTAATGTTATTTCATCATTTTTCCCCATCATCATCTTCACACACACACACACACACACACACACATGCATTCACACATACACACAAACTCCAAGACTGAAAAATTCCCTTCCTCTTTGCTTTCAAAATTTAAATTTTCCAGTTATATGTATACTTTCCTTAAGTAACTTTTCTTTCCTTATATATCATTTATGCTTTGATTCTGGGATATTCACTTACTTTTGTTCTTGTTCAGCCACTAAGTTGTGTTGGACTCTTTGCAACCCCATGAACTGCAAAATGCTAGGTTCCTCTATTCTCCAATATCTTCCAGAATTTGCTCAAATTCACATCCTTTGAGTCAGGGAATGCTATCTAATCATCGCATCCTCTGCTGTCCCTTCTTTTGCCTTCAATATTTTCTAGGATCAGAGTCTTTTCTAATGAGTTGGCTGTGATTAGACGGCCAAAGCGTTAGAGCATCAGCTTCAGCATCATTACTTCCAATGAATATTCAGGGTTGATCTCCTTTAGGATTGACTAGTTGGATCTCCTTGCAGTCCAAGGGACTCTCAAGTCTCTCCAGCACCACTCACTTAGGTAATATATTTTATTTAAATACATTTAACCAGGTTTCTAAAAAGAGAAAGCCTCAATGAGTACTTGTCCTTCTGGGATGTCTCAGCCCTTAGAACATTTTAAATATGTGCCATCTGTATCTTCTCACTTAAACCATACAGCTAAGAATGCAGGGAGAGTTGTCCCTCTGAATTCTCAGCAGAAATCTGAGGTGGAGAAGGGCTTTCTCCAGAGGAATATGTTAACATTGTCTTTTAACAAATGAATAAACTCAGAAATATTCAAGAGATATACAATCTTTTTAAGAAAATTTTATTGGCTTGGACTGTAAAAAAGCAGACATATCCCAAATGAAAATAGGTCTTGGAACCCCAAACTTCTACAGACAGAAAGCAGTGTAAGAAACGTATTACTACAGAGTAAATATTTGTGTCCTTCCAAATTTTTAAGTTAAAACTTAATTTTCAACATGATGGTATTTGAAGATAGCAACTGGAGGTGATTAGATTATGAAAGCAGATCTCTCATGAATGGATTAGTGCCCTTATTAAAACAAAAAATTTCTCTTGCCACATCCACCACGTGAGGACACAGCAAGAAGATAGCAAATTGTGGATCAGGAAGCAGGCTTTCACCGGACATTGAAGCTGACAAAGCTTGATAGTGGAATTCCCAGTCCCCAGGACAGGAGAAAATAAATTTCTGTTATTGATAAGCTATCTGGTCCATGATGTTCTATTATACATAGCAGCTGTGCTGTACTATGATATCAATGAAATAAAATCCACATTTTAAAACAAGAGAATCTTAACCAGATATCCCCATGACAGAAATATTTACTCAAACATAAAGATACATTTTTCTTCTTTTGGCACCAGACATCAGTCTCCCTAGAAGATAACATTCCTTTTTCAATCCTGTAAAGGGTCATGATGATGCACCACTTGCCTTGTATATCTTTGGTGAATTTTATGTATAGTGCCAGTATATCATTTCCCTGAAAGAGAAAAATAGGTACAGAACATACTGCGTCAGATGGCTTGGGGATGTATTGGGCTTCACCTGATAAAAGTTTTTAGCTTAAATACGTACTTACATGGTTATTGGTCTTCCCTTTTGGCTCAGCTGGTAAAGAATCCACCTGTAATGTGGGAGACCTGGTTTCAATCCTTGGGTTAGGAAGATCCCCTGGAGAAGGGAAAGGCTACCCACTCTAGTATTCTGGCCTAGAGAATTCTATGGACTCTATAGCCCATGGGGTCGCAAAGAGTCAGACACAACTGAGCAACTTTCACTAATACATGGTTGTTAAACTTTCTAGATACATTACTTGTAATCTACATATTTTGCAAGTTATTGTGTCTTGCATTACCACATGTGTGACTCAGCCATCAGTAAAAGTGACGATGCCTAAGCAAGTTGAAACAATTGACCAAACGTATAATTTTATTAGCTCAATGATATGGAAAGAAGCAACAAGAGGGTGCCTTTTCCTGAACATAACAGTAGGATAGGTGTGTCCAGAGGCCTTTGGCTACACTTAACTGAAGAGCCTGAGTGGCCTACCATGAGGAGTTCTAGGGCCATGGGACAAATATTTCCCAAATCTTGATCAAAATTAAAACTAAAAGGAAGGGCATTGTAAATAAGGAACGTTGCCCACCATTCAGCTCTACAAGAATCATTCCTGGCCAACACAGTTGCTGATCAATAATACACCCTGAAAGAAATCTGGGGTGATGTAAGAATCCCCCCAAAATGAGATAAGAATCAGAATCACTTTGTGCTCTGGGAAAACTGCCACAGATAGTAAAGATTATCTGAAAAAAAAAAATTTCATGGACCCAGTTTCTTACATCTTGCCATACTAAGAAAAGTACCTAAACCATTAACTAAGATAGCTGGCCCCCACAAATAGCAATGGCCTTCTACTAAGATGTGTAATTGAATGCATGTACCCCCTACCCCAAATCATACATGCACTGACTTTCCCCTTTACCACTTCAGAACAATCCTCAGAGTTTCCCAAAAGACTTTCTTCTGAGTCATAATCCTTAGGTTGACTAGAATAAAATTCTTTTTTCTTATGTTGAATATTAATTTTTTGTCTATAATACTACTCATTTATAAATGTGGGATATCAATAATAGGAAAAAAAAAAACCCTAAGAGTTGAGAAGGTGGAAACCTAAAGGATGGAACCAAGACATATGGTGAACTATTACCAAAGAGTAGCAGGACTGAGTCCTAATCAAGGCAGTACCAAGAAATGCCAAATTCAGGTTTTGAAAATTGTTATAAAATAGCAACTCCTGTGTGTCTCTTGTGTTTCTCTTTTTAGGATGAGAATATTTATAGAATTATAGTAATTAATCCTACTCTTGTTCTATAACTGTAGCATAATATATTGACTGCACAACACCCAGGATGGCAGATAATTTATCTCCTTATTTTACAAGTCTTTTGACCTAAAGGGAGTACACTTGATAAAACTATAAAAAACACATACCCATGCCTGGTCTACTTTAGATGGTGAGACTCTAGAGTTGGAGTTGATGTATACAGATGAGACTTTGGGAGCTTTGGAAAAGGGTGAGAGTATTTTGTAGTCAAATGCTCTACTACTGAGCTACACCCCTCTCTGTGGGTGAGAGTATTTTGAACATGGGAAGATGTAAATTACTGGAGCCCAGAGGGAAATCTATAATATTCTTCCTCCAAGAATAGTAGACCAGTTGACAATAATCTTAGTCTACTGATATTTACAAATGTGAGTAGTCTTCTACACAGAATCATGGCTGGATGGCTAATGTAATCTAATACACATAAACCTTATTAAGACTATTGAAAGACCTGGACAGGCAAATACAGTAATGTGTGATCAAGGCATAGAGGCTTCCATGTTGGTTGCTCTTGATTCAGCCACTCTGGAAAAATCTGGCTTCTGTATACTTGGTGAAGCTTGCTTGGAGAAGCCATTCATCAGCCATATAAATTAGACCCTCTGGACTTAGTTTGGCCTTTAAATAATATCAAATTCATAAGAAACTCTAAACCAGAATTTCTTCCACTGAATTATCCCTGAATTCATAACCCCTACACATTGTAAATTGTGGAAAATTCTGAGAGAGATGGGAATACCAGACCACCTGACCTGCCTCTTGAGAAATCTGTATACAGGTCAGGAAGCAACAGTTAGAACTGGACATGGAAAAACAGACTGGTTCAGGAAAAGGAGTACATCAAGGCTGTATATTGTCACCCTGCTTGTTTAACTTCTATGCAGAGTACATCATGAGAAACGCTGGACTGGAAGAAACACAAGCAGGAACCAAGATTGCCGGGAGAAATATCAATAATCTCAGATATGCAGATGACACCACCCTTATGGCACAAAGTGAAGAGGAACTAAAAGGCCTCTTGATGAAAGTGAAAGAGGAGAGTGAAAAAGTTGGCTTAAAGCTCAATATTCAGAAATCTAAGATCATGGCATCCGATCTCATCACTTCATAGGAAATAGATGGGGAAACAGTGGAAACAGTGTCAGACTTTTTTTGGGGGGGCGGCTCCAAAATCACTGTAGATGGTGATTGCAGCCATGAAATTAAAAGACGCTTACTCCTTGGAAGAAAAGTTATGACCAACCTAGACAGCATGTTCAAAAGCAGAAACATTACTTTGCCAACTAAGGTCCGTCTAGTCAAGGCTATGGTTTTTCCAGTGGTCACGTATGGATGTGAAAGTTGGACTGTGAAGAAAGCTGAGCACCAAAGAACTGATGCTTTTGAACTTGGTGTTGGATGAGATTCTTGAGAGTCCCTTGGACAGCAAGGAGATCCAACCAATCCATTCTGAAAGAGATCAGCCCTGGGATTTCTTTGGAAGGAATGATGCTAAAGCTGAAACTCCAGTACTTTGGCCACCTCGTGCAAAGAGCTGACTCATTGGAAAAGACTCTGATGCTGGGAGGGATTGGGAGCAGGAGGAGAAGGGGACGACAGAGGATCAGATGGCTGGATGGCATCACTGACTCGATGGATGGGAATCTGAGTGAACTCCGGGAGATGGTGATGGACAGGGAGGCCTGGCATGCTACAATTCATGAGGTCACAAAGAGTAGGACACGACTGAGCGACTGAACTGAACTGAACTGAACACGTTGTAAGAGATAATAAATGATCATTGTTGCTTTGAGTCACTAAGAATAAGATGATACATTAGACAACATTAGATAACTAACAATTTCTTACACTGATGTCATTTATACAAAGTTTAAATACATGTCAAAGGAAATTACAGGATTTACGGTTACAAGAGTACATGTTATTAAGTAGCAAAAAAAAAAATAAAAAACTTTACATAAAAATAATCTGGTGGCTTTCTTTGTAGGCCAGGAGAATCTTGTATCTTAAAACATTGTTACATATAACTATACATTTCAATAGAAATTTTAAGTAACATAAATCAGAGGAAAAGTGCAGTACAGGATAATATGCTTTATGATTGCTGTATTTTAGAAACTGAGGGGAATTTTGCTGAAGGAGTAAGAGCCACATTTGGGTCTTGAAAGAAAATAAAAGTTAAATAAGGAAGAAGGAAGAAAGAAGAAAGAGAGTTGAATTAAGTAAAAAAATGAAATAAAGATATTATCTGAACAGATTAAAGGCACAAAACCAAAAGAGAGTTTGGATCTTTGACCACATTCGCTTAAACAGATGTGTATAGCGGACTTTTGGACTCAGAGGGAGAGGGAGAGGGTGGGATGATTTGGGAGAATGGCATTGAAACATGTATACTATCATGTAAGAATCGAATCGCCAGTCTATGTCCGATGCAGGATACAGCATGCTTGGGGCTGGTGCACGGGGATGACCCAGAGGGATGTTGTGGGGAGGGAGGTTCATGTTTGGGAACACATGTACACCCATGGTGGATTCATGTCAATGTATGGCAAAACCAATACAGTATTGTAAAGTAAAATAAAGTAAAAATAAATATTTAAAAAAAAAACGGAAAAAAAAAAGTTATTGAATGGAGGATGAATGCATGCTTCTGAACCATAGTTTTCTCTGGATATATGCCCAGGAATGGGATTACTGTGTCATATGATAGCTCTATTTTTAGTTTTTAAGGAACCTCCATATTGTCCCCCATAGTGGCTGCATTCTCACCAACAGTGCAGAGGATTCCCTTTTCCCCAAACCTTCCCCAGGATTTATTGTTTGTAGACTTTTTGATGATGGCTATTCTGACTGGCATGAGGTGGGGCCTCACTGTAGACTTGATTTGTATTTCTCGAATAATTAGCAATGTTGGGCATCTTCTCATGTGCCTCTTGACAATCTGTATATCTTCTTTGGAGAAGTGTCTATTTAGGTCCTCTGCCCATTTTTTGAATGGATTGTATTCTGTGATATTGACTGTGTGAGGAATCTAAAAAAGGGATGCAAATCAACTTATTTACAAAACATAAACAAACTCACAGATTTAAAAAATAAACTTGTTACCAAAGGGGAAGGAAGGATGACAAATTAGGAGTCTGGGATTGACATAAACACTCTACCATATTTAAAATAGGTAACCAACAAGGACCTACTGCATAGCACAGTGACCTCTACTCAATATTCTATAATAAGCTAAATAGGAAAATAAATGGAAATTATACACACACACACACACACACACACACACGTATCTAATTGAAGTCAAAAGGAGAAATGGGCAGCAGAACACTAGATGGTTAGATAGCATCACCGACACAATGGACATGAATCTGAGCACACTCCAGGGGATAATGGAAGACAGAGGAGCCTGGCATGGTACATTCCATGGAGTCACAACGAGTTGAGCCCTACTTAGTAACTGAATGACATTTAACAAGTGTCTGAATCACTTTGTGGTACACCTGAAACTAACACAGCATTGTAAATCAATTATAGTCCAATATAAATAAAAATTTAAAGAGTTATTTAAAGATTTTAAACATAGGCATGATAAAATCAGACATGCTTTAGAAAGAGGAAAACTGGAGTGGGAAGGATAGAGTTTGGGAGTGTAGCCTCCTGATGAATAATTAGGAGGTCTTGAATTAAAAGTACAGCAGTAACCATGGAAAGTCTTTCCCATAATAGTTAATGGCAATTCTATTCTCCCAATTTCTGAAACCCAAAACTTGCGCATTCTTTACTGCTTTCCCTTATTTTTTCACACGTCATATCCAATAGTTGGGCAAATTCAGTCAGCTTTTCTTTCAAAACATATTTCCAATACCTAAACATCACCTCTGCCTCAGACTTTGTGACTTTTGTTCTTCTCCTTTCAGTGCTAGTCCACCAAATATTTGTAGGACCGACTCACTTTTCTCCTCCAGGTCTTTACTCCTTTATAAGATTTTCATGGAGGACTTTCCAGGGTATCAAATATAAAATTACAGATCTTCCAATTTTCTTTATCCTCCTTCCTTACCGTATTATTGTTCCTACATACTACTCCATCTATTTTGTTTAATTATGTTGCTTATAATGTTTCCCCATTCTTAGCAATGGGGGTTGGAAATGTGTATACAAAGATGTAGAAAAAAAGAGAGACATATGCTGGACAGTCAATAAATATTTATGAATGGATGAATAAATAGATCACGAAGATATTAATACTTTTTATTATAATTGGCAATGTGATTTTAAGAATAGCTCCCAAGTTTTGTCTGTGTTAGGACTTTCTAGGACCTCTCTCTACCATATACAAACTCCTTTTAGTCCTAAGTTCTGAAAAGTTCAGTAAATTGATTCAGAACTAAATGTCAGGGGATGAAATAGTCACATAATTTTCAGCTTCAAAGCTTAGCAACAATTCCATAAGTAGTTTTTAATAGTCATATCTTTCTCCAAACCCAATGTATTAATCTTTTATAATGATTTGACAATAGAAAGAATAAAAGGGGAGGAAAGTTTGAATTGAAATGCCTGGGATTCTTATTCTATTTCTACTATAATTTAGGACTCTTAACTCCATTTGAAAGTTTCCGCATCTCAAAAAATAAAAAGGCAAACAAAAGTTAAATATATCTGCTCTAATTTGCAGATTACATTGCAAAGGAAAAAAGAGAGTTGTATAATATACTTATTTAAAACAAAAAAGGTTATGCACTCTATGCACAAAAATTCTTTTAATGCTACATTTCCAAGAAGTCTAACCCACTAATATTCCAAATATATAATTATAAATGAAGAATTTCCAGTCAGTTGTTATAATCATGTAAAAGTTCTCAGAAGTAAATTCTAAATAGTAAGAGTCAGATATGATAGCCCAAAACTTTTTTATTATAAAACCATTTCTTAGTGATCTACATTGATCATTAGTGTAAAATGTTTTGCTTATGTGAGCTCACTGTCTTCCCCTTAAAATCTCTGTAACCTTTAAAAGATTCTCTTTATGTATTTGTCAAAACTGAGAAATCTGAAAGAAAAAAAAAATGTCCACATAGCCCAATTACAGATTACTGAAAAGGTCAGCAAGATGTCATTGTAGCAGAGCAGTCTGGAAAATCTCATGAGAACTTTCAGCTGAAAGTTCAATTGAATTGTTGGGCTCCTGACTTGGAGGAATCAATCCCTCATAAGAAAAAAGGGCAATAGCCACCCTGTGGGTAAAGGACACTGGTTGACTACCCTCCTGATGTAGAACAAAGGTAAGGGGGAAAGTGGCCCAACCAACACAATACTACCGGTGATTAAAAGCCATTTGTTCTCTTATGTTTTTTCCACACTACCAGGTGCATTTGATTTGTAATAAATACATTTTAGAAAACATTTCTGGTTTATCATAAAGATTTTACAGTTTCATCAAATTTCACAGTTTAAGAATTTTTAAAAATGATAATTAAAAGAATTTTTAGAAGTTTGTACCACTACAAAACTCCAAGATGCACTTGTTTTGTTTTCCTCTTAATATTTTCAGTTTATTTTGTACTTAGAGCACAAAATTTCAGCATTTATAAGGCTTTGAGGAAAATTTGAATAAATCAAATATATTACCTAAAAATAAAAATATAACAAATATAGCTGTGTGAAGAATTCTAAAAGTAAAACCACATGAACCTACTTTAAAATTATGAGATGACATATAAAGTCCTAAGAATGCTTTTTGAGCATCTAATAATATTCACTGTAGCAGTTAGGTCTGAGGGCATTTTCATGGAAAGTATTATGTACTTTTTTTGTGGTCTAGTCAAATGTATCTAAAGATGTCTAGATCTTGAATATTCATTAAGTTAAAACAACTTTAGCAGTATATATCTAAATTTAGTATTCTATTATACAATGAAAACCTGGAACCATCATAAGTTGCTGGTTAGAAGCACTTTGGTAAATAATTTGGCAATTTATTTTAAAGTTCATGTACTGCATGACTCAGCAATTCTACTTCTAGATGCTTACTTGAGAAATAAGAGAAGATTTCCCTTAAACTTGTATTAGAATGTTTATAGAAACTTTTTCACATGTGTGTGTTCAATTGGTAAGTCATGTCCAACTCTGCGACCCCATGAACAGTAGCCTGTAAGGCTCCTCTGTCCATTGGATTTTCCAGGCAAGAATACTGGAGTGGGTTGCCATTTACTCCAGGGGATCTTCCTAACCCATGAATCCAACCCTCATCTCTTGTGCCTTTTGCATTAGCAGGCAGGCAGATTGTTTACCAGAGTCACCTGGGAAGAAGACAACTTTTTCATAAATTAACATTATACAATAATGATATATTATTATACATTTATATGGGCTTTCCTGGTAGCTCAACTGGTAAAGAATCTGCCTGCAATGCCAGAGACCCAGGTTCAATACCTGGGTTGGGAAGATCCCCTGGAGGAGGGCATGGCAATCCACTCCAGTACTCTTGCCTGGAGAATCTCCATGGACAGAGGAGCCTGGGGGGCTATAGTCCATGGGGTCACAAAGAGTTGAACATGACTGAGTGACTAAGCCCAGCACACAGCATACATTAATATAATAGCATTACTATTAATGAATATTATGATTATTATGTGAAACGGGTACAAGTGCATGACAGTGCCATGTGGTTAAATATAAAATGGACAGATATATATGTATTTAAATGAACCTGTCTTTGTATAAATAGCAGTACGAACCCACAGCCATGTATAGTGAACCCACATGGACTCATATTGAATACATTAACTTGTAGTCTCATTTCTCAGTACCCCTAGAACATCTTTTATATTGAGTATTTTACTATATCTGCTGATTGCATTGTTTGGCAGAGTATGCACTCAAAGCTTCGTTACCATAGACAGTATTCTCAATAAATACAAGACTTCTCTAAACCACTATAGTTCTCCTCTGTGCTTAGGATTTGTATTGAGCCTGGAAAATCTTTTAGAGAATGAAGTGGCCACCCACTCCAAACTTCTTGCCTGGGAAATCCTCATGGACAGAGGAGCCTGGCGGGCTAGAGTCCATGGGGTCACAAAGAGTTGGACATGACTGAGCAACTAAGCATGGCACAGAGTGTCTCATAGAGTTTTCAAGGATTAACTAAATTTATAGTGCATAAAATTGGCCTGGCATGCATAAGCACTCCATAGCACAGCTATTACAGTTATGTTTATTATTACCATGAGATCTATCAACTGTTGGGTCAGGAGTAGGTCCCAAACAAGATTACATTTAGGTAGAAAAAATTGTATGCTAGATAGTTAACTAACGGTAGCTATTGCAGATAATTACCTCCTAAGACCTGATGGCTCAGTGGTAAAGAATCCTGCCAGTGCAGGAAACTTGGGTTCAAGCGCTGGTTTGGGAAGATCCCCTGGAGAAGGAAAGGCCAACCCACTCCAATATTCTTGCCTGGAGAACATCAGCTACAATCCATGGGGGTCACAAAGAGTCAGACAAGACTTAGAGGCTGAACAACAACAACAAGGATAAACTAAAAGTGACGGATTGATTTACTACTTCAAGAAATGGCAAAAGCAGTCACTGAATGTATATTTATTAAAATCATTTTGAAGAAACTGACAAGTGAATTCTTGTCATTCAACTGTTTGGTCAAAACAAGACTCATATGTCTTTTTTAATTGTTCTTTATAAAAGGGCAAAATGGTAATGAGCAATTTTAAGTGTGAGTCACAAAAAATAATGAAATAAATTCCTACCATCCATCTGGATTCTTAGTTGATCATTTTAGAGAACTAAATATAAAATCTTTTGAAAAATAAAATAGGATTTTCAGTATACATGTTTGTCTTTGCTAAGTAGAATTACAACTTAAAATCTGTTACTTAAAATAAATGGATGTATTCATTTAAAAGAGTAAAAAACTAAAAGATATGGATAACTTCTCAATCATTTATTTTGCACTCCTAAATTATATTTACTTATGTAAAGCTTTATTAACTAGAAAAAGAAGTATCTACTAATGGATAACTGGACTGCCTTGTTGATTTAAACCAACTTTAAATTGCTGGAAAGGGGATACATGGATGGGGGAATACCAGCGAACAGTACCTGCATGATGTACTTCTAAGTATATAAATAAATTAAAGCATATTCCCCAGATATCACAAAACAAAATTAAGTGGTCATATGAAGTAAAAATATTTTAACTAATGTTCAGCTATTACCAACATATGGTATATTGCTTTGTATATTTTTCCAAAAGCATTACTCTATAAATTTCAACATCCTTCCTTATTGAAATGATCTTTTCATTTGTGTATTTGCTCATTTGGACTCAGTGTAAAATAAATAGATAGTATTTTAATATTTTAAAATATTTTAATATTTATCTAAAATAAATAGATAATATAGAATTATGCCACTCATTATTGAGTTTAGCAGTTGTGCTGCTTTTTTGCATTTCATTCAGTGCCTGAAAATAGGTTGCCTAAAAAATGCCTGAGTTACAACCAATAGTCTTTGAGGGAAGAACATACTTTGTATTTAAGGGAAATAAGAATTACAAATTACTTAGTAAACTGATGAATATGCATTACTGATCCAAAAATTATAGTTATTTCAAGACAAAACTGTTTTACAGAATCTTGATATTATATAAATAATTTTATATTCAATAAGCATTTTATTTAATAAGATGCATGCCTTTTGTACATTAATGTTTTCTTTTAAAATATAGTTCATTTGAATAGTTGCCTTTTCTAGCATAAAGTCAAATGAAACGCTTGCATGTGGTAGGAAGCACTATGGTACAAGCTTTTGGTTTATTCAAAAAGTGTGAATAAATTAGTTATTCTAGAAGTCATTGAGAATACAAAAATCAAAAACGCATAAGCCTTTAAATAGCTTTAAGTTCTGTGTTTAGAATTGTTAAGATGGTCCAAAATAAACTTTACAAAGAAGGCTTTCTTTTTCTTTTACTGTGTATGTAAAGGCCTGAGGGACCAACACAATTTTTTAAATATTTTAAGCTAATATAAAACTTGAGAACTCAAAAAAATTTATTTCATGGTGATTATAGTTAATACTAGAGTATATATACTTACAAGATGCTAAGAAAGTAAATATTAAATGTTCTCATCACAAAAAGAGAAATAGTAGTTTTGTAAGATGATGGAAATGTTAGCTAGCACAATAGTGGTAATCACTTTGCAATATATCAATGTGTCAAATAGACACAATGTATACCTTAACCTTACTGAAGATTATATGTTAACTATATCTCAATAAAGTTGGAAAGGGAAAGATTGTAAGAAAATATATTCCAGAATTATAGAAATCCTTTTTGTTCCTGTTCAGTGTTGTATCCTAACACATAAAATATATAAATAAATATATATATATATACAGTTTATCTAATAAGCTGTAGATACACATTAATATCTTTAATGATATCTAAAACTCATTCTGAAAAAATGCACAAATCTATGCTTTAAAGGATTGTCAGTGAGTGAATGTGCCTGAGCATTCTTCACACAGATAAAGAAATTAACCAACAACTACAGAAGCTTGTCTCTTGTCTCTATCTTAAATATCATGACTACACTGATTTCTAAAAGCATAGATCAGTTTTGCCTGTTTTTGAGCTTAATATCAATCAAGCCATACAGGTATTAATCCCTAGGGTTAAGTTTCTTTTGTTCAACAATTATATTTGCCTGTTCATCTATCTTGTTAAACGTAAGATTCATTGATTCATTTTCATCATTCATATGATACCGATTGTATGAACACAAAACATGTTTTAACTCTTCTAATACAGAAGTACACTGGAGCTGGTTTTTTTTTTTCTTCCACTAAAGTAATTAACTTTGCTATACATGCTCATGATTTGTGGTGCCTATGTGTGGATGTTTTGGTGTAAATACCTATGAATGGGATTGTTGGACTTCATGGAAAAACAGATTGGTTCCAAATAGGCAAAGAAGCACATCAAGGCTGTATATTGTCAGCCTGCTTATTTAACTTATATGCAGAGTACATCATGAGAAACGCTGGGCTGGATGAAGCACAAGCTGGAAACAAGATTACTGGGAGAAATATCAATAACCTCAGGTATGCATATGCCACCACCATTATGGCAGAAAGTGAAGAGGAGCTAAAGAGCTTCTTGAGGAAAGTGAAAGAGGAGAGTGAAAAAGTTGGCTTAAAGCTCAACATTCAGAAAACGAAGATCATGGCATCCGGTCCCATCACTTCATAGGAAATAGATGGGGAAACAGTGAAAACAGTGTCAGAGTTTTATTTTGGGGGGCTCCAAAATCACTGCTGGTGGTAATTGCAGCCATGAAATTAAAAGACACTTACTCCTTGGAAGGAAAGTTATGACCAACATAGATATAATATTAAAAAGCAGAGACATTACTTTGCAAACTCCGTCTAGTCAGTTCAGTTCAGTTGCTCAGTTGTGTCCGACTCTTTGTGAACCCATGGACCGCAGCATGCCAGGACTCCCTGTCCATCACAAACTCCCAGAGTTTACAAAACTCAGGTCCACTGAATCAGTGATGCAATCCAACCATCTCATCCTCTGTTGTCCCCTTCTCCTCCTGCCTTCAATCTTTCCTAGCATCAGGGTCTTTTCAAATGAGTCAGTTCTTCACATCAGGTGGCCAAAGCATTGGAGTTTTGGCTTCAATATCAGTCCTTCTAATGAACACTCGGGACTGATTTCCTTTAGGATGAACTGGTTGGATCTCCTTACAATCCAAGAGACTCTCAAAGGTCTTCTCCAACTCCACAGTTCAAAAGCATCAATTCTTCGATGCTCAGCTTTCTTTATATTCCAACTCTCACATCTACACATGACTACTGGAAAAACCATAGCTTTGACTAGACAGACTTTTGTTGGCAAAGTAAAGTCTCTGCTTTTTAATATGCTGTGTATGTTGGTCGTAACTTTTCTTCCAAGGAACAAGCGTCTTTTAATTTCCTGACTGCAGTCACCATCTGCAGTGATTTTGGAGCTGAAAAAAATAAAGTCAGCCACTGTTTCCACTGTTTCCCCATCTATTTCCCATGAAGTGATGGGACCAGATGCCATGATCTTCATTTTCAGAATGTTGAGCTTTAAGCCAACTTTTTCACTCTCCTCTTTCACTTTCATCAAGAAGCTCTTTAGTTCTTCTTCACTTTCTGCCATAAGGATGGTGTCATCTGCATATCTAGTCAAGGCAATGGTTTCTCCAGCAGTCATGTGTGGGTGTGAGAGCTGGACTATAAAGAAAGCTGAGCACTGAAGAATTTATGCTTTTGAACTGTGGTGTTGAGGAAGACTCTTGAGAATCTCTTGGACTGCAAGGAGTTCCAACCAGTCCATCCTAAAGGAGATCAGTCCTGAGCGTTCATTGGAAGGACTGATGCTGAAGTTGAAACTCCAATACTTTGGCCACTTGATGCAAAGAGCTGTCTCATTTGAAAAGACCCTGATGCTGGGAAAGATTGAAGGCAGGAGGAGAAGGAGATGACAGAGGATGAGACAGTTGGATGGCATCATCGATTCAATGGACATGAGTTTGGCTTAACTCTAAGAGTTGGTAACAGACAGGGAGGCCTGGCGTGCTGTGATCCATGGGGTCGCAAAGTGTTGGACACAACTGAGTGACTGAGCTGAAGGATTGTGTATATTTAACTCTAAGATGTAATGTCAGTTTTCTAGTTTGACTTCACCAAAACAAATTCCCACAAATTGTGTATGAGAGAGTTTCTTCTGCCCCACGTCTTTGACATTCTAATCTAAGGCAACTAGGATTGGCTTTCGTGTATAGAAGTCAAAGTTCATTTTTATCCATATGGCTATTCACTTGGCACAGAATAATTTATTAAAAGATTATTCTTTAAGGCACCAGTATTGAAATAAGCAGAGTATATGAAATGCTCACGGCTTGGAAAGATAGTGATTCCTCAAATAGTCATTTATTTTCTGATTTACTTCACTCTGTACGACAGGCTCTAGGTTCATCCACATCACTTTAACTGATTCAATTCATTCCTTTTTATGGCTGAGTAATATTCTATTATGAATATGCACCATGTCTTTATCCATTCATCTGTTGATGGGCATCTAAACTGCTTCCATGTCCTGGCTATTATAAACAGTGCTGCAATGAACATCAAGGTACATGTGTCTTTCTGAGTTATGGTTTTTTCAGGGTATATGCCCAGTAGTAGGATTGCTGGGTCATATGGACTTCCTTGATGACTCAGTGGTAAAAAAAAAAAAAATACCCCTGTCAAGCAGGAGACTTGGGTTTGACCCCTGGGTCAGGAAGATCCCCTGGAGAAGACAATGGAAACCCACTCCAGTATTCTTGCTTGGGAAATCTCATGGACAGAGGAGCCTGGGGGGCTACAGTTCTTGGGGTCACAAAAGAGTTGGACATGACTTGGCAACCAAACAAAAACAACATGGTAATTCTACATTTATTTTTTAAAGAAACCTACACTTTTCTCCACTGTGACTGTGCCAATTTACATTCCCATGAACAGCGTAAGAGGGTTCCCTTACTCCACACCCTCTCTGGCATTTATTGTCTCTAGATTTTTTGATGATGTCCATTCTGTGACGTGTATCTCACTGTAGTTTTGATTTGCATTTCTCTAATAATTAGCAATGCTCAGCATCTGTTCACATGCCACTTGGGCATCTATATGTCTTTTTGGAAAGATGTCTATTTAGGTCTTCTACCCATTTTTTGATTGTATTGTTTGATTTTTGATACTGAATTCCATAAGCTGTTTGTATATTTTGAAGATTAATTCTTTGTCTGTTGCTCCATATGCAAATTTGTCCCATTCATAGGGTTGTTTTTTATCTTGTTTATGATTATCTTTGCTATGCAAAAGCTTTTATATTTTAACTAGGTCCCAATTATTTATTTTTGTTTTTATTTTCATTAACTCATATATGTGTGGAAAATTCTGAAAGAGATGGGAATACCAGACCACCTAACCTGCCTCTTGAGAAACCTATATGCAGGTCAGGAAGCAACAGTTAGAACTGGACATGGAAAAACAGACTGGTTCCAAATAGGAAAATGAATACGTCAAGGTCTTGTCACCCTGCTTATTTAACTTATATGCAGAGTACATCATGGGAAACACTGGGCTGGAAGAAGCACAAGCTGGAAGCAAGATTGCTGGGAGAAATATCAATAACCTCAGATATGTGGATGACACCCCCCCCTTATGGCAGAAAGTGAAGAGGAACTAAAAACCCTCTTGATGAAAGTGAAAGTGGAGAGCGAAAAAGATGGCTTAAGGCTCAGCATTCAGAAAATGAAGATCATGGCATCTGGTCCCATCACTTCATGGACAATAGATGGGGAAACAGTGGAAACAGTATCAGACTTTATTTTTGGGGGCTCCAAAATCACTGCAGATAGTGATTGCAGCTATGAAATTAAAAGACTCTTGCTCTTTGAAAGGAAATTTATGATCAACCTAGATAGCATATTGAAAAGCAGAGATATTACTTTGCCAGCAAAGGTCCGTCTAGTCAAGGTTATGGTTTTTCCAGTGATCATGTATGGATGTGAGAGTTGGGCTGTGAAGAAGGTTAAGCGCCAAAGAACTGATGCTTTTGAACTGTGGTGTTGAAGACTCTTGAGAGTCCCTTGGACTGCAAAGAAATCCAGCCAGTCCATCCTAAAAGAGATCAGCCCTGAGATTTCTTTGGAAGGAATGATGCTAAAGCTGAAACTCCAATACTTTGGCCACCTCATGCGAAGAGTTGACTCATTGGAAAAGACTGTGATGCTGAGAGGGATTGGTGCAGGAGGAGAAGGGGATGACAGAGTATGAGATGGCTGGATGGCATCACCGACTCAATGGATGTCAGTTTGAGTAGACTCTGGGAGTTGGTGATGGACAGGGAGGCCTGGCGTGCTGTGATTCATGGGGTCACAAAGAGTCGGACACGACTGAGTGAGTGAACTGAACTGAACTCATATGTATAGAATCTAGAAAAATGGTACTGACGAACCTATTTGCAGGGAAGGAATAGAGATGCAAAAATAGAGTATGGCCTTGTGGACATGGTGAGGGTGGGGGGAAGGGAAGGGAAAGAATAGCATTGACATATATACAGTACTGTGTATAAAATAGATAGCTTGGGAGAAGCTGCTATATAGCACAGAGAGCTCAGCGATTGTGATGACCTGGAGGGGGGGATATTGGGGGTGGGAGGGAGGCTCAAGAAGGAGTGAATATATGTATACATATGGCTGATTCACGATGTTGTACAGCAGAAACTAACACAACATCGTAAAGCAAACGTATTCTAATATAAAAAAGGTTTCAGGGAAAAGAGTTATCTTATTGATCACAGCAACGTGAATAAATATTTCAGCAGGTTGTTTTGTGCAAATTGGCAATGTGAACCTAAAATGTGTATGTATATGCAAAGAGTTAGTATACTCTGCTGCTGCTGCTGCTAAGTCGCTTCAGTCGTGTCCAACTACGTGCGACCCCATAGACAGCAGCCCATCAGGCTCTGTCGTTCCTGGGATTCTCCAGGCAAGAACACTGGAGTGGGTTGCCATTTCCTTCTCCTAGACAATCTTAAAAAAAGGAGACTAAATTTTGAAAACTGACACAATCATGTAGAGAGACCTACAAAAGATCTATAGTAATAAACGCTGGAAGGTATTGATGAAATGACAAATCATAGTCCATTAGAACCAAACAGACACTGCAGAAATAAATTCACCCATATACGATTGTTCAATTTATGACAAAGACGACACTGCAATGCAATGAAGAAACATCTGTAGGCATTTTTTACACCAGAATACTTACCAATAAATCAAAATCCATTCCAGATTCATTGTGGATCTAAATGTGAAAGGTTAAAACAATAAATCTTCTAGAAGAAAATGAGGGTGGTTTTTAGGATAATCTTAAAGATTTCTTAAATAGAAGTAAAAAAGTGCCAGCTGTGAATGAAAAGACCTCGCTATAAGATTAAAAAGACAGGACTTTGAGTCAGAAAAAATATTAGCAAAACTTGTATTAGAAAAAGACAAATTGAGACTACAAAAACAATACCAAAACCCATAAGACAAAGGGAGTCAGGTCAATAGAAAAACTGCAAGTATTTCAACAGGCACTTCAAAACAACGCATGAATAACCAAAAAAACACATGTGAAAAATTACATTAGTGATCAGGAAAAGGAAAGCTAAAGGTACAACATGATACACTTCACATCCACTCAAATAGCCAAAATAAAAGAGCAGTCAAAATCACGTGTTGTTGAGATGTGGAGCAATCATGATTCTCGCACACCACTAATGGGAGTGCAAGTTTGCTCAGCCACTTTGGAAAACAATTCAACGGTATCTACTAAGGTCAAACATACCAACACAACGATCCTAAGGTACATGCCCAACAGAAATAAGCAGATATGTTCACACATGTACCAGAATGTCCACAGCAGCCTCAAACTAGAAGCAACACCAACAACCATCTACAGAAGAACAATTAAATGAATCGGGATATACTCACTTGATCAAATACTGTGCAGTAATAGAAATTAACCAACTGCATGCATGAGTGAGCAGTCGTGTTTGACTCTTTGAGACCCCATGGACTGTAGCAGGTGAGTCTCCTCTGTACATGGAATTTTCCAGGCAAGAATACTGGAGTGGATTGCTGCTTCCTCCTCCAAGGGATCTTTCTAACCGGGGAATTGAACCCATGTCTCTTGCTTGACAGGCAAATTCTTTACCACAGAGCCACCTGGGAAGCCTTTAACCAACTAGCCACAAAAACATGGATGAATCTCGTAAATGTAGTGCTGGGTGAAAGAAACCAAACACACAAAAATATGTACTCCATTTCTGCTTTATTGACTGTGCCAAAGCCTTTCACTGTGTGGATCACAATAAACTGTGGAAAATTCTGAAAGAGATGGGAATACCAGACCACCTGACCTGCCTCTTGAGAAATCTGTATGCAGGTCAGGAAGCAAGAGATGATATGGAATGGGAGGTGGGAGGGGGGTTCAGGATTGGGAATTCATGTACACCTGTGGCTGATTCATGTCAATGTATGGCAAAACCAATACAGTATTGTAAAGCAAAATAAAGTAAAAATTAAAATTAAAAAATAAATTAATTAATTTAAAAAACAACAACAACAGAAAGAACTGGGCATGGAACAACAGACTGGTTCCAAATAGGAAAGGGAGTACGGCTAGGCTGTATATTGTCACCCTGCTTATTTAACTTCTATGCAGAGTACATCATGAGAAATGCTGGGCTGGAAGAAGCAAAAGCCAGAAACAAGATTGCCAGGAGTAATATCTATAACCTCAGATATGAAGAAGACACCACCCTTATGGCAGAAAGTGAAGAGGAGCTAAAAAAGCCTCTTGATGAAAGTGAAAGAGGAGAGTGAAAGAGTTGGCTTAAAGCTCAACATTCAGAAATCTAAGATCATGGCATCTGGTCCCATCACTTCATGGGAAATAGATGGGGAAACAGTGGAAACAGTGTCAGACTTTGTATTTTTGGGCTCCAAAATCACTGCAGATGGTGACTGCAGCCATGAAATTAAAAGTCGCTTACTCCTTGGAAAGAAAGTTTTGACCAACCTAGATAGCATTTTGAAAAGTAGAGACATTACTTTACCAAAAAAGGTCCGTCTAGTCAAGGCTATGGTTTTTCCTGTGGTCATGTGTGGATGTGAGAGTTGGACTGTGAAGAAAGCTGAATGCTGAAGAATTGATGCTTTTGAACTGTGGTGTTGGAGAAGCCTCTTGAGAATCCCCTGGACTGCAAGGAGATCCAACCAGTCCATTCTAAAGGAGATCAGTCCTGGGTGTTCTTTGGAAGGAATGATGCTAAAGCTGAAACTCCAGTACTTTGGCTACCTCATGTGAAGAGTTGACTCATTGGGAAAGACTCTGATGCTGGGAGGAATTGGGGGCAGGAGGAGAAGGGGACAACCGAGGATGAGATGGCTGGATGGCATCACCGACTCGATGGGCATGGGTTTGAGTGAACTCCGGGAGTTGGTGATGGACTGGGAGGCCTGGTATGCTGCGATTCATGGGGTTGCAAAAAGTCGGACACGACTGAGCAACTGAACTGAACTGATGGCTACATTTATACTAACACATATATATGGAATTTAGAAAGATGGCAATGACGACCCTGTATGCAAGACAGGAAAAAAGACATAGATGTGTATAACAGACTTTTGGACTCAGAGGGAGAGGGAGAGGGTGGGATGATTTGGGAGAATGGCATTCTAACATGTATACTATCATTTAAGAATTGAATCGCCAGTCTATGTCTGTCTGACGCAGGATACAGCATGCTTGGGGCTGGTGCGTGGGGATGACCCAGAGAGATGTTATGGGGAGGGAGGGGGGAGGGGGGTTCATGTTTGGGAACGCATGTAAGAATTAAAGATTTTAAAATTAAAAAAATAAAAAACTAAAAAAAAAAAAAGTTCAAACTTTGTCAAATCTAATCTATCTATTAGAAGATAATACATTGGTTACTATTGGGGTTGATGGTGACAAGGATGAGGCTCCAGAAGAGCTTATGGGAGTAAGAGTGATATTTTGTGTTGTTCACAATGATAGTTATGCAGATAATGCACTCAATGAAATTAATTGAGCTGCACACACTTAGTGATTTGTGCACTTTTCTATAAACATTGTGTACATTATTAAAAGTTTACTGTTGAAAAGTTTGTACAACCTATTTAGATTCTGATGTTGGCTTTGTGGGAGATTATTTCAGCATCTGTTAGAACTTTGACAAGCAAGCTCTCAGCATTTTAGTTCAGAGTACCAGCTTTGTGAATTCACCCAGAGAATGAAATTCACCAGAGAACCAGCTCTGAGAATTCAGGAGCACCAGAGTGGAAGCTCTGAGTCTGTGGTGCTTTCATCAAACTCTCTTTACCAAAGAATAGCCTAGACTCCCAGGTTTTCCCGCTTGTTGACATATACCATGGCTGTCGTCTCGACCATGAGTTAACACTTCTTTAAATCTCCCAGAACATGGATGATAGACCTTGAAATAATTTCACAGCAGATTCCCCCCATTTTTCTATTTTGAAATCTAGCTGTTTAACCAACGATCTGTGTTAGAAGAGAATCTTCACACTTGACAACAAAGAAGAACTCACATAATATCTTCAAAGAGCTGAATTCTGAAGGGATTGATTATTATCTACAATATTTATTGTATATTATGCAAGCACTGATTATACATTGACTAGCATAATTTTTATTTGACAGGAGTGAAAAGCATTTCCTTCAAGAAAGGCTCTGTAGGATGAAGCCGGTGCTCCCCAGCAGACGGGATTTGGCGATGCAGCAATCTAGCAGCATGGAAGCAGCCTCAGCATGCTGTGAACATATTCATAGGAGCCTCATGAAAGTCCCAGGACTGCTGGGCCAGCAGCTGTTCACTACCAACAAAGCTGCTGTTATTACAGAGCATAGTTTTTTTCAGTTCTCCCCACAATCTTTTTATAGCATGGAGTTCCTTTGCCACAAGGGCTTATCACCAGTGCAGGACTGATTAAGCACACAACAGCCAAACATAAATAACACCTAGTTCAGTGGACACACCATACATGAAAAAATAACAATCCTGTGTGTCCAGGAATATATACAGCTTATATTTCAATTACATAAAAATTGGATATGGCCAATATTGCTGAACAATGTGGATTAACCAGAAAACTCATCTCAAACCTGCAAAACATAAATATCTGTGATAGGATGCTTAGAAGACAAGATATCTTAATTTGAAATCTCAGTTCCTCATACACACTTTCAGTAACTCTGAAGAGCAGTAAAACTGTATCCCTAAATACTGTCCTTCATGAGTCAGGAGAAAACAGGATGTGTTTTAAATTTAGTCTGATAAAAATTATAATTCTTGACATGGAAAGATCATAAGACTAGAACTCAGAAGACATCCATTCCAGGTTCCATTGATAACTGGATAAACTAAAGCAACTTACTTATATTTAAAATTAAAACAATAGCTGCTACACTGTTCAGGACTGGTAACAGAACACATGAAATAACATATGAAGATGCCCTTTACATATCATAAAAAGCTGTAAAAATGTATAACATTTGGTTATATTTAGGATGACCCCTGATTGCTCCTGAATAATCTATACATTTCTGGGAGACATATAATTGATGCATAAGACTAAATAAACGCTTCAACATATTTTACCAATTTCATAAGCTGAAGATTCTCACTTTTTAATGTACAGAATACATTGAACTTTTTACAATATAAGCCTACTCTTAGCTTTCATCACATAAAATCCTAATATTTTGGCTGCTTCAGTGTGCATATATCCCTGTTTTTGTAATGACTGTATTTCAGGGCCCAGAATACATAGCATTTTCTTATTTTCACTAGTTTTCCTTAAAAGAATCTCTTTTTAAAAAATCTTTTGAACAACTAAATGTTGTCTTTCTGTATCAATATTGTATATAATTCTCTTTATTTATAATGAACAAACAAATCCAAACATATATTTTTATAACTCTGCACATATTTACAAAGATTTCCAGAATGTTCTAAATGGAGTTGGCAGTTTTATAACAAACTTCTAAGAGAAAGATCTTTGTGAATCTCTCTTACATACACATGCATGTGCGCACGTGCAAACACACACACACACATACAGCAGCTAAGAGATGATCAATTTCTTTTTCCAAACCACACATCCAGTCAGTTTTGCAGAGAGCAATGCTCTCTTAAGCTTACTGTACACAAAGGACAATCCAGAAAATGTAATTTAATTTTTTAATTGAACCTTCATTTCTATTTAATTGCACACTACACCTTCTTCAGTGCCGAAACATAATGAGAAGGAAGCAATTTCCAACGTGTTTAAAGGTCTTACACTGCTCCAAAGTAGAACTGGTTTCCATGGAAACTGGCATACCACCCTCTATTTATTCCAAATAAATGACAAATCAAAAGTGCAGCTGTAATATCGGGGAATTCTATTTCTCCTAACACAATACAAAGCTACAAATACCTCTGCTAGCATTAGGTTACCACTTGTGATAACCTAATAAGTGAAAAGAGCAGGTTTTCCAAACACAGTCTGTGGCTGCAGGTTTCCACCCTGTGATGACTGTCACAATGACCTTGACTTCCATTCTATAAAATGCCCTTGGGTGGGAAGGCAAAACAGAAGGCATTATTTTCGTGATGTGAGATATTTTACACTGCAAATGAGATTTGCTTGTCTTAACCTAAGAAGCAAATCAAATTCTGAATTACATCATCTAATAGCTACTGCTGGGAGGTGCCGGCAAGAGAATTATTGATTTGGAAAGCCAACATCTGCAGAACGCTAACCTGATCTATTAAGGCCAAACAAAGGGCTTGTGGCTCAGCTGCTCCCTTTCTGTCGCCTTCATCATGCTTTCGGCTAAATGAGCTCCAGCCCAGGAGACAGGAAAAGAGGCTGGTGTGAGTCCATCAAGTTTACTAGTGACCATATGGGAGAGCATCAATTTGACCCAGTGCAAACCCTGCATCCCTGGGGCTCATTCTCATGAAAGCCTTCTCTTGTGTGTTCACACATGCATGCGCACACATGCACAGGCACACACTCCTTCCCCTTGAACACAAGAATCAGGGTACCAGAGAGAAAAACATCTGTATCTTTCACTTATTTCTGAGTCCTCTCATGAAATGTAAATCTTGTGGAAAATTAAGTATCCATTCAAATAGGGATGGAAAATCTAATCTTATACTATTTTCTCATAAAAGCTACTCTATTATAGTCAGAAATACTGGTATTTGTATTCATCATTTTGTTTAAAAATATGCTTCAAGATTTGGGTATACATCATCTGCATGTCTCTGATGAGACTGTTTGTGATCAACCAACCAAATAGATTTATTTTTCATTTGGCAATTGTAGAGATAAAATGAATAATGAAAACATACATGTAGGCATAACCCAGGCATTTTATTGTTTGTGTGTGTGTGTGTGTCAGTTTCTGATGTACAACAAAGTGAATCAGCTATGTATATACATATATCCCCTCCATCTTGGACTTCCCTGTCACCCCCCTCTCCCATTGCACTCCTCTAGGTTAACACAGAGCACCAAACTGAGCAAATTCCCACTAGCTATCTATTTTACACATGGCAATGCATATATGTCAATCCTAGTCTCCTAGTTCATCCCATCCTCCACCCACTTCCCCTATATCCACATGTCTGTGTCTATGTCTCAATTTCTACTGCAGGAATAGAGAGGCAGATGTGGAGAACCAAGATTTGTTGCTATTCTTATCCTCTGCAATAAAGATGCAGGACCTCTAGGAAGAGCAGAAGCCGTGGTCCCTTGTTAAGTTCTGACGTCTGGTGCTCAGTGAAAACACAGCCGCGCTGGGGTCAGCAGCACGGAGCTCTGATCATCCTACCCATTGTTTTCAGGCAAAACAGTTCTTTCTATAGGGGAACAGACTAATGAATAGAACTGTTTCAGCATGGAACTGTAAATCTCTTTATGATTTTCAACATCACCATTTTTCTTGGATATCTTGACTTCTGTTTTGTCGTAGCAATAAATGCAAAGAATCAGGGGCCAACATAGTTGGTGTTGAGATTTTTAAAGAGAGATGTTATGGGGAGGGAGGTGGGAGAGGGGTTCATGTTTGGGAACGCATGTACACCCGTGGTGGATTCATGTCAATGTATGGCAAAACCAATACAGTATTGTAAAGTAAAATAAAGTAAAAATAAAAATTTAAAAACAAATAAAATAAAGCTATTCACCCAAATCCTAAATATGCCAAAAATATGGATTCCTTCATGAACACTCATTAGACAAAACCCCTCTTCTTGAAAATAGATATGCTACAGCAAAGGGCTTCCCAGGTGGCACTGGTGATAAAGAACTTGCTTGCCAATGCAAGAGACTTAAGAGATGTGGGTTTGACCCCTGGGTTGAGAAGATCCCCTGGAGGAGGTCAAGGCAACCCACTCCACTACTCTTGCCTGAAGAATTCCATGGACAGAAGAGTCTGGTGGGTTACAGTCCATGGGGTGGCAGTCAGACATGACTGAAGGAATTTAGAGCACACTACACCAAAACCAGCAATTAATCTGTTTAAACTAATAATGAGTAAAGTCTTATACAAAGATTTAGCAAAATATCAAATACATGTTAATGATTCTATCAAATACTGATATATTGCTAAAATCGTGTATTAATATTTAATCAAAAAGCAATAGATAAATTAAGTTGTCATATAATTAGCTAAAAGCTACCTATGAATTCAATACTTACAGTCAGCATTTTCTTAATTAACCACCTACACTCACTCAAACTGTTGAACTATTAATATTTGAGTACATTAGATTCAATAAAAATAGACATAAAATTCTGAGCTTCAATATTTAACAAGAGTAAAACTGAAAGTTACATTCAAGTTGTTTATTTTTAAATGAATTAATATAAACAAGATTGCAGAGGGGATACTGAATTAAGACACTGAAGGAAATTTTCACGTAATCAGTGGAGCAAGTTTTGCACACGAGGGATTGATGCTAAGCAGGGTATCACTTTGGATCCACCTATAGCTGAAGGTTTCTTTTTCTTTTTAAAAAAATTGGAATATACTTGATTTACAATTTCGTGTTAGTTTCTGATGTACAACAAAGTGAATCAGCCATATGTATACATATATTCCTGTCCTCTTGAGCCTCCCTCCCATCTAGGTCATCACAGAGCCATTGAGCTGAGCTCCCTGTGCCTCGCAGCATCTTCCCACTAGCTATCTAAATTGATACAGCCCTATGGAGAACAGTATGGAGGTTCCTTAAAAAAAAAAAAGTAAAAATAGTACCATCAGTTCAGTTCAGTTCAGTTCAGTCACTCAGTTGTGTCCGACTCTTTGCGACCCCATGAATCCCAGCATAAGAGGCCTCCTTGTCCATCACCAGCTCCCTGAGTTCACTCAAACTCACGTCCATCGAGTCTGTGATGCCATCCAGCCACCTCATCCTCTGCCATCCCCTTCTCCTCCTGCCCCCAATCTCTCCCAGCATCAGAGTCTTTTTTCCAGTGAGTCAACTCTTTGCATGAGGTGTCTGAAGTACTGGAGATTCAGCTTTAGCATCATTCCTTCCAAAGAAATCCCAGGGTTGATCTCCTTCAGAATGGACTGGTTGGATCTTGCAGTCCAAGGGACCCTCAAGAGTCTTCTCCAACACCACAGTTCAAACACATCAATTCTTTGGCGCTAAGCCTTCTTCACAGTCCAACTCTCACATCCATACATGACCACAGGAAAAACCATAGCCTTGACTAGACGGACCTTAGTCGGCAAAGTAATGTCTCTGCTTTTGAATATACTGTCCATGTTGGTCATAACTTTTCTTCCAAGGAGTAAGCGTCTTTTAATTTCATGGCTGCAGTCACCATCTGCAGTGATTTTGCAGCCCCAAAAAATAAAGTCTGACACTGTTTCTACTGTTTCCCCATCTATTTTCCATGACTTGATGGGACCAGATGCCATGATCTTCGCTTTCTGAATGTTGAGCTTTAAGCCAACTCTTTCACTCTCCTCTTTCATTTTCATTAAGAGGATTTTTAGTTCCTCTTCAATTTCTGCCATAAGGGTGGTGTCAGCTGCATGTCTGAGGTGATTGATATTTCTCCTGGCAATCTTGATTCCAGCTTGTGTTTCTTCCAGTCCAGCATTTCTCATGATGTACTCTGCATATAAGTTAAATAAGCAGGGTGACAATATACAGCCTAGCCGTACTCCTTTTCCTATGTGGAACCAGTCTGTTGTTCCAGTTGAGCTGTTTCAAATCCTGAAAGATGATGCTGTGAAAGTGTTGCACTCAATATGCCAGCAAGTTTGGAAAACTCAGCAGTGGCCACAGGACTGGAAAAGGTCAGTGTTCATTCCAATTCCAAAGAAAGGCAATGCAAAAGAATGCTCAAACCGCACAATCGCACTCATCTCACATGCTAGTAAAGTCATGCTCAAAAGTCTCCAAGCCAGGCTTCAGCAATACGTGAACCGTGAACTCCCTGATGTTCAAGCTGGTTTTAGAAAAGGCAGAGGAACCAGAGATCAAATTGCCAACATCTGCTGGATCATGGAAAAAGCAAGAGAGTTCCAGAAAAACATCTATTTCTGCTTTATTGACTATGCCAAGGCCTTTGACTGTGTGGATCACAATAAACTGTGAAAAATTCTGAAAGAGATGGGAATAGCAGACCACCTAACCTGCTTCTTGAGAAATCTGTATGCAGGTCAGGAAGCAACAGTTAGAACTGGACATGGAACAACAGAACTACCATATGACCCATTAATCCCACTCTTGGGCATATACCCTGTTCAGTTCAGTTCAGTTCAGTCACTCAGTCATGTCCAACTCTTGCAACCCCATGGACTGCAGCACTCCAGGCCTCCCTGTCCATCACCAACTCCCCGAGCCTACTCAAACTCATGTCCATAGCATCAGTGATGCCATCCAACCATCTTACCCTCTGTCGTCCCCTTCTCCTCCTGCCTTCAATCTTTCCCAGCATCAGAGTCTTTACCAATGAGTCAGTTCTTTGTATCAGGTGGCCAAAATATTGGAGTTTCATCTTCAGCATCAGTCCTTCCAATGTATATTCAGGACTGATTTCCTTTAGGATGGACTGGTTGGATCTCCTTGCAGTCTAAGGGAGTCTCCAGAGTCTCCTCAAACACCACAGTTCAAAAGCATCAATTCTTTATAGTCCAACTCTCACATCCATACATGACTACTGGAAAAACCATAGACTTGACTAGATGGACTTTATTGACAAAGTAATGTCTCTGCTTTTTAATATGCCATCTAAGTTGGTCATAACTTTCTAGGTTATTGATATTTCTCTCTGAAATCTTGATTGCAGCTTGTGCTTCACCCAGCCCAGCACTTCTCATCATGTATTCTGCTTATAAATTAAATAAGCAGGGTGACAATATACAGACTTGACATATTCCTTTTCCTATTTGGAACCAGTCTGTTGTTCCATGTCCAGTTCTAACTGTTGCTTCTTGACCTGCATACAGGTTTCTCAAGAGGCATATACCCTGAGAACACCATAATTCAAAAATATACATGTACCCCAGTCTTCACTGTAGCACTGTTTATAAAAGCCAGGATATGGAAGCTTTCTTAGCATCCCACTGACAGAGGAATGGATAAAGAAGATGTAGCTGAGGGTTTTTGAGACAGAGAAGCCTTTGGTTTCAGAACTTGCTGTGAAACTAAGGGAGGCATCATTTGCTTAAGCAATTTATTTAACTTCTCGTCATTAAACCACTGTTCTGTGATCCAGAGTCCAAAATGTCTATATCAGAGTGTTAAACTGAAGAAATGCCAGTAAAGCACCTCTGCATTGCTTAGCACATAGTAGGCCATTAACGAAGTTCTTTGCCCACTTCCTACTTTTTTCTAATTTAACGCTTAGACTGGGAAAAATTGTAAATCTAGTGAAATGCATCCTTCCTAACTCTATATCAGCTCCCTTCCCCACTAGCTGTCCGATTTCTTCCATTTAATCTCATCCTCAAAGGAGATTCTATCTCCTCAAATCTCACTTAAAAAAAAAGCTTTAGGGACTTCCACTGCAGGGAACACGGGTTCCATGCCTGGTTGGGAAAATAAGATCCTGCATGCACATGGTGAGGCCAAAACAACTAAGTAAATAAATAAAAACTAAGACCTACTGCATAAAACAGGAACCTCTACATAATACTCTGCAACCTCTGTGGAAAAGAATCTGAAAAAGAAAAGGGTGGATATATGTGAATGTATAATGTTGCCGTACAGCAGAAACCAACACAACATTGTAACTCATCTGTACTCCAACAAAAATTGAAAAAAGAAAAAAGGCTTTATAGGTGTGGGGAGAGAACAAATTAGTCAAAATGGCATGTTCAGGCTCTCTCACCACATGTTTTGTAAATAATTACTATGTAACAGCTGAGATCATTTGAAGCACTGCTCATGTATGTCACGAGGTACTCAACTGGTCACGAGCTACTTTGTGCTGTAGGGATATGTGAGTTCCACCCAAAAGAAATGGTGGCATTTAACTGCAGCATCACAGCTGTGTCTCTTGGGTCAGCCACAAGAGGAGAGACTATAGCATGAATACTGCTACCGCTGCTGCGTCAGCCAGGAGAGAATACTGTTACGGCCGTTGTGTCCGTCAGGAGAGAGGTGGTGTGAGGTTATGTTGTGTTATGTTATGTCTGCTGCTATGGCTGCTGTGTCAGCCAGGAGAGAATAAGCATGTCTGCAGTCCCTAAGGCTTCTTGTTCCAACCTCAGCTCTGGCCTTGCCTACCCCGGGTTCAGCGAACAGTGCAGCCAGTGGAAGCAGCAAGACAACTGGGACTATGAACAGGATGAAGAGCAACACCAGAGGCTTTGGAGAAAGTAGAGGGACGCATTATTTTTTAAGAATAAATATAAAACATAGCTTTTGAAAACTATTCAAACAACGTTAAGGTATATGGAGTAAAATGTTAACATTCTCATTATACTCATTCTTAATTTTTATATTTTTTAATCATGATTATGCAAGTATATCAGAGTAGGCAATGGCAACCCACTCCAGTACTCTTGCCTGGAAAAATCCCATGGACGGGGGAGCCTGGTGGGCTGCAGTCCATGGGGTCGCTAAGAATTGGACACGACTGAATGACTTCACTTTCACTTTTTACTTTCATGCATTGGAGAAGGCAATGGCAACCCACTCCCGCGTTCTTGCCTAGAAAATCCCAGGGACAGCAGAGCCTGGTGGGCTGCTGTCTATGGGTTCGCACAGAGTCGGACACGACTGAAGCAATTTAGCAACAAGCAAGTATATATTTTTAAAAATCAAATAAACTAGTAAAAGTATAACAAAAATAGTCAATCTTGTCATTCATATATGCAGCTACCTGTTTACTCACTACAGGCAATGGTTTTCAGTTCTTTCATTTCTCCATATATTTAGTGTCAGATCGTTAAATAATGTATTTATACTGCCTTTTTCTTCAAGTTTTGGATATTAACCTATTGATTTCCTAATACAGAATATGAAGATTCAGATCTTTTCTCCTACCCCAACCATATGCTCACATGTAAATATTTCCTCTGTCCAACTTCCAAAGTAATTTTACTCTAATTTTGGTGAATTCAATATTTAGTATTTGTTTCCTCTCTTGGAAAACTTTTTGGTTTCACTGGAATTAATAGTTGCATCTGTTTTTGCTTTGTCTGTTTACTATGCCAAATACATCATTTAACTGGCATTTTTTGGAGATATCTCCCCTGGGGTCCTCTTTCTTTCATTCCAGTTTGAACTTGTGTCTTCCAAAACCAGAAGCACAGTTGAGAGAGTACTGTAATCACCATTTAAAGACACCCTTAACTCTCTTACAGCGCTAGGTTCCTTGTGTTTTCTCTCCCATGATTACCTTACATTATATAAAGCCTCTTCTTGCTAGTAGACTCACTTTAGAGACTCTCCATGCTGATATGATTAAATAAGCGTCCATGTTAAGAAAAATCATGGGGCAGCAGCTGAGGGCAATTCTAAGAACTGTGTAAACCTCTAAGAGCTTAGGAAGTCTCCAGTCAACATCTAGCCAGAAGATAAGACCGTTAAGTTCTACCCCACAAATGAATGAATTCTGCCAACAATGCGAATGTGCTTGGATGCAGAATCTTTCCCAGTCAAGCATATAGACATAAATGCCACCAGACTAACACTTTGATTGGGCCCATATTTGACCCTTAGCTGAGGATCCAACCATGACATGCCAGGACTTCAGACCCTGGGTAAATAGGAAATAATAAATATGTGTTTTTTAACTCACTGTGTTGTAATTTGTCAGCAGCATAGAAAATGGACACTTTTTCCTTTCCAAATTCTTTTTTCTGATTTGTTCATTTTGATGTTCACAATTACAATAAAGTACTTTGTTCAAATATTAGATAATCCTCAATTATATCTTTGTATTTACCCATCCCTCCAGAATGATTGGGATTTTGCATGTATGTTTTCTTCTTTTTTTCCATAGCTTTGGCTTGTCTCTTCATCAACTCATATTTCCCTGGAACTGGGGATATACCTTTATCCAGGAAGAAAACACTGGTTTGCTCAAGCAGAACACTGCATGATACTAGCTGTGCTTGTGTGCATGCTAACTCACTTCAGCCGTGTCTGACTCTTTGCAACCCTGGACTGTAGCCCTCCAGGCTTCTCTGTCCATGGGATTCTCCAGGCAAGAATACTGGAGTGGGCTGCCATGCCCTTCTTCAGAGGATCTTCCTGACCCATGGACTACACCCACATTTCTTACATCTCCTGCATTGGTGGGCAGATTCTTTACCACTAGCGTCACCTGGAAAGCCCCATGATACTAGCTGCTGGTGCCGTTGCTTACTCACTTCAGTTGTGTGAGACTCTGTGCAACCCTATGGACTGCAGCTCACCAGGCTTCTCTGTTTATGGGATTCTCCAGGCAAGAATACTGGAGTGGGCTGCCATGTCCCCCTTCAGGGGATCTTCCTAACCCAGGGATTGAACCCACATCTGTTACATCTCCTGCATTGCAGGCAGATTCTTTATGGCTGAGCCACCAAGGAAGTCCCCATGATACTAGCTACTTAACTCTATTTCAAGGCTCATTATAGTGATAAGAACAAAAGCACTGTTTATCTATAATCACAACATTCTCCTAAATAGGAGAGAGTATATCTTAAGCACTTTGTAATTATTTAAAGCGTAGTTAAAAGGGTATCCATTTCAATTTTAAAAACCTGTCCAGTGACATTTGAAGTGATGGAAATACCTGAGAGGAGAGACCCTGCGGCACCTGTGGCACAGAATGGAGCTCTGAGAGGTTTTAACTTGAGCAGCCAAGTTAAATTATCCTTAGAATGAAATCTTCTTATCTTAAAAAGTTGAAAGAAAACTTCAGAATGAAGACAATGACCTCCCGCCCCCACCCTGCCCCAATTAACTCTAGGCTGGAAAAAAACAATATAACTAAAGGGAACAAGCAACCTGAAATACAGAATTCACAATATCTAGCATGCTATTAGAAATTGTAAGGCACTAAAAATTAGGCCCATAACTTGGAGAAAAGGATGGAGACAGAACCACACATAACAGAGATGACAGAACTAGTAGCCAGAAACCTTAAGCTATGATAAATCTTACAAATGTGCTAATGGATACAAAATGAAGCAGGGAATGATAAGAAAAATAGTAGATATGAAAAAGACTCAATGGAAACTTTACAGATAGATGTATTATACCGAAATGAACAATATTCTGAAAGAGGTTAACAGTGATTAGACACAGAAAATAGCTGTGGAATTGAAGGAAATTCCAAAATAAAGTGCAGAAAGAAAAGTTTAGAAAATAAAAATGAACAAAGCATTAGTGGTTTGTGGGAAATATCATGTGTAATTCAAATCCCAGAAAGAAGAGAGAGAGAGGAACATACACACACAAGGGAGAAAGAAGAAATAATGGCTGATTTTCTTCTTTTTTTTTTTTTGGACACACACACACACACACACACACACACACACACACTCACCTGTTCTGACCACTTTTTCCAGTACTTTAAAGAGGTTAGTCAATTATATATGTAAATATAAAATGTTAGAGCTTTAAAAGCATTGTTAAGAAAATAAAAACCACAGGCAGGATCAAATATGTCTAAAAACCTCAATCTGATAGACGATTTGAATCCAAAATATAGAAAGAATCCTTACAATGCAAAATTAAAAACAGCCCAGTAAAAACTGGACAACGATTTTAATCAGCCACTTCATCAAAGAACATATGTAAATGATGAACTTATACATGAAAGGAAGGTCAACATCATTATTTATTGAGTTCAGTTCAGTCCCTCAGTTGTGTCCAACTCTTTGCAACCTAAGGACTCCCGCACACCAGGCTTCCCTGTCCATCACCAACTCCCAGAGCCTACTCAAATGGATGTCCATTGGGTCGCTGATGCCATCCAACCATCTCATCTTCTGTGATCTCCTTCTCCTCCTGCCTTCAATCTTTCCCAGCATCGGGGTCTTTCCCAGTGAGTCAGTTCTTCACATCAGGTGGCCAAAAGATTGCAGTTTCAGCTTCAGCATCAGTCCTCCCAATGAATATATTCAGGACTGGTTTCCTTTAGGATGGGCTGGTTGGATCTCCTTGCAGTCCAAGGGACTCTCAAGAGTCTTCTCCAACACCACAGTTCAAAAGCATCATTTCTTCAGCACTCAGCTTTCTTTATCGTCCAATTCTCACATCCATACATGACTACTGGAAAAACCATTATTTAATAGGAAAATGCAAATTAAAACAATAATAATGGCTCAACAGGTAATCCACCTGCAATACAGTAAACTCAAGAGCTGCAGGTTTGATCCCTGGGTTAGAAAGGCCCCTTGGAGGAGGAAATGACAACCCACTCCAGTATTCTTGCCTGGAGAATCACCCTGGACAGAGGAGCCTGGCAGGCTATAGTCTGCAGGGTCGCAAAGAGTCAAATACGACTGAGCATGACATGGTAAAAACATACATTAACTGGAATGACTTTAAATTTAAAGGATTGACAACAACAAATGTTGGCAAGATGTGAAACAATGGAATATCCACACATTGCTGGTGGAAACAGGCATGATCATCTTTGGAAAACATCTGAAAAATTCTTACAAAATTGAAGGCACTACAAAGATATGACATATCAAAACACTCCTAGAAATGACTCAAGACCATATATGTCCATAAAAAGGCTTTTATATGAATGTACATAGAAACTATATTTATGGTGGTTAAAATAGGAAGCAAACTAAATGCTCATCAGTTAATCAATGGATTAGCAAACTGTGGTCTATTCACACAGTGAAATGCTATTCATATTTTGCTGTTAAAAGGAGTATGCTACAATACAATGCAGAAATAAGGATGAATCACAAAAGAACTTGGCTAAGTACAAGAACGCATACAAAACATTACATACTTCTTTATAATTCCATTAAGTTAAATTCTAGAAAAAGCTAAAAATATAGTAACAGCAGATTGATGGCTGCTGGGACCATGGATAACCGAAGAAATCAATTGCAAAGGAACACAGAGAAGCTTTTGGGTGGCGGAGGGGTGATAGAAATATTCTATCTTTTGATAGGGCCTTCCCTGGTGGCTCAGCCAGTAAAGAATCTGCCTGCAATGCGGGAGACCTGGGTTTGATCTCTGGGTTGGGAAGATCTCCTTCCTGGAGAAGGGAATGGCTACCCACTCCAGTATTCTGGCCTGGAAAATTCCATGGACTGTATAGTTCATGGGATCACAAAGAGTCAGACAGGACTGAGCAACATTCACTCTTCATCTTTTGATAGCTGGAGTGGGTACCAGTCTGCAGACATGCAGATGGTAAAATTCATCGAATTTTACACATAAGTCATTGCCTTTGGGGGTTGACATCAAAGAATAGGCAAGTCTTATGAAGTTCTCTTTTTCCATTCTAAAAGCTCATCCTTATTTACATTGTTTAGTCACTAAGTCGTGTCTGACTCTGACTCCACGGACTATAGCCCACCAAGCTCCCCTGTCCAAGGAATTTCCCAGGAATAGTGGGAAGGGTTGCCATTTCCTTCTCCAAGGGATCTTCCCAAACCTGGGATCAAACCCGAGTCTCTTGCATTGCAGGCGGAATCTTTTTACCTATGTGCCACCATATAGACTCATGAAAAAGAGTGAACCCAGAGCTGAGGGCTCTAAGCATATTTGTTCCCCAAAGTAGCAAATAGATAAGGAATAAGTTTCCATACACAGATTGCCATAGTACCAACAGCTGAAAAAGAAGTCCTTTATTCTGAGGACGCATAAAATGGTGACACTCAGATGATCTTTCAGTAGGGACGTTTTTGGACCAATTCATAAGCCCTCCTCAAAGAGAACAATAATAAATGGGAGGAATTTAGAAGGGGATGAAGTTTCAGGATTACAGTAGGCAGAGTACAGAGAGGAGTATTCTGTTACCTACACCTATAGCCTTGGAAATAAAAATCAATTCAATTGAGTTCACTGGTATTTTTAAATTATGAAATGATAATTTTAGTTTTACTGTCTAGAGCACTGCTGCTGCTGCTGCTGCTGCTAAGTCGCTTCAGTTGTGTCCGACTCTGTGCAACCCCAGAGACAGCAGCCCACCAGGCTCCCTCGTCCCTGGGATTCTCCAGGCAGGAACACTGGAGTGGGGTGCCATCACCTTCTCCATCTAAAGCACAGACTAATGATATAAAAGCAAGTTTAATCAATGCAGTGATCATCACAGTAGAGTGATGTTAGAGGCACAAAATATGTGCTCAGCAGGAACTGTTTTTCTACAGAGAAAAAAGCCTCACCACAATTGCTGTAAACAAATACTTCATGGGTACTATGTATGTCATCATTTGGTGACTGATATAATCAGTATTTCTTCCAACCCTTCCCAGCTGAGCTGGCATTCATATTTATGTGACCTTTTCATTAGCATCTCAGAGCTGTCTTTGGCATAAAATCTTGTCCCTATAACTGTATAATTAATTGTTAAAACTTTAAAGTATTTTGTGGAGAAAGAATAAAAGGCATTTATCATGCTACGTGGTTTAAATAATTAAATATAAGTAATTATTTATATAGAGAGATTACACACTGAGAAGGTGAATTTTTCTTAGACATATGAAATTACTCAATATTTTCATCAGAGAAACAATAAACAAACCTTACTAAAAATTTTTAACTATATAAGAATTTCTTAACCTAGTATCCTCAGATCCCTTAGAATAAGATGCAAATCTATCTGTGTAGATATATTTTCTGGTGAAAGACAAGATTTCAATGAAGTTAATTTTACTCAATGGAGTGTGTAACTTAAAAATACAAGGCAATTGGCCTTTGCTAATAATGAAATGAGGAGCTACTTTAAATCTAATTTTTATTTCTATCAATCAGCATTTTGTGCCTTGGTGATAAAGAAAGTTGGAACATGAAATTGTAAGTGTGGCTTTGATATAAACTTAAACCTACTCATATGTCAAGACAAAATATAATAGTAATAATATTAATAACAACAAATACTTTATAGCAACTAACATCATCCAGGGGCTTCCCAGGTGGCACTAAAGGGTAAAGAATCCACCTACCAATGCAGGAGATGTAAAAGACACGAGTGTGAGTCCTTGTTCAGAAAGATCCTCTGGAGAAAGAATTAGTAACCCTCTCCAGTATTCTTGCCTGGGAAACCCCATGGACAGAGGAGTTGTCCATGGCATCCCACAGGATCAGACACGACTGAAACAACTTAGCACACAGGCACATTCCATCTTCCAGACACTATTCTGTTTCATACATATCATCCCATCTTTGTTGTTCAGTCACTAAGTCATGTCTGACTGCGACCCCATGGACTGCAGCACACCAGACTCTTCCATCCTCCACTATCTCCTAGTTTGCTCAAATTCATGTCCATTGGGTTGGTAGTGCTATCTAGCCATCTCATCCTCTGCTGTCCCCTTCTCCTTTTGCCTTCAATCTTTCCTAGCATCAGGGTCTTTTCCAACGAGTCTTTCACCCCATCTATCTGTCACAACACAGCTGAGGACATGAGCATTCAAGTGTCTTGCCAGGACCACACAACTAGCAAGCGTCACAGCAGTGGTTTGGAGCTAGCATTCAAACCCAGCCAGTCTTGTTCTACAGAATGCTTTAACCCATCCTGTTGTCATTTAAACTCCATATGCTTTGAAAATTGACATTAATTTTAAAATCAATTTGATCATGAGAATGCAGTCTACTTGGATTAAAGTCATAACAAGTATTATCCCTCGTACTAAGAATTTTCAGCTTCAGTAATCAACTTTGATGTTGAAAACTTTTAATGTATATATTTACGTTGCTTTTTAAATATGCCTTCTGTTAGAAAAAGATGAAATGGAGCAATTCATTATGTGCCTCTTCAACTGCTTTGCATTACAGCATAGTCATAAGGATAATCTGAATTGATCATTAGTGTTATGTAATAAAGTTACACATTTTAACAGAAGACAATGACTATGTAGATTTATGGCATTTTGGGAATATGTGCCTTTATTGCATGCTAAGCCACTCCGTCATGTCCAGGTCTTTGTGACCCTATAAACTGTAGCCCACCAGTCTCCTCTGTCCATGGGATTTCCCAGACAAGAATACTGGAGTGGGTTGTCATTTCTTCCTCCAGGGGATCTTCCCAACTGAGGGATCAAACCAGAGTCTCTAACATCTCCTGCACTGGCAGGTGGGTCTTTACCACGAGTGCCACCTGGAAAGCCTTTAAATTGATGATAGTTTTTTTTTTTTCTTTTTTCTTTTTTCTTTTTTTTTAAGGATAACATAGCTGCAAATCCCATTACATGCAAAGCTTTAGAAAATAGCTGGCTTCCTAGAACTCAGTAAATTTTTACAGTAGAAGCTGAAAAATCCCTCCTCTGTCAAAATCGGTTCATATGTTAAGTATCTCTTACATAATGGTATTATTGTATGTAACTAAGAAATATATTCTGATTCCTACATAATACTTAGAGGAATTTTGCTTAAAGTTTGCATTGTTTAAAAATGAGTTATAATAGCTTGAGGGTTTCTTTGTGTGTGAGACATCATATAGATAAATTCCTTACCACTGAGTAAGATTCAGCACTTTACTGAATTTGAATTTACAAAGCATATGAAATTGTAGTATCCAAATTCCTAAGAATTCACCATTTTAATTGTTTGAGTTCACTCACTGAAGGCAAAATATATTAGCTTTTTAAATTCCAGAGTAAGTCTCATAAAATAAAATAACGTTAAAGAAATTCTCATACAATATAGAATCTGCAAAATTAACTTACCCTAATTTACAAAGCTATGGAAGTTGGAAGAAGGAAATGGAAGAAACTTTATAGATTTCCTCAAATAGAAGGCCTGGAAATTAATGTAAATTTTAGTGTGTATGATTCTAAGAGACATAGCATCACAGTTTCAAATGAAAATAACAGACTACTTACATATGTACCTTTTGTTTGAAAGACCACTGGCCTGGTAAAGTCCTTTCATTGTATAGGCAGAATACTGGTCCAGATAAATTAAATAAGTTATTTTATGAGCAAAGAAGTACTAGAACCAAGTTTGTTTTTAATCCAAATTTCCAGTCTGTAGTGTATAATTTTAACTACAGATTTAAAGCAATTTTTCATTGGTACATTTTTAATTTCTGGATACATTATTTGGACTTGCACCAAATTCCAGAGTTTGTTATGCTTGATATCACAAGTAATATTAATAATTGTCTTATATGACTGAATTTGTGACCTTCTTTCATTACTTTTGCTGCAGAGAAAATATTACAAGCATATTAATTTCATAAAATATCATTCATTTACTTTTCCCTGGATATGACATTTCGAAAAGTGATAAAGCAAAGTTTAATTCAGCATAGAAAAGAAATCTCAATTGGAAAAAAAATACCTTTACATCCTTTGACATCTTACTTTGATTCAATCTTGAAAATTAAAATTGCTTCTCACAGTCCAAACCAATACCAAGAGTCTTCCCATACAGTGTAATAAAATAGCCATGCAATTTGGGTCTCATCTTTCCATCTCATTTTATTTGATCTCACTACCACTATACAGTTCAGTTCAGTTCAGTTCAGTCACTATACAATTAAGGCTCAAATAATTCAAATTCGTAACCACTTTATTCTTGCTATTTTCAGCTTCATATCATATTACAGTATTTGCAAGCTTTAAGCAGGTTTCAATTCAGTTTAGTCGCTCAGTCGTGTCCCACTCTGCGACACCATGGACTGCAGCACGCCAGGCCTCCTTGTCCATGACCAACTCCCAGAGTTTATTCAAACTCATGTCTATTGAGTCAGTGGTACCATCCAACCATTTCATCCTCTGCCGTCCCCTCCTCCTCCCGCCTTCATTCTTTTTCAGCATCAGGGTCTTTTCCAAAGAGTCAGTTCTCCGCATCAGGTGGCCAAAGTATTGGAGTTTCAGCTTCAGCATCAGTCCTTCCAATGAATATTCAGGATTGATTTCCTTTAGAAAATCCTTAAGCAGGTTTTGACATATATATATATATATATATATATATATATATATATATATATATATATATATGAAGACTTTTAGGACTTCCCTGGTGGTCCCGTGGTTAAGAATCTACTTTGCAATGCAAAAGATAGCAGTTTGATCCCTGGTATGGGAAGATCCCATATGCCTAGGGGCAACTGAGCCCAGAAGCCACAACTACTGAACCCCTATACTGCAACCGCTGAAATCCATGTGCCCTGGAGCCTGTGCACTGCAACAAGAGAAGCCATGGCAATGAGATGCCCTTGTTCCATAACCAGAGAGTAGTCCCCACTTGCTGCAACTAGAGAAAGCCTGCACACAGCACTAAAGATACAGTGCAACCAAAAGTAAAAAAATAAATAAAGATATTTAAGCCTAATAAAGGGACTGAATACCTCCCTCAAGGTCATAAGGGAACTGCCTTACATAGTTGTAACAGAATTTTTACAATAATAATAGTAGTATATAATATATATAATAGCAGCAGTAAGATGTTGAAGAGAGAGTTTGAAAAACATCTCCAGCTATTATCATGATGCATATAGCTCATCAGCAGCTTGGCACTGATTCTGCTCCCTTCTTAACCCCTATGCCTTCAACTTTCTCTTTTACATTCTCTATTTCAGTCTTTAGTTGTTTGCCAAATTGCCCACAGTATCTTGGCATGATACTGCCTCTACTGCATGACATGTTAGTCTTTCATTTACTTGTCAGATCAGATTGTATTTTCCTGTCCCTACCCCCACCCTGGGTTACGTGAAAGTGACTGCCACAAAGTGGGAGCTCATCATTTAGAAACCAAGTGGTTTCTAAAAAAGAAGACTGCAGATAAATTGTACCAGAGTACATCATATGAAAAGATTGCTTGAGTGAGGTGCTGGGAGAGAACAAGACCTGGAAAATCAGAAAAAAGAAATAATACATAGGTAGTGTTGCTTGAATAATGCTTCATCAGATAGCTAGAGCATGATGGGATAAAGTGCTAGACCTGAGGGAAAAGAGATTGAGCAAAGATAAATTATCAGGAAATTATGTGTAAGAAAGAAGAATTAGCCTTGTCTGGCTACAAGAGTAGGAAGAAAGTAAACGGGGAAAAAAAATTGATACCAGACTCTAGAATATCCTGGAGATTAAGAAGTAAAATTTTGTTTTGAACAATCATTGAATTAATGAATTGTATTTCAGGAGAATTATCTTTGTAAAATTTTGCAAAATGTAGTATAAGGGGAAGAGTTAATATACTACAAACAGTCTCCTACTTACATGGTTTGACACAATTTTTTGAATTTATAATGGTGCAAATATGTGCATTCAGTAGAAATCTTGAATTTTGATCTTGTCCTGAATTAGTTATGTGCAATATGATATTCTTTCATGATGCTGGGCAGTGCCCATGAGCTGGAGTTCCCCATCAGCCACAAGATCACTAGAGTAAACCACCAATATGCTTACAACAATTCTGTACCCAGACAACCATAATGCTTTTCACTTTCAGTATAGTATTCAACAAATTACATGAAATATTCAACACTCTATCATAAAATAAGTTTGTGTTAGATGATTTTGCCCAGTGGTAGGCTAATATAAATGTTTTGAACACTTAGGTAAGCTAAGCTAAGCTATGATGTTCCGTAGGTTATGTATATATGATGCATTTTTATTTATAATATTTTCAACTTATGGTGGGTTTGTCAACAGGTTTTCTGCTTTATTGAGTATGCCAAAGCCTTTGACTGTGTGGATCACAATAAACTGTGGAAAATTCTGAAAAAGATGGGAATACCAGACCACCTGACTTGCCTCTTGAGAAATCTATAGGTAGGTCAGGAAGCAACAGTTATAACTGGACATGGAACAACAGACTGGTTCCAAATAGGAAAAGGAGTATGTCAAGCCTGTATATTGTCACCCCGCTTATTTAACTTATATGCAGAGTACATCATGAGAAACATTGGGCTGGAAGAAGTACAAGCTGGAAACAAGATTGCCAGGAGAAATATCAATGACCTCAGATATGCAGATGACACCACCCTTATGGCAGAAAATGAGGAGAAACTAAAAAGCCTCTTGATGAAAGTGAAAGCAGAGAGTGAAAAAGTTGGCTTAAAGCTCAACATTCAGTAAATTAAGATCATGGCATCTGGTCCCATCATTTCATGGAAAATAGATGGGGAAACAATGGAAACAATGGCTAACTTTTATTTTGCGGGCTCCAAAATCACTGCAGATGGTGACTGCAGCCGTGAAATTAAAAGACGCTTACTCCTTGGAAGAAAAGTTTTGACCAACCTAGATAGCATATTGAAAAGCAGAGACATTACTTTGCCAACAAACGTCCATCTAGTCAAGGCTATGGTTTTTCCAGTGGTCATGTATGGATGTGAGACTTGGATTGTGAAAAAAGCTGAGGGCCGAAGAATTGATGCTTTTGAACTGTGGTGTTGGAGAAGACTCTTGAGAATCCGTTGGACTGCAAGGAGATCCAAGCAGTCCATTCTAAAGGAGATCAGCCCTGGGATTTCTTTGGAAGGAATGATGCTAAAGCTGAAACTCCAGCACTTTGGCCACCTCATGCGAAGAGCTGACTCATTGGAAAAGACTCTGATGCTGGGAGGGATTGGGGGCAGGAGGAAAAGGGGATGACAGAGGATGAGATGGCTGGATGCCATCACCGAATCGATGGACGTGAGTTTGAGTGAACTCCAGGAGTTGGTGATGGACAGGGAAGCCTGTTGTGCTGCGATTCATGGGGTTGCAAAGAGTCGGACACTACTGAGCGACTGAACTGAACTGAACTGAAACCCACTGTAAATCAAGATCCATATTAACAATGCCAAGGGGGAATTTGTTGCCTGTCCTAAAGAAGCTAATAGTTTATTGGATTGTACATTTCGGTGATCAAGTGCCATGTATGAAAAGAAAAGGCGGAAAAAAGAAAGAGATAAGAAAGAAGGTAGAGATGAATTGGGAGGTCTTGCCTCTGTTTTCACTGTGTAAACTTTGATAGTCGCTTAACCTTTCTAAACTTTAGTTTTACTAACTTGAGAAGTTAACCGACTATTCTGCCTGCGACATATGGTTCATAAGAGGTTTACATGAGAAAAATAAGTATGTTATAAAAATTGCAATTCACAAATTAATTATTTTTGTCATAGTGTTTTAATGAAGCACGGAGCCCTTCTGAACATATGGAGTCCAGGGACCAGTTCTTCTTTAAATGCATGACATTATGCAAACATATACAGTTAATAGATCCAGCTTCATACCCATGCACATTGAAAGAAATAAAAGTAAACTCTATAGCTTAAACTTTTAAAAATATTTTTTGGTATCATGAAGTTATAAGGCAAATAATAACCATATTCTACATGAACACTGCCTTATTGTTCTATATTGAATTTTCATTATAAAAACCCACATTTATCTAGTCAAATGGACTAGTACTATAAAGCAATCTGGTAAATACATCAGGAAAACACTTGGGATAAAAAAATTAATTTGTTCTTGGATGACTCTATTTCCAGTGAAAATAATATGAATGAGACATGGCCTAGCAGTGAGATTGTCTAAGAAAATATTTAAGAAAGACAAATCTGTTCTCCAGCTAAATGTTCTTGTGACTGTGGAAATCTGAACTCAGTGCCTGTAAAGTTTAACAGAATCCTATAATGCTGTTAACCTTCTGAAACCAGAAATAGTGAACATTTATTACTCAAGAGTGAGTTGTAAAACTGTCACAGAAAGTCAAGTATAAAAAGAAAAAAGAGCTCAAAATAACTTTCATATTTTGTGACTATTTCTTCTAAAATTTAAAGTATAATTGCTTTTTCAGTATAACTGTTATCTCAAAATAATATATATATTTTACCATTAATAAAATGATCTTAAATTGATTGTATTTATACTTATTGCACATAAATAACTCCAAGATGTTGTCAATATAATTTCTATGCATATTAAAAAACAGAGACATTACTTTGCCAACAAAGGTCCGTCTAGTCAAAGCTATGGTTTTTCCAATAGTCTTGTATGGAAGTGAGAGTTAGACTATAAAGAAAGCTGAATGCTGAAGAATTGATGCTTTTGAACTATGATGTTGGAGAAGACTCTTGAGAGCCCATTGGACTGCAAGGAGATCCAACCAATCAATCCTAAAGGAAATCAGTCTTGAATATGCATTGGAAGGACTGATGCTGGACCTGAAGCTCCAATACTTTGGCCACCTGATGCAAAGAACCGACTCATTTGAAAAGACCCTGATGCTGGGAAAGATTGAAGGAGGGAGGAAAAGGGGATGACAGAGGATGAGATGGTTGGATGCCATCAACACAACTGACATGAGTTTGAGTAAGCCCCGGGACTTAGTGATGGACAGGGAAGCCTGGCGTCCTTCAGTCCACAGGGTCGCCAAGAGTCGGACCCTACTGAGTGACTGAACTGAACTGAATTTCTATGGCATGGACATTGTCACTTTTTCTAAGGTATATTCACTCATCTATCCAATACATAACATAGGGTAAATACCTCCAGCCAAGTGTTGCACTGGATAATAGTTACACATGCCCCTACCCGCAGACAGTTTGGGGCTTCTGTGGTGGCTCAGCAGTAAAGAATCTGCCTGCAACGCAGGAGATGCAGATTTGATCCCTCGGTTGGGAGATGCCCTGGAATAGGAAATGGAAACCCACTACCATGTTCTTGCCTGGACAGAGGAGCCTGGAGGGCTACAGTTCATGGGGTTGCAAAGAGTCGGACACGACTGAAGCAACTGAGCACACACATCAGAAAGTTTATATTCAAGAAGGGAAGAATATACACTAGAGATGCCCAATGTTATAAAAAGGTTTAATTTGATCAATCACAAATGCTATAAAATATTCCAGCATTTTGAAGATTTTAACATTCTAGGAACAGTATTCTAAATAAGCTCTCATTGTATCTTCAAAATATTTTTCCCAGCTTTTGTCTTCCTCCAACCCCCCACTGCCATATGCACACATACCTCCTGAGTGCATGCTAAGTTGAATGGTGGTGTTAGACTCTTTGCAACACTATGGACCATAGAGTGCCAGGCTCCTCTATCAGTGGGATTCTCCAGGCAAGAATACCAGAATGGGTTACCGTCTCCTCCTCCAGGGAGTCTTCCCCACCCAGGGATTAAACCCAGGTCTCTTACTTACATCTTCTGCTTCAGGAGGCAGGTTCTTTACCACAAGCACCACCTGGGAAGTCCTGCCAAATGTAGCTACCAAAAAGGCAGGAATAAACAGTTAATTTCAAGCACTGCCAAGTATGTGCTTTATGTTATAATTGTTATACATCCAAAACATTTAACAAAATAATATGCAAGCCTAAGATTGTTGTTTTTGTTGTTCAGTCAGTCAGTCGTGTTTGACTCTTGCAGCCCTGTGGACTGCAGCACACCAGGTTTCCCTGTCCTTCACCATCTCCTGGAGCTTGTTCATACTCATGTCCATTGAGCCTGTGATGCCAATCAACCATCTTGTCCTTTGTCGTCTCCTTCTCCCCCTGCCTACAATCTCTCCCAACATCAGGGTCTTTTCTAATGAGTCAGCTCTTGCATCAGGTGGCCAGAGGATTGAAGCTTCAGCATCAGTCCTTCCAAAGAATATTCAGGACTGATTTCCTTCAGGGTTGACTGGTTTGATCTCCTGCTGTCCAAGGGAGACTCTCAAGAGTCTTCTCAAACACCACAGTTCAAAAGCATCAATTCTTCGCCACTCAGCTATCTTTATGGTCCAACTCTCACATCCATACATGACTACTGGAAAAAATCGATAGCTTTGACTAGATGGACTTTTGTTGACAAAGTAATGTCTCTGCTTTTTAATACACTGTCTAGGTTTGGCATAGCTTTTCTTCCAAGGAGCAAGTGTCTTTTTTCTACATTATTTTTAAAATTAAAATGTTCTGCATTATTTTTAAAAATACATTTAAGAATCTATTCATTATTTAAAACATAAGTACATAGCTATGGAGTGGGAAGAATAATCCAAATCTATATAAAATTTATTCCATATAAAGGAATAATCTATGTAATATCCATACACTATAAATTCTCTAGAGAGAACCATATAAATGTCACAAATGCTATTATGAGTGTTAAGTATGCATAAAAGATTTTGTCCTCAAGCATTGTGCAAGATTTCTTAATTAAGTGGTATTATGATATCTCATAGTAATGAAAGAAAAATGAGTGATTTCAGAATCCACCAGAATTCTTTAGCTAGAAAGCAAAACAATGTAAATTAATCTCAGGAACTAAAACCAGCATGATTGGAACCAAATTGTCCTCTGTTTTCAAAGTTAGGAAATGCTGTATGTTGTTTTCCCATTACCTCATGGACTCTTATGTTTCATTAAATATTGCCATGCTTTTCCTAACCATTTCTATCTTCAAATAATGACAATAATCACATAGATTTGGTTGTGCAGGAGGAAACAGATGAGAATTGAGTGTAAAGATGGAAGTCGTGATTGTGAGATGGCCAGATGAAGGGAGAAATGAAAGGGAAAAAATGCTGAATTTCATCATTAACATAAAATACTGCCAATGAGCATGGATTTTCTATAAATACCTTTGTGAAACCTAATACTTTATGTTTTCTCAATGCCAGAGGAATCTCAAAGCTTTTAACCACATTCTGGCAGGACAGAGCCATGCACCACAACTGTGATATGCTTTGGCAATCAAACTGAATCTTAGTCTAACAACTTACCAGCTGTGTGGCCTTGGACAAGTTATTTAACCTTGTAATGTCCAGATTTCCTCCTAAAAGGAAGAGGCTGTGGCAGATTGCATTTCCAGTCTCCTTAATTCAATGCTCTCTTTTTGGTCCCTCATCCTGTGCAAAAACTATACATTCCCAAGCTATTGAATTTAGTCATGACCACATGACTTTTTCTGACCAACGAAGTAAGTATGGAAACAACATGAGTATCACTTTCAAACTGAAGGGTCAGGGGCTCAGCACAAGGTATACATGGGCTCTGTCCCCCTGCCACAAAGTCTAGCCATGTCCTCGGACACCTTGGAGTACAGCCTCAGCAAGCTTACCTTGGTTACCTAGTAGAAGAGAGCAACTTGTGTTCATTAAGTCCCTGGGCTATACAGATGGAGATATCAGTGAGATAAGAAGAGGATTTAAGACAGAGACTTTTAAAAAGAAAACAAAATAATAATTTTCTATAGAAGCAGAAACCAGGAAAAACACTAAAAAAGAGAGGCTAAAAAATTCCAAGTCTCATTTGGTAGAATTCTAGTCATTTTGAGAACTAACTTTGCAAGCATTTGTATCCTTTATCTTCTCTTCTCTATTGAATTGCTTCCCCTTAACCTATCTATATGTCTGTTGGTTCTGTGCGGCTATGCTTAGTCACTCAGTCGTGTCTGACTCTTTGTTACTGTTTGGACTGTACCCCGCCAGGCTCCTTTGTCTATGGGATTTTTCAGGCAAGAGGAAGATCTCCAGGGGATCTTCGCAAACCAGGGATGGAACCAGCATCTCCTGTGTCTCTTGCATTGCCGGCAGATGCTTTACCCACAGATGCTTTACAGGTAAATCCTGTAAGTTGGTTCATCCAGATAAAATAACTATCAATTATGAATCTCTTTAGCCATTACCCTTTCTCTAACCTTCGCTAGAAAGTCAATATTTATAATTCTGTCTAAGTGTCCCACCTCATTTTTTACTTCATAACTATACAAATCCTCTACACAAGCCATGTTAAATAACATACTTATATAGCTTTCATCCCTGCCTTCTTCAAATCTTTTTTTTTGCTCTTCTCTTCTTTCTACTATAAAATATCATCTCTTTCTCATTCATTTGTCTGTTTCATGCATCAATAAAAACAATCCAAGAAGCCTTCTTGTCTTTAAATATGATGGGTTAAGTTGCACGCTAACTTATTTCAGAACAGGCTTGGATTACTTATGTCACCTTGCATACCACACTCAGACACTTTCAATTGACTCTTTCTCTGTTTTCATAGCCATGAACTCCTTGAGGCTAGAATCTATCTTCTTTATCTATTATAGTTAGCTTTCCTGAATCTAAAATGAACATGAACTGTGACATATTCTCACACATAATCAGTCTGTTCCTTTGGCTTAATTTTACTCAACTGTGTACAGATACAAAAGATGCTGTTAGGAATTTCATTTCCACCTTGATGCCTTGCAAATACATTCTCTTCAACTCTGTCTATTTTGGTCAAGTCATTTTTCCTATCCATTTATCTGCTCATCAGGAAAGATGAAAGTAATGGAAATAACATGTTCTGTTCAGTGACTAGTTAATAACTGCTTCTACCTGACAGAGCAAGAGCAGTTTTTCAATTGGAACCAAGCTGCTCATTTATTGATTAATGGCCCAAACAAAAATTGTTTTCTTCTTTCCTACAAACAGGTTAGCCACATTTCTAAAAGAGGGTTTTCAAAACCTCTGCCTGAACACTTAAAGTTAATCAAGGATAATAGATAAAACATCTAATAGATAAAAGGTGATTTCATGTCACCACTGAGTATTCTAAATAAGTCATTTCCATTTTTTGTTCAATTGAAGCTATTCAGCGTGATGTGATGTTATTACAGCATCAAATAAACTTAGAATCAGAAGATATTTTATACTATGTTATTAGGATACTGGGCTGACATTTAAAGAGTTATTCTGTCCAAGTTTTTTTTTTTTAATGCAAGAATCCAGAAGATTAAACTAAGATTTTTGAACCAAAAAGCCTGATAAAATAGAACATATCCTGCATTATATAATTAAGACAATTCATGAATATTACTATTTCTTCTCCTAACAACCTAACAAAATACATATAATTTGTACAAGCATTTTTGTCCTAGAGGTATTAAAACTTAATCAAAATAATATAATCACATTCCTGGAACAAATGTATTCTAAGTTGCTACAGGTTTATCTAAAAAGCCTCTTGATGAAAGTGAAAAAGGAGAGAGAAAAAGTTGACTTAAAGCTCAACATTCAGAAAACGAAAATCATGGCATCCCAGTCCCATCATTCCATGGGAAATAAATGGGGAAACAGTGGAAACAGTGTCAGACTTTAATTTTGGGGCTCCAAAATCACTGCAGATGGTGATTACAGCCATGAAATTAAAAGACGCTTACTCCTTGGAAGGAAAGTTATGACCAACCTAGAGAGTATATTCAAAAGCAGAGACGTTACTTTGCCGACTAAGGTCCGTCTAGTCAAGGCTATGGTTTTTCCTGTGGTTATGTATGGATGTGAGAGTTAGACTGTGAAGAAGGCTGAGCGCCGAAGAACTGATGCTTTTGAACTGTGGTGTTGGAGAAGACTCTTGAGAGTCCCTTGGTCTGCAAGGAGATCGACCCAGTCCATTCTGAAGGAGATCAACCCTGGGATTTCTTTGGAAGGAATGATGCTGAAGCTGAAGCTCCAGTACTTTGGCCACCTCATGCGAAGAGCTGACTCATTGGAAAAGACTCTGATGCTGGGAGGGATTGGGGGCAGGAGAAGAATGGGACGACCGAGGATGAAATGGCTGGATGGCATCACGGACTCGATGGACGTGAGTCTGAGTGAACTCCAGAAGTTGGTGATGGACAGGGAGGCCTGGCGTGCTGCAATTCATGGGGTGCCAAAGAGTCGGACACGACTGAGTGACTGAACTGAAACTGAACAGGTTTATCTAATCAAATTTGTAACTAAACCCATTATTTGTAACTAAACCCAACTCTGCTTCATCACTTCATAACTTAGGAATGAAAACACTGGGTAAATAAAAAGATAATTTTTATATACAGACTATTTGTTTTCTCTATTCTACTTCCTTGAAACCAAAGAAATTCCTTTAAAAGTGGATTTAGAGAATGCTTACTTTAGTAGATGGCCGTAGAGAGAACTTACTGAAGGGAAGAAATTTTTCTCCATTCACCAGTTCTTTTCCTTCTTTCTTTCTCCCTCAATTTCATAATAATAGTAATATCAGAGCCCAAGGAACTATATAATCAAAGAGTACATGAAGTTTTGGCACTGAGTTAAATTTTCTTATTTTTTCCCAGATGATGTGCTAAACCAATATATATTGTTTAAATTTATCAGTCTTGTCCATAGACCAAGTGTTACTTGAAAAGCTGAGACTATTTTTACTAACACTTATTCTTTACTAATTTTCCTGTTCATCTGCATTATACCACTCCCCATATTTTTAAAGGCCCTAATTATTTAAAAGTATGAATATTTGGTCAATCCAAACATTTGGCTTGCAGTGCCAGAGACCTGGGTTCAATCCCTGGGTTGGGAAGATCCCTTAGAGAAGGCAATGGCAACCCACTCCAATGTTCTTGCCTGGAAACTCCCATGGACGGAGGAGCCTGGTGGGCTGCAGTCCATGGGGTCGCAAAGAGTCGGACACGACTGAGTGACTTCAAGTCACTTCTCCCCATATAATTTATATTACAAAATGGTAAGGATTTTTGTTAAGTAGGGCTTTGACTTAGTATTTTGATACAAATCATCTATTATTTCATTTATTATCTGCATAGGATTTATTGTTCAGAGAACCAATCACTCTGAGATTCTTTCTTCAAGTTATATGATCTAGTCATCAACTTAAACAGGTAAATATTTGCATTCTTGGAATAAAGTTGTGCCTGAAATTCTATATTGGATTGACCAAATGTTCATACTTTTAAATAATTAGGGCCTTTAAAAAGAATGATCACTATAGCATTATTTATTCCTTTCTGTTACCAGAGTCAAACAATAAGCTGCTGCTGCTGCTAAGTCACTTCAGTCGTGTCTGACTCTGTACGACCCCATAGACGGCAGCCCAACAGGCTCCCCCATCCCTGAGATTCTCCAGGCAAGAACACTGGAGTGGGGTGCCATTTCCTTCTCCAATGCAGGAAAGTGAAAAGTGAAAGTGAAGTCACTCAGTGGTGTCCGAACCTCAGCGACCCCATGGACTGCAGCCTACCAGGCTCTTCCGTCCATGGGATTTTCCAGTCAGGAGTACTGGAGTGGGGTGCAATTGCCTTCTCCCAACAATAAGCTATATGGTTATAATTCCAGCTTTATAAGTATAAATTTGCTTCACATTTTTCTTTAATCTATCTTTTGCTCATTGGATCTATTCACATTATATGAGAGTATTTTAGACAACGTAACAGTTTGATCTGTTATCAGATTGGTAGATATATGTGATTCTAATCTATATTAACAGCTTCAGTCAAAATTAGAATTGTAACTATGCAATATTGATAATGTAAAGTGTATTATGATTACAATAAGTATACTGAAAAAGCTATATCTTTTTATGTCAATGTTTTGTCTTTACATGGTTCAATCAATGGTAAATATTTTGCTTCAATTGTTTTGGTATTCTGTTATTAGAGTTCTATTCACTTAAGATGATTATGCTGCTTGGGGAATTGAGCCCTTTATCATTGTGCATTGCTTTGATTTATCTCTGGTAAGCTTTCTTGTTCTGAAATTGGCTTTGTCTGAAATTAACTACTTCAACGTATTTTGACTTTTGTTAGCTTGACATACATTTCTCTATGCTATCTCTTTACTTTTAACCAACTTGGGTCCTTATTTTTAATGTAGATTTCTTGAGAAGGTGATGGCACCCCACTCCAGTACTCTTGCCTGGAAAATCCCATGGACGGAAGAGCCTGGTAGGCTATAGTCCATAGGGTCGCTAAGAGTCAGATTCAACTGAGCAACTTCACTTTCACTTTTCACTTTCCTGCATTGGAGAAGGAAATGGCAACCCACTCCAGTGTTCTTGCCTGGAGAATCCCAGGGACAGGGGAGCCTGATGGGCTGCCATCTGTGGGGTCACACAGAGTCAGACACGACTGGAGTGACTTGGCAGCAGCAGCTTGTATATAGCATAATAGTTTATCTTCATTTTTATGTCCATGCTGATAGTCTCTGACTTTAATTACTGCATTTAGACCAGTCATATGTTGGATGATTATTGATACGGTTGGATTAATATATACCATGTTTGCAACTGCTTTCTATTCATGCATTATCCCTTCTTACACCTCTTTTTCTGTTTCTGTTCTTTTAATTTATTTTTTAATATAAATTTATTTCTTTTCATTGGAGGTTAATTACTTTACAATATTGTATTGGTTTTGCAATACATCAACATGAATCCACCACAGGTATACACGTGTTCCCCATCCTGAACCCCCCTCCCTCCTCCCTCCCTGTACCATCCCTCTGGGTCATCTCATTGCACCAGCCCCAAGCATCCAGTATCATGCACTGAACCTGGACTGGTGATTCATTTCATATATAATATTGTCTATTTTCCTGAATCTCTAACTCCATTGAGTGTTGGTTATATTTCTCTTAGGTGAAAGAGGAAGTCAGTAGCTATTGAAATGGAAGCAATTCCCTTCTCACAAAAGAAGTTAGGCTTTAAGGAGGCTCAGTAGATAAAGAATCCACTGGTAATTCAGTTGACTTGAGTTCAACCCCTGGGTAGGGAGGATCCCCTGGAGAAGGACATGGTAATGCCCTCCAGTATTCTTACCTGGAGAATCCCACAGACAGAGAAGCCTGGTGGGCTACAGTCCATGGGGTTGCAAAGAGTTGGATATGACTGAAGCTACTGAGTAATTATGCATGTACTAAGTCCCTTTTTCTAGAAACTACACATGGAGAGAGCTCTGTATGTATTTTACAGTGGTTACACCTCTCCCCTTGCCAGCACCACAAAGTGATCTTTCTTGACTTTTCATTATTAGAATCTTATAGGCTTCTTGGAGGTAAAGCTCATTTTAAAAAGAAAAAAAATGGGAGCCCTCAGGAGTTTTTCACTTTCTCATCAATCTACACTCAGCTTCCAAAAACTGGTCAAAATTACTATTTTCATGTTCCTACAAGTCTGTGATTCCAACAGCTTCTGCTCCCAGTAAGCAGATCTCACCTGTGCTTTTCTGAAAGCATCTGTCTCTCCAGATTTTAGGGTGTTGGTTTAGTCCACAATTGTAACTTTTAAAGGATTCAAGAAAAAAACATTGAATTTCAATTTCTCTAGCTTTTTCTGAAAGATAGAATGATGATCTAAGCTCTTTACATGTGAAAGCCGAAGCCAAAAATTACTGATGGCAAGCATTTAACAACATTTTCTTATTTTTCAATTCTAAGTTTTGATAAGTTGAGTCACCACACTGCTTTTTAAGAGATCCTAGTGAAATTACTGTTGTCATGCCATTAGATGAAACTATTGCTATCAAATTGGCACTTGCAAGAGTCAATGAAAGAAAAAGATTTTCTCTAACTGAAGCATAAATGAAATGGTTTTCTCAACAGTTTTACAGGGAATAAAGGAAGATTATAAAACTAAATATTGTCATTTTTATCAAATAAAAATTTACCTAGCAAGGCTTCAAGCTCAGGTAAAATAAAATTTAAGTGTCAGTTTAATGATAAGGCCTCCTCCCATGTGCAATACAGAGTCACTAAATTTTTTAATTAGAAAGGATTTTAGAGTTCATTTAAACCAACGATCCTTAATCCAGGGTTTATGTATTAGTTTCCAGGGATCCAACATTGAAACAACAGCCTCTAAACCTGTGAGCACTTCTCAGGAGCACTGATCCTTTGAACCAGCATCAGTGAGACACATGCTATGATGCAGAAGGCAGAGCTGAGTTGCTTACATAGACTTGGAATAATGACTTATTTGTGTCATCATTTCTATTGCATCTTCAAGGGATATTTTCATTGGTCCTCTTCTTCATGTGAATTAAAGCAATCTTTCTTACCATAAGCACACATCAAAACTGTATTCCACTTCTGTGCTTTTGTGTGTTGCTTTTCTTACATGCTCCATCTTCCTGCAACCAGACCACAAAAATGGAATACTACACTTACGGACTCACATGTCTAATGGACATGCAAAAGTGAGTGTTAGTTGCTCAGTCATGTCTGACTCTTTGCGACCCCATGGACTGTAACCCTCCAGGCTCCTCTGTCCATGGGATTTTCCAGGCAAGAATACTGGAGTGGGGTGCCATTTCCTCCTCCAGGGGATCTTCCCAACCCAGAGATAGAACCCAGGTCTCTTGTACTGTAGGCAGATTTTTTGGTGGGCATTGGTGGGCATGGGAGAAGCACAAATATCATAGTACACACACTCCAACTTGTTATTGTCAAGACAAATGTTTAACTACAGGTTCTTGACAATATAGCAATTAACACGGTGATACTGTAAATGGTCATATTAGATATCATGAAATCATTTATGTTTGCTTCACTTAAGAATCCCTTTTTTTTTCTACTACTGTATAGCACATGGAACTCTGCTCAGTGTTATGTGGCAGCTTGGATAGGAGGGGAATTTGTGAGAGAATGGACACATGTATATATTTGGCTGAGTCCTTTCACAGTCCACCTGAAACTATCACAATATTGTTAACCATCTATACCCCAATACAGAATTAAAAGTTAAAAAAAAAAAAAAAGAAATTGGCAATGGCAGATAGTGAAGAACAGGAAGCCTGGTGTGCTGCAGTTCATGGGGTCTCAAAGAGTCAGACATGACTTAGTGACTAAATAACAAGCAAAAAAGAAGAAAAAAAAAGTGGAATACCAAAGTCCTGGGAGGATCCAAGACATTATTCAAGATGAAGAATAAAAATAGACTGCTTGCTATTAACAAAAAAAAAATCCCTTTTTAAACATCAATAATACTAAGCCCATAACTTGATTATATCTTTATGATTTCTATGTCTTATATTAATTTCTATTTTAGGCATCAATTCTATCATATAGAAGAAACAATTTTAGTCTTTTTCCCAATACATTTTTCTTTAGTTGAATCTAAGATTCGTATTTCCAGGGAAGAGTGGTGTGTGTGTGTGTATGTGTAAAATAACTTTGGTTCAGTTCAGTTCATTTCAGTCCCTCAGTCATGTCCACGGAGAAGGTGATGGCACCCCACTCCAGTACTCTTGTCTGGAAAATCCCAGGGACGGGGGAGCCTGGTAGGCTGCCGTCCAGGGGGTTGCACAGAGTCGGACACAACTGAAGCGACTTAGCAGCAGCAGCAGCAGTCATGTCCAACTCTTTGCGACCTCATGGACTCCAGCACTCCAGGGTTCCCTGTCCATCACCAACTCCCAGAGCTTACTCAAACTCATGTTCATCAAGTCAGTGATGCCATCCAACCATCTCATCCTCTGTTGTCTCCTTCTCTTCCCATCTTCAATCTTTCCCAGCATCAGGGTCTTTTCCAATGAGTCAGTTCTTTTCATCAGGTGGCCAAAGTATTGGAGTTTCAGCTTCAGCATCAGTCCTCCCAATGAATACTTTGGTAAGTGGTACCATATCCTAAAACTATTTCAAATCCATTTCTCCAAGATATTAACACCTATAGGCACATCAGCTTGTGATTCTGTAGATAGCATTAGCTCCACTCCAACCCCAACATACATAGATATGGACATATATTACATATCCAGAGTTTTCATGACTAGGTCAGTATAGCTAGCTATAGATAAGGTCCTCATTCCTTTTGATTAAGGGATAAAGGAAAGAAGGATGTAGTACTTAGGCACAACTCACTACACTTAGTGATATTAAGGGGCATGCTAATTTGGTTGTTTCTATCTCATTTGGAATATAATTACTAGATTTTTTCTATTCTCTCCTGAAAAAGATATGGCTATTTTAGAAATGCCTATTTCAAGATATAGACTTAAAAATCACCTCCCACAGATCTCCTTGTTTAAGTGTTCTCAGAACAGTCACTGGGAAAGTTGAACATTGTCAGTTTTTATTCATCCTCCCTTGCTTCTGAAAATCACACTTTGTCCTTCTCAGGATGTTCAAAACCATCTCTAGACTGACATCAAATTTCTTCTCATCACGCAACTATGGAAAATTTCATATTAGCCATGAATTCTGTGAGTCTGCCTCATCACTGACAACAATTTTCTGACAGTTGTGAACAATGATTTAAGATCCTTTTGCTTTCATTCTAGTCTATTATTATTTGTGACATATTACAATGCACAAACATAAAATGCATCCTTTTTCGATGTACGATTTCGTACTTTCTAGTATATTCTCAAATTTGTTCAATCATTACTTCAGTTTAATTTGAGAACATTTCAACACACCAAAGAAATTTAATACCCATTAGTAACAGTTTCACATTCTCCCTTTCTCTTGCCTCTGGCAAATACCAGTCTACATTCTGTCTCTCAAGACTTGCCTATACTGTTCATATAAATAGAACCACACAATATGTGGGTTTTTGTGCCTTATGTAAAGTGCCTTTACACTTAGATTAATTTTTCCAATGTTCATTCATGTTGTAACATTCATCAATAATTCATTTCTTTTTACTGCTGAGTAATATTCCACTCAGCAGGCATAGAGTCTGGCAGACTACACTCTGTGAGGTTGCGGATTCAGACACAACTCAGCAACAGATCACACATCCAAATATATATATATATATTTTTTTCTGCAATGTGGACATACAATTTCTGTTTTGTACTACCATCTTTCCATTATGGTATCTTCTGAGACTATTACATTCCCCTCCAGTTTTTCTGCCCATAGAGGTCCCTGTTTTTTTTGCTCATTTCTTAAGGTGTCTAGATTGAGAATAACTCTTTTCTGTGCCCTTCTCTAGTGCATGGGAATTTATATCCCTGCTCAATATTTCTCTTGGGCTATGAAGAATTCTCCAAGACTATTCAGAAACACTTTGCAGCCATTTCTGCTCAGGGATCTGTCTGTCTAACAGACTATCCTCAGGGATCCTGACTCAGGTCTTTATTCGCAGGGCTCCAACAACCTAATCTTATGTACTTCCAGTATCTTTGCCATTTAGATCTAGACCCATGAAGTTATACTCAGGATACTGTGAGCCATCAGCTTTTCAGATATCTTCAGTTCACTTTTAGCTCTCTTTTCTTTTCTTCTAACAGCTTGGGAAGCCTTTGTTAGCATTGGGATTCATCGTGTTTCCTCTAATCCTGTGATGCTATAGATTTCCAAAAGTGTTAGTCTTTTGTGTGTTTTCTGTGGTATCTTAGCTTCCTTGAGGTATATCATATCTTATAATGTAAGTAACTGAAGGAAACCAAGAGGAAATACTGAAGAACAAAGGTATAATTCTGTATCATATTAACAAATTAACACAAAGCATTCTATCAAGATCCGTATTTGTGTGTCAAGAACAGGAAGCTGCATAGAATAGCTAAACAATAAGTAACTCATGCACTCGAATTCTTTTTAAAGTAATGATGTGTGTGTGTGTGTGTGTGTGTGTGTGTGTGTGTGTGTTTTCTTAATCTCTGACTATTTGGAACCCTTTGGACTGTAGCCCACCAAGGCATCTCTGCCCATGGGATTTTCCAGGCAAGGATACTGGAGTACGTTGCCACTTCCTTTTGCAGGGGATGTTCCCAACCCAGGGATTGAATCTGCATCTCCTATGTCTGGAGAAGGCTTTGGCACCCCACTCCAGTACTCTTGCCTGGAAAATCCCATGGATGGAGGAGCCTGGTAGGCTGCAGTCCATGGGGTAACTAAGAGTCCGACACGACTCAGTGACTTCACTTTCACTTTTCACTTTCATGCACGGGAGAAGGAAATGGCAACCCACTCCAGTGTTCTTGCCTGGAGAATCCCAGGGACAGAGGAGCCTGGTCGGAGGCCCTCTCTGGGGTCTCACAGAGTCGGACACAACTGAAGTGACTTAGCAGCAGCAGCGGCAGCTCCTATGTCTTCTGCATTGCAGCTGAATTCTCTGCCCACTAAGCCATTCAGTTCAGTTCAGTTCAGTTCAGTTCAGTCGCTCAGTCATGTCCCACTCTTTGTTGACCCCATGAGTCAAAGTACACCAGGCCTCCCTGTCCATCACTAACTCCCTGAGTTCACTCGGACTCACGTTCATCGAGTCAGTGATGCCATCCAGCCATCTCATCCTCGGTTGTCCCCTTCTCCTCCTGCCCCCAATCCCTCCCAGCATCAGAGTCTTTTCCAATGAGTCAACTCTTCGCATGAGGTGGCCAAAGTACTGAAATTTCAGCTTTAGCATCATTTCTTCCAAAGAACTCACAGGACTGATCTCCTTTAGAATGGACTGGTTGGATCTCCTTGCAGTCCAAGGGACTCTCAGGAGTCTTCTCCAACACCACAGTTCAAAAGCATCAATTCTTCGGCACTCAGCCTTCTTCACAGTCCAACTCTCACATCCATACATGACCACTGGGAAAACCATAGCCTTGACTAGACAGACCTTTGTTGGCAAAATAATGTCTCTGCTTTTCAACATGCTATCTAGGTTGGTCATAACTTTCCTTCAAATGAGTAAGTGTCTTTTAATTTCATGGCTGTAATCACCATCTGCAGTGATTTTGGAGCCCCCCATAATAAAGTCTGACACTGTTTCCACTGTTTCCCCATCTATTTCCCATGAAGTGATGGGACCAGATACCATGATCTTCTTTTTCTGAATGTTGAGCTTTAGGCCAACTTTTTCACTCTCCTCTTTCACTTTCATCAAGAGGCTTTTTAGTTCCTCTTCATTTTCTGCCATAAGGGTGGTATCATATTCAGTTCAGTTCAGTCACTCAGTCGTGTCCGACTCTCTGCGACCCCATGAATCGCAGCACGCCAGGCCTCCCTGCCCATCACCAACTCCCGGTGTTCACTCAGACTCACATCCATTGAGTCTGTGATGCCATCCAGCCATCTCATCCTCAGTCGTCCCCGTCTCCTCCTGCCCCCAATCCCTCCCAGCATCAGTCTTATCCAATGAGTCAACTCTTCGCATGAGGTGGCCAAAGTACTGGAGCTTCAGCTTTAGCATCATTGCTTCCAAAGAAATCCCAGGGTTGATCTCCTTCAGAATGGACTGGTTGGATCTCCTTGCAGTCCAAGGGACTCTCAAGAGTCTTCTCCAACACCACAGTTCAAAAGCATCAATTCTTCGGCACTCAGCCTTCTTCACAGTCCAACTCTCACATCCAAACATGACCACAGGAAAAACCATAGCCTTGACTAGACGGACCTTAGTCGGCAAAGTAATGTCTCTGCTTTTGAATATACTATCTAGGTTGGTCATAACTTTTCTTCCAAGGAGTAAGAAGCCCAAAGTATTTGGGTCAAACGCAAAAATGAACATACTTTCCTTCATCTAATTACCAGAACCAGTCTGAAGCCTGTGACAGAAATTTACCTCATAGAATAGGAGATAACAGTGTTAGCAGTCTTATAATGGGCACTCTTCTTAGAGGAGAAGGCAATGGCACCCCACTCCAGTACTCTTGCCTGGAAAATCTCATGGACGGAGGAGCCTGGTGGGCTGCAGTCCATGGGGTCGCTAAGAGTCAGACACGACTGAGCGACTTCACTTTCACTTTTCACTTTCTTACATTGGAGAAGGAAATGGCAACCCACTCCAGTGCTCTTGCCTGGAGAATCCCAGGGATGGGGGGGCCTGGTGGGCTGCCATCTATGGGGTCGCACAGAGTTGGACACAACTGAAGAGACTTAGCAGCAGCAGCAGTAAATCTTCTTAGATTTACTGATGTTGGGGTTAAAGTCACTTGCATTTTTTATAGTAATATAGAAGAGTTAGCATTTTGTGGACCACTGAAGTGACTTTTGTGCCCTTGTTGTCAGAGATTTCTTGTGGAATCAGAGAAGAAAACTTAGTTAGTCCTACTTAGTTCTACTGATGAGGCAGCTAGAAAAAATATATATGTTGCCCAGTTAAAGGAAGATGGCTCATATAGCAGAATTACAGTGTATGCTCAATTGTTTCTAGAAACTTTCTAGAAAGGTTTTCCTTCAAATTGAAAGATTTATTGACCACAGTTGTGAGTGCAGTAAACTTCCTTAAATCATGACATCATTCCCCATTCCTTAATTATTATGAAGAAAGTGATCATGGGTACCCTGCATTCTTTTTTACAGAAAAGTTAATTTGCCTTCCACAGTCAAATATTCAAATTTTTAAAAACTCTAAGTCATATTTGTTCTTTTGCAACCAAAGACATTTATGAGATGATTTAAAATAGTGTATCTTCAGCCTAGCAGAAAGAGTTAGAAATATCAGAGTAGCTAAATGAACTTCACATGCTGCTGGGATGAACATATGACCAGTGTTTTAATAGAAAATTCTTATATTGGATACAACAATTTGAGAAGGAAAATTGTATTGTTCCATTTCACATTAAAATATATTTCTAAAAATAAATATGCAAACATTTAACTGAACAAAATTCTTTTGCAACAATTGAGTGACTCTTTCTATAGGTATCCTCCCTCCAATGATATTAATGAAATAGAAATAAACAGATTTCAAATTAATTTGTCTTAAATAGATTGCAACAACTATGCTGGTTTAAGTAAATGGCAACCCACTCCAGTGTTCTTGCCTGGAGAATTCCAGGGACGGGGGAGCCTGGTGGGCTGCCGTCTATGGGATCACACAGAGTTGGACATGACTGAAGCAACTTAGCAACATGCTGACTTAATGAAAAGTTTCTCATTATGAGGCAATAGCCACAACTGACTAGAATTTAAAAGAATATGGTTGGAGAATTTCTGAAAGATTCAACCCTCATTTCTTCCATAATGCTGACAGCACTGGAGTTTGCTTCCACTGTTAGCTTCTACTACATGCTGGTATCATAAAGAATTTTCATCACTTTTACATGTGAAACAAAAGCCAGAAAACACATAAAAATAGAAGTGTTGGCATGCCCCTAGCTACATTATCAAAAGTTCCTCTTTGCTCAAACATCATTGAAAGACAAGTTATAAGAGATGAATCCTTATGCAAATTTTATGTATAGTTACCATTAGTGTGAAACTAAAATACCATAGTCGATTTTACTGTTGACTATATCTTAATGCAAAGGACTGCATCTACTTTAAAAATGAGAGCAATAGCCCAAATTTATTATTTCTAAAGACAGATATAGAAACTGCTGCTGCTGCTAAGTCGCTTCAGTCGTGTCTGACTCTGTGCAACCCCATAGATGAAGCCCACCAGGCTCCTCCGTCCCTGGCATTCTCCAAGTAAGAACACTGGAGCGGGTTGCCATTTCCTTCTCCAATGCATAGAAACTAGAGACCTGAAAATGGCATATTCTCTCAAGGCAAGAGTATGAGTTATTGACAGAGGAAGAAACAAATTCCAGATGTTTCTGACTCCAAATGCTGTAGTGCTTCCATCATAAAATCATGCTTATCCAAACATCTGTGATAAATTAAGAATGGTATCCCTAGTATTCTTTACACAGCAACATGAAGCACTAGCATGCTCATTGGAACTTCTGTATTGGATGCAATATCTGGTAAGACAAATGCATCATTAAAAGAAAAAAAAGAAAACATAATCAGTTCTGCAACTGGCCCCTCTACAAAACTCCATCTGTCAAAACTTGGTTGTTTCCTGCTTTGAAATTTACCCAAAACCCAATAGATTCCCCCAAATAATGATAATCCTACCCAGGCACACTCTTACATTGCAGTAGGTACAATGATTGATTATTCAATATACAGAAGCACTTAGGGTAAATCACAGATGAATTGTATATAAAATATGGGAGGTTAAACCCCAGTAAGTTATCTTCTGGAAGAAGCTACACTTCATATAACTAAATGGCTGTGTTGATTTTTCAAGCATTATAAATGCTTAATGCTTATATCCCTCTAGCATTCTAGTGTTTATTTATTGTCGTTTAGTTGCTAAGTCATGTCGAACTCTTTTGCAACCCCATGGACTGTAGTCCACCAGGCTCCTCCGTCCATGGGATTTCCCAGGCAAGAGTACTGGAGTGGGTTGCCATTTCTTTCTCCAAGGGATCATCCCAGCCCACAGATCAAACTCACATCTTCTACTTTGGCAAGCAGATTCTTTACCACTGAGCCACCAGGGAAACCCAGTAGCATTCATACTTTATCATTATATGATCCTAGATATTATAAGATATCACCAACATATTATGTTTCAACTTTCATGAGAAATTTGGAACAAAAAATAATTTGTTTAACCTAAGACCAAACCATGGGACTTCCTTGGTGGTGCAGTGGTTAGGACTTCACCTTCCAATGCAGGGGTTGCAGGTTCCATCCCTGGTTGGGGAGCTAAGATGGAGCATGCCTCTTGGCCAAAACAACAAAGCATAAGATAGAAGCAACATTGTAACAAATTCAATATAGACTTTAAAGACATGGTCTACATTAAAAAAAAAAAAAAAGTTAAAAAAGAAAAAGACCATACCATGATATTTCAGCACTCCCCCCCCCAGCTTAAAGCAAGCACAGTTAGTGCCCTGGGAGCTGATGTTGAAAGGTGGGCCACCACTCTCTGCTGGTCACAGTTACCATCAGAGTAATTTGAGAAGCAGCACATGGTGGGGCGACGGTCCAAACAGCAGAACACTGTCCAAATAGGTAATCAATCTGTTAGGGCTGGGCAGAGAGAAAGCTTCCAAGTAAGGATGCCAAGGGCAGAGAAATCCAGGAGACCAGACTGGAGAGAGGGCTCAAAGCAGATGGTAAGGTTTGTAGCCACCTGATTAATTCTCTGAGCCAATTAGCTAGTACCAGTAGTGGATTTAGGGATAACTCTTTAAGGCACAGAAGGACAAATGTCTCCCATAAGAATATAGGTTGAATTTAGGAGAGCAGACTCTAAAAATCCATAAGTGCTTCTGTTTTCATGTTTGGATATCAAATTGGATGAAAGAGTTGAAAAGATTTTGCATTTTTTTAAACACCATGAGTCTATCAAAAAATTTAAAAATATAAAAATAAAGGGAAAAGATCTTTAAATGTATCCTTTTTTATCCCTTATACAAGCTTCCTTTTGTTGTCACTTCATTCTTCATTCAGCCTAGACCCCACTGTTCATTACCTTAATTTCTTCCCACAAGAAACCTCATCTAATTTTCAGGTGTTTCCTTATGTTACAACAATGGATAAATATCATGATACTGACTCTGTTCCTTAATTTAGGCTCCTTAGTACTCTAAAGAAAAATTTACAACCCAAGAATTTTTGTTAGTACAGATTTTTCCTGTAATCTGACCCCCTTTTTAAAAAATTTTGATTAGAGTGTAGTTGTTTTACAGGGTTGTGTTAGTTTGACTGTACAGCAAAGTGAGGCAGTTATAAGTATACATCATGTATACCATTTTCAAGATTTCCTTCCCAGTTACATCACCACAGAGCATTAAGTAGAGTTCCTTGTGTTATAAAATATGTTCTCATTAGTTATCTATTTTATACATAGCATCAATAATATATATATATATGTCAATCCCAAGCTCCCTATTCATCTCACCCCCTGCCCCTTGGCATCCATAAATCTGTGCCTCTGTTTCTGCTTTATGAGTAAGTTCATCTGCACCATTTTTCGAGATGCCAGTGGTGTCACTGATTACCTAGTCTCCCAAGGCAGAAAAACCTTGTGTCTTTATGTCTCTCCTCATAATCAGTTACAAACTCCTCTCAAATATTTCTTGACTCTGTCCCTCATCTTCCCATTACCATGGCCCTAATTTGTCCTTATAGCAATGTTTTGCCTGAACATGATGAAAGCCTTCTACTCAGATATGACAAAAACGTGATGTTCCCTGTGAACCCCACTGCTGGACTGAAATTCCTGAAAGTTTTGTGAAGCTCCAGACCTTTAAAGTATTGTCATGATACAATTAGAACTTCAGACTCACTTGCCTCATTACACCTTTTTTACTGCACCAACCGAAGATGCCAGTTAGGTGATCAGAAGGAATCTCTGAGGGACTACACCTCAAGGAAAAACTGCCACGTGCCCAAGCCACAGGTGACTCTGTGTGGCCCAAGAATCCATGGGGCTTCAAGACACTCTTAGAACTCAGATTCTCCAAGTCCTCATCTTTGTTTAACAGCTGATATTCAAAATACCAGGACTCATACACATAAACACACACACACACTAAAACTACAGTTTTCATATTTATCTCATCCTAAAAACTACCCTCAGCACTTGTTTAAAAGTAAAATTTCCACATCTGGGTATTAGACCTGAGGTGAAAACTGGGAATATGTGTTTTAACCTGAGTGTACTTGAATTTTCTCTTTAGGAAACACTGCTCTACCAATCTCGTGACAGGAACTCACTGTGCTCTCTTGACCTAAGATAAATTCATCTTGTGTTCTCATTCTCTCTCACTTTTTTCCCACTTGCTAAATATTTTTTCCACTAAAAAGTGTCTTGCAAGACAATAAAATCCTCTGACTCTTTCCTCAATGTTATCTCAATGTTCTGATTTCATGAAAACCTGACTTTCTGCTGAGGATGAATCTTCTATTGACTCGTTCTCAAGTAAAACTGTTCATTTTCTCATACCTCATGTACTCTGTCGGTTGAGAAGGCTGGTCTTTATTCCTTTTTTCAAATGTTTGCATCTCATTCCTCTTATGAAAATCCCCTTTTATACTGTAGCTATGAAGAGAAGGAGGTGGGGTTCAGAGATAGCGCAGCCTGAGGACAATACAGAGTGCAGGGAAATATTCCTATTCTGAAAGGGACTCAACCAGGGTCTGAAAGGAGGAAGAAAGTGGAGAACAGGTGAGAGAGAGATCACTGTGAGTGTGAGGTTTCTGGGAATTAAACTCCATGTCATAAGTGGAAAAAATTATCCTTTGAAACATGAAAGGCCCTTTCTGTATTGCAAAGTGAAAGAAGAAGTGGGTGATTTTAGATACACTTTGACTTTCATATTTTTGGTGGAAAATTGAGGGAATTCCAATCTGGTGGCTTTTATTTAGTTATTCAAGAAGAAGACAGGCTTCTCTTTGCAGAAAGTGCAGATTACATGGAACCATTTGAAATTTTGAAGTCCAGAAATGATTTGCAGTTGTTGCTATGAGTAACATAAAAAGCAAATCATCTAAAGAAATACAGTGTTAAACACTACTATATATTAGTGTAAGTCCGATTTGTGTGTGTATGAATGTGGCTCTGTTTTTTCCAATAGCTACTCCATTTCACAGATGCCAACTCAGGAAAGAGAGGTGTTGGGTTCATCAGCGATGATGATGAGGGTGCATGTGGCACAGATTTATACATGAGATAACCGATTAGAGAAGAGAGTTTAGAGAATTTACAAGAAAGTAATTTAAATGTTGATCATTGAGAAGGTTCTTCTTGGCGTGAAGAACTTCTGCCTCCAATGGTATCTTATGAACTTGGTGTGCTTAAGATATGGTTAGGGTCCCAGTCGGCTTTTTGAAGTTTGGACTCCAGTCAAAGCTATATTGATCTCTTGATATTCTGAGTCCTGAGATATTAGGGTCACTTCAGAGCCAACACCAGTCACTCCTGAAAAGCCTGGATGTTTCTCACACTAGTCACCATCTATGCAAATGAACGAAACTCATTTTGGGGAAGAATACTTTGGCCACCTGATGCGAAGAGCTGACTCACTGGAAAAGACCCTGACGCTGGTAAAGATTGAGGGTAGGAGGAGAAGGGGATGACAGAGAATGAGATGGTTGGATAGCATCACTGACTCAATGGGCATGGGTTTAGGTGGACTCCGGGAGTTGGTGATGGACAGGAACGCCTGGCGTGCTGCAGTTCACGGGGTCACAAAGAGTCAGACACGACTGAGTGACTGAACTGAACTGAAGAGGTTTCCTGGATATTCTTGTCATGTAATAGGGTTCTTTCCCAGGGAAACTCAATTGTTTTCTTCCTTCAAACGTTCTGTGTCCATGAGCATACTGAAGGTTTGTCTAAGATTTGGATAAGGACCATATAATCTCAGTGATGCTTGCTCGAGCCAAATCTCTATTCGTGAGAGTTGGGATACTTATTATATTAAAACAGTTGAAGAAGGAGTGTATTGAGTTGACCATCAGTATCACTCCTAGATACCTTGCCATCAATTAGCTGATATGAAAGAGCTTAGGAGATTGTGCAAATCTCAGAGGTCTAATCATTACACTTGTCTCACCTTGTGTTGTGAAAATCATACGTGTATAGCCCTTTATGGCGTATATGCTCCTCCCAACTCTGCCACATTATGATCGTCTCATCCCCACTGACCTTGGTGTAACCATATAGAATCTGCAGATTCTTCTCAGCCTCAGCTGTTGCTAAGGCTGTTGACCACAGCCATCTCTACCAGGCCACAATAGAAGTGACCAAGTCTGTATGGGCTCTGACTAACCCCACGTTAATATAACCAAAGTGTGTCACTTCATGCCAGCGTCACCACATGTGACTCATTTCCTGCTCAAGGGTTTCCCTGTGAAATTTCAGATGTGAAATCATGTCGACAGTCTTGGGGACTTCAAATGCAAAATGAAGGAGAGCAAAGGAGACAGTGGTTGATGGATAAATTCTTCTCCTTTCATCCCTCTGGGTGGACTGTCCTACAATGTTATTTATAAGACACTCCCAAAAAAATCCAGTTATTAGTTTTATGTGATTCCAAATAGTGGAAAAAATAAATTTGTTGTCACACCCCAGAAGGTATTCTTCCTTCTTTTCTGCCTCATCCCTACTTTTTTGGTTTTGCATTCCCTTATAGTAGCAGTTTTTTCTCGAGGCACTTGTCTCTGGATGAACCCAAGCTAACAGTTCATTTCATTTGCAGAGTATCCCACCAGCATTTCTAGCTTAGAAAAAGCCATGATTAAAGCACTATTGTAAATAAAATGTAAAATGTGTGTTTTCCTCAATATTTTTTTAAGTCCTTGGTAAAGAGTGACTCCTCCAGATTTTTCTGGAGGGAATATGGGCTTTGGGTGAAGGGGATGGAATCCGTGTGATGGATTTAATATGAATATTGAATACCTTTTTCTATATTTGTCAAGGTCTTTCTGAAGTCTCAGTGTCTTTAGTATAGGTCAGAGTTAGTCTGTATCATTAGTGACTACCACTCAGCACTTACGAACTCTAAGAAAAATGTTATTCGTTATTTACCTTTTCCTTCCTAATGCCCTCCATTGACTTTGAGATTAAGTCAAACCACTTTAGCCTCATATGCAGGAGGTGTCTATAGATCTCTCTAGCTTTATCTCCTGCTCCTACCTTATTCTTCTTATACCTCTTCTCCTACCTGCTCCTAGCCTTATTCTTGTTTTTTTAATTTTTTTTAATTTTTTTTTCAGATGAACTTTATTTTTTTTTCTTTTTCTTTATTTTACTTTACAATACTGTATTGGTTTTGCCATACATTGACATGAATCCACCATGGGTGTATGCAAGCTCCCCTTTTCAAATTTTATTTTTAGAGTTTGCACATCACTCCCATACCTGCTTCTGTAATTTTGTTTATGCTGTCCCCTGTTCTGGGGACTCCAGCCTTATACTTCTCTTTCTTGTGAACTTTCTATTCATAAAGACTGAGATAACTTCACTTTCCTCCAAGAAACATTTACTGACTTTCCCCCTCTACATCCAAGAGACCATATTCTTATGAAATTGTATTATTATGAAAAGATCATTTATTTCCTTGACATCTCCAGATGTAGACCAATTTCTTTAAAGAAGGGGCCAAGTTTTATTCATGTATATGTATCTTAGAACTCAGGGCAATGTAGATTACACAGAATATGTCAAATAAATGTTTCCTGAATTGTTAAAATACCCATTAGAGGAGGGTCTATGGAAGTCCTTTGGAGACAAAGGCACAATTGACCAGAAAATAGATTTCAAAGAAAAATACTTAAGTTTAACTACAAAGAAAAGACACAAGCTGTGGTTTAGAAGAAGGTAGGCAATAAAAATTTCAAAGAAACACCAAAACTGAAGATGCCAGACACTGAGCTTCTTCCTAACTGTAAGCACTGTTCCTGACAAACTACTTCAATATTTCCCTAAGATAAACTGCTTAGTTTCATTATAAACACGGACTCTCAAAGTTATTTCATTTTAATTTACTCTGCAGTTCATGTGATTATCACATAGGCTGAGAACATCTTTTTTATTGCCAGATGGCTTTGTTTCCCATTTTGATTATGATTATGTGTGTGTTAGTCGCTAAGTCATGCCTGACTCTTTGCAACTCCATGGACTGTAGCCCACTAGGCTCCTCTGTCCATGGAATTTTCCAGGCAAGAACACTAGAGTAGGTTGCCATTTCCTCCTTCAGAAGATCTTCCTGACCCAGAGACTGAACCCACATCTCCTGCATTGGCAAGCAAGTTCTTTACCACTAATACTTCTTGAAAAACCCCATATTGTCAAATATCTTTGTTTCTAGCAACTTTGGATACTTGGACTGAAAAACTGTTAAGAAACATTTATTACAAAGGCTAGAAATAGCTAATACTTCAAAGATTGAAAAAATTATTATTATTATTTTGCTAATATCAGATTTAATAATTATACGTGCTGCATGTGTGTGTTAGTCGCTCATTTGTGTCCAACTCTTTGTGACCCCACAGACAGAGGAGCTCATCAGTCTCCTAGGTCTATGGAATTTTCCAGACAAGAATACTGGAGTGAGTAGCCATTCCCTTCTCCAGGGCATCTCCCCAATCCTGGGATCAAATCCAAGTCTCTTGCATTGCAGGCAGATTCTTCACCCTCTGAGCCACCAGGGAAACCCAATCATAGCTGCTACCATGTGTTAAGTGCCTACCAATAGGAAAGGTCCTGCTTCAGATACTTTGCCTTTAATCCTCATAAATAAAAAATGAGGATTTTTTTTTCACTTAAAGGAAACAAAATATCTCAGAGAAGGAGTTGGTGATGGACAGGAAGGCCTGTCATGTGCTGTGATTCATGGAGTCGCAAAGAGTTGGACATGACTGAGTGACTTATCTGAACTGAACTGAACAGATCTACTTGAGGCCACACTTGTTCTATTAAGAGGACAAATGAACATAGTGTGATAGAACTAGTTTTAATATCAATGGGTAGCTTCATGATTATAAAATTTCAAAAAATAAGAATAAGAAACTTTCAACATTTAGTTCCAAGGGACAGGATTTCTGAAGAACACACTGAACTATATTTCTTCTTGCCATTTACTGCTGGCATTCATTTCTGCTTCATTTGCTTTAAGGGTTGTATTTCATTTCAAATTGCTTCCACTGTTACTAAAAATGAATTTAGAGCATAAAGAAACAAAAACTACTGACAAGTTATTTCCAGTTCCTTAGATGAGATTTCCAGGACTCTTGTTATTTTAAAACAGAATCTTTTCTTCATCTACCCTTAGAAAATTACCTAACTAATGATGAAAGTAATTGTGACTTTTCCTGCATGTTGGGAAATTGCCCTTCATGGTTTCAAACCTCTATCACCCCCACAAATCCCTCAAAATCTCCTTAATGAAATCCAGCAGATAAAAATATTCAATGGCAATATCTTTCATCTATGCCTAACAGTTAGATTTATAAATGGAAAATTTGTATTTTGTCAGGAGTTGAAGCTTTTATTATTGTTCCTGAACTAGGACCAAGTTTTAATAACATATCGTTAAAAATGAGAGCAGACTCTGATAGACTGAGATCATCCCAACCACATTGGCAGAAAAGGACATCAAAGGCCCCCAAAGGGAACTTCATGTGGGAGGGGAGATCAGGGCTGTGACATCGCTTTCCTGCCACAGCTGGTCCTGGGAAAACGAGCAGCCGATGCTGGGAGCGCAGACTGGATGGTCCATCATGGCTAAGAAACTGTGCTTCCAGGAAAAGGTTTGAGCACGTGAATATCAACAGGTGTCCCTGACTGAAGAAGTCCAAGCAAGAGTCCCTCCACCTTCCAGGCAGGCAGGGTCTGTGCCCACCTGGGCATATGGTTCCCACACCGGGACGGCATGGCGACAGCTTGCTGGAGGAATGCATCAGGACAGCAAAGAGAGCACAGACAGACAGACACGTGGTCTCCCTTGAGCATGGAGGAGCTCTCTAGTTAGTCTTTAAATAGAATTGGGATGCTGGAATGGTATCGAATAAATAAATGCCTGCAGTATCTCAACAATTCAGTCAGTGAGGGAATTTCTCTAGAGAAATTCCAGACTTGTCCCTAATCCAGAAAATGGGGCCTCTATCAGTTGTAATTTTGAAATCAGAGAGATATGATCATTACAACACTGTATTCAGTTACATGCTTCCTACCATTTGCATGTATATTACCTGTAACCAAGGAAGCTGCATGTAGTGTTTCTATTGAATTGTAAGTCAAGGATTTGCATCGACCCACTGGTTCCAAATAGGAAAAGGAGCACGTCAAGGCTGTATATTGTCACCCTGCTTATTTAACTTATATGCAGAGTACATCATAAGAAATGCTGGGCTGGAAGAAGCACAAGCTGGAGTCAAGATTGCTGGGAGAAATATCAATAACCTCAGATATGCAGATGACACCAACCTTTTGGCAGAAAGTGAAGAGGAACTCAAAAGCCTCTTGATGAAAGTGAAAGAGAGTGAAAAAGTTGGCTTAAAGCTCAACATTCAGAAAATGAAGATCATGGCATCCGGTCCCATCACTTCATGGGAAGTAGATGGGGAAACAGGGGAAACAGTGTCAGACTTTATTTTGGGCTTCAAAATCACTGCAGATGGTGATTCCAGCCATGAAATTAAAAGATGCTTACTCCTTGGAATGAAAGTTGTAACCAACCTAGATAGCATATTAAAAAGCAGAGATATTACTTTGCCAACAAAGGTCCGTCTAGTCAAGGCTATGGTTTTCCCAGTGGCCATGTATGGATGTGAGAGTTGGACTGTGAAGAAAGCTGAGAGCTGAAGAATTGATGGTGGTGTTTTGGATTGTGGTGTTGGAGAAGACTCTTGAGAGTCCCTTGGACTGCAAGGAGATCCAACCAGTCCATCCTAAAGGAGACCAGTCCTGAGTGTTCACTGGAAGGACTGATGCTGAGGCTGAAACTCTAATACTTTGGCCACCTCATGTGAAGAGTTGACTCATTGGAAAAGACTCTGATGCTTTGAGGGATTGGGGGCAAGAGGAGAAAGGGACGACAGAGGATGAGATGGGTGGATGGCATCACCGACTCAATGCACGTGAGTTTGGGTGAACTCCGGGAGTTGGTGATGGACAGGGAAGCCTAGCGTGCTGTGATTCATGGGGTCATAAAGAGTCAGACATGACTGAGTGACTGAACTGAACTGAACTGAACTGATGCTCCCATTTTGCTTAAGAATGAGTAGAAACTCCCTAACCATTAAAATGAAGTTTGCGGTATCCAGAATAAGCAAAATCCAGCACAAGTACCCTTTCAGATTGTGGTTTGAGCAAGGCTTATTTTAGTCTGATTGTGTTACGCCTTACAAAACCACAATGTTCATGCCACTGAGCTCTCATTTCAAGCAGACCACATGTCAACAATCTTAAGCAAAATATTCTTTCTTTGAGTTAACTGTGATGAAATCTTCACATCGGTACTGACATATTATTTGAAACTGGATAATTCTGACACATTTATTCCAGATGCATAATGAGATTGTCCTTAAGAACATGGGTTCATGACCTTGTATTTTGGAAACTGTGAAGTTGTTTTGTAATGTCTAATGGCAGTGTCCTTTTAGGAATGCATAATAACATAACTGAGTGTTTCAAATGTGAAAACTCTAATAAAGACTTTACATATCCAGACTTTATTGAACACTGTACTGCCTCCTTAATTGTACTTAATAATTATGTACCACATTACACATTTTCAAACCACTTTACTCATTAATGAATGTGTTCAATCTCATCATTGGTTAACTTTGAAAAAGATGAGCATTATGTGGCTCAGATGGTAAAGAATCTGCCTGCAATGCAGGAGATGCAGATTCGATCCCTGGGTCTGGAAGATCCCCTGGGGAAGGGAACAGCTACCCACTTCAATATCCTTTCCTGGAGAATCCCATGGACAGAGAAGCCTGGTGGGCTATAGTCCATGGGTTGCAGAGTGTCAGGCACAACTTTGTGACTAAGCGCATACCCTCAGTTTAGGGATAACAGAGAACAATTCCCCCAAAGTCATATATATATGAGCCCATGGCTTTATGTTTTTGGAAGCTACTGCTGAGCTAGGGGGCTCCCCCGGTGACTCAGCAGTAAAGAATCCACCTGCAATGCAGGAGATGCAGGAAATGCTGGTTCAGTTCCTGGGTCGGGAAGATTCAGGAGAAGGGCGTGGCAACCCACTCCAGTATTCTTGCCTGGGAAATCCCATGGACACAGGAGTCTGGTAGGCTACAGTCCATAGCATCACAAAGAATTGGACACAACTGAAGCGAATGAGCACACACGCATGCTGAGCAAGGAGGGCTAGCTTTTATAATTGTTCAGGATTAACATTTAGCTTTTTATGACTCTCCAAGGGTTCAGAGAGATGAGGTCCTCGTCACAAAGATCAGTTCATCCTCCAGCACTCCCACCAGGTCCCCCTAGACTTAGTCCTTCTTCAGAGGTGCTTCTTCAGGGATTCCTGCTAGAAAAGCACCAGGTATGTTATCATGTATCATCCCACCTCTTGATAGAACCGGAACACTGAGGCAGCCTCTACTCACTTAGTGACCCAACTAATCTTTAACGGAGCCCCAAATCTAGTTTTGTACCTGAACAACAAGTTTCCAATATTGAAAAAGTTAAGATGCTTTGCTCAACTGCCTTACCAAATTTGAAACACGAAACACGTGACTTTTTGATTCTCTGCAAAGTATTAATTCTGAGCTAGCTTCCCTATAGGTATCTGGCAGTAAATGAAGTTAGGCATTTGTGAAAATTCTCAAGAATCTATAAGGCAAAAGCACTATGAGCAGATTTTCTGCAAGAGGCTTGTTCAGCAACCAAAAGCTCTCCTAAACTCTTGTGTTGGATATGTGAATGCTAACTGCTAGACACATACGTTTCTTACTCACACTCCAACGTTGTTCTGTTGTAAGGCATGGAGCACGGCTACCACATCACCCTAAGACATCTGGTTATAGAGAAGAATATTTAATCAAAAGGCACATTTGATGGTGGCCTGACTTAACTGACACTTATTTCAGGTGCTACAGAGGTATGAAAATATGACTTTGTATCTAGTAACTTAGCATTTGTTAATTTCACATAAACAACATGTTGTTTGTTGTTTTTTTTAAATTACTCTTTAGATATACATGAATGTCTATACTTCTATAAAGTCATCATCATATAAGAATTTTCCAGAGAGTCATGCATACTTCCAAATTTATTTCTGTCTGTAAAGCCCTGCTAACAGTGCCCCAACATGAAAAGGTAATCAAAGTCAAGATTTTTGATCAAGAAAAAATACTTTATTCTTTCTTAATTGCAAAATCATTTTACCTCAAATTCTAGCTTATTCATTTGTTCTAACTAGTAAAACACATGAGAATTGCTGCCTTGGAGAATAATTAGGAAAATTACAAAATTTTGTTTTTGTAATACATTAAAAAATGCAAAATGAGTAAAGTTTCTGCAAAAGGGAAAGATAGTGTTTGGAGATAATTCACCTAGGATCCACCATATCAATACCTCTTCTGAGCAAAAGGCACTGACAACACTATCCAAATCACTGCAAATGGTGACTGCAACCATAAAATTAAAAAACACTTGCTCCTTGAACGGAAAGCTATGACAAATCTAAACCTCATGCTAAAAAGCAGAGACGTCACTTTTCAGACAAAGGCCCATATAGTCAAAGCTATGAATTTTTCAGTAGTCGTGTATAGAATTGAGAGCCGGAATATAAAGAAGGCTGAATGCTGAAGGATTTATCCTCTCAAATTGTGGTGCTGGAGAAGACTCTTAAGAGTTCCTTGGACTGCAAGTAAATCAAACCAGTCAATCCTAAAGGAAATCAGTCTTGAATATTCATTGGAAGGACTGATGTTGAAGCAGAAGCTCCAATACTTTGGCCACCTGATGTGTAGGGCTGAATCATTGGGAAAGACCCTGATGCTGGGAAAGATTGAGGGCAGGAGGAGAAGGGGGCAACAAAAGATGAGATGGTTGGATGGCATCACTGACTCAATGGGGAAAAATCTGAGCAGACTCCAGGACACGATGATGGAAAGGGAAGCCTTGCATGCTGCAGTCCATGTGTTCGCAATGAGTTGGACACAGCAGCTGAAAAACAAGGCAAGAGGCAGATTTGTTTAAATTCCAGGGTCATAAAGCTACAGACTTCCATCTCCTTACACATTCCAGAGTGATAAAGATGGCGATGTCTCTGGAGGAAAGGACTGGTGGAAGCTGTCTCCTTGTAAGGCTGGGGTTTTCTCAAGAGTCAGTGTTCCTCAGGTGTGGCCAGGACCCACCATATGACTGGGCAGGAAGCTGGAGGAAAGAGAAAGCTGTGCAAACAGGAACCCCAGGCTGTCCTCTGTGCCCATAGTAACAATATTAATCTACTTGAACCCGTTGTCTACTTAATGCAGGAATGGGGCTGTCTGGTCTAGTGGCTTCAGAAGTCACTGCTTCTTAGGAAGTTTACCACTTGACAGGCAGACATAGAAAAGCAAATGGTCTTAGGATTGTACACTTTGCCTTGTTAAAAAGGAGGAGGTCAGAAAGTAAGTGTGTAACTAGGTGATGTCACAAGTTCTAGAATGAAGTTTTCATAGGAAAATATCTGTCTATGAGTCCAGGGTCAAAACACTCCCTTTCTGCTAACAAGTTCAAGTAAAAATGATCCAGGGTTTGTGTGTCTGTGTGTGTGTGGTGTGTGTGTTTTCATCTCAAGTATCCAGGTTAATCTGTGTCTGGATTGTTGACAAGATGAAATGGGAAATTTGAGCCAACAAATCTGAGGTGTAAATGTAAGGAAAAGTAAACTTTTACTATGAATGTTATCAAACACACACATACACACATTCATAAACTTTGGGGGAGAAAAATTCAGAAAGTTCCTATTGACCAAGGGGAGACAAATGAAAATTGGTTGCATATCTCCTATTATTTTACAGTACAGAGAATAGCACTGAAATTCACTTAACTTTGTTATTTATTACTATATTTCAGTGAAAACCAAAATATTTCCATGTACCTTTATAGAACTGGTCATTTTATTGGTCTTCTACCCTGTGTTTCTAACACAGTTTAATATCTTCAATGGAACTTCTCCTATCAGGGATCACTGTATTTCACACTAAGGAAATGTTGCTATTAGAGTTCTCCTTTCCAATCAATTTCACCAAAGTTTTGTTGTTTATTATGGTTTATTATTATTATGTTGTTGTTTATTAATCTTCATAATTCTACAATATTCAGTGTACCATCCTAAACCTTTATTTAGTAAACTAAAACATTGGGGAATTAAAATGACTTACAAATTACTTTTTTGGAGCATGTATATTCTGATTTTCAGTTCAAGTTTTTTCCCCTGTTTTGTATTCAGCAAGAATGTAAAAATTTCCTATGTTGTTTAACTTTCAAGCATCAGTTGTCATTTGTTGTTGCTGTTGAGTTGCCAAGTCATGTCCACCTGTCTGCAACCCCATGGACTGCAGCAGGCCACACTGCCCTGTGCTTCACTGTCTTTCAGAGTTTGCTCAAACGCATGCTCATTGAGTCGATGATGCCATCCAACCATCTCATCCTCTGTCACCCTCTTCTCGTGTTCTCAATCTTTCCCAGCATCAGGGTCTTTTCCAATGAGTCTCATCAGGTGGCCAAAGTGTTGGAGCTTCTGACTCAGTATCAGTCCTCCTAATGAATTGTTATTTAGACATATACAAAATTCTAAATCTATTATCTAATGCAATAATATAATTTGAAAAATGCTTACAGAAACCACATGACTGTTCTTTTAGCTACTTTCTTTAAAAATTTATTTTCTTCATTTAAATTAAGAGAAAATTAGATTTAATCAAGATGGTTGACTATTGTTTATTTTAATTTAAATTTATACTTAGGAAAGAAAGCAACTATAATTGTATCTAGGCTACAGGAAGAATTGCAGACATTTCTACTAATTAATTTCTGTTTAAATCTGAAATTTGAAATCATTATCTCCAACTCACCAATGTATCACGTTCCAAAAATGCTTTGAAGCTAAATGAACCTCAGACCACATTTTCCCATGGAAACAAGTATCACAAATCATACTTTGATTTCTAAGCCAGTGTGCAAATCTTATTTCCTCCTTGAATGCAGTGTCAGTCTGTTAGGCTTCTAAATTTTGAGGAATGCTACTCCTCTAAAGAACAGTCATGTGTTCCCTTGAATTAGAAACAAGTGCCCGACAATGAGGAGACGCAACACAGGAGAAGCAACACAGGAGAGCTCTAGAAAAGAGAAGGTGAGAAAATGTTGGGGAAAAAATGGATGGCTGTTGTAAACAGTGCTGCAAGGAACAGTGGGATACGTGTATCCTTCTGAATTATGGTTTTCTTAGGGTGTATGCCCAGTAGTGGGTTTGTAGAGTCTGTCATACAGAGTGAAGTAATTCACAAAAAGAAAAACAAATATCATATATTAATGCCTATATGTGAAATTTAGAAAAATGGTACAGATGAACCTATTTCCAGGGCAGGAGTAGAGACCCAGATGTAGAGAACAGATATGTGGGGAAAGGGAAGAAGAGGGTAGGACAAAATGGGAGATTGAGATTGACATATATACACTACCTGTGTACATATACACTGTACACTTGTAGCTAGCTAGTAGAAACATGCTATGAAGTACAGGGAGCTCAGCTCGGTGCTCTATAATGACCTAGATGGGTGCTCAAGGGGGAGGGGATATATGTGTGCATATAGTTGATTTATTTAATTGTACAGAAGAAACCAACACAGCATTGTAAAGCAATTATACTCTAATAAAAAAGGAAGAATGGATGGCATGAAAGCCCAGCTTGCAAAGGTGAGAGTGGGCTTTATATCAACTGCCTGTCCATCTTTTAAAAGGCAAAATCCTTTGGAAGAGGGTCTGGCAACCAACTCTAGTGTTCTTCCCTGGACAATCCCATGGACAGAGGAGACTGGTGGGCTTCAGCCCTTAGCCCAGCTTCTAACCTTTCACTACACCACACAGCACATTATTATTGCTTCTCTTTACTTCAGAACTCCAAAATCTAACTTGAAATAAAATCTATGCTGAGCTTCTGATTATTATCCATGAAAATAGTTTAGAAGTATTTTGAAATCAGAAAGTCATTGGTCTATATTATTTTATTCTTTCATTTATTCATGCATGCATGCAATTGTTGACTAGGGACTGAGCATATACTGTGTATGACTGCCACTCAAAGTTTATTCCTTAGCCTTATAATTTTTATCTAGGTCCCAATTAATTTGTTGTTTATCTAGGTCCCATACAATTTGTTGCTGAGAAGATATCTTATAAAGTCAAGGTCTTTCATTACAGTTGAAGCCAATTATCTCCACTCAGTACCAGCTATACAGACATTTTCTAACTCTTCTTAGCCACCTGTAAGATCACATACAAAAGGAACCGAAGAATAGAAAATAAACCATAGCCAGAGTACTCCATTGGGCTTCACAGGTGGCTCAGTGGATAAAGAATCTACCTGCAATGCAGGAGACACAGGTTCTACCCCTGGGTGGGGAAGATCCCCTGGAGGGGTCCTCGCAATCATTCTTGCCTGGAGAATCCCATGGACAGAGAATCCTGATGGATTATAGTCCATAGGGTTGCAAAGGGTCAGACATAACTGAAGCAAGTAAGCACGCACGCACCAAGAATATGCCATCACTGCCTCTTCATAAACAATCCAAAATGCACACCTTCATTCTACTTCTAATATTAAGAAAGAACACTGCTGGAAAAAAAATCTAGAATCAACACATACTACCAACATGTAAGTTTTGATTTCTGTAAAACTCAAATGTCCCTAGAACAAATTCAAATGCCCCTAAAACAAAACTGATAAAAATCATCAAAAGTGATAATGATGACTCAATTTCAGATTATTTGGTAAGAGCTCTTTGACTTAAAAAAAAAATCAAGGAAAAATAAGTTTTTCCTGATCAACTAAACTTCCAAATGAATGAAGTTAATTAAAGGTCATTATTTAGAAACACTGCTTTAGGTAGAGGTATTGAAATTCTGCCAAAGAGGCTATTTGCCTACTAAAGTAATTTGATTTGTTAAAATAAAATCTTTTAAACTAATGAAATACTGGTGTTTGCTTTCTGAATAATGATCTTCCTCCTTTTCCTGTACACTTCACTGTACACTATTCATACACTTCAATATTCTCCTACCATTTCTCTTCCATTTTTTTCCTCTTGTTCATCCAATCTATCCAATTCTTAGAGTGATGGCAAACCAGACTCCTCAGATCAATTACACTGAGAAAACAACATGGAAACAGACCAGACTGAGCAAAGTATTCCACAAAGTATTTCACAAAGAAAGCAAGTGTTCTGAAACAAATAAAGTGAATATGTGCATTTATGTGCTGATCTTCCATTAAAATATTTCTTTGCCATGCTCAGTATATATTATTCATCAGTATCAATTTTATCTAATAGTTTCATTTTGAGAATAAAATTTTCATTGTGAAGTCAAATGATTGTGTAGTATCAATCTACCCATCATGAGGAGATGTTTTTCCTATATTTTAATTCTGGTCATGTGGTGACTGGCCACGGAAATATTATTTGATACATATGCACTTTTTCAGTATAATCTAACATTCTAAAACTTCATATAAAAAGGAAAGCTTATTTAAAATTCCACTGTCTGCTGTGGTACATATATACAATGGACTATTCCTCAGCTATTAAAAAGAATGCATTTGAATCAGTCTAATGAAGTGGATGAAACTGGAGGCTATTATACAGAGTGAAGTAAGTCAGAAAGAAAAATGCCAATACAGTATACTACAGTTTTCATTCCAATCCCAAAGAAAGGCAATGCCAAGAAATGCTCAAACTATTGCACAATTGTACTCATCTCACATGCTAGTAAAGTAATGCTCAAAATTCTCCAAGCCAGGCTTTAGCAATACGTGAACCATGAACTTCCTGATGTTCAAGCTGGTTTTAGAAAAGGCAGAGGAACCAGAGATCAAATTGCCAACATCCACTGGATCACGGAAAAAGCAAGAGAGTTCCAGAAAAACATCTATTTCTGCTTTATTGACTATGCCAAAGCCTTCAACTGTGTGGATCACAATAAACTGTGGAAAATTCTAAGAGAGATGGGAATACCAGACCACCTAACCTGCCTCCAGAGAAATCTGTATGCAGGTCAGGAAGCAACAGTAAGAACTGGACATGGAACAACAGACTGGTTCCAAATAGGAAAAGGAGTATGTCGAGGCTGTATATTATCACCCTGCTTATTTAACTTATATGCAGAGTACATCATGAGAAACACTGGACTGGAAGAAACACAAGCTGGAATCAAGATTGCCGGGAGAAATATCAATAACCTCAGATATGCAGATGACACCACCCTTATGGCAGAAAGTAAAGAGGAACTAAAAAGCCTCTTGATGAAAGTGAAAGAGGAGAGTGAAAAAGTTGGCTTAAAGCTCACCATTCAGAAAACAAAGATCATGGCATCTGGTCCCATCACTCCATGGGAAATAGATGGGGAAACAGTGGAAACAGCATCACACTTTATTTTGGGGGGCTCCAAAATCACTGCAGATGGTGACTATAGCCATGAAATTAAAAGATGCTTACTCCTTGGAAGGAAAGTTATGACCAACCTAGTAGCATATTCAAAAGCAGAGACGTTTGCTTTTGACTTTGCCGACTAAGGTCCGTCTAGTCAAGGCTATGGTTTTTCCTGCGGTCACGTATGGATGTGAGAGTTGGACTGTGAAGAAGGCTGAGCACCGAAGAATTGATGCTTTTGAACTGTGGTGTTGGAGAAGACTCTTGAGAGTCCCTTGGACTGCAAGGAGATCCAACCAGTCCATTCTGCAGGAGATCAGCCCTGGGATTTCTTTGGAAGGAATGATGCTAAAGCTGAAACTCCAGTAGTTTGGCCACCTCATGCGAAGAGTTGACTCATTGAAAAATATTTTGATGCTGGGAGGCATTGGGGGCAGGAGAAGAAGGCGACGACAGAGGATGAGATGGCTGGATGGCATCACTGATCAATGGACGCGAGTCTGAGTGAACTCCAGGACTTGGTGATGGATGCGGAGGCCTGGCGTGCTGCAATTCATGGGGTCGCAAAGAATCGGACACTACTGAGCGACTGAATTCAACTGAACTGAATGAATATATATGGAATTTAAAAAAATGGTAACAATGACCCTATATACGAGACAGCAAAAGAGATATAAAGATATAAAGAGCAGATTTTGGACTCTGTGAGAGAAGGTAAGGGTGGGATGATTTGAGAGAAGAGCATTGAAACATTTATATTACCATGTGTGAAATAGGTCTCCAGTCCAGGTTCGAAGCATGAGACAGGGTGCTCAGGGTTGGTGCACTGGGATGACCCAGAGAGATGGGATTGGGAGGGAGGTGGGAGGGGGGTTCAGGATGGGGGACACATGTACACCCATGGCTGATTCATGTCAATGTACAGTAAAAACCACTGCAACATTTTAAAGTAATTAGCCTCCAAATAAAATAAATTAATTAATTTTTAAATCACTCTTTCTATTATTTCTTTTAATATAAACTAATGGCATTTTGATAAATATGTACATAAGGCAAAATACCATTGTTGATAATATTTCTTACTTAGTATCTACAAGGAACATTTTTTTTTAATAAAGGAATTCACATTTACCTCTGTCTCAAAGAACAGAAAAGCAACAACAAAGTACCACTTCAAGAAATTGGTAAGTTTTGAAACTGAAAAATTGCCAGTATAAAATTGAGTGATAAATATGTAAACTTTATAAATGAAAGAAATCTAACCTATTACAAATCAAATTCAAATCAAATGGGGATGTCCAAATGCCCAATGTTTTTTAATCATCAGAGTTGTTGCTGTTCAGTCTCCTAGCTGTGTTCGGCCCCAAGGACTCCAGCAGGCCAGTCCTCCCTGTCCCTCACCATCTCCCAGAATTTGCCCAAATTCATGTCAATTGCATCAGTGATGCCACCCAGCCATCTCATCCTCTGACACCCTCTTCTCCTACCTTCAATCTTTCCAAGCATCAGAGACTTTTCCAATGAGCTGGCTGTCCACATCAGTTGACCAAAGTACTGGAGCTTCAGCTTGAGCATCAGTCTTTCCAATGAGTATTCAGGACTGACTTTCTTTAAGATTGGCCATCAGAAAGGGTCACGTTTCATTTACACTTTTGCACAATTAAATAGCTTCAAATTATGTTACATTCATATTGACTTTCATCTAATGACATGACTGTTCCATTCTTGTCCTTCTGAATTCTAGCATATTTTCTCCTGTTTGAGACGAATAACTTGCCTCTGGTTTATTCAGAATCTAACATCTGTTTTATTGTTGATCACCAGTGCCTGTGATAATCATTGCAAATAAAAAAGTCCCCTGGTCCAGCTGCTAACACCCATGGTAGGTGTAGCTTGTCCTAGTTTCTGTGTTTAAAAGTGTGGGAAGGAATCCCCAGCAATTCAGCCAGTGTCCAGAGGGTAAGCTCTTTCAAATATGCCATGTCCATGACAGCTGGGAGATGTAAAGGTTCAGGACAATTTCTGGGAGCCTTCTAATAGCAGAGACAAGGCACAAATATCAAAGCATTTCTTCAGGTAAAGCCAGCTCATCAGAGGACCCCAGGGCCATATGACTGAGCCTGAACCCCAAGGATCGTCACAGCTGTGACTGCCTGCTGTTTTCATTCTCACACAATGCAGTGTTCTGGGTGAAAATCATTACTAGCAGGACTTGCTCAGGAACATTTCCCCATCGTTTGCTCCTAATCTCACTAGTTAATGGAAACTACTGGATGCCTGTTGCTGTCTCTAACAAACATGATAATTTATTCTGGGGCCTCCATTGACTTCCTTGCCTCTACTTTGAAGTGTTAGTCCCTCAGTCATGTCCAACTCTTTGCAACCCCATGGACTGCAGCACACCAGACTTCCCTGTCCTTCACCATTTCCCGGACTTTGCTTAAACTCATGGCCATTGAGTCAGTAACACCATCCAACCATCTTGGTTGGGTCCGCCAAAATCCATTCCAAAAGTGTTTACTCCTCTCAATAAATGATAAGTTCATAGATAAATTGACTCAACCTGCTGTCAGCTTGGGAGAAGCTCAAATAAAAGCCAAAGTTCAGTCATGTCCGACTCTGCAGCTCCCATGGATTGTAACCCACTAGGCTCCTCTGTCCATGGAATTCTCCAGCAGAAATACTGGACTACCCACTGCCATTCCCTTCTCCAGGGAATCGTCTCAACCCAGGGATCAAGCCTGCATCTCTTGCGTCTCCTGCAATCTCAGGCAGATTCTTTACCACCGGCACCACCATGGTAGAAGACCAAGTGAAAGCCAAAGAGAGGGTTGTAAATGGTGCCAGTGTCTGTTTTCCTGCCTATAATCTGTCAGGCTCAGAGAAAGTCCCACAAAGTCTATTCAAAATTATTTTCTCACTTTGGTTCTGAATTGAGAAAAAAAATTAGTAGGCAAAAGAGAAAGAAATTACTTTTGCTGTGCTTCATTCCATTTTACAAATCCATTACCAAGATCTGATGAGTAAGGAACACCAAAGGTACTTTGTCACCATTTAGTAGTCACTGATGTGTTATTGGGTGTGGCCATTTTTTAAAATATGCATTTTTTTTAAATTTTAAAATCTTTAATTCTTACATGCGTTCCCAAACATGAACCCCCCCACCTCCCTCCCCATAACATCTCTCGAAGTATAGTTGATTTACAATGTTCCAGGTGCATAGCAATGTGATTAAATTACATGTATACACATATCATTTTTAAAATTAATTTCCATTATAGGTTATTACAAGATATTGACTATAGTTCTATGTGTTATACAGTAAAACTTTGTTGCTTATCTTTTTTCTTTTAATTAGAAATCTAGCAACCTATTCATACTAAGTCTAGTGGAATCAAAATGTCACAAAATCTTTAGTTAGGCAAAAACTCATAAGTTCTCTGAAATATATATAGTATAATACTATTTATATATAATGTATACAAAAGCCTTTCTACTATGATTGATAAAGGCTTGAGAAAGAACTTCAAAAAAAAAAAAAAGATGAGATGGAGAAATTGGAAAATATAAACTAAGTGAAATTGGAGCCCTGAATATGAAACAGAAAAAGTGAAACGAACTAGATAAAAGTAAAAGACCACCATACAGTCCAGTTGTTTTTGAACATGGCTGCTCATTAGAAACATATCTGGAGCTTTGGAGAAAAAAATACAAAGGCATTGGTATTTTTCAAAAAATGTCAAGATAATTCTTATAATCATTTGGATTTTAAAAAGTGATTACAGGTTTTTTTATTACATGGTAGTTTTGGTGATACAGAATTTTATTTTTCTGTTGACCAATCCTGATACAATGATATTGAGTAATAGTTACATTAAGGCTTCCAAGGTGGCGCCAGTGGTGAAGAACCTGTCTGCCAATGCAGGAGACATAAGAAATGTGAGTCCGATCCCTGGGTCAGGAAGACACCTTGGAGGAGGAAATGGCAACCCACTGTAGTATTCTTGCCTGGAGAATACCATGGACAGAGTAGCCTGATGGGCTATGGTCCATGGGGTCACAAAGAGACACGACCGAAGTGACTGGGATGCATGCAATCACAATAGTAAAAGACGTTTATCAGCTTTCGCAGTCAATAGCCAGACAAAAAATAAAAGAAAATTACAATTTCAAGCCATAATGGGAACTTGATTAACCTAACAATATTAAATTACATACAGTTTACATACAAAATTTAAATTTAAAAAAGAGAGATAAAAAAGTAACAAATACAATAAAATACAATTTTGTGGGAGTTCTATCAGAAAAAAAATATTACATACAACTCAAGCAGAGTGGGAGAAGGCGATGGCACCCCACTCCAGTACTCTTGCCTGGAAAATCCCATGGACAGAGGAGCCTGGTAGGCTGCAGTCCATGGGGTCGTGAAAGGTTGGACACGACTGAGCGACTTCCCTTTCACTTTTCACTTTCATGCATTGGAGAAGGAAATGGCAATCCACTCCAGTGTTCTTGCCTGGAGAGTCCCAGGGATGGCGGAGCCTGGTGGGCTGCTGTCTATGGGGTTGCACAGAGTCAGACACGACTGAAGTGACTTGGCAGCAAGCAGAGTAATGTGGTAAGTGGAAGTGCATACGGGTATATGTTTTCATTTGCCCAGCCAGTCTATGTCTTTCGGTTGATGCATTTATCTATATATAGGGTACAGTCATTTTTAAGGCCTTTTCTAAATGGTATCTTATCATCAACAAGTTCAGTACAAAAACTGTAGAAAAGTCCAGTTTTATTTAGAACAAGCAATTCAGGCCTTTCCATGAAACCTGTGGCCAGTTCTGAGTTTTTAACCTAATGGATCAAGGTCCATTGGAAGACAGTTCAGAGAACAACATGACCTCATTTTGTTTGCACTTTGGCTTTCTTTTGGTGACCACTGTCAGTAATTCTCATCTCGCTGGTACTATTATTCTCTAGCTCTAGGATAATACAGAGAACAAAGAAGCCTTTGGCTTTACAGAGGAGACAGTCACTTTATTTGCAGTCTTTCCCTGGGAGTTTTGTGTCTTAACGCTTAAATTTTGTTAAATGAGTCCCTAAATAAAATTTTAACTTTCTAGTCTCTGCCCTTTTAAAATTCCAAAATAACTTTTCTGAACAGAATGTTTGATTTTGTCATACCAGTTCTTAAAATAATATATGAGAAAATCTCTAGTAATAGTTAAGAGTGTGGATGCTTTATTTTTAAAGATTTTTTTTTATTTTGAAGCATCTCCAAAATACTAAATATTTAATCTGTCACTTAGAAATAGATAAAATTAAACTTCATGGTTAGTTTCCTATGTATTTAAAATATGTATTATGGAAAGTTTTATGGTATTTGAGAAAAACTTTGAGTGCTTAAATTTGTTTTAAATTATTTTTACAGAATTGTAAATTAACTTTCATAAACTGAGATCCCTAAAGGACTGTGCTGTAAATTCAAAATTTTAATTAATTTAAACTTGGCAAAATTAATTAAACTTGGCAAATTTGCTCGCAAAGCATCCCAGTTAGATCCAATAACTTCATGTGATTGGTGTGTGCTTCTGCGTGTGTTGATTATATGTGTGTGTACTTTCTAGAACTACTTTCTCATTCTTTGTTTTAATGTATAAAACTGAATTTATTCACCTTCTTCCATATGCAAAATTGTATATTAATGGACAATTAAAACATGTTATTTTACAAATTGTGTAAATGTGTTTTTACCTCGTGATGTCATAATTACATAGTTATGCTGGGAGAATGGGGGGAAATTACAATTAATTAGCAAAGAAATATGAATGCATATGTTAACTATACTCATGAATAAACTATTCTGTTCAAAAATATAACATATACATATTTAGAAAGAAATATTTTGTAATCAAATTTGTTGTATCTATCTAATGTTAGTGACACCAAACAAGGAAATGACATATGTTTCTCTGGAATGAACTCTGGTTTGTCTTACTCCTCATGCTAATCCATATGCTCTAATTTATAAAAATCAATCTGTGGCCAAAACTCTGTTGTGATAATGATTTAAATATATTTATATGCCATTAAAAATAGCTAAGAAAGAGTATCTTTAAACTCAATAATAAAACAATTACCCAAAATGAATATTATGAAACAAAGAAAAATGGGGCAGATTTCTTACATGGAAAATGACAATATGCATTTATAATGCAGATTAAGTGCAGGAGGATGAAATATTATTTCATGTGAAAGCATTATATATAAAAATAGACAATAGTGAGTTATACAACAACTAGCTGTTTGTTTTGTTTTGTTTTGTTAATTATTGCATAGTTCTAGTCCATATTGATCGCTTAGGGCTACTTTTTTTAATCCTCAACTCTTACTGTCAAAATCAGATCTTCTTAAATTAAACACTAAAATGTGGCCCGTCATCCAGACTCCACACAATTCCCCATATGGTGCTGTCATCGCGTTCCACACACTACTAGCTCAGACTTTGCACATATTCTGTTGCTATGGCCAAAACTGAGTAAATATAGCTTAGGTGAAAAGACCTAGGCTATATTTATTTATTTTATTTATATAAAAGACCCTATCATCAGATACATGAATCCCACTCAACTAAGAAGCTTCCTTTCTTTGCCCACATCAAGCACAGAGTTTCAGAAGAAATCCTGTATCCCTTGAATTTGCAACCACATAATCTGATAGATAAACTGTATGCAGAATTTCTCCTACTCATTATAATAGTAAACCCTTTATTAAGAAACAGAATTTTTATTCAATTAACTTTTATTAAGTATCTATTATATGCCATGCAATAATAAGAAATATAATTGCAAATAAAATAGATACAGCCCCTGCTGTTAAAAATTTTTTGTTGCTATGTGCACATAAGATATTAACTAAATAATCTTCATGATAAATGTATATTTATATAATGTATGATGATGTATTAGTTTGCTCGTTGCCATTTAAAAAGTCCTACAAATTGGGTAGCTAAAAAAAAAAGAACCTCATTATCTCACAGTTCTGGAGGCTAGAAGTATGAGAAAAGATTGTCAGCAAGGTTGGTTCCTGCTTTTCACTGAGGGAAAATCAGTACCAAGCCTCTCTCTTGACTTCAGATGGTTTCCTGGGGATCTTATTTCTTGACCTGTAGACATAGCATCCTGATCTTTGCCTTCAGGTTCATATGGTGGCCTGTGTGTGGGTGTGTGTGTGTGTGTAAATTTCTCCTTTTTATAAGGCACCAGTTATTCTGGTTTAAGGAGCTTACCTTACTGTAGCATGACCTCATCTTAACTCACTATTTCTGCAAGGATCCTATTTCAAAATAAGATCAATTTTGAGGTCCTAAGGGTTATGACTTAAACATACAAATTTAATGGAGATGAGGTGCACAATTCAATCCATAACAGATGACACATGCTTTTAAAGGAAAAAAAAAACACTATTTCATAAGAGTATAAGTACAGTAACTTGAACTAGGGGGTAAAGGCTGGAGAAAAATTAAGGACAGTTCGCCTAGACAAGAGACTTAATGAAGGACACAGAAAAAGAGAAAGTGAAGATGAATACCAAAAGAGGGGAAAGCATCATCATAGAAACTCTTGAACTTCAAAGTGATTTTATTCAATGGTGCTCAACCAACACCACAGGAAGCCAGCTCATTAGGACACTGGATGGGCCTATTTTATTCAGCAAGCAAAAGATCACTGTTGATTTTTTCTACTGCAATTGAGATGAATATCTATGAATGCTTATAGTGTAGACAACACTTACAAATAGGGGAAATGGTCGTGAATGACACTGAGAGATTAGGTTCATGAGAGAAAATCTAAAATACAGGAAAACTCAATGATGAGACTCAAACATATAGAATGTCAACATGCACAATTAAATATATAGTGTGCACTGATGTCACGGAAAAGGGTTAAAAAAGATAAGTCTAGAAAACAAGGTGAATTTCACAAAATAAAAATGGGCTAAATAATTAAGATAAATATTCTATAATAAGTAGACATGATAAAAGAAAGATGGAATAATTTTCTGAAATTTGGGGCAAAGGCAGTGAGTGGGAACAGAGAGGAGACAATTTTGGAAATATCAACACAGCAACAATTTCTGAAAAATCTGAAGTATATTCTTCTCAGATTTTGTCACATAGCAAACTTACAAGGCAGATCCTGTAAATTAACTGAAACAATCTTATAAGAAAGAAATCCCGGTAAATGTTTAATCATTGACTTTCTGAAAACAAATATATGAAAATATGTATATATATGTGTTGACATAGATATGTATATGAAGTGAAGTGAAGTCACTCAGTCGTGTCCAACTCTTTGTGACCCGTGGACTGTAGCCCACCAAGCTCCTCCGTCCATGGGATTCTCCAGGCAAGAATACTGGAGAGGGTTGCCATTTCCTTCTCCAGGGGATCTTCCCAACCCAGGGATGGAACCCAGGTCTCCCACATTGCAGGCATACGCTTTAACCTCTGCACCACCAGGGAAGCCCAGATATGTACATAGATATATAGATCTAGGTCTATCATAAGTTTATATGTATATCAGTTTAATAAACTGATATACAGGATACATAACAACTTGCAAATAATAAGATATAAATTACTCTCCATTAGAAATTTCTTAGAGCAAATTGATTCTCACAAAATCTTCCTGACCCAGATATCAAACCTGCATCTCCTACACCTCCTGCATTGGCAGGCAGATTCTTCAGTCTAGACGATCAAAAAATAAGTTGGAGGCTCCATGTTGATGAATGCATTTAGGATCTCAGAGAGATAGAGGTTATTGAAACTCCACGTGCCATCTCCTCAGAACCTTCCCTATATATCTCTTTCATTTGGCTGCTTTTGAGTTGTATCTTTTATAGTTAACAAGTAATTATATATATATATATATATTTATAGAATTATAAATAAATATATATATCAATCTGGTATCACTGAATGCAAAGTTGGGAAGGATACACCACATTATATAATGCTTTCGCCATATAGATGCACTTTTATATATATATATATAAAACCTCACAATAATAAAATAATTAGAAAGCCATGAGTACTAGGACATACCAGGTGGCTCAGCAGTGAAGAATCCACCTGCCAGTGCAGGAGCCACAGGACACTTGAGTTCGATCCCTGGGTTGGGTTGTGATGATCACCTGGAGGAGGTAATGGCAACCCACTCTAGTACTTTTGCCTGGAAATCCCCATGAACAGAGAAGCCTGGAGGGCTACAGTTCATGGGATCACAAAGAGCTGGACACAATCTGAGCATGCTGCTGCTGCTGCTGAGTTGTGTCAGTCGTGTCGGACTTTGTGTGACCCCATAGACGGCAGCCCACCAGGCTCCGCCGTCCTTGGGATTCTCCAGGCAAGAACACTGGAGTGGGTTGCCATTTCCTTCTCCAATGCAGGAAAGTGAAAAGTGAAAGTGAAGTCGACCTGAGCATGCAGGTATACTAAATATTCATTACTTTTGTTCTTAAGTTAAGTGTAGGATTGTATTACTTCAGTTCAGTTCAGTTGCTCAGTCATGTCTACTGTTTGCAACCTCATGGACTGCAGCACTCTAGGCTTCCCATCATCAACTCCTGGAACTTATTCAACCTCATGTCCGTCAAGCTGGTGATGCCATCCAAACATTTCATCCTGTATTACCCCCTCTTCCACCTGCCTTCAATCTTTACCAGCATCAAGGTCTTTTCCAATGAGCCAGTTCTTCACATCAGGTGGCCAAAGGATTAGAGTTTCAGCTTCAGCATCAGGACTTCCAATGAACATTCAGGGCGGATTTCCTTTACAAAGGACTGGTTGGATCTCCTTACTGTACAAAGGACTCTCGAGTCTTCTCCAACACCACAGTTCAAAAGCATCAATACTTCAGTGTTCAGCTTTCTTTATAGTCCAACTCTCACATCCATACATGACTACTGGAAAAACCATAGATTTGACTAGATGAACCTTTGTCAGCAAAGTAATGTCTCTGCTTTTTAGTATGCTGTCTAGGTTTGTCATACCTTTTCTTCCAAGGAGCAGTTCAGTTCAGTTCAGTTCAGTCGCTCAGTCATGTCTGACTCTTTGCGACCCCATGAATCGCAACACGCCAGGCCTCCCTGTCCATCACCAACTCCCGGAGTTCACTCAGACTCACGCCCATTGAGTCAGTAATGCCATCCAGCCATCTCATCCTCGGTCGTCCCCTTCTCCTCCTGCCCCCAATCCCTCCCAGCATCAGAGTTTTTCCAATGAGTCAACTCTTTCCATGAGGTGGCCAAAGTACTGGAGTTTCAGCTTCAGCATCATTCCTTCCAAAGAAATCCCAGAGCTTATCTCCTTCAGAAAGGACTGGTTGTATCTCCTTGCAGTCCAAGGGACTCTCAAGAGTCTTCTCCAACACCACAGTTCAAAAGCATCAATTCTTCGGCGCTCAGCTTTCTTCACAGTCCAACTCTCACATCCATACATGACCGCTGGAAAAACCATAGCCTTGACTAGATGGAACTTGGTTGGCAAAGTAATGTTTCTGCTTTTCAATATACTATTTAGGTTGGTCATAACTTTCCTTCCAAGGAGTAAGTGTCTTTAAATTTCATGGCTGCAGTCACCATCTGCAGTGATTTTGGAGCTCAAAAAAATAAAGTCTGACACTGTTTCCACTGTCTCCCCATCTATTTGCCATGAAGTGATGGGACCAGATGCCATGATCTTCGTTTTCTGAATGGTGAGCTTTAAGCCAACTTTTTCACTCTCCTCTTTCACTTTCATCAAGAGGCTTTTTAGTTCCTCTTCACTTTCTGCCATAAGGGTAGTGTCATCTGCATATCTGAGGTTATTGATATTTCTCCTGACAATCTTGATTCCAGCTTGTGCTTTCTCCAGCCCAGCATTTCTTATGATGTACTCTGCACGTAAGTTAAATAAGCATCGTGACAATATACAGCCTTGATGTACTCCTTCTCCTATTTGGAACCAGTCTGTTTTTCCATGTCCAGTTCTAACTGTTGCTTCGTGACCTGCATATAGGTTTCTCAAGAGGCAAGTTAGGTGGTCTGGTATTCCCATCTCTTTCAGAATTCTCCACAGTTTATTGTGATCCACCCAGTCAAAGGCTTTGGCGTAGTCAATAAAGCAGAAATAGATGTTTTTCTCTTGCTTTTTCGATGTTTCAGCGGATGTTGGCAATTTGATCTCTGATTTCTTTGCCTCTACACATGGACATCACCAGATGGTCAACACCGAAATCAGACTGATTATATTCTTTGCCGCCAAAGATGGAGAAGCTCTATACAGTCAACAAAAACAAGACCAGGAGCTGACTGTGGCTCAAATCATGAACTCCTTATTGCCAAATTCAGACTTAAATTGAAGAAAGTAGGGAAAACCACGAGACTATTCAGGTATCACCTAAATCAAATCCCAAATGATTATACAGTGGAAGTGAGAAATAGATTTAAGGGACTAGATCTGATAGATAGAGTGCCTGATGAACTATGGACGGAGGTTTGTGACATTGTACAGGAAACAGGAATCAAGACCATTCCCATGGAAAAGAAATGCAAAAAAGCAAAATGGTTGCCTGAGGAGGCCTTACAAATAGCTGTGAAAAGAAGAGAAGTGAAAAGCAAAGGAAAAAAGGAAAGATAAAAGCATCTGAATGCAGAGTTCAAAAGAATAGCAAGAAGAGATAAGAAAGCCTTCTTCAGTAATGCAAAGAAATAGAAGAAAACAACAGAATGGGAAAGACTAGAGATCTCTTCAAGAAAATTAGAGATACCAAAGAAACATTTCATGCAAAGATGGGCTTGCTAAAGGACAGAAATGGTATGGACCTAACAGAAGCAGAAAATATTAAGAAGAGGTGGCAAGAATACACAGAAGAACTATACAAAAAAGATCTTCATGACCAAGATAATCACAATGGTGTGATCACTCACCTAGAGCCAGACATCTTGGAATGTGAAGTCAAGTGGGCCTTGGAAAGCATCACTATGAACAAAGCTAGTGGAGGTGATAGAATTCCAGTTGAGCTATTTCAAATCCTGAAAGATGATGCTGTGAAAGTGCTGCACTCAATATGCCAGCAAATTTGGAAAACTCAGCAGCGGCCACAGGACTGGAAAAGGTCTGTTTCATTCTGATTCCAAAGAAAGGCAATGCCTAAGAATGCTCAAACTACCACACAATTGCACTCATCCAAGGAGCAAGCACCTTTTAATTTCATGGCTACAGTCTCTATCTGCAATGATTTTGGACCCCCCCAAAACAAAGTCTGCCAATGTTTCCATTGTTTCCCCATCTATTTGCCATGAAGTTATGGAACCAGATGCCATTATCTTAGTTTTCTGAATGTTGAGTTTTAAGCCAACTTTTTCACTCTCCTCTTTCACTTTCATCAAGAGGCTCTTTAGTTCTTCTTTGCTTTCTGCCATAAGGGTGGTGTCATCTGCATATCTGAGGTTATTGATATTTCTCACAGAGATCTTGATTCCAGCTTGTGCTTCTTCCAGTCCAGTATTTCTCATGATTCACTCTGCATAGAAGTTTAATAAGCGGGGTGACAATATACAGCCTAGAAGTACTCCCTTATTTGGAAGCAGTCGTTGTTCCATGTCCAGTTCTAACTGTTGCTTCTTGACCTGCATACAGATTTCTCAGGAGATAGGTAATGTAGTCTGGTATTCCCATCTCTTGAAGAATTTTCCACAGTTTGTTGTGATCTATGTAGTCAAAATCTTTGGCATAATCAATAAAGCAGAAGTAGATGTTTCTGTGGTATTCTCTTGCTTTTTCAATGATCCAGTGGAAGTAGGCAACTTGATCTCTACTTACTCTGCCTTTTCTAAATCCAGCTTGAACGTCTGGAAGTTCACAGGTCATGTACTGTTGAAGCCTGTCTAGGAGAATTTTGAGCATTACTTTGCTAGTGTGTGAGATGGGTGAAAATTGTGCAGTAGTTTGAGTATTCTTTGGCATTGCCTTCCTTTGGGATTGGAATGAAAACTGACCTTTTCCAGTCCTGTGTTGAGTTTTCCAAATTTGCTTGCATACTGAGCACAGCACTTTCACAGCATCATCTTTAAGGATTTTAAATAGCTCAACTAGAATTCCATCATCTCTGCTAGCTTTGTTTGTAGTAATGCTTCCTCACGGCCGCATGACTTCGCATTCCAGGATGTTTGACTCTAGGATAATGATCACACCATTGTGGTTATCTTGGTCATGAAGATCTTTTTTGTACAGTTCCTCTGTGTATTCTTTTCACATCTTCTTAATATATTCTGCTTCTGTTAGGTCCATACCAATTCTGTCCTTTATAGGATTGTATTACTTGATCTCTAATAATGATCATGTTTAACAATTAGCTCAAAAACTCCTGAAAAATCATTAATGGGCTACCATGAGCCTGTTCATGATACCACTTTCATAACACTGGAAAAAACTCATCCTGAAATTACCACTGCTCCAACTAGCATCAGGACACACACTCTAGATACTGTAGAATGATGACACTTCAATAAGAGGGCAAAAACTGAGCACTGTTATATCGAACTATGGATGTTGTTTGGTTATTAACTGTTTAAATCTGAAAATAGAGTCAGGTGAGGCAAATACAGAAAGATTTCAGTATTTCTCTAAAGAAATGCCTGAACACAAAATTTTCTAAAGAAATTCCCCACAGAATTGTTCCTGTTGTTGTTTAGTCTCTAAGACACGTCTGACTCTTTTGCAACCCCATGGACTGTAGCCCAAACAGGATCCTCTGTCCATGGGTTTTCCCAAGCAAGAATACTGGAGTGGGTAGTCATTTCCTTCTCCAGAGGATCTTCCCAACCCAGGAATTGTACCCATGTTTTCTGCGTTGACAGGCAGGTTCTTTACCACTGATCCACCACAGAAGCCCCAGCAAATAATTTTCCAATCCAAAAAGTCTCCTTTGACCCATAGATTGATAAATTTCAAAACTATGTCTCCAGGCCAGAAAATAACTTGAAACCTGCATCTCCCTGTATCCATTGCCCATGTTCAGTTTAGAATTCTACAGGCATCTCATATGGAATGTTTAGAAGACAAAATTTATTATCTCTTTCCCAAATCTGCTTCTCTCCATGTAGTCTCTAGTTTTGCAAAAAGAAAGCAGATTTTAATCTAGTAAAATCCAGTCTACACCATCTCTTTTATGTGTCATGTCCAATTAGCCTATAGGTCCTATAGTTCTGTCTTCAATGCTTCTCTCAAAGGCACTTCTGTGCCTCAGTTTTAATATGCATCATATCATATCATGTCAAGAACTTCTTAATTGATTATCATTTTTCCAGCTTTAGAACCATTTAAGTCAAATTCTTAACCCACTCCAGTATTCTTGCCTGGAGAATTCCCATGGACAGAGGAGACTGGAAGGCTACAGTCCTTAGGGTCACAAAGAATCAGACACAACCGAGTAAGTGGGCACAGCACAAGCCGTATTCTTACATTTCATTTATAGACATATTTCTAAAATAAAAACCTGAGTATGTATTTCCTTTTTGAAAAATCTATAGTGGTTTTGAAAAACATTTGGTCTCCTTAATATGGATCCAAACATTTTGTGACTACCAGTATCAGGTTGACCTGACTCCATGCCAAATTTCAGCTTTCCTGAAAAATGAATATTGAGAGGAGCATTCCCTCTGTCTTCATGTAATTACCCATGATTTCATCTTACCACTCTGCCCCCATTCCCCAGCTGCATGATTAACATTTATTCATCCATCATCACACAATGGAAACACTCCCTGTTTTCTAATAGAATGGCAATATTTTTTAATGATAATGCTAGTATGATAAAACTGCCACTGATATACTATTGATAGATTTATAAATACTAACAACCATTGGAAAAATAATTTGACGTTTAAAATTTTAATATTCTTACTTTTGGCAATATTAACATTCATTTTACACATAAGGTTCATATAAATGTTTAAAGATACATTTGAAAAAAGTGACCTTTTTTAGCATTACTTGTTAAGGCAAAAAATTGGAATCAATTCAACAGAATGACTTTTAAATATGCAAATTAACATCTTGAAATAACTTGTAGGCATTTTAAAATGTGGTAGATTTGTGTTTATTGACCTGAAAATCTACACTATAATGCTGGAAGAGAGAGGAGCAGTAAGTTAGTATTTGCAGATGATCCCACCATCAGCCAAAGAAAAGGTTTATCTTCACTTTTTAAATGTTGTTGTTCCATCACTAAGTCATGTCTGATTCTTCGCTATCTCATGGACTGTACACACCATGCTCCCTGTACTCCACTGTCTCCCAGATTTTGCTCAGATTCATGTCCATTGAGTCAGTGATACTATCTATCTCATCCTCTTTCATCCCCTTCTCCTCCCACCTTCAATCTTTCTCAGCATCGGTCTTTTCTAATGAGCCTATTCTTCACATTAGGTGGCCAGAATATTGGAGTTTCAGCTTCCACATCAGTCCTTCCAATGAATATTCAGGGTTGATTTCCTTAAGGATTGACTGATTTAATCTCCCTGAAGTCCAAGGGACTCTCAAAAGTCTTCTCAGCACCACAGTTCAAAAGTATCAATTCTTCAACCTCAACCCTGTCTATGGTCCAAATCTTACAACCGAACATGACTACTAAAAAAACCATAACATTGATAATATGGACCTTTTTTGGCAAAGTAACATCTCTGCTTTTTAATACTTTTTTTTTTTTTTTTTTTTTGGTCATAGCTTTTTTTCAAGGTGCTAGCCTGTTTTAATTTCTTGGCTGTGGTCACCCTCCACAGTGAATTTGGAGCTCTAGAAAATAAAATCTGTCACTGATTCTACTTTTTCCCCTTCTACTTGCCATGAAATGATGGGACAGGATGCCATGATCTTAGGTTTTTGAATGTTCAGCTTTATGCCAGCTTTTTCACTCTCCTCTTTCACCCTCCAAAAGAGGCTCTTTAGTTTCTCTTTGCTTTCTGCCATTAGAGTGGTATCATCCTCATATCTGAGATTGTTGATATTTCTCCCAGCAATCTTGATTCCCACTTATGATTTATCCAGCCTGGGTTTTCGCATGATGTACTCAGCATAGAAATTAAATAAGCAGGGTGACAACCTGCTTATACAGCCTTGACATCTTCCTTTCCCAATTTTTTGCTCCATGTCTGGTTCTAACTGTTACTTCTTGACCCACATACGGGCTTCTCAAGAAACAGGTAAGTTGGTCTGGCTTTCCCACTTCTTTAAGAATTTCCCACAGTTTGTTGTGACCCACACAGTCAAAGGCTTTAGCATAGTCAATGAAGAAGTAGATGTTTTTTCTGAAACTCTTGCTTTCTCCATGTTCCAATGAATGTTGTAAATTTTATCTCTGGTTCCTCTGCCTCTTTGAAACCCAGCTTGTACATATGGAAGTTCTCAGTTCATGTACTGATGAAGCCTAGCTTGAAAGATTTTTGAGCATGACCTTGCTAGCATGAGAAATCAGTGCAGTCATACATAATTTGAACATTCTTTGACACTGCCCTTCTTTGGGATTGAAATGAACTTTTCAATCCCAGTTTCCAGACTTTGGATGGAAAGGACTTTTCCAGTCCTGTAGCTACTGTTGAGTTTTCCAAAGTTGCTGATGTATTGAGTGGAGCACTTAAACATCATCTTTAACGGACTTTTGGACTCAGAGGGAGAGGGAGAGGGTGGGATGATTTGGGAGAATGACATTCTAACATGTATACTATCATGTGAATTGAATCGCCAGTCTATGTCTGAAGCAGGATGCAGCATGCTTGGGGCTGGTGCATGGGGATGACCCAGAGATATGTTATGGGGAGGGAGGTGGGAGGGGGGTTCATGTTTGGGAATGCAAATAAGAATTAAAGATTTTAAAATTTAAAAAATAAAAAACTAAAAAAATAAAAAAATAAATAGGATTTTAAAATTTTAAAATAAAAACTTTTAATGTGTTCATTAATTTTTTTTGTTGTTCATGTATAGGTGAAAGCAGATAGTATTGGATATAACAAAACAGAAACAGACTCATTGATATAGATAATAGTGGTTACCACAAAGGAGGAATGAAGTACGGAAGGGTATAAACTGGAAATTATCAAATAATGAGTCACAGAGATGAAACGTACAATAAAAGGAACATAGTCAATATTTTACAACTTTGCATGTCATGTAATCCATAAAAGTATCAAATCACTATGTTGTATAAATGAAATTACTATAACATTGTAAGAGCTCTCTATTTCCGTTAATAAATAATTAAAAATAAAGCACCTTTATTTTGGAATAATTTTAGATTTACAGAAGTTACAAAGTTAGTACAAACAATTTGTGGATACCCCACCCACCCACCCAATTTGCCCCATTGTTAATACCTTATATTTTTACAATATATTTCTCAACTTCCCCTTCAAGATGATATAGATATATAACGCTCAACTGAAATCTAAATTTTATACAGATTTCATCTATTTTCCAATAACATTTTTTCTCTGCTTCAAGATTTAATCCAGGGACCCCGGTACATTTAGATTTTTCATTTTGGGCTTAAAGTCTTCTGTTTTATTTGTATTTCTTTCTCAAAATGCACATACATGTTGAGCAGTGTTAATAATGGCTCAAGTGCCACTCTCTGAAATTCTTCCCTGTCAGAATTGAAAGACTTTCTTTAGTTCCCAAAGAATCTTAATTATCCCTCCAACAAACACACATTATAATCATCAATTTTCTTTCCACCTCCACAACTGGTTTTAATTAGATAACTCTGAAATAAAAGAGTTTTCCGAATTATTTGTTCATCTTGTTTCTTCATATCATGATACCCCTGGTGGAGCCAATATTCGAGTACATTAATTTTAAAAACACAATCAACTAAACAAATAATAAATACTGAATATTGCAATAATAGAACCAAAGGATTAAATCACATAAAATATTCATAACTGCATCTTTATACATGGTCATGAAATTACTGAATGTTGAGAGGAAAGATACAAAGCTCACCAGCCGAGGCTCAGAACAAACCAACAAAATTTCCACTTACAGTGAACTGGATCATAAAATGAATTCATTTCAATGTCATACAAGTTCTCACTGAAACACTGTAATAGGATGTGATAGAGGTACCATGCACACAGCAAAGCAACTCTGCTGATCACTTTTCAGTGAGTGACAGAGATTAACATTAACCACTGAAAGATCTTAGTTGAGAATTTTCATCAGTGCATCTGGGGCTTCCCTAGTGGCTCAGATGGTAAAGGGTCTGCTGGCAGAGCAGGAGACCCAGTTTGATGCCTGGGTTGGGAAAATCCCTTGGAGAAGGAAATGGCAGTGTACTTACCTGGAGAATTCCATGAACAGGGAATGAGATGCATATATTTGTCTTTCCATTAAAAAAAGGGGGGCTGATAATAATAAAAGGTGGGCAAGATATTTATTGAATAGAACCTCATGTCTCTTTCTGTGAGGAGTCATATTTGGATTTCTATCTATTAATATTTAATGGCTAGCATTGTACACCTAGGAGTTGACCCCCACTTCTGAGACATTTCTGAACATTATACATTTTCTTCTTTTACATTTCTTGTTCTTCCTTAAGCCAAGTTTTGTTGACTATTAAAAAAAAAAAAAAGAGTAAGTGAGTTGACTGTTTACTTACAAAGAAAGCAGTAAGGAGACTTTATCAGGGATCCCTTAAATTTTCTTTTTTCCTGGCAAAATGTCTTATTACATGGTTCAGTTTCTCCTATCAGAAGTGCCTCAAGGAAGACCTTTGAAGGCCCTGAGATTTTACTCTACTCGAATAATCACAAGTTGGCCTGTTTTATGTTCACAGAAGCTGACCAGAGATCCAAGACTCCTGGGATGGAAACAAAGAACTTTACTATTCACAGCCCAGCAGGAAGCAGGCGCCTCATGCTTGCGTGTGTTCCTTTGCTCTCCAGGTTTCATGGGGTGAAATAGAGGGGCCCAGTGGATGCTGTGCTTGCAGAGGATCCACATCACAGTTGAGGGATTTCAAGCTTAGAAAACTTCGATCTTTAATAGCATGAGCAGCAAGGAAACCTGACCTTTGCTCCAGAGGTGAAGTTATTTCTCTCTCCAAGGTTGCTTGCTACACAAATATATTTGGGAAAATAGCTAATGTTTAAAGACTGTCAGTGCTTCTGTTCTGAAGATGTGAAAAACTGTGGAAAATATCATGAAGAATTATCTTCCAACAGACGTTATACTGGCCTTAGTTCAACATTTTCGTAATATGAAGAGAAGGCATCTGCCTAACCTTAAACTCAAAAAGTGTGAAATAGCAAACAGAAGAAGTGCTCTCTAGCAGGATAGAACTAATCCAAGTAATTTATTAAGCTTCCAATTACATATGGCCTTGTATTAGAACTATATCAAGCAGATTACCTGTTAAAAACATTTCCTTCCTTAACTACTTCATTTAACATCAAATGAGAGTAATGTTCTAGGAATATGTTTATTGCAATTGCTTTGAAAATAAAACTCTGCCTTAGGAGCAGGGTCATTAGGTATACTTAAAGTGTGAACAGAGAAATAAAGAAAGATAGGTAGGTGGATAGATAGATAGATGATAGTTTGGTTTTTTTTTTAATTGCACATAATGCAAAGTGTTCATTGAAGAAAGGCTGATGGCCTCTTTTTTGTGCTATGTTCTTGAGGTGAAAGGAGGAGAAGGGTTATTGAATTGGAAGATATGATTGCTACTAGCAAAGACTCATTTTCTCTACCTCAACAGACAAAATTGTGTTTACTCCTTAGGCTGTGTTCACAGATACATATTGGAATGTCTGAACTCACTCAGAAGAAGAATAAAAATAAATTTAATTAAAGATATGTTGGCAGTTTTATTTAAATTGTGGAAAAGTAAGCAACTTGACTTTTCCATGAGATTTCTGTGCATTATAAGAGTTTAATCTTGCCGGTGTTTTTTCACATTGGTTGATATTTTTTCAAATACTAGGTTTCTGGCTTTTTCACATCATCTGGTTTACCTGTATGTAACATATGGTTATACATCTGCTAATTATGGAGTTATGTAGATTATAGAGGTAATACATTTTTGAATCACGTAAATATAGATGGAAAGATGGAATCCAATGTTGACACCCCGTGAGTTAAGTAACCACAACAGAGCCAAGGGTCTGAGAGCCTCTGAGGAGATTCAGAGTGGGAAACCTTCATCTACAGGTGCACATTTCAGTAAAAATGAATGGGAGTAAGGAAAGAAGCAAGAGTCATGCTCAACTCTATGTTAATGGGTGATTGAGAAAGAAGAAAAGAGAGTAGACTCTTCCTTCCTGTCCAGAGGAAAGCCATCTCTCCTGAATCTCCACTCTGAGCAAAGTAAACAGCCCACCCACAAAGAGTTTTAGAGGTATCTCATTCTGTTTTACCTCCTACAATATGTTCTGACTTGGTAATTCTATCTGTTTTATAGTCCTTCAAGTTAGCATCTATCTTTTCCCTGTAAATAGCACAAATACTTGAAATTTGGCTATTATATACAGGTCTCTGTATTTGATTGTTTCACTGAAACAAAAACTTAGAATTGAATATTTCAAACTACATACATTTTATAGTTGAAATATTCTGTATTTAAGATATTTATAAGTTGTAAAAGTTTTCCCATGAAACTCACATTGTATGTGTGTGTGTGTGTGTGTGTGTGTGTGTGTGTGTGTGAAGTGATGACTCAAGTCACTGAAAGTCAAGTCATGACCTCAATGAAAATCTAACAATTATTTCATTTCCTGTAAGGTTCCTAAAAAGTGCAAAGATCACTTTACTTCAGAAACTCCTACACACATATATCCATCCTGAAGTATAAAGTACATGAAAAGTAATTAATACACCTGAAAGAATTTGAGGAGAATATGCTTTATTTGGTTGCAAATTCATCAAGCAAGTAAGTTGTTTATTTCCATAAGTTCAACAATACTTTTATGTACTTTCACGATGCTTAAAAAAAAAAAAGCCTCCAGCAGAGAATATGCAAGTTCCTTGAGTTGGCAGAGTCTAGGCAGCACGGTGATTGACAGCTGGGAGAATCTTTGTGATTGGCAGGAGACAGCCATTCCCTCCAGGGGGACACTTTGCATGCTGCCACTAAAAATCATGCCAGCCTCTCTCTCTTACTTCTTCCAAAATCTTTTATTAGTAAATTACTCCTGCTGTTCCACCTAAGCCACTAAACGCCTTATAGGCTGGTTTCTCCAGAAAGGAGAAAATAAGATATTAGCTGAAGGACTGCATTCAACATCAACACCTCAAAGCTGAACGATAGTGACATGTCAGAAAGCCAGATGAAATTCCCAGGTGAAAAAGCTGAAAAGATTTCCTCTTATTCCTTATTTCTAAAAGGGTGCAAAATATTCTAAATCGCCTCTATAATTATTCTCTTACTTCTTCAGTTCTCTCTGACAAGGGAAGGGTCCTGGACATAGCTAGTGATCAAGAGAAGAAAGATCTAAAACATCCTTCTAATCTCCATTCTTTTCTAATCTTTTATTATTGATCAGATGATAAGTACTTTACAATATTGCGATGGTTCTTTCCATATCTAAAATTTTGTATTCTTACTTAGAAAAAGAATGAAGATCTTTCCTGATCTCCTTTTTTTTTTTTCTAAGTAAGAATACAAAATTGTGAATATGAGACATACCCATCTTCTCCATTCATTTTCTAACATAAAAGCATTGGGAAAATATCCATTAGACTCCAGCCATACTGGCCTTCTTTTTCTTTCTCAAACATTCCAGGCATTCTTGAGTTTGCAACAACTACCTTTAGGGGAGTCAGAAATGTTCTTGTGTATGCTCAGTCGCTTCAGGAGTAGCTGACTCTGCAACCCTGTGGACTGTAGCCCACTAGCCTCCTCTGTCCATGGGATTCTCCAGGCGAGAATAATGGAGTAGGTTGCCATACACTACTCCAGGGGATCTTCCTGATCCAGGAATTGAACTCACTTCTCTTATGTGTTTTGCATTGGCAGGTGGGTTCTTTACCACTAGCACCACCTAGGAAGCCCAGAAATGCTCTTAGCAAACAGTTATTTAATATGTTCTACTCTAATGAATAAATGAAGCAAAATAGGATGCTAAATGATTCTGCACTAAGCTTTATTATTAAATGCATTAAGCAAAAATATTTACAAGTTACTCAAGGATTTCTTCTATTTTATGGAAAACTAAGTCTATCCTTCCCTTTCCCCCAGACAAGGAACAGTTATGTTTCTTTGACATATTTAATGTAGCTAATTTCTAGATTTCCCTAATTATTTTCTGTACCTAAAGAGAAGAGCCATTTCAAAAAATTCAACTTCCCTCTAGACCTATTCTAATTTTTAAATAGACCTGATTGGATAAAATATGGAAGGGATGGAGGAAAAGATTGAGCTGTGTGAATTAATACTGCTTGCAAAATAATGTGAAGTAGTATCTCCAACTTAAATGCACTTAAGAATGTTTCTGTTCCTTGGTGTTAGGAGCTAGGGTATAGAACTTCTGACAATTAATATTTGACCTTGAGAAATGGGGGTGGAGGGGGAAGAGATTCTATAATCCAAAGAATAAAATGCCTGCAATTTATACTGGAGAATAAATGGGGAAAGGAACTTGGAGAGCTCTGACCCATCTCTAAGGCTTGGCAGAAATCCTCTTGACCTTGAAAAGTATAAAGCAAGAGGCTGGATTTAATGTATGGGCCATAAGTAGAATTTCCAGAAATAAAAGTAAGGCTTGGACGGTGGAGCTTAGAAAAAGGAAATCAGTTCAGTTCAATCACTCAGTGGTGTCTGACTCTTTGAGACTCCTTGGACTGTGTAGCACGCCAGGCTTCCCTGTCCATTACGCTTGCTCAAACTCACGTCCTTTGCGTCGGTGATGCCATCCAACCATTTCTTCCTCTGCCATCCCCTTCTCCCTGCCTTCCATCTTTCCCAGAAAAAGGAGAGAATCACTGTCAAAGAGAGAAACAGAGACAAGACCAGGGTGGATATTCTAGAACACTCTGAACATAAAATACAGCTTCTGACTGTAGCCTACTAGGCTTCTCCATCTGTGGGATTTCCCAGGCAAGAATGCTGAAGTGGGTTGCCTTTTCCTTCTTGAGGGGATCTGCCCAACCCAGGGATCGAACCCAGGTCTCCCGCATTGCAGGCAGATGCTTTACCATCTGAGCCACCAGGGAAGTTACTCTGAGACACAAGTAATCAATTATTTGATGTGCAATTTAAAATATTTATCTCCTGGTTTAAATGTTTCTCTTGGTACCACTTGGTAGAGCCTGATACTTTCTCAGTTCAGTTCAGTCGCTCAGTCATGTCCAATTCTTTGCGACCCCATGAATCGCAGCACTCCAGGCCTCCCTGTCCATCACCAACTCCCAGAGTTCACTCAGACTCACGTCCATTGAGTCAGTGATGCCATCCAGCCATCTCATCCTCTGTTGTCCCCTTCTCCTCCTACCCTCAATCCCTCCCAGTATCAGAGTCTTTTCCAGTGAGTCAACTCTTCACATGAAGTGGCCAAAGTACTGGAGTTTCAGCTTCAGCATCATTCCCTCCAAAGAAATCCCAGGGCTGATCTCCTTCAGAATGGACTGGTTGGATGGAGCTTTCCATAATAGAGTTCTAGAGAAGAAAACACCAGGAAATAAAAAGAAGCATAGCCCACTCCATGTATTCCTTTCAGCGCTCCCCAAAGACAGGAAAAGGCCAAGATGAAGAGCTGTTGGTTGAGCAGCTTCAGTGGGTGAGCAGCAGGGAAGTGAGCGATGATTTATGGTACAGCAGAGAACAGGGTAAGCGTGTTGTGTGGGAGCAGCCACATGCCAGACACAATGAGGGCATGAGCAATGAGACAACCCTTCTTCTCTTTTTAAGGTAATAAATGGAAGGATATCATCAACTAGAGAGAGGAAAACTGACGCATGGGTTACCTGTGCTGCAAAATCACATGCTTCACAGAGATTTTTATCAAATATCAGTAATAATAAGTATCAAAGGTTCACCACTTTGATATAATTGACGTGTTCATCGGTAAAGAATCTGCCTGCCAATGCAGGAGACATGGGTTTAATCGCTGGTCCAGGAAGATCCCCTAGAAAAGAAAATGGCAACCCTCTCCAACATTCTTGCCTGAAAATCCCCATGGACAGAGGAGCCTGGTAGACTACAGTGCATGGGGTCACCAAGAATCCGACATGACATAGCAACTGAACAACAATAGCAAAATGGTATTTGGCTAAAGCGTACTATGTTGTGACGTGCACTGATTGCTCAAATTTATACTAAAGCTTGCTGCTTGAAGTAAGTTTTTAGGGAAAAGTTTGATGTTAGCTCATCAATTTTATATCTTGTAATGTTAATGAAATCTCTTGGTTTCCACACAGTAGCAGTGCTAAACGGAGATTTTAAAATAATGAGCAAAATGACTAATAAATAAGGTTATTGAACCAATTAATGAACATTTATAAAACAGAATTATAAGGAAGCAAACACATTTTTCAGAAGATGACTCAGCAGGATGTTCGTTAAGAGGTCAAGACTTTTAAATATGAATAAATTCCCCAAATCAACATATGCAACTTTCCTAAAACAATTCTACCTTTAAAAAGGGAAATGTTCCTGTAAATAGCAAAACCTCAGCCTTGCCAAAGACTGTTCATTTGGTTCTCAGAACACTCTGAGATCATTTCTCTACTTCCAGGCATCCCTGTTCTCAGGTGATCCTGAACACTGACATTTGTCTGAACATCTTAAAATATCACATGAATCTTATTGTTCTTCTACCCAGATTTTTTGTGGTCCTTCATTGCTTATTAATATTAAACTTAGGTCAAATTTCTCTTCCTGGGGTTTAGGTTTTACCATATTTTTCCAGTTATCTATTTGTTCAGTCGCTAAGTTGTGTTTGACTCTCTGCAACCCTGTGGACTGCAGCATGCCGGGCTTCCCTGTTCTTTACCATATCCCAGAGCTTGCTCAAACATGTCCATTGAGTCAATGGTGCCATTCAAACATCTCATTTTCTGTCATCCTCTTCTCCTCCTGCCTTTAATCTTTCCTGGCATCAAGGTCTTTTCCAATGAGTCGGCTCATAACATTAGGTGCCCAAAGGATTGGAGCTTCAATGCTACATAGCAAATCATTCCCAAACTAACTGATTCCAAACAATATCTTAGTATCTTTCTTGGTTTCTGGGGATCAGGAATTCAGAAGGTGGTCTGGCATTAAGTCCCATATGAGGTTGCAGTCAGAGGGAGGTTGCAGCTAGAACATTGGGACTTACCTGGTATAAAGGAAACCACTTTTCACAGTGTTAGAGTTTCTCTATTTGGTCTTTCTACAAGTGGTACATTGGGCTTCTTCACAGCATGATAACTAGGGGGCAGTCAGATAGCTAGCATGGCAGCTAAAGGTTCTAATGTGATTATTACAAAGAAGTAGGCAGAAGCTTTTATCTGCCTATATAATACCTGCGTGTGTCTGTGTGTGTGTGCATGTTAGTTGCTCAGTAGTGTCCCACTTTGTGACACCATGGACTGTAGCCCACCAGGCTCCTCCTCTGTCCATGTAATTCTCCAGGCAATAACAGTGAAGTGGGTAGCCATTTGATAGCTTATGGTGAATTTGATAGCTTTCAGATTTGTGGACTCTGAAGAAGATTTAGCTTCGGAACCAGGGACCAGGGTTGATCACTCAAGAGCTTTTGTGTAGCAGAGTTTTATTCAGGTAAGAAAATGGACAGAGAAAGCTTCTGACATAGACATCAGAAGGGGAACAGAGAGTGCCCCCTCCTAGTGTGAGCAAGGGAGTTATATACTTTTTAAATCGATTATTGCAATAAATCAAAAGAATGTCTCAAGGTTGTAAGGATCTTACTAGACCCACTCCCACAATTTATATTTTAAGATGACAGGATTAGAACTAACAATAGAAAGATCTTACCAGACCAACTCGCCTAATATACATCTTAAGATAACAGGATTAGTCAGAAGGTTTTCAAGAAGGAGAAACTGTCCTCAAGCAGGATACATTGTTGTTATATAATCCTTACTAAAGAATGTAAGAAAAAAAAAAAAAACGGTTTGTCCTTCCCTCCTCCTTGAGAATTCTATTCATGCAAAGATGGGCTCAACAAAAGACAGAAATGGTCTGGACCTAACAGAAGCAGAAGATATTAAGAAAAGGTGGCAAGAATACACGGAAGAACTGTACAAAAAAGATCTTCACGACCCAGATAATCATGATGATGTGATCACTAATCTAGAGCCAGACATCTTGGAATGTGAAGTAAAGTGGGCCTTAGAAAGGATCACTACGAACAAAGCTAGTGGAGGTGATGGAATTCCAGTTGAGCTGACTCAAATCCTGAATGATGATGCTGTGAAAGTGCTGCACTCAGTATGCCAGCAAATTTGGAAAACTCAGCAGTGGCCACAGGACTGGAAAAGGTCAGTTTTCATTCCAACCCCAAAGAAAGGCAATGCAAAGAATGTTCAAACTACCGCACAGTTGCGCTCATCTCACATGCTAGTAAAGTCATGCTCAAAATTCTCCAAGCCAGACCTCAGCAATACGTGAACCATGAACTCCCTGATGTTCAAGCTGGTTTTCGAAAAGGCAGAGGAATCAGAGATCAAATTGCCAACATCCGCTGGATCATCAAAAAAGCAACAGAGTTCCAGAAAAATATCTATTTCTGCTTTATTGACTATGCCAAAGCCTTTGACTGTGTGGATCACAATAAACTGTGGAAAATTCTGAGAGAGATGGGAATACCAGACCACCTGACCTGCCTCTTGAGAAATCTGTATGCAGATCAGGAAGCAACAGTTAGAACTGGACATGGAACAACAGACTGGTTCCAAACAGGAAAAGGAGGGTGTCAAGGCTGTATATTGTCACCCTGCTTATTTAACTTTTATGCAGAGTACATCATGAGAAACACTGGGCTGGAAGAAACACACGTTGGAGTCAGGATTGCCAGGAGAAATTATCAATAACCTCAGATATGCAGATGACACCACCCTTATGGCAGAAAGTGAAGAGGAGCTAAAAAGCCTCTTGATGAAAGTGAAAGAAGAGAGTGAAAAAGTTGTCTTAAAGCTCAACATTCAGAAAACAAAGATCATGGCATCCGGTCCCATCACTTCATGGGAAATAGATGGGAAAACAGTGGAGACAGTGTCAGACTTTATTTTTTTTTTTTTTTTTTGGGCTACAAAACCACTGCAGATGGTGACTGCAGCCATGAAATTAAAAGACGCTTACTCCTTGGAAGAAAAGTTATGACCAACCTAGACAGCACATTCAAAAGCAGAGACATTACTTTGCCGACTAAGGTCCATCTAGTCAAGGCTATGGTTTTTCCTGTGGTCATGTATGGATGTGAGAGTTGGACTGTGAAGAAGGCTGAGTGCTGAAGAATTGATGCTTTTGAAATGTGGTGTTGGAGAAGACTCTTGAGAGTCCCTTGGACTGCAAGGAGATCCAACCAGTCCATTCTGAAGGAGATCAGCCCTGGGATTTCTTTGGAAGGGATGCTAAAGCTGAAGCTCCAGTACTCTGGCCACCTCATATGAAGAGTTGACTCATTGGAAAAGACTCTCATGCTGGGAGGAATTGGGGGCAGGAGGAGAAGGGGACGACCGAGGATGAGATGGCTAGATGGCATCACGGACTCGATGGACATGAGTCTGGGTGAACTCAGGGAGATGGTGATGGACAGGGAGGCCTGGTGTGCTGCGATTCATGGGGTCGCAAAGAGTCGGACACGACTGAGCGACTGAACTGAACTGAACTGAACTGATCTCCTCCTGGGGAGCCCTAGATGCTTTTCTCCTACTTGGGAACCCTGGTCTTCTTATCAATCTGCCTAGGAATTGACTCTCTCGCATTCCTTTCTCCAGGGGATCCTCCCAACCAAGAAACTGACCCCAGGTCTCCTGCACTGCAGACAGATTCTTTACCATCTGAACCACCTGGGAAATGTATATTGCTTTATTCATATAATGCAAATGGGTCCTTAAAAACTCAGTTTGAATATCACCTTCACCAGAAATCCCTTTCTGATTCAGATTTCCTTATAATCCTAATTTTTGACATCCCCAATCCACCCTGTAAATATTTCTGTTAAAGTCTGACTTTGGGGAAAATAGTAGCATGTACTAATCATTGATTGAGAGATAAATCACTTTCTTTAGACTAACACTCCAACTCGAGGAATAGCTCCATGTGTCTTCTGGGAAAGTCTGGAGTGTGAACCAGGGATTAATCTAACGATTATGTGAGCTCAGATGTAAGTGTGGATGAGAGATGAACAGAGCAAGAGAGCTTCAGTTATTTCAGTAACAGAATCATGAGGTTTGTAGACATCACTGAATGTGTCTGATTCACACCATATAAACGGTAAGTTGTGAATACAGAAGGTCTCAATGCCATCATCCTACTGACAGTTCTTGGAAATTCTAAGCTGCCCTTGAACTTTCCAAAGATATAAATAATCAGGCAGTGAGTCTACCTCTACAAGCAATTTTCCTCTAGACCTTGAAGTCACAGTTTTTGTAAATGAGTCATAATGATACTTCCTGATTCCTGGCAAAGTTCTGCTTTACTCATTTTAACACAGCAAAACTATGGATAATCTACCTTTTACTCTCAAAAGTGCCCTAATTTAGATACTAAATTGTATTGTCACCAAGGTCACATTTTTGATGTGAAATAGATCTTTCCATATAAATTGGCAGTTATTTTAAATTCAACACTAGCCAATTATTTTAAATAATAACAGATGTCATTTTATTCTACTTTTTATTATTTTTATTAAATTCAATTTACATATAATAATATTTATTGATTTTAATTATACTGTTTATTGAATGTTGACAAAGGCAGTCATATATGCATACAGTGCTTTATGATACAGACCAATTCCATTACCCTATAAATTTTTCTCATACCCCTTTCCAATTTATTCCCCCACTTCCTCCAAGCAGGTTTAGTTCTGATTTCTATTACCATTCTTCAGTTTGTGTATCCTGCAAGTTCATATAAGCGGAAATAAATAGTACAGTCTATTTTTTTCAGTCTTTCTGCTTCTTTTGCTCAAGGCAATGTTTGGACATTCATAGATGCTGTTGTGTTTACCAATCATTCATTCCTTCTCATTACGGGTAGTACTCCAGGTATGCATATACTGTAACATGATTAGTAAGCCATTCATCTGAGATGAGTGTGCAGGTTATATTCAGTTTGAGCTATTATAGGACAAAGCAAATATAAATATTATGCTGCTGCTGCTAAGTCGCTTCAGTCGTGTCCGACTCTGTGCGACCCCATAGATGGCAGCCCACCAGGCTCCGCCATCCCTGGGATTCTCCAGGCAAGAACACTGGATTGGTTATAGGACATGTTTTTTTGACCCAAAATTTTTATTCTTCTTGGATTAAGTACCCAGTAGTGAAATTGCTACGTCATAGAGTAAAGTGAAAGTGAAGTGAAGTAGCTCAGTTGTCTGTGACTCTTTGCGATCCTATGGACTGTAGCCTACCAGGCTCCTCCATCCATGGGATTTTCCAGGCAAGAGTACTGGAGTGGGTTGCCATTTCCTTCTCCAGAGGATCTTCCTGACCCAGGGATCAAACTCGGGTCTCCTGCATTGTAGGCAGATGCTTTACCATCTGAGCCAGAAGAGGTCATAAAGTAGGGACATGAATAAATGTACCAAACTACTATCAAACTCTTCCAACTGGTTGTATTCAATGCCATTGTTTATTCCTAACATCAATGTATAAGACTATCAATTTCTCCACATCATTTCCAACACTTGATATGTACAATCCATTCAGTTTTAACCATTACAGCATAATTGTAGTAGTGACAATAACCGTTGACTATTAATCTTAATCCAAAGCAATTTTTAAATTTTTTTGATGAAAATATAATCTAACATGAGCACTGAAAATAGAGATATTTTAATTAAGGGAACTAATCACAAAATAAACAGAACTGATTTTGAATCTTCTAATTTTCCATATTGAAATATTTTTAAAGATTTGTATAACAACAATTTGAAAAAGAAAAAGAGACTGGCAGAACCCACATTTATTTTTACTGTAGTTTTCTTCAATTAACAAGATAATTATCATATTCCAATTTTAGAAGTTATTTTAATTTGTGCTTCTTAATAGGTCGATATCATTGCAAAGGGGGTTTGGGCATTTGTTTTTCATGTTGAAACTGGAAAATATAGAAAAAAAACCTTAAAATCCTAAAGTTTGAGAAAATTTTTACCAATTCAAAAAATTATATTCTTCTTAGTTCAGCTCACTTCAGAGTGACATTAGCATAAAGATATGCTTAATGAAAATGAGGAATGAAAGCTCTGAAACCAAAATACACAAGGCTAATTTTATTAAATGGTTGTGTTATCAAAGAGGATCATACAAAATATTACTTAAAAATGAGTTATTGTTAGCTACAGATAGCTAAGTAGCAGTCTTAACCTGAAAATATATTCATTTCTGTTTTTAAATGCCTGCATATAGTTTTAAGGAATATTTTTTAAGAATATTTTAAAAGCCTTAGTACAGTGTTAGACTATGAAAGAGTTATCTAAATTCAAGATTGAATTTCACGTTGGTAGTACCTACCAACATAGTCAATGAAGCTATTGACACAAAGGTAATTTACCTGTAATCAGCTGAATATCTCAGGCTATTAGGTGGAACAACCCGAATTGTAAAGTGAAAATCTATTACAGCTATGGCTCATTATTATCCAAAGATGAGACTCTACAGTGTAATTTGGGGAAAAGAATTCGAAGACTAAAGTTAATCATCAACCACCACATTAGTAGAAATCCATTACTCTTGTCTGTCTAGGATATTTGAATAAAATTTATTTGATGAATCTTCATGAATGATAACCTTTTTGCTAAGGAGGCAATTAGAAACACAATTTAATATTAAATAGATACACATACTTATTAAAGATACATTACCATCCAATTTTCTTTTTAAATTTATAATATATTATTAACATAACCAAAATATGTTCCTGACACCTGTTTGATCATAGAAAAAGCAAGAGAGTTAAAAAAAAACATCTCAGTTCAGTTCAGTTCAATCACTCAGTCATGTCTAACTCTTTGTAACCCCATGGATTGCAGCATACCAGGCCTCCCTGTCCTTAACCAACTCCCAGACTTTACTCAAATTCATGTACATTGAGTCAGTGATGCCATCCAAAAATCTCATCCTCTGTCATCCCCTTCTCCTCTCACATTCAATCTTTCCCTGCATCAGGGTCTTTTAAAATGAGTCAGCTCTTCACATCAGGTGGCCAAAGTATTGGAGTTTCAACATCAATCCTTCCAATGAACATTCAGGACTGATTTCACTTTGGATGGACTGGTTGGATCTCCTTGCAGTCCAAGGGACTTTCCAGAGTCTTCTCCAACACCACAGTTTAAAAGCATCAATTCTTCTGTGCTCAGCTTTCTTTATAGTCCAACTCTGACATCAATACATGACTACTGGAAAAACTATAGCCTTGACTAGATGGACGTTTGTTGGCAAAGTAATGTCTCTGCTTTTTAATATGCTATCTAAGTTGGTCATAGCTTTTCTTCCAAGAAGTAAGCATCTTTTTTATTTCATGGTTGCAGTCACCATCTGCAGTGATTTTGGACCCTCCAAAAATAAAGTCTTTCACTGTTTCCACTGATTCTTCATCTATTTGCTATGAAGTGATGGGACTGGATGCCATGATCTTTGCTTTCTGAATGTTGAGCTTTAAACGAACTTTTCACTCTCCTCTTTCACTTTCATCAACAGGCTGTTTAATTGTTCTTCATTTTCTGCCATAAAGGTGATGTCATCTGCATAGCTGAGGTTATTGATATTTCTCACAGAGATCTTGATTCCAGCTTGTGCTTCCTCCAGCCCAGCGTTTCTCATGATGTGCTCTGCATAGAAGTTAAATAAGCAGGGTGACAATATACAGCCTTGACGCACTCCTTTTCCTATTTGGAACCAGTCTGTTGTTCCATGTCCAGTTCTAACTGTTGCTTCCTGACCTGCATGCAGATTTCTCAAGAGGCAGATCAGGTGGTCTGGTATTCTCATTTCTTTCAGAATTTTCCACAGTTTATTGTGATCCACACAGTCAAAGCCTTTGGTATAGTTAATAAAGCAGAAATAGATGTTTATCTGGAACTCTTTTGCTTTTTTGGTGATCTAGCAGGTGTTGGCAATTTGATTTCTGCTTCCTCTGCCTTTTCTAAAACCAGCTTGAACATCTGGATGTTCATGGTTCACGTATTGTTGAAGTCTGGCTTGGAGAATTTTGAGCATTACTTTGCTAGCTTTTGAGATGAGTGCAATAGTGGAGTAGTTTGAGCATTCTTTGGCATTGCCTTTCTTTGGGATTGGAATGAAAACAGACCCTTTCCAGTCCCGTGGCCACTGCTGCGTTTTCCAAATTTGCTGGTATACTCAGTGCAGCACTTTCACAGCATCATCTTTGAGGATTTGAAATAGCTCAACTGGAATTCCATCGCCTCCACTAGCTTTGTTCATAGTGCTGCTTCCTAAGGCTCACTTGACTTCACATTCCAGGATGTCTGGCTCTAGGTGAGTGATCATACCATCGTGAATATGTGAGTCATGAGGATCTTTTGTGTACAGTTCTTCTGTGTATTCTTGCCACCTCTTCTAAATATCTTCTGCTTCTGTTAGTGAAATGAAGTCACTCAGTTGTGTCTGACTCTCTGTGACCCCATGGACCTTAGCCTACTACACTCCCCTGCCCATGGGATTTTCCAGGCAAGAATACTGGAGTGGGTTGCCATTTCCTTCTCCAGAGGATCTTCCTGACCCAGGGATTGAACCCAGGTCTCCCACACTGTAGGCAGACGCTTTATCCTCTGAGCCACCAGGGAAGTCCCTACTTCTGTTACGTCCATACCATTTCTGTTCTTTATTGAGCCCATCTTTGCATGAAAAGTTCCGTTGATATCTCTAATTTTCTTGAAGAGATCTCTAGTCTTTCCCAGTCTATCGTTTTCTTCTATTTCTTTGCAATGATCACTGAGGAAGGCTTTCTTATCTCTCCTTGCTATTCTTTGGAACTCTGTATTCAAATGGGTATATCTTTCCTTTTCTCCTTTGCTTTTTGCTTCTCTTCTTTTCACAGCTACTTGTAAGGCCTGCTCAGACAGCCATTTTGGTTTTTTGCATTTTTCTTGGGGATGATCTTGTTCCCTGTCTCCTGTACAATGTCATGAACCTCTGTCCATAGTTCATCAGACACTCTATCAGACCTAGTCCCTTAAATCTATTTTTCACTTCCACTGTATAATCATTAGGGATTTGATTTAGGTCATACCTGACTGCTCTCATGGTTTTCCCTAATTTCTTCAACTTAAGTCTGAATTTGGCAATAATGAGTTCATGATCTGAGCCACAGTCAGCTCCCAGTCTTGTTTTTGCTGACTGTATAGAGCTTCTCCCTCTTTGGCTGCAAAGAATATAATCAATCTGATATCAGTGTTGACCATCTGATGATTTCCATGTGTAGAGTCATGTTGTTGGAAGAGGGTGTTTGCTATGACCAGTGTATTCTCTTGGCAGAACTCTATTAGCCTTTGCCCTGCTTCATTCTATACTCCAAGGCCAAATTTGCCTGTTAATCCAGGTGTTTCTTGACTTCCTACTTTTGCATTCCAGTCCCCTATAATGAAAAGGACATCTTTTTTGGGTGTTAGTTCTAGAAGGTCTTCATAGGTCTTCATAGTTCTTATAGGTCTTCATAGAACCGTTCAATTTCAGCTTCTTCAGCATTACTGGTCAGGGTATAGACTTGGATTACCATGATATTGAATGGTTTGCCTTGGAAACAAACAGAGATCATTCTGTCATTTTTGAGACTGCATCCAAGTAAAGCATTTCGGACTCTTTTGTTGACTATGATGGCTACTCCGTATCTTCTAAGGGATTCTTGCCAACAGTAGTAGATATAATGGTCATATGAGTTAAATTCACCCATTCCAGTCCATTTTAGTTCACTGATTCCTAAAATGTCGAATTTCACTCTTGCCATCTCCTGTTTGACCACTTCCAATTTGTCTTGATTCATGGACCTAACAATAAAAAACCATCTACCTCTGCTTTATTGACTATGCCAAAGCTTTTGACTGCATGGACCACAATAAACTGAAAAATTCTTCAAGAGTTGGGAATAACAGACCACATTACCTGCCTCCTGAGAAATCTGTATGAAGGTCAGAAGCAACATTTAGTACCCGATGTGAAACAACAGACTGATTACAAATTGGGAAAGGAGTTCATGAAGGCAGTATACTGTCACCCTGTTTATTTAACTTATATGAAGAGTACATCATGTGAAATGCTGGGTTGGATGAAGCACAAGCTGGAATCAAGATTGCCGGAAGAAATATCAATAACCTCAAATATGCAGATGACACCACCCTTATGGCAGAAAGAAGAACTAAAGAGCCTCTTGATGAAAGTGAAAGAGGAGAGTGAAAAAAATGGCTTAAAACTCAACATTCAGAAAACAAAGATCATGGCATCCGGTTCCATCACTTCATGGCAAATAGATGGAGAAACAGTGGAAACAGTGACAGACTTAATTTTCTTGAGCTCCAAAATCTCTACAGATGGTGACTGCAGCCATGAAATAAAAAGATGCTTACTCCTTGGAAGAAAAGCTATGACCAACCTAGACGTCATATTAAAAAGCAGAGACTTTACTTTGCCAACAAAGGTCCACTTAGTCAAAGCTATGGTTTTTCCAGCAGTCATATATGGATGTGAGAGATGGACTATAAAGAAACCTGAGTGCCAAAGAATCGATGCTTTTGAACTGTGGTGTTGGAGAAGACTCTTGAGAGTCCCTTGGACTGCAAGGCGATCAAACCAGTCCATCCTAAAGGAATTCAGTCCTGAATATTCATTGGAAGGACTGATGTTGAGGCTGATACTCCAATACTTTGGCCACCTGATATGAAGAACTGACTCACTGGAAAAGCCCCTGATGCTGGGAATGATTGAAGGCAGGAGGAGAAGGGGATGACAGAGGATGAGATGGTTGGATGGCATCACCAACTCAATGAAGATGAGTTTGAGCAAACACCAAGCAAACTTTGTGATGGACAGAGGAACAGAGAAACTGTTGTGCTTCATCAGCCCATGGGGTCCCAAAGAGCCAGATGCAACTGAACTACTGAACTGAGTTGGACTGATTAACATAGCATTCACCTCATTTTTTTATCTAAAATAGGTATTATTTATGAGTCCCTTACTTACAAGAAAAATATATAAATATATGTGAAATTTTTATTTTAATTTTATCAAAGCAAGGGTTAGAATGCATTAACTTGTGGGTAGCCCCGTGAAAGCACATATAGTTATTCATTGTGCTTCACTGAACATTATACATAAACAAAATTCCAGAAGGTTCAGATATGGAAAGAAATTAAAAGCATCCAAGCTTAAGAAAAGAAAAAGAAATAGTCATAAAAAAGTCTTAAAGTACTTTTGCAACAAAGGACATAAAATTAATAAAGCAAAATAAACTTGCTTTGTACTCTCACAGAATGTCAACTAAACTCAAAATGTCCTACCATAGCTGATGCAGCCAGCCATGGAAAAATCTAGTATTCTATGTGAGTACCCATTCACCTCATGTTCTTTTCTTAGACTCAACTGAGCCATTAGCTTGTCTTGGAAGTGTTATGGTATCTTTGTGCATTCTGTCTTTATCTTCATAACTCAGTGATCTCAACCCTTCTATAAGACTGCTGTCATACTTAGGTTTAAGTCCAATATGTATTGAACTATTTGTTTATTCATTAGAAAATCTGATCAACTTGACTAGTATTTTTTATTAGGAGTACTCTTTTCCTGGGTCTTCCTTGGTAGTTCAGGCAGTAAAGAATCTGCCTGCAATGCAGGAGATGTGGGTTGGATCCTTGGATCGGGAAGATCCCTAGAAGGAAATGTCAGTGCACTCCAGTATTCTTGCCCGGAGAATTCCATGGACAAAGGAGCCTGGCGGTTACAGTCCATGGGGTTGCAAAGAGTCTGACACAACTGAGCAACTAACACTTTCACACTTTCACTACAATGTGGTCTGTGGTTTTAGTGGCCTACTTTTGACTTTGTTTTGAACATAAGTGCCTTTAATTTTAATCTAATGATTCTTCAGAACTTGAGGGGGTTTTGTTGTTGTTGTTAGGTCACTAAGTCCTGTCTGACTCTTTTGTGACCCACAGACTACAGACTGCCAGGTTTTTTGGTCCACAGGATGTCCCAGGAAGAATATGGGAATGGGTTGCCATTTCCTACTCCAGGAAAATCTTCCTGACCCAGGAACTGAACCTGCATCTCCTGCATTGGCAGACGGATACCACTGAGCCACAAGGGAGGCCCTCGAGAGGTTTTTAGAAACACGCATATTGCATTATAGCAGATAAACCTACAATGTGCAAGACATACATACATAATCACTTGTTAGGTGCTTCCACCATCCCCAACTTGAGAGCAAATGAGCCTATATGTAAATATTTCTGAGTTTGCCCCAGCCCCACCAGTTTGCCACTCACTCCACGCCCTCCCCCCCCCACACACACATACATGCACACACCCAATTAGTTATAATCCCTCTACCAGTGAGTGTGATGATTACATTAAACCTGTGAATACTGCAAGGTATACTGAAGGAGTTCATTCCTAAAATAACACCATTCAGTTCAGTCTTTCAGTCATGTCCAACCAGGCCTCCCTGTCCATCACCAACACCCAGAGTTTACTCAAACTTATGTCCATTGAGTCGGTGATGCCATCCAACCACCTCATCCTCTGTCGTCCCCTTCGTTTATCGCCTTCAATCTTTCCTAGCATCAGGGTCTTTTCAAATGAGTCAGCTTTTCTCCTCAGGTGGCCAAAGTATTGGAGTTTCAGCTTCAACATCAGTCCTTCTAATGAATACTCAGGACAGATTTCTTTTAGGATGGACTGGTTGGATCTCCTTGCAGTCCAAGGGACTCTGAAAAGTCTACTCCAACACCACAGTTCAAAAGCATCAATTCTTCAGTGCTCAGCTTTCATTATAGTCCAACTGTCACATCCACCATGGTAGGCACTTATTTAAGTATGATGCGGCATTCTTACCTCTGGATGACCTCTGGATGGTTGCATTCTCAGGAAGACCCAAATAACATGCACAAAAGTGTTGAAAATGATTGTAAATTGTGACAATTTTTGTCAAAACCAGACATTTCTCTTCTAGGAAATGTCAAGAATTTGGAGGGAAAGTCTTTGTGGGACCAAGCACAAGGTCAAACCAAATTAAGTGCCATCTAGAGTGACTGGAAAAGCTGGAAGAAACAGGAAGATACTCCCTCTTCCTTTGCATCAATTTCACTTTATGGTCATTTAAAACTTTAATCTTATCACTGTGAAATATGTCTATTTATCTAAGTCAGTTTTCAGCTATGCATGCATGATTTAGAAGAGCTTTCTGAGGCCAGACATGTCAAGACTACCCCGCTATTCATTCTATCCCCTTATTTTATTTTCTAATTAGAAAAATGTCAAGCAAATAATGAAAAAACGTTATTCTAAATGCCCACATGTATACTAGCCATACTCAGCAGTGGCCACAGGAATGGAAAAGGTCAGTTTTCATTCCAATCCCAAAGAAAGGCAATGCCAAAGAATGCTCAAACTACCACGCAATTGCACTCATCTCACATGCTAGTAAAGTAATGCTCAAAATTCTCCAACCCAGGCTTCAGCAATACGTGAACCGTGAACTTCCAGATGTTCAAACTGCTTTTAGAAAAGGCAGAGGAACCAGACATCAAATTGCCAACATCCGCTGGCTCATCGAAAAAGCAAGAGAGTTCCAGAAAAACATCTATTTCTGCTTTATTGACTATGCCAAAACCTTTGACTGTGTGGATCACAATAAACTGTAGAAAATTCTGAAAGAGGTGGGAATACCAGACCACCTGAACTGCCTCTTGGGAAACCTGTATGCAGGTGAGGAAACAAGTAGAACCAGACATGGAACAACAGACTGGTTCCAAAAAGGAAAAGGAGTACGTCAAGGCTGTATATTGTCACCCTGCTTATTTAACTTCTATGCAGAGTGCATCATGAGAAATGCTGGACTGGAAGTAACACAAGCTGGAATCAAGACTGCCAGGAGAAATATCAATAACCTTAGATATGCAGATGACACCACCCTTATGGCAGAAAGTGAAGAGGAACTAAAGAGCCTCTTGGTGAAAGTGAAAGAAGAGAGTGAAAAAGTCGGCTTAAAGCTCAACAATTAGAAAACAAAGATCATGGCATCTGGTCCCATCACTTCATGGGAAATAGATGGGGAAACAGTTTCAGACTTTATATTTTTGGGCTCCAAAATCACTGTAGATGGTGATTGCAGCCATGAAATTAAAAGATGCTTGCTCCTTGGAAGGAAAGTTATGACCAAACTAGATAGCATATTCAAAAGCAGAGACATTACTTTGCCTACAAAGGTCCATCTAGTCAAGACTATGGTTTTTCCAGTGGTCATTTATGGATGTGAGAGTTGGACTATGAAGAAAGCTGAGCGCCAAAGAATTGATGCTTTTGAACTGTGGTGTTGGAGAATGCTCTTGAGAGTCCCTTGGTCTCCAAGGAGATCCAACCAGTCCATTCTAACAGAGATCAGTCCTGGGTGTTCATTGGAAGGACTGATGCTAAAGCTGAAACTCCAATACTTTGGCCACCTCATGCGAAGAGTTGACTCATTGAAAAAGACCCTGATGCTGGGAGGGATTAGGGGCAGGAGGAGAAGGGGACAACAGTGGATGAGATGGCTGGATGGCATCACCGACTCAATGGACATGAGTTTGAGTAAACTCCAGGAGTTGGTTAAGGACAGGGAAGCCTGGTATGCTGCAGTCCATGGGGTCGCAAAGAGTCGGACACGACTGAGCGACTGAACTGGAACTGGTTATCAGCCATATTGAATATTTTGCTCCATTTACTTTAAGTGAACACTAAAAGGACCCTGAAGGGGTTAATACTTCCTTTGTATTCCACTATGATATCTAACTCCCCGCCCCTCACTGCCCTGCAGAGGTGACTCATCTTCCTGAAGGCATCAAACATAATTTCTACTCATGAGTTCATGCTTTTGAGATCAAGAGCAATCCTTAAACAACATAAAGTATTGCTTTCAGTATTTTCAAGTTCTCATAGATCATTTTATATAACACTAAATGCCTAGTTTATTTTTTCTCCTATTCATTGTGTGCTTTTAAGAATTATCCAGGCTGATTAATGGATCCTAGAACACTCATTTTAATGACTATAAAACATTCGATTGTATGGATATGCCAGAATAATTTTATTTCTTTGATAGCCATTTTTCTCTATTGCAAGCAATGTTTCTAAGAACTTTTAAAATATGTATCACCTCTGCATATGTACAGAAGTATTTCCATTTGTTTCCTAGAAATGGAAATACCAAGTCATGGATTACACACAACTTCACCTTTAATGGACATTACCAAATTGTTATGCATGGTATTAATAGCAACAATGCTAACCATTTGTGCCACTCATCAAATATATCTTATCTCTGCTTTTCAGTCATTTCTGCCCACTTAAATTTAAGTGGGACCATGTGACTAGTTCTGGCCAATGAGTAGTGAACAGAAGAGATATTGCTCTCTACTATTTTAAGCACATGAAGTTATTTTCTGTTGTGTTTTAATTTTGTTTCCCTTGATAATATCTAAAGAGGTTGTGCATTTCGTTGTTTGTTTATTGACTCTTATGACTTATTGGCCATGGGGATTTCAGTTTCAATGAATTCATATAGTTGCCAATTTTTCTTTGGCATTGTTTGCATTTTCTTAATTATTTGTCATTCATCCTGGATGGCGGGTCCATATCAATTAGCATGGCATAAATTACCAGAGTTTTCTCCTAGAGAAGATTTTTTTTTTATTCTAATTCTGTGTAATGTATCTTCAGCATAATTTTTAATACATTTAAAAACTTTAATGTATTAAAAATAAGCTTATCCTTTTATGATTTAAAACTTTTTACATATACATTTATTTGAAATAGACTTTATTACCTCTGTCATATATGTTTTATCATGATTTTGCTCCTTTTTTACTTGGAGTATTTTAGTAGAAAGAAAAATTATAATTTGTGACATAAATTACTATGCTTCTTTTAAAAATAATCATAATCAAAAACCAAATTTTTATACAGTAGATTCATTTCTTAAAAATTATCCAATCTTGGTAAATCAGACTATATTTTAAATATCAGAAGATAATCCATCATTTATGAAACCAGTGCTAAAATATTTTGAATGATATATAACTGCTTTCTATTTCTTATCGAAGAAAGGATCTTAATTTTAGGTTTCATAAAATGAAAGGAAATGGTTCAGAATAGAATAGATTGAGCAAAATAATATATTTTATTGTTACTAGTGAGATGATAAAGCCCAAAGGACATTCAACAAAGGTTATTTTCTGCAATACTAAATGGATGTTTAAAGCATCAACAAAATGAGGTTTCTGTGAACATTAATGTCAACTGATAATTTAGACCAACACTTCAAACAAGGATAATAAAAAATAAGGATTAAATATGCTTTTAAAAAATCATCCTAAAAGTAGCAACCATTAAATAAATATTTATCAGGCCAAAACCTAGAAGAAAAAAAGAATAAATATAAGGTCAGAACTCAAAAGTTATTTTTTTCCCTAAAAAATGTTTTTTTTAATTATGAAAGAAAAGCTGTGAGATATAATGGACTTGAGAAATAACACAGGACCAAGAGAAAACTATCACAAGCCTCCTGAGTTTCAAATTGTTTGGTTGGGAATACTAATAAACCCCTTTCTTGAAACACAGATTCAGAGGATTAGATTTCAGAGTAAATGTTAATTGCAATTAAATTTGGTAGGGGGTTTTGTCGATAAATTGTTTATAAATCTTGTGACCCTATGGACAGTAACCCACCAGGCTCCTCTGTCCATGGGATTTCCCAGGCAAGAATACTCAAGTGGGTTGTCATTTCCTTCTCCAGGATATCTTCCTGACCCAGAGACTGAATCTCCTACATTGTAGGTGAGTTATTTATCAACTGGGCCACCAGGGAAGTCCCCTGTAATTAAACTAACCCTTTCCTAAAATTGCAATCTAGCTTCAAATCATCTGTGTAGTGAGGAATTCTCAAGCCTTTAACTTGGATTAAAGTGGTACAGGGGGAATGATGTGTTTCCATATACAACTTTGCACCATCTTGAAGAAGGGCTGACAGAATCAACCCACTAGCCCACAATCAGCTTCTGAAAATAAGGTTTTATTCATACACAACCATATCCATTTGTTCTGTTATCAGCGGCTACTATAGCTCTACAATGGCTGACTTGAGTACTCACAGCACAGGCAGTATTGCCCATACTTACTGTCTAGCTCTTTACAGGAAAAGTTTGTCCATCTCTCGTCTAGGTTACATCCTTCTGGGTTATCTTAATGATTCTTAGTGAGATATTTTCTCACTCAATAAACTGTAGATATATACACTTGATAGAAGGACACAATAATTCTTGTCTGTAGATATAAAAAGTATAGGTTCAATTGATTTCTTTCCCCCACCATGGACGAAGTTAAAGTTTTATCTCCAGTTTCACATTCAGTTCAACATATTTCAAAAAATTCAATTCAGTATATTTCAAAACTGCTGAAATGAATGTGAAACTGGAGATAATACTAACTTCGTCCACAGTGGGAGAAGAAATAAGTCAATTGACCCTTATTTTTGTGTGTATATATATACTTTTGTATATATATCTCTTTGGATTTCCTTTTGAGCTTATTTAACATGGTCCCAGTTTCCTAATTAAATAGTTTCCCTAGTTAAATAGTGAGTTAAATAAAATCGTTAACATGATTGTTTTTATATGTGTCTGAAAGTTATGTTTTTAAGTTTCCTTCAAAAATTATTCTTTAAGAGTGCTCTCAGATTAAATTGTCACTGTTGGAGGTTAAGCTACGTAACTGTGTAACCAAGCCTACATTGACTTAATCATGAGATTGTAGGAACCATGGGTTTCTTTAGGACATATTGTAATGTTGGTGGCAATTTTGCACACAGTTTCATATTTATCTGTCAAACCTCAGCCAGGACAGACCCAGTAGGATCTGATATATTGAGATGTATGAAATACATGACTCCACACATGGATCAAATTTGGTGCATTTATAATTGCACTTGTGGCATTTAGTCCATTTTTGAAAGAAATTGATTCAATGAGATCTAAATTTTGTATTTCAGTTTTACACATCTGATAATGAAGGACATTTTCCACTGACTTGTTTTTTTGTCTTAATCTGATCAGGCTGCTTATAACAAAATGCCATAGGCTGTCTGATTTAAACAATGGATATTTTATTTCTCACCATATGGAGGCCAAGAAACCCAAGATCAAGGTGCTAGCATGGCTGGTTTCTTGGTGAGGGCCTTCTTCCTGGCTTGTAGACAGTCACCTTCTTGAAGCATTTTTACATAGTGAGGGAGAGACAGAAAGCTCTCGTCACTCTTCCTTTTCTCACGTGTGTGTGTGCTCAGTCAGTCACGTCTGACTCTTTGTGGCCCCATTGACTATAGCCCACTGGGCTCCTCTGTCCATGGATTTCTGAGGCAAGAATATTGGAGTGGCTTGCCATGACCTCCTCCAGAAGATCTTCCCAATGGAGGGATTGAACTCACATTTCCTGAATCTCCTGGATTGATAGGAAGATTCTTTACCACTGAGCCACCCAGGAAGTGTTTTCTTATAAGAACAATATCCTATCTTGAGGACCCAACCCTCATGATTCTTCTAATTATCTCCCAAATACCATCACATTTTGGATTAGGACTTCAATAAATGAATTGGAGTCGGGAGCAGTGTGGAAACAAACTCTTAGTCTATAACACATTTCAAAACCTGTTTCTACTTTGAAGTGAATTGAAAGTCATTCAGTCATGTCTGACTCTTTGCGACCCCATGGACTATACAACCCATGGAATTCTCCAGGCCAGAATACTGGAGTGGGTAGCTGTTCCCTTCTCCAGGGGATCTTCAAACCCAGGAATCAAACCCAGGTCTCCCACATTGCAGGCGGATTCTTTACCAGCTGGAGAAGCCCAAGAATACTGGAGTAGGCAACCTATTGCTTCTCCAGTAGATCTTCCCAACCTGGGAATCAAACCAGGGTCTCCTGCACTGCAAGCAGATTCTTTACCAGCTGAGCTAACAGGGAAGCCCTACAACCCAGATACTTTCAGTGCATGAAAAACATGATATACTGAAATAGGTAACAGTAACTGGACTATGCATGAATGCGAAAATCACTCAGATATAACCTACTGAATACAAACCAGCAGTATCCTAATCTCTACCTCCCCTTAGTTGAATTCTAAATGTACCTGACTCACCCTACTTGAGAGGAAGTTTTATGGAGAGGAAGACAAAAGATCTGTCTCAACTAAACTGCCATTAAAATATTTTACTCTGAAGCACTATTGCGTACTGAGGTATGCAGTAAACTGTCTCTGACTATACTCTTGGCTCTTTCATTTTATGATTTTGCTAGATTAAAGCTTCTTCCCTGTTACAGTGTGAGTTGCTCAGTCCTGTCTGACTCTTGTGACCCCATGGCCTGTAGTTTTCTCTGTTCATGGGATTTCCAGGGGAAGAATACTGGAGTGGATTGCCAACCTGGATCTTCCCAACTTAGGGATCCAAGCCAGGTCTCCTGCATTGCAGGCAGATTCTTTACCATCTGAGCCACCAGGGATGCCCTGTTAAAATATATTTAAATAATTGATGATTTGAGAAAGAAAACATCTTCATTTGAATATATCACAAAAATGCTCAAAAAATAACCAAGGTCAAGATTTATTTCATCTTCCCTTACTTGATTACAAAATGTTCCTAAATGAAGTCTTCATTTTACAACAGCATAAAGTTTAGCCCCAAAGAAAACATTCCATCTGTTTCCTGAAAGGAAAAGGAATCCAACTCTCTCAAATAAACAAGGATATTGCCTATTGTCAATGCATGGAAAATCAAATGGTAAAACCTTATGTGGGGAGGAAGCAATATAAATCTCAATTATCTAATTTAAGATGAAATCTAAAGGCTCTCAAGAATAAAAACTGTTCTCATTTTTGTATATAGAGGTAAATGTTTTTGTGAATTCTTTCCAGGAACACAACTGTGTTGGTGGCACCCTGTTGTCACAAAAATCATTATGCAGCAGATAGATTGCAGATCCAAGAAATTATTGCCACATCATAAGAGTCCTACGCCTGGGAATGGACGTAAAATCTGTCTTTCACTTGATCTTTCCGCGCCTCTGAAACTAAGTTTTTAGAATTATTTATTTTTTACTGCAAAAGAGCATCTAGTGTTTGATACCTTGAATTGCTCAATTTTCCACAGTTTAAATGGACTGATGTCCCACCGTGATGCTCTGCACCCACTGAATTTATATAACTGGTCCTCATAAAAAAGATTTTGTGTGTGCTCTTAAATATATAGGAGTAAACACTCCAAATGAACATTTTGTGTTTAGAAGAAAAAACAGCAAGGTCTATTGAATCTCTGAGACTATTTTCAATTTATTAAATTAAAAAAAAAAAAAAAAAACTCTGGCCCAGTACAAGTTATATCACTATATGTGATAAATATTAAGAAGCTCAACTCTAGGAAATACTTCCGGGTAAATTAATTATATTTGACATACTCATCTTCTTTAGCTTTTGCTCCAAACCCTAACAAAAAAGGCATTAAAGTATCACAATTTTTAAAACTTTAAAAGCCACAGACATGATTGGAGAGGAAACCACAGCAACACAATGTTGGAAGTTGCAAAGTACAAGGAATGGAGGTACATGGCTTAGAAGAACTAAGAGAAATTTAAGTTAACAGTATGAAAAGTCAATTACAAAATCCTTACTTACGCTGCAAAGTTTTTAAAAAGCTAAGGAATTTGAAGCAACTGAAATTTATAGAAGTAAGGAAAAAATAAGGACTAAAACTAGGAAAAGGGCTTCGCTGATAGCTCAGAGTCTGCCTGCAATGTGGGAGACCCAGGTTCAATCCCTGGGTTGGAAAGATCCCCTGGAGAAGGAAATGTAAACCCACTCCAGTATTCTTGCCTGGAAAATCCCATGGTAAGAGGAGCCTGGCAGGCTACTTATGCCTGTATCCATTATTTGTTTTCATACCTTATTCCAGACTACACATGGTATTTAATTGCATTGAGCAGCTTCAGCTGCATGCGACAAATTCTAGTAAATTCTCTTTTCATTTTTATTCTATTACAAATACTTTCTAAATTTCCTTGTTATGGCTTCTTACATACACCCGTCATTTAAAAGCGGACATTTTATTTCCAAATATATGGGATTTTGTTTAAAGTATCTTTACTACTAATTTCTCATTTTGATATTATTTTCTCATTTAAGAGCTTTCTTTTCTGCAGTCACCCTCTGTGTTTTTATCAGTCTAACGTTTTGAGGCTTTCAATGGCTTAGTCAAACACATCTCTTGGTAAATGTCGCATTGCACTTGAAAATAAGGGGTTATTTTAAAATATCTTTTGATATTCAAATCTCTCAGATATGATTCTGATGTAATCATATTATGCCACTCATTGCCCCCATTGTTACTGATTTTCATGGACTCCAGTTACTCCTCTTTGTATGTTAATGATTTTAGCTTCTGGGTCCTTGTCACTCTTTCCAATACCAAATCTACAAATGTAAATGCAGATTTTCCTTCCAAAAGTTTTTTTTTTTTTTTCTCTCTCTCCTCTCTTCATTTCTTGAGTTTTTCTCCTCTAACGATGTGATGATGTTATCTAGCAACCTACGTCAACAAATGACTTCTATGATTCTGGTATAGATTTTGTCACTAGGAAACCTCCATAATCTCAATTTAAGCATCTCAATTTATTGACCACAATTTTTGCCTTTCATTCCCTCCTTCCATCATCCCCCACCATCCATCCTTTGACTTTGACAGAATCTCCAGATCTTTGATTCTATCACTCATCTCTGTCCCTCATTCTGTTAGTAGGATCATTCACTACCCTCTTCCCCCAACAAACTTAAATTCCATGTTTAATCATTGTAATCATGTCACTGTAGCTGCTCTCCATTTCCTATCCCCTTTCTCACTTTGATTTTTCACTTGGTAAGACCACAGCCCCGGCTAGACACAACTGTACATGCATTTGAATCCACTGGAACCCACACAGCTATGTGCCTAAAGAAAAAAATCATACTTACACTTCAGTTCAGTTCAGTCGCTCAGTCACGTCCAACTCTTTGTGACTCCATGGACTGCAGCACGCCAGGCTTCCATGTCCATCACCAACTCCCAGAGCTTACTCAAGCTCATGTCCATTGAGTTGGTTATGCCATCCAACTATCTCATCCTTTGTTGGCCCCTTCTCCTCCTCCCTTCAATCTTTCCCAGCATCAGGGTCTTTTCAAATGAGTCAGCTCTTTGCATTGGGTTGCCAAAGTATTGGAGTTTCATCTTCAGCATTAGTCCTTCCAATGAATATTCAGGACTGATTTCCTTTAGGATGGACTGGTTGGATCTCCTTGCAGTCAAGGGACTCTCAAGAGACTTTTCCAACACCACAGTTCAAAAGCATCATTTCTTCAGCACTCAGCTTTCTTTATAATCCAACTCTCCCATCCATACATGACTACTGGAAAAACCATAGCTTTGACTAGACAGAACTTTGTTGGCAAAGTAATGTCTCTACTTTTAAATATGTTGTCTATGTTGGTCATAACTTTTCTTCCAAAGAGCAAGTGTCTTTTGGTTTCATGGCTGTAGTCACCATCTGCAGATTCTGGAGCCCCCTAAAACAAAGTCTGTCACTGTTTCCATTGTTTCCCCATCTATTTGCTTACTAGTGTAATTTTAAACCCATGACCACAAACCTCAGTGAATCCTTAATGCTACAGTCACACAATATACCTCTCAGCAACATAGTCTTCCACTCAACTAGAATAATACATTTTTTCCTCCTCTCTCTAAACCCATGTCAGTTTTATTAATCTCACCCTCAGTTGAGAACTGCTCTAATCTGCTTGAGCTGCATAACAACATATCATAGACTGAGTAGCTTAAACAACAGAAATTTATTTCTCACCATTCTCGATGCTAAGAAGTATAAGATCAAGGTGCCAGCCTGGTAGTTTCATTCTGAGGCTGCTTCACTTGGCTTGTAGGTGCCCACCATCTCACTGCATACCCAAATGACCTGAGGCTCTCTTGAGAGTCCCTTGACCTGTCTGAGTGTGAGGACAAAGAGAGAAATATCTCTCTCATTTTTTATGAGACCAAATCTATCATATTAAGATCCACTCTTATAACCTCTTACAACCCTGATGCTTAGTCTCTCAGTTGTGTCCAACTATTTTGTGACCCCATAGACTGCAGCCCACCAGGCTTCTCTGTCCATGGGATTTCCCAGGCAAGTATAGTGGAGTGGGTTGCCATTTCACTTTCCAGGGGATCTTTCTGACCCAGGGATAGAACCCACATCTCTTACATTAAGACAGATTCTTTACCACTGAGCCACCAGGGAAGCCCCTTATATAACCTTAATTACCTCTTAAGAGACCTATCTTCAAATACAGTCACAATGGGGGCCAACTAGGGCTTCAATATTTGAATCTGAGGGGATACAAAAATTAAGGTTTTGTTTGTTTTATTAATGTTTTAAAATTATATATTAAACAACAAATGTAACCAAACCCTTAATAATTACAATTCTTCCTAAGGGATAGTTTTCATATATTTGGTGTTTTAAATTTATGTAAGTTTTAATATAATTTTGCTTCTTTCCTCAGTAGATTAGTTTTCAATTTCAATTTAAAATACCTTCTTGAGTAATTGTTTTAGATTCATAGAATTATCTTGAAATTCCACTTAGTTTACAAAAAAAAAAAAAAAATTAGACCATAAAAGATTAGACTCTTCCAAGACATAAGTTTAATTTATTAGGCTTTCATGAACTGTTTTGCTGCATAGGAATTTTACATTTTATGTGGGGTGAGTAAAATGATACACCCCAAATGGGAATCAAATGTATTAAAATGATAAATTCTTTTAAAATATTAAAACATGAAGAATTATTTATAAAATTGTCTTTAATATGATTATTAAAATCTACCTAATTTATTAGAATAATGAGATATGTAGTCAACCCTAAAAACTTGATGATAAATAAGAGCTTTAGAGTTTCACATCTGAAGCTTAATAAGTGGATTAGTAATTTGTGAAAGTGCTGCACTCACTATACCAGCAAATTTGGAAAACTCAGCAGTGGCCACAGGAATGGAAAAGGTCAGTTTTCATTCCAATCTCAAAGAAAGGCAATGGCAAAGAATGCTCAAACTACTGCACAACTGCACTCATCTCATATGCTAGTAAGGTAATGCTTAAAATTCTCCAAGCCAGGCTTCAGCAATACGTGAACTGTGAACTTCCAGATGTTGAAGCTGGTTTTAGAAAAGGCAGAGGAACCAGAGATCAAATTGCCAACATCCACTGGATCATCGAAAAAGCAAGAGGGTTCCAGAAAAAACAGCTATTTCTGCTTTATGACTATGCCAAAGCCTTTGACTGTGTGGATCACAATAAACTGCGGAAAATTCTGAAAGAGATGGGAATACCAGACCACCTGACCTGCCTCTTGAGAAATCTGTATGCAGGTCAGGAAGCAACAGTTAGAACTGGACATGGAACAACAGACTGGTTCCAAATAGGAGAAGGAGTATGTCAAGGCTGTATATTGTCACCCTGCTTATTTAACTTTTATGCAGAGTACATCATGAGAAACGCTGGGCTGAAAGAAGCACAAGCTGGAATCAAGATTGCCGGGAGAAATCTCAATAACCTCAGATATGTAGATGACACCACCCTTATGGCAGAAAGTGAAGAAGAGCTAAAAAGTCTCTTGATGAAAGTGAAAGAGGAGAGTGAAAAAGTTGGCTTAAAGCTCAACATTCAGAAAACGAAGATCATGGCATCTGGTCCCATCACTTCATGGCAAATAGATGGGGAAAGAGTGGAAACTTTATATTTTTGGGCTCCAAAATCACTGCAGAAGGTGATTGCAGCCATGAAATTAAAAGACACCTGCTCCTTGGAAAAAATGCTATGTCCAACCTAGACAGCATATTAAAAAGCAGAGACATTACTTTGTCAACAAAGGTCCATCTCTTCAGAGTATGGTTTTACCAGCAGTCATGTATGGTTGTGAGAGTTGGACTATAAAGAAGGCTGAGCACAAAAGAATTGATGCTTTTGAACTGTGGTGTTGGAGAATGCTCTTGAGAGTCCCTTGGACTGCAAGGAGATCCAACCAGTGCATCCTAAAGGAGATCAGTCCTGGGTGTTCATTGGAAGGACTGATGTTGAAGCTGAAACTCTAATACTTTGGCCACCTGATGCGAAGAGGATGGGGAGTTTTGAGCATTACTTTGCTAACATATGAGAAGAGTGCAATTGTGTGGTAGTTTCAACATTCTTTGGCATTGCCTTTCTTTGGGGTTGAAATAAAAACTGACCTTTACCAGTCCTGTGGCCACTGCTAAGTTTTCCAAATTTGCTGTCATATTGAGTGCAGCACTTTCACAGCATCATCTTTTAGGGTTTGAATTAGCTCAACTGGAATTCCATCACCTTCACTTTCTTTGTTCATAGCGATGCTTCCTAAGGCCCACTTGCCTTCACATTCCAGGATGTCTGGCTCTAGGTGAGTGATCACATCATCGTGATTACCTAGGTCATGAAGATCTTTTTTGTACACTTCTGTGTATTCTTGCCACCTCTTCTTAATATCTTCTGCTTCTGTTAGGTCCATATGATTTCTTTCCTTTATTGTGCCCATCTTTGCATGTAATATTCCCTTGGTATCTCTAATTTTCTTGAAGAGATATCTAGTCTTCCCCAGTCTATTGTTTTCCTCTATTTCTTTGCATTGATCACTGAGGAAGGCTTTCTTATCTCTCCTTGCTATTCTTTGAAACTCTGCATTCAAATGGGTATATCTTTCCATTTGTCCTCTGCCTGTCACTGCACTTCTTTTCTCAGCTATTTATAAGGCTTCCTCAGATAACCATTTTGTCTTTTGCATTTCTTTTTCTTGGGGATGATTTTGGTCATTGTCTCCTGTACAATGTTACGAACCTCCATGTGTAGTTCTTCAGGCACTCTATCTATTAGATCTAATCCATTGAATCTATTTGTCACTTCCACTGTATAATCATAAGGAATTTGATTTAGGTCATACCTGAACGGTCTGGTGATTTTTCCTTCTTTCTTCAGTTGAAGTCCAAATTTGGCAATAAGGAGTTCATGAAGTGAGCCACAGACAGCTTCTGGTCTTGGTTTCACTGATTGTATAGTGCTTCTCCAACTTCAGCAGGAAAGAAAATAATTAATCTGATTTTGGTATTGACCATCTGGTGATGTCCATGTGTAGAGATTTACCTTATGTTGTTGGAAGAAAGTATTTGCTATGACCAATGCATTCTCTTGGCAAAACCCTGTTAGCCTTTGCCCTGCTTCATTTTGTACTCCAAGGCCAAACTTGCCTGCTACTCCGGGTATCTCTTGACTTCCTCCTTTTGTATTGCAGCTCCCTTTGATGAAAAGCACATCATTTTTTTTTGATGTTAGTCCTAGAAGGTCTTGTAGTTCTTTGTAGAATTGTTCAAATTCAGCTTCTTCAGCATCAGTGGTTGGGGCATAGACTTGAATTACTGTAAGACTGAATAGTTTGTCTTTGAAATGAGCAAAGATTCTTCTGTCATTTTTGAATGTGCACCCAAGTATTGCATTTCAGACTCTTGTTGACCACGAGGGCTGCTCCATTTCTTCTAAGGGATCCTTGCTCACAGTAGTAGATATACTGGTCATCTGAGTTAAATTAGCCCATTCCTGTCCGTTTTAGTTCACTGATTCCTAAAATGTCAATGTTCACTCTTGCCATCTCCTGTTTGACCACTTCTAATTTACCTCGATTCAAACAGGGACCTAGCAGATTCTAACCTGGACCTAACATTCCAGGTTCCAATGCAATATTGTTCTTTACAGCATCAGACTTTGCTTCCATCACCAGTCACAACCACAACTAGGCACTGTTTTTGCTTTCCTCTTGAAAAAGTAAGAAAAGTCCAAAAAGTTATGGAATAACATTATTTTGAATAAAGAATAAGAGAAATAGTGAAAATGAAGGGTTGGTATTGGGTGGAGAAATGAACCCCCAGGAAGAAATGGAGCCAACATTTTTTGTACCATATATACTCAGCCCAACAATTTCAGCTGGAAGTTGACCTGGACATTTGCCCTGTACATTGTCTGCAGTCGACCTCAAGTGCTTACTATATCTCTTCACTTTACTGAAAAGAGATTCAAATCCAGGGAGTCTGTATCCAGAGTCCATAGGGTGTACCACTAACATAGACTGATTTTTTTTCAATTCCTTCCAAACCGTGGTCCTAAAAGCCAGTAATGAGTCATGTATCTTCACTCCCTGTCCCTAGGTCTCTTTATTTAGATGTCTAGTCTAAAGCAATTAAGATGAAGAACACATTTTTTGTTTTTTCTCAGAAGTCTCCAAGGAAAATCTTTCCTCTTTCAGATCCTGATAACCTTGAAGTTATTCTCTGACATTTTTAAGGGCTTCTTTTAGTGCTTTTTATTTGAAGCATCTTAAATCTTTCTTTTGATGTCCTTCCACTATTGCTCTGTTAATGTAAATCTTCAAGGAAAAGAATTCTGGTCACAATATTTCTTTTGTGATTGGGGGAGGAGGCACTTTGACTTTATAATTATTTCTTTCAGAATTTTTCTTTTTCCATACAGGTGACTACTTTGGCGTCTCCAAGTCCTCTAATATTTAATATATAATTAAAATTACTTAGGTCCAATAATAGAAGTTGGTCAGCAGGTAATTTCTCCTGATTATCCATAGCTTCCAACTCTGAGCCCTGATTCTCCTATTTTTTCCAACTCACTTTAACTTTTCTCTAAATGACTGTACTTTCTCTTCACCCTGAGGTGACCCAATTTTAAACACAAATCTTAATTTCTGGCAAGCATCACTCTTGGGAGTCAGTTTTGAGGAACAGACTTTTGTTGAAGATTCAAGGAGGAACACTGGAGTATTATATAGAACCCTAGCAGAAATTAAAACATAAAACTTAGCATATTTCTCTTTATTTTTTAGAAGTAAAACTGCTTTGTACTCTTCTCACTGGTATAATTTTAAATTAGTATTATACAGAAAATAGAATTAAATTAATCAGAATAATTACAAAGTTAAAAATTGCATATACATTTTTTCCTCATTAGAGTGTTCCTGTGATATTGCATAATTTTTAAAAACACCTCTATTAAAAGCTACACATTAATCAAGAAATACACTATATGTTAATCATCCATTTCTCCAATGTTGAACATTCTCTGTCATTTCTAAAATTTTCACTTAATAATTTTTTAATTAATTTATTTATTTTAATTGAAGGCTAATTACTTTACAATATTGTGGTGGTTTTTGCCATACATCGACATGAATCAGTCATGGGTGTACATTTGTGGTACATATACAGAATGGAATATTACTCAGCTATAAAAAGCAATGCATTTGAGTCCATTCCAATGAGGTGGATGAAACTGGAGCCTAGTATTAGAGTGAAGTAAGCCAGAAAGAGAAAGACCAATACAGTATATTAATGCATATATATGGAATTTAGAAAGGCAGCAATGATGACCCTATTCTCAAGATAGCACAAGAGACACAGATATAAAGAACAGACTTTTGGACTATGTGGAGAAAAGGCGAGGGTGGCACGATATGAGAGAATAACACTGAAACATGTATATTGCCATATGTAAAATAGATGAACACTGCAAGCTTGATGCATGAAGAAGGGCACTCAAAGCTGGTGCTCTGGGACACCCATATTTCTCTTTCTTAAAATCTCTGAACTGTCTCTACATTTCTCACTTGCAAAATTTCTACACTTTTACCTCTCATTGTCCCAGGTGGTGCTAGCAGTAAAGAATCTGCCTGCCAGTGCAAGAGACACTGGCTTGATCCCTTGGTTGAGAAGATCCGAGGGGAGGGAAAGATGGCGGAGGAATAGGACGGGAAGACCACTTTCTCCCTCACAAATTCCTCAAGAGAAGATCCCCTGGGGAAGGGAATGGCAATCCACTGCAGTATTCTTGCCTGGAGAATCCTATGGACAGAGGAGCCTGGTAGGCTACAGTCTGAGAGGTCAAAAAGAGTTGGACACGACTGAAGTGACTTAGCATGAGCAAAAGACACCTTTTTTTGCATATTTAATTCCCTTCTTTATTCCCTTTCTCAGTAACTACAAGTCATCCCAATTTCTTCTCAATTTGTTAAACAAAGCAACATATATCCTTGAAGATTTTTTGCTAAAATTAAAGATAATAATTCCCTATTTATTTAAGCTAAAAATTAATGATTGTATGTGTGTGTGTCTGTGTGTGGGTGTGGGTGGGTGTGGGTGTTGGAGGGGGTGGTCTGTTGCTTAGATAAGCTTGAAAAGTGCTTAATGAAGATTTCTCTCCTGTAGGATGTCTTCTAAGCTTTGATGTGTAAGTGTGAGGTGTGTGCTAAGTGGGGAGAAGAACTTGTAGTAATAATACCACTTAGTATCCAACCGGAATATGCCTTCTGGAAGTTTCTGCCATTTGGTCACTGTGTTTAGACCTCTAGAAATTCTAGGGCAGTGCTTGATACATAGTCTGTAAAAATTCTTGGATGAATCTAAAAAGACATCATGAATAAATGAATAAATAAATAACTGAAGGAATAAACTGCATTTCTTGTAGCCCACTTCTGTTTTAGACTTATAGATTCCCTTTGAGAACTGTGATTTTATGTATGTGAATTATGATTATTTTCTGATACCTGCACCATTTCTCTGTAGTTTGAAAAGCAGAAGGGCTTTCATTGCTGCAGTGGAAGCATCATGTTTCCAATTGGAAATATCTCCCAATTATCTGACTCTTCATTTAGGGTAAATACAAGATGGAAGTGAAAATATTCAGTCATAGGAGGGAAAGAATATGGAATATTTAAGTATGGAAAGGAAAGTAATAATTTTCACAAACTGGGATGTGGAAAACAAAACACACTCTGCCTCTCAGGTCCTCTAATGGAACTGGATGACTGGGAATAGTAATGTAAAGACAGGATCTCCAAGCCCACAGGGAAGTCTCTTCTGCTCACAGAGTTAATTGATAGCATCTATTCACAATACCATGACAGTTACTGATGTATTTTCACAGAACCATGAAGTAATTTCCAGCTCTTCTTGTTTTCCCCCTCACAAGAGAAATGTAGGGATGTGACCCCAATTATTAATGTCACTAATTAAATGTATATGGTTAATGTTTACATTAACATTGGTTGACAATGTGGATGGATTGTAGCCCCTTATCAATACTTTTATGTTAGAGAGGAAAAAAATAATAAGCTTTAGCATCATCTTATCTATTGCAAATCACAATATACACTCACTATGCCACTCACTTTTAGGCCAACTGTGTCTAATAAAATACTTACTTTCTAAAGGGAAGGAGACACAGCACATCTTGATATCATACCCATTTAAGTGTCTATTATGGTTATGTGGGAGCAAATCGTATTAAAGCCTGAAATGTTCTGCCTCCTCTGTTTCACAGAGACCCAGTAGAAGCCCAGGGAAAAGTGATAGTGCTGAAGACTCCTAAATCTCAGCTAAATTCATTCATAATACACTATATATGGTCACACTGTAAAAACAGCTATAGAATAGGGGGGAATTCTAACAGAGTCTCAAAGAAGATTAAACAATACAAATTACTAGAATTGCTTAAAATATCAGCTTTATATAAAGCTTCAATTTTTCTATTAAGGTAGTCCCATTGATGAATGAGGAAAAGAGGCAGTGTAAGCATGGACAGTCTCCAAACCTTTCTGGGGTTGAGAACTCCATGAACTCAACTTCTTTGGCAATTACTGTTGAACCTTGTAGGAAAGATGGTTGCCAATTCATTTTAGAGTTTAAAGAAACTAAACCTGGATATGAAGGTAAATTGATTGCACTTTCATTGATAGTCAAGATAATCCATATCAATTATACATCAATGCTGTGTTCAATTGATTTGGTTGGTTACTGGACTGATTGTTTGATTGATGGTTAATAGATAGATAGAATAGATAGATCTCCATTAGAAAATTCACAGGAGATGGAAGGAAGATGTTAGTCAACTTAAATAATGAGATAAAATAGTCAGATAGATTCTTAGTTTAATTCATAAAATCAGTTAAGCATTTGTAAAGGCTGTATGGAATGTACAATCTTAAAGCTGTGATACTACACCCATCATCAGATTTATGTTAAATTTCTTGGCACCCGTATTTGACTCTACCAAGACACTTCTATGGGCATCTGAACCAGCATTTACTGATGTTATTAAAAGCTAATTGACTTTTCCCAAATATAATTTTCTTGGCCAAAATGAAGTCATTGAGAGGTTATCCCATTATGTGGAAGATTTGGAAAAGCAGAAGTATATACCTTTTGTTTGGGAGAATCATTTCGCGAAAATAAACTTTTACCTTATATTCAGGTATATGTTATATTTATAAACCCAAACAAAAGGCTTTGGGAACTATTCTTTGAAGAACATTTTGTTTGGAACCATGGGAGAAAGTGAACCACATTATCAAAAGGATTTAAAGGCAAGTGGATATGTTACTATATATCAAAAGAAAATCAGCAAGGATCTACTGTATGGCACAGGGAGCTCTACACAGTATTTTATAATAACCTATGGGAAAAAATATGAAAAGAATAGCTATGTGCATAACTAAGCCATCTTGCTATATACCTGAAACTAACGCAACATTGTAAATCAGCTATGCTGTTGTTCTTGTTCAGTGGCTAAGTCATGTCTGACTCTTTGCTGCCCCTTAGATTGCAACACATCAGGCTTCTCTGTCTTTCACTCTCACAAATTCATGTCCATTGAGTCAATGACCAACTATACTCCAATATAAAGTAAAAATTATTTTTAAAAAAATAAAGTATATATCTACACACATGCTAGCAAGATTATGGTCAAAATCCTTCAAGTTAGGCTTCAACCATACGTGAACCAAGAACCTAGTACGTGAACCTAGATGTACAAGCTGGATTTAGAAAAGGCAGAGGAACCAGAGATCAAATTGTCAACATCCCTGGATCATAAAAAAGGCAAGGTAATTCCAGAAAAACATCTACTTCTGCTTCATTGACTATGCTAAAGACTTTGTGTAGATCGCAGCAAACTGTGGCATATTCTTAAAGAGATGGGCATACCAGACCACCTTACTGCCTCTTGGGAAGCCTGTATGCAGGACAAGAAGCAATAGTTAGAAAGGGACATGGGACAATGGACTGGTTCAAAATTTGGAAATAAGCACTTAAAGGCTGTATATTGTCACCCTGTTTATTTAGCTTATATACAGAGTACATCATGCAAAATTCTGGGCTGGATGACTCACAAGCTGAAATCAAGGTTGTTGGGAGAAATATCAACAACTTCAGATATGCAGATTATACCAATTTAATGACAGAAAGTGAAGAGGAACTAAAGAGCCTCTTGATGAAGGTGAAAGAGGAGAGTGAAAAAGCAGGCTTAAAACTCAACATTCAAAAAACAAAGATCATAGCATCTGGTCCCATCACTTCATGGCAAATAGATGGGAAAAAAGTGTAGACAGTTTCAGATTTCATTTTCTTGGGCTCCAAAATCAATGTGGACAGTGACTGCAGCCATGAAATTAAAGCATGCTTGCTCCTTGGAAGAAAAGCAATGACAAATCTAGACAGTGTATTTAAAAGCAGAGACATCATTTTCCTACAAAGATCTGTATAGTCAAAGCTATGGCTTTTCCAGTAGTCATGTATGGATGTGAGAGTTGGAGCATAAAGAAGGCTGAGCACCAAAGAATTGATGCTTTTGAACTGTGGTGCTGGAGAAGACTCTTTGAGAGTCCCTCGGACAGCAAGTAGTTCAAACCACTCAATCCTAAAAGAAATCAGTCCTGAATATTCATTGGAAGAACTGATGCTGAAGCTCCAATACTTTGGCCACCTGATGCAAAGAGCTGACTCATTGGAAAAGACCCTGATACTGAGAAAGATTGAGGGCAAGAGAAGGATGACAGATTATGAGATGGTTGGATGGCATCACAATCAGTTCAGTTCAGTTCAGTTGCTCAGTCGTGTCCAACTCTTTGTGACCCCATGAACCGCAGCATGCCAGGCCTCTGCCCATCACTAACTCGCAGAGTTCACCCAAACCCATATTCATTGAGTTGTTGATGCCATCCAACCATCTCATCCTTTGCCGTCCCCTTCTCTTGCCCTCAAACTTTCCAAGCATCAGAGTCTTTTCAAATGAATCAGCTCTTTGCATCAGGTGGCCAAAGTATTGGAGTTTTGACTTCAGCACCAGTCTTTCCAATGAATATTCAGGACTGATTTCCTTTAGAATGGACTGGTAGGATCTCCTTGCAGTCCAAGAGTTCAAACAAACTTAGGGAGACAGTGAAGGACAGAGAAGGTTGACATGCTGCAGTTCATGGGGCGCAGATGGACATGACTTAGTGACTGAACAACAACAAAACAGACAAGTGAAGAAGCAACTGTGATGTGTTAGGCAACTTGGAAAAGTCTCTGTTTTAAGATTTATTGGATCATATTTGTTATGAATTAGAAGAGTCAGAGCCCAGGGGTAGGAAAAAAGCAATTGAAAACAAAAATGCATCTGCCCAAGAAGAATCATACAGAAGCCTAGACTAAGATAGTGAGAGGAAAGGAAAAAGAAAGAACTAAATTTAATTGAGAGACTGTAAGAGCAGCAATAATTAGACCAATAACTTGTTAGGAACATATAGAGCAAAAGAGCAAAAGGTAAAGATGTCTGATTTTTCCTGTTTGAGACATTGACATAGATGTTGTCTTCAATGAGAATGAAAGATGCTTCTGTGATAACCTATTAGCACCTCCGTAAGAGCTGAGAATTGATTGTTGGGTTCTGACACTTCCTGGGAAAAATTAATCCTTTCATAGTGGAAAAATTGAAAGAAAGTGATATAAACAGACTCTTTTTATTTTCTGTGAAAATAATTGTGCAAAAAACTGACCTCTAAGAGAAATTATACTCAGGTTTTTCCAGGTATAATTTACATTTAGTAAAGTTCAACTTTTTTCGATATTCAGTGCAGAGAGTTTTGAACTACATACCTCCAACAAAACCAAAGTATAATTTCCTTTTTTTCCAAAAAGTTATAACACTTTGTAATGAATCTTTTTCTTCCATCCTTAGTTTCTAGTAACTAATAATCTGATTTCTGTGTCTCTGGTTTTGCCTTTCTAAAATGTCATATAATTGAAATAATATACCAGTTTTCATGCCTTTCCCCCTTAGCATTGTCCTTTTGATCTACATATTTGGCTCAGAGTTTAAAGTGTCTGCCTGCAATGCGGGAGACCTGGGTTCGATCCCTGGGTCAGGAAGATCCCCTGGAGAAGGAAATGGCAACCCACTCCAGTATTCTTGCCTGGAGAATCTCATGGACAGAGGAGCCTAGTGGGCTATACAGTCCACGGGGTCGCAAAGAGTCGGACATGACTGAGCAACTTCACTGTCACTGTCTAGTCAAGACTATGGTTTTTCCACTGGTCATGTATGGATATGAGAGTTGGACTGTGAAGAAGGCTGAGCACCGAAGAAGGAAAAATGCTGTTGCAAGAATTAGTAGTTTTTACTCTTATTGTACTATGTAAGTACACTGTAATTTGTTTAGCTACAAAGAAGTTGGTGGGTATCTGTCCTGTTTCCATTTTTTGGTAATTATGGAAAAAACTACAATAAATATTCATGCACAGAAGTTTTTACAGACATAATTTCTGAGGGTTTGTTTGTTTGTTTGTTCTAGTAAACACCTAGGGTTGATATGCTGGGTCAAATGATAAAGATATGTTTGAATTATTAGAAACTGCAAAATTATTTTCTGATGTGACTTAAATATTTCTAAAACCTAAAACTCTAGTGTTTACAAAAGAGAATATAGAAGAGAATCTTTATAACTTTAGATTAGGCAAAGATTTTTTAGATAGGAGAACCATTAAACCATTAAAAAATGGTGTCCCTTCTGATAGCCAAAAGTTTTTTCTCTAAATCTATAAATCTGTTTTGTAAATAAGTTTATTTTTTATCAATTTTTAATATTCAAAATATGTGATATAATATGATACTTGTCTTTCTCCATGAGACTTACTTCACTTAGTATGGTAATCTGCAGGTCCACCCCTATTGCTGAAATGCACTATGCATTATTTCATCCTTTTTAATTGCTGAGTAATATTCCACTGATATATGTACGACATCTTCTTTATACATTCATCTGTTGATGGGTATTTAGGTTGCTGCCATGTCTTGGCTATTGTAAACAATAGTGAATATTGGGGTACATGTATCCTTTCTAATCATGGTTTTCTCCAAATATATGCCCAGGAATGGGGTTGCTGGACCACAGGTAGCTCTGTTTTTGGTTTCTTAATGAATCTCCATACTATTCTCCATAGTGATTGTACCAATTTATATCCCCACTAACAGAGTAGGACAGTTCTCTTTTCTCCACACCCTCTCCAGCACTTATTGTTTGTTGACTTCTTGATGGCCATAGAATGCCTATTTTTCTAAATGTAAATGAAGACAAAGAGCAACTAGAATACTTGTAGAGCTTGACCTCTTTATATTCTATTTCTGATGGTGGATTGACACTTGGTATAGAATAGTCTTTATTTTAGAGATAAGATATTTTCCTCTATAATATTACTCAATAACCATCTTTTAGAAACAAGCAGACAAAATTCTTCCATTTTTAGCAACTTGTTTGGCACAAAATAGTTTCCTGAAGACATTGATAATAGTTGGAAATCAAGTCCCCCTAACTACTGTCTATAATATATTTAGCTTGACAAAGAAATGAGACAGAGAAATAGAAAAAGAAGGAAGGAAGCAGGAAGAAAGAGAGGAAGGGAAGAAAGCAGAAAAGGAGAGAGGGAGAGAAAATATATTTCATCTTAACCCAGAGGCTAACATGGAGTTAAATGTGTCCATTGGGATTTTGATCTTGTGGTTCTAAACCAACCAAGCATAAAAGGGAAATTTAAAAATTTTAAAACTGCTTATAGACAATAGTACCTTGGACTGCAAGGAGATCAAATCAGTCAATCCTAAGGACAGATGCTGAAGCTGAAACTCCAATACTTTGGCCACCTGATGCAAAGAATTGACTCATTAGAAAAGACCCTCGTGCTGGGAAAGATTAAAGGCAGGAGGAGAAGGGGATGACAGAGGATGAGATGGTTGAATGGCATCCCTGACTCAATGGACATGGAGTAAGCTCTGGGAGTTGGTTATGGACAGGTAAGCCTGGCATGCTACAGTTCATGGGGTTGCAAAGAGTAAGACAGGACTGAGCAACTGAACTGAACTGACTTCATTGTTATAGACGGTCTTACATCCAGAATGATACCATTTGAGATTTACTATTTTTCAGTTATCTATTCTACCACAGCTCTTTGGGATACAGATTGTATTTTAACTGTCTCTATGGAATGCACTGAGTGATAACTGCATGCACAGAAAGGCAAAGTTAGGGCCCCGTTATTGTATAGATGTCAAACTCTGAAAGCACTAAATTAAAAATTCTGATCAAAGACTCCTTTTCTATATACTTAACACTCATCAAAATAAATGCTTCTGTCTGAACTCAATTTGGCAACAATTTGTTTGGTCAGTTATATAACCATCCATTTGCTTTGCCTACATATGTCCCCACTGACACTCACTGCCAGGCTAAGCAGAATCTAGATCAGGAATTTGCAGAGTCAGTATTAAAAAGCAGCAAGTGAGCAGCAGGTTCTGTTTCTGGTAAAGACCCAGGTCACAGGGGTGGGCAGGGGCAGCCAGGGGTCAAGGAAATAAAGAGCCAAGTGGGTCAGATGCCAATTTCCATGGTAAAGAACTGAAGCCAAGAAGCCTTCCAGAGCTCAGGAAGCCTCCACAATGACACAAGGCAGGCAATAGTTCTAGAGAGATAGAATTTTGTAGAATGTTCTAGGAAACCTTTATAGGTTAATATGTCTGAGCCAATGCCTGTTCTGTAACATTGTAAATATATTATCTTCACTCTAAAACACCAGGCTTACCGTAGATCTTTCTGCTTTTGCTTTAGTTGTTTATAATGAATATTATCTTCATCAATGAGCACAATGATATAGATAATTTTATATCTTAATTGCACCTTTCTTTAACTTGATAATTGCAAACTCTCTATATTAATGTATTGTTTACTTTTGCTTGTCTCTCATGACCATATTGGCATGTTGCAAGATTATATGCTTGATAAAATATTTGTAGACTAAACATTTTCATTCATCTTTAGAGAGGTAATTTTATATAGAAGAAGCAGAGCTATATTAGGAGACAACTTGAATTCTAGCATTTTCTCAGTAGATAGGTTGAGATTTTACTTAAATTTTATGAGTCTCAGGTGTCACATCTGGAAAATATAGCTAAATAATACTTTATCTATCTGAACATAGGGGATTAAGCCAATATATCATCTGATAGTCACAAAAATAAATAGACTTTTGGGAAGAATAGAAGAGTTCTGCATGAGTTTTTGAAGGAATTGAATTCTCAGTCCTAAATCTTCCAACATGGAGCTGTAGGAAATATAGAAAGTATTTATATATAATGGCATTTTCAGAGACTGAAAAAGTAGATTTCAGAACAAACAGGCCCCTTGCTGCTGCTGCTGTTAAGTCTCTTCAGTCATGTCCAACTCTGTGCAACCCCATAGACGGCAGCCCTTAGCCCCATCCATTTCAATGAGATGCCTAACAACACTCTGGACCTGCAGATCTCATATATAGTTTACCTTAAGTCTATAATTTACATTGATATTGTCAAACCACACCCTGTTGTATGAGAGCTTAGAATGCTCTGCAAAAGAATTGCTGGAAGAAGTACATGTAGAAAACCCAAATTAATTGTTAAAGGAACCCAATTTCACATTTTAATTTTGTGATGACATGCAGATTTAGATACATATCTTCTTTCTTAAATACTATAATTAACAGTACTTGTAAGAAAAAATAAGGGAAAGAAACAATGCATTATACAAGGACAAGATGGAAAAGCAAATGGAAAACTCCTTGACATCAAGTGGCTATCACTCATTACTGAACTCAAGCAGAGGAAAGTTACCCTAAAGAATAAACACAATATAGTTTTCAACCAAATGACTCAATTTTAGGGTTGAAAGAGGAAATGACAGAGAGGCAATGTGGAGCAGAGAAATTGCAAGAGTTCTGTCCACAGACACACCTGGCTGTAGCAATTCCACCATGTTTGGATTTGGCTTGGAAGAGTCACTAAGAAAAGAGGGAATTCTGCCAAAGCAGACTGATTATTGGTGTTAGTAGAGAGAGAAAAAGATAAGTAGTTCTCCAACTAACTTCTTCCCACAACACACATGCAGGTTAAAATGACTCAGCACAGCCATAAATCCTCAGAAGCTTTAATAGTTACAGTAAATCCTGCCTTACCCTCTTACCACTTAAAATTCAGGCCAGAAATAGACACTTCTAATATCTCACCATTAGAAGATGGAAGCTTGCTGGATTTAGAAGTAGACACCAGGAAACAAACCAAAGAACCTTAACTGCTCTAACATAGCCAGGAAAGGAATGGCTTCTCAAGGCATTGGTGTCTGGTTTTTTCATAATGAAAAAAATAAAAATAAACAAAAACCAAACCAAAAAACCCCAATGTGTTGGAAGAGCTAAAAAATATGCTTGAAGCAATGCAAATAGAATTTTTAACAGAGAAAAGAAGGTAACCCATCTACCTGGTGACACAGCTACATAGACTCTTAACACAGTGCTTTACAGAGGAAGTCCACTCCAGCTGCAGTATAAGGATCTATGCCATCAGTTCAAAAAAACTGGCACTATCATTGGATAATGTAACATTGGGAAACTCTCTTATCCTGAAAATAAGCTCAAAAAGACAATAAGTTTCATTTCTCTAATGAAACAGGATTAATATAGAAAAGCAGAGAGACTATTAGTATTCTTGGTAGAAACTGAGACTATTACATCCATAAATCAAGAGCAAGATAGTATCACAAATAAATCAAAAATGAAATCAAAGGGATTCAAAACTGTAAGAGCTGAAATTTTAAAGCATTCAATCTAAGCAGGGAAATAGATAATGAATGTAGATATTTCTTTCTTCCTGAATAGAATGTGCATCTCACATTCTATGAAAATCTGTCCCACTATGTGTTTTCTGAGTCAACTTTCTCCTCCAAAATGTTGAATCTCAGCAACAATAAAAAATAAGATGTAAATTAATATTTTAAATAAGTATACTAGATTTTTTAATCTAATTTTTTAAAATACTAACAAAATTGTAACCTTGTAGCCATTCCCAAGGATATTTAAATGCAAAAAAGCAGTCATAAAGACAAAGAGAGTTAAAAATTTGTAGAGGCATAAAGTATAATACTACACCAACAAATTTTAAAATACAAATATGCTATTGTATAAGTAACTACCTACTTAATAAATGCTATTGAGAAAGTCTACAAAAACCAATAACAAATGCACCTGACCCATAAGACTTTCCAGGTAGGTTTTGGCAAAGAATCAAGACTTTTATTCTACTCCAGAGCATAAAAAACATGAGACTTTTCAAACATTCTTTATGAAGCCGTAATAACTCTAATATTCAATGAACAAAGATGGCATAAAAGCTATGATACATCAACATCACATATATATACATGATTTATTAATATTTTAAAGGTATCATTTCATAAAATCAACAGAAGTGAAAAGAAAAAACTTTACCAAGAAGAATAGTGTTCATTTGTTCCAGGAAGAGAAGAATAGTACAATATCATAAATCTGGTGTGTAATGCAACATTAATAGAGAGTGCTAAAATAAGTATTTAATAAAATTAAGCATTCATTACTTACTAATAATACACTTATCAATTCTACTATTAATTGATACTCTACACTTTTTTGGTGCAGTTTGTTAAGAAAAGTGTTAGTTGTATAAATAATTAAAGGAAAGAATAAATCTTATATGAAAAATGTCTAACTGAAAGGCCAAAATTTGTTAAGCAAAAAATATTAGAATAAATTTTTGCTAGGTGGCCAGATTGTTTAAAAAGTAAGTAAAATATCCACAGCACTTAATTTAGATAACAATTGTCAGTCATATCACATTAAAATATTTTGAATTTTATAAAGCATTGAAGATTAGATCTAATATGAAATGCAAAATTCCAAGACAAAAAATAAACAAAATTTTAATGCCGAATGTTGAATAAATGAAAAGATAAATTTTTGCACTATACTGACTGAAAAGACCCAATATTATAAAGATATCACTTGCCAAATATTTATATAAATTCAGTGTGTGTTCAACAAAAATTGCTGCTACATTTTCTAAAAGTATTTTTATATTTTTTGTTCTAAAATTCACTTCCAATTGTCAATTATTGGCATTAACAATAAAGCATTGATTTTTTTAAATGTCACTTAAAATCTACATCGGATCATGGAAGATCCCTCTTGAAATATTTCCATGACTGGTTCCTGTTGAAATTTAAAATCTCTACCATGGTAAAAAAAAAAAAAAAGAGTGTATTTTTCCACCTCCTGCATTTTCTTCTAGTACTCCACATTCCCACAAAGTTGCAATCTCCTCTTCTCCTATGAGAAGCAAAATAATGGGCTCCCAAAGGCCTCCATGTCCTCATTCCTAGAGCCTCTGAATGTGTTCGGTTATGTGAAAGCAGAGAATTAAAATTGCAGATGGAATTAAGGTTACTAATCAGCTGATCTTTTCCAAGAGCATGTTGTCTAAAGCAATTTTGTAACACTTCATCTTATTGGCTTTATAGAATTCAGTACAATTTGCAATTTTCCTTTTACTTGCTTGTTACAATTTGTCTTCTTCACTAAGCTCTATATGAGCAAGGATCTTATCCTTCCTGCTCTGCGCTGCATTTCCAGGTCCCCATTCAGTGTTTAATATGTGTAAAGAACTGACTAAATGAATGAATATACTATAAAGTCATAATAATAAAAGCATATGATAATGGCACAAGATATATGTAAAGATCAATAGATAAGAGCCCAGAGCCAGGAGAAAAGAATTATTAAACTACAGAATATAATAAAGATTTTATTTAAAATCGGTGAGTTAAAAAGTTCATGTACATCCATGATTCATGTCAATGTATGGCAAAAACCACCACAATATTGTAAATTAGTTAGCCTCCAATTAAAATAAATTAATAAAATAAGAAGTAGAAGAGCTAGTAAATTAAAGCAACCATTATCTGCATAAATAGTCTCTTGCTATTCTCAAACGTAAGTCCAGATAAATTGAAGATATAAGTGTAAAAACAAAAAGGATATTTTCATAACTTTAAGATGAAAAAGTCCTTTCTAATAGTGACATGAAATACAGAAACCATTAAGAGAAAAGACTGATTCATTTGAGAACCTAATAATTCAAATGCTCTAAAAGCAAACAGCCCCATAAACCAAATTAGAAAATGCCATAAACAAAATTAGAAAACAGTGGAAGAAAATTTTGCAGTGCATGTTATAGACAAGAGATAACTATACAGAGTATCTGGAGTGGGTTCCCACTTCCTACTCCAGGGTATCTTCTCCACTCAGAAATCAAATCTACACCTCTGTGTCTCTTGCATTGGTAGCCAAACGTGGCACCAGAGAAGCCCATGAATTCAGCGGAAATATATTAACAGTCTTAATTTTTAAAATGAGAAAGAACATAAATAATTCACAAACTTTCTAATAAACATGAAAAGACATGTAAAAAGCAATTCACATAACTGACCACTGAACAAGTATGTCAAACCTTAAATAATAATCAGATTGTTGTTGTTCAGTCGCTTAGTCATGTCCGACTCTTTGAGACCCCATGAACTGCAGCATGCCAGGCTTCCCTGTCCTTCACTTCACTTCATGGTGATGCCATCCAACCATCTCATCCTCTGTTGTCCTCTTCTCTTGTCCTCAATCTTCCCCAGCATCAAGATCTATTCCAATGAGTTGGCTCTTCACATCAGGTGACCAAAGTATTGCAGTTTCAGCTTCAGCATCATTCCTTCCAATGAACAGTCAGGGTTGATTTCCTTTGGAATTGACTGGTTTTATCTCCTTGCAGTCCAAGGGACTCTCAAGCGTTTTCTCCAGCACCACAGTTCAAAAACATCAATTATTCAGCTCTCAGCCTTCTTTATGCTCCAGCTCTCACATCTATACATGACTAATGGAAAAACCATAGCTTTGACTATACCCACTTTTACTGACAAAGTGATGTCTGTTTTTTTTGTTTTTTTGTTTGTTTGTTTTTATTGAAGGATAATTGCTTTACAGAATTTTGCTATTTTCTGTCAAACCTGAACTGTATGACTCAGAAAACTTAAATAGGGGCTCTGTATCAAACTAGAGGGGTGAGAGATGGGAGGGAGTTTCAAAAGGGACAGGATATATGTATAGCTATGTCTCTGTTTTTAATATGCTGTCTAAGTTTGTCATAGCTTTTCTTTCATATAGCAAGCATTCTTTAATTTTGTGGCAGCAGTCACCATCCAACAGTGATTTGGAATCTAATAAAATGAAATCTGTCACTGTTTCAACTTTTTCCCCATCTGTTTGCCATGAAGTGACAGGACCAGATGCCATGATCTTCATTTTTTTATGTTGAGTTTAAGCTAGGTTTTTCACTCTCCTCTTTCACCTACATCAAGAGGCTCTTTAGTTCCTCTTTGCTTTCTGCCATTAGAGTGGTATCATCTGTATATCTGAAGTTGTTAAATTTCTCCCAAAACTCTTGATTCCAGCTTGTGATTCATATAGCCTGGCATTTCTCATGAGGTAGTCTGCATATAATTTAAATAAGCAGGGTGACAATATACAGCCTTGACTACTCCTTTCCCAATTTTGAATCAGTGCATTGTCCCATGTACGGTTCTTAATGTGAATAAAAGCAATGAGATATTTTTCATGCATCAGACTGGCAAAGATCAAAATACTTAACCCCTTGAATGTGAGAAAGACAAAGAATTATCAGCTTCTTAAAGAGAGCCAATAGGTACACCATATTTTTTTATATATATTGGTGTATAGTTGACTTACAATGTTGTTTTAGTTTCAGGTGTACAACAAAGTGAATCAGTTATAGATTATTTTCCTATGTTGGTTATTATAGACAGTTCCCTGGGCTATACAGTAGGTTCTTGTTGATTATTTTATAAATAGTATCGTATATATGTTAATTCTGTACTCCTAATTTACCCCTCCCCACCACCCGTCCCTTCAGTAACCATATATTTGTTTTCTTTGCAATAAGTATCAAGGCTTTTCCTTGAATTTAACATTTCACTTTTAGTGATTACATACAAATTTACTCAGAGTTATGGAAACAGAAATACTCATCGCAGGAGTGCTTATAATTATCAGAATGAAGGAAGAGAAGATAGGAAGAAAAGAAAAGAGAAAGATAGAAAGATTAAGAAGCAAGTTACAGAGCAGCATATGTAGAAAAAAAATTCCCCAGGTATTTGTGCATATATGTTACATAAAAATCTGGAAGAACATATACCAGAATTTTAATCATGCTTATATCTGGAGATTAGATGATGAAATCAAAAAAACTTGACTAAACATTCTTTTTGTGTGTATTTTTCTTTTCTGGCAATACAATGACCCACTTTAAAACCTGTTTAATATACCACCATCTCTTTGGGTAACAGAAATTGGTAAATAATAATTATCAAATTTGAGAACACTGTAAGACTTCTGAAAATGGCAAAAGAGAATGAGCATTAAATTTCCTAAGGGAACTTTATGGACAGCCAAACTTCTGCAAAAGTGCTTTACAATTTATATCTATTATACAGGAAATTAAGGAAAATTCATTTATTATATTTCATAATTGCCATTTATTTCTATTTTGCAAATGCACATTACTTCCTTTCCTCCACTCTAGGGCCCCAAAATATTTTGGGTAAAAGAGTAAGAATACTAGTCTCATCTTTAGCAATGAGCTAACCCCAGAGGTCAAAATCTAATAAGACAAATCCAAGCTATGCAAGAATGTTCTGAGGCATTTTTCAGGTAGAGATAGAGCAACTGAACTGCACTGAAACAAGACCTCTCTGACAATTAAAACATCCTAGGCTTTTCAGATGGCACTAGTGGTAAAGAACCAGCCTGCCAATGCAGGAGACATAAGAACACGGGTTCGAACCCAGGGCCAGGAAGATTCCCTGGAGGAGGAAATGGCAACCCACTCCAGTATTCTTGACTGGAAAATCCCTTGGACAGAGCAGTCTGATGGGCTACAGTCCCTGGGGTCACAAAGAGTCTGGCACAATTGAGCACACACACACACTAAGGAACCAGTCAACAATCGTACACATTCAGTCTCGAAGCATAAACAAACAATCACCATGGAATTAATTTTAGACCAGTGGGAGAAAAATATAGCGGATAACTTATCTCCCTCCCTTCTTCCAGAGGAACTGTCATGATACCCAGTGGATCATGTCACCTCTTCAACAACAGTCTTGCCAAATCAATCATCATTGTTCTCATGCCAAACAGTGGCTCACTCAGTAATGCACCCTCCCCAACTTTGCTTTCTTCATTCCCTGCCTCATCCCCCTTTTCTCTCTCTTCTGCCTTTCTGAGACCTTGCTCTCCACAAAACGTTCTAACACAAACATTTGGCTATAAGTAACTGAGGTCACTCACTCGTGTCTGATTCTTTGTGATCCTATGGACTGTGGCCCACCAAGGTCCTCCATCCATGGGATTTTCCAGGTAAGAATACTGGAGTGGGTTGCTCTTTTCTTCTCCAAGGGATCCCAGGGGTGAAACTTGGGTCTCCTGCATTGCAGGCAGATTCACCTTCTGAGCCACCAGGGAATCCCTAAACATTTGGCTAACAGTCTGCTTTCTACAAAAGTATTTGCCCCTCTTTCTGTGAGAGAGCTATGATATGATACACCTCTGCATAGGTTTCTTCTGTTTAAAATGCACAAAAAACTAAATTTTCAAAATTAAACTAATTAAAATATATAGACTTTCATTTCTATGTCTTAATTATCAAAATTTGTCTCTGTGTCCTTAAACAAGCTGATTGCTTCTTATTTAGAAATTTAATTTGATAATTTATAAAATTAATTTTCTCCTTACTAAATATTTATTTCACTTATGCACGTTTCTAATGTCTTATTTTTATTGTTGTGCAGTCGCTAAGTTCTGTCTGACTCTTTTGAGACCCCATACATTGCAGCACGCCAGGCTTCCCTTTCCTTCACTGTCTCCTGGAGTTTGCTCAATGTCCATTGAATCAGTGATAATACCCAAACATCTCATCCTCTGCTGCCCACTTCTTCTGCCCTCAATCTTTCCCAGCATCAAGGTCTTTCCTAATGAGTTGGCTTTTTTCATCAGGTGACCAAACTATTGGAGTTCAGCTTCAATATCAGTCCTTGCAATGAATATTCAGGGTTGATTCCCTTTAGGATTAACTGGTTTATCTCCTTGCAGTTCAAGGGACTCTCAATACTCTTCTTCAGTAGCAAAATTTGAAAGCATCAATTCTTCGATGCTGTCTTCTTTACAGTCCAACTCTCACATCCATACATGATACATGACTACTGGAAAAGCCATAGCTTTGATTATACGGACTTTTGTCAGCAAAGTGATGTTTCTGTTTATTAATATGCTAAGTGTGCCATAGCTTTCCTAGTTGACGTCATTACTGCAGTCATCATCAGAGATTTTGGAGCCCAAGAAAATAAAGTCTGTCACTGTTTCCACTTTTTCCCCTTCTATTTGCCATACTGTGTTATTAAGTAATATTAATAAAAACATAAATATTACTAGTAAGAACCTCAGTATTTGGGATAGACAAATACATCAGAAATCATAATACATTGTGCTGACTGCAATAACAGAGTTATCTGAAAGATTATGGTCAGAAGAGAAGGAGCTTCTAGTCCAGTCTTCAAGCTTTAGAAAAGGTTAAAATCCTACTTGATGAATCAGTACCTGTGAAGATTCTTAAAGAATATGTAATATTTAGCTGAGAAACCAGATTAGAGATATCAGTCTAGGCAAAGAAGATAGCATGAGAAAAAAAGCCTTTGAAAGCAATCTGTTTATGAAATATACAACATGTTACTAAAAAAAAAAAAAAAAATCACAGAGCCAGAGATGCGTCACGAGAAGATAAAAGTAGACAAGGCTGCTTGTGGCTTTAAGATCTGGGCTCTGCTGAAAGTGACAGGGAAGTAATGAAGAATCCTAAAAATAACATGGCTGCATTAGCAGGTCTTGATGGTCTTTTCTAACTCAAATTCTAGGATTCTATAGCCCTCCCTGTATTCTTGTAACAGGATAGAGATTAACCCTATCTCTAGGCATTTTGTTGAAATTATATGCTATGGTAGTATGTTAGTGAAAGTGAAAGTGAAGTCGCTCAGTCGTGTCTGACTCTTTGCGACCCATGGACTGTAGCCCAACAATCTCCTCCGTCCATGGGATTCTCCAGGCAAGAACACTGGAGTGGGTTGCCATTTTCTTCTCCAGGGGATCTTCCCGATCCAGGGATCAAACCCAGGTCTCTCACATTTCAGGCAGATGCTTTAATTTCTGCACCACCAGGGAAGTCCTTAAATACAAGAATCAAAGATTTCAAGGGAGGAAAGGAAGCCAGGTTGAAAGAAGGGGGAGGAGGCGGGAGACGAGGGGAAAAAGGGGTGGCCTTACAGACGTCTCCTGCCACCTACAGATACCCAGGTGTTATGGGACTTTTCCCTGGGCCCCCAGAGAAAAGAGGACCAGAACTTGGCCCTACCAGAAATCAGACCAGGACCAGAATTCGAGTTCTCTGCCAAGAGGAGGTGATCAGTATGTTAGTAACAGTGCATTAAATAAAAATTATTATTGATAATATAAGATCAATCCCATATGCATGGTTTCATGAGATCACATCTGGAATGTTCTTTTCATTGGGGCAATATCTTTAGGAAAAATGTTGTTGATCTGACAATATCCATAAAGTGTCCAAGACTAATGAAGGATTTAGAAAAACATTTCTAGGAAAGAAAGTACTGTCTGTCTTCAAATATTAAAGTTGTCATATGAAAGAAAATCAGATATAAGCTAAATAGCCTATGGATTGAAGATGCATATGTAATTTGTGAGAAGTTATAAGAAGCAAAATTCCAGTTTAGTATATGAAAACAGAATGTGACAAAACTTAAGTTTTTCAAGAGGGAATAAATTATCTTTTGACATATGTTTCAAGCAGAGGTTAAAAACAGTCTCTTCTAAAACTGGTGCTACTTTCTGGACAACACATGAAACTATAACTCACCCTTTCATCATAAAAAACAGAACAAAACCAAACCAATCAAAAATTTGCCCTCTCACCATAGAAAACTGGGGAAAACACGAAAGAGTTTAGACACATATATTTGTCATGTATATGTATATAGTGAAATTGAAAATCTCTCAGCCATGTCTGACTCTTTGCCAGCCTGTATTCAGTCCATGGAATTCTCCAGGCCAGAAGACTGGAGTGGGTAGCCGTTCCCTTCTCCAGCGGATCTTCCCAACCCAGGGATCGAACCCAGGTCTCCCGCATTGCAGGCAGATTCTTTACCAGCTGAGCTTTCAGGGAAGCCCAAATGTGTATAAACCTCATACAAAATGGATGTAATATAGTTTTCCAAACATATACTTTTTCATTATAGTTTTAGAATAAATGCATTACTGTCAATTTAATTCTCTTTTTGAATATTCTGCTTAGAAAATCATATTTGTGTGAACAGACATAAAATCTGCAAATATTTTGTATTAATAAAAAAGGGATCAGTAAAGTCAAGTCAATAGCCCATTGATTAGCAAGAGGATACACAACATTGCTGATAATTTTGTTACAAATCTCCAAATTCCTTTAACAGTGATAAATGAGAAACATAAAAAGGTTTTAGAAATTCTACATAAATGCAACTTTGTAATCTCATATTTCTTAATTATACTCACTAAAATTTTCTTTGCTCTTAAAAACTTAATTTTCAGTGCAGTTCCTTTTGTTATTATTCTATGATAAACCATGTTTTAAGAATTCTGAACAATGTAGCAAGAGGGTGAGAACTTATGTTTATTATATACAGTGACTTAAAGTATTATTAACCTCTTTACATGGCTAATAGAACCAAGATACGCTCTGTTGAAACTAGTTAAAATACTCAAAAACTATCCATTCCTTTTACATTTCTAGAACTGCATCAAGTGTGGATTGCATGTTCTAAGAAGAGGAAGGATTAATAAATACCAAGCATGCAGATTGGTTCAAAGCACATCATATGATGTTTTGATATGATTTATCTATAAACCAAGAAAACACATTCAGATATGCTTTATCTATATTTATGTAATACATTTGAAAATTTCTTATAATATTCTCATGGAAACAATAGAGAAACATGGTATGAATGACAGTATCATCGGGTAAACATGTAATTGAATTAATGACCCTGTTCAAAGGTAATGATTGATTTAATATAAGAAAAGATTTGTTGGGCTTCTCCTCACTTGTAGCTGTGCACTTTGATCAATATTTTCAATTTAAATAATGCTGTCAGGCTTATAGAATTTCAAGACGGTGGAAGACACAAGGGTTAACATAATGACTGGTGAGATGGCCTAAACATATCAAGTACAATAAACTGAAAACAAATGTAAATACCTATGCCTAGTTTTCTGATTGCCTGTACAGGCAATTAAAGGGGAAGTTGGCATTTTATTATAAAAAGTGCATGTGATGAAAAGATGCTCAATATCACTCATTATCAGAGAAATGCAAATCAAGACCACAATGAGGTACCATTTCACACCAGTCAGAATGGCTGCGATCCAAAAGTCAACAAGCAATAAATGCTGGAGAGGGTGTGGAGAAAAGGGAACCCTCTTACACTGTTGGTGGGAATGCAAACTAGTACAGCCACTATAGAGAACAGTGTGGAGATTCCTTAAGAAACTACAAATAGAAATGCCTGATGACCCAGCAATCCCACTGCTGGGCATACACACCAAGAAAACCAGAATAGAAAGGGACACATGTACCCCAGTGTTCATCGCAGCACTGTTTATAATAGCCAGGACATGGAAGCAACCTAGATGTCTATCAGCAGATGAATGGATAAGAAAGCAGTGGTACATATACACAATGGAGTATTACTCAGCCGTTAAAAAGAATACATTTGAGTCAGTTCTAATGAGGTGGATGAAACTGGAGCCGATTATACAGAGTGAAGTGAGCCAGAAAGAAAAACACCAATACAGTAAACTAACACATATATATGGAATTTAGAAAGATGGTAATGATAACCCTATATGCGAGACAGCAAAAGAGACACAGATGTATAGAACAGTCTTTTGGACTCTGTGGGAGAGGCATAGGGTGGGATGATTTGGGAGAATGTCATTGAAACATGTATAATATCATATATGAAACAAATCTCCAGTCCAGGTTCAATGCATGATACTGGATGCTTGAGGCTGGTGCACTGAGACGACCCAGAGGGATGGTACAGGGAAGGAGGAGGAAGGGGTGTTCAGGATGGGGAACACGTATACCTGTGGCAGATTCATGTTGATGTATGGCAAAACCAATACAATATAGTAAAGTAAGTAACCTCCAATTAAAATAAATAAATTTATATTTAAAAAAACTAGAGGCCAGTTATTTTGTAGAATTCTCCTCAACTTTGCTCCATCCAGTGTTTGCTCATGAAGAATACCATGTTTTGCATCTTTGACAGGAAAATGATGGTAATGATACTGTCTTCACATCATCTCATTTTATCAAGTGGTTCATGATTTAAATGTGTCCCAATATTGATGACATTCACTTGGATCACTTGATTAAAGTGGTTGCGGTCAAGCTCCTCCACTGTCAAGTTACTCTCCCCTATCTTGTAATTAAAACATTCTTTTGTATTTTAAAGTATATACATATTTTATTCCTCACAAAAATTTACATGTATTAATTTAATTAAATCCCTTTGATTAATAGCCTCTTATTTTACTAAGGGAATCATGACTTGTCACTATCATTATTTATATCGATATTCATATTGTTCCAGCCTCAGACAGTGGGAACCTCCTTAAGCCTGGCTCTCTGTCCTTTTGACATCTTCCCTTCATTCTCTGAGCAATTTGATGCTCTTGGTAAGATATTCCAGGCTCGTCTTATACTTTTCCTGACCCTGCCATGGAATTAACAATTCCTCCCAGAAATCCCCAAAAATTTAGTGGAAAATGGGATTTAGAATCCAATGTATGAGACTTGTATATACTCATTATTTCCCAGTTCCTGTCATTGGACAGAGTCTGGGAAGTGTACATGTGTGTGTGCATGTGTGTGTGCATGCCTGTGTGTGTGTCCCCCCTGCATAACTCTGGCTCTGATATCACAAAACTCTGGATTGTCCCCAACCCATGTGAATGCCTATCTCAACATATGCAGACTCTGACACCCACTCCAAGCAATGGTTTTGTAAACATACTCCCCCTACCCTGCTTGGGCTTTGATACTCTGCAAAGCAATACCCCCGTGTTCAGATACTCCCCTTGTTCCACTCAGCCTCTAACTGCCCACACAGGGCTGCCCACTTCCATGCACGGATGCCCTCCTCCTCTTGCTTGGCCTCTGACTTTCTACACACATCTGCCTCCTCCATGTGGATTTTGGCTTTTCTGCACTTAGGCTCTGCATGCCTGGCCAGCCTCCTATTTAATATACTCTGGACTAAACTGACTTGTGGCAAGCTTCTCTGCTCTCTGAAGGCCTCTTAATCCCGATTTGGCACTGACTTCCTATGATACGTCCTGGGATAGATATCCTTTTTTCCCTGCTCATGTTGTCACATCTCATACCACACACCTCCCTTCCCTGTTCTTGTGGATCTTATCATTTCACCCTGTGTGAGTTCTGATGCCCCATACTAGGCTACCTTGTCTGAATGGATATCCTCTTCACCCCTACCATCTCATCTGGCCCACTATGGCACCATGCCCCCCTATCATGGATGCCTGTCTTGATAGACCTCACGGAATTGCTTTATGAATAGTTGCTTTATACTTTGGGATATAATTCCAAAGGATGACATACTTAATTACATTGTTCATCCTGTTCTGGTTTTGGCCGTTGGAAGCTCATTCCTGTCTTCTTTGACATAACCCCATTACTGTGGGGCTTTTTTTTTTTTTTACACTTCTGTTTTGATACAATAAGAGCCCCAGACTCCTCTTCTATATTTCTTCTCTGAGCCCTATAATCAGCAATTTCTCCTAGAAGCCTGGTTCCTTTCCTTGGAAAAAGTATTGGGAACCAAGATCTGTGCTTATTTCTACATCATTGTTTCAGATTTTGGAGTATCACTTCTCTTAGACACTTTCAGCTCACGGAACAAAGAAATATATGTATGTATACTCATGTGCCATCTATTTAACAGTTTAATTCATGTATGCATGTGTAACTGTATCAAGATTGTTAACCTGTACCCCTATGAGAAGGAACACTATCAACAAGATTAAAGTGATTTTATCTTTTGCATTCAGTCTTGCAAACTCTGTGTATTTCCAAAATTACTTAAGTCAGGAAATCTGATTGAGGTAGTTTTAAATATTTGCAATATAGTTAGATTGTTAATCAGATTCTGTATTCCATTCTTGATGTCAAAATGTTTTTTTTTAATATGCATACATTGATTCACTTTATGTGCTGTAAGATTCTAAGGGTTTTGACAAATATGCAGTGTCATCTATTTACCATCACATCACACAGAATAGTTTCACTGCCCTAAAACACCCTCTATGCCTGGAGAAGAAAATGGACAGAGGAGCCTGATGGGATACAGTCCATGGGGTCTCAAGGAGTCACGCACAACTTAGCAACTGAGCGTTGTCATTTTTCTAAACAGTGAAGGCAGCAAAACGCATCAGCGGCTCCTAGTTTGTGGCCTCTCCTTTACTATCTTTCTTTCCCACTTGGCCCTCTGCTCCACAGGGGCACATGCCCATGGGTCTGCTCTGCTCACCCAGTGTCTGGATTTAACAAATGGAAAAATAAAAATGAAAGATGTAACCCACCTCCCAGTAGAGCACCAGGTTCAGAAAGAATACAGTGGCAAGGAGCTGGCATTCTGTCACCCCCCAACTCTTTTTCAACTACTCGCTGGAAATTTTGCCATCTTCCTTTAAGCCCTCCTACCAGTTTACCCCTGAAAGCATCCTTTTCCTCCACCCAGAAGTCACCACAGTAGCCACATGGGTTCTGGCTGGGGCAGGGCCCCCTATGACATCAGCAAGGGCCCAGCCCTGGCTGGTCCTCAGTCTCCAGGTGCCAGGGCAGACCAGCACACCAGGAGCCATTTCCTCTCGGCTCACCATGTGGTCCCTCAAATCATTCCTGTGCTTTTCCGTGGGTGTTACCTGTGTCTGTGCCTTAATGTTTACTTCTCTGAGAGGCAAAGATGAAGAAATCCAGGGGAAGATGCTCTGTGGAAGGCACTTTTTAATTCGGCAAAATCTACAAGAGCATGCCTGAGACTGGCTTGAGATCACGTTGCTCTGGCTTTTCTTCACTGTGCTGATGTACGTGACAGTGAAGCTGGCAGGAGAGAGTGGCCAGAGTAAAGTACAGACTCCCGCTGCCCGTCACGGCCATTCATTCGGCTCTCTTGGAAGGAAAAAGGGAAAGTCTTCCTCTGAAGAAGACTACATGTTCCGTATCTTAACCCTGCTCAAGATGTACTTTGTGAAATTTGTGTCCAGTGTGCAGAATCTGAAACTCATCACGTCAACCGGTGGTAACCACAGCCCCCTCAATGTCGAGGTTCCTGCAGACTTATGAGCTCTGGGGCAATGAAGAATCCAACTGAGTGGATTTGTGAGTCAAAGTAGGAGAGGAATTGTGAGCGCTGACATACCTTATCCAAACTAATAAAACTATTCTAAAGTTAAAAAAAAAAAAAAAAACAAGTGTATGAGAGAATAGCATTGAGACATATATATTACTATATGTGAAACAGATCGCCAGTCCAGGTTCGATGCATGAGACAGGGCGCTCAGGGCCAGTGCGCTGGGACGACCCTGAGGGATGGGAGGGGGAGGGAGGTGGGAGGGGGATTCAGGATAGGGAACACATGTACACCCATGGCTGATTCATATGGATGTATGGCAAAAACCACTACAGTATGATAAAGTAATTAGCCTCCAATTAAAATAAATTAATTAATTTTTAAGTGCATGTGAAAAAGTCTTAGTGGATTCAAACCCCAATGAGCTTGAATGGAATAGCTAAAGTTCCCTTGAATTTTCTTTAACTGAATCCAAACTGTTCTGCAAGCTCATTATGAATCAACAAAGTGATATAGCCGCCCAAAATGCCATCCTGAGATGCATTAATTAGAATATTTGCTCAGAATACAAGAAGTCAGAATAAGCACAGCTTTATCTGCATTGTTCAGACAGTCCTGGGAGATTTTTGTTCTACATGGATGCCTCATTGCAAAACTAGAATACATCTAGAAAGAAAAACCTACAAAGCAGTACATGTGTATTCAAAAGATGGACAAATTGTGAATATGTATCATGAAAAAAAAAAAAAAACACTTAGTTTCTCAGTTTGAGTTCCCCAAAACCCAGATGCCAAAATAGGACTGGATATACAAGAGATTTATTGGGAAATGTCTAATGAAGGATAGAGGAGAGAGTGAGAGTAGGTAGGATGAGTCTTAAGACTGTGATGCAACACTAACATCCATGAAGGAAAGAGAGAAGGGAGGACTGTATAGGAAGAGCCTTGAAACACAGATCAGGTCTGAAATTGTCTTGGCCAGATCTATGGAAAGTCCCCAAAGCAAACTTGGCTTCTAAAGGGCAGAAACGGTGTCATCCTAATATGGCAGCTGTGTTCAGTCACTGAATAGGAGCAACTGGAGAAAGGATGTCCTCACATCACAACCCCTATGGATCCAAAGGTACAGCCACTGGCATGTTCTCAAGACACACCTCCGTGGCTGCTACGCTTGAGGAGGCATAGTAGCTATTTAAATTTTTCTAAAAAACTGTAATATGGGAGAAAGTCTAGATTTTTTTTTCTGTATGACTTTAAAGCAGAAATAGATAAAATCTCATTTCATCCAAATATGGAGTTCATAATAATTAAGAGCTAAAAAACATAATGAATAGTGTCACAAGATGATGAGTAGCAAAGGTCCGTCTAGTCAAAGCTATGGTTTCTCCAGTAGTCATGTATGGATGTGAGAGTTGGACTATAAAGAAAGCTGAGTGCCAAAGAACTGATGCTTTTGAACTGTGGTACTGAAGACTCTTGAGAGTCCCTTGGACTGCAAGGAGATCCAGCTAGTCCATCCTAAAAGAAATCAGTCCGGAATATTCATTGGAAGGACTGATGCTGAAGCTGAAACTCCAATACTTTGGTCACCTGATGCAAAGAACTGACTCATTTGAAAAGACCCTGATGCTGGGAAAGATTGAAGGCAGGAGGAGAGGGGGACAACAGAGGATGAAATGGTTGGATGGCATCACTGACTCAAAGGACATGAGTTTAGAGTTGGTGATGGACAGGGAGACCTGGCGTGATGCAGTCCATGAGGTCACAAAGAGTCGGACATGACTGAGCAACTGAACTGAACTGAACTAAGAGTCAGAAGTTACACCAGAAGATCTGTGAAACCACTTCTTAAATCCTGAGTCTAATGAGACTTAGGAATAAAGAAACTAAGAATAGTAGAAGCTCAAACAATTAAGGAACATGGTTTATTCAAATGTTTCTAAGGAGACTGGATTAGGAAGCTTTTTTTTTCTGTTGTAATAACAGTGCATTTTGCATTTCAGAAAATAGTGAGACATATCCTGCAAATCCACTGCCTCTTCTATACTAAAAGTCCTCTGCGTGTGTGCTAAGTCACTTCAGTTGTCTCAGACTCTCTGCAACCCTATGGACTGTAGCCCATCAGGCTTCTCTGTCCTTGGGATTCTCCAGGTAAGAATACAGGAGTGGGTTCCCATGCCCCTCCTCCAGGGGATCTTCTGGAGCCAGGTATCAAACTGGGGACTCTTGCATTGCAGGCAGATTCTTTACTTCTAGCGCCCCCTGGGAAACTCCCAAAATCTTCTGCATTGGATTAGAATCAGATAACTGTAAACTGCACTTAAGTCATAAGCTTTGGAGCCCTAATGTTCTGAAAACACTTGTCTGCCCTTTTTTGAAAGGAAGAGTCCTTCTTTACTTTTCTTGTCAACACAGCATACGTCCAGGCAAAAGAGTATTCTAGATTTCAGTCCTGTGCAAGTTTCTGCTTCCTTTAGCAGATAAAAAATTAAAAAGCTTTTGCACTCAGTATTTGAGGCCAGTGAACGGGTTAAATAAGCTAAAGTTAAGTCCTGAATATGAGAACTGAAAATCTGGCAACCAGCCCAGAGTCCATTTCCAAAAAGCAGCAGCTATCCTGGGCTTGTACAAAGGAGGTGGTTGCCCTAGCAACAGTAGCTAAAAAAGAAAATATGGCCGACAGGTATACGTACAGATTGCTCTAGAAAGAGGGAAGCGGCTCTGCCAGCCCTGCACTCAGTGTTAAGGAGTCATTTTGCAAATCTCAAGCTTTGAAACTGAACCTTCTAACTTCCAATCGCAGAGATTTTCCCTGTCATATTTATTGAGGTCGTGATCAATGCATTTCATGATTCGCCATTTTAGAGCGATGGCTGAGAATGAATATGCCCCCACGTAAACACAGTCACTACAAATGATTGTCAAGAAACATCAGCTTACTCAAAAGGCCTCTTTCAAGAAAGATTTGCTCAAAATAAACATCGGTTTCCCCCCCCCCCCCCCGCCAAAGTCTTGAATTAAATTATTTATGTTCCAGCTCTTTTTTTATTCTTCTGCAGAACTGACTTTCATATGAAACATTCAAACTGCTCAGAGTCTCTGTTATTTTTTACATAATTATTTGTCACTTAAACTGTCGTCTTTTCTTAAAAAACTAAACCTTCTCAGCATCCTGTGTGTACTAATTATCTCTTTAAAAATTTTCCTTAGAGATTTTTCTGAGACTCTAAAAGAATGTTGGTGGTTAATACTGTTTGGTTAGGAAGGACGGATGCATTTTTATTGGAAAACTTACAGAATCCTTCTTAGAGCATCAGTTTCTCTAAAGGTCTATTCCAGATTGGTTTATTTACAGCTTTTATCATAATTTATGAGTACTGTGTTGAGTTATTCGGTCATGTGGCAATCAGGTGCTGCTGCACTGTGCTCAGTCGTGTCTGACTCTTTGTGACCCCATGCACTGTACTCTACTAGATTTCTCTGTCCATGGAATTTCCGAAGCAAGAATACTGGAGTGGGTTATCATTTCCTTCTCCAAGGAATCTTCCCAACCCAGTGATCAAACTTGGTTTTCTTGCATCTCCTGCACTGACAGGTGGATTCTTTACTGACTAACCCTATGGAAGCAGAACCTTTGCCAGAAAAGCATAATCCAGTGCTTAGTGGAACAGGTCATAATACACAAGCTTTCACTCCTCAATCCCATTCTCAGACAGCCAGTTCCATTTTCAAAAAAAGCATATGATGCAAAGAGCAAAGACTTACATTCGTTCACGAGATCAGAGTCCCAGTTCTCATGTTTCTCTTAGCCTATGAAATGGCCTTAATAAGATCTTTCCCTTAGGCTCCTGATATCCCAGAGAGAGCATGATGAGCTCCATATAAGTAACCTCCAAGGTTCTTCTTGGCTGTGCTATTCCATGAAAATGGGCCTTTGCCTACTATGAGCACAAACAAAGGTTCTGTTTGAGTTGATTCATCCAATTTTGGTTAGAGCTCCTTTATCAAGTTTCTTTACAAGTTTTCTCTGATTTAACACTCCTAATTTTCCTCAGTAAAAATTAAATACTACCAGCTTTAAAATTCTAGGTGGACACTCATTGTACACAGTGAATGAAGGACTCCAGCAGACACTACTCAGAGATATTCTGATGTCTGGATCATCTCTTCCTTGGATTAGAGTATGAAATCCCCAGGGCAAATGTAAAAACACAAAGGCAGAGTATATCAAATGATTCTTAAGAATGTGGAATAGCAAAAGTAGGTAGGGAAGAAATAGGCATATCTTATAATCTTTGGCATAAGGGGATCCTGGGATAATTTTAGAGGTATCCATGATTAACTCTTTAATTCAATGTTTCTAAAATCTAACCAGAACCCTTTTTAAGGTAAAAAAAAGAATTGACCCATTGGGTTATTTTGTGTTACTTTGAGTTACTTTGACTATACTTATAAAGTGTATAAATGTTAAGTTAGGTATAAACAGCGTATGCTCAGAAGACATAGCCATAGAAACAAACTGAACAGGAATTAAATGATAAAGTCAATAAAATTAAAATTAGTTATTAATGTAATGTGCTGAATCAGCTTGAAACTTAATCTGTTATAAATTTGAATATTGTACTGACAGCCACATCATGGTTTTAAAAGCATTTGGCAGGCTTATGGTACTATGTGCCATCTGCTATCTCAATTCACCCACTGCTTTTCCCTGCTCAAACTCATGAGAAACTTTTGTTTGCACAGTACTTCACGTGGCCTTCATGCCTGGGAAAGAATAGCTTCCATTCTTAATCAACTTCTATTCTTTTTTCACATGCTGATGACTACCAAAGATATACCATTGGTGCCAGTGGGAACCACGCATTGAAAAGCATGAGGAACAGGTCTAGTGCAGCCATTCTTGGAGTCCTCACATGATCATGGAATCCAACCTTACTGTTCTCTCTGTGATCATAAAGAGAAAAACAGAAAATCAAGACAGTATTGTAGAATATCCACAAAGCCCCAGTTGGAGAAACAGCAATCTAGTGGATAATTAATTACATCCAAAATATTTTGGGTTTTAAAAATATTTAATAAATTGTTTTGATTTAAAAACAGTTCTTAGTTTCCAAGGCAAGTATCGTCAAAACCCCAATTTCCTTATGCATTTGCACAGTTGACTGTATAACCACTCAGGTAGCATTCTTCATTTCTATCCTCCTTACAGGGTCTGAGACAAGACAAATTCTCACTTTCACAGACTTCCTTCCACATAGGGATGGCGACGTGATTTTATTAGGGCCAACGAAATAAATGTGGAGGACTGCTTTCAATTTGGGAAAGTGCTTCATTTTCCTGATAAAAGTGACAGGTATGAAATGATTAATCGCTTGTCCTCCCTCTCTCCTTTTGTTTCTCCTTTGAACATAGATTTTTTTTTTCCCCACTCTTTTTGATATCTCAGACTTCTCATAACTCTGAGGGCCAGGATATTAAGTGTGGTAGAAAAGAAAGGTAAGAAGAACCTGTGTCCTTGCTGATTTCTAGATTTGTTTTTCCAAAGTTCTTGTTAGTTAAGTAATACATATCTGGAAAGTTTAAGCCACTGTTAAGGAAAAATTCTCTTTCTTACAGCCAGAAGCATTTCTAATTTAGAGATCTTATATCATCTTCCAAATCACCTAGGTTTTTATTGATGAAAAATAATTAGAAGTGTGGAGTTGGAAATGTGGTGAAATATATTCCATTTATTCTATGTGGTATTCCACATTACATTTCATGTTTTATGTTCCAAAATTTCATATTATGTTTGTTGTCCTTTGATCTAACACTAACCACGTGTACTCATGTAAAAATGTTGATACTAACTTGCAGTAGGAAAGATGGCTCTTTTTTTATAGAGGTTTTGAAATGGTTTATAGTGCTGCATCCTGGCCCTGAGTATGTTTCCACCCCCAAGCTAGAGTACTTTCTATTCTTCCTTAACACAGCTGCCTTCTTCCATGCCTTAGATGAGACAGACTTCCTCCTACTTGGATCTTGCATATGCTGTTCCTCTGCCTGGAGTGCCCCTCCCAAAGCATTCCTCCTCCCCTCCTTCTGCTCCAGTTTACCCTTTGGATCTAACTTAACACTTCAGTTCCTCAAGGAAGTTTACTAGACTCCCCCAACCTAAACCAGCATCTCTGATCTAACTCACTAAAACCCTGTCCTTCTGAGTACTTTTATTAACCTGAAATGACACATTAATTACTATATTTGAGTCTTGATTTCTCCCCCCAGTCTCTTTACGTGAAACCCCATGCCCTTTATGTTCATTAATGCATCTCTGTAGCTAGCCCAGTGTTAGGTACCTGGTAGATGTAAATGGTCTGGTAGATGGTAAATATGTGTCAAGTCAGGCGATAATTTAATGAATGAATACATAAGTGAATGGAAAATGGGAATAATGTAATGATATTTCAAAGGGAGCAGACACTGATAACTTCTGTTGATTATAAGAAATTTTGTATTTCAATGTGTGTATTAGAGCTACTAAGCCTCAGATCAATTATATGGATATATACATTCCTATTAATTTGATAATCCAGTGTTATCAAATTTGGAAATTCATCAAGGTACACAAATGAAATTATTAATGTATAGAAAAGAAGCATATGTTCTATGAAGCATATTAAGTTATAGATTAAATGTCCCTTTCTCTCATTGCCCATTGCTAGAGGTAATCATGCCTATCTTTTTAGAGATCTTATGCATCATGGAATAATAGTTAAATCAGATAATTTAATTGCCATAGGAGGTTTTCTTTTCCTTGAAAACCTGGATCCCATGAAAGAATTATGCTTTCAAAATTTATACATACCTGGCAAAAAATTCTCACTATAATAAGTTATTTTGTAAATTCTTAAATATGACTTCTCTTCCATTATATATTAGCTTGCAAGTCTTAAATGAAAGCCAAATATATCATTGTCTTACTTTTCCTATTCTTTTTATATAGGTGAGAGCCTTCACCTATATCTTGGACTAAAGAGAAGGATTTCTGATTGCGTGTGTGTGTGTGTGTGTGTGTGCCTAGTCATGTCTGACTCTTAGTGACTCTATGGACTATAGCCCGCCAGGCTGTTCTGTCCATGGGATTTTCCAGGCAGGAATACTGGAGTGAGTAGCCATTCCCAGGGGATCTTTCCAACCAAGGGGTTGAATCTGCATCTCCTGCATTTGCAGGCAGATTCTTTACCACTGAGCTACCTGAGATTATGATTACTTGTTCTTCTTAATGCAGAAATCATAAAAAAATAGGAGGTAAACTATAAAAGGTAAAGAATAAAAAAGTTAATGTAAAGCCTGATGAAAAAAAGCTTACAAACCATATTTTTTAAATTATTAGTTTCTATTTTGTTTATCTATGACTATACACTATTCTACTTGTCCTGATTTTTAAAGACCACCGTATTATTTTCTTAATTATTTATTTTTAACTGGAGGACAATTGCTTTACAATATTATGTTGGTTTCTGCCATTTGTTATTGTTCAATCACAGTCATGTCTGACTCTTTGTGACCCCATGGACTGCAGCACGCCAGGCTTCCCTGTTCTTTACCATCTCTCAGAGCTTTCTCAAACCCATGTCCGCTGGGTGGGTGATGCCATCCAAGAATCTCATCCTCTGTCGTCCCCTTCTCCTTCTGCCTTCAATCTTTCCCACCATCAGAGTCTTTTTCAATGACCCAGCTCTTCGTATCCGGTGGCCAAAGTATTGGAACTTCAGCTTCAGCATCAGTCCTTCCAAACAATATTCAGGGTTTCCAAGGAGAAGGGGATGACAGAGGATGAGATGGCTAGATGGCATTACCAACTCGATGCACATGAGTTTGGGTGAACTCCAGGAGTTGTTGATGGACAGGGAGGCCTGGTGTGCTGCAATTCAAGGAGTTGCAAAGAGTCGGACATGACTGAGAAACTAAACTGAACTGAACATTGATTTCCTTTAGAACTGACTGGTTTGATCTCCTTGCAAACCAAGGGACTCTCAAGAGTCTTCTCCAACATCACAGTTCAAAGGCATCAATTATTTGGTGCTCAGCCTTCTTCTGGTCCAACTCTCACATCCACACATGACTACTGGAAAAATCATAGCTCTGACGAGATGGACTTTTGTAAGCAAAATAATGTCTCTGCTTTTTAATATGTTGTCTAAGTTTATCATAGCTTTTCTTCCAAGGAGCAAGCATCTTTTAATTTTATCTCTGCAGTCACCATCTGCAATAATTTTGGAACCCAAGGAAATAAATTCTGTCACTGTTTCCATGGTTTCCCCATCTATTTGCCATGAAGTGATGGGACCAGATGCCATGATCTTTGCTTTTTGAATGTTGAGTTTTAAGTCAGTTTTTTCACTCTCCTCTTTCACCTTCATCAGAGGATCTTTAATTCTTTTTCCCTTTCTGCTATAAGGCAGGTGCCATCTCAGTATCTCACATTATTAATATGTCTCCTGGCAATCTTGATTCTGGCTTGTGCTTCATCCAGTCCCAGCATTTTGCATGATGTACTCTGCATAGAAGTTAAATAAGCAGGGTGTTAATATACAGCCTTGACATATTCCTTTTCCAATTTAGAACCAGACTGTTGTTTCATGTCCAATTCTAACTGTTGCTTCTTGACCTGCATACATATTTCTTGGGAGGCAGGTCAGGTGCTCTGGTATCCCCATCTCTTTAAGAATTTACCACAGTTTGTTGTGATCCACACAATCGAAGGCTTCAGTGTAGTCAACAAAGTAGAAGTAGATACTTTTCTGGAATTCTTTTGCTTTTTGTCAAAAAGCAGATGTTGGCAATTTGATCTCTGGTTCCTCTGCCTTCTCTAAAACAAGCTTGAGCATCTGGAAGTTCTTGGTTCACATACTATTGAAGCCTTGCTTGGATAATTTTGAGCATTTCTTTGCTTGCATGTGAAATGAGTGCAGTTGTGCGGTAGTTTGAACATTCTTTGGCATTGCCCTTCTTTGGAGTTGGAATGAAAACTGACCTTTTCCAGTCCTAAGGCCACTTCTGAGTTTTCCAAATTTTCTGGCATACAGAGTGCAGCACTTTCACAGCATCATCTTTTAGAATTTGAAACAGTTCAGCTGGAATTCTATCACCTCCATTAGCTTTGTTTATAGTGATGCTTCCTAAGGCCTACTTGACTTCACACTCCAAGATGTCAGGCTCTAGGTTTCTCCCTTATATAAACATGAATCAGCCCTAGGTATACATATGTCCCCTCCCTCCTGAACTTCCTTCCACTGTCCTACCCCTTCCTAGTCCTCTTGTTGTCACAGGGCATCAGATTTGAGCTCCTTGCAGTAGATAGCAAATTTCCATTGGCTATCTACTTTTCAGTTCAGTCATTCAGTCGTGTCCGACTCTTTGCAACCCCATGAATCGCAGCACGCCAGGCCTCCCTGTCCATCACCAGCTCCCGGAGTTCACTCAGACTCACGTCCATCGAGTCCGTGATACCATCCAGCCATCTCACCCTCAGTCGTCCCCTTCTCCTCCTGCCCCCAGTCCCTCCCAGCATCAGAGTCTTTTCCAATGAGTCAACTCTTCGCATGAGGTGGCCAAAGTACTGGAGCTTCAGCTTTTGTATCATTCCTTCCAAAGAAATCCCAGGGTTGATCTCTTTCAGAATGGACTGGTTGGATCTCCTTGCAGTCCAAGGGACTCTCAAGAGTCTTCTCCAACACCACAGTTCAAAAGCATCAATTCTTCGGTGCTCAGCCTTCGTCACAGTCCAACTCTCACATCCATACATGACCACAGGAAAAACCATAGCCTTGACTAGGCAGACCTTAGTCGGCAAAGTAATGTCTCTGCTTTTTAATATACTATCTAAGTTGGTCATAACTTTTCTTCCAAGGAGTAAGCATCTTTTGATTTCATGGCTGCAATCACCATCTGCAGTGATTTTGGAGCCCAAAAATATAAAGTCTGACACTGTTTCCACTGTTTCCTCATCTATTTGCCATGAAGTGATGGGACTGGATGCCATGATCTTAGTTTTCTGAATGTTGAGCTTTAAGCCAACTTTTCACTCTCTCTTTCACTTTCATCAAGAGGCTTTTTAGCTCCTCTTCACTTTCTGCCATAAGGGTAGTGTCATCTGCATATCTAAGGTTATTGATATTTCTCCCGACAATCTTGATTCCAGCTTGTGTTTCTTCCAGTCCAGCGTTTCTCATGATGTACCCTGCATAGAAATTAAATAAGCAGGGTGACAATATACAGCCTTGATGCACTCCTTTTCCTATTTGGAACCAGTCTGTTGTTCCAGGTCCAGTTCTAACTGTTGCTTCCTGACCTGCATACAGATTTCTCAAGAGGCAGGTCAGGTGGTCTGGTATTCCCATCTCTTTCAGAATTTTCCACAGATTATTGTGATCCATACAGTCAAAGGCTTTGGCATAGTCAATAAAGCAGAATTAGATGTTTTTCTGGAACTCTCTTGCTTTTTCGATGATCCAGTGGATGTTGGCAATTTGATCTCTGGTTCCTCTGCCTTTTCTAAAACCAGCTTGAACATCAGGGAGTTTCTAGCCAGGTATTTTTGCTGTAAAAACCAGTCCATCATTTCAACTTTAGGCTGATATCCCCATAATAATAAAACTATGTCAATACTAAATTTCAAATTGTGCAAAACCTCTTACTAACATGGAAAAAATACTTGATCTGTCAAAATAAGTAACAATTAACTCAGATTGAGTAAATGATACATATTGACTTGATAGAAAGTTGAATTGTTAAGACATGTTAAGATATGTTAAGACAGGCCCAATGAGATTGTATAATGGTGAAGCTAAAGAAAGAACATACCCTTGTGAACACGAGTGTCATAAGCTTGATTATGGAAAAAAAATGGTGATTTTAAGAGGATTGAGTTTGAAGTGAAGAATATGGGGATTATGAGCTGGATGATGAAGGGGAAAAAAAAAAAACTCAAATTAAGTTCAATCCAGTTGCAAACCAACCATCCCAGTGACATTCTACTGATCTTGAATATGAAGATGGGTACAAGAACCTACATATATAATAAAATTGCATAAATTAAATACATGTGCACACACATACAAACACACACTAATACAAGAAAACTGGAAAAACCTGAATAAGATTGGTGGATTGTATCAATGTCAGTATCTTGGTTCTGCTGTTGTACTACACTTCTATAAATTATCATTGTAAGAAACTAGGTTAAGGGCATATGGGATCACTCTGGATTAGTTTTTGCAACTACATGTGAATCTATAATTATTTGAAAAAAATAATATTTGAAGATGTCCTCTGGTTACAGTGATTACAATGAGCTAGAAAAGATGCTAAAAAAGAAGAATTGGGTAGGACAGGGGGCTTCTTCATGTGTTCAGTATTCTCCATATTATATGTTAGTTGAAAAGATTTCCTCTAAATACTAGGATTTAGACTGCACAGTCTCATAGGCTTTTAATCTTATAATTTGTTAGCTCCTTACCTCCTTGATAAGAGATAGCAAATGTATTCAAAACCAAGCATTGTCTCTTACCAAAGTATATAACTCCTATGACAGCCAGCACCAAGGCCATAGATATTAGATACCAGTTCTATATTTTTAATAAATTACTGGATGCAAGTACACAAGCTAGGGGTACACAACCCTTCTTAGCAATTTGGTTTTGCTATAATTAGCTATGACAAAAGAAAAAAATCAGAAAAGATGAAGACTATTGTTCCTGCTGTTAGGTATGACTAGTGTTCAGTGGGCTACTGAACTATTGATTTAGAACACAGTTCACTGAACCTAAAGCTAAAAGGGTATCTGATAGAAACCTCATCATCTATCTCCCTCATTTTTACAGAGCAGATACATCATGTGATTTCCTGAAGACCTGGGGGGCAAAGGTGGCCAAGATGCAGAGAGTGATTGGATAGCACAAAAGTCAATTTACTTTGAAGCACATCGGGTTAGCACAAGCTTGTCTCAGTTAGGGATTAAAGTTGTTTCAAGTTGACTGAAGCAGATTACTCAGTGGGCATTTCTGGAACAAGCCAGTATGTGTTGATTAACAGATCAGTCATGGGTTCCACAGTGTCTGAGGGCCTTTCTATAAATTCTAATAAAACCAGAGAAGCCAAAGGAATCACTGGATTCTCTGCATATTTGAATGACTGTTATTCTCCCTCTAAACCCATTTTGATAGAAAATATAAATACATATCAGTAGTAAAATTTTTATCTATAAAAAAACACAATTTCCTTATTTTAATATAAACGTAAAGGACGTTTGAGAGATGCAGTGTTACAAATGCTGGGACAACTAAGAAAACCATGAAAGAATTATTAAGAAAACATTCAAGGACAATATCAGAATATAGTGGGGTATTGTTCCGTAGACCAGTGGCTTTCAACCCGACTGCGTGTTAAAAGCACTTAAGGGTTTTAAAAATATCAGTGTTCAAATACAAAGCCCCAAATTGAATCCAAATATTTGCGATGAGTCTTTGGCCTTGATTATTTAATCATTTATCATAATTGTTGTTTTATTAAAGTTGTATGAAAGTTTCTCAAGGATTTCTAATGTGCAGACAGGTTTGGGAACCACTGTCTTGAACCAAAGGCAAAAATGATACATGCAGAAATGCTACATCCTGTCCCCCCACCCACAAAAAAATTTCCCTCCGTTAATCTTACTATCTATCATCTTTACTAAATAATAAGCTTCCTGTAAATCAAATTTTATGTGTTGTTATCTTCTATTCTTGCCTGCTGCTGCTAAGTCATGTCAGTCGGGTCTGACTTTGTGCGACCCCATAGACAGCAGCCCATCAGGCTCCCACATCCCTGGGATTCTCCAGGCAAGAACACTAGATTTGCAAAAATTCAAGATGAAGGAGACTAGATATCAATTTACAATTGTTATTTTACACAAGACAGAAATTATTACAAATATTAAATATTACACTTGAGGATATATCATCAGATGCATGGATAGAAAAAGTAACCTTTTTTTTTTTTGGTCTGTTCATAGTCCTAGACTCCAAAGTGAATAAATCCTTTCAAATGGATCTCATTCGAAGATATAACATAGTTATAAAGCTAGAGCTCATCTTGGCTCTCTTCTTTTGCAAATGTTTCTAAACTCAGAATATTAAAGGCAGTACTGGGTGTGCTTTGTAGGTAATGTAAACAGTGCTGTTTCATAACATCCCCAGACAATATTACAAAACTCCCTCCATTAAATACTGCCTTGAATAGGTTTGCTTCCAGATGGGAAAAAAAGACCAAGACTTTGAAACAAAGGAATACATCAGCATCATGGCATAGTGAAGCCTTGATTGAGAAGAGAACACTCCCAAGATAAAAGGAAAAATGACACCTCTGAATCACTAGATATCAGGTGCATACTGAGTAGCACCAGATATCTAGGATGAAAATGGACTTGTGTCCTGAGGAATCACTGCCCAGGTTACCCATTGATTCCTTCTCTGTCGTTTGGAGAGGCTCTGAGATATAAGGGATTGAAGGTAAACTGAATAAATTTGGAGGCAATAAAGTAAAATGAGAAAAAGCCTAGGAATTTTTATACCTTTGATATGTCTGCATTTCTCCCTTGGAAGCATGACTCATAGTTAAAAGTTAATTCATTCAGTGTCTTTTGAATCTTGAATAAGTCCTTTGGGAGTACAGAGAATGCAAACATGATTTACAAAGATTTTGTGACCTTAAATAGCTTATACTCCAGTGGAGATATGAGAGCGTAATGATCATGAAGGTATCTGTATGATTAAACTTTGCATATAGAAGTGAGGCTAGAGGTTTCCAGTTGACAGGCCCAGTGGAACGAGGAGGTAAGGAGCATGGAACACAAGAATCTTGGAGTTGCCTTAACCATTCGTGTGATGTCATTTATCCCTGAGTGATTCTGGTCAATGTTAACACAGTTCCATTTTGCGTCAGAGAAGTCTCTCTGCTGCTGCTGCTGCTAAGTCACATCAGTTGTGTCCGAATCTGTGTAACCCCACAGACAGCAGCCCCCCAGGCTCCTCTGTCCCTGGGATTCTCCAGGCTAGAACACTGGAGTGTGTTGCATTCCCTTCTCCATAAGTCTCTCACCAGACAGCAAATGTAGGACAGAAAACTTGCCTGTATTGTGTGAGCCCTCTCAGTAAATTGTTGGTCAGCGTGACTCAAAAAGGAATACAGACAGAGAAGAAGAAATATCATATGACATCCCTTATATGTGGAATCTAAAAAGAAATTATACAGATGAACTTACAAAACAGAAACAGACTCATAGGTTTAGAGAATGAATTTAGAGTTGCCGGGGGGGAAGGATGGAGGGAAGGAAGAGTTAGGGAGTTTAGGATGAATATGTACACAGTGCTATATTTAAAACAGATAAACAACAAAATTATTCCAGTCCATCCTAAAGGAAATCAATCCTGAATATTCATTGGAAAGACTGATGCTGAAGCTGAAGCTCCAATACTTTGGCCACCAGATGCGAAGAACTGACTCATTGGAAAAGACCCTGATGCTGGGAAAGATTGAAGGCAGGAGGAGAAGGGGATAACAGAGGATGAGATGGTTGGATGGTATCACCGACACAGTGGAAATGAGTTTGAGTAAACTCTGAGAGTTGGTGATGGACAGGGAGGCCTGGAGTGCTGCAGTCAATGGGGTTGCAAGGAATCGGACACGACTGAGCGATTGAACTGAACTGAATAATCTACTTCATATTCCGTCTCATCTACCTCTTATTAGCTTTGTCCACTAATTTTTGGACCCCAACCCAGATCTTTTTCTACATACAATCTTGTTTCTTGGAAATTTCCAAGTAAATATCCCAGCTTCCTAGGCCAAAGTAAATGTATTACCCCTGCACACACATACAGACTCACACACACGCACACATACTTACACTCTCTTTTTCTTCAGCCACACAGATTTCTGCATTTTCTTTTTGATGAATGACACTGTCATTAACCTCCCTAAGCACAGCCCTCAGAGCCAACCTCAACTTATTTTCCCTCACTACTCTGTAAATTCTTATAAATTCTACTCCTAAACATTTCACTTGTTTTTTTTTCTACTTTCTACCTACACTCCCACTATCTTGATTTAGACTGTCTTTATATTATCCTTAGTTATTCTAATAACTCTTACTACAGCCTCCAAGTCTTACAGCAAGCTAAGCATTCTCCCAATAAACATCGAATCGTGACACTGCCTTATTAAAATTCTTCATGTGACCATTACTGACTTCCAATTTGTCATGACCTCTTCTTACTTTTTCAGACTCAACTATCCTACATACACATGTATGCTGTACCCTTAATATCCTTGTAAAGTACTGTATTCCTCATACCTCCATACAATATCGTCATGCTCTTTACTTTCAAGATTCAACTTGTCAAGTTACTCATAACAGAGCCGCTGGAAAATTAACTAGAAATGTGCCTTAAGCAGGATAAAATTAAGTTATTATTCTGGAGGTCTGAAATGACAGAATCAGGTAGAGAACCAGAATCAATTCCAAGAAAGATCAAGGTCAGTGAAGTTAAGAAAGTTTCTGCAAAACAATATTTTGCCCATAAGACAAAAGAAAGAGAAGACCATAAATAAGAGTGGTTAATTTGTGGTCAGGATAGTTTAAAAAGAAATAAAGTTAAGAAAAGAGATCTTACTAGCAGTTCAAACTTGAGACAATAAATTGACAAGCTGGCAAGCCCCTTTTATTTGGAAACTGGGTCCTTTCAAGGAGATGAGCAAAGTACAAGATTAACTGCAGAATGTAGGCTGCAGTAGCTAGAACACTTGTCATCTTTCTCCCAGTGGTCCGTTCCACCGGTCTCTTTGGCCATGGTTGATTGAGTCCAGTAGACAGACATGTGACTCAAGTTAGACCCAAATTCTTTTCCTTAGGCGTTCATGAAGTAGAACATGGACAAGCAGAGACAAATGGCAGTGTGGATTGGGTTCCATAACAGCAATGTTGAGTTGCTCCCCAAACAGCCATGATTTCTTTCCTTTTGGAGGTTTGGTTTGGGTGGCCCAGAATCTACTACTAAATTTCCCTTTTGACTTGAGTACACCAAAATATTTCCCAAATTATCTGGGAACAAAAACAAATTGGAGAACAATATGTTCAATGTAACTCTTTTGTTGGAAAAAAAGAGGTGTTGTTAAAATTTAGATCTAAAACAGCATCCAAATAAATCTGGACCCCAGGAATGTGTTGATTTTCAGCATGGGTGGAAGGTGCCTGTGACTTTCACTAGAGCTAGCTGCTCTCCTGGTGGCTGGTTATGGCCTCTAGTTGGCACCATGCAATTTGGTGGTGGTTGCTGTTCAGTCACTAAGTCGTGTCTGATCTCTTGTGACCCCAAGAACTGAAGCACACCAGGCTTCCCTGTCTCTCACTACTGTCTCCTGGAGTTTGCTCAAATTCATGTCCATCAAGTCAATGATGCCATCCAACCGTCTCATCCTCTGTTGCCCCTTTCTCCTCCTGCTTCTCAGCATGAGGGTCTTTTCCAGTGAGCCATCTCTTTCTCATCAGGTGGCCAAAGTATTGGAGCTTCAGCTTCAGCATCAGTCCTTCCAATGAATATCCAGGGTTAGTTTCCTTTAGGACTGAATGACTTCATCTCCTCGCTGTCCAAGGGATTCTCAAGAGTCTTCTCCAGCACCACATTTCTAAAGCATCAGTTGTTTGGTGCTCAGTCTTTTTATGGTCCAACTATCATATCTGTACATGACAGCTTAAAAAACCATAGCTTTGACTATATGGACCTTTGTTGGCACAGCGATATCTCTGCTTTTTAATGTGCTGTCCAGGTTTGTCATAGCTTTTCTTCCAACTGGACAGCGAAGGACAGGCAAAGGCAAGGAGTAGCATAAGCTTAAGGGCAAGGTCTTAGAGGAATCTGTAGTACAAGTCATCCCGTCAAGAGTATCCCTCAGAAAGAAATGTTTCCTACAAATCTCATTACTTGGAATTGGTGACTAGGCCAACAATTTAAAAGCTTGCTTTCCAGGAGGTAGGTAATTAAAATGTAATATTGGAAGCATTAGGGCAGGATTATCCAGGGAGAGAAGTAACCAGACGATCATATTGAAGTAAATCAATCCAAAGAAGTCATTGTTAAATTAACTTACTTAGCACAGGCAGAGGGTAAAGTTAAAATTGAGATAAACCAAAATTATAACTGCAAATATCCACTCTGTGATGCATCCAGAGATTTGGGCAAAAACAGGAGAGCTAGTAATAGGGACAGCGGTCAGCAGTACAAGACACTGAGGATGACTCACGATGAGGAGTGAGTAGGTGCTGAAGCTACTTGGAAACCCTTTTCAATATGTCTCTGGATCCACGAGTTCATTACTCGATGACAGCATGTACCCTACTGGGATCACTGACTGTCTTGTACATGTGCCCCACAAAGCTTAGCTCAAGGGGAGAGGAACAGTGGTTTCACCTCAGGGTGGCCAGCACTTAACAGAGTACTGGCCATGGGGAAGACCACAAGTGGTTGTGGAAAGCATGTTGAATGACCTCGGGCATTAGGATACAACTGCAGCACCACAGTAGTATTTTAATCTGGTCTAGACAACTGCAGGAAAACAGCACAAGCAAATATATTTAAATAAAGGTATCTCTAAAAATGCAAATAGACTACCTTTGTGTAACATTCTTTTCCAAATTATAAATAATTGCCTTATTCTTTGCAGACACTTTGAAATATTAAACTGATGCTAGAAATAGGAGGGAAGAAAGAAAAGCCATCTTGCTTGCAACAAATTAAGGTATGCATTTTCTTCTTTTTCCAAATCCCCATATTCTAGGAGACTAATATCTTTGCTTTCCTGTATGTGTGTGACCCTCTAGTAAAGTGTTTGTTAATTTTAATCATAGCAGGAGTCAGTCACAACATGCTTAACAAAGAACCATCCCTTTGCCTTCATACCAAGTAAAATATTTGCACTGCTTTAATGAAAACTAAGAACAGTACCCTTTAAAAATTGCCTATTCGTGGTGCACTTAGACCTTAAAATATTCCAGTATCTACTTATTTGAAAATATCAGCTCTGGCTTTGAAATCTCAGAATACAGAATCAAAATCTGTAGGCAATGAGAAATTAGAATAAATCTGATTACACTGAGATTTGCCCATAATTCAAACATGAGCCTAATCTCTCATAGAGATCCTACTGCTGCTAAGTCACTTCAGTCATGTCCGACTCTGTGTGACTCCATAGACGGCAGCCCACCAGGCTCCCCCGTCCCTGGGATTGGGCTGCCATTTCCTTCTCCAGTGTATGAAAGTGAAAAGTGAAAGTGAAGCTGCTCAGTCGTGTCCGAATCTTGGCGACCCCATGGACTGCAGCCTACCAGGCTCCTCCGTCCATGGGATTTTCCAGGCAAGAGATCCTAGTGGTCTTCAATTAAAAAGACCAATACAGTATTGTAAAGTAAAATAAAGTAAAAATAAAAATTAAAAAACAAACAAACAAAAAAGAAAAAGAACAAATAAGAGAGTTACAACATAGGCACTTAAAATTCAATTTTAATCAGTTTCTCTAGTAGTTATAGAAAGACAATTGTAAAAAGTGTCAGAGGAATTGCTATGTGTGATGAAGCCATTTCTTAATGACTTTCTTAATAAATATGCACAAAAGCTTCAGCACTACAGTGAATTAAGCAGAACCTGGAATGGCATTTTACTTGTAAGGAAATCCAAATAGAACAAAAAGCCCTCCAAAAGGTTTAATTTTAATGTATAAGTATTTCATACATATTTTTCTCCACAATAATTAAATATTCAGAAAGGACACTGTTTCTATTACTACAGAACTATAGAGATATCAGAGCTTCCCTGGTGGCTCAGACGGTAAAGCGTCTGCCTGCAATGTGGGAGACCCGGGTTCGATTCCTAGGTCGGGAAGGTCCCTTGGAGAAGGAAATGGCAACCCACTCCAGCACTCTTGCCTGGAAAATCCCATGGATGGAGGAGCCTGATAGCTACAGTCCACTGGGTCGCAAAGAGTCGGACACGACTGACCGACTTCACTTTCACTTTCACTTTCATAGAGATATCATAGGGCAGTGGAAAACATGACTTTAGACTGAGGTAGAATTCGATATGAATACCAACCCCACTAGTTTTAGCAAGTCAGGCAATCCACTTGAGGCTCAACCCCCAAATTGTTCTGTAACACAAGACGAATGACGTCTCTCATTCAGGTGACAGGAGGAAGGAAGCAGGTGGCAAAACATAAAATTCCTGGTACAAGGTAGGTGCTGGAGAAATATATCTGGGAGGATTATTGATTTTTTTTAATGAAGATTTTGAATACAAAAGGACAGCCTACAAAGGAGAGGAGAGACAAACGTGGATTGCAAAATAGAAGAAAACCATGCTGAGGTCTAAATGTCACTCATGGGTAAAATCTGTGTTGGTTTCCGATGGCATTACCACAGTGTGCAGTCAACCATCAGCCCAGTGTTCCCTCAGCCCTTTTAGAAAATTATCACTTAGCCTCTGAATTTATGTTTTGATGGATCTGACAAAGCCTTGCTAAATTGATGGCCTTTCATGTTCCGTTGTCTCTGCAGAGTGAGAAAACCCTGATAGAAATAATAGCCAGAAAAAATCGTAACCTTTCATTCACTGATTTTGGGGCCAAATTCAGAGAATCTGTATTTTACCATATATTGCCTTAGACAAACTCCACTTGAGATTGAAAGTATTTTCCATTTTTTAATTAATTATAATTAGCATTTCCTCCATTTAGTTGTAATTTATGTTCCTTTGAGGTTTGGACCTCAGTTTTTCAAACATTTGGAAAATGTACTGTCTGTATAAACAATGTTGTAAGAGTAACTGTTGAATCCATTAATCCCATCATCTTGACATGAATTTTATTTTAAAAAAAAAAAGGAACAAAAAAGAAAAAAGAAGAGAAAAGGAAAAAAAGAAAAATTTTCATGTTCTTGCCCAGAGGAGCACTAATGGGTTATGAACCCTTTCAGAGTCATAAAGCAGAGAGAAAAATGGTTGCCTTGGTAACAAGGCAAACCAATCAGCTGCATGCACTCTCCCCAGAGCATCTAATTTATTCAGCAAATGCAGGCTAGAACAGGTGGCTAACCTAAATGATGCCAAAAAGCTTTAGCTCTCAAACATGCACACCCTCCACAATTTCTTATATACAAAGTTTCATTCTTGTCCCTCATAAAGGAAGAGTTAACAAGATGTATTTCAGTGTGGAATACAACACATCAGTAGTCAGAAGAACTATCTGCATTTGTCACTTTTGAATTTTCTGGCAAAAATAAAGGTATGTGATTTCAAGAAATGATTTCTACTGACAGAAGCATCCTACTAGTTACTTTGAAAGTGGAGGTCATTCTAACTCCTATTATAAAATTCTATTACTTGTATTTTAATAGATCAAATGTTATTGTGAGTTTTAATAGCAAGAGAGTTTATCCCTAGATTTCATGATTCCTGCTTTATATAATGGTCACAGAAATTTCAATACCTTAAGCCATGTGAAAGCACATAGATGTTTGTAAACAAATCTGGATTGTAAAAGGGATAAGAGGGAATAATACCAAACTAGTTAAAACTTTTGGAGAAGGAAATGGCAACCCACTCCAGTACTCTTGCCTGGAAAATCCCATGGACAGAGGAGCCTGGTAGGCTGCAGTCCATGGGGTCGCTAAGAGTTGGACACAACCGAGCAACTTCACTTTCACTTCACTTTCATGCATTGGAGGAGGAAATGACAACCCACTCCAGTGTTCTTGCCTGGAGAATCCCAGGGACGGGGAAGCCTGGTGGGCTACCATCTATGGGGTTGCACAGAGTCGGACACGGCTGAAGCAACTTAGCAGCAGTTAATCACCACATTAAGTAATCCTATTAGCTATATCTAAAGTTATTATAGAAAAATCTGGAAAACAGTAAGGTATAAACTTTTTTCCTACTATATAATCCAGCTCCACTTTCATTTTCCAACTTCATCTCCATACACATTCCCAAATACATCCTGATCTCCAATCAGCAGGATACCCCCAATGAAATCTGTTCTTCACCTCTCTGTACGTTGCATTTGTTGCTGTCTCGGTTTAGAATGCTCTTCCAACCTTGTACTCCCTGCTCAATGTTTATCCATCTTTCAAATCTAAGATCAAGCATTTTCTCTCCCCAAAAGCCTTTCCTCACCTCTCCAGGAAGAATTACAAGCCTCCTGCTGTGCTTCCTCTGCAAGTAATTCCACTGTTTATTTCTATAACTATCTTCCTCAGACTGAGTCTCACAGACCTTGCGTGTAGGGACCATATTCTATTCCCTTCTCATCATGAGAGTAGTATCTGACTCAGAGGAAGAAGTCATAAATATTTGATAGAGGAATAAATTAATGAACACAATTGTACATTATTAACAAAAAATCTGCACAAACCTAACATATGACAAAACATTCTCAGAAAGTAAAATAATAACCTCACTAATTTAGACAAAGTATAATTAAATGTGCTTGCATGTATAAAGAATCTATATTTTCTTAATGAATAGAAACTTTCTTTGAATGAAGTCTCAAACACAGCTCTATTTTTCCAAATCCAAATGTCTGTCCATTGTCTAAGATACGAATCCTACTCAATCCTCCTTTCAAAGCATCTCTACCAAAAACCACAGGCTTCCAAGTTTGCAAATACTGGACCAGACTTGGCATACATTCAGTTTAGCCTTCCTACTTCCCAGTACATAATAGTCACATAAGTGCTTGTTGGAAAATAACATTTAAAACAGGAGCCATTTGCTAGGAAGTTCAGGTCTTGGTGTTTCCTTTTACTCTGCTTTTGAAGTCTTCCATTTGTTTCCAAAGGTGACCCTTGCTGCCTGAAGATGTTTCCTTGGCAACAGGGATGACTGTTTCCAGCATGTAAAGAAAAGGCATCTCTGTTTGCTTTATCCTCGAATACCACCCAGAGATGCTATGTTGCTTCAAAGAAAGCAAGAAACCCTCATTTTTAAGTATCAGGTCATCTCTCCAGTTCATGGACTTCATGTTACTCTGGAAAGCAAGAGGCAGTAAAAATTATCTGATGATAGTTTCCTCATTTCATCAAAAGTAAACAAGCTCCATATAGATATAAATACAGTCCCTTTCTCTAATTATCTCACATGCCTGCATATGCAGACACACAAGCACACACACATATATACATGTACGCAACACACACAGATACATTTTCATTTCTATTTATTTTCATTTTCTGCAGTAAAGCTTTTAGTTTTCTGTCAAATCTCTCCTTTCTGTATTGTCTCTATTTTACTTGTTTTCTATTTTCAGTAACAGCTTCTTTGCACATCTCAGTTTCCAACAACAACCAAATTACAAATCTGAGTTAAGTGTCAACCTATCACGGCCAAAAAAGGCTTGGTTAGAGCCACTGGCACTTGATCAGCTTGCATAACCCCATATTATTACAAAATGAGTTGAAAATATAAAATAGATCTTGAAATCAGTGTTGTTCATGATAAATTCCCCTTTAATTTGCATTTCCTCATACAGTCTTTTAAATAGTAAAGCAACATTTTGTTATGCTTTATTGCCCCCCCAAAGCAATTTGAGAACATTTTCCTTGATATCAGTGAAACATCTTTATGCCAATTTAATACAATGACACACACATCACAAAAGGGTTGGAAAAACTAATATGTCAGTTATAACTTCATAGTAGTAAATTATTTTGTCTGGATTTTGTATTCAAAAAAGGGGGAAGGGATTAATGAGGTTGTGTGGAGTTGCACTGGGAAATATTATTCTTAAAGGAGGTTTCTAGATATCATTTTATGCTAATGTCAGTAGGTAATTACTAAATAAATTGGGCTTCCCTGGTGGCTCAGATGATAAAGAATCTGTCTGCAATATTGGAGACCCTGGTTCGATCCCTGGGTCTGGAAGATCCCCCTGGAGAAGGAAATGGCAACCCACTTCAATGTACTTGCCTGGAAAATTCCATGGACAGAGGAGCCTGGTAGGCTACAGTCTCTGGGGTCGAAAAGAGTCAGACACAACTGAACAACCAGCACCTTCATTTTCAAATAAATTGGATTTTTAAAGTGGATAATGATATGTCAAAAGGTTCAAACTCATAGTCCAGATTTTCAATATAGAATGAAAGGAATCCTAAGCTTGAACAGTAAAAGCATAATGATTTCTTCATGCCAGAAATATCCAAGGAATTTAAATTTTAAAATGTTATTCAACAGGTAGTGTTGTAAATCCATAGATTTAAAATACATTTTATTGTAATAAAGTTATAAGTTTAGATATGCAATGGACCTCAGAAATAATGCAATCTGCTATTTTACATGTGAGAAAATGCACATCAAGAACCAGTAAGAAACATGCCAATACAAATTGATCTCAGACCTTGGACAAATATCAGAAAATCTCTTGACGCTTTTTTGCTTATCATATAAAATGTTCACCATAAAGTTCCTGAAGATAAGAATTCTCCTTTACCTTTATTGCTAACTGTTATAGTTTATAACACAATGCTCAACTTTCAACAGGCTCTATAAATTATTTATACATGCAGCATTTGTTAGAAATGCTTCCAACTAAAAGTAATGAAAAACAGCATTTAGAGTGACTTAGTAAATACTGGTTTATCTTTTTGACATTAACAAAGAGTCTTGAGAGAGGCAGCTGGCATTGGTTCAGCGGTTTTAGCGTGTTATAGCTGGCATTTCTGAAATTCTCTCAGGATTTCCTCATATTTATCTCCTCATAGTCACAAAATGGCTGCAGAAGCTTTTGGCATCCCAGTCTGCCTTCAAGAAGGAAGAGAAAAGGAGCCATGCAAAGCATCTTTCCCTTATATCAAGTAAACAGAATATTTCATAAAGGTGTTGGCAAGTTCACGCTCATGTCTAGGTGTTCAGAACTAAAGAATATGGCCACTCTCACTGCAAGAGAATCCAGACACTTGAAAACTTAGTTTTTCAACAGCTATAATAAAAGTGACAATGGAGAAATGGATCTGAAATACCTAAAGGTAAGCTAAAAGGCTAAATGCTCATTTCTAGGTTGATGACAGATAAATAGATAGATGATGTGCTCAGTCGCTAAGTCGTGTCTGACTCTTTGCAACCCCGTGGATTGTAGCCTGCCAGACTCCTCTGTCCATGGAATTTCCCAGGCAAGAATACTGGAGTGGGTTGCCATTTCCTCCTCCAGGGAGATAGATCATATATACATACAAATAGGAGATAAAAAGAAAACAAACTCAAATAACTCAGGAAAGAAATTAGAGAAAAAGTATTCCACTGCAATCTTAAAATAGAAAAATGAGGTCATCAAAATGAGAAAGAGATGATATGAAGCTGAATATGAAAGTTTTCCAAATGTCTTCTGTGTGGAGTCCCAGAAGCACGCTCAGTGAACAGGTTTCACTAGTAACCGAGGCAGCCAGAAAAGAAGGTATATTAAGTGGATATTAAGAATCTGTGTTAAGATCCCCCTGGTGGTCTAGTGGTACAGAATCTGCTTTCCAATGCAGGGGACACAAGTTCTATCCCTGGTCGGGGAACTGCAATCCCACATGCTCCAGGGCAGGTAAGCCTGCATGTCACAACTACTGAACCAGCACACTCTAGATGCTCCAGGGCAGGTAAGCCTGCATGTCACAACTACCAAACCAGCACACTCTAGATGCTCCAGGGCAGGTAAGCCTGCATGTCACAACTACTGAACCAGCACACTCTAGAGCCTGTGCTTCACAAGAGAAGCCCGTGAGCTACAACTAGAGAAAGCCCACACGCCTCAACAAAGACCCAGCATAGCCAAAGGAAAAAAAACAAACCTGTGTGTTTTGCCAGGTGTAGACCAAGGGAAAGTTCTAGGGTAACTACTGAAGACAAAAGGAGAAGAGGGCAGAAGAGGAAGAGAATCAAATAGCATCACTGGCTTAACAGACTTGAATCTGAGCAAACTCCGGGAGACGGTGAATGACAGGAAAGCCTGGCATGCTGCAGTTCATGGGGTTGCAAAAAGTCGCATACGACTGAGCGACTGAACAACAAAATTGCTAACCAACTTAAGTACTTACGAGTGTCCCCAAATTAAAATCACTACACTGTGTGAATAATATATAATATCTTTTGCACTTCTTCATAACACTACATTTGGAAAAACAAAATTTTTTAATTTATTTATTTTTAATTGGAGGATAATTGCTTTATAATAGTGTGTTGGCTTCTGCAGTGTATCAACATGAATCCGTCATAGGCATTATATGTCCCCTCCCCACTGAACCTCCCTCTCCCCCAGTTTGTCACAGAGCACCAGATTTGAGCTCCATGTGTCATACAGCAAAATCCCACTGGCTGTCTATTTTACACATGTATACATGTTTCAGTGCTACTCTCTCCGTTCATCTCACTCTCCTTTCCCCACTGTGTCCAAAGTCTGTTCTATGTCTATGCTTCCCTGCAAATAGTTTCATCAGTGTGCACCATCTTTCTAGATTCAATATGTATGTGTTAATACACAATACTTATTTTTCTCTTTCTGACTTACTTCACTCTGCATATAGGCTCTCGGAAGAACAATGCTAGTACAAACTACCTATTGTTTGTCTTTAAAGTCATTTCTTTCTGATGAGATGGATGAAACTGGAGCCGATTATACAGAGTGAAGTAAGCCAGAAAGAAAAACACCAGTACAGTATACTAACACATATATATGGAATTTAGAAAGATGGCAATGACGATCCTATATGCAAGACAGCAAAAAAGACACAGATGTGTATAATGGACTTTTGGACTCAGAGGGAGAGGGAGAGGGTGGGATGATTTGGGAGAATGGCATTGTAACATGTAGACTATCATGTAAGAATCGAATTGCCAGTCTATGTCCGACGCAGGATACAGCATGCTTGGGGCTGGTGCACGGTGACCCAGAGAGATGTTATGGGGAGGGAGGTGGGAGGGGGGTTCATGTTTGGGAACACATGTACACCCATGGTGGATTCATGTCAATGTATGGTAAAACCAATACAGTATTGTAAATTAAAATAAAGTTAAAAAAAAAAAAGAGAATGAAGAGGTTTAAAAAAATGAAAAAAAAATAATAAAGTCATTTCTGAGTCTTTTGAAAGTTTGTATACATACTTATAGAAGCTCTTTCTTTTCATTTGAGATAGCGTTGTCCAATATGAAAAACAAGTGGGCTGGATGAATTGCTAGAGTATTAAGTCAGCAGGTTCAGTTTCTCAGTCTCTTTGCCTTTTTGTGCTTCTAAAAACAAGTTGAAATTTCATGCTACCACTCTGTGCTCAGTCCCCTGCTAGGATGTAAGTCAGCCCCATAGAGAGGCTCTCTCTGGCTTGTTTGCTGCCATCAACCAAGTGTTTACAAAAGTTCCTGATACAACAGAGTCATTCAATAAATAGTTGTTGTCTAAATAGTTGAAAATTAAATCCCCTGTAGACTGTCTACTAGTTAAATATTTTACATTGAAGTAAAATTCAATAAATTATTTTAAACTTTCCTCCAACATGAGCTGTACCACAAAAAAAACTTAAATATTAGATTCCTCTTCAGAAAATAGCTCACTGATTAAAAGGTTTAGATAATAAAGATCTTGACAGTGAGAACCACACCCTCGTCCTATTGCCCCTATTGCCAAGCCCAGTGCCTGGTACATAAATATTTGTAAAATGAATTGCTGATCAGATTTTATATTGAACAGTTACTAAAGTGGTCATAATCAATATTTTGGTCAAAATCTTAAAACTATATTGATGTTTTCAACGAACATTCATTTCCTGAAATTCCTTCTTAAGAACATTGTTCAGGCTCAAAAGCAACCATCTTTTTAACCAGAAGGCTAATGAAAATTTGAGAAGAAATTCATAAAACCTAGCGCACACGGACACAGATGACCGTGCTGTGCTTAGTTACTTAGTCGTGCCTGACTCTTTGCAACCCCAAGGACTATAGCCTGCCAGGCTCCTCTGTCCATGGGGTTCTCCAGGCAAGAATATTGGAGTGGGTTGCCATGCCCTCCACCAGGGGGTCTTCCCAACCTGTGTACAGAACCCAGGTCTCCCCCATTGAAGGTGGATTCTTTACAGTCTGAGGCACCTATCATTCTGGGCTTATAAAATACACTGTTCTCAAAGAGAAAAAAAAAGAGTACAACTAAGAACCCTAGTGTGTTCATCTCTACGAACAGAGACGAAGTAACACTGTGAAGAATAGTATTCGATAAAATCATGCTTATTAACTTTTATCTATGCAATTCCAAGTACAGTCTGTAACAAATGTAAAGGAAGATAATGTATTTATTTATGGTTGAAAGATTAAAAACATTGCTTTGTTAAAATTAACTCTTTCTGTAATCAGTATTCAAGCCAACCTCAAAGCAGAGCTCACCATTAACACCACAGCATACACAATTCTACAGCGGAGCAGCAGGAAAGGTAAATAAATGCATTCTCAACAAGTTAGATGCTGCATCTGTGGAAACACTTCTAAAGCAGACTGTATTTGTTCACTTGTGATATTTTCACAGTTATATGCAAGCCTAGCTAGTGAACAGGAATGTTAATATTCACTGGGTTTTAATATACTTTTTTAAAAGCACTATGATTCCTCCAACTCATTGATCTCAGCAAAGCCATGAAAATTTCAGGATCCTTGCATACATAGCTGCAAGCACAAAGATATTTTTAGTTTAAGGGTTTTATTTCATGAAATGAAAAGGAACAACAGCAGCAACAAAAAGACCCAAAGCAAAACATGCACATAAAAGACAGGAATAAGTCCGCTGGAAAACAGAAGGCTGAAGCGTTAATTGAACATTACCTTTTTCTCCTAGTGAGGCAAATGCACCATGGTCATTTCTGTCTTTCCTCACAGTGCTGATTTAAAACCCCCAGCTGAGAAGGCAGCTGTGCGAAGCAAGGAACTGGTGAGCTCAGCAGGAGTCCTGTATCCTGATGCTGCTCCCAGAAATTCATGCTTTCTTTCAGTTGCTGTCTTGTCCTTAGTTGTGCCAGAAATGTAAAATGTTCTCCTTTCTGCAAAAGTGGTACAAAGATCACAGTGATGGTTGTCTTTAAAGACTTCAAAAGCCTGGATCACCCTGTTTTTATTGTTATTTATCTTCAACGTGGCCTCTGAAGAGCAGGCATTGGCTACTTTTCAAGGTATTTGAAATTCAGGAGAGCTTTCATTAATCATAATGTTAATGGAATGCAGGGCAAAACAAACATGAAAGTTGAAGCATATGGGAGAGGGAAGGGTAAGGTCGCTTTTTCTCCTCCTCATGCAAAAAAAAAAAAAAAAAAAAAAAAAAAGACTTCACTGTTGTACAGCAGCTTTTTTCCTAGATTACAACAATGAAACCCTTATCTTAAAAAAACAAAAACACTGTGTATTATGCCTCCCTCTGCTAAAGCAGTAGTACAAAACTGACTGCAGCTTAAAGTAACACTACATTTTTAAAGCACTTAAAAGTGGAATTAATTTATTATCTGTTTCTATATAGAGGCATTACAAATGTTTTATGAAGTACTCTGGAAATGACTTGAAAAATAATTATCGGGAAACAACTGGACAACGTAATGGATGCAGTTACTGAGTGAAGGACGTGATTGATGCTGCAAGATTGTCATGAGTGAATAAAGCATATCATACTCAGAGCTAGGGATTCGGTGGAGCTTAGACTTCAAAATCAGAGGAAAAACAATTGTTTACATTTCCAAAGGTATCATAGATTACTTACTATGTATAAACATAATAATATATATACATACATATGTTTAAAGTATATAATTACATTTATGTGCATAAAATATGCATATATGTGGTGCATATATTTGACATTAGGTTTCATTTTAAATATGCTTCAATATTTAAAATAATAAAATATTTAAAGTAAAACTTAAGCAATAACTTAGAATATGTATTTTTAGTATTGAGGACATTTCCATTACTATTCCAAAAGTTATACTCAGATATAAAAGTCAAGACAAAATTACTGATAAAGAGGAATATAGAGTAAATTTAGGACTTCTCCTATTTAATTTTGTTATGTTTATAACTAAATTATATAGAAATATAACCAGATTGTATTTTAGTTAATTTCGTAGGTCAATTTTGAGGAAGATGTAGAGTTGAAATGTTAGCATTTAGAAATTTTTATTTACCTATGGATTATGTCATCTAATAGGTATTTATAACAATATACTTGGTATCTAGAGTTTTATTATGCTCACTTAAGAGTTTGGGTAAACTCCAGGGGCTGGTGACGGACAGGGAGGCCTGGCATGCTGCGGTTCATGGGGTCGCAAAGAGTCAGACACGACTGAGCTACTGAACTGAACTGAAACCAAGATTACATAAAACAAAATTTCAGATACATACATCATGGACACAAGCTCTTCTTCCAGAAACTTATTTTATTTTTTCATATAGAATTTCAATCAAAAATATTTGGGAAACAGAAAACTATGTATTTTTATTGCTAGATAAGAAATAACCACAAATTTATCAACTTAAACACAGTCATCTCAGTTTGGAAACTATGTACGCCAATCACGTAAAGAAGTGTGTACTTCAACAATGGAGACTTGGAATCTTATTAATTGATTATAATATTTTTCTTATTCATTCACTCATTCACAATGTAATTATTGTGATTTCTGCCAATAGTTGAAATGTTTGCCCTGTAGGAATTAAGGATTTTGTCTGCTAAAACACTATTTCTAAAATTATAAAATATTCGGTTTAGTTTCAAAAAATATATGCCAGACTGCCCAAAGATGTTACTCTGTACAGGAAAATGCATGTTAAAAGAGTGAATGGATAATAATAATACCTACCATAATAATGTCTTAGAGACACACGTTTCACCATTTTACAAAATAATTTTAGATACCTGTAAAGAAACAAAACAAAATCAACCTCACCAATAGTCAGATAAACTCAAGTTAAAAACTGCATTCCACTTTTAGTTATTAAATAAACATTTTTTTAAAATATTCAGTCCACAATAATGATGGAGATACAGTATCATATTTTACTGTTGGATGGGCCAAATGGGTTCATTGCAATTTGGCAGGAAAATAACAGAAATAGAGGCACTAAGGGAAAATGACCACAACATGATACTAATTGTCATCTGTGGGATCTTATTTTCTTACAGCTATATTTATAATATTGTTCAACATATCACATCAGAGAATTGAAAAAGTAGAAAACTCAAAGTCTAATAATAAGCAAATCATTTCAGAAAGTGAAAATCAGTCCTGGCAGTGGGCAGTTAGAGCTAGAGTATCAACAAAACATCAGCATTGAACAGAAAGGCGTGACTATGACCAAGTGTGAAACAAGACAGATACAAGGACATTCAGTTCAGTTCAGTTCAGTTCAGTCGCTCAGCTATGTCTGACTCTGCAACCACATGGACTGCAGCACGCCAGGCCTCCCTGTCCATCACCAACTCCCAGAGCTTACTCAAACTCATGTCCATCGAGTCGGTGATGCCATCCAACCTCCTCATCCTCTGTTGTCCGCTTCTCCTCCCGCCTTCAATCTTTCTGAGCATCAGGGTCTTTTTCAATGAGTCAGTTCTTCACATCAGGTGGCCAAAATATTGGAGTTTCACCTTCAGCATCAGTCCTTCCAATGAATATACAGGACTGATTTCCTTTAGAATGGACTGGTTGGATCTCCCTGCAGTCCAAGGGACTCTCAAGAGTCTTCTTCAACACCACAGTTCAAAAGCATCAATCCTTTGGCACTCAGCTGTCTTTATAGTCCAACTCTCACATCCATACACGACTACTGGAAAAATCAAAGCTTTGATTAGACGGAACTTTGTTGGCAAAGTAATGTCTCTGCTTTTTACTATGCTGTCTAGGTTGGCCATATGGGGAAACAGTGGAAAGAGTGACAGACTTTATTTTGGGGGGCTCCAAAATCACTCCAGATGGTGACTGCAGCCATGAAATTAAAAGACACTCACTCCTTGGAAGGAAAGTTTTGACCAATCTAGGCAGCATATTAAAAAGCAGAGAAATTACTTTGCCAACAAATGCCTATCTAGTCAAGGCTATGGTTTTTCCAGTAGTCATATATGGATGTGAGAGTTGGACTATAAAGAAAGCTGAGCACAGAAGAATTGAGGCTTTTGAACTGTGGTGTTGAATAAGACTCTTGAGAGTCCCTAGGACTCTGGAGGACCTAGGGACCTTGGAGTCCCTAGGACTGCAAGGAGATCCAACCAGTCCATCCAAAATTAAATCAGTCCTGAATGTTCGTTGGAAGGACTGATGCTGAAGCTGAAACTCCAATACTTTGGCCAAGTGATGTGAAGAGCTGACTCATTTGAAAAGACCCTGATGCTGGGAAAAATTGAAGGTGGGAGGAGAAGGGGACGTCAGAGGATGAGATGGTTGGATGGCATCATCGACTCAATGAACATGAGTTTGGGTAAACTCCACCCATAGCTTTGACTAGACAGACCTTTGTTGGAAAAGTAATGTCTCTGCTTTTCAATATACTATGTAGGTTGGTCATAACTTTCCTTCCAAGGAGTAAGCAATCTTTTAATTTCATGGCTGCAATCACCATCTGCAGTGATTTTGGAGCCCAAAAAAATAAAGTCTGACACTGTTTCCACTGTTTCCCCATCTATTTCCCATGAAGTAATGCCATGGGATGCCAGATGCCATGATCTTAGTTTTCTGAATGTTGAGCTTTAAGACAACTTTTTCACTCTCCTCTTTTACTTTCATCAAGAGGCTCTTTAGTTCTTCTGTGCTTTCTACCACAAGGGTGGTGTCATCTGCATATCTAAGGTTATTGATATTTCTCCCGGCAATCTTGATTCCAGCTTGTGCTTCATCCAGTCCAGCATTTCTCATGATGTACACTGTATATAAGTTAAATAAGCAGTGTTACAATATACAGCCTTGACATACTCCTTTCCCTATTTGGAACCAGTCTGTTGTTCCATGTCCAGTTCTAACTGTTGCTTCCTGACCTGCATTATAAGTTTCTCAAGAGGCAGGTCAGGTGGTCTGGTATTCCCATCTTTTTCAGAATTTTTCATAGTTTATTGTGATCCACACAGTCAATGGCTTTGGCATAGTCAATAAAGCAGAAACTCTCTTGCTTTTTTGATGATCCAACAGATGTTGGCAATTTGATCTCTGGTTCCTCTGCCTTTTCTAAAACCAGCTTGAACATCTGGAAGTTCATGGTACACGTACTGTTGCAGACTGGCTTGGAGAATTTTGAGCATTACTTTACTAGCATGTGAGATGAGAGCAGTTGTGCAGTAGTTTGAGTGTTCTTGGGCATTACCTTTCTTTGGGATTGGAGTAAAAACTGACCTTTTCCAGTCCTGTGGCCACTGCTGAGTTTTACAAATTTGATGGCATATTGAGCCCAACACTTTCACAACATCATTTTTTAAGACTTGAAATAGCTCAATTGGAATTCCTTAACCTCCATTAGCTTTGTTCATAGTGATGCTTCCTAAGGCCCACTTGACTTCACATTCCAGGATGTCTGGCTCTAGATGAGTAATCACACCATCCTGGTTATCTGGGTCATGAAGATCTTTTCTGTATAGTTCTGTGCATTCTTGTCACCTCCTCTTAATATCTTCTGCTTCTGTTAGGTCCATATCATTTCTGTCCTTTACTGTGCCCCATCTTTGTATGAAATGTTCCCATGGTATCTTTAATTTTTGTGAATAGATCTCTCAGTTCAGTTCAGTTCAGTTCAGTCACTCAGTCATGTCCGACTCTTTGCGACCCCATGAATCGCAGCACACCAGGCCTCCCTGTCCATCATCAACTTCCAGAGTTCACTCAGACTCACGTCCATCGAGTCCGTGATGCCATCCAGCCATCTCATCCTCTGGCGTCCCCTTCTCCTCCTGCCCCCAGTCCCTCCCAGCAACAGAGTCTTTTCTAATGCGTCAACTCTTCGCATGAGGTGGCCAAAGTACTGGAGTTTCAGCTTTAGCATCATTCCTTCCAAAGAAATCCCAGGGCTGATCTCCTTCAGAATGGACTGGTTGGATCTCCTTGCAGTCCAAGGGACTCTCAAGAGTCTTCTCCAACACTACAGTTCAAATGCATCAATTCTTCAGCACTCAGCTTTCTTCACAGTCCAACTCTCACATCCATACATGACCACAGGAAAAACCATAGCCTTGACTAGACAGATCTTTGTTGGCAAAGTAGTACCTCTGCTTTTCAATATGCTGTCTAGGTTGGTCATAACTTTTCTTCCAAGTATTAAGCATCTTTTAATTTCATGGCTGCAATCACCATCTGCAGTGATTTTGGAGCCCAGAAAATGAACTCTGACACTGTTTCCACTGTTTCCCCATCTATTTCCTATGAAGTGATGAGACTGGATGCCATGATCTTCGTTTTCTGAATGGTGAGCTTTAAGCCAGCTTTTTCACTCTCCTCTTTTCACTTTCATCAAGAGGCTTTTTAGCTCCTCTTCACTTTCTGCCATGGTGTGATCACTCACCTAGAGCCAGACATCCTGGAATGTGAAGTCAAGTGGGCCTTAGAAAATATCACTATGAAAAAAAAAAAAGAAAGAAAGAAAACATCACTACGAACAAAGCTAATGGAGGTGATGGCATTCCAGTTGAGCTATTTCAAATCCTGAAAGATGATGCTGTGAAAGTGCTGCACTCAATATGCCCGAAAATTTGGAAAACTCAGCAGTGGCCACAGGACTGGAAAAGGTCAGTTTTCATTCCAATCCCAAAGAAAGGCAATGCCAAAGAATGCTCAAACTACCACACAATTGCAGTCATCTCACATGCTAGTAAAGTAATGCTCAAAATTCTCCAAGCCAGGCTTCAACAATATGTGAACCATGAACTTCCAGAAGTTCAAGCTGGTTTTAGAAAAGGCAGAGGAACCAGAGATCAAATTGCCAACATCCGCTGGATCATCAAAAAAGCAAGGGAGTTCCAGAAAAACATCTATTTCTGTGTTATTGACTATGCCAAAGCCATTGACTGTGTGGACCACAATAAACTATGAAAAATTCTGAAAGAGATGGGAACACCAGACCACCTGGCCTGCCTCTTGAGAAACCTATATGCAGGTCAGGAAGCAACAGTTAGAACTGGACATGGAACAACAGACTGGTTCCAAATAGGGAAAGGAGTATGTCAAGGCTGTATATTGTCACTCTGCTTATTTAACTTATATACAGTGTACATCATGAGAAATGCTGGACTGGAAGAAGCACAAGCTGGAATCAAGATTGCTGGGAGAAATATCAATAACCTCAGATATGCAGATGACACCACCCTTATCGCAGAATAGATCTCTAATCTTTCCAGTTCTATTGTTTTCTTCTATTTATTTGCATTGATCACTGAGGAAGGCTCTCTTATCTCTTGGTGCTATTCTTTGTAACTCTGCATTCAAATGGGTATATCTTTCCTTTTCCTTTCACTTCTCTTCTTTTCACAGCTATTCATAAGACCTCCTCAGAGACACTCAGCCACAACAAAACCACCTGACAGCCCCCTCTTTATATTAGCCCAAGCCTTATCTCAGATGGTAAAGAATATGCCTGCAATGCAGGAGACTGGGGTTCAATCACTGGATCAGGGAGTTCCCCTCTAGAAGGAAATGCAACCCACTCATTTTCTTGCCTGGGAAATCCCATGGACAGAGGAGCCTGGTGGGCTATAGTTCATCATGTCGCAAAGAGTAGGACACGGCTGAGCAAGTAATACTGGAGTAACTACTAGTTATTTGCCATTGACTACCAGCATTGCTTTGATGATCTCACCTTCTAGAGAAAAATTGCCACGTTGGCTAATCCTTGATTGTCCCCTGTTTTCTAATAGCATTTAATTCAGAAATGGCTTCCTCTTCTTTAAGCCCTTTTTAGAATCACCCAGCACAAGACCAAATCCTTTAACAGACCCCTTCCAAAGTTCTCCTTGAAACTTCAACACTCTCCCTCACTGCCTCAACCTAAATAATCTTTGTTTCACTCACATGTTTTCCCATGGTCCCTGGCTGGTGAATTTCAATAAGTTAAACTGTGACAGGTTATTATATTGCATATTATGTAGCTATTCCAATGACAGCTTACCAATAGTAAAACATGATACTAACTACACAAAAGCCTATAAAAAATATAACAGCCAGTGTGGTTAAAGCACTGGGTTTGTTGATATTTTTCCTCTTAGTAATTTCTTCCTCATTTTCCTTTCTATTTTCCTTCTTTAAAATTGAGTAAAAATTATTTTCCTAATGAGAAATATTGTGTTAAAAATATGCAAAATTTGAATGCCTTCATTCAAGCTGGGTGGCTTCTAACAACAGAAATTCATTTCTCACCCATGTAGAGACTAGGAAGTCCAAGAACACGGTGCTGACATTCAGTGTCTCATGCAGTCTCACTAGTTGATTCATAGACTGCTGATTCTTGCCATGGCCTCTCATGGTAGAAGGGACAAGAGAGGTTTTTAGGGCGCTTTTCATAGGGCTTCCTAGGTGGCCTAGTGGTGAAGAACCCACGTGCCAGTTCAGGAAATGCAGGAGACCCTAGAGACACAGGTTTGATCCCTGGGTTGGGAAGAACCCCTGCAGGAAGAAATGGCAAACCACTCCAATATTCTTACCCGGAAAATTCCATGGACAGAGGAGCCTGGCAGACTATAGTCCAAAGGGGTCACAAAGAGTCAAACATGACTGGTGCACACACGCACACGGGGTACTAATCTCATTCATGAAGGCTGTGCCCTTTTGGCCTAATCAGTTCCCAAAGGTCCCACCTCCAGGTGCCAGCATGCTGGGGATTAGGTTACAACATATGAATTTTCAGGGGACACAAGCATTCAGTCTATATGAGTAAATAGAACAAAATCTCCTCCCTCAGTTAAATATGAGAGTTCATATATGTATCTTATCTGCTTATTTTCTTCCCTCTTTTCAGCAAGAAGTAAATGTGCAAATAATCATTAATTGATACAAATTATTAATTTCTTTGATGGTCCTAGGTTGATAATGATTGATTAATGCACAAAATTACTTGATAAATTGGTACATATAATGAATTAATTTATATGCATTGGTTATTATTTGATGCACATAATGCAATAATTCATTCTTAATGTTCATTCATTTACTTTGTGTTCATTTATTAATTCATCAGCTATATATTGAATTTTGTTGATTATTAGTTGTACAGCTCTGGGGCTAGATATTGGTGTGGCAGAGCTGAACATAAGAAACTGCCCACTGGAAAGAAATCAGTCTGCAGTGGGGACATGACAAGGTTGATATGTTGTCGCATAGAGGAACACATGCCCTGTTCTCAGTTAGATGATGCTATGGGAGCACCATCAAGGGGACACTTTACTTCCTTGGGGGCTAGAGGGTAGGAGTAGTCAAGGGTGACTTCAAGGAGGAGGTGACACTTTCCCTGAGTCCTTAATAACAAGAGTGTGCTTGTCAGGCACAGGAGAGAAGGAAGAGTCTTCCAGGATGCATGAGTCTATAATTAAGAGCTAAAAAGAGAAAGACAATGAATGTTTCAGGAGATGAGAAAACTTGAGATCAATGTGGGTGTAATCATGAAGGATTTGTGAAGGAAGCGGTACTTGACCTAAATCTTAGAAAATGGAGATGGTGTAGAAGAGGAGAAAGACTCAACCCGGAGTAATGACATAAATATTTGTCCCTGTCTGTGACATGATGGGTGATATAAACTGTGATGGGATAGTTTGCTTGTGTCCATAGAGAGACAACAGATAAATCAGGAAACCATGTTATAGTTTGAGGGCAATCCCTCCAAGGCCCATTCTATGAATTTTAGAGTTAAATCAGATCCCACATGTGACAAACCCTCGTTGTGTGATCACTTATTGCAGTGTGTTTCTTGACCCAAAGGAAGTTCACACATTAAAAAGTTAGCTGGAACTTCGCTAGTGGTCTAGTGGTTAAGAATTCAAGGCAGGACACAATGGGCTGGATTCCTGATCCAGGAAGATTCCACGCTTTTCATGCCATGGGGAAACTAAGCCCATAGGCCACAACTACTGAACCTGTGCTCCAGAGCCCATGTTCTGCAACAAGAGAGGCCACAGCAATAAGAGGCCCATGAACCACATGTAGAGAGAGTAGCCCCTTGCTCATTGCAACTAGAAAAAGCCCGTTCAGCAACTAAGACCCAACACAGCCAAAAAGAAAAGGATAAAAAAAAAAAAAAAAAAAAAAGCAGCTGAAAGTCTTGGATGAGAACTTTCTGGTCTAATCCAGTCATCCCACAAAGCTACCACCTGTCTACTAGGATTGCCCTCACAGTACTACAAAGAGCTTCTCTAATGCTTTTGCTATATTTTTGTGTTCTCTAAACTCAGAGTGGGCCAAAAATCATAAAAGTAGTAGGAAACACTTATTTGAAATTAACTAGCTAAAAAAAAAAAAAAGGAAAAGAAGATCAGTCAGACTTTTCTGCCAAGTTCCAAAGGCATAGAAATTCAAAGTGAGGCGAAGGATATTTTTCAAACTTTAAATTGGGGCTGGAATTGTTGCAAGGATGGTTACATATGGCAGGCAAATAGAACACATGCCAAAAGAGGCAAAATGAGTATAAGAAGGTGTGAAGATTCATCTGTGCATATGGGGAACAGTAGCAATGAAAATATCTGTATAGGAAATGGGCCACATTTGTGCAGAAAAGAGCCCAGTGGAGACAACAGTGTTGAACATGCTATGAATGAGGAACCAGACAAATTATGGTTTGACATTTTATACTATCTTGGATGCTATTTGATTTTTATTTCCCTCTCAGTCTGAATAATAGTCTTTTACTTCCTTATCTAGAATGATCCCTTTCCTCTTTTCCATTTCATTAGCATAAGCCATGTGAAAGAAGATTGTCCTGTAGAGTTTAAATGTAGACACATCTAGGAGGAAGCAGAATGTGGTACCAAACATTTGTTTTGTCCTATTTCATTTTTAAAAGCACATCTTATTTTTTTTCTTCTTCTTCTAATGATTGGAGAGTCAGCACTAATTTAGGGGAAAATCGGTTGAAAATATAATAGAATAACTCCTATTTCAAAGACATTTCTTTGACATATAGTTCAAATTGAAATGTATGATTATAATGAAAAGGTAGTATTGTGTGTGGTTCCAAACTGTGCTACATACAATGATAATTCTGTTAACATGTATTGAGCCAGGACAAAGTATTTTCACAACACTGCAATATCATCCTTCTTATTTAAAAGCAGAAGCTCATCTGGTGACTCAATTTTAATACTATATAAAATATATGTGACTGGATTCGTTATATAATGCTGCATAACAAATTACTTCAAACTTTTCCAGCTTAAAACAAACATTTTTTAATCTCATAGTTCCTGTGGGTCAGACAACCTGGTACAGCTTAGCTGAGTCTTTAGGTTCCTGTTCTCAAAGGATGCAGTCATGTCAAGACTTGACAGAGAGAAGGTGTACTTCCCTAGCAACCGCTGATTTTGGTTTCTATTTCTATAGTATTTCTTATTCTGGAATCTCACGTACATAGAATCATAAAGTACACAGCATTCTAAGACTGACTTCTTCATTCAGCAACAGTCATTTAAGATTCACGCTTTCACATGGCTTGATAGTGCATTTCTTTTTATTAGTGAATAGCACAATATTGTATGGAAATCACACAGGTAATTTCTCCATTCATCTTTTAAAAGGCCTAAGGAGTGCTCACCGTATGGGTGATTATGAATGAAACTTCTATGAACATTCATGTGCATGTGTGTAGGTTTCTTGAGGGCATAAGTTTTCTAATCAATTGGGTGAATTCCTATGGGCAAAATGCAGAGTTATAAAGTTTAGCTTTATATACACTTTTGAGCCAGTGATGGACAGTAATTTATACAAAAAAAATTTAGCATGATGTGTTTTATATGTTTTTAGTACCACTTTACAATGAAATGTTTCTTCTAAGCCATAAGAATACTTGGAGAACATGAAACACACAATTACTGTAAAGTAGACATTACTTTGTCGACTAAGGTCCGTCTAGTCAAGGCTATGGTTTTTCCTGTGGTCATGGATGGATGTGAGAGTTGGACTGTGAAGAAGGCTGAGCACCGAAGAATTGATGCATTTGAACTGTGGTGTTGGAGAAGACTCTTGAGAGTCCCTTGGACTGCAAGGAGATCCAACCAGTCCATTCTGAAGGAGATCAGCCCTGGGATTTCTTTGGAAGGAATGATGCTAAAGCTGAAACTCCAGTACTTTGGCCACCTCATGCGAAGAGTTGACTCATTGGAAAAGACTCTGATGCTGGGAAGGATTGGGGGCAGGAGGAGAAGGGGACGACAGAGGATGAGATGGCTGGATGGCATCACTGACTCAATGGACGTGAGTCTGAGTGAACTCTGGGAGTTGGTGATGGACAGGGAGGCCTGGCGTGCTGCGATTCATGGGGTCACAAAGAGTCAGACACGACTGAGCGACTGAACTGAACTGAACTGAGCATTTCTTAGACTGGATTCTGTTGGGGAGGAAAGTGGTGGAGGAAGAAGATTTGAATGGAGACAGAAAATCTCCATTAAATTATAAAGATGAAAGGAATATTTGAAGAAGCAGCAGCCAAGACTGAAGGTAAGGTACTTCATATCTGAACTGGGGTATTACAATGTAAACTGGAAAAGAATAGCAGAGAGGATATTTGAAAATATCAGTCCTGAGAAGAGAAAGAGGTATGAGAGAAAAGAGCCACAAACTATAAACTAGGAAGATCAAGTAAACTGCAGGGCTGCAGAAAGCAGGAAAGTATGAGCTGGGGGTACAGCATTATGTCTAAAGAGGTGCACTCTGGACTCACTAAAAGGATGTGAGTTTGGGTGAGATGCACTTTCCTGATAATAAGGAAGGGTAGGATGAACTGGGAAGCTCTATACAGTCAGCAAAAACAAGACTGGGAGCTGACTGTGGCTCAAACGATGAACTCCTTATTGCAAAATTCAGACTTAAATTGAAGAAAGTAGGAAAACCAAGAGGCCACTCAGATATGCTGCTGCTGCTAAGTCATTTCAGTCGTGTCTGACTCTGTGGGACCCCATAGACAGCCTACCAGGCTCCCCCGCCCCTGGGATTCTCCAGGCAAGAACACTGGAGTGGGTTGTCATTTCCTTCTCCAATGCAGGAAAGTGGAAAGTGAAAGTGAAATCGCTCAGTTGTGTCCAACTCTTAGTGACCCCATGGACTGCAGCCTACCAGGCTCCCCTGTCCATGGGATTTTTCAGACAAAAATACTAGAGTAGGTTGCCATTTCCTTCTCCAGGGGATCTTCCTGGCCCAAGAATCAAACCCTTAATCTCCTGTGTCTCCTGCAGTGCAGGCAGATTCTTTATCCACTGAGCCATCAGAGTTCCTACTATTGTTTCTAGGACCATGAAAATGAACGGTAACTAAATCAGTAGTTCCTGAAACAATGAAATAATCCTGTAAGGACATGCTTTGTCTACAGATGCTGGATTGATGCTGTAACCCTCTCACTTGGGGAAACCATGCTTCCCTGGGCTCCACTTTCTGTCCTTGCTCCCAGGGAACATCTTGACCTCTATTGTTCTCTGAAATAATTGTAGAACTGCTTGCTTCAAGGTGTTCTGATAGCCAAGTGGCTAAATTAAGAAGCTTATAATGGATGTATGAGTGTGTCTTTTTTGTTTCTAAACGCATACCTTCCTTATAAACTTCCACAGTATTCTCATGAAGCTTGGTTTTTGTTTTGAGTTCACTTGTACACAGTCATAATTCTCATTTTTCACCAATGTCTTCAGAACTCTGAAATACAAAAAAAAAAAGTCATCAACTGCAACGTATATGCACAAATGAGTTAATTTGCTATTCTGGCATTAAAAAAATTATAATGAACTTTAAAATTTCATTTATAATCTTCTAATTAAAGTTTTTAAACTATTTCTCCACCTCCATCACTCTTGCACTAAAACTGCCTACACGCACAAATATAGAGGGAATAAAGGAATTTGTAATAGCTGTCTCATGATTTGTCCCTGATATATTTATATAAAGTACTGCCACCATTTCTTGATTTCTAATCTGCTTCCTATTCAAAGAGCTTTCAAAGTCACCATTGATAGGAGATATACAAAAGCACTCATATGTAAAATAATCAAAATGTTTGAGTAGCTGAATCTAAAGATGGTCATTTTACTGAACAATGAAAAACCTGTGGGACATTAAACAGTCAGCATCCACTGATGAGCAGTATAGGCTTCTTCTGTCACCAGATAGAGACACTAGATCAGGAAAGACAGCACCACAGACTTGCAAGGACCCTCAGTAAAAGCTCATCAATATTTTCAAAACACATCACATACCTCCTGGGCTCCTTTGAGAAGTATTAGCCACCAAGGTAAGCCCTGCATTCTGAACTGTCTCCCTGTCTTTATCCTTGACCTACCAACATCTCAAACGACATTAAGGCAACCATTAGTTCCTTTCCTGCTTTTCTCTTTGTGCTGAGCTGGCATTTAGCACTCTCTTTTATGCAAAAGACTCATTTTTCTTCCACTTGGTGTGATAAGGTTTATTTTAAATAAGTGAATAGAAATTACTGCACAATAATGAAGAACTTCAGAGGAGACATGATGGAAATAGAGATGGGAATAGAGGACACAGAGGGAAGAAAATTTGTGTTCTCAATAACTATCACTTCTCTTTGTATTTTAATGTTCCAAATAGACTTTCAATTATTCTATGTGTGCATATACATATGCAGACATACGTGTAATTAATATATTACATATAGTGTATATGTATATGTAGTTATCTATATTAGCCATGGAAACAGACATATACATAGATGCCAAAATTACTTCTAAATTGTTGTCAAATTGTTGTTGTTGTTGTTGTTGTTGTTGTTGTTTAGTCACTAAGTCATGTCCGACTCTTTTGTGACCCCATGGACTATAACCTGCCAGGCTCTTCTGTCCTTGAGATCTCCCAGGCAAGAATACTGAAGTGGGTTACCATTTCCTTCTCCAGGGCATCTTTCTGTCCCAGGGTTTGAACCCACATCTCCTGCTTTGGCAGGCAGATTCTTTACCACCGAGCCAACTTATTCATTAATCCTCTAATAATTTCCCCGGCCCCTTATTATAAAAAAAAAAACAACTCATCTATATCTTTGCACAAGTCTTCTATAATTGAACCTAATATCAGCATCCAATCAGAATGCAACTGCATTCTGCATTAATGACACAAATTTTCTTGGTGGATTTGTGCTCATATCAAATAGAATGTGACTGATTGTTAAAAATGAGATATTTACCGATGCAGCTGAGCCTCCAAGGCCAAGAACACAGAAGTTGGAGCCCTGAGGTGTTAGACAAGGCCTTTCCATTACTGGATGGTGGGAAAGCAAGAAAAATCATGGAGAAAGGAACGCCAACAAAGAGATGCTGATTCAACTGGGGAGCTCAAGGTAACCTACCTACCAAACTTGGAAAAGTATTCTTATATTTTAAAAACTTGTAAAATTCTGCCACTAACAAAAGATCAGCTATGCTTAATATCTGATTTACCTGGGCAAAATAGAAGGTCAAGAGCGAGTCTGATGCTGTTGGCCTGAGCCAATAGTAAAGAGATAGACAGACAGAGAAATAGAGAGAAAGATGAATCTGGAATGAGCATCCCTTTCAAGATGGAGCCAAGCAGAAAGAAACATTAATTTTAAATCTTTTAATTTGACTATTATTCCAGTCTGGACATTTTAATGACTGAAATGAGTCTGTTCTCTGCAGTTTTATTGGAGCTCATTATTAAGTGTAATTGAATAAAAATCTGAGGCAAACCTAAGAGTTCATCCAGGGGCATGGAGAAAACTATCCCACAGTGTGAATTTAAGAGATTAGTGGCTGGAAAAGCCAAATTTCTTTTCTGTTTGCACCTTAGCTTTCATTCAATAAAAGAAAAGGTCGCAATAGCAAAGCATCCAGTTTGAAATTCAATCTCCATTTGGACTAAACATGCTTGTCTGATCAACTTGGGAGGGGAGGAAGGGCAAGGGTATTTAGCAAGTGGTTTTTTGTTATTATTGGTTGGTTTGGACTTTGTCAGGAGCCAGCACTATGAAAAAGTGTAAAAAAACAGAACAACTCCATGCTCAGTTGCACACGCTCCCAACTGAGGTTTCAGAGAATGCTACAGGCAGAAAGGTCCACAGGAAGCTGGCAGCATAGCTCAGGAAAGCAGATGTGCTGGAAAACCCAGATGACAAGAAGAGTGTCCTCCATTCATGTATAGAATGTCGTGGGTTTGGTAGAGCAGTGATTGCAGGAGATAAGCCCCACATCCGAATCTCAATCTCATACTTTGGGGAGTAAAGAGATGAACTTGTGACCTGGACTCAGAGTGGTCTTAGCCATCCTTGGCAGCAATGGTCACTGTGAAGTGTTCAAGTGACCCTGAAGGAGCCAGGCTGACAGTGAAAAAAAAAAAAAGTGAAGCCTTTGATTGTGGGGATCACAACAAACTGTAGAATATTCTTAAAGAGATGAGAATACCAGACCACCTCATCTACTTCCTGAGAAACCTGTATGCAGGTCAAGAAGCAACAGTTAGAACCAGACATGCAATAATGGACTGGTCCCAAATTGGGAAAGGAGTACATTCAAGGCTGTATATTGTTAATCCTTGCTTATTTAAACGATATGCAGAGTACATCATGAGAAATGCCATGCTGTATGAAGCACAAGCTGGAATCAAGACTGCTAGGAGAAATATCAATAATCTCAGATATGCAAATGACACAACTCTTATGGCAGAAAGTGAAGAAGAACTAAGGAGCCTCTTGATGAAAGTGAAAGAGGAGCATGAAAAAGCTGACTTAAACCTCAACATTCTGGTCCTATCACTTCATGGCAAATGGATGGGATGAAAATGGGAAAACAGTAACAGACTTTAGTTTCTTGGCTCCAAAAGCACTATGGATGGTGACTGTAGAAAAAACTTCTCAGAAGAAAAACTATGACATAACTAGACAGCATATTGAAAAGCAGAGACAACACTTTGTCGCCAGAGTTCCGTACAGTCAAAGCTATGGTTCTATCCTGCAGTCAGGTATGGATGTTGGACCATAAAGAAAGCTGAGCATCAAAGAATTCATGCTTTCAAACTGCAGTGCTGGAGAAGTCTCTTGAGAATCCCTTGAATAGCAAGGAAATCAAACCTGTCAATCCTAAAGGAAACCAACCCTGAATATCATTGGAAGGACTGTTACTGATGCTGAAGCTCCAAAACATTGGCCACCTGATGCAAAGAACTGACTCACTGGAAAAGACACTGATGCTAGGAAAAATTGAGGAGGAGAAGGGGGTGACAGAGGATGAGATCGTTGAATGGCATCATTGACTCAATGAACATGAGTTTGAGCAAACTCTGAGAGATAGTGAAGGACAGGGAAGCCTGGCATGCTGCAGTCCATGGGATCGCAAAGAGTCAGACATGACTGAGCGATTGAACAACAACAACAGCACATGAATCGTCTGGATCAGATGTTCTCAAACTTGGAGGCCCTCAGACCCCTTCACAGTCTTAAAAAAAAAAAAAAAAACTATTTAGAAAGTCAAGAATTTTTGTTTATGTGGATTTTATTGACATATATCATATCAGAAATTGAGACTTGGAAATTTTTAAAGCATTTTATTAAATCTTTTTAAAGTAGCAATGATGAACCCACTATGTGTTAAAATAAATAATACTTTTTCATGAAAATTATTATATTTTCTGAAGCAAACTTTAAAAAAGGGAAAGAATATCGTTTTACATTTTTGCCTATCTCTTTGATGTTTGACTTGATAGAGGACAGCTGGATTCTTATTTGAGCTTTTGCAATTGTTCTATTATGACATATTGCTTTTTAGTAAAGTATATCTTGCTCCTGCTCAGCTGCTTCAATTGTGTCCAATTCCTTGCAATGCTATGGACTGTAGCCCACCAGACTCATCTGTCCACAACTTTCCAGGTAAGAATACTGGAGTGGGTTACCATGCCCTCCTCAGATATCTTCTTGAGTCACAGATCAAACCCACGTCTCTTGGGTCTCCTGAATTGCAGGCAGATTCTTTACCCACTGAGCCATCTGGGAAGCCCTGGCCTTGAGCTCAGGCCTACTTTTAACCCATCCAGTATGTGGCATTTTGTAACAGCAGCTTGAGTAGACTCATAGTGATGACGTTAATAAATGTGATTTTTTTTAAATTATGTGTAATAAAATAATTTAAAGTTTGGAAGAGTCATATAAACAATCTTCACATCTATTGAAACACTCTACTCTTTTCCAGATAGACATCTGTGTGAGGGCAGGTTTTTTTTTTTTAATGAATATATTCTTTATATATATTAAACTATATAAAGAGTGTTAAAGTATTAATATTTAAACTTTACAAATAATATATATGCATAAAAATACCTGGCCTCATGCAGATGTCTATCTGGAAAAGAGTAGAGTATTTCAATAGCTATTTCAAATTTCTGATATGAATCTTCCAAACTTTATTTTATTATACATTATTTTTTTAATCACATTTATTAACATCACCACTATGAGTCTGCTCAGGCTGCTATAATAAAATGCCACACACTGGCTGACTTAGAAAGTAGACCTAAAGTTCAAGATCAAGGAGGTTTCTGAGGAGAACTCTCTTGCTAATTTGCCAGCAGCCCCCTTCCTACTATATCCTCCCATGAATGGGTGAGAGAGAGAGAAGTGAGTGAGTGTACTCTGATCACTCTCTCTATTCTTTATAAGGGCTTCAGTCCCCAAATGGAGGCCTTACACCCATGACTGTACCTATGCCCAATTTCCTCTGTTAAAAGATAAATTGAGACATATTAAAAATTTTGAATAAAAATCAATTTGAAACAGGCAGCATCCAATTGAGAAGACAGAAAAGGGCTCTGATGAGCTGTGTATAATGACTTTTATAAGCAGAGGGAGCAAGAATCAGGAAGTTACACCAGGCAAAATGGTAGGTTGGCCATTGCAAGGTAACTTTCCTTAGGGAGGCAGATTGTTTAACTGCTATTGATCAAAGGATTCCTGACTGACTGACAGAAGAGTCTCTTCCTGGAAAACAGAAACTGTGATTAACTGAAGTCTTGGTTTGATGACTCAGGGTTAAGCATAAACTACTCCATTTTAGGCCTGTCTGTTTGTTTTTTTTTTTAACAACCCCCAAAAGTACCCCCTCTAAATACCACCATGTCAGGGTTTAGGGTTTCAAATGAATCTTGGGAGACACAAGCATTCATCCATAACAACCACCAATCTTATCCAAAAAAGTCTTTACAAATTGCCAAGTCCTAAAACAGTGGCTGTTAAAGTGCTGCACTCAATATGACAGCAAATTTGGAAAATTCAGCTGTGGCCACAAGACTGGAAAAGTTTTCATTCCAATCCCAAAGAAAGGCAATGCCAAAGAATGTTCCAACTACCACACAATTGCTCTCATCTCACATGCTAGCAAACTAATGCTCAAAATTCTTCAAGCCAGGCTTCAACAATACATGAACCAAGAAATTCCAGATGTTCAAGCTGGATTTAGAAAAGGCAGAGGAGCCAGATATCAAATAGCCGACATCTGTTGGATCATCAAAAAAGCAAGAGAGTTCCAGAAAAACATCTACTTCTGCTTTACTGACTACACCAAAGCCTTAGACTCTATTGATCACAACAAACTGTAAAAAATTCAGAAAGAGATGGGAATACCAGACCACCTGACCTGTGTCCTGAGAAATCTGTATGCAGGTCATGTAGCAACAGTTAGAACTGGACATGAAACAACAGACTGGCTCCAAATTGAGAAAGGAGTACATCAGGTTGTATGACGTCCACCTGCTTATTTAACTTACATGCAGAGTACATCATGCGAAATGCTGGGCTGTATGAAGCTCAAGCTGGAATCAAGATTGCAAGGAGAAATATCAATAACCTCAGATAAACAGATGACACCACGCTTATGGCAGAAAGTGAAGAACTAAAGAGCTTCTTGGTGAAAGTGAAAGAGGAGAGTGAAAAAGTTGGCTTAAAACTCAACATTCAGAAAACTAAGATCGTGGCATCCGGCCTCATCACTTCATGGCAAATAGATGGAGAAACAATGGAAACAATGAGAAACTTTACTTTTTTGGATTCCAAAATAACTGCAGATGATGACTGCAGCCATGGAATTAAAAGATGCTTGCTCCTTGGAAGAAGAAAGAAAGAAAATGAAGTCACTCAGTCGTGTCCGACTCTTTGCGACCCCGTGGACTGTAGCCTACTAGACTTCTCCGTCCATGGGATTCTCCAGGCAAGAATACTTGAGTAGGTTACCATTTCCTTCTCCAGGGGATTTCCCAACTCAGGGATCGAATCTGGGTCTCCTGCATTGGAGGCAGATGCTTTAACCTCTGAGCCACCAGGGAAGCCCTCACAAATGACACACCTAGTGAGTGAGTGAGTGAGTGAAGTCGCACAGTCGTGTCCGACTCTTTGCGACCCCATGGACTGTACCCTACCAGGCTCCTCTGTCCATGGGATTTTCCAGGCAATAGTACTGGAGTGGATTGTCATTTCCTTCTCCAGGGGATCCTCCCGATCCAGGGATCAAACCCAGGTCTCCCGCATTGTAGACAGATGCTTTACCATCTGAGCCACCAGGGAAGTCAGACAACATATTAAAAAGCAGAGACATTACTTTGCTAACAAAGGTCCATCTAGTCATCTACTGGTCCATCTACTGGTTTTTCCAGTAGTCATGTATGGTTGTGAGAGTTGGACAATAAAGAAAGCTGAGTGCCAAAGAATTGATGCTTTTAAATTGTGGTGTTGGAGAAGACTCTTGAGAGTCCCTTGGATTGCAAGGAGATCTCATCAGTCCAACCCTAAATAAAATCAGTCCTGAATATTCATTGGAAGGACAGATGCTAAAGCTGAAACTCCAATACTTTGACCACCTGATACAAAAAACTGAAGACCCTGATGCCAAGAAAGATTGAAGGCAGGAGGAGAAGGGAATGACAGAGGAAGAGATGGGTGAATGCCATCACTGACTTGATGGACATGAATTTGAGTAAGCTCCAGGAACTGGTGATGGACAGACAAGCCTGGTGTGCTGCAGTCCACAGGGTCGCAAAGAGTCGGACATGACTGAGCAATTGAACAACACATTTTCCAAAACTCTTATTTTCATTTGAAATCTCTCATTTTTTCCTTAACTACAAATATTTCCTTTTGATTTCTTTGAAGTGACAGGCTCACTGAATTCATTTTTGAGCCAAACAGCCAAGTCAGAAAAGTCACAGTTTGTTTGCTATTCCTGAAGGCAGAGTTACTGTCCCATTAAAAAGCAACTAGTTCAGCTCACAACTCAAGCAATTGAACAGGTGTTTTTCTTCTGAAACACATCATCACCAGCATATTAAAAAGAAATGTGTCTTCAAGGTTAGAAACTTAATGAAATTGATAATTTTTTTCTGCTTCATCAAAGACATTTTCAAGGAAACTAGCCATTTTTTCACACTGTGGTGGTAAAAAAGATCAATGACTATTTGCAGAGTTTAGTGCCACTGCCAGGATTCATGCTAAGGTACCATCAGTTTTACATCCCATTGCTTTTTCACCTTCGGTGGAAAAGCCATTCAATTTTAATATTATTATGAAAGTAGTTTTCGACCTTGTAGTCCTCCTGAAAGAGTGTCTAGGATCTACTGGGATCCACATACTACATTTGGGAATCCCTTGGTCTAGATTATGCTATAGTCCAGAGGCATTAATTCAATGGTTTATCCCAGCAGTCTCTAATCTTTCTGGCACCAGAGACTGGTTTTACCATGGAAGACAATTTTTCCATGGACTGGGGGACAGGGAGGATGGTTTGGGGATGATTTAAGCACATTTTACTTATTGTGCTAATGATAATCTGTATTTACAGCTGCTCTCAGCTCCAGCTCAGATCATCAGGCATTAGATTCTCATAAAAAGCATCAACCTAGATCCCTTGCATGCACAGTTCTCAATAGGGTTGGCGCTCCTGTAAGAATGTATTGCTACTGCTGATCTGACAGGAGGCAGAGCTCCAGCAGCAATGTGAGTGACAGGGAACAGCTGTAAATACAGATGAAGCTTCACTTCTTCACCCTCCAGTCATCTCCTGCTGTGTAGCTTGATTCCTAACAGTCCTTGAACCAGTACCAGTTTGTGGTCCAGGGATTAGGGACCCCTGGTTTACCCGAAGGAGTGCTAGCATCCTGTTGTCTTGAAGTGAATTTACATAAGCAAAGTCACAGGCCTGCATGTGATAAAGACAGCCCTGAAACCCAGGGCTTCTGGCTCCATGCGCAGTGCTGAACCGTCTACACCACATGCCATTCCTGGTTAACTGATCCATTCCTTATCTTAGCATGCTTAGTTAGAGCTGCAGAGACATAATCTTATGCTTTTAAAAGTTTCCGATGCTTTACCAAAAAAAAAAAAAAAGGTAATTAAAAGTTGTCAGATAAAATTATTGTACTGATTTCATCCATAGGCTAAAATTTCTGTCCTGTGAGCCCTGTTTATAAGTGCATTCAAGCAGGGAACTCAATATTCCCAATGTCTGTTACCAGCTTGGTGACAGGGTCTTATTAATAGAGCACAAAGACTGAAAATGCACAGAAAGGCATAACTGGTTTTTTGAAGCATAGATAAAAGAGAAAAGCTGACTGCCTTTTCTTACTAAAAAGCAGAGTGATGTGCCATATATGAACTGCGGAATCAAGCACTTCCCTGTGGCAGCCATCAAAACAAATTCTCTCACCTAGTTTTTCTGTAAAAGAGAACTAGGTGTAATCTGGAGCAGCATAGTACTAGGCCTAGAAAAATACTGTGGAGGTATGGAAGTAGGGGTGGGGCAGAGTGGGAATAAATTTCTGAACCCAAGAGGTGTTTAATATTAGGGTACCAAAACTGTGCTTATAAAATGTTGCAAAGCATCCTGTTTTGCCTAACAATCATGTAACTTGGGTTGTCAGCACCATTTGAGCCTGAAAATATTCTCTGCTGACTGGGTTTGAGAAATGTAAGAAATAGAGTACATCCAAGGCAAGGAAGATAAGTATTAAGTGTAAAGTGAAAGTGAAAATGTTAGTCGCTAGTGTCCAACTCTTTGTGACCCCATGGACTATAGCCTGCCAGGCTCTTCTGTCCTTGGAATTCTCCAGGCAAGAATACTGGAGTGGGTAGTCATCCAAGAATATAAAAAATGCCAAGGATACAAAGACACTGGTTTGCTAACATTTCAAGAGAGAGGGCTGTCATATTTGGTCTATAGAATAAAATGAACAATAATTCTGAATTATATATATATACATATGTGTATATATATATATATATATATATATATAACAACTCAAATTAGTTTTCATTCCAATCCCAAAGAAAGGCAATGCCAAAGAATGCTCAAACTACTGCACAATTGCACTCATCTCACATGCTAGTAAAGTAATGTTCAAAATTCTCCAAGCCAGGTTTCAACAGTATGTGAACCACAAACTTCCAGATGTTGAAGCTGGTTTTAGAAAAGGCAGAAGAACCAGAGGTCAAATTGCCAGCATTTGTTGGATCATTGAAAAAATAAGAGAGTTCTAGAAAAACATCTATTTCTGCTTTATTGACTATGCCAAAGCATTTGACTGCGGATCACAACAAACTGGAAAATTCTTAAAGAGATGGGAATACCAGACCACCTGAACTGCCTCCTGAGAAATCTGTGTGCAGGTCAAGAAGTAACAGCTAGAACTGGACATGGTACAACAGACTGGTTTCAAGTAGAGAAAGGAGTAGGTCAAGGCTGTATATTGTCACCCTGCTTATTTAACCTACATGCAGAGTATATCATGCGGAAATGCCAGGCTGTATGAAGCACAAGCTGGAATCAAGATTGCCGGGAGAAATATCAATAACCTCAGATATGCAGATGACACCACCCTTATGGCAGATAGTGAAGAACTAAAGAGCCACTTGGTGAAAGTGAAAAAGGAGAGTGAAAAAGTTGGCTTAAAGCTCAACATTCAGAAAGGTAAGATCATGGCATCCTGTCCCATCACTTTATGGCAAATAGATGGGGAAACAATGGAAACAGTGGCAAACTTTATTTTGGGGGGTTCCAAAATCACTGCAGATGGTGACTGCAGCCATGAAATTAAAAGATGCTTACTCCTTGGAAGAAAAGTTATCACCAACCTAGAAAGCAGATTAGAAAGCAGAGACATTACTTTAGCAACAAAGGTCCATCTAGTCAACACTATGATTTTTTTCCAGTAGTCATGTATGGATGTGAGAGTTGGACTGTAAAGAAAGCTGAGCGCAGAAGAATTGACGCTTTTGAACTGTGGTGTTGGAGAAGACCCTTGAAAGTCCCTTGGACTGCAAGGAGATCCAAACAGTCCATCCTAAAGGAACTCAGTCCAGAACATTCATTGGTAGGACTGATGTTGAAGCTGAAATTCCAATACTTTGGCCACCTGATGTGAAGAACTGACTCATTTGAAAAAAACTCCTGATGCTGGGGAAGATTGAAAGCACGAGGAGAAGGAGATGACAGAGGATGAGATGGTTGGATGGCATCACTGACTCAATGGACATGAGTTTGAGTAAACTCCGGGAGTTGGTGATGGACAAGGAGGCTTGGTGTGCTGCAGTCCATGGGTTTGCAGAGTCGGACACGACTGAGCGACTGAAGAGTCACAGAGTGCCTGTTTTGCTGCTCTGCTCTCTGCTGTGTAAGGATATAAAAAGTCATCTATCTGCAACCCTGAAGAAGCCCCTCACTGGAACCTAACTGTGCTGGCACCCTGGCCTGAGATTTCCATTCCCCAGATCTGTGAGAAATACATTTCTGTTGTTTTTATGCCACTCATCTGTGGTATTTTTGTTATAGCGCCCCAGCTGAGACAATTGCCTTAAGGGATTTCCATTTATTCATTCAAAGCATTTTTCGCTTTGCCCCAAAATATTTAATCAGCACCTACTATGAATCTCATGCAGGCTCTCATCCAACACTGATCACACCAGGGCTTGGTTCTTTGCTACACTCAGGGGCCCAGCATGCTATCAGTTCAGTTCATTTCAGTTCAGTCGCTCAGTCGTGTCCGACTCTGTGACCCCATGAATCGCAGCATGCCAGGCCTCCCTGTCCATCACCAACTCCCGGAATTCACTCAGACTCATGTCCATCGAGTCAGTGATGTGATCCAGATAGACTCTACCAATTCATCATCCCAACCTCTCAAGAAACTTTCATTATCTCTCATAGCAGGGTTAATATGACACTATTGTTAAATATTTTGTTTTCCAAAAGTGATACACATTACTCTGCTCACATTTTGTTGCCAAAAGAAAGCTCTTGATCATGTTTGACTTTTAGGGTCAGGGGACTGTAATCCACAAAGGGCCAGGAAGGAAAGGAGAATTAGAAACATTGGTGAGCAATACTAATGTCTATCGTGATACTCAGATTTAGCAAGTTCCCCCAAAAAGCACTTTGACATCTGATTACTCAGTCTAAGACTTTATAACATTCTGTCTAATTATAATGTAAAAGAGCATTTTACATGCTCCTTGATGTTTCCTAAAGTGTTGTTCCAATATTTCCAATATTATGTTCCAAAAATATTGGAAACTCAGAATTAGCAGAAAAATTAATTAAATTGATTAATTACTGAACAAACAGGTAATAAGCATTTCATTGTCAACTGGGCATACAATTGCTACAGGGAGATGAGATTTTCTCTAACAAAGAGTAGCAGGAGCAACATGAGGTCAAGTTGTGCTAATCAAGGTTGGCCACATGCCTAGACTAAGTAAATGAAGCATATGGAGAGAGCTGAGAGCAATGAAGTCCCATCTTTCTAAAAGAAACTCTCCTTGCCTTATAAGGACACCTTCCCCCCTACTACAGAGCCCGAAGTTCTCGCTCCTAACCAGAAGATTTGTGGCTCTCACTCCACATTTTAAAACCTAAGAGTATTGCCTTGAAAAAGACAGGGTAAACATTATTTATTTCATTGATTTTTTTTCTTTTTTTGGCTGCATTCTGTGACTTGTCAGATCTTTGTTCCCTGACCAAGAATCAACCCTGAATATTCATTGGAAGGACTGATGCCTAAGCTGAAGCTCCAATACTTTGGCCACTGGATGCAAAGAGCTGACTCATTGGAAAAACCCTGATGCCAGGATATATTGAGGGCAGGAGGAGAAAGGGGCTACAGAGGATGAGATGGTTGGATGGCATCACTGATACAATGGATATGAGTTTGAGCAAGCTCCTAAAAATAGTGAAGGGTGGGGAACCCTGGTGTGCTGTAGTCCATGGGGTCACAAAGAGTCAGACATGACTGAGCAACTGAACAACAGCCTTCTCACTGTGTGCTCACAAGGCAGAGAGCTGTAATCTATTTTCTTACAAGGACACTGGTCTCCACACTCATGACCTCATCTAAACCTATCAATAGTTATCTTCCAAAGGACTTGCCTCCTATTACCATCCCATTAGAAGTTAGGGTTTCAATATACGAACTTTGGAGGAACACAAGCATTCAGTCCATAACACAGTCTGATACTTCCTTTCTGGGGTAAAACAGCAGCTCTCCAACCTGAGCCGGCATTCAACCATTACTAACTTTTCACTTCCATGGAAGCAACCCGGGGCAAGAGAGAACAAGACATCCATTGCAGGCATTTGTTCAGGTTAGAAATTAAGAACCCAAGTGCCAGTTTGTTCTAAGCTGAAATATGGTGCAGGATATGAGTCCAATTTTTGTAGACTTGCTTCAATAGTGCTAAGATGATGTGTCAGCATTAATTCCTTGCTTTTGGCATGACTTTCATTTTAATAATTCCCACAATCAAATGTTACAGGAAAACTGAAATGATAAAAGAGAAAATTAGGCTTGAATATGTCATCCTTCTATATATCCAGGCCAGGTCAGGTGATATTGTACCTTTCTTATTCAAGACCCTAATTTTCCTGTGAGCACATAATTGATACTGAATGGAAGAAAATGCCATGTAAGACATGTAGAATCATTATCTTTATAAATAATAAGTGCTTACAATTAAAGTGGTCAGCAATAGAGAAACATGCAAATAAGTGATAATACATAGAGAATGTGGATCAATATTCTATAATGTTAAGATTAATGGCACGCTATAAAAATGTGGACACATTAAGGAAAATGACACCTGCTTATGAACAATGCTTAGAAGGGAATCTAGGTTAAAACAATTGGTATTTAAATCAGAGTTTTGTTCGTTCATCCAAAAAGAAAGCATTTGTGCTAGTTTTGAGAAATACAAAGAGAAAAAAGAAACAATCACTTTCTCAGAGCAGTGAAAGTTCTTTATAAGTAAAGAAAACTGATGAATCAATAGGCCTTCACATTGCAATTTTGTTGTAGCAATGATAGACACAGACATGGCCAGAGAGCTAAAAGAACATGCAAGAGGCAGCTAATCTAGTCTGGAGTGAGACAGTCAGAATAAAGATGCAGGGGAAATTCACAGAAGCCAGCATACCTGAGTGAGATCATAAAAGGAAAAGTAAGAATTAATCAGGATGAGACACAGCTGCAGGGAAGGAGCGACGCTGGGATGGGTGGCAAACACAAGTAAGAATTATGGGAAAGATTTCAAGTGTTCAGCTCAGCTGCTTCCCAGAATGAAGGAGGGAGAAAGAGGTGGGAAATGTGAAGAGAGGCTGGCAGGGGCCAGATCACAAAGAAGCATCAATGCTTCTCAGTCTTCTAGGGAGCTAGAGCATCATCCAAGGCAGAAATTCATTCTAGAACGATCATTTGATGTACCCTGGCAAATGGTTTTAGACTCTTAAAATAGCTCAAGAAGAAAATGTTAAGAGCTTAAACGAAGGCAGTGGCAGTGAGGACAGAGAAAAAAGAACTTGAAGTAGTCGCTTTGTGGATAGGCGGGACTCGATAAGAGACCACATTTGGAGGTGAAGGAGAGGGTTAACCCAGAGTGATCCTTATGTTGATGGTTTGGTGTTCTTAACTCCTCAAAACAGAAACTACAGAAAGAGAAGCAGGATGGGATGGATTTATTGTAGGTCATTAACCATGAGAGATGCTGGATCTAGAGTGCCAGGAAATATTGGGACTAGAAATAAAAATGTGAATGACCTTAGCATATAGAAGATGTTTGAAGACATAGGAAGGATGAACACTCAAGGAGGGTTTGAGTGTGGTAAGAAGGGCGTGGACACATTCTTGAGGAAGTCTATCATTTAAAGAGGAAGTGAGGAAGAAATATCCATGGGGGATTGAGAAGAAACAACCGGAATAGGAGAAGGTGAAGAGAGAGATGATCTGGAGTCAAATTAAGAGAGAGTGTCAAAATTTAAGGGTGGAAAATAGCATAAAATACAACCATGAACCAGGGCTCTGTAACAACCTAGAGGAGTGGGATGGGAGGGAGATGGGAGGGAGGTTCAAGAGGGAGGGGACATAGGTATACCTATGTTGTTTAGTCACTAAGTCACATCCAACTCTTTGGGACCCCATGGACTGTAGTCCACCAGGCTCCTATGTCTCTGGGAATTCCCAGGCAAGAATGCTGGAGTGCGGTGCCGTTTCCTTCTCCATGGTAAACCTATGGCTGATTCACGTTGACATTTTGCAGAAAACAACATAATATTGTAAAGCAATTATCCTTCAATTAAAAATAAATAAATTTACGTATAAAAAAGTGCAACCAAGAGACACTGCAAAATGTCCACTAGGCTACTAATAAAGAAAACATGGGCACAATCATGGGGAGTTCCCCGGACTATTGTGACAGAAATAAGTGTCTAGGGGACCAGGGGATAACTAAGAAGATAGGAGAGCATGGAAGTCATAAGGTAAACAATGATATCTCATAAGCTGGATGTGAAGGGAAAACAGATACAGTGGCTAAACAGAGGAGCAATGAGAATATCAGAAAGAAATAGTAAGAGGGGGCTAATCAAGATCACATGCCAACTAAAAGGGAAATTGCTATACACGCCTTAAAATCATTCCCTTTTTTCCATCCACAGTGACAAAATCTTACTTTCACCTTCTTCATTTGGAGGCAGGATTACCATTCTCATCTCAGCCATTAAAAATACCGGAAAGGAATGCTTGTGTCTTTTGGCCCCCTCTGGTTAGAGATGACTGTTGAGAGGGTGAGGTACTGAGAGAAGAATCCAAAAACTAGTGAGAAATGGAAAGATCAAACATTCTAGAAAATGGGGACACCAAGAGTGTCCATTTGTGGCAGGGGCAGATAATGTGCTTCTGAGAAGAGAAATTTCTCTCTCTGGAACAAAAGCAAAATGAGCAAGGAAGCCTACAGTTGTGGATATGCTTACAGGTGGGAAGGAGGGCTTCCCAAGTGGTACTAGTTGTAAAGAACCCACCTGCCAGTGCAGGAGACATAAGCAAAGAGGGAGTTCGATCACTGGGTGGGGAAGATCCCCTGGAGGAGGGCAGGACAACTCATTCCAGCAATCTTGCCTGGAGAATCCCATGGACAGAGGAGCCTGGTAGGCTATGGTCCAAAGTGTCAAAAAGAATCAGACATGACTGAAATGACTTAGCACACACACACAGGTGGGGAAAAGAAACAAAAGTTAAGAAAACTCTTTTTTTATTATTTAATCCTTTCTTCAAGCTGCAAGTATTAGGTCATTAATACAGCCAGTGGTATATTGCAATAGATGTTTATTTTAGGCAGAGACCTGCAGTTTAAAAGTTTACAATCTAAGGGACTTCCCTGATAGTCCAGTGGTTAAGAGTCTGCCTAGCAATGCAGGGAACGGGCATGGGTTTCATCCCTAGTCAGGGAACTAAGATCGCACAGGCCTCGGGGCAACTAAGCCCTTGGGCCGCAACTGAGCCTGTGCATGGAAACAGAGACTTGACGTGTACCAGCACGCAGTCCTGTCGGACCCTTTGTGAAACCATGGACTGTAACCCACCAGGGTTCTTCTATCCATGGGATTTTCCAGACAAGAATACTGGAGTAGGTTGCCATTTCCTTCTCCAAAAACTTGATGCAGCCATTATATATATATATAAATATATATATAAAGTTTACAGTCTGATAGTTGTATAAAAAGCCCAGCAAAGCACTCCAGAGTATGTAATCTATTGTCAGCCATGACAAGAGCTATGGGACAGACCATTTGGAGCTAGATTGATCAGGGGTATCCTTGAAAGGAAATCTTTAAATAATTTGTGAAAATGATTAGGAAAACATTTTAGAGAAGGTAATAACCTTAACTAATATTCAGTAAATAATCCGCCTATGATTTCTAAAAAACATACGTAATGTTTGTCTAGACCCGCTGTGAGCTGAACTGAAATAAATTCCAGCAGGTAAACGACAAACAGATAACAGACCTACTTACTCAAGGTGGAGTTGTGAGCCCTGGGCACAGGAACGAGGAGGGGGAATGGAAGCAGAGGGGAATCCTCCTCCGGGTCCCCTCACGTTACATCAACTATAACCAGTCTCTCTGATGATACACAGACTTGTTCTAAGACAACTGATGCAACCTCTTCATCTTTAGTTATATTTCTCCTTGTCAATTTCTCACCTGTTCATAGAGTTTGCATAACCTAATTCATTTTCCCTTCTTTAGGCAGAGCTGGCAATTAGAAGGCACTTATCTATTGGTACAAACCCCCCATCTCAGCAATTACACAAGTTTGGTCTATAGGACAAAACTGTGAAATGCTTTGTATTCAGTTCCCTGGGTTCCTCATTATTCATTATTTTCCTGCTCAAATCTCTGACACTCTTCTTGAAGTGCCTAGACCTCATTTTACTGGCAAAGTTCTTTCCTCGTATATCATCCATGATCATGTGCAAGAAACTGATAATACCTTTAAATATTGTAGAACACTGACTCATAGTTTTTTAAAGGATAAAGGTCTTGATAAAAAGAAAGATGTCCTAAGTAAAATTATGGTATCCATGAAAAGGGGGAAGTAGTTTGTATTAGCACAGGAAGTGGTGACCACAATAACCATTTGGAGAAAGCTTGAATCAAAGAGAGATTTTTCTTTTTGTACATTTTCATTTGCTTCCAAGGATTAAATGAAAGAGTATATAAAGTGCTCTACATTGTACTAGAACACAATCAGTTCAGTTCAGTTCAGTTCATTCGCTCAGTTGTGTCTGACTCTTTGCAACCCCATGAATCGCAGCACACCAGGCCTCCCTGTCCATCACCAACTTCCGGAGTTCACTCAGATTCACGTTCATCGAGTCAGTGATGCCATCCAGCCATCTCATCCTCTGTCATCCCCTTCTCCTCCTGCCCCCAATCCCTCTCAGCATCAGAGTCTTTTCCAACGAGTCAACTCTTCGCATGAGGTGGCCAAAGTACTGGAGTTTCAGCTTTAGCATCATTCCTTCCAAAGAAATCCCAGGGCTGATCTTCTTTAGAATGGACTGGTTGGATCTCCTTGCAGTCTAAGGGATTCTCAAGAGTCTTCTCCAGCACCACAGTTCAAAAGTATCAATTTTTCGGCACTCAGCTTTCTTCACAGTCCAAATCTCACATCCATACATGACCACAGGAAAAACCATAGCCTTGACTAGACGGACCTTAGTCAGCAAAGTAATGTCTCTGCTTTTGAATATGCTATCTAGGTTGGTCATAACTTTTCTTCCAAGGAGTAAGTGTCTTTTAATTTCATGACTGCAGTCACCATCTGCAGTGATTTTGGAGCCCAAAAAATAAAGTCTGACACTGTTTCCCCTGTTTCCCCATCTATTTCCCATGAAGTGATGGGACCAGATGCCATGATCTTTGTTTTCTGAATGTTGAGCTTTAAGCCAACTTTTTCACTCTCCTCTTTCACTTTCATCAAGAGGCTTTTTAGTTCCTCTTCACTTTCTGCCATAAGGGTGGTGTCATCTGCATATCTGAGGTTATTGATATTTCTCCTGGCAATCTTGATTCCAGCTTGTGTTTCTTCCAGTCCAGCATTTCTCATGATGTACTCTGCATAAAAGTTAAATAAGCAAGGTGACAATATACAGCCTTGACGTACTCGTTTTCCTATTTGGAAACAGTCTGTTGTTCCATGTCCAGTTCTAACTGTTGCTTCCTGACCTGCACTAGAACACAATAGATGTTTCTAATTGCTTTCTTCTGTTTGGTAAGGAATTTCAAGTAACCATACCAGTTCCTCACTATTATAAACAAACCATGGGAGACCTTTAGCTAATATCTGGACTACTGGCATTTTGTTTTTACTTGGAGCAAATGATAATTAGGAACAAGAAAATCTGTGTGAAGTCCAAGATGTTCAAGAAAATATCATCTCTCTGAAAAAAAGACCACAAAAAAGAGAAAAAGTGATAGAAGAAGAAAAAAAGTGAGCTGAAAATTCTTAGGCTAGAAATTAAAGAGAAAATGAAATTTACATAGATATAAGAAGCAACAAAGGGAGTTTAGGCAATGCAGAAATAATATAGTTGAGGATATGGAAGGCAATCTTGACAAAATGAACAATCATAACCAACCAATGAACAAACATAACCAGTGTTTGAGTCAGGCAGTAATTTACATTTCAAATAATTTTTTAACATTTACCTAAATTATACTGTAGGTATTATAAAAATTTTTTTTGGCTTAACATGACTCCCCATAAGAAGGCATTTTCTGTTTCTTCAGGTTGCTAGTAGTCTCTTCCAGCATCTCTGTTTCTTTAGAGGTTTCTGATTTCTCCTTCCCTCTCTTAGGCCAGTAGCTAGGAGCCTTTATTTACCTGAAGTCATGTAAAAAGTGGTAGGAATGTCATACTTTTCACTCCCCAGGGCAGCAAAATGCTGAGCATTTCCCATCAAAGGACCTTCCTCTTTATCTTCATACACATTTCCAGCCTAGGGGATACATAGGACTCTGTTAGTTTCATTTCTTCTCAAGGCAGTGGGTATGAGGAGGGAGAAATGAGTATATACAGACCAAAAGTGACCTTCTTTTTAGAAAACCAAGAATCTAACATCTTCATAGCCTTTCCCTCAGGACTTTGCTATATTAATACCCAATGTTATTCTATATAGCCTATGTTAATACCCACATTAAAAGGAAGAAAGCATCACTTCCCTTCAGCAAAAGCTGTAGGTCAAAATGTCCTGATTCTGGAAAATAGATGTTTTTAAAAGAACTGAGAGTGAAGAATCCAGAATCCACTTAAAGAAATCAGTTAAAGCTGATAAATAAAGAAAATACAGTTATACCAGCCAAATTTGAGTTTCAGGGAAGGACATAAAAGATATTAACATTTTGCCAGTATTCTCATCTTTATAGGGAAGAACAAAAGATATTTTCTAAATGAAAAAAATAAAATCCAAAATAAGGTTGAGTTATATTCTAAAAACTAATTGAAATAATTCTGTTATCAAGAGAAAAGTATTATTCCAAAATTGATCAGCAAAAATAGACAAAATAGCAAGTTATAAAGAAAAGTGAAGAAGGCAATTTACAACAGAAAGTAATAGAAGAAAAGATTTCATAATCTCAACAGCCTAACCAATGAATAAAATACATAATAAAGAATAAACCTAATAAGGTTTTTGCAAAAGTTCTATGAAGAAAATATTAAAACTCCCCTGAGATACATAAAAGAATTCATCAAGAAATTAAAATGAGTATTGTTCTCTCATAGAGGAAGACTAAATATTTTAAATGGCCCAATTATCCAAAAATGTATTGATATATTCAACATTCTCAATAAGATGCTATAAAAAGAAGGCTTTTGTGTTAATTGCCAAGCTTATGCTAAAATTCAGACTAGAAAACAAATTGCAGTGATACCCTTAAAATTTCTGATAAAGAATGGTAAAAAGGATAAATCAGACCTTCCAGGCAGTAAAATAGTAATCAAAACATTTCAGAACCAGAGGCCAAATGCACAGATCAAGGTACAGAGTAGAGAATTTAGGATATCTTCAAATTTATATAGCAATCTAATATATTAGAAAGGTGGCACTTTAAGCCTATGAGGAATAGATGGATAATTTAATAAATGTCATTAACTGAGTGGTTATTGGAGAGAAAAAATAATCCTTGGTTTTTATCTTTTTTTTCTTCTTGTACTTTTTTTTTTCTTTTTATTGAGGTACATACTGTAAAGTGCACTAGCCTTAAGTGTAAAATTTCATTTATTTTTTTTACATGTGTATTTCATGTGATTATCATGCTCAACAAGATACAGAAGATGTCCAGAACTTCAGAAATTTTCTTCATTTCCCTTACCCCAGGAGGAAACTCAGCTCCTATCTTTTGTCACCATTGATTTGTTTTGCCTATTCTTGACCTTCACATACATGAAATAAAACTATGTACAGAATTTTATTTAAGGCCATTACATCAAGTCCAAATATGCCATTCCTTCATTTCCTAGGCCTTTTCAGAAATGGCTTACACAGGGGTTGTCCAGACCATGGCCATGGTCTAGTATTACCAAGGAAAATCCGCTATGGTCAAAGGTGAAAAGCTGGTCATTCAGATGCCAATAAATAAAGAAATTGCATCTTCAGGTAAAGAATTCTCTCCTTCACTCAGTCATCCCAGAAGCATTCAGATGAGAGTCTCTTCCTTGTCAGCCACTAGCTTAAGAGCTGGTAAGAAGAGGACAGAAAAAGATGCAAAACTTGTCCACTGCTTTGAGGCTATCACAGGGGAAGGCAAACCTTTACCTTTTTTTTTTTTTTTTTGAAGTGTTTACTGAGTTAAATACAAAATGCAAAGGGACGCTTGAGACAGAATGATCTGTGACCCAAGGAAGATTTAAAGGGAAGTTTTGAAAGATAAAGCAAAAAGGAAAAGGTAGCTGCTTTGTTTGGTCCCTCTCTTATTCTTTATACCAAAATAAATTATGAATGCTTCAAAAACACATTTGCAAAAGAAAATAAAGAAGAGTAAAAATTAAATCATTAGAAGGATTTACTTAGAGAAAGATGGAATAAACACACTTTCTGGATGCCTCCACTGTGTACTCCTCAAACACTTGGATGTTATCGGCAGACAAACCTTCGGAAATGTGAATGTGCATCATAGTTGGTAGATGGATCTCAGGACTGAAGAAATCATCTAGCAGTGAGATCCCTGAATTTCTTGTTGCCCCATAATTTCCACACTTGGAGTTGAAGAAACTGAGGCTGACAACCTGGAAATACTTTAGTGGACACAGACACACACACACACACACACACACACACACACATGAAAAAAACCAATGAAAGCCTGATCTCTCTATTTAGAAGACCAGGAAAGGGGGATCTAGCAAGACAGAAACTATTAAGGAAGAAGCACTTGACTCCAGCCGAATATCAGGGGGAAGAAAAAAAAAAAAAAACAATTGTGGTCCACTTCTACCCTCTTCAGTAAAATCTAAGTGGGGAACATAGACATTGACGTTCTCCAAGGCTGTAACAAGCACCCTACCAACAGCTGAAGAAGTGAGTGGAACCCCACAGCTAGTAATAATAAGATGCCTACCCAGAGGTAAAGAGGCCACCTCACTGCTCTGCAGGGTCAATAGAAGCCATGTGTGCAGTCGTAATGAGTTACTCCTAGCCCTGAATTGATCTCTCCACTAGATCTCCACTGATCTTCTGGGGAACCAGAACCCAGTCATCATCCAGCAGTAACAAAGAACCCCCAACACCAACACAACAAAGATGTCGGAATTATTAGAGAAATATTTTAAAGCAGCCATCATATATTTGAATGAGCTATTACAAACACATTTGAAACAGTGAAAAATAAAAGTCTCATCAAAGAAATAAAATTTATAAGGAAGGACCAAATAAGAATTTTAGAACTGAAAAATATGATAACCAGAAAAAAACATTTCAGCAGATGGACTCAACAGCAGAATGGAGGGCATAAATGAAAGAATCAGTGAAGTTGAAGACTGACTGACTGAATGAAGTCGCTCAGTCATGTCCGACTCTTTGCGACCCCATGGACTGTAGCTTACCAGGCTCCTCTGTCCATGGGATTCTCCAGGCAATAGTACTGGAGTGGATTGCCATTTCCTTCTCCAAGGGATCTTCCCAACCCAGGGCTCGAACCCAGGTCTCCCACATTGTAGACAGACGCTTTACCGTCTGAGCCATTGAAGACAGAGGAATAAAAGTTAAACTACCAAATCTGAAAAGAGAGAGAGAAAAAATTGAAAGAAATTATCTTTGTCTCAGAGAATTGTGGAACTATATAACAAAAGATTTAACATTTGTGCCATCTGAGCCTTTGATGAAGATGAAAAAAATGCTCAAAGATGTAATGGCTTAAATCTTCCCAATTTGGTGAAATATATAGATGTATAGATTCAAAAAGCTGGGTGAACTACAATGTGATAAACCCAAATAAGTCCATACCAATTTACATCATCACCAAACTTTTCAAAGTTAAAAACCAAGTTAGAGCAGTAGTCAAACAGAAGACATTCTCTGGTCCAACAGCAATTTTCCTCTATTGCTCTTTTATTCTCCTGCATTTCTCGACTCATAGAAAGGGGAACTCAATAAGATTTTTGATTAGCAGATAGCATCATTCACCAAAGTAATTTTAGCTTGAAATCACTATAAATATGTCATAAAAGAACACTCTTAAAATGTTGTTCAGTCACTACGTGGTGTCCGACTCTTCACAACCCCATGGGCTGCAGCAAGCAAGGCTTTCCTTGGCCCTAACTATCTCCCAAAGTTTGCTCAAACTCATGTCTTTTGAGTCAGCAATGCCATCCAACCATCTCATCCTCTGTCACCCTTTTCTCCTCCTGCCTTCAATCTTTTTCGGCATCAGGGTTTTTTCTAACGAGTTGGCTCTTCGCATGAGGTGGCCAAAGTATTGGAGCTTCAGCATCAGTCCTTCCAGGGAATATTCAGGGTTGATTTTCTTTAGGGTTAACTGGTTTGATATCCTCGCTGGCCAAAGGACTCTCAAGAGTTTTCTCCAATACCATAGTTCAAAAGCATTAATTCTTTGGTGCTCAGCCTTTTTTAAGATCCAACTCTCACATTTGTATTCGTACATGAATACTAGAAAAACCATAGCTTTTTCTATCCGGGCCTGTGTCAGCAAAGTGATGTCTCTGCTTTTTAATACACTGTCTAAAATACAGCTATTATTTTTTCTTAAATACAAATAATTCAAAATGGGTGCATCTGATGCCATAATGCCATTGTCACTTATAGACCACGTGGCAAGAAAAAAAAATAATAATTTTCTAGTTTATTTAACATGGTGGTTCATGAATTAGCCATCAGAGGGCCCCAACACAAAAGCTTGTGAAAGCAATGTCATTAATACTCTTGGCTAATTAATGTATAGAAAAGTTTATAACCCCTCTCTGCAAATCCTCAGAGAACTAGGAGATGCTTGGGAATTGCTCTACAACTGAGGTGTCACCTGACTTAGAAGAGTTTTCCAGCTTTGAGGTCAACTAAGAAAAATAAAACATCTGTCACAAGGAAATGCTTTGAATTTATCAATCAATGCCAAAATATAGCAATCTTACCCTGTGGGAGGGGTGGTTCAATTATAGTAATTCTTCTGCTGTTGAATCACTGCGTTACTTTAAGCATCTTTCTCTTTGTTGGCTGGACATTTTAAGTTGCAAATTACAGACATTCTTTAGGATAGTGACACTTTAGGGGCACCAAAAATTCCTTCCATTCCCCAGAGCCTGGACGAGCCATCACAACAAAAATTCTCCTTGCTGGGGCACTAGTAAGAGAAAACTTCCTGAAATGCTTGCTGGTGAACCACTATTTAATTCATATCAGCAAGGGTGATATAGTAAAAATATTTGATTATTAAATACATGCAAGCCCAAATTACTTTATGGATTTTATACAATGTACAGAGAAATCACTGAGGGTTGTGTGATAACAGTGTAGCACATAGACACTAATAGCCTCTTTTTTAGGTCTAAACATATATTTTGCTCTGTCTTAACAGACTACAGACTGTACTGACATCCAGTGAAAAACTGTGGAACTCTTTGCCAAAATATTTAACCTGAATTCAGGGTGACAAATTATCTGTATTTCCCACAGCCATCCATAATAAGTCCAGAAGGAAATATGGCTTTCACGGCAGCCAAGTTGTTAAAGTGAATAATATGTGAGAAAGTTCATAAATTCAGCAAAAACAATCTATTATGGAAGAAAGCAGCTGGCTTCTGATGAATTTAGGAGTGTTCCTGATGAATTTAAGAGTTATTCATCAGTCAACAAATTATTTATTGAGCACTTACTATATGTGGACAATGTTTCTGGCATTGGGGTACAGAAGTAATCGAAACAGGCTGCATACCTACCCTTAAGTAATTTACATCCTCAGGGGTGTGGGAAGAGTGGCAGGCAATACAGAGAGAGTCTAATAAATACATCTAATGGTTTCAGACACTCCTAAGAGTTATGCTTAAGGTAAGGTAATTTGCTATAGAGACACAGGTCAGGGAGACTCTCCTAACAACATGAGACTTGAGACCTATTTAGAAGGGGATATTTAGACTGGGGGAGGAGCTGATATAACATGTCAAGAAAAAACAAGTTCAATCTCATTCTAAAACTTACATGAGCACCCACATTTTTGTGCTGCTGTTAATTTAGTCTCACGTCAACCCCCAACTCCCCTTCCCATGTGTGAAGTGTTTTCGTATAGAGGGATTTATCAAATTCCTACTGCAACATGCATATTATCATCCCTATTTTTGTCTGTGAAAGAATGGAAACTAAGCAGTGATGTTTAGCAGCTTCCTCAAGGTTACATATGAATACAGAACAGAGCATACATTTAAATTCAGCCTTTTAATCTCCAGTCCGGTGTAACACGCTACCTTATCAGAGATTTCATCCCATTAGTGTGTTAGTAAGGAACACTTCCTTGAGTCATTATTATTTTTATCTAAGAAAATAAACATGTTCTTCTACATCTCTTTCAAACAAAGAAAAAATAAGGACACGGATTGTTTAAGAAACCAGGAGTTACAGCTGAGCACCTAGGCTAAGGGAGTTCCCTTGATACAAAGTGTAGCTGAGGCAGTTGACATTTCATTGCATCTATCATTTGTTAAAAGACATTTCAGATTCTCTCTGGAGGCAAAAGGGATAATAATTAAGAAAAGAGGGGCAGAAATACAGAAACTCAGAGATTTAAATTCCAGATGACAAGAGAGACATCATAAATCCAAACAGCAAAAGAATCAAATGGATTATTTCAAGTTCAGAATCATCCACAAAGTTACTCTTGGTAAGTAATGAACACTTGTTCTCGATGTGGCAGGAAACCTCAACATTTATTTTGATTACTTTCACCAGGGCTCAAAACCATAGTGAGAGAACTGAAAAATAGAAAAAAATAAAATGAGGGGGGAGAGAAAAATTTCAAACACGTAGAAAATTGTCATTCTTACAGCAAGGCACTTAATCAGTACTGGGGAGGAGTACTATTTCATAGTATCTTTTGGGTTCCATGAAAACATATTTTTTGAATTTTCTTTTTCGACATGAATCTAACGCAAGTACATAGAAGATATTCAGCAATTTCTGCTGTCAATCCACCCACACAACTGTACCACTTTAGCATGCCCTTACCTTTCATTTGGCTGAGGATAGGAAGATAAGATTATAGTGCCAAAGAGGAACTGTGCCCTTTAGAATCTAAAATGGCCATTTCAATTTACTTTTATGAAATGAAAATTGACACTCAGTTACCCAGTCACACTAGCCACATTTCAAGAGCTCAGTAACCACAGGTAATTCATGGCTCTTGCAATGGGCAACACAGGATAGAACATTTCTATATCATAGAAAGTTCTATGGGGCACCTCTGCACCAGATGGTATTTGTGCAAGTGCATAAATCTCACATCCTCTGTATCTATAGTCTCTCACATGCCCCATGTTTTCTTTAAAAAAAAAAAGTCCTTACCCCAAATCTCATCTTAATTTGCTATATTTCATTTCTTTGCTATAATAGTTATAAGGCAAGAATATTAGCTATAGATGTGAATTTAATTGTATTTGTTTCAATATCATGATTTTATAAATAAGGAAATGCCCCTTGTTGTAATAAAATATATTCTTTAAGTCAATAAATATTTAATTAGTCACTACATACCTTAGGCACTGAGGGCAGACCAAACCCTGACTCTCATGGTGTTTAAAATATAAAGCAAGAGACAGACAATAAAAAAAAAAAAGAAGAAAGCTGATTCATGTTGAGGTTTGACAGAAAACAACAAAATTCTATAAAGCAATCATCGTTCAATTAAAAAATAATTTTAAAAAAAAGAATGAAACTATGCCATCTGCAGATATGTGGATGGACCTAAAGACTGTAAAACAGAGTAAAGTCAGTCAGAAAAAGAAAAACATTGTATATTAATGCATACATATGGTATCTAAAAAATGGCACAGACCAACCTATTTGCAAAGCAGAAATAGAGACAGATACAGAGAACAAATGCATGGACCCCAGTGGGGAGAGGGGGAAGGTGGGATGAATTGGGAGATTGATATTGATTCTGTTATGTATAAAATAACTCATGAGAACCTATTGTATAGCACAGGGAACGCTACTCAATGCTATGTGGTGACCTAAATGGGAAGGAAATCCAAAAAAGAGGGGATAGATGTATATGCATAGCTGATTCACTTTTCTGTACAGCAGAAACTAAGACAACATTGTAAAGCAACTGTACTCCAATAAAATTTTTTAAAAAAAAGGACAGGAAAGAAAATAAAGCAAGGTAAAAGGACAGAGGAAGGGGTGGGGGCAAAAAGGAGGTAAACAAAAAGGGAGACAGTAGCTATAGCTTCTCCATGTAAGCAGGGCAAACAGAGCTTCTATGTAAAGGTGATTATTGAAACAAAGCCTGAAAATATGAAAGAACAGTCTATGAAGGTCTAGGGTAAGAACATTCCAAACACAGGAAACAGTAAAAGTCCATGCAGTCAGAATAATCTTGGTATGTCCAAAAAGAATAGACAAAGGTAGAGTTGTTAAAGAAAATCGAGTGAGAGGGAAATACAGGGAGGCAAGGTTTGAAAAGAAACCTAGGACCAGATCCTGTACAGCCACACATCCATTGCTTGTTCAGTTCAGTTCAGTTCAGTTCAGTTCAGTCGCTCAGTCGTGTCCGATCATTTGCGACCCCATGAATCGCAGCACACCAGGCCTCCCTGTCCATCACCAACTCCCGGAGTTCACTCAGACTCACATCTATTGAGTCAGTGATGCCATCCAGCCATCTCATCCTCTGTCGTCCCCTTCTCCTCCTGCCCCCAATCCCTCCCAGCATCAGAGTCTTTTCCAATAAGGAATAAGTGGCTAGGAACAATATTTGCATTTATCTCACAGGCTTCTATAGATCAGAAATCCATGTGCAGTTGGGCTGGATCATCTGTTTCAGAGTCTCTCATGGGTTATTAATACAATCAAGATATTTGCCAAGGGTGGGGTCATCTGAAGTCTCAACTTAAGAAAGATCCACTCCCAAGCTCATCCACGGGGTTTTGAATTCACGATTCTGTTTCTTGCAAGCTATTGGACTGTGGACTGAGGGCTTTGCTTTCTCACTGGTTTCTGGCCAAAAGCTATCTTCAGATCTTTCACTTTGGGTCTCTCCAACATGGCAGCTTGTTTCATTAAAGTGAGCAAAGGGGGAAATAGAATCTGCCAGGAATATGGAAGTCTCAGTCTTTGTAATCTAGCAGAAGTCAGGTCCCATCTCTTTGCCTTATTCTATTTATCAGAATAAATGACTAGGTCTAGTTCATATACTAAATAAGAAATTATGTAAGAGCCTGATTACTGGGAAACAGGGATCTCTGAGGAACATTCTAGAAGTTTGCCCAACGAAGGCCTCATGAACCATGATAAGGAGTGGGAATTGTACCTTAAGACTGATTAGAAGGCATGAGAAGTTTCAATCGGGCACTAATATGATCTGATCTTCAATTTAAGACCTGCTGTTCCACAGAGAAGAGATGTAGCAGACCACCTATGGAAACAGAAACAAGACAATAATCGTGCAAAGTAATAGAGCTAAGAAGATATTGAGCCACTGTCAGAACTGCGATCTATTTTAAAGATAGAATGTACAGTATTTACTAATCGGTTGGATAAGGAGGGTGAAAGAGACAGGAAGCCTAACAAAAAAGTCTGAAATAGATGGACCAGTAACCACAGAATGATTTCCCGTGCTTCTTTGCACTTTGTCTGCTTTCTCCCTACATCTTCTTTAACACCTCTTTGATAATCTTCACAAGTCACAGGATAGTGTTAATGCTTAGAAAAATCTAGAATTTCCATACTTTTAATATGTCACAATAGGAAGTCACAGTGCTAAGAGCTGTGAGGAAAGTGGGGTATCAAAGAAAATGTTGTCATTCAGTTCAGTTCAGTCACTCTCACATTCAACTCTTTGCGACCCCATGGACTGCAGCATGCCAGGCCTCCCTGTCCATCACCAATTCCTGGAGTCTACTCAAACTCATATCCACTGAGTCGATGATGCCATCCAACCATCTCATCCTCTGTCATCCCCTTCTTCTCCTGCCTTCAATCTTTCCCAGCATCAGGGTCTTTTTCAATGAGTCAGTTTTTTGTATCAGGTGGCCAAAGTATTAGAGTTTCAGCTTAAGCATCAGTCCTGCCAGTGAACCTTCAGGACTGATTTTCTTTAGGATGGACTGGTTGGATCTCCTTGCAATCCAAGGGACTCTCATTACTTATTATCAAAAAAAGGACACTGTCTTTTAAGTTTGTGCCCCAGGTTCTTATACTTACCAGCAAACATATACCATAATCATCCTTATTTTCACTTAGAAAATGAAAATATTTTTATTCAAACAAAAAAATTGCTAATAAAGAGAGAAAAAGGAATTAATTTCTCAAGAACATAAGGAGGTTGGCTGTACATTTTTATGCTTCAACTACAATAACAAATTGCTGTACTCCATGCAATCACAGTGTGAATATTATTTATTCCAGGAAGAATCTGATTTGCAGCACCTATCGCCCCAAACCACTAAAAAATTGGCAGATTAAATGGCGTAGTATACATATTTTATGTGCTTTCTTGATTAGTTCCGTGTAAAAAGGAGTATGGCAAGGCTGTATATTGTCACCCTGCTTATTTAATTTCTATGCAGAGTACATCATGAGAAATGCTGGGCTGGAAGAAACACAAGCTGGAATCAAGATTGCCGGGAGAAATATCAATAACCTCAGATATGCAGATGACACCACCCTTATGGCAGAAAAAGAAGAGGAACTAAAAAGCCTCTTGATGAAAGTGAAAGAGGAGAGTGAAAAAGTTGGCTTAAAGCTCAACATTCAGAAAACAAAGATCTTGGCATCCGGTCCCATCACTTCATGGGAAATAGATGGGGAAACAGTGGAAACAGTGTCAGACTTTATTTTGGGGGGCTCCAAAATCACTGCAGATGGTGACTGCAGCCATGAAATTAAAAGACGCTTACTCCTTGGAAGAAAAGTTATGACCAACCTAGATAGCATATTCAAAAGCAGAGACATTACTTTGCCAACTAAGGTCCGTCTAGTCAAGGCTATGGTTTTTCCAGTATGGTTTTTCCATACATCCAGTCATGTATGGATGTGAGAGTTGGACTGTGAAGAAGGCTGAGCGCTGAAGAATTGATGCTTTTGAACTGTGGTGTTGGAGAAGACTCTTGAGAGTCCCTTGGACTGCAAGGAGACCCAACCAGTCCATTCTGAAAGAGATCAGCCCTGGGATTTCTTTGGAAGGAATGATGCTAAAGCTGAAACTCCAGTACTTTGGCCACCTCACGCAAAGTGTTGACTCATTGGAAAAGACTTTGATGCTGGGAGGGATTGAGGGCAGGAGGAGAAGGGGACGACAGAGGATGAGATGGCTGGATGGCATCACTGACTCGATGGACATGAGTCTGAGTGAACTCCGGGAGCTGGTGATGGACAGGGAGGCCTGGCGTGCTGCGATTCATGGGGTCGCAAAGAGTTGGACACGACTGAGCGACTGAACTGAACTGATTGTCTAATACTAGCTCTGTCTGTAGCCAAATACCAAGCAAAACTCAAGTAAGTCATAGTTAATACTGAACAGTACATTTTTTCTTCTCTGGTTGTAATAATTAACCCAGATTGTTTCTTGACTAAAGCAACTGATAACATCTTTGTGCCCAGCAAAATGGTAACACTTTGGAACAAGCTTATTTTCACTTTATGCCCCTTCCTTTTTTCTCACCCACTCCCTGTACACAAGGTTCTATCTTGGGTATGTGTTTCTCATTGAGAGTAGAATCCTCTAAGGGAGTTGAGATCCATAGGAAGAGATATCTCATAAAGCCTGAGTTTTCGCATCACTTTTATTGATATTCTCTCATCACTCTTGATATTACCAGATGGGCAACCTAAGCAGGTAAATAAAGAAGACACCATCCATTTTATAAGAAATGAGTGCACTCATCCAATCTCTGTGACAAGTCCTGTGTGTATTCTTCCAAAAGTCAAATTTAGCACAATGACAAGAGAACACATTTTTTTTTCCCCTGACTCTGAATATATCTTCCTTCAGGGAAAAAAAAAAAAAAAAAAAAAAAGAAGATAGACCAGTTTTCATCATTTATGATGCTTTCAAGTTTAGAACACTGAGGTACAAAGGGAAACAGTGACTCTTGATTTAGTCTTAAAGGGCCCATAATGAGATTGATGCCAAATTGAATCTTCAAGACAGAGCTTGGAGAGAATTAGAAAAGAATAGCTTTATTTGCTTTGCCAGTCAAGGGAGGACACAGGGGCTGAAAAGTATGTGTCCCAACCCAGCAAGATCTGATGAGCAATTTTATAGCAAAGGTTATAAAGTGTGAGAGTGCTGATAAGATTAGGGTATATGCAGGACCTCCCCTCCTCTAATCTGGTCTCAAGTAATCTTCTTAATGAGCTTTCTGGTTCCTTTAATGTAGCCTCAGGTGGTCTTTCTCTGGTATGAAGAATGCTGACATCTTCAGTTCAGTTCAGTTGCTCAGTCCTGTCTGACTCTTTGCGACCCCATGAATCGCAGCCTGCCAGGCCTCCCTGTCCATCACCATCTCCCGGAGTTCACTCAGACTCATGTCCATCGAGTCCGTGACGCCATCCAGCCATCCCATCCTCGGTCTCCCCTTCTCCTCCTGCCCTCAATCCCTCCCAGCATCAAAGTCTTTTCCAATGAGTCAACTCTTCGCATAAGGTGGCCAAAGTACTGGAGTTTCAGCTATAGCATCATTTCTTCCAAAGAAATCCCAGGGTTGATCTCCTTCAGAATGGACTGGTTAGATCTCCTTGCAGTCCAAGGGACTCTCAAGAGTCTTCTCCAACACCACAGTTCAAAAGCATCAATTCTTCGGTGCTCAGCCTTCTTCACAGTCCAACTCTCACATCCATACATGACCACAGGAAAAACCATAGCCTTGACTAGACGGACCTTAGTTGGCAAAGTAATGTCTCTGCTTTTGAATATGCTATCTAGGTTGGTCATAATTTTTCTTCCAAGGAGTTAAGTGTTTTTTAATTTCATGGCTGCAGTCACCATCTGCAGTGATTTTGGAGCCCCCCAAAATAAAGTCTGACACTGTTTCCACTGTTTCCCCATCTATTTCCCATGAAGTGATGGGACCGGATGCCATGATCTTTGTTTTCTGAATGTTGAGCTTTAAGCCAACTCTTTCAATCTCCTCTTTCATTTTCATCAAAAGGCTTTTTAGCTCCTCTTCACTTTCTTCCATAAGGGTGGTGTCATCTGCATATCTGAGGTTATTGATATTTCTCCCGGCAATCTTGATTCCAGCTTGTGTTTCTTCCAGTCCAGCATTTCTCATGATGTACTCTGCATAGAAGTTAAATAAGCAGGGTGACAATATACAGCCTTGACGTACTCCTTTTCCTATTTGGAACCAGTCTGTTGTTCCATGTCCAGTTCTAACTGTTGCTTCCTGACCTGCATATAGATTTCTCAAGAGGCAGGTTAGGTGGTGTGGTATTCCCATCTGTTTCAGAATTTTCCACAGTTTATTGTGATCCACAGAGTCAAAGGCTTTGGCATAGTCAATAAAGCAGAAATAGATGTTTTTCTGGAACTCTCTTGCTTTTTCCATGATCCAGAAGATGTTGGCAATTTGATTTCTGGTTCCTCTGTCTTTTCTAAAACCAGCTTGCACATCAGGGAGTTCACAGTTCATGTATTGCTGAAGCCTGGCTTGGAGAATTTTGAGCATTACTTTACTAGCATGTGAGATGAGTGCAATTGTGTGATAGTTTGAGCATTCTTTGGCATTGCCTTTCTTTGGAATTGGCATGAAAACTGACATTTTCCAGTCCTGTGGCCACTGCTGAGTTTTCCAAATTTGTTGGCTTATTGAGTGCATCACTTTCACAGCATCATCTTTCAGGATTTGAAACAGCTCCACTGGAATTCCATCACCTCCACTAGCTTTGTTCGTAGTGATGCTTTCTAAGGCCCACTTGACTTCACATTCCAGGATGTCTGGCTCTAGATTAGTGATCACATCATCATGATTATCTGGTAGTGAAGATCTTTTTTGTACAGTTCTTCCGTGTATTCTTGCCACCTCTTCTTAATATCTTCGGCTTCTGTTAGGTTCATACCATTTCTGTCCTTTATCGAGGCCATCTTTGCATGAAATGTTCCCTTGGTATCTCTAATTTTCTTGAAGAGATCTCTAGTCTTTCCCATTTTATTGTTTTCCTCAATTTCTTTGCATTGATTGCTGAAGGCTTTCTTATCTCTTCTTGCTATTCTTTGGAACTCTGCATTCAGATGCCTCTATCTTTTATCCCTTGAGGTGGAACCAGAACCCTGACCCAAGGTTGCACTACTGTTTCTGTGGCTGCCCCTCCATCTCCTCTGTCTGTTCATCCTCTCCATTCCCAGATTAGCAACCATTTGAATCTGTTCTTAAGAGCTCAGGGAAGGTCATAGAGACAGGAGTCAAGAAACAGGGGGCTGAAGGCCTTCCATGCCAAGAAGCCCCACAGGGTCTTGCTCAGTTTCACTGACAATGTTGACAGTGAGCAACTTGGAGTTTCCATTAAGGAACATGTACAATGTCAGGCATGGAGAACATAGTGATAAGTAAGCTCCATTTCAAGCACCTTATGTGATTCCTTTCTGCTCTCCATGACCCATCAGTAGACACTCTCAAAAACTGGCCTCCACACCAACTTTGGTACCATTGTTCTTCAATTCACCATTCATATTAACTCAGCTCAAATATGCAATTTTTCTGAACCTAGATTAAACCCTTTTATTCTTCCCATTTCCTACACTTCCATTTTCCTCTTCTGTAGCTTTTCCACATAGACCTAAAGAATTCATGGATTTCCTTACCTTACCCCACTTCTTACAAAAATCTACTCATATTTCAAGATTCAGGCCAAATCTCATCACTCAAATTGACTTCCCCTCTGATTTCCAGTAACACTGAACAAAAATCTATTTATAGCATTATATTATAATCAGCAATGTATACATCTGTCTTTCCCATTATACCATGAACTCCTTAAGGGGAGGAATATACCCTAATTCATCTCCAATGCCCAGACTCACTGACTAGCCCTTTGCAGATATCCAATATATATATATATATTTTATGGCAGAAAGCAAAGAAGAACTAAAGAGCCTCTTGATGAAAGTGAAAGAGGAGAGTGAAAAAGTTGACTTTAAGCTCAACATTCAGAAAATTAAGATCACAGCATCTTGTCCCATCACTTCATGGCAAATAGATGGGGAAACAGTGACAGACTTTATTTTGGGGGGCCTCAAAATCACTGCAGATGGTGACTACAGCCATGAAATTAAAAGATGCTTACTCCTTGGAAGAAAAGTTATGATCAGCCTAGACAGCATATTAAAAAGCAGAGACATTACTTTGCCAACAAAGGTCCATCTAGTCAAAGCTATGGTTTTCTCAGTAGTCACGTATGTGTGTGAAAGTTGGACTATAAAGAAAGCTGAGTGCCAAAGAATTGATGCTTTTGAACTATAGTGTTGGAGAAGACTCTTGAGAGTCCCTTGGACTGCAAGGAGATCCAACCAGTCCATCCTAAAGGAAACCAGTTTTGAATATTCATTGGAAGGACTGATGCTGAAGGTGAAACTCTAATATTTTGGATGCCTGATACAAAGAACTGACTCTAGAAAATACCCTGACGCGGGCAAGATTGAAGGTGGGAGGAGAAGGGGACAACAGAGGATGAGATGGCTGGGTGTCATCACTGACTCAATGGACATGAGTTTGAGCAAACTCTGGGAGTTGGTGATGGACAGGGAGGCCTGGCATGCTGCAGTCCATGGGGTCACAAAGAGTCAGACATGGCTGAGTGAACTGAATTGAACTGAATATATTTTTTTAAATAATGTACTGTCAGATAATGATAATAATAGCTATTTTTTATTGAGCACTTGCAGCACTATGAGTACTATTACAAGAATTCATGATTTAATCGAACTAATCCTCATATCAAGCTCATAAGGTAGATCTACTATTACCTTCAGTTTAGTTCAGTCGGTAAAGCGTCTTCCTGCAATGTGGGAGACCCAGGTTCGATTCCTGGGTCAGGAAGATCCCCTGGAGAAGGAAATGGCAATCCACTTCAGCACTCTTGCCTGGAAAATCCCATGGACGGAGGAGTCTGATAGGCTATAGTTCATGGGGTCTCAAAGAGTCGAACATGACTAAGTGGCTTCACTTCACTTTAGTTCAGTCACTCAGCCCTGTCCAATTATTTGTGACCCCATGGACTGCAGCATGCCAGGCTTCCCTGTCCCTCACCCATAGTCTCAGAGCTTGCTCAGATTCATGTCCATTGAGTTGGTGATGCCATCCAATTCTCATCCTCTGTCATCCCTTTCTCCTTACATTAACTTACATTACAGATTATTACATTACCTTACATTGCAGATATGAAAACTGAAGGGCAGAGTTAGATAAATTGTCCAAGGTCACAAAGCTAGGAAATGGAAAAGGTGGGATTTGAAATTAGCCTCTTTTAAGCACTGGGCAATATATGGTTGTAGAATAGACAGACAAATAGATGTGTGCTCAGTCGTGTCCAATCTTTGTGGCCTTGTGGACTATAGCCGCCAGGCTCCTCTGTCCATGGAATTTTCCAGACCAGAATACTGAAGCAGGTTACCATTTTCTACTCCAGGGGATCTTTCCAATCCATGGATTGAACCCAAGTCTCTTGAGTCTCCAGCATTTGCATGTGGATTATTTAGCACTATGTCACCTGGGAAGCCTGATTGTAGAATGGGAGTCAACAGACATTTTTTTTTTCCCCTTAAAGGGTCATAGAGTATATAGTTTTGACTGTGACCAAACAGCACTATTCAACTTTGCAGCTGTAGCAGGAAAGTAGCCATGGGTGATATGCGAGTGATGCTTTCAAACTGTGGTGCTGGAGAAGACTCTTGAAGAGTCCCCTGGACTGCAAAGAGATCAGACAAATCAATCTTAAAGGAGCTCAACCCTGAATATTCACTGAAAAGACTGATGCTGAAGCTGAGGCTCAATACTTTTGCCACCTGATGCAAAGAGTTGTTTTATTGGAAAAGACTCTGATGCTGGGAAAGACTGAAGGCAAAAGGAGAGGATGGAATAGTTAGATAGTATCACCAACTCAGTGGACATGAATTTGAGCAAACTCTGGGAGATAGTAGAGGTCAGGAAAACCTGGTGTCCTACCAGCCCATGGGGTTGCAAGAAATTGGACACAACTTAGTGACTGAATAACAACCATAACTGAATGAGTATGGCTACGTTTCAGTAAAATTTTATATACAAAAGCAAACAATGACATGAATTGGCCCTACGCATGTGGTTTCCCACATCCTGCTGTATGCTCTTTCTTGTATCCCAGTATCATCTGCCTAAACAGAGAATATCTAGAGAGTACATTCAAGTATTTGACCAAACATAGATTCACTGGACCAGTTATGGAAAAGTAAGAGAGATTCTTTATCAGCAGCAAAAGGAAAATGGTTGCAATGGCATAGTGTGACGACTGAAGGATGACAATGATCACACTGGGCTTTTCTGTTAGGTCTTGTTAAGTCTTGTTTCCTAAGGAATTAAATTCATTCCTTAGAGTAGCTAAGACTTTTTCATAACATGGTTATGGCCACTACTAATACTGCTGTTAACAAATCAAACCTTATTTCCTTCATCAATATCACACTAAAGACCTTTCGTGCAGTTTCATCTTGGGCCGCATGCTTAGCATGGCCAAGGAAAAGGCTCCAGAACTACTGTGCTGCTCAGCATCCCTTGGCTACATGCCTAGAAGACAAATTAGGGTGAATGTCAAGAAAGAGTCTCAGTCTATTCCCCATCCATGCAGCAGTCACTTCTCCCAGGACTGTTGCAAACCTTGCATACGTAAGCCTTTGGACCAGGCTGACTGGGGTCTGAAGCCTTCCTGCTGCCGCTGCTGCTAAGTTGCTTCAGTCATGTCCGACTCTGTGTGACCCCATAGACACCAGCCCACCAGGCTCCCCCATCCCTGGGATTCTCCAAGCAAGAACACTGGAGTGGGTTGCCATTTCCTTCTCCAATGCATGAAAGTGAAAAGTCAAAGTGAAGTCGCTCAGTCATGTCCGACTCTTAACGACCCCATGGACTGCAGCCCACCAGGCTCCTCCATCCATGGGATTTTCCAGGCAAGAGTACTGGAGTGGGATGCCATTGCTTTCTCTGAAGCCTACCTAGTATAAAGCAAAATAAATGTAAAGCCGTGTATAGCAGCAGCTCTACAAAAGACCTCCATCTGTTTGATTTAGAAAGGGGAATGTTTGATGGTAGACTCCCTATCAGATTTTCAGATTTCTGAGGAAAAAGAATCAACCTTGATATCTCCTTGTGCTTATAACACATTCAGTGTACCCACCAGGCAACCCATGCTTTTTGAGTAGAGTTCTAGTGAATCTACCCTGCTCTTCAGCTTCTAGAGCTGTGCTGCCTGTTGACATTGCCTGGCTTGCACCTTGCATCTCTCTCTGTTTCTACTCTCATAGTCTTTGGGCCCTGGAGCCTCTGATCTTTTATTTTTAATGCCAAGTTTCTGCCTGTGCTCTATTGTATCCAATGGACTTCCTTTAAGCATCTACCATATATTCAAGGATTTCTAAATTAATTGCCTAACTGCCTCTGGGCACTTGCAGATTTCATTTCTGAACTGACTTGATCAACCTGAAGACATTTTGTCCTTCCTCTTATTATCTCAGTCCACTTGATCACCCAAGCTCGCTACCTGTCTGTCATTTATTTTCTTGCTCTTCCAATGTGATATAAATTCATTCTCCCTGGACTCTCAATCTTTTCAATTGCTTTCTGATGGGTTTTGTCTTTTCTTCTTGATTTAGAACTTTCATAACCATTCTGACAGTCATGCTCTCTCATCTCAACTTAGGTACTCTCTTTCCAGGTCTTCCCTGGTGCCTCAGATAGTAAAGAATCTGCCTGCAATGCAGGAGACCTGGGCTCAATTCCTGGGTTGAGAAGATCTTTGGAGTAGGAAATGGCAAGTCACTCCAATATTCTTGCCTGGGAAATCCCAAGAACAGAGAAGCCTGGCAGGCTACTGTCCATGGGATCACAAAGAGTCAGACATGAGAGCATACTCTCTTCCTAACAGTCTTCCTTGGAGGCAGTTTGTCATCTAATCAGTTCTGGATGTGAGGAAACAATGACTTTCACAGTCTCTTATCTTTTAGGTGTGGTCTAGCTTTCCATCTGCCACATTCCACTTCATCTTCTTGTTTTTCTGTGTTTTACAACTCTCTGTGTGAATAAAGAACCCTTTAAGGGCCTTTTTTCTAAAGAAGATTTTTAAAATTTCTTGTCCAAACTCTCACCAACAACAAAAAAAAGGGAAACAACTCAGTTCACTGTATATTTAAGAAAACCACTGGCTCAATTTGTACAATTAAGAATTCAGAAATATCTCACTGTTAGCTGTCAATCACTGTTTGCCTACTAGGGATAGAAAACATAGTGACTTTTTTTTAATATAAATTTATTTATTTTAATTGGAGGTTAATTACTTTACAATATTGGATTGGTTTTGCCATACATTAACATGGATCCACCACAGGTATACACGTGCTCCCCCTCCTGAACCCCCCTCCCTCCTCCCTCCCTGTACCATCCCTCTGGGTCGTCTCAGTGCACCAGCCCCAAGCATCCAGTATCATGCGTTGAACCTGGGCTGGTGACTCGTTTCATATATGATATTATACATGTTTCATTGCCATTCTCCCAAATCATCCCACCCTCTCCCTCTTTAATTCTTTATGTTTTTCTGAAAAGAACACAGAGAAAATCTGTTTAATGACCCAATACATGAAAAGTTTGTTCAGTTACTTGTTTGCACATTAAGGAAGAGCTCCAGAAGGTCCAAATTTTATGGCTACTATTAGAAGCACACAGACACACACACACCAAAATAACCCAAACATGAAGTTATTTCAGACACTATTTTGTTTACTTGCTTTATTTACTTTTTATTTGCAGCACAATCCAAAACAGAGAATATATTTGTTTGCAGTGAATTTTCAAATCACTCTAGAAAAATATTAAATATTGTGCTTCTTTGTTCAGCCTTGTTCAAAGGCTGCTCTAGTGGTTTGAAAGAGACAAAAGACGTCTCTTAGTGAACACTGCCATTCCTCTAGGGGAAAGCTCTACCCATATAACAGCTATTTTAAGATGTTGAAGATGCATTACCACAGGCTGCAATTACTCTGTGAATCCCAATTTGAATTGAAGTATCATCTCTCAAGGGTGTAATCCCAGGGTCACATTTCCTTTTCCAGGCAAACTAAACCATCTCTTTTGACTATTAAGTGCTCGACAGGCAATCTCAGACAACAAAGATCCTCTTCATCTTTAAGTAAATAAAATCATCTTTTAAAAAAAAATTGGTAGTTTGAAATTCATAAGAACAATAACCTACTATGATAACAAGAGCAAATCATCCACAAATAATTACTAATCATGGTCAAATGTTGAATAAAGATCAAATTTACTAATGAAGCTCCTTTAAGCATTATGTCTATGTTCTAGATAAATATTATAGAAATATGTCTCTGATTTTTAAAACTTTGAGTGGGCTTTTATAAACCAATAATGCCATGCTTTCATACAGCAATTATTATTTACTACTATCTGCTTTCTCCTGAAATTGTTACAAAGCCTTTAGTGCCCTTTTCAATCAAGAGGACAGACCTGAAATGTCCTCCCAGCTTTTTGGTCCGTGTCTGTGGTTTTTAATTCCCTTTGAAAGATATCGCCAGAGACCCTGACTCTGCATCTGGTTTGTCCAAACACATTATATGCATAGCCTCAGGGAGCATGTATATTAAGCACAGTCTGGCATCTCATTTTGATTTTGCTCCCAAGTTAAACAATAAATGTAGAGAATACCAGAAAATAGTCCTCTATTTCAATTCCCTTCTTTGTTTCTTCCATCTCTTCTACTGTTAGGTTAATCGGTTTTGTTAAAAAGAAAAACTAAACAATAGCTCTCAAATATAAATGATCAAAAATGATCACCTTTATGAATATGATACACCTAGCCCACACAGAGATGTGTGTCTTAACTGTGTCTTCTGATTGTGAAGATTTCTTCATTTGGATCCTTTTATGTTCCCCCAGTCCCTTGTACCTGAGTTCTCTTGAGATACCTTCCCCATTCCCCAAACCCACAGCCACTAACTGAGGTCAGGTGACCATCTCCTTCATATGAGTTATTGCACCATTTTCCATCTGGCTTCCCAAATCTCATCTTGCCCTCTCTTCCCACCTAGTAGCCATTCTCGACAATTAAGAGAATTTTTAAACTCTAACAAGTTCATTGAGCCTTTCAAAGTCCAGTCTCTACTCATACTGGCCGCTTCGCCTCTCTTTCTGTCTTGCTTCACAGTCCAAGTCCTGGAAATACTGCAAGTCTTTTTGTTCCTAGAACATGCTGTGTTCTCTTCCCCTTTAAGTTCACAGGTATTATACTTCAGTCAGCCTAAACCCTCTTGCCTCTTATTTTTGGTCAACCCCTATCTACCCTTTAGGTCTCAACATAATTTTTATTTCCTCCCATAAATTTTTATGTCTAGACACGTTTCCCCCACCTAAAGTCCTCTACTCTGAGAATTTTTCTATCACAGTATTTTTCATATTTTATGTGATGGCTTAATATTCTTTTCTTCACATGAAGGTAAGGTCATATCTATCCTGATACCCTTACATAGCCAGTACAACAGGTACAACTTAATACTTACAAAATGAGTGACTCATTGAGTAGTTGGGTGGAAAGATGGAGGTATGGATGAATAGATGTGTTTTAAAATGTGTGGAGTTAAGGGCTATCTGAGAAAAGGGCAGAGGCTGTGGAAATTTGCAGTGCCCTTGCTACCATCAGTACATCTTTAAAACATGCCACTGACTTCTCTCCACACTGATTTGATACAAGCCAATCTCATTATGAAAAAATGTTTAAAAACCTATTTATATAATCAAGTTTAAAGAAGTGATTTTAAAATAATCACTTATGTATTCATTCAAGCTGAGCTAGTACCTCAGGATAATGAGGTGAAATTTATAGTTTCTCCTCTTAAGGAATTTACAGGTGCTATATAAGGAACTTAAAATATAAAACAGTATCTTTAAAAAAAAATAAAATTAAGTTATAAAAATTCTACATCATCTTTAAAAAATATTTCTACAAATCACTTTTTAAAAGTCCTAAAAATTTTATAAAATTATTTTGACTGGAAAAAAAAAAAGCATGACCTTAAATTCGAAAGTATTTATTTGTCAAATACTCCATCATATGACTTCTACAAAGATTAAATAAGGTATATCCATATGAGTAAACTAACAAAATAAATGGGAAGGGGACAGAGTCAAGGCCTGGGACCCAGGAAAAATGATCTGAGGAGGGCTGAGGGTAGAATATTGCCTAAAGAAATGTTCTCCTATGGTGTGTTGAGTAGAACATTCCATTACAGTCTCAAAGGTTTTGAGCCCCACTGTGTACAATATGGAACTAAGGACCTGGAAAACACAGCCCTGCTGTTTGTAAATATTAATAGATGTGCCTTCTAACAGTGAGAGGAAGATTGAGCTTCCCCAAGTAACTTTAGGAAATAGTTCTGCCATGGTGAGTACTTGAGAGGAACCACACAGAGCCACACTGCCTAGAAGCATCTCAAGAGGGAAAGCAGGTCATTTCAACAGTGCTTAATAGGCTCACAACAGATGTGATTGTATCAGAAGCAGGATGGACTGTAAGAAGTGCTGAATTTGAGTATCTGCAGCTAGTCCAAACAATAATTAGTGTGTTTGTGATGCACTGATGACAGAATGGAAAAGACCTTGTGCATTTTATCTTCTTTATGATCTCCTATAAAGCTGAACCCAGTAAAGTAGAAAAAGAGGAGCCTGAATTCTTAGGTGCTCTCAGTTCAGCCTTCTTTTTCTTCTTCTTCCTCCCCTCACTCCAGCCTTTTTGGTCCTTATATGGCACTCCATGTGTTCATACAGTAACTGTGAAAATTTCTGTATTAGCTTTGGTTTATCTAGGGGTGCACTGGAAAAGGTTAAACAATTCACTCTTGTGGGGAAAAAAAAATTCATGAACACCTATATGTACATAATTTTTATTGATGCAAAGGAGTATGAAGTACACAATTAATGAAAATAATAACACATGCTATATTCTCTTTGTTGTAAATATTGCATAGTCAATTTCAGTTTATTCTCACAGAATATTTGTCCTATTTTTGCTGAAATCTTGTGTCCATAGACAAACTATGGCTGTAATTCCACCATGATTTCATAAAATTAGCCTATGAATAAATGTTTGATTACTTCCCAGTTCAGAAGTGGTTCATATCATTGACAAACTAATGTAGCTCTGTCATAAATATTGATTGATATTTCCATTATTTAAATGAGGTTTAAAAAAAGTGTGAAAATTAAAATGTTTGTGACAACTTCATTAATTCGTTAATGACATGAAAACTTACTTGCCCAATCAGATAATAGTTTTCAAATACTGGAAGAATATCTCAATTTGTTGCACTATTCACATGACATATTTAAGTTTAATCTATATTATTAACATTTTTCCATTACTTTGTTAAGTCTAGATAATCATCAAAAAATAAATGATATTCTGATGGAGTAAGATGAAGGAGAAAGCATTTGCGAGTTTCTGTGGCATAAATACTCCCATCATGGTCAATTTCAGGCTCCAATATAATGTCACTGAACTCAGAGATGGGAAGATACACATAGCAACACACCATTACATGGTTTTCCACTAGATAGTCCTAATAAACATAGAGAAGCTCAAGAGCATAAAATAAAATAATTATGAAGTGATAAGTCCTGAATATGCATTAACTATGTTTTTAATAGAATTTATTTAATGGTAAATTTATATAATATGAATTTTAATAATACCCATAATTAGCAACAATGTGGCAAGGTTCCTAAAAATTTAACAGCTAGCTCTCTTGAACCCATATGAGCCACTCCAGCATAGCACTGGATTATTCTTTATAGATCATTTATCCCTTCTTGCTACTTGTCACAAGCATCATGCTACAAAATGACTGTTTCTTCCTGAAGACCAGTGAATTAGGGATGGGGTCTTTCTTCTCCGTCACTGGTCCATGCAGAGCTTGGAACATTATAGAAACTCAACAGATGCTTGTAATGAATACAGATTCATGTAGTGAATACACAAGACATTGAGCAGTCACCACTTTCGAGCCTGGGACTGGGCTAAAATTCTGCTGCAAACCTTTAGCTCTCTTTATTTCCTATTTTCGTTTCATAACTGACTCAGTTTAGCAGAGGCCACCCTTTTGGTATTAACTCATATTAGAAGAAGCTCATAAAAATATCAATTAGGCAATTTCTGGATTGTTGATGTTCAGTCACTAAATCATGTCACTAAACCTTTGTGACCCCACTGACTGCGGCACACCAGTCTCCCCTGTCCTTCACTATCTCCTGGAGTTTGACTGACTCAGAGAATCATATTAAAACAGAAAGGACCTTTGGTGCACGTGCGTGCATACACAAAACTAGTGAAATTTCTCATACAGCTGAGTCTTTCTCCAGGAATTGTCCTTGTATGAACAAAGTTGCCCAACCCAATGTCCTTCCTCTGTCCCTGTGACAGCCTGGAATAAAAGACAGATCATTTAAGGGGCACATGGACTCAACTCTTTTGCTTCAATTTGCAGGACAATGCTGCAGAGCAATTCCAGCTCCAGGGCTCTCTGAGGGCAGGGATGGGGGTGGGAGTGGATATTGAGGGGGTCTGCTAAGGTTTCCAGTGCAGCAACACCATCCTCCAACTTTTACCTCCACCCTCCACTTCTTAAGCTCATTCAATTTATGTACACAAAGCTCTACCTCAGAATCTGTTCCTTGGGGACCATGCATACTACAGCCTTCCTTCAATGTCAGATAATGCTTATCAATGCAACCTCCTGCCAAACAATGCATATTGTGAGAAATATCAAATCAAAAACCTGGAACATAACATTAGTAAATAGAATAGATAAGCAATTGCAGTAGTATTGACAATTGATTTAATAGGACCTTATTGTCACCCTGCTTATTTAACTTATACTCAGAGTACATCATGAGAAATGCTGGGCTGGAAGAAGCACAGGCTGGAATCAAGATTGCTGGGAGAAATATCAATAACCTCAGATATGCAGATGACATCACCCTTATGGCAGAAAGTGAAGAAGACCTAAAAAGCCTGTTGATGAAAGTGAAAGAGGAGAGTGAAAAAGTTGGCTTAAAGCTCAACATTCAGAAAACAAAGATCATGGCATCTGGTCCCATCACTTCATGGCAAATAGATGGGGAGACAGTGGAAACAGTGTCAGACTTTATTTTGGGGGGCTCCAAAATCACTGCAGATGGTGATTGCAGCCATGAAATTAAAAGACACTTACTCCTTGGAAGAAAAATTATGACCAACCTAGATAGCATATTGAAAAGCAGAGATATTACTTTGCCAACAAAGGTCCATCTAGTCAAGGCTATGGTTTTTCCTGTGGTCATGTATGGATGTGAGAGTTGGACTGTGAAGAAAGCTAAGTGCCAAAGAATTGATGTGTTTGAACTGTGGTGTTGGAGAAGACTCTTGAGAGTCCCTTGGACTGCAAGGAGATCTAACCAGTCCATTCTAAAGGAGATCAGCCCTGGGATTTCTTTGGAAGGAATGATGCTATAGCTGAAACTCCAGTACTTTGGCCACCTCATGCGAAGAGTTGACTCAAAGTACTTTGATGCTGGGAGGGATTGGGGGCAGGAGGAAAAGGGGATGACAGAGGATGAGATGGCTGGATGGCATGACGGACTCGATGGACATGAGTCTGAGTGAATTCCGGGAGTTGGTGATGGACAGGGAGGCCTGGCGTGCTACGATTCATGGGGTCACAAAGAGTCAGACACGACTGAGGGACTGAACTGAACTGAACTGGAACTAGAATTACCATCTTAAATGCATCTTTATGGAAACAAAATTGTATATTAATTTAAATAGTAAATCTTATGACTATTGATTCTGTATCCAAAATAGAAGGTTTTCAGTTTGGTTTAGGAGTTTATTTTAAGGCTTGCATGAAACAAAACATTCAAATCCAAAGAGCTATATTGAGAGTATTTAGTCATTTGCATTATCAATGTAGTGTTTGAAAGTTTGAGATGAGTTGAAATTGGCCATACAAATGAAAAATAGCTTAGCTAACATTAACAATCATTAAAGGGTGAAAATGACCTTAATTTCTAAAAAGGAAGGTCATATTCAATAGTTCTGTATTATACAACTCCCATCTTTTGCAATTACACAGGTATCTCTAGACACAGAAGACACTCGGCATGGATGAACAGTTACCACTCTCAGGTGAAAAGTATTTGATGTTGCATGTTTCCTTCACTTAAATCAGTTTTTAATTTCAAGAGAGGGAAAGACAAAGCTAAAAAGCATTCTCTTAAAATTCCACCCCGATTAGTAAGGTTAGAATACTAATGATCACATGCTATAAGGCAACTAAATCTTTTTACAGAGCCACTTTACAGGAAAAGCAGAGGATCAGAGACCTAGAACCCAGTTATTTTTATCTGATGACCATGTAGACACTGCAGGGGCTTTGCATTCTTTAGGCACTAACTGATGACAAGCATTTAGGTAGGTGTAGACTACTTCATATGCACTCACTCTAAAACAAGTAAACGAGAGCCGCTGAAATTTTTATGAGAAATCGCATTATGAGGACAAATATGAAATGTTAATATACTAAAGTCAATTTAAGATATTCTGAGTTACTTAATATTTCAAATTATTTTTTCATCCTTGACACAAATAATAAAAATATGTTCTTTTAAATTGTTTTTGACAGCTCTCACCCATGGCTTTTGCACGCATCATTTTTATTAACCCACTAAGTGAAGACCCAGTCCCTCTGCATGTCCAAATCCCACAGGAGGAAGGGGCTGGGTAAGGGAGAAAGCTGAGGTAGAACTATGTCCTATCACTCAACTTGGAAGACTTGTGGGAGGAAAGGGATCTGTGCAAGTCTGTTGCTAAAGGCGGAAAGGAAAGGGAGTATCAGATGAGATTGACAGCGGAAGAGGAAGAGGAAGAGGAGGATGGAGAGTATGAGGGATCTGCTGAAGACCCAAGAAACACAAAGGGGGCGGGGGCTAAGGAGCCAAAGTTAGTGGGAAGTACGGTGCTGGAGCCCAGAAGTGAGGTCCGTTCTGAGGCAGGGAGGCTTCTCAGGTCCCTTTGCTCGTGGCCCACTTGCACCTGAGTTCCTTCCTCCTGCTCCTCCTCCCCAAGATTCTGGCAAACAGGCTGCTTACAAATAGGGCACGTCTTCTTGGTCTGAGTGAGCCACGGGTCCACACAGCGGCAGTGATAGGCATGAGCGCAGGGGAGGACCCTCAGCTTGTCCCCGTCCTCATACTCGTCCAGGCAGATGGGACACACATCATACTGGTCTCCCTTGCGATAGTCGTGGGTAGGAATCTGTTTCAGTTGCTCTTTGGTCAGCCGATTCTGCCAGCGCTGATTCTGGAACTGGATACAATGAACTATCACTATGGCTCCCATGCCCAAAATGAACATTGCCAAAATCCCATAGAAAAGGATGAAGAAATAGGTCAAGAGGAATACACTGTCAGGGACCAGAAGCACCTGAGCTCCCTGCTGGTAGATGAAGAAGGCACGCAGGTACTTAGAGCTCTTTTCGCTGATGAACACAGAAGGGATCCAGATCTGCTGCTGGACTTCTTCGTTACTCCCCACCATGTTCAGCAGTTCATTGGAATTCACATTGTGGACCACGGCTGCACCATACCCGGCCTTCTGAGCATGTAGGACCTTGAGGTCAAATCTGCAGTCGAATCTTCGAAGCAGTGCAATGAAAACTGATCCGTTGGCCCGGGCTGGGGGAGGTGGGGCAATGGGGCTGCAGGCGTTGGCTGGCTGAGCCTCCACGAGAAACCCCTTAAGTCCTTCCTGACTCAAGGCAGCCCCAAAGAGAGCTGGGAGGTCTGCAAATTCCATGCTGCCACTGTGGTCCGAAGTCGCTCGAATGAGTCCCCTGACAGGGGATGCTCCCCACAGCAGAGTGGCCACAACCACAGGAAGACAGAGGGCCGTAGGGGGCATGGCAACAGCACTGGGGGAGATGCTGAAGAGGCTGTGTCCTGGTGGCAGAAGCAGAGTTCTGTGCCCTCCCCTCTTCCTTTGGGTTCCCAGCGGTCCAACCGCCCCTACGTGCTACTTCCTAGCTACATGATAGTACAGGGAAGGAACGCCGGCTCCACCCGTTTAGTGGAGCTAGGAGAGAGATATTAATGAATCCTTTTCTGGTATACAGATAAAATGGGGAAAGAGCACAGAAGCAAGCATAGATGACAGGAAAACTGAAAAGATGGGGGAGTTCAAAGATGTAGGACTTCCAGCCAGGCGGACCGTTTCCTTATACCCTGGAAAAGGGCTTCTGGTAAAGAAAGTCAGGTTGCTTTCTGCCTTGGCTGCTCAAGATGAAGCACTTCCGGTCTTCTCTTCCTTCCTTTTCTTCCTTCCTCCAAGGGGCCGTCATCATCGTTGGTACCTTCAGCTATCGCGAGAGTGCTCACCACACTTCCGGCCGATCAGACGAACTCTTGAGCCTATCTTCAAAGACATCCGAACTCTGGCTTTGCCTGGCTTACTCGATCTCGAGTCAAGACAAGCCAAACTGAGAGGATTCTAGCAGATTATTCATTTTAATATAGGTTTTGTGACAGTTGATTCTGACCTAAGAATGTGTACCTGTATCTACAAGTGCGAGTCGTTTGTCATACTGTCTCTCAAACAAGTATTTGAAAACTGAGATAATTCATAAATTCTGCCATTATGATACAGGTAATCAAGGATCATCTGTATTAAAATTTAACATTTTAATCCTTTTATCCCATTGACACAATACAATCTTTTAAGCTAATCTATTTCCCATACCAAAGACAGTATGGAGATCGAAATTAAAATTTTATTTCTTTATGAGGACCAGTTTAGGCTAGAATACATAAACCTACTGGGTGTTCGGACAGTACATTTTTCTAGGCTAATGAAGATGCCTGAAGATTTTGGTGTAGCATTGGATCCATATGACCAAGGAAATAGCCAGAATATAAAATTGTTGAAACTTAGACACTTTGCCTTGTGGCCTCATTTACAACATGAAATGAGGTCCTTTGGTTCTTAGATTTTGCATTTCCATACAACTGTCTTTTTTTCTCCTTAAGAAGTCAAAACTTGGATTAGAAAAGAAAATTATAGGCCACTTTAAATAAAGATGTGCCTCATTGGCTAAGTCAGAAACAGAAAGGTTTTATTCTGAGCACACAGTGCCAAGTTGTCCTTCCAGACTTGGGTGTTCAGCATCTCACATTACAGTATTATTGTGCCATTTTTGTACATTGGCTCCATTTTCCAAAATATTCTTGCAGACTTATCTCTGTGTTGCTGTATTTTTCCAGTTTCGGACTACAACAGGTTATTAAATGCCACTGTTCCTTCTTTCACATAATCTATTCAAGGTGAAGCACAAAACAGTAAGGTCTAAATCCACCTGGACGTTAAGACAAATGCTAATTTAAACCATTCCTTCAGGATTTTCAAATAAATGTGGAGAAGAGACGAGAGGAGTCCCATACTGGCACTGTCAGCACTAGCTAGTAGCTATCCTCAGTCTAAAACAATTGAAGTACTGAGACGATTTCTTTCAAGATGATTGTCAGTGAGCTTTGCTGACAACCACACACCCCATCCATGGGGAAGTGATGTGGTGCTTCCCCTTAACCTCAAGTCAAGGGAAAATGACGTGGAGACATTTATGAAAACTGAGGCTCAGAGAAAAAGGAGGGGAGTACACTGGGTCAATCTCCATTTCTGCACCCAGAGAAGTTTCCAACATGGGCCAGATTCCAAACATAGGCCTTGCTATGGAGAGCCCTTAAAAGGGATCCCACGGAGCCCTTGATCTGATAGGGTAAGGAGATACCAAAATAGAGGGGTAGATACTGGAATCTAGGGGCAAAGGAAGACTCACAGGTAACCATCCCAGGAAAGATATTGTCCTCATCAGGTGAGCAGCCTAGAAGACTCAGAAAAAGAAAAAAACTTCCAAGGACTCCACCAAAGCAATATATAAGAGAGAAGGAGTTAGTTTGAGATCATTTGCTGTGGGGGCAGTCAGTGACATCAGATCGCTACTGAACCAGCCAACCATGATTATTCCCTCTGAGACCAGGCTTCGAGAGGTCAATAGCAGAAGCTGACCAGAGCAGGAGGGGAGCAAAGACAAGAGAAGAGAAGCCAGCAGCACCCCACTCCCCCACCTCTGCCACTCGGCCAAACTTTCCAAGCTTGATTTGAATCTGAGCCAGGGAAGAAAAAACTATTTAATGAGTCTGAGATTTTATATTACACCAAACTACATTAGAATTGTGCAGTTGCTAGTCTGAATGCATTTGTGTTTAAGATGATCAAAGACAGAACTGAATCCAGGCTTCTTTAGTTCTAGAATTTAACAATTTGGGAAACTCCTTCAATTAAAAAAAAGTGTGTGTGTGTGTGTGTGCACGCGCAGACATACTTATACACAAAATTGTGGTGTCAAAGTCAGGAGCATAGCCTTGGAAGGACATCTGCAAAGAGAATCTGAAACATTCTCCCAGTTCAGGAGAGCAAGACTACTTTTTCCAACTCTGTTGGAAAAGTGTAAACAAACCTTTTTTTTTTTTTTTAGGATTTTCAAAAATTTATTTATTTTTAATTGAAGGATAACTTCTTTACAATATCATGTTGGTTTCTACTATACATTAACATGAATCAGCCATAGATGTACATATATCCCTTCCCTCTTGAACTTTCCTCCCACCGGAGATTCTTTTCAAAACTAGAAATAAAACTACCATATGATCCAACAGTCCCACAATGAAGCATATAACCTGAGGAAACCAAAACTGAAAAAGACACATGGACGCCAACGTTCATCCCAGAACTATTTATAATAGCTAAGACATGGAAGCAACCTATATGACCATCGACAGATGACTGGATAAAGAAACTGTGGTACATGTGTACAATGGAATAAATTACTCAGCCATAAACAAACCTTTTTATGAAAAAACTTAACTCACCAAGAGGCTGTAATCAACTATTATTGAGATTTTATCAAGTTTATGTTAAATATACATTTTATTCACATGTATAGTTAATATATAAATACATACTATCTCTATAAAATTTGTTATATATGAATTTTGTAGCAATAGCATATATATAGAACCTAGTCTCCTGCATTGCAGGCAGATTCTTTACTGACTGAGCTGCCAGGGAAGCCCCATATGTATGAATACATAATTTTAAAATAATTGTCTCTTAAATAAAGTACAAGTTTATTAGCTTAACTTGGTAAATTATTCATCTTTTGGTTAGATAGTCCAAATTAAATTATCATTATTTGTCACCCATGATCCATAACTATCTCAATTCAGGGCATTTAGCTTGTAGGAGCTATCAAACTATCTGCCTTTGTATGGCTGCTATTTTTCATATAAGATTTTATACATATATTAAGAATTTCCATAATTTCAGCATTGCTTAACTCTACCTTTCCCAAAAGAATATAAAGCTCTACTCCCCTTCCTCTTTTCTAGTTAGTAATGGCCTTCTCAGAAAAGTTTAAACAAAAGAAAATGTGTCATATAGAACAATAGATCCCCTTGATATGGTATCAGACAGTCTGGTCTCCTGTATAAACCTTCAAAACCATATTGTGTCCTCCCAGTGCGGGAAAACAATTAGTCAATTCAATGGTGGAAAAAGAGTGAAGTTGTTGACAGGCATTGCATTATTTAATCAATTGGTGATCATATGTATTTTTTTTTCAATTTTCAGCTCATCCATACTGCAGACAGAGACACAAATTTATTCATTTATCATCTATTTATTGAAATAGAATCATGTAATAAACCACTCAAGTTTGTAAAAATAAATGATTTTTCAGAGTTAAAAGAAAAAATATGTACTAAGCGTGAATCATTTGAACATCTTGGCTGCCATTTTTCTTTGTAGGTTTTCATGGTCTCTTGACCACCACCCTTTTTTCCCCATCCATTCTTTTGGGGAAGATTCTGCATTTTCTAGCTTGTAAAGGATAATTTACCTTTAGAAGGTGGAGCTATTGAAGAGAATAAGAAAAAGGAAAAGTAGGAGTTAAAAGTAGGGTCCAGGTTCCTTGCCACCTTGACATTCTAATAACTACAAACCCTCCACAGTACTACTTCCTAATTTTCCAGTCTCTGACCATCCCTGTCATCTTTCTATCTCACTCTCTAGATCTTTAACAGTCACATCATCTTGCCACTTTTTCCCCTCTCTTCCTCATGCCCCTGGCCCCATGTCCTCTTTCCTCCTCCCCAACTTTTACCCTGGTCAATCATTATCACTCTTTCCCTGCACATACCCTCAATTCCCTTGCCTTTCTCTTTGTGGAATATGTCTGAGCAAACTACAGTCTTGCTGCATGTCTTCCCCTGTGCTGCTGATCATGGATTAAAAAAAAAAAAAAATCTATCTGGTCTAAATGTATAATCACTACCACTCAAGTAATACCGGCCTTTTGAAAGGGTGCTGAGGAGCTGTTCCCCTTTTATTATTAATGACATGGTGGTTTCTCTAATAAATGTAGCACCCTTCCCCTTTGGGAGAATTGTCTAACCTGTTTGTAACATCCCTTCAAGTGCTCTGTCATCAGCAAAAGAGCCCCCCATGGGATGTTGAGCCTGTTCACACAATGGCCCATGGCACTACATGTTTCTGGAGATGGTACTGAGCCAGGTGACGAGCCTCACATGGTCTCATGGATCAGAAAAGTCTGTATTGACCATATCTGCACTGAACACAAGAAGCAGTAACACAGAGAATAAGCCTCATGAAGAATTTCATGATTTAAGAGGACCACTTCAAAGACCTTGTCCTATTTCAAGAGAAACTTGACTCAGCTATTTTATTTTCCCAGACCAAACTCCTCCATTCTTCTGGTATTCATTTCATCCCTGATTTTCCCTCATCAAACCTCCAAAACTGCCTACAGTTTTACTTTCAACCAACAGCTTTGCTTCTTGCCACTCTGAGAAAGGGAATAGCAATCCGAGAATTTTCACGTGTTCCCACATTGCAAATACCTGCTTCATGGCATCTGTGTCCAAATTCTGCACCTAACATTCTTCACAGGGCTTCAGAGATACCTTCATGCTCCCAGGTAAAACCCATCCTAACCCTGTCACAAGATCCTATCCGTTTGTGCCTCCTCAAGGTCATTGCTTGAACAGTTCTCCCTTCTCCTCAGAGTCATTGTTTCCCCCCTTATATTGGATCAATCATTTTAGCCTATCAACATTTCTTCCACTATTGAATAAATATGAATGAATGGATAAATGATAGAGATTTTTTTTTAATGTAAAAATGTGTGCTCAGTCATGTCTGACTCTCTGTGACCCAGTGGACTGTAACCCACTGGGCTTGTCTGTCTATGGAATTTTCCAGGCAAGAATACTGGAGTGCATTGCCATTTCCAACTCCAGGGGATCTTCCCAACCCAGGGATCAAACCTGCATCTCTTGCATCTCCTGAATTGGTAGGTGGATTCTTTACCACTGTGCCACCTGGGAAGCCTATGATAGAGATATATAATAGATAGATAGATAGATAGATAGATAGATAGATAGATAGATAGATAATAGGAAGATAAAACAAAAATCCTCTTTTGACCTTCCTTTCCTTGCTACCTGTTGCTCTCTTTATTTACTTTTTGCTGTTGTTGTTGTTATGGCAAAGTTCCTTGAAAAAGACCGTCTTTAACTCACTGTTTCTAATGTTTCTCCTCCTTTTCTGTTGCACCTTCTTCAATCATGCTTTGTCTCATTACTCTACCGAAAATTCTTTTCACAGTAACTAGTTGTCTCCATGGGTTCCCTGGTAGCTCAGCTGGTAATGAATCTGTCTGCAATGCAGGAGACTCCAGTTTGATTCCTGGGCCAGTAAGATCCCCTGAAGAAGGGATAGGCTACCCGCTCCAGTATTCTTGGGCTTCCCTGTTGTCTCCCACCTGCAATGTGGGAAACCTGGGTTTAATTCCTAGGTTGGGAAGATCTCCTGGAGAGGGGCATGGCAACCCACTCCAGTATTCTTGCTAGAGAATCCCCATGGACAGAGGGGCTGGTGGGCTACAGTCCATGGATGGGGTCACAAGGAGTCGGGCATGACTGAGCAACTAAGCACAGCACAGTGGTCTCCATATCACTAAACCCAGTGCTCATTTTTCAGCCCACATCAGACTTCATCTGTAAGAAGCATTAACCCAATTAATTGCATCCTTTTCCTGGAAGCACTTTCTCCTTTGTTCTCCAGATTCAGTGCCTTCATCATATTTTCTCACTGTCTCCTTGGCTGCCACTTCCTGTCTCCTTTGGGTTTCTCTATTTACCTCATGTCTAAATGTTAGAATGCCCAAAGTTCAGGCTTTGTCCTTACATTGTCTGCATTCACGGCCTCAGTGATCACAACCAGTTTCATAAATTAAAATACCACCTATATGCTCACAAATTAATATCTCTTGCTCAGTTTTCTCTCCAAAATCCAGACTCAAATCCATATAGCCAGATGCCTACTTGACCTATCAATTTTAGTATATAGTAGGCCTCTCAAACAGAATATATTCAAAACTTAGTTTCTAGGATTCATCTCCAAACAAACTCATTCACAATGTTTGTTATCATAGGTAACAACAATTCAATTCTCTTTTTTATCCCTCAACTCCCATGTGGTCTATCAAAAATTTTCTATTGGTGCTGAATTCAAAGTGGATTTGGCATCCTGCTATTAATACTTCTTATCACACTCATTACCATCAGTTCAGTTCATTCACTCAGTCATGTCCAACTTTTTGCAACCTCATGAATCCCAGCACACCAGGCCTCCCTGTCCATCACCATCTCCCAGAGTTCACTCAAACTAACGTCCATTAAGTCAGTGATGCCATCCATCCTCTGTCATCGCCTTTTCCTCCTGCCCCCAATCCCTCCCAGCATCAGAGTCTTTTCCAATGAGTCAACTCTTCATATGAGGTGGTCAAAGTACTGGAGTTTCAGCTTTAGCATCAGTCATTCCAATGAACACCCAGGACTAATCTCCTTAAGAATGGACTGGTTGGATCTCCTTGCAGTCCAAGGGACTCTTAAGAGTCTTCTCCAACACCACAGTTGAAAAGCATCAATTCTTTGGTGCTCAGCTTTCTTCACAGTCCAACTCTAACATCCATACTTGACCACTAGAAAAACCATAGCCTTGACTAGAGGGAGCTTTGTTGGCAAAGTAATGTCTCTGCTTTTGAATATGCTGTCTAGATTGGTCATAACTTTTCTTCCAAGGAGTAAGTGTCTTTTAATTTCATGGCAGCAGTCACTATCTGCAGTGGTTTGGGAGCACCCAAAAATAAACACTATTGACACTATTTCCACTGTTTCCATCTATTTGCCATAAAGTGATGGGACCAGATGCCATGATCTTCGTTTTCTGAATGGTGAGCTTTAAGGCAACTTTTTCACTCTCCTCTTTCACTTTCATCAAGAGGCTTCTTAGTTCCTCTTCACTTTCTGCCATAAGGGTGGTGTCTTCTGCATATCTGAGGTTATTGATATTTCTCCCGGCAATCTTGATTCCAGCTTGTGTTTCTTCCAGTCCAGCATTTCTCATGATGTACCCTGCATAGAAGTTAAATAAGCAGGGTGATAATATACAGCCTTGACGTACGTACTCCTTTTCCTATTTGGAACCAGTCTTTTCTTCCATTTCCAGTTCTAACTGTTGCTTCCTGACCAGCATATAGGTTTCTCAAGAGGCAGGTTAGGTGGTCTGGTATTCCCATCTCTTTCAGAATTTTCCACAGTTTATTGTGATCCACACAGTCAAAGGCTTTGGCATAGTCAATAAAGCAGAAATAGATGTTTTTCTGGAACTCTCTTGCTTTTTTCCATGATCCAGCAGATGTTGGCAACTTGATCTCTGGTTCCTCTGCCTTTTCTAAAACCAGCTTGACTATCTGGAAGTTCACAGCTCACATATTGCTGAAGCCTGGCTTAGAGAATTTTGAGCATTGCTTTACTAGCGTGTGAGATGAGTGCAATTGTGCAGTAGTTTGAGCATTCTTTGGCATTGCCTTTCTTTGGGATTGGAATGAAAACTGACCTTTTCCAGTCCTGTGGCCACTGCTGAGTTTTCCAAATTTACTTGCATGTTGAGTGCATCACTCACAGCATCATCTTTCAGGATTTGAAACAGCTCAACTAGAATTCCATCATCCCCGCTAGCTTTGTTCATAGTGATGCTTCCTAAGGCCCACTTGACTTCATATCCAAGATATCTGGCTCTAGGTGAGTGATCACACCTTCGTGATTATCTTGGTCATGAAGATCTATTTTGTACAGTTCTTCTGTGTATTGTTGCCACCTCTTCTTAATATCATCTGCTTCTGTTAGGTCCATATCATTTCTGTCCTTTATCGAGCCCATCTTTGCATGAAATGTTCCCTTGGTATCTCTAATTTTCTTGAAGAGATCTCTAGTCTTTCCCATTCTGTTCTTTCCTCTATTTCTTTGCATTGATCTCTGAGGAAGGCTTTCTTATCTCTCCTTGCTATTCTTTGAAACTCTGCATTCAGATACTTTCGCTTCTCTTCTTTTCACAGCTATTTGTAAGGCTTCTCCAGACAGCCATCTTGCTTTTTTGCATTTCTTTCCATGGGGATGGTCTTGATCCCTGTCTCCTGTACAGTGTCACGAACCTCATTCCATAGTTCATCAGGCACTCTATCTATCAGATCTAGTCCCTTAACTCTATTTCTCACTTCCACTCTATAATCATAAGGGATTTGATTTAGGTCATACATGAATGATCTAGTGGTTTTGCCTACTTTCTTCAATTTAAGTCTGAATTTGGCAATAAGGAGTTGGTGATCTGAGCCACAGTCAGCTCCTGGTCTTGTTTTTGTTGACTGTATAGAGCTTCTCCATCTTTGGCTGCAAAGAATATAATCAATCTGACTTCAGTGTTGACCATCTGGTGATGTCCATGTGTAGAGTCTTCTCTTGTGTTGTTGGAAGAGGATGTTTGCTATTGACTGGTGCATTCTCTTGACAAAACTCTATTAGCCCTGCTTCATTCTATATTCCAAGGCCAAATTTTCCTGTTACCCCAGGTGTTTCTTGACTTCCTACTTTTGCATTCCAGTCGCCTATAATGAAAAGAACATCTTTTGGGGGTGTTAGTTCTAAAAGGTCTTGTACGTCTTCATAGAACCATTCAACTTCAGCTTCTTCAGTGTTACTGGTTGGGGCATAGACTTGGATTACTGTGATATTGAATGGTTTGCCTTGGAGATGAACAGAGATCATTCTGTCATTTTTGAGATTGCATCCAAGTACTGCATTTCAGACTGTTTTGTTGACCATGATGGCTACTCCGTTTCTTCTAAGGGATTACTGCCCACAGTAGTAGATATAATGGTCATCTGAGTTCAATTCACCCATTCCAGTCCATTTTAGTTTGCTGATTCCTAGAATGTCAATGTTCACTCTTGCCGTCTCCTGTTTGACCACTTCCAATTTGCCTTGATTCATGGACCTAACACTCCAGGTTCCTATGCAATATTGTTCTTTACAGCATTGGACCTTGCTTCTATTACCAGTCACATCACCCTGGTCCAAAACACTTTTGTCTCTCTCTTAAATTGTTGTTAAAGACCCCTGATTGAGTTTCTTGTGTCTATCCTTGGCTTCCTTCACTCTAGTGCTTCTATTCTCAACTCAGAGCTTATTCAAGTAGAATATGATAGCATCTTTCTGTTACTCAGAAATTCCCAATAGCCTCCATCTCATAGAGAATAAAAGGAGAAGTCTTTCTATTATGTGTAAAGTCACACACATTCTCTGACCCTAACCTTTACTAACCTTCTCCTTCTGCTATTTTCTTCAACACACAGGCCTTCTGCCCCATCCTTGAGCCCAATCACCCAGAATGACTACACAAACATGATTTTTGTTCTTGACAGTCCCTCAGCCTAGAATGTTCTTCCCTTAGCCTAGAATGTTCTTCCCTTGTGTAGTTGCATGGCTTGCTTCTTCACTTCTTTAAAGTTTTGGTTCTCATCCTCTATATTTTTGATGTAATATATATATATATATATATATGTATATATATATATATGTCTATGTATACATATATATGTAAGTAAAGTTGCTCATATATACATGTGCATGTATTCAATATATGTGTATATTTCTTACATATTGTATATTTTACTTATTTTTCTTTTTTATTGTCTATTTCCACCACTAGAATGAATGGCAGAAGATCCTGAAGGCAGAAAATGCCTTTCTGTTCTATTCACTGATGGATGTATCTTAATTATTCATCAGGTTGCTTAACTAGTTGTAGATATTGAATAAATATCCATTGTTATTTATTGAGATTAGATTGGAATTAAGAGATTAGGATGGGGATGAGATTTTGAAAACTGGAGAGAGAGGAGTACATGGAATGGTTTCTGAAAAGCCACCCGACATGGAAGATATTGCTAATGAGAGATGTGAAGAAAAGGATTTTGATCTGTAAACTTCAATTTGTTAATTAGTTTCCCTTCCTTATTTTAAGTAATATAAAATAAATCTCTCCTAACTAATTTCTACAGCTGGACTCTGTGTCTATTAATGTACTCTATACAAACAATATATCACTTAAGACCAGGTTTTATAACTAAATAAAATTTGATTTTGAAACTTTACTTTTGTGTATTAAAAGTAGTTTTGTTCTAGAGAGTGTGTCATTTCCTCGGTTCAATCTCAGCACAACAAAGATTTGAAATGGCAGACCAGTGTTAAAGCTCAGTTACAGCTCAGAGTTTTATTTGGTAAACAAAGGATAGTACACCTTTGAGGTGTGAGGGCAGGTGGACCCCAAAGGCGACACCCCTTTGGGTCCAATACATTTTTGTCTCCTCCCCCTTGAGCCTGCCTTATGCAAATTAGGGCTAGCCAATAAGGAGGTGTGTTTGTTTCACCTGAGACTCTCACTCAGGTTCACAGACTTTTCCTTTGTTCCCTTTTCACCGGATTTTCCCTTTCTTTATCTTTTAGCCACCACTATTTTGGACTTCTTTTTTCTGTTCTAATTACCTAACAGTTTTTATCATTAAAAAAAATAGACAATTACCTTTGCCTCTAAACTGAAATTTCTTTGAACCTTATGCAATCTTAACACAGATCTCAGCTTATTTACCAGCTTCTTTAAGAAACCTATCTTCATCAGAATATCTTAATTTGGGTAGGATTATTGAAGCCTTGTTTCAATGGGATCACTAGGATTCCACTAAAAATAAATCTTCTTTCAACTGTCTCTTTTAATAAATGCATTGCTTTCTATCTGCAGCCACTGGTTGTCCTCTCTAACTTTGCCCTCTGCAACATTGCTTCCCACTCCCTCTCATTCCTTTATTATGATGAGAAACTCTCTTCTTGAAACGTGAACTTAGAAAGAGTCTTATCAGCAAGGTTAATCTCCCTTCACAATCATTTTAAGAGCTGCTAACATTTACATTTTCTCCATATCCTTACACTAAAAACAGGATAAGAAAATCAGAAAAAAAAAATTGCTTAAAAGAATTAAAACCAGAGACAACAACTCGTCTTAAAGTCAACAATGAAATTTATGATCCCTGTATCCTCTACATTTTCTGTGTGTTTCTTAAAAGGGAAGCCTGACTTTACGTATTTTGTTGCTTTCTTCTTCCTATTTTTTGCCTCTGTCTCCCCTTTTCCGTGGTCTGAATTTTCATCATAAGGCCTGTGACATGGCACTGATTTCACTGATCAGCTTGCTATCATTGTAACCTATATAAAATTCAGAAGCCATCAAAAAAGATACAATAACATTTTTTACTGTTATTAAATTAGATTTAAAGCTTGGCACTGTAATCCCCAAAGTATGTAATTTATAGGAATGTATTAGGTTGCTCAGGATTTTTGGAACTAATGCAAAATTCATTAAAATGACCTTATTCACAGGATGAGAGTGCATTGAAGGATTAAATTAAAACACAGCTTTTCTTAAGGATACCCCATCAAGGGGAGAAATACATTGTTTTTCAAAAACTTAATCTAATGTGCAAACATTTCATAAATGTCCCTTATGAGAAACCATCCCTTGGGAAAATGCAATGTTTCTTTAATTTAAAATTTAAGTTCCTTAAATTCAAGAAAGTTAAAAACTTGGGCTTCCCTGGTGGCTCAGATGGTAAAGAATCCACTTGCAGTGCAGGAGATCCAGGCTAAGGAAGATCCCTTGGAGAAGGAAATGGAAACTCACTCCAGTATTCTTAGCCTGGGAGACCCCAGGGACAGAGGAGCCTGGCAGATTATAGTCCATGGGGTTGCAAACAGTCAGACACCACTGAGTGACTAACACTTTCACTTTTCCACTTTCAAATTCATGAAAGTTAAAAACTTGAAATTGTAATGCCAAAGCAGAAGCAAAATCAGCTAATGTTCACTAATAGCAACCAGACCTAACAGGTTGCCACTCAGAATAATTATTTTTTTAGTAAAGAAAGAAATGGAGATATAGAACACTGCAGATTGTTCTTAACTAACGATATTATTTCCTCTATATTAATCTTATCCCCAATTCAGTCATCCTACTTTAAAAATATAAAGAAGAAAAAAAAATCTTTATAATTCTAGCTTTGGCTCCAGGAGTTGTCAGCATAGACTTTAGAATCTTTTGATGTGTTTTGTGGTCGTCTATCCTGTATTTCAGGTATGGTTCCTAAAATAATGGTAGTTTATTGCCCATAATTTATAGACAATATGGTCTGCCCTCTGGCACCTTAAATATTAAAGTACCTTAGAAAATATATACATGCCACAAAATTCGTATACTCAGGACTGATGTCAGAACCATCCTTGAAGGAGCCATATAGAACTCAAAGCCTATAGACCAAAACGGTTCCCCACCCCCCACCCCCTTGCTATATCTCAGTCCAGAACTAGAAGATTTAAACAACGAGTGTGACTTTTAAATTGCATTTAAGAGCCCAAAAACTATAAAATGGAAAATACATATGAGCAGAAACAGTTTTAAGGAAGTGATGAGGCTGATCCCAAAATGAGTGGTGGTCTATAAGATCAAGCCTGCATGTTCAAGACAGACTAGAACCAAACCAAATGAGCTTAACTCATGAATCTAATGACCATGTCAAAAATAGCATTAAAGGAGCTTAACTTTCCAACCTTGAACATGACACCAAGTTTAACCAGAAAGTTTAGTTATTCAGAAACTTCTTTGGGGGAGTCTTTGCACGTGTTCACAGGTGTTCACAGGTAGTGGCTCTGTTGCCTCTGTTGCACGCATACGTGCTGATAAATTCTGTGACTTTATTCTCACTTTTGTCCAGTTTAAAAACTCCTTTCTTCTCTTTTCAGGCAGATCAATTTAACTTTCTCTTGCTTCTACCTTTCCTAAGTAGACTAGCCTGGGCACGTTCTCCATAACCTCTCTATTCTCCAAAAGAGGCAACTGTGAGTAGTTTCAGGAGAAGCTGCTTCTTCCCTGGAAAGGAGTTCATCTCTCTTTGGACTCAGGAGAAACTAATCAGTATCCATTTTTGTCTTTTAGATAGCGATTTTATTTTCTGCTACTCAAGTAGTCACTGTTTTCTAAGACTTACAGATTCCATATTAGATAGAAAGCTAACAAGTAAAAACATCAGGTGAATTTCTCAGAAGTGTGATGAAAGAATATTTCAGTGTTTGGGGGCAAATTTTTAATTTTTTTATCTTTTTTTATTTTATATTGGCATATAGACAATTAACAATGTTGTCATAATTTCAGATATACAGCAGTGATCCAGCCATACATATGTATCCATTCTCCCTAAACTCCCCTCCCATCCAGGTTCCCACATAACATTGAGCAGAGTTCCCTGCACTCTACAGTAAGGCCTTGTTGGTGATCCATTTTAAATATAGCTGTGTGTACATATCAAACTACTTGACTATCCTTTCCCCCTACCCTTCTCCTGGGGAGGAATATTTGGGTTGCAGAGCCACAAAGAGCACTAAATATGGGGTCAACATATAGATTCAATGGTATGGTTACCACTGGCAGAAAGAGTCTTAAAGAAAAATGGAAAATAAATTGATTAGTGAAATTAGTGTAACAGATGAAACAACAAGCTTGGAATGAAACTGGGAATGCATGCAGGGGCTCCACAGGCTTTTACATCACAGGATTCTACTTGTCCTTTATTTCTGTATCTCTGTGTAATTTAGCCTCTAGTACTCCCTCATTGTAAACTGGCAGAAGTCATGGTCCATGACAGGTCCTGAGTTCAATATTTTTCTCCCTACTTCCCATCCAGATTTAAGTAGCAAATCTCAAATGCCAATTCAGAATAATAGCAATTGCTTTATCCAGTTTGACTGAGATTTCTCATCGAGCATGTTCCCAGTACTAACTTGAGATTTTCCTGGTACTTACTTGCAATATATTTTATACTTTAGCCCTTAGTTGACTGTTAATACAAAAACAAGATCTATTTTCTTCTTTGAATATTTTACTTTAATTGTTATATAAGTTTCAAGATCTAGTCTTATATATTGGATTTTACTCACATTTTATTCCCTTGGCCCTTTTGAGAAAAAGAGCATAGAATTTCATGGAATCATGTTTGATTATAAATTTATAAGTTTGCTTTAAACTTTTTACATGTTATAAACTAGTATGCTATTATTCAGCTTTCCATAATACTGCATTTCTATGTTTATACAAGAATATAATATGTATTAATTTTTTAACTTAAGAACTGATTTAGAGAATGTGAGATTCCAGCATGGCATAATTTTTTTATACTGTCATTATAAATCAATAAATCATTAAAAATAAACTTGATGTCAACTAAACGATGCATAAAATCAGTTTTTTTTCAGTTTGCATTTTTAATGGTAAAATAGACTTCGTGTAATACCCATGATCTGGTTTGCTTTTTGCTGAAAAGTAGCAAGTTAAATTGAAGTCAGTGGGTCCTTCAGAAGTTGGTGTTGAACTAACTTAGTTATAGCCTTGAATTTCTGTATTTCATGTGCATTGGTAATCACAAGAAAAGTTATGTACATGTCAACCAATTCAAGTCAACCAATCACACTCCTCAAGCTCACTCTTCATGGCCCCCAAAACCCTCAAGCTCCTTTTCACTCCCCCATGGTCTCACTTTGCAGAAAACCATCAGGAAGCCTACAAATCAAAATAACTGCCCTGTAGCCACTTCACAAGAACTCCCAAGCTGTAGCAATTCTATAAGCAAATTTAAAGTGCAATAGGTAGTATTTATTTCTTAACATTTTAAGAAGGTATAAAATGTGTATAAAAGCATGCAAGATCTATAAGATTGTACTATATGTTTCCAGTTCAGTTCAGTCACTCAGTCATGTCCGACTCTTTGTGACCCCATGGACTGCAGCACACCCGGCTCCCCTGTCCATCACCATCACCAGACATTGCTCAAACTCATGTCCGATGAGTTGGTGATGCCATCCAACCATCTAATCCTCTGTCATCCCCTTCTCCTCCTCCTGCCTTCAATCTTCCCCAGCATCAGGATCTTTTCCAATGAGTCAGTTCTTTGCATCAGGTTGAAAAATATTGGAGCTTCAGCTTCAGCATCAGTCCTTCCAATGAATATTCAGGACTGATTTCCTTTAGGATTGACTGGTTGGGGCTCCTTGCAGTCTAAAGGACTCTCAAGAGTCTTTTCCAACATCAAAAGTATCAGTTCTTTGGCACTCATCTTTCTTTATGGTCCACGTCTCACATCTATACATGACTACTGGAAAAACAATAGCTTTGACCAGAGGGACCTGTGTTGGCAAACTAATGTCTTTGCTTTTTAATATGCTGTCTAGGTTGGTCATAGCTCTTCTTCCAAGGGGCAAGCATCTTTTAATTTCATGGCTGCAGTCACCAACTGCAGTAATTTTGGAGCCCAAGAAAATAGTCTGTCACTGTTTCCACTGTTTCTCCATCTATTTGCCAAGAAGTGATGAGACTGGATGCCATGATTTTAGTTTTTTGAATGTTGAGTTTTAAGCCAGCTTTTTCACTCTCCTCTTTCACTTTCATCAAGAGGCTCTTTAGTTCTTCTTCACTTTCTGCCATAAGGGTGGTGTTTCCGCATATCTGGGGTTATTGGTATTCCTCCCGGCAATCTTGAGTCCAGCTTATGCTTCATCCAGTCCAGCATTTTGCATGATGTATTCTGCATAGAATTTAAATAAGCAGGGTGATAATATAACAGCCTTGACGTATTCCTTTCCCAATTTGGAACTAGTCTGTGGTTCCATGTCTGGTTCTAACTGTTGCTTCTTGACCTGCATACAGATTTTTCAGGAGGTAGGTCAGGTGGTCTGGTATTCCCATCTCTTTCAGTGTTTTCCACAGTTTATTGTGATCCACACAGTCAAAGGCATTAGCATAGTCAAAAAGCAGAAGTAGATGTTTTCCTTGAATTCTCTTGCTTTTTCTATGATCCAACAGATGTTGGCAGTTTGATCTCTGGTTCCTCTGCCTTTTCTAAATCCAACTTGAACATCTGGAAATTCATGGTTCACATACTGTTGAAGTCTGGCTTGGAGATTTTTGAGCACTACTTTGCTAGCGTGTGAGATGAGCGCAACTGTGGTAGTTTGAACATTCTTTGTCGTTGCCTTTCTTTTTAGGATTGGGGTGAAAACTGACCTTTTCCAGTCCTGTGGCTCTGCTGAGTTTCCCAGATTTGATGGCATATGAGTGCATCTCTTTAACAGCATCATCTTTTAGGATTTGAAATAGCTCAGCTGAAATTCCATCAACTCCGCTAGCTTTGCCCATAGCTTGTTTTATTGTATTTCTATCTTTGTATGTGTCAGTGGCAAAGATTTTCAATGTTATACCCATTTTTCCCACAAGCTCTGTCTTTTACATTGTGTCATTTTTCATAGGAGGCTGATTTTTAGGAGCATATGGTATGTTATAGCAGAAATGACTTTCCTTGTACTTTTCAAGTGTGTGCATGCTCAGTTACTAAGTTGTGTCCAACTCTTTGCATCCCCATGGACTATAGCCAGCCAGGCTTCTCTGTGCATGGAATTTTCCAGGCAAGAATACTGGAGTGGGTTGCCACTTCCTACTCCAAGGGATCTTCCAGTCCCAAGGATGGAACCCACATCTCTTGAGTCTCCTGCATAGACAGGTGAATTCTTTACCACTAGAACCACCATGCAAAGAAAATTTATCAGAATTTTAAAAAAAATTCAACCAACCCAACAACATACCATAGAGAACTGTGTAACATAAGAAAATCCACTCTTGACACTGAAAACCACACATTTATTTAACTGAGAGATCTTGCTCTAAAATGGTCACATTTAAACTAGATCTATACAACAGCAGGATGCTAATATAGCCCTAAATGCTATCGTGCTTTCCATGATTAAAATAATTCCACCACCATCTCTTATTTCTCTGAAGCACCTCCTTGAGAAACAATGTGTACAATAAACATCAAGATAGGAGCAAAAGAATCACCTGATGAAAACAAAGGGTTAAAATCAGCTTAATGCCACTGAAATGGAATTAAATGGTTTGGTTCGTGTTTGCTCAATGACCAGAACAGAGCTATTTGCAAAGAGCCCATTCTTATATATTTGCAAAACTTATTCCCTAAAGTCACATGGTATGCAACACAGCAATGTCAAAAGGGCATATGTGCTGAATAGCTTATATGATTATAATATTTTTCCTTTCCTCATCTTGGGTAGAAAAGAAAAAAAACTGTCAACTTAAAAACTGGTCTACTTCTTGCCTTGCTAGCAATTTAATAAAGTCTTGGTTTCAATTTACAGAGCAATGGTTATATATTACTTTAGGACAAAGTTTGGATTTGTTACCAAAATCTGTCTGAAACCAATAACAGTTCCTCTGAAAGGTATTTATTTTTGCTGTTTTAGTGGGGAGTACTATAATGCTTTCCAAAATAAATTAAATTTTATCCTGATTCTGTAACAATATGACTGTGAAAAAAGAAAATGAAAAACAAGGGCATGACTACTAGTTAAGATCTTAGTTAAATCTTTAGAAGAAAAATGCTTCCACACTCCAACTTACTTTCTCTCAATCAGAAAGAAGGGTAGAACAAACAACGAGAAACAGAGTGAAAATTTGGCCTTCTCTGTGGGCTCATCAATCAGAATAGGATTGGGTATTCCAGAAAGAATTGCCAAGCCCACTCTTTGTGTCAGACCTTTTCTCCAAGCCTTGGGCATCCATGTCTTTAGTTTATACAAGGTCCAGCTTACACCACTTTGTGTTGACCAGAGCAGACCCATCTCTGCTCTGCATTTGCATAATTGAGGTAAGGTCTTTGCAGCAGTAGGTGAGCACTCCGCAACCACCCTGGCATATTTTCTCCCCAAGTCTCCCCACTCCTAACACAGATTGGTCTCTCTTGTGTCTAGAAACCTTTCCTAATCTCCACTTTTCTTCTTGAAGACGGTGTCACTCCCAACCCCAGTATCCAATAATTACACCAGACTCCTACCACCAGCAATGACTAGGCTTTGTTTTTTTCCATGAGTTTAAATAATCACTGATGAAGCTGAGAAAAGAATAAAATAAAATAATTTCTAAAAGGCCTTTGCAGTGTGCAAGGCCACATCAAGGGCTTAAACCTAATGGATCTGAATGTGATGGGAGGAAGTTCATTAACAAGTCTAAAGAAAGACTGTGTGCTCAGTCTTGTCAGACTCTGTGGCCCCATGGACTGTAGCCCACTAAGCTCCTCTGCAAGAATACTAGAGTGGGGTGCCATTGCCCGCTCCAGGGTATCTTCTCAACCCAGGGATCAAACCCACATGTCCTGAGACTCCTGCATTGGCTATTACTGCATTTACCACCGCTGCCACCTGGGAAGCCCTGTGTAACTCCAAAGTAGGTTTGGTGGGTTATGGAAGCTGTGAAAGGAGAATTAAAAAGTTACCTGTGAGCTACTCATCAAAGCATTTTGAAAAGGCAGTGGGCCCACCAGAAGACAGAGAATACTGTAGTCCATTGTCAAGGTTTTTCTTATTGCGATGGTGAAAACAACAGGCTAATTTAGCCTATTGCCGAGAAATATTGCAGGTCATCAGACTAATGCTTTATGTTCTGATGCCTCACTGGGAAGTGTTCTGATTAGAATCTGTCTTCTCTTCAGGCTGACCTATAGGGAGAGAATGTCCTGGTGCTGAGATCATGAATATTCTGGTTATATGGCAGTTACAGTTCTCGCTGCAAATGGATGAATTTGCATTCTCTGTCCATATATCAGCCTTAAGCTGATTAATACAAATCTGAGGCTTGGAGATGGATGATTCCAAACTGTCTAACAAAAGCAAGCCTCCAAGTCTGTAAGCCTAGACAACTTAAAACTCCAAAGTAATGCCTCCTGGGTAGATATCTAACAGAAAAGAACTTCAGACAGAAAGTTGTTTGAATGAGTGAGTCATTTCTGATTGAGACTTCTAAATTCCCAACCAGCTCATTTGTTGACTCTATATTCCTACTGACTCACCTGACTTTATCATACAGGAAGATGATGTGAATTTTCTGTGGTATACTCATCTACTCACTTTACCATGTTTAACTTCATAGTTATGAAAGTCTTCTGATATCAAATTATCATATTGGTTAATATAACAAAAATGTCTTCCTACTTCAGGGTTCCTCCTCCCAGAGGGTCAATTCTGGCTTTCTCACCTGATCCCAATTTCCATCTCATCTAACAGAACTCTGTGTAGATTTTCCATCCAGAAATAAACATCTTTAAAACTAAGCTCTCCAAAATGTGCTGCCTACCTGCCTGTGGACTCTTCTAGGCCTCAAGATATTGGCTCTGGTAATCACAGGTTTTACCCATTAGGTGTCGTTCAAACAGTACTTACAGAACATTATGAATGTGACAAATAATTTAGATGGGAAGATTAAACCCCTGCACTATCATGAAAACTGTATAGAGTTGATTAAATATGATTACTATGATAATGGAGGGCTTCCATGGTGGCTCAGTAATCAAGAATCTGCCTGACAATGCTTGAGACTCAGGTTCAATCCCTGGGTCAGGAAGATCCCCTGGAGAAGGAAATGGCAACCTGCTCCAGTATTCCTGTCTGGAAAATCCTGTGGACAGAGGAGTCTAAAGGGTCAAAAAGAATCAGTGCAACTTAGTGAGTAAACAGCAGCAACGTGGTAATGGAATATGCTCTGAGTACTTATATCAAACACGTTTCTCCCAAGGAATTGATTATTCTTAGCCTATTTTCACTGGTAACAGAAATGTTCTGGAAAAGCCTGTTTGTTTTCAGTGCGTGCTTTATGATAGTTGTCCTGTGATTCCTGTATTAGAATATCTGCCACTTGCTTCAGCAAGTTTATTAAAAAGCCTTAGATTTGCCAGTATCAAATGAACAGATCACTTTTTAGAAGAGAATATTTACCAACAGACTTTTATAAAAGGTTTTGCCTCTCTCAAACATGGTCACCCATTGTTAGCTATGGCTTTATTACCTGTCTCTAAAACCTACGTAGTTTCTGCTCCTCTTTTTATTCTCTTTGACACTAAGGTTTTCTGTAACCCAGTCAATTTCTCTCATTTAGGATCAGCATTCTTTCAGCTATAGACAGAGTACTGGGCTGGATGTGATGATTAAAAAAAGATAAATAGAAAAGCTCTGCCCTCAGTGAGCTTCCTGTATCTAAGAGGATCAAGCAAAGTCATATTAAATATATGTATGTATATATATCTAGAAAGAGGAAATAAGTAAAAAACAAAGTGCATCTGTAGCAGAAGAGATCATTTTGAGTCAGAATGACTCTTAGGATTTCTGAGAAAAAGAGTTTCACTGGACCTAAAACATGTACAGGTTTTAAGGAAACAAAGGGCAAAGAGGAAGGAATAGTAGGGGAAGGGGAAGTAGGGAGAGGAAAGATGTATGTTAGGCACAAAGAGGAAATGGAAAGTAACTTGAATTCATTTGTTGGAAGTCTTCTCATGAAGTCACTGATTTTGTAATAAACCAACCCTGACACAATGCAAAATTTCCAATAGCCAAAAAAAACTCCAGTCTTACCAAATGCATTACCCAGCAAGGTAAATTTAATAAGAGATTTTGTAGGAAAGGTGGAAATTTTCCATGATACACTAACCAACACACAAACACAGCCCTTTCATTCAGATGGTTTCTTCTCTAAGAAATCTTGCTGCCAGAGGAATCATGAGTCTTTCTGAGACTGTCCCTCTGGGCCCTGCCCCATTACTACTCTTCCCTCTCTCCTCCTTTTGTTAGGTAGAGAGCTTCAGTCTTTTCCTTGTGAGTGTCTTTGTGAGGATCACTTCTCCCATTTGAGAAATTCACCAAGACCATTTCCTAGAACAGTTTGCCATTCTGCTTCCAGGTGCTAAGAAGGTGAATTTTTCCCCCTCTGTATTACTGTATGTTGAAGTTGAAGCGCCAATACTTTGGCCACCTGATGCCAACAGATGACTCATAGGAAAAGACCCTGATGCTGAGAAAGATTGAAGGCAGGAGGAGAAGGGGGAGACAGAGGATGAGATGGTTGGATGGCATCATCGACTCAATGAACATGAGTTTGAGCAAATTCTGGGAGATATTGAAGGACAGAGGAACCTGGTGTGCTGCAGTCCATGGAGTCACAAAGAGTTGGACATGACTTGGAGACTGAACAACAACAAATATTATTGTATTAGTTATGCAGTCCACATTCACTTAGTGGAAGCAAGATAAGTAAGGAGGAAAAGTCAGGTTTGAGCCAAAAGGTTAAATATTCTAAGAATTTAAAAACTACTAGGTACCGTTTAGAAATGTATAAATAGAGCTACATGAAGAAAAGAGGACTATATGAAAATTAATCCAACGGCTGAGGTCAGTTTCATGGGTGTATGCAGCCAGTCACCCAGAGGTCTGGACTCCGAAGAAGCCTACACATGGTTCAGTGCTTGCTCTTGCCATTTTGAGAATCCTTATCATTTTTGAACAAGTGGCCCTGCATTTTCATTTTTCACAGAGTCCCTTAAATTATGTAGCTGGTCCTACGAGGGGCAGACAGGTGTCCAGGCTCTAGCAAAACACCTGGTACATATCAGTTAAATATTTGTGAACTGAAAGAACAGATATTTTCCTTAAGAACAGATATTTTCCTTAATAACTTGTGCAGAGAAAATTGAAAAGGGAAGCTATCAGAAGACAGAGGCCCTTCACAGATGTCCCAAACAAGGTGATGAGGCTTATCCTTGAGGAGGTCAAAAGCAAAGAACTGAGAGTCAAAAGACATAGTCTCCAGAAATGAATCTCTCATTACAACAGAAGTTGAGTTTCTGAACATTGTTGTCCTCACATGTACATAAGATGACCTCCAACCTCACTGGGGTCTTTTCTAATAGTATCTGAGTACATTCTCAAAAAAAGAGGGAGAGAGAGGAAAGAGAAATGGGCGGGGTGATGGGAGGAGAGAAGGAGAATAAATAACTGTAGGAGATATTGCAAAGAAAAAAATATAGTCATTTAAAATACATGGAATTTTAGAGATAGAGAAAAGGATGCACAGAAGAAGAGCAAGAAAGCAAACTTGCCACAAGGAAATAAATAAAGCCTGGGGGGACCAGGTCAAATTCTAGCTACTGAGCAGCTGATCCAGCCCAGGAAAGGTGTCCAGCAGAAAAGAATTACTAGAAACCCTATTGAATCCAGTGGTTTCCTCTTCAAACATTCCACAGAAACTACAGCTACAGTTTCTGGTCGCAGTTAACCACATACTTTCCCCTTTCACTTATTTGCCCCGAGGAATCTACTAATCATGGTTTTAGCTTATTTATATCCAACTCACCCAGATGTCATTTGTGAAAAGATATTTGATGCTCAAGAAGATTTGTGAGGCTTTTTAAAGAATATTTATTGCTGGAACTCATGGGACAATGTGATACCAAATCTATAAACATGACAGACTTGTAGTCTGAACTTAGCATTAGGCCTCTTTCCATTTCAAAATGGCCTTGAAGTTGGCAAAGGGTGCCTTTCCCACTTGAGCCTTCATTATAATGTTCAAAATGCCTTGGAAGCAATAGCAAATATTAATATGAATTTGGCAAAATTTTACAGTAGCATAGATATTGCATTTGGTCTGTGAGGCTGGGTCATATTCTCTATTCAGGCATGCTAAATATAAACTTTTATGGCTCCTACTTTGATCTTGGGGCTTTCCAGGTGGTGCTAGTGGTAAAGAACCCACCTGTCAATGCAGTTAGATGCCACAGACAAGGGTTCGATCCCTTGGAGGAGGGTGTGACAACCCACTCCAGTATTCTTGCCGGGAGAATCCTATGGACCGAGAAACCTGGCTAGGGGGCTACAGTCCAGAGGGTTGTTACGAATCAGACAAAACTGAAGCAGCTTCCCACGCACGCACTCTGATTTTGTCACTTGCTCCAGAGTACATTTTCTGTCCATGTTAAGCACAATGCTGATGGCAAAAACTCAAGCATAAACATATGGTTCCTAGCCTAGCTGTTTAATCAAATCCTGATATCCCCATATTTTGTTGGTCTCAAAATATACATTTGCAACTATCAATATACTATCGATATTACTGATCTTGCTAGTATGTTTCATAACTGTTTCAGAAACCACCACCAAGATTTGTCTCAAATATTTTAATCTAACACTAACATAATTAATTAAGATAAAACTTATTAGTTTCCCATCTTCACTCAAACCTCTGAAGTATCTGTTAAGCCAGTCTATTAAGCCCTCAATTAGGATACATTCCAGGTAGCCAATTATTACTTTTTCTGCTTGCCAGTGAAATGCCATTTCCAAATTTTTTTCAACTCTATGTTCATTCCAGGTCTTCAGTCCAGTATTAAATATCAGCCCATCTGCATACTATATTATTGTTGGTATACTTCTAATGAGCATTACTGCTTCACTCACCTATTTATGCCCATTTCTGTTCATTCTGCTATTAAATCGATTTTAAAATATTCTCTATTTTGGTATGATTTCAAAAGGTCCTAAATAATTCTATTTACTTCTATATCTTCAGCATTAAAATGAATGTAAATCTGAGGTTCAAGATCAAGAGGGGAGAATGCAAATTGGAAGATAATTTTCCCCAAATTGCAATTTCCTTTGTGCACCAGTGCAAAAGAGACACTGACCCTCCTACGACATCATCCTTCCCCTTTGGCTGGCCACATAGCCTTAGCTCTCCTAGAGGAAATCATGAATTACTTTGTTTTCTTGGTAACATCAACTTTTGTGACAGTACTCGGAAATTAAACCTGGTTTCGCAGATTATCTCTTATTCAAATAACTGAGAAAGTATTTAGAAGAGGAGAATAGGCAAGTGTGTCAACCAACAAAGAGAATTCAGATGGACCAGGAAGCTTTCCAACCTCTATGCCTCTCACTGTCAAATCACCAATATTTGCAATTACTTGATTCAACATTTAGATGAGAATTTACATTCAACTCTGCAGAGAAGGGATATTACAGTGTCAAGGTCATGGTAGAGAGATGATTAGATACTTTCATGTATGAATGGTGCTGGATTCCATCACTGTAGCATAAAATGAAATGCACCCACCCTTAAGGGGCTTAAGGGTGCTCTTAGGTAGCAATTAGGAAAATCGTAAACTCCCTCAAAACTGATCAATTTTGTCTAAAGTCAGCCCTCAGAATGAATGTAAAATTCAGCTTGAACCAAAACAAATGGACATGGTATTGTGGTGCTTGCCACTGTGATGCCTGACCCTGAGGCCCCCTTCTCATGCGTAGGCTGCATCAGCTTAACTGTGCTCCAGAAACCTGCTTCATTGTGGAAATCGCCAGACTCATCAAACACATCACAGGCCACGAATAAAAGAATATCCTAGATGCTTAATTCCGCACACTCACACCCAAATGAACAACAGTATGATTCAGTGTGTCACGCACCACACAAAGTGTGAAGCCCTTAAATGACAAAACCTTACGTGCATGCTAAGTCGCTTCAGTCATGCCCAACTCTTTGTGATCCCACAGACTGTAGCCCACCAGGCTCCTCTGTTCATAGAATTCTGCAGGCAAGAATACTGGAGTGAATTGCCATGCCCTCCTCCAGGGGATCTTCCAAACCCAGGGATAGAACTGGTGTCTCTTACACAACCTGCATTGGCAAGTGGGTTCTTTACCACTAGTGCCACCTGGGAAGTCCCAGAAATGGTTGTGCTCATGCTCAGTCACGTCCAACTTTTTGTGACCCCATGGACTGTGGCCCCCCAGGCTCCTCTATCCATGGGGATTTTCCAGGCAAGAATGCTAGAGTGGGTTGCCTATTCCAGGGGATCTTCCTGATCCAAGGATTGAACCCACGTCTCCTACTCCTTCTGCATTGGCAGGCTGGTTCTCTACCACTGAGCCACCTGGGAAGCCCTTGACAAAACCTTAATGAAGCAGAAAACAAAAGTCCTTTCATCTTGGTTCTGGAAGCCATTGGGATGTTTGACCTCCAGGGTGGGGGATATCCCAGAGTGCACAGAGCAATTCACAAAACTGAAAAAGAGAAACAACAGAATGTCTATTTTTAATTTTATCTTGACCTTCTAAAGTTCTGTGACTTATGTGTTTATATTACTCTGTACAATAGTAAAACACATGTATAATTTATAATTACATATATAACAACTATATACATATATATATACATATATATATATATATATATATATGTTGTTTGTTTAGTTGCTAAGCCGTGTCTCACTTTTTTGTGACTCCATGGACTGTAGCCCTCCAGACTCCTCTGTCTATGGGATTTTCCAGGCAAGAATACTGAAGTGAGTTGCATTTCCTTTTCCAAGAGATCTTCCCCACCACCCAGGTATTGAACCCGCAGTTCTTGCTGAGTCTCCTGCATTGGCAGGCAGATTCTTTACCACTGAACTACCAGGAGAGCTGACTAACTATATGTATACATATAAAATATGCATCAGTTCAGTTCAGTCACTCGATCGTGTCCAACTCTTTGTGACCCCATGGACTGCAGCACGCCAGGCTTCCCTGTCTATCACCAACTCACGGAATTTACTCAAACTCATGTCCATTGAATCAGTGATGCCATCCAACCATCTCATCCTCTGTCATCCCGTTCTCCTCCCACCTTCAATCTTTCTCAGCATCAGGGTCGTTTCCAATGAGTCAGTTCTTCACAACAGGTGGACAAAGTATTGGAGTTTTCACCTTCAGCATCAGTCCTTCCAGTGAATATTCAGAACTGATTTCCTTTAGAATTGACTGAATCTCCTTGCAGTCCAAGGGACTCTTAAGAGTCTTCAACACCACAATTCAAGCATCAGTTCTTTACATACTCATACACGTAAAACATGTATATGCATGATGGGAAGGTTTTCTGGCCATTGCCTAATAGGACTTTGATACCAGGACAGTCTTTCTCAAGCAGAATTTGACCCCAACCTCTTCTCATCAGAATTCAAGACATTTACAAAGCCTTTCCCACAACATGATAGTTACCCACATTTGGGAAAAGTATTCTGCACTAATTGGTTTGTTTGTTTGTTTGTTTTCAGAGAAATTCTCAGTGGAGAATCTTTCATATTACAAAATAAATAACACTTCCAACTTTCCACTGGATTTTGAATTAGCAAATAAAAACAACAGACCCAGAGGGATGGTATGGGGAGGGAAGTGGAAGGGGGGTTCAGGATGGGGAACACACGTATACCTGTGGTGGATACATGTTGATATATGGCAAAACAAATACAATATTGTAAAGTAATTAACCTCCAATTAAAATAAATAAATTTATTTTTAAAAAAAGAAAAATGGTTCAGTACAAAAACAGTTAGTGGGCAAATTTATCAGTAAGCAAAGGATGCTGAAACTGGGTAGAGAACTCAACTGTAATATAATTGTAACCAGAGAAAGAGTAACAACATAATAATACCAGGAATCTACCAGAATAGAGTGGGACACAGACACAGCCAGGCACATCAGCAGATCATTCAGATAAGCAAAACAAAATAAAAGGGGAGCCTAGGTCAAAATCAATACAAAAGTCCTAACATAGCCACTCTTTTCAGGAATAATTAATACTAATCTACTGAGTGAATATCCAACTCTTTGTGACCTCTTGGACTACCAGGACCCCCGTCCATGGGATTCTCCAGACAAAATACACTGGAGTGGTTGCTATTTCCTTCTCCAGGGGATATTCCCAACCCAGGGATGGAACCCACATCTCCTGCATTGGCAGACTAATTCTTTACCACTGAGTCACCAGAGAAGCCCAGTCTAATAATACTGATTTAATATTACACCATGGGTCTTCCTCAACACTCCTAGTGGGGTTTTTATGTCGGTGTTTTTAAGTATAGCATCTGCGTCTCATTTCTAGTAAATATCAGTTTCTATTAAAAAAAAATGAACCAATTAAGAAGAAATTTTAACCACAACTAAAAGACCAACTTAGACAAAATATTAAAATGCAGAGACATTACTTTGCCAACAAAGGTCCATCTAGTCAAAGCTGGACTTCCCTGGTGGCTCAGATAGTAAAGCGTCTGCCTACAGTGTGGGAGACCTGGGTTCAATCCCTGGGTCAGGAAGATCCTCTGGATGAGGAAATGGCAACCCATTCCAGTACTCTTGCCTGGAAAATCCCCTGGACAGAGGAGCATAGTAGGGTACAGTCCATGGGGTCGTAAAGAGTCGGACATGACTGAGCCACTTCACTTCACTTCACTTCACTTCAGTCAAAGCTATGGTTTTTCCAGCAGTCATGTATGGATGTGAGAGTTGGACTATAAAGAAGGCTAAGCACCAAAGAATTGATGCTTTTGAACTATGGTGTTGGAGAAGACTCTTGAGAGTCCCTTGGACTACAAGGAGATCCAACCAGTCAGTCCTAAAGGAAATCAGTCCTGAATATTCATTGGAAAGACTGAAGCTGAAGCTCAAACTCAAATACTTTGGCCACCTGATGTGAAGAACTGACTCACTGGAAAAGACCTTGATGCTGGGAAAGATGGAAGGCAGGAAGAGACAGGGACAACAGAGGATGAGATGGTTGGATGACATCACCAACTTGATGGATATGAGTTTGAGCAAGCTCTGATAGTTGGTAATGGACAGGGAAGCCTGGCATGCTGCAGTCCATGGGGTCGCAAAATGTCAGACACAATTGAGGGACTGAACTGAACTGAACTGAAAAGACTTGAACCAGTTGGCTCCAAGTGATATTTGAAGTCCCATTCTTGCATAGACAAGATTAGTAGCACCTCTTGCAGAATAATTTCTGAAAAAGCTTCAGTAATATGTAATATGTGATCGAATCACAACTTGGAGACCAGCCATATAACCTGATGAAATATGGTTTTTAAAACGTGATTTGTTCTCCCATGTCTTTTTATACTCAGTGATGTTGCTGCTGCGGCTGCTAAGTCGCTTCAGTCGTGTCCGACTCTGTGTGACCCCATAGATGGCAGCCCACCAGCCTCCTCCGTCCCTGGGATTCTCCAAGCAAGAACACTGGAGTGGGTTGCCATTTCCTTCTCCAATGCATGGAAGTGAAAAGTGAAAGTGAAGTTGCTTAGTCGTGTCCGACTCTTTGCAACCCCATGGACTGCAGCCTACCGTGCTCCTCTGTCCATGGGATTTTCCAGGCAAGAGTACTGGAGTGTGGTGCCATTGCCTTCTCCACTCAGTGATGCTGGGATACTGTATATATGATTTATTTTTATCATATTTGGGTCACATGGAACTGTAGATCTTAATCACTTCATTTCATATTTTTTCATTATTTAAACCAAGGGTTGACAAACTATAGCCCATGGGACAAACTTGATCTGCCATCTATTTTTATATAGCCCAAGAGCTATGAACAGTTTTTACATGTTTAAAAGTGGGTGAAAAAAATCAAAAGAAGAATATGTCATGATACGAGAATATCAGTGACAATTTTATTGTGGCCATGAATGAAATTTTATTAAAGCATAGTTCTGTCTGTTCCTTTATGTTGTCTCCGGATGCTATCACACTATGAGCAAAGTTGAACAGTTGTCACATCCAGACTTATGACTCCCCAAGCCTAATGTATTTACTCTCTTTCCCTTCACAGAAAAAGTCTGCCAAACCCTGATCTAAGTAGAATAAAATATGGGCTCATCATTTCCCACCTTTTATTGAAAGTCAGGCTACACTTGTCTTTTTAAAGCCTGTTTGATTCTTTTAATACTTTTTCAAAGGAGATAAATTCTGGTTTTACTGTGATTAGGCAGAAAGAGAGAGGCAGATTATCTTAGGTATCTGGAACTATTCTAATTGCCCACATGGGTCATTTGTCCTAATGCCCGCCTTAATTAATTTTAGTAGGTAATTAAGTTTGCTAATTCATTCCACAATTGAGCCACCCTCTGCAGCACTTAACCTGAATAGATACAACCACAGTTGTACCTAAGCCAGATCTGCTGGTTTAAGTCTCATCAAAATGAGCTTAAAGACATGTTGAAATGGAATTAGAATGGCAAAGGAGAAATCTTGTTCCCCAAATACTGGCATTGCTTCCCTTCCCCAAATAGTATCTACATAACAGCTTTCTCCATGGCAGTCCTAGATTAAGGGAACTTTCAGAAATAATGACTAGTATAAAATTATTCCAGAAACAGCTCTTCACACCAAGCATGATCTAGTGGGACAGCTGACTATTACACAGCAACTTCATCTCTTTAAAAAAAAAATCACAAGGGACATAAAAATGAGAAAAAAACAAACATGATATGATGGGACAGGTTGTTACAACAGGCTTGGAATTTATTCCTTTTTTTTTTTTCCTGATTTTTGTTTCACCTTTGATTTTTCTCTTCCTGGAATATCATCTTCCCTTTTTCTCCTGGTCAAATGCTACTTTAAGTCTGAGCTTATATTATTACTATAATCATGTCTTTACTCTTATAATCCCAAAGCACTTTGCATACATCTGCATAAAAACACTTTCACAAACTATTACATCTATTGTTTGTTTGGTTTGTCCTTTTCACTCTTCAAGTGAGTGAGTGAAATTTGCTCAGTTATGTCTGACTCTTTGTGACCCCATGGACTATAGTCAGTCCATGGAGTTCTCCAGGCCAGAATATTGGAGTGGGTAGCCTTTCCCTTCTCCAGGGGATCTTTCCAACCCAGGAACCAAACCCAGGTCTCCTGCATTGCAGGTGGATTCTTTACCAGCTGAGCCAACAGGGAAGCCCCAAAGTAAAAGTTTTAGTTGCTCAGTCATGTTTGTCCATGGAATTCTCCAGGCAAGAGTACTGGAGTGGATAGCCATTCCCTTCTCCAGGAAATCTCCCTGACCCTAGGATCGAACTCAGGTCCCTGCATTGCAGGTGGATTCATTACTGTCTGAGCTACCAGGGAAGCCCTCACTTTTCAAGCTTTAGTTAAATTACTAGCTTCCTGCTGCTGCTGCTAAGTCGCTTCAGTCGTGTCGGACTCTGTGCGAGCCCATAGATGGCAGCCCACCAGGCTCCTCCATCCATGGGATTTTCCAGGCAAGAGTACCGGAGTGGGGTGCCATTGCCTTCTTCAACTAGCTTCCTAGAGGAAAAAAAAATAAGAATTATGCTCTCTGCTTCTTCAGTCCTCAGCACTGGTCTGGTGTTGTGTGCATGGAAAGTGCCCAATAAAAAGCAGCTGAAGTGATTTAACATTTTTCTCCTTTGTTGTTGTTACTCCATAGTCATGTCCAGCTCTTTGTGACCCCATGGACTGCATGCAACATGCCAGGCTTACCCTGTCCTTTACCATCTTCAGGAGTTTGCTCAAACTCATGCCCATTGAGTCAATGATGCCATCCAACCATCTCATCCTCTGCCATCTGCTTCTTCTCCTGCCTTCAATCTTTCCCAACATCAGGGTCTTTTCCAATGAATCAGCTCTTCACATCAGGTGGCCAAATTATTGGAGCTTCAGCCACAGTCCTTCCAATGAGCACTCAGGATTAATTTCCTTTTTCCCCTTTACCATTTTACATTTTTCCTTCAATAGTCAGTAATTTTTCATTATCATTCCCACCAGTGACATTTTGACTGTGACTGTACTCAAATACTCAGGCATAAAATAGAAAAACTGATCTGATTTTTTAATTAAAAAGTAAAATTTCTCTAGTAGGACCATAGACTTCCGTGGTGGCTCCGACTTCAACGTGGAAGACCTGGGTTTGATCCCTGGGTAGGGAAGATCTCCTGGAGGAGGGCATGGCAGCCCACTCCAGTATTCTTGCCTGGAGAATCCCCATGGACAGAGGAGCCTGGTAGGCTACTGTCTATGGGGTTGCAAAGAGTTGGTCACGACAGAGTAACTAAGCACAGTAGGACCATAGTGACTAACTATTAAAGGAGAAAACCATGGTGCCTTTCCCCGCCCCACCACTGCCCCTGAGTAGATACCTTGGCAGCAAAGTGTAAGCCTTTTGACTGCTCACCATGCAGGCTCCTTATAACACCGCCCACATGTTTAGGAGCTACCTGAATCCTATGTGCTGTGCAGTTCGGGGAAGAGGCTGTGCCTACCAACCCTAGGGTCCAAAGCAGATTCAGAAAAGCCAGGCAGACCCCTCTCCTGGGCTTGACTCTCCAGAGGTTGTGGGGACCTGGAGCCTATGGGCCACAGTGACAGCCCCCACTTCGGGCCTGCTGGGTGACCCCCACTATGGCTCCTGATCACATATTCCTGGCTTCTTTCGGTGTCTGACCATTTCTCAGACCCAGACCTCCCTTCAGCCTCACCCCGATTATCTAACAGTGCTTGTCCAAGAACGGGCTTCCCTCATAGCTCAGTTGGTAGAGAATCGGCTTGCAATTTAGGAGACCTAGATTCAATCCCCAGGTTGGGAAGATCCCCTGGAGAAGGAAATGGCAACCCACTCCAGTATTCTTGCCTGGAGAATCCCCTGGACAGAGGAGCCTGGCAATCACGAGAGTCAGACATGACTTAGCAACTCAACCACCACCACCATTTGTCCAAGAACTTCTTTTTTAGTCTTTCCTTTCTCTGGCTTATAAACAGAAAAAATCTGAGTTATAAGAGTAGTATCAGACAAGACTATTGAGGCTAAGGCTAAATTTCGCTGTTGTTGTTCTTGTTCAGTGGCTAAGTCGTGTCTGACTCTTTGTGACCTCAGGGACTGCTTCCTTGTCCTTCACTCTCTCAAGGTTTGCTGAAACTCACATCCATTGAGTCGATGATGCCATCCAACCATCTCATCCTCTACCATCCCCTTCTGTGAATAATAATAATAACTATTGTTATTTACATGCAGGGACTCTTTATTGTGTGGCATTTAATTCTCACAAAAACTCTATGGGATAAGGCAATTCCCATCATTGTCATCTTCTGTCTTCCACAGACAGGAAAACTAAGAAAGAAGGAGGGTACATCAGTATGGTAGGGTCACATGACTCATAACTGATGGAACTTGGCCCAAATCAAGACAGTCTATCTTTATATTTCATTTTAATTGTATAACTCTTATGACTATTGTTAATACTAATATCTAATATTTCTTATCACTTGCTAAGAACATAAAAGCACTGGTTGTTTATTCCTCGCAATACATTTTGAAGTATCTTCTAACTTCGTATTGGGTAATCCTTATTTTCCAGAGGAGAAAGTTGAAAAGTTATGAGATTAAACTAATAGCCCAGTTACCCAAAGCTAGTAATTGGTAGCACCAAGATTTCAACCCAAGCCATCCCAGCCACATTCTCCCCACTCACCACAGATGCCCAACAGGAGCTTCGCAATTGCAAGAGACTCAAACTCTAAATCTATCATTCCATGACCTAGCTATGTGACCTTAAATGCCCCTTTATTCATGATATTACCATGATTATTCATGATATTCATGATTATTCATGATTATTTGACATTACCAAACATTTAACATTTAACATTTTACAAGGCTTTTATGAGGGAAAAATTGGATGCTATTTTAGAGTGTTTTGAAGATTGCTAGTCATGTGAACATTTATTAGATTTTTTTAACCTGCATTGTTAGAAATATGAAAGACGATGCTGTTTATCATCACTGGATTAAGGTATCTAAAAGAAATGCATGTGTAGATCAGAACCATTTATAAAACATCACCAAGTGCATTTTAGAGAGCTAGAACATTCTGGAATGATTAGGACAACTCTCACAACAAAGAATTATCCAGTCCAAAATGTTAATAGTGCCAAGACTGATAAGCCCTGGTTTAGCACTTTCATTGTTGTTATCTAGAACTTTGTTCCCAAAGAAGCTTTTGGCTGAGAACAGTATATTTCTGTTTCGCCTTTTTGTTTTTTCCTGAAATGGCATTTGGATATTTTAAAGAGCATATATCTGCTTGAGATGCATGTGAATAATTGGGTATTACCCAACATAATTGCTTTTATGCAGGGCTTCTTGCCCAAATGACTAGATATAAATGCTACAGATGAATCATTTGATACATGATATCAAATTTTAATTAGGCAAACTGGAAGGAAATTCAAATGGGAAAATTATTTGTTCTTTCTCAAACATCAGAACAAAAACCAAAATATTCAGTAATGACTCTAAGATGTAGGAGAAAAGGTAAAGTGAAGGGAGGGGATGAAAATATTTTCCACCTTTAGCCTGATAAATGAGTGTGAGAAAAGTAATACATGCATGCTCAATCATTAAGTAGTGTCTCTGATTCTTTGCAGCCCCTTGGACTGTAACCCACCAGACTCTTCTGTCTATGGGATTTCCCAGGCAAGAATACTGAAGTGGGTAGCCATTCCCTTTTCCAGGGGATCTTCCCAACCCAGGGATCAAACCCACATCTCCTGCATTGGCAGGTAAATTCTTTACCACTGAGCCCCCTGAGGAAAGTAAAGCTCAGTCTAAAATAAAATTCTTCTCCTAACCCAAGAGCAACCTACTTTATTCTAACTTCCAATTTGCTCCCTCAGTACACACATCCCAGATGACCAACAGTGCGATTGCAGCTCAAAGAGATTGGACATCAATTGACTCCTATTCTGCACCCTTTCAATCAGTATATAACTGCTGTTGTGGGGACCAGCAGTTCCACCATTGTCTTGGTCCTGAGCTTCAGTTTTCCCATTCTCATCCCCAGAGACAGGTTTGATCCCAAGGTCTCTTTCAGCACTAATGTGCCATGATGCTCTGTTAACACTCACATCACTAACTATTTAGACCAGCAGCTGGTACCTGCTAAGGCTGGAGTTCCAGAGTAACGTGTGACAACAGATAGAATCTAAGTTCACAATTCACTTAGGTTCACATATCTCCAGTGAAAACATATAAGAATATAATTTTTTCCATACCTTAAAATCTAAAACACCAACATGTAAGGGTCAAGGTAAACATCAACATAATTTAGAAGCTATGCCAGAGACAGAAGGTGCAAAATTATCTTACTCATTTTCCTTCTGCATTCTAATAGATTTTATACCTGAGATGGGTTGACATATCCTGAAGACTTCTTTGAGAGAGAATCATATTTTCTTGAAGAAATTCAGTGCTAACAACAACAGCATTCACTATAGATAAGAGAGTATAATTCAAATATCTTGAGTTTTACTTGTTTTGAAACAAGATTACAAATAGAGACCATTTGTTTATATATATATATATACATACAGACTTCCCTGGTAGCTCAGCTGGTAAAGAATCCACCTGCAATGTGGGAAACCTGAGTTCGATCCCTGGATTGGGAAGATCCCCTGGAGAAGGGAAAGGCTACCCACGCCAGTATTCTGGCCTGGAGAATTCCATGGACAGTATAGTCCATGTGGTCGCAAAAAGTCAGACATGACTGAGTGACTTTCACAATATATATACATATGTATATATATATTAACTCTGCCAACTTTACTACCAAATATTATTTCTCTTGTATCCCCTGGGATTCCCTGGTGGCTCAGTGGTAAAGAATCCCCCTCCCAAGCAGAAGACGTGGGTTTGATCCCTATGTCAGGAAGATCTTCTGGAGAAGGGAATGACAACCCATTCCAGTACTCTTGCCTGGGAAATCTTATGGACAGACGAGCCTGGTGGGCTACAGTCCATGGGTCTCAAAAGATTTGGACATGACTTAGCAACTAAACAACAACAACAACAATCCGCAGGCTCTGTAGAATCATTTTGTAGAATAATATTGCAATTAGGAACAAGGGCTCTGCAGGTAGATTGCCAGACCTAGCTCTGACATTTCTTAGCTGTGTGATCTTAGACTTTCCTCAATCTTCTCCATCTTAGTTTTTTTGTTTGTTTTTAGTCTGCAAAATAGGGATAATAATAAGGTCTAAGACTGGATGGCATCACCAACTCAATGGACTTGAGTTTGAGTGAACTCCAGGAATTGATGATGGACAGGGAGGCCTGGCGTGCTGCAATTCATGGGGTCGCAAAGAGTCGGACACGACTGAGCGACTGAACTGAATTGAACTGAAGCTTACAGACTCAAAAATACAGGTAATACTTCCTACCAAAATTCCCACTCAACAAAACTTAAAATAGATTCAGATAAAATTGGTAACATAAGTCTCTTTGGAAGAGAGACCTACCTACATTTCCAAATTCTTATTACTTAGCATCCAAAATCCTAAATTTAGGATTCAGATAATTCATGATGGTCCTTGTTATCTAAACTTACTACTGGGATTCTCATTATCCCAACTTGGAGTCTAACGGATTTGAATTGCAAGGGATACATGTAACATTATAATACATTAATTTAAAGTAGATATAGCCACTGGAAACTGGATTGTTCATTCTTATCTGTGTTCCCCTCATTAAGGTATTACAGAGGAGAGGATATACAAATTTGTTTCATGAAGCTGGCATACTCTAATATCAAAATCTGGAAAGGAAAGTACACCAAAAAGAAAAAGAGAGAAGTACAAAAATAATAGGTCTTTAATGCTTTCTATCTATGGTTAAATGAGCATAATTTTGGATTGCTCTTTCCCTGCAATAAAAATAAAAAGCTAAAGAAAATAAAATATGATAACTCAGATATATGCTCCTGTTCTTTCAAAAGCTTGCATTTTCTCCATTTCCTAAGAGGATAAAGATTAAAAATTCATCATAACATCTGAGGCAAAAAATTTCTTAATTAAAAATCTCTCTAGTTAATTTTCATTTTCAAATTATATGTTTGATCAAACTCTACCAAAATTAAGATTTGGATTTATGCCTTGTTTTGAATTCTTTCAATGTAATTACATCAGTGTATCAAACAATGAATATGGAAGCACCCCCTTTTATTGAAACTAGCAAAAATATACACCATTTTAGATCATTGTTCGAGAATCATTTTTAAATAGTTAAATAGTAGAACTAATGCGTATTCATGTATGCATGAGTCATGGGGCAAAGGATAATTAGCAGTACCAGCAGAAATCAGTGCAGCTCCAAACCTTCTGCTGTCCCCCGAGCCAAGTGATTCTTAGGACTCAGCCCTTTGAGCAAGTGGGTGGATTGCCCAGCTTAGAGATAGTGAGTCAGATGGAAAATAAGGACTCTGAGCCCTCGGAAGGAGCACAGATCATGTAGAACAGATGTCCACACAGATGGAGAAATAGGAGCAGCCAGCCACCAAAGTAGTCAAAGGGCTTGTGGGCTCCCAGGACACAAGAAGCTAATTGAACATAACATTAGGGAAAGAAGCAATAGTCTAAAGGCCCAGGACCTGTGTAACCACAGACATGCCATTCAATCTACAAGACTTTCAATTTCTCACCTGTAATGAAGTTGGAACAGATAAAGCGAAAATCTTTTAGTTGTAAAATTCAATAATTCTACATAAATCACCTCATTTTAACTCATGTGTACTTAAAAACTGTCAATGATATTGTTTAGTATTAGGAAGTAATGAAAACCAAAATAAAAATCATGTGTAATTAGTTTTGATGGTCATAGTCTGAGGCATTTATGGTACTGACTTCCCATTATGTTTTAATGATGTTGTTTTTTAAATTAATAATTTCACCTCAGGGTTCAACTGAAAAAGATAGGAGGTGACTCAGAGGCAAAACAGTAGAGAAACTATAAAGAATAAATAAAACTATGTTTGTATCACAACCTTCTCACAAGGCATTACAAAAATCTATGAAGTATGAGCAACTGTTTCACCTTGAGCAACTGACCTTCAGATATTGCCCATTCTGTGTTTTAAAAAAATTCTTTTATGAGTGAGCAATTTCTTGAAGAGCTTTGTCATTACCTTTTCATTAGCAAAAATTGGAAATGAAAACATTTGATGAAAGGGTTGCATGAAAAAAATGTATAATATTTTCTACTTACAACTTCCCACAAATTCAATTTAAAGATAAATTGCATGATCATAAAGGAAAGATAACCTAGAGACTATTATACATGGTGAAGTAGGTTAGAAAGACAAATATTATATAATAATGCATGTGTATGGACTCTAAAAAGATGGTACTGATGATTATATTTGCAGGGTAGCAATGGAGATGCGGACATAGAAAACAGACTTGTGGACACAGTGAGGGAAGGAAAGAGTGTGATGAGTTGAGAGAATAGCTTGGAAACATATACATTACCATATGCAAAATAAATAGCAAGTGGGAATTTGCTGTGTGACACCGGGAGCTCAATCTAGTGCTCTATGCCAACATAGAGGGGTGGGATGGGTAAGGAGACTGGCGGAGGTTCAGGAGGGAGTGGACATGTGTACACCTGTGGCTGATTCATGATGATGTATGGCAGAAACCAACACACAGTTATAAAGCAATTATCTTCCAAAAAAATTTTTTTAAGATAAATGTGACATTAATTAGGAAAAAATGATAGAAGTCAGATCCACTTATTTGATATTGATGTATTATTTAACCAACATTTTATTAGTCTAGCAATCTTTTATCCTGAGGTTTTAGAATTTATTTAAATTTATACCATTTAAAGAACAAAAACCAGTTATCCCGCTTTCATGATGGTCCTTGTAGAATTAATATTTCCTTGAGTCTCAATCTTTTGAAAAATTTTCAGAGCAAGTTAAGCACATACCAACTATTGGTTTTCATTAGTCATATCCAAACTAGTCATACAAAATCTGGGCTCCTCATAGGGTACATTACAGTAAAAAGAATTGTTCTTTTCTCCCTACTTTTGCATATTATTACTTGAAAAACTTTGACATTGTATTTTATGCTATTTTCACTCTTTTCATTTGTCAGGTGGCCTTCGCCTAAGTGGACTGATTGATTCCATGCTTCATTTTTATGACTGTCAGAATATCATTTTGTTAAAGGATATCTCATTTTTATTACCTGCTTCCAACAAATAAAGTGGTTGCAAATGTGTTATATGCAAACTTTAGATGCTAATAAAGTTCATTTTCTACAAGAAGGGAAAGCACACACGATAAGTCATTTCTTACAAGAGCATGACCAGCATACTCAAGCAAGGGAAGAGAATGTTGCAAGACAAATCATTTCATTTCCTGGAAACTCAGAGAGCTCCAACTCAAACTATAAGCAAAAGGTTATAAAAAGACAGCTATATTTCAAACAAGTAATTTTCTTCTCTTCCCTTTTCAGTCTTCATTACTTAATAAGGCTGCTTTTCTTGATCTGTTTAGCGTTCCTATAGTATTAACCAGGGCTTCGCTGGGACTCAGACAGTAAAGAATCTGCCTGCAACGCAGTAGACCTAGGTTCAATCCCTGGGTTGGGAAGATCCCATGGAGGATGGTATGACAGCCCACTCCAGTATTCCTGCCTGGAGAATCCCCATGGACAAAGGAGCCTCGTGGACCTCACCATGGGGTCTCAAGGAGTCAGACACAATTGAGCAACTAAGCACAGCACATAGTATTAACCTTAGAAGAACTACAAGCAAAATGTTCTGATTTTCATGTGAAGTCTGCAAAACATCATTTTATTTTGTCACCAAACAAATGTCTACCATGTACATTTAAATCCAGAGAATTGTGTGGAAAATATATTTTAACATGTCCTTAACGTAGGTTTTTTGGACTCCCCTGGTGGCTCAGACAGTAAAAGCATCTGCCTACAGTGCGGGAGACCTGGGTTTGATCCCTGGGTCAGGAAGATTCTCTGGAGAAGAAAATGGCAATCCACTCCAGTACCCTTGCCTGGAAAATCCCATGGACGGAGGAGCGTAGTGGGCTACAGTCCATGGGGTAACAAAGAGTCGGACGTGACTGAGCGACTTCACTTAACAGTAGGTTTGGATAAATCTATTTCCCAGTCTTTGCCTGACCTTACTTTCAGCACTAGGCTTCTTCCACATAAAACTGCCTTTATACGTTGTGAATTTTTCTTTTAATCACAGCAACAGAATTTTCTTTCAAAATACCCTTTTCTGACATTGCTCCCAGGGGGAAAAAAAAAAGATGTCATGGTAGATGAAGCATAAAAGGAGAATTCTTTTGAAAATTCTTCAAACACCAAATACCTTTTAGAAGTCTCACCTAAAGGTAAAGAAAAAAATAATTAGAGATAAACCACATCATATTCTTCAGTCATCTTTCTAATTAGCGAAGTCCTTCCCCCTCCAGTGTTACGAAAGGAGAAAACTCTATTAGGTATTTGTTGACACAGCAAATACACTGATGGGAGCTCACCAAAAACCATTCATGAATATCACAATTGTTTTTTAAGCATTGTTGGTCACCAACACAAATAGTTCACCTCATTCAGGAGGGCTCCTGTGTTTCTCTCCCAAAATATTACAAGCACAGGATGAGCACACATACAGAGTGGGAAAAACAGTAACATATCCATTCACACATAGAGTCATGAACCAGTTTTACAAACCAGATCAAGTCTTTTTATTCTCTGACCTGGAGGTACATGGACCTCACTTTGCCTATAAGTTTATTCAAAGTATATGCCATAATTTCCCAGCAGTAGGATTCAGCTAATAGGGTAGGTAGAATAAAACAGCAAAATTCTCCAGATTCAGCTGCCACAGAACTGATGGGAATCCTAACCCCACAACAATATCAAGCAGGACTGTCAACCTCACTAGAATCTTACATCTTGTTCACACAAGGGGAAGCATGCCTTAAAATACTCCTGTCAAAATTTCAATGGAATTTTTCACACAAAAAAGAAAATCAGTATTGAAATTTGAATGGAACCACAAATAACCCTGAATAACCAAAATAATTTTGAGAAAAAGGAACAAAGCCAGAAGCGTCACACATCCTGACTTCAGACAATACTACAAAGCTATAGTAACCAAAATAGTATGATACCAGCAAAAAATATACACATAGACCAGTGGAACAGAATTAAGACTCAAGAAATAATCCCCCACATAGATGACTGACTAATATTTGACAAAGGATCAAAAATAACCTTCAATAAGTGTGCTGAGAAAATAGAAAACCATATGCATAAAAATGAAATTAGATCCTTATATCAATACCAGTAACAAAAGTTAATTTGACGTGGATTAAAGACTTTATACATAAAGCCTGAAACCATAAAATTCCTAGATGAAAATTGGAAAAAAAATCTCCTTAACATTGATTTTGGCAATGCTGTTGCTGGTAGGACACCAAAAGAACAAGCAACAAAAGCAAAAATTAAATATCTGGGATTACATCAAACTAAAATGCTCCTGAACAACAACAGAGACAATCACCAAAATCACAAAGCAATGAGAGAAATGTTCACAAATCATCTATCTGATAAGGAGTTAACATCCAAAATGTATAAGGAACTCATACAACTCAATAGCAAAAACAATCTGACTTTAAAATGGGCAGAGAAACTGAATATACATTTTTCCAAAGAAGCACAAGCTGGAATCAAGATTGCCAGGAGAATATCAATAACCTCAGATACACAGATGACACAGGAACTAAAGAGCCTCTTCATGAAAGTGAAAGAGGAGAGTGAAAAAGCTGGTTTAAAACTCAACATTCAAAAAACTAAGATCATGGTATCTGGTCCCATTACTTCATGGCAAATAGATGGGGAAACAATGGAAACACTGACAGACTTTGTATTCTTGGGCTCCAAAATCACTGCATATGGTGCTGCAGCCATAAAATTTTAAAATGCTTGCTCCTTGGAAGAAAAGCTATGATTAACCTAGACAGCATATGAAATAGCAGAGACATTACTTTGCCAACTAAGTCCATCTAGTCAAAATGATGGTTTTTCCAGAAGCTATGTATGAATGTGAGAGTTGGACTATAAAGAAAGCTGAGCGCCAAAGAATTAATGCTTTTGAACTGTGGTATTGGAGAAGACTCTTGAGAGTCCCTTGGACTGCAAGGAGTTCAATTCTAAAGGAAATCAATCCTGAATATTCATTGGAACGACTGATGCTGAAGCTGAAACTCCAATTCTTTGGCCTCCTGATGCAAAGAACTGACTCGTCGGAAAAGACCCTGATGCTGGGAAAGATTGAAGGCAGGAGGAGAAGGAGATGACAGAGGATGAGATGGTTGAATGGCATCACTGACTCGATGGACATTAGTTTGAGCAAATTCCAGGAACTGGTAATGGACAGGAAAGCCTAGTGTTCTTCAGTCCATGGGGCTGCAAAGAGTTGGAGATGACTGAGCGACTGAACTGACTGACTGAGTACAAACCACTACATAAAAACGGGATAAATAACAAGGCAGGGGAATTATTGATACTTTAATATCCTGTAATAAACCATAATGGAAATCATAAACTATATACATATATATACACACATATATAAATGTATATATATACATAAACCATATGTAGATATATACATATACATGTTACAATGTGTTAGTGGAGATATATATATATATATATATATATATTACTATACACCAGAAACTAATACAACATTGTAAATCAAATAAGTAAATCAACTATACCTCAATAAAAAATTAAAAATAATTAAAAATAAAAAGCCTCTTAGAAACAGTAAAATGGTGACTACTAGGGGTTTCAGAGCAGGGAAAATGGAGAGATGCTGTTCAGAGAGTACAAGCTTCCTGTTATAAAGTGAATAAATTCTGTCGATCTAATGCACAGTACTGTATTGTGGTGATAGTTAACAATACCATATTAAATACTCAAAAGTTGCTAAGAGAGAAGATCTTAGACATTCTCACCATGAAAAAGAAATGATAATTATGTGATATGATGGAGGTGTTGGCTGACATTACAGTGGGGATAAAGTAATATACAAGTGTATCAGAATCAACACGCCATATACCTTAAACTCACATAATGATATATGTCAAGTCTACTTCAATAGTGCCAAAAAAAATTATTTCCAGCCAATCCACATGTCTTAAACAAGAATTGTTTCCCCAATTTGAATTGAATTGTTCACCAACATCCACTATGCAATCTTTTAACTTTGTAGGATTCATCAGAAAATGAAGGAAGCTACCCAGCACACTTTTACCAGCCACCTCTAGAGACTGGGCTTTGATTACTTTTTAAAAGGTCAAACAGCATTTCTGGAAGGTATATTCCTAGTTGTTGTTGTATAGTCATTAAGTCATGTCCAACTTGCAACCCCATGAACTGTATCCCACAGGTTCCTCTGTCCATGGAATTTCTCAGGCAAGAATACTGAAGTTGGTTGCCATTTCCTTCTCCAGTTTGCCATCTTCCTGACCCAGGGATCCAACATATGTCTCACGCTTGACAGATTCTTTACCACTGACCACCTTAGAAGTCCATATTCCTGGTTCAGGTCAGTTCAGTCGCTCAGTTGTGTCCAACTCTTTGTGACCCCATGAATCGCAGCACACCAGGCTGTCCATCACCAACTCCCAGAGTTCACACAGACTCACGTTCATCAAGTCAGTTATGCCATCCAGCCATCTCATCCTCTGCCGTCCCCTTCTCCTCCTGCCCCCAATCCCTCCCAGCATCAGAGTCTTTTCCAATGAGTCAACTCTTTACATGAGATGGCCAAGTACTGGAGTTTCAGGTTTAGCATCATTCCTTCCAAAGACATCCCAGGGCTGATCTCCTTCAGAATGGACTGGTTGGATCTCCTTGCAGTTCAAGGGACTCTCAAGAGTCTTCTCCAACACCACAGTTCAAAAGCATCAATTCTTCGGCGCTCAGCTTTCTTCGCAGTCCAACTCTCACACCCATACATGACGACAGAAAATACCCATAGCCTTGACTAGACGGACCTTAGTCGGCAAAGTAATGTCTCTGCTTTTGAATATGCTATCTAGGTTGGTCATAATTTTTCTTCCAAGGAGTAAGCGTCTTTTAATTTCATGGCTGGAGTCACCATCTGCAGTGATTTTGGAGCCCAGAAAAATAAAGTCTGACACTGTTTCCACTATTTCCCCATCTATTTCCCATGAAGTGATGGGATCAGATGCTATGATCTTCGTTTTCTGAATGTTGAGCTTTAAGCCAACTTTTTCACTCTCCTCTTTTACTTTCATCAAGAGGCTTTTTAGTTCCTCTTCACTTTCTGCCAGAAGGGTGGTGTCATCTGCATCTCTGAGGTCATTGATATTTCTCCCAGCAATCTTGATTCCAGCTTGTGTTTCTTCCAGTCCAGCATTTCTCATGATGTACTCTGCACAGAAGTTAAATAAGTAAGGTGACAATACACAGCCTTGACGTACTCCTTTTCCTATTTGGAACCAGTCTGTTGTTCCATGTCCAGTTCTGACTGTTGCTTCCTGACCTGCATACAGATTTCTCTGGAGGCAGGTCAGGTGATCTGGTATTCCCATCTCTTTCAGAATTTTCCACAGTTTATTGTGATCCACAGAGTCAAAAGCTTTGGCATAGTCAATGAAGCAGAAGTAGATGCTTTTCTGGAACTCTCTTGCTTTTTCCATGATCCAGCAGATGTTCGCAATTTGATCTCTGATTCCTCTGCCTTTTCTAAAACCAGCTTGAACATCAGGAAGTTCACGGTTCATGTATTGCTGAAGCCTGGCTTGGAGAATTTTCCTGGCTTGGAGAATATTCCTGGTTAGAGTGCTACAAGTATTAACTGATCCAAAAACTAAAATGTACTATGTGTGTCTCTGTGCATGTGCCTCTCACTGATTATGCCAAATAATTCATAATAAATCATATCTGATACTGACATTTTCAAGCATACAACCCTTATTTAGCACAACTCATGAATCCCCTGGGTATTGTCATAGATTTGATCTGAGAAGTGTGAATTAAAGAGCTCTGAATTAGCCAACTTTTTCTCAAAACCCACCACTCCAATTACTGTAAACAGTACACAGGAGTAAGCAACAAATATTTCTTGAATCAAATTGAACGACCTACACGCAAAAAGAAGACAGTCTTCTCACACGCCTTTAGGCTCCAACTTCAGAAAAGCTAGCAACAGTGAATTGGAGCCTGATTTATCGTTGATAAAGTTTACTGTCATAGCCCCAGGGCTTCAAAGTCAGGTTCATATAGGAGCTAAATTACCCCTGTGGGGACTGTGAAGACAGCCCTTATTCCAGGGCTCAGTCTTTCCTTTAAGTTAGATTTCAGGATTTTTTTTTCATGCCATCAAATACTTTATGACCATAAGGCTTCAGATGTCATATTTCTTCTGACATCTTTTTCTCACTTTTTGAAAAAAAAAAAAATGTTTTTAAAAATTGCCCAGGGTTCTGCTAAGAAAAATAGAAAGTGCTTTTCAAAAAGATAAAAAATATCTACATTAGATAGTTCTGGCAGTAAGGAAGTTCAAGAATCTGGAACAGTCGCCCTCAAAAGCTCATTGACTTTTACTGCTGACAGAGAAACAGTTATTGAATAGTGACAGGTCCTTAGTGTTTAGCTTAGTGGGACATTTCTGCTTGGCTCCCAAACTATGCAACTGCTGGGAAACCTGTCAAACTTAAGTGTTTCCTGACAGGTTTAATTGATCTTACAACTAACCTCTTCTTAGTTAAAAGCTCTCTTTTTCATACCCAACTATTGAAAATGGTCGCGGTTGAAAAGGTACTTTAGTTGTACATTCAGAAGAAAATTTCCCCCATCATCTTGGTATCTATCTGCAAAATCAATTTGATTTCAAAATCAATGTTCTCTGTGGATAATTTTTAGTGTTACAGACAACATTTTATAAGATGAAAGTCACTTAACGGTACAGTGTGAACCTGTAACCACACTACTGGTTTGCGATGACACTAACTTCTTTCCTGTCTTGCTTGAAAAAAAGAAATGACTCTAGTTCACATAATTCTCTGTACAGAACACGAGTATTAAATCACATTAGAATCAAATCATTTGTATATGTTTCTCTCTCCTACAATAATACAAACGCTTTAAAACCAAAGGATTTATGATTGCTTCCATAGCATTTAGCGTGACAATGTGCCAGGCGTGTTGTCAAGATGCTTGAGGGGTCCCCAGGTTTTAAACCATTATGCATCTACTCTGATCCCTGCTAGACAAGTTCTCAGTCCAACAGATTTAACCAATGACTTCATGAGCCTTAAGAATATGGAGTCCAGGCTATGAAATAAATCCATAGAGGAGCAGGAAGAGTGGCTTTTCTTTCTATAATTTAAATAACACAGAAAACGAGCAGAACAGAAGATTGGCTATTTCCAATGTTCTGTATTTAAATAGCAAGAATACTCTCAGGTAGACTAGAAGTGGCATGAGTTTCCTGCCTGGCAGGAGATGTGCCTGGCAGTTTGTCGACATGACCCCTGAGAGGAGGGATGACATCAAGACAGGTTTCCCCAAATTCATCACTGTGCCTTGTGTTAGCCCTAGCATTAAGATAGGATTAGGAAAAGTTGAAAACAAAAGAAATAAACAAACTACTTCAAATCCAAAATGAAGAGTGACAAATATAGCATAATAAGATTTCCCTGATCTAAACAGAAAGTTTACATTACTATTACTCAGCCATTTGAATCTGTTCTAATGCAGTGGATGAAACTGGAGCCGATTATACAGAATGAAGTAAGCCAGAAAGAAAAACACCAATGCAGTATACTAACACATATATATGGAATTTAGAAAGATGGTAATGACAACCCTGTACGCAAGACAGCAAAACAGACACTGATGTATAGAACAGACTTTTGGACTCTGTGGGAGAGGGCGAGGGTGGGATGATTTGGGAGAATGGCATTGAAACATGTATACTATCGTGTAAGAAATGAATCGCCAGTCTAGGTTCGATACAGGATACAGGATGCTTGGGGCTGGTGCACTGGGATGACCCAGACAGATGATATGGGGAGAGAGGTGGGAGGGGGGGTTCAAGATTGGGAACTCATGTACACCCGTGGCAGATTCATGTCAATGTATGGCAAAACCAATACAATATTGTAAAGTAAAATAAAAATAACTAAATTTATTAAGTTTTAAAATAAATAAATAAATTACTATGATTAGCAGAGACAGTTTTCCTAACTCTATCGCTGAATACTGAATTAACTTTTAGCCATCCAATTAATCATACTATAAATATGCAATATGATTGATAACTAGCTAGATACAGTGATAGATGACAGATAACCTACCATAACTTCAAAACACACAGTGAATCAGTATCAGTTATGGGCTAGGAAAGGAAAGTTGCTTGAAATTAAGTACTTTAATGTATTACACACAAGGGAATAAGCAACACTAAATTGCAATCTGGATGCCCAAATTCATATTTTGGTATCGAGTTAGTAATTTCCTTTCTGTTCTTACCTGTCTAAGGTATAAGATGAAAAGACAAAGGCTGACCCCTATTAGCCTAATCTTGATGAGCTAAAAGGCCAAGGAAGGAAAGAAATTACAACATTAAAAGGACAGAAAAAGAGAAGCATGCCTAATAGGAGATATTTTATTCAGAGTAAGCATTTTTTTTAAATGTACTGTTTGTGAAAACACTTCATTCAAAGCAGTAATGGGATGTTCATTAACATGTTGAGGCTTGTACATTGCAGAATAACAGCTAAGGTAAAAGATGGGAATTAACCTTCCCCAAGCCATTGCAAGTGCATGAGGCATAGGGTTATCAGATAAAATACAGAACACTCAATTAATTTTGAATTTCATAAAAATAATTATTTTTAAGATAAGTTTAGAAATATCTTATGGAGGATGCTTATACTAAGAAAGTATCTGTTATTTATCAAAATTCAAATTTAACTTGATATCTCATGGTTTCATTTGCTAAGTCCAGCAACTCTACCTGGGTGTCAAGATACATCTGAATTTCTAAATACAGCAGAAAGTCTCATTTAGCTTGTCATAAAATTATAGTCAAATGCTCACATTCTGACAGATACTCAGAGGCTATTAAAGTTTCCTGTCACTCGTAGCAAAAACTGAACTATGAATGCTGCCTGTATTTTAAATTCAGAGTAACAAAGCATGTTAGGAAAAACAATGAGAAATTTCTTCTTCCCATACCTAAAATTCTGGCCATCTTCTTTCCCTTGCTTTTTCACAGCAAATCAGCAGTTGCAGGTATCAAGCTGCCTCATAAATTTCTATGTTGAGGAATACAATAAGGGAAGTAAGTGAAACTCTCACCAGAGCACAAAATTTAGGGGAAGATACAAAAACAAAAAAACACTTCTGTAATCAAACTAAATAACATTTTTTGCAATATTTTTAAAGATAATTAACACAAATAACTGTGATGAGTAACAAAAATTTGCATGAAGATAAGATCTGACTCAGCATTTTCATAATTTGTACCCTTCTGCCTCATTCCAGTCCTGGTTTTTAGACTTCACCACACTGATCCACACCCGTGTTCACCTTGAAGCTTTTCCTGCCTGCTCTGATCTCTCCTCAATGTCCGTGATCCAGCCCGTCTGTTATCATCTTTGTCGCCTGAACTGAGATTCTCTGAAACCAGAGACACCCATACATCACCATGCAGTGTAGTACACAGCAGTGCTGTATCTAAAGGGATATGACTGCATGCTAAGTTGCTTTAGCTGTGTCCAACTCTGTGAAATGACCCTATGGACTGTAGCCTGCCAGGCTCCTCTGTCCATGGGATTCTCCAGTCAAGAATACTGGAGTGTGTTGCCATGCCCTCCTCCAGGGGAGCTTCCCAATCCACGGCTCAAACCCGTGTCTCTCATGTCCCCTATGTTGGCAGGCAGGTTCCTTACCACTAGCATCACCTCAGAAGCCCTTCTAGCATCATAGTTGAGGGCAATTTTCTTTCTTTCTAATTTGTATTCAAATACTCTATGGACAATCAGTGACTCCATGACTGTGAAGATTGAGTCTTAAACTATAGGGTAAACATCTTACTCTCTTAGCCAGAAAGTGCTGTCTTTCAAGATGGAAATGTGGAATGTTTGCTCTCCCTCATTTTAGGTGTATAGTCCTCTTTCTGCAAGGTAGTATGGACCCCAGGAATAACTGTGCAAGCTGAACCCATGCCATGTGATCTTACTATTCAGTGGGGAAAATTATAATTTTCCATGATTTTTAAATTTCTGTTGGTCATAAATGTATATGAAAATGAAAAATAGCAAAAGTAATGTTTATTTAATGTACTATAACTGGAAACAACAGAAACAAAAATTTCTCAAAGGTAGTTTGAACTTCCATTTCTTTCTTCTCATCATACCATAATTCACAGTATAGGCATGATCATCTCTTCTTTGCCTTGATGAATTGGCATACCCCTTCCTAAGTGTGAATTAACTTTCAACATTTTTTCCTCTGTGCTTTTATGTCATGACATATTTCCAAAACTTCCTCTAATGTGAAGTTTTTGCCCCAGCATCACTTCCTCCAGGTCATCTTCATCCTTTTCGTCATGGCCACTTTCGTCACCTGTGTTGGTAAGATCTCCATCACCAAGTTCCTCTGACTGCACAGCTAGAGTCTCTCTCAAATGGTGGGAGTGTCAGGGTTTCCACGTTCAAGCTAGCCCTTGTATAACTCCACGTGTTTTCAATGCAAATTACCCTCACAACATCATCACTTTTTGTTTCTCCTCTGGACTTTCATCACTGTTGGCTCTTTGCTCTTCTTCCTATCTGTCTTTGTGAAATGTCACATAGATTGATCACGGAGGGAGGCAATACAATTACACATGAACACTGCTGTATATGGTACTGCTTTGCTCTTGGTATATGAACCAAATAACTGATGCACAGTAGCTAGTCGCCAACAGACTCTGAAAGTGACAAGATTGGTCACTGAGCATGATGACTGTTGTTATTTACCAATGATTTGTGGACCAAAGGGTTAGCAGTAAGTTTACACTTTATGCAGTTACACAAAATATACCACAGTAACTGAAATTTAAATCATATTATATTATTTAACTAGACTGTGAAAACTGAAATTTATGCATATTGGAGCACTGCAAAGTAGGGCCTGCCTGTATTCTAATCTCTCTTAATACTCCTTCTAGAGCTAAAGTAGAATTGGCTGAATACAACCAAGTTACATAATTGAATTTAGAAGATTTTTCTCCTATTCCCACTCAAAGTATATTTTATACAAAGTAAATTTTCTTAGTTTTTCAGTCACTTTTCCCTTCCAAAATAATGTATACTGGCTCATGATGCTTCTCTCTTAAAACTAGAACCCATACCTTCTATTAATGTCATGCCTTACCACTCAAGCAACAGGGAACAAAGGATGGAGTTGAAAGAGGGAGGAAAAAAAGGTTGTAGGAAAAACAGTAAGAAACTGGCCACTTTATCCCTTCAAAAGAGATAGATTGGCAATCAGTCTCACAAGAAAAGGAAGTAAATAAATACATTTTTAAAATGTCATGGAGATATGTATCTCGAGTAAAAGTCTAGGTTCGTATTTAATCTAAAATATTGAAAGTGCCATATTCTTTACTATTTTCCCTCTTACTATGATAATTAACATTTACAATTAGACTTTTCAAATGAAAGACCCACATTTTTTCCAAGTTCTGATACCAAATATTTTTGTGAGTTTAAGTCAGTCATTAAACCCTGAGTCTCTCTCACACTTTATGGTATGATCTCATTTGTCACAACTCTATGAGATATTGTCCATCTTTTACAAAGGAAATAACTGAAGCAGATAAAAGATAACTAACTTGATCCAAAAAAAATACAATTTCTGAATTTACAGCCTGAGATTTTAACCTAGAAATTTGACTCCAGAGTCTATGAGTTTAATGAAATATTCTCACCCCTCACTAACTTTAATTTTTTGCTGAAAGCCTTGCCACCAAGTAAAAAGCTACTAAATAAAAATATCTCCATTTATTTTAATAGGATGAATCATTATCTGTTTCATTCAACATAAGATAGGCAAACAATTTTGTAAATAGAAGAACATATCAACTGAACAGTGAGAAGAAGTTTATGCAAGCTAATAAAAAATCAAGTTGGAAAAAAAATTTAGTATGTTCATAAAATATTGAAAGAAACCAAGGTATTTGGCATGTAATATCATAAAAGTTTATTTAAGTCATGGGAGGAGTGATGTGTAATGGTCAATGGTAAAAAGGAGCAAAGTGGAGTATTTTACAAGCTGCATTTTTCTTCCTGCACCATTTTGTTTACTAATTTTTTTCAATTTGTCAGGGGAGGGGTGCGGTAGGAAGCTCATTGTTATATATATTCAAATTACACTTAAAGTTATATGTAAACAAATGAACATTCTATATTCTGATAAAACTTAATTGACAAAAACAGATGTGAGCCAGATGTGAGCCGTGGGCAGTAATTTGTTGTAAATTATATTTTTACTATAATTTTCCTTGATCTAAAAAATAGAAGTGATGGATAGTGAGAGACGAAATGCGTGCAGAGAAAAATCAAATCTAATTAGTGTCCAGCATACAGTGAGTTCACACTGGTTCTTGAATTAACAAATAAGACAATTATTATGAGATCTGTGTATAATTCCTCACTCTATAGAAAAGGAGAATGCATCCAAAAAAAAACAACTGCAAGCTAAAGAATTAATAGGAGGCTATCTTCTTAGTGTTCTCACTAAGATGCAAGAATAGATGTGTTATATAAAACTAGAGTGGGAATCCATAGAAGAAAATATGTTGATATGAATGCAAAGATGAAAAAGGAGCTGGCTGAAGAAACTCAAAATGCAATAACAAAATGTGAGTCTACTTTCAAGGCAATAAAGTGCAGAGTTGAGATGTTATTCTATCACATAAATATATATTTTCTGATTACAAATGAGGTGGATGGTTTTCTTTCTCACTGGACAGCTCTTTAGAATTTAGCAAAGATTAACGCTTACTCAAGTAAGCTTAGATTGATTGTCTACCGTATGCCAGTCACTAAATAAAGAACTCTCCATCACTGCTTTATTGCATCACAACTGTATGATTTCAGTTGGCTTTTTCTCCCATTTTACAAATGATGAACTAGAAGCTAAGGGCAGTTAAGTAATTGTACCAATGTCACTAAGCAAGTGTCCTACTAGAGCAGTGCTCAGTGCTGAAAATGCACTCAAAAGGTCTTTGGTGCATGTAACAACCGCTTTATATTTTCTCATGCTTCTGTGAGATGACTGGTGAGTTCTCCTTCTCCCCATGATCACTACCAGGTCTGCCATTGTCTGAGGTCTTGGCTGGTCTTGACTGATCCAGCTCCTTCACATGCTGGAAAATTGCCTGGCCTAGAGGTTAGAACTATCGATCAGAAGGCCGCAGTTCTTCTCTGTGTGGCATAAGTTTCTCACAGTAATGTGGCTGGGTTCCAAGAAGCAGGAAGTAAAATGTTATGAGCCTCTTGCCTCCTGAGCTAGAACTTCTGCTGCATTCTAATTGTCAAAGTCAGTCAAAATGAGTACAGAATTAAAAAGAGGTCAAATAAGCCCTACATTGTGAAATGAGGAGTGACAAATGTGTACCACGAGTAAAGAAGTTATTGTTGGCCATCTTTATAGAAACCAACACACAATAATTCATAATAATGTACGCACAAGAAATAAACATAAGTCACTTCTCAACTGAATGACAGTCTGAGATGAAGGATTCCTGGTCATCAAGCAGCTCTCCATGCAAGGATTCAGACCCCAAAGCTCTTTCCATCATTTACAGGTGCACAATCATTTTAATCTAACAAATAAAGAGAAGGAAAACATAGAGAAGGCACTTGACTTCTTAAACACCTCAGAGAAAGTGATAATACTCCCAATGACAACCCATAATCAATAGTCATAGAATCATACCTCATATATATATACCAATCATATATATTGGCAGAGCTAAAAAAAAAAATTAGTCACTGGCTGTATTCCATCCATCTCTCCCTCTTTTCTCCACACACAAAAAAGCCCAACTTGGCTAATCATCTTTGACAAGCTAGTAAAAGGAAAAGCCAGGACTGGAACCTAGATCTACATGATTCTGGAATACACAGCCTCTCTATTATGCCCAGAGGAAACAGGAGTGACTACTATAAAAGACTTATTGGAGAAGAAAAAATAAACCAAGCAAAAAACATACTATAAAAATTACCACAATTATAGTATTCATTAAACACTGTGGAGGAAGGCTTTGACCTTAAAGAAAATGGAGAGTGACAGAAAATGAAGTCAGAGAAATAAAAAGGAAGAAGACAGTAAAAAAAAAAAAAAAAAAAAAAAAACACCTTTATATGCAAGGATAAAAACATTTGAAGGATTTTAATGAATGATGTGATAAGACTTTAGAAACAGCATCTTATTCATATGATACAATATATGATTAAACAATGAGTACCCAATAACACCTTGAATTCTTTTATCATATCAAAGGTAAATTATCTGGGGGAGAAGATATTCCTCTGAAAACAATTCAAATTATCTCTGTTACTGAGGTCTTGTACATCATTTCTCTCATAAGCTGTCTACGCTATTCTTGTCAGGGTAAAGATCATTCGTCTTAGTAGAAAAGACAAAAGAAAAATGGGAGTTGAAAGTGTTTTTCTTACAAAAAAGACTTCTTTTGTGTCAGACATAGCTTTAGATATCTTTTTCAATATACATAGCACTTTTTTAATGTTGCTAAGTCGCTTCAGTCGTGTCCGACTCTGTGCGACCCCATAGACGGCAGCCCACCAGGCTCCCCCATCCCTGGGATTCTCCAGGCAAGAACACTGGAGTGGGTTGCCATTTCCTTCTCCAATGCATGAAAGTGAAAAGTGAAAGTGAAGTCGTTCAGTCTAGTCCGACTCTTCGAGACCCCCTGGACTGCAGCCTGCCAGGCTCCTCTGTCCATGGGATTTTCCAGGCAAAAGTACTGGAGTGGGGTGCCATTGCCTTCTCTGTTTTTAATGCTATATATATATTAAACATTACTTCTAACTGAAAGTACCAAGACATACATCACAAAAAACTTGAGATAGGTTTGGAAGATGAAGTTAATGGTCTGATAATGAAGTAAATGGCATTCATTCATTAAATTCCATGTCATCCCTTTGGAAAGAAGGGAAAACACATTTGTTCAAGAATAATCTTACAGGAATATAATAAAAAGTGTTGTAAAGATCTTTTGAATCCATTCTAGAAGTTCCAAGAATAACATACTTGGAAGTTTTGCTTTGTTCTTTGAGAACTACAGACGCCATCAAACTAAAAGGCTTCTTGACAGCACAAGAATCAAGAAAATGAAAAGACAACCTATATAATGGGACAAGATATTTTCAAACTATATATCTGATAAGAGGTTAATATCCAAAATATGTAAGAGACTCATACAACTCAATAGGGAAAAAAAAAAGGAATCTGAATTTTAAATGGCAGAGGAACTGCATAAACATTTTCCCAAAGAAGACATACAAATAACCAACAGGTACATGAAAAGATGTTCAACAAACATAACTTATCATCATGGAAACACAAGGAAAAAACAAAATGAGATATGACCTCACATCTGTTAGAATAGGTACTATCAAGATAACAGACAAGTGAGCTTGTGGAGAAAGGGAATCCACTATTGGTAGAAATGCAAATCAGTACAGCCACTATGGAAAGCACGATGAAGGTTTCTCAATAAATTAAAAACAGAACTAGAAAATGAATCAGCAGTCCCACTTTTGGTTATACATCTGAAGGAAATAAAATCACTCTCAAAGATACATTGGCACCCCATGTTTATAGAAGCATGATTCACAAAAGCTAAGTCATGGAAAATACCTTGTGTCCAATAACAGATGAATGGATAAAAAAAGATAAGGTATATATATGATGGAATATTCAGTTCAGTTCAGTCGCTCAGTCATGTCCGACTGTTTACAACCCCATGAACCACAGCACGCCAGGCCTCCCTGTCCATCACCAACTCCCGGAGTCAACCCAAACTCATGTCCATCGAGTTGGTGATGCCATCCAACCATCTCATCCTCTGTCGTCCCCTTCTCCTGCCCTCAATCTTTCCCAGCATCTGGGTCTTTTCAAATGAGACAGCTCTTTGCATCAAATTTTATTCAGTCATAAAAAGGAGGAAATCCTACCTTTTGCAACAGCATGAATGGACCTCAAAAGCATTATTCTAAGTGAAACAAATAAGACAGAGAAAGACAAATACTCTATGATATCGCTTACAGGTGGACCCTAAAAAAGCTCAACTCATAGAAATAGAATGGTGAAGGAGAAGTAGAATGGTGGCTGTCAGGGACAGAGAGTGGTGGAAATAAGATGTTAGGGAACGAGTAAGAATACCTAGTTATAAGATCAATAAGTTCTGGAGCTCTAATATACCACCCAGTGACAATAATTAAAAGTACTGTATTATATACTTGAAAGTTGTTCAGTCAGTTCAGTTCAGTTCAGTCAGTCAATTGTGTCCGACTCTTTGTGTAACCACAGACTGCAGCACGCCAGGCTTCCCTGTCCATCACCAACTCCTGGAGCTTACTCAAACTCATGTCCATTGAGCCAATGATGCCATCCAACCATCTAATCCTCTGTCACCCCCTTCTCCTCCTGCCCTCAATCTTTCTCAGCATCAGGGTCTTTTCAAATAAGGCAGTTCTTCACATCAGGTGGCCAAAGTATGGGAGTTTCAGTTCAACCTCAGTCCTTCCAATGAATATTCAGGACTGATTTCCTTAAGGACGGACTGGTTGGATCTCCTTGCAGTCCAAGGGACTCTCAAGAGTCTTCTCCAACACCACAATTTAAAAGCATCAATTCTTTGGCACTCAGCTTTCTTTATAGTCCATTTCTCACATCCATACTTGACTACTGGAAAAAAGATAGCTTTGACTAGGCAGACCTGTGTTGGCAAAGTAATGTCTCTGCTTTTTTTTTTTTTTTTTGAAAAGACAATTTCATATCATTTTAATTATGGAAGTATGATATATTAGCTCCAAACTTAACAGAGCTTCTCAGATGATCTTAACAATAAATGATACCAGATGCTATGCTTAGTTTAATTATATAACTTTACAGGTAAAATAAAATGAAAAGTAAAGGCTGATTTTTATTATGCAGAATAACAGTGGTGACTCTCATGGTAACAGTTTAGTTCAGTTCAGTCACTCAGTCATGGCCAACTCTTTGCAACACCATGGACTGCAAAACACCAGGTTTCCCTGTCCTTCACCAACTCCCAGAGCTTACTCAAACTCATGTCCATCAAGTTGGTGCAACCATTTCATTCTTTGTCGTCTCCTTCTCCTCCTGCCTCCAATCTTTCCCAGCATCAGAGTCTTTTCCAGTGAGCCAGTTCCTCACATCAGGTGGCCAAATGATTGGAGTTTCAGCTTCAGCATAAGTTCTTCCAATGAATAGTCAGGACTGATCTCCTTTAGGATGGACTGGTTGGATCTCCTTGCAGTCCAAGGGACTCTCAAGAGTCTTCTACAACACCACTGTTCAAAAGCATCAATTCTTCAGCACTCAGCATTTTTTATAGTTCAACTCTCACATCCATACATGACTATTGGAAAAGCCATAGCTTTGACTAGAACCATAGCAACAAACTATAGCTTTGTTGGTAAATAATGTCTCTGCTTTTTAAAATGTTGTCTAGGTTGGTAATAGTAAAAGTAGTGGGTGGAATATTGTCCCCCCCCCAAAAAAATTCATGTTCCCCCAAAACCTCAGAATATGACCTTATTTGGAAGCAGAGTCTTTGCAGATGAAGTTGGTTAAGGATCTTTTTTTTTTAATAAAAGCTTTATTCATTTATTTATGGCTATGCTGAGTCTTCATGCTTTTCTCTAGTTGCAGCAATTGGGGGCTACTCTCTAGCTGTGGTGCACAGGCTTCTCACTGTTGTGACTTCTCTTGTTGTAGAGCACAAGCTCTAGGGCCTGTGGGCCTCAGGCTTTAAAGCACAGGCTCAGTAGTCATGGTACACAGGCTCAGTTGCTGCACAGCATGTGGGATCTTCCCAGACCAGGAATGGAACCCGTGTCTGCTGCATTGGCAGGTGGATTCTTTACCACTGAGCCACCAGGGGTAAGGATCTTGAGATGAAATCATCCAGGATTTCAGGTGGGCCCTAAATCCAATGTCTCTGCTTTTTAATATGCTGTCTAGGTTGGTCACAACTTCTCTTCCAAGGAGCAAGCATCTTTTAATATCATGGCTGCAATCACCATCTGTGTTGATTTTGAAGCCCCCTAAAATAAAGTCTGACACTGTTTCTACTGTTTCCCCATCTATTTCCCATGAAGTGATGGAACCGGGTGCCATGACCTTAGTTTTCTGAATGTCGAGCTTTAAGCCAACTTTTTCACTCTCTTCTTTCACTTTCATCAAGAGGCTTTTTAGTTTCTCTTCACTTTCTGCCATAAGGGTGGTGTCATCTGCATATCTGAGGTTATTGATATTTCCGCAGGCAATCTCGATTCCAGCTTGTGCTTCCTCCAGCCAGGCATTTCTCATGATGTACTCTGCATATAAGTTAAATAAGCAGGGTGACAGTAAAAGTCAATAAAATTTGTTAAGAGAGTAGATCTCAAACACGATCACAACAACAATAATGAAAAAAGTAAATACAAATACCTGAGAGGATGGAGAGGTGTTGACTGACACTATTGTAACAATCACTTCACAGTTATAAGTGTGCAAAATTATGTTGTGCACTTTAAACTTACACAGGTTACATGTCAATAATATCTCAATAAAACTGGGTGGGGAGTATATGTGTGTGTGCAGAAACACCAAAGGGCTTCATGGAGCACCTTACCCAAGCCGTGATTTTAGAGAGTAGCTGGAGTATGGTTTGGAAGAATAGGAGAGTTTAAAGTACTGTCTTAGACTCTTTGGGTTGCTATAACAGAACACCATATACTGTGGGCTTCTAAACAACAAATTTATTTCTCACTGTTCTGGAGGCTAGGAAGCTCCAGATCAAGGCTCTGGAAGATTTGGTGTCTGGTGAGAGGGAGCTCCCTGGTTCATAGACGGTGTCTTTCTCACTATGTCATCACATGGTGTAAGGGACAAGGAAGCTCTCAGAGGCTTTTTTTACAAGGGCATGAATCCCATTCATGAGGACTCCACCCTCATGACCTAATCACCTTCCAATGGTCCTTGGGGATTAGATTTCAACATACTAATTTAAAATAAACACAAACAATTTAATCTATAAGAGGTCCCTGGACCAGTTAGAAGTTCAATACCTCATTCAGTATGAAATGTCAAAGAAAAGATTGGAAATTCACATCTGGTAACCATGCAAGAGCATCTTCCCAAGTGGCTCAGTGGTAAAGATTCCACCTGCCAATGCAGGAGATGCGGGAGACATGGGTTTGATCTTTGGGTTGGGAAGATCCCCTGGAGGAGGAACTGGCAACCTATGCCAGTATTCTTGCCAGGAAAATCACATGGACAGAGAAACCTGGCGGACTCCAGGCTATGTGGTCACAAACAATGGACACAGCTGAACACGCAAGCAACCATGTTAAGAGACTACAGTTATATAAGTCTGAGGGCAAGAATAGCCGATCCCAATTTCCTAGCTACTGGTTCCTAGAAACTAGATTTTGGCACTATCTCCTGGGCACTAGTCAATAAAGCTTGCCACATATATGTGGTTTTTTGGCTTGGAATTTATTGGTTCAGACAGTATGTGTGTATATGTGTTCTTTGTTTTAGAAATTCACCTATGCATTTTATATTGGCTAAGAAAACAAACTAACCAGAAACAAAAATAAGAAAAATTACTGACTCAGCACTTGCCAGCTTACTAGTTTAATATGCCAGAACCCTGAGCACAGTAACAACTGAATTGTCCATGGCAAAGAGAATGTATTTTCTTTCATAGCAAAAGTTGCCACCTAACAAATTCTTTTTCTATTGCTGTCATTTGACATTTATTTCTACTCTAAAAGATTACTTCATAGCAAAAAAAAAAAAAGCACATAGTTATTATGACTCTATAAAAATTAACTTTTTATCTCCCCCAAATCACAAATTCCCACAGATCAAAGCTCTGACTACTTAATGAAAGAATAACATTTGGTCACAATCATAAAACACTATTGTAACAATCATTTCACAGTTGTAAGTGTGCAAAATTATGTTGTGCACTTTAAACTTACATAGGTTACATGTCAATAATATCTCAATAACCATCATAAAATTTCCTATGAAATTTGAAGTTAGTACAAGTCACACAAAATAATCCCCCGCTTATAGAAACCTATCAATATGTCAGCAAATTTGGAAAACTCAGCAGTGGCCACAGGACTGGAAAAAGTCAGTTTTCATTCCAATCCCAAAGAAAGGAAATGTCAAAGAATACTCAAATTACCACACAATTGCACTCATCTCACATATTAGTAAAGTAATTCTCAAAATTCTCCAAGCCAGGCTTCGGTAATACATGAACCATGAACTTCCAGATGTTCAACCTGGTTTTGGAAAAGGCAGAGGAACCAGAGATCAAATTGCCAACATCCACTGGATCATCGAAAAAGCAAAAGAGTTCCAGAAAAACATCTATTTCTTCTTTATTGACTATGCCAAAGCCTTTGACTGTGTGAATCACAATAAACTGTGGAAAATTCTGAAAGAGATGGGAATACCACACCACCTGACCTGCCTCTTGAGAAATCTGTATGCAGGTCAGGAAGCAACAGTTAGCACTGGACATGGAACAACAGTCTGGTTCCAAATGGGGAAAGGAGTACGTCAAGGCTGTATATTGTCATCCTACTTATTTAACTTATATACAGAGTACATCATGAGAAATGCTGGGCTGGAAGAAGCACAGGCTGGAATCAAGATTGCCAGGAGAAATATCACTAACTTCAGATATGCAGATGATACCATCCTTATGGCAGAAAGTGAAGAAGAACTAAAGAGCCTCTTGATGAAAGTGAAAGAGGAGAGTGAAAAAGTTGGTTTAAAGCTCGACATTCAGAAAACTAAGATCATGGCATCTGGTCCCATCACTTCATGGGAAATAGATGAGGAAACAGTGGAAACAGTGTCAGACCTTATTTGGGGGGGCTCCAAAATCACGGCAGATGGTGATTGCAGCCATGAAACTAAAAGACGCTTGCTCCTTGGAAGAAAAGTTATGACCAACCTAGACAGCATATTAAAAAGCAGAGACATCACTTTGTCAGCAAAGGTCCATCTAGTCAAGGCTATGGTTTTTCCAGTGGTCATGTATGGATGTGAGAGTTGGACTATAAAGAAAGTTGAGTACCAAAATATTGATGCTTTTGAACTGTGGTGTTGGAGAACACCTTGAGAGTCCCTTGGACTGCAAGGAGATCCAACTAGTTCATCCTAAAGGAGATCAGTCCTTCATTGGAAGGGCTGATGCTAAAGCTGAAACTCCAACACTTTGGCCACCTGATGCAAAGAGCTGACTCATTTGAAAAGACCCTGCTACTGGGAAAGATTGAGGGCACGAGGAGAAGGGGACGACGGAGGACGAAATGGTTGGATGGCATCACTGACACAATGGACATGGTTTTGGGTAGACTCTGGGAGTTGGTGATGGACTGGGAGGCCTGGCTTGCTGCAGTTCATGGGGTCACAAAGAGTTCGACTGAGTGACTGAACTGAACTGAACTGATTGATTTACATTTTAATGAAAATGAGCATTCCTTAGAAAAAAAGTAGACTTTAAAAGTATACAAAAAGAAATTCACTTGAGAACAAAAGCGTGCAGTTCTGAAAACCTTTCTGGTCTTTTAAATTTACTTCTTCAGGAATTTTTCAGAGACATCGAATTTGTACACATATTTCATTTTTCCTATTCCTACCCCTTATCTCTCTCTCTCTTTTATCCTAATATACAGCATTTGTCAAGCCCAGATAGGATGAAAGTAATCTAAACAGGCAGCTATGGGCAGATTTTGTTATAAAAATAGAAACTAAAGGCTTGGAGCTGTATTGAAATTTCATTTGCTTGGCATTGATGTAGATGTTCAGACAGGACAGACTTTTACTGGAAGGTATGGCTATAAATAAAAACATTCCCAAAGAGACGGCAACAAAATAGCATCACTTTCTAACTGAGCCCACCATTGAGTTGGATTCTTTCCTCCTCTGTGTTAATCAGACTTAAGTTGGATTCCTTAATCTTTGGATAAGAGACATTTAAAAGTCCTGGTTACAACTTGGAACAAAATCCTTCAATATTAACACGAACTCGTCATTCATAAGTAGTCAGAGGAACTTCAAGGTAGTTCAGCTAGACGTTGGCATAATGAAGACTTGGAGATCGTAAAGTCTCCTTCTATTGCTCCAGGATCCATCCAGCTCACAACCTAAGACAGCTGCCCTGTTTTATTTTCTAACACCAGTGCAATCTCCCCCACGGCAGCAATCATTTAGACCCATTTTTATTGGAATAAAAACTGGTTTAGGTAACTGATCTGTCAAGCAGTTCTAAGGGGCATCCTTGGCTGAAGGAAGTTATGAATGATAAAAAATGAATAAGGATATCACTCTTCAAAAATAGTCTTTTTAACAGGAAATGTATGTGATGCACATATTTTAAGAACTGGAAGGCTGAAAAAAAGGATGAGTGTTGACAGAAGAAAGGAGAAGTGGTATCAGAGGTTGATGGCAGATTCAGGCAGCGGGGTCAGAGAATGTGACCAAAAATTCACATTATCTAGATCAACAGCACATTGAACTAGCCTAGTGATGAGGAAGTGAATTGAGAAATAGAGACCTTGCTTCTGCTTGCAGCCTAGAAGCTCTATGAGTGATCTGAGAAGGCCTCTTGACCTAAAATTGCCTTTCCAGACTTTCAGAAGGTGCATCTCCCCTTTTACGACCATTAGAATTTCATTTTCTTTTTTAAAACACTGAGCTATGTACAAATATAGGTACTTCTTTCTTTTAGAAATGTGAAATTATATACTAAATGCAATGTTTCAAACAATATACACTACACTCAGATAGTATGCTCTGCCCTTGTTTGAACTCTTCTAAAGTCTAATAGTCAATGGATGTGTCCTTCCAGGTGATTACAGGTGCTAATTTAATTAGTTGCTTTGCTATTGTGTGTTACCAAAAAATGTAGATTGAATGGAAACTGTCAACTGGTTGAAGACCCATGCCACAGTCACTGGTTTCCCTGCCTCCTGGCTGCCAGAATTCCCAACTCACCAAGAAACAAATCTTATGCCTTCGCAAAACCACTTTTCACATCTTCATCTCCTTCTAGTTGCTTTGAGGTTGAATTCCAAATTTTATACACTATATACAGCCCTTCACACTTGTCCCCAAATTGCCATTTTGATCTTACCTCTTATAATTTACATCTTCTCACAAAATCTGGGCTTCAGGTAAAATGACCCTCCCATTCTATGTATTACTTCATTTGTGTACTTTTTTTATCTCTACTAGGAAAATAACCTTCTATGCTCCTTGTGGCAAAATGCATGCTCCTAGTTCATGTCACTGCTCAAAGTTCTTATCTTTTGTGTGACCTGCATAACTATTGTAAGCAAAGATAGTTATCCTGCCCTCTTTGTACGCAATATCTGTCTATAGCACAGTTACATAGTGAAACTGGCCCCCTGCATAACCTGACATTCAGGGTTTAAGATCTTCCCATTTGTTATGTATAAAGCACTGTGGTAGATACAAAAGGAATGCCAGAATGAGAAAGATACCATCCTCAAGATCCTAAAATATAAGTATATAAATAGCTCTTAACTTCAGACATAAGAATCCCCAACAATATAATCAATATATTATTGGAGTTCAAAGGTTACTATAACTACATTTCATTTCAGAGATCCAAAATGAACCTAGAGCATATGATACAGAGTGAAGTAAGTCAGAAAGAGAAAGATAAATATTTTATTATTTTATTAAATAACTTTATTTATTTTAATTGAAGGTTAATTACTTTACAATATTATATTGGTTTTGCCATACATCAACATGAATCCGCCACAGGTATATACGTGTTTTCCATCCTGAACCCACCTCCCTCCTCCCTCCCAGTACAATCCCTCTGGGTCATCTCAGTGCACCAGCCTCAAGCATCCAGTATCATGCATTGAACCTGGACTGGCGATTTGTTTCATATATGATATTATACATGTTTCAATGCCATTCTCCCAAATCATCCCACCCTTGCCCTCTCCCACAGAGTCCAATTACTCAGCCATTGAAAAGAATATGTTTGAATCAGTTCTAATGAGGTGGATGAAACTGGAGCTTAATACACAGAGTGAAAGATAAATATTGTATAGTAACGCATATATACAGATTCTAGAAAGATGGTATGGGAGAATTTATTTGCAGGGCAGCAGTGGAGAAACTGACATAGAGAACAGACTTATGGACACAGAGAGAGGGGAGAGGGTGAGATGTATGGAGAGAGTAACACGGAAACCTATATTATCATATGTGAAATAGATAGGCAATGGGAATTTGCTGTATGTCTCAGGGAACTCAAACAGGGGCTCTGTATCAACCTAAAGGGGTGGGAAGGGGAGGAAGATGGGAAGGAATTTAAGAGGGAGGGGACATATGTACACCTATGGCTGTTTCATGTTGAGGTTTGACAGAAAGCAACAAAATTCTGTAAAGCAATTATCCTTCAATTTAAAAAAATAAGAATTTGAACTTGAGGATGAGCCATGAAACAAGTAAAACTACTTTAAAAGAGTTGTGTTAAGAAAGGAGAAAGTATGTTTGGGAAAAGTGGAATCCTCTCATTGGCCTGGAGCATGGGAAAGGTGGGAAGATAGGGCAACAAACTGAATGAGGTCTGCCTTTCAGACCAGGGTTATGCATTCCTGACTGAGAAATGTATGTTTCATTTCCAGAGCAACATGAAACCTTTAAAGATTCTGGAGCAAGATAACATCAGGATCAGAGCTGCCTTAAATTTGGCAAACAGTCCCTCCCTATGAAATTTTCAGAGATCAACAAATCACCTCTCGACTATAAAGCAGAAGAATAATATGAGCACTGATGTGTATTGATTGGTTCAAATTGACTCATAGCCTACAAGAATGATCATCCCCAAATCATTTTAGAAGCTTCAGCAGAAAGAATATTAAGAAAAATATTTAATCCTCTTAAATTGTACCATTTGGCCATTAGAAGATAAATAACATGTGCATTTTTGAAGTAGGATAAACAAAGAAAGAGGCTATTCTTATACTATACTAAAGACTGTATTTTGAATTGGCATGATTAAAAAGTTATTTATGTATAATAAAAGTGAATCAACACCTAGTAAGTAAAGCAACTTGTACTATAAAATTTTTGTTATTTGGGTTTTTTAAATTTTATTTTCAACTGGAAATCAGGGTTAGAGAGTTTCTTCAAGTTCGTGTTATTAAAAATATAGCCAAATCCAAAATAAATTTTGCCCACAAATTCCCTGCTTTAACTAGCATATAATTAAGTTAAATGTTTATATTCTAATGGTTTCAAATGATATTTCAATATATTCTTATTATATAGATGTTAATATGGTTGCTTATTGTAATATATTTAAAATAATAATTCCCTTCTCACAAAGCCAAAGTAATGGTTTTTGAAACTAATGGGGGGAAAATTTTTAGATAGGAAATAAAGATTAAGCAGATATAGTTTATCAAAAAAGAAACAGAAGCCTGAAAGACTTAAGAAAACTCTTCAGTAACCGGATGTGTGGTTAGTTGTTCAGTCCTATCTGACTCTTGCGACCCTTTGGACTGTAGCCCACCAGGTTCCTCTGTCCACGGGACTTTTCAGGTAAGATACTGTTGTGGGTTGCCATGCCCTCCTCCAGTGATCTTCCCGACCCAAGGATTGAACCCAGCTCTCCTGGGTCTCCAGTATTGCAGATGGATTCTTTACCTCCTGAGCCATCAGGGAAGCCTTCAGGAAACAGAAAGCACTTCAGTTTTGCAAGTTTTACTATTATTCAATAAAATACATTAGTCATAAAGTTGTGGAAGATAATTTATTTTTTCATTCAATTAGTTACACTTCAAGCCTCAATCAACTAATTTTTAACAGTAATCATAGTTGTTTATGCTTGTGATAAATCTAGAAATAAATCTAGTTACTATGTCAGCTCCTTTGAGGTATAAATATTGGTTTCTCCTATCTATAAGAGAAAAATGGTTTTATTGAGTCATTGGTGGTAAAGACAACAAAGCCAAAATTCTAATTATTTTCCCCAAATTCCAGGAATATATGTTGATCTTAACCATAGATTAAACTAGAAAATTGCAAAATACCACTAAATTTTTTTTTTTAATCACTTCATCCCCACTGGAATTTCTCTGGTTAGAAGAGAAAAATAATCATTAAGGGAGGAACACGCATCTCCTAAAAGCATGACTTAACAACCAGCAAATGCACAAATGCCATTAATTCAGGAAGAGTTTGCAGAAAAGTTTCTAAGGCTATATATGCATTCACACGTAGACAAATAAAAACCATATAAATGAGCACTAAGTTACATGCTCTGGAATTTAAAGAAGTCACACACAATTGAAATGACCAAAAATATAAACTTTAACAGTGTTTCTGTAAGCAGTCTTCGGAGAACAATTCTTGTAACCTTAGTTGGATCTATCATGCCAGGATCCTAGTCAAAACAACCCCTGGGATTTCTTTGGAAGGAATGATGCTAAAGCTGAAACTCCAGTACTTTGGCCACCTCATGCGAAGAGTTGACTCTTTGGAAAAGACTCTGATGCTGGGAGGGATTGGGGGCAGGAGGAGAAGGGGACGACAGAGGATGAGATGATTGGATGGCATCACTGACTCGATGGACATGAGTCTGAGTGAACTCTGGGAATTGGTGATGGACAGGAAGGCCCGGCATGCTGCAACTCATGAGGTCACAAAGAGTCGGACACGACTGAGCGACTGAACTGAACTGAATGGACTATTTAACCTGAAATCATATGGACACAGTAAGATGACTGAGAACTAAATAAAAAGTATTTAGTGTATGGTGTACACATCATTTTAGATATGCTATTTTGAATTATAATAAGTAAGAATAATCACGCTGTCATTGTAGTGTTAATGACTTCTTGCCGAAAAGCCAAAAGTCAGAGTCTTCACATAGAGTTATCATCTCAGTGTGAATCTCTCCTTTCCAAAAGATAGGCCTGCCTATTGTTGCTTATTTCTATATCCTTTGCTTCTTCACACCAAATGAAGCACTTCCTTGTATTAAACCAGTATACTGATTGCATGCTGTTTTATTTGTCTGAATTTGCTCAAAGTCCAGTTCTTAAAGTATATGATTTCTGCCTCAACCATCAATAGCTCTTGCTTTTATTTCAGTTTCTTTTGATATTGCTTTTTTCTGTTTTTACTAACAACAAATAGGAAATCTATACAAAGCTAGAACCCCAAGAGGCATGATACTCTTGAGTAACTTTCTCAGAAGACTAATGTGTTTTGTTAATGCCTTCTGTTATCACTTTTGATGGAGAAATTCTTTTCATAACTTCAAAATCAGAAAAAAATAATATCTTTCAAGGGTAACCTAAAAATATCTTTATAAAGGGCAAAAAACTTTTCTTCTCTTATTGTGCCCTGTCTCACATTACAGAAGTGGCTGAGGTAAAACCTCTTTCTAGGAGGTTGCTTCAAACTTTCAAATTCACATGTACAGATCACATGTCAACATGGCTTCTAAGGATTTTTTTGAAAGTATAGGAACTGTATTTGTTAGAAAACATTGCTATATGCTCTAGAAATATTACCAATATTTATTTATCAAGAAACTATTATACAGTGAGTAACAATCATGTATTATTCGGTGGGAGGTTATACAAAGGAATGTAAGAGATTTGTGAAGATTTGTGTAAATGAAGTTGATAATCTGTTTATAAACGTAGGAAACAAATTCACTAAAAGATACATGGCATGAATAACAAATGAGGGATATAGAGTCGTATATCTTCTTGACACTTTTTAAAGTACTCATATCTATTATCATATTTAATTCTTATATGTTAACCTCATAATACAGGCAACGTCATATGAAGAAAGAAAACACTAAGGTTCAGAGAGGTGAAATTAGTTGCACAAAGATATAGGTAATAAACATAAATGTTAGGATTTTTTCTTTCAAATTATTTCTTTGCTGAATATAGTGTTTTTCCTACTGTATCACTCTTCTCAGTTAAAATGTAGTCAGGAAATAGATGATGACCAAAAACTTTTCAGAAGAAATTTGACTCAGGAAAATTAATTACAACTATTAATTGTAAATGCTTACAGGTCAAACTATAAGCATTTACAATTCACTTCCAAGGCAAACCATTCAATATCACAGTAATCCAAGCCTATGCCCCAACCAGTAATGCTGAAAAAGCTGAAGTTGAATGGTTCTATGAAGACCTATAAGACCTTTTAGAACTAAGGCCCAAAAAAGATGTCCTTTTCATTATAGGGGACTGGAATGCAAAAGCAGGAAGTCAAGAAACACCTGGGGTAACAGGCAAATTTGGCCTTGAAATAAGGAATGAAGCAGGGCAAAGACTAATAGAGTTTTGCCAAGAGAACGCACTGGTCATAGCAAACACCCTCTTCCAACAACACAAGAGAAGACTCTACACATGGGCATCACCAGATGGTCAACACTGAAATCAGATTGATTATATTCTTTGCAGCCAAAGATGGAGAAGCTCTATACAGTCAACAAAAAGAAGACCAGGAGCTGACTGTGGCTCAGATCATAAACTCCTTATTGCCAAATTCAGACTTAAATTGAAGAAAGTAGGAAAAACTACTAGACCATTCAGGTATGACCTAATCAAATCCCTTATGATTATAGAGTGGAAGTGAGAAATAGATTTAAGAGACTATATCTGATAGATAGAGTGCCTGATGAACTATGGACAGAGGTCATGACATTGTACAGGAGACAGGGATCAGAACCATCCCCATGGAAAATAAATGCAAAAAAGCAAAATGGCTGTCTGGGGAGGCCTTACAAATAGCTGTGATAGGAAGAGAAGTGAAAAGCAAAGGAGAAAAGGAAAGATATAAGCATCTGTATGCAGAGTTCCAAAGAATAGCTAGGAGAGATAAGAAAGCCTTCCTCAGATATCAATGCAAAGAAATAGAGGAAAACAACAAAATGGGAAAGATTAAAGATCTCATCAAGAAAACCAAATTCCCTGGTGGCTCAGATGGTAAAGCATCTGTCTACAATGTGGGAGACCTGGGTTCGATCCCTGGGTCAGGAAGATCCGCTGGAGAAGGAAATGGCAATCCACTCCAGTACTATTGCCTGGAAAATCCCATGGACAGAGGAGCCTGGTAGGCTACAGTCCATGGGGCCACAAAGAGTTGGACACGACTGAGCGACGTTCCTGTTCCTATTCAAGAAAATTAGAGATACCAAGGGAAAATTTCATGCAAAGATGGGCTCGATAAAGGACAGAAATGGTATGAACCTAACAGAAGCAGATGATATTAAGAAGAGGTGGCAAGAATACACGGAAGAACTGTACAAAAAGGATCTTCACAACATGGATAATCACGATGGTGTGATCACTCATCTAGAGCCAGACATGCTGGAATATGAAGTCAAGTGGGCCTTGAAAGCATCACTATGAACAAAGCTAGTGGACGTGATGAATTCCAGTTGAGCTATTTCAAATCCTGAAAGATGATGCTGTGAAAGTGCCACACTCAATATGCCAGCAAATTTGGAAAACTTAGCAGTGGCTACAGGACTGGAAAAGGTAAGTTTTCATTCCAATCCCAAAGAAACGCAATGCCAAAGAATGCTCAAACTACTGCACAATTGTACTCATCTCACATGCTAGCAAAGTAATGCTCAAAATTCTTCAAGCCAGGCTTCAGCAATACGTGAACCGTGAACTTCCTGATGTTCAAGCTGTTTTTAGAAAAGGCAGAGGAACCAGAGATCAAATTGCCAACATCTGTTGGATCATCAAAAAAGCAAGAGAGTTCCAGAAAAAAAAACATATATTTCTTCTTTATTGACTATGCCAAAGCCTTTGACTCTGTGGATCACAATAAACTGTGGAAAATTCTGAAAGAGACAGGAATATCAGACCACCTGACTTGCCTCTTGAGAAACCTATATGCCAGTCAGGAAGCAACAGTTAGAACTGGACATCAAACAACAGATTGGTTCCAAATAGGAAAAGGAGTACATCAAGGCTGTATATTGTCACTCTGCTTATTTAACTTATATGCAGAGTACATCATGAGAAACGCTGGGCTGGAAGAAGCACAAACTGGAATCAAGATTGCTGGGAAAAATATCAATAACCTCAGATATGCAGATGACACCACCCTTCTGGCAGAAAGTGAAGAGGAACTAAAAAGCCTCTTGATGAAAGTGAAAAAGGAGAGTGAAAAAGTTGGCTTAAAGCTCAACATTCAGGAAACTAAGGTTATGGCATCTGCTTCCATCACTTCATGGAAAATAAATGGGGAAACAGTGGAAACAGTGTCAGACTTTATTTTTCTGGGCTCAAAAATCACTGCAGATGGTGACTGCAGCCATGAAATTAAAAGACACTTACTCCTTGGAAGAAAAGTTATGACCAACCTAGATGGTATATTCAAAAGCAGAGACATTACTTTGCCAACAAAGGTCTGTTTAGTCAAGGCTATGGTTTTTCCCAGTGGTCGTGTATGGATGTGAGAGTTGGACTGCGAAGAAGGCTGAGCGCCGAAGAATTGATGCTTTTGAACTGTGGTTTTGGAAAAGACTCTTGAGAGTCTCTTGGACTGCCAAGAGGTCCAACCAGTCCATTCTAAAGGAGACCAGTCCTGGGTGTTCATTGGAATGACTGATGCTAAAGCTGAATGAAACTCCAATACTTTGGCCACCTCATATGAAGAGTTGACTCGTTGGAAAAGACTCTGATGCTGGGAGGGATTGGGGGCAGGAGGAGAAGGGGACGACAGAGGATGAGATGGCTGGATGGCATCACTGACTCGATGGACATAAGTTTGAGTAAACTCTGGGAGTTGGTGATGGACAGGGAGGCCTAGCATGCTGCCATTCATGGAGTGGCAAAGAGTCAGACATGACTGAGCGACTGAACTGAACTGATAGGTCAAACTACAGGGAAAGGTGAGCCATGTCAGATGTTAACATTGGCCACTACTCTCTCTAGGTCTGGAAGGACACTGAGATGCTATGATGATATCACCATGGCCCAGTGGCCCTTTTGCCTGTAGAGAACTAGTCCTATGTAAAAGATTCCTAGTAGGTCCAAGACCATGAAGGATGCACTTCCAAGAGGAAGCTAGAACCCCAAAGAAGTCATCACCTGAAGCATGTGAGAGAGAATGCAGAGGGAATAAAAAGGAAGTAAGACACTGGAGCCAAAGAACAAGTACTCAGTAAGTCTGTTTCCAGGTGGTGAACCTGATACAACAGACGTAACATTCTAGGGATTGAGTTTTAAGAAAAATAGTAATCTCTTTCATATTTGTGGGGAAAAAGACAAATATCTTCTGTCCATATTAAGAAATTGAAATACCTATGTGCTATGGATTAGATGGTGCTCTCTAGGCTAATTGATTAGGCAGTGGGTCAACTTTGGGCTGACCACAATCGTCTTGCCAAGTAGTGGTCTTTGCTGTATACTCGAGATTATGGTTCTAGAGCCCAGTTTGTCTTCTCTGTGAATGTGAGATACCAGATTCAAGATGATGGTTCTCCAATAGCTCTTTTAGAGCAGTAAGGTCTTCTCCAATGTTAGCAACTCAGACAAGCATATTAGGATCTATAACTGACTTTCTATTTTCTCCCATTTTACAGTCTTCCTCCATTGCCTTCCATTAGCCTCACATGGAGGGAAGCCATTTGCCAAGGCAGACTGGCAAACACATTGGCAAGGACCAACTCTGAGATACAGAACAAGACCAAGAAAGGGTAGTATATGGTACTGAGAGTGAACAGGTAATAACTCACCCAATCTTATTGGTGATTTTAGGGGAAGAAAAGGTCATTTGGTGCTAAAAAAAAAAAAAAATCAGAATAGTTTTATGGTAATGATGAACTTTGATGTAGGTCTTGAATAGCATCTTGTAAATGTGGAAAGAAGAGGGGAAGATGCAGTAGGAAAGTAAGAAAATAATCAAGTTACAGAGTCCAAGAAAAAATATATCTGAAAATAATTATTTAAACAGTTGGTAGAAATATTGAGAAATATTTGCAGCTTGAGACTGAGTAAAGAGATTGAGATTACGCCAAAGAAAGGTTCAAAGTATAGACCAAGGTAAATATGCTGAAGACATTCAGAGTACAAATGGATAACAAACAAGTACCTACTATAGAGCACATGGAACTCTGTTCAACGTCATGTGGCAGCCTGGATGGGAGGAGAGTTTGGGGGAGAATGGATACATGTATGCATATGGCAAAGTCCCTTCCCTGTTCACCTGAAACCATCACAACATTGTTAATTGGCTATACACCAATATAAAATAAAAAGAATTTTAAAAATAAAATATACAATGGAGGGGGAGAAAAGACATTCAGTGAGCAAGTGCAATAGCAAGAACTCTGGCCAACTAGAAGAAGCATGAGACAGTGGAAGTAGTGGGAAGCCCAAGCAAACGTGTCAGATAAAGCCAAATTTCGAATTGCTGGTCAACTTAACCACTCACATCTGAATCTATCCACTTGTCTCTGTTGCCATAGCAAGGACCTCAGTCCAAACCACAATCATTTATCACAGGGATGCATTCAGTTTGCAGGTAGCTTTCCCACAGCTCTTCTTATATGCCACCTGCCTCCTAGTCCACAGAGTAGCCAACATGATATTGCACATTTTTAACTGAATCTAGTCATCCCTCAGCTTAGAATGCTTCACTTGGGCCCTATTGCATTTAAGATCAGAATTTCTCCACCTCCTCCCATATTATACTTTCTCTTGTTCCCTCTGCTGTAGTCATGTCGAAGTTCCCTTCTCTCAACTATGCATGTTACTCAAGACTACTGTTCAGTTCTCTAGAGACACTTTCCTTCTTCCCCATCCTTCCACTCAAATGAGGAAAATAATGCTTTCAACTTCAGGTCAAAAACTATTTCTTCAGGAAAGACAGACCTGGTTATCCAAACTAAACAATTTCTCTGTCAGATACTTTTTATACAGGCTTCACAATGCTATCACAGTTGGTACTGAGTAATGTATGAATAGAGATGACAGAAAAAGAGGAGTCAAAAATAACCCACATTTCTGACTGGCATAGTGATTGAGTGGTAAGAAGGACACATGGGGAGGGAAAAATTTATTTGATGAGGAAGACCAGGAATTGAGCTTCGGACACATGGATATTGAGGTACCTTTTTGACAAGCAGATGTGATTATTAGATAAGAGTTTTTGATGTTCTAGTCTAGATCACAGAGAAGAAATCAAATCAGGTGTCCTTAAGACATCCTGGCTTGTTAGCCAGTTAATATCCAAGCTGGACCTCACCCATCTCCCACCAGAGCCTACATGATCCTCAAGCTATGTCATGAGTTCTCTTGACCCTTTTATTTTCTTCCTAGGTGATTTCACCCCTTCTCCTGGATTTGAAATTTTATCTTTATAAACATAATCCTAAATTTCATACTTAAACCTGATTTCTCCTCTGGGCACCAGAATCTGAAGAGAGTAATACTAATAGAATTCTGAAATACATTGAGGAGACTAAAAATATTCTAGGAACTTGGTTGGGAATTTTAAGTCAATGAGGAAAGCAAAAACCAAGATAACAAAAATAATGATAAATTATGTGCATTATAAATCATTTATATACTTCTAAATTGTGACAAATATCATGCAAAAAAATTAAAATGAGGATAACAAGTGGAAGCCCACAATTTTTAAGTAGGTCAGAGGTGTAAGGAAGGTCTTTCTGAATTGAACTTAATCTGGAAAATGACAGGAAGCAGATTTCCAAGCATGATTATGTGTGGACAAAGGCAAGAAAGAAGAGTCAGGTGAAATACACTTTTCAGACAGAAATGCAGCATATATGAATACTTCAAAGTGAGAAGACTTCTGAGACTGAAAAAATTCCCGCATTTGAGGGAAACTGTAGCAGATGACAGAGGTTGGAGAGGTTGGCAAGGCTGAAATAATGAGGGTCATCCAAGCTCATCACTTCTTGCTGTTGTTCAGTTGCCCAGTCGTGTCTCTTTGCAACCCCATGGACTGTAGCACACCAGGCCTTCCTGTCCCTCACCATCTCCTGAAGCTTTCCCAAGTTAATGTCCATTGCGTCAGTGATGCTATCCAGCCTTCTCATCCTCTGGTGCCCTCTTCTCCTTCTGCCTTCAATCTTTCCTAGCATCAGGGTCTTTTCCAGAAAGTGGGTTGTTTCCATCAGGTGATGAAAATACTGGAGCTTCAGCAGCAGTTCCTCCAATGAGTATTCAGGGTTGGTTTCCCTTAAAATTGACTGATTTGACCACTCCCACACACTATGCTATGGCTATACATGCTCTCTCTTTGCTGGAACATTCTTTTCTATTATCTCCCCTTTCTCTACCTTTCAGTCTTTGACTCTTCTGACTTCACCCACAAAATCAAATAGCAAGCAGAAGCAGTTACTCCATCCTTCTATTATTACTGCACTACAATACTTTATCCAGGCCTCTACTTTAATGCTTGCTGCAATATATATGCAATTTATCTTTTACATGCTACTTGAATATCAGTTCAGTTCAGTCGCTCAGTCGTGTCTCTTTGTGACCCCATGAATCGCAGCACGCTAGGCCTCCCTGTCCATCACCAATTCCCAGAGTTCACTCAGACTCACGTCCATCGAGTCGGTGATGCCACCCAGCCATCTCATCCTCTCTCGTCCCCTTCTCCTCCTGCCCCCAATCCCTCCCAGCATCAGAGTCTTTTCCAATGAGTCAGCTCTTCGCATGAGGTGGCCAAAGTACTGGAGTTTCAGCTTTAGCATCATTCCTTCCTAAGAAATCCCAGGGCTGATCTCCTTCAGAATGGATTGTAAATCGTTATTTAATCATATCTTATTTATATTGTATTCTCAGTGCTTAATCTTGGCAAATAATCAACAAATGTTTCTTCAAACAAAGACAGATTTGTAGACAAGAAATAAATATTAATGGTCTAAAACATTTGTTTGAGTAGATGTAAGCTGTATGGATTACATCAGAAAATAATAATAATAATCAACTTCATGTTTTAAAATCTGCACATAAGGAATTGGGTAATTTGCATTTCCAGAGCTAAAAGAAATATGTGCTTTTTCTTGGTCACTATATTAAGGAAAATAGTGACTCTTCATACCAGTCTCAGTCTTTGAAACAACCAGCATAACCGTCTTTCCTTGCTCCCATTGAGTCTGCTTTCTATTCCCTATTACATATACTCATTCACATCTCTTTATTATTTAGATTACATTCAGCAAATAGGTAGAAGTAATGTGGTAGCACAAATGTTGCAGAGAAAAAAAGCAAAGCCCAGTTCAGTTCAACTGCCTCCTCCATCCAAGGCAAACTATGTGAAAAGCCATGATTCTCAGCACCATTCAGTTCCAACTAAGCACTAACATTAGAGGACTGTCTACAATTCTATATATATTGTACTTCCATGGGAAAAGATAGAGCTACAAAGTGTCTTCACCATCCAAAACAAGACTCTCTACATAGGGCATTTTCCATGCAACTCAGAAAAACAGGAGAGCACAATAATTCTGATGAAATGGTCATGCAGGCAACCATGAAAAAGGATTGTTTGCATTGTGAACATGACTAACATGCAAGCTTGCCAGGGACAGCAATGGAGTGTCTGCATCCACAGACTAGTTTAGTTACCTTGGAACGTTTGCCTTTGGAGCTTAACAGGCAGATCTCACCTTGACCAGACGACTCATTTCCTGCGAGGGCCCACACTACTTGTCTCCTAATCCGGTCCGGACGTACCACTCCCTGGTTTAATGATCTTTCTTCCTGATGCCCCAGGATGCATCAGGTAACAGATGATTCCAAAATTTGGAGCATTCTAGCACCGAACCTAGGTGTGCTCATAGTTTCTCCTGTGAGCACACACACTGTTTCATTCTTTAGGCAAACTGAAGGTTACAGGGTATGGAAATTACCTCAGGGATGGGTGAGAAGTGGGAGACATGGGTGGAATGAAAGCCTGAGGGTTAAGAGGCTGGTGAGCCAGGGGACTGGTTCCTCGGGAACAGGCCCTTCCAGACTCAGGCCTAGAAGAAGAGGACCTTCTTGTGCTTGGTGCTGGGCCTCTGCATCTTTTCGCCTAGCCTGCGAATGCAGGCTCCCTCAGATGCTTGGGTTGGAGTAGGGGCGTCTCACTTCACTTCTCAAACAGGAACAGGGCCTCTTCCACCACCTCCCCCAAAGACGACCTTGGCCATTCCAGACATGGCTATGATTACAATCAGGACACCGGCGTGCCAGCCACTGCCTGGTTCAGATGTTGGATAGTGGCCTTGGGGAAGGCTGAGTGGCGAAACACTTCGTAACAGTTCAGCTGCTCCCTCATAGCAGCCATGACGGTTCTCATCTTCTGGGCCTGCTCTTCGTCCACTTCCCGTTGCCTGGCTTTCTTGCCCTCAGTGTCCACTTTTCGTCTCTTGGCCGCAAGGGGACATGAGGAGGAGCCTGCCTTTTCACCTGCCCTTGGCTGTGGGCAGTCCTGACGCCTGAGCTCCCCACCTTCTCCCAGTCTTCTCCAGAAGACTCCCTGGCTTCCCGGGCTGGGTCCTGCAGCAGGATACGGCCTGGGTGGCTGGGATCCAAGCCTGGGGGCATGCCTGGTGCTTCCCAGACGTGCTGGTCTTCATCCCAGCGCTGGTACCAAGTCCCCTACCTCAGAAAGCTCGGGCCCTGGGTCCTCCCTGAGGCAAAATCAGCGGGAAAGAAACCTCAGCCTCAGCATCCACAGAGGAAGGATCCGCCTGAGACATGCCTGGGCCCAGGCCCTGTATGTAAGAGTCTTGGCGAAGGGGGGCGGTGGGGAAGGTCCCTGAAGCCACGCCCACCCCAAAGTCGGGTAATCCCCTCAGCCAACCCTGCACAGGGAAATGGGCCCCTCCCACTGAAGACCTATCTCTCAAAGCTGCCTTTGAAAGCTTTCCAGCAGGCAGCCCCAAAGCCCAAATCCTCTCTCCCCTGCTCCTCAGAACAGGCTGGCTGGCTTGTGGGGTGATGGCGAATCCAGAAAGCCCAGAGAGTTCACTACTCTGGGAGACTTTCCTGCCATTCCAGGGTGGCCCCAGACCATCCTCTCCCCGATGGCACAGACATGAAGATAGGGCGGCGGGCCTAGGGGGGAGGCTTCCACCTTGCTCTGGAAATGCTCTTCAATTTGCCCAGGGGAAAACGCAATCAGTGGCCCCTCCCTCTTCGATCCCCCCCTCCCCTCCCCTCTCAACACCCTCCTGCTTCTCTCCCTCTTATTTCTCCACACCAGCCACACAAATACACTCCCCGCCCAGGAGAACCTTCCCCTACCATCCTCATCAAGTCATCCAACCCAGAAATAGGGTGGGTGGGGGGGGGGGGGATGGCGGGGGTACAGATATTCACTTCAGGAAGAAGCCATCTCTACACATCCTCTTCCTGCAAGGTCCATCACTTCCATGAGGAATCGCCCTCCCTGAGCTCTATTCCCTGGAGTTTTCCACAAAGCCTCCCTAGTCGAGGCACGCATCCCCCAATAGAGCCGGGCCGGGAAGGAATGGGCTGTCTCTGACCTCCACCTGCTCTCTGCTCTGCCTGGTCCACCCTTCCTCTGTCCGAATCCTTGGCCTCGGTAGAGGTTTGCAGGGTCTCCAGGGCTTAAGTCTCTCCCCAGTGTCCCTATGCTGGGACGGCTGAGATCTGTGGCCATTTCCCCGTTGGTTCCTTTCCCGTAGTAAGTATGCCTTTGGAGTTCAACCCGCCCTTCCGGACTTGACCTGATGACTCACTTCCTTCAAGTGTGGACGGTACTAGTCCTGCTTAAGCAGTTGCCATGCACAATCCACTCACCTTTCATCCCCAGGCTTCAAGGGCGTTTGGTTGCTGCTGACTTCCAGCACTTGGGAAGGCAGATTCGAGGTAAGACTCCTGTTTGCACATCATGTCCTGTGGGCCCACACACTGTACCCCCATTTGAGAGAAACTCAAGGTAGAAGGGTCCCCATGGGAATGAAGATGCCAGGGGAATGAAGGTCCATGGGGCCTTGACTTTCTGATTGGCCATCCACCGAAGACAGGAGGCTTTCTTCCAGATATGAACTTCTGGACTCCGTCTCTTGACTTGGAATGACCTGGGGCATGAGGTAGGCCTGCCGGCCCAATGGAGCAACCACGTGTGGACAGGACAGAGGCTTGCCTCTCCCTGGATCTACCTGGGAGAGCTTCTCTGCTTCCTCACCTTTCTGGTGCAAGGCTCTTATCTCTGGTTCTTTGCAAGAAGGTTTTGATCCAGTCGCCTAGCCCCGCCTGCCCAAATGTGATCAGGAATTGGTGAGTGGGAGACTTGGTCAAAGGCTGGGATCTCAACCCCCCACCCTCACCCCACCCATGGAAGGATTCTGTGAGGTTTCCTTTCAGGACTGCAGATGGCTCGGGGATCCCATCCCCTGGCCTTTGAAGGCTGAGACATCCCTGGGTGCATGGGAGACAATCCATTACTTCCAGAGGCCTAGGCTTCCTCTTGCCCACGGCCAGACGTGGTTGGCTGAAAGGCACTGAAGCGCACTGGCATCTCTCCGCGTGAGAGATCTTGTCTGGTGTCCTCTGGGAAGGCCTTGCCTCCGCAAAGGAACACCAAGGCTTCGCTCCCGCAGTGACTTTGAAATAATTCCCTGGGCTTCCGGCTCCTGGATGGCGTATCACAGAGGTGCTCATATGTCAGCTGGATGGCTTTACTAGAATTCCCTGAGTGAACCCACCAGGGCCTGGTGTTCCCAGTCAGGCATGGTTACAGTGTATGGATTCAGCTTCTCTGGTAGACAGGCAGGGGTCTGTTCTCACAGGTGAGTTGTGGCAGGTCGTGTCTCTCAAAGAATTAGACTTTGGGTCTCGGGTCTCTCCCCAGTATGCCTCCGGGCGAGAGATGCTTCTGTGTGTTACCGGTCTTTTCAAAGGAACAGTTTTTGAGTTGTGCTGGATGTCTTCTCTCCCCTTTGTGGCAGTTGATCCATCCTGGTGAAATCCCATCCTGGTGGCAATGTCCACGGGATGCAGGAGCTGCCTCGGGGATGGGACAGGGGTGTCGTATGGGGAACGTAGTGGAAGAAAGCCTGAGGGTTAAGAGGCTGGTCGGCCGCAGGGCCAGGTTGCCCAGGAACAGGCCCTCCCGGGCTCAGGCCTATAAGAAGAGGATCTTGTGCTTAGTGCTAGGCATCTGCCCCTTTTCGCGTAGCCTGCGAAAAGCCTCCCTGAGATGCTTGGGTTGGAGTGGGGGCTTCTCGCCCCACTTCTCACAAATCTCTAGGGCTTCTTCCACCACCTGCCCGACGAAGACCTTGGCCATTCCGGACATGGCAATGACCACGTTCTGGGATACCGGCGTGCCGGCCACGGCCTGGATCAGACGTTTGATGGTGGATTTGGGGAAGGCTGAGCGGCGAAACACTTCGTAACGGTTCAGCTGCTCCTCACTCATAGCAGCCACGAGGGTTCTCATCTTCTGGGCCTCCTCTTCATCCACTTCCCGTTGCCTGCCTCTCTTGCCCTTGGTGTTCACTTTCCATCTCTTGGCCACAGGGGGACGTGAGAAGGAGTCTGCCTCTTCACCTGCCCTTGGCTGTGGGCAGCCCTGACGCACGGACTCACTGCCTTCCTCGTCAGAGGCTTCCCTGGCTTTCTGGGCTGGGTCTCCCGGCAGGATGCAGCCTGGGTTGCTGGGTTCCAGTCCCAGGGGCATGCCTGGTGCCTCCCACGACACACCCAGGTTCGGACCTTGGTCCGGGAGCCACGCCCTGGTCTTGTCCATCCTGGCGCTGGGTCAAAGACTAGCTCAGAAAGCTAGAGTCCTGAGCCCTTCCTGCTGCAGAGTCCTAGGCAGAGAAACGCTCTCAGCTGCAATCCCTTAAGAGGCAGGATCCTCCTGAAACGGGCCTGGGCCCAGCCCCTTTATATAAGGCTAGGGCTGAAGCCACGCCCACCCGGAAGTCAGATGATGCCTCAGTAGCCTCCCAGCCAGGGCCTGGGCTCCTCCCACTGCCCCAGGCAAGGGGCGGGGCCAGGGTGCGCCTCCCGGGCCGCAGGCGGGGGCCAGCTGCTGGCAGCCTCCCAGGATTCTTCCTGCCTCAGTTTCTGAACCCTTCATCTTGGGCCACGATGGAAATGTAGACATGTCCTCAGAAGACCTGTCTCTCAAAGCTGCCTTTTGAAAGCCTTCCAGCAGGCAGCCCAAGAGCCCAAGTCCTCTCTCCCCTGCTCCTCAGAACAGGCTGGCTGGCTTGTGGGGTGATGGCGAATCCAGAAAGCCCAGAGAGTTCACTACTCTGGGAGACTTTCTTGCCATTCCAGGGTGTCCCCAGACCATCCTCTCCCCCAAGGCACAGACATGAAAATAGGTCGATGGGCTGGCCTATGGGGGAGGCTTCCACCTTGCTCTGGAAATGCTCTTCAATTTGCCTAGGGGCAAAAGCAATCAGACCCCCTCCCACTCCCTTCCCCTCTCAACACCCTCCGGCTTCTCTCCCTCGTATTCCCCAACGCTAGCCACACAAATCCACTCCCCGCCCAGGCGAAGGTTTCCCTACCACCCTGATCGAGACATCCAGCGCAGAAGTAAGGTGGCTGTGGTGGGGGTGAGTGAGGTACAGACGTTCATTTCGGGAAGAAGCCACCTCTACACATCCTCTTCCTGCAAGGTCCATCACTTCCATGAAGAATCGCCCTCCCTGAGCGCTATTCCATGGAGATTCACAAAGCCTCCCTAGTCGAGGCACGCATCCCCCAATAGAGCCAGGCCGGGAAGGAATGGGCTGTCTCTGACCTCCACCTGCTCTCTGCTCCACCTGGTCCAATCTTCTGCCCACACCCCTGGCCTTCGTAGAGGTTTTCACGGTCACCAGGGCTTAAGTCTCTCCCCAGTGTCCCTATGCTGGGACGGCTGAGATCTGTGGCCATTTCCCCGTTGGTTCCTTTCCCGTGGTAAGTATGCCTTTTGGCGTTCAACCCGCCCTTCCGGACCTGGCCTGATGACTCACTTCCTTCGAGTGCAGACGCCGCTAGTCTTGCTCAGGTAGATATAGGGAACGGGATGAACGAAAGCCTGAGCGTTAAGAGACTGGTCTCTTGGCCTGACCTGGTGCATGGTAGGCCCACCAGCCCATTGAAGCATAGATGGCTGAGATCTCTGACCATTTCACGGTCGGTTCCTTTCCCTTTGTAATCATGCCTCTGAAATTCTGTCTGCTGTTCTGATCTTCATCTGATGACTGACTTCCTTATCTTGTGTCTGGAGGTATCAAGCACGGTTCATTGACCTTTCCTCCCAATACCATGTCGGGAATTGTGGCTGCTTACTTCCAGCAGTTTCAAATGCAGATTCCTCTGGGAGCAGGTTGTCCTGTGGGCCCCTCACTGTAGCCTCTTTTGGGCCAAAGTCAAGAACTTAAAAATCAGGATCATATAACCACCCTCTTTCTAGAGTCAGCTTCCTCACTGTACTCGCCTTTCTTCTGCAAGACCTCACATCATGAATGGCTTCACCCACGCCAGCGTATTTTCTCACAGGAACATCGCATATCAAGGTTGGAGCAGGGTTTGTGGTTTTCTTTTGATGCACCTGACCAACTTCTCCCCATGTCCTGGCGTGACCCTGGCTCTCTCCAGTGATGAATCCCAGACACCTCTATGTCTTCTATGCAGGACACCGTAGCTATTGGAGTCATGTCCCTCTGTAATGGATGCCTTTGTTCTTAGTCATTTGTTTGAGATTCTGAGACTGCAATCTCTGTGATACCTTGATCTAGACCTCTTTTCATCTAAAACTTTCTAAGCTATTGATGTTTTAAGCACTGTGCTTATTAACTTTCTGTTTTGTCAATTTGACTCAATTAAGGAATTGTCGGTCAGGTGGTATATAGTATTTCTGAGTTTGTCTGTAGTTTTGTTTTTGGAAAATATTTTTGTCTATAGACTGAAGACAGTAGATCAACCTTCATTACTTTGGTGAGCATCATTCAATCTGTTCATGGCCCTACTAGACCGAAAATAGGATGACTAAATTACTCTCTTCTCTTGAGCTAGAACTTCCATATTCTCTTTCCTTCAAACTTCACAGATAGATTGTGTTAGGTCTACAGACTCCAGTACTTACATCAGTGGTGTCTTACCAGGTTTTTAATCTTTTGACCTCAGATTTCTTGATTATACCTTTGCTTTCCCCATTTTCAGCTTTTTGACTTAGTTTTATTATACAGCACATTTTCTTGGTTCTCCAACTTGCAGATAGCATTTCAGGAAATTCTAACCCTTTATAATCATGTGAGCTATTTCCTATAGTAAATTTTTAATATATATACATATATCCTTTGGTTCTATTTCTTTAAATAACTCTAATACCACTATTCCATATATTATGATTTCTTCCAGCAGTCCTTTAAAACTAAAATATGATGCATGTTTTTCATTTTCCTAAGAGATTTCTATTAAAGTTAGTCCACTATCTGACATAGTATTAAAATTGAAGTAAATTAGTACACCTATTGACAAAATCATTGACTTTCATCAGATTTCTTTCAGATTTTATTATCATGAAGTAAAGGCATTGGTATCAGAGTTTTTAACATTTATTTTACTAGTATGAGAAGGTCATTACTATTTGCAGTTTGTGTCCCATTGTGGGGAAGAGGAGTGAATGCTTAAAATCTTTAGATGAAACACAACATTCATGTAAACCATTAATGATCCATACAATGAGCAAAGCTTTGAGTTCTCACCTCTAGTGGAATGGATATAGTTAAAGTGATCCTATGACCTTATGCATCTCAGATTAATGCCATTTTGCAAGACTGATATTACTGTTCATAATTTTCAGAAAGTAGTTAAATATTAAAATATGGAGCTTCTTATTCAAAAATTATTAAATCTGTAAGACAGTATAGAATGTAACCAAGGACAGAGTCCTTCTAATCATGGGGCCTGGTGAAATTGCACAGGTCAAATGAGCCTGACACCAGTCTTGCATGAAAACATTATCCAATTAAAGTTTTTACCCAAGGAAAAGGTGTATTTTAATGAAAGCTTAAGAACTTACTCTTCCCGGGGAAAAAAGGTATGTAATATGCTTCTATACTTCAGTATGGCAGAGACCAAGGGCAGAATACTCAGGCACTGAGAGCAGAATTAGAGGCAATGAACCATAACATCTCCCAAATAGAGATGGTGACAGGAAATAATAAAACTGGAACTAGGCGTATTGATGACAATCAGAGGAAAGCATTCTAGAACAGGGGGTTTAAACTTGAGCCTTATAGCAAGTAAGCAAGAAAAGAGAATATTAGTTTAGCTTATTGCTAAAACAGATTCTCCTATTTCATGAAAAACTATAAACAGGATTATTGCTTGTAATACCCTTAAATATACTTGATTAGAAGGATTTGGGAATTATCGCTGTCTAGCCATCTTATTCCAAGTATCAGCTAATTTACATTTAACCTGTATATTTGTTCTTAAATGAAGGTACATGAAAATAGTTGCCTAATAATTAATGATCAAATTATCCTCCCTCTCTCTCTCTCTCTCTCTCTCACACACACACACACACACACACACAATGAAGACACATTCCTACCAGAGTATATGCACTTATCCCAAATGGAGTTAGAAAAATAGAAGTGGACTGTGCAAAATTCTTATATGTTGAAAAACATGTTCAAAGAATATGGTTTTGAATTTAGCTTAGAACCTGGCAATATGGTTGGTTAACAAACCAGAGAACTGAACTTGTGTAACTAAAATTATCCAAAGATTGTAAAAGTAAAGCAATATATAATATACTAACAAACCTATGAGTTAACTATCCTGTGTTACATTTTCACATTATCTTTTGTTATATTGTTTTTCTTAAGATAAGGCTCTCAAACATCTCAAATACTCTTTCCCAACTATCTTTACATATCTAAATATACTGTGATTCGGGTTTCTCATATGCTTTATCATTTCTGTTTTCTGAATTTTTTTTAAAAAATTTGACCATCTCTTTAGGTTAATCCTCTACATATTATAAGTTATCTGCCGGGGTCCAGCCCCGGTGGATCCAGGGTGATTCGAAGGTGGGGACGGAGTTGGCGTCCTGGAAAAAACTTATTTAATTACAGATATAGAGGGAGATTAGAAACAGATAGTGTAGTAGGAGAATTCGTGGAGAAAAGAGGCTGAATAACTGGTTTACATGGCATACCAATCACCACCTACGTAGGCCACAGGCATCTTTCCATTCTCCCAAAGGAGAGGAGGCACTGAGGCCTCCGCGGTCGGATCTCAGAAGCCCAGGCAGAATTAGCAGGCTTGATGAGTACCCACATTTCAGATGGTAATTCAGCCAGGAAGGCAGAGAGCAAGAAAGAAACGACATGGGGGAATCAGTCTTTCCAGAAACTGATCCGATTTCTTAATTTTGGGGTTTGCTTATATACCTTTTGTTACACATAGGGATGAATACAGAGTCACATGGGAGTCAGCAGTCCTGACCTTTATCAAAATCAGGTGCTTCATATAAATGTATAAAAAAGGTACATCATCTTCCGGCCTTGAGTGAGATCTGCTGACATTTTATGATCCTTTCTTTCTGATAACCAAAAAACTTATTTTTTCCAAGGGTGTTTTTTCTTAAACCAGGCACCACCCTCCAAATAAAGTTGCATTCCTATAGGGTGAGGGTGTAGTGAGTTACAATCAAGAAAGGAATTTATTTAACCCAAGGTTAACATGATTAATCTTAAAGGTTAATACTTATTTCTCCTATATGCTTAAAGGTTAATACTTATTTCTTCCTATATGCTAGTTATATTCATTATAAGGGTAGGGAACATGGAGATTTAGCAGCAAACATCAGCCCAACAAATGAAAATCCTTTCACCAATGCTCCCCTTAAGATCTATTTAGTCTTAAGATAGTGATAAAGTTACATTTTTACATAACAAGGACACAGTGATATATAACAAAGTACAGTGATCTATTACAAAAGAGAAAATCCATTAACTCAAAAAGTCTAGTATTGCTAACATCAAAAACTACTATTATTTCCTTTGCTATATTCCAAATACATTGATTAATATATTCCCAGGTGCCTAAGGATATGGAGGCCTGGCGGCAATCATTGACTCAACAAGAAGAAAAAGCCCTGTGCTAATTAAGACTCTCAAAATACTCCAAAACTCTCTGTGCCATTGACTCAACAAGAAGAAAAAGCCCTGTGCTAATTAAGACTCTCAAAATACTCCAAAACTCTCTGTGCTGTTTATGATTGAGAGGTAGTAAACAATCATGTGCCTAGTGGCAGGAGTATGGATAATCCTGTCACACAAGCTAGTCTGTCAGCAGAGAGGTTTGACCTGAGACATCCTTGTCCCACCCAGAGCAAGGAATTAGCAGCAATTATTGACACAACAAATGAAAAAACCCTTCACCAATATAATTCCTAACCAACAAACTATACTAATAATTTCTAACTCCCCAAAAGAATTTGCCTTTAATAAGTCTAAAACATCTCATGCCTCTCAGATTGGGAGGCTGTAAACAATCACATGTGGCCAGACGAACCTATACAGGCAGGCTAGATAACCTTCAGAGGAGTCCGTAAGCTGAAACACTCTTGTCACACCCAAGAATTTTTATTGCCTTGGAGCTGCACGTTTACTCCTTCTCCAAGAAAAACGGTTATGGGGGAGAGCCCCCCGTAAAGTCAGAGGTGTAGGTGAGAGCATAAAACAGACTCTGGCTTTGGGGTTAGATGCTCAGGAACAGGGGGTTTCCTGAGGCTTGATCACGCCTTTGCTTATGCCAAGCCTCCTTCCTCATGACCTTTGCCATGGGCAGAGTTCCTCACGCTGGCTCCCGGCAGTTATCATATTTCAAACTCATCTTTTCAAAGCTATCCTATCTCCTGCATCTACATCCCTGAGCAAACGAATACAGGTACACATACACACATATACCAAGATACTGAAGGATAAAAACAAATTCACAAGGCCAATCAATAGCAAAATAGACACATTTAGATACAAATATTTTTACATTCTAATTCAATCGATGTTCTGCCTACTGAGCCATGGTATTTCAGTAGGACATCTAGTTCATTGTTACTGATCAGCAATTGCCAGATGTTTAACTATCAGTGAAAACAGCTTTGTGCTCAACCTATGAATGATACCCAGATCAGAGCAAAACAGCTCCCAAACACCACATCATTGTCCCATCTATTGTTCCTAAATCCTAGGCTTACAGCCAGCCAACAAAATCAGCCTTTCTTGGTAGGCTTAATTACCTTTTTTATCCCAGTCATAGCACCCCCAGTAAGAATAACAACCCTGACTAAAGCAAATCACAGTGTTACTATTCTGGAAAGAAAGGTTTGGGTGTGGGTGATAACTGTGCCAGAATTACTTGCCAGGTGGAAACATGGTGGGTGTCATGAGATTTCCCAACAAACACATGTTTGGTTCCCTCCTGACACAAAGGGTTAGATGTGACTCTTTAGATATTTGCTAAATTGTGTCACTCTTTGGGGCCAAAAGAGCCTTAGTTATGAATTTTATAGAGTAGAAAACTGAGGGCCAAAAAAGTTAAGAGGCTCTATCAAATCACACAAACCAGGTTAATATCTGAAATTGAAGTCCCCAGACTCTCCATTTCAACCTATCATCTTTCATAATGTGCTGTTCATTATGTAGTCACAAAATACAATAGCTCAGAAAACATCAGCAAGTTATTGCAGATGGGAAAGTTAGCTTTTATTCTAATTATTGTCTATTTCCTTTACATTGATTAACAAAAATAAAAAATACTCCAATAGATCTTGGAAATGTATCTGTTCTCAAATGCAAAACAAGTGAACAAATAGAAAATTCTTACTAGAGGCTAAAGAAAATATTAGGTATATTCATTAAACTTTTTTGGTGGCTCAGATGGTAAAGAATCTGCCAACGGTGCAGGAGACACAAATTTGATCCTTAGGCCAGGAAGATTCCCTGGAAAAGAGAATGGCAATCCTCTCCAGTATGCTTGCCTGGGAAATCCCATGGCCAGAGGCAAGCTTTATTCCATGGAGTTGAAAAGAGTCAGACTTGACTGAGCAACTAACACTTCACCTCACTTTAAGTATATTCACAGATGGTATGATCATTTAGCTACTGCTGCTGCTGCTAAGTCGCTTCAGTCGTGTGCGACCCCATAGACGGCAGCCCACAAGGCTCCCCCGTCCCTGGGATTCTCCAGGCAAGAACACTGGAGTGGGTTGCCATTTCCTTCTCCAATGGGTGAAAGTGAAAAATGAAAGTGAAGTCGCTCAGTTGTGTCTGACTCTTAGCGACCCCAGGGACTGCAGCCTACCAGGCTCCTCCATTCATGGGATTTTCCAGGCAAGAGTACTGGAGTGGGTTGCCATTGCCTTCTCCGGATCATATAGCTAACTGCAACTAAACCCTTAGTAATAGATTGGCTTCTGAAAAACTAATTTAAAATAATTAAGAATAATTTCTTTCACTATTAAATACCAAGATACCAAAATATTAAAGACATGTGACATCTTTCCATTCTATAATTGTTTAGAAAGAAAACATAAAATTAATAGGAACTGGCTTTTTTTTTTAAGGTTTAGTTAGTATTCTAGGAAGCATGGCACAGCCCAATGTCTTTTGTGTGGGTTTTTGTTTTATTTTTCAATTAAAATGACAGAGATTTATTCTTTCATGATTTGGGAAGGCAAAAGCCCAAAATCAGGAGGTTAGCAGGGTTGGTTCCTTCTGGAGGCAGAATCTGTTCCATGTCTGTCTCTTAGCTTTTAGTTCATGCTAAGTCATTGTTTCAGTCATATCCAACTCTGTGCGACCCTATGGACCATAGCCTGCCAGGATCCTCTGTCCGTGGGATTCTCCAGGCAAGAATGTCAGAATGGGTTACCCATGCCCTCCTCCAGGGGATCTTCCCAACTCGGGGGTTGAACCCACGTGTCTTCCGTCTCCTGCATTGACAGGCGGGTTCCTTACCACTAGCGCCACCTGGGGAGACCACTTTTTTACGCTCCTTGTTTTGTAACTGGATCACTCAAATCGCTGCTTCTCAGAGAAATTCTGAGGAGAGAATAAAAACGAACCAATAAACAATACCCTATTGGGAAGAGAACACAAATTTTGGAGCTTAGGGCTGCTGGCAGAGCAGTAAATTGGAAGAAAAGTTTCAGAAAGGAGGGAGACACAGAGGAAATACTCTAAAACCTGCATAGAAATTTTCCTCAAATCTTTGGCTTATACCTAAACTGTATATGGTTTTGGTGAGGAACCCAGCTGAAAGCAGTAGCTGCAAGGATTAAGACCTGTAAAAGGATTAAGACCTGAAAAAATAAATAAATAAACAAAATCTATATCAGCAGCTGCTTAGTAGTGGAGAGAATTTGTAGCTCAAGTCTGACCTGGCAGAGCTTGACAGATACTTTTGCTTTTCATTGAAACTCTAGAAGGGCAACAGTTTAGGATTAAGAAACACATATCATGGCTAAAACCTATGGCATGAGAATAAGGGCAAAAACCAAAACAAGAACCTACACACAAACCCTAGAAACAAGACTCCAAAAAATCAAGCGATTAGGCTAGGAAATTAATAGCTTTTCAGATAAAATTTAATACTTTCTGGGAAAAGATAGCATAATCCAGGTTTATTATCCAGAATATTAAGTATCTAATCAAAAATTAATAGGCATACAAAAATATATAAATATCACCAAAAACAAAAGAATCAGATCCACATATAACTTAGATGTTGAACTTAACGAGAATTTTGCAGCAGCTAATAAAATTCTGCTAGAATTTAGAGGAAAGGTGGAGAAAATAGAAGGACAGATGTGAAATCTCAGCACAGTTGAAACAAAAAGAATAAAAGAACCAAATGGAAATTTCATATTAAAAATACAGTACTGGAAATAAAATGTTCATTAAAGTGACAACTTCAGGCTAGACCTACAGGAGAAAGAGCCAGTTAATTAACTCAAAGATAAACATTAAGGGAAGGAAATACACAATAATATAGTATCAAAGATAAAAATTAAGGAAAGGAAATACACAATAATATAGTATATGATATTGTAGTACTATATTTTATGATCTGACATGTGTATAACTGAAGTCCCAGAAAGAAATGAGAGCAAGACAGAAGAAATATTTAAAAGTAAAATACCTAAAACATTTTCAAATTGATTTTTTAAAAAAGCATCAATAAACTTCCCAGAAATATGAACCTCAAGCAGGACAAACACAAAGATAAACACATCTAAGCACCTCATTTTCAAGCTAGTGAAAACCAATGATTTTTAAAAATATATTAAAAGCAACTGGAGGAAAAAAACAACACATCACATTCAGGGGAACTGCAGTAAGAATTATGACTGACTTCTCATAAGAAATGATGGAAGATAGAAGATAATAGAATAATATATTTAAAATTCTAAATGGAAAATCTCTCAACTTAATTTTTCACCAATAACTATACCTTTCAACAAAAGAAAGCAAACCACAGTCATTTTCAGATGAAGCTGAGAAAATTTATTATAGGGAAAATTTCTCTCCAAGAAATGCTAAAGGAAATTCTATAGACTGAACAAAGTATCACTAAGTGGGAAAGCAGTTCAACCGGAAGAAATAAAGACATAAGAAAAGGTAAACATTCCAATAAACAGGAAAAATGATTTTTTTAATTTCTTTAAAAGTCAACTGACCATTTAAAGTAAGGAAAAACCTTTTCTGTATTGTGAATGCTAAAATATAGAGCAAAATAAAATATTGGTAATGTGAAAAATACCTAGAGAGAATAGTAAATGGAATTATATGTTATAATATTCTAATCTTACACATAAGGTAGTAAATGTTAATGTAAAGTAGTATCTGATAAGTTAAAGGTATATCTTGTTACACCTACAGCAAGCAAGGAAAAAATGAAATATCTTAGAAGTTCCTATTGTGAATAGAAAACAAAAACAGAGGAGCAGATGCAACCCTCACTGCCGGGGGCCAGCGTGAGGAATTCCGCCCATGGCAAAGGTCATGAGGAAGGAGGCTTGGCATACGCAAAGGCGTGATCAAGCCTCAGGAAACCCCCTGTTCCCAAGCATCTAACCCCAAAGCCAGAGTCTGTTTTATGCTCTCACCTACACCTCTGACTTTACGGGGGGCTCTCCCCCATAACCGTTTCTCTCGGAGAAGGAGTAAACGTGCAGCTCCAAGGCAATAAAAATTCTTGGGAGTAACAAGAGTGTTTCAGCTTACGGACTCCTCTGAAGGTTATCTAGCCCACCTGTATAGGTTTGTCCGGCCACATGTGATTGTTTATAGCCTCCCAACCTGAGAGGCATGAGATGTTTTAGACTTACTAAAGGCAAATTATTTTGGGGAGTTAGAAATTATTAGTATAGTTGGTTAGGAATTATATTGGTGAAGGGTTTTTTCATTTGTTGTGTCAATAATTGTTGCTAATTCGCTGCTCTGGGTGGGACAAGGATGTCTCAGGTCAAACCTCTCTGCTGACAGACTAGCTTGTGTGACAGGATTATCCATACTCCTGCCACATGATTGTTTACTACCTCTCAACTGTAAACAGCACAGAGAGTTTTGGAGTATTTTGAGAGTCTTAATTAGCATAGGACTTTTTCTTCTTGTTGAGTCAATGATTGCCGCCAGGCCTCCATATCCTTAGGCACTTGGGAATATATTAATCAATATATTTGGAATATAGCAAAGGGAAATATAGTAGTTTTTGATGTTAGCGATACTAGACTTTTTGAGTTAATGGATTTTCTCTTTTGTAATAGATCACTGTGCTTTGTTATATATCACTGTGTCCTTGCTATGTAAAAATGTAACTTTATCATATCTTAAGACTAAATAGATCTTAAGGGGAGCATTGGTGAAAGGATTTTCATTTGTTGGGCTGATGTTTGCTGCTAAATCTCCATGTTCCCTACCCTTATAATGAATATAACTAACATATAGGAGAAATAAGTATTAACCTTTAAGCATATAGGAGAAATAAGTATTAACCTTTAAGATTAATCATGTTAACCTTGGGTTAAATAAATTCCTTTCTTGATTGTAACTCACTACACCCTCACCCTATAGGAATGCAACTTTATTTGGAGGGTGGTGCCTGGTTTAAGAAAAAACACCCTTGGAAGAAATAAGTTTTTTGGTTATCAGAAAGAAAGGATCATAAAATGTCAGCAGGTCTCACTCATGGCCAGAAGATGATGTAATATTCCTAAGACCTTTTTTTTATACATTTATGTGAAGCACCTGATTTTGATAAAGGTCAGGACTGCTGACCCCCGCACAACTCTGTATTCATCCCTATGTGTAACAAAAGGTATATAAGCAAACCCAAAAATAAAGAAATCGGATCAGTTTCCGGAAAGACTGATTCCCCCATGTCGCTTCTTTCTTGCTCCCGTTTTTCTGGCTGAATTCCCATCTGGAGCATGGATGCTATTCCACGTAATCCAAGTTATTCAGCCTCCTTTTCTCCACTAATCTTCCTACTACACTATCCGTTTCTAATCTCTCTCTATCTGTGATTAAATATGTATTTTTCCAAAGACACCGACTCCGTCCCCCCACCTTCGAATCACCCTGGATCCACCGGGGCTGGACCCCGGCACCTCACCAACTCATTCTTGATTTCAGACTTGACCTCCAGGTGGAAAGGCAGAGATGATTTCCATGAAAAAATCTTGGGTTGACTGAGATCATTCTACACTCTGAGATTTTTATTTCTTCTAATTCCAGATCAGGAGCTTAAAAGATAAATGACATAAAAAAGAAATAAACAGATGTATTTTTTAAATTCTTAAGTTCATAAACTTATAATTTACACTTTCTATTTGTGTCTACAGGAAAATTGTCTGAAAAGATATAAAGAAAACTGTATATCAGTTTATCTGAGAAATGAGATTAGAAGAGTAGGGGTTACATGATTTAGAATATATACTTCATATACTCCTGGGCCACATTTACTTTCAGACAAAAGAGGGAAGCATATGTAAAACAGTTCTAAAAATTCAACGAGCCTGATTCTTTATTTACTGAATTTATGACCTCGAATAGGTTGCTTAAACCTCACTAATCGTCTCCATGGGTATAATGGAGAGGTCCTTTAATTTATGAGGTAAGTAATAAGGTAATTACTTTCTTTATGAGGTTGTTATGAGGATTAAATAAATGAATTCCCTTCTCCTTATCTGACCATTAGGTCCAAATTTATTCTAATGCTAGACGATATGAGTATATGCCATGTTTCATGATATATCTGAAATATTCAGTATTCAAATACATTATGAAACAAAGACTATCAAAAAATGTTCATATCAGTTAAGGTTAGGTTTTGCCACCAAATTAGTTAAAAAATAAACACCTGTTGATTTCCCATAGCTTTTTATTTTGGAATTGCTGGTGAAGGATTGACACAAGAAGGACCAAATAAGGGTCAACTTGTTGTTCAATTCATTGGTTGCTTAAATAACGCAAGAATTTCAGCACTCTGCAATGTTCATGCCCTGAATAAGATCCAGGAACTGGATGACTGACAGATTTCAGCCTCAGCCTCCCATCTCATTCTTATGTCAAGATACATGCTTACTAAATGGAATGAAAGACATTGGCACTACCTATGCATATATTCTTATTCTATTTTTCCCTTAGTCAAGCTATAGTTAAATTTTATACCTTAAACGTTCATAAAATGTGAATCTACTGTGTCAACACAGAGTTAATTAATTCTTGACATAACTTTAGCATTCACTGGGCCTAGAAATCAAAAAAAGACATATTTATGAAAGATTAATAACAAAGCAAGTAAAGATAAAAATGTCTTATAAGTTTCTTATTCCTTTCTTATTTTTGATTATTTTCTCTTCTTTACTCGTCTATACTCCCCGAAAGATTAGAATTTAAATACAGAGTAATCCATCATACTCTGTATTTGGATGTATTGGAAGATCATGGCATCCGGTCCCATCACTTCATGGGAAATAGATGGCGAAACAGTGGAAACAGTGTCAGACTTTGTTTTTTGGGGCTCCAAAATCACTGCAGATGGTGACTGCAGCCATGATATTAAAAGACACTTACTCCTTGGTAGAAAAGTTATGACCAACCTAGATAGCATATTCAAAAGCAGAGACATTTTTTTTGCCGACTAACGTCCGTCTACTCAAGGCTATGGTTTTCCCTGTGGTCATGTATGGATGTGAGAGTTGGACTGTGAAGAAGGCTGAGTGCCAAAGAATTGATGCTTTTGAACTGTGGTGTTGGAGAAGACTCCTGAGAGTCCCTTGGACTGCAAGGAGATCCAACCAGTCCATTCTGAAGGAGATCAACACTGGGATTTCTTTGGAAGGAATGATGCTAAAGCTGAAACTCCAGTACTTTGGCCATATGATGCAGAGTTGACTCATTGGAAAAGACTCTGATGCTGGAAGAGATTGGGGTCAGGAGGAGAAGGGAACGACAGAGGATGAGATGGCTGGATGGCATCACTGACTCAATGGATGTGAGTCTGAGTGAACTCTGGGAGTTGATAAGGGACAGGGAGGCCTGGCGTGCTGCGATTCATGGGGTCACAAAGAGTCGGACACGACTGAGTGACTGAACTGAACTGAACTGTATTGTGAATGTTAAAATATAGAGAAAAATAAAATATTGACAATGAGAAAAATACCTGGAAAGAATAGTAAATGGAATTATACAACTATAATATTCTAATCTTACACAGTTCAGTTCAGTTCAGTCGCTCAGTCGTGTGTGACTCTTTGCGACCCCATGAATCGCAGCACGCCAGGGCTCCCTGTCCATCACCAACTCCCAGAGTTCACTCAGATTCATGTCCATCGAGTCAGTGATGCCATCCAGCCATCTCATCCTCTGCCGTCCCTTCTCCTCCTGCCCCCAATCTCTCCCAGCATCAGAGTCTTTTCCAATGAGTCAGCTCTTCCCATGAGGTGGCCGAAGTACTGGAGTTTCAGCTTAAGCATCATTCCTTCCAAAGAAATCCCAGGGCTGATCTCCTTCAGAATGGACTGGTTTGATCTCCTTACAGTCCAAGGGACTCTCAAGAGTCTTCCCCAATACCACAGTTTAAAAGAATCAATTCTTCAGCGCTCAGCTTTCTTCACAATCCAACTCTCACATCCATACACGACCACAGGAAAAACCATAGCCTTGAGTAGACGGACGTTAGTCGGCAAAGTAATGTCTCTGCTTTTGAATATGCTATCTAGGTTGGTCATAACTTTTCTTCCAAGGAGTAAGTGTCTTTTAATTTCATGGCCGCAGTCACCATCTGCACTGATTTTGGAGCCCAAAAAAATAAAGTCTGACAATGTTTCCACTGTCTCCCCATCTATTTGCCATGAAGTGATGGGACCAGATGCCATGATCTTCGTTTTCTGAATGTTGAGCTTTAAGCCAACTTTTTCACTCTCCTCTTTCACTTTCATCAAGAGGCTTTTTAGTTCCTCTTCACTTTCTGCCAGAAGGGTGGTGTCATCTGCATATCTGAGGTTATTGATATTTCTCCCAGCAATCTTTATTCCAGCTTGTGTTTCTTCCAGTCCGGCATTTCTCATGATGTACCCTGCATAGAAGTTAAATAAGCAGGGTGACAATATACAGCCTTGATGCACTCCTTTTCCTATTTGGAACCAGTCTGTTGTTCCATGTCCCGTTCTAACTGTTGCTTCCTGACCTGCATACAGATTTCTCAAGAGGCAGGTCAGGTGGTCTGGTATTCCCATCTCTTTCAGAATTTTCCACAGTTTATTGTGATCCACACAGTCAAAGGCTTTAGCATAGTCAATGAAGCAGAAATAGATGTTTTTCTGGAACTCTCTTGCTTTTTCCATGATCCAGCGGATGTTGGCAATTTGATCTCTGGTTCCTCTGCCTTGTCTAAAACCAGCTTGAACATCAGGGAGTTCACGGTTCACATATTGCTGAAGCCTGGCTTGGAGAACTTTGAGCATGACTTTACTAGCATGTGAGATGAGTACAATTGTGCGGTAGTTTGAGCATTCTTTGGCATTGCCTTTCTTTTGGATCAGAATGAAAACTGACCTTTTCCAGTCCTGTGGCCACTGCTGAGTTTTCCAAATTTCCTGGCATATTGAGTGTGGCACTTTCACAGCATCATCTTTCAGGATTTGAAACAGCTCAACTGGAATGCCATCACCTCCACTAGCTTTGTTCGTAGTGATGCTTTCTAAGGCCCACTTGACTTCACATTCCAGGATGTCTGGCTCTAGGTGAGTGATCACACCATCGTGATTATCCAGGTCATGAAGATCTTTTTTGTACAGTTCTTCTGTGTATTCTTGCCACCTCTTCTTGATATCTTCTGCTTCTGTTAGGCCCATACCATTTCTGTCCTTTATCGAGCCCATCTTTGCATGAAATTTTCCCTTGGTATCTCTAATTTTCCTGAAGAGATCTCCAGTCTTTCCCATTCTGTTGTTTTCCTCTATTTCTTTGCATTGATCACTGAAGAAGGCTTTCTTATCTCTTCTTGCTGTTCTCTGGAACTCTGCATTCAGATGCTTATATCTTTCCTTTTCTCCTTTGCTTTTCACTTCTCTCCTTTTCAAAGCTATTTGTAAGGCCTCCCCAGACAGCCATTTTGCTTTTTTGCATTTCTTTTCCATGGGAATGGTTCTGATCCCTGTCTCCTGTACAGTGTCACAAACCTCATTCCATAGTTCATCAGGCACTCTATCTATCAGATCTAGGCCCTTAAATCTATTTCTCACTTCCACTGTATAATCATAAGGGATTTGATTTAGGTCATACCTGAATGGTCTAGAGATTTTCCCTACTTTCTTCAATTTGAGTCTGAATTTGGCTATAAGGAGTTCATGATCTGAGCCACAGTCAGCTCTTGGTCTAGTTTTTGTTGACTGTATAGAGTTTCTCCATCTTTGGCTGCAAAGAATATAATCAATCTGATTTCAGTGTTGACCATCTGGTGATGTCCATGTGTAGAGTCTTCTCTTGTGTTGTTGGAAGAGAGTGTTTGCTATGATCAGTGCATTTTCTTGGCAAAACTCTATTAGTCTTTGCCCTGCTTCATTCCACATTCCAAGGCCAAATTTGCCTGTTACTCCACGTGTTTCTTGACTTCCTACTTTTGCATTCCAGTCCCCTATAATGAAAAGGACATCTTTTTGGGGTGTTAGTTCTAAAAGGTCTTGTAGGTCTTCATAGAATTGTTCAACTTCAGCTTCTTCAGCATTACTGGTTGGGGCATAGACTTGGATTACCATGATATTGAATGGTTTGCCTTGGAGACAAATAGAGATCATTCTGTCGTTTTTGAGATTGCATCCAAGTGCTGCATTTCAGACTCTTTTGTTGACCATGATGGCTACTCCCTTTCTTCTGAGGGATTCCTGCCCTCAGTAGTAGATATAATGGTCATCTGAGTTAAATTCACCCATTCCAGTCCATTTTAGTTTGCCAGTTCCTAGAATGTCGACGTTCACCCTTGCCATCTCTTGTTTGACCACTTCCAATTTGCCTTGATTCATGGACCTGACATTCCAGGTTCCTATGCAATATTGCTCTTTACAGCATCAGACCTTGCTTCTATCACCAGTCCCATCCACAACTGGGTATTGTTTTTGCTTTGGCTCCATCCCTTCATTCTTTCTAGAATTATTTCTCCACTGATCTCCAGTAGCATATTGGGCACCTACTGACCCGGGGAGTTCCTCTTTCAGTATCCTGTCATTTTGCCTTTTCATACTGTTCATGGGGTTCTCAAGGCAAGAATACTGAAGTGGTTTGCCATTCCCTTTTCCAGTGGACCACATTCTGTCAGACCTCTCCACCATGACCCACCTGTCTTGGGTTACCCCACGGGCATGGCTTAGTTTCATTGAGTTAGACAAGGCTGTGGTCCTAGTGTGATTAGATTGACTAGTTTTCTGTGAATATGGTTTCAGTGTGTCTGCCCTCTGATGCCCTCTTGCAACACCTACCATCTTACTTGGGTTTCTCTTACCTTGGGGTTGGGGTATCTCTTTACAGCTGCTCCAGCAAAGCGCAGCCGCTGCTTCTTACCTTGGATGAGGGGTGTCTCCTCACCGCCGCCCTTCCTGACCTTCAACGTGGGATGGCTCCTCTAGGCCCTCCTGTGCCCAGGCAGCCACTGTTCCTTGGACGTGGGGTTGCTCCTCCTGGCCGCTGCGCCTGACCTCGGATGTGGGGTAGCTCCTCTCGGCCGTGCTTAGTGTGCCAGCTGGTCACAGCCACTAAATCTTGCCCAAATCCCTCATCTTTACTAAAACAAATACAATTTCTCCTTCTAAACCCCTACCTTGACTCCTTTCAAGAACCTTAATCTGATTAAAATGATTTATGGCTAAAGTTTGGTTGAGGAGAAAAACGCAAAACTTCCTTGGAATGATTTGTAAAAATTATTTTCTACCTAAAATAGTTTTGCTGAGTTTATAGAGGAGGATTCCTGAGTCCTTTGTTTATTCCCTCCTACCCCAATGCATCTCATGCTGTATTTCCATGCACACAGTAAAAGACACATACTTTCATTGTGTTTAAAACAGAACTAAATAAAAATAGTCATTCTTTCAGGAAAATACAATGATTGGCTCAACAAACCACAAGTCACAAATTGGAAGTGAGGAGAACCTTTTAGCCTTTATTTCTGGCCACTAACTTGAGTCAGTATCCCAGAAGACGCCTTTACTCTGGTGAACATGTTAGTAACTCAGTCATGTCCAGCTCTTTGCAACCCCACAGACTGTAGTCCACCAGGCTCCTCCATCCATGGGATTTCTCCAGGCAAGAATACTGGAATGGGTTGCCATTCCCTTCTCCAGGGGATCTTCATGACCCAGGGATCGAACCCAGGTCTCCCACATTGCAGGAAGATTCTTTACCATGTGAGCTACCCAGAAAGCCTTTACTCTGGTATTCCATACTAAAATTATCTCAAATAATAAATAAAAATAAATGTTTTATTCTGGCATCCCCTGCTAAAATTATCTCAAATAGCAAATGTAGAGGAAGCTACCAAATCAATTTTTCACTCAGTGCAGGGGCTTTGACCAATTTCTTTATCATTACACAATCAATCACAGTTTCCAGGCAGATGTCCAACTGCCTCTATCATAGCTAAATGGTTCAGAGAATATGTTCTCAAATCAATATTTCACCACGCCAGGTTTTCAAGATCTTATTTTATTTCCCTCCATTGTCATCAGTGTTTTCTGATAAGCTTTATAATTCCCTATAGCTTGAACTTGCCTAAACTGTTATTCCAATATTAATTGCTATTATTAATAATTGACTTCACTATTAAAAATCTAAACATACATAGAAGTTAGTCATTAGAGTTAGTCAATACAGTCAGTTAGTTAGTAGAGTTAGTCAGTAGAGTTTTAAGATTTTATAAGACATTATATATAGTAGATATTTTGTAAATATTTGTGAATAAGTTCATGAACTAATGAGTAAATGAATTGGCAGATATTTCTAAACTTCAATTAAAAGATTGATGGCTTGAAGAGATTTCACTATTTTCATTCCTGAGCATTATCATCTACTTTAAAAGTCTATCTGTTTTTAAAAAAACAATTGCAGATATATTCCAGTTTTGAACTATGTTTCAGAAAATAGCTTCTTCCTTTTTCTCACACACTCTCATCAGAGAAAACTTACCTTTCCACAAAATGCATGCTCAGGCTTTCTTGAAATCACACATCAGTTCTGCACATACACAGGAAAGAGATGATGCTGTGGCACTTATACCTTGAAATCAAGCTTTAGTTTTGATTAAATAACCTGGTAACACATAGCTCAAACCCTATGCTGAGAGCCTGATCGTTTTTCCTAATCTTTGGCCAGGATTATTGATTTTTTCTTTGCAAACCCAGAGGTCCCAGGCTCTTGGTTCTCCAGATTTCTTCTCTGAGTTTCTGATCCCTATTATCTGCTCTGCAACAAGAGAAGCAAGCCCACACATTGCAACTACAGAGTAGCTGCTGCTTAACACAACCAGAGAAAGGCCTGTGCACACACAACAAACGAAATTCAGCACAACCAAAAATCAATAAATAAACATATCAATTATTGAGAGAAGGAAAAAAATCCTAAAATCAAGCATCATGCTGAATGTGAACAAAATATACAATTTATATATAATTCATCACTTAATGACACAATTACCATTTTTCACTGCTTCCAAAATTAGTTGCCACACTCTAGTGAACCAATATCCATCTTCTTTTTCCTGAATGTAATTTTTTTTTTTCTGCAAGGCCATTTAATCTTTATTTGTTTCAAATGCATGCTAACTATTCCATTTACATGAGTTCATGAGAATTTTACTCAACTCTTCTACTTCAAGGCACATGTGAAAGGGAGGAAAAGACTAGATTGAGGAACTGCTAAAAGAGAAATAAAAGTCAGAGAAAATATCTTTAAAACGTCAAACATTAATTTTTGAAATGATTGCAACATGAGATGAAATTGAAAGATGGCAAAAATTCCTACTAGAAATTATTCCTGGAGAGTCCCATTATAAAGGGCTTTCACCTGGCACCAAATTCATTTCAAAGGGATTAAAAGGGGTACCAGGAATCCTTTGGGGTGATAAAAATATCTTACATCCTGAATGTTGGTTGTCTTACAGGCATATTCAACTGGCAACACTCATTTTGTACACTTTAAATCGATGTGGTCTGTATTGCATATAAATTATACCTCCATAAAGTTGATTACAAAAACAAAAAGAAAGCAAAACACTAACTTATGGTGCTTACATGAGAATTAAGTGTACTGAAAATAAATGATCTGTAACAATTTTTAATGTTCACATTTTCACAAAAGCTATTGCTTTGGAAAGTACTCTTACATTCCAATTTCCCAATAAAAATTTAAATTATGATATATAATAAATGTGAAGTATCACTGACATAGCATTCATTTGTAATCACAAGAAAATCAGGAAAAAGGGTAATAATTTTTTTCTTATTTGATCTACAACTTAGAGTTAGACCCTATTAATGCTGAAAAAATGAAATGTTTTGTAGATGATAGTAGAATGTAGAGTCTATGGATTAGAAGATAAAAATCTGAAATATGGTAACCATCAAGAACTATGAAACATCTGAGAATTCACCCTACTTGCAAGTAGTCAAGTTTGCCTGTCAGAATTTTCATGGATAGAAGACACAAGAACCCTGAGTCAGAGACAGAAGACAGCTTATTAATCACAACAGTAAAAATGCCTAGAGTGAATCCAGTCTTCAAATCACCCGCTCAGAATCACAAAGAACATTTCATTAATATGTTAATATGTAATTAATATACTCATTAATAATTTTATTAATATGTTAAAGGAGCCAAAACTGAGGGAGTTTTATCTGGTTTCCAGTCTGCCTTCATTTAGAACCAAAGTGACAACATCGGTTCAGTTCAGTTCAGTCACTCAGTTGTGTCCGACTCTGCGACCCCATGGACTGCAGCACGCCAGGCCTCCCTGTCCATCACCAACTCCCAGAGCTCACTCAAACTCACATCCATCGAGTTGGTGATGCCATCCAACCATCTCATCCTCTGTCATCCCCTTCTCTTCCCGCCTTCAATCTTTCCCATCATCAGGGTCTTTTCCAATGACTCAGCTCTTCGCATCAGGTGGCCAAAGTATTGGAGTTTCAGCTTCAACTTCAGTCCTTTCAGTGAACACCCAGGACTGATTTCTTTTAGGATGGACTGGTTGGATCTCCTTGCAGTCCAAGGGACTCTCAAGAGTCTTCTCCAGCACCACAGTTCAAAAGCATCAATTATTCGGCGCTCAGCTTTCTCTGTATAGGTGGCCACATACTCTTTTTCAAAGCAATTATATCCCTTATCAGCTCAATAACTAAAGTCAGAGATCTGTACATCATTCTAGACTCCAATTCCTCTTTACTCTCTTCACTTGTGGTCAGTTGCCCACCCTTGCCACTTTTATTTAATAAATAGTTGTGATTATCTGTTTGAGAGCAGGGACTGTGCCTTATATCTGAGTATCAACAGCATTTTCCATTAGGTCAGTCACATAGTAAGTACACAGTGAAAGTTTGTGAAATGAATAGAGCCACCTCTTTATCAATATCAAAAAAATGCACAGAGAGACATAGAAAAAATATTATTTTCTTAGCAACTATGAATTCTAGCTATTAAATAGCTGTAGAAACAAACAGCTGATTCTGGCCATGAGCAGGATTTCGAGTCATTAGGACACCCTCATCTTGCACAACAGAGAAGGCAATGCAAGCCTCTCCAGTCTGACGGGAAAATCCCATGGATGGAGGAGCCTGGCAGGCTGCAGTCCACAGGGTCACTAAGAGTCGGACACGACTGAGCAACTTCACTTTCACTTTTCACTTCCATGCATTGGAGAAGGAAATGGCAACCCACTCCAGTGTTCTTGCCTGGAGAATCCCAGGGACGGGGGAGCCTGGTGGGCTACCATCTATGGGGTCGCACAGAGTCGGATACGACTGAAGCGACTTAGCAGCAGCAAGCATTTTAACACAATAACACAAGTACGTGAGTGTTCAGTGCCTCAGCTGTGTCCAACTCTTTGCAGTTCCATGGTACTGTAGCCTGCCAGGCTCCTCTGTCCATGGTCTACCAGGCAAGAACACTGGAGTGGGCTGTTATATCCTTCTCCAGGGGATCTTCACAACCCAGGGAGCAAACCCACATCTCTTACATCTCCTGTATTGGCAGGTAGACTCTTTATCACTGTGCCACCTGGGAAACCCAACACAAGTGTAGGTTGTACTAAATGGTAACCACAAAACCCATTAAAAAATGACAAAATATCTTCTCTGGCCCTCAGTCTCACCACTGTCTGCATGTATTAGTTTAGATTTTAGAAGAAGATGGCACTATCACTATAGGACATTTGCATCCATGAATAAAATCTGAGATATGAGTTACAAGACCCTGATAGTATTCTTGGCCCAATCAATTTGATCCAATTTGATGGTAACATCTAAGATCGTATCAGAAATGCCCATTTATTAGAAAGTATTTGTATTTATTTAGGAATATTTTGGTTGTAACTCAGTGGCTATTCTCAAAATATACACCTTCTGTAGGGGAGGATATAAGAAGGAAAAATCAAAGAAACTAGTCTCTGTTTCTCTTGGAAAAAATCTTAGGAGTAAGTTCTCCCTGTTAAAAAATAGTGATAAAAAATACTTCAGTAAAAATAATATCCCAGCATGTTATGAAATTTTTTTAAATTTTAGTATGATATAAAAGTTTTCTTGAATGTAGATGCAGCGGTGTTTGCTATCCAGTGAGCTGATGACTAAGGAAAACATCTCTAGAAGAGCTTTTAGTAACTGCCTGGGACACAATTGGGCTTCTCTATTGGCTCGGACAGTAAAGAATCTGCCTGTAATACAAGAGACCCAAGTGTGATCCCTAGGTCAGGAAGTTCCCCTGCAGAAGGAAATGGCAACCCATGCCAGTATTCCTGCCTGGAGAATCCCATGGACAGAGGAGCCTGGCAGGCTACAGTCCATGGGGTCACAAAGAGTCAGATATGACTGAGTGACTGACACTTTCACTCTGGTACAGAATATGCCTTAGGTATAACAGAGCCCTAAGGGGCTTCCTGGTGGCTCAGAGGTTAAAGCATCTGCCTGAGTCTGCCCACAATGCGGGAAACGTGAGTTTGATTCCTGGGTCAGGAAGAGCCCCTGGAGAAGGAAATGGCAACCCACTCCAGTATTCTTGCCTGGAGAATCCCAGGGACAGAGGAGCCTGGTGGACTGCAGTCCATGGGGTCGCAAAGAGTTGGACACAACTGAGCGACTTCACTTTCACTTTCATAACAGAGTCCACTGAGTAAGCATTTTCACTATCCTCTGGACTCAAAACATAATCTAGGGCAGGAAAAATACCAACAGTGTTTTCAAGACCCCATCCAAAAAATATTAAGGGAATTTCCTTGTGGTCCTGAGGTTAAGACTCCACACTTTCACTGCCAACGGCTAAGGTTCAGTCCCTGGTCACCAGGGAACCAAGATTCGACAAGCTACACAGTTTGGCTCAAAAAAAAAAAAGTCAATAAAATAAAAATAATCAATTAATTAAAGTATATTTTTAAATTAATTTAAAATGTCTATAAATTGTTCTACTCAATCTGCTTCTTGAGTGCTGGTGTTCATTTCTATCAAGTGTTAATTGTAAACTCCTTACAATTCAAATAAGAAAAATATGAAGCACAATTAGAACTAGTTATTATCAAAAATTACTCATTCAAAAAACCAATTATGTTCATAATTCCATCCATACTGTGTTAGTCTGCTCAAGATGCCATAACAAAATATCATAATCTGAGTAAGCTAAACAGGAGAAATTCATTTCTTACTTTTCTGGAAGCTGGGAAGACCAAGATCAACGTGCTGGCTGATTTGATATCAGATAAGAGCCTTCTTCCTGGCCTGCAAGTGCCTGATTTTTGCTGTTCCTTCACATAATGGGGAAGAGAGAGAAAGAGGGAAACAGATTGAGAGAACACTCTGGTATCTCATCTTATAGGGACAACAATCATATTGAGGTAGAAATTGCTAGGAATTCAGTGTAGAACCCTGAGACCTCAGTCTTATTTTCTGTAAACATCTTGCTCCATTAACCTAAAACTGTATCTTTTGCTCCAAATTCCTGGAATGTGTCCTTAGTCTGATAGGTTATCAGCACTCAGACCCAAGGAAGGGGAGTAATTAATTTCTGTTCCATATGCCTGAGGGAAAAACAACTGGTGATTATTAATCTTAAATCCCTACATCTGGTACATTGTAAAATGGCCAGCGGCATGAAAAAGAGTGGGGACTTAATCTGAGAATCAAGAGAACCCATAAAGATGTTAAGTTAAGCATCTTGACCTTTAAACTGATCAGTTAGAAATAACATGGTTTAAGAATAGGAGCTAACAAAAGATTGATTAACACAGATTAATACTGGTAAAGATATGCAATTGCTGTAATCCTCTACATTTGAGGGCTCTTTACCCGCTCTCAGTGTCTATGCTGAGAGCTTGGTACTTTCCTTCTCTCTAATAAATCCTATTCCTTGCTACCTTTGAGTGTTTTGGGGTTTTGGGGATTCCATTCTTCAACTCTATGAACAAGAACTCAGATTCCTGTTTTGGTATAGTATTAGGGCCCCAACTTTGTGCTTTATTTAATTTTACTTACTTCCAAAAAAAAACCCTGTCTCCAAATTCAATCACATTGTGGATTAGGGCTTTGATAAACGGAATACTGTCTGCCATACAGTAAACAAAGGATGTCACAGTCATCAGCAATTACAACCACCACAGATGGTGAAGAAAAGCTATGACAAACCTAGACAGCATATTAAAAGGTAAAGACATCACTTTGCCAACAAAGATCCATATAGCCAAAACTATGGTTTTTCCAGTAGTCATGTATAGATATGAGATTTGGCCCATAAAGAAGCCTGAGCACCAAAATATTGATGCTTTTGAATTGTGGTTCTGGAGAAGACTCTTGAGAGTCCCTTGGACAGCAAGGAGATCAAACCAGTCAATCCTAAAGGAAATCAGTCCTGAATATTCACTGGAAGGACTGATGCTGAAGCTCCAACACTTTGGCCACCGAAGTGGGAAGAACTGACTCATTGAAAAAGACCCTGATGCTGGCAAAGATTGAGGGCAGGAGGAGGAGAGGGAAGAGGGTAACAGAGGATGAGATGGTTGGATGGCATCACCAGCTCAGTGGACATGAGTCTGAGCAAGCTCTGAGAGTTAGTGAAGGACAGGGGAACCTGGCATGCTGCAGTCCATGGGGTTGAAAAGAGTCACATGTGACTTAGCACTGAGAAGCAGTAACAATGGATAGTGATCTGGTGAGCCCTGAGGCAGCTCAGGAGGGAGAAAAAAAAAAAAAACTTTCCATCTATCTCATCTATCTGCCATCAGACAGCAGCCCTCCCTACAGTAAGCCCTGAGGAAACTCAGGATACTAGCCCCAGATACCTGAGATGCATATCAAAGGAATCATTTCAGTGAGTTTGGACTCTTGCATCATTCCATACATAGAAAAGCACTAAATTCCTTAATCTGTGATATCTGTTTAATTAACAGTAATCTTTTATTCTTACTACCTGATCTTTGTTGCAAAATTCCTGTATATCCAACGCCTCCCCCCACCTTCTTGGAACAATTCTCTCAGAGTTACTTGAGATGCTGTCTCTTGGGCTTGAAGTCCCAAAAATTCCCAATGAAGAAAACATAGCTGTGAAATTTTAGGTTGTGAATATATTTTTTTACTCAAAAGCTTCAACCTATAAATTTTGAAAGGATACAATTCAGTCCACAGTACACACCATACAGTGCTTTGAAATTAATTTTTCACTTTTTTGCAATTTTTAAAAATATAAATTTGGTGTTTATATTTTAAATTAGCAGTGGCCACAGGACTGGAAAAGGTCAGTTTTCATGCCAATCCCAAAGAAAGGCAATGCCAAAGAATGCTCAAACTACCACACAATTGCACTCATCTCATACCCTAGAAAAGTAACACTCAAAATTCTCCAAGCCAGGCTTCAGCAATACATGAACCGTGAACTTCCAGATGTTCAAGCTGGTTTTAGAAAAGGCAGAAGAACCAGAGATCAAATTGCCAACATCTGCTGGATCATCACAAAAACAAGAGAATTTCAGAAAAACATTTATTTCTGCTTTATTGACTATGCCAAAGCCTTTGACTGTGTGGATCACAATAAACTGTGGAAAATTCTGAAAGAGCTGGGAATACCGGACCACCTGACCTGCCTCTTGAGAAATCTATATGCAGGTCAGGAAGCAGCAGTTAGAACTGGACATGGAACAACAGACTGGTTCCAAATAGGAAAAGGAGTACATCAAGGCTGTATATTGTCACCCTGCTTATTTAACTTATATGCAGAGTACATCATGAGAAACGCTGGGCTGGAAGAAGCACAAGCTGGAATCAAGATTGCCAGGAGAAATATCAATAACCTCAGATATGCAGATGACACCACCCTTATGGCAGAAAGAGAAGAGGAACTAAAAAGCCTCTTGATGAAAATGAAAGAGGAGAGTGAAAAAGTTGGTTTAAAGCTCGACATTCAGAAAACCAATCCAGGCCCATCACTTCATGGGAAATAGATGGGAAAACAATGGAAACAGTGGCAAACTTTATTTTTCTGGGCTCCAAAATCACTGCAGATGGTGACTGTGGCCATGAAATTAAAAGATGTTTGCTCCTTGGAAGGAAAGTTATGACCAACCTAGACAGCATATTAAAAAGTAGAGACATTACTTTACCAACAAAGGTCTCTCTAGTCAAGGCTATGGTTTTTCCAGTAGTCATGTATGGATGTGAAAGTTGGACTATAAAAAAAGCAGAGCACTGAAGAATTGATGCATTTGAACTGTGGTATTGGAGAAGACTCTTGAGAGTCCCTTGGACTGCAAGGAGATCCAGCCATCCTAAAGGAAATCAGTCCTGAATATTCACTGGAAGGACTGATGTTGAAGCTGAAATTCCAATACTTTGACCACCTGATGCAAAGAGCTGACTCATTGGAAAAGATCCGATGCTGGGAAAGATTGACGGCAGGAGGAGAAGGGGATGACAGAGGATGAGAAGGTCAGATGGCATCACCGACTCAATGGACATGAGTTTGAGTAAACTGTGGGAGCTGATGACGGACCAGAGGCCTAGCATGCTGCAGTCCATGGGGTCGCAAAGAGTTGGACATGACTGAGCAACTGAACTGAACTGAGGTATTACCCAAACAAATTCTCATTCTCAAAAATTTAAATAAAATAACCTTTCATTCTACCTCCCTACCCACAGCACTTTTTTCTACACATTTACCTAGAAAGTGCCCCATGGTCAACTCCAGGTCTTGTTTTTGCTAACTACGTAGAGCTTCTCTATCTTTGGCTACAAAGAATATAATCAAACTGATTTTGATATTGACCACTTGGTAATATCCATGTGTAGTGTCATCTTTTGTGTTGTTGGAAGAGGATGTTTGCTATGACCAGTGTGTTCTCTTGAAAAACCTCTGTCGCCTTTGCCCTATTTCAGTTTTTTACTCCAAGGCCAAATATGCCTGTTACTCCAGGTATCTCTTGACTTCCTACTTTTGCATTCCAATAGCCTATGATGAAAAGGACAAACCTAAACAGCATATTAAAAAGCAGAAACATCTGTTTGCTGACAAAGGTCCATATAGTTAAAGCTGTGGTCTTCCAGTAGTTATATACGGATGTGAGAATTGGACCACAAAGAAGCCTGAGCACTGAAGAACTGATGCTTTTGAACTGGGGTGCTGGAGAAGACTCTTGAGAGTCTCTTGGACTGGAAAGAGATCAAGCAAGTCAATCCTAAAGGAAATCAGTCCTGGATATTTATTGGAAGGACTGGTGCAGAATCTGAAGCTCCAATACTTTGCCCACTTGATGAGAGGAGCTAACTCATTGGAAAAGACCCTGATGCTAGGAAAGATTGAAGGCAAAAGGAGAAGGGGGTGGCAGAGGATGAGACGGATAGAAAACATTACCAACTCAATGAACATATATTTGAGCAAACTCTGGGAGTTACTGAAGGACAGAGAAGCCTGGAGTGCTGCAGTCAGTGGGGTCACATAGTCAGACACGGCTTAGCAACTGAACAGCAACGCAACAGAAACTACACTTAAGATAGTTCTACAATAACACATGCACACATATACACATATACCATCACTCCAATACCACGTTTAACCTCTGCTTTTTCCAGTTACCTTGTTGCCCCTCACTGCAACAATTCTCCCTGCATCAAGACCCTTTCTCTCCATTATGAACCTTCATGATACACCTCACCTCTCCTTCATTTCTCCTCCCAGCTCCCAACTTCATATTTCATCTCTTCTGTTCCTATCAACCCTTAAGTTCTCATCTTGACTTTCGTAGAAAGGAGTATCCTAATTCCTAAGATAAAGTTCCCCGTTAAACTATCTTATAAGTTCTATGTACTTTTTATTGCTTTTCATCAAATACAGTAAGTGTCATATGGTAATCATATCATTATAGATTTGAAAAATGTGAAGCCTATTTTATCCTATTTTATCCTTGGTTGAGGGAAGGAAACAAGGTTGCCTTATTCTCAACTGTATGCCAACTAGCATCATACCTGGCATCACAGAAGGTACTCAAGCAGTGTGTGTGAAGTAACAAACACACACTCTTACACAAAGTCTTCTTTCAGTAAATGAATATCTATATAATGTAAGCAATGTTAAATCACTTGGGGATATTTTTTGCTGCCAAACACCAAAACTAATTGTAGCTGCTTTTTGAAAAATACAGTGGCTTTATAAAGAGCATCTTCCTGATCTGTGGGCTAGAAGGTCTTCATTCTCTACCGAATGTTCACTGACTGAGAGATGTGCCCTGCCAAGAGGCTCAGTATTTCTGTAGCAGAAAGTGTAAAGAGAATCATCAGGAATAAAGCATATATGGAGTGGAAAGAAAGCGCAATTGTCCCTGCACAATTCAAAGATGCCAAGAAGAAACTTGCAATCAGAAGCTGTGTAACACAAGAGAGAGGAGGGAGATTATAGTTTCATTGTAAACAATAGAATTCTTTAAATATGACTACATTAGTAATCAGATCTCAAAGATGATAGAAATGCAAAAACTTCTTTTTCATTCAGGGTATGCGACTGCAGCATAATTTCTCTAGACTGGGAAAATAAAGGAATCTTGCTTCCGCACTCTTCCAGCTATATCTCTAACCCAATCTTTGATTCCCCACAGAAGTCGACCCCATGTCAGGTAAAAGACTACAGATCATTTTTAATAGTTAGCATCATCTAACTCATCTAATTCTGAAAGAAGAGAAAGAGGAAAGAGGAGGAAAGAGGGATTGTTCCAAAGTATTTTGCAGCCAAAAAAAAAATAAATAAATAAGACCAAGACACATGGAGAACTGAATGGCAGAAATCACAATATCAATAAGCTTCAGCATTACTCCTTCAACTGGCCACGGGATGCAGTGTCACATGACTCCTGGAAAAACCACAGCTTTGACTTTATGGACTTTTATTGGCAAAGTGATGTCTCTGCTTTTTATCTTTATTTTTTTATTTACTTATTTATTTATTTTATTTTTTATTTTTATTTATTTTTGTTTTGTTTTTATATTTTTTATTTTTTTACTTTACAATACTGTATTGGTTTTGCCATACATTTGCTTTTTAATCCACTGTCTAGGTTTGTCATAGCTTTCCTTCCAAGGAGCTTTCCTTCTATAACTAACACCAAGGTTGGCTAGAGCTGAGACCAAGCCTAAACCAAGACATGTGAACAACCCGAGTAGCTGTATACTTTGGCATACCTCTACTGTGAATAGGGCTCCCCTGGTGCCTCAGACGGTAAAGAATCCGCCTGCAGTGCCGGAGACCCAGGTTCATCCCCTGGGTTGGGAAGATCCCATGGAGAAGGGAATGGCTACCCACTCCAGTATTCTTGGCTGGAGAATTCCAGGGACAGAGAAGCCTGGCAAACTACGGTCCCTAGGGTCGCACAGAGTTGGATACAGCTGAGAGACTAACACACACACACACAGCAATGAAAAGGTGTCTTCAACCTGTTTAGAGGTGAGGCTGAGAACTGCATGGGGTGGGCCCAAGAAGAAGCAAGAGAGGGGCAGAAAATAGCATGTGAGATGCTCTGCTGCATGACGACTGCCCTGAGCATTTCAACTTTGCTCCCAAAGCCGTGTGTCCTACTCAGAAGCTCTACAAGTTGTTGGATCCAGTCTCTCTAGAGGCAGTTTAGCCTGTTCCTTTGAGGTCTCTGCCCCACTTCTCAAGTGGTCTTGAAGTACCCTCTGTTTACATGGAGTGTTTTGGGGTTTTTTTTTTTTTTAAAGAAGACATAATAAATTTTTATCTAAGTTTACAAATAGATTAACTGGAGTTCAAAAAATCATATAATTAGCAAAGAAATTAAAAAATAGCTGGGTCTATGCATTGCCAAGAAATTGAACAAAACAAATAAAAAATACATAATTACAGAAAGTATGGACTGGTGTAGGCCAGACAGCTGAATGATCTAAACAAGTTGTTTTCTTTTGATCAGTCAATTAAGCATTTCTTAATTCAGTCATTTTGGCAAGATTCAAATAAATTCTTTGAAATGACAACAGACCAACAGATGGTAGAAACAGTAAATACCATCATTGTTCTCTTGGCGAGGAAGGTTACAAATAAATCTCCTAATATCCCAAGCATAAAGAAATGTTCTAACAAGATCCACTTGTATAAAATCAAATCACTGGGCCCAGGCATCTGATTTCTTACTCTTTACTCAGAGCAACAGGCAAAAGGAAGACGGCTTTGGATTTATTTATAAAACGCTCAGCCACAGGTAGGCAAAAGAGGAAGGAACACAATGTAATTTGATGGTGGATGGATTTGCAAGCAAAAGAGTCTAAAAAAGAAAAAAATGATGCTGACCCAAGACTCACAGTTTACTTTTTAAAGTTGTGGGCAAAAGAAAAGACAAAGCTCTCTATTTTGGTAAACTCTTATTCTAAAAAATCAAATTAAAAATAACAATATCCAATCATCTCTAAATTACTTCCACTAAAAACACTGACAAACAGCTTATGATGTTTTTTAAAGACTTCTTCTTTGGTCCTGAAAATAATAGTTTAAAATAACTTATTTGCATTTCATTCTTTTCTTTCCTTTCTACACAAACATTTTGAAAAGCTTACCTATGGGAAAGCCATTGCATGCTTGTCTTTCATCATTTATGAAGTCTCTCTACTTTATTCACTTCAAATTGGCACATCCACTGCTTCCAGCAACATGGAAGCCTTTCCAACAAAGAGCACCTTTGCTAGAAGGCATGTTTAAAATATAACTAAATGTATTTTTTTTAAAAAAATAATAACTGTGCTCCCAAAAGAGAAAGGAACCTCAGATGTTAGAAATAAGGAAAAGAGTGAAAGTGGAATGAGGAAATATGTGAGCTGGCCCAGTGGAAGCTCTATGCATGGCAAAACACTAGTAATTCATCAGTACAATCTCCATAATAACATCTGCACTGTAGCTGTGGCACCCTGGGTAATCTTCACACAGCAGCAAGCTTCTGGCTTATATCACATTGTCAAGTGAAGATAGAGAGACACGACTAAAACTTTACTGATGGAAGTATTTATATATCAGGAACTGGGCATTGTGTTTTTAAACTGTGTATGTGTGCATTTACATCATAAAAAAAATCTCTTGGCAGAATGGAAAAGCAGTTATAAAATATTGGGTCAAATCATAAAAACTGGTAATATTTTTATAATTTTTTTAAGACACAAAATTACCAAATGACAGCATTGTGTCCAATGAGTTCCCTTTGCCTTATGGAGATGGTTCTCTTAGAAGTTCTTCACTCACTCCTCAGCTCCCCCACTTAATTGTCTTTCTTTTGGTTTATCAGGCCAGAAAGAATTGTCACTCCTCTTATCCTTTCCACAGCCTAAATATCCAGACATTCAGTTGCCTCTAGATGGACCAAGGCAGGAAGAAAAGTTATCCAGTCCACAAGTGAAGCTGAAATTGAAGGAGAGGCAGGAAGAATTCGCACCTCATTAATGCAATTCAAAGCCAAGCCATCTCCAAGACCATCAGACCTTCCAGACATTCAACGATGTTCACCTCATGCTATGTGATGCTGTAAGTCTATAAATGTCTCTGCTTTGAGCTAAGTTATATAAACCCCCTTTCTATTTTCTAAGCTTGGAGAGTGCCAGGTCTCAGGAAGGAAGTTATCGGAGAGGGTAAAAATTCCCTTCATGTTTATTTGTGCGGAATCGTCACTTTTCAACTATATACCAGATGTAAAAAACTGTTTTGCTCTTGTGCCATCTGTCATTTCAGAAATGAGATCAATTCACACAATGATATAGAAGAAAGAAAAAAAGAGTAAAATGACCTGATTTGAAATCTTGTCTCTGCTGTTACTGATTGTGCTTAATTTCTCAAGTTATGATTTCCTTGTCTATAAAGTAGAACTTAGTCCAAGCCTCGCCACATAAGTTTATTGCAAGGATTAAATAAAATAAAGTCTTATTTATTAAATAAAATAAAAGTCTGGTAAGTGTTTTAAAATGTCACGGTGCAACCATGTGCCTGGGGAAATTTACATAGAGAACAGAGCTGGAATATCATAGTGGTAGAGAAACCAGAAAGAAAGCCAGAGTGGCTCAGTAAAAGATTCCAGACGTTCAGTTTCAAAAAGAATGTTTCTTTAGGATGTGCCAAAGGGTCTACTGAACTAATAAACACAGCCATCATAGCTAAGACCAGCCACTTCCTTAGACACTGGCCTGCTGACTCAGTGGACGCTCCCCAGACCCAACACCTTCCTGCGTTCACATCCAGATTGATAGCTCTTCTTGGAGAAGGAAATGGCAACTGATTCCAGTATTCTTGCCTGGAAAATTCCATGGACAGAGGGGCCTGGCAGGCTACAGTCCATGGGACTGCAAAGAGTCAGACAAGATTGAACACACTCATATGCTTGCACGGAGGCTTGCAGGACAGGCTCCGGGGACAGCCAAACATCTCTCAGCCCTCCCTCCCTGTTCTCCCTCTACTCGGTACAGGAAAAACAAATGAGAGTCAAACATTTGTGTGAGTAGGTCTCATGCCAAGACCTGTAAGGTCCCACTATTACCTGCAAGACTCAAGTATTAAACAGTATTTCCTTAACAAATACAGCATTCACCTTAACAAATATTTTCCATATTTTAAGGAAAATGAATGATACATTTGGCTATTGGATTACAGAAGTGTATATTGCCAGAAAATAGACTGCTGTGTGAACTTCAAGCAGAAAATGTAACTTTTAAACCCTGTCACATACATTCACACTTTTTTTTTTGTTATAGTCTCACCTGAAGCTCCTAGAAAAACGTATGAAGATCTTCTTACAGTCTATTACATGAGAACAAAATAGCTGCCCCAGATTGTTAAAAGTTGATGCCAAGAGGACTTCCAGACTCAGAATGCAGTTGTGCGTGCATGCTAAGTACTTCCAGTCGTGTCCAACTCTGCACAACCGTAGGGATTGTAGCCGACCAGGCTCCTCTGTCCATGCGATTCTCCAAGCAAGAATATTGAGTGGGTTGCCAAGCCCTCCTCCAGGGAATCTTCCCAACTCAGGGATCAAACCCACATCTCTTATGTCTCCTGCACTGGCAGGCAGGTTCTTTATCACTAGCACCACCTGGGAAGCCTGCAGTTGGCTGCAGCAAAACCCATTCTTGCTATACCAACTGAAATATACAGACTGTTTTCAAAAAGTCATCTTTAAAGAGAGCAGACTGTGGAAATAGAATTAAGTAAACAAAAATTCTGTAGAGCAAAGAGCTTTTCCAGGGTGAACTGTCTTTCACAGGTTGCTTTCTTCCTTGAGTCATTTAGCAATTCTGACTACAGTCTGGAGACCAGAACTTGGCATGCTGAAGAACTGTAGGATGACAAAAAGAGACCAGTAAAGATTTGGGCATGCAAATTAGGGGCCACAGTGATTCAAAAACTAAAATATCCCTAAGTGCCTGGCCAGTTTTGCCCATAGTATGTTTGCTGAATTCTGGAGCTGAGCATAAAGTTACAGAGCTTCTGTAAGGTAGACTAATTCTCCAGTATTCCCATAATAACTAGAAGAAAAATTCTCATTTGAGAAAAGGGGCCTGGCTCAGAACTATGACGAGTCTCCCCACAACATGGAACAAATTTGGAAGTAGTGCACAGCAGGATGCTAAAGAGTCCTCTACAGTCTCTCAGCGCTCTCAACCAAAAGTGCAAGAGAGATGGGCTTAAGGGGGAAAGGATAACTGGAAGTGAAATGAGTCTTACGAAAACTCGCATCACTGACCCAGCTCACTCCCTGTGGGTTGAGGTGATTAGCTCCTAACTTTGTCTGCTAGAAGTGGCATCATACAAAGCTTCGGCACTTGTGTTTGTTTTTAGTATCTTCTAATCACTTCATGGGAAATAGATGGGGAAACAGTGGAAACAGTGTCAGACTTTATTTTGGGGGGCTCCAAAATCACTGCAGATGGTGACTGCAGCCATGAAATTAAAAGATGCTTACTCCTTGGAGGAAAAGTTATGAGCAACCTAGATAGCATATTCAAAAGCAGAGACATTACTTTGCCGACTAAGGTCCGTCTAGTCAAGGCTATGGTTTTTCCTGTGGTTATGTATGGATGTGAGAGTTGGACTGTGAAGAAGCCTGAGCACTGAAGAACTGATGCCTTTGAACTGCGGTGTTGGAGAAGACTCTTGAGAGTCCCTTGGACTGCAAGAAGATCCCACCAGTCCATTCTGAAGGAGATCAGCCCTGGGATTTCTTTGGAAGAAATGATGCTAAAGCTGAAACTCCAGTACTTTGGCCACCTCATGCGAAGAGTTGCCTCATTGGAAAAGAGTCTGATGCTGGGAGGGATTGGGGGCAGGAGGAGAAGGGGAGACAGAGGATGAGATGGCTGGATGGCATCACGGACTCAATGGACGTGAGTCTGAGTGAACTCCGGGAGTTGGTGCTGGACAGGGAGGCCTGGCGTGCTGCAATTCATGGGGTTGCAAAGAGTCGGACACGCCCGAGAGACTGAACTGAACTGAAGTGAATCATTAACAAACTTGAAAAGAGACAGAAAAATGCAACCAACAACCAAGGGGAACAGACAGTATCAGTTCAGTTCAGTTCAGTTCAGTTCAGTCTCTCAGTCATGTCCGACTATTTGCAACTCCATGAATTGCAGCACGCCAGGCCTCCCTGTCCAGCACCAACTCCTGGAGTTCACTCAGATTCACGTCCATCGAGTCAGTGATACCATCCAGCCATCTCATCCTCTGTCGCCCCCTTCTCCTCCTGCCCCCAATCCCTCCCAGCATCAGTCTTTTCCAATGAGTCAACTCTTCGCACGAGGTGTCCAAAGTACTGGAGTTTCAGCTTTAGCATCATTCCTTCCAAAGAAACATAAGCAAATGCAAATTAAAAAAAATAGATATTGTAGTAAGCATCCAAAGACTTGAATACAATGGTTAATATACAAAGAAATTGGAAGAAAAGATGGCCAAAGTGATGAAAGAATGTGGAATTGCATCAAAAAATTAAAATCCATAAAAATATCATCATTTTAAGATTGAAAAAGTATCTGAAAGTAAGACCTCATTGGATGAATTCAACAGCACAGCAGGAGGTTTATTAAATGATTCCAAAGACAGATTAGTATAAAATACTCAGAGCACAGACATAACAAAAAAATACATATAAGGGTCAGATGTAGGTCATAGTGTAAAACTTTACATGCTTATTGTTGGAGTTCACTGAAGAAGAATAAAGAAAGACTAAGGCAGGAAGAAATATATGTATATATATGAAGAAAACATGGTCAAGAATTTTTCAGAGTTCTTAAAGAGAAGAACCCTCACATTCAAGAATCTCAGCTAACCCCAAATAAAATAAATATAAAGAAAGGCATTGCTAGGCACATCACAATTAAACTGCTGAAGACAATAAATTCTCCCTGATTCCAATAAGCTGGATGGCCAGTGTGCCACAGACCTTATTTTAATGGAATGTGTTGCAAATTATTTTTTGATCTTGTTAATTTTAAAAGGGAAATTAACTTCCATAACTTTAAAACAAGAGCAAGTGAAAGATGCATAAATTGTGTTTACTGTTTGAAGATTTTAGCTGCTTTTCAAAAATAATAGACCTGCTCAAGTATGCTTGTCTGGAAAATTCCATGAACAGAGGAAGCTGGCCAGCTGCAGCCCATGGAGTTGCAGAGAATCAGAGACAACTGAGCAGCTGAACACACACACACACGAATAATAGAAACCATTTGTTTGAAGTTTCCCTATAATAGAGATAAATAAATCCATTTTCAAGAAAAGTCTTCGGACTTCTCTGGTGGTCCAATGTTTAAGACTCCACATTTCCACTGAAGGGAGCATAGGTTCAATCCCTGGTCAGAAAACTAAGATTTCACATGCCACACAGCATGGCCAAAAAGAGTCTCCATCCCTGACTAACATGAGTACGTTGGAACATTCAGAAAGTAATTCCAAAGATGTAGAGTTAAGAATACAAAGTCTCAACTTGTACTTCAAGCTTTAGCTTCAGAAAGCACATTTTCACTTTAAGAGAGCTTGGTTAAAAATTATTCACAATTCCAGAATAACAGACAACCAGGCACAAATTGTGGGTGGATTCAGAGGTAAAGAATCAGCATTCGCTGAGCTCTTATTAGGTGCCTGGAATTAATTAATCTAAAGTCTTTACAGAGATCATCATGGATGTGAAATGAACTTTACATAGATCATATGTGTATATGAAAATGAATGAATTCCTCACCTGAACCTCCATTATGTAAATAATTTCAGACAGTGCAATATCTTCAGGTCCATCTTTCCTGTTTAGAGATAAACATTTATTCTTAGCTGTTGACTTCTCAATTTTGTATGGTGTTTGTAGATCCCAATGGGATCAGCCTGGGTTCTCACTGAATCTTTTCTTCCTGGACCAAGCCTGCTCTCCTCTCCTTCATTTAGAAACTGCCAGCCCCTCTCCCTTCTTTAAACTCCATCATCATCCACTTCCTAACCACAAGCTTGGCTGTGAAATGAGATATAGTCTCCAGAATGTCCTCTTCCCTTCCAGCAAATACATCTATTTTCTCCTAAATTGTTTCTGCTGATCACTTTGGGAAACAGGGATAATTAAAATCATAAACATGAAGAAATTTTAAAACTCATAATATCCTTGGTGCAGTGCTTTCTGGAGCACTCTTGGCATCTGAAATTGTAACTAAGCTCAGTTGGGATCTTGCTTCCCAGTATGTCACTGAATTTCCTTCTGGGTCCTATCCCTTGGTTAAATTATACCCTGCTGGTGTCGTGAAAACATCTGGTCTTTCAGTTGCTGGCAATCAATTCACAGCTTGTAGAATCCCTGGGAGAGGTCTCTGCTCTGTTTGTAAGCTATTTCCCCCAAAACATGGAAATCTCCAAGGAAAATGATCCACCATCCCTGAGTCCCTCTCCCTCTCATTCCCTTTCCCCCTGAGAGGAAAAAATTAAAAAAATAAAACTAAAAATTTTGAAGAGAAAGTGTCTCAAAACCAGAAAAGTGACATTTTGTCCTAGTTCCTGTGGATGGACCCATGTACCATCTATCATAAATAAAGAAATTCTCAACGTTCAAACCAAGTATATGTATCTTCATTCAACTGAGTCCATTTTCTTTCCATACTGGACACCCAGGAGTTACCAGTCGCTCCTTATTAACCCTGCTCACTTGACCTAAGGTTATTAGCTATTCCTCTTATATTTCATAGAATCGCTCTTTCATCATTACTCTTTTTTCTGCTGAATGTATTTGCTACTTATGCATGGGCGGTTCAGGCGGAAAGAATCTGCTGGCCAGTGCAGGAGACACAGAAGACTCGGGTTCTATCCCTGGGTTGGGAAGACTCCTTGGAGAAGGCACTGGCACCCCACTCCAGTACTCTTGCCTGAAAAACCCCATGGACAGAGGAGCCTGGTGGGCTGCAGTCCACGGAGTCACAGACGGGGTCACAACCAAGCACAGGCACACAAGGAGCTGTGTGTAGTCACCCTTGAAACAGCTTGGAAGAAACCGACACCAACTGATGCTTGAAAGATTTACCTTCTATGCTGCTCTTCAATTTCATTTTAACGATTGTTAGCCTATTGTTTGGGGGGAACATTTATCTTTTTCTCTTAAATAATTTTACATCCCAGGACTTCCCTGGTGGCCCAGTGGTTAAGAGTCCATCTTGCACTGCAGGGGGCGTGGGTTGGATCCCGATGGTTCTGGGAATTTAGATCCCACATGCCTCAAGGCAATTAAGCCTGTGCCACAGCTACTGAGCCCATGCATTCCAGAGCCTGCACACAGCAACTAGAGAGTCCTCGCACCACAACAGAAGGTCCACATGGTGCAATGAAAATCCCTCTTGCAGCAACTAAGACCCGATGCAGCCAAATAAATACATGAATATTTTAAGGAGTACTAATAATTTTACATCCCCAAAGATAGTTTTTTCAGTATTTTCTGCTTAACTCTTTCTGAACAAAATAAAATTGGAAAGGGAGGGCCATTTTATATGTCCCTTCCACTATTCTGACTTGGATTCTTGGCGTCTAACATCAAGAGAGGCAAATAGAGCAGTACAGCACTTAACAACTTGCATCACTTCCCATTCTTTGCTCTCCCTTATTGAATCTGCTTAAAAACACATCACTCTGCCTGCTGGGAGATGTCAGGACTCAGAAAGGAAGTTTAAAATTATGTAAGAAGTGAACTCATGACCTCTATTTCCTTGCCTATTTGGTAAATAATTTGTGGTTTTCAGAAACTGGAAACATTTTAGAATTCAAGTAAGCTTGGCAGTAAATTGTCCAGGCTCATAAAAATGTGCACACAGGGTTTTGCAGACACCAAAGCAAACAGCTAAAGTGAAATGAAACCAAAACAGAGCTGATATGTGTGTGCGCACAGCCTACTTCAGTCCCAGACCTGCTGACACTGTGGTCTATCGTCTATTAATACACTATAGGAGTTGGTGATGGACAGGGAGGCCTGGCGTGCTGCAATTCATGGGGTCGCAAAGAGTCGGACATGACTGAGTGGCTGAACTGAACTGAACTATAAATTTAGTAATATTAAATAGTTCACTGATTAGGTAGGCCGTTAAAGTTGACTTTTTTAAAAATTATTTTAAACTTTAAAATATCTCTACAAAAAAATAAATAAATAAATAATAAAATAAAATATCTTTACGAGAAGAACAGATGCTTTTGAACTGTGGTGCTGGAGAAGACTCCTAAGAGTCCCTTAGACAGTCAGTTCTAAAGGAAATTAACCCTAAATATTCATTGGAAGGACTGGTGCTGAAGCTGAAGCTCCAATACTTTGGCCATCTGATGTGAAGCGTGGACTCATTGGAAAAGACCCTGATGCTGGGAAAGATTGAGGGTAGGAGGAGAAGGGGATGAGATGGTTGGATGGCGTCATCAGCTCAATGGACATGACTTTGAGCAAACTCAGGGAGATAGTGAAGGACAGGGAAATCTGGCGTGCTGCAGTCCATGGGGTCACAAAGTCAGACGCAACTGAGCAACTGAACAGCAACACCAACAGCAACACCAAGCTGATTTCTTTAATGCAAGACATAGGTTGTGCACTACAACCTACAATTCCAGAACAGCTCAAGACCCAGCAAAACTGTTGTCCATTGTCTCCGGTCTTCTGCATGCTCTGAGGAAGGTCAGGAAAGGAGAATTGATAGTAAAGAGACTGTAAGGACAGAGGTGGAGGACTTCCCTGGCTGGCCAGTGGTTAAGACTTCCCCTTCCAATGCCAAGGGTATGGGTTCAATCCCTGATCGGGGATCTAGGATCCCACATGCCTCTCAGCCAAAAAACCAAAACATAAAACAGAAGCAATATTGTTAAAAAAAATTTCAATAAAAACTTTTTAAATAATCCACATCTGAAAAATAAAGAAGGATAGAGGTAGGGTGAGCAGAGGCACACACTCTGGAATTAGGAAATGAAAAGAAAACCAAACTTGGGGATCCTAGTAGGCTGCTAATCATAGGGAGTGACAGGAAACTGGCTCAAATGTATACTAACTATTTGGTTCTATTTCCCTTTCTAGTGAAACACTAAGTGATTGTCCCAAGATGCCTCAACAGTTAGTGGAAGGAAAAGTCTCAACTAGAATATAAAACCTGATCCCACAGGTCCTCTGCTCATTGGACATATGCTCCATTTACAAAACCCTCACAACGAGGTTCCCCTGCGCCCACCCAGGCCATCCACTGGCTTCTCTCAAGGCATCTACTAGAACGATCTTTTTAAAAAATAAGCCAGACAATAAGGCATGTTTACTCCTCTGCTTAAACTGCCCCATGGACCTCAACATGACCCAGAGAAAAGTGAAAGTTCTGATGATAACCTCCAGGGCCATCAGCATCACCTTCATCTGTCCCTTCCCACTCAATGCTTGACTTCTCAGATCTTACCTCCTGAAGAAACCCTTTTTCACTCTGTTCCAACTACATGCTGCTTCCTTGCCACTGCACTGTTCATTACCTCTACTGTTCTTCCAGATACCATGATGACTTGTTCTCTGCTTCCTTTAAATCACTTGTCCAAATATCTCCGTCCTAGTAAGACCTTTATGATCATCTTATTTAAACTTACAAACTACGATTCCTTATCACCCATCCCACAGTGTCTCTTCCTACGTCTTCCTTATTATCGTTCTATATTTTATTTAATATGATGTATTTTTATTTCCCTCGCTAGAATATAAGTTCTACAAGACCAAGAGATTTTCTCTCTTTTGCTCCCTGCTGAATCCAAACATCACCAAACATCATCCAAAATAATGCCTACTATACAAAATTGCTCAACAGCTATTCATAGGATAAATAGGTGAAATAGACCATTTTCTCCATAGTTCAACATCATCATTAATTGCCTTTGTAATCTTAGATAGATACTGATATCTGAGATAACTAACTAGCTTTCTGATCTTCTACAAATAACTGCTCTGAGCCACTATTTTCTCATTGGAAGATAATCACTCCTCCTTGTAAGGGTCATATGAGATAATGTATTATAAAGGCATTCTAAATGTCATATAATTTTAAATTATGGCTAGAAAAATTACTGATTTAATTAGCAACTTCTCATTGGTGAAGGATATAGTTCATTCGAAAGAAATTACGTGTATTAATACACATAGATAAAAGGAGATAGATATATAAACATAGAAAAACATCTGTTTATCTATACAGATATAGATCTAAGGATAAATATATAAAGATATAGACATATAGAGAGAAGAAGAAGAGGTGGAGATTTGTAGATAGATAGAAAAGGAAAAATACAACACTCATGGCTAAATTTGAGATTAGATTTTTGTGATGACCATTTTTCTCCCAATTAAGAAGTTGATGAAGAAACAGAAGCTGACAAAAACAAGTACTAAGCACAATATTATACCTAAGTTTCTGTCTTTTACTTTAATGACTAAAAATTATTATTGCTTCTTCTTATGAAATAAATTACGTGACAGAATGCAAGTTCCTTGAAATACTTATCAGTATATCCTTCTGGTCTAACAGAATGTCCTTTACCCAACAGTTGAGTGAATACGTAACCAGCAGAAGCAATGAACAATGAAAGTAGTAGGAAAACAGAACATTTCAGAATAAAGGTTGGCTGGTGTCACAAGTTGAAATGCATATCTGCAAGCCATCTCTTCCTTGATTTGTGACTTTAAGGGTGAGTGGACATTTCTGAAAAGGTACATGATGGTTCCTTTGCAGTTCAGCATAAGCTGTTGTAGACTCAGGGTGTCCTAGACACAGGGAATCATGAGTGGGTGGCAGAGGAGGAGGGCAGTAATAACCATGAGGCTGCTTCATAATTACTGTTTGATCCAGCAGATTCATTTTCAGAATCATAAAAGGCTGATATTTAAATCCTCATGGGCATTCAGCCTATCCAACCTGAACCTTAAATCAAAAAGAAAAAAAAGAGGAAAGTTTGGAATAAGAGTCTCTTCATACATAGTAAAACAAAATTAAGACAAAAGTAAAAACTAATGAAAATTAACCTACTAATATTGACATCTCTCAAAAAAATTACTTTTATAAAATATGTGGAGGGGAGACAAAGTGTTCCTTTATTGTTCACTTTTCATTTTTCACTTCTCCAACTTTATTTTAATAATGTGTCCAAAGACTAATTCAACCTCTCTCCCACTTCAATAAAGGTTCATTAGTGGATTAGGAGTGATTTGAAACTGAGCCCAGTGGAGTCAGCAGAGACAAATTGCAAACAGCTACTCAGCGCATTTTGAAAAGTACCAAGCTAGCAACCTGGAAAAGATCCACCAGTAAAATCTAGCTGTACTTGTGTATGCAGAGCCCCACTGGACAGACAAACCATCTCCACTTCTGGATGGGCACGAGTGACAACACTGAGCCCTGAAATTAACGTGGCAAAGGTTGTTGTGTGAAGTTTGAGCCCATCCCCAAAAAATGAACACAGCCTATCAGCATGGAAAATAAAAACGGGAAAACTGGCCATCCAGCATGTATTAATGTGATAAAAATAAGTGAATAAGGGCTGCCACCTGACCTCTGCTATTTTGGGATCCTATTGTTCCCTCTGAAATCTGCAAAGTCCATCTCAATAGTAGCCTGTCCCGCATTCCACCTGGCCTACAAAGAGATGGATCAGAGGGGAACTGGGGTAGGGGAGGAGGGGAGGGGGAGGGGTTAAGGGGGGGGGGCCTACAAAGAGATGGATCAGAGGGGAACTGGGGCTGGGGGGGGGGGAAAGGGGGGATTGTTGACTTCTTCCTTTACCCCCACTTCCCAGGCTTGCTCAAAATTATTCCCCAAACTGACAACATCTTATAACGTATGAGTAAAAGTACTACACCTACCATAAATATTATTGGAATTGAGAATAGTACTTATTATAACTTTTTCTAAAATTTTATGATTTCATTAAAAATGTATAAAGAGATGAGGAATCTGAGAAACAAAAACGTTAAACAGTTTAAGATCATCCAGGTGGTAAATGGAAAAGGCTGTGTTTAAACCCAGGCTCCCTTTCCCCAGAGCCCATGTTACTAACCACCATGATGTGCTGCGATACTCCAGACAACAATTAGTTTAGAAACGTGATGATTTTGAAATCATAATAAAGCGTGGGTGTTCCTGCATTCTTTTAAATTGGAGGGTAATTGCTTTACAGGGCTGTGTTGGTTTCTGCCATACAACAACTCAAATTATCCATGAGCGCGTGTGTGTGTGTGTGTGTGTGTGTGTGTGTATATTCCCCCCCTCTTGAGTCTCTCTCCCACCCCTCTAGGTTGTCACAGAGTGCCAGATTGGGCTGCCTGTGTTATTACTATATATCAGCTTCCCACCAGCTATCTATTTTACACATGGTAGTATATTAATCAGAGAAGGCAATGGCACCCACTCCAGTACTCTTGTGTGGAAAATCCCATGGACGGAGGAGCCTGGTGGTCTGCAGTCCATGGGGTCGCAAAGAGTCAGACATGACTGAGCGACTTCACTTTCACTTTTCACTTGCATGCATTGCAGAAGGAAATGGCACCCCACTCCAGTGTTCTTGCCTGGAGAATCCCAGGGACGGGGGAGCCTGGTGGGCTGCCGTCTATGGGGTTGCATAGAGTCAGGCACGACTGAAGCGACTCAGCAGCAGCAGCAGCAGCAATGTATAAATGGCATGGTACTCTCTCAGTTCATCCTACCCTCTCCTTTTCCCGCTGTGTCCTCAAGACGGCCCTCTACATCTGTCTCTATTCCTGCCATGCATTGGTTCATCTGTGCCATTTTTCTAGATTCCATTCCTGTCAAGTTTTTTTTTAAAGTGTAGCCATTAGCACAATTATTTACTCAAGCTCTCTACACAATTTTGTCATCAGCTACAGATTCCCAACATAAGTTCTGGATCATCTCATCTCACCTGTCATCCCCGTTGCCGTTTCTCCCAGAAAAAGCACCTCTGCTGGATTTAGTCAACATTTTCCTTTAATTCTTCAATCTAAAATTATTTTAATCTGTAGAACATGCCAGTAAGCTGAAAGTTCCCTACCTGTATGCCATGAAAACAGGGAAACAGGAAAGAGTGAGAGGGGAAGAAGAAAAAGAGAGACCAAGAAAGACAGAGAGACAGAGAATGAGGAAAGAGGGAGGGGGCGCAGGAAGGGGGAAGTAAAAGAATGAATAGTGGAAAGGAAGCACTACAATATCTAACTTCATCAAAACTGATACAAGATGTTGTGGCTACTTTTTAAGCTTTTTTATTTGAAAATAGTCTCAAAGTTACCAAAAGTTGCAGAAAGAATATAAATAGTACAAAGATCACTTATTTAATCTTCACAGATTCTACTGTTGTTAAAAATTTCCTCCATTTGCTACAGATCAGTGGTCCCCAACTTTTCTGGCACCAGAGACTGGCTTTGTGGAAGACATAGGGGTGGGGGAGATGGTTTGGGGATGATTCAAGTGCATTATACTTATTATCCATTTTATTTCTATTATTACTACATCAGCACCACCTCAGATCATCAGACATTAGATCCTGGACGTTGGGGGCCCCTATTTGATAGATGATTGATGATAGATAGATAGAGCAATGGATGAATGTTTGTGTCCCCACCCCCAAACCTATATATTCAAAATCATAATCCCAATGTGATGGTACTTGAAGATAGGATCTTTGGGAAGTAATTAGGCATGATGGTGGAGCCCTCATGAATGGAATTAGTGCCCTAATAAGAAGAGGCCAGAACATTAGCTGGCTCTCTTTCTGCCATGTGAGAATGCAGCAAGAATAAGGCCATTTATAAGCCAGGGAAAGAGACCTCACCAATAACCCAGCCATGCTCGCATCCTCATCACTGACTTCCAGCCTCCAGAAGTGAGATATAAATCTCTGTTACTCAAGCTAGCTGGGAACTTTTTATAACAACTTATAGAACTAAGGCAGATAGATGATTGTTTGATGATAGATTTTTTTTTCTGAACATGGTTATTTACCTCTAAATCCTTTAGAGTGTGCTTCCTAAGAAATATTCTCTTATACAACCAGTGTACAGTTACCAGTGCTGTACAATTAAATGGACACAGTAATTTTATCTAGTCTACAAGACATGTTCTAATTTGTTAAGTTGACCTAATAAAGTCCTCCAATGCAGAACAGTCAACACTTAACTGTAAGAGCTCTTTTTGTTATTGTTATTGTTGTTTATTAATTAAGTACTTTGGTGAAATACTTTTCAGTCCGTTAAATAAAAGTCAACTCAGGAACACCCCTTCTCAGGACTCAAACTTGCATGAACACTTCACACTTTACATATCTCCCATATTCATCCTACTGTTTTATTCTTTTCACTCCTTTGTGTCACAAGAAGCAAACAGAAGGTAATACCAACTTTAGACACAGGTAAGCTGAGCTCTTTCCTGGGTCCCTGAGCTCCAAGGCCCCACACTCCTCTGTCCTTTCAAGACATTTGGTAAGACTCCCTCCCCCTACCACTCTAGTACCAAGGCCTGGCTGGAGCTGGTAGTGCGGGCTGTTTGGATGGGCTCCCTATGGCGAGGTGGAGGTTGGAAGGCATCCAATCCCCATTCCTACCCTTTAGGGTTCTCTCCAACCTTCCATGTTGTGTGCAGAGTGGACTCAGCACTCAGTTGCTCCAAAACTTGTCCTGTGAGGTTGCCCTGGGGCCCTGGAGCTGGGCTGCCTTTCCAGAAAAGCCAGCTGGTGAGGGAGGCTCACAAAGAGCTGACAGACATAGAATTGCTCTCCTGGGATGGATGAGCTTGGGCTGCTGGAATGGTGCTGACGCTCAGATTTTGAGGAATTCCTGCTCACTTAGGCTCAGGATGAGTTCGGCACTCCGGGCTTGCCCACCCTTGAGTTTGAACTGCTCTCTTGCATACTCAATCACCCATCGTACTTCCACCATGGTGCTGCCTCTGGTTTCCAGCATCCAAAATGGCAATCATCTTTTCCCCTGTGCACCCTCTGGCTAGTGGCACTCAGGGCAGTCCCCTCACCCTTCCATGGGCTCTATACCACATGTAATACAATCCCCTCACCCTTCCATGGGCTCTATACCACATGTAATACAATCCTCAGGGGTGGCCCCATCCATCCCCTTGAAGGGCTTGGGAGATTGCTGTTTTACCACATCAATGGTTCCTTCTAATCCCAGTCTTCTCTTGCCTCCAATTGCTATAGTGATTTTTGGCTCTTCCAGGTGAAGCCGATTCAGATGAGGGTCACGGATTCCATGCATGAACAGGATAACGCGTCTTGTTCTCCCTAGAGGGCTTGCCCCTATCTGCCCCACTGGTACTTGTGAGTAGAAACCAAGGGTGCAATCAACATGGAAAGAGATCACATTTTAGGAATGTTGTGATTACAGCCTAAAGTTCCAGAGAAGACATGGTTGGAAAGGGTATTGTTCTATATATACACGCTGTAAAATTCCAAATGACAAATTTAACGCAACCATAAAATAAATCACTGTTCACATTCTCCTGTGTACTGTGTGCATTTGTGGTCATCTTCAAAGAAGCTCCGGAACAACCTTTGAAAGAGCCATCGGAAGCCAGTATTCACGGGAGCAGGATGGATGGTGCAGTATCATGAATCATGGCATAACCAACACGAAACAAATGGCATCAGACACTCAGAGTCAAGCAGAGCTATATATAAGTCTCAATTCAGACAGGTCCTGAGAGCTATAGGACTTGAATAATAGCAGTCCTGTTATCTTTTTCTCAGAGTGGGAGATATGAAATTACCCAGTAACAGCACATTTGACAATAAAGAATATGAAGAGATGATTCCTGGATCTAAACTGAAATGATGCCTGGGCATGGTGGGGAATCAAGTGCTCTGATTGGACAATAAGCGAATGCATTAGTATCTCTCTTCTACCCATCAGTCCAAATTTTTAGTGATAAATCACGATGCCTCATATGTTCATGAATTTTGCAAAGTCTCCTTAAATGAAATTGATTATAAAAAAATAAAATTGATTATATAAACAAGTGACACACACACACAAATATTTACCTGGAATCCCACACAACCTAGGGGTGGCCTTGAAAAAAGGGATGGGGTGTAGCTATCCACCATGTCCCAGTTATAAAAGCTGCATCACAATGGATAAAATAATCACAAAGATGACTGGCTTTTTCTGACATTTTGATCAATTCCCACTTTTTTTCTTTTTTATTAATTTGGCTGCACCAGATCTTAGTTGCCGAATATGGGGTCTAGTTTCCTGACCAGGGATTTAACCCAGGCCCCCTGCATTGGAGCTCAGAGCCTTAGCCCTGGACCATGAGGAAAGTCTTCTCCATTCATTTTAAGAATCATAGAAAGTAGAAAAATTACAACTGGAGAATTTGTCTTCGGTTCCATAATAGGCTGAAATGCCAGTTGAAACTTGAGGCCAGCATAGGAGAGATTCTGACTTCATCCCAATAGGGTGAAGTCACCAGGGCCACATAAACACCCTTTGACCAAGAAAAGCATAAAGACAATACAGCTTTGCAGCTGTACAACTTGAAGAAATAGCATATGAGGACTAGGCTGCCAGGACAACTAGGAAATGGAGTATTTATATAAAAACATTACTGCAAGCTAAAGAGGAGGACAATTCATTGTAACAAGAAGTTTCCATGGTAGTATCCAGAAGTCACTGCGGTTTTCTTCACTATTAAAACAAACCTTGGAAAGAAGTTGAGCTGTTTTCAAGACCAATTGAGTCCCGTGTTCTCTGGCAACTGCCTCGTTCTCTTTCTACTCCTTTTGTACCTGCATAGACACCATATTCCCCAGGATACTGAGACCATTGGTCTGTACTGTGAGAGCTCAGGCAAACACAGTGTTTGCTCATCACTGACAGGAACATGTATACTCCGAAGTGCTAACATGTATATGAATTCTTTACGGAATATTCACTGGAAGGACTGATGTTGAAGCTGACGATCCAATACTCTGGCCACCTGATTCAGAGAGCTGACTCATTGGAAAAGACCCTGATGCTGGCAAAGACTGAAGACAAAAGAAGAAGAGGGTGGACGAGGATAAGATGGTTAAACAGCATCTCTGACTCAATGGACATGAATTTGAGCCAACTCCAGGAGATAATGAAGGACAGAGGAGTCTAGTATATTTCATTTTTTTTCCAGACTCCAGAGAAATGACTGATTTATTTACACCTAGACATAATTTCGGAGAAGGGGATGGCACCCTACTCCAGTACTCTTGCCTGGAAAATCCCATGGACGGAGGAGCCTGGTGGGCTGCAGTCCATGGGGTCGCAAAGAGTCGGACACGACTGAGCGACTTCCCTTTCACTTTTCACTTTCACACATTGGAGAAGGAAACGGCACCCCACTCCAGTATTCTCGTCTGGAGAATCCCAGGGACAGGGAAGCCTGGTGGGCTGCCGTCTATGGGGTTGCACAGAGTTGGACATGACTGAAGTAACTGAGCAGCAGCAGCAGCAGACATAATTTATTCTTTTTTTTTTTTTTTTTGAAGTTATGGTAAAGGCTTCCCTGGTAGCTCAGATGGTAAAGAATCCACCTGCAATTCGAGATACTTGAATTCGATCCCTGGGTTGGGAAGATCCCCTGGAGGAGGGCATGACAACCCACTTCAGTATTCTTGCCTGGAGAATCCCAATGGACAGAGGAGCCTGGTGGGTTGCAGCCCATGGGGTTGCAAAGAGTCAGACACGACTGAGTGACTAAGCACACACAGCTGCCTTACAATGTTATGTTAGTTTCTGCTGTACAACAAAAAGAATAACCCATATCTATATATATACCCACTTCCTCTTGAGTCTCCCACCCACCTCCCATCCCACCTCTCTAGGTCATCACAGAGCACCGAGCTGAGCCCCTGTATTATACAGCAGCTTCCTGCTGGCTATCTGTTTTACACATGATAGTTTTTAGTAAAGTTGCTCAGTCGTGTCCAACTGTTTGTGACCCCATGGACTATACAGTCCATGTAATTCTCTAGGCCAGAATACTGGAGTGGGTAGCCATTCCCTTCTCCAGGGTATCTTCCCAACCCAGGGATCAAACCAGGGTCTCCTGCATTGCAAGCAGACTCTTAACCAGCTGAGCTACCAGGAAATAACGTACACATGTCATTTTAACATTTTCTTCCCCAAAATGAAAGCCAGCTGAAGAAAGTTCCTTAAACCAAGTGCCCACACACAACTTTAAGAGTGGGACTAGTGAGGGGTGGGATGCTCTTACTTAATTCTGAGAACTAACACACCTAGTGGAAATCTGATCCCACAAAACTGCACATCCAGGACAGCATCACCTTTCACTCTCACAGCCTCTCATTACCAATGTCATTCACGTTTTTATACAATGTAATTGTCAGATAATATCACATTTGCACACAAACTTCACACAGGCAGTAAAGTGGACATAAATCAATTACAGTGGCCTGAACAATCAAAGGCACATAAGTAGCTACTTACTTATATGTCTGCTTAGAAAAATTTCTTTTGAGTTTTTATCGGGGGCTAACAGTTTAAATCAAAAACAAAACAAAATCCCATTATTTCCACTTTTTCTAATGAGTGCTCGAAATTCAGTTTTAGAACTTTTTGTCTATAAAAATTATCTTAATGGTAATATTCAAATAAACATAGAAATATTAATACCAATAATCAATATGTGGTGGGCTTTTTAAGTTTGTTAATTCATATATTATTCTTATTACGCTCCAAACAATGCTGTGAAAGGTGAGGCCATGTGATCTCCAACATTTTACACACGTAAAATTTCAAACTGAGAGAGGCGATGTAGCATGATTCCTGGTCATGTGACTAGGATATACAGTTAAGATTCAAACCTAGGTCTTCTGAGGCTGAAATGTTCAGCAAATATCCCCTTGAGTATGCATCAGTCCATATTTATGCAAATTTTATCACACAGAAATTAAGAAAATATTCCAAGGATAGATTGTGTTTCCCTGAGGTATTTCCTATAAATTCAAGCCTAGTACAGCTTACCACCACATAAAGACAAAAGAGAAAACCAAACTCAAAATGAAAACCAACAGAGCTATTTTTACTGGCCTTGCTGTATAAAAGGAAACAGAAGGGAAAAGCTGAAAGATCAAATGACAAAGAATTTTCTAAACCTGTCACTGTCAATTCTTGGTGTTTTTACCCCAGGAAGTTTAAGCTCTGCATCCTGCTATCAAAGGGTTTGTAACCATTCATATACTGTCTCCCCTTCTCTCTCCTTTATTTCTTCTCTCTCCTCCCCTCACCACTCTAAACCACCTTCTGCAGCACAACTGGAGAGTGACAGGCTCACCAATTAACACATGTATAGTTCAGAAAAATACATGACTACTGGAAAGACCACAGCCTTGACTATGCAAACCTTTAATCCATACAGTAGTCATGTTCGGATGTGAGAGTTGGACCATAAAGAAGGCAGAGCACCACAGAATTGATGCTTTTGAATTGTGATGCTAAAGAAGCCTCTTGAGAGTCCCCTGGACAGCAAGGATACCAAACCAGTCAATCCTAAAGGAAATCAGCTCTGAATATTCACTGGAAGGAAGGATGCTGGAGCTGAAGCTCCAATACTTTGGTCACCTGTTGCGAAGTGTTGCACACTGATGCTGGGAAAGACTGAAGGCAGAAGGAGAAGGGGAAGACAGAGGATGAGATGATTGGATGGCATCACTGACTCAGTGGACATGAATTTGGGCAAGCTACAGGAGATGGTGAGGGACAGGGAGGCCTGGCATCCTGCAGTCTATGGGCTCGCAAAGAGTTGGACACGATTTGGTGACTGAACAACAACAATTCAGAAAAGTAAAGGGAACTGTTTTCCAAACTTTGACATTTTCTATTTTCCTCCCATTTTTACTAATTTTCCAGGGATGACATTGACTTACGAAGACTCGGGGTACTGCAGAGCCAGGTCAGATACAAAGGATGTAATGTTTGCCCCCAAAGATGCATCAGTACGCACAGAAACCCGCCCCTGAGCGTCTTCCTTCTCTGTTTCCACATGTCAGACCACCTAGAAAATGCTGGTGGGCAGCTGGTGATTGGCTCCAAATCTATATTTAACCTTCTGAAGGCCCATTAGCTGACGGGGCTTTGGCATTTGTGGCCTCAAAAACAGATCAATATACTCTATATTTTGAAGGGCATCGAATTCTCCCCATCCAGGAGCAGACAGGCTGTGGGTCAGAGGACAGCCAGCAGCAAGCACATCAGGTCTCCCTGAACTGACCCACCGGATGGAATGGAACTTTTCTGAGGCTTGTGTGGCTTTACTCACTTACCTGATAGAGGTTGAGATGGTGCGTGTAGACTGGATACTCAGAAATCCATCAACTTGGGCCAACAAATCATGGCCAAAACCGAAACTAATCCAGCCTGTGGGTGGTCAGAGCAATCTCTAAAATACCCCCTCGGTTAAACTTCAGGGATGTACTGAAATGTCTGCAGGTAGAAACATTTCAGCTACTGTATCCTTCCTACAGCACCTAGGTACCTTCAACACACTCAGGCAAGAATTCAGGAGTGTCTCCCTTCTGTAGCATTTATTTCTATAACAATTGAGTCTTCTAAAATAATAGGCAGATATCCTTCTTATCAGAGACAAAAAAAATTAGATGTTTAAAAAGTATTCCTAACTTAACACTCTTTCTAGAAATGGTTATACTTTATTTTTTTAAACTTTTTATTTCATTATTGGAGTTCCGTTCAGTTCAGTTCAGTCACTTAGTCCAGCTCTTTGCAACCCCATTGACTGCAGCAGGCCAGGCCTCCCTGTCCATCACCAACTCCCAGAGTTCACTCAAACTCATGTCCATTGAGTAAGTGATGCCATCCAACCATCTCATTGTCTGTCGTCCCCTTCTCCTCATCTGTCGTCCCCTTCTCCTCCTACCTTCAATCTTTCCCAGCATCAGGGTCCACTCTTTGCATCAGGTGGCCAAAGTATTGGATTTTCAGCTTCAACATCAGTCCTTCCAGTGAATATTCAGGACTGATTTCCTTTAAGATGGACTGATTGGATCTCCTTGAAATCCAAAGGACTCCCAAGAGTCTTCTCCAACACCATAGTTCAAAAGCACCAATTCTTTGGCACTCAGCTTTCTTTATAGTCCAACTCTCACATCCATCCATATATTGGAATATGGTTGATTAAAAATGTTGTGATGATTTTGAGAGAACAACAAAGGGACTCAGGCATACATATATCTGTATCCATTCTCTCAAAAACTCCCTTCCCAGCCAGGCTGCCACTTAACATTGAACAGAGTTCCCTATGCTCTACAGTAAGATCTTATTGGTTATTTATTTTAAATATTAGTAATTGCTATACTTTAAATACCACATACAAATGAAAACTATCTCACCTCTGATTAAATTGAGTCACAGCGAATCAGGATTGAGATGCTTCCAACGACTATTAAGAATGAACTCGAGTTCATTTTAAAGAAACATCTCCTTATGAACTATGAGTACGTTCTGTTAGGATTTTTTGGATCTGTTTCTCGGCCGCATATCCCAAAGGCTGTGTCATTCACAACCATGTGTAAAATGACAGTGTGTGAGTAACACTGTTAGAAATTGCACTGTGTTTCCTAAAAGTCATGTGTTGAAGTCATAACCCCAGCACTTCAGCCAGTTTGGGAGATAGAGCTTTTAAAGAATTACAGTAGAGGTGATATGGGTGGGCCCTAATCCAGTCTGATGGATGTCTTTCATCCAAGGAGGAGATCAGGACACAGGAGGACACAGACACAGGACACAGACATACAAGGAGGAAAAAGCATGCGAAAACAGAGAGAGAAAACCATCCACAAGCCAAGAAGAGAGGCCTCAGAAGAAACAATCCTGCTGATACCTTGACTTGGGACTTCTGGTCCCCAGCCTTGTGAGAAAATCACTTTCTGTTGTTTATTTTTTAATTTTTTTTAATTTATTTTTAATTGAAGGATAATTGCTTTTCAGCGTTGTGTTGGTTTCTGCCATGCAACAACATGAATCAGCCATAAGGACCCTTTCACCCCCTCCCTCTTGCTCCTCCCTCCTGCTCCTCCCTCCCACCCCTCTACCCCATCTCACCCCTTCAGAGCACTGGGTTGACTCCCTGTGTTAAACAGCACCTTCCCGCTAGTTATCTATTTTACACGTGGTCAGGTATATCGATGCTCCTCTCTCAGTCTGTCTCACCCTCCCCTTCCCGCACTGCGTCTGTCCTCTGCATCTGTCCTCTGCATCTGCATCTCCATTCCTGCCCTACATATAGGTGTGTCGGTACTATTTTTCCAGATTTCATATATGTTAATATACAATATCTGTTTTTCATTTTTTGACTTATTTTACTCTGTATAACTGCAAGGAGTATAGGCAGTATATGGACTGCAAGGAGATCCAACCCGTCCATCCTAAAGGAAATCAGTCCTGAATATTCATTGGAAGGACTGATGCTGAAGCTGAAACTCCAATACTTTGGCCACCTGATGCGAAGAACTGACTCACTGGTAAAGATCCTGATGCTGGGAAAGATTGAAAGTGGGAGCAAAAGGGGACGACAGACGATGAGATGGTTGGATGGCATCACCGACTGGTTGGACATGAGTTTGAGCAAGCTCTGGGAGTGGTGATGGACAGGGAAGCCTGGAGTACTGCAGTCCATGGGGTTGCAAAAGAGTTGGATACGACTGAGCAACTGAACTGAACTGAACTGAACTCTGTATAACTGGCTCTAGGTTCATCCACCTCAGTTAAACTGACTCAAATTCACTCCCTTCTATGGCTGAGTAATATTCCTTTGTATATATGTAAAACACTTCTTTATCCATTCATCTGTTGATGGACATTTTGGTTGTTTCCATGTCCTGGCATTGAGCACGGGGCTCCATATGTCCTTTTGAATTATGGTTTTCTCAGGATATATGCCCAGTATTGGGATGCTGGGCACTTTCTGTTGTTTAAACCACAAATACCGGTTTCTGGTATTTGTTATGGAAACACCAGCTAACTGACATATACACACTGCATTTTGGCCCTGTCATTAGAAAAATTGAAAATTCTAAGTTAATACTTGAAATTTCTTCAATCAAGTAAGTTGGAAAAATTCCACCAAATAAAATTTATTTTATTAATAAAACGTGCCACATCTCATTTGTCAAAAATGCTCTTGGGTCTACCTTCAAAGACTAGCCAGTACCTTAACTACTACTTATCACTTTCATTGCTACCACATTAGTCCAAGGCAATGTCTCTCACTTAGGTTATAGGCTTTTAATGGATCCTTGGAATAAAAGCTATGACCAACCTAGACAGCATATTAAAAAGCAGAGATGTTACTTCGACAACAAAGGTCCGTCTAGTCAAAGCTATGGAGAAGGCAATGGCGCCCGACTCCAGTTTTCTTGCCTGGAAAATCCCATGAACAGAAGAGCCTGGTAGGCTGCAGTCCATGGGGTTGCTACGAATCAGACACAACTGAGTGACTTCACTTTCACTTTTCACTTTCATGCATTGGAGAAGGAAATGACAACCCACTCAAGTATTCTTGCCTGGATAATCCCAGCGAAGGGGGAGCCTGGTGAGCTGCCGTCTATGGGGTCGCACAGAGGTGGACACGACTGAAGCAACTTAACAGCAGCTGCAGTCAAAGCTGTAGTTTTTCCAGTAGTCATATATGAATGTGAGAGTTGGACCATAAAGAAAGCTGAGCACCGAAGAAATGATACTTTTGAACTGTGGTATTGGAGAAGACTCTTGAGAGTCCCTTGCACTGCAAGGAGATCCAACCAGTCAATCCTAAAGGAAATCAGTCCTGAATATTCATTGGAAGGACTGATGCTAAAGCTGAAGTTCCGATAGTTTGGCTACCTGATGCAAAGAACTGGCTCATTGGAAAAGACCCTGATGCTGGGAAAGATTGAAGGCAGGAAAAGAAGGGGACAACAGAGGGTGAGATGGTTGGATCACATTACTGACTCAATGGACATGAGTTTGAGTAAACTTCGGGAGCTGGTGATGGACAGGGAAGCCCGGCCTGCTGCAGTCCATGGGGTGTACACAACTGAGCGACTGAACTGAACTGAGCTGAATGAATCTTATGTCTATTAGAATCCTCTAATGTCTATTCGAAACACATGATCCTCTGCAAACAGGTGAGATCATGTTACTCCTCTGTCCAGTGCCGGGCAATGACTCCCTAGTTCCTGCCAAGGAAAACTGAAGTCCATATAAATGGCTACCATGCCTTACTTGAGTTGATCCCAATTTGAGCTCCCCTCCATTACTCTAATCCAGCACAGCAGATGTCCTCAGTCACACCTTTGTTCTAGCTCCTCCCTTCTCTGAAAGCTTCTCCTTCAGTTATCTGCACAGCTAACTCCCTCACCTTCTTCAACTCTTTGCTCAAGTTGTTCAGTTTCAGTATGGCTCCCCAGATCATCCTATCGAAAACTGTAACCATTTCCCCTTCACCCCTCATCATTTTTTGTGTGTGTGCAGGTGTCCTCAGTCCCTCAGTCATGTCTGATTCTTTGGGGACCCAATGGACTGTAACCTGCCAGACTCTTCTGTCCGTGGGATTTTCCAGGCAAGAATACTGGACTGGGTTGCCTTTTCCTATTCCAGGGATCTTCCTTACCCAAGGATCAAAACTGCCTCTCTTGCATCTCCTGCTTTCGCAGACAGATTCTTTACCACCAGCATCCGTAGGAAGCCCCCATCATCCTACTCTACTGTTTTTTATTCTGTTACATTTAGTCTCCTCTGGAAAATTATATAAATTATTAATATATAATTTATTGTTTATCCTATGTCTTTATTTGGCTCACCCATCTATTCCAAATCACCTGGAGCCATGCTTCAACCATGGTAGGAAGTCAAATATTTGATTAATAAATATTGAATGAAAAATCAGTTGGTTTTTGGTACACCTGAAACTAACACAAGATTGTAAATCAACCATACTTCAGTAAAAGACTTTTTTTAAAAAAGATCAATTGAATATGGAAGTTAGAATTTTCTCTTTAAGCACTATAAATTTTCAAACATTCCCCAATTTAGAGACGGTTACAATGCAACCCATTATGAATGTTAGGAATTTCCTTTTTCTTACTTGCAGTTCTTAACAGGGATTCACTTCTCCAAGAAAATCCCCAAAGGAAAGAAAGAATTTTCAGTCCTTCCCCTTCTACTGCAACTAAAAGTCATACTTTTGGGAAAGACAAAATGGAAAGCAGGCCCCTAAAACATGGCAACTTGAAATTTTTCAATTTCACATGAAAGTATCCTTATATAAGCATATTGCTGGAATAGCTAATAAATTGTGACAAGTTAGGGGAAGCTGAGTGAAATATTCAAAATTCAACTAGATAGTATTTAAAATATTTATTCAAGTCATAAGGTTTTAATACCCTGAAAGAATGCAGAATCAAATCAAGGTTTTAAAAATCATTTAATAGAAAATACTTACTATCTTGAGGTTTCAGCAAATACAATGGTCTTAAGAAACCAAGTGAAAGTATACTTACAGATCTTATGACCCAAAGAGATGTAAACATCTATCAAGTGAGCAAACTGGATGGAATCTGAAGATTTCTGTTTAAAAAAAAAAAAAATGAATTTGGCAATGTATATGTCACGTGGAGCCAGAAATACGGGTTCCAGGACCAAAGAGACCTACACCTTGAAGTTTTAAAGCCCATAACATAACAAATAGAACACAGGGCCCAAAGCCACTTCTAAGATGAGACGTTTTACAGATATGAGTTTAAAAATACAAGTTTTGGCAATATAAATTTGAAAATATCAATATTATTATAGAAACATGAACAAAAGGCATAAATAGTCCTTACAGTTGAGCATGCATCAATATCTGGCAGGGCTGGCGAAAATGCCAATTTCTCTGCCCCACCCTCAGCCTCTGATTCAGTAGATCTAGGGGACAGCCAAGAACTGCACTTTTCTTTTTCTTTTTTTTTTTTAATATTTATTTATTTGTTCACGCTGAGTTTTAGTTGAGGGTCTCGGGATCTTTGATCTTCATTTTGTCATGCAGGGTATTGAGTTGCTGCATGTGGAATCTAGCTCCCTGACCAGGGATTGGACCCAGGCCCCCTTCACTGGGAAACTCATCATCATAGCCACTGGACCACCAGAAAGTCCTCAGAGAACCACATTTCTAGCAAGCTCCCAGGTGATGCTGATGCCACTGGTCCAGGGACCACACTTTGAGAACTACTGGAATAAATGATTCTGCATTCAATTAATTTGCAAACCAGAAATAATAATTGTTTTGAGGTGTGAAGAAAAAGGGACCTTACTGTTGGTACCCATTTGTAAAGAGAGGCCTCTCCATACGCTTAAAAGGGTATCCTTTCAGAAAGGATGTTACGATTTACCAAGTCCTTTGTGTACATCACCTCCCTTGAGTGTAGGAAGGCGTCCAGGGCGGCACCCTCCCCATCTCCTATTGCTGAGGTGGCCTGTCACAGAGAGGCTGCGAACAGAGCACACGTTAGAAGTAAACAATGGCGAAAAGGTTCTTGGCTGGCTGCAGACAATCAGCTTCTATTAACATTCCTGGTTTGAGACAAACCATTCAGGTCCTCGCTGGTGGATGTGAGTGATGCTGGCCCAGACAGAGCCATGTAGCGGGGGTGGGGAGATGATCAGAGGCAGAAGAAGCTGGCTTAGGGTCCTAGCAGCGCCGGCTGCTTTGTGTGCGGTCCCTCGGGCCCCAGTCCTGTGCAGCTGCAGCTGGCCTTCCATCTGTCTGATCTACAGGCAATTTGCAGACGGGGTAATAGGGTAACATGAAGGCCAAATCTGCGTGATTCTTTGCCTTTCTTCTTCTCTTTTTTTTCTCCAACCAGCTACTGATAGTTGGCAAAGAGATGAAAAGGAGAAAATATTAGACCTCCCTTTTCAATCCTCACAGCAATGAATACACAGGAAAAAAAAAAAAGGTATTTTATGAGAACTACAAATAGATATCAGACAATTACACACATTTAACTTGAACAGTGAGCCTGCTATATTTACAATGCATTTACAAGTAGCTGTCCTTGCTATGCTTGTCCTTCACCTGCCCTGTGTTGCTTTTAATAAAGTTTAGTGGTCAGAGTTCAGGAAGGAAGTGAATATGAGCTATTTGAGATTTGAGATGTGTGTTATTTTTTGTAATTGAAATAACTTTTCAATTAAAAAACAGCTATCCAAAATATGGAATAGATAAACCCACAAGGTCCTACTGTATAGCTTAGAGAACTATATTCAGTATCCTATGATAAATCATAGTGGAAAAAGAATACAAAAGGCAAAAAAGTATGTATACATATGCAAAACTGAATCACTTTGCAGGATAGCAGAAATTAACACAACGTTGAAAATCAACTATATTTCAATTCAAAAATTGTAATCGAGCATTTTGTTTGTTAACTAATGTTTTGGGGAAGTAAAACAAAAAAGAATATGTTTACCCTAAGCCTGGAAAAATAATGAGGCATATTACAATAATTTATTTCTTTTATAGACCCTCTATCTTCTATGTAAAGCTTAATATTTTTTTAAAGAGGAACATGCCTAGTAAACAAACTTAAAATTAAGCAGAGAATATCGTGCTTCCATGTCTACAAAAGATGCTCTCTTAAGTCTTCAAGATAAGCAAGGATTTTCAAAGGAAGTATTTGTGAAAATAGCTTTCTTTTGAAAGAACCAGTAAAAACAGCTAACCCAATAAATGAGGACAGCCCCACTTTCAGGTATGCTTTTTTCCCACTATATTTTGTGTGCCCGTTTTTGTTTCTTTTTTTTTTTTTTTTAATTTGGACCATGTGGCCTTCTGACAATGGCTGAGGTAAAACACACAACTGTACCACAGACCACTCATCTGACAGCAGAGGACGCAGGGTGAAAGAGGCTGGAGAGAGCTACCCAGAGGGCTTGTGTAATAACCAGAGCTTCTATCTCCTAACTCAGCGCGCCTCTCTGAATTATGAAAGCATTTCCCCATTTCCGAGGAAAGGTCACTCGTAAGTGTATGTCTGTGGAAACTAACTCTGAGTCACCTACTCAGCCAGCTCTTTCACTGAGAGAAGAATGGGCTGACCTGGGGGCAAAGTAAGATTCCCACTAGAGCCTGCCTCCATAGTTCCTTGGGCAGAAAAGTCAGTATGATTTAACCATTAGTTTCTGAGATTTCCAGGTGACAGCTCTAAGCCTGAGAGCATCACTGTGACTTCCCCTGGGACTATGCCCATGGCCCCTCTGCCCCTCCCATCTCTGCTCTTCAAACTAAGACTTCCAGCTACAACCAAGGGAAATATTTGAAGCTCTAGTTTGTGTATGTGAGAGGTGTGACACCCAGCAAATCTAGCATTTCCATCTAGGGAATTCTGACCAATGAACATTCAGTGCAGTCTCAAGGGAAAGGAGAGGTCTCAGAAGGACTCCTATAATCCACTGGGCAGGGGGAAGGGCCCTCAGGGTAGAACTGGGCATACAACCTCTATCATCACTAAGAGGCTTCTCACCTTGCTCTCAGTTGAGAAACTTGGGAAGGCTGGAGGTTGTGTGACTCTGTCTATTCCTTTTCACCCCAAATTAGCTAATATTCCAACATGGAGCCAAAATCCTTGGTTGGGTGCACAGGGTGGGTCATCTGTCTTTCCTGCCCACTGCCCAAGAAGGCAGGCCAGTCTGAGTCATCTCTCACCTGACAATTCTAATAACTCCATCAGGTCCTCAGTCAAAGGCAGCAACTGGTGACCGGAGTCTGAAATAGACAGACCATCCCCTTCCTCCCTCCTTAGGTCTTATTTATTTATCAGATCCCTTTTTTCATGACTATCAAGATCTCCAAGACACAGACATGAAGAGGAAATTAGATATTGGAGAAATTTGGTGCGGATGGAAAGGAAATCCCAGGGAAGAGTTATTGCTGTTCAGTTGCTAAAAAGTCCTGTCTGACTCTTTGTGACCCCGTGGGCTGCAGCACACCAGGCCTCCCTGTCCTTCACAATCTCCCGGAGTTTGCTCAAACTCATGTTCACTGAGTCAGTGATGCCATTCAACCATCTCATCCTCTGTCATCCCCTTCTTCTCTTGCCCTCAATCTTTCCCAGCCTCAGGGTCTTTTTCAATCAGTCGGCTCTTCACATCAGGTGGCCAAAGTATTGGTGGTTCAGCTTTGGTATCTGTCCTCCCAATGAATGAAAAGTGAAAGTGTCGTCGCTCAGTCATGTTCGACTCTTTGCAAGCCCATGGACTATAGCCCATCAGGTTCCTCTGTCCGTGGGGTTTTCCAGGCAAGAATACTGGAGTGGCTTGCCATTCTGTTAAATATTCCAATGAATATTCAGGGTTGATTTCCTTTAGGATTGACTTGATCTCCTTATTGTCCTAGGGACCCTCAAGAGTCTTTTCCAGCACCGCAATTCGAAAGTGAAGCGTAGATGGAAGGATATGTTACCAATGAGAGTCCTTAATCAATAGAAACTGATCAGAGGCCAGACAAGGAAATCAGGCAAGGCTTTATTGGAGCCTCTAGTGCAGCAGAGGGGAGGGAGAACAAACAACAACTTCCCTTGCTTGCTTGCTCTCTGAGCGGGGAGGGTGGATGCGGTTCCTTATATGGGGTGAGGGTAGAGGTATGTCAAAGGGTTGGGCCAGAAGCGTGGCTTAGGAGCCTTGCCCAGCACCTCTGGTGATGCTGTGTGCAGGGTACATGCGCAACACCCAACTCTTCAGAAGCGGCAGTTGGGTTTTTGGTCTTCTTGTAGCTTGCTGTCCAGAATCTGCCCCTATTGCATATGCACACAGTTATTTTCCCTCCCTCATAGTTTCTTTGTACATTTAGCTCGAAGAGACGTTTGTCCAGGTGCAAGCATTACAGCACTGCAGCAAAGGGTCCCAGGTTCCAGCCTGTCTCAGCAAGAGAGGGGAGATAGTTCTGGAGTCAGCCCTCAGACTGAGCTGCCGTTCTGACACCTGTGAAAGGAAAGAGGGAAACCTCAGCCAGCAGAGGGCTCTGAGAACATCTCCTCCAGACTGACAGTCAGCCCTAGAGCAGCACTTACCCATCAGTAGACCCCTGCTGTCTGCAGCAATGCACAGATGCTAAGGTTGCTCACCAGCCTCCCACCTCCCAGCAGATTTTCTTGATGGGATTTCTGGGCATCTCATGGCATCACCCCACACAGGCATCTGTCCCCTTAATGTTGGGTTAGCTCTGGAATAAAGTTCCCTCACCTGACAGAGATACACTCTGCCTCTCAAGGAGGAAATGGCACAAACCCTATATGGGGTAGGCATACTGATGTGTGTTTGTGTGTGTGTGTGTATATATGCTATGCTCAGCCACTTCAGTCATGTCTGACTTGTGACCCCGTGGACTGTAGCCCTCCAAGCTTCTCTGTCCTTGGGATTTTCCCAGTAAGAATACTAGAGTGGGTTGCCATGCCCTCCTCCAGGGATCGCAACCCAGGGATCGAAACTGCCTCTCTTGCATCTCCTGCATTGCAGGCACTCTTTGCATGCTGAGGCATTGGAGAAGCCCAGGCATACTAATAATACTTTTTAATTTTTTGGCTGAGAAAATGATTTTTGTTTTGAAATTAGTATATCCCATTTCATTTGCACAATGATTGTATTTTAGGGCTACGAGGGAGCTTTAGGAACACTTAAGTCAGTTTATAGGTGAGATTCAGTTTAATTTAAACAGGCTTTCTCCATTACCTCTTAACCTTCATATATGCTAAAGCAGGTTTCCTGATTCTTTTTTTTTTTTTTTCCAGAACTTTTACCGAGAAATCCAGCATCTAGGTGATACGTTTTGATGTTCCAAATAGATTGCCCAGAGGAATTCCAGGACTACACTTATTTTGATACAATTCTTGCAGAGAGTCCTGAATGGCTTTGACATCCAGTGGACTGTTCTGGGCCTCACCTCAATTCCAAGAAATAATCCCACCTCCTAGAATTGCCCCAAATTGTGCATTTTAAATGAAATCAACTGGGCTACCCTTGTCCTGTGTTGCAAATATCTATGACACCGTCCCTTCTTTGCCCCTCCTTTCCACTAAAATCCAACCTCATATCATTCGTATCTCGACCGCTCTTGAGTACAGCTCATTTTACCTTCAGTCATGTCCAACGCTATGGACTGAAGCCCACCAAGCTCCTCTATCTTTCGGATTTTTCCAGCAAGAACGCTGCAGTGAATTGCCATGCCCCGCTCCGGGGTATATCCCCAACCCAGGGATCAAACCCATGTCTCTTAAGACTCTTGAGTTGGCAGATGGGTTCTTTACAACTAGCACTTCCTGGGAAGCCCAAGTGCTGCATTTTGCAATAGCCCAGAGTATGGATGTTTTGAGTTCTTTGGTCTTCAAAATATGGCTGTAGGATATTTTTTTTCTAAGCTCAGCAACCTGATTCAAATTGCCTAGAAAGCTTTGAATAGCGGCTGGTTTCCAAGGCACACGAATACCAACCAGGTTCCCTACTTCGTCATGAACACTGGAAAGCCCATTTCTGCTTTTGTTGGCACAGGGTAACTGGAACAATCAGATCATGTATTTAGTTGGCATTGCATCCGAACAGATTTGCTTTCTTAACCTAGAAAGGAAATAGGAATATCACACTAATTGACTTGAAAGCTAGAGCGTGTGTTCATTTCCTATATTAGATAGGTTTCTCAATGTTTATGTAGAGTGCAGGACATCTAGTCATAGGGGTATTAAGTTTCAGGACAAGGAAAAAACCATTATAAATTCTCTTACTCAGGACTCATTTGTTTACTTGTCTGCCTTTGTCTAACATAGTGGCTTAATTGTGGACTTGGCTCCCCTACTCTTCTTGGACTTCCCTGGTAGCTCAGCTGGTAAAGTATCTGCCTGCAATGCGGGAGACCTAGGTTCAATCCCTGGGTTGGGAAGATCCCCTGGAGGAGGGCATGGCCCACTCCAGTATTCTTGCCTGGAGAATCCCATGGACGAAGCAGCCTGGCAGGCTACAGTCCACGGGGTTGCAAAGAGTCGGGACATGCCTGAGTGACTAACATTTTCACTTTCACTTCTACTCTAACTTTTCCCTTAAGATTTTTAGGTAGTTTACAAAATACTGAGGAATTTCTAGGTACTAGGTGCTATATGCTAGACATGCATATAGTGGTGAACTGAATTAGATTATAGACAGCCTAAGTTTCATGAGATGAAGGGCTTGCTTGTTTATGAGCTGTACCTTCTGCATCATGGGGGAGAAGCACTCTTTACAGCCAAAAGACTCAGCACTATCTTTCCCAAGAGTGATGGTGGGTTGGAAAGCAATAATCTAGTCAGATACCTAGATCAAAATAGCTGTCACATTTATTGAGAGCGAATTATGTTGATAGGCACTGTCCTCATATCTTTATATATCTGTATAGATAAATAAAATGAAAGTGAAAGTTGCTCAGTCATGTCCAACTCTTTGCAACCCAGTGGGCAATGGGGTCCATGAAGTCCATGGAATTCTCTAGGCCACAATACTGGAGTGAGTAGCCTTTCCCTTTTCCAAGGGATTCTCCCAACCCAGGGATCAAACTCAGGTCTCCCACATTGTAGGCAGATTCTTTACCAGTTGAGCCACAAGGGAAGCCCAAGAGTACTGGAGTGGGTAGCCTATCACTTCTCCTGACCCAGGAATCAAATTGGGGTCTCCTGCATTGCAAGTGGATTCTTTACCAACTTCGTTATCAACACATTAATATCTATGTGTATCTATCTAGGTATATACATATATCTAAGTATATCTGTATCTATATATCTTTATTTACACATATGCAATTGATTTTCATTATTTGTAGTCATTATAATCTTTAGGTACCACAAACACTAAATTAGCAAATAATGAGCCTTACTTGTAGGCAAATACAGGGTTAGTTTCCTGCACGCATCTGGTCACAACATCTTCATCATCTGATCAATAGATAACTTTGTCTCTCTTTATGTATGTTTGTATGTCAGTCGTTCAGTAATGTCCGACTCTTTGTGACCCCATGGAATGTAGCCCACCAGGCTCCTCTGTCCATGAGATTCTCCAGGCAAGAATACTGGAGTGGGTTGCCATTCCCTCTCTTTAAAGACACCTTATTTAATATATGTTGGTGATTTGTTAATATTCATCTCATACCCAATAGCACCATAACTCAAGACTAAATGAAGTTTATCTACACACCTATCTTCTCCATAAGGTACATCATGGCCTGCTTGTACTTAGGAACTGTAAGGACTTTAGCCCTGCCCTGTAGGTCACCTTTCAGTGAAATCACCAACAAAAAGCACAAAAATGTTAAAAACATGGCACTAAATACATTGAGAAAGGACATTTCTTTACACTATGAAAGCGGAAACAAGATGGCAGAGCTTGGCTTCATTCAAGCTCACTGGAAACACGGGCACTGATTGGATGATTCAAACGTGCCGCCTCCCTATACATGTCCACAAATGGCCCAGAGCATCACAGACACTGGTTTGGACATCACAAGCAAAGTTTAGCAAGTAGGCAAACTCACAGAGAACCCACAAATACTAAGGATTGATGCAGTAGGTATTAACATATATACACATATATGTATATGTATGAATACATATGTGTGTATCAGAGAAAGAAAGAGAGAGACTGCTATCATGAGCAGCCATCGATAGCAAATAATAACCCTGTCCTGGTCTCATAAATAAAGAAAACAGAGGGACAGAAAAGTTAAGTAGCTAGCTAAAGGCTATAACGCTGATAGTCTTTGAACCCAGGGAACCAAACTCCAGAGTTTGTCTCCTTGAAACTCAGGAAGTGTTTTTTACTTTTTGTTTTCTTTTCTTCTATTTTTCAATGCGTTTTTACATAATATAGCATAAAGCAGAAAATGCTCATATTATAAGCATAAAGCTTGATGAATTTCACAAAATGAAGAATCCCATGTACCCAGCTCTGAATTCAAGAAAGAGATCAGATACCCTTGAAGCCCCTGGGGATGTCTTCCACTCCCCAACCCCCCACCCCACCCTAAAAGCAACCACTATCATGACTTTTTAGTATTAGCTACACATATTTTTTTCAAATTTTTTATTTTACTTTACAATACTGTATTGGCTTTGCCATACATCAGTATGAATCTGCCATGGGTGTACTGTGTATAATATAATTCATACCACCTAGATCTTGCTTTCTAATAATTCCTCCAGTTAAAAGAACAAGGGCTCCTTGGAGAAAGTTCTGATTCTGGGACTAAGGCATAAACATTCAAGAAGACCCTAGAGCATCTTGTAATGCCGGAAAGTAAAAATGTACTCTAAAATACAAATAATCCACAATGATGGGCATATCAAAATGACACAGGAGTCAACTGAGCAAGCTCCCCAATCTCCAAAGCTTGAACAACTTGAACAAGAAAAATAAATGAAATTCAATGGATTATAACCCAATGTATAAAGTGTTAATAAATACCTATGAGTTCAGACTGATATAAATAAATGATTGAATAAAGAATAAATGGGCGAGAATAAACAAATCTCTTAGGAAGGAAAATTCCAGTTTATGTAAATAATCAGCCTTCAGGAAGGTGGAAAATAGCTCTCCACTCTTTAAGTGTAAGCCATGCATCACTACTTCCCCCCAAGCCCTCTAAGGCTGCCCCAGTAGGAAGGCAGTCTGGTCCCTGCTAGTCTGCTCTTCAGGGAATTCCCCATGCACCGGAAGTATCCTCATAGGCTGAAAACACATCAAACTAAGAGTCAAGAGACCCTGAGTTATTGTCTTAATGCCAACACATCTTGTTGAGCAGGAATAAACTTTAAATCCTCAGATTCCTCTGTGCAAAACTGCAGAGAGAATTCCCTTTTGTCCTCATAAATTAGCCAAATTGTGGTTACATGTACGGACTCTCTAGATGAAGCGCAAATCCCAAAACTGCTACTCATTAGCTGTAGGAACCTAAACGAGCAACTTGACCTCCTTTAGCCTTAATATCCTCATCTCCAAAACAAAGATAATAGCAATGCTTACATCCGTGAGGTTTCGTGTGGATTAAATGACAAAATGCATTAAAATTGTGTAGCACTTGACATTGAAAGCAGCCTTTACAGGTTAGAGATTAATCATAATAACAATTATATGCCTGCCCTTGGAAATAGAGTGTATTCTTGGTTCAGAATAAGTCTTGGTTGAGAGGCATAAAGATCCTTTTTCTAGAGCTCTTCTCCATAAGCTTTCATGGCTCCTCAATCCTCTGTCTATTGGGCATGCTCTTTCTTTAATATATTGGTACATTTGAGTAAGAGTTGAAGATTCCCTGGAGAAGGGAATAGCTGCCCACTCCAGTATTCTTGCATGGAAAATTCCATGGACAGAGGAGCTTGGTGGGCTATGTAACAAATACTAGTTTTAAAAAAAAATGGAATACTGGTAATGAATTGAGCCCCACCCTACAAGCCCCGCCTCGCTCAACTGAGACTGAAATATGAACAAAGTGAATATAAATCATCCTTTCATAAACATCAGTAACTTGCCAAAGTCATAGTGAAGGAGAAGAACATGTAACGATAAGGGAAATAAAGGACGGTGGAGAAAAATTCATTCCCAGAACTTATTACGCAAACCGTGAGCAAAGTGACTCCAGAGGATTATGAGAGAAATAGGGCTTCAAATAAGAGTAGGGAAAGTCAGCATGATGGATAATAAATGTTATTACTTTACAATTTGTGTATTTATTTCTCACCTTAAGACTATGTGGAAAGAGACCCAGGCCAAGAAAACATTGGTCTTTCAATCAAAAAACCTGGATTTAAATATCTGCTATTACTTTGTCAGCAAATGTGAGACTGGGAATGAGTCAGGAAAATGCTGCAGCTAATCAGTTAGCATTAGCTGCCAACAGGAGCTTAAGGAAGGCAGACGTTCAATGATCTCATGTACAATGAAACCTGAGGTCAGTGGGTTCAAATTTGACAAGGTAACAAAGTGATGTCATCAGAGAGGTAAGGTTTTTCCTATCTGTTTTATCTTTTTTTCTCTCTTTTAGCATCCCAGATATGATGCATTTTTGTCCTTAGACTTTTTGTCTCATGGTCCCTGAGATGGGTGCCCCTGGTCCAGCCATTGCTTTCTCACATAGCCACATTTAGGGAAGAAAAACAGAGAAGAGGTGGAAGCAGAGAGCTCTCCTCTTGCATTTAACACTTTCATGGAAGAAAATAATCTTTTCCAGAAGTCACAAAGTAGGATTCTACTTACATTGCATTAGCCAGAACACATGGATCAGTCACATGGTTACTTTAAGGAGGCTAGTCATTTTTCCATCCTCCAAAATTTTCAAAGAAGAGAACCTGATTCAATTGCTTGATATTCAAAGCAGTGCCCATCAAAGACTTATCTTGTCATGAATGTAGCCTTGTGTTAATTTGCATCTATACACACAGTTATGTACATTTTGATTATAAAGTAATTGAAATCCTTGTGTCCTTTTTACTGTTCAGTGAGCAAAGTCGAACTGATTAAAGATTTCTATCTTTTCAAGGAGGCAAAACACTTGAGACCATCTAAAATGACTGTGAATATGCCATTAAAGAATTACTCAAATATTTGTAAGCCTTGTACATGTGCTGAAAAAGAAAAAGAAAAATGATAATGTAATAATCACAGTTTTAGTCGTGAGTCTTCACAGACTTTGCAACAATAACTGGGATTTTACTACACCTGTAGTTTTCTAGTTTCCTTTTTAAGACATTACATTTTTATTGTTATTTTTAAAATAATTTATTAGAGAAAATAGATAACCATTTACAAAACCGATATGGGTGTAACCTGAACTTTTTCTCATTCCAACTCTGATTGTTCATTGCTATGAAGGAAATTAATACAAATTATCTAAAAAAAAAAATAGCTAATATGCTTAACTTCTACTGGGAATAAGGAAAATAATTCACTTCCTCTTATAAAAGGGAAACATTATATAACCACAGAGACTGGCCTAAGTAATGACTATAGGCCATTTGTAAAGATATATGAGACCCAAAAAGAGATAACAAGAAGGGCAAAGATAAATCTTCAGTTGTGTCAAAGAGCTAAGAAATATGTGAGAAGAAAATTCAACAACTAAACAAAGTAATTCAATGACTTTAGTGCCATACTGCTTGGGGAACAAAGGCTACTTTTATAAGATACGTAACAAATTTTAAGAATTCAAGAATAAAAATTAAGCATAAATTAGATTAATCAGCAGTGGTTAAGGGTTAATGACCTATCACACATACATATTAATTTATTTACGCCTTTCTCTACACATTCATCCTTTAAGATCATGTACTAAAATGTTGCTGTAAAGAGTTGCTCGTTCTTTGGTTGGTTTTTGAAGGAAGGATTCAAATTAAGTTTTTGGTGTTTTTTTTTAAATATCTTACTAACATTCCACATCTATTGTTAATAGAATAAGAACTCCATGAAAAAGAGAAACAGTTTCCAGCTCATTCTCTTTCATACCTCCAGCATGAAACACATAGTAGCAGTCAGTAAATACTGGTATAATGAGCAAATGCAAATGGGTGGAAATTAACTCTTGGTGCTGAGGTTAGAGCTATAGGAATATGTATAGGAACACTACAAATATCTCAAGAGTCTAGGAAAAATACAAAAAGATGTTCAATAATCAGTATCATTTTCTCCAGAGAACAGTCACAACCCTTTTATGTAACATTTAATAACCATTTACAGAGCAACTACTTGCCTGAGACTAGGAATTATTTGGGTGAAAAATCCATACATTCTCTCCCCTTAAACTTGGACACAACTCAATCCACTCTCAAGAGAAAACAACTTGGCCTCCCACTCACTTCCATGCACACAGAACCTCAGGAGAAATATTTCCTGCTATTTTCTCATTGCTCTTACAAAACAGAAAGTAAAAACACCATTGTTGAAGCTTATATGATCTAGCCCTAGAAAACTCTTCCATCTAGCTCTCTGACACTTGTCAAGATAGCAAAGAGTCTACCCACAATGCGGGAGACCCAGGTTCAGTCTCTGGGTAGGGAAGATCCCCTGTAGAAAGGAATGCCAACCTACTCCAGGATTCTCACCTGCAAATTCCATGGACAGAGGAGCCTGGCAGGCTACAGTCCGTGGGGTTGCATAGAGTCAGACACGACTGAGGGACTAACACTTTCATTTCAATATCTGGATGTCTCCCAGTCAGTTTTTCTTCCCTACCTCTAGTCTGAAAAACACTGTGCATAACATACATTAAGATACATAACTCATCTTACACTCTGGTACCTCAGAGTATAAACCTTGATCTCCTCAACCTTGAAGACTTTTCCCCCTAAAACCAACTTAGCCATCCCATTCCATGGCAAATGTGGGGTTTTATCCTTTCTCTGAAATCTTTAGTTGAACCTTGCTTTCTATTACCAGATCCTGTTCTTCATGTCACTCCACGCTTAAACGTCTTCATAGTTTTGCCCTAGATTGTAAAATCTAAACTCACATCTTGGCTCGTGTAGCCCTCTGCACTCCATCCAGCGCCTAACTTGACTCACTTCCTTTCTTACTACGCACAACCAGGATTTCTTTACAGACATGCTGAAAGACATGTTTTTCCACTGTGGCTTCAGGCTTCTCAAGTGGTCTGTATTTTGCTCCACTCTCCCTCCTATACATGGCTCAGCTCCTCAAAACTGGTCTTAGGGTAATTTAAGAGAGTCTGTTGAAAGACTCTCCATGCCTAACTTGCCCTGTCTGGCTTGCTAATTTCTTCCTACTGGTTCCCAGACATCCTTTGTATAAGCCCAGCAGACACTGCCTAAGCCAGGGACCTCACATTTGTAACTGCAACACCTAAGACAATATTAGGAAGATGATAGCCAGTTCAAACCTTGAGGCTGCTTTCCACAAAATATTGAGAACTAACACTAGAAAAGGGCTTCCCTGATGGCTCAGCAGGAAAGAAGGCACCTGCAATGCAGGAGCCGCAGCAGATGCGAGTTCAATCCTTGGGTCAGGAGCATCCCCTGGAGGCGGGTGTGACAACCCACTCCAGTATTCTTGCCTGGAGAATCCCATGGACAGAAGAGCCTGGCAGGCTATGATCCATAGGGTCACAAAGAGTCAGACATGACTGAAGCAACTTAGCACTCACACACCACTAGGCAAACTGAAAAATATCAGTACTTCCAAGTTTAAAATTTTCCTATTATAGCTTTATATTGGTCTGTTAATACTGTTGGGTATTATAACTCACCCCTAGGTAGTGACTGCATTTTATTCTTTTATTGAAGATATAGATTATTATTAGTACATGATGGTGATGATGATATTCAAAAGTTGAGTGGAGGATGATCAAATGAGGCTAGGGTTTCAAATTGAGAGAGAGAAGGGAAAATGAAAAAAAGGTAAGTATTTCTATAAACTTTAAAGAATCAACAAAGATAACTTCTGTTTTTGAAGATGTGTTTTATAAAATGTGAAGAGACTCACCATTTGGCTAAAATTTTAGCTATCAGCTGAATTATTTAAAACAAGAAATTTGGGGATTCCCTGGAGGTCCAGTGACTAGGGTTTTGCACACTTATTGCCAAGGGCCAGGGTTTGATTCTTGGTTGGGGAACTAAGATCGTGGGTACCTTGCAGTGTGGTCAAATTAAAAATAATAAAACAAGAACTTTGAGCTCAGTTCCATTTTCATACAGAAAGCAAATGAGCAAAACAGATCTTCAGAATTATCACATAATAATAGTAATGAGTATATTAACCTCATCCAATCCACACATTATTGTAATGTAGTTAAATAGGTATTACACATAAATATAGGTGACTACTGTCATATAAGCATTTGTAGTTTAAAATAAAATTAGATCCAGTACTTACAACACTGGTACACACATGGAAGAACTGTACAAAAAGGATCTAAATGAACCAGAGACCTACAATGGTGTGGTTTGTCACCCAGAGCCAGACATTCTGGAGTGTGAAGTCAAGTTGGCCTTAGGAAGCAGTGTGTTCAATAAGGTTAGTGGATGCAATGAAATTTCAGTAACCCTATAGGATGATACTATTCAAACCCTATAGCATGATGCTGTTAAAATGCTGCACTCAATATGCCAGCAAATCTCGAAGACCCGGCTGTGGCCACATGACTGGGAAAGGAGAAGAGTAGTACCAAAGAATGTTCAAAATATTGGAAAATTACACTCATCTCTCATGCTAGTAAGGTCATGCTTAAAATCTGGCATGCTAGGCTTCAGCATTACAAGAACAAATAACTTCCAGACACCCAAGCTGGGTTTAGAAAAGGCAGAGGAACCAGAGATCAAATTGCCAGCATTCACTGGATCATAGAGAAAGCAAGAGAATTCCAGAAAAACATCTATCTCTGTTTCATCAATTACAATAAAGCTTTTAACTGTGTGAATCATAACAAACTGTGGAAAGCTCTTAAAGAGATGGGAATATCAAGCCATGTTACCTGTCTCCTGAGAAACCTGTATGTAGGTCAAGAAACAACAGTTAGAACCCCATATGGGACAACTGATTGGTTCAGGATTGAGAAAGGAGTTCAGCAGGGCTGTCTGCTGTCACCCTGTTTATCTAACCTATATGCTGAGCACATCATGAGAAATGCCAGACTGGATGAGTAACAAGCTGGAACCAAGATAGGCAGGAGAAGCATCAACAGCCTCAGATATGCAGCTGATACCACCCTGATGGCATAAAGCGAAGAGGAACTGAAGAGCCTCTTGATGTAGGTGAAGGAGGAGAGTGAAAGAGCCAGCTTAAAATTAAATATTAAAAAAGCTAAGATCGTGGCATCCAACCCCATTACTTCATGGCAAATAGAAAGGGAAAATGTGGAAGTAGTGACAGATTTCCTCATCCAGGGCTCTAAAATAACTTCAGATGATGACTGCAGCCATGAAATCAGAAGACGTTTGCTTCTTGGCCAGAGTGAAGTCGCTCAGTCGTGTCCAACTCTATGCGACCCCATGGACTGCAGCCAACCAGGCTCCTCCATCCATGGAATTTTCCAGGCAAGAGGACTGGAGTGGGGTGCCATTGCCTCTATGACAAACATAGACCGTGTGTTGAAAAGCAAAGACATTACTCTGCTGACAGAGGTCTGTATAGTCAAAGCTGTGGTCTTCCCAGTGGTCTTGTATGGTTGTGAGAGTTGGATGGTCAAAAAGGCAGAGCACCAAAGAACTGATGTCTTTGAACTGTGGTGCTGGAAAAGATTCCTGAAAGTCCTTTGGACAGCAAAGAGATCAAACCAGTCAATCTTAAGGGAAACCAACTCTGAATACTCATTGGAAGGACTGATGCTGAAGCTGAAGCTCCAGTATTTTGGTCAACTGATGCAAACAGCTGACTCATTGGAAAAGACCCTGATGCTGGGGAAGACTGAGGGTAGAAGGAGAAGAGGGCATCAGAGGATACGACTGCTGGATGGCATCACCAATGCAATGAACTTGGGCAAACTTCAGGAAATGGTGAGGGACAGGGAGGCCCGGCATGCTGCAGTTCATGGAGTGGCAAGGAGTCAGACACAACTGGATGACTGAACAACCACAGCACACACTTAGAGTCTTCTCTATACACTAGGTCTTTAAAATCACCACCAGCACCCTGGTGGTCAAAAGATTAGAGTTGAAACTCAATCTGTGCCATTAATTGTGGAATCCCACATTAGTCAATTAACCTCTCTAGGTTTTCATTTTCCTCATTTGTAAAATGAGAAAAGATTAGATTCTTCAAACATTTTATTAATGGATAGAACTCCCTTCTTTTTCCCAAAGGAAATCTTACTAAGAATCCTCATAGAGACAATCTAAAACATAAAGTCACCATGAAGATTTGGTCTTTCTTTTCTCCCTCCCTCCACACACACTCCAGAGCTCTGGGACAGAGTGTTGGAAAACTAGCAGTCCACCTGACATTTTTGGGTATTTTGCAGCAATTCTAACAGTTCCTTGGGTGGTCCAATGAGTAATGATGAAACTAGGGAAGCTCTGCTAAGTGGAAGACTCATGTCAACTCACATAGATAATAACACTTTTCTCCTATTTCTAAATCTGAAAGTAGAATGGGAGTTTTGTCCTGAAGTGGCCTTGGAAGGGACTTCGTCAGTGGCTCAGTGGTAAGAATCTACCTGCAATTCAGGAGACACAGGGGACTCAGGTTCGATCCCTCGGTTGGGAAGATCCCCTGGAGGAGGGCATGGCAACCCACTCCAGTATTCTTGTCTGGAGAATCTCACTGACAGAGGAGCCTGGTGGGCTACAGTCCATGGGGTCACAAAGAGTTGGATGCGCCTGAAGTAACTGAGCACTCTCACACACACACAGCCTTGGAAGACTGCGTCCCCATCTGCCTGATTATGGCGCTGACTCCCGAACGGCATTTCCCACTGCCTATCAGCCCTTCTCACTGACTCAGAGTCTCCAAAATCGCCCCCTGCCGGCTCTGTGCCCTGAGCCCACTTGGACGGATCTCGGTCCACTCCACGTGTGAGGGGGTCCCAAATCCAGCAGCAGGCCCTCTGATTCAAGAAACGTGGATGATTGTCACCCGGAACTTCAGATTCCTCCATGACACTGGAAGAGGATTTATAAAGAATGACTTCATGGCCATGTTATGACCCCAAATCTCTCTGTCTCCTGCTCAGTCTCAGTCGGCTAAAACAGCCCAGGGCTTTGTTTTTTCTCTTACTCTCATTCAGAGATCCAATGCAGATAATACTGTATTTTCTTCCCTCATCATCCTTAAGACAAATGGAGAAAATGCTTTCAAAAGTAAAATTGGGACTTCCCTGGTGGCTCAGTGGTAAAGACTCCGCCTGCCAGTGCAGGAGACTTAGGTTCCATCTCCATATGCCTTGGAGGGGCTGGACCCATGGGCCAGAACGACTGGGCCTGTGTACTACAACCCCCGAAGCCCTTTGGCCTAGAGCCCATCTTCCACAACCAGAGAAGCCATGGCAATAAGTCCATGCACCGCAGAAAAAGCACACCCGGCAGCAAAGACCCAGCACAGCCAAAAATAAATAAATAAGAACTACATTTGGCTCATTTTAACTAGTTGGGGCGGGGGGGGGGGGGGCGGGGATTTCGCTCAGTTGCACGTACAACTTGCTTCAAAATGTGTCAAACAATCTTCTAGAACTTACCGCAGTTTAAAAATCTATTCACCCACAAAATGTGCACACATTTTTCAGCACCCTGGTGCTCGTGAATCACCTACTGTTCTTCCACCCTAATATTCACTTGTAAAACCCTCGAACACGCAAATAAACAAGTGTCAGAGAGCAAGCACAGAGCTCCCTGAAAGCTCGAGGAATTCCCATTCTCATGCCTTGATCTCTCCACTGTCTAAATGTTTACCTGTCCCGTCCACGTTTTGCACATCCCAGACCTGTGCCATATAAGTCTGTGTGTTAAAGTCAAGCAGATAAATGCAGCATTCCAAGAGATCTCCTGGGTGATGGCCTCCCAGCCCCTTTGCTATGGCCTTGACCCCCTCGAACCATCCCTTCCAGCTCCTTCAAAACCATCTGCTGGGGCTCCACAATCACTCCTTTACGGGGACCAGAGATGAGGGGACATGGGACTCCAGTTCCTGGACTTCCTGGTCTAACAAGGTTTGTTAGAGGCCATTTAGTCAGTAAACAATAGGTAGGGAGGCAGAGGTTCCTCTTGCTGGGATGATGAAATAACAGACTCTTACTCACCAACTTCCCCTTGCTAAAGTGCAAGCTCACCGCAGGAGTCATGCAGGGCCCCGTGGGAAGGGAGGAAAGGATGGCTTATCAATAATACATGAGCCCAGAAAGCCCTCGAAATGTGTGCTTAAAGCCAACTTGAAATGGGGGAGGGGAGCGTGGGATAAGTCGAACTTAAGCTGCGAGGGTATCAGATAAAAAGAGCTTTCTCGGAAACAGACGCACTTTCTGCTAAGAATTTCATTACGCAAACTGCCTTTTCTCCTGCTGGCCTGTTTACCTTCTGGTGAATTTCATACTCAGAAATCCTGAAACATGTACAGTAGCAAATATGGCCCTTTCTGTAAAAAGGCAAGGGAAGGGAAATTTAAAAACGAAACAGGAGAACATGGATCAAGCGAGCGTGTATCTGTTTTACGTTTTTTGTTTTGTTATCTGTCATCTTTATTTTCACTCCTTTCATTCTTCAGTGTTCATTTCTCACAAGTTATTACCAAGGCAGTGATTCTTTTCTTTGGAATTTAAATTTCAACCTTTTTATCACAGCGGTAAAGAACAACAGAATTTCCACATCAATTTTTCAACATGTCAAGGAATAGTGGCTCTAGACCAGATTCACACATCACTGAATTTAACCTCTTTCCCTCAGACTTTCACTTTTACAGCAAACACCTTACTTATTATAAGCTTCTTCTCCTTCTTTAGTAAAATATACAAACATAATCCAAACGTTTCCTGACAGCTAAAGATTGTACTTATGGGAAAATATTTTATCGTGCTGTAATAGAATCACCTCCTAGCAGGTCAGGATGTGTAGAATGGTGAGTTTTTCTCTACTCAGTTCTGGCAAGTCTTCCTCCACTCTCACCGCCTGCCACTGGCTGACAGCCTGGGTCAATTATCATCTTCATTTTGGGCCAGTCACACTTCCGTACCTTTCTACTGGGCTGTGTTTCCCTTCTTTTTTTTGCACTGCTTTGTTTTACTCTGTCTCTGCTCTCTGCTCTAAGCTCCTTTCCTTGCCTTCTCTTCCTTCTGCTCTCAGACTGGATCCAGCAGAAGGCTGGGCTGCTGGGCTCCACTCTGATGAGTGACAATTTCACCACATGACAAGTACCCCCCAAAAGTCTGCTTTATACCACTTCATTTTTAGGAGAGACCTACATTTATACCTGTTTTTTAGTAAACTGTAGGTCTCTCCTAAAAGCGAACTGGTATAAAACAGACTATCGGCAGTACCCGCAATGTGGTTAAATTGTACCTGTTTATACTAACCTAGTTAAATCTGGTGGCTCAGATGGTAGAGTCTGTTTGCAATGCAGGAGACCCAGGTTCGATCCCTGAGTCAGAAAGTTCCCCTGGAGAAGGAAATGGCAACCCACTCCATTATTCTTGCCTGAAAAATCCCATGGACAGAGGAGCCTGGTGGGCTAGAGTTCATGGGGTCCCAAAGAGTCAGACACATTTACTAACCTAAAGAAATCCAAAGAGGATTTACATATATATATATATTAAAAGAAAATGGCAAAGGGAATTCCCTGGCAGTCCAGGGGTTAGGACTCTGTGTTTCACTTCTGGAACTGGGGTTTGATCTATGGTCAGGGAACTGGGATCCCACAAGCTGCACCGCGTGGTAAAATTTTTGAAGGCAAAAAGCAAAGAGGCCATTCAATGTTTATTTCACAGTGAATGTTTATAGAGGCTGTTCAGACCCTGGGCAGGGAGGGTGGCCCCGCCAAGCTCCGTACCCCCAAAACTACATTCAGCATCAAGCTGCCATGGCTTTGAACTCTGTCTGTGAACATCTGTGCTTAATTTCGATTTATCTTGTGAATCTGTTACCAAGATGTGTCCTAAGGTAATTGAATCTTCACTTTATGTGCGCAGACATGCTCAGTCATATCATCTCTTCACAACCCCATGGACTGTACCCCTCCAGGCTCCTCTGTTCTTGGAATTTTCCAGGCAAGAATTTTGGAGTGGGCTGCCATTTTCTACTCCAAGGGATCTTCCCGACCCAAGGACCAAACCCTGGTCTCTTGCATTGCAGGAGGACTCTTTACCATCTCAACAAATGTCAGATTTCAGTGGGAGAGTTTGCTTGCCTTTCCTACATTGGCAAGCTGATTCTTTACCCCTGCACCACCTGAGAAGCCCTCTTTTTTTAATACCGTGTCAGTTTACGAAAGGCTTGGTAGCAACCTTGCTTTCAGACTGTCAGGGAAACTTCTATTTAGGTCCCCACTCACTTTTTAAGAATTTTTTACTCAAGCTCATTTTGCTGTCAGAGATGCTTTCTTTCCCTCAGCACTTCTCAGTTTACCATTTGCTGCCATCTGAGAATGGTAAACTTCCCCAAAACTGCCCTCCAGATCAACCGGACTCTACAGTAATTTCCAGATAGGAGAAAAGGAATTGCCATTTGGATAAATCAGAACTGGTGGCTTTTTCATTAAAAAGACTCTTAACTGCAAAAAAAAAAAAAAAAACCCTACAAAAAGAGATGAAGTAGGTACATTTGGAGAAGAATTAGAATTTTTGCTCTAGGACTTCCCTAGTGGTACAGTGGATAAGAATCCATCTGCCAGTACAGAAGACACAGGTTCGATTCCTGGTTCGGGAAAATTCCACATGCCTCAGGGCAACTAAGCCCATGTGCCAGAACTACTGCAGCCTATGTGCTGCAGCTACTGAAGCCTGTAAACCTGGAGCCTGTGCTCCTCAAAAAGAGAAATCACCAAAATGAGAAGCCCATGCACTGCAACTCACAATGAGAGAAAGCCCAAGGGCTGCAACACCCCAGCACAACCATAAATAAATAAATACTTTAAAAAAAAATACTTTCTTCTGGAAAAATGAAAAGCCTACTATAAAATATAAGAAGTGAATCCAGCAGCATATACGCTACCCAAGCCTGAAAGTTGTACCTGGTCTCCTAACTGGTAACCCTAGATTAAGCAATTGGTGGAGTCCATTTTCTAATCGCTTCTCACGAGCTGTGTTCACCCTCCATGGTCAGGGAGCACCATCCAGCCCCTGTTTTGTATTTCTTCCTTTAAAGGAGGCACATCTAAGGACTGTGGCAGCCTGTTTCACCTTTCACAACTCTCAAGCTATCAAAATTGTTCTTGGCAACAGTTTGTTGAAAACTAACAAAATGCCAGATTTGCCTACTCAAATGTCCTTCCTTAGGAAATGTTAGTTTCAATTACATTTGACTTAAACTTTAGAGTAGGGGAGGGAGAGGTGTACCTATGAGTTTTTCATTCATTTCCACATTTCAGTTCCTTTAAATGCTGAGACATAGTGATATTTATGCAAGCCTAAAAAATAATGAGAACTCCTCTGGAGAAGTGCTAGTATATGATAATATCTTTCAAAGAGTTACTTTTCAAATCCCTTTAATGATTATAATTACCCACTACCTTTTTTCTCGGCTCCCCAGCCCATCACTTCAGTAATTAAGTGAACTTGTTATGGTCTCTGGGCTTCCCTGGTGGCTCAGACGGTAAAGAATCTGCCTGGAATGCAAGAGACCAGAGTTTGATCCTTGATTCGGGAAGAAGCCCTTGGACAGAGGAACCTGGAATACTACAGTCCATGAAGTCTCAAAGAGTCGGACATGACTGACTAAGCACACATATACACATTATGGTCTCTAAATGGATTGGGAAACAGTTTTCCTAGCAAACTAGGTGCCAGGCACAAGTGTATGGAGTTATTCACATCCTTGCCTTGCCCAAACCGCAGGTGAACAGACCTATGGTTCAGACAGTGCTGGCTGACTGAAAGAACGGCCTATGCTTGATTCTGATAGAAAATGCACAAATTTTTCAACTCAAATGCTAAATGAACAACCACATTTTATCCCACCCTGAAAGATAACACTGCTTTATCAGGAAAACAAGAAGTTTACCTTACCTATGACCAAATCAAGCAAAGCTGAATACCTCAAGTATTGGTTCAACCACTAAGAATGGGGCAGGAATTTGACTACCAAAACTGGAATTAACTTTTCATCTATTGTGATGATGCTGTCAGGATTTGAAGGAGATTTTGGAAGCAACGATCTTACGTATGGCCAAAAATCATACAGTTCAATATGACCCACACCTTAGAGCAATCTTAAATGAACATTTAGCAGAGGTGTCCATTGTGAAAGGCTTATAGTAAATGAGAGTTACAGATTCCTTTTGGAGACTATGACCAAGAAAATGTTTTTTTTTACAACCAACTAAGCTTTGAGCAACAATACCTGGGTTGCTCAGTCCAGCTTCAGTTATCTACTGTATTAGTTTGCTAAAGGCGCTATAACAAAGTACAACAAGCTGAGAGGCTGAAACAATAGAAATTTTTTGTCTCATAGTTCTGAAAGCTGGAAGTCCAGGATCAAGGGATTGGCAGAGCTGTTTCTTTCTGGGCTCTTTGAGAAAGAATCTATCTGTTCCATACTTCTTGTTCAACTTCTGGTATTTTCTGGAAATCTTTAGTGCTGTTGGCTTGTGGAAACATTGCTCTGATCTCTGCCTTAATCTTCACATGATATTCTCCCTGTGTGTGCATCTATGTAACTAAATTGCCCTTTTTTTAATAAGGACACCAGTGAAATAGATTAAGGCCCACCCTAATGACTACTTACATCTTACTACTTACATCTGCAAAGACTCTATTTCCAAATAAGGTCAACTTCTGAAGAAAAGAGGGTTAGGGTTTCAACATGGAATTTTGAAGGGACACAATGTAGCTCCTAGTATCTGCTCTAGGGATGGATGCTAAGGTCCAAGAGAGGAGGTCAGTCAGTTCAGTCGCTCAGTCGTGTCCGACTCTTTGTGACCCCATAGTGATGCAAATCATGATAGAAATCTATTTCCTATCTAGTCAGCAAGCCACTGAGTGTGTGTGTGTGGAGACGTGACATGATTGAAGCTGAGATATACAACACAAATGTATAAATTTTGGTTTAAAATCAATGAGTTTATTATATTCCATATTCAGAATTCAGCTTCACTTCATCTAAATACATTCAAAAAATGTGCAAATCTGCCTCTGCTCACTTCCACATAATCTTGCATATGTTGATGTGGTTGGGCATTTTAGACAAAAGATTCAAGTGTCAACATGGCATCAAGCATACACTCTTTACTCAGAATGGAGACGATAAGAGCTTGCACTAAAGGCCTTTGTGTTTAGTATTTCCTTTCCTCACACACACAAAACACAGGTCTACTGAAGGTAAAATCCTTAAAGTAAAACTATGATAAAAAGATGATGTTGACTTCTAAATAATGTGTACAGGTACACATCTTCCTCCAGGAGATAGAGGGCAATTCTTCCACTCTGTTGCTTGTCAGCTAGGTTTAGTGACTCATTTCCAAAGAAAGGAGAAAAGAGTGGCTCTACAGTGTAGAAAACCGGTAAGCATGATCTTAACCAAGTGATGAAATTGACATCACCAATTGTAAGTCACGGACATCATGTAACCCCTGATACTTTGTGGTAAAAAGGCATTTCCTCTCTAGTTTTCTCCCCATATATCCATAATCTGGTTTAATCACGAGAAAATCATCCAGCAAACCCAAACTGAGGAACATCCTATGAAATATCTAACCAACACTCGCAAAATTATCAAGAAAATGAAAAACAAGAAAATACTTCATAGACGTGGAAAACAAACTTATGGTTACCAAAAGCGATAAGGGGGTTGGGGAGAGAAAAATTAAGAGCTTAGGATAAACATAGATACGCTACTCAATTTGAGATCTACTCTATAGCACAGGGAACTCTACTCAATATAGTTCTTATAGTAACTTACAATGGAAAAGAATCTGAAAAAGAATACATATATATACACATATATATATGTATATTGTTGTTGTTGTTCAGCTGCTAAGTTCTGTCTGACTCTTTGCAACCCCATGGACTGCAGCACACCAGACTCCTCTGTCTTCCACTTTCTCCCAGCGTTTGCAAAGATTCATGTCCACTGAGTCAGTGATGCTACCTAACTATCTCATTCTTTGTCACCCCCTTCTCCTTTTGCCTTCAATGTTTCTCAGCATCAGGGCCTTTTCCAATGAGTTGGCTCTTCACATCAGGTGACCAAAATATTGGAGCTTTAGCTTCACCAATGATCTTTCCATTGATTAGGGTTGATTTCCTTTAGGATTGACTGGTTTGATATTCTTGCTGTCCAAGAGACTCTCAAGAGTCTTCTCCAGAATCACAGTTGGAAATCATCAGTTCTTTGGCACTCAGCCTTCTTTATGGTCCAATTTTCATATCCATACAAGACTACTGGAAAAACCATAGCTTTGACTATACAGGCCTTTTTGGCAAAGTGATGTCTCTGCTTTTTAATACACTGTCTAGATTTGTCAAAATGAAAGAGACATGACTAAATGCATGGGTTATCTGGGTGAGATCCTGGAACCGAAAAAGGATATTAAGGAAAACCTCGCAAAATCTAAATATAGTTTGGAGTTTAGTTAATAAGAACATAGCAATGTTGGTTACTTAGTTTTGACAAATACACCACAGTAACGTAACATAATGACGCAAGGGGAAATTTGAAGCCAGGGGATGGATATAGGAGACTCTCATGCTCTCTTTGCAGCTTTTCTGCAAACCTAAAATTATTTCAACATACAACATTTATGATGGCAATATATATGTATAGATATATACCATGATGAAGGAGAGTATCAGGCCTCATTTTCTACAATACTTGTGAAGCCTGAATATAAAACCACATTTAAATTCCTGTATGTAATTCAGAGTCTGAGGTATAATACTTCAACTTTGAACCAAAAAGTAACAATATGCTGCTACTTGTTTACTTTATTAGGCTTAAAAGTGTTCCTGTGTTCCAGAATGTGAAAGGGTCATGGACCATGTCATGTAGGATTATACATGACACAAAACATACTGGGACTCCCTGCTCATAAAACTAAGGCTCCTATTCTTGAGATAATTCAAAAGATATCCCCTATCACATGCCAACATTACTCATCCTGAATCTAACAAAAAACATCCCAGTGGATTTTTAAGTGCAATTTTCGGTCCTAGATCCTGAGAGAAACTCAATTGAATGGCTACTCATTAAAACTAGCTGCAGAAGTGAGGACCTGCATTAGAGTTTACATGTGATTTTCCTTGAATCTCTGGTACTCAATTTTCTCATAGTTGTTCAAAATTTAAAGCTCTGATTGTTTAGATTTGGTAGAACATTTTGTTTACACATATATGAAGAATATTAAATAAAAAGAATTTGTTTCCAGGTTTGTGGAATTTTAAAAAGAAAGAAAGTAGACATCCTCTGTAAAATTGATGTGACATAAACTAACACAGCATCGCAGTCGGACCAGAGGGGAAAAGAGTTTTCATGTTAAAGAAAGAAAATGTACTTCTATGGAGAATCTACTCTATTGCCTGCACACACAACAAGCTTTGAAAAACTGATTTCCACGGGCAATGTCAGCCTTTCCTAATCCCAGTTGCCTATTTGGGACCCTGAAGTTGGTTCATTTAGTCCAGTTATTGTCTATACAAAGTAGAAAGAATATCCTCTTCTACATCTTCACCAACATTCAATTCAGTTCAGTCTCTCAGTCGTGTCTGACTCTTTGTGACCCCATGAATTGCAGCATGCCAGGCCTCCCTGTCCATCACCAGCTCCTGGAGATCACCCAAACTCATGTCCATCGAGTCGGTGATGCCATCCAGCCATCTCATCCTCTGTCGTCCCCTTCTCCTCCTGCCCTCAATCCCTCCCAGCATCAGAGTCTTTTCCAATGAGTCAACTCTTCACATGAGGTGGCCAAAGTACTGGAGTTTCAGCTTTAGCATCATTCCTTCCAAAGAACACCCAGGACTGATCTCCTTTAGAATGGACTGGTTGGATCTCCTTGCAGTCCAAGGGACTCTCAAGAGTCTTCTCCAACACCACAGTTCAAAAGCATCAGTTCTTCGGGGCTCAGCTTTCTTCACAGTCCAACTCTCACATCCATACATGACCACAGGAAAAACCATAGTCTTGACTAGACAGACCTTTGTTGGCAAAGTAATGTCTCTGCTTTTGAATATGCTATCTAGGTTGGTCATAACTTTCTTCCAAGGAGTAAGCGTCTTTTAATTTCATGGCTGCAGTCACCATCTGCAGTGATTTGGGAGCCCAGAAAAATAAAATCTGACACTGTTTCCACTGTTTCCCCATCTATTTCCCATAAAGTGATGGGACCAGATGCCATGATCTTCATTTTCTGAATGTTGAGCTTTAAGCCAACTTTTTCGCTCTCCTCTTTCACTTTTAACAAGAGGCTTTTTAGTTTCTCTTCACTCTGCCATAAAGGTGGTGTCTTCTGCATATCTGAGGTTATTGATATTTCTCTCAGCAATCTTGATTCCAGCTTGTGCTTCTTCCAGCCTAGCGTTTCTCATGATGTACTCTGCATAGAAGTTAAATAAGCAGGGTGACAATATACAGCCTTGACGTACTCCTTTTCCTATTTGGAACCAGTCTGTTGTTCCATGTCCAGTTCTATCTGTTGTTTCCTGACCTGCATACAGGTTTCTCAAGAGGCAGATCAGGTGGTCTGGTATTCCCATCTCTTTCAGAATTTTCCACAGTTTATTGTGATCCACATAGTCAAAGGCTTTGGCATAGTCAATAAAGCAGAAATAGATGTTTTTCTGGAACTCTCTGTTGGCAATTTGATCTCTGGTTCCTCTGCCTTTTCTAAAACCAGCTTGAACATCTGGAAGTTCACGGTTCAGGTATTGCTGAAGCCTGGCTTGGAGAATTTTGAGCATGACATCAACATTAGGTAATTTAAGTGCCCTTCTGACACTGACCACATATAATGCAAGTTATCATTCTAGGAACTCCACCTCCTTTCCAATAAACGTCACTCACATCCTTCACATTCCCCAGGGTATCATCCATGCTCCTCCCAAATATCATATGGCAAGCAAATATCTGAAAACAAGGTTCTGTTCCATAGCCCTTCACTCATAGGATGTCTCCAGGGATACAGCCACATGTTTTCCTGAGTATTCATCCATGTCACCAAGACTCATGAAATTCACAGGGTCTAGTTACTACTGTCTTCTTCATTTCCCTTCCAACCTCTAACAAATGATTGTTTATTGAGTACCTCCTATGTTTGAGATTTTCCAACCTGTAAATGCTACCAAATCAAGAAGAAATTGGGGACTTCCTACTTTCATAGAATTATATTTCTTCCCCCAAATTCCTTAGGAACTATAATGGGCAGAATAAAGCCTCTCACTCACCCAAAGATGTCCTGTCCTGACACTCAGAACCTAAGCATGTTTTGGGTTCCTTGGCAAGGGAAATGTCTGTTGTATAAGGTTGCTTATAAGTTGACCTTTAGATAAGAATATCTTGAATTACATGGGAGGGCCCAATGTGATCACAAGCATCCTTAAATGGGGAAGAGGTTAGTAGAAGGGTCAAAACCAGAAAGGGTCTCATACCAGCAGTATGACAAAGACCTAACTGATCATTGCTGACTTTGAAGATGGAAGAAGGAAGGGTGTCTAAGCCAAGGAACACAGGCAGCCTCTAGAAGATGAAAAAAAAAAAAAAAACAAAAAAACAAGAAAACAGGTTGTCCCTTAGAACTTTCAGAAAAGAATGAGCTCTGTCAACACCTTGACTTTAGCTCAGTGACAATCATTCCAGACTTCTGACCTCAAGTGGTAATAAACATGCACTGTTGAAACCACTAAGTTTGCTATAGAAGCAATAGGAAGCCAATAGGAGTTTAAGTATAATTATTTAAAAGTTCTATTTTGTTCACTGAATTGTCTCTTTCTCCTCCAGAATTAATCACTGTATTTTTATCTTGATGCTTTTCTTCACAGGTTCTTTGTTAAATGTTCACATTTAGCACTATAATCTGGAGCTAGAAGGCTGTGTAGCCGTTTCCTCTTACCTGATTGGCAGTACTGCATCCTAGCTCTGTGCACAAGGCCAAGAACTAGAAAGGGAAAAACCCGATCTGGCGGGCAAATGTTCACACTCATCATCTTCATAGTAGAATATCTGCAAAAATGGTCACCCACAGTCTCCACCATCTATGCCTATGCATGCTGTATGAGTGAGGGTTCTCCAGAGAAACACAAGCAGTAGGCTATGGAGACAGAGAGCAAATGGGATTTGTTAGAAGGACCTGGTTCACGTGGTTATGAAAGTTGAAAAGTCTCAAGATCTCTAGGCAGCAAACTGGAAAACTAGAAAAGCTGATGTGTAGTTCCAGTACAGATGTCCAGATCCAAAGGTCTGAGAACCAGGAGAACTAAAGGTGCAAATCCTGATCCAACAACCAGGTGAGCTCCAGTGTCATGTGGCAGCCTGGATGGAGGCTGGGGGAGAATGGATACAGGTATATGAATGGCTGAGTCCCTTCACTGTCCACCTGAACTGTCACAACATTGTTAATTGGCTATACCCCAGCATATATAATAAAAAGCTTAAAAAAAAAAAAAAAAGCAGGTGAGCTCAAGAATCAAGAAAAGCTAATGTTTCAGTCTGAGTTCAAAATCCAGCCATGTCCCAGCTCAGCAGTCGACAGAAGGATACCCTATGACTCATCCTTTTTGTTCTATTCAAGTCTTCAGCTGGTTGGATAAAGCCCACCCACACTGAGCTTCCCAGGTGGTAAAGAACCCACCTGTCAATACAGGAGACATAAGGGACACAGGGTCAATTGCTGGGTTGAGAAGATCCCCTGGAGGATCTCATGGACAGAGGAGTCTGCTGGGCTACAGTCCATAGGGTCACAAATTAGGAAAGGTCATTTATTTTACTCCGTGGACCAATTCAAATATTAACCTTCTCCAGAAACACCCTCACAGATACATCTGGAATAATGTCTGTCTGAATGTCTGGCACCCCATAACCCAGTCAAGCTGACACACAAAATTAACTTTCACCCACACCATTTCTCCCATCAAATGGTAGCGTCTCTTCTCTCCTTGAACATGGCCTTGCCTTGGGACCTGCTATGACAAGTGGGATAGGACTGAAATGATGCCATGTGACCTTTCATCTCCCTTTCAGCTACACTGATAGAACAGTGCTGAAGGAGTTGTAAAACCAGGGCACTTACATATTCCTGATAGGACGGCCAGCTGATCAGGTAATTTCATTCTTGTTCAATTGCTAAGTCATGTCTGATTCTTTGCGACCCCATGGACTGAAACACGCTAGGCTCCTCTGTCCTTCACTATCTCCCAGAGCTTGCTCAAACTCATGTCCACTGAGTCAGTGATGCCATCCCACCATCTCGTCCTCTGCTGTCCCCTGTTTATGCTCTCAATCTTTCCCAGCATCAGGGACTTTTCCAGTGACTCAGCTCTTCACATCAGGCAGCCAAAGTATCGGACCTTCAGCTTCAGCATTAGTCCTTCCAAAGAATATTCAGGGTTAATTTCCTTTAGAACTGACTGGTTTGATCTCCTTGCAGCCCAAGGGACTCTCAAGAGTCTTCTCTAGCCTTGCAGTTCAAAAGCATTAATTCTGTGCTCAGCCTTCTTTATGGCCCAACTCTCACATCTATACATTACTCCATAATTTGATCCTATATATTAATAAATAACTAAGACACTTAACTCACCCAAATTCTGCATTGTCTAGAAATAGACCTAATAAAAATACTTGAGCCTTTGAAACCTTTTCTCTGTTATGGAATCTTGCCCATTTTACCGGTGCAGACTAGTCCATAGCAGCTCCTGGAGCAAGCCAGGCCAGAACTAAGGTAGTTCTCCAGGATCTTCCTTAGAACTAAATCCAGTCCCTTGATGCTGGTAGAAACTCAGTTTGAAGAGGCTGTGTTCGTTCTGGAATGGGAAAAAAAAAGCTGACCAGCAAATGAATGAAATTAGGCTAACTGCTGAGCCTTGGAAAGAAATAGAAAAGGCCCTGGGGCACTAAAGTCCCTGATTTTGCCAGCCAGATGCGCTTTCCTTTCCTACTGTTACAGGCATGACCCTTTGTACCTAATAAATCCTCCCTTTATTTCTAAGCTCCTCAATGACACTTGAAAACAAATAGGTCTTTTTGCATCCAATGCCATTAAAAAGAGGTTCACAAATTTTTAACCTACCAATTTCCTTTGTAGAAGTTTCTCCTTAAAAAACAATCAAAATCCTCAAAGAATTTTTATGTATAAAAATAATGCTTTGTAATACTTGTTTCCTTTATAATAACACAACAAAAATGTAGAGTCTAGAAATCCAGTTATATGGAGATTGTTAAATAAATAATATATTTTTGCAACCAATACTTTAAGAGTGCTATGAGTCACTGAATATGGTACATATTTACCTTGTTTCCAGATTTTTTGTTATTATAAACCAAAGTAACATTTGTAATACTAGGTTTAAAAAAGTCAGGGTAAATTATAAGTACAACATGATTACAACTGTTCTAAAAAATACATACTGGGAAAAAGTCTAGAAGAAAATAAACCAAAATTACAGTGTGAATAATATATGCTAAAGCTTCTGGCACCATTTTACATTTTTGTAGTAAGCAATCACTGGCAAATGTTAGAAAATTAATAGTTTTCCATTGCATAATTGAAGAATATGCCCTTTCTTTCTTTCACCTCTCACAGGGACAGGAAGTTGAGAGGGTATCTTGGTCGTATAGTGGTGCAAATATTATATTCTAATTTATTGAATTCTTAATCACCATGCAAATCAGAGACAGTTCATTGCCCTTTGGTCTTTAGTTAACCTATCTGTGCTCTGCAGAACTAAAATGCAAATTGAGATCCTGCCGGGCAAGGTTCGTATATCCACGCCATTACTTTTTCTTAATCATGAAGCTAACCACCTAGGGCAACCAGTTTTTCGATGTCACATAATCATTCCGTTCGGGTAATTACATATTCTCCAGTTTCATTTTTAATCAGCGTCTCAATGGAAGCAGAAATTCAACAACTGAAGCCAATCTTCTTTTGCCACGTGTTTACACCACTGAACAAAATCATATCTCTGTCCAACAAGTGTTAATAGCTTCCAAATTATCTCAAAAAGTCTTAAGGATTATTTAATATTTGTCCAACCTGCTCATCATTGTATTAATAAGGAAGAGTGCAAAAAAAAAAAAAAAAAGAATCCCCACCCAGTAATTAATACCTGTGACTCACTCCCCCAGAACAGATGAACAAAGGAATGCTAGACAACTTTTCAGGAGATTCAAATTACTGCTCTAGAATTATTAAGGTAGTTATTACAAGTTAATTGAATATCAGTTGATTAGACAAAGGAACATTTACTGAGTCTTTTCAGAGTATAAGGATTAAATTCAGCAAGAAGCCAGCTGTTTAGGTAGCGATCTTTTTTTTTTTTTTTCCTTTACTTCCACCTCAATGTCTAGCTATTCTATTTATATGATCTGGTCACTCAAGTCAATTGATACACACCAATTTAGAGCTTATTATGTGTCATACACACAGTGGAGATGCAGAGAGGGTTTTCTTGCCCATATGACACTGACTGTTCATGATTCTCTGATGTCTTCATTTTATTCAGGCTCTCACATAAATCACATCGCTTCTTTTGTTTTTTAAGATGCCTTTATTTATTTAATTTTGGCTGCGCTGGGTCTTCCTGGCTGTGAGCAAGCTTTCTTTAGTTGTGGCAAATGGGGCTACTCTCTCATTGCCAAACACAGGCTCTCAGCCATAAAAAAAAAAAGAAAAAAGGAATGAAATAATGCCATTTACATCAACATGGATAGACCTAGAGATCACTGTACTTAGTCAGACAAAGACAAATATCATATGATATCACTTTTATCTGGAATATAAAACATGATATAAATGAACTTATTTACAAAACAGACATGAATTCATGGTGACTGAAGACCTATGGACAGAGGTTTGTGACATTGTACAGGAGACAGTGATCAAGACCATCCCCAAGGAAAAAAAAAAAAAAACACAAAAAGGCAAAATAGTTGTATGAGAAGGCCTTACAAATAGCTGAGAAAAGAGGAAAATCTAAAGGCAAAGAAGAAAAGGAAAGACATACCCATTTGAATGCAGAGTTCCAAAGAATAGCAAGGAGAGATAAGAAAGCCATCCTCAGTAATCAATGCAAAGAAATAGAGGAAAACAATAGAATGGAAAAGACTAGAGATCTCTTCAAATAATTAAAGATACCAAAGGAACATTTCATGCAAAGATAGGCACAATAAAGGACAAAAATTATATGGACCTAACAGAAGCAGAAGATATTAAGAAGATGTGGCAAGAATACACAGAGGAACTATACAAAAAAGATCCTCACAACCCAGATAACCATGATGGTATGATCACTCACCTGGAGTCAGACATCTTGGAATGCAAAGCGAAGTGGGCTTTAGGCAGCATCACTATGAACAAAGCTACTGGAGGTGATGGAATTCCAGTCAAGCTATTACAAATCCTAAAAGATGATGCTGTTAAAGTGCTGCACTCAATATGCCAGCAAATTTGGAAAACTCAGCAGTGGCCACAGGACTGGAAAAGGTCAGTTTTCATTCCAGTCCCAAAGAAAGGCAATGCCAAAGAATGCTCAAACTACCGCACAATTGTACTCATCTCACACGCTAGTAATGCTCAAAATTCTCCAACCCAGGTTTCAACAGTACGTGAACTGAGAACATCCAGAGGTTCAAGCTGGATTTAGAAAAAGCAGAAGAACCAGAGATCAAATTGCCAACATCCACTGGATCATCAAAAAAGCAAGAGAGTTCCAGAAAAACATCTATTTCTGCTTTATTGACTATGTCAAAGCCTTTGACTGTGTGGATCACAACAAACTGGAAAATTCTTCAAGAAATGGGAATATCAGAGCACCTGACCTGCCCCCTGAGATATCTGCATGCATGTCAAGAAGAAACCATTGGAACTGGACACAGAACCAATCTGGTTCCAAATCGAGAAAGGAGTATGTCAAGGCTATGTATTGTCACCCTGCTTATTTAACTTATATGCAGAGTACATCATGAGAAATGCCGGGCTGGATGAAGCACAAGCTGGAATCAAGATTGCCGGGAGAAATATCAATAATACCAGATACACAGATGACACCACCCTTATGGCAGAAAGTGAAGAAGAAGAACTGAAGAGCCTCTTGATGAAAGTGAAAGAGGAGAGTGAAAAAGTTGACTTAAAACACAACATTCAGAAAACTAAGATCGTGACATTTGGTCCCATCACTTCATGGCAAACAGATGGAAAAACAACGGAAACAATGAAAAACTTTAATTTTCTGGGCTCCAAAATTACTGCAGACAGTGACTGCAGCCATGAAATTAAAAGATGCTTGCTCCTTGAAAGAAAAGCTATAACCAACTTACACAACATGTTAAAAAGCAGAGACATTACTTCACCAACAAAAGTCCATTTAGTCAAACTATAGTATTTCTAGTAGTCATGTATGGATGTGAGACTTAGACTATAAAGAACGCTTAGCACAAAAGAATTGATGCTTTTGAACTGTGGTGTTGGAGAAGACTTTTCAGAGTCCCATGGACTGCAAGGAGATCTAACCAGTCCATCCTAAAGGAAATCAGTCCTGAATATTCATTGGAAGAACTGATGCTGAAGCTGAAACTCCAATACTTTGGCCACCTGTTGCAAAGAGCTGACTCATTTGAGAACAGCCTGATGCTGGGAAAGATTGAAGGCAGGAGGAGAAGGGGACAACAGAGGATGAGATAGTTGGATGGCATCACAGACTCAATGGACATGAGTTTGAGTAAGCTCTGGGAGTTGGTGATGGACAGGGAGGCCTGGCATGCTGCAGTCCATAGGGTCACAAAGAGTCTGATTCGACAGAACTGAACTGAAAGGGTAAAGGGAGGAAGAGATTTATTCATAGTTTGGGATTAACAGGTACACATTACTATATATAAAATAGATAAACAACAAGAATCCACTGTATGGGACAGCGAATTATATGTGATATCTTATAATAACCTATAATCGGAAAAGGCGATGGCACCCCACTCCAGTACTCTTGCCTGGAAAATCTCATGGACGAAGGAGCCTGGTAGGCTGCAGTCCATGGGGTCGCGAAGAGTCAGACGCGACTGAGCGACTTCACTTTCACTTTTCACGTTCGTGCATTGAAGGAAATGGCAACCCACTCCAGTGTTCTTGCCTGGAGAATCCCAGGGGCGGGGGAGCCTGGTGGGCTGCCGTCTATGGGGTCGCACAGAGTCGGACACGACTGAAGCGGCTTAGCAGCAGCAGCGGCAATAACCTACAATGGAAAAGATCTAAACAAGAACATATACATAACTGATGGCTTAGATGTACACCTGAAACTAGCACAGCACTCTCAATCAACTTTACTTTAAAAAAAGAAAAAAAGTTACAGTCTTTTATAACCTAATCATGGGAGTGACAGCCCATCATTTATGCTGTAGTTCACTCAGTAGGAGCCAGTCGCTACATCCAGCGAACACTCTAAGTGAAGAGCTTGTACAATGACCAGGAGATGCTTATCAATTGGCTAGCAATTCAGAAGCTGCCGACATAAAACAATGAAGCACCCTGAGCTCACGTGAGATGACTTGTCCTGCAGGAAGAAGAAGATTTCCTTCACCATAACTGAGTAGGAGAGGAAGATATGTGTGCAGGTGGGGATGCTGCTGCTGCTGCTGCTAAGTCGCTTCAGTCGTGTCTGACTCCTAGCGACCCCATGGACTGCAGCCCACCAGGCTCCCCCGTCCCCGGGAATCTCCAGGCAAGAACACTGGAGTGGGTTGCCATTTCCTTCTCCAATGCATGAAAGTGAAAAGTGAAAGTGAAGTCACTCAGTCGTGTCCGACTCTTTGCGACCCCATGGACTGCAGCCTACCAGGCTCCTCCGTCCATGGGATTTTCCAGGCAAGAGTACTGGAGTAGGGTGCCATTGTCTTCTCCGGCAGGTGGGGATAGATCATTATAATTGGTGGTGACAAGTTGCAGGATTAGGCCCGATAGCATTTTTTTTTTAATCTCCATGAAGAATGATGCAGAGTCATCTGCTAAAGGAGAAAACATGGCCTGGAGGCAAGAGGAAAGTATGAAAGGACAACCTCAGCAAATAGGGAAAGGACATCTACTAAAGAAGTCCAGTAGAACTATCAGGCAATGCCAATTGAAAGTTTAAAATAACTCAAAGTTTTAAAAAAAAGTCAGCTCAATGCAAGAGTTTCTTTATCACCTTTTAGCTGCCATGGTGCTAACTCAGAGAGATGTATGCCAGCTCTAGGGGAGAAAAAAACTTTCCATCCATGTGAGTGCAGCCGAGAAATAACAGTGTGAATTATACTCATTGATGTTTCCCTCCTTCTGATCCTTCAACCCTACCCTGCCCAGCAGGTATCTTTCTACTGAGCAGTCCAACAAATTAAATGGCCTGGTGTGTGAGCTTTTGATGTAGTGCTCTTGGACCTGTAGTTCACGCTAATTCCTTGGTTTTATCCCTCTCTGCACCCGATATAGCTGCTCGGTGGGCAAAACTCTGGAAAACTTCAAAGGAGATCTGTAACATGGAAAAGACCCAGGGGCTCTGTGTGCACATGGCAGATAAATATTGATGATAACAACCAAAATACTGTTAAATCTTCCATCCTAAAACTGAGCGTTTGAATCTGGCTAAGATCTCTGATAGGAAACATATACCACTTACGATAAGTATACCTCTATACACTTTTAAGATGCCCAGAAGTTGGTTGGCTGGTTAGTTAGTGGATTGATTGTGTTTGTTGTTATTTGGTAGCCAAGTTGTGTCTGACTCTTCATGACCCCATGGACTGCATCATACCAGACCTCCCTGTCCCTTACTATCTCCCAGAGATTGTTCAAACTCATGTCCATTGAGTCAGTGATACCATCCAATCATCTCCTCCTCTGTCGTCCCCTTCTCCTCCTGCCCTCAGTCTTTTCCAGCACCAGGGTCTTTTCCAATCACTGGGTCTTTTTCTATAACTGGGGTTAAATACATAGAAAAAAACACATAAAGGTAGCAAAAGCAGCACCACTGCCCACCAAATGCACGTTTGTTTCGGTCATCTTGGGTCTGGCCATAACAAAATACCACAGATGGGTGACCTCAGCACCAGACAACTATTTCTCACAGTTCTAGAAGCTGGAAGTCCAAGATCAGCGTGCCAGCCTGGGGAGGGTGCTGCTGAGAGTTACCTTCCTGATTTTCAGATGGCTGCATTCTTACTGTGTCTTCACACAGCAGGAAAAGAGGCTCTCTGGTGTCTTTTTTGTGTGTGCTGGGCAAAGTCGATGTTGTGTCTGATTCCTTGCAGCACCATGGATGGTAGCCCGCCAGGATCCCCTGTCTAAAGAATTTTCCAGGCAAGAATACTGGAGCAGATTGCCATTTCCTATTTCAGGGAATCATCCTGACCCAGGGACCAAAGCTGTGTCTCTCGTCTCCTGCATTGGCAGGCAGATTCTTTACCACTATTGCCACCTGGGAAACCCGTGGCGTCTCTTACAAGGGCACTAGTTTTACTGGATCAGAACCCCACCCTGATGACCTCGTGTGTGTGTGTGTGTGTGTGGTGTGTGTGTGTGCATGTGTGTGCATGCACATTCATATGCTAAGTTGCTTCAGTCATGTCCAACTCTTTGTGACCCTACGGACTATAGCCTGCCAAGCTCCTCTGTACAAGAGATTCCCCAGGCAAGAATACTGGAGTGGGTTACCACGTCCTCCTCCAGCGGATCTTTCCCACCCAGCTATCAAACTCATGTTTCTTGCATCTCTTACACTGGCAGGTGGATTTTTTTTACTGCTAGCACTATCTGGGAAGCCCCTTATGACTTCATTTAACTTTAATTACTTTCTTACTCAAAATGCAGTCACACTTGGGGGTTAGGAATTCAAAATCCAGATTTGAGGGGCACACAAATGGCAACCCACTTCAGTGTTCTTGTCTGGAAAATTCCCTGGACAGAGGAGCCTGGCGGGCTACAGTCTATGGGGTCTCAAAGAGTCGGACACACCTGAGTGAGCACACAGACACTCTGCCCACAGCAGCATTCCTGCTGAAATGACCGATTCATCCCAGTTTATCTAGGACTTTACTGGTTTTAGCACTGAAAACCCCAGAAGGCACTCAGTCCTGAAATTAATTACCTTAATTACGCTGCAGACCCTTTCGGGAGTGGTCCAGGAGCAAGGCTGTCCCTGTGCAAATACCTAGGACTGATCTTGTTGTAACATCTGATTCTCAGCCCAACCCAAGCCGCAGCTCTTACTCAACAACTCTGGCCCCTTATGCAGAGCTGACAGGGCTTCTGACAAAGAAATTGTCTCTCATCTCATCTCTATATTCAGTTCAGAGGTAATCACATTCATCAAAAAAAGACTTTGTTGCATGCTTATCATTTGTATGGGCTTCCCTGAAGTGGCTCAGATGGTAAAGAATCCACCTGCAATGCGGGAAACCTAGGTTCAATCCCCGGGTTGGGAAGATCCCCTGCAGGAGGGCATGGTAACCCACTCCAGTATTCTTGCCAAGAGAATCTCCGTGGACAGAGGAACCTGATGGGCTACAGTCCACAGGGTCTCAAAGAGTCAGACGTGACTGAGTGACTAAGCACAGCACATATGATTTGAAAAGAATAGAACCAGACATGGATGGAGTAAAAAGTATTCTTGTCCTTGAGGAAATTTTTCATAAATACAACAAAAATTTGTAGGATAAAAAGGTCAAGCAATAATAAAACTAACATAACAGAATAAGGCTTTTTTAAAAAATCACAGAAGAAAATAGATTGCAAACATGCCCTTGGAAAATGAGTGACTTTTAGAGTCAGTTCGGGGTTGTTTTGATTTTGTTTTTTACTCAACAAAGGTAGCATTTTTGATGACCTGCTACCATTGGTTGAACAAAGCAGAAGAGCGAAATGGGTGTCACTTTTCAAACAACTTTTCAAGCTTGACAATCGTGGACACAAGCTTTCCAGCAAGACACAACAGGTCCCAACCTCATCATTGCTACTCCTGTTGGGAAATTTGTCAAAACATCCTTTTACTCAACTGAAAAATCAGGATAATCTACCTCCATCTTAGAACTGTGAGAGAATTCCATGTAATGAGGTTCATAATTACTTAACACGTGACCCAGCGTATGTCAAGTACTCAATAAATAGCTGCTTTTATAATTCATGTAATTATTAACTTGATGCTGGCATGCACTATTTCCTCTTCACTCCACACTTCACAATTGCTTTAATCTGGAAAGTCTGATGCATTAAGTCACAAACGATGCCTCATTGTCCACTAAGAAAAACAGGGGACTCTCGAATGTTTATGTCTGAATGAATTTTCATTCAAAACAACCTTCGTGTTGAAATGGCCAAGGTGAGGTCACATGTAATACAAAACTAACTGTGGCCAGCAATGCATTTAAAATTAATTTACATTTATGAACTCGTCTTACCCCTTCTGCTCTCACATTAGTTATCTACCACTGCATAACAAATTGCTCCCCAAATGTACCAGCTGAAAACAACACACATTTATCATCTCACAGCTTCTGTGGGCCAGGATCCAGGCTCGGCTTTACTGTGTCCACTCACCTCAGGGTTTCTCATGGGCTGAAATCGAGGTAAGCGCTGGGCTATGGTTCAAATGGGATTTCAAAAAAAAAAAAAAAAACTGCTTCTATGTTCATGGGACTGCTTTCCAGCACTTGGTTCTCTGTAGGCAGTTGAATTTAGGATCCCAGATGCTCACTGCTGTTGGCTGTAGACCAGCCTCAGGTCCTAGTCACATTGGCCAGCCCATCGTGGCAGCTTCATCACCGTGGTCACCAAGAAGTCAATGAAGAGAGCCTACTAGCAACATGGAAGTCACAGTCTCTCATCGCCTAATCCTGGAGGAAGTGTCCCCCGACCTTTGCCATAGTCTGTTGGTTGGAAGCTTGTCACTAGGTTCGGACCTGCTGGAGAGGAGAGAGGAACACAAGGCCCTGGGCCAGGAGGCAATGTCACTCCGGGCCCCTGGAGAAGTCAGCCAACCACAGCTTCCTCATCGAGGCCCTCAGTCATGGCTGGATTCCAATAAAGCACAGATGTAAAGAACAGACTTTTGGATTCTGTGGGAAAGGGAGAGGGTGGGATGATTTGGGAGAATGGCATTGAAACATGTATACTATCATGTAAGAAACGAATCACTAGTCTAGGTTCGATACAGGATACAGGATGCTTGGGGCTGGTGCACTGGGATGACCCAGAGAGATGATATGGGGAGAGTGGTGGGAGGGGGGTTCAGGGTTGGGAACTCATGTACACCTGTGGTGGATTCATGTCAATGTATGGCACAACCAAAACAGTATTGTAAAGTAAAAACATAAAATTTAAATTTAAAAAAAAAAAGCTGAATAATATCAATAACAATGGAGAGCAACTTGATGCTACAACACGCACGAGCCACATCCTTCCTCCTGAGATAGTTGCCCCATGGATTTATAGTGTTCAGCAGAACTAGACCTCTTTGGAGTGAAATTGGGTCATTTGTAGGACATGGATGAACTTAGAGACTGTCAACAGAGTAAAGTTAGTTAGAAAGAGAAATATATCAATATTAAGGAATATATATGGAATCTAGAATGGTATGTTATTGTTCAGTCGCTATGTCCGACTCTGTGACCCCATGGACTGCAGCATGCCAGGCTTCCCTGTCCTTCACTGTCTCCCAGAATTTGTTGAAACTCATGTCCATTGAGTTGGTGATGTCATCCCACCATCTCATCCTGTCGTCACCCCCTTCTCCTCCTGCCCTCAGTCTTTCCCAGCATCAAGGTCTTTTCCAATGAGTCATTTCTTCTCATCAGGTGGCCACAGTATTGGAGCTTCAGCTTCAGCATCAGTCCTTCCAATGAATACTCAGGGTTGATTTCCTTTAGGATTGACTGGTTGATCTCCTTGCAGTCCAAGAGACTCTCAAGAGTCTTCTCCAACACCACAGTTCAAAAGCATCAATTCTTTGACCCTCAGTTTTCCTTATGGTCTAACTCTCACAACTGTACATGACTACTAGTAAAAATCATAGCTTTGACTATATGGACTTCTGTCAGCAAAGTGATATCTAAGCTTTTTAATACACTGTCTAGGTTTGTCAAAGTTTTTTTTTTCCAAGGAACAAGGATCTTTTAATGTCATGGCTGCAGCCACTGTCCTCAGTGATTTTGGAGCCCAAGACAACAAAATCTGCCACTGTTTTCATTTTTATCCCCCATCTATTTGCCGGGAAGTGATAGGAGTAGCATTTGTAAGAAATTTAATATTGGGACTTTCCTGGCAATCCAGTGGTTAAGATTCTATGCTTCTAATGCAGGGGCTGTATCCCTGGCGAGGGAACTAAGATCCTACGTACCTGCCATGTGATGCAGCTAAAAGAAAAGAAAGAAAGTTGAATGCTTTGGGGTTATGACCTCTAGAATAGGGACAGTGGCATCTTTAGGACTTGACGTTTCTTGACTGAAGTTCACTTTCCCTAGAAAGTGCTTCAATGGGTTATACCCTGTCTGCCTTGTGACTCCACTTTTATCCAAGCTTACATGTGCTCTGAACCCACTGCAGAAAGATGGTGTCATACAGCCAAGGAAAGAATGTTTTCCACTGGGTTAGAGGGTCCTAAGAACCATGTTGTCTCTTTTAAGAATTCTTCATATTGTATGATTCTAACGCCACACCAGCTGATTTCAAAGTGTAACTCTCACTGGGAAATCTTTTTTCCTAAAGTCCGGGTGAACAGGAAACCATGGTCCCCAAGTATTCACAGCAGGACTGGCAACTAGCATCTTCAGTGAGCTGAACTTTGGGGCAAGTCTGCATTCTTTTGGGAGCCACACATCAGCAAAATGACAATCAGAACACAGAGACCCTGCAATATGTCCCTTCTACCAGTTCTTAGAACATCTCACTGATAAATTGCTCCATTTGGCAATGAAAAGAGGTCAGGATTGCAATCTTCAGACATATATAGAGAGATAGATAGCCAAAATGTCATGATTTGTGTGGTCACCCGACAAAATGATCCCTTATTTATGAGTTCTCTCTGTAAGAGAAAAATACAAAAGGAGTAGAAATTTCCTTATCCAATTTAACTACAACTATATGATTACTTTTCTTATATGAAAATAAGAAATAAAAGCTAATGTAAAGTGGATATTTTAATGAAATTTCCATAATATGTCTTTTTTTTCCCCCTACAAAGTCATCTAAGAATGTGTCTTGTCCTTTTGTTAGGACCGTTCTTGAGCCTGGGGGCAATTACACAGAGTGTGTTGGAGTCACCACACAAATCTTCTAATTGCATTCTGGCCCCAAGCCAAGCTTTAAGTCAAGCCTCAGGGAAATCAAATGTAAAAGTCAGCTGCATTAGAGGTAGCAATTCGGGTTGGAGAAGAGATCGCCTTTCGTGATTTATTATAGCCAGTGCTTTCAGTACATTTAAACGATGATCTGGTTTAGTAACATCTTCAAGGGAGCAATGCTGCACAAAATGAGAAACATCTGAACTGGGAGCTAGCAGAAAGGAGAGACTTGATTAGAGCTTGAATTATGTGGAAAGCACGTCATTTTTCTTAGAAACAGATTTTCAAATGCCCCAGAATCTGCCAAGATGAACTACATTTTCAACCCCTAATATCTAATTTGTGACAGATTGTCTGTTCTGGCCACGTATTTAGTTCCCAAAGTGAAAAGTAATCATTTAGTATCAAAAATAAACATATGATTCAAAATATTAATCTTGCACATGCTTACAATGTATGAGAAAGCCACACTTACTCTCAAAGAGAACTCCAAATCTTTCTCTGAACCCAGGAGAATTTTCACTAAGACTTATGACCTTGAGGATACTCGCTGGTTTTCCTCTATGTGTGCCTTTCATGCCTTCTACCTTGGGTGCAGACAGATGAGTGAATAAGTAAATCTTTTCAAAATATTTATGGTCTTTAACACTCAATTAAGATTTAGAGAAAATATAGGAGCTGCAGTTCTATTAAGTGCAAAGTAGTTCGGAAAAAAATATTATTTCTGCAAAACTAAATCTATCTGTACATGTATTTTATTTACTAATATATCTGGTAGGAAATAAACAAACAGCACCATGAACTTCAAGTTCATTTCCCACTAGTGCTTTCATTTTTATATTTTATTGCATTCTGCAGTGGTTTTGCAACCAGCTATATCAAGAGTTTCTAGGAGGAATGTAAACAAGGACTTTGCAGTGACTTGAGTTAGAACACATGATATAGCTGGGAGCAAAAATCTCTACTGAGCTACCCCAAGATGAATGGACAAGCTACATTCCAAAGCTCTGCCAAGTTTCTTCTGGCAAGCACATCAGGAAATAAAATCTCCCCACCAGAAAGGAACCAGGAACAGATTCATCTACGTTTAGGAAAACATCAACTCCACGCACATAATAAGCTAGACGGTATTGTTATCATCTTGTGTATATACGTAATGAGAACACTTTGAGATATTAATCAAGTTTATTTTTTCTGGGATCTGTGGCCTTCCCCTAACTCAGGCTATGATACGGCTTCAAGAAAGGAATAACTCAAAAGGATACAAGTGTCCAATGTATTCGTTTATTCATCCATTATTTTGTTCAACAGACTTTTCTTGAACACCATCTATGTGCAAGACACTGTCCTAAGTGCTAAAAATAATCTTTCCCTTCATGTGTGTGTTAGTTGCTCAGTTGTGTCCGACTCTTTGTGGCCCCGTAGATGACAGCCCTCCAGGCTCCTCTGTCCAGGGAATTCTCCAGGCAGTAACACTGCAGTAGGTTGCCATTCCCTTCTCCAGGCGATCTTCTTGACCCAGACCTTCTCTGTCTCCCAATGAATGCAAATCTGTGTTTCTTGCATTCATTGGCAGACAGAGATTCTTTACCATCTGAGCCACCAGGGGAAGCCAATGAACAACTTTTTTTAAAAGGAACAACTGATGAAAATGCTGTGAACGATAAAAGCAGTTAGTGGGATAAAGAAGGACAGAAGGACAGGAGGCAAGCTCAGCTTTTGAGCTTCAAAAGCCTTTTTTTTTAATATGTTGTTGTTTAGCTGCTAAGTTGAGTTCAACTCTTTTGCAACCTCATGGACTTGCCAGGATCCTCTGTCCATGGGATTTCCCAGGCAAGAATACAACTGAAGTGGGTTGCCATTTTCTTCTTCAAGGTATTTCCCAACCCAGGGATCGAGCTCACAGCTCCTAAGTCACTGAGGTGCATGCTAAGTTGTTTCAGTTTTGTCCGACTGTTTGCAACTCCATGAACTATAGCTCACTGGGCACCTCTGTCCATAGGATTCTCCAGGAAAGAATACCAGAGTGGGTTGCCATTTCCTACTCCAGGGCATCTTCCCAGCCCAGGAATCAAACCCATGTCTCTTATGTCTCCTGCATTGGCAGTTGAATTCTTTACAAATAGCACCACACTGGGGAAGCCCCTCAAAAGCCATGTTGTGGCTCAATCACTAAGTCGTGCCTAACTTTTTGACCCGTGGACTGCAGCACTCCAGGCTTTTCTGGCCTTCACCATCTCCCAGAGTTCACCCAAACTCATGCTCATTGAGTTGATGATGCCATCCAACCATCTCATCCACTACCACCCTTGTTAAAGGTTTGGTCCAGGTGTAAAAAACTGAGCAGGAATACTCAACAATATGCTGTTTTTCCTGTATCCTAAATGAGATGCAGATTTCTTAGACAAGAAGAAGGAGAAAGAAAGATTTGGAGGAGATAAGGAGAACCCGTGGATGCTTGAGACCCCACTGTCCTTCCTGTCCCCAGAGGACACGTAGGCTTGGGACCTTGACCCCATTCCGGGAAGGGTCCAGATAGGAACTAGGAAGGCACAGGACCTCAGATTTGAATGACTATTGTTGTCCAGTCACTCAGTCACATCCAGCGCATGGACTGCAGCACACCAGGCTTCCCTGTCCTCCGCTGTTTCCACGAGTGAGGGTGGAGCAAAATAGCTGGGTTACATAGAGAGGAGGCAGGCCCAGCAGCCTGCTGGAGGCAGAGCAGGGTTTTTCTGTAGGCCATGCTCCCCAACAAAATTCCGTCTAGTCAAGGATATGGTTTTCCAGTAGTCATGTATGAATGTGAGAGTTGGGCTATAAGGAAAGCTGAGCACTGAAGAATTGATGCTTTTGTACTGCGGTGCTGGAGAAGACTCTTGAGAGTCCCTTGGACTGCAAGGAGATCCAACCAGTCCATCCTAAAGGAAATCAGTCCTGAATATTCATTGGAAGGAGTGATGCTGAAGCAGAAACTCCAACACTTTGGCCACCTGATGTGAAGAGCTGACTCATTTGAAAAGACCCTGATGCTGGGAAAGATTGACGGTGGAAGGAGAAGGGGATGACAGAGGATGAGATGGTTAGATGGCATCACCGACTCAATGGACATCAGTTTGAGTAAACTCCAGGAGTTGGTGATGGACAGGAAGGCTGGGTGTGCTGCAGTCCATGGGGTCACAAAGAGTCGGACACAACTGAGTGACTATACTGAACTGAACTGATGCTCACCAGGGATTTGTATTAAGAGCCAGAGCAGCCAGAAGAAAGGCAATCTGAATAAGCCCATGGCCAAAACACAGGCAGGAATGAGTGTCCCCAAAAGAGGTGACATGGACTGATGATGGAGACAGCTAGACACTCTCCAGTCCCCACGGGGCTGAAACGCACCCCAGAGTTCCTTGGAGATGAGGCTGAACCCCATACAAAGTGTGGGAGGTAGAGAGGAGGGTTGCTAAATTAATTTAAAAGTTTTGCTGCCTGGTGGAAGGAAGGCTTGTAATAGGTATTGAATTCTATTATAGAAAAATAAATTGAGTTACATTTCCTACACTGAGGAATCTTGTGGCTTTTGATTTGCACCCTTGTGGTCTTATGTTAAAAAACAAAAAAACAGATGGTGAAATCTATTTCCAAGTCCAAGCTCAAAGAATACAAAAATGAGAAAGGAAAAGTGCTAGTGAACTGGACTAAGAAACTCTGCAACAGAGCATCTTTTCACAAAACCATCCCCAAGGTTGGAGCCCACGCATCAGTTGCCTTCTTGTAGGGAGTTGGGAGCTGGGGGTCACCCCAATTTTGCAGCTGCAAATGGACTAAATAGCCCTTTTCTAAATTAAGTCAAATTCAAACTACAACTCACCTGAAATGTCGTTCATTTCACCAGGCTTCCCTAAGAATGGATTATTATGATCAGTAAAAATATGGACTGCATTTTATTAAGCCCATGAGACATGCCTGTCATCATACCAACCACTGCACAGAGTCGAGCTTATGAAGCAGGAGGTAAATAATACGTATGTCTAACACATATATATGGAATTTAGAAAGATGGCAATGATGACCCTGTATGCAAGACAGGAAAAAAGACACAGATGTGTATAACGGACTTTTGGACTCAGAGGGAGAGGGAGAGGGTGGAATGATTTGGGAGAATGGCATTCTAACATGTATACTGTCATGTAAGAACTGAATCGCCAGTCTATGTCTGACGCAGGATACAGCATGCTTGGGGCTGGTGCATGGGGATGACCCAGAGAGATGTTATGGGGAGGGAGGTGGGAGGGGGGGTTCATGTTTGGGAACGCATGTAAGAATTAAAGATTTTAAAATTAAAAAAATAAAAAACTAAAAAATAATAATAATAATAATACGTATGTAACATCACATAGCCATTCATGTAATATGTATATCAGATGCTTGTACTCACAACCAGAATATAGCAATATTACTAAAATACCAAAAATATTAAAATAAGATTTTTAAAGTAATACATTTTCATTATTTTCTTTTTATTTATTTTACTTTATAATACTGTAATGATACCTTTTCTTAGAAAGAAAAGGCTAAGATAAAAATCTGAGATCAAGGACAAGGTTTTGTTTCTGAGCCCCAGAGTGTTGAGGAAGCTATGGTGCGAACTACTTTATTTTTAGTGCTAAAATTCTGTTATGAATGCTTGGCACAGAGAATGGTTCAGAAAAAGGGGTAACATGAGTTAAAGAATAGGGGCAACGATGATGTAAAGGTCACGTTTGAGAAACTAACCGGCAGGATCAAATGTCTGGAGGCAGACCATCAGCCGACCCCCCCGGCCAGCTCTCTCCGAGACACAGCTGTGAGCCTCCGTGAGCCTTCAGCCACATTGTGCCACATTCAGCGTGTCCACATGAGTTCCCCACTCAGTAAGCCCCAAGATCCCCCCGTTCTCCAATTTAAACGATCTGCTGCAGAGTCCCCAGGGCCCTGGGATTCACAAAGCCCCAGACAAGGCTGCGGGTTGACTCACAGTAGAGAATACACACCAGACAGCTACACACACACATATATCCCCTCTTTTCTGGATTTCCTTTCTATTTAGGTCACCACAGGGCATTGAGTAGAGCTCCCCAGGCTACACAGTAGGTCCTCATTTAATTATCTGTTTTATACGTAGTAGTATATATGAAAGCGAAAGTGTTAGTCGCTCAATCCTGTCTGACTCTTTGTGACCCCGTGGACTGTAGCCTGCCAGGCTCCTCTGTCCATGGGATTCTCCAGGCAAGAAGACTGGAGTGGGTTGTCACTCCCTTCTCGAGGGGATCTTCCCAATCCAGGGATTGAACCTGTGTCTCCCACATGTGGGCAGACTCTTTACCAGCTGAGTCACCAGAGAAGCCCGGTAGTGTATATATGTCAATTTAAAAACAAAAAAAAAGAACGTATACCAGACACAGGAGACTCATAGATTTTCTCTTTCCCATCGTGACAGAAAGAAGGAAGTGAAAACAGTGAAGTCCTCCAGATCCTGAGAGAATTAAATGCTGTGAGAATGCTGACAGATCAACAGCTTGGGGAAAGCATAGCAAACCAGCAGCATTCTTTCCTACGAGCAAAATTTCATTAAAAATTAACTGTGAAAGAGTATGTCCAATATTTGATTCACATAAAAATCACCACAATAAGGATGTAACCTGATTCTCAATACCGTTTCAAAAGATTTTGGAGGGGGTGGGGAGGGGAAGGGAAGGAGGTCCATCCAAACCTTAATGTGTCAAATGGCAACTGCTCACCTCCTGCTATCCTCAACCTCAAAACATCGGTTCTACTTTCAGCAAGAAAACTGAGACAATTTGCCTTCACTAGCTAAACAATACTCCAATCCTCCATCCCCACCATCATCGTGTTTACCTTACTTCCTTCACCATGTTTCTCCCATTTCCTTCCTACCAGAAACAGACAAAAAAGGCACATTTATTCCTGGTGGACACGCTTGTGCGTTTCATCTCTCCCATGCCCCCCTTCTCCAAGGTCCGCCAGTGTTCCCTTCTCTCATCGGTGTCTTCCACCTCTTCATCGTTACTAGCTCTTTTCCATCAGCATCAAAGAATTCAAATCCTCCATTCTGTGGAAAAGAAGAATTCATGAAAACAATTTTAAACATCCCACTACACCAAACCCTAGAAACAATTAGAAGGAAAAGTAAATCTATTATATAATGCCTCCAGTAGCAACTATAAAAGTTGTTAGCATGTGGTTAGAACTCCAAACTTTTGATTACATACCATGGTTTACGTTGACATCTAGATTTTTTGTTGTTGTTGTGAGCTTAAATGGTTGCAAAGGATAGAATTTATGGAATCATATTTAAATTGTGATTTTTAAAACAAAACTGTTGATTTAAAGATCAGAGCCATTTGATCTTACCATCATTCACTTTCAAAATATGTGAATAAGCTTTTGTGTAAAAGTCACAAATAATACATTATCCCCTTTTTCTTTGAAACCATAGTTTTTAAAGAAAGTCATTTTATTTACTTATTTTCTGGCCACACCAATCAGCTTGCAGGGTCTTAGTTCCCCAACCAGGGCTTGAACTGGGTTCCCATCTTCCCCCTGGCAGTAAAAGCACCAAGTCCTAAGCACTGGACCACCAGGGAATTCACTGAAATCATATTTTCATTTCGTTTTCCCACACACTTTACCATAAGATGATATATTTTTCTGTCTGAATGTCTTTTATTGCTCACTCAGTCATAAATAATCAAACATGTATAGATACGTTTAAATTTATATAGTGTTTATAAATCCCTGTGCTTATATAGGTCTAAGTTAAAACTTGAGGGATGGCTGTTTCAGAAACGTGCGCAGAGACAAAGACCCAGCACAGCCAAAAAATAAAATACATAAATATTTTGTTTTTAACTCATGTCTTTAGTTCAGTCATGGGCACACTCCCTTCTAGTGTTACTCGGAACACACCTACATGTAACTATTAAGGTTCTGATGTCAAAGGTGTCTGTTACAAATAGAGTACCATTCTTTGAGGCAAGAAAAGCAGGCCAAAGGGAAGCATTATTTGAGGTCATTGTCACATTGTTATAATTACAAGGAACAAATGGAAAGATATGACTGCTCACTCACTGTACAGGAAGCGAAGAAATCATGGAGAGGCAAGCATTTGGAAGACAACAGTGAAAGATCCCAAATGGTCTCTTCTTCTGGAAACTAGGACAGAGGCCAACATACGGTGCACCATTGCTTCAATTCAGAAACATTTTTGTGAAGGATTATAATCTGGGGCAAGTTGTCTCGGTCGAAATCTGCAGGTAAATCATGCTGTTTTGTGTTTCACAAGTAGACACTATGAGCAGTTGGAAATTAGCAGTTTGAGTTCTTTTCCAAACATCTTTTCTGGAACCATTTGGGAGTCTTCTTAAAATTTAGATTACTGGGCTCAACCAGTTATATATACACATATAGGGCTTCCGTGGTGGCTTAGTGGTAAAGAACCAGCCTGCCAACGCAGGAGACACGAGTTAGATCCCTGGATCGGGAAGATCCCCTGAAGAAGGAAATGGCAACACACTCCAGTATTCTTGTCTGGGAAGTCCCATGCACAAAAGAGTCTGGCGGGCTACAGTCCACAGAGTCACAAAAGAATCTGATGGTAGAGCAACTGAGCATGCATGAGTATATGTAAATATATTATATATGTCTATATATTACGTACATATACATAGATCCTTGTGCTATACAGTAGGTCCTTGTTGTTTATATATTTCATATATAGTAGTGTGTATCTGTTCATCCCAACCTCGAATGTATATATAGACATATATATGAAACACTGTAAATGTTAACACTGTAAATCAACTTTACTCCAATTAAAAAAAAATTAAGCAATTCAGGCTTTGAAGACCAATGACATAGCAAGTCAGGCTTGCAAAAGAAAATGCAAAACTGCAAGATTTCTAGCTCAGAAGTCCTAACGATTTTCACTGTGCTGCTGTACTTACTTTTATATTGTATGTTCACTGTGTTACTAATATTTTACTTTTTTCTTAAGAAAGTGGAAAAATGTAAAGGAAGAGATATTTTTTTTCAAGTGTAAATCCCAGTATTTTCTTCCCACACCCAAATCAATCATCTGATCAAGGGTGGTCAATGGAGGGGGGAAATTTTTACTTAGAGGTTATTGTTTTATACTTCTTCTGACTTACTTTAGGCTTCAATTTATTTCAGTCATTTTTGCAGTTTTCTTAGATGTCTTAGTTGAAAGGAAAGTTGTTCAACTCATTGTGAAAAAAATTACTAAAAGTTGACTGAAAGCATGGAAGAGCTAAAGCTTCCCAGGTGGTTCGGGGTAGAGAACCCGCCTGCCATTGCAGGACATGCAGGAGAGGGCAGTGTGATTCCTGGATGGGGAAGATCCCCTGGGGGAGGAAGTGGCAACCCACTCCAGTATTCTTGCCTGGAAAATGCCATGGACGGAAAAGTCTGGCCAGCTACAGTCCAGGAGGTCTCAGAGAGTTGGACACCACTGAAAAACTGAGCATGCACACAGTGACAGAAGGAATCCCTGGCAGAAACCTGTCTGAAGAAGGCTTTCTCTCCAAAGCCTCAAAAACAATTCTTCTAGGCTAGGGAAGTGAGGGGACACAAAGGAAAGAAAGATTTGGGGATTCCTGATGAAAGGGCAAGACAGGGAGAGGTCAGGTAAGCAGGAGGAAAGGATGCAAGGGACTTTGCTTGACCCCCAGAAGTTTTAAGGGAGCTGTGTGACCTACCTTCTGCAATCTGTTTGTTCAGCTCAAAAAAAAAAAAAAAATGGGGACCACCCCTGAGGCCCGCATATTGTTAAAGAAGCTGCTGAAGAGAAGCTGCTTCAAGATCCCTGGAGCTAAGACAGGTTGGAAACACTGCAGGCTTTTGCAAACACACAGATGCCCTACGCAGTCTTCACTTCTCTTCTACAGTGGGCAGGAAATTGCCAGTCAGTTTCTAAAAACAATCAACCAGTACTTCTAACTCTCTCCTTTCTTCCAACTCTGTCCTCACTTCCACCAAAAAAAAAAAAAAAAAATGCTGAGAAGAGAATGCAATTGTGTACAGTGATCTAACCAGGCTTTGGAAACCATGAAACCCAGACTATGTCATAGGTCTATGTCATTGTTCGATAAGTTTAGACAAGAAGAATACTTAGTGACACAAAACCAAGAAAGCTGGAGTTACCGATTGCAGTGGTTCATTTTACATGCCATTTTGGAGGGTGTTTTTGGATGAGATCAACATTTAAATGGATGAACATTTATATGGATGAACTGTGGGTAAAGTATGTTACCCTCCATAGTGTGTGAGTGAGCCTCATCTGACCACCTGAAGGTCAAGTGGACCAAAAGAGTTGCTTTCCCTGGTAAGAGATTTTGCAACCTTCTGATTTGCCCTGCATCATCGGCTTTCCTGGGTCTTGAGCCTGCCGGCTGACACTAGAGATTTTGGACTTCCTAGCCTCCATAAGTGCATGAGCTGATTCCTTGTAATAAATCTCTCTGGATATGTAAATAACATATAATACCTATATATATGTCATTATGTGTGTGTCTAAGTCACTCAGTTGTGTCCAACTGCGACCCCATGGACTGTGGCCTGCCAGGTTTCTCTGTCTATGGGATTTGCCAGGCAAGAATACTGGAGTGAATTGCCATTCCCTTCTCCAGGGGAACTTCCCAACCCAGGGATCGAACCCTGGTCTCCTGCATCACAGGCAGGTTCTTTACCAATTGAGCTACAGGGAAGTCCTAACATTATATATAACGTAATATTGTATGGAATATTTACACACATATATAACGTTATTATATTGTTTCTGTTTATCTGAAAGCACTAGTACACTCGTATTTTCTTTTTCCAGCTTCCCCATGTGGGCTTAAAAAAATGCACAATGTGAGAGTTGTAAGTCCAGTTTTATTGGTGGCAAAATGAGGACTATAGCCTGGGAGACAGCACTTTAGATAACTCTGAGAAACTGCTCCAAAGGGGCCAGGGGGTGGGGAGGGGTGATCAGTATTTATATGATTTTGGTGATGGGGGAGTATGTGCAATCAAGTACATATTTTTTTGTAGATTTCTGCTAGTCATGCAAAGCAATCATCACCAAGAAAGACTTTAGTGCTTTGTGAGGAGATTCAAAAATTAGACTCATAAAATCAGCTTCTGAATATATCTAACTATCTGAAAACCTGTTCTGCAAGTTGTTTTTTCCTTTTTCCCCAGAGCACAGAGTACCTCATTTCTGCTCTCCACCTTGAATCCTTTCAGGGGCATTGAAAATCAGCAGCTATGTAGTACTTCATTTAATCCTTGTCAAGATAGGTGGCAAGTGTCCACAGCAAGTGCCAATTTGTAGTTGACAACATCCAAGCTTACAAATTCTACCTTTGAGATATAGTATACACACACACACACACATACACACACACCCCCACACACATATAGGCTTCTCTGATAATTCAGTTGGTAAAGAATCCTCCTGCCATGCAAGAGACCAGGGTTCAATCCCTGGGTTGGGAAGATCCCCTGGAGAAAGGAAAGGCTACCCACTCCAGTATTCTGTCCTGGAGGACTCCATGGACTGTATAGTCCATGGGCTGACAAAGAGTCAGACATGACTGAGCAACTTCTTCACTTTCATATATATATGTTTGGTCTCTGTTCCCATTTCTAGTACACATTTCCTAAAACACTTGGAATTTCCTGAATGATAGTGTCTTTTGTTATTCATAACAACCACCTACAACCAGACCTAGATTTATGCTAATGAAGTGACTCTAGGCAGAAACCCTACAAGGCTTCCTTCCAGATAAGGGCTGGTCATTGGAGGAACATGAGATCAGAGGGTTGGAACTTTCTCACCACTCCCACCTCTGAGGAAAGAAAGAAAGCTGGAGATTGGGTTTAATCACCAATGGCCAATGATTTAATTAGTCATGCCTATGCAGTGCAACTTGAATTAACAATCTGAAACAGTGAAGCTAAAGAAGCCTCTGTGTTGGTGAATGCGTTCATATTCCAGGAGGATTGTGCATCCCAGCTCCAAAGGGACAGAGGCTCCTGCACTTGGAACACTTCCAGACCTCACCCTAGGCAAAGCTCGATCTCTCTGTTCATTGTCTCCCTTATAGTAACTGTAATCTCAGGTAGAGCTATTTCCTGAGTTCTATGAGTCATTCTAACAAATTATCAGCCCTGGAGGGGGACATCATGGGGACCCTCGAATTTGTACTCAGTTGGGCAGAAGGGCAGGTGGAGTGGAGACCCCTTATGAGGCTGATGTCTGAAATAAGGGTAGTCAGGGACTTCCCTGGTGGCCCAGTGATTAAGACTCTGTTCTTCCACTGCAGGGGGCAAGGGTTCGATCCCTGGTCTGGGAACTAAGATTCCACCAGTTAAGTGGCACAGCCAGATAGAAAGAGAGAGAGAGAGAAATTAAATGGAGGTAGTCAGGATAGTCTCCTGGAGAAGCAAATGGCTACCCATTCCAGTATTCTTGCCAGGAGAATTCCATGGACAAGGAATCTGGTGGCCTAAGTCCTTGGGGCCGTGAAGAGTCGGACATGACTGGGCCACTAACACACACATAGTCATGTTGAACTAAGCCCTGTGCTGAATCTGGGTAGTTAGTGTCAGAACTGAATTGAATTGTTGGACACACAGTGGGTACTGAAGAGTTGGCAATTATTAAGGGGAAAAAAAAGCATAAGTTCAAATTTTGACTTCGGCATCACTTTACATGTCAGCTGTCACCATCTAAGTCTGATCCACCTTCATCTCTTTCCTGGACTTCCCTGTGTCATAGACTCCTCACTAGCCTTTTTGCTTCCTCTCTTGGTCCTACAATAACATAACCCTCAACCAGAAGGGTGGGTTTTTAAAAAACATAAATCACATGCCATTCTTTGCTTAAAACCATCCACTGGCTCCTGACACCTTATTCTTTCAAGGCCTTTTATGATCTGGGCCCTGCGTACTTATCTAACGTTATCACACAGCACACCCCTAGCTCATTCAGTCCCTCCCATGCAGCCTTCCTTCTAGCTTTCTGTTATTAAATCCACCAACCCTTTTCTAATCTTGGGGCTTTTGTATGTATTTCTTCCTTCACCTGACATGTTCAATCCTCTTCTAAACAGGCCAATCTGAACAATTATTCAGAATTCATCTCAGAGATGTCTCGCTGGACCACCCAAACAGGGCTAGAGATTCACCATCGCAACAGGCAATTTTAATGCTCTGCATTCCTTATCAGCATCTGACACATTTTCTGTTTATTTCTCTGTTTATTGTCTGACTACACCTACGAGGATGTTAGCTCCATGAGAAATGGGATCTTGTCTGTCTCATCCATCACTCCTTCCCCAGAGTCCAAAACAGGATCTGACCCATTTGGCCAATTGATGAATATTTGAAGACAGAGTGGTTGAAGAAAACCATCACATGGACGGCGAAAGACCAGCGGCTCCCCAAAGCTGAATTAATTTACCAGAGAACAGCAGAGAATCACGACTACTCTCAGCTAATTCTGTGCTATAGCATCTTACTGGCAAGAAGGACTCACGTTGGGAGTGAAACTATTTCAAGGATTTGCCCCATGAAAAGAGCTGTTTATTAGAGCATCAGCAAATATAAACAACTCCTTGTAAAACCGAATAGGAGGGCCAGGACTAAACAAGGTTCTGGCAAGTTTCCTTGCTCAGTACAGGCTTTTGCTGTCGTTCCCATGAAAACCATTCATTTTGCAAGGCAGTCAGCCTCCTGTCTCCTTGGGCACTAATTGCTCTGCTTGGTTAGGCGATTTAGGAAAATGCACCACTCGCGACATGGCTAAAGGAAGGAAGAGAGGGGATCTGGCTTTTCAAAAGTACAATGTGTTCTAATACAAAGAAAACACAGCCAATCATTCCAAGGGAGGATAATGTGTCTAAATGGATAGGAACGCCCCATCTGAGACCAGAAAGGGGCTTCAGCCCTCTAGCCTCTGTCTTCCCTAGGAAGCCTAGAATCCCACAGCTCCAGTGGGAAATAGAGAATTTGGGCATTTCTTCAGTCTGGCATTGGAAATGGTTTTTTCTCAGACAGACAGACTCTGTATGCCATCCACAGGGTCTGCTCACTGTTCACAAACAGAGATACAACTTTGTGCATATTGGAATTTAAAAGTGTGGTTTCCAACAGGCTCATGGATTTAGAAAACAAACTTATGGTTACCAAAGGGGAGATGGGGGAGGGGTGTAAATTAGGAGGTTGAGATGAACATATGCACAATGTTCTCTATATATAACAGATAATCCAGGACCTAAGGTACAGCACAGGGAACTTTACACAGTACTCTGTAATAACCTACATGGGGAAAGAATCTGAAAAAGAACAGATATACGTATATGTCTGGGCTTCCCAGCTGGCACAGTGTGTAAGAATCCGCCTGCCAATCCAGGAGACGCAAAGGATGAAGTTTCGATCCCTGGGTCAGCAAGATCCCCTGGAGTCAGAAATGGCAACCTGCGCTAACATTCTTGCCTGGAAAATTCCATGAACAGAGGAGCTTGGTGGGCCACGGTCCATGGGGTCACAAAGAGTCAAACATGACTGAGCGACTGAGCACACATATGTGTAACTAAAATCACTTCTCTGTACACCTGAAACTACTAACACAACACAGTAAATCAAACACACTCCAATGTAAAAAAAAAAATGTTTAAAGTGTGGTTTTCATACAAATATGGCCAGCAGCTAATGCCAACAGTTAAGGCTGCATATTTCATTTCTGCCATGAATTAATATCTCACAAGGGACATTTCAAATTTCTAAAGGGAAATCCATGTACAGTGTATAGTTAAATACTTCAAAATGGCTATAGCTTTTATCCAGGAATTCCACAACCAGAAATTCATCCTGAAGGGAAATAATAAGGAATGCAGACAAGGATTTATTCTCAAGAATGTTCAAAATCCTAAACATTATAAATAACTGAAATGTCCATCAATAGGGAAACAGTAAAACAAAAATATTGAGTGTGCCTATGAAGGAATGTTATATAGTCATTAAATATTATATTTATGGGAACTTTTAAAAAGCACACTTATGCTGTAAAGAATTCCACCATCCTTCCAAGAGGTTTGCAGAAACACTGGTTAAGCCCAAAGAATTTTTGGATTTCCTCATATCCTTCCCTTTTGTTTCTTCTTTTTTGAAATCAGAGATGTTGACACGCCTGGTGTTAAAATGGGAGAAGATGGGTGGAGAGGAGGGTAATCCTCGTGTAAATCCATCTCCACACACGAAAACAAACTCTCCTGTCCTTGAAAGAGAGGAAGTATGGCCGAATCAGGGTTCTGAGTGTTTCTTCCTGCCATCTGCTGATTCTACACTTTCAAGCTATTTCTTAAGCAGCTGCTAGACAGCTGTTCTAGCCTCCTGAGATAGGTAGAGAGAGAAGGAATGAAAAAAGACTAAAAACTACAGAGACTTCCACATCATCGAGACTCTAAGTACGTGCCTATGCAAGCTAAGTCACTTCAATGGTGTCTGACTCTTTGCGGCCCTAGGAACTGTAGTCTGCCAGGCTTCTCTGCCCATGGGATTCTCCGGGCAAGAATACTGGAGTGGATTGCCACTGCCTCTTCCAGGGGATCTTCCCCACTCGGGGATCAAACCCAAGTCTCTTACATCTCCTGCATTAGCAGGCAGGTTCGTTACCACTAGTACCATCTGGGAAGCCCAGACTCTAAGTATAGAATCGTGCTATTTAACATTATGGAAACAGTCATGTTAATATCCTCAGATAGAGGCTCACCTGGCTGGGTAAATGCTCACAGCACTCTGCTTGGTAGTTTACAATCTAGGGCCTACAGGTTCATCAGTTGAAGTTTATGTAAATTACCAGCTTATGAAGAGGAGGTTGGGGTATCACTTAGGAGCCATGTGGATGAAGGATTAGGAGGGTGCTAGGAAGATAAAGGATTTTGAGACAGAACTCAACTATCTCATCAGTCTCCCAAAAAGTCACCAGAAAAACCTGCTGTCCTAGCAAAGCTAAATTTACCAGACTTCCTGTAATAAAGGAGAACAATCCTTGACAGAGCTTAGCAGTGTCTCAAAATGGGGAAACATGCCTATGGAGTTTCGAGGCCTGGATGATGTTAAGGTGGATCTTGCAAGGTGGGAAAATGGCTGAGACTGGCCAGAATTTATCACATAATGTCCTTGGTTGATGGAACAATGAAGTGAGTGTTTTGAAGAGACCCCTGGAGAACAAGCTACCTCAGAGTTCACAGTCTTGCTTCCCCAGGAACCAGTGTTCTCTGGAGCATGTAACTAAGATTTCTGTTCCTGGGTTTTGTTTGGTTTGTTTCATTCTGTTAGGTTACTGTTGGTGTTCCATGCAGGCAGGAAAGTATACCTGACCCCAGTTACACAGAGCCAGGCAAATACGTGTGGGCCCAATACTGTTTAACACAGAGACAGGAAGTGATACTGGTTTCAGTCCTTACAGGAGGTAAATGTAATTACTGGCTATGTAATTGACACCCTCTCCTGCTATCTCCTCAGAAATCTTTAGTGAAGTCTACATTGCTTACTAAGGCTTTTCAAAATACTTCCATTGGCGTCTACAAGGAAACATGGTTCTCTGTTTCCAAGTTCGTACAGTTATCAGAGACTACCTTTTGAATCCTAGCTTTTGTGGGGAGGTAGACTGTGTCTTCTAGCACCATTTCAGTTCAGTTCACTTCAGTCGCTCAGTCACGTCCAACTCTTTGCGACCCCATGGACTGCAGCACACAGGCCTCCCTGTCCATCACCAACTCCCAGAGTTTACTCAAACTCGTGTCCACTGAGTTGGTGATGACATCCAGCCAACTCACCCTCTGTCATCCCCTTCTCCGCCTGCCTTCAATCTTTCGCAGCATCAGGGTCTTTTCAAATGAGTCAGTTCTTCACATCAGGTGGCCAAAGTATTGGCATTTCAGCTTCAGCATCAGTCCTTCCAATGAGTATTCAGGACTGATTTCCTTTAGGATGGATTGGTTGGGTCTCCTTTCAGGCCAAGGGACTCTCAAGAGTCTTCTCCGACATCACAGTTCAAAAGCATCAATTCTTTGGTGCTCAGCTTTCTTTATAGTCCAACTCTCACATCCATACATGACCACTGGAAAAACCATAGCTTTGACTAGATGGACTTTTATTGGCAAAGTAATGTCTCTGCCTAGGTTGGTCATAATTTTTCTTCCAAGGAGTAAGCATCTTTTAATTTCATGGCTGCGATCATCATCTACAGTGATTTTGGAGCCCAAAAAATAAAGTCTCTCACTGTTTCCACTGTTTCCCCATCTATTTCCCGTGAAATAATGGGACCAGATGCCATGATCTTAGCTTTCTGAATGTTGAGCTTTAAGCCAACTTTTTCACTCTATTTCACTTTCATCACAAAGCTCTTTAGTTCTTCTTCGCTTTATGCCTTAAGGGTGGTGTCATCTGCATATCTGAGATTATTGATATTTCTCCCGGCAACCTTGATTCCAGCCCACTGTGCTTAATCCAGCCCAGTGTTTCTCATGATGCACTCTGCATATAAGTTAAATAAGCAAGGTGACAATATATAGCCTTGACATACTCCTTTCCCTATTTGGAACCAGTCTGTTGTTCCATGTCCAGTTCTAACTGTTGCTTCCTGACTTGCCCACAGATTTCTCAAGAGGCAGGTCAGGTGGTCTGGAATTCACAACTCTTTAAGAATTTTCCAAAATTTGTTGTTGTCCACACAGTCAAAGGCTTTGGCTTAGTCAGTATAGCAGAAGCAGATGTTTTTCTGGAACTCTCTTGCTTTTTCGATGATCCAGCGGATGTTGGCAAATTGATCTCTGGTTCCTCTGCCTTTCCTAAATTCAGCTTGAACATTTGGAATTTCATAGTTCACATATTGTTGAAGCCTGGCTTGGTGAATTTTGAGCATTACTTTATTAGCAAGTGAGATGAGTGCAATTGTGTGGTAGTTTGAGCATTCTTTGGCATCGCCTTTCTTTGGGATTGGAATGAAAACTGACCTTTTCCAGTCTTGGAGCCACAGATGATTTTCCAAATTTGCTGGTATATTGTGTGCAGCACTTTCACAGCATCATCTTTCAGGATTTGAAATAGCTCCACTGGAATTCCATCACCTCCACTAGCTTTGTTCGTAGTGATGCTTCCTAAGGCCCACTTGACTTCACATTCCGGGATGTCTGGCTCTAGGTTGATGATCACACCATCACCATTATCTGAATCGTGAAGATCTTTTTTGTGTAGTTCTTCTATGTGTTCTTGCCACATTCTTTTCTTAATATCTTCTACTTCTGTTAGGTTATTTCTGTCCTTTATGTGCCCATCTTTGCATGAAAAGCTCCCTTTGTATCTCTAATTTTCTTGAAGAGATCTCTAGACTTTCCCATTCTATTGTTTTCCTCTATTTCTTTGTATCGATCAGTAAGGCTTTCTTATCTTTTCCTGCTATTCTTTGGAACTCTGCATTCAAATGGGTATACCTTTCATTTTCTCCCTTGCCTTTCACTTCTCTTCTATTCACAGAAATTTTTAAGGCCTCCTCAGCAACCATTTTTCCTTTTTCCATTTCTTTTCCTTGGGGACGGTCTTGATCCCTGCCTCCTGTGCAATGTCACGAGCCTCTGTCCATAGTTCTTCAGGCACTCTGTCTGTCAGATCCAATCCCTTGAATCTATTTCTCACTTCCACTGTATAATCATGAAGAATTTTATTTAGGTCGTTCCTGCATGGTCTAATGGTTTTCCCTACTTTCTTCAATTTAAGTCTGAATTTGGTAATAAGGAGTTCATGATCTGAGCCGCAGTCAGCTCCTGGTTCTGTTTTTGCTGACTGTATAGAACTTCTCCATCTTTGGCTGCAAAGAATATAATCAGTCTGATTTCAGTATTGACCATCTGGGGATGTCCACATTTAGCATCTTCTCTTGTGTTGTTGGAAGAGGGTGTTTGCTATGACCAGTGCGTTCTCTCGGCAAAACTCTGTCAGGCCTTGCCCTGCTTCATTTTCTACTCCAAGGCCAAATTACCTGTTACTCCTGGTATCTCTTGACTTCCTACTTTTGCATTCCAGTCCCCGATAATGAAAAGGGCATATTTTGGGGGTGTTAGTTCTAGAAGGTCTTGTAGGTCTTCATAGAACCATTCAACCAGTTTATTCAGCATTACTGTTTGGGACATAGACTTGGATTACTGTGAAATTGAATGATTTGCCTTGGAAATGAACAGAGATCATTCTGTTATTTTTGAGATTGCATCCAAGTACTGTATTTCAGACTCTTTTATTGACTATGATGGCTTCTCCATTTCTTCTAAGGGATTCCTGCCCGCAGTAGTAGATATAATGGTTATCTGAGTTAACTTACCCATTCCAGTACATCTTAGTTCACTGATTCCTATAATGTTGATGTTCACTCTTGCCATCTCCTGTTTGACCACTTCCAATTTGCCTTGAGTCATGGACCTAACATTCCAAGTTCCTCTGCAATATTGCTCTTTATAGCATCCGACTTTACTTCCATCACCAGCCACATCCACAGCTGGGTATTGTTTTTGCTTTGGTTCCGTCTCTTCACTCTTTCTGGAGTTGTTTCTCCACTGATCTCCAGTAGCATATTGGGCACCTACTGACCTGGGGCTCGGACAGTAAAGCGTCTGCCTACAATGTGGGAGACCTGGGTTCAGTCCCTGGGTTGGGAAGATCCTCTGGAGAAGGAAATGGCAACCCACTCCAGTACTCTTGCCTGGAAAATCCCATGGATGGAGGAGCCTGGTAGGCTATAATCTATGGGGCCGCAAAGAGTCGGACATCACTGAGTGACTTCACCTCACCTTACTGACCTGGGGAGTTCATCTTTCAGTGTCCTATCATTTTGCCTTTTCATACTGTTCATGGGGTTCTCAAGGCAAGAATACTGAAGTGGTTTGCCATTCCCTTCTGCAGTGGACCACATTTTGTCATAACTCACCACCCTAACCCATCCATCTTGGGTGGCCTTCATGGCATGGCTCATAGTTTCATTGAGTTAGACAAGGCTGTGGTCCATGGGATCAGATTGGTTAGTTTCCTGTGATTGTGGTTTTCAGTCTGTCTGCCCTCTGATGGAGAAGGGTAAGAGGCTTATGCAAACCTTGTGCACACCAGGACCCACAGACCTCACAAAAACTGAGACAGAACTATGTCTGAGTGTCTCCTGAGGAGGTACAGGTCAGAAGTGGACTGCCGCAGTACAGGGGCTCTGGGTGCAGCAGACCTGGGTATGGCATAAGCCCTCTTGGAGGAGGTCGCCATTCATCCCACCAAAGAGCCACCAGAACTTACACAGGACTGGGTAACAAACTCTTGGCAGGCACAAACAGAACCTTATGTGCACCAGGACCCAGGAGAAAGGAGCAATCACTCCACAAGAGACTGACCCAGCCTTGCCTGTGAGTGTCCAGGAGTCTCCGGCAGAGGCGTGGGTCAGCGGTGGCCTGCTGTAGGGCTGGGGGTACTGAGTGTAGCAGTGCCTGCATGGGACCTTTTGAGGGAAGTCGCCATTATCTTCATTACTTCCACCGTAGTTTGGCCCCAGGTAAATAACAGGGGAGGAACACAGCTCCACCCTTCAACAGAAAATTGGATTAAAGATTTACTGAACATGGCCCCGCCCATCAGAACTAGACCCAGTTTCTCCCTCAGTCAGTCTCTTCTATCAGGAATCTTCCATAAGCCTCTTACCCTTCTATCACCATATATCCAGTGCCTAACACACTATTCAGCGTACACAGCAAATAAATGGGTACATGTGTGTTAAGTCACTTCAGTCGTGTCTGACTCTTTGTGATCCTATGGACTTTAGCCCACCAGACTCCTCTGTCCATGGAATGCTCCCAACAAGAATACTAGAGTGGGTTGCCATGCCCTCCTTCAGGGGGTCTTTCCCACCCAGGGATCAAACCTGAGTCCCTTGCATTGGCGGGCAGGTTCTTTATTACTTGCGCCACTTGGGAAGCCCAGGTTTCCTCTCTAGTAACAGGTGCTAGTGATAAAGAGCCTGCCTATCAATGCATGAGTTGTGGGTTCAATCCCTCATTCTGGAAAATCCCCTGGAGGAGGGCATGGAAACTCACTCTAGTATTCTTGCCTGGGAAATCCTATGGACTGAGGAGCCTGGTGGGCTACAGTCCATGGGGCTGTAAAGAGTAGGACATGACTCAGCAAAGAGGAAACATAAGGATGTACTAAAGCATATTATACATAACACTGAGCAATAAGAACACAAAGGAAATAATGCTTGCTGGGTTTGAAAGCAGTGAGAGGGGATTGCGAGAACTTAAAGTCATCATTGATACAGGCAGGGATGAAGATGAAGAAGAAAAACAGTGAGGTAAGGGTAAGCAAGATTTGTCCCCAAGGCTTTAGGCGAGTGCAGAGGTTGTGCTGGAGAAACAAGAATATTTGCATAGGGACTTTCCTGGTGATCCAGTGGATAACACTCTGTATTCCCAATGCAGGGGGCACAGGTTCAATCCCTGGTTGGGGAACTAAGATCCCACATGTCGCTCAAAGTGGCCAAAAAAAGAATGCTTGGACAACATAGCTAGAACTTGAGGCTCTGGAAACCAGACAGGTGGATATAAATGTTTGTCAATAGCAATGGCAAGGTAAGAGGAATTTCTTTGAAGAAAGCAAATCTAGCTAAAGTATTCAGCTTGGAGTGGAGAGGAATGAGGAAGACAACAATCAGAAGGCACGAGGCAAAGAAGGCTTAGATGAGGGTTTCCACAAAGTTAATGGAAAAGAGGCTATAGAGACAGGATAGGAGCCAAAGCCGACAAACTATAGAACTCAACGCAGACGAAATCCAGGAGTCATCGAACAGAAGAGAGGAGTCAGACTCCAGTTTGGGAATCTATTCCATCCTCTCAGTTGGAAGAATCATAGTTTTGAGAATCAGGAGCAGGAGACACATTAGAGAGAATGGGAAGGACAGGGACAGTTGCGGGTGGGTTGAGTTCCTTCAAGCATGGGGATATCTAAGACATCCATCCAGGAGGTACTTAGACATATAAAGGTGATGCTTTGGTGAAATGAGAGGTGAGAGATTAGAATAACCACTGCATCTCCAATGGTTCCCACAGGCAAGAGATGATGCTACATGCACACAAGTGAGATCTCCTCCAGCTACGCAGTGGCACCAAAAGCAGCTGGGCACTGTCTTATCCCAGGTGAAAAACTAGTCATTCACAAACATGCCAAGTGTGCAGGATATGTGAAGGCGTTCCTATCCTTTTCCCCTTTCCCTTCAGTCCCTACACAGTGGGGCTCCCAGGGGCCTCAAGAAGAGGACTTGCAGCTCACTTCTCACTTCTGTTCTTCCCGCATTTCAGATCTGTTTGAACACAGAGTCCCAACACATGCTTCAAGCCCAGCCTCTGGGACCCAAGTCCCTACCTCCACCTTTTGAGTTGGGGGTCTCCATCTGTTTCTCATAGAAGAACTCAGTAGAGTTCTTCCAGACCCTTCAGTGCAACACAATTCCATGTTTTATTATGCTTTTTAAATGCCCTCTTCTTCACTAAAGAGTGAGGAGGGGAGAATACAAAAAAGTTGGAACTAGGAAATCTATATTCCCCCTGATGAAAAAAAAATATCCCCTAAAATGACTTTATTTTGGTGCTAAGGCCTTTCTTAAAAGTCTTGTAATTTTCATTCTGTAAAGAATAAAGCCCCAGAGCAAATTAGAGTGGGAGAAAGACAGAAATCAACAGAGAAGAGAAAGCAAAAATCGAAGAAAGGAAGTGTCAGTAATCAAAGTATTAGAGTAACTTCTTCAGAAGCCCTGGAGAATAACAGCAAATGGAATGTCATCAGACTTGACAATGAGAGAGAGGGTGACCTTCGAAAGAAGGACTGTCAGCAGAAAGAGGTCGGTATGCCAAATTTAATTCACATCATCCAAGAATCCTCACCTCTAAGCCTGTAGTTCCTTGACCTAGCTTGCTTGACTTGTAAATAAACATATGTCAGCCCCCCCAAATTTCACTGGTTACCTCAAGAAAGCAGAACATTTTATATGAGCAGTAAATCTGTGGGTTTGGTGGCCCTCATGACGATTTGTAAAATCATGTATTTTAACCCCCACACAGCAAATCTACTTTCAAGAAGCTTTTGCCAGTCTTCTGCCCTCTGTCACAAAGTGGCTCCAGGCTGAGCTTCCTAAGACTGCATATTTGTGTCTGCAAGCCTTGAATTGTACAAAGAATGACTCTTACACCCAGCACCTCGGATAGATCTATGGAGGGTAGTTTTGAGAAGGTTCCTTAATTAGTTCACACCCTGAGCATCTGTGCTATTCTCTATCTTAGTATTTTCCATCAGAAAACTAAGCCACATCCCCCAGCTGGTATTTGTTTTTAAACCAAGCTCAGGTTCTGACATCCATTTTTAAGGTATTGAAATTTCATACAGGGAACCTTACCAAGCTTTGAACTTCACCCATCTGATTTGCCTCCATTTGCAGAGGGATCTTATATAATTTGCAGATGGATGATTTTAGACATTGCCATTATATCATTTTTTTTCTTTTTTTACTAGAGGGTCAACTCAATGGCATATTTGATAATTAATACTTTGAAGGTTAAATCTCACAGCCAAATTTATATAAATTAATTTTATAAGATGACACTGTCTAGTTTCAATAAACCCTACATTTAATCCAACTTGCAAATGATTTTGTGAGTTATTAGCCATTCCTAGTAAAATAGCTGTTTCAGTTCAGTCATTCAGTTGCGTCCGACTCATTGCAACCCCATGGACTGCAGCACACCAGGCTTCCCTGTCCATCACCAACTCCTGGAGCTTGCTCAAACTCATGTCCATTGTGTCAGTAATGCCATCCAACCATCTCATCCTCTGTCATACCACTTCTCCTGCCTTCAATCTTTCCCAGCATCAGGGGCTTTTCCAGCGAGCCAGTTCTTCGCATCAGGTGGCCAAAGGATTGGAGCTTCAGCTTCAGCATCAGTTTTTCTGATGAATAGTCAGGGTTGATTTCCTTTAGGATGGACTGGTTTGATCTCCGTGCAGTCCAAGGGACTCTCAAGAGTCTTTTCCAACACCACAGTTCAAAATAGCTGTTTAGTCTACACAAATATATCCATAGCATCATGACTTCAATGACTTCTTATGCCCATTAGACTAGGCAATGTCATATAGACACTGAGCTTTAACAGATACATTCCAAGTTCAATAATGCAAATGAATGAGTCAAAAAAAAAAAAAAAAGGCAATACTAGTGTGAGTATCTTGAAGGGTTCTCCAAAGAAACAGACTTCCCAGATGGTGCTAGTGATAAGAATCCCCTTGGCAATACAGGAGACATAGAGACTCAGGGTAGATCCCTAGATTAGGAAGATCTCCTGGAGAAGGTCATGGCAATCCACTCCAGTATTCTTATCTGGAAAATTCCATGGGCAGAGGAGCCTGGTGGGCTACAGTCCATGGGGCCAAAAAGAGTTGGGCACAACTGAGGGAATGAACACACACACACACACAAAGAACCTGAGCCAGTATATACATATATAAGTAAGTGTGTGTAAATATACATATATGTGTGTGTGTATATATATGTGTGTGTATGTGTATATACTTTTTTGGGAGGAACTTTATCTCAAGAAATTGACTTACATGTTTGAGGAGTTTATCTGAACTGCATAGAGCAGGTGGCAAGCTGAAAATTCAGGCAGGATTTCTAGTTTACAGTCTTGAGGCACAATTTCTTCTTCATGCAAGAAACCAGTTTCAGTCTTAAGAGCTTCAATTTATTGGCTGGCTGAGGCCTACTTATATTATCCAGGGTAATCACCTTTACTTAAATTTAATTGATTGTCCATTTTTTAATTGATATATAGTTGATTTACAATATTAAGTTTCAGGCTTGCAACATAGTGACTCATAATATCTAAAAATTATACTTCATTTATAGTTATTATAGAATATTGGTTATATTTCCTATGCTGTATAGTATATCCTTATAACTTATTCTTCACATAGTAGTTTGTACCTCTTAATCCCCTTTCCATTGAAATTTTTAATTTAGTTTAACTTTTATTTTTAAGTAAATTTCATTTTATTTTTAATTCAATTTTTAATTTTAATTTGGATTAAAATGATTCTACATTTTTATCAAATAAATAAGGCTAGTTGATTGTGGAGTTTAACCACATGTACAAAATGCTTTCACAATTATATAATTGAGTACTATAGCCCAGGCAAGTTGATACATAAAACTAACTGTCATAGCCTGGCAATCCTCTGGGTCCCCAATGTCTTTATATTTCCAGTATCAGTAATAACTCTATCAGGTGGGTGAGAATGTTACCAAAACATGAAAAGCGTGAGCTCCAGTTTTGCAAGAGAAGATCATCTAATGATAGAAACTGATAATCATGGAAAATTGCAAAAATCACACAAGCTATAATCATATAAGCCTTTGAGAGACATCTTGTAGGGCCAAAGCCCAACACTAACTGATTGATTTTAGTCATTTATACACTCTTATCGTCAAAACAAGGCATTGTTTGTTTTAAGCAAACCATATCACATTAATGGAAAGCATTAATTCTCTTAGCTGAAAAAAGTCTCAAAATACATAGATTTTAATTTTATCCAGGCTATGCAATAGTTTTCTGTTCTCAGAGAATAAGATTGTTTTTTCACAGTACTACATAAAAATAATTATGAAGCAAGTTCTTATTCAGCTTCTAGAATATGCTTCCCTATTGTTTTACCATATAGAAGGGTTATAATTAAGGAAATGAGAAAAAAATGAAGGATAAGGAAGTTGCTAGAATAATTATAATCACTTTTATTCTATCTGCCATGTTTCTTTTACTTCTTAGTTTCACTTCTTTTTTACTCCCTCCCTCATATTTTAAGAAATGAATTTACCTTTAGGAAACTAGAACTATCAACCTCAAATCTCTTATTTTGAGCTTTTTGATAATTAATCTTATATGTCAACTTGGCTAGGCTCCAGTACTGAATTCTTTGATCAAACACTAGTCTAGATGTTTTGAAAGTATTTGAGGATGTGATTGACATTTAAATCAAACAGCTTTGAGTAAGCAGATTATTCTTCATAATGTGATGGGCCAAAATCAAAGTGGAAACAGTGGCAGATTCTATTTTCTTGGGTTCCAAAATCACTGCAGGTGGTGACTACAGCCACTAAACTCAAAGGCTCTTGCTCGTTGGGAGAAAAGTGATGACAAACCTAGAGAAGGTACTAAAAAGCAGAGACATCATTTTGCTGACAAAGGTTCATATAGTCAAAGCTGCGACTTTTCTAGCAGTCACATACGGATGCGAGAGCTGTACCATAAAAAAATTTAAGGGCCAAAGAATTGATGCTTTTGAATTGTGGTGCTGGAGAAGACTTGAGTGTCCCTTGGACATCAAGGAGATCAAGCCAGTCAATCCTAAAGTTATTTAGCCCTGAATATTCATTGGAAGGACTGATGCTAAAGCTAGAGCTCCAGTACTGTGGCCACTGATGCAAAAAGCTGACTCACTGGAAAAGACTCTGATGCTGGGAAGTTTGAGGACAGGAGGAGAAGTGGGTGACAGAGGATAAGATGGTTGGATGGCATCGCCAGTTCAATGGACATGAGTTTGAGCAAATTCTGGGAGACAGCAGAGGACAGGGAAGCCTGGTGTGCTGCAGTCCATGAGGTCGCAAATCGTCGCACAGACTTAGTGACTCAACAGCAACAAATATTCAATCATTTAGAGGCTTCTCGTAGAAGAAGAAATTCTCCCAAAACTGTAACATAGAAACTCTGCCTATTTCTGACCTGCTGTCCTGAGGAGTGTAGACTGAACAGTGAAACCTCAGCTCTCACCTGAAGTTCCAGTCTACCTTTAATTCCAGTCAATCAGTCAATAGATAAGTTGATGCTAGATAGATAAATAAATGGGTTTCCCTGGTGGCTCAGATAGTAACCGAAATGCAGAAGACCCAGGATCAATCCCTGAGCTAGGAAGATACCCTGAAAAAAGGAATGGCTATCCACGCCAATACTCTTGACTGGAGGATTCCGTGGACAGAGGACCCTGGCAGGCTATAGTCCATGGAGTCGAAAAAAATGGGACATGACTGAGTGACTAACACTTTCACTTTCTTTGCTTTTTCAGAGAGAAAGATATATGTACTACTGTACTATTCCTCTAAGCTAAAAGCAAATCTTCCTAAAATTTTTCATAAATATTTTAAACAAGAGGGACAACTTATTATAACAAAAAAGTTTCAGTTCATTTGCTTATTTTTACCATAAATTAAATAATTTATTTCAGGGGGTTGAGGTAACTTTAGTTTTAACATGAAAATTTTGAGATGTATTTCTCTTACTTTATTTTGACTTTCAGGGACGCTCATACCTGTTCAATTCTTAAACAGCAGTTGGCAAGACTGGATAATTCTTCCTACTTCCAAACACTGCTTTATTGTTGCCTGAGGTTTCTAAGTAATGGATACTGGCCAGTCTAAATAGATGACAGATGTTCAACATGGAACCCTCAAGCTTCTGCCTGGAAGGGATAAGAATTTGCCGTGGCGGAGCTAGGAAACAAAAACAAGATGGTAACTTGGGGTTGTCCACTGTGATTTTTAACGATCATTCTAGTATTACTGTTTTTGAGTGACTGCGTCTGTGGAGCCATTCAGTCAATCTGCATTTGCTTAATTAATCTGAGAATTGCCATGGTTGAGGGACAGAGGAAAAAGCATAACAGACGTGTAATGATGCAAACATTAGGCTCTTATGAGACTGCTTTATTGATAAGCTTTAGCTGAAATGGTAAGATTTGCCTTGTTGCTAAGGCAACGTACGCACAGGAATAACCCAAGTATACTTCATTCTGGCAAGTGGTCCTTGCAATTTAATAAAAGGAAAAATAAATATAGCTATAGACTTGCATCAGAGAGAAGAAGGAAAAATAAAATACAAAAGGGAAAAAGATAATGTTGGAGAGGTGGGTGTTGGATTTGAAAATTGAGGTTAACTGTTGTCTTCCCAGTTGAAAGCAACTCTGTGAAGAATGCAAAAACTACATGTCTGTCTGACACATCGTTTCCCATCCCTGCCCCCACTCTGATCTTATTTCTAACCACCTTCTCCTGCTCTCTTCCTTCCAGCATCGCTGGACTCCTTGGCTTCCCTCCAGCCAGGCTCAACTCTACCTTTGCTATTTTTTCTGCCTGGAAACCTCTCTCCCCAGATATGTACCTGGCTCCCCCTCTCATATCCTACAGGGCTTCTTAGAAAACCCTGCCCTGGCTGCTGCTGCCGCTGCTGCTAAGTCACTTCAGTCGTGTCCGACTCTGTGTGACCCCATAGACGGCAGCCCACCAGGCTCCCCCATCCCTGGGATTCTCCAGGCAAGAACACTGGAGTGGGTTGCCATTTCCTTCTCCAATGCATGAAAGTGAAAAGTGAAAGGGAAGTCGATCGGTCGCCTCCGACTCTTCGCGATCTCATGGACCGAAGCCGACCAGGCTCCTCTGTCCGTGGGATTTTCCAGGCAAGAGTACTGGAGTGGGGTGCCATCGCCTGGCTACAACATTTAAAATAGCCTCTCCCCACCGCCACCACTGTCCTTATCTATCATTTAACCCTACTTTTTCCTCATAGGACTTATCATCTTGTAATGTGAAATATCCATTTATTTCTTTATCTTCTGCTTCCTTCCCTAGACCATGACCTTCTTAGAGCAGATCATGGGTGTCTTGTCCAATGCTCTGCCATCAGCATTGCAAAGGGTATTTTGTTTCTTGTACAGTAAATTGCTATTTATTAATAAATGAAGTTGTGCTCCCAGACTTTAAAAATCCAGTTAAGGAGATAAAACTAAGATGTAAAAACAAGTATGCAAAAACCCAAAGACAATTGAAAAGGGATAGAGTATGGGTTGGGCTTCCCAGGTGGTGCTAGTGGTAAAGAACCTTCCTGCCAATGCAGGAGATGTGAGTTTGATCTTTGGGTCAGGAAGATCCCCTGGAGCAGGAAATGGCAATCCACTTGCCTGAAGAATCCCCATGGACAGAGGAGCCTGGAGGGCTACAGTCCATAGGATCACAAATAGTCTGACACGACTGAAGCAACTTAGCATGCAGAGTAGGGTTGGGAGGGGGCAGGGAGGAGCATCAGTCCCCACTGATGGGGACTTCAGTTACTACCAGAGAAATCTTTCTTAAATAGCACTTGCATCAACCACGCCACAACTCACCAGGTAGTGTCTGTTGTTGGTGCTTAGCAGGGGCAAGAAGACCAGAGGCTACATTTCAGACTCCTTTGCTATCAGGTTCAGTCAAGGTTCTGCCAACGAGAGGCTGTCTCATGAGATTAGAGGGTTGACGACAACGAGTAGGAACCTCTCTTATTCAGGCCATTACAGTAGCTACAAAGCTTCCTGGCGCCTGCACTACCCCTGGGCTAGAGTGAAGTAACAGATCGTCACAGGATGCTTGAGAGGCAGGGATTCAGGGCTGCAGGTCTGGCTGCATTTCCCTGTAGGTGCTTACGTCTGAGAACACCACTTCCTTTTCTGTTCCCCCAACCTTTCCAATAACTATTTTAAGCTTTCTTTAAAAAATTATTTATATGGCTGCACTGGGTCTTAGTTGCCGCATATAGGATCTAGTTTCCCAACCAGGGTTTGAACCTGAGCCCCCTGCCTTGGGAGCGTGGGGCCTTAGCCACTGGACCACCAGCGAATTCCCTCTAATAATGTTGAAACCTAATTCCCTATATTAAATACCTCTCTGCTGGAAATATCTTAAGCGGTTTTTATCTTTCTTGATTTCATTCGATTGGATTACTTCTTATCCTGAAAGTGCTAGCCTTCTTTAATTCATATTCTATTAAACATGCATTTAATTCACATGTATATTATTTAATTCATATTCTAATTGAATTGGAGAAGAAGCCTACATCATAACCATTCTCAAGAAAGCCCTTTCAAATGGCTCCCTCTAGCCATCATTCTTCTGTCCTTTGTCTAAACTCCTAAGTTAGGTAAGACATAGTCTGTAGCCCTCGGTTTTGCATTCAATTCCACACATTGTCATATTTTACTCTTTGTGTGCTGGTGTGATTAGTTGTTCAGTCATGTCTGACTCTTTGTGACCCCATGGACTGTAGCCCATCAGGCTCCTCTGTCCATGGAATTCTCCAGACGAGAACACTGGAGTGGGTAGCCATTCCCCTCTCCAGGAGATCTTCCCAACCCAGAGACTGAACCCACATCTCCAGCATTGCAGGTGAATTTTTTACAGTCTGAGCCACTAGGGAAGCCCATTTCATTCCTTAGTTTTCCTTAAATAAAAATGTTCCTTCTCCAATTAAATTTTAAATTCCTGAGAAGGCAAGACCTTGGGAGTTTTTTCTTTTATTTCTGGTAAGATCTATGACAATGTTGGGCATGTTGGCAGTGTCTGATAAGTAAACACTCATTAGTTTCACTTGAAAGAGATCAAAGAAAGGGTATTTTTCACACTACCTTCAGTGTGGAAGGGCTATGATTTGATCACAGTCGTTACTGTCCTACTTATCAAACTGTCATACACCACCTTAAACCTTAGTAATTGCAGAGTTCAAGGGCTTGGGAAAAATTCAGCACAGAAGAACTTCTAGGGGACCTTGGTTTTACATGTGAAAACTATTATTTTGGTTCACTAAAGATGAGTCTATTAATAACCGGAGCCTGAAAGCTGTTTTTAGCTAAGCTTTACACCTCTAAAACTTGCCAAAATGTTACAGAATGCCATCCAAATTTCTACAAAAGTAGAAGATCACTTCCTTCACCTCAACTACCTTGATTAGTAGTCTCAATATTTGCTTATTTTTTTTGTCCATTATTGTCTACTAGATACAGACTTGTGATGTGATAGCAATACTCAATCTCTTATTACCTTCCCCCACCACTCCACCCCAAGAAGAAATTGTTCCAAGCATAGCAGTTGATTTGGTGCATTCATGGAAGGAGGCAAGGTCACGCTCCTCCTACTTTGCCTTCTTGAACCAGAAACCTTCAGTCTCTTATCATGATCCAAGAAATTATTTTCTGAATGCATGTTTAATTCTATTATATAGTCAACGCTGTTCTATACGGGCTTCCCTGGTAGTTCAGCTGGTAAAGAATTCATCTGCAATGCAGGAGACTGTATTCAGTCCCTCAATTGAGAAGATCCCCTGGAGAATGGAAAAGCTACCCACTCCAGTATTCTGGCCTGGAGAATTCCATGGCCTGTGTAGTCTGTGGGGTCACAAAGTGTTGGACATGACCAAGTGACTTTCATTCACTGTATTCTATCAGTTCAGTTCAGTTCAGTCGCTCAGTTGTGCCCAGTTTTTTGTGACCCCATGAATTGCAGCACACCAGGCCTCCCTGTCCATCACCAACTCCCGGAGTTCTATAGATATAAACAAATAAGGGGAGAAAGCTGTTAACAAAGAAAAAAATCTAAAAAGAAAATGGAACTACACAAGTCAGGTACCTCTAAGAATTTGGGAGTAAACTGTCAAAACTGCCATCTTTGAGCTTCCAAAGAAAAATCAGCTAAATTAAGAACCAGAGGGTACTTTTCTTTCAGCAGAGCATGAAGGCAAGATGGTGGTGCAGATTTCCAAGAAGAGGAAGCTTGTCACTGATGGCATCTTCAAAGCTCAGCTGAACGAGTTTCTCATGTGAGAGCTGGCTGAAGATGGGTGCTCTGGGGTTGAAGTCCAAGTTACATCAACCAGGACAGAAATCATTATCTTGGCCACCAGGATACAGAATGTTCTTGGTGGTTCAGAAGAGATTTGGCTTCTCTGAGGGCAGTGTAGAACTTTATGCTGGAAAGGTGGCTGCAAGAGGTCTGCCTCTCCTTGCCCAGGCATTGTGTCTGCGTTAGAAGCTCCCAGGAGGCCTGGCAGGGCTAAGGCCTGCCCTGGTATGCTGTGGTTCATCATGGAGAGTAGTCAAGGACTGTGAAGTCGTGGTGCTTGGGAAACTCCAAGGACAGAGAGCTAAATCCATGAAGTCTGTGGATGGCCTGATGGTCCACAGTGAGGACCCTGTTAACTGTGATGTTGACACCGCTCTGTGCCATGTGCTGCTCAGACAGATTGTGCTGGACATCAAGATGAAGATCATGCTGCCTTAGGACTCAACTGATAAGACTGGCCCTTAGAAGTCCCTAGGGCTTCCTCGGTGGTGCTAGTGGTAAAGAACCAGCCTGCCAGTGCAGGAGACTTAAGAGACAGAGGTTCAGTCCTTGGATGGGGAAGATCCCCTGGAGGAGGGCATGGCAACCACACCAGTATTTTTGCCTGGAGAATCCCATGGACAGAAGAGACTGGTGGGCTACAGTCCATAGGGTCACAAACAGTCAGACATGACTGAAGCAACTCAGCATGCACGCATGCAAGAAGCCTCTGCCTGGTCACATCAATAGTCTGGAACCCAAAGATGAAATACTGCCCACCACCCCTACCTCCGAAGAGAAGAGTAGAAAGCCAGAGCTACCTGCCATGCCCCAGCCAGCACTCACAGCATAATAGGGCCTCCTTGGCCAGCAGATTTGGAGTCTGGATGTTGCTCTATAAAGACCTTTAATAAAATCTTTTTAAAAGAAACAACTGGAGGGTAGATCTAGAAATTTAGAAATACAAACAATTCTACTCCAGTTTTAGGAGAGAGAAAGAAACTTATATTAGAAAGAATTGATTTGTTATTCAGCGAGCAGAGAAAAAGTCAATATCTTCACGTTACTAATAAAGCCACAAATAAGCTACTAATCTGGAACAGGGGAAGTATCCAGCTGAGGAACTGAGAAGCAAAGACTTTATTTTTAGATTCCAGAGAATATTAGGATGGGGGTTTTAGATGAGGTGTTTATGCTTTATTTCCTTGATTAGGGCACTACCATGCTGCTTTTTAAACACTGATGCATGCCTGTGGCTCTAACTTGGACCACATTAGATGGTCCTTATTGTGATAAATTACATTACTCAGGGTTGTTAGCTCCTAACAACAGTAAATTGGCTGCTTAAGCAGAAAAGGAATTTAGTCCAGGATAATACGTAGCTCTCAGAATCTTCAGATGAGTCAAAGAATAGGTTTTAGGTTAGTTAAGTGACCAAGCACAAAACCCAAGTTATACCATCTATGACCTAGAGGCTGCTGACATTATCCCAAAACAAGGACCCAGCATAGCAGGTCACTCCCCAGAGACCAGCCATACTTTCCATCTATTCTTTTCCAACTGTCAGCTTCCCAGCCAAGTCAGGATGAAAACCACATGCAAGACCTCCATTTCTTTGGGGGATTCACTGTAAATCCAACTTCAGCACAAGTGCATCTCATTTGTATCTCCTTGGTCACATGGGTGCCTCTGTACTAAGGAGATTCAGTCATGTCCGAGTCCCATGCAACCCCATGGCCTTTAGCCCACCAGGCTCCTTTGCCCATGGGATTTCCCAGGCAAGAATACTGGCGTGGGGAGCCATTCCCTCCTCCGAGGATCTTCCTATTCCTCTCCTCAGTTGGGTACCAGGCTTTTCCAGGGGGCTCTGTTGGTAAAGAACCCACCTGCCAATGCAGGAGATGCGGATTCTATCCCTGGGTCAGGAAGATCCCCTGGAGAAGGAAATGACAATCCACTCCAGTATTCTTGCCTAGAGAATCTCATGGACAGAGGAGCCTGGCAGGCTAAGGCCCATGGGATAGCAAAGAGCTGGACACAACTTAGCATGCACGAGAACTGACAAAGAAAGCAGGGAGAGAAAGCTCCTACATAAAGGTCCAGATAGTGAACTTAAAGGTGACATGGCCCACAGAATGACGGTCCCCAAGGACATCCATCTTCTAATCCCCAGAACCCAAGAATGTGTTACCTTCCAAGGTAAAAGAGAATTTGAAGATGTGATTAAGGCTCTCATGATGAGAAAATCATCCTGGATTATTTGGGTGGGCCTTAGTTCTTCCTGGTGGCTCAGACAGTAAAGAATCTGCCTGCAGTACTGGAGACCCTGGTTAGACCCCTGGGTCACGAAGATCCCCTGGAGAAGGGAATGCCAACCCACTCCACTATTCTTGCCTGGGGAATCCCATGGACAGAGGAGCCTGATGGGCTCCAGTCCATGGAGTCACAGAGTCAGACACGACTGAGCAACAAGCACTATCTAATCCCAAGCATCTTTATGGGATGAAGACAGGAGATTCCGAGGAACAGACGAGGAGGTGTGGTGATGGAAGCAGCGAACACAGAGGGAGCTGGTGATCCTGTGCTGGCTTTGATAACGGAGGATGGAGCATCAGCTGAAGGCGTACAGGCAGGCTCTAGAAGCTGGAAAAGGCAAGGAAACAGACTCTAAAGACTAGAAGGAATGCTGGCCTGTGGTGCGTTAGTTTTAACTCAGAGACACTGATCTTGGACTGCCAATCTCCAAAACTGTAAGACAACCGATTTGTGTTTTTTAAATCACTGTGGTTTAGTCACTAAGTTGTGTCTGACTCTTGTGAAATCAGTTTGTAGTAATTTTTAAATAACAGCAACAGAAAACTAATATAGGCGGTGAATTCTCCAGACATTATGAGGCTGCTCAAAAGGCAGGAGGCAGTTGACAACTGCCCAACACTTGAAAGTTTTATATTTTCAACGTATATTTTCATCTTTTACTCAAACGCCAATACTGACATACGGCTGTTCTTACAACAGGGCTACTAACGGTATTTGCCAAATGAAATGATGAATTGTCCACTTGGCTTCTATCAATTCACCAAGTATCTTGAGCTATTTCCTGCATATATGTTCAATTAGCCTATGGTGATTTGCAGTTGTGAGAGTGCAGGAGTCTTGTTTCTACTGCTTTTCAAGCATTCAAGACCAAAACACAGAGTCTAAGCCTTTAGTTTCTCCCCCAAAACAGCAATAGGAACAAAATGGCAAGTAGTTTTTTTCCTGTTTTTCATTAGAAAATAATGACTTTCTGTCCTTCTTAAAAAATGGCTTTAATCCACTATAATGTAAGCCTCCCTACTGTCATAGTAACTACAACAAAATCTTTTAACTGCTTGCCTAGTGCTTTGGTTTCCATGAAAAACTAAAACATTGTACCATTATAAAAGATTCTTTTCCTGTTTCTTAGGAAAAAAGACTTGTGTGCTCTCCACCTCAGGATAAATAGAGTACACTGCGCTATCAGAACAAAGTGAAGGTTCTGTTTGCAAATTTAATAGATAAGGGGATCTCTAATATAAATATAAATTCTATTCTGAGAGTTCATCCATCGGCCAGTTATTTAGAGTTCATTTCAACATAGCAACAATACCAGTATTCAGTTCAGTTCATTTCAGTTCAGTCGCTCAGTCGTGTCCAACTCTTTGCGACCCCATGAATCGCAGCACACCGGGCCTCTCTTTCCATCACCAACTCCTGGAGACTACCGAAAACTCATGTGCATCGAGTTGACGACGCTATCCAGCCATCTCATCCTCTGTTGTCCCCTTTTTCTCCTGCCCCCAATCCCTCCCAGCATCGTAGTCTTTTCCAATGAGTCAACTCTTCGCATGAGGTGGCCAAAGTGCTGGAGTTTCAGCCTCAGCATCAGTCCTTCCAATGAACACCCAGGACTGGTCTCCTTTAGGATGGACTAGCTGGATCTCCTTGCAGTCCAAGGGACTCTCAAGAGTCTTCTCCAACACCACAGTTAAAAAGCATCAATTCTTCAGTGCTCAGTCTTCTTCACAGTCCAACTCTCACATCCATACATGACCACTGGGAAAACCACAGCCTTGACTAGACAGACCTTTGTTGGCAAAGTAATGTCTCTGCTTTTGAATATGCTATCTAGGTTGGTCATAACTTTTCTTCCAAGGAGTAACCGTCTTTTAATTTCATGGCTGAAGTCACCATCTGCAGTGATTTTGGAGACCAGAAAAATAAAGTCTGACACTGTTTCCACTGTTTCCCCATCTATTTCCCACGAAGTGATGGGACCAGATGCCATGATCTTCATTTTCTGAATGTTGAGCTTTAAGCCAGCTTTTTCACTCTCCACTTTCACTTTCATCAAGAGGCTGTTTAGTTCCTCTTCACTTTCTGCCATAAGGGTGGTGTCATCTGCATGCCATTGTTAACATACAACAATTATTGCAATCTCGCTGTAACAACATAAAATTTTATCTTGTAGAAGTTGTTACATGAATTCCATCTCAGTGAGGGATCTGGTTTGTCCAGAACATAATTCGAAGAGCGCACAGTAACCTATGCCCTGAAGAAAGGAACAGTTCTGTGTGATAAAGGAGGCTGAACGGAATGAAGACAGGCCCAGGGCTGCCTGAGGAAAAGATTCTCTGAATGCAGAGATGAGAGTGACTCAGGAAAGGACAAACATATTCTGGGGACACAATGTTCAAGATTTCATCTAGTTCACTAACACCATTAGTGTGGGTAGGTTATTTGGAGGCTGGGGACGGGATGAAGTGAGCAGGTGTGTATTATGAGTGACATCCAGCCTGACCAAGGGCAAAAACAGATCACATGTGGAAACCCCAGGGTTACTTTTTTTTTTTTTTTTGATGTAGACCATTTTTGAAGCCTTTATTGAATTTGTTACAATATTATTTATGTTTTATGTTTTGGTTTGGGGGCCATGTGCATGTGGGATCTTAGTTCCCCAACCAGGGATTGAACCCACACCCCCTGCAGTGGAAAGGCAAAGTCTTAAAATCGCTGGACCACCAGGGAAGTTCCTATACACTTTTATAAGCAAATTCACTAAGAACAAATGAGAGCCTCTGCTCAGGGCCCCAAGTCCCACCTTAAGGTTGCTGCTCTTCCTTGAGACCTGAACTCTCAGCCATAAAGTAGTTGGTCAATCTCAAATTATTCATTCATTTCCATAGTCTCAAGGAAAGACTCTCATTTGGCAGTAGGAGATGGAGAGGGTAGGGGTGGAATAAACCTAAATTAGAGACACACTACTGGAAAAGATTCTCAAAGATTACACATACACACGCACGTAACATCTTCTCAATGTATAATACGGAATGTTCTGTCCTGGAGGACAACTTCATGAAACACAACCCCAGAGAATATACTGCTAATGGTGGCCCCGAGAGCTGTGCAAAGAGGTCACCTGGACACGAAGAGAAATTTATTTTCACTCAGGGAAATGTGAGTCACATCATAGGTGAAAGTGATAAGGAAACAAAAACTCAAAAATTGTTGCATCCTCATTCCTGAGTCAGGAATATCCTACAGGGCTCCCTGAGGGCTGGGCTGTGTCTTGAGCCACAGATGTTCTCATGGCCCCATCCTGAATCTAGCGCAACCCTGCTGCTGCTGCTGCTGCTGCTGCTGCTGCTGCTGCTGCTGCTAAGTCACTTCAGTTGTGTCCAACTCTGTGCGACCCCATAGACAGCAGCCCACCAAGCTCCCCCGTCCCTGGGATTCTCCAGGCAAGAACACTGGAGTGGGTTGCCATTTCCTTTTCCACGAGCACAACTCAATCATCAACAAATTCTTTTAACTTTATCTTCCCACCTTATCCCAAACACATCTACTGCCTTTTACCTCCACTATTACCACCAAATCCAAGTCACCGTCACCACCAAATCCAAGTCATTATCATTTGACCCCTTGACCGAAGACTTCCAAAACCTTTGGCTCATAGTGACATAGGAAAAATATCTTTTTGAGCACACACAGTCATCATTAGGTATGATTTCTTTTTTTTTTAATTTTTTTTAATGTGGACCGATTTTAAAGTCTTCTTAACTGAATTTGTTGCAATATTGCTTCTGTTTTATGGATTCGTTTTTTGGCTACAAGGCATGTGGGATCGTAGCTGCCTGACCAGGGATTGAACCTGCACCCCCTGCATTAGAAATCAAAGTCTTAACCACTGGATCACCAGAAAAGTCCTTGTATGTTGATTTCTTTATGAATAACATATCTACGATGGTAGATACACATATTACAGTATAGAAACATATAATATAGAAACAGAAAGTTTAAAGGAAGAAGTTTAAATCATATATAGATGTATATGCATATACAGACATACGTATGTATATATCTATAAACATAAATATTTTCTTTTCTGCAGTGCCCCCTCCCTCACTCTCCAGGCTCAGCGTTCTCTACAACTGGAGCCACTGGCCTAGTCTACTATGCTGCTGCTGCTAAGTCGCTTCCGACTCTGTGCAACCCCATGGACAGAAGCCCACCTGGCTCCTCTGTCCCTGCGACTCTCCAGGCAAGAATACTGGCGTGGGTTGCCATTTCCTTCTTCAATGCATGCATGCATGCTAAGTCACTGCAGTCTTGTCTGATTCTGCGCTACCCTATGGACAGCAGCCCGCCAGGCTCCTCTGTCCACAGGATTCTCTAGGCAAGAATAATAGAGTGGGTTGCCATTTCCTTCTCCTAGTCTACTATAATTGCCTCTTAATTGATCTCCCTACTTCCTCTCTTGTTTCCTTTCATTCATTTGCCGCAGAAAAGTTAAATTAGGTCATGACATTCTTCCAATTACAACTCTTCAATAACCAGTCTATGGGGTCGCACAGAGTTGGACATGACTGAAGCGACTTAGCAGCAGCAGCACTTAAAATAAGATCTAAACTTCTTCTGACCAACAGTTGTCCATGATGGAGACCCTGCCCACTTCTCCAAAGCCCTCTGCCTGAACTTCATCACGTGGACTTTTTTTCTCTTCCTCCAACATGCCAAGCCCATCCAACTGTGGGGGTTTTGAAGCAGTTCTTCTCTCAACCTTGAATACTCATCCCTAGGTCATCACCAGCTTAACTCCTGATCACATGGACCTCACATAAATGACTCCTAAATGAGACACGTAAACTCCTTCAGCTAGGGTACTGGCTCCATCACTGTCTAGCCCATCACATTGGGGGGATTTTCAGCCTGGCCTTTGCCTGCTATCTGATGTTGCTGACATACATATGTTTATACATATATGTGTGTTCACTGTCCATTTGCTTGCTATCAAATCAGAGTAGAGAACTTACTTATTGCCTTGACTGCAGTGAGCCCTCAACAAACTGGCTGAATGAATGAATTAATGGAGTACTTCATTAATAGAAATTTGATGAATTATTTATATGAGGTCAGTTGAATCAAGCAGAGTAGTTTTATTAAACCTATTTTTACTGAATTCTTTCTTGCCAGCCACCTCTGTCAGGGAGGGGGTGGGGGAAGTAGGCGGTTTTATAGAAATAGCTGGACAAGGGCTCAGGTTTCTTTGAAACACCTACAGTCAAAGGAGTGTGAGTCTAACAAGAGAATCACAGATTTCCAAAAATAAACATCCCTTTGAGAACAGGCAACCTGCCATGCCTTGTAACGGGAGCTCTAAAACCCCATTACTGAGCCCTTTCTAGGAAACCTCAGTGATGGGAGTACTATTCAAAAGTCTCTAATTGGCTGCGCTCTTAAAGGACCTTAAATAAATAACAGGCCTTATCTGATCTGAATTGTTGCCAAAGGTTGTCATTTGAAGGAGATAATGCACTAGTGATACCACACTGGGAAAAGAATATTGAGCTATTCTCTGCTCCTCAATGAGACATTTGAGGGAAAAATGTTAACTCACATGTGCCTATTGAAAGAATTCAGTTTTGGAAAAAAACTAGGCTCATTGGAATGTTAATATTCAGACAGATTGTTAAAATAAATCATCAAAGACATAAATATTCTGAGAGAGTCCAATGTCAGACCCTAGGTTATTATGTTGCAGACAGAATTCCCATTCAAAATCATCAATTTGTTTGCGGTGTGAAGCGCAATGAAAATTCATGATGCTCAGCTCTAAGCAAACTGCTGTATTAGGCAGAGTTAGAAATCCAAGTCCCTAACCTAATTCTCTCTCTCTCTCTCTCACACACACACACACACACACACACACACGCTTACACGTGCACATGCCTCATTCAATTTTTAAAAATCCAGGAAGGTATTAGAAAGGATTTATTAACATTTAGTACAAGGTATCAGTATCCTCGTCAGTATCCTCTTTCAGAAATATTTATACCTGCCTCTTTTTTATTTTTGCTTATTTTTATAAGTCTGTGTATTTATTTTTGACTGTGCTGGGTTTTCGTTGCCTCGCTCTGGCTTCCTCTAGTTGTGGCTAGTGGGGGCTACTCTCTGGCTGTGGCTAGTGGGGGCTACTCTCTGGTTGCGGCTAGAGGGGGCTACTCTCTGGCTGTGGCTAGTGGGGGCTACTCTCTAGCCGCTGTGCTCGGGCTTCTTACTGCGGTGGTCTCCCCTGTTGCTGAGCACAGGCTGTAGCGCACTTGGGCTTCAGAAGCTGCGGCTCTCAAGCTCTAGAGCACGGCTCAGTAGCTGCGGCCCACGGGCTTCGTGGCTCCATGCCCTGTGCCATCTTCTCAGACCAGGGACAGAACCCATGTCCCCTGCATTGGCTGGGTGATTACCACTGAGCCACCAGGGAAGACCTGTAAATTTTTTTTTTCTTTAATTTTTGGGCCATGTGATGTGGCGTGTAGAAACCCAGTTCCCCAACCAGCGATCAAACCTGCACTCTCTGCAAGGGCCTTAACCCCTGGAACATCAGGGAAGTCCTGTCTCTTTTTTAAGCCATAGAAATCAAAATTTTGTCTCTCTGACAAAGACATTTTGATATTGAACACAAAGCTGAAGGTGTCGTTTTCCACTTAACACCCTAGCTCTTTCTGAGATCATGGCAGTTGAGTAGCCATGTAGTGGTTCTAAGCATGTTGTTTTGGAAAAACAGCTCTACTCATCCAGGAGAGAGTTCAGCCCCATCAGCTGGTTGGATGGAATCATTAACAGAAACACAAGAAAACTCAGGAAATTCCACCTGTCATCTGGAAACACAAACACACCCACACCCTCATCCACCTTCTTTTGAAAACGAACAGCTCAGATCATGCTGCTGAATTCAGTATTAATTTCTTAATTATTCATCCCGACTGTGCCTCCGTGAAAACAAAGACATTTTTATCCCCCTTGCTTTCTCACATTTTCTTTCCAAAGAAAGATCCTGTCAGAAACTATTATGACTTGTTAGAAATCAGGCTTCCAGCAAACTACAAACTACTCAGAACACAGTCTGGGAAGGGCTTCTTTATGAATGTAACTGGCATCTTAAAAAGACAACCTGGACAGAAATAGGTAGACCCAACTGAATAGAGGGAGAGGAAAAGAATGGAATCTTGGAATATACTAGAAATGAGACACAGTTTCACACAGTCTACAGGCTCAGCCCTACTCTCATGGGCCCTTTCTCTAATATGCAGGACTTCTTGCAGGCAGGGTCTTCTCTTTGGGATGGCTTCAAGTCTACACAGGCGTTTCTTAACCTTCCCTCCCCCCCCCTCCCTATCCCCCATATAACCGGGAATCTGCTTTATAGTTTTATCTTTGTGATCCCCACAGCCACCCCAATGCCCACCGTGATGTTGACATCTGATGAGGGTTGGACAGAGTAAGAGATGGATGCTGACTGGCTAATCCAGGAATCAGATTGATCCAATCAAACCCCTTCCTTTAAATTTTAGAATTTGAAACTGTTCGGTCGTGTACGACTCTGTTACCCCAAGGACTGTGTAGCCTGCCATGTACCTCTGTCCATGGGAGGAATACTGGAGTGGGTTGCCATTTCCTTTTCCAGAAGATCTTCCTGACCCAGGGATCGAACCTGGGTTTCCCACCCTGCAGGCAGACTCTTTAACGTCTGAGCCACCAGGGAAACCTATCTCCTACACAGTGCAGCTTCAATACACAGCCCCTGAGCTGCCAGATCTTTGGTGCTTGGCATGAGAAAGAAGCCAGTCTGAGTGAGTCTGAAGCCAGTCTGGGGAGAGTCCTGCTGGGATTTGCGTCTTGCATCCTGCTGTGTCCACATCACTCTCCTTCCTGTGGCTACATGGGTCTTTCAGGGAATCCCCCATTTTGCCTAAGCTATAGCTGAGCTCATTTTCTATATTCTCCATGAGAAGGGTTCTAAGGGTCCTGGTGTGTGTTCTGTTTCCTCAGATATAATGAAGGTCTTAGAGCTTATGTCTTCTTGTTTCAGAAGCCTCTGTGGTGTACAGTATGGAATTTGGTACACAAAAGGCATTCAGTCAGCAGACTAGTGCTTTCCAGAAAATGTGCTGTGTCTTTCAGCACTGTGTTGGAGCAGGACAGATGATGGAAGAAACAGCTAGACAGGCATGGAGCTGGGAGAGCACTGCACAAAACTGGGGTGAAAGCTCCTACAGTGGCCAGCCTCCATGGAGACCCCCAGTGACCCCTGTCTCTGACATTCATATCTTGCATAGTTCCCTCCTGCCTTGTGCCACGGATGGTCTACGTGACAGAAAGTTCTCAGCAGAGTGAAGCAATGACCCTTTGACATTTCGTTATAAAAGCCAAAACTGCTATATGTTAGTCAGTCAGTCGTGTCCGACTCTTTGCAACCCCATGGACCATTTTAGTCTTCCAGGCTCCTCTGTCCATGGGAATCTCAAGACAAGGATACTGGAGTGGGTTAGCCATTCCCTCCTCCAGGGGATCTTCCCAACCCAGGGTTCGGACTCAGGTCTCCTGCATTGCAGGCAGATTCTTTAGTGTCTGAGTCACCAGGGAAGCCCCCTATTAAAAGCATCTTCAATCATAAGTGTTCCCTGGCTTTCTGGCCAGCTTTCTGGAGTATCACTGGCTCTGCAGAAAAGAAACTGGGGCTTGCTGCCATCCCATCAGGGGACTTAGACATGGATCCTTTGGCCCTAGTCAAGTTCTGAGATGACTGTAGCCCTGACCAATACAGTGGCTGTAAGCCTTCCTAAGCCAGAACCCTTGAGCTAAGCATCTGCCAAATTTCTGACCCTCAGAAGCTGGGAAATTATAACTGACTTTTGCTTTAAGCAGCTAAGTTTAGGGGGCGTGTGTGTGTGTGTGTGTGTGTGTGTGCTTAGTTGCTCAGTTTCATTATTCATGACAAATGCTTCTTTGCAACCCCGTGGACTGTAGCCCACTAGGCTCCTCTGTCCCTGGAATTCTCCAGGCAAGAATACTGGAGTGGGTTGCCATTTCCTGCTCCAGGGGAACTTCTCGACCCAGGGATTGAACCTGAGTCTCCTGTGAGTTTCCTGCATTGGCTGGCAGATTCTTTACCACTGTGTCACCTAATACAGCTTCCATGATCCCATGAGTGAGGTAAGGGTCCAGGGAAATCCAAGATGATGATGCAGGCCTAGGGATTCCACAGCCTCGGTTGTCAGGGTTGACAAAGAGAGCCAGAGAGGAAAAAACACACAAAACAAGAATAATGAAAGAATAATGAAAAGATAGGTGCCAGAGGTTTTGGCAATGAGTGGAAATGGAAAATCCCAATGCCATTTTTGCTATGAGCCAAACAAGGTATTTGGAGCCAGGAAATCAATACCAAAGTGAAAGAAGACCTCCGAGGTTTCTGGGGCTCAGACTGGCAAGTATCTAAAACCCTGAAGGGCATGAGCAACCAGAATGCAGGAGAATGTGTCCCCCTAGGATTGGAATGGTTTGCTCTGGTCCCCACTAAACTTTGTAATGAGTGTGCGTGTCTACCAAACATTACAACAGAAAGTTACACCTTATGATCAGTGGGTCATTTACTGCTAAGGCAAGGGCTAGAGACCTTCAAGGCTTGTCTTTAAAATGTTTTCAATAATTGACGTTTTCTACCTATTATATTTGACACCCTCCAAAACCCACCAACTTGGCACCTCCTCAGCAGAGACTTCACCCCCATATATCCTCATCATACTCCCTCTTATGTTTTCTGGTCCTGAGTCTCCTGTCCTCTCTTTCTTTCTTTTTCCTTTTTTTTTTTTTTTTATTCTTTTTTGGCCATGTGGCCTTGGAGCCGTGTGCAGAGCTGGCATGCCTGGGTGTGTATCTGCTTCTGCAGCCAAGAGTGTCCAGTACAAGAGCCTGCTTTTGTAGATAGCTCTGTGGTTTCAGAGGGCTTCCCGTGTGGCGCTAGTGGGTTGCCATTTCCTTCTCCAGAGGATCTTACCAACCCAGGGATCAAACCTGGGTCTCCTGCATTACTGACTTAGCTACAAGGGAAGACTTCTTTTATCCTAGACCCTCTTGATTATGGTCACTTAAAAAAAAAATCTTAAAAGAAGAAGCATCTGTCATGAATAATGAAGCCAAGTGGGACCCGTGGGGCTCCCGTGCATGGAGGCCTTCTGGTCCCCCATTTCTTGTAGGCAAGACTCCAGCCACCATGACGTTCCCTGAGTTTCAAAGGGTGGATTCAAACAGTTGCTAGTCAAAGAAATGGACATGAGTTTGAGTAAGCTCCAGGAGTTGGTGATAGACAGGGAAGCCTGGCGTACTGCAGTCCATGGGGTCTCAAAGAGTCGGACACAACTGAGAGACTGAACTGAACTGAATCAAGGAAGGATCAGCTAAGAAACCACCTCCAAGTTAAAGGGACCAGAAAAACTCATCAAAATTAGTCAGACTACTTGAGAAGAGATGAAGGGAGCACAGTTCAGTTCAGTTCAGTCACTCAGTTGTGTCTAACTCTGCGACCCCATGAACCACAGCACGCCAGGCCTCCCTGTCCATCACCAACTCCCGGAGTTTACCCAAACTCATGTGCATCAAGTCAGTGATGTCATCCAACTATCTCATCCTCGGTCATCCCCTTCTCCTCCTGCCCTCAATCTTTCCCAGCATCAGGGTCTTTTCAAATGAGTCAGCTCTTCTTATCAGGTGGCCGAAGTATTGGAGTTTCAGCTTCAACATCAGTCCTTCCAATGAACACCCAGGACTGACCTGCTCTAACCATAATCTTATCAGAGACCCCACCTTTGAATCATTGTCATAAAACACTTCATCAAATCCTCTGCAGTTGGGACACATCGTTTTTCATGGCAAAAATCTGGTGTGTCTCCTTTTGCCTGGCAAAATAATAAAGCTATCCTTTTCTACTTCATCCAAAACTCTCTCTGAGAGTAGTTTTGGCATCTGTATACAGAGAGGCCGAGCTTCTGGTAACAACAATATGTCTCCTAGATCTGAGCTTAGTTGGATATTTTAGGAAGGCCTTATTTTAATCGTGCAAAACATCAGCTTGGACACTTGGGCTATATATGTTCCCAGATACTTTGTTAAAACAATCTGTCTACCTAAAATAATTCCATACTAGAGGTAAAACTGACTTTAAATAAATTCAGGGCTTTGATGAAAGTTGTGACAAACGCATTAATTATTTAAGCTGTTCAATACATTTCAGCACCTGCACCACAGAAAATGATAAGCTGTGAAAACAGCAGGTATGTTTTAATAGATAATCAAATTTAATATGATATAATATTTATCTATTGATCCTAGACTGAATGTACTTTATTGCCAGGTCAATAAGTAGGTCTCATGGGCCTAAAATGGATAGTGCCAAGAAAAGCAATCTATCAAAACAGATAAATACTTTATGATGTCAGATAAATACTGTATGACATCTGATTAGCTTGGAGTGCCATTTATTAAAAAAAAAAAAAAAACCTGTGAGCAAGAGTGAAAGCGTTCTCCAAAGAAAATTTAACATGATCATGGCTTTACATTGCCCTGATTATAGGTGTATCATTGTTGTTTAGTCATTAAGTTGTGCCTGATTCATGACCCCATGGGCTGTAGCCAGGTTCCATTGTCTATGAGATTCTCCAGGCAAGAATAGTAGAGGGCATGGGCTGCCATGCCCTCTTCCAGGGGATCTTCCAGACCCAGAGATTGAGCCCTGGTCTCCTGTACTGGCAGGTAGATTCTTTACTGCTGAGCCACCAGGGAAGCCATGTTTATGAGTGGCTCATGTTAATAACCGGAGAAGGCAAGGGCACCCCACTCCAGTACTCTTGCCTGGAAAATCCCAGGGACGGAGGAGCCTGGTAGGCTGCAGTCCATGGGGTTGCAAAGAGTCGGACACGACTGAGCGACTTCACTTTCACTTTTCACTTTCCTGCATTGGAGAAGGAAATGGCAACCCACGCCAGTGTTCTTGCCTGGAGAATCCCGGGGTCGGGGGAGCCTGGTGGGCTGCCGTCTATGGGGTCTCACAGAGTCGAACACGACTGAAGCGACTTAGCAGCAGCAGCAGCATGTTAATAATCATGTTAGGACTAGTGGGAAGAATTAGATATGTGTTCCCAGCATATCTAATCCTAATTAGATATGAAATGTTAGCAGACATGTATTTTTTATCTCACAAGATGGTGCTAACAAAAACATACATATACCAACAGGTTTCCTCCCTGAAGTGACTCTACACATGTTTTTCTCATTCAATATTCACCAACAGAGTACTTTCCTGCCAACAAACTAAGTGATTTACTATTCCTCAAACACAACTTGCACTTTCTTGCCTGGGTGCTTTCAGTCTTTTTTTTTTTTTTTTTTTTCTGCCAAATACACAAATACTCTCTCCATGTTCTTCCCACCTTCACCTCCACCTCCACATTTTGTACCCATCCACATGACTGCCCCGCTGTGATGCCTTCCGGACCACTGCCCTCCACAGTCACTTCCTCCCTCTTGAATTTCTTTTTTTTATTTTAAGTACAGTTGATTTACAATGTCGTATTAGTTTCAGGTGTATAGCAAAGTGATTCAGTTTACGTACATATATGTGTATGTTATACATACGTGTGTGTGATTCTTTTCCATTATATGTTATTATAAAATATTGAATATAGTTCTCTGTGCTATACAGTAGGTCCCTATTGGTTAGCTAATTTATGTATAGTAGTATATATCTGCTAACCTCAGATTCCTAATTTATCCCTTTCCCTTTTCCCTCTGGTGACCATAGTTTGTTTTATATGTTGCCTTTGGTGACCACAAGTTTGGTCCCTTTCTGTTTTGTATATAAGTTCATTCATACCATTTTTTTTTTTTTTAGATTCCACATATAAGCATATCATATGATAATTATCTTTCTCTGTCTGGTTTACTCCACTCAGTATGATTATCTCTAGTCCCTGAATTTCTCTGATGCACATGCCCTCTGCCAAACTCATTTAGAAACTTATGAGAATTTCTTTCTCTTATAAATTTTCTAAATCATCACTTGTTTATGATTCATCTTGCCAATCATTTTAAATCTTTTAGAGAAGACTTTGTCTCATACATCTTGCCAAGCTCAACACTGTCTTACAACTGGGAGGATGACAAGATATACCTATTGCTTGATCGCTTGTTTGTTTGTGGAAGAAGGGATAAGAAAGAAATGCAAAAGTAAAGGCAAGAGATACACAGTGTGTGCTATCTGCCAGGTACTTACTCTTCACGCTGCTGCTTGCATTTTATATCATTTAATCTTCTCATTATCTCATAAGATAGATGCTCTTATGATCCCCATTTTATGAAAAGGAGCACATTCTCTAAGGAAAAGTTGCTTCTTTGCCTCACTGCCCCTTCCCACTCACCCCAGGTGGAGTTCAGCATTGCCTAGAGCTTCCAGTGAATTCTGTCCTACCTGAAAATCTGGTTCAACGGAAAGTGATTTATCAGCCTGTGTCTAAGCCAAGGGACAAACACAAATAATTTGGCCTTACCTGTTCCCACTTAAAGATTTGTGGTAAAGGACAATAAAGATATCAATGTTAACAATAGGTAAAGAAACAAATTCAGCTTTGAAGAGAATAAGCTAATAGAACACATATAACATTTTGCAAGAAGCAAAATACTTGGACTTACTAAAACCAATTTGCAGGATGACCTCAACTTAAAAAAAAAAAAAAGCAAACGCTATTTGATTGACAAATACCTGTATATTTCCTGCAATGGCTGATTTAAATATCAAAACCCCAAAGCAATCACAGGTTTTGTTCACCTTGCTTCAGGCTACAACCTAAAAATGCCACCAAGGCCCTGAAACTATTCTGAAAAGCATAGTAGTGATCATTAACTATTTCCATCTCAAAAGCAGAACTATTCTCAGCTCCAAAAACCCACACAAGAAAGTGAAACTTCCAGCCGTGTATATATATGTGGCATAAGCAGAGACTCTAACAATTAAACTGCTTTAAATGAATTGATCTCTCTCTCCTTCCTTTAGGGAATATTTAGGACATTCATAACTTTTAAGGAAATTAATTATGAAACAATGCATCCAGGAGTCTCCCTGTATTCACATAAAAAATTAATATTAATAGCAGTAGTGTTCCCTTCTACAGCACCTGCCCCTGACTGTCCCAGTTAATTAAAGCTTAACTGTGGCCTTAGCCTTGGGCAATCCTTTGAATCATATACCTACTCATGTCCTCTGTACCCAGAGACGTTGTGCTGAGAGGTTTATTTCCCTAATGAACTGAAGTGATTGAAGCAAAGAATGCAAAACAAGCAGCCTCTCAATTTGTCCTTTGGTAAAGATATAACCACTGTTCCTGACTGGCTCCAAAAAAATTAAGAACCAGTAAGAGGACAGTGTTTAACAGGAATATTGTTTGAAGCAGGAAAAGTGGTCTTGAAAAGTAATTTTGGAGTCAAAATTTTAAAATTTTGCTCAAGTGATATATGATATTGCTGGAGTTTCATAGATGGTTAAACTGATTGCAAAGCTGCCTGAGAAAGAAAGGAAAGGAAGAAGCAAAGAAGAGAGGGAGAGAAGGGACGGAGAGCCACAAAGCAAGTACTGCTGATGACTCGAATTTTCTCAAACTTTGTTGTCATATGGTTGCAGTCAGCCCATCAGGGTAGCAGGCCCACAAGGCCAAGTCTATCTCCAAAATTCAAGAAGAAAGTCAGAAAATATCATATCTGCAATAAAATCTAAGAATAAAAAAATGGGTGGAGAGAGAGAAATGGATCAGCCCTATACCTAAGAGGAACCAAGTTAGAGATGCCTTGTAGGTATTGCACCAACGCGTTTAGTATCATTTCAAATTCTACTTGAGGAGACTAAACAATTACCAAGGTCAGTGAGGGCACCAGCCACATGGTGCCCAGACAGAGTGAACTGAGAAATCATTTTGACTCATCACCTGTTACCAGGTCCCATTGGTCAAAGTTGGGTAGTATTTGCAGTAATTTTTAGTACTATTTTACAAATATTCAGAGACCCTCCTCTGGGACACGAGGTAAAATTGTACTTCCTGGCACTCACATGGAGGGAGAGTCATGTGATTAGTCCTGGCCAATTAATTTTTTAAAATTTATTGATTTGGGCTTCCCAGGTGGCGCTAAAGGTAAAGAACGTGCCTGCCGATGCAGGAGACATAAGACACGCGGCTTTGATCACTGGGTCAGGAAGATCCCTTGCAGGAGGGCATGCAACCCACTCTAGTATTCTTAGCTGGAGAATCCCCAAGGACAGAGGAACCTGGCGGGCTACAGTCACAAAGAGTCAGACACGACTGAAACGACTGAGCATGCACACATTTATTTATTTGGCTGCACCAGGTCTTAGCTGAGGCAGGTGGGATTTTTAGTTGCAGCACATGGGATCTAGTTCCTTAACCAGGAATCAAACACAGACCCCCTGCGATAGAAGAGTAGAGTCTTAGCCACTGGACAACCAGGGTAGTCTCCAGCTAATGAATTTTGAGGTGTCTTTTAATCACCAGTGTGATATCCATCAGAACTCTTTCACATATATACCACAAGCAGTAATGTTCCACAAGCAGTAATGTTCCATCAGCTGTGGTTGTAAAATGAGCTCAGCCATGATGCAGAGCACAGCCTCCAACCAACTCACAGGGACATGTAGTGTGAGCAAGAGATAGACCTTTGTTGTTTGAAGCCATAGCAAAACCCAGAGGTTCTCAAAGAGTCACCCCCAACCAGCAGAAGCAACATAACTTGGACCCTGTAGAAAATGCAAATTCTCAACCCTCTACCCAAGACCTACTGACTCAGAGGCTGGGGCGCAGCCATCTGTGTTTTAATCAGCTCTCTGGGTGATGTCAGCGCTAATAAAGCTGGAAAACCAAGCACCTGCTAATTCATCCTTCTGGACACACAGCTTTCCAAAAGATCGATACTAGGTGATAGGTTTCAAGCAAAGCAAGTCTTGGTCCAATTTCCGAACAATATATAGGAGTATTTACTAACTAGCAGGTGTCAAAAAAACATGAGACATATTCTCAAAGCTCAGAAAGTCCCCTCCTGCCCCCAGGCTCTCTACAATACCTTACATGGAAGTTTCACTCTCAGGCCAGTAGAAAGCTCATTTGCAGGCTGGACCATCCAGGTCCTGGTGTGACATCAGCATCCTCCACAAAGCAAAGTGATGAAGGACTAAGATGACTCTAGACCTTGACTCCACACTGGCCATGCCAGCCCGCTGGACTTCTGGGATCTTATGTCTCGTTCACCTAAGGTACTAGGACCCAGCCAAGATTTCACTTACCTTGCAAATCACTCATTTCACCGGTGAAAAATTATTTCCTACATCCCAGTTGCTAATTGATGAATCTCTCAGCAGAGATTTCCGGAGACTTGAAATAGTAAGTAATGGAAGAGTTAGTACCTTATTATGACACTTCAAATGCTAGCTCTTTACCCTAGAATATGGGTTCTGACTAAGGCATTTCAACTACCTGTAAGAGTGTTAATCACTCAGTCGTGTGACTCCTTTCGACCCTGTGGACTGTAGCCCACCAGGCTCCTCTGTCCATGGGATTCTCCAGGCACGAAGACTGGAGTGGGTTGCCATTTCCTTCTCCAGGGGATCTTTCCCACCCAGGGATTGAATCTGGGTCTCCCACTTTGCAGGCAGATTCTTTACCATCTGAGCCACCAGGGAAGCCCCACCGCCTGTAAGGTGTAGATTAAAGACAAATTTAACACAATTTGCATCACATTGTTTGTACACTAGGAGACATTATTATAACAATTAAGGATTCTTTGTTAGAGAAGAAACAAGGAATCTGAGTGTCAGGGTATCAAACTCAAGAAACATTTTTTTTAAAACCACTTCTAACAGACAGTACTGCCTAGCTGAGTAGAAATATTTGTATATTACAAAGGGCAATTTGTCAAGCTACTGTCATTTTTTGGCAACATCCATTGGCATAGTTCTAAGTTCATCAAGCAAGCCCCTATAATTTAGTCTCTTCACATGACCAGCATCCTGTCAGAAGTGAGCGTCCTGTGTAGAAAGATGATTCCACTTATCCTAGCAGATATCTTAAGATTATACAGTATAAACTGCCATCTGGTTTTTAAATAAGCATATTGTGGGTTTGTTAGTGTGGTGGGCTCAGTAATGTTTCCCCCTCCCCTCACCAAAGAGGCCCAAGTCCTTATTCCAGAACCGGTGAACAGGTTGCCTTACGTGGAAAGAGATTTCGCAGATGTGGTGAAATGAACAATCTCCAAGTGAGAAAATTAGCCTGGATTATATGGATGGGTTCAATGTGATCACAATGGTCCTTACAAGAGGGAGCTGGGAGGGCCAATGTCAGATAAGTTAATACAATCATGGAAGAAGAGGTCCGTCTGGGAAAGACTGAGGGCAGGAGGGGAAGGGGACGACAGAGGATGAGATGGTTGGATGGCATCACCGACTCAATGGACATGGGTTTGGGTGGACTCCAGGAGTTGGTGATGGACAGGGAGGCCTCGCATGCTGCGGTTCATGGGGTCGCAAAGAGTCGGACACGGCTGAGAGACTGAACTGAACTTGCTGCATTGGCAGCCAGGCTCTTTACCTTCTGAGCCACCGTGTGAATCATTTTTAAAGGTTTTATTGAATTTCTTACAATATTGCTTCTCCTTGATGTTTTAACTTTTTCTGGCCTGGAGGCCCATGGATCTTAGCTCCCCAACCAGGGATCGAACCCTGTACCCCCTGCATTAAAGGCAAAGTCTTAACCACTGGACCACCAGAGAAGTCTCTAAACTTGTGTTTTTCAGCCACTGAATTTGTGGTAATTTGTTACGGCAGCAATAAGAAGCTAACACAGTTGGTGTGATTTATTTTACAATCTGATAACCTCTAGAAGAACTGAAAAACTGGATTTCTCAAAGGTGAAAACTGGGCCACGGGCCTGTGATGAGCCGCTGTAACGTTCACTGTCTCCCCTCACTTTCTCACTTTCCCTTTCCTCTTTCTGTCTCTCTCATCATGAGCATCCTTACAGCCCGAAGGAGTTGGGTGGGGGGGGATAGAATGTAGCAATCAATTCTAGAATTGTGTCCTTTAAGCAGTCAGACATTCAGAAGTAATGAAAAAACACATCACTTCTACAGAGTTTTCCTGTCTTCAATCACCTATAACAGAAAAGAAGCCCAGAATTTTAAAAATTAGCCAAATTAGATATAACACATTCCATATAGGAAATTTCCTCTGTCTCACCCCTAGGAGAGTATCCCTGGGCCTAATTGCTCTTACATAAGATTAAACAAGCTCAGTGATCTGATTGTCTAGCCCATGGTAAAATCTGAAGCCACAGGCTCAAAATTTGGAATGGGAGTGGTTTGCTAAGAGACTTGGTATTTGCAGAAAGAAGGGAGAGACCACAGCCTGATAACACAAATGAGACATAAAAATTCTTAAAAAAGAGACTCTGGAATTTAGAAGGAAAACAAAAAATGGCCAGGACCCATTTATTGAAGGATCGGCTAGACCTAAGCCTCAAATGAGGCTCTGGACACATAAATGCATTAAATCTGGTGTTTTTAATGATGAAACTAAGTTATCAGTATGCTGTTCCATCATGGCTTCTATACAATGTATATAATATATAGAATATATATATATTATATAGAATATATATATATTATATAGAATATATATATTCTATATAATTATAAATATAATTAATTATATGTTGAATAGGGTAAGATCCCTTAATATAATAACTCACTTAATAGGAAGCCTCTCATTTTCCAAGTAAAGCTAAAATTGTCTTAAATTTAGTCCCTGATAATTAGTAATACTGAGAAATCAGAAGTCCTCTTATTCTCCCTCCCTTTTTTATTTTTGACTCAAGAGTTTTAAAGATTGAGGAAATCCTAACACCAAAAGCAAGCCACTGCCTCCACCACCACCCACCCAACCCCGCACCTAAATTTTCACCTTAGTGGTATTGCCAACAGCTTCACAAGAGACAATTTGAAAGAGTGACTTCACAAACCAGATTTTACTCATCCTAGAATCTGGAGAATTTACCTGTCACACTCTATAAAAGAGATCTGATCCTGCCCATGAAGGATGGGGGAAAGGTATAGCACAAAGTACTTCCATCTTCAATTCACATTTCCTGAGACTCTCAAGACTTGGAACCCAAGACTGAATCATCAGTAGGGTGCAGAGACGTCATTTCAAGTCAAGTTTTTAAAAGTCATTTGAAAAAACTTCTACCCAAGTGTATCTTTCTTGAAAGTTGCTAGCTTTCAAGCAGCTTTCATCCTGCTAAGCTAGGTTCGCAGAAGACCTAAGCCCTTCCAATCAAGAAAATAGTCATATTTGGGTCATCGACAGATCTCCACCACCCCTAGCACCGAGTTTCCTTGGGTGAGGATTAAGCCCATTATTTGGTAACCATCAGCCAGGTAGCACAGTGGTAAAGAATCTGCCAATGCAGGAGATGCAGGAAATGTCGGTTCAATACCTGGGCCGGGAAGACCCCCTGGAGAAGGAAATTGCTACCCACTCTAGTATGCTTGCCTGGAGAATCCCACAGACAGAGGAACTTGGAGGGCTACAGTTCATAGGGTTGCAATGAGTTGGACCCCACTGAGCACACACGCACACACTTTGCATATTGTAGCAAATGGTGCCTTAAGTAAGTGCTTACTATTCCCCCAGGACTCTGTTGCAGGAAGGAAATGGGTTGTTAGGGGCACAGTGATAAACCAGAATGAAAAGACGCATCAGACAACAATGTGGATGGCTCTACAGCTCAGAATCGCACCATCTAGTTTCTCATCACCAGGCTCCATATCTTATCTCCTTGAGCAGCTACAGTAAACCCAAAGCTGGGGGGAGGGGGGTGTGGGGTGAGGGGTGTGTGGATATGCTATTTTTCAAGCTTCAGACTCAGAGGAGAGTATGAGTGAAAAATCAGATATCAACTTTGTGTGCATACATGCAGGAATTTTATTACATCATTTCTCTTCAGGCTTACAGACTTCCCCATCGCATCATGTCATCCCCCAAGATGATCCCGGGAAAGAAAGAAAAGTGAAAATGAAAGTTGTTCAGTTATGTCTGACTCTTTGTGACCCCATGGACTGTAGCCCGCCAGGCTCCTCTGTCCATGGAATTCTCTAGGCAAGAATGCTGGAGTGAATTGCCTTTTCCTTCTCCAGGGGATCTTCCCGACCCAGGATCAAATCCAGGTCTCCTGCATTGCAGGTGGATTCTTTACTATCCTACCCACCAAGGAAGCCCTGGTGAAGATCATGGAGAGCCCCTTATACATGATTTCACTTGACATAACAGTAGGTCCTTGTTGGTTATCTATTTTCAATATAGCATTGAAATCTGTCCAATCTATCCCTATCCCTGCTCAACCCTCTCTGCCTTTCTAAGTCTTTTTGGATTCTTCTTTGCAACCAAAAGTTCTGGTCACTGATAATCCATCAGTGAACAAGTGTCATATAGCCCTTGTCCTCAAATAGCAGAGAAATTGAGCAAGAAAACAGGAAATTATAAAATGTGAAGAGTACCCTGACAAGAGAAATATAGGATCGTATGGGAGCCAACTCACTGGAAAAGACTCTGATGCTGGGAAAAATTGAGGTCAAGAGGAGAAGGGGGCAACAAAGGGTGAGATGGTTGGATGGCATCTCTGACTCAATGTTAACTCAGGGAAATAGTGAAGGACAGGGAAGCCTGGCTTGCTGCAGTCCATGGGGTCACAGCGAGTCAGACATGACTTAGCAACTGAATAACAACATGGGTGTTTATAGGAGGGGACTGCGTCACATACAAGCTGAGAAGGATAAGTGGGAGTTATCAGCTGAAAGCGGAAGTACAAGGTGCAGGGGGCATCCTACAGGAAGATAAAATTGCAGGAGCAGAGAGCCAATGATGAACATGTGCGCTGAGCACTGGCACCACTGAAACCAGCTCAGGTCAGTTCCCTGCAGGGGCCACGATGGAGCATTTCACGTTGATCCAAAGAGTAGTGAGGAGTCTCTGAAGGGTTTGCAGTGTGCCAGTATCATCCACAGGATTTCAAAGAATATACCTCTGGTTGTCGCCTAATGGGCCATGGAAATCTTGAGAATAGAAGACTTATTAGAAGGCTGCGGAATCACTCATAGAAGACTCTCATAGCAACGGAGTGATGGGGAAACACAGTCTGAATGGTAGGCTGCCTTCTCCTGAATTAGGCTCAGTGAGGAAGGATCTGGTGTACGCCTATCAGATGTATCAATCTGGCGTCCCTGCAGGTCAAATACAGTGATAAATAAATTTCTTGGCTGCACAGTGATTTTTTTTTCATTGAAATGTATTTGATTTACAGTGTGTTCGTTTCTGCCATATAGCAAAGTGATTCAGTTATATACATACCTGTTCTTTTTTTGTTATGGTTTACCACAGAATATTGACTGTAGTTCCCTGCGCTATACAGTAGGAGCCTGATGTTTATCTGTTCTATATATAAAAGTTTGCACCTGTTAACCCCAAGCTGCCATTCCATCCCTCTCCTACCTTCCCTTCCCCTTTGACAATTAGAAGTCTGTTCTCTATGCCTATGAGTCTGTTTCAGTTTCATATACGTTCATTTGTGGCATATTTTAGATTCCACATATAAAGTGACATCATACGATGTTTGTCTTTCTCTTTTTGACTTACTGCACTTCATATGACAAGCTCCAGTTCCATCTCTGTTGCTGCAAATGGCATTATTTTGTTCTTTTTGTGGCTAAGTAGTATTCCTTTGTGTACATACACCACATCTTCTTGCTCCATTCATCTGTCCATGGACATTTACGTGGTTTCCACATCTTGGCTATTGTTACGGTGATTTTTTTAAATGAACTTAGAGTCTTTTTATAATTTTATTTTTTTAAATTGACTTATTTATTTTAATTGGAGGATAATTACCTTACAACATTGTGATGGTGTTAGCCACACATGAATATGAATTGGCCATAGGTATACACATATCCCCTCCATCCTGAGCTCTGCCTCCCGAGTCCCTCCACACCTCATCCCTCCAGGCTGTCGCAGAGCAGTGGCTTTGGGGGCCCTGTGTCATTCATCAAACTTGCGATGGTCATCTATTCGCATATGGTAACATATATGTTTCAGTGCTATGCTCTCAAGAGATGTCTTTTTAAAGTAAGGCTTGCTGTCTCCATCGCTCCCCACTTCCCCATATATAGTCAGCCCAAATTGCCCATTTATGTTACCAGCGTGGTGACTGTGGGCACTTGAGTTTGTGAACCTCTGAGATAAAACATGAGATTATTTTTTTCCATTTAATCTATAAAATCATCATCATTCTTTTGGACATTTGGACCACCATTTTATGAGTGACCCCATAATGTACTAGGCAGGCATTTGGGGTTCAAAGAAGTATATGTTGCTCTGAAACATAGATGAGTGAAGCATTACTACAAACTGTAACACAATGAACCTCAAAACGCATGCTAAGTGAAAGAAGCCAGTTACAAAAGAGCACAAATCATATGATTCCATTTATATCCAGAGTCTAAAAAAGGCAGATCTACAGGGACAGAAAGATCATTAGTTGCCTAGGGCTGAAGGTGGGGACAAGGAATGCCTGTGAACAGACACCCAGGAGCTTTCTGAGATCACAGAAATATGCTAACACTGAATGGTGTTGATAGTCTTCATGACTGCAAGTAGGGTATATTATACTTCCACAAATCTGTTTAAAAAAAGATAATCACATATGCTGAAACATGATAAATGTGAAACCAATGGTTTGAAAACAATGGTCTCCAAACTTCTAATATCCTCTGATCATGCATCCCTCTCATTAAAAAAGTGTCCATCATCAATTTATATGCATTTGTGTGCTTAGTCACTCAGTCATGTCAAACTCTTTGTGACCCCATGGACTGTAGCCCACCAGGCTCCTCTGTCCATGGAGATTCTCCAGTCAAGAATACTGGAGTGGGTTGCCCTGCCCTCCTCCAGGGGATCTTCCCAACCTAAGAATTGAACCCAGGTCTCCCACACTGCAAGTGGATTCTTTACCTTCTGAGCCACCAGGGAAGGCCTTATGTGCATTTATTTCTTAACAAATAATGAAGTAATGTGTTGATATACTGTATAAATGGTAGAATATACCCCCAAAATAAAGCTAAAAGAAGAAAAGATTCAAAACATATAACCGGGTAATATTTTAATGCAAAATTATTGGTTTGATCACAAGATTTTTGAAAAGGAAAGGAAACTAAGGGTTAGAATTAGTGAACAAAGTGAATTCTATAGTAATAAACATGTGAGTGCCAGAGGCTGCCGAAATTGACTGGGGATCCTGTGATGGACAAGACCATCCATGCATAATAAACTCTCAGAATATTCATCAACTGAAAAATCTTGTCCAAAGTGATGCTGTGTTTGCATAATGAACAATGAAACATCCATTGAAATAAATCCAGCTGTTCCGAGGATGGCAAATATTTAGGAACGTGGAACAGCAAGAGTGTTAATAACAAACGTCAAAGAGGAGAGTTCAAAAGAAAAGAGCAGAGAAAGGAAGTTGCAGGAAGGATTCGAACGAAGAGGAAGCTCCCTATGCAGGATGAAATTTTGCTTCCAGGTGGGATGGATTTAGTCACATCACTCTGTCTAAACCACCTATTGTGACCAAAGTATAAAAAAGAACGTGCCAAGTTTCTGGTTCAGGAAATTTACACCCTTAAATAAGTTTCCTTCATCCATTGGTGTTTTCCCTTAACCTTTTCCTCTGAGATTTCACAATACAAAAGTAATGATCTTTGTTGGCTTGGATGTTTACGATGTGATTCTCAGAGGGAGCTATAAACAATAAGTGAACATAACCAAGATATAGAGTTCTTATTAGTGAGTTGTAAGAGACAGCTAAAGCTGGATGAGGAAGTGAGGGCCAGGTCCTGAAGGGACTTAAAATTATGGAGTTTGGACTTTTTCTGTGTAGCCATCCATCATGGGGGCCACTGAATGTTTTTGAGCACAGGGCAAGTTGAGTTGTGCTTGTCATATTGGACTTGACAGAGTGCTGTACACACTGTGGACAGGTGTGGGGAGAGGTGAGAGGTGGTATTTTAATGTGTTAGAATTTTAACAGTAAGCAGTCCAGTGCAGGCTGGAACTGAGGGTCTAGTTCAGATGGTGGCACTGAGAATAGAAGGAAGAGAAGAGATAAAGTGAAGAATTTCTAGATGGCTGATGGTGATGTTTGTGACTGTGATAGAAGCTAGGTCCAATGCTGTAAAGAGCAATATTCCATAGGAACCTGGATTGTTCCATGAGTCAAGACAAGTTGGAAGTGGTCAAACAGGAGATGGTAAGAGTGAACATCAACATTTTAGTAATCAGCGAACTAAAATGGACTGGAATGGGTGAATTTAACTCAGATGACCATTATATCTACTCTATGGGCAGGAAATCACTACAGATGGTGATTGCGGCCATGAAATTAAAAGACACTTACTCCTTGGAAGGAAAGTTATGACCAACCTAGACAGCATATTCAAAAGCAGAGACATTACTTTGCCAACAAAGGTCCGTCTAGTCAAGGCTATGGTTTTTCCAGTTAGTCATGTATGGATGTGAGAGTTGGACTGTGAAGAAAGCTGAGCACTGAAGAACTGTTGCTTTTCAACTATGGTGTTGGAGAAGACTCTTGTGAGTCCCTTGGACTGCAAGGAGATCCAACCAGTCCATCCTAAAAGAGATCAATCCTGGGTATTCTTTGGAAGGACTGATGTTGAGGCTGAAACTCCAGTACTTTGGCCACCTTATGCAAAGAGTTGACGCATTGGAAAAGACTCTGATGCTGGGAGGGATTGGGAACAGGAGGACAAGGGGACAGCAGAGGATGAGATGGTTGGATGGCATCACCGACCCAATGGAGATGAGTTTGAGTAAACTCCGGGAGTTGGTGATGGACAGGGAGGCCTGGCATGCTGCAGTTCATGCAGTCACAGAGAGTCGGACACGACTGAGCAACTGAACTGAATTGAACTGATGGTGATGTTAGAGTTCATAAATCCCGGTGCCAAAAACTCTCCAACACCAGGCCAGAGGGCAAGTTCAAATGAAGTACACAAAGATACTCTACACGCTCAGGCTCCACTGGGCATCTCTGGACTGGCCATGTGGCCCGAAGCACTTTGGAGCAGGCCCAAGAGCCAACGGTGCTCTATTTTGTCCAGTTCAAAACGTTCCCACCTCTTCAATCCTGCTTCATTGCTTCTCAGTGGACTGCTAAAGAGACAGAGGAAAGGACTTAAGGGCATGTCATCGATTTTTTTTTGAAGTACTAAATAAAATCATCTTACTTTGAAAAGGGATACTTCCTCTACATCTATACTTGAGGGATTTTTTAAAGAAGACTCAAGAATTAAAATGGAGAAGAAAATGGCAACCCACTCCAGTACTCTTGCCTGCAAAATCCCATGGATGGAGAAGCCTACAGTCCATGGGATCGCAAAGTGTCAGACATGATTGAGTGACTTCACTTTCACTTTCATTTTAAAGAATTAAAAGATCCATAAAGTCCTTATCCAGTTGATTTGGGTACATTGTGGTTGACAACTAACTCCAGCGTCCCTGGGAGAAACAAGGCTGATTTTCAGGAACTTGATATCTACATGTTCTGATAAGCCTTGGAGGCTATAATCAAGTAACCAAAAGAGACACAATAATTCATACATCTCCAGGGAAAAAAAAATGCTAATAGTTCATCCATGTATTTCTATCATCACTATGGAATCATTCTGGAGGAAATGGACTTGGAAGTTTGTCCTAATATTCTATTTTCTTATTTGCATATGTATTTACATCCAAGGGCTTCCCTAGTATCTCAGCTGGTAAAGAATCTACCTGAAATGCAGGAGACCCTGGTTCAATTCCTGGGTTGGGAAGATCCACTGGAGAAAGGGTAGGCTACCCACTCCAGAATTCTTCCACTTTCTAGGTGGCTCAGCTGGTAAAGAATCTGCCTGCAATGTGGGAGACCTGGGTTTGATCCCTGGGTTGGGAAGATCCCCTGGAGAAGGAAATGGCTACCCACTCCAGTATTCTGGCGTGGAGAATTCCATAGATACAGGCGACTGGCAGCCTACAGTCCATGGGGTTGCAAAGGGTTGGACATGACTGAGAGACTTTCACTTTACATCCAAACTCAAGGTTTGGATTTCATTAGTGAACCAAACTGGAAAAAAAAAGCAACAGAAGAAAGATATTGTTTTCTATATCATCTGGTGTCAAATTTTAAGATCAAATTATTTACCAGATTTATTTTTTCACTTTCCAACATTTTTGAATTTTTGGGTTGGTTCATGGTGATGGTCACTCAAATTGTAGAACTTCATCTGAGTAGTTTACTGGCTAGACATTTGGCTTCTTACAGAGTCAATTCTAAAGATCACAACCATCAAAGTCACCTTTTGCTCTCACCTCCTTTATGGAATTGCCTCTTGGGGGTGTCTAAAGAAACATTTTCCTGAGATTAAGAGTAGAAACCACATCTTCTTATTTAGTTTGATCATTATTTGGTCATTATTTAGTTTCCTTGGTTGTAAGCGGGCAAAGCATTCATTTTTAGTGTAACCCCCATTTGCTGTAGGAAATAAAAAACAAAACAAAACCGAGCATCTGGTACATGATCAGATGAAGTCGATGGTTTGTTTAATGTTTTCTGTTTTGCATTGTAATTATTTATCTATTTTTGGCTGTGCTGGATCTTTGCATTTGCATGGGCTTATCTCTAGTTGCTGCGAGCTGGGGCTACTCTCTATCCTGGTGTGCGGGCTTCTCACTGCAGTGGAGCATGAGCTCTGGGACACACAGGCTTCAGTAGCTGTGGTGTGTGGGCTCCACAGTTGTGGTTCCCAGGCTCTAGAGCACACACTCGATAGTTGTGGCACACAGGCTTAGTTGCTCTGCAGCATGTGAGATCTTCCCAGACCAGGAATTGAACCAATGTCTCCCACACTGGCAGGTGGATTCTTTACCAGTGAGCTACCACAGAAGCCCTGTTTAATGTTTTTTATTACAGTAAAATAGAAAACCTCATCGCAAAGGTTTGTATGCTATCAGTATTCTAGACTACTTCAAGACAAGACATTAAACTCGTGTTGAAATTGTCTTTCCCTAGGAGAAACTCACTATGCCAGCAAATTTGGAAAACTCAGCAGTGGCTATGGGACTGGAAAAGGTGAGTTTTCATTCAAGTCGCAAAGAAACGCAATGCCAAAGAATGCTCAAACTACTGCACAATCAAACTCATCTCACATGCTATCAAAGTAATGCTTAAAATTCTTCAAGCCAGGCTTCAGTAATATGTGAACCATGAACTTCCAGATGTTCAAGCTCATTTTAGAAAAGGCAGAGGAACCAGAGATCAAATTGCCAACATCCCCTGGATCATGGAAAAAGCAAGAGAGTTCCAGAAAAACATCTATTTCTGCTTTATTGACTATGCCAAAGCCTTTGACTGTGTGGATCACAATCAACTGTGGAAAATTCTGAAAGTGATGAGAATATCAGACCACCTGACCTGCCTCCTGAGAAACCAGTATGTGGTCAGGAAGCAGCAGTTAGAACTAGACATGGAACAACAGACTGGTTCCAAATAGGAAAAGGAGTACGTCAAGGCTGTATATTGTCACCCTGCTTACTTAACTTCTATGCAGAGTACATCATGAGAAATACTGGGCTGGAAGAAGCACAAGCTGGAATCAAGGTTGCTGGGAGAAATATCAATAACCTTAGATATGCAGATGACACCACCCTTATGGCAGAAAGTGAAGAAGAACAGAAGAGCCTCTTGATGAAAGTGAAACAGGAGAGTGAAAAAGCTGGCTTAAAGCTCAACATTCAGAAAACGAAGATCATGACATCTGGTCCCATTATTTCATGGGAAATAGATGGGGAAACAGTATAAACAGTGGCTGGCTTTATTTTGGGGGGCTCCAAAATCACTGCAGATGATGACTGCAGCCATGAAATTAAAAGACACTTACTCCTTGGAAGGAAAGTTATGACCAACCTAGACAGCATATTCAAAAGCAGAGACATTACTTTGCAACAAAGTTCCATCTAGTCAAGGCTGTGGTTTTCCCAGTGGTCATGTATGGATGTGAGAGTTGGACTGTGAAGAAAGCTGAGCACTGAAGAATTGATGCTTTTGAACTGTGGTGTTGGAGAAGATTCTTGAGAGTCCCTTAGACTGCAAGGAGATCCAACCAGTCCATCCTAAAGGAGATCAGTCCTGGGTGTTCACTGGAAGGACTGATGCTGAGGCTGAAGCTGACTCATTTGAAAAGACCCTAATGGTCAGAAAGACTGAGGACAGAAGGAGAAAGGGATGACAGAGGATGAGATGGTTGGATGGCATCACCGACTTGATGGACATGAGTTCGGGTAAACTCTAGGAGTTGTTGATAGACAGGGAGGCCCAGCATGTTGCAGTCCATGGGGTGGTAGAGTCGGACATGACTGAGCGACTGAACTAAACTGAAGAGAAAGAAAGTCATTTTTTAAATATTCTCCCCTCTGATCTTAAGGAATAATTTACAGGACACCTCCTTCTGGAAGTATGATCACCGTACTACTGAGTGTACCCCCAAAGGGGAACTTGAAAACCTAAAAAGCAAGCCAGTCCCAAACTGGCTCTATTCTGATTCTGGGAGAGTTGTGCTGAACCCTGGGAATATGATGAAGTCCAGGTACATCCAAGCTGAAACCAACAGGAAAACCTTTATCTTAAGCTGAGACCCCAAAGGGAAATAAATATATCGTGCACAAAAGGAAACCAAAACCAAAATGAAACAAAACAAAAACCATACATCCATCTCAAAGCTGGTGTTGGATGAATGGAAAGGAAACTTCCTTTAGGATTTTATGATGGTAGTCTGGCCTTTAAATGAGTCTTCAGTCTAAATGTACACTGGCCATGTGATCTAAAACATCTCAGCAGAGAGTTACATTAAAGGAGTCTCGGTTTCATTGCAAACAAAGTCAAGATACATCCTCTGCCAAAGATTCCAGTTCAAACCAAACCTCAAAGAATTGCCACTAATAAACTCCCAAGGGAAATGGGCAGCTCTCATTCAAACTTCAGGGAACACACAAGAAACAGACATCTCAATGAAATTCAGCAAAAAGAGGAAACATCTGAAACAGACATACTAAATTTTAGATATTGGAATTATTAGGCACAATGTAGATAACTATATTTAATAGTTTTTGAAAGATGTTTTTTGAAAGAAGCTTTAATATATAAGTAGGAAAGAGGCAAATTTTTTTTAAATCTCAAAATGATAAATATAATATTAGTAACTGAAATAAAAACTCAGCAAGCATGAATATCTTATAATATCAAAGGAATTATTTTTAATGATTATAAGTGTGATAATAATATAATGGGGGACGTATACTGGGGGATGTCCTTATTTTGGAGAAGGCGATGGCACTCCACTCCAGTACTCTCACCTGGAAAATCCCATGGATGGAGGAGCCTGGTAGGCTGCAGTCCACGGGGTCGCTAAGAGTCGGACACAACTGAGTGACTTCACTTTCACTTTTCACTTTCATGCATTGCAGAAGGAAATGGCAGCTCACTCCAGGGTTCTTGCCTGGAGAATCCCAGGGATGGGGGAGCCTGGTGGGCTGCCGTCTATGGGGTCGCACAGAGTAGGACACGACTGAAGCAACTTAGCAGCAGCAGCAACAGTCCTTATTTTGAAGCAATGCATGCCAAAGTATTTATGAATCAAAGCTGATGATATCTGCTACTTATTTTCCAAAGACTCTAGAAAGAGAGACAGATAGGAAGACATATCAGTAAGTAGGTGGTTGAATGGATGCATGGAATAGAGAGATGAGGAGACAGAGGGCCAAGTGATAGCTGAACAGATGGATAAATTGATAGGGGAATAAAGCAAAAATAGGGACATCTGAACAATTTGTTTAATCTAGCTGGGTGGATATACAGGTGTTCACTGAACTATTTTTTCTACCCTTCCGCATCTTGAAATTTTTCAAAACAAAAGTTGCCAAAAAAAAAAAAATCTGTATAAATAAAACCAAGACCTCCTTCTCAGTCCTGGAGTCTTTTCTCCTTCCAAAATTCCCCTTTCACTCTTCACCTAAGGCTGCCCTATTCTTTTCTTCCCAGACAGTAGAGAAGAAAAATGCAGTTTCCTACCTAATCAGTGGGCACTTCTGGAAAGCTGTTCTTTACAGGGAAATAGAACAAGGTTGTTTAAAATGAAATTTTTATTAATAATGAAATATAAATCCTTTCGTATTTGTTGACTTTGCAAATTTCCATGATGATTCCCCTTCATTGTTTTATTTTATTGATTGAGACATAGTTGACATCTAATGTTATATAGGTTACAGGTACACCACATAGTGACTCACAAATTTTAAAGGTTATACTCCTTCATTCTTTAGTGCTAAGTCTAGAATTCTGTGTCTTTCCCTCCTTACAAGAGGGCACATGTGTGTATACACACACACACACATACACACACATACACACACACACATACACACACACACCTTTTCCGCTACATCAAATTAAAGTCCAGCTGGCCCTATGAGAATTGAACAGAGAGGTGATGAAGCAGAGCACACAGTATATAGAGACTGATCCCTGGAAGGAGCTGAGAATTCCTTGATGTCCCCCCAAGGAAGAGTAAAGCAAAATTGCGTCATTCTCAGACACGCACATAATTAAAATCATATAAAATTAAGGCCAAAATGAAATCTTCCTCTTTGTGTTAAAAGTAGTTCGCTTAAGCAGTCCATGTGCCATTGACTGTTCCTGCTGCACATGAATAAGTGACTGAAAAGATTAATTTTAACAGAAATCACAGTTTCAGTAGTTATGAGGCTAGCATTGAGCAAAGCAGCATCCAGCCTCTGAAAGAAGGCAAAGAACAGAATCATCTTGTTTTGCCACAGGCAGTACAATGACCTTCGTACTCCTCATTTCCGTTTGCAGCTTGCGTACTTGCCTGTATGCAAGCCTTCCACTTTTGACATATTAGGAGAGGACCCTGTTCAGGAAGTGAAAGTCTGAACTTGACATCTCATCTCATCTAGAATGACAACTGCCTGGTTCCTAAACCACAAGTATTCATTTCCACAATTTGCAACCATCGACCCTGCGCATGCCAAAGCATTCTGGACAGAACCCGCAGTAGCGGGCTGGTCTTCTGGCCCACAGCCTTTTCCGCTAAAACCAGGTCCCTAACCAAATACTAAGAAAATATGTGCCCTAAACCCTGAAACAAAAATGTGAATGCAAATTATATGAAAAGAAGCTTCTCCGGGAGCAGCGCTGTGTAAATCTCGTTTCTGTATGGAAATCGAGGTTGCTTTGCCAGGCACATCATGCTGAAACAAAGGTTAACAATTTCTTTGACCTTGACTGGCAGATAGGAGACTATTAGTGACACGGAATGACACAAGCTGACCTCAGACTTGGGGCGGACAGAGGGTGGAAGGAAGACAATAAAGGAACTGAGGGTTTAGAGCGGGGATTTAGAGCACACTCTTTCTGGGAAGGGTCAGATAGTATATTTTTAGGCTGCGTGGGCCACTGCGTTTCTGCAGCAGCTCTCTACCTCTGCCCCTTGGAGTGTGAAAGCTGCCAGAAGTGATCTGTAAATGAATGGGTGTGACCATGTCCCGGTGGAACTATTTACGGACACTGAAACCTGAATTCTTCATTATTTTTACACATCATGAAGTAGCGTTCCCTTTTTGAAACACCATTTTCAAATGTAAAAACCATTTATATTCCATCCTTGATCATTTGCCAGGTTATGGCACTTTGTTCTAACAGTCTGAACAGAGTAAGACAAAGGTCTGGGTCCCAAGGGTGGAGAACCCACACCTAGCAGTGTGCAAACACGTAAATCTTCTTGAATGAATGAATGAATAAGTGATACCGATCTATTGCCAATAGAATTAGGCAGTAAGGAGTTCATGATCTGAGTAGTTCACTTAATTGCATTTTATAGAAGTCACAGCCCAGAATGGATTTGAAATTTAAAAAAAAAAGCTAGCAGAAACACAACAGTTTTTCATAGATAATTATTAAAGCTGTAGCTTGAACAACTTAAAATGTAAGTTAATTTTTCTCGGTGTGTTCTAGGTTTAAATTCTATTAAAAAAGAAAATCTGTCCTATTCGATTATTGCATCCATGAGACAATCTATTCAAATTAAATGATACAGATAATTTCAACATAAAAACTCAATCCAAAGCCTTTTGAAATGAAACAATTATTAAATATCATTCCCAATGTTTTTCCCCAACTCTTCATATTCCACTTGTTATAAGTCTTTCCAGGCTTTCACTAGTAAAAGCACTAGAGGTGGCACCAGCAATAAAGAACCCACCCACCAATGCAAGAGACATAAGAGACGGGTTGGAGAAGAGCCGCTGGAGGAGGGCATGACAACCCACTCAAGTATATTCTTGCCTGGAGAATCCCATGGACAGAGGAGCCTGGCGGGCTACAGTCCATAGGGTCGCAAAGGGTCAGACAAGACTGAAGTGACTTAGCACGCATGCACACAGAAGTCTTTCCATATGTGAAAGATCATCAATTGGCAATATTTTCAATTTCATGAAAAATAAGTTTGATCTTTTTTGTCTACCCTCCCATATACACTAAACTTGTTCCTCTCATTATTGAAATTTAAAACTACTAATTAGAGCAAATCATTAGTACATGATCTCATAGTTTCACTTGAAGCAGGGCTTCTCAGAATACCTGGAAAACTTGTTAAAACACAGACTGCTGGGCCCACCCCTGGAGATTCGGGTCCACGAGTTTGCATTTCTCACAAGCTCCCAGGAGGTGCTGATGCTGTGGATCTGTCGACCATATTTGGAAGAAGGAGCAAAAAACACCAGGTTACTTTGTGAACTCAGCCGAAATATCAATTTATTCAATTATTTTTATATGGTAAATATTTAAAAATAAAACGTAACATCTTAAGAATGTTTTTAAACAGATTCAGATTAAAATCCAAGATAGTTGAGAACCACCTGCTTTTAAGATGACTCTTATAAATGATAAACTTGGCACGCTTTCCAGTATGTAGCTTTTTATATATGGTAGGTGGTTCATGAATGTTTGCAGAAAAGAAAAGGAAATCAGGAGCGACAGAGAGTGTATGGGGCCTCACCCAGTTCAAGAGAACAATTAGGGATGGAACTACTGTTATTTCAAATCACGAATGCTTTCATCTATTCTAGTATAATCATGAGTACATCACTAAACCAGATTTTGCTAAATATGCCATCCCTTTCATTTGACCCCACTCTCAATATAAAAATACTCCCAAAGAATATTCTCAGATGGTTTGCAATATCACAAAACTAGCAGAGAACTCTCATTCTGAACTTTCCTATACATCCAGGAGAATACCCAAGATTCTCTGTCCTTATACGTGTCGCTTCCCCAAAACACTCTGTTCTTATGTGTGTTGCTTGGTCTCCAATTCAGTCTTCAGTAGCAGACATCCTCTCTGTCAGTCTCCCAGTAGAGTTAGTGAAGCATTCTGGATTTGTCCCATGTGTCAGTCTATTGTTAGGGTGTATGCAACCTAGCAAGCTCATGTCTTTATCATCTTCATTACTTGGTAATATGCAAAATACTTCCTAGTTGAATATTTTATCTTAGACTATCTCAGACTGATCGTTAATCTAAGACATCTATTACAATTCTTCAGCTACGTCTTGCATGTCTGTGCAACTTAAATAAACATTTGGCTTATGCTTAATATAAGGTCAGCTTAATAGCCTGCCACACAGTAGCCATCTGGGCCATATTGCCATCATTCTTCCTGACATCTATGAATTTCAACTCAAGGTTTCCAGTGATGAATTGAAGAGATTACTTTTCCATATTTTACTGCCTGCATATTTCACAGAAAAGAAAATTGAGGCCTAGGGAATTTGACTAATTTGTATGATGGAATGATACTTACAAGCATTATAACACAGTTCTCACTCTCTTTCTGTTTATTTCATCAAAGAACCATATCAAGTATATTCAGCCAGAGTGCATATAGGCAGGAAATGGGGCAGAGGGAAGGAAGGAAATTCTAGTTTTAGGGAAAAAGAGAAAAAGTTAAATACAGATATAAGCCATTCCCTTCTCTAGGGTATCTTCCTGACCCAGGGACTGAACCCAGGTCTCCTCCATTGCAGGCAGCTTCTTCAGCATCTGAGCCACCCCGTATATACCTAAATATATGTAATTATAAATAGGATGACCCTGGAGGAGGGTATGGCAGCCCACTCCAGTGTTCTTGCCTGGAGAATCCCATGGACAGTGGAGCCTGGTGGGCTACAATCCATAGGGTTGCAAAGAGCTGGGCATCAATAATATGAAACAAAATAAAAGAACAAGATAAAGTATGGTGAGAAGATAATCAGGCATATTTCAAGGAATAGAGGAAAAAGAAAGAAAATTATATTCTACCTGAAATTAAGGCAGAAATGTTCCCAAAAGGGAAAAAGAACTAAAAGCAAGAAATTAGTCTTGTACTGGGTCACATTTATACAATAACCTTTAGATTGTTAAAAAAAATTCAACCTCGTTTTTGTTTTCACTGCAAAACAGTATGTGTCCCAGAATAGGTACTCAGTAAATATTTGTTGAATTGAATTTAAATTACTCTAGTTTAGCAAGATTATTTCTTTTTCATAGTGCTCTGAGGGAAAAATCGTTAGATGGATTTTTAAACCACCTTTTATAAACGATTCTATAGTGCTGGCCCACTTGAGGATTTTCCTTTGTTAGACTGTAATATTTTGCTTTTGGCCTGTTGTAATTTCCTTCTCTCCTCTGGCACTAAAACTGCAAATAAGACAGACTTTCACTTGCCAAGTCCCTACTGTCAAATTTCAGAGATCCCAGGAAACATATTAAGGGTCTTGAAGCCAACTCCTTTATTCAAAGAGCCAGCTGAACCCTGATTTTTGCTTGTATGATATTGCTGCCCTTGTTCCATTTCAACCATCCCAGGTAGAGAACAGCATTTTTGCTTGGACTTCAATGCCATGTTTGTGTTTATTTAGAGTTTATGGATATACTATTATAAACAAAAAAAATATCTGGGGAACTTTAGAATTTCAGTTGGAGAAATCATTGCAGTCAGAGCTTTCTCTGATAGGTAGCCTTAAAGATCCACTGAAGATCCTATTAACCTTTAAGAATTTCGTTTTTGTAGTACAGGGTTAAATTTCCCTGAAAAGTTGACATCATGAATAAGCCAAACTTCACAAATGTATCATTTTCCAAATAAGGATTGTTGTCTCAAAAGGCCTAGAATACAACTTAGGACTCACTCCCACTCACATTTCACAAAATTATATATATAAGCAACAAAATTTCACATTTGAAGGAAATTTTCTTCTTTAAACTTATCCCATGATGAGGGGGTGGGGGGCTGGCGGGGGGGGGCGGGCAGGGGGAGAGTAACTGACCTGATAACTTTCCTATCTCGGGTGATTTTCCATTTATTTAAATACGTAGGACTCTTTTCCTTTGCCACGCACATGTGCCTAATAATTATAGTTTAGAATGGGTCAGAGAGGCCATCTGGTCCTAAATTCACTGATGAGAAAATTGAGGCCCAGGAGATTAAAATCCTCTCCTGAGAGGAAGAAAAGAGCCAGAATTAGAAATGAAATCTAATGCCTCCCAGATGATTCTTTCCTCTGCTCTAACAACATGTTATTCTTTTGCATTGTCATTTAACTTTTTGCTTACTACCTACCTCTCATCTTGCCAACTAGATTGTCCTTCGTTTAGTTCCAAAGCTACTCAGTGAGCGTTATTCTGTTCTCAATGGCATCCTAGATCTTAGAAGCAGAAGGTAAGTGATACCTATCCTTCACCCAAGAATGTTTGTCTTTATAGTACCTGTGGTGATGAATGTTGAAGAAAATCAGGACCCAGTACTGATTCATGCACTCCTTCACCAAATATGTATTGAGCACTGTACTGTGACAGGTATTCTTTTTATATACAACAGTGAATAAAAATAATAAAAATTCTTGCCCTTGTAGATTAATATTCAATTGGAAGGAGAGGCAGGAGATTAACAAATAAATACATATGCCTCTTGGTGAAAAGTGCTATAAAGACAAACAACGGATGAGAGGGCCAAAATGATGAAGGCCCTGTTATAAATAGGCCAGAAAGTCCTTTCTGATAAGATGACCTTTGAGTCAAGATCTCAAGTAAGTTAGACAAATTCAGCTGTTTTGTTGGTTTCTGTTGGGCCCATCAGAAGGGTTACAGTTGGGAATGAAAAGGTGTGTCCATAAGAGGTATAGAAAATTGGGGGCTTTTGGTTTTATTCTAGGTTTAATCTTTTTAAATTATTAATTGAGATTAAATCCACCTCACATAGAATGAACTATTTGATGCATACAAGTGGCTGGCATTTTATGTGTTCACACATCGTACAACCATCACCTCTATTTCTGAAAGACTGTCATCACCCCCAAAGAAAACTCCATTTGCATTAGCAGCCAGTCTCCACTCCCAGAAACTCCAAGTAACCTCCTCCATCTACTTTTTGTTCCTCTAGATTTATCTTCTGGATACTTCATGTAAAGGGAGTTATACTGTCAACTACAAATTGGCACTTGTCATCTAAACTCTACAAGGATTAAATCATGTGCTGCTGCAGCTGCTGAGCTTCAACACCCCCTGAAAGCAGTTCAGGGTGGAGAGCAGAAATGAGGCACTCTGTGCTCAGTGTAGTGGGGGCAGGGACTGGCAGAACATGTCTTCAGATAGTTAGATATTTTCTAGTGAACCAGTGAAGTTGCTCAGTCGTGTCTGACTCTTTGCAATCCCATGGACTGTAGCCTACCAGGCTCCTCCATCCATGGACTTTTCTAGGCAAGAGGACTGGAGTGGGTTGCCATTTCCTTCTCCAGGGGACTTTCCTAACCCAGGGATCAAACCCACCTCTCCTGCATTGCAGCAGATGCTTTACCATCTGAGCTACCAGGGAAGCTCAGGAGCTGATTTTATGAGCTTAATTCTTGTATCTCCTCATATCTAGAAAAGCGCTAAAATCATTCATGGTGATGACTGCTTCTCATGACTAGCAGAAACCTTCTTAAAAAAAAAAATATGAGCTTGACTGCATGTATTCCCCCTTCAACAAAATCGCATATATATTGACCTTTCCCCCTACCTCTTTGGAGCAGTTTCTCAGAGCTATCTGAAATGCTGTGTCCCCGCTGCAGTCCTCAATTTGCCCCCAAATAAAACTGAACTTGCAACTCTCACATGGTGCATTTTTTTAAGTTGACAGTACAATATGTGAAACATTTTGTCTTGGGCTTTTTTCTCTTTACATCATGTTTTCAAAGTTCATTGACTTTGTGGCACATGTCAGTACTTCCTTCCTGTTATAGCTGAATAATTTTCCATTGATTGTATAAGCCACAGTTTATAGACTATCCACAGATCAGTACTGGGCTGTTTCTACCTTTTGGCTATTGTGAATAATGCTCCTGGGAAACTTTTGTACAAGTATTTGAGCACCTATTTTCCAATTTAATAATGGATTGCCCCTCTTTAATCCATTTCTGAATCTATTCACAAACCATCTTTGAAACTGAAAAAATGTTTAAAATGATGCCACAGTGGTGATGGAACAAGTATACTTGAAGCCTCTAAATGAATGCCTGGCACATAAGAAGACTTCAATAAATGGCAGTTGTTATAATTAAAATGGATAACCAACAAGGACCTACCATATAGCACATGGGACTCTGATGTGGCAGCCTGGATGGGAGGGGAGTCTGGGGGATGATGGATACATGTATATGATATATGTATATGTATGGCTGAGTCCCTTCTCTGTTCACCTGAAACTATCACATCATTGTTAATCGGCTATGCTGTGCCATGCTTAGTCACTCAGTAGTGTCTGACTCTTTGTGACCCAACAGACTGTAGCCCTCTAGGCTCCTCTGTCCTCTTGTCCTCCAGGCAAGAATACTGGAGTGGGTTGCCATGCCCTCTTCCAGGAGATCTTCCCAACGCAGTGATCAAACCCAGGTCTCTCGCATTGCAGGCGGATTCTGTATCATCTGAGACAACAGGGAAGCCCAGGAATACTGGAGTGGGTAGCCTATCCATTCTCCAGGGGTCTTTCCAGTCCAGGAATCAAATCGAGGTCTCCTGCATTGCAGGCGGATTCTTTACTAGATGAGCCACCTATACCCCCAAACAAAATAAAAGTTAAAAAAAAATGTATATATATATATATGTGGAAGCTGTTATTTTCAATAATAATAATTAAAAGAACACAGTGTTAAATAGTACACAGTGAGTGCAAGCCTCCCAGAGAATTCTTCCAATTTGGAGGGTAGAAGTCACCAGGGGACCAGATCCTTGTGGAGAGTCAAGCTTTTTACAGCCTATCCCTACACTCTTCAGCCACCTCCTCTACTTCTCAGTAGTTGGAGAAATAGGCTGGAATTTTTCTCAGCACTCAAGTCATTTATCTGCCATATTCTAAGATGTTCACTAGGCTCCAGATTTGCCAGTGGACTTCCTCTGGGTTTTGCCCTGTAGTTACACAAACCTTGTTGTGAAAAACAAATGGAAAGAGATTCTTGTGTTTCTGACTGTGTACCTTGGCATGAACTGAATCTCTAATTTATTTATTTAACACGCAACTGCTGACATCATTGCCTGAAGCATATCAAGCCGGTCTGATTCCAACTTGTTTGCCACCCAAAGTCAACACCATCTACATGAATTGTGACAATAGAAATTCCATTTTTATCTAGAGCTAAATAACTGCTCAAATAATCACTCAGTCTTTTGAAGGGCTAGGACTTTGGAGATGCCCTAGAATTTAGGTGATCTTGAGATATTCCTAGTGCTTCTGTGACTTGTTTTGACCACCAAGAATATAATCTTTTCTTTATTCTACTTCCTCATTATGTTAAGGTTATTTTATCTGGTGCTATGTACTTCACCAAAGGTTGCAAGACTGAGTCTATATTTTTGTTTATCTAGTCCAGTCAATTCCTTCAACATGGTTATGAGTTTTACAAGTCATTTAACATCAATTTTGCCTTCTTTTTTAACATTTCATCGAAAGTTTCTTTTATACATTGTTACTGTTTAGTTGCTAAATTGAGTTCAACTCTTCACAACCCCATGGATTGTAGCCAGCCAGGCTCCTCTGACCCTGCAATTTTCCCGGCAAGAATACTGGAGTAGGTTGTCATTTCCTTCTTCAGGGGATCTTCCTGACCCAGAGATCGAACCTGCATCCCTTGCACTGGCAGGCAAATTCTCTACCACTGAGCCACCAGGTAAACCCCCAAAGGGCGTTTTCCTTCCCCACTGGGGAATCAAACCTCAGTCTTGAGTGACAGGCTGGGACACTCACCACCATACTAACAAGGACGGCCTTTCGTGCACTACAGTAGTAATAATGTCAATGAACGAAAATCGTGACAATTGAACCAACTCTGTAATTGGAGTTCCTGGCCAAAGTCAACTTAATATCATCACAGAAGTGGCAATTTTAAGAAAACCAGGTCCTTCTTGAGCAAATAAAAGAGTCCTCTTTACAATAACCAAGATGCCTGTTCCTAGGTTTGTACTTAGAGCTCGTCTACTTACAGAAATCACTACTGGCTCTGTTTTTAGTCACTCTGTAGCTGTCTACATTTTCCATGTCCCATATTGCAGACAGAAGGAAGCTTTCAGAAAAATCTCTGCAAACATTAAAAGAAAAACACAGCAACAAGATGCCTTCACTGTTTCAGGGCTGAGTGACCCAACAGACTTATCATCACAGCTGAGGCCAAACTCCAAACTCCATTGTAAGCAAAATTTCTCTGCAAGGAAAATATTTTGCAACTTTGAAACTTCATTGTCATTGACTCAGTAAACTATACAAGGCAGACAGACAAAGGTGCAAAATGAGATTCTGATGCTACAATCTCCATCTTCTTACTAGAATGTCTTTAGGAACAAGGATTTGTATCTCTGTTGCCTGGTGATTACTACAGTGATGCTAAATGAATTTGGAAATGAATAGATATTTAATTTACATTAGTTGTTGGGCAAATAGGTTCAATAAATTCCTCTTCCTCTACGTATATGTGTAAGTACATCTGATTCATTTTGCTGTATGCTTGAAACTAATACAATGTTGTAAATCAACTACATGCCAATAAAATTTTTTTCTTAAAAAATAAATAAAATACAGTAATTTTCAGTAAGAAAAAAATCCTCTTCCTAGAGCTTGAAAACTCAAGGAACAGACAGTGGGTATTGCCAAGTCTGTTAGAAGTATATTAATCCTTTATTTGGACGTATTGAATAGATTGTTCTGGAAAAATAAAGCTAATCATTTTGTAAGAAAGAATCATTTTTGTTCATTTCAGATTTGCCCCACTATCTGTCTTTCTCCTCCACTGGACAGTAAATTGTTTCATGGAAGAAACTCTATCTTACTCATGTATATAACTATACCAGCTAACATAGTGCCTATCATTAGTTCCATAATAATTTCTAGAATTTCTATTTCCTTAATAATTTCGGTTACTGTTAAACTGAACCCTTAAGAGGCTAATTATGGAATAAGTCAGCAAGATGGGATGGAGGCCCCACTTCTAAAAGCAATCACCACTAGACTGAGAATTCTGCACAGGGGCAACCATGGGCCATTGAATTTATTGTTGAGGAAACTCTCTTCCATCCAGTATTGATATAAGTGCAAGGGAGAGGGCCTAGGTTTTGGCCAGCAGCGGCCAGTGGATTTTGGCCACTCTAATTTAGAAATGCCGTCTTTCCCAAGTCCTGTCTCCGTGGTGCGCCAGCTCGGAGACATTATGCCCTGCATTGATTTCCCCATGGAATTGAGGTTCCTTGATGAAATTCCACTGCTTTCCCTTGAAATGTAAATATATTTCCTTAAGTGCAAGAGCATCTGTTCGGAATCTTTCATCATAAAGTTAGGATTTCTGAGACAGAGGATGTTGCCTACAGAAAGGTTTTCTATACAAACCCACCCCTTCCACCATTCCCCCAGCTTAGGGTATTGGACCACTCTCAAGGCATCTAGTCCCTGTGGGAGTTTTGGGAGTGGTAAGGGCTTCAGAGAAAGAGGGACTCCAAGATGTGGGGGGAAATTCCTTTGGAAATGTGAATGAGTGAATTTTCCAAAAGTCGTGGAATAGTAGAAAGAACACCCAGGGGAAAGAAAGGAAGAAAGCACAATGGAAAGAAGGAAGAAAGAGGGGACAGGAAAGAGGGGGAGGGTGTCCAGAGGTCTGGTGCTCATGGAAACCTTATGAGCAAGGCAAGGCAGGGGCGTTATGTCCACTTTACTAGTGAGGAGACTGAGCCTCAGAGCAAGGAGTGGAGCTAAGGCTTGAACCCAAGTCTCCTGATTCCTGGTTCTGTAGTCTTTCTGCTACAGAGACTACAGTATCTTTCTTCCTTCATCTTCCTTAGAGTTGTGCCTACTGAACATTTCTGTGAAAGATTGATTCACACCTGGATGAAAAGGCATGGGTCCAGGGACTTCTCCCCTGTAGTGTCTGGGATCAAAAAGTTCAGCAGCTCATCAGGAGGAGAGTGATGAAGTCAGTTATCCCAGGGGTTCCCTGGGATAGAAGATGACTTGATACGGCATGATCCCAGGACATATTGTTAAGTGTAAAATAAACGTGACTTTTTTTTTTAATTGGAGTATAACTGGTTTACAATGTCATGTTGGTTTCTGCTATACAACGGAGCGAATCAGCTATATATATAAAATCCTTCCCTGTTAGGCCTCCCTCCTCCCCCCACCCCCCGCCATCCCACCCATCTAGGTCATCACAGAGTACCAAACGGTGCCATGTATCAGCCGGTACAGTATCAACCCAAGGTTCCCCAGGGCCAGGGCTTCTCAATCAAGAAAGGAAAAGTTCTATGCCCCACCTCTGCCCCACTGGAATCCACAGTCACTTGCCTGCCCCACTCTCCAGCATAATTAAGGTGCAGGGCTATGAAAACCAACTCCAGAATGCTCCTCGAGCAGCTCTCTGCAGAACTCTGGGCTGTGTCTCTAGAGCAAGAAATCCTCTAGCTAGCACACCTGGGAGGAGCCCCAGAGGAGTCCGCTCCTCCAGAGAGCAATTTACTCCAGCTAGATGCCATAGAGTAATAACAAGAAAAGAGGAACCGTCAGCAAGAAAAAACCTGGAGGCAGACAAGCAACTCAGAGCTGTATGTAAGACTGAGCAGAGAAAAGTAAGTGTCCAGCAGACTTCAGCAGAAACCCTGGGGCAGCAGCAGAAGCTGGGGCGAGGGGGGGAGCGGTGGTTTCCACAGAAGTGGGGGTCACAGAAATCATGTCTCAGGTGGAAAAAGTGACATTGCAATGGGGACCTCGAGGCAGTGGCTCAAGCAACTAATTGGTTGCTTAGCAGAGCAATGGTGGAGTCTGAAATCCTCAGAACTGCAAGGCTGGTGTGAATGTGAAGATTCAAGGCTGAGAGGGGTCCAAAGAGAAGCCAGGTCAGTATATCCGTGGTGAACGAGGGCCTCCCTGGGGATGGCACTGCCAGGCGCCAGGTGGTGGGACTTGGCAATGACCACCATCATGCAGATGATGAGCATCCTCAGGAACACCTGAGAGTTCCCATCAAGGGAATGAAATGTTTTGCTTTCCTCTCCTCCCTTCAACCCTGTGTAATTCAACTAATTTGGCATGAAGCTTAGTGCCACAAAGCCATCTCAAAGCTGATAAAAGATCCCTGAATTAGCCTGAGAATTTTACTACCCAAGGCTAAATTTGGGGGATACAAAACCAACATCAGAGGAGATGAAATTATTAGGAGCAGTGGGACTGTCCAGTGTGTATTGAAGGCAAGAACTTTGCATAGGGGTCCATATGACAAATGTATATCTACCAACAGAAACTTATTAGACCAAGTGAAACGTTCAATAAAGTGTATCTTATAAATTATATAATCCATTCCAACTTATCTGTTTCCTATTTTTTTTTTAACTAAAATTCATGTTTGTTGTACTGTAGGCATGATCATAAGTACATTTTACTTAATCTGAATTCTATTCCTAAACCCTAAATATACCCCAGGACACATCTTAATAGTTCAGGGAGATTTACAGCTACTAAAGAATATTAATTAAAACTTTCTTTTGTTCTATTATGGATTCAGGTTTTCTAAAAAGTAAATTATATATAAGCTTTCTTTCCCCTGATGTGTAATTTATAACTAAAGGATATACAATTCTTTGGGAAATACATTGTTGTCCAAGGTTATAGTACTACAACACACTATTATTATTATTATTATTATTATTATTATTATATATTATAGCATATCATTACACAAGATTACTGTTACAATCTAGCTTGAAATCATATATTAATACACATCTTTGTCCTTTACACATATTTGATTAGACACAGGTCAGGTGTGGGGAAGACTCAGAAATGAAGTGAATTTCAGAGATGGTTGAAGCTGAAGACTTGAGCCTATGGACTAGATGCATCCTAAAAACTGTTATTTTTATCCCACATATTTTAAAATGTTGCATTAATTTTTAAAAATTGCTAAAATCTCACATAAAAACTATAACTGGGGGCTTCTGGTGAGACAGAGGCCTGGCCTCTCTTTGCCTGCCTTCGCTTATAACAACCGTCTGTGGGAACTGAGCACTTGGCCCTACCTGGCTCCCATAGGCCCCTGGGTTCACAGCTCTTGAATTTGCAGCCTCTGCACTGAGGATGAAGCAATGTGAGGGAGCAAGGAGGGGTGAGACAGGGTAAGAGCTGTGATGGGAGGAAAACGAGGATGATGGTCCCTGTTCTGTTGACTATACACATACAGTGTAAGGCACTGTAAGGCAGTAAGGCACATGACTCTACAATTTGCTGTGACACCAGAATGCTCTGCTTAATGCTGAAGACTCTTTGCGACTCTGTCCTTGTACTTAGAGACGTGAAGAAGAGACAAAGGAAGAGAAAGCAGCCAGTGTTAGCCGCTCAGTCATGGGCATTAGTCACTCGGTTTGGTCTGACGCTTTGCGACCCAGTGAACTGTAGCCCACCAGGCTCCTCTGTCCACGGGGTTCTCCAGGCAAGAATAGTGGAGTGGGTGGCCATGTTCTCCTCCAGGGAATCTTCCCGACCCAGGGATAGAACCCGGGTCTCCTGCATTGCAAGCAAACTCTTTACCATCTGAGCCACCAGAGAAGCCTCTGAAGAAGAAACCAAAGAGGAGGAAGCAGCCATTCCTCCTCACAGCATAACCAAGGAGAATGAACATCTGGGGAGGAAATGAAAGAAACTGAGTCAGGAATGACCCTGAGCATAATTTAAGCTTTTCTTTGTGATTTGGTCATCCCTGCTGCTGCTATTTAGTCACTAAGTTGTGTCTGACTCTTTTGCAACCCTATGGACTACAGCCCACCAGACTCCTCTGTCCATGGGATTTCCCAGGCAAAAACACTGGAGTGGGTTGCTATTTCCTACTCCGGGGGATCTTCCTGATCCAGGGATCAAACCCACATCTCTTGCGTTAGCAGGTGGGTTCCTTATGGCTGAGCCACCAGGGAAGCCCTTGGTCATCTCCATACACATCAAATTTTTGTGTGTGCACTTCAAGGGCTCTTGAGAAATGTTGGCAGATTTTCCTTAAATTAATTTCAATTCTTCTGCCCTTGTCACTTCAGTATAATATAATTCTTACAAGCTTTTATTTTTTATTGAGGTATAATAGATACAACATTATATACATTTCAGGTGTACAACATAATTATTTGATATTTTATATATTGTGAAATAATTACCACCATGTCTAGTTAACATCTGTGACCATACACAGTTACAGAAATTTTGTGGGTGTGATGAGAACTAAACATATTTTAAACAAGCAAAAAAAAAGGAGTTTTTCAAATTCAAAAAAAAATACATGCACCTCTCTATTCATAGCAGCACTATTGACAATAACCAAGACATGAAAGCAACCTAAATGTCCACTGATTGATGAATGGATAAAGAAGTTATGGTATCTATATACAATCAAATATTACTCACCTATTATAAGAATGAAATAATGCCACTTTCAGCAACACTGATGGACCTAGAGATTATCATACTACTAAGTGAGGCAAGTCAGACAAAGACAAATATCATATATCACTTGTATGTGGAATCTAAAAAAGAACGATATGAATGAACTTATTTTGCAAAACAGAAGTAGACTCACAGACACAGTAAAATTACAGTTACCTAAGGGAAAAGGAGATCCAACCAGTCCATCCTAAAGGAGATCAGTCCTGGGTATTCATTGGAAGGAATGATGCTAAAGCTGAAACTCCAGTACTTTGGCCACCTCATGCGAAGAGTTGACTCATTGGAAAAGACTCTGATGCTGGGAGGGATTGGGGGCAGGAGGAGAAGGGGACGACCAAGGATGAGACGGCTGGATGGCATCACTGGCTCAATGGACATGAGTCTGAGTGAACTCCAGGAGTTGGTGATGGACAGGGAGGCCTGGCGTGCTGCAATTCATGGGTCGCAAAGAGTCAGACACGACTGAGCAACTGAACTGAACTGAACTGAACTGAACTGAAGGGAAAAGGGGGGTATAAGTAAGGAATTATGAGATTAACAGATACACAATACTGTATATAAAATAGATTTTTTTAAAAGGACTTACATATATATATACACAGTATAACTGAATCATTTTGCTGTTCACCTGGAATACTGTAAATCAACCATATTGCAATTGTTTAGAGAAGATATGAGAAAATAGAACAGCAAAAAAAAAAAAAAAAGAGTCCCTCTGACCTGTGGCATCACTTGCCCCAGGCTTGATGGACTCAGACTGTGGTACTTTGGCCCAACTTTTACTGATTCTCTGTCTCCTCTCTCTACAGAGAACCATTATTACCTAATTTGCCATTTTTCTCATCCACTACCTTATTTGCAGGCTACTATCTAAGCAAGAGACTGAGAACTTCTGGAGAGCAATGACTAATAAGCTCATAACAAGAATTTTCTTTGATTTCTGTTCATGGTTTTCTTTGGCTTATTTTGGGGTTTGCATCTCATGAGCTTCCATAAGGTAAGGTAAGAGGAAGGTCACGGCACTTGTGTGTCCACATATTGAACTGTTGGGTCTTCATAAAAAACACTTAAAATATTTCATTTGTTAAAAAAGTTTTATTTCTTCAAAACAAAAAGCTCATTTTTTATTGTTCAAAATGTGTATGGCTGTGCTTACCAAACAGCTTCAGTTCTTAACTGTTTATGATTTTAACTTCAAATACCTACTCATGAAGGATGTTTCCCTAACTTATGAGTGATACAAGGTAACAAATAAACATTTATAAAAGGCTAGAAAATGTGTAATAAAAACAACTTTGGAAGGTCTAATTTTTTTATTTTCCATTCTTAGCTCTGCTCTGGTCTGACAGAAAAAAAAAAAAAAGTGAACTAGTTCTTCTAGAAATTGCCCTTAATGCAGCAATAATTCTTAGATCCTGCAATCTCAGGAGAGTTACGGCAGTGATGTCACTCTTCCTATAACGCAAGAGTGTCAATAGCACTTTGAAATGATCACTGGTGTTCCGTGATTATTATCTGTTTCTTCAGTGTGTTCGCTTTCCACCTGCTTAGCTGCACCTACGTGCACACACCAACATACATACACAGACACACTTTCTACCAATTGTCACTTGTCCATGTCTAAACTTAAAATAACCAAAAAACTGTGTCTGAATCTGCAATGGTTAGGTTTAACCTCTTTTTCCCTCTTTCACCCTCTAATAAATATGGTCTGCCAGCCACACCTTCATCTGAACCCACTATCTATAAATAATAGCCCTTCCCAAACCATATTATACTGCTAGTGGTCTATTTAACTAGCCAACAAGGCATGACGCTCCAGCCTCATTTCCAGCATGAAGAATAACTTTTGTTTTAAATCATGATTTTTCTCTGATGAAAATAGTGAATTTCACTTACAGTGACAAAAGCATAACGCCTCAAGGCGACGATTGAACAACATCTCTTTTATTCTAGAAGTCAAGCTTTGGGGAAATCTAGCCATCTTGAACACAAATATGAGTGCAGAAGTAAGTTAGGCATGAGTGTGGAAAAAATCCAGGTCATTAAATCATAAAGTATGCCTAACGTTGCATTTATTTAGCCAGCTGCTTGCTGAGTATGCACCAAGCATGTTTATGCCCTGTGCTCATTGCTTCCCCCTTGCAATAATTCAGATCAGAGAAAAAATTACTGTCAAATAAAATGGCAATTCAATCAAGAACAAGTAAGGCTTTAAGACAGATTTAAACTAAGACACTAGCCATAAATCCACAGAAAGTCAGGATATTAGAAAATAGCAGTGTAAGAACACATGGGTGCTATAAGGCATGCATTTGAGACTGAGATTTCTATATAGTATAAAATTTTCCAAGGGCCTGACATTATTAACCCCATCCACCCCACAAGAACCCCAAAGCATAGGTACCCATTTTACAGATGTGGCTGAGGGTAAATCCCTCAGCCGGGATTATCCTCGGTTAGAGTCAGAACTAGATGTCGAGTCACGGGAGATGAAACCTCTGAGTCTGTAACAAACTACACTGGGCTTCCCTGGGGTGGTCTAGTGGTTGGGATTCTTCCTGCAAATGCAGAGGACAAGGGTTGGATCCTTGGTTGGGGATGAACCCACCTGCCATGGAGCAGCTAAGCCCGCCATGTGCCACAACTGCTGAGCCCAAGCTCTGGAGCCCACAAGCCACAACTAGTGAAGCCCTCGAGCTCTGGGGTCTGTGCTTTGCAATGAGAGAGGCCACCACAATGAGAAGCCCACTCACCGCAATAGAAAGTGGCCCCCACTTGACGCAGTTAGAGAAAGCCCACTCACAGCAATGAAGACCTAGGGCAGTCAAAAATAAATAAATAACTCTTAAAAAAAAAAAAAAAAGGAAACTATACCATCCATTGCCATGGTACCAATGAGCAAGAGAAGTAAATTTTTTCTTTTGACCTGATGACGCGGCATTCTGGAAGGACCTTGAAATGCGAAATAAAAGATGAAGGGGGGTTGTTGTTTAGTTGCTACTCCTTTGTGATCCATGGACTGTAGCCTGCCTGGTTCCTCTGTCCATGGAATTCTCCAGGCAAGAATACTGGAGTGGGTTGCCATTTGCTTTGCCAGAGGATCTTCCCAACCCAGGGACTGAACCGGGTCTCCTGCAATCCAGGCAGACTCTTCACCATGTGAGCCATCAAGAAAGCCCCAGGCCCCTCCCAATTTCCCCTAGTTGTCAAGGCAACACATACCAGTGAGCCTTAATTTTCAGGCTTTACACCGCAGGTGGAGGAGTATGGAGAAAAACCAAAGAAGAGAGATGAGAAAAAAGTGGAGAGCTTAGCACCCGGAAGCTGAATGAAAAAAATTATTTGAAGGGTAGGCTAGAGGCAGCTCCAAGCAAACCCTAGGGGGAAACCCCTCAAGGGCAGGGACGTAGCAAATGATTTCCATTTCTTAACTATTATTTATTAATACATATGAAATAGCAATAAGCTAACGACAAAGTCAGTTGAAGGAGCTCTTCAATACGATTTAAAAGAGGACTGTATTTGATCAGATTTACCTTTCTCTTGTTAGCTGACAGTGTTAGCAGCTTAGGTGCAATAGGAACTATGTTCAAAACAGCAGGAAGACAGATGGTTTCTGTTGAGCACGGGCATAGCTGGATCATTGATTTCCATGCAGTGTGATGTCTATCCTGGGGACTGGTAAGATGATGTTAGGTGGTGCCAGGAACCAACGTAAATAAATAAAAACACACAGTGGTTTCCTTTGCAGCATTCTTCAGTCCTAACGAAAGCCAGGTTAAAGTCTCAGCTTGATCTACTAGGTTCTTTGTCTCCACTCTTGCACTGACTAATCTCCTCGCTGGAGTCAGTGTACCCACCATCGAGAGGCCGTGGCAGCCCAGGCCATCTGGCTAGCATTCAAGTCCTCAGGTATCTCCTATTCACGCCAAATGATAGTGGTTTTCCATTTTGGTGGTGAAATAAAGGTTCCTATTTAAATAAATGTGACTCAGTAGAAATAAACCAGTGAACAAACTTGAAGCAAACACTTGAGTAAAAAAGTCCAGGTGTTACATAAAGATAGCAAAACTATCAGTTTTGTAGGTGATAGGCTGAAAAAGAAAACACTGAGTTAGAGACATTTTTTTTGTATGTGTATGTGTGTGTGCATATGTGTACATTTATTACATATATATATATCCTGATTAGTTTCATATCTCCTTGTCTGACAAAGAATATCCTTAAAAAACCTGAAAAGGAACTAAAAAGAATCTATGTAGTAGTCGCTAATTCATATCCAACTCTTTACAATCCCATGGACTATAGCCCACCAGACTCCTCTGTCCATGAAATTCTCCAGGCAAGAATACTGGAATGAGTTGCCATTCCCTTCTCCAGGGGATCTTCCCAATGCAGGGATCAAACCTGTGTCTCCTGCATTGCAGGCAGATTCTTTACCGTCTGAACTGCCAGGGAAGCCCTGTGCCTATTAAAAAAAAAAAAAAAAAAGTTGTCAATTCCCAGTGATAGGACCAAGGGTAAACATCTATTCACTAAAGAATGCTTTTTCCTAACTAAGAGTTTACATAGTAGGTAACCAAGGAGTACTCTATAATTATTTCTAGAGATGAAATGGTAACGGAAGGCAGTAAGCTTTATTCTTCTTGGTAATGGAATATATGTGGTCCATAGAGTCTGAATTCCTGTCCAGAGATTAGGCAAAAAGACTCTTCCCCCAAACTTTCTGTAACACCTTTGTCTCAAAATTTCAGCACACGGTTCTTCTATTGGATGACCACCACCAAACACTCAGAACCATCAGAAGCATCCACCCTTCCTGGTGCCCAGGTTCCATCCATCTCAGAACATTGTCAGGCAAAGTCAGAGTCATTGTGGTGTAAAGATTAGGCCAGAGGAGGTGGACCCAGAAATAGGTATGCTCCTTAATGTGGTGAATGCTCCAGTTCCTGCCAATTCAGGAAAAACTCAGAATTCAGAGAATTTGGCAAATGTTGACCAGTCTAGGCAAATAGCCAGGGTTAGTAAGCATAAGATGGAATAACAGTCACAGGATTATCTGTACTGGTAAGAGGGTCAGGAAAGTGAAAGTATTAGTCGCTCAGTCATGTCTGACTTTTAACGACCCCATGGACTGTAGCCTTCCAGGCTCCTCTGCCCATGAAATTCTCTAGGCAAGAATACTGGAGTCGGTTGCCATTTCCTCCTTCAGGGGATCTTCCCAATCCAGGAATCAAACCTGGATCTCCTGCACTGCAGGCAGATTCTTTACCATATGAGCCACCAGAGAGTCAGGGGATCCAGGTAAAAAGCAAAATTCAGAAATCCTGCAGGCAGCATGTAGTCTGTGGCAAGCCTCTGTTAGCAGCTGCTGGGATCTTGCCACTAGCAGTGAGCTCAGGACCTGGCCTCCCAGTCACAAGGAGGACTGGCAAGATCTAGGAAGAACCTCAATTCTGGAGGAGCAGTTTATGAAGGCATAGATTCCAGGATATGCCACTGATCCTCTAATCCTAAGTAGGTCCACGGGTAGGTTGGTTCCCAAACCCTAGGCGATAACTGCCATCATTAGCCTCAATGCTGGGCTAAGGCTTCCTAAATCCCCTGATGGGACTGAGGTCAAGAAATGGTCCTCTATCTTGGAGGTAAAGACAAATCTTCATGTGCCAGTGAAGTCTTCCCAGAGGCACGAAGAAGAGGAATTCAGAGGATGAGAATCAGGCAAGGGCTGTGCACATAATGGAAGGTGATGGTGTGATCTTTCTGTGATTATTTGGAGAAATCATGACCTGTGAGCATCAGTGGTCCAGCCTTCTAAATTTGGTATCATTATGTGATTATATGAAGTCGCTCAGTTGTGTCTGACTCTTTGTGACCCCATGGACTGTAGCCTACCAGGCTCCTCCCTCCATGGGATTCTCCAGGCAAGAGTATTGGAGTGGGTTGCTATTTCCCTCTCCAATGGATCTTCCCAACCCAGGGATCGAACCCTGGTCTCCCGCATTCCAGGCAGACACTTTAACCTCTGAGCCACCAGGGAAAGCAGGAAAGCAAATTTGGTAGGTATGCTTCAAAGGCAGCTCAGTGGTAAAGAATCTGCCTGCCAATGCAGGAGACTCTGGTTTGATCTCCGGGTCTGGAAGATCCCTTGGAGAAGGGACTGGCTCCCCACTCCAGTATTCTTGCCTGGAAAATCCCATGGACAGAGGAGGCTGGAGGGCTACAGTCCCTGGGGTCACAAAGAGTTGGACATTGTGAAATGGCAACAATACTCTGAATCAATGGTTCTCATCCAGAGGCAGGGATGCTGCTGCTGCTGCTAAGTCTCTTCAGTCGTGTCTGACTCTATGCAACCCCATAGATGGCAGCCCACCAGGCTCTCCCGTCCCTGGGATTCTCCAGGCAAGAGCACTGGAGTGGGTTGCCATTTTCTTCTCCAAAGCATGAAAGTGAAAAGTGAAAGCGAAGTCGCTCAGTCATGTCCAGCTCTTAGCGACCCCATGGGCTTCAGCCTAGACCTACTGAATCAGAATCCTCTGTCCATGGGATTTTCCAGGCAAGAGTACTGGGGGCAGGGATGACATGGGTCTATTCTCTTTGAGAAGATCACTCAGTGATGAGAATTCTTACATGCCCCAGCATCCTATAAATCTCTGCTATGAACAAATCAGTTATAAAGTCTTAATTTAATTTTTTTTGGGGGGTCACACAGTGTGGCTTGTGGGATCTCTCAGCAGTGAAAGCATGAAGTCCTAACCACTGGACCCCCACAGAAATCCCAATTTAAGCTTATTTCTATTTTAGTCCTCTGTGAATGTGGGAGTGGAGGGTATGCTGGGAAGCTTCTTCCTTGAGAAAAAGAAAACAAAACCTCTCTAAGTATTTAAAGACACAGAAACTGTCATTTAGCAGTCTCTTGTTGGAGGCAGAGCAATGTCTGTTCAGCATTTCATGAACTAAGTTTAGCAATCATTCAGATATAGACAGCAAAGCAGAGAGCCTAGGAATTATCATTATTATTTTTTTTTAGTACCAGACTGGAAAAAAATTAGATACACACCTATGACATACATTTGAGAAATAGACAGTTTCCAACTGCATAGAATAAATATCATTAATTATTTGAAATCCCTTAAGACCTAGCTATTGATGTGTGCAGCAAGGACCAGCAGCATGGGTATCCCTTGGGAGCTTTTTAGAAATGATGAGCCTTTGCTTCAGCCTAGACCTACTGAATCAGAATCTTCGATTTAATGAGGGTTCCAGGTGATTCATATGCATGCTATGTTTGAGAAATACTCTGAGATATTTACTAGTATCTTTACCTTTTCAGTATGTGCAATAAAGAAAATTTAGAAAATTACGTTCATTTCTTATGCAGAAAACTCTCCATCATAGTTACCATTTTCTGTTTGTGTCATTTGGTCAGTAAGTTGTGTCCGACTTTTTGATAACCCATGGACTGTAGCCTGCTAGGCTCCTCTGTCCATGAGATTTCCCAGGGAAGAATACTGAAGGGAGTTGTCATTTCCTTCTCCAGGTTTCTTCCTGACCCAGGGATCGAACCCACATCTCCTGGACTGGCAGGCGGAATCTTTACCAACTGAACCAATAGGGAAATGAAGTTACCAATTGTTACCTTTAAATATAGCTCTTAATTGGTGAAAATAAATATACTAAGGAACTACTTCCTATCTCCACTCTCCACCTCAACCATTTTCAAATGGTGAAAATTCCCTTATACTCAGCAAACTTATCAGAAACACAAGTGGAATGAGGAATGGTGTGAGTAGCAGAAAGGAAGTCCACACATTCAGGAAAAGCCCTGGGAGGACTGGAGAGAAGACAAAAGGCTGAAGAGATATACTGGAGAGAAATCAAAAGCATGGATCATCTATGGTAAATGCACACACGGTTGGATGTTTGGTTTCGTAAATCACAAAAATCTCTGATTTCTGATCTTGCCTCTTGACTGGATGCTCAAGTGGAGAACCAGCTTCTTCTTCATCTGATTTGCTAGTTCCCAGTTGATATGCTTATTCCTGGCCCTGCTGGTTTTCAGATATCTATTCTGTCTGCAACTATTACTCCCACACCTTTATTTTTCTAAGTGATCTTCTTCAAAAATCACACAAGCCTCTCTTCTAACTCTTCCATAAGCCAAGTTATCTCAAGGCAAATTGGAGAACAATAGTCTAGGGTGTTTTTTTTTTTAAGGAGCCAAAATTCAAATGCAAAGTATCTTTTGGCTCAACTTAACAAAGTCTTCTGAATCAGGACCCATACTGTAGCCACCTCTTCCTTTTGGGTGTGGTGGTTGCTTGTAGCTGATATGAAATCTCTGATGAGAATTAGTTTGTATTTGCTTCAGAGAGTTGGAAGATGAGCAAAGTCTGAAGAATTCTGATTAGAACATCAGAAGGACCTCGTGGGAGTGACTTTGAGCTATGGAGTATAGATGATTGGGCAGCCAACAAAACAATGGCACTCAAAAAAAGTAGCATGATTTAATCTAGCAACTTCTCAGTTGATAAACCCATTGATAGATACAGATGTTTCTTCAAAGACCAAGATTATAAGAAAGTATATCAGCCAAAAACGGTAGTGTGACTACCCAGAATTTCTCCCTAAAATCAGATACCCAGGATAAACTATCAATGTGAATGCGTTGTATAACAAATATAATAATCCATATGTCTATAACCTTATACAGATTTTCATTGTATTATAAATTGGGTAACTGAACAAATTTAAGGAAAATAGTAGTTTTTTTTTTTTAAGGTGCATCATGATTGCAGTATCTTTTTGTATGCTCTCTGTAAGTGAAGAATAATGTTATTTTTTAATTATTGAAATATAATGAGGATATAAGTCTTCCCTTGTCGCTCCTGCCTGCAATGCAGGAGACCCAGGTTCATTTCCTTGGTTGGGAAGATCCCCTGGAGAAGGAAATGGTAATCCACTCCAGCCTTTTTGTCTGGAGAATCCCATGGACAGAGGAGCCTGGCAGGCCACTCTCCATGGGATCGCAAGAGTCGGACATGACTTAATGACTTAGTGATTATTAAACCACCATCAATGAGGATATAGGTATATGCATAGTAGCCTGATATGATTGATGGAAATCATGAACACTTAATGTTTCCATAAGAAAAAGAAAGTACCATGGCTCATAAAAAGAAAATCTAGAAGAGAATTATGTACATTTCCACTAGAAGTTACCAAACCGTCATCCATTACGTAGAGAGAGAAGATCACTTGTATGTTAGTTTACTGTAAGGGCTTTGCCAGAATGAATTCACTCTCTAGTTACTTAATAACTCTGATGGATTGATTATAGACTTAGTGTGTAAATTCCTAGTTTCTTGTTTTAAAAAGATAAAGCTATTCAATGATTATTAGTGGTCTTTAGAGAGACTTAGAGAATTACGTAAATTAATATCAGCTCTTTTGACTGAACTTCCTATGGAACTTTCAGGAAAAGGCTGAAACTCCAAGACTATGCAACAGACTTCAGATTTCCAGCAACCCATGAAAAACTCAATAATAAATGTTACTTTCTCCAAAGAATATCAAGCAAAACAGATTGTTATTCTAATTGCTTTCTAATTTCTTTTATTTTCTCCAAATTTAAGTTGAAAAATACAGTATTTTTAGCAAGATCACAGTAAGCTCATCTGCTCATTACCACCCAGTTCCATAGGAAAACTATTGGAGAACCACTGGAATCTATTTTGAGATAGGAAGTATATGAGGTAATTCCATTCAACATCTTTATAAAATAAAAATGACTGGCTTCAATTTGTGATTCACAGGTGCATGTTTTTGATTTATATTTAATTTAGGACAAGCACTCACGTCTCTTCTTTTCCAAACGCTAGAGACTGCTATATTTTAAATTCCTTAATAAGATAACAAACTATGTTGCTTTCATATCATGTATTTGTAACAAATACCAGATACAGATTTGCCTTTATTAGTTGAGAAAGTCAAAACCAGCCACCCCTGATGCAATTTTATTAGTTCTAGGAAGATCCTCATCAGCAATATTGTTTGCCCACCCAATGTCACCTCAATCTTTCCCAAACAAATACCTCTCCTATGCCTAACCATCTACCTGAAACTGGACAACTGTAAGTCATTTTGACTTAAACCGTTTGTCTTATCTAATAAAGCAAATAAGTCTGGGAGAAGGCATAAGAAATGATATTACATAAGCCACTTACATCTCAATAAATATTTTAAAAATAGTGTGAGGCAACATTCAAAAGACTAGAGATAAGAAAAGGAGAAGTTATATTTCTGCCCTCAATCACTCCCAGCTCATAAAGGACCTCTATGACAGAAAGGACTTGAAAAAGTCCAATAAGGCTGGATTTTAGGAAATATTTGGAGAAGTCGAGAGAGAGAAACCCTCAGGTTTTCTTTAGTCTGTCACTGGGCTCCAGTGAAAGTGAAAATTGGATTCCGGGTACTGTGCATCAGGTCCATGATAGCATTGATCTTGGTGACAACCCTGCAAGCTGAGTGAGAGTATTGCTCCCATTTTACAGATAAGGACGACAATGCACAAAGAGGTGAAGTAATTTGCCCAAGGTTGCTGAACTCAGAAGGTCTCAGAAACAAGCTTCAAACCAGAGAATCTGCTAACATCTTTCCGGTGTAGGGAGTGAGAGAGGAAGGGTCCACGAGAATGGAGATGTGGGAGGTCTTTGGAGAGATCTGAGGTGATCAGAGCAGTGAGTGCTGAGCCTAAGTGTAAAGCAGGTTCACTCACACAGACATGTGCTTGGTCTGAGGTCCATCTTGCAGGGTCCACTGAAGCACAGTGGAGAATACAGCTTTGCCCATTAGGGCCAGAATTCACTGTCCTCAAAGGGAGCATTAAAGCTTAATCTCCACATCTCTCATCTCTGATTACTATCGGCCAACACACAAGTGTAAGTTACTGGGGTCACCTACTTGGTGCAAGACCATCATTCCCATAATGCACTGCTTCCCTGCCCGGCTTCTGCTGCAGAAGCACAGCGTCAGAGCAAGGAAATGCCTTTTACCCTCCATCCTCTTTATGGAACATCCCTTCCCCTCCTTGCCTTAACTGAAGCCATGAGGATAAATGCCTCAGAGACCTCTCACGTGAGGCTGGTGAACTCTTTGCCTCCTACAGCAAACTCCAGACGTGTATTGGGCAATGGTTCTGTGAAAAGTCTGCAGTGGAGGAGACCCGGATTCGATCCCTGGGTGGGAGAGAGCCCCTGGAGAAGGAAATGGCAACTCACTCCAGAATTCTTGCCCGGAGAATTCCATGGACAGAGGAGCCTGGTGTATTGCAGTCCGTGGGGTCACAAAGAGTCAGAGATGACTGTGTGACTAACATGTTCCCTTTCTGTGAAAAACAGCACCGTCTTCTTTGAAGTTTATGCCCTTTGGTCAAAGCATTCCCTCCTCCTCACATTTTCATGGGTTCCTGTTTAATCCTCTTTCCCCATGTCTTGGCCACCAGCCTTGTGCATGGTGTCACCTTTCACATGAACAGCTTAGCTCAAGTCCTGGCTCTTGATGGCTTCACTTCCTCTTATTCAATAACATATTCATCTCCTCAGCAACCTTCTTCCTCAGTCACAAGGAAAATTGTCACCATGCAAAACTTCTCCACCTCCAAAACTTCCTATTCCAGGGTCCTCCATTTCTCACACATGCTTTCCCAGCCACTCTTATCACGACTGTGGTTCAGCTTTCTCAATGTGTTCTCCCACTCCCTGCTTTCCTTTCTCCCCATCCACCAGTCTCCTGTTGCTCACACCCCCTTGGTCTTATTGTCATGTGATGGCCACCATATCAACAAAAATCTTGCCAGTTCTCTAGTTGGATTTTGAGGCCTGTGTTTCTGTCACATGCACTAGAAAAGTCCAACCCTGGAGGCCCCAACTGTGCTCTTTTTATATGCCTATACCCAAGTAGTCAAGGAACTCTGAGGAAGAACAAGCAACAGAGAATCATGATTCATTAGTCAAGATAAGCCATCTCCGATGGGCCCTCAAGTGTGTTTTAAAAGAGTCAGTCACTCAGTCATGTCTGACTCTTTGACTCCATGTACTATAGCCTGTCAGGCTCCTCTGTCCATGAAATTCTCCAGGCAAGAATACTGGAATGGGTTGCCAGTTCTCTTCTCAAGTGTATCTTGCTGCTGCTAAGTTGCTTCAGTCGTGTCCGACTCTGTGCGACCCCAGAGACGGCAGCCCACCAGGCTCCTCCATCCCTGGGATTCTCCAGGCAAGAACACTGGAGTGGGTTGCCATTTCCTTCTCCAATGCATGAAAGTGGAAAGTGAAAATTGAAAGTGAAGTCACTCAGTCATGTCCGGCTCTTTGCGACCCCATGGACTGCAGCCTACCAGGCTCCTCCGTCCATGGGATTTTCCAGGCAAGAGTACTGGAGTGGGTGCCGTCGCCACCTTACTAAACTTGGAGGTCATCTTACAGATATTCCTTCTTCCTCATCTTTAGGTTTCCTACCAAGCTATCTGCCCAGCACTCCAACTGGTTTGCCTCCGTCACAGTATATACTCTTTCCTCACAGGAAGAGTCATGACTTATCTGAGAACAGGGGTGTGACTTTAAATGGAACCGATGCTACATTCATTTTCAGTAGTTTTATGGGCTTTCCTGGTGGCTCAGGCAGTAAACAATCTGCCTGTATTGCAAGAGACTTGGGTGTGATTCCAAGGGGAAGATCCCCTGGAGAAATGAATGGCTACCAACTCCAGTGTTATTGCCTGGGAAATCCCATGGACAGGGGAGCCTGGAGGGTTACAGTACATGGGGTAGAACAGAGTTGGACACCACGGAGTCCACCTGCACTCTGGGGGCTTTTCTGGCTGTTATCGTGGCAATCATAGCCCTGGTGGGTGTGTCTTTGGCCTTCTAATGTATTACAATGAGTGTATAAGGAGGTTCAAGGTCTACTGGAAGTCAAGACTTCCACCATCTTGGGCCTAGCAGGTTCTACCCAGTTCTTGTTTTGTTCTCTCTGCAGCTTCCTTCTGAAACTTAGATAAGAGTAGTTGGTTTCCATCAGGGAGAGGCAGGGGTATGATTCTGCGGCAACAGTCTTGGTAACAGATATGCACTGTGCTAAACACACAGTTTATTCACAGTTGATTCTCGCCACAATCCCCCACCCCCATCCCAAGACAGGCATGTCCTCTAATTTTCAGATTAGCATATTAAAGCTCTAAGTTAATGCTGTCCTCAGTGCACAAAGTTAATTACACAATAGAGGTAGGATTCCAAGCTCTTCACCTGCCATACACAAAGGGCATTCATTCTCCCTCATTGATTCATACCTTAGATACCTCAGTAACCTAATATGAACATTCTCAGGAAAGCCATCTTGGATTTTGACCTTCCCCACCTCCCCACACCAAGTGGTTTCCATGCCTTGCATGTGTGTTTTATTTTTTTCCTACTGTTAAGTAGTTAGAATAGGGAAAAGGAATCCAAAATGGCAGTGGCTAAAAGACAGACAAAGAAAGGAAAAGGCCCGCAAAAACGGAGCAAAGGAAATATCCTTGGACCTGAGTGAGAACCTCGGGTGAAACAAACATGCTCCCCTGCTGGCTAGCTCTCATTTGCATAGGGCAGGCTCAAGGGGGAGGAGACAAAAGGTATAAAAAGAGGGAGCCAAGACTTGTTGAGGCTCCTCCTTTGGGGTTGGCCTGCCCTCATGCCTCTTGCTGCAGCAAGACAAAACCAAGGAAATCACACACTCTCCCAGCACTACAAACTAGGCTGTTTCGTCTAGGATAACTTGGGTCTCAAGTTCATAGTCATTATCTTTGTATGTCCAAGGAAACATTAAGAAATGTCTTCCCATTACATTTTCCTTTGCAATTTAAAGACAAGCCAGAGCTTACAATCTCAGCCTCTTTTAGAAACTGAAACCTTTGCTGTGATTCATTGAGTATATGTCAAGAGTTGGTTACTTCTGGCTCTTGCTAAAAAATATTCACTGCAGCTTATTATTATTCCCTTTTTTCCTAATGAGGTAAGTGAGCCTCAGAGATGTTAAGTAATTTACTTAAGATCAAATTATCCTGAAAAACAGATTCTAATCCAAGGCTCTTTGAAAATTGTATGAAAGTCACACTATCTCAGTGAACTCTGAAAGAAGGGCTTTGCGATTCTCTTCCCCTCCCTCTGCCTTTGATAGGAACTGCTGGTTCAAAATCATGGCTTGGTGCCTGGATTGTGTATACTTCAATATCCTACAAGTTTTTATGTAATCAGATTTTATGGCATTTCAGAACCACTGCCCTGCCTTCTGGAAGAGTTTCTTGATGTGAAACCTTTAGGATGGCCTTTTAATGAGAACTTCACATCAAAGACCATTTCAAATTATGTTAGATTCTGATTTAATCCTCCCTTAATCTCCCTGTTACCAACATCCACTGGATCATGGAGAAAGAAAGAGAGTTCTAGAAAAACATCTATTTCTGCTTTATTGACTATGCCAAAGCCTTTGACTCTGTGGATCACAATAAACTATGGAAAATTCTGAAAGAGATGGGAATACCAGACCACCTGACCTGCCTCTTGAGAAACCTATATGCAGGTCAGGAAGCAACAGTTAGAACTGGACGTGGAACAACAGACTGGTTCCAAATAGGAAAAGGAGTACGTCAAGGCTGTATATTGCCACCCTGCTTATTTAACTTATATGCAGAGTACATCATGAGAAATGCTGGGCTGGACGAAACACAAGCTGGAATCAAGATTGCTGTGAGAAATATCAATAACTTCAGATATGCAGATGACACCACCGTTATGGCAGAAAGTGAAGAGGAACTAAACAGCCTCTTGATGAAAGTGAAATTGGAGAGTGAAAAAGTTGTCTTAAAGCTCAACATTCAGAAAGCAAAGATCATGGCATCTGGTACCATCACTTCATGGCAGATAGATGGGGAAACAGTGGAAACAGTGTCAGACTTTATTTTGGGGGGCTCCAAAATCACTGCAGATGGTGATTGCAGCCATGAAATTAAAAGACGCTTATGCCTTGGAAGGAAAGTTATGACCAAACTAGACAGCATATTGAAAAGCAGAGATGTTACTTTGCCAACAAAGGTCCATCTAGTCAAGGCTGTGGTTTTCCCAGTGGTCATGTATGGATGTGAGAGTTGGACTGTGAAGAAAGCTGAGCGTTGAAGAATTGATGTTTTTGAACTGTGGTGTTGGAGAAAATTCTTGAGAGTCCCTTGGACTGCAAAGAGATCCAACCAGTCCATCCTAAAGGAGATCAGTCCTGGGTGTTCTTTGGAAGGACTGATGCTAAGGCTGAAACTCCAGTACTTTGGCCACCTCATGTGAAGAGTCGACTCATTGTAAAATACCCTGATGCTGGGAGGAATTAGGGACAGGAGGAGAAGGGGACGACAGAGGGTGAGATGGCTGGATGGCATCACAGACTCAATGGACATGAGTTTGAGTGAACTCTGGGAGTTGGTGGTAGACAGGGAGGCCTGGCATGCTGTAATTCATGGAGTCACAATGAGTCAGACATGACTGAGTGACTGAACTGAACTAATCTCCCCGTTATTCTTATAGATAAGTAGGTTGAGGGGGAAAGTAAATAAAGTACAGATGAATTCCAAGAAAAGTACATTGTTCTTCCTGAGCAAAGAACAAATGAATAATGTGTTGTGCAAAGTAGAAAACAAAACAGTACATTTGTTGTGTACGTAGAAAGTACCCACTTAACAATGTATATACTTTTTAAATTTTTTACCCAGGGTATGTATTTGCCTCAGTGTGAATTCAGTGGGCAGAAGGAAGGAAGGAAGGAAGGAAGGAAGGAAGGAGAGGAGGAAGGAGACAGTGACAATATCTTTTTAGAATTTTACTAGCTGATCAAAAAAAAAAAAATAGAAGTAGGAAACTTGATGGGAAAGACAAAATGCAGAGGAAGAGAGGAGATAAAAGATTTTTAAAAGTTATAATGAAATTCTGGCTAGCATCAGAAATGTAAGCAACTCTTTTTTGTCTTCTAATTATGTTATTTTGGGTTTCGTTGTTTTTACTAGTGCGTGTGTGTGCATGTGTTATTTAGAAAACTTAGAATTTGCCATGAATGTCAAGCATTTTTCAGCCCCTGCTAGGGAAAGCAGATGAATAGGTAGCAAGCAAAATATAGGCTCTATTATACTCAGCTTAAAAAAAAAACTATATATATATATTTAATTTTTTTAAAGAAGAAGAAGGAAAAGCACCCTCTGGGGAATTTGCATACTAGTCAGACTCTGGTGGCTGCGGTGGGTGGTTCCGGCTGAGAGGCATCTCTATTCTTAGCCGTCTGTGCTGAGGATGGAAACTGTTCACTGCTGCTACAGGACCTTCTTCTAGTGAGTGCTTTTAACGGGGTTCACCTGTCAGATCAAATTTCCCAAACCTGAGTAAAAGGTGATTGTAACCAGACGTGTCAGTCCCTTCTGCTCATGGCAAATCTCCAAACAGGGCTCTTTCTGTCAGTAAAGTACTGAAATGTAGTCTTTCCCTTCCATTAAGAGGATTGCTTTCATTTTAGGGGCTCAGGGATTTTTTTTTTTCTTTTTCAGTTTTTTTCACTGTTCTTTTTGTTAACAAAAATGTATTACAAGTGACTATGGTTTCCTCTAGTTTAAAAAAATTAAAAGTGCCTTTTTCCTTTGAGTAACAACATTGATGGGCCTGAGTTTCTGAATGTGTGGCTCTTAAATACAAACCAATTGATATGAAGGATTAATTTAGTCAACAAGGCAAGAATAGTCTTTGGTACCTATTTCAACGTTGTTTCTACTTGAATAAATTCATAGCTTAAAAAGCCAAAAGATAGTGAGGTTGTCAGTAGTCTATCTAGTGATTGAAACTGAGTCTTTAAGATATACATTTTTAATGTATAAGATCTTTAATATCTTAAAGAATATTTACATGTTTAAAATAGCAAATTTTGTTTTAAGCTTTAGTAGACTGTCTGACACCCATGCCTTTGGGGAAGCCTACAGCCTGTCTGGCTTGGTTTTTGTTATCTGAAACTGCCTTAGAATTAGGGAAATAGATGTAAAGCCATATTCAAGATGAGAATTCTTCAATGCAACATTTTTGGACTTTTTTCTCTTACTCTTAAATCGTGGACTACATAATCAAAAACATATGTGAAGAAAGCAAATACGAAAGCTTTCTTGATGATTCTAAATTGGTGCTTATCGCGCCATCATTTTGTCATTTGACCAGTAAAGACATGAATCTGGGGGAGTTAAAACAAAAGAAGTAGATACATTATAGAAGGCTTATTAATTTATAAATGAATGATGTTAAATGTGAATTCCCCTGGACTCAGAGGGAAACTTGGGAGAAACATAAAACCACCTTCAAAGGAAATGAAATGAGGAACAAATGTGATATTTGGGCCTTAGGAAAATATGAAGGTCAAGTGTACATGAGATAGAGATATACGATATTGCTATTTGATTTTCTATTTCAATGTGTACAGTTGTACCAAGTATCCTTTTTCAAGAGCATAGTTCTTTTGCAAAAAATTTCCCTCCAGGAATTTAAATGTGTAAGTGAATGGAAGTACACAGCTTCAGAAGAAAAATTGCTTTTAATAAAATGACTGAGAGGAGTTTGGAGAAATGTACTTAACCAATGGTTCGTGGATTTTGAGATTTCATACACTAATAAAATTTCTATCCTTAAAAGGGCACAAAGCATATAGGCTCGTGAAAAGAAATAGTTTTTTTATTTTTAATCAAGGACATATATCTTTATTTAAAACTGCACTCTTAATACAAGGGGCACAGGTTCAATCCTTGGTTGTGGAACTAAGATCTTGCATGCTTCATGGCACAGTCAAAAAATAAATAAACTTTTAAAAAGACAAATACTTTTATGAAAAACTCTCTGAATTACTCTCTTCACTTTCCCATGAGCAGGAAGGGTTAAAAACTCCTGGCCAAATAGCAGTCATTGATTAAACATTTAAAACATGAACTACTTGGCTGACCAAAACAATGTCAGATATAAATGAGGAAAATTTGGTCTCCATTTATAAGGTTGCATAGAAAAATTCATCTGATTAATCCCACAAATATTAGTGGCACTGCTATTTGGTATATTGTTTTTTCCTTTATCTTAGCATTTTTTTTAATTGGAGGATAATTGCTTTACACTAATTGTGTTGGTTTCTGCCATATGTCAACATGAATCAGCCACAAGTATGCATATGTCCCCTCCTTCCTGAATCCCTCTCCCATCTCCCTCTCCAACCCACCCCTTTAAGTTATCATAGAGCACTGGGATGAGCTCTCTGTGTCACACAGCAAATTCCCACTTGCTGCCTATTTTACATATGTAATATATATGTTTCCATGCTATTCTCTCAATTCATCCCACCCTCTCTTTCCCACTGTGTCCATAAGTCTGTTCCCTAGGTTTGCATCTCCATTGCTGCCCTGCAAATAGGTTCATCAGTACCATCTTCCTAGATTCCATACATGTGTTAATATACAACATTTGTCTCTTTCTGACTTACTTCACTCTAATAGGCCCTAGGTTCATCCACCTCATTAGGACTGACTCAAATGCATTCTTTTTAACAGTTGAGTAATATTCCATTGCATATATGTACCACAATTTCTGTATCCATTCATCTGTTGATGGGTATCTGGTTGCTTCTGAGAGAGTCAATTCTTAGGCAGGTTGATGAGAAGTCTGGGGTCTCAGAGGAGTTGAAAGGGGTCCGGGGCTCTTGAGAAGGAGAAAAGGATGAACTTGTTTTCTATATTCCTTCATCTTATAAAATGGCTTTTTTCTTTAAGCCTAGAGCTAATGATTACAAAACAAACAACTCAGCTTAAACCCTGTACCAGTGATTATATAACAACAATGTATCCTGCTCCAGGACATGTTTCTACTTCTTATGACCCTTCTGACTAATTCCGTCATCTTTAAATGTATATTATGGCAGTGGGTCTAGTAAGATCTTTCTATTGTTAGCTCTAATCCCTTATCTTAAAATGTAAATCATGGGAGTGGGTCTGGAAAGACCTTTACAAAATTGAGACATTCTTTTGATTTACTGTAACAACCAATTGTAAAAGTATATAGCTTTCTTGCTAAGACTAGCAAAGGGGGCATGCTCCGTCCCCCTTCTGATGTCTATGTCAGAAGCTTCCTCTGTCCCTTTTTATACTTTAATAAAATTCTGCTATAGCAAGGAGAGACTAATCTCTTTAAGAAAATTAGACACACCAGGAAAACATTTCTTGCAAAGATGGGTACTATAAAGACAGAAATGGTATAGACCTAACAGAAGCAGAAGATATGAAGAAGAGGTGGCAAGAATACACAGAACTATACAAAAATGATCTTCACAACCCAGATAATCACGATGGTGTGATTACTCACCTAGAGCGAGACATCCTGGAATCCGAAGTCAAGTCACTATGAACAAAGCTAGTGGAAGTGATAGAATTCCAGTTGAGCTATTTCAAATCCTAAAAGATGATGCTGTGAAAGTGCTGCACTCAATTTGCCAGCAAATTTGGAAAACTCAGCAGTGGCCACAGGACTGGAAAAGGTCAGTTTTCGTTCCAATCCCCAAGAAAGGCAACGCCAAAGAATGTTCAGACTACCGCATAATTGAACTCATCTCACACACTAGCAAAGAAATGCTCAAAATTCTCCAAATGAGGCTTCAACTGTACATGAACCGAGAGTATCCAGATGTTCAAGCTGGATTTAGAAAAGGCAGAGAAACCAGAGATTCAATTGCCAATGTGTGTTGGATCATAAAAAAAGCAAGAGAGCTCCAGAAAAACATCTACTTGTGCTATATTGACTATGCCAAAGGCTTTGACTGTGTGGATCACAACAAACTGTGGAAAATTCTTAAAGAGATGGGAATACCAGACCACTTGACCTGCCTCCTGAGAAATGTGCATGCAAGTCAAGCAACAGTTAGAACTGGACATGGAACAACAGACTGGTTCCAAATTGGGAAAGGAGTACGTCAAGGCTGTATATTGTCACCCTGCTTATTTAACCTGTATGCAGAAGACATCATGCATCATGTGAAAAGCCAGGCTGGATGAAGCACAAGTTGGAATCAAGATTTCAGGAGATATCAATAACCTCAGATATGCAGATGACACCACCCTTATAGCAGAAAGCCAAGAGGAACTAAAGAGCCTCTTGATGAAAGTGAAAGAGGAGAGTGAAAAAGTTGGCCCAAAACTCAACATTCAAAAAACTAAGATCATGGCATCCGGTCCCATCACTTCATGGGAAACAGACAGGGAAACAACGGATACAGTGACAGACTTTATTTTTTTGGTTTCCAAAATCATTGCAGATGGCGACTGCAGCCATGAAATTAAAAGACACTTGCTCCTTGGAAGAAAAGCTATAATCAACCTGGACAGCATATTAAAAAGCAGACATTACTTTACCAACAAAAGTCCATCTAGTCAAAGCTATGGTTTTTCCAATAGTCATGTATGGGTGTGAGAGTTGGACCATAAAGATAGCTGAGCGCCAAAGAATTGATGCTTTTGAACTGTGCTGTTGGAGAAGACTCTTGAGAGTCCCTTGGAGTGCAAAGAGATCCAACCAGTCCATCCTAAAGGAAATGAATCCTGAATACTCATTGGAAGGATTGATGCTGAAGCTGAAGCTCCAATACTTTGGCCACATGATGCGAAGAACTGACTCATTGGAAAGACCCAGCTGTTGGGAAAGATTGACAGCACAAGGATAAGGGGACACCAGAGCATGAGATGAATGGATGGCATCACCAACTCAATGGACATGAGTTTGAGCAAGCTCTGGGAGTTGGTGATGGACAGGAATGCCTGGAGTGCTGCAGTCCATGGGGTCACAAAGAGTTGTACATGACTGAGTGCCTGAACTGAACTAAACTGAAAACTCTGCTATACAAAACCTTTTGAGGGCTCAAGCCTGGTCCCTGGTCCAGAAGCTAAGTCTTCTTCTGTGGAGATCATGAATCTAACATCGTTCACTTTGAGCTATCACTTGCATGCCCTAGCCATTGTTAAAAGTCTTGCAATGAACACTGGGTACATGTGTGCGTGCTCAGTCACATCAGTTGTGTCAAACTCTTTGTGACCCTTTGGACTCTCGCCTGCCAGGCTCCTCTGTCCATAGGATTCTCCAGGTAAACATACTGGAATGTGTTCCCATGCCCTCCTCCAGGGAATCTTCCTGACTCGGGGATACAACCCAAGCCTGCCTTGTGGGCAGATTCTTTACCACTGAGGAACCAAGGACACCCAGGGTACACGTGTATCTTTCACTAGTGCTTTTCTCAGGTTATATGCCCAGTGGTGGGATTGCTGGACCATAATGTAGTTCTATTCTAGCTTTTTAAGGACTCCACATACTGTTCTCGATAGTGGCTGTATCAATTTACATTCCCACCAAAAAGGAAATAGGCACCCAAATCCAGGAAGCCCAGAGTCCGATACAGGATAAATCCAAAGAGAAATATACAAAGACACATATTAACCAAACTAACAAAAATTAAACACAAAGGAAAACTATTAAAAGCCACAAGGGAAAAGCAAAAAAAAAATAACATACAAAGGAATCCCCATAAGGCTAACAGATGATTTTTCAACAGAAACTCTGCAGGCCAGAAGTGAGTGGAAGGATATATTTAAAGTGATGAAAGAGGAAAACCTAAATCAAGGTTACTCTACCCAGCAAGGATTTCATTCAGATTTGATGGTAAGAAAATTATCTTCCAAGCATCTGATTTCCAATATTGTGTAAATTGGTTAAAAATAAAGACTAAAATAACTGCACTGTTACGCTGGAAAATAGAAATCAAAAGAATGAGGACTAATCTCATCAATCTTGAAGAAAGAATTTGGATTACAACAAAATAGTAAATTACCTAATTAGTAATTTTTTCCCATAAATAAAACTTGAGTGAAATTTACTGTATGTCAAAGCCTTATGTCTGTAAAGAAACAATGTAAATGTGTGTTCCTAAGCCAGTTTTGACAGTGGATGGACATCAATTGATATGTTGAGTGTTACAATGAAGATAACGTGTTTCAATAGAGCATGGTATTTAATTTAATGAAAATTAAGATTTGGGGATGTTTTAAGAATGCTCAAACTACCGCACAGTGGCACTCATCTCACATGCTAGTAAAGTAATGCTCAAAATTCTCCAAGCCAGGATTCAGCAATACATGAACCGTGAACTTCCAGATGTTCAAGCTGGTTTTAGAAAAGGCAGAGGAACCAGAGATCAAATTGCGAACAACTGCTGGCTCATCGAAAAAGCAAGAGAGTTCCAGAAAAACATATATTTCTGCTTTATTGACTATGCCAAAGCCTTTGACTGTGTGGATCACAATAAACTGTGGAAATTCTGAAAGAGATGGGAATACCAGACCACCTGACCTGCCTCTTGAGAAATCTGTATGCAGGTCAGGAAGCCATAGTTAGAAATGGACATAGAACAACAGACTGGTTCCAAATAGGAAAAGGAATACGTCAAGGCTGTATATTGTCACCCTGCTTATTTAACTTATATGCAGAGTACATCATGAGAAAAAAGCTGGAATCAAGATTGCAGGGAGAAATATCAATAACCTCAGACATGCAGATGACACCACCCTTATGGCAGAAAGTGAAGAGGAACTAAAAAGCCTCTTGATGAAAGTGAAAGAGGAGAGTGAAAATGTTGGCTTAAAGCTCAACATTCAGAAAACGAAGATCATGGCATCTGGTCCCATCACTTCATGGGAAATAGATGGGTGGGGAAACAGTGAAAACAGTGGCTGGCTTTATTTTTGGGGGCTCCAAAATCACTGCAGATGGTGACTGCAGCCATGAAATTAAGACGCTTACTCCTTGGAAGAAAAGTTATGACCAACCTCGACAGCATATTGAAAAGCAGAGACATTACTTTGCCAACAAAGGTCTGTCTAGTCAAGGCTATGGTTTTTCCAGTGGTCATGTATGGATGTGAGAGTTGGACTGTGAAGAATGCTGAGTGCCGAAGAATTGATGCTTTTGAACTGTGGTGTTGGAGAAGACTCTTGAGAGTCCCTTGGACTGCAAGGAGATCCAACCAGTCCATTCTGAAGGAGATCAGCCCTGGGATTTCTTTGGAAGGAATGATGCTGAAGCTGAAACTCCAGTACTTTGGCCACCTCATGCGAAGAGTTGACTCATTGGAAAAGATTCTGATGCTGGGAGGGATTGGGGGCAGGAGGAGAAGGGAACGACAGAGGATGAGATGTCTGGATGGCATCACTGACTCGATGGACGTGAGTCTGAGTGACCTCTGGGAGTTGGTGATGGACAGGCAGGCCTGGAGTGCTTCGATTCATGGGGTCGCAAAGAGTCGGACACGACCGAGCGACTGAACTGGATTATGAGAACAAAATGTGTAGCTGCTGCACCTAATTATTTTCCCAACTGAGGCAACTAAAGAATGTCTAGATTTTATCAGCACCAGATGGTTGACAACCATGCGCCCAGTGTACACCGAACCTTGGCCTTGACTCCACTAAGAATGGCAAGTGGGGTTCCTGGATGGTGGCCAGGTGAGGCTTCTGCCTCAGTGACCACAGACAGGCTTAAGATGGCCTGCTTTTAGGGTTGAGGCCAGGCAGGATCACCACGGCACACAACAGCTCTTAAGGACTTGAGTCCATCCCTACCATGCAGCAGCAGTGTCAGCTACTGGACAGGACATTCAAGGTGAAGGGGACACAGCTGGTCACTGTGGAAAAGCTCATTTCACTGTTAGTTTTTGCTGTAGGTACATATGCACCCAGTGAGTGTTAGCCCTGGAAGCCTTTCTTCTCCATAAAGCAGATGTTAAACACGCATGAAGTGGTGAGCCAAACATGTGATGAGTCCCCAAATAACTTGCCAGTGACGCACAAGTCTATGCAGTACCTTCCTTTTATTTAAAATCATTCATGAGAAGGGAGCAATTGAGCTTCCTCCAGAGTTAAAATGGACGCTCAACATTTCCGGGCTGAGTGCATCACTCCCACACACAAAACACGTTCTGCTGAATACACAACTTCAAACCAAGGTTTTCTTCACTACAGTAAAATTAAATGTCATGAGCACTAATCCAGGAGACTGATTTGATTGTTCTAATCATCTAAAAGCCTAGTGAGTTTTTTATGAGAAAAGAATGAAGAGAGTGAATTTATATGACTTTCATCAACGAGCACGTCTATCTGCAAGAAATGCATGGTACTTAATATTAGTAATCATTTAAATATCCTCCATGGTTCAAAGAATCTGTTCTCTCTCTACCAGCACCACTAATCCACCCCCGAGCTATTTTACATAGGCCAGGACACACTGGTAATAATGTGGACATTTCTCTGCTATTTTTCTTACCTAAAACAGCTGCTTGGTGGCTAGTGTGTTTACATATTTCTTGCTGTGCTTTCAAGCATTAAGAGTTTAAATTTATTTCACTACAGAAACAAGAACCCGCATTGAACCCTAGTATCCAGTTTCACCATTTCTTCTTCTCCAGTATAACCCACTGGCAACATCTTAAGTGTGGTACAGACTAGACTACTGAGATGATCATTGGAGGGGACTTCTTTCTGCTTTTTAAATCATGTGTATTGTAACCCATAAAAACTGAATAAGGTCCCTCCTCATCCACTGTTCACTAGTGGATGAGGATGAACTAATTTTGGGAATTAATTCCAGTATACTGGCCCTTCACAAATTCTAAAGAAAATTTCTTAGGTTAGGGTCTATTTATTAGTCTATTACTATTATTTATTACTCTATTACCACCCAACCCACTCTTCTCAAACCTGGCATTTGATGGACTCAATCATGAGAAATCTTTGTCTAGGATTAACTTTGGGGCTTCCCTGATAGCTCAGTTGGTAAAGAATCTGCCTGCAATGCAGGAGACCCCAGTTGGATTCCTGGGTTGGGATGATCCCCTGGAGAAGGGATAGGCTACCCACTCCAGTACTCTTGGGCTTCCCTAGTGGCTCAGCTGGTAAAGAATCTGCCTGCAATGCGGGAGACCTGGGTTTGATCCCTGGGTCAGTTAGATCCCCTGAAGAAGGGAAAGGCTACCCACTCCAGTATTCTGGCCTGGAGAATTCCATGGACTGTAACAGTCCTTGGGGTCACAGAGTTTGACACGACTGAGCAACTTTCACTTTTCAGGATTCACTTCACTTTTAAGTGCTTTATATTTGAGATTTGGCTTTTAATAACCAACTGCAAAAGACCCAAACCACTACCAAGAGATTTAAGACAATTCCTTCTTTTTTTAGGTTACAGCACTGATGCACCTGCCTTGCTGCTCCATAAAAACAACTGCTGATACTAATTTCCCAACCCCTTCCCCATCTATGGAATATGAGCAAACTGAGGGTCGCCATTCCAGCCCTGGGAGAGAAATCGAGGGACAGAGGTGACATACCTTCTGTTGGGACATACCTGTCCATCCCATAAAATCATCACCAGGCATATACACAAGCTAGTACTTCAGACGTGAAATGGGGTTTGTTTTAACCCTCTTACATGCAAGAGAGAAGCCTGCAATTAGAAGTGACTTAAAAGCCAATGGCACCCCACTCTAGTACTCTTGCCTGGAATATCCCAGGGACGGAGGTAGCCTACCAGGCTACCATGGTGTGTAGGCTGCAGACCATGGGGTCACTAAGAGTCAGAAACGACTGAGCGACTTCACTTTTACTGTTCACTTTCATGCATTGGAGAAGGAAATGGCAACCCACTCCAGTGCTCTTGCCTGGAGAATCCCAGGGATGGGGGAGCCTAGTGGACTGCTGTCTATGGGGTTGCGCAGAGTCAGACATGACTGAAGTGACTTAGCAGCAGCAGCAAAAGCCCTAAGTCATCAATGCAAAACCAGAACAGGAATCCAGTCACTCCAAAGGCCGGTTCCATGCTTGGTTTCACTCCACAGCTACCACGAATATGGTATACAAACAGATAAAATAACCTTCAGTGGTTTTACAACTTACCTGCATGGCATCTACCTATAAGACCTTGTGATTCTCTTCTACCCACCCTTTAAGTTCAAATCCATTTATTGTCTTACAATGTATTTCATTCAAAATATGTGACTTTTAATTAATCACATCCTCATTTTTTATAGAGTGTATCTCCATAGACTGACGCTGATCCAGCTCATTTTTTTAAACAAATAATCTTGAAGATCCTGCTTTATTTTTCTATCCAAATATACCCAAGAAAACTCCCAATAATTGTTCTGTTCTCTACTGAGGCAATGACCCAGGAGCAGGGAAGGGTCATGGTGGTAAAAAGAAAACCAGTAGTCTTCGTGACTTCATTTTAATTGTTTAACTTTATTACTGTTGCACCATTTATACAATTACATATAATTTCAATGCATCCATTGTACATTTTTTTTTGTTTTTTGTTTTTTTTTTTTAATTTTTATGTTTTTCCATTTTCCAATGAGTGGCGTGTTGGTGTCTGTGACACAGAATGGAAGAGAAAACTGGAACTGCAATGAACGCAGACTTTTTTTATTTTATTTTTTTCATTTCCACTGACCAATAAACAGAACTACAGGTGCACCCAACCACGGACATGCATTAACTCGTCATGAGAAATCTAGGGAGGCTAAGTAGGATGAGAGAATGTTTGTTATTCCCAAAAAGACCAGGGGAGGAAAAATGGAGTATTGGCATCAAGATACATGTGGACAGGCTACGGTGGGCTGTCTGAAAGTTGGCATTCATCCACAACATTAAAAAAATATCAAAATAAGAAAGGCTGTAAATGAAAAAGAAAACACAGAAAATACTGCTTTCATAAACATCTGATTGCCTTGGCACAGCCCTGCGGGCAGAATCAAACGCATCACTCCCCACCCCCTGCCCCTTGCAGAAAGACAAGATGTTCAGATCTTAGTGGCAGGATCGCATGTGACCGCAGTTCAGGTACAAAAGATGTACTGCACTTTCAGACATTGATCTTGAAAATCCAGGGCTGATCGGTAGAGTTGACTGAAGGTATATTAGATATTTCCCCACAAAAATACTATTTGGATTCTCCCCACCCCCTCCCTCCCTTTGATGGGACCACATCCTTATTCTTGGGCAATACATATGATTACTTCCGATTTGAAACAAGTTAGTATAGGAGAGAGAGACAAGAGAGAGAGATAGAGAGACAAGAGAGACAGGTCGTCGTTAAGCTGTATTCTTTTTTTTTTTTTTTCAATAGGCTGTCCTTTGTTACTCTTTCACTGCTACGGTTTGATCGGAATTAGCTGCCGGGGTCTCGGCAGGTTTGACCTCGTCTGCGGGGGTTGCGGGGGCCTGAGCCTTGGGCGTGGAACTCGGCGCTTCCGTGGCTGCCGGCGTCTCCTTGGAGGATGGGGCAGCCTCAGTGCTGCTGGGTTTTGAGTCTGAAGCTGGGGCCCCGTCACTTTTCGTCTCCTGCGCGGCAGGAGCGGCGGGAGCCTCAGTCTTTGTGGGGTCCCCTCCCTCCTTGCTCTTGTCATCCTTGGTGGGGGCCGCGGGCTCCGCTGCCTCGGCCTCCGAAGCTTTGGGGGCATCGCCGCCAGCGGAGGGGCCTGAGGCGGCCGCCGGCTCCTGCTCAGCATCTTTGGGGGGCTCCGGCTTGCCCTCAGCCCCCTCCGTCGGCTCAGGCTCTGCCTTCGGGGCGTCTTCCTTGGCCGCCTCGGCGTCTTTCTCACCTTCCTTGTCTTCTGGCTTGTTGGCGGCGTCCTGGGCCTCCTTCTCCTGCTTCTCCTCTTTGCCCTCCTTCACCTCTGTGGTCTCGGCAGCTGCCTGGGTCTCATTCTCCTTCGGGGTTCCCTCCTCTTCTGTCCCAGCTCCTTCGGCCTTCTTGTCTTTGTCCTTGGCCTTCTCATCATTCACATTGTACCCCTTCTTCTTCTTGCTCAGTTTGCCTCCCATCTTGGAGTTCTGTAACAACACAACATAAAACAAAACGAGAAAGAGTTACTTGAAGCTCTAGACAGAAGGTCTGCATCCCCCCAATTCATGGGTTGACATTCTAAACCCATGGGTGACAGTATTAGGAGGCAGGACGGGGTGGGTGGCCTTCTGGAGGTGATTAGGACATGCTGGTGGGGCCCTCATGGATACTAGCACCCTCATAGAAGCAACCCCGGCACAGACCTCTCTGGCCCCCTTCCCCATGTGCCCTCGAAGCCAGGAACCAGCCCCCTATAATCTCAAAGCAGGTCCTCACCAGATACCAAGTCTGCCCACATCTTGATCTAGGACTTCCCACCCTAGCAGAACTGTGAGAAATCAATTGTTATTGTTTACAAGCCACTCTGCTGCTGCTGCTAAGCCACTTCAGTCGTGTCCAACTCTGTGCAACCCCATACACGGCAGCCCGCCAGGCTCCCCCGTCGCTGCGATCCTCCAGGCAAGAGCACTGGAGTGGGTTGCCATTTCCTTCTCCAATGCATGAAAGTGAAAAGTGAAAGTGAAGTTGCTCAGTCACAGGTGACTCTTAGTGACCCCATGGGCTGCAGCCTACCAGGCTCCTCCGTCCATGGGATTTTCCAGGCAAGGGTACTGGAGTGGGTTGCCACTGCCTTCTCCCACAAGCCACTCAATCTACGGTAATTAGCTACAGCAGCGCTAAGATGCTCGTCAAGTATAAAAACTGAAAGAGGCTTCTATTTACAAAGAGAAGGGTTCAAAACACTACTGAACCGTGCACCTTAGAATGGTAAACGCAGTAAATCATATGCTACAAGTATTTCATCACAGTTAAAAATAAAATAAAATTTAAACAATGAATCATTTAAAGTATCTGATCAGTAGTAAGCCAAGGACATACCCAGCTAAAATCAAAGAACAGTGATTAAAAAGACTAAGACCGTCAACTGCAAAGAGAAACGGAGCCACGATTTGTGTGTCTGCTTCCTCAAGTCCAGCTCAGACACCAAGGACTGAACAAATTGGCAGTGACAGCCGTTTTAGATTTATGGGAGAGCTAGTGAAAGGTGTCATAATTTTAAAACACATTCCAGAGAAATGACGCAGCTGGAAAAAACCACACAGATCTCAAATTTCGAGAAAATAATCTCAAGCTTCAAAGTCCACTATTCGTATATGCACTCACATCTTCAAAGACCAAAGGCAAGGAGGATTTGGTCTATCTCATTAAGAAGGACCCATTAAAGGAAAACGATTGCTCAGAAAAGAGTGTCACCAGTTACATCTGGTTTGTTAATTGTGTCAGACTTGTATTCATTGCTTTTCAAGGTATTTTTGGCTTAAAAGAAATAGTTCCATAGTAATATAACAATGTCCTTCATGATCAATTTCCTGATGAGAATTCAAACTAGATACTCAACTTTAATGGTCATTAACGGCCTTTTCACTCAAAAGTAAGTCGCCAACTTCCAGGAGGCTGACACTGACTCTGGTATAAGAACCTGAGTGTACTTGATCCTGAATCTTTCTCCTCTGGTACTAAAGCATTCATCCAAATCAATAATCGGCAATATTCTCTTTCTTCCCCACAAATAAGTTCAGGAGAAAAAGAGAGAGAAGAAAACGTACCCTGTGCTTTGCGTCCCCGCATACAGGTGACGCCTCTGGTTCTGTTTCAGGTCAGAACTGACCCCTGGCAGAATTATATTGTACTCTGTGATGTGGTTTTTTTAAAGTATTTTCCATTTAGAATAGAAAATTTTCTGCTTATTCATTCCATTCCTTGGACTCATGATTCAGGACAGTGATAACCTACATTTATCTTATTTAAGAGCTGGGTGTTAGATACAAAAGTGCTATTCTTCAGTCAAAATTTGTCTCACCATGATGTACGTGAATTTCCTGTCTGGAATGACTTTAATAGTTGGGGAGAAAAAAAAAAAAAGCAATAAACCAAAAGATGACGAAAATACTGTTCCTGTTCTCAAAGAAGACCTTTATTATGTTATCAAAGTAAGAATTTCTCTTATACACATTTCTTTTTCAAAAGGGAGTGACTTTGGTCATAACCTACTTCAGACATCCGACAGGCTATATTTGATTTAATTTTGGGTTATTTTTCCCTCAGAAGTGAGAGCACGCATATATGATAAAAATACTTTAAATGCACCTTTATCCTGTAAGCAATCACAAAACAATAAATGAAAATATGAAGAAATAAACTGGAGCAGTATTTTAAATTATAGTTTAAACTCTTTCACTGAATTCTAAATTACCCAGTGTGTATGAATGGTGCATGTCAAAATGTCAACTCTGATATTTCAAGATATTTTGGTACATTAGGTTAGAGCTGCCGCTGCTGCTAAGTCACTTCAGTCGTGTCCAACTCTGTGCGACCCCATAGATGGCAGCTCACCAGGCTCCCCCGTCCCTGGGATTTTCCAATTAAGAACACCAGAGTGGGTTGCCATTTCCTTCTCCATTGCATGAAAGTGAAAAGAGAAAGCAAAGACGCTCAGTCGTGTCTGATTCTTAGTGACCCCTTGGACTGCAGCCCACCAGACTCCACTGTCCATGGGATTCTCCAGGCAAGAGTACTGGAGTGGGGTGCCATTGCCTTCTCCAGCTAAGAAACAGAAAACCTGGCAGGTCTGCCTGGTAGAATCTCTTCTCAATTCCATAATAGAAACCCATGAACCGACTTAGAAAGTACAGAAGACAAAGTATAAATGTGGCGGGCATATGACCAAAACCAAGTGTCCTCTCTGAAATACTCAGCATGAAATTGTATACAGCTATCCCTAGAGACTTAGTCATGTTAGTTAACAAACTTAAAATCTACTTTACTAAAATTGGTGTTCTGAAACACAATTAGGGCCAGTCTCTATTCTTTGTTTCTGGGCAGGACATGAACAAATGTACATAATCAAATTCTAAGTAAGAAAGTATGTCTCCATTCCTACTGGTCTTTGAAAGTTAATAAACACTATCACTTTTTGCAAATTTTCCTGTGTTAGTTATAGTGAGGTATCAGAGGAAGTCTTATAGAATTCTCTAGAACACTGGAAAAGCAGAACAGTCTGATTATTTCTCAAGAAAATATGGGTGAAAACCTTGCCAACAACCAGGGATAAATTAGAATTCTAATTTCAAGTCTATTAACTGTTTCCAGGGGTCCAGGAGCAACCCTAATCCCAAATATGTTACTAAAGTATTTTATTTAATCTTCTCAACAGCACCATGAGATCATAAGTACACCATTAGTATCTTCCTGTTATCCCTATCCAAATTCTAACTAGCTGAGTTCATGGAGCAGCGTCATAAAAGAAAAAGGCCAAGTCCTACAAAATTAGGTGAGGCAGGGTGGCACTGTCTAGGTTGTCAGAGAACTCCACTGAGAAATTAGCAAGTGGGCAAAGTTCTCATCTCAGGAAGGGTATCCATCCTGAGTCACAAGGCTGGTGCAGATCTAGGGCAACTCAAGATGTTGACATGATTAGGACAAATTTCAGATTTTCTGGTACCTTCTGTCCCTGTAACTTTTTATCATCCCATTTGCTAATGGAGCTTTGTATCAAAATCCTAAAGAAATAAGGGGTGGTGGGCATATATTTTTTCTCTTATTTCTATCCCTTATAATTTTGAAAGAAATCAGTTGGTGTAGAAATTCAGAAGTTTGAACTTCTAAATTTAAAAAAAAAAAAAAAAAAAAAACAACAGTTAAATACACACACAAGCACATCAACTAGTAATCCATCCTGGAAGGTACTTAAACCCAAATCTTTCCCTGATAGCTCAGTTGGGAAAGAATCCGCCTGCAACGCAGGAGACCCTGGTTCGGGAAGATCTGCTGGAGAAGGGATAGGCTAACACAGTATTCCTGGGCTTCCCTTGTGGCTCAGCTGGTACAGAATACACCTGCGGTGTGGAAGACCTGGGTTTGATCCCTGGGTTGGGAAGATGCCCTGGAAAAGAGAAAGGCTACCCACTCCAGTATTCTGGCCTGGAGAATTCCATGGCCTGTATAGCCCATGGGGTCACAAAGAGTCAGACACAACTGAGCAACTTTCATTTTCAAGCTACAAAGAAAGGGCTAGGCGACCTTTGCATTTCTCCACATTGAGACATTTCCCAGCCACTGAGTGACATAGCAGGAAAACTCAGACCTGTGCACTGAACTAAGCTCTCCATCTTGATATGACAACCAAACGCTAAAGTTGATTTATTAGTTACAACATCTCAGAGGAAAGCAAACTCAGGAGTTGTCCCTTGAAATTACAAAAGAATTGTATGTTACAAGGGCCAAAATTACAGACCGATGGCTTCAAACTGGCCTAGAAAACAACTGACAACCAACAGCAAGAGACAGAAACGTCACTGTTTTTAACCTTGAAAATGTTGGACAGGACTTACTTCATGGAGACGTTGCACATGCCATTTCATGAGCCTGCAAAAAGGGCTAGTTCTTTCCCCATTATTTAATTTTGCAATTCTTAGATAATTATGTGCTTGTAAACTGTAAGAGAATAGCAGGCCACAGGTTCCACAAACACACTCTAGAATCAGGAATTAGAAGCACTGGGGTTAAAATATTTTTAAATGGCATCAAGATCTTTGGTATCTGTGTTTCAAGGATGCTCCTGCTGACTGCATATGCGTGGAAAAGAAGTTTGTGTGGTTATCTGTTGTCGCCATGTGCACATGAATGCTAAGTTGCTTTACTTGTATCCAACTGTGTGACTCTGTGGACTATAGCCTGCCAGGCTCCACTGTCCATGGGATTCTCCAGGCAAGAACACTGCAGTGGATTGACAGACATACCCTCCTCCAGGGGATCATCCTGACCCAGGGGTGGAACCTGTATCTCTAGTGTCCCCTGCACCGGCACCACCTGGGAAGCCCCTATGGTCACCTATTATCCCCATACTGCTAATATTAATATTAGTCTACTCCTTTGATTGCATTCTTTAATGTCCTTAAGATTCTTGAGGTTAGATATCTTTTAAAAATATAAACAGTCTATTATACCAAGAAATCATTTCCCAGACAGAAGTAAAAATTATGGATCAGTCATCAAATCTACTTCCTCCCAATCTGAGCGCATACTCAGAGTGATCATAGAAGAAACATCATTTTATCTCCCCACTAATTCTCTGTCACCTGGTCCATGGAAACAAGAAAAAAAACTCCCTCTCAGTTCTCAGGATGAACAGAATCCAAATTCTTCAATTAAAACTATTTGTTTTGCTCATATACATATGTGAAAGACAAAAAAAAAAAAACTGATCTACACTTTATCTCAGATGAAACTTTTCTTTTATAAAGTCTCAAAACATGTCATATTTTTCAGGTACTACGGTATTCAAAATGGCTCACAGCTGCCGTGTGACTTATCTGCTCCTCCATTCTTATAAAAGTGAGCCTCTATCTAGTTAATTAATCCCCCTTGGCTATATACACAAATACTCCAGAAGAATGAAAATTCTGCTCTTTGGTGAGGAGAGAAAGTGACATTCTAGCACTGGTATGTGATCAAAGCAACCTGGAAGGGAAGGTGGGGAAACAAGAGAGAAGCCATGAGAATCAGAGAGAAGATCAGTGGCGGGTATGAAGCCCCGGAGCCCAGTTCTTTGCCTACACCTCACATCAGGACTCAGATCACATCCATGTGATAGAGTACCTTCCTTGCCTCACCTTAAGTAAGGTAAGGCATTTTTTGGCCTCAGAAATAAATCCATGAAGTAAATAATAAATGGCCTCAAAATTAGATTTTAATTGTTTCTCCAAAACAAAATATTTGGAGGATTTTGTTGAGTCTTTGAGCTACCAAGTATTTATTTTCTTGTAAATGGAATTCCTGTTTACAAGGTAATGGTCAACGACCAAGTTGAATACTAATATATACCTACGAAGAGAAAAAAATGTAATTCTACATATCACCACTATTGCAAAGCTTAAAAGAATTTTCTTTGAGGCATTCAGGCGAAGAAATAACTTGAAATATTATATGGTAATAATGATACTCTAATAATAGACAAAGATAGTTGCTTCCACAAAGCTCTTCAAATTCTTTGATCCTTTTGCTCCAGGAAGGCCGTCAGAGAACACGGAAGATGGTCCTTAGCCATTCAAATCATCTAAGTTTGTGTTTATTTTGTACACACAATCCCAGGACATGCTAGGCAAAATTACATCTATATTAGATGAACCACAATTCTTACAAATTCTAATATGATCAACTCATATAGGAGTTTCTCAATATGTTTTTAAAGAACGTGCCTGCAATGCAGGAAACGCAGGTCAGAAAGATCCCTTGGAGTAAGGCATGGCAACCCACTCTAGTATTCTTGCCTGGAGAATCCCATGGACAGAGGAGACTGGTGCAGTGCATAGAGTCACAAAGAGTCAGACACAATTAAAACAACTGAGTACGCACATCAGCATAGCCTACCAAATTAAAACTTAGCTTTCGTTTTGGGAAAATAAAAGTAGAGAGGCAGAGGACAGTGTCATTTTGGAAAAATTATAAATATTTTCTTTACAACTCATATCAAAAACAAGCCACCTAGCACTCACTCACAGTATTATCATTTCCTTTGGAAGCAACCATTTTTGTTTTGTTTTGCTTTGAACTGAATTGAGCCTAGAAAATGGAATATTTCTTTTAAGAAAAAAAAATTTTTTTTTCATTTGCTTATAAAGGCCTGTATCTTTTCATGGATCCCCTTGCATGTTTAGAATCTGACTAGAAAATAGTTTTACCTAAGAAATCTGTCATGAGTTGCTTGTTTCCAAAATCAAGGGGTAATTCATTTCTACATCTATTGTAATGGAAAGCTATACCACACAAAACTAGGACACAGCTGCATTGTTACAGAGCTACTTAGAATGCAACATTTGAGAAGATTTTGTTTGGAGTTTATCATAAGTTGGGAAAGAGTTCCAGTCAGTTACAGATTTTTAATACCAACATCTTTGCTTTGGGAATATTAGCATGAGGTCATGGTGACTTTAATACAGTAAGAGCAAAGATTCACTGCGTGCTAAGTTGCTTCAGTCGTGTCTGTCCGACTCTATTCAACTCTATGGACTGTAGCCTGCCAGGCTCCTCTGTCCTTGGGATTCTCCAGGCAAGAATACTGGAGTGGGGTGCCATTCCCTTCCCCAGGGGATCTTCCCAAGCCATGGGGAACCCGAATCTCTCTTGTCTTCTACACTGGAAAGCGGGTTCTTGGCTTCTTCTCCAGGGGATTGCAAATCCTCCTCTTTACCTCCTTTTACTGCCTATGAATATCTGCTCTTCCTCTGGATCCAGTCATTCTCTGCACTGTAACTTATAGAAACTGAAGCCAAATATTCAATCCTACAGGCTTCTTGAGTAGGACAGCTTCAGAGGCAAGATAAAAGATCTAGCAGTGAAGGATTTAAATCTTGACTCCATCCTGCACCAAAGGCAAAGCGATGGTAGTAGCAACTGGAAGCCCACTGGGATAGTTTCCCTGTTCCCAGCTAAGAAAAGGAGCCCACTGGTAGACTATGGGAGTGGAGTCACCGAGCCAACCTGGTGCTGAGTAGTCTCTATAGAAAGCGGTTCCACCCCTTCCACTGACTAAGGTTCTCAAATAACCTGGCTACCATGTGAAAACACATGGCTCGGCCACTCTGCTCATATATTCCTTTGCTTTCCATCATGACAACTGTCTGTGTTTTAAGACACAGGAACTCAAAACCCTACCTACCAGGATAGGACTTAATCAATATTTTAGCCATTGTGAAAGTGTTATGATTTTCCAAAAAAAAATAAGATGTTTCTGGGACTCCTATTTACTCTTTCCTTTCTTTAGTCTGAAATAAAGCACTAAGTAATCTGGTTGTGTTCAGTGAGAGAGAATGGGGTAAATATTGAATTCAAAGGAGTTTTAAGTTGGAGAAATAATGTTGTCATCACCAACTTTAAAATTTCAGTTCTTAGAGGCAGGTCTAAGGAATAGCATGCCACTGGGCATACTAGAAGCAAAGAACTCTCAGGAACCATTCTGCATTCTGAAAGGAAAACTATTGGTGATTAAATGTAAAATGTTTATCTCAGCCCATGTACTGAATTGTAGATGTTCTGATATGCAGATGATCACCATCATTTAGGTAGCATTTTATTGGTTACATTCATTAGTTGGCTTCCCATATCTTCAGATGAAAAATGCAAGTCCCAAGTATAGCACTGACTCTCTTCAGAAAATGCAACCTTGCATAATGTCACAGTTTCTAGGCATTAACCACCTGGAAACCACAGGGATTATGTGTTTCCTAGATTCTTCCTACAATGACTACATACTTCATGACATTTTCCAGTTCCATTTCTCCTTAGCATAATTCTGTATTTTTGTTACTTTGTCAGTGAACAATGATGCCATTCTGTGACAATGAAAATCACTGGCATACATTAACTGGTATATAAAACAAAACAAGAAAATGATTAACAGAGTATTTCTCCATATGGCCTGAAGGTTACAATATTATGACTTCAATGCAATTCCCTATTTATAGCGCTCTCTGCACTATTATATAGGCATTTTTCTATATAGGACAGCTTGAATCATACAAAGGTCCCATCCACTGCCAAGTTTCTACTTTGAAAATACGAATTTGGATTAATTAATCACTTCATCTAGAACCAGGAGACTATAAAGTTCTTAGGGATAATGTCAAACAGATTACAGTGAAAAAGATGACGCCAAGTCTATGGCAAAACCTAACATGAATATACAACAGTATGTGTCGGAGACTGAAGTGTCATTTCTGGTTTGATTGCTGCTTCATCGTGTGATCAAGATGAAGAATAGTGTCTCCTTTTGATTCTGTTTCCATCTGTGAGGCAGATATATTTTCTGCTGATTATAAGAGGGAAACAGAATCAAAAAAAGACCGTTCGTCTTGATCACGTCATGAGAACCAATCAAGATTTCTTGACGAAGTTAACCATGTGGTCATAGCAAATTAAACTGTGTCACTCTGCAAATTCAGGGCTATAAAAACTCAACAGGTTTCAATACAAGACAATCCAATTATTGTTTTTTTAAGGTAACATACAAAGTTAGAACTGACTCATAAAATGCATCTGCAGACAAATATCACCAGACATGCTGGTTTTATAATGATTCTGGCTGAAAAAAATCCAAGTTTTGATCAAACCTACCTGCATTTGCTTCAGGTAGGTTTGATCAACAACTTTGGTTTTTTTCTTTCTTCACCTTAAGGAAAGAATTTTAAAAGCATGGAGAAACACAACAAATTCAAAATACATTTACAATAAGAGTAGAGGGGAGGAAATCTAAAACATGATTGTTTATGTCCAGAAATTTCTGTTTTTAATAAATGACCTTTCAAATGCCAAAAGTTTTATTCTAAAGAGGAAAATGAAATAAAGATAATATTGCCCATGTGTATTTTCAATATTCCTACCAGGGTGCACTATGTCATAATGATTTGCTCTTAGGTGTTATCAATGCCTGGTGATAATGTCCATTGTTGGAATTGTTGTCGGTATCTGATTCAATGAAAGCTTCCATTTGGTAACATCACCAACATTTAGGGATGGGAATGTCCTCCAGGGAGAGGGTACTACAGTAAGAATTGTCAACCCATGTCTAAATTTCTAAGGCAAACCTATTAAATACGAGTAAAAGTTTAGTATCTTTAAAGATCTCTCATCAAAAATTCAACACGCAGGGGCTTCCCTGGTAGTCCAGTGGTTAAGTCTCCGTGCTTCCAATGAAGGGGGTGTGGGTTCAATCCCTGGTCAGAGAACTAAGATCCCACATGCTCGGATAAAAACAAAAATCCAACATGCGGAGTTGACTTAAGAACTTAAAATCTTCAGAAATTATTCCAGATTTAAAAATAGACTTGCTCTTTAGTAGGAAAAGAAAAATTTTTTCAAGTTAAGTAAGACACAGCAGAGAACACATAAGAGCAAAAAGTCTACTCTAGTCTAGCACGAGGGTTCAGTTCAGTTCAGTCGCTCAGTCGTGTCCGACTTTTGTGACCCCATGAATCATAGCACGCCAGGCCTCCCTGTCCATCACCAACTCCCAGAGTTCACCCAAACTCATGTCCATCGAGTCAGTGATGCCATCCAGCCATGAGGGTTACACATACAGAAGCAATTAAAATGAGACAGCAAAAAATTAGTTTTCCCAGAAGAGATGACCTTTAGTTGAAGTTGGGAGACAGACAAGGTGGAGTTGGAAACAGCAGAAATAACCAAAGTATTTATACACTAGAACTTACTCTGTCTGGGACTGTCTTACTATTTAATCTTTACATATATTAACCCATTAGCCCATAATCTCATCAATCCTATAAGAAATTATTACCACTTCCACTTTATCACAAGGAAACTAAGCCAAATAACCAGAGAAGGCGATGGCACCCCACTCCAGTACTCTTGCCTGGAAAATCCCATGGCTGGAGGAACCGGGTAGGATACAGTCCATGGGGTCTCAAAGAGTCGGACACAACGGAGCGACTTCACTTTCACTTTTCACTTTCATGCACTGGAGAAGGAAATGGCAACCCACTCCAGTGTTCTTGCCTGGAGCATCCCAGGGACGGGGGGAGCCTGGTGGGCTGCCGTCTATGGAGTCTCACAGAGTCGGACAGGACTGAAGTGACTTAGCAGCAGCAGCAGCAGCAGCAGCAGCAGCAAGCCAAGTAACCTACCCAACATGACACAACTGGCACTCTGGAAACAGTGGTGTGAAGCCACACACTCTGTCTCTGGAGTGAGGTCTCTTAAACACTATGATAAACTGCCTTGAAAGCTACCTTTCAATGAAAATGGGGAATTGGAAAGCATTTATGTTAGAGCAAACAAACAGGATGCTTTCAAATTGTGGTGTTGGAGAAGACTCTTGAGAGTCCTTTGGACTGCAAGATCAAACCAGTCAATCCTAAAGGAAATCAACCCTGAATATTCACTGGAAGGACTGATGCTGAAGCTGAAGCTCCAATACTTTGGCCATCTGATGCAAAGAGCCAACTCATTGGAAAAGACCCTGATGCTGGGAAAGATTGAGGGCAGGAGGAGAAGGGGACGACAGAGGATGAGATGGTTGGATGGCAACAACAACTCAATGGACATGAATCTGAGTGAACTCTGGGACACAGTGGAGGACAGGGAGCCTGGCGTTCTGCAGTCCATAGGATTGCAAGTCAGACACAACTTAGTGACTAAAAAACAAACAACAACAGCAACAAATTCTTGACTGAAGAATCTAGCCAAGAGTGTATGAAAAACTTATTTACACTTTGGAGCTAGGTGAGGACTTATCTACCTGGAGGGAGGGGTGATGGAACATAATCTATCAAGGTTGCCTAACAGAATGTTTATACCTACGTGGCAGAAAGCAGAAAACCAGATTTTTCCAGAAAAGGGGTGGGGGGGGGAAGGTGTCAGAAGTCAAGAAAGAATTTTAGGAAGCAGCTTGGAGGAGTTAGATTCTGCTACAAAATGAGTTTTTAAAAAAACAAACCAAGAACAGAAATTGTGCAATTTGATCTTGTGATGAGTTGTTTACTACTGACCCTGGAGTGACTCAGGTAGGAGTGAAGACATTCACCTCTTTGGAAAAGGCTCAAAAAGGACATGAGCCAGAAAAGATATCTACAAAAGCCCACACTGAAGGGTTCTGGTGAAGTGAAAGCAATCTCAGGGCAACAATTTACAGTTTTGTCAATATTGGATTTTATTTGCTTATAAGGATTTGGAAAAACTGAAAATACATATGGGAAGATGGGATGAGACAAAGAATAAAGAGAGAAACTAAAGTGGAAAGATAAAGGAGAAATAATGGACAGGGCACAGTTCTTAAAGACTGCCAGTCAAGATTAAGCTTGGTAAACAGGAACCCTTGCTATACAGATGGAGGAAGGAGAGGGGTTAAGTGAATTTCAAATCCAGTGGTTTTCCCAGACTGGCCATCGGCATAGCTCTCTTTTAAGTGCATGTAGTCAAATCCGAATTATTCCAGACCAAAGACTCAAAGACTCTCTAGAGTCAACATGAGATCACGTGTCTTGGAAATAGCCATTGACCTAAGGTACTTTATCTTCTCAGTTCTTTCATGTAACAGTTAAGAGATTTCTCAAGTACTGGAAGGAAAAGGACTGATATTTCATCAACTAAAATGTGTGAAAATGCTAAAGAATGAATACAGTGACCACTAAACCAAGAGAGGCCTTATTGTGAAAAATCTGATGTGCAAAAGGAGAGCAAATAGGTTTAGTGGATTACAAAGGAGTTTAAGAGTTTCTTAGACAACAAATGCATAGTTGATATCTAGACCCATATTTTATGTAAATATAAAAATGAAATTAATTTCTTTTTTGCTAAAGCCAAAATTTATTTATTTATTTTTAATGTTTACGTTGGAGTACAGTTGATCAACACTGTTGTGTTAGTTTCTGGTATAAAGCAGAGTGACTCAGTTTTGCATATACATGCATCTATTCTTTGAAGGCAGGAGGAGAAGCGACGAGAGGATGAGATGGTTGAGTGGCATCATCAACTCGATGGACATGAGTTTGAGTAAGCTCCAGGAGTTGGTGATGGACAGGGAAGCCTGGCGTGCTGGGGTCGCAAAGAGTTGAACACGACTGTGCAACTGAACGGATTCTTTTTCAAATTATTTTCCCATTAAGGTTATTACAGGGTATTGAGTAGAGTTCCTTGTGCTGTATGGTAGAACCTTGTTGGTTATCGATTTTAAATATAACAGTGTATACAAGGAACGTTAATTCTTAAGAACCTAATTACTACCCTATTATTTCCTTATTATGCAACCTAGTCTTAGATAAGCCTCTATTTTTGGTTATTTATCTATACCATCATTTCTTAACCCTTTTACATTGTGTTGTATTGTGTAGGAAGTTTTAGCAGTAAGATAGACTGGACCCCATTTCAACATCAACCTGTAGTCTAACTTCAGATTTATTCAATGTAAATATAATGATATCAGAACAAAGATTCAGTTTTCAAGTTATAGGCTCAGAAGATGAGTTTATACAACCGTATAAACTGAGTTATATAAACTGGGCCTTCACTTAGCAGTAGAAATAAGGCTAAATTAAAACTATTAATTCCATTAAATGGGACATGGCCAAGTTCCAGGGATCATCCATGATGAGAAACTCTAAAGCATTAGAAGCCATCACATAATTAAAATGAGAATACACAGAAACTACTGCACTAATATTGACAAGGCATTTTTTAGATTACTATGTGTATATTGTAAACATCAATTTTTCAAAGTATATCTCCTAATTTATTCTACAAGCTTTGAGCATAAAACCCTGAATTGATGCTGTTGTTATAAATATGGCAGATGATGGTTAAGCTTGTCTTGGAATAACTAAATGCAGGCCTCACGCAGAGGGTTTCTTATCACCCCACTTTTAAAATATGCTACCACACAGAGCAAACACTATCAGAGGACATGTATTATTCATTCTCATCAATTGTCTAATATGCTTTTAGAGTCTGCTATATACACACATCGTTATTTATTTGCACTTAACGGGTGAGGTGGTCCTTTCAAAAGCCATGCTTAACTGCATCTAACATATGAGTTTAAATGAATCACCTGCTCTTTTAGTCAATAAAGCTGGTAAAGGAACAACAATCAGCCCAGGAAATGCAAGCCACTGAGATCACTTCTGAACCATTCCTCTCTTCCAAAGACCCAGGAAACTAGCATGTCTGAACTCTCAAAAAAGAGTTTTTAAAGCACAGGGAAAAAACTTACAGGAGCTAAGATGGATTAGACAGACCATGATGGGCTCTGGAGCTGTACCAGACTTGCTCAGTGTGGCTCATCTGACAAAAAGAGGCTGGTGGCCAAGGAGACAGAGAGGCGGCCACCTACACTGAGAAGAACTGCAATTTCATTCCAGTAATTTCTACATCCAATCATAAAGGGAGGCCTACACTCTCTGCGAACACCCAAAATCACCATATATCGACATTTTAATGTGTCTTTTTCTTCTCCCATGGCACCAACAGCAAATGCAGTATTTCCAGACCACTTTTGATGAAAATCATTCTAAAATTCTCTATACGCATCCTTGATTTTTATTTTATTTTTAACTTATTTATTTTAATTGGAGGCTAACTACTTTACAATATTGTAGTGGTTTTTGCCATACATTGACATGAATCAGCCATGGGTGTACATGTGTCCCCATCCTGAACCCCCCTGCCACCTCCCTCCCCATCCCATCCCTCGGGGTCATCCCAGTGCACCAGCCCTGAGCACCCTGTCTCATGCATCGAACCTGGACTGGCGATCTATTTCACATATGATAACATGCATGATTCAATGCTATTCTCTCAAATCATCCCACCCTCGCCTTCTCCCACAGAGTCCAAAAGTCTGTTCTTTACATCTGTGTCTCTTTTGCTGTCTCACATATAGGGTCATCGTTACCATCTTTCTAAATTCCATATATATATATACGCATCCTTGATTTTTAAACAAAGAATCTGCTTTTTTTCTTGGTGTTGTGCTTAGCACAAATAGGGATTCAGTAAACATATTCTGAATTAGGATACAATGCATTAAATCCACAGGCAAATAGTATGTGCTGTATCTGTCTTCAAAAGGCTACTGCAATAGAATTTAAGCAAGAGTGTAACATTTAATGTCATCTGTCATCTGCCCTCTCCATACAAATCAAGTTTATTTCTCAAAACCTCTCAATCAAACATTCTATCCCAAGCTGTCCATGTTCATACTCCCTGCCACGCTTTTGCCTTCTTCAAAACTGAGCATCTTGGCTACTTAATGAAGCACTGAAGAGACATTAAAGGTTTGAGTCTCAGGGGGCTGTGAGATTTAAAAACAACACAACTGAGGGGTATTTCTTCCTAACCACGCAACTACCGAAAAAGAGACTGTCTTTTATTCCCAGACCAGGCATATGGCAAAAGCTCATCCTTCTCAAGTAATGAATCAATGGGAAAAAATTCTAATTAAAGCAACTAGAATTCAATACCAGTTTGTTCCTTATTCATGATGTCATTTGAAGCAAAGTCACTCAAATTTTCTTTTTGGTTGATATTTCAATATAATGTGTCAAACAGTAGTAGTGAAATCTGTGTATGTAGAAATCACCAGTGAGGAGCCTGTTAAAAATGTAGAACCAGGGTCTCGTTACAGAGGTTAATTAGGGGGTCCAGAGTGGGTCCCAAGAATCTGTTTTTCAACACATTGAGCAGGTGGAGCCAAAGCTAGTGAGTCAAAGTCATTATTGAGAAATATAGATATATGGAGTTGGAAGAGACACTGAGACAGTTAAGGGATTTTTCGCCATCTGTAAAAACTGAAATATGAAACCAGTGTGATTACTGGTGGTTACAAAGCTAAAAGCAATCACGGCAGAACATCTAGCTGGGTCTAACCCGGAAATAAGGGTGGAGAGAACAGGGTGGTATCAGCCCCAGTGAATGAGCCATTTTGTCTTTGAGTTCTCTTTGCTACCAGAATTATCTGGGCTTATTCTCCTTCTCCCAAACGTCCCAGTATTCAATCATCCCCAGCCTTCCTGGTGGCTCAGATGGTAAAGAATCTGCCTGCGATGTGGGAGACCCAGGTTCGATCCCTAAGTCGGGAAGATCCCCTAAAGGGCAGAGCAACCCACTCCAGTATGCTTGCTTGGAGAATTCCATAGACATAGGAGCCTGGCAGTCATGGGGTTGCAAAGAGTCGGACACGACTGAGCGAGTAACACACACACACACCAGCGCTCTGACCACCCCCTCCCCACCACTCTCCTCCCTGGGCCCCTCTCATTTTAGCCATGTGGGACACCGCACGAGCAGCCCACTTAGAAGAGCAAGGCTACTTCCCTTGTTACCCTAGCAACTCTGCCCATTACTGGAGCAGAAACACAGCTCAGTGGATATTCGGCTCTGTAAACTCCCTTCTTACATAACATCAGGTTTACACTGTTGTTCAAGGTTTACAGTCCGCCCTGTTGAGACAATACCGTTTTCAGAAGCATCCATTTTATGTAATTGAGAGTTCACGTTTCAGAAAACAGGTTTTCCTTTTTTAGTTTCAAACAGAACTTTGATGGCTTGCCAATGAGTTTTGAGACCTGATCCAACACTCTGTGGGGGAAACTGTATGGGCAATGGGGTCAGCAGGCCAAGTTCAGCTATGTGAACTTGGGCATGAACATTAACCTCAGCAAACGCGCCTCAACCATAAAAGAAAAAAGAGGGAGAGGAGGTTATTAATGGAGAATTTTCAGGAAAGGACATAGTTCAACTAAAAACACACAGTAGGTATTCAGTAATTTTTTTGTTTACTCTTTTACCTAAAACCATTTCTCAGCTGTGTCAATATATAATACAGAGTAATCTTGAATTTCAAGATTAAGGGAAACAGAGGTGTATACAAATTACTATATTCAAAACAGGCAAAAAAAAAATGAAAATGGATCCAATTGTAATCAAACTAGTAATCACTTCCGTTAATGTTTACATTCTATATTGAAGCCCGCAATATCCATTCTATAATCTGTAGATTTTAAAAGCAATAAATGTTACTATATGGGCAAAATCTTAAAATGATGAGAATAGATGTTGGTTCTTGGACATGAGTCCACCTTCTCCCCAGGTTACTGGCCTCCTGAATAAAGCAATCTTTCCTTCCCAATCAACAGTCTCTAGTATTGGCTTTCGAGCAGTGAGCAGCCAAACCTGAGTTAAGTAACACTGGGAAAAGATGAATGCCAAACCGGAACACTGAAGGACCAAGTGTGCCCAGCATACATGAGAAAATGCTACAGGGAAAATCAGAAGGGACAAAGGGTCTTAAAATGTGCTTTAAAGCAACCTTGGGAGAAGGGAGAGTCTTTTCCTGACTATTTTCCTCTCTTACTGCTTTAGACTGAGCAACTGTGGTGAAGAGCCATACAGAGTACCCCTGTTTTGCCCACTTCACCTGTCTGGAGTTCACACCATAAGAAGGAATGAAGTTTGGGCACATGCTACCCCATAGATGAACCTTGATGACATTACAAAATGAGCCAGACATCAAAGGACAAACACTGTATGATTACACTTATATGAGGTGCCCAAAGGAGTTAAATTCATAGAGACAAGAAACAGATGAGAGGCTGCCAGGGGCTGGGGGATGCTGATGGTAAAGGGGAATTTTTACTTAATGGGTACAGAGTTTCTACTTGAGACGATGAAAAAGTTTCAGAAATAGAAGTGGTGATGGGTGCCCAGCACTGTGAATGTAATTAATACCACTGAATTAACTGAACACTTAGCAATGGTTAAGTTGACAAATTTTATGTGGTATGTATTTTTCCATAATTTACTGCTGCTGCTACTGCTAAGTCACTTCAGTCGTGTCCGACTCTGTGCGACTCCATAGATAGCAGCCACCAGGCTTCGCCATCCCTGGAATTCTCCAGGCAAGAACACTGGAGTGGGTTGCCATTTCCTTCTCCAATGCATGAAAGTGAAGTCGCCCAGTCATGTCCGACTCTTAGCGACCCCATGGACTGCAGCCTACCAGGCTCCTCCGTCCATGGGATTTTCCAGGCAAGAGTACTGGAGTGAGGTGCCATTGCCTTCTCCATTCCATAATGTAATGGAGTTTTAAATGTAATACACAAACTATTGAGTGTACACTTTAAACAGGTGGATGTATAGTATGTGAACTACATCTCAATAAACTGGTTACAAAATGATAATATCAATAAACCTTTTCCTTAGGAATATCTTATTCTTCACCTACAGCTATAAAATAATACATTTAAATACAAAGTAAAGGAAGGAATTACCAGATATCTTTTCTAGGTCTCAGGAAAAAAATTCAGGCAAGAAGCCAGTCACTTCTTTATTTTTGCCTATAGACTTAGAAAAGCAAGCTAAGAAAATCCAATTGTCTGAATCCATAAGCATGTTTCTTGGGAGTTGGACAGGTCCTAGGAAACGTGGCATTGAGTTCTGAGCCACACCAGCATCATGCTAAGACTCAGTCTGTTGACCAAGTGCTAAATACCATCCCAACATGGGGAACTTATAACAGGCCACCCATTTCATGCCTCAGTGGAATCCCTCTGGGGCCGTTCAAGCCACACAAAAGTTCACCTGAATCGCTCTCCCTCAAAAAAGAACTGACACCACTCCTTGTGAACCTAAATCTTTATGAGTATCTGTTAAGCCTGAGCTTGAGTCTCACCATAACCAATGCTGGCTGCTTATGTTAAAAAAGCCCCGTTACTCCCCAGGGCTTGGTTATTTCATTTGTAATATAAACAACTAGAACTATATCCCTTATATCTATAATCTTTCATCTTTACCCAAAGAAGCTGTAATAATGCACAAACTTAATGAGATGTTGCTGAGTACTCAAATCTGCTAATGCGTATATTTCAAGAATGCCACTAACGCCCAGGCACTGTGCTGGATGGCCAATGGGAAACAAAGTCAACTCTGACAGCCCCATCTGTTAAGTCCAGATCAGAGGAAAATTCTTTCTCTGAAAAAAGTCAAAGGTAATGCTAACTTGTGGGCTGGATGCTAATGGTATAGCTTAAACTATTTCAACAAAAACATTTCAGCTCAATTTATTTTGCAAAAGTTAGAGCAGAAAATACAGAAGTAGGGACCAAAATCTTTGCCAATGAGGCTTTCTTTGGGGTGCCGTTCAAATTTTTTCCACAGTATCTGAGATGCAGACCAAGGTGGGAGCTGAAAGGACCAAGAAAACCACTAAAAAGGGGTGGGAAAGCATGCTGATACCAGACAAAGGAAAGACGAGGGACACCTCTGACGTCAATGACAGATACATCAGGAGTCACTCAGTCGGGCACAAATTCCTTCTGACCAGGAAACCAAGGGTCCCATCTGTGCACTCATCCCGTGTCTCCTAGATGCGGGTACCTGGAGTTCAGTCTATAATGTGTTCTGATCTATAGGACGTTGCTAAATGGAATACACCAGTGACGGTCTGAGTCTTAAGCAACCCAGGCGTTGTGACAGATACATTTGATGAGAGGTGTGCTGTCTTAATAAGAAAGTCAAAGGCAAACATAGTGTCCATTGAAAACAGAAGGTGGCAGTGATAGAGAAGATGCATTAACGTGTCAAAGTTGACCTGATTTAGACAAGCAGGAAAAAGTAAGCCTCACTAGAGATCCTGAGGCTTCATCCCCACCACCAAGCTTGCACTCCCACAACTTCCTGCCTGGTAACACTTTCAAGGGTACTGGGTAACAATTACCACACTTCCTGACTGACACTAGGCATCAGCGTGGGGCAAGAGATTTCAAAAGACACAAGAGCCTTAGTCTGGCACAGGTACCACAGATGCTACACTACTCTTAAGATCCCTACATCCCAACAAGTTCCGTTCCAATCAGTTCAGTTCAGCTACTCAGTTGTGTCCAACTCCCTGCAACCCCATGAATCACAGCACGCCAGGCCTCCCTGTCCACCACCAACTCCCAGAGTCCACCCAAACCCATGTCCATTGAGTCGGTGATGCCATCCCACAATCTCATCCTCTGTCGTCCCCTTCTCCTCCTGCCCTCAATCTTTCCCAGCATCAGGGTCTTTTCCAATGAGTCAGCTCTTCGCATGAGGTGGCCAAAGTACTGGAGTTTCAGCTTCAACATCAGTCCTTCCAACGAACACCCAGGACTGATCTCCTTTAGGATGGACTGGTTGGATCTCCTTGCAGTCCAAGGGACTCGTCCGTTCCAACAGCACATTTTAAAGTCCAATTTGTTCTTAAGTCCCACAGAGTTAGCCTAGGTACCCAACTAACACAATCGGCTATACAGTACTGTACTGCAGTGAGTTTACAGTATTACTGTTGGAGAAAGAAAGGGCACCCACCGCACCATTCATACCTAGAGAAATCCATGGACAAAAGAGCCTGGCAGGTGACAGTCCATGGGCTCACAAAAGAGTTGGACATGACTGAGCAACTAACACTTTGACTTCACACAAATAATACACAAAAAAACATGTATACCTAAATACATAAAAAAACATATGTGTACCTATGGCTGATTCACATTGACGTGTAGCAAAAACCAACAACACTGTAAAGCAATTATCCTTCCATTGAAAATAAATAAATTTATTAAAATAAATATAAAAAGATAAAGGGAATTTTTTAATCTTACAATACAGAACCTTGAAAAGTACAACAGCTGGCACTGAGTGAACAGACAAGGTACCGACTGGAAGAGGAAGAGGTAGGAGATGATGGAGCTGAAGAATCACCAGCGATAGGGGGCAGAGAACAAGCCGTGCTTCACTCATGTCTGACACTGATCGCAAAGGTTCCGGTTCCTTGCTGGAACCAGATGCAGGTCCACATCTTTGAAAGTTTGCTCGTAGGGCACTTACTGTACAGAATCAAAGTGTGGAAGGTAACACTAGGCCATGACTCATGAATCTACATTAACAGGAAAATCCTAGTGAACCTATTATAGTATGAAGTGGGTATATTACTCTACTCTGTCATTACCAGGAGTCCTAAAATAGATTAAGTTGAACCAAAGGGCAGGAGAATCTCTGTTAGAATGGCGTCCTCTTGCTTTTATCACTGTCCACCTGCTCCCCACCTCTCTAGACCTGTAATGCTTTTCTGTAAAACAAAGGGGCTGAGCTATTTCCTCTCTAAAATATCATGTGTCTAAATGATGATGACAATGAACTCTAGTATAGAAGAATTCACATGTCCCAAATTATTAACTTGTTTACCAAAATGGGTCCAAATAAGTGAATAAATAAATGTTGCTGGTTAGAATTATCATGCAAACATGAAGAAAAATCAAAGCTACACCTTCAGTCAATTGGGAGGCTAAAAAGGAAGCACAAGGTGAGTTAAAATTACCTAAGACCACCTACGAAAGATGGAGCATCTATTAAAGGGCAAGATCAGTGTCTGAACCTTGTTACTTCTTTTGGTGCCAATTGAAATAGGCCAGCCAAGGTGCCATCCAGTGAAATAAAAACATTCAACATAGACACTGCCTTAAGATTTACTCCCTCCATTTTAATATTGGATCACGTACTAACTTAAGCCTAACATGTCTTAGGGATCATTATGAAGCATGGCATAGAGGAAAAATTCCTTACGCTAAAGGATGCAACTTGGTGATGACTCAAACATGGGCTTTGCGATTGTTCCCAAATTCTTACCTGAGAAATGAACATAGTTATTCAAAGCTTATTGAATTCTTCATTAAATACAGAAGCTCTTTTGCAAACTAAACACGTCTAACAACTTACCTCACTTTACTTATTCACACAGGTTTATTCCATTTATAACACAGCTGTGAGGCAGACAACGTTAAAATCCAAACCATCTTTTTTGGCAAAACTCTCTCTTTTTACTTGGAATTAATGAAAAGTGTCACAGGTGATTATAATAGACTCATTATAATAGACACCCAAAGTCCACCAGGCCTTCTCAGTTCCCCAGGCACTCGAATTTCAAAGACCTTCTGTACAAGAATTGTATATTTCCTGTAAGTCATACGGAGAGCCAAAGGGCAAACAGATAAGCAGGACTCAACAGCCACGAGGGGGCCATTCCCCAAAGGTGCATCCTGTATTAAGGATGCACACAGCCAGCCTGGCCCAGGAAGAGGAAGGGCACTCTGAAATGAACACACACGACAGATGAAAATTATTTTAGCAAAGATTTGCTTTTTCAATTACAAATGAATGAGAACTGCTAAAGAGACTCAAGAACCTGCTTATGACTCTTTTACAAATTCATTAGGCTCATTTGTTATAATCAGCACTTATTTGCATACAAAGTCCCAGGAATTTGTTCTTTCATGAGAAAAAGATAATTCCCTTAAAAACCCCCATGTAGCTCATATCTCCCCAAATTCTCTACTATAATACAAAAGAAGATTTGCAATTTGAACCTACTGGAAAACTATCAACAGGCAAATTCCACTTAAAATGCTTTTCTAAGATATATATATATATATGCGTAATACAAACTTTAGCAAAAAACAGATAAAGTAACTGAGGTGCAGATGTTTTCTATTCCATATGCTATGCTATGCTAAGTCACTTCAGTCGTGTCCGACTCTGTGTGACCCCACAGACAGCCCACCAGGCTCCCCCGTCCCTCTGATTCTCCAGGCAAGAGCTCTGGAGTGGGTTGCCATTTCCTTCTCCAGTGCATGAAAGTGAAAAGTGAAAGGGAAGTCGCTCAGTCGTGTCCGACTCTGTGCGAGTCCCCTAAATGTCATAGTGGTCTTTTCGTTGGTGAGTAAAATGCATGAAACTGCTAATAATGCAAGTAGCCAAACATTCAGATTCCAGTCTGTAACACCACAGATGTTGGGATACACACATATGCATGATGATCAAATAACTCAATGTCTCAGTTAGGTAATCAAGGCTTTCCATGATTTAGGGACTGACTTGAAAGATATGGATTATTTTGAGAGATGTGGAGGGACCTTCATAGCTCAGAATTCCATCAAGACTAGGCAGGAGAAAATAAAGTAGAGAAGAAAGGAAATCCAATTTCATATTTTGCAGCTACTCTCCCCAAATTGTCATTACACTTATAAAAGACCATTATAGAGATAAGTTAGTTTTAAAAACAAAATTGGCTAAATATTTTGAGTTCTAGAAATGAGAAAGAACAACTGCCTTTTTTTCACAATTTTGTCAGATGATTTTACTCGCAGCATTAAAAGCAGAAATTCTAGAACTTAGCTTTCTTCTAGAGTAGGGGTCAGTAAACTGGGCCACCTGCTCGTTTTTGAAAATAAAGCTTAACTGGAACACAGCCATCCCATTCATTTACACATTATAGCTGCCTTCACGTCACGAAAGCAGAGTGGAATAGCTATGGCAGAAACTGTAGGGTTGGCAAAGTCTCAAATATTTACTGTCTAGTCCTTTAAGAAGATGTTTGCTGACCCCTGTCTAGGCTAGAGTCTTGGATGAACATACTTCACCAGTGACTCAGTTCCTACTATCAGATGAAAGTGTGATTCAAGCTTTAAAGATGCTACAAAGATTAATCAGGCTCTTTTGAGCCTGCAACAATATTATCAGTAAAGAAAAATGTCACATGGGAATGTTTTAAGATTGGGAAACAAGATAATTTTTTTTAAAAAAACCTCTTATCACATACTTTGTATTCTGACTGCCTGAGATCAGAAAGACTTAGGTTTGATATCAACACAGCACCTCCAGTTTAAAAACTCTGGACAAACCAGTAACAGAAAATTAGGTTGATTTTTCATACTTCTATAAACTCAATGCAGGTAATCTCACACACATACAATAGACAAGTTCACCAAAGAACACACTTTCTGTTAAGTGCAAAGTTTTTATAAAGAACAAACTGACTTTTTATAGTCAGGAAGATCATGTATCAACTGAAATAGGAGGTGCAGTTTAGTCAAGACTGATTAAACAGCACAAGCAAGAGCGACTCTTAGCAGTAAGAAAAAAGGAGAAAGGAGCTCTAAAAACACATGCTTAAGGGTGGACAAGAAAAAAGTTGTGGGTTGAAAAAATTAAGCAGGAAGGAGCAAAGCAAGCAAAGATAGAGACGTGCTGGTATGAAACATGATAGAAACTATTGGGTTGGCCCAAAAGTTCATTCAGTTAGTCAATCCGTTATTCAATCAAGTTCTTGATGAAAACTGAAAATATGTCTTTTATTTTCACTTAAAACCAAATGAACTTTTGGACCAACCCAAGGAAATGGCAACTCACCCATTCCTGCCTGGAGAATCCCATGGACAGAGGAGCCAGGTGGGCTACAGTCCACAGAGTCGCAATAGTCAGACAGGACTTAGCAACTAAACCACCATCAACAAATTGATGATTAAACAAAGAAAAAGAGGCTGTGTTTAGCAAGTGACTTTAAATAGTGTGTGTGTGTGTGTGTGTGTGTGTGTTTAATGTATGATGAGAAATACTGCCTTGGCACTGATTAAACAGGACTCCTAGGGTCTCACTGAACTAGTACCTGAATCTGGCTTGGAGAAGTACCACGAAGAAGGACCTGTACACTGCAACTCAAAGAGATGCAAGCTCAGATTTGTTGCTACAGCTTTGAGGAGCAGATGTCTTCTCACCTGTGGCCAGATTTTTTTCTGGGTGAAAAATAAAAGGCTTCAGGAAGACTGACAAATACTGAGTCCCTTGGATAGCAAGGAGAACAAAGCAGTCAATCCTAAAGGAAATCAACCCTGAATATTCACTGGAAGGACTGATGCTGAAGCTAAAGCTCCAGTACTTTGGCCACCTGTTGTGAAGAGCTGACTCACTGGAAAAGACCCTGATACTGGGAAAGACTGAAGGCAGGAGGAGAAGGGGATGACAGAGGATGAGATGGTCGGATGGCATCACTGACTCGACGGACATGAGTTTGAGCAAGCTACGGGAGATGGTGAAGCACAGGGAAGCCTGGCGTGCTACAGTCTGCGGGCCAATAAGAGTCAGACACAACTGAGCAACTGAATAACACAGGTCAGACCCACCCAATCAAGAGCAGAATTCAGCAAGGCAGAGCCAGCAACAGGGATGGTTCCAAGTCAGGCCCTGCAGGTACACGGTGAGGGTGTCTGAGCTCACAGGGGGCCCTGGAATGTATAAAATGTTGTGATCTCAAAGAAATTAAAGACAGCCTCCAAAATGCAAAAAGACCTCCAGATTTTAATGAATAAGTGTTTAACTGTTGCTACAGATTGAATGTTTGTTTCCTCCCCTCACCCAAAATCTACATGTTGAAATCCAGTCCCCAAAGTGATGGTGTCTGGAGGTGGGGTCTTTTCGAGGGAGCCCTGATGAGTGGGATTAGCGCTCTTATAAAACAGGTCCCAAAGAGCTCCTTGTCCCTTCTAGACACAAGTCTGCTGGCATCTTGATCCTGGACTTCCCAGCCTCCAAATCAAAGTGAAATTAATACTTATTGTTGAAGCCCAATGGACTCAGACACATGCACCTATAGTAATACTTATGCCAATGAGCACCTACACTTCAACACAGCAAGATTTAGTTATGTAAATTATATTAATTTGGGATGCTAGTGTTTTCATATTTAATATGACATGGAATAAGCCTTCCATAATTAAGAGATGATAGAACTTGGTGGAATGGTGGTATGTGACTAGAAAAAGGTAATGAAGGAGCCTAAAGGAAGTGCAGTCATAGGTAAAAGTGCTTAAAAGGGATGAAAAAGCACAATGGCAATGTGGCCTGTGTTTATAAACAATATTTGTTATTGTTCTAACAATGATACTGTCTGATATTATCGTGTCAGAGTCATCCAGTGCCCTCCTGTTTGACAGAGGCCCCCAGACATGCTTGTTTTAGGACATCATGCTCTACCACGGACTGCGAACCACCCAGGACAACACACTGCTCCTTCCTTCTGAGTTCAGGAGAACACTTCCGTGACTGAACTTGGTTTTACTAATCCTCTGGTTTATGCGATAGGAATGCCCCACGGAAGAATAAACACTGGGAAGCGTAATGGCCAACTCAACCTGAAGCAGATCTTTTTTAACGGTTCTGCTGAAGGGACTTCCCATTTAAATTCACATAGTCGACTAGAGCAGCAACAGTTACTAACATTCAGAAATAAATTTGAGTTACAAAATCCTTATCTGGCACATACAGCAGCAGCACACGATGAAAACATCTTTTATTTTAAAGTATGATGTAACTGTTTTCACACCAAATCAAGAAATTAAGGTCACAACAGAGGCTGCTCTGAAGTGCACACTTGGTCACTTTCTCCAGGTAATAGACACCAGGTGTGAACGTGGTCCTTTCGCTGCAGTAGTTTATAAACAATAGCTATACTTAGTGTGTGCAGAGAAAGTCACACCTATAGCTTAAATGAGAATTCTGACAATATGACTATAGGCAACCATCTAAAATGTCATGAAACCATTTGCTCACTATCCTAGATCTGGAATAATTAAATGTTTGAACTGAAAAAAAAAAAAAAATCATAAGCAACTGAGAACAAGACAGAGGAAGCCTCAAGACTGTGGGGCTATGGATCAGTCCGTGCCTAAGGCAGCTTCATGGTGGCCCAGATGCAAAGAGATTCACAATTTCTCTGATCACTAATGTTGCTTTTCCAGGCAACGGTGGGGTACTGCTAAAGAGACCACAAAAATGCTAACTATTTCCCAAATCCTCTGCAATACATTTATTCCCTGCTTCTCATAACACAAACTCCACTGATTCTTTTATGTTACATCTGGGCCATGTGAAGTGCCAAAGGATTTCCTCAGCCACACTCATGTACCTCATTCCTATCACTGTCTTAAACACTGAAAGAGATACAGTTTCAGACACATTGCTTAAATCTGACTGAGGGGCGACTCCATCAAAGGCAGGCTTAAGTGCTGGCCCAGGAAGTTCATGAGCCACATCAAAGCTGGTTCCCAACCACAGATACCTTTGAAGGATCAGCATCCATGATACAGTTGCAGCTTCACATCAGTCTCGACAGCCTGACAGCATAGGGAACACACACCCACTGGACAATCTGGTGCTCAAATAACTGCTTCCGTAGTTGAATGAAGACACGGTGATATTTATGTTTTCCCAATCTCAGAACTAAATGAAAACATCTCAAAAACCCCTTGCATGTATGAAGTCAGGATCCACATCCTTTAGAGCCCATTAAGTTTACTAGTTTTCAAGTCCTCTAAGTTTACTAGTTTGCAGGTTAGCCCCTGGCACATGAATTTCTTTCTCTCCCTCCCAAGTAACACCTTTATGCATTGGAGAGCTGTGGATTTGGGAAACTTGGTGTATTCAGTTAGTTACCAGTCTAACTCCCCACAGCCATCTTGCAAGCGTCCGTTTTAACCTATTAATATTAATGAGATTCCCTGGTGGCCCAGACAGTAAAGAATCTGCCTGCAATGCAGGAGACCAGGGTTTGATCCCTGGGTCAGGAAGATGCCCTGGAGAAGGGAATGGCAACCCACTCCAGTATTCTTGCCTGGAGAATCCCATGAACAGAGGAGCCTGGCAGGCTACAGTCCATGGGATTGCAAAGAGACGGACCCGACTGAGTGACTAATTATTATTATTATTATTAATTGCTATTAATAGGGTTGTCTTCTGGTTCCTGTGAACTAGGCTCTCTCCCTTCCAAAGGTCTTTATGGGGAATCTTTAGTTCTTGTCAACACGGTCGAGACTGTCCTCTGAAGGGACTGATAAGTCTATATTCAGGGCAGGGACAAATCTTGTTGATAAAGCCTCCTTCAAATACCTTTGGGGGGACTTCCCTGATGGTTCAGTGTAAGACTCCATGCTTCCACTGTAGAGGACAGGGGTTGGATCCCTGATCCAGGAACTAAGATTCCACATGTCGTGCAAAAAACAAACGAATGAACCAAAAAACACACAAAACCTTTGAGTATGATGGGGCTCTACCATGAGGCCTTTCGCAGTAATTCTAGAAAATTCTAGGGAAAAAATTCTAGAAAAAGCTATGCCCTTTCCTTTCGAGAGTGCTCTTCATACGTTTGTCTCTGTCTGTACATTTACTGACATCATTCAACACATCAGTACCTCGCTAATGGACCCAAGGTTTGTTCTGACTCCAGGAAGACAAGCACAAGTTCAAGCTTTGCACACACAGCTCCTGGTACTTCGGGGTTATTCGATGTATTCATGCATTCTGACCTCAGTTTCTTCTCTTCTCTCTTCTTTTCTGGTCTTCCCTCCCTTGGCCTTTTCTCTATTTTTACCTTTTCCCACCCAGCAAGTTTTCTCTCTTTTGTTCTTTTCCAAGTGAGACAAACAGTAAACACCAAGGAGATTCTCTTCCTAGAGGGGGAAAACTGTAACTTTCGATGTGCACGTGCGCATGCTAAGTTGTGTCCAACTCTCTGCAACCCCATGGACTTTGACTCACTAGGCTCCTCTGTCCACGGGGTTCTCCAGGCAAGAATACTGGAGTGGCTCGCCATTTCCTATTCCAGGGGATCTTCCCTACCCAGCGGTTGAACCCATGTCTCCTGCATTGGCAGGTGGATTCTTTTACCATTGAAGCACCTGGGGAAGCCTGAACTTTCTATGTAGAACCTAGTAATTTTTAAAGGCCTATAAAATTATAAGTTTATCCTTAATCTCAGGATCTCAGATATTAAATTGCTGAGGTGAGAGTGTTTATAAAAGAAATAAAATTAATAAGGGAGGCAAGGTGGCATTTATAGATTTGTATTAGTTTATATACAAATATTATTTAGTTGGCGTTTATATTTAGCATTTATAAAATGTCTGTTAACCATTAGAAGAGTGAAACCAATCAGTGTTACTCAAATAGCTCCACTGAGACAAAACAGCATAAGGATAAAATGAACTCCATCTTCAAAATCAGTTAAAAAATCATTTTTAAAATTTTAATTTAAAAATAATTTTAATGTTAAAATATTAAAATTTTAAATAACTTATATATAATGTATTTGACATCCACTAAAAGAAAAAAAAGTCTTAACTACCTTTTTAAAAACTGTAATGACAGTATTTTGCACATAAATGTACATATATATTCAATGCCTAAACACCTATCAAGGCCCCTACACATTAAAACATGACTTCAGGATCTGTATATATATAACAGCAGTGTGCTTGTGGGTAACTCATAGACCCTTTGGTCATCAGCTCCCTCACCCCTAAAAGGGAGAACTGAAAGACAGGGCCTCCAGGATTCAATGTCAGACCTCAACTCAGCAGAAGATACTGGCTAGAATGTATGTCCCCAGACCTCCATGGATACCATACTAAGTCATTATGTGTTTCTTGATACTGGACAGCTCTTTGATGTTTTATTCATGTTTGTGACTTGATATAATTTTTACCTGTCCTCACAAAGCAAATCAAACAAAACTGACATTATACAAAATTTGGTCTGAAGTTAAAGCAAGGTCACTCAGAAGTATAAATCCAATTATTCTGGCATGAGTTAAATTACTAGTTTGAAGAAAAAAATAGCATAACATTGGACCAGCCTTTCACCTACTTATTCTGTCCTCCAGACCTTGTGATGTATAATACATACCAAAAGGGCATATATTGAAATATTTAACATAGAGATCCTTACTGAAGAAAACGTTATCATCCAATATTTGAGAGCCTGAACTATCAAAGAGAAACCTTCAGTGTAAGGATATATTTGCAAGGAAATGGACTGCAAGGAGATCCAACCAGTCCATTCTGAAGGAGATCAGTCCCGGGTGTTCGTTGGAAGGAATGCTGCTAAAGCTGAAACTCCAGGACTTTGGCCACCTCATGTGAAGAGTTGACTCATTGGAAAAGACTCTGATGCTGGGAGGGATTGGGGGCAGGAGGAGAAGGGGACGACAGAGGATGAGATGGCTGGATGGCATCACCGACTCGATGGACATGAGTTTGGGTGAACTCCGGGAGTTGGTGATGGACAGGGAAGCCTGGTGTGCTGTGATTCATGGGGTCGCAGAGAGTCGGACATGACTGAGAGACTGAACTGAACTGAACCGAATGTTACCTACAAGGAATTCCAACCAGTCCATTCTAAAGGAAATCAGTCCTAGAAGTTCACTGGAAGGACTGACGCTGAAACTGAAACTCCAATACTTTGGCCACCTCATGCAAAGAGTTGACTCATTGGATAATACCCTGATTCTGGGAGGGATTGGAGGCAGGACGAGAAGGGGACGACAGAGGATGAGATGGCATCACCGATTCGATGGACATGAGTTTGAGTGAACTCCGGGAGCTGGTGATGGACAGGGAGGCCTGGAGTGCTGCAATTCACGGGGTCGCAAAGAGTAGAACACAACTGAGCGACTGAACTGAACTGAATGTTACCTGACTTTACGTAATACGAAGCACGTATGGCACTGGAGAAACCGTGTCTGATAAACACTTCGGCCACAGGTCCAGTGCTTGGTTTTCTGCCGCTGGCAGGGGATAACTATGCCCTGAGGACATGTAAGGAGCACAGTGCAGGAGACAGACCTGGGCTGGTAGCAGAGAGCTTCCATTACCGCCTAGTAAGGAGACAGCATCAGACACATACAAGACAAGACCATCAACGAGAAGATCGTACGATAGTATATAGTCCACAAACAGGTATTATAACAAAGATCTGGATAAGAGCCAGGAGGGGAGGAACAGTAACTATCACTCCTTCTTGAGGGACTACTCCAGGGCAGACCAATCCTCACAGCAATAGGAGGTAGATACAGTTCATGTCAAATTAGGCACAAAGTAACTGAAGCTAAGAAGGATGGAGGAACTGACTCAAGTCAATGTAGATATAAATAAGGCAATGTAAATAAATAAGGCAAAGATTTAGGTCCAGGTGGGTCTATCACTACTCCCTCTTACCATCTATTGCAGGACTCTGGTGGAGAAAGTAGGGTACAGGTGTTCCAGAATGTTCTTTTTCCCTTCACATACAAGATCCAGTCTTATACTCAGATTCTAAGGAAAAGGGCAAACTTCTGGGCATGGAAGAGCTTATAAAAAAACACATCATTTCATTGTGCTGGCCAAAAAGTTCATTCAGGTTTTCCCATATGACGTCGCTGCAAAATCTGAACAAAGTCTTTAGCCAACCCAGTATTAGCACCGTTAGTGGCTCAGATGGTAAAGAATCTGCCTGCAATGCAAGAGACCTGAGGTCGATCCCTGGGTCAAGAAAATCCCCTGGAGAAGGAAATGGCAGCCCACTCCAGTATTCTTACCTGGAGAATCCCATGAACAGAGGAGCCTGGTGGGCTACAGTCCATGGGGTCTCAAATAATCAGATTTAACTGTGCACGTGTGCACGCGAGCACACACACACACACACACACACACATGAAGTACAAATTCAGTGTGGTGGTGTTGGTTTAGTCACTTAGTCGTGTCCAACTCTTTGCAACCCCATGGACTGTAGCCCTCCAGGCTCCTCCATCCTGGGATTCTCCAGGCAAGAACAATGGAGTGGGTTGCCATTTCCTTCTCCAACAAAATCAGTGTAATTGATAGTAATTGCCAAAACATCAAGAATCTTTCCACTCTAAGGAGCAGTCTGAGAAACCAGTGCCTTACTGTGGTTTCACTCCTCTCTCTGCCACTGAAGAAACCACACAGAACATAAGGGAACGGGGTGTCTTCTCGGAGATAACCACCTTCCCTTAAAATACAGTGCACCTTGTATTTTGTAGGGACATCACAGTATGGTTCAATATTTCAGTTGAGTCCTCTGATTTAATTCTTTAAGCTTAAATTGGAGTCTCAGGAATTCCAAAGTTTGCATGCTGAATCATTGGATGAGTTTTGCGGCCTGGTGCCCAAGTCCCCATCTCCTGGTCGCCGATGGGTCTGGGGTCTTGGTTTTCTTTTGGTAAATTGACCCACAGGATCAATTCCCACCCACTGCAGCCAAAGGGGCTGGAGGAGAGGCAATGAGACACTGGTAGCCCGCAGTCTCACAGGCAGACACAGGGACCTCTGTGCACACTGGCTCCACTCCAGCCCCCGAACAGACATAGCTTCCAACTCTTGTTCTATTTCCAATACAGCTAATGTATGGCACTTACTTAAAGAGGTCAAGAGAAGTGACCCAAATTGGAAGCAACAAATTAAGTTTTTCCATTGACTGGAATGCTTCTGGCAAGTGAAGCACATAGATTGTGGCCCAGAAAGGGTTGGTCTCCAAGGCTGTGTAAGCTGGGATTTACGGCTCTGTACATCAGTCTTCTCATCTGTACAATGGGAAGATAACAACACGTCCCCCTTCAGGTTGCTGTATCCTAAAACGTCGGGATCTGTGAAGCCTGTGGCACTACCTGCTTGGTCTCTGCTAAGCTTGTGTTCAGCACACCAAAAGGGTTATTTAAAAGAATATAAAATGCTGTGAAATGTCATTTGAAAACCATATCTTTGTATGGTTTTACATTCCCTGTAATGATGGTTTCACGTTATCAACTTTTAATCAAAACCATAACATCCTAGGCCTTTTTAGAAGCACCTTTGAAACTGCATCAACTATTAACAGTGTCGAATACAGGCCTACAGGTTGAAAGACTGAAAGAAAACGCAAACACCACCACACTCCTGGGTGGCTTTCCTGAAGACGCCACTCTGCAGTGGTTACCAGTTAAAAGGATTTCACACATGGGGGTAAAAGGGGAGGGGAAATCCAAACTGGAGCAGTTTTGCTTCCCTAAGGGAAGCTTCTGTTTTCAACCATTAAAGGCCATTAGCAGATGCATATATGCCAGACACATCTCAATTCCTAACTGGGTCCAAACTGGAATCAGCCTTACATTGCAAAGATCCTGGAAGGAAGGTAACCCAAGCTGTAATTAAGATGATGGCCCTAGCTATCTCAACACATCCTTTAGGACTCTGAGACCTAGGGTCCAGCTGAGCGGGAGGCCAATGGTTATCACCAAATACACGGCCCTCTGTGCATGCACCAGCATCGACCCGGGGTCTTATCTGGACCCGGGGTCTTATCTGGACCCGGGGTCTGGTAACTTAAGGAAAGGAAAAAAAGGGGGAAAAAAATGAAGTGAGAAGAGTTTTCATCTATGCTACACGTTCTTTCAGAAGGAGCTAGAATACTGTATAATATTCGGTTAAAATGAAAGGGAAAGTCACTCAGTCGTCTCCAGCTCTTTGCGACCCCATGGATTGTAACCCACCAGGGTCTCTGCCCATGGACGTTTCCAGGGAAGAATGCGGGAGTGTGTTGCCATTCCCTTTTCCAGGAGATCTTCCTGACCCAGGGATTGAACTCGGGTCTCCTACATTGCAGGCAGATTCTTTACCATCTGAGCCATCAGGGTAGCCCAACATCCAGTCAAGTGCTGACTGATAAGTCAGGTAGGAGTGAGGAGCTCATGTGGCTTTACTGTTACTATTGTGACACATTCCTTTGGCTCAAAGCAGCTAAACTGGCTTCTTACCGGCCTGAACTGAGCAAGCGCTAGACCAGTTGTCCTTTTCTAGCCATTCACTAGAGAGCTGTGTAGTCTTCACCTGAGAAGTTGGGTCCTTAAGACATACTGAAGATAACCAACGTTGGATAGAAAGTAGATGATGAAACAGTTTAAACTCACAAAGAGGCTTCCACATATTCTTTGGGAAATCATTGTGATATCAGTATTTAAATATGATTCCCAGTGAATCACGTTTAAAGAGGCATATCCTTTATGCCACACTTCAGGTAGTTATGAGAAATTAGGAGCCAACATGGAGCTGGAAAATGGGACGGCAAACTGGAGATGGCATGAGGCCCAAGAAGAAAAGGAGACAGAGAAAAGGCGGGACAAGCTCAGATGGGAAACGGCTGGGGCTGCGCGTCAGCGCATTTGGCCATCAGGGAGCCAGCTGAGCATTTTTACTCCAAGCTTTCATGGGTTCCACAGAAACCCATGATCAGAGAGTATCAAATGCTCAACCAAAAAATATTAAAGCTTTCTGCACATTGTTCTGAAGCTTGATATTAGTCTCTATTAACACTTGACTACATGTTTCATCAAATAAACCTCAAATTACTCCCAAGATAAACACTGGTAGGTGTTAGTTGAAAGGGAGAGAAGGGATGCTCAAGCTTCTTCGGCGTCTTTGAAGTTTTATTTTGCCTTCAATAAAAACTCAGATAGGCAGCTATGTGAAGTGAGTTGGCTGAAAATGGTGACCGCTCTTCCTGGATGAAACTAAGCTGCCGAGGAGAACCAAAGAAATCTGGAATGAGTTTAAGAAGAAGAAAGCGCAGCGCTGTTCTAAAAAGAGAAAGCGACTGAAACAGAGGGGGGAAAAAAACAAACGGAAGGCACCTGGACAATTGAATAAGTATAATTCGCAAATATATCCCAAGTCACACACCAAGGAAAGTGTTAGACGAAGAGTCTCAAAGTGCTCAGACCCATCCAAGAGAATGTGACTGAGAAACTCAGAGAAGACAAGACTCCAAATAAGCATTTTTAACATGAACGCCTCTCTCCACGCACGTTTGTACTGGTTTGGTGACACACGCCACCATCATTGTTCAGTCACTCAGTTGTGTCCGACTCTTTGCAACCCCATGGACTGCAGCATGCCAGGCTTCCCCGTCCATCACGATCTCCCGGAGTTTGCTCAGATTCATATCTACTGAGCTGGTGAGGCTATCTAACCATCTCATCCTCTGCCACCCTCTTCTGCCCTGGCCAGGTTACAGAAGCCTCATTTAAACACCTGTCTCTAGAGGTCTACACAGTAATGCCTTCAACCCCAAGCCCAGATTTAGGCAGTTTTCATTCTTCAAAATGAAAATTGTCCAAGTCAGTAATGTTAAAAACAGATCTTTAATCTGTGCTTTAATTCAGAAATGCATTCCTGATGCGCTCAAGGAAGGTTCTTTGCTTCCCTCTCAGAAAGCCTTATCAGTCTTGCTTACAACACCTCCGGAAAAGAATTTGCGGTTGTTTACTACAAGGTGAGCTGGAAAATTCCATTAACAAACTTTAAAAGGTATACAGAAAAATTCTAGCTCTTGAAAATATCAGGATTTACACAGTGGTTTGTTTGATATGAAGACCTGATATATTTACAACAAGACTTTCTGTTAAGAATTTTTTCTTAAGATGGATGTAATTAGAAGTGTGCTTTACCCAGTACATTTGACTTACTCAACATCTAGATATTAGGGTCTACAAAGATGATATAAATAACAATGACATGAAAACTAAACTCTTAGGACTTGGTCTCAGGATATATTCACTAGCCATTTAACAACTTAAGAGAATATCAACAGAGCATGAATACTATAATTCCCATCTATCAGCCAGGAAATTAGTTCTCCGAATGACTTGCCCAAGGGACTCACAAATGTATCACTGGTTTAAATTCATGTAATAACAAATGTTTAAAATGTACAAAATAATCATTCTTGCATTTCTCCCTCAAGGCAGATAGTCTCTAAGACTAATACATTGATTTACGTTGAACAATATTTCTGAGACAACTATTGCCTAAGTTGTAGAAGAACAGCAGTCAGTGGACAGGGTTTCTATGTCCAACAAGTTTCCCTGTGGGGCTGAAAAATAATCAGTCAGCTGGTACAGACAACAGGTAGTACAAATCAAACTAGAAGGTGAAGGTTAGAAGAACAATATGAGATTGGTTACCAAACTTGCCATGAAGTCATTGAGATTTCTTTTTAAAGTCATGTTCACGAATCTCTGTAAGCTATTTGCAACACAGAAGTCAAGAGAAACCAGCACTTAAGAGCAAAAAGGATTAGACACATAAGGAAATATAATTCCTATGACAAAACATGGAATACTAACAGAAAAATGATCTGTTACTAACTTTAGCACTGCAAACTTACCCAATCCAAGAAACTCTAGAATTAAGATTTTCCAAAGCACCTTTTATCAAAATGAACTTTGTGCAGAGATACTCCTTCGTCCCAGGTCCGAGTCATTTCCACACACCTCCCATTGTGTTCCTAGAGATTCCAACTCTCTCTAGAACAAAGGACAAGCGTCATTCATTCCTGAATTCAGGAACCAACTTCCCAAGAATAAAGATTTGAAGGATCCTACAAAGCATTAAGTCCTTTTCTGAGACTTTCAAAGAAAGAACAAGAGAAATTCTTCCCTTTTATTTCTCAGGCTGAGCAGCCTGTCTTAAACTGGTCAGGGGGCACCAGCTGGGAACCCTTCCCCTATTAGGTCCCTCAGATACTGAAGAGGCCACTCTGCTTGAGACCTAAAGCATATTCATACATGTTCTGAGAACTAACTAGGCTTGAAGGCTTTCCCTTCAGTTTATAATCTCAAAGTACTATGTTCTTAATGAAAATGTAAGATATGTAAATGACTTCCCTACCGAGTGATTAAGACCTTTGAATTAAATGAAACCAATGCTGGATTCTATATTCTCAAAAGTAATAGTTACATAAAACTCTTTAAATAATAGCCTACCAACTCAGAATATCCCACATGGATGGCTTAGTCAAGTAGAAAAGATGGATCTACCAACAGCAGAACAGAGAGGACAGAGGTAATGATTGATCCATGCTGCTAATTCAGTATCTAATATCTCTATGTGGATACAGACCAACACTTTTGTCTCACTGTAATTACTGGTGTACCTGTTTGCCTTCACCAACTGTAAACTCCTTAAAAACAAGGTTAACAGGTCTTTGCGTCTCTCAGCTCAGCCAGTAAACAAAAATTAACTCTACAAGATTTTAATGTGGTTTGTATTTTCCTACACTGCATTTAACAGAGTAGCAAACTCCCACGTCGGCTGCTCATTTGAACTGCTTTTAAAAAGCTTAGTCTTAAAAATATGCTTACCAAAACCACTGCCTGTTTTATTTATTTTTTTTTTAGAAAACCATTGATATTAAAATAAAGACTGAATTCATTACCAAGTAATGCCTGTACCTTTTAACTATATAAAATTTTAAGCTTACATCTTCAAATGTGTACGTGTATGTCACATGCACCCAACCTGATGATGCATTTATAGAACAGAAATAGAACTGTCTTCACAAAAAATTGAAGGGGAGTGACATAGGTATCCACAACAGCGGGAAGCCCACACAGAATGCTTCCTGGAGCTGGGGGATGGTGGGACTTGAATATCTAAGCCAACCATGCCTTGGGTTTCCTTACTGCAGCCACAGCAACTTTTCTGTTTATATTCCTCAACTTTAAAACCAAAATGACATCTTTATCTTAGCAAGCCACATTAAGATGATTTTTTTTTTAAATAAATCAAGGAAAATATTGCTTAGTAAATTCTTCTTGGAAATACACATCCAAAGGTCTATCAGTCATCCAGTTACTCATTTGTGTCATAAACCGCTGCTCAACCATCAATACCATGTCATTCCGGCTAATCACATATTCCAAGTACATAATCTACAACCTCAAGGCTTCAAGACAAGAAGTCTGGTATGTGAGAAGCCAGCTGTCAGTATGGTGAGTTAGGGATACTCAACAGCACATAATATCAAAAATTAACTGCAAAGAGCATCACTGCCCTTTTCATTCTACTACTCAATTTAAATCCAACTCATGGCCCTACAGAGTTGATGATCCCAGGCTGAGCTCTCCTTTCTGATGGCCAGTTCCCTTCAATCCATACGGATGTGCCATCCTATGTGTTAGTAGGGAGGGACATCAGCAAGCAAGGGGGAGATAAAGGAGCCACAGCTGCAGAGAATGCCACTGGCTAATTCACAAACTGAACTCATTGAAAATGAGACCGTACAAGTCTACAGCCATCTTGTAGAATGTGCTTGTAGAATCTAAAATGAGACCATTTTAAGACAAAGTATTGATTTACTAGTAAAAGTAGCACGTGTTTATGGTATTAATCATGTAGATGGTATGAGATGCCCAATAGCCAGCCCAACACAGCTCAAAGATACAGACAATCAAGACCCAGAAATCACTTCACTTATAACTGCGCAGTGAATATGTTTTTTAAAAGTAGACAATTAAAATAAAAATGTTGCAAATAAAATATCAATATCTAGAAATGTTTCAGAATAAGTTGTATTGCCAGATTAGACTTGCTTTTAACTGGAACCTTACATTATTATTTCTTAACTACAGGTTATTTTAAAAATCAATTTCCTATGATTGTCAAAAACTACAAACTTTTTTTATTTAATAAGAATTCTATCATTAAGAATGAAGTTATTGTCCTGTGAGAGATCTCAGGGCTGAGAAGAAAATATTTATCTCTAAGAATTTTGGTTCACACTGAAGCTAAAAACACTCAGGGATGAGACAATGAAAGTTGAATACTGACCATCAAAGAGTATGTGTAAATGGTGGGGGTAAGGGGTGGATGAGGAGTAAATCACAACCGTTTAAATTGTGTTCACTCCAACCAACCCAAAAGAAACACTGTGATATCTGCTAAAAGTTTGTTACAAGCTGGTTCCTGGATGTGAAAGTACAGCAAAGGTCAGTGCTCTGAAATATGCCTTTATCTGCACAGCAAGATGTCACATGGCCATAAAACATGACCTCTTATGCCTCCAGTCCTTACTGGACCATAGGTTTCGTGCTAGAAACTGACGTCCAAAGATGAACGAAACAAAGCCTTGTGCTGGAGGAACTCATCATTTAGAGTAAGAGGTCACAGCATAAAATCAGGGCTGTGTGCTCAGTCATATCTGATTCTTTGCTACTCCATGGACTGTAGCCTGCCAGGCTCCTCTGCCCATTAAATTCATATTTACTTCATTAGGTTTATAATCTATTATGCTCATCTGGGGGCCTAACACTCCCGACCTCACAAAGTCTGGTATAAAAATTCAATGGTTAAGATGCTCAATATGACCGATTCATGGCAGACCTGTGACATTCAAGCACTTGAAAGAATGCATGAGAAGTACAGCTACAGTCTGCCCCAATGTTCACTTGCTATAGTTTCTGTCTGGAAAGACCTCACAGAGTAATACTGCTGTTTCCCAAATAACACAATTTCATTATTTGACACCCTACCTTAGGAGGAAGCCTGGATGCACGAGCCATTAGTACTAATTACTCCATAATGTCACAGGCCTGCAGAACAATTACCACTAAGGTTGGTGCTTGGAAACAGAATAATTACACTAATTGGAGTTCATCAGGTATTCATCTTCACAGTAAGCACAACTGATGAGGTGAAATTGCATGTCAATACATGGAAGTTATCTCAGCCGCCAAAGGTGACTTTCAGAGGATGTGAACCCTCCATGAAATATATGGTCCTGTGGGCAACCTTGACACCGAGCAAATATGAAGCGCTACGTAAGCCCCAGAACTGCTGGACAGCTCTGTCACGGATCATCAAAACTAACGCATCCCTGCCTCCTGGGTCTTTCCATCCAGAGGAATGGAGACATTAAATAATCACATCATGTTTTGATCAATTAAGAGCCAAAAATGCCAAGTGTTCTGAGAGGGATGGGGACAGTCAGGAAAGGAATGTCTGAGAAAGTGGCATTTTTAGGTTGAGGAGTACTTGGACAATAGAAAAAAGAATATTCCAGGAAGAAGAACAATGGGAAAGAGCCTGGAGCATTTGGAAGAACTGAAAGGCAGGCCGCACGGGTGAGGATGGGGATTAGAGGAGGCTGAAGAGGAAAACAGAAGGTGAACACGAGGGAACTTATAGATCGGCAAAGGATTTTGATAATTTTATTCTACGTGTAACAGAAAGTCATGATAAAAAATTGTTCAGCACAGGAATGCCATGCATGCATTTAGCAGAGTATGACCACAGTAATCGAGGAGAGGGGTAAAAACTTCAACTAGGTTCACCACTTAGCGTAGACAGGAAGGGACGGATATGAGGGGCAATGATCAAGGAGATGCCCCAGACCCTTGTTTGCAGGAAGATCCCCGTTTTCTGGAATGAATGGAAGAAGGTGCTATTGATCAGAAAGTGAACACCGAAAGAAGACTGCAGACATTGGCTCAAAGACAGATGCTGCATAACTTAAAGAGTTAAAAAAATTCTACAGTAACATTTTAGGTTTTATGAAGAAAATTATTTCCATAAAAGATATTAAACAGTACCAACTTTCAATTAGTTTAGGGCCGGTGGCTCATCTAGCTTCGCCAAATTGAATTACTATATTCAATTAGACTGTGGCTTAGTGAGGTAATATTTTTATTGCTATAGTTAAACACAACATGACGTGACCTGCAGCTCGAAACAGAAAGGCAATGACTGAATCACTTGAAAGGGCACTTTCAAAAGTCAAGTGCTTTCTGAAAAAGAGCCGCCAAAGTGTTACGTGAAGATACAGCCACATCCACACTTGTTGAGAATGCCCCCTCAAAGAGTCCCTTCAGTATCACTACTTGTTTTACTTCTTGGAAAGGCCCCAGAATTCATAAGCCTTGATTTTTTCGTTATCAAAAACTTCATATGACTCCTGACACTAACTTCCCTCCACTTACTGTCCCACTGTAGAGAAACCTGTCAAAATTCCAACCATTCTTTCCACATTTGCTTTCTGTTAAAACCTGTATCTTCTAATGTCTTCAACCATCCATCCAATAAAAACTTGCCCACAGTAAGATTCTTCTGGACCCTGAATCCCTACCAACAAGCATGGATGCTGATACAGGATTTTAAACTGGCTTACACATCTGGTCAACCCTTCCATCTACAATAAGAAGGGCTCTTGACCAATGCCACTACTGGTAGGAGTTGTCTTTTTTCTTTTTCTCCCCCCAGAATACCTCTATTTTAATTTACTCAAGAATAGGTGTCCTTTACATGACCTGGACTATGTCAATCCTTCTCTCTTCCTTTATTCCCTTGCTGTATTTAGAAATATGGATAACCAATGGAAAAGGCTTCATGCAGAGGAAAAGCATGATCATATAGTGCTGGAATGAAAACAGGCTTCACCACATATTAATGCCTATTGATTGGTGGCAACTGCCTAGAGCAGTGCTGAGAAGGATTCTGAGGCCTCATCCCACATCTATCCTGAGTACAACAGAGAGAATAGTACCTGCACATACCCTTTGCCATCCACAGCCCAAGGGAGCCATAGAAATAGGCTTTGAAGTCCACATAGGTTCTACCTTTCCTAGTGATGTGAATCTCAAGGAAATTAATTTCTCTGAATCTCATGTTGTCAAAAGAGAACACTGCTCAGGCTTGCCTCACATGGATTTGCAAGGAGTAAACCACAGGCACTGGAAGGACTGAAGCTGAAGCTCCAGTACTTTGGCCACCTGATGTGAAGAGCTGACTCTCTGGAAAAGACCCTGATGCTGGGAAAGATTGAAGGCGGGAGGAGAAGGGGATGACAGAGAATGAGATGGTTGGATGGCATCACCGACTCAGTGGACGTGCGTTTGAGCAAACTCCTGGAGATGGTGAAGGACAGGGAAGCCTGGCATGCTGCAGTCCATCAGGTCACAAAGAGTCGGACTTAGTGTCTCAACAACAACAAAACCAGAGGCTCCACGGGAGCTGATTCTCCCCACCTCCTTTGTCTTGAGGGCAGGGAACGGGGCACTTTGCACAGCGGCTTTGAATATTCCTCTAAACCACCTTTCCTAATATGAAATGGGCTGTGCCCTGCTTTCATGCATATGCTGAAGTTCTAACTTCCTGCACCTCAAAACTTAAGAGGTAAATTAGGTGAAAATGAGGCTAAAGAGGTAGGCCTAAATCCAATAGAACTGGTGTGTCCTTATACAGAGATTGGGACATAGAGATACCAGCGGTGCACGCACACATGGAAGACCCAAGGAGGACGCAGCCAGAAGGCAGCCATCTGCAAGCCAGGGCGAGACATCACAAGAGGAAGCTGAACGAGGCAACACCTTGACTTTGGATGGTAGCCTCCGGTTCGGGGAGCCTGTCATGGCAGCCCTAGCAGGGGACCCCAGGAACAAAGCGACCTGCCTCTGCAATTCCTGTTACACGTGAGTATCTCCAGCTCTCCTCTCCTGCCCCTCCCCTGCCTCCTCTCACTCTCCAGGTTCCTTTTCTCCCCTGAAAACACTACAAAGAGGGGGTTGGGGCTTAGAAACGAGGTCACCGACTGCTGATCTAGAACAATGCAGTTTTGCTTCCTGTATTGTACTTACCAGAAACCCTGCCCACACAAGGGGAATCCAGACACTCTCAGGAACAGAAAGGAATGGTGTTCCCCTCTCTCCATCCAGAAACACAGCTGCAAAAATACCCCGTGGAAACTTCCCTCAAGCATAGCCACTTCCTTCTTTTCAGAAGGATTTTCACAAACCTCAGTATTTAATTAGAAATGCTATTACTCCCAAAGGTGTCTCCCTCTCTCAAGATGGGATGGTTTAGTTAGGGTGGTAGTTAAATGTGTTATCAGAATCAGAATTCAATGGAAATTCTTCTGCAGCCAACTTACATTTCACACTAACCACAGTGCACGTTAGTGATCGAAAACATTTGTTCTAGCAGTTAGATATTTTCTCTGCCAGGTAAACTATGCAAACAACTGCTAACATGTCAGGGCTTGCTGCTTCACCATGCTGTGTGCTGCTAACAGTAATTTTATTATACGATGCTATCTAAATACCCTAAGGGTTTAGGAAATTAAGGGGGCTGGTTTTTCGATATTATCTGCCCCAGATGGCACCCTCTTCCAACAGAAATAATGCTCAACTCTATTGGGTTGAGCTTTTCTTCATTTCACTTATAACAGCAGTAACATCTTTTGCAGTATTACATCATTCTGGACTCTTTACCCTTTATTTGGGATCCTTGGCTATCTCACTACAGATAGGAGAAAAAACACTCCTTAAGTAGTATGCCTAGCAAAGGGGATCACTAACAGGAAATACATATGCAAGCGGTCACTCTTGGTCATAAAGAAGGCAAGTTAATGGTGGCAGCGTGGGTACAAACCCTAATTTAACTCGGGACAAACCCTAAGTTGCCAACTGATTCCTCTAACCACCACATCTCCCCTTAATATGGTAATATTTGTTGCTGGAAATAAGCATACAGTCATAGAATGTATTACTACTGACAACATTAAAGTTTAAAGTACAACCATGTGATATTTTTCAGGCAGGAAAGGACCAATTAACATGGTTGGGTGAGGCAGAGACATGAGAAGCTTGGTGACCTTCAGACTCAGTTTTTTTAAAATTCTTCTCTTACCTTAGTGGAAGTGTCATAATCCCATCATGTAGTTGCTTTTCTCTGCATTGTAGCCAGTTGAGTTCTCCTAGGAGGACCTCGTACCCACCCACCCAGGAGACTTTAGTATAAATAAAATGAAAGCTAAGCTCTTTGGAAGGTAGAAGTGAAGCCAGTTAGAACAGAAAGGGTGGAGGTTAAGAGGAGTGAAGCTATTGGTTCTGTCTCTTATACCAATGAAACTTTCAATGAGACTTTTCCTTAGTCAACCACTGAATTAGGTAATGGACAAGAGTGATACTCAGATGTGAGTCACATGTAGAAACATATACCTGGGAAACCATCAACCTTGTGTTAACAACCTGTGGGAGACCATTGCTACAAATGCTCTCTGTGGGAGACCATTGCTACAAACACTTGTTACTATTTGTCTGAAAACCACACAGTAGAAGTTCTGGAACCAGGTTTCTAAAGTCCAGCTGGGTGAGCCCTGGGAATTCAAAGCTTGAAGTCTCAACAAAAGATGACCAGGGCTACTGAGAAACTCTAGTGCCGTAATAACCTCTGGTCAATTGTATTCACTGAGGCTGGGCGATCACAAGACTCTGTTAAGAACCATTGTCACCATTAATTGTTAATTGAAACTCTTTTTTTCCTACCTTAGGAAAATGAGTCATGCAAATTAGATTCCAGAACACCTCATTTAATCAATCAAGTCTTTAGTGAATACCCAAGTGGTCATATAATCTCACCCTACCTCTTGGATGGAATACAGGATAAAGGAGGAAAGCCATCTCAAATCTCTCTATCTGTAAGTCACCGATTTCTCTAGATTTTCCTTTTTCCCAAGTCTTCAACATGCCTAAAGCAAACTCAGATGCTCTTATCCCATGTTGAAACAGCTGAGAATATTCATAAAGGTCAGAGTCAGCAAATCTTCTACAGCCCCTATAGTTTCCAAGATAAGCTCAGAGAGGCTTAAAACCGGATTGTGGGAAGATCCAGTGATTCCAAGGAAATCTGGATGTCCTCACAGGCACTAGATGGTTGTTATTGCTTTCTCTTTTGATATACTATTTCCCCAAGTAGATCCTGTTACTGTTTAACTTGGCTATTGTATTAGTCTATTGGCAATGGTGTTTTGAATGGCCACCATCAGGTAAATGATGTGGGTCTTTTCAAAATTAGTTAGCCAAGCAATCTAGGATACTCGTAATTTAGAAAGCTTAACCAGGAGAAGCTGTTCTCTGATATCCTTTGCCTCATAAACTTAAAAAAAAAAGGGGGGGTTTAATTTGGCTTTATTTAAGAAATATTTCCATTTCTGAACCTGCAAAACTATGATAATTTAAAAGCATTAACAAAATTGCAAAGTCATTTGTTTATTGCAGGGTTCCCTGGGGAAAATATATAAATTTATCTAAGACTCATTCTCTACTTACTGAAATGTCTAAATAGATTGTTTAAAATATGAATTAGAACTCTCTTATCTAAAAATAAACTTATCATAGTTTTCTCCAAATACAAATGCACACAGTTTACATTGCTAAAATTCATTTCAAACATCTGAATATTAAGCTTTATCAAGTGTTTTAACAACTTAAGTACTTCAGTTTCATATTTTAATGACTACTTCAGAAACTTACTGCCCTTTTAAATCCTCTAAATCATCCCAAATACCACAAATGATCATTCTGATCATTCTAAAGAAAAAAGATCAAACCTCACATTTCACGTAGCTCTTAAGCCAGTAACCCAGACTGTCTGTGTGTGCTAACTCGCTCTGTCTGACTCTCTGTGACCCTATGGACTGTAACCTACCAGGCCCCTCTGTCCATGGGATTCTCCAAGTAAGAATACTGGGCTGGGCTGTCATGCCCTCCTCCAGGGGATCTTCCTGACCCAGGGATCAAACCCACTGTCTTCTATGTATGTTATATTGGCAGGCGAGTTCTTTATCATTAGTGCCACCTGGGAAGTCCAGATAACCCTAGGAATGGCCAGAAAAACTCATGCCCATTTCTACAGCACTGTGCACACTGGATCTTCCAAGAGATTCTGGAGCATTTTTAGGGCACAATGCTTCACTGCTCTGCTCACTCCACAGCCCCCAAATTAGTCTAAAACCAACTGGCTTTCTTTTCAAACTCCTACCCTCCATCTGCAGGCTCCAAACCCTGCAACATTTGTTTATTTTAGGAGAGAAACAAAGATATGACACAAAAATTTAGTCTTCTGGGCGAAATTATTTTAACGCATGCCATAAATTCTTTAGCATCTGAAGGAAACCACACGCCTATAATAAGAAGAAAACGGAGAAGATGGCATGTCGAAAAAGCAGCAGCAGGCAGTAAGCACAAGTGGTGCTATCGAGAAGGCGGAACTGGGTCTCTGCTGGAAAGAACACAGGATCAGGACTGGATTTTCAAAAACTGTTATCAGGGACTTCCTGGTGGTCCAGTGGGTAAGGCTTCCCCTTCCAAGGCACAGGGTGTGGGTTCCAGCCCTGTTTGGGGAACTAAGATCCCACATGCCTCGAGGGTCGAAAACCCAAAACATAAAAGAACAGAAGTAATATTGTTAACAAACTCAATAAAGACTTTAAAAAAAAAAAAAACTGGTATCAGAGTCAAAGAAAGGAAGGAATTTTTTAAGCTGAAGATAGTAAGAGTTTGACTCAATTAGACCGAAAGGAGGGCTGGTAGGAATGGAGTTTTAGCGGGAAATAACCTGGGTTTCCACTTGGCCACTAACCAGCTCATGGGACCTTGACTAAGCCACTAACATTTCTAAGGTCCTCTGAGTTCCAAAAGAAGTGTTTTAGTGATGAGCTTACAATCCTTCTGTTAGGATGATGCAAGAATTTACAAAAAACACTGAGGTCGCTTTGATAATTAGGAGAGTATTTAAACACAGCCACCGACTTCGTGTAAATGAACCCTTCGTGGAGGTAGAGTGAAAATGGGGTCACGAGTTCAGGACTTGGTTTATTTCTGATCAGGCAACTACAGAGCTGGAAGAGGGCTGACTAGTGTCTCTGATTACTATTTCAAAAGTAGAATTACAGATAAGGCATTTGAGTGATTATTTCTACCTGTGAAGTGCAATGAGGCCATTTCTCTACAGTCCTCAAAAGCAGCCTTTATCATCATTGTCATCCCCAGAAAAAGAGATGACTTAAAGACATCAGCCTATATTCACACAACAGGAAGCATTTCTAATCTAGAGGCCACTAAATGCATTTATGGATTAAATATGTATTAGACAGTGTATCTCTTCTAAGATAATTTTTCAGAGAAGAACCTAGCACAACCCTCTCTAAATGAATATTGAAGAGGTTAACATGTTACAATATATTATCCATTTTATCGCAAGTGTCCATATTACATGAGATAAAATGGCCAAGGCTTACGGGAAAAAGCAGCATTGGCCAGCAAAATAGGACTATTAGACATGGATCCAAATTCTATTAATTTCTGTTAGCCCTAGGATCTTATGTACATTATTTAACCCTTTTTTTTTTTTTTTGGTCATTTATTCACAGGCAAAATGCCTCTTACAACTTAAGGGGATAAATTTCAATTACAGCATAAGACACATAATAGTCAACGATGTCCAATTTCATCCCTTAACTTCTCCATATTTAAAAGGAAAAAGGAAATTTCTTCTATGATACACTCACCATACCCAAAACCACTTTCCCACAGTGGATACCTGACAGATAAATTAATTTCCCTTCTGATTCCATAAGATTCAAAATCCTGTTTAAAGAAACTATTAGAAAAAATAATTTAACCAAAATGAAAATGATTTTACCTTCACTCAACAGCAAAGCCCAGTGTCCAGAAGGCCAAAGATGAATCACTTAGGCAGATCCCTGAATTAAATGCCTGAAAAGTCAAGGTGATTCCAGGATGAACCATCTCAAATATCTCGAAGGCCAAAGAACTTCTTCTTTTTTTTTTTTTTTTTGGTCACAGTGACTAAGGTTGCCAGGGGGATAATTATTTGCAGATATTTTCTCAACAGGTAACAATACCTTCACATCCCTGAATAAGACAAGCTTTGGTTTTACTCCTGGTGTGGGTGGTGGGGATGTGGAACAGTGTCCTCAGGATTTTAAATATCTAAATTGGTTTTTACCAATCTTTGTACTGACTCCTTTCAGATGCCAATGAATGCACCTTGGTTCAGGACACCACAAAGCCAAGTCTTTTCAGGTATGAATGAATTGTGTCTATACCTAAGGTCTTCCAGTGGAGTCCAGATCAAAACAGAGAGGCTTTCTCTGAAGATCTCCACTGGAGTGGGTTGCCATTTCCTTCTCCAGGGGATCTTCCTGACCCATGGTCAAACCTGGGTCTTCTGCATTACAGGTAGACTCTTTACCGTCTGAGTCACCAGGGGCTGTAAGTTCCAAAGACTTTCACAGTATTGTTTTTCATTGTAATTCTAATCAATATGGGGGCTGGGGACCCACTCTGGACTTTAAAAACTAGCACAAGTATCTTGGTAACAACTTCAAGGCATCAGAGCTGCATTTGGAGGCTTTTCTAAAACAGGTTTCTATGTTCTACCAACTCCTGTCCAAGGGACCCCAACCAGACTTTCTTGCAATGATAACCTTCGAAGTAAGAATATAAACAGCTATAGATACAGAGGAGGAAGGAAAGAAAGCTGGTCCTCTCACCGCTTTACAGTGAGTGTGCATTATGAAGGTATACAGAATGTGTGAGGTATTCTCCTGTTTGATTACTTAATCTTTACAGAAACTCTATATTATAATCTTCATTATACAGATGAGAATTGAAGCAGAGAAGTTACGCAATTTGACAAATGTCACACAGCTAGTAAATGGCTGAAACGAAATTCTTAAGTCATCCAAAATGATTAAGAAAATAAATCAATTCAAAAACAAGTTTAGAAAGCGTCTTAAGTGATAAGAAGGAAATGTGGAAATACTTGGCCTTCCCAGCTGAACACCATTTTCTTATATAATCTTGAAATGTGTCCTTATGACCTGGGTCCCTGTGGCGCTTGCAGATGGCTTCCATTTCAAAGACTCTTAAAGCTTTCAGGAATTTACTCCTAGATTTCTAGGCATGCTCAATTAGCACCTCCCCTCTCTAACTTCCTTGACTAGTCAAAAAAACTCTTGCTTTCCCTGTTTTTGTTCAAAAACATCTATTGCCTTTGGAAAGCCTGATTTTTAATGTTCCTTAAACCCTTAGGGTGCAGAAGAAGAAAAATATATTATGAGACTCAGCATCCACGTCATCCCATTTCTGAGTTCCAGAACAAAGAAGAGAATGTCGTTTAATCACTTTGCTTCCTAGGCTTGTGTCTTTTCAAAATTATAATTTAACTATCCACTGGTAAGATCTAGATGATAATCATTTACTTCTGATACGGTTTACTGGACATTTTCTTCTTACATGACACTTACCTAGATGTCTGTCTTGATAGCAGGGGAGGGGACAGCATTTAACAACAATCTTTTGGCAGGCTGGGAACTTCTGTGGTTTTAAGACCACCCCTGTATTTTCTCAAAAGAATTGAAATGCCGTCTCTTGAGTTATGTAGGCAGCCGTGGGAAATTCAGTGAGGGCGGCCATTCTGACGTCATTCAGTCCACATGGGAGCAAACTCCCATTCGGTATCTCATAGAATTTCAAATATGTATCTCCATGAGGTTTGAAATATCCTATTTCTGACTGAATATACTGAAACCCTCAAATCTTAATCAGCATGGAACAAAAACACAGCTCAATATACAGAAATTAGTTACTGATGTCAATCACACTGATGACTACATTGAAAATGCAGACTGAGAGGGCGAGGGGCCCCGAGGAGCCAGCCACTGTACTTACGCCCTTTTCAGACATGTGTGATCCTTTTTATAGCCTAAAATTAGGAATTATTACTCCAGTTTTACAATTGGATAAAATGAAATTCAGAGTGGTTTGAAGCAATTTGGTCAAAGTGGCCCAGCCAGTGCCTAGAGATTTTTCAAACTGACTCTCCTTTCGACTACACCCGAGGAAACCCCCCTATCAAGAATATTTTCTCTCTAAAAAACATTCTGGCTATTCACAGCCTGGGTTATTTCCTGATACTAATCCACCAGACTTGAGCTGCAAAGTTCCCATTGCATTGTATTACCCGAAGTCTTAAGAGTCAGAATAAATGGACAGGATTCAGTGAGTTAAGAAAACGTAATAAAACAACAGATTCCGTTCCCATCCCCCCACCCACCTCCATAACTTCAACTCATATACAAGCTCAGTTTTACCTCCACAGTACCTGGCTTCCAGTTTACCAACTAAAATAATCATCAAGATGTTAATCTTTTGATAGAGGATATAAATAAAGTAGTAAGTTAAAACTACATATTAGAAAGATAAAGACCTAAGCAATTCAGAACATCTCTTTTAACAGAATCAGACACCAAAGGAAATCAATTGATTTTGATGAACAATAGTGAGCAGGCCTCTTTTTAAATATTTTTGAAACAAAATTTTATAAACAATAATAAAAATAAGGCAGAGCAACTTTATAAATCTTCTGTTTAGTATAAGCATTTGTTTATTACAACTTTTAAAATGCTTTCATGTGAATGTTTAAGACCCTAAATGAACATGCTAATTTAAGATGCTCAATGCAACCCATTTATTTCAGGGGTACATTGGTAAAAATCAGAAACAAGTATCTTAGTAGACCAGCTAGGCTCTCCCTTCTATATACAGACTGAGAAAAACAGAAAACTGATTATTTTCCAAAGACCAACATGAAGCACTATAAAATGATATTCTGTACAAACTATTTTGTTTCATATCAGTAATAAAATTTATTTTGTAACATGAGTATATATATATATATATATATATATATATACACAAATTGTGTGTGTGTGTGTGTGTATACATATGTATATACCTGGCACCTTACTTTCCTTAAAAATGGTTTTGGATTTTGGTAATTTTTTACAAAATTACAGTGGATATTACAGACATCCATTTAACAGTGACCAAATCTCCTAAGTTTTTCATACTCCCCTTATCTTGACTGTGGAATGAAAATGGTTTGAAATTTTCCTTACTATGAAAAAAATTTTAAAGACAAAAATTAACGAGACACAATACATCCAACCTGAGATTATAATATGGTTTGTTCTAGTAAATCCAGGAAGACTGCAATGGATGCCTCCAAAGATAAGGAGCCAGAGCCCTGTAGGACTCTTCCACTCAAATCAGATGTTTAAATTAGGGTGGTCTACGGGGAGAAAAGGCTCTCTTCTGCCTGCATAATAAGAGCAAGTGTATCAGTTAAGGAGAGATACGCCACTGGCGCCGCTGATAATATGGTCATTGTTGGCGCATTTTGTCAAAAGGCTCAGCTTCCTTTCTCCACCTGCTAAAGCTTGCCAAAAAGCTAGCCGGGTAAAAGAATAAGGTAACCGATCATTTATAATTCAATTTAAAAATTATCTTGCTCAAAAACCTGAGACTCGTCGAATTGGGGCATACTGGTATATACTTGTTATTGCATGTGATCTATACTCCGACTCATCTGTTCCTCAAAAACATAACCTAAAGAAAAAAAACCCTACCCCTAGCCCTCTAAACCCTAAAAAATCCACCCAATACTATGGAGGACAGTGGGTAGCAGGCGGCTACCCTCCATATCAAATAAAGGTCCTGATACATTCAACTTGATCAATATCAAGTTTTATTAACAGGAACAAAAAAGATAATTTCCATTTTCCTGCCATGTGTTGTCTTACCAGGGTGTACTGAGAATACTGAAACATAAAATTCTTTCAAGTGTAACGTACCATGGCAAAATGTAATTATTTAGCTCCTTTTTATACACAACAGTTAAGTCTCTTTTTAGCTGGTAGAACAAACTGGCCCCAAAAGAGGCCATAATCTGCATCACTGGAAAGAAAAATCAGTCATCAACCATCAAATGTGTGTGTGTATGCCCACATATGTATATATATATATATGGAGACATATATCGATATATACGGAAAAGAAAAATTAAGAACTTAATAGACCATCTTCACCCCAGCAGCCCCATGTGCCTTCTTCCTCCCCTACCAGTGGTCTCCATCTCCATGTGGTTCTTCTCGGATTTTCCTAATGAAACAATGAGGTAGGAATCAAAAGAAAACAGCGTTAGGATCCTGACAAAGTAACGATTTTCTCAGCTCTAGGTTTTGTAGGCCCTCTTGTTCGAAGAAATGCCAAATGTCTTAATTCTTCCCGTAGTGACACCAGGGGCAAGACCCACTGTCATTTTTGAGGCCAATGTCCCTTCATCAAACGGCCAGCAGCAAAAATCTTTCAGACAAACGGTTAACTGATGCAAATTAATAGGGCCACCATCACTGCAGTGCAATACGTTACAGGAAAAAGAACAATGAACAGCACGAGAAAGGAAAAGAGCAGTGTTCGGTTACAAAAACATTAAACCCCACAGTTTGCCCTCAGCATCAAGGCTAATCTTATTTTTCATCAATTGAAATAGCTAAGAAGGCAAAAGATGAGATAGCCTGGGAGAAGAAATATACGCACGGGGTGGGGGAAAACTGTCATCTGTATCCAAGGGTTTCACGCAACATTTAGGGCAAACGCCTTTGTTCCTGGGCTTGGGAAGGGAGTGGGTGGGTGGGTGATGGAGGGATCAGATGGGTCGGCCCGGGCCCTCCACACCCTGCTCTCCGGCGCATGCGCGAGGCCAAGACAAAGGAATAGGTAATTACAGTCCGGATTCATTCATTTTGCCCGCAGTACTGAGGTCTGTGAGCCCCGGTTGTAATCCCTGCGAGGCTGATCCACACCCCTAGTGCAGGAAGACCACCTCTTTGACAGTGTTTGATTTTAACCTGCCGCAGATATGCTAGTGGCCTCGCGGCAGACCGAGGCGTGGTTGTCAATCCTGTTCCAGATACTAAAAAATGCACCCATGTGCGCTGCGTTATTTTAAGCAGGGTGAAAATTACACAGGCAAAGACTGTTCACGGAGTTCGTTTCAAGGCGGAAATGTCTCTTGAGAAAGCAGATAAGGAGCCCAGCCAAGCGTTCGATGAATATTCATGAAAAGAATGCGGTTTGTAGCCACGCATTGTGTGTGCGCTCGGATCCAAGGATTCTGCAATTTTTATTCTTTGGGGAAGGAGGGAGGAGGCGATTGGGCGAAGAAGGGGGAACAGGGGCCAGGCGTCGGGTTTCAGTATTAGCGCTTTAGGCAAAGCCTACTAAACCCCAAACCTTCGCTCCCGGCCGGGCTGGGCGGCGAGGGGCCGCGCGCTGTCAGGTTCAAGCTCACACCCTCCGGGCCAGGGCCGCCAGAGGAGGCGCCCAGCGCATTCTCCGAACTGAGTGCTGGAGACTAGGACACGCTCAGATGGAGCCCACAGGTAAATGGCAAGGCAGCTCGGTCCCCTCCCGGGCTGGGGCTCTGATCGGCTCAGTGGTGCCTCGGGAGGCACGTTGTCGTGTGAACCTCGCATTCCTCGGCCACCCCAAGCCAAGATTCAGGAGTCCCAGCGGCCAAGAAAACCCATTTGCTGAACCAAAAAGCCACCTCCTTCCTTCTGATCACACCACGTCCCCCCGTATCCCTTCTCCCCCTTACACTCTCGCCCCACCCCACCCCCACCCTTCGTCTTCTGCCGCTGCGACCCCCGCACCCAGCGCCTTCTTCCCGGCGATGAGCCGGGCGGGTGACAGCCTCTCCCACCAGACTCACAAAACCGTCTCTTCGGGACTCGGTGCACCGCAAGGGCTTCACGTTCCGCAATCTCCTGCTGCACTAGCTGCTTTCCTCCCGCTACCCACCACCAACTCCGCTTAACAGGCTCACCAGCCCCCCATCCCCCCAGCCTCCCCACCCTGCGAGTGGCTGCAGCCACCCACCTCGGGGGGCCGCTCCTCCCATCTCTCCAGTCCCCCGCGGCGCGACGGAGCCCTCCCCGAGGGATCCCCACCCCCACGACCAGCGCCGTCTAATCGGGGGCCCCGCACCACTCCCCCTCCCCACACCCCCCATCCCGGGCCGCGGCGCCGAGAGAGAACAAAGGGCCTCGGGGTGGGGGGCGGGCGCAGATGGGGAAAGAAGGGGGTGCCGGTGGGGGGAAGGGAACGGAGGCCCCCGGGGTGGCCGGCACCCCGGGTCCGCGGCGGCTGCGGGGGCCACCGGGGCGCGCCTCCTTACCGGGTCTGGGTGCCTGTGGCCGCCCCGAGGTGAACGCGGTGCCGCGGAGGGGCCCGGGTCGCTGGGCGTCGTCCGGCCGGGTGCCTGGCCGCTAGGCGGGAGGCTCTCTCCCCGGCTCGACGGCGGGGAGCCCGGAGCGAGGAGCGAGCTGTCGCGCTGCTGCCGCCGCCGCCCTCGCCGCTGCCGCTACTGCCCTCGCCGCCGCCGCCGCAGCCTCTGCATTTCTCGCGCGCGCGCTCCCCCTCCCCTTCCTGCCCTGCGCCCTCCCCCCGCGCGCCCGCCCGCCCGCCCCCCGCTCGCCCCGCCCCCCGAACGCCCCTCCTCTCCCTCCCGCTCGGGGCCCCGCCCGCCTCCCGTCCGCTCCCCGCGGTCCCCCAGCCCCGCCCGCCCGGGTACCCCCGCCTGCCTTCTCCAAAGGGCTGGTTCCCCTCTTCGCCCCCTCCCCTTCCCTCCATCCCCGGGCCCCTCCTGCCTTCCTAGCCCACTCCCAACCCACCTCCCCTCCACTCTTCTCCAGTCCTTGGCCCCCCCATCTCCGCCGCCTCCCCTCCCCCCGCAGCGCCGGCGATGTTTGGGGCACACACACACACACACACACACACACACTTGCTCTCCATTGCGCCCCCCTCTCTCTCTCCGTCTATTCTGTTTGGAACGGTTGGGTAGAAGGTCTCGGGCTCTCGCTCAGACCTTGAGGGGCCGCCTCGAGGTGGTGCCTGACGCCCCCTGCCCCTTGCTATCCTTTCTCAGCATCCCATCCGAACGCTCGCTATGTCCGGCTGAAATTCTGATACCCGGGCGGGCACTGAGGTTCGGGGGAGGGGTTGACCTGGTGGCTCCCTTCGGGCCATTAGGACCGACGCCCGAGGGTGGACAGTGGTCTCCCAGGGCAGGCACGCCTGGGCGGCGCCCGGGTGCACCGAGTGTGCTGCGCCCCGGCAGGCTGCGGCTTTTGACCAGCGCGGCGCGGAGGTCCAGCTGGCCGGGCGCGCGGCGTCGCCCCTGCGAGGATGCTCTCAGGACTTGGGAGAAGAAGGAGGGAAGACCAGAGCCCTAGGCACGGAGCCGTCGGGTTTTTGTTTGTTTGTTTGTTTGTTTTTTTGATGTCTGTGCTTTAACGGAGGCACCAGTTCTCAGGAAGAGAGTTAGCCGAGACAAGCCGCACAGTGCAAGCTCAGAAACGCACAGGTCAAAACCGTGGCCAACTTCGGGGTGTGGGGTGTCCCTGGGGGGTTGCCACTTTATCACAGGAATACAAAATAACCACCAGGGTGGGGATGTATGCTCACCTTGCTTATCTGTTGGCAAGAAGCAAATGCGAAAAATAACGTAACACGACATCGCTTAGAACGGTATAGCTCTTTTCATTAGACAAAAGCCAATTTTACCCTTCCTGCAAAACCCTTCTGAGGCTTTGGAACTTTCATTTGCGGTATTTGGGCGCCCTCTGGCGGTATCTGGATTGCTTTCTGGCTCGCCCACATAGCAGCAAAGAAAACCAAAGTATGCTGCGGCTGCTTCTCCCGGACGGTTCTGCCCTCTTGACCTGGGCGAGGATTCGAGGATAGGAATGTATCCAAAGCCGGAATGATACAGTGTAACCACATGTTACAAGGAGGCAGACGCCAAAGGCAAGTGCATCCGCATTCAAGTGGGAAAAGGTAAGTCCATTTCCGATTAACAAGGAATAAACTTACCAGAATTTAATTGCTATATTTAAATTAAGCTGGGTGACAATATCAACCCCATACAAGCCTCGAAGTTTTGCAGTGGAACAAGGCTCCCCTACTGTACTGATATTTACAGTTTATGTGGGTCACGCCGAATTAGACAAAGGCGTGAAAGCTGGAAATATACACCTATGAAAGCCAAAGGGGCAAGGGAATTCTGCAGTCGTTTTCATTTTTTTCTTTTGTCTGTTTCCTATTTAAATGAAATAACAAAGTGTGTGTGTGTGTGTGTGTGTGTGTGTGTGTGCGCTCAGTCGCTAAGTCCTGTCCAACTCTTTTTGACCCTTGGACTGTAGCCTACCAGGCTCCTCTGCCCACGGAATATTCCAGGCAAGAATAGTGGAGTGGGTTGTCATTTCCTCCTCCTAGGGGATCTTCCTCACCCAGGGATCAAACCCACATCTCCTGCAGCTTCCGAATTCGTAGGAGGATTCTTTATCACTGAGCCAAAGAAGTAAATATGGTACAAAAACAGGGAAGCAAATTACAAATAAAAGCATTTTATTTATTTGAACATAAATGTTCAATAATTTTCTATGTTCAGTATATGTCCCTCATTCCAGCACATTATTTATGAAGTTAGGTGTTGGGTTTCTCAGTCTCCTGTTTTGGACAGATAATTTTCTGATGGGGGTGGGGATTGGGTGTATCTGTCCAGTGTACTGTAGGCTGTTCATCATCGTTATTGACCTCTATCCATCCACCAGTTACCAGTAACATACACAGAAACACACACGTATCACCCCCACCACCACCACTTCTGACAACCAAAATGTCTCCAGACATGGCCAAACATCCCCCGGGAGGCAAACATCCCTCCAGGTTGAAAACTACTGGCCTATCTTTTTTTTTTTTTGAACTGTTATGAGCAAGTCTTTAAGTTTTAACCCTATGCAATTAAATGAGCACTTACAATTTTATGCTCATAATATGTATTGAATATATTTGTTAGGGTATCTGCGTAGTTATTTCATTTAGCATTCAGTTTTCATCCCTGTGATCTTCCAGTCATGTAAACTCATCCCCAAATGAGTAAATATGTGTTCCTATTGTGTTTGTGTGGTAAGTCTTTGGATGTTATCTTCTATCTTTTCATTTTTCAATTAAAAAAAAAAAACCCTAACAATTAACGTTTGGTACTTTCAGTGCTCCTAGCTAAATTTTCACGATGGAGAAAACAAGCCTTTCAAAGGTGTGGTTAGAATATAAATCACAGTTACCATAGAAACAGGAGGCAAAAGCTTACATCAGTGAGACTTCAGGTCTCCTCAGTTTGGTCTTCCATCAGATTTGTTTATTTAAAAGATTTTTAAAGCAATTCTTCTTTAATGAAATAATGATGTAACTGGCTGATAGTGCTATTAATCTTAAGAATGGAACCTTTTCCAGAATTTATAGATATGCACCAGGTGGTACCCAACACGTTATATCTGTTATATCTCAATACATTATAAAATCCAATTTGTTGATGTTTTTAGACTCATTTTTAGTTGTTCATCTAACATCTTACATTTTTAAGATGCATGCTCTTGAAAGGTTTTGTTTCTTTCTTTTTAAAACCCACACTTAAGGAATTAATGACTAAGCAGTTTAAAGCTCTGGAGTTCAGAAAACTGTTAACATAAACTATTATGGATGCCACTCGCTGTTTAGATTATAGACAAATTAACTTGCAAGTAGATGTTAAAGGTGCAGATTGTGACAAATGTAATTAATTTTCAACATTATATACATGAAAATAAAAATTGCTTTACTCTCTAAAAGGAGTGAATAATTTTTCATAAAGCTAGACTTCCTGGGATGTAAAATGAATTTCACTGTCATTTTCAATTGCCTACATATTTTGCTTCAGTGAGGCATAACCTGCATTATGGAAATATTCATCAAAAAGATAAATGATTTGGCGACTACTGATTTTTACTAAAGGATTTGCTGTAGAATTGCTTGCAATGAAATGGACTCTTGTCACCTAAATGAGTAGGCTTACAAAAACCTCAATATGTGTTCAGCTTTTAAAATCATATCTATTGTTATTGAGACATATAGGGTAGATTATTATGCAGACCTCACCTCACATCCAAAGCTCACCCACAACTCCCCTCTCGGTACCTCTCATATCACCCACCGAGGCCAGGCACCTTCCCAGTTCCCCAGTCTTTCCTCCTAAACACTGAAAAGAGAATTACGACCCCAAATAATACCTGTGGACCAACATGAATGAAGCAAAAGCATGGTCACAGTCATGTCAGCCCAGTGTTCCCCTAGCCACCTTTGCCTGACATCTTTTTGAGTAGCTCTTGTTCAGGGCCACTGAATTAATGCAAACCCACAGAGACTTCTATAGAGAATTTGATCAATTCAGCAGGACAGCTAAGTATTGGGTGAAGGATTGAATTGCTGCAGTTTGTTCACAAGGTCTCTTCTATGAATTGCAAGCTAAAGGTTAGACAGGCAGTATTACATATGAAAGTAGATAGCTTTTCTTTCTTAAATACACTCATAATTTTTAATCAAAGGAAAATGTTGACGTGCATATTTACGTCCTCTTTCTCCCTTTCTCCCTCCCCCTGCTGCACCTTCCACCTCTGTTATTACAGTCTCAGCCTTCACATAGCTGAGAAAGGACTTTGTTTCAGTCAATGGTTCTCAAGCAAGGGCTCTTCTGAGTCCCAGAAGACAAGCGGCAATATCTCCAGACTTTGGGGAAAACTCATAAGGGGAGAAGTGGTGCTAATAGATAAAGATCAAGCATCTTTAGATTTAACTAATTTAACTAATAGATAAAGATTAGGGTTACTGCTAAACCTCCTACAATGCACACCAAACAGCCCCCGTAACAGGCAGTTGCTCATCCTAAAATGTCAGTAACAGCGAGTGGAGAAACCTTGGTTTAACGCCTGATTTTTCTGAAGAGCACGTGCTGCCTGAGGAACTGTCTCTTGCTGTGGTTCAAGGTGTCAGTGGAGGCAGCAACTCTGGAGGTGCAAAGAATTAACAGATTTCCTTTGAATAGGGGCTGCATTGCACCCTGAGCCCCTTCATTGCCACCTTTCTTGGATAGATCACAGATCTAGGCAGTGACCTTCAGAGCCACGGCAAGGATTTTTAATTCACTGTATTCCTACGTGCTGAGTAAAAGGAAGAAAACAACTCACCTGGCTCCCTGTTTCACACTCCTCTTTCTGTCCTGTAAGAGGAGAGCTGGAAACCTGAGCCAACGTGTGTTTACCACGAAACAGTGGACCTGAAATGCAAGGAGCAACCTGGCCTTGGCACCACACTGGGAACATTTTTGGCCCAGATAAAAAACGGATAAAAACCAAATCTTATCCTCTACCTGAATAGTTCTCATTCCCAACTCCCTCCTCCCTTTCACAGACAGGAATTTCCCCACCTATCCTGTAAATCCCAAAGCACTTTATCGACTCACTAGCATTTTCTATGAAGCACATACACAAAACTAGACATAGAAAATGTCAACTACAAATTGGCGCTTGCCAAGAGCGCTGACAGTGACTGAACAACAAAGGCATTTGCCATTTGCCTCTGCAGAGATGGACTGCCCTGGTTGCTCAGAGGGCAAAGCGTCTGCCTGCAATGTGGGATACCTGGGTTTGAACCTTGGGTTGGGAAGATGCCCTGGAAAAGGGAATGGGTACCCACTCCAGTATCCCGGCCTAGAGATTATCCCCCCTATGGTTTATGGGGTCGCAAAGAGTCGGATACGACTGAGCGACGTTCACTTTCATGTTATGATCTCAATCCTTGCATCTCCTTTTATCTAGCAAAGCACTAAATCCCTTCATGGTGACATCAGATCCTCACTACTAACAGAAAACCTTTTGTAAAATGAGTGCTTAATGGTTCTGAACTTGGCCTTCTCCAAAACCTTATATATTGACCTTCCCCCACTGCCTCTTTGGAGCAGTCTCTCAGAGATATCTGAGGTGCTGCCTCCCAGGCTGCAGTCCTCATTTTGCCCCAGATAAAACTTAACTTGCAACTCCCAAGTTGTGCATCTTTTTTCATTGACAAAAACAAACCTATGGTTACCAAAGGGGAAAGGTGGTGGAGGTTTAGTCACTCAGTCATGTTCGACTCTTTGCAACCCCATAGACTGTGGCCCACCAGGATCCTCTGTCCATTAAAATCTCCAGGCAAGAATATTGGAGTGAGGGAAGATTCCCTTCCCCAGGGGATCTTCCCCACCCAGGGATTGAACCTGAGTCTCCTGCAAATTGCAGGCAGAGTTTTTACCATGGGAAGCCCCAAAGGGAAAAAGGGGGAGGGATAAATTAGGAGGTTAGGATTAACAGATACCTACTACTGTTTATAAATATGATCTATATAAACAAGGACCTACTATATAGCACAGGGAACTATACTCAGTATTTTGTAATAACCTATAAGGGAAAAGACTTTGAAAAAGAATGTGTGTGTGTGTATAACTGAATCTGCATACTGTATACTTGAAACTAACATGATACTGTAAATTGACTTACTTCAATATAAATAAATAAAAGAAAATACATAAAGCCAGTGATCAAAGGATATTTGCCTCCCTAACCAGGGAGGGCTTTTTTCAAGCACTGCTTACCTGTTTCTACAGACACAGGGCAGAGGATTAGAACAGAGGGACCTTAGTCTTGGGGAAATAGTCCTTAATTCTTCGGCTGCCCTTCCTCCATAATCACCCATTAAGCTCTTCAAATAACAAGTGACTTTACAATGGCATAAAGAAAGAATGTTGTAGAACACTTTTTCATATGGTTTTCCTTTTGAGTAAAAGAGACTATAGAGGTTCCAACATTAAGTATTGTGAAGCTTAAGACCAGCATTTCTTGTTACCACCTGCTTCTCTCTCAGATCAAATACTCTATCGGTATTTTTACTTTTAACTCCAGTGCAAGAAATAGTGCCCCAAATAAATTGGTTTTAAGTGCAAACTAAATTGCCAAGCAGAAGGCAGAGAATGCATTTTTGTTGTTTTGTTTTGTTTTCGCTGTAAGTTAGTAAAGCGATGTTGCTTTGCCTACTCCTCCAAGTGCAAATATTGTCAAATTCCAACATCTCCCCAACTCTGCTCTTTGGATAGACTCCCCAAGACTTCCAAACAGAAACCGTAACCCTCTTGCTTCTTAAGCCTAGAAATATCCTACTCAGCAAAGTTCAACGTAATGTCAGAAAGAATGATTCCTCCCAAAACAGAAAAGCAAAATAGTAAGAAATAAGAAAGCCAAATTGCAAATGTATTCAAGAAAGAGCTGGCGAAAACGGTTGAGGATATCTAAAAACCAACCAACTACAAAAACAGCTATTGTATCAGTAGTTTTAATGGGACCCGAAAGTCATCTGTGAAAATGAGTGATAGGCCAGGAAATTGGACACACAAGGAAAGCATGGTCCCTGCCTTAAAGCATCAGTGTTTCTGGAGGACTTAGAACAAAAAAGAAAAGCAATCTCATTGTAGTAATTAAAAGACTCATGTGATCAAAATCAAACACAAGGAAAGATGTCAAAAACAACTTCCTAGATGTCTAAAGTAAGTTCCTGAATGGTATAGAAAGTATTACTGTCCCTATATTATGCTATACATAAATACACAGGGAGGAGCCACAGGATTTCAGCCCAAACTGTTCACTTGTAGCTCTCAGTGGGAGTCAGTGTCATTTCAGAGGTGGGGCAGAAGGTTACTCAGCTTTCTAATATCATGTTCTAAAGTTCTATGTTGAATGACTGGTTTTGCAGTGACCACTCATTACTTTGGGCCTCACAATCTATAATTTTGTACACTGCTCGGGAGACCTGGGCTAAGAAATCACTACTTGGAAACTGCCTTCTCATCAGCTTTCCTGGCACTCCGTATTTTAACACCATACCACTGCTTCTTGCATCTCTCTGCTGCTTCACCTTTAAATTAGTGGCTCGGTTTGGATGAACAATGTGGCCGCAGCCTTGGCATTCTCCTTTCGGCAGCTGGCCGAGGTCCCTGGGGTGCCCTAATCCAGTCCACTTCTAATGTAGAGAACTGCCTCCCACTCCCAGATTCTGAGATGGGGATTTCATTAATAGGAGGAACAAGATTTTAGTCTATAGTTAGTTCCTGCCACTCCATCCATGTAGTAACTTAATTTTTGTATTTGCATAATCAAAACAGAGTTCTGTTTTCTTTATGACTTTGTTTGTTATGTCTTCCTCATCAGTGAACTTCTAGTACACAGCATTGCTGTTGAATCAAAATCACCTGAGCATTTTATCTTCTATTGAAGACTAGTTATCTCCTTTCTGCTAATAATGCTGCAGTGACAGCTTTGGACACATGGTTCTCATCTTTTAAAGTATTTCCTCAGTTTCTATAAAGAGGACCCATACATTGACACTATGCTGATTTCTATGGTTTTGTCCACCAATAAGATTAAACAAATTTTTTGCAACCAGAAGAACCTAAGAGAACCTACCTCTACAGAGCTCCAATGCCAAAACATTTTATAATGGTTTTAAGTTGCATATTAATTACAGACACGATTAGACTGTTTTCCCAATGTCGATTCATTGCTTGGATTTCATTTGATGTCACAGTCTCAGTCTCTTGTGAAACGGTTAATATCAATTCTATGGATAAAAGTCTTCTATTAGTAATTGCTCATCCTATTAATCTTTTTTTTTTTTCTAATGGGAAAATTGATTCCATTTTTACAAAGCTGGTCTCTTTGACATCTGTTGAAACCCACCAGAATATGACTGGGAGAGATTGTCCGTCTCAGTGATTGAGTTGACCAGCTTGGCTTTTAGGTGATAAATGGTATCAAATCCTAACTTTGCCTTCACTTTCTAGCCTTACAATCCTTCTTGTCTTTTAGCCTTAGTCTTTTCTTCTGGAAGATGAGAAAATTACCAATTTCACTGGACTGTTCTGAAAATTATACGAGAAAATGAATGTAAAACTCTTAGCCAATTCATAAAACATAACTCAGAAAATGTGTTCTAAGGAAGCTAATTTTGTAGCCCCACCAATATGACCTTTGAGGACGGGATAAAATAACAAAACTTAAGTAATGAATCAGGGAAGACGGGAGGGTTCAGAAAACCATAACGGAAGGCCTGAAGTATGTTGCCATGTTTGCACAAAGAATTTAGCTCTAAGTTTCTTGGAAGCCAAGAGAGAAAAAAATCAAAATATTATGGACTATTAATTTTTCTGATAAGGGAAAACATTTCAAGTGTGTCAGAAGGAACAACTCTTCCTAGCAATCAGCTTTAAGAAGAATGTATCTCTATATCCCTTTCTGTAAAAGATACTAAATTTCTTAAAGAAAAATTTTTCAGTAATGACTTCTACTGGAGTTATAGCAGTTTTCTCATGAGGCCATATATTGTATCAACTTGCAAATGCAGAAACCATCTTAGTATAATTTTGCAAAAACGTTTTTATGAAAAAAGGAAAAATAATGAGGTCCAGACCAGCAACTGTGGCTGGAGCACCTAGACAGACTCTCCATGTGGGTGGAGGGCACAGGAAGGGAGCAGGGAGAGTCTCCTTGCTCTGGGCAGTGTCCACTGTGGGAGCAAGGTCAGTTCAAAACACATATCTACTCTCGCCCCCACGCCCTGGCGCTGCCTCTCCTTTCAGTCTTAGGCAGAAGTTTTCAACCTGGGACTCCAGGCTCCTAGGGGACTAAGGGGTGGCCATCCGTGAACTCTTCATCCCTCCCCTTTGGCTCAGTTCAGTTCAGCTCAGTCACTCAGTCATGTCCCACTATGTGACCCCATGGACTGCAGCACGCCAGGCTTCCCTGTCCATTATCAACTCCTGGAGCTCGCTCAAACTCATGTCCATTGAGTCAGTGATGCCATCCAACTATCTCATCCTCTGTCATCTCCTTCTCCTCCTGCCTTCAATCTTTCCCAGCATCATGGTCTTTTCCAGTGAGTCAGTTCTTCGAATCAGGTGGCCAAATTATTGGAGTTTCAGCTTCAGCATCAGTCCTTCCAATGAACACTCAGGACTGATCTCCTTTAGGATGGACTGGTTTGATTTCCTTGCAGTCCAAAGGACTCTCAAGAGTCTTCTCCAACACCACAGTTCAAAAGCATCAATTCTTTGGCACTCAGCTTTCCTTATGGTCCAACTCTCACATCCATATATAACTACTGGAAAAATCATAGCTTTGACTAGACGGACCTTTGTTGGCAAAGTAATGTCTCTGCTTTTTAATATGCTGTCTAGGTTGGTCATAGCTTTTCTTCCAAAGAACACATATCTTTTAATTTCATGGCTGCAATCACCATCTGCAGTGATTTTAGAGCCCAAGAAAATAAAATCTGTCACTGTTTCCACTGTTTCCCCATCTATTTGTATGAAGTGATGGGACCAGATGCCTTGATCTTAGTTTTTTAAATGTTGAGTTTTAAGCCAGCTTTTTCACTCTCTTTCACTTTCATCAAGAGACTCTTTAGTTCCTCTTTGCTTTCTGCCATAAGTGTGTGTCATCTGCATATCTAAGGTTATTGATATTTCTCCCTGCAGTCTTGATTCCAGCTTGTGCTTCATACAGCCCAGCGTTTGACATGATGTACTCTGCATATATGTTAAATAAGCAGGGTATACAGCCTTGAGGTACTCCTCTCCCAATTGTTCCATGTCCAGTTCTAACTGTCGCTTCTTGACCTCCTTTCTCAGAGGCGGGTAGGTGGTCTGCTATTCCCATCTTGAAGAATTTTCCAGTTTGTTGTGATCCACATGGTCAAAGGCTTTGGCATAGTCAAAGAAGTAGATGTTTTTCTGGACTTCTCTTGCTTTGTCTATGATGCAACAGATGTCAGCAATTTGATCTCTGGTTCCTCTGCCTTTTCTAAATCCAGCTTGAACATCAGGAAGTTCTCAGTTCATGTACTGTTGAAGCCTAGCTTGGAGAATTTTGAGCATTGCTTTGCTAGCGTGTAAAATGGGTGCAATTGTGTGGTAGTTTGAACATTCTTTGGCATTGCTTTTCTTTGGGATGGGAATGAAAGCTGACCTTTTCCAGTCCTGTGGCCATTGCTGAGTTTTCCAAATTTGCTGACATAGAGAGTGCAGTGGTTTCACAGCATCATCTTTTAGGGTTTGAAACAGCTCAGCTGGAACTCCGTCTCCTGCACTTTGGCTGCTTCTTACTAAATGCCAGATATTTTGGAGTAAAGGTGGCTCAGATGGTAAAGAGTCCGCCTGCAACACAGGAGACCCAGATTCCATCCCTGGATTGGGAAGATTCCCTGTTGAAGGAAATGGCAACCCACTCTGGTATTCCTGCCTGAGAAATCCCCTGGACAGAGGAGCCTGCCAAGCTATAGCCCAGGGGGTCACAAAGAGCTAGACACAACTGAGCAACTAACACACTTTCACACTTAAGTAAAAGCTGAGGTGCAAAAATCAACTTCTCACGTATTGTATCGACTGAAAAATAATAAGAGAATATTTGTATTTTAAGGTTTTCTTTTTCTTCTTCTAAATTTAAGACCCTGGCTTGTATTTTGGCCAGGGAGGGCTCCCCTAGGTCTGCCTGAAGGGGTGCTGTGGGAGTCTGGTGATGGACACTCTTCCAGTGTGGCTCGCTGTAGACCCTAGCAGAGCGCAGAGATGGAGGTGCGAGGGGCAGAGCCCTGAGGGCTGAGAAAAACAGGATTGGCCTAAAGGACATGTGTAACTACTACTAGAAAATACCACCCACTGCAGAAATGTGTATGCTATATGACATTTCTTAGAGTTATTAACTGATCATCTCAAAGGGATTGATACTTTTTTAAAGGTAAATTAAAAACTGAAGCTAAACCTAGAATTCCTGTCTTCAAAAATATACAATCTAGGGAATTCCCTGGTGGTCCCAGAGGTTAAGACTCCATGCCTCCACTGCAGGGACTCAATCCCTGCTCAGGGATTAAGATCCTGCATGCTACATGGTGTGACCAGAAAAACTAACCAAGTATATTAAAAGGCATATTAAAACTACTTTAAATAGTAAATGAAAACATAATAATAATAATCTAATGGAGAAGCTTATGAGGCCCTCCTAGAAAGGGCCAAAATAGTAAATATTTTAGGTTTTGCAAGCCAGGAGAGTTCTGTCTGCCACAGGGACTCTGCCATATCAAAAGAAATCAGCCACACAGACCATAAAGACAAATGGACATGGCTGTGGCCCAATAAAACTTTATTTACAAAAACACATTGGCAGGTCAGCCTTGACACAAGATCAGCAGTTTGTCCAGCCCTGGTATACATCATTAATAACTTCCTCCCACTAAAATCACCAATCACTATCTTTTCTTTGCACTGAACTGAGATAAACTCTACCCATTCTTTTAAGTCTCTATGTCCATTCAGGTGTTTTTTTATCCACTCAAAACGTTTATGAGCGACTGAGTGAACTATGAAGTGATGAAAATTTGCATTTAATCCTGATCTTCATTAAAAGGTGCTTACACTCCCTTCTGGGGTTCATTTTATCTTAATCTCATTAATTTCACATTTATTATTCCCATAATGGAAATAAAGCTTGAAATATTCGTCAGTCTAGCCTGGGATTATCTCCTTGTAAAGAAGCAAAATGGAAGAAAAGAAAGCAAATGAAGCCAGCCAACTAGAAGAAAAGATAACACATCTAGGGAGATAAAATAACAGACATAATAAATACCAGACAGTGCAGGACATTTTTCTGAAAGGAAGATTTTTAAAATACAATAAAATGCTTTTCTTTCAAGATATAGGATATCAGATGAATTCTAGTTAAATAAATGGATGTAGATCCCTTTCAATTCATCTTAGATTTATTCCTAGAGATTGTGGTTTATAATTTTGAATCTGAATTGAAATCTTACTCTATCATTAAATGTTGAGAACTGCTCAAAGGTTTAAATCTAGTTCAAATCTAAAATGCAGTTGAAATGACAATGTTTTGGGAATCTGTCTTTTCAAATCATTTCACAACTAGAGCTGAAGGAAGCCATGTAGCCCAGGAATGCCCAGCCAACACCGTCTTCCACATCCAGTTGGGCACTGCTAATCAGTCAATATCAATCAATCACAATATTCTTTTACTCGGCAAAAAATTCTTTGTTATACTATACCCAAGATGCCACTGTCAATTAGATCTTACCCCAAGGCTGATATGTAATGGTCATCTCCAATGAATTCCAGGGCCTCACTTTACAAATTGGGAAGCCGTAAGATTAAAGCATCTTTCCAAGTGCTAAGCATAATTATCAATTTAGTGCTTTTTCTGGGGCTTCCCTGGTGGCTCAGACAGTAAAGAATCTGCCTGAAATGCTGGAGATCCAGGCTCAATCCCTGGGTTGGGAAGATCCCCTGGAGAAGGGAATGGCAACCCACTCCAATATTCTTGCCTGAAGAATTCCAAGGACAGAGGATCCTGGTGGGCTACAGTCCATGGGGTCGTACAGAGTTGGACATGACTGAGCGACTAACACTTTCACTTTCTAGTGCCTTTTCTACTTCTGTCTTCCAAACACCAGATTACCCAGAGACCAGGGTTGGGTGGGAGTTGCCATTCTTGCAATATGATTTCATGTGTAAACTAAACATTTACCAAGCACCTACTAAATGCCAGGAACTCTGCCAGAATGCTGAGAATTTAGTAATAAACAAGGCAGGCGAGGTCCTTGTAGGCACAAAGCATATAAACAAAACCTTGAGAAGTTTTATTGTGATGGGAAGCGGAGAAATGCAGCATTAGCTAGAGAGAGTTTGGAACAAAGGAAACTTTTTTGTTGTTTTTTTTTTAATGACAGCTATTGGAGCATGTGTATGTGTTGAAGGGAATGTACAAAGACTGAGAACGTAGAGGAATGAGGGGTTAATTATAGTTGCCAAGTCCTTGGGAGGGCAAGAGGTATATGGATTTGGAGAATAAAAAGGGAATGAACTGACATTTATAGGAAGAGGTTATTTTGCTTAAACATAGCAGGAAGAATGGTAAAGAACATGGGGTCATATTTCCAAATTTAAACTTACATACTAAAGTCTTTTCGCTTTCAAACTTAAGTTACAGGAAGGCAGAGATTCTTGTCCATTTCATTCACTGTCACAAGCCTAGTATGTAGGACATTGTTTGGTGCACATTATGTGTGTGCTCAGCCACTCGGTCTTGTCCCTGACTCTTTGGACTGTAGCTTGCCAGGTTCTTCTGTCCATGGAAACTTTCCAGGCCAAGAATACTTGAGCAGGTCACCATTTCCTCCTCCAGGGGATCTTCCTGACCCAGGGATCAAACCCGAGTCTCTTGCATCTCCTACACTGGCAGGCAGATTCTTTACCACTGCGCCATATGGCGTTGTTGTTGTTGTTCAGTTGCTAAGTCATGTCCAACTCTTTGCAACCCAATGGGCTGCAATATGCCAAGCTCCTCTGTCCTTCACTATCTCCTGGAGTTTGCTCAAATTCATGTCCATTGACTCGGTGATACTATTTCTTTCTCTAATCCCCTCTTCTCCTTTGGCCTTCAATCCTTCCCAGCATCAGGGTCTTTTCCAGTGAGTCAGCTCTGCGCATCAGGTGGCCAAAGTATTGGAGCTTCAGCTTCAGCATCAGCCCTTCTAATGAAAATTTAGGACTGACTTCCTTTAAGATTGACCGGTTTGATCTCCTTGCTGTCCAAGAGTCTTCTCCAGCGCCACAGTTTAAATGCATCAATTCTTCGGCTCTCAGCTTTCTTTACGGTCCAACTCCCACATCCATACGTAACTGCTAGAAAAACCACGGCTTTGACTAGGCGGATATTTGTCAGCAAAGTAATGTCTCTGCTTTTTTAATATGCTGTCTAGATTTGTCATAGCCTCCCTTTCAAGGAGCAAGTGTCTTTTAATATCATGGCTTCAGTCACTGTCCACGGTGATTTTGGAGACCAAGGAAATAAAATTTGTCACTGCTTCTACTTTTTCCTCTTCTACTTGCCGTGAAGCCACCTGGCGTTAGGAGGTCAAAAAATACTAATTCAAGGAAAAGTACTGCAGAACACTTGTTTTACCAAATCTGATTTTCCAAATGACCACAAGATGGCAGGCTTATACCAAGAAAACACTGTCAATTCGTTGGCTGATTTCCATAATGTGATAAACGCTAAACCCAGGAAAGTGGTGGCTTTTCAATGAATATTTGAATAAACTGGAAAACAGTTTCCAGTAGTGAGATGTGTATGAACTTGTCTTCACAAGTACTTACTTGACAGACAAGACTTTATGTAACCATTAGAAAGGAAATAAAATGCAAAGATTGACTAGGTACCCAGGAGTTTAAGATACACTTCTCATGATGGGAAACTATTTCCTCTTAAGATTATATCCCCTTAAAACAATAACGCTTAAGAGCTCCAGCTATTCCTCACATTTGGCAAATTTAGAGTCATGTGGTAAATGTAAAACACTGCAGAATCCCCAAAGGGAAACAGGATCCTCTTTGAGACCACCTAAGCTGTCTGAAATCTAGATTTTAGAATCTGAGTTTAATTTGTAGAAATAACATTAGATTGGTCCTTTTGTAAAGAAATCTCTTGGTGTTATTCCTCTTAGATAATGCCTTAACATTTTCTTTTTCTTTCCCAACTACCTCCTAGAATAATAACCTACAGAGGAAAATTATTTCTCTTTTTGAAAAAGTTGCAAACAGGATTTGATTCTCACATTTCTGCATTATGAAGTCCTCCACGTTGTGTTTTTGTCTTGTTTTGCTGATTTTGTTTTGTTGATGGTGGGTTGCATTCCTCAAAATATTTGCTGCTTTCCCTGAAGAATGACTGGACTTCTCCACCCACAGGGAGCAGGCATGAACATGTGATTTGAGATGTGTTTCCATGAAATAGGACTTCTCAGGTGGCACAGGCATAAAGAATTCACCTGCCAATGTAGGAAATGCAAGAGATGCAGGTTCAATCCCTGGGTTGGGAAGAGCCCCTGAAGCAGGAAATGGCCATCCATTCCAGAATTCTTGCCTGGAAATCCCAGGGACAGAGGAGCCTGGAGGGCTACAGTCCATGGGGTTGCAAAGAGTCTGACATGACTGACTGAGCAACTAAGTGAGCACACACAAACACACACACACACACATTCCATGAAGTAGAATAAAACCTCCCTGACACGTGCAGGTCAGGAGTGACTATGTGACTAGCTTCAGCCATTCAATGGAGGGGAGAAATGACATGTCATTGAATAGAAATTTTGAGAACTAGCTCCTAGTTTACCAGCTCTCCTCTCTCATCACCTGAAACTACCAGTATCCACCACCCAGGAGCTGCCCTACCTTGGGTCCCTAGTGACACAGTTCCACGATGGACATGTCATGTGAATAAAAAATAAATGTGTGTTGTCATAATCCTTTGAGATCTATTTTTATCTGGGGTCTATTTTTTTTTAACTGCAGTGTAACTTAATCTAAATTAACTGATACAATATCTTATATAGTAGTTCTAAAAATAAGTGAACAAATACATAAAAAATGCTTAGCCTTATGTGTGGTGGATGTTAAGCAATGAATAAATGTTAAGTTATTCATTAGTATCATTGATCATTTCCATTCATCCACTTTACCTACCACATTCATGATAAAAAGCACCCTTAGGTCTTATTTAAGTTGCGTTAGAAGGTATTGGCATCGTTGTGAGATTTAAAATGAGATTTAGAGTCCAATAAAATGGCAGAAAGTGAAGAGGAACTAAAAAGCCTCTTGGTGAAAGTGAAAGAGGAGAGTGAAAGAGTTGGCTTAAAGCTCAACATTCAGAAAACGAAGATCATGGCATCTGGTCCCATCACTTCATGGGAAATAGATGGGGAAACAGTGGCAGACTTTATTTTTGGGCTCCAAAATCACTGCAGATGGTGATTCCAGCCATGAAATTAAAAAACGCTTACTCCTTGGAAGGAAATTTATGACCAACCTAAATAGCATACTCAAAAGCAGAGACATTACTTTGCCAACAAAGGTCCGTCTAGTCAAGGCTATGGTTTTTCCATTGGTCATGTATGGATGTGAGAGTTGGACTGTGAAGAAAGCTGAGCGCCGAAGAATTGATGCTTTTGAACTGTGGTGTTGGAGAAGACTCTTGAGAGTCCCTTGGACTGCAAGGAGATCCAACCAGTCCATTCTAAAGGAGATCATTCCTGGGTATTCTTTGGAAGAACTGAGGCTAAGGCTGAAGCTCCAGTACTTTGGCCACCTCATACGAAGAGGTGGAAAAGACTCATTGGAAAAGACTCTGATGCTGGGAGGGATTGGGGGCAGGAGGAGAAGGGGATGACAGAGGATGAGATGGCTGGATGGCATCACTGACTCAATGGATGCGAATTTGGGTGAACTCCCGGAGTTAGTAATGGACAGGGAGGCCTGGCATGCTGCAATTCATGGGGTCACAAAGAGTCGAACATGACTGAGCAACTGAACTGAACTGAAAAAGACTTGGGCTTCCCTAGTGGCTCAGATGGTAAAGAAGCTGCCTGCAATTCAGGAGACCCAGGTTCTATCCCTGGGTCAGGAAGACCCCCTGGAGAAGGGAATGGCTAACCCACTTCAGTATTCTTGCCTGGGAGATCCCATGGACAGAGAAGCCTGGCATGCTACAGTCCATGGGGTCACAAAGAGTCAGATATGACTGAAACATTTTTTACATAGAGAGTGATGGAAAGTATGAGCGATTGAGTGCAATCCATGGCTCCATGGAATGCACATACTCAAGAATATTTATTAAACAACTAGTGTTAATTTCCCTGGTGTTGCTACTCTGCATTTACAGCCTGTTAATCAGAAGGTACTAATTTCTTTTTTTTAATTAAAATATATTTTATTTGTTACCATTCATTCAACATTTTTTATCATTGTTGAGAATCTACTGCTATACTAGATAAATTCTGTGGGTACAGAAATAATTTTAAAAAAAACATGTGGTTTCTACCCTCATGCCCTCTTAGGGTTCACAGTCTGGTGAAGGGGAAGAACAGTAACTGAATATCTCAGTCAGCTCAAGCTGACTATAGACCAAATGGTAAAATAACAGACATTTATTTTCTTACAGGTCTAGAGGCTGGAAAGTCCAATATCAAGCCAGCAAATTCAGTATCTGGTGAGGACCATCTTCCTGGCTTGCAAATGGCTAATAAGGTACACATTTCTTTGACTGCTAGGTACATTCAATGAAAACAAATTACTCAACCTAAGATATTCTGATTTTAAAATTCCATTTCATTAAATAATTTTGTTCTCTTCCCTTCTGTTTTTGGCATCAAGGAAAGGAAGGGACATCTCGCTTACGGGCCCCAGGGCCCGTAAAAATTAAAATTATTTTTACATCCCCTTGATGTTTCTGCGAGAATGCATTCTAATGTCCCAAAGAATACAAATTTACTTTCCCGTTGGTGACAACTTAGTGTTCTTAATACAGCTTTCAGTGTGTGCCTCTTAACAGCCAACTTGCTGAGTCATGTAGATTCTAACCTGCAGTTTCTGCTGATTCTTTCAACCCAGATCAAGCATCACAAATTCCACCCCATCACACAATTCACAACAATACTTTTTCAACTAGTCTTTTTAATGAAAAACAAAATGGTTTAAACTGTAATTCTTTCCCAGAAGGATTGAAAAGTCAGCTTACCCTATAGAGCCTTCAAAGATCTAGGACTTCAAGTTGGAAGATACTCAAAGGCAGGGGACACTGCAGGGGTTTGGTTGACAATCTCTGCATAGAACAAATGTACCCCTAACTTCCCTCCCAAGTATTCAACAGAGGCAACCACCTCCAAGCTCCCTGCCCCCAGCCTTAACTGGACACTTGCTCTAGAGAAACTGAGTCCAACGTGGACAGACTTAAGACTGTGTCATACAGAGTGAAGTGAGTCAGAAAGAGAAGAATAAATATTGTATATTAACACATGTACACATGTATGTAAAATTTAGAAAAATGGTACAGATGAACCTATTTCCAAAGCAAGGAATAGAAAGGCAGACAGTGAGAATGGATGGGTGAACCCAGAGTAAAAGAAGGAGAATGAGATGAGTTGGGAGATTTTGACTAACATACACACTACCATATATAAAACAGATAGCTATCAGGAAGCTGTTATATAACACAGGGAGCTCAGCTTGATGCTCTGTGATGACC